>NC_047084.1:375329053-377729053 GCF_902459505.1 Geotrypetes seraphini
ACATATGTATTGCACTGTCAATATTTGAAAATCAATAAAGATTAAAAAAAAATAAAAAATTATCATACATGATTTTTGCAGTCACTAGATTTGCTAATGAGGAAAATATGTGGGAGTAAGCTTATGAAGCTCTGTCCTTCTGTAACAAGGAGTCTCTGTGTAAAATCTGCCAGCATTTATCAACAGAATGAATGAATGTGTCAGGAACCTTACAAACCAAGGAAGTGTCCAGTTTGAGAATCCGGCCTCTCCCAATGGAGAACTGATATGGAGAACCTGTAAGCAAACATGATATGGACAAAGTAAGAGGAGCCAAACTACTCTTGTATTTAAAAAAAAATGCTTTTTTTCTGCATAAATCTGTCCAAACCTGACCAATGTCGATAAAATTTGGCATATATGGTTTTCAGTCTAGAGGATCTGATATTTATTAAAAATTTGTATCGGGAGCAAGGTTATGGTTCTCGCAGATTGATGCAAGAGTTTCCAGAAATGAGGCGGAAGAGGGTATGTTTTAAAGAAATTATGAGAAACACACTTAACCTATTGCCATTCAGGAAGCATCAGGGCCTGATCAGTTTGCACTGAAGAAAGCATCACAACAGTTGAAGAGCCAGGTAGTGAAGTGGCATTATTTAAGTGAGGTAGCCAGCATGAGCGTAGGTTAAATGTATTCAGGATGATAAATCCCACTTTTTTATTGATATTGGCCAAGTTTTGACAGAGTTATGCAGAAAACGAGATTTGTATAGTGGTTTTTGAAACCGCGTACTTTCCAAATTGTTTACATTCCAAAATATCCGTATGTATCGTGGATTAGTCTTGCTTTGGCCATGTAGACTGAACAGTAGTCTCTTTCAGAATTTGCATATTGCTGCCCCATAATTTGAGCAAGTCTGCAAGGGGCACTATATCATACACAGCCAGTGCACATTGCTGATTTCATGCGCTCGGACTACCTGAAATAGATCAAGCGTGACTTATAGAAATATACAACAGATCAATATAAAGGCATAAAAACAGTGACAATTCCAGGAAAAAGAGTGCCATTCTAACACTCCAATATGTGGTGCGGTGTCCCCTTCAAATGGTGACAAAATGCCACAGCTGAGAGTTAACATGAGTTCATGATGTTACAAAAAAGTGAATAGGGGGCTTGTGTATCTGAAGAATGGATAAGTTGCAGCTGTACTCACTCGAGGAACGCAGAGAGAGGGGTGACATGATCGAGACATTCAAGTATCTCATGGGCCGCATCGAGGTGGAAGAAGATATCTTCTTTTTCAAGGGTCCCACGGCAACAAGGGGGCATCTGTGGAAAATTAGGGGCGGGAAACTGCACGGGGACACCAGAAAATTCTTTTTCACTGAAAGGGTGGTTGATCGCTGGAATAGTCTTCCACTTCAGGTTATTGAGGCCAGCAGCATGCCTGATTTTAAGGCCAAATGGGATAGACACGTGGGATCTATTCACAGAGAAAGGTAGGGGAGGGTCATTGGGATGGACAGACTAGATGGGCCGTGGCCCTTATCTGCCGTCTATTTCTATGTTTCTAATTGGGCTGAAGGGAGATTCAGAGGTCAGCAGCCTTAGAAAAGATAAATATTCTTTTTAACTTTTATATATAAAGTATTTAAAACACATATACCTTTAGGCAAGAGAGAGAAAATTGAGAGGATATTAATTAAAACTTGCAAAATATTTTGTAAAAATACAAATAATGCAGGACATCAATTCTTTTTTGAGTGGAAAAGAATCTTGTAGACCCACAAGTTTGGGAGGGTAATATATTTCTTCACTGAAAGGATTATAAATTCATACCATACGCCTTGTATGAGAGACTAAGAAGTCCAGAAACTGCTGCATTTCAAGAATGGTATAGTACGGTAGGTTCCCCCTGCAGTCAAGCAGCAAGCCATTTGACTTCAGATCGGCCATAGCTTGTATGTGGTGGCCTCCCCCTAAAGTTGGGTGAGTTGTCAATACCGACCCTGGCCATCCCAAAGCAGCAGAGGGTTAAGGGACATGCCCCCAAAGCTGCAAAGAGCTGCCTTGAGATTTGAACCAGAGTCTCCCATTGCTCTCTTAGACTTCTCCTTAATCTCATTTTTCAAGAACATAAGAGTCAATGTGACTGGGTAAATGTCCTGTCACTTAGGAAGACCCAGGGGTCAGGGGGAAAGGTGGAAATGGGGGATTAGAAACCCAGAAATAAACTTCAGTCTCCCAAGCAAGTGATACTACTACTACTACTTTTTTCTATATAGCACTGTTAGACGTACGCAGCACTGTACATTAAACATGTAAGAGACGATCCCTGCTCTACAGAGCTTACAAACTAATTTAAAAAGATAAACAAGTGATACCACAAAAGCCCCTGGAAAACTGCAGAATTGATCCCTAGGAGTAAGTGCAGTGAAGGGGAATCGCCTAAGAAAAAGACAGGCCTTTAGGTCCTTCAATCAGAACAGAGGAAGCCATGTTTCTGCTCAATCCAGCAGTAGGGTGGAGCTTGTGAGCCCACTCATGACAGAGAGTACCTATATATATATATATCTATATATATATATATATATATATATGCCCTAATTCAATATATGATACAAATTTGGACATGTGCCAGAAAAGCACAGAAAAGAATGGAGAATACCTTTGCCCAAAAATAGCAGCAAGCAAACAACAAAAAGGCAAAGAAGATGTCTTGACTCAGCCAAAGGTAAACTTTTATTAATAGTCCCAACAAGGATCCTAGTTTCGGCAGGATACCTGCCTTCTTCAGGGGACAAAACAACTGATCAAATTTTCAAAGCAAATAGACAACGTAATGTCATGCAAAGAAAAATGGAATCTTTAGGGACTGTTAGAACATATTTAAGGCACTAAAAGACAAGTGTGTCATTGTGTCCAAGTGCAAAGTGCAAAAACCTTTTTCTTTGTATGACATTACGTTGTCTATTTGCTTTGAAAATTTGATCAGTTGTTTTGTCCCCTGAAGAAGGCAGGTATCCTGCCGAAACTAGGATCCATGTTGGGACTATTAATAAAAGTTTACTTTTGGCTGAGTCAAGACACCTACTTTGCCCAATCTATTCACACAATTTACTTGCCAAACAAGTTATGGGCAGTAATGATCTATTACCAACACTAACTGGCATCTTTTGAAATCTTACTTGTGCATCGGGATCTGCATGTAAATTTTATATGCCGATTCAAAAAGGGGCTATGCCAGGGGAGAGTCATTGGTGGAACAATAGTGTTCCTAGAATTCGCACACATTCTTAACAGAAAAAAAGGGATTAGAGCCTCAACTTAGGCATGAGAATTTGCACCAGGTTTCCATCGGGGTAAATCCTTGTGCCCAAAATTGGGCACGGATCTTGGTGCTAAGCGTCATTCTGTAACTCATGAGCGTCATTTATGGAACGGCACTTTAGTGCAAGTTTTTATCGGCACCATACATATAATCTAGTCTATAATGTGTACAGTGTTGCATACGTCTAGCAGAACTGTAGAAGTGATCGTTAGTAGTAGTCGTTCATCCGTTGCAAATTAAGTCCTGCAGGTACCCAAATGTATCGGGATGAGGTGAGACTCAAGGGCTAGCCTAACATCTCATTAAACCGCTAATACTGATCAGTGAATGAGGTTCGGACAATGAAGAACAGAGCAACGTCGCATCAAAGAAATGATCATTTTGGGAAAAAAAAAACTTGCATGGCTTGTGCACAAGAGTTGTATGTTAAAAAGATGGTGGTGAATTGGACGAAGATCAAACCCACATCGCTTGCGTTTAGCAGCGACTTCTGGTCACGTTCATAGCTCAAAGAAAGGCAAGTGGGATCCATGCATGTTAGCATTATAAATTAAGCACTAAGCATAGTCCTTCCTATTGTTTTAAACGTGATTGCTGAATTGAAAGTTCAGTTAATTAGTAATTAATTAGTTAATTAGTTTGTTTTGTGACTTATCCCCTTGTTAATTATATGGTCTATTTTATGTATATTTTAGACAATTTATTTTACCAATTTGTACATCGCTTAGAATTTGGAATAGGCGATTAATCAAATAATAAATAAACTTGAAACTTGTAAACTTGAGTTCACCAGTCACATTTACAGCAATAAATGGAAAGGACTTTGTTTAGTGCTTCGGTTATACTGTGTTAGTTCCTTCTGGAGCATCATATTTAATATGTAAACTAGAGAATGACACGGTGACGGTTTACCCGCGGCCACCGCATTTAAGCCGCGGGTCACCGCCGAAAACGGGGAAGAAAACTAGCAGTCGCTGCGGTGACGGGGACAAGGCCATTCACCGACCGCGGAAACGGTGAACAGGTTTGTCCCCGCGGGCCAATGTACCCCCTTCTAGGAACCGCTATTTACCTGTGTTTCACCGTGCTCCTCATTTGTCAGATCAACCCTTCCTGCCAATCGCAGCAGAAGGGTACCCAACCCCTCCTGCCGGTCCTCCCAATGGCCTCCCCTAAGATCGCCGGCAGGAGGGTACCCAACCCCTCCTGCTGGACCCCCCCCCCAACGAACCCTCCCACCCCGGAACCCCCTTAGTCTTACTTTCCAAGTTGGACCGGACAGCTCCTCGCTCGTCTGGCCAGCAGGCCTGCCTCCGTCCAAATGAGGCGGGCCCGCCCCTCCCCTCCCCTGCCTAACCCACAGGATCCTAGGGCCTGATTGGCCCAAGCACCTAAGGCCCCTCCTATAGCGGGAGTGGCTTTAGGTGCCTAGACCAATCAGGCCCTAGGATCCTGTGGGTTGGGCAGGGTAGGGGCGGGCCCGCCTCATTTGGACGGAGGCAAGCCTGCTGGCCATACGTGTGAGGAGCCGTCCGGTCCAACTTGGAAAGTAAGACTAAGGGGGTTCCGGGGTGGGAGGGTTCGTTGGGGGGGGTCCAGCAGGAGGGGTTGGGTACCCTCCTGCCGGCGATCTTAGGGGAGGCCATTGGGAGGACCGGCAGGAGGGGTTGGGTACCCTTCTGCTGCGATTGTCGGGAGGGCCGTTGGGGGGGTCTACAGGAGGGGTTGGGTGCCCTCCTGCCGTGATCGCTGGGGGGAGGGGAGACTTGCAGCCGTAGCCGCGGTCACTATGCTAATCACGGCAGGGAGATCTTTGCCGCGATTAGGTACAGCGGCCGCGTCTAATTACCATATAGGCTAACATTGTAAGCATTTAAAGTACATGTCGTGTTTGTTTTTGCATTGCTAGCCCCAGGGGTGGTGGAAGATTAGTGATTGAAAAACTGTATGAAAAATAACTATTTTAAATTTAGTGATCAAAATGTGTCAGTTTTGAGAATTTATATTAATTAATTTTTTCTCTGCGTGTTTTGTTTTTGTATAGTTATTAACTAATATTTAACTAAGTTTTAAAGTTTTAAAGAATGTTTCCTTTATACGTAAATAAAGAAAAGTGAATGGGATTGCAGTGGCAGTGACGGGGCGGTGAATGGGGTGGCAGTGGCGGTGACGGGGCGGTGAAGAGGATGGTGAGACGGGGACGGGGCGGTGACGGGGATGGTGAGACGGGGACGGGGCGGTGACGGGGATGGTGAGACGGGGACGGGGCGGTGACGGGGACCAATTTTTTCACCGTGTCATTCTCTAATGTAAACCACTTTGATTGTATCCGCAGAAAGGCGGTATATCGAGTACCATCTCCGTTCCCTTTCCCTATTCACCAATTGGAGAAAACCACAGACACCTTTTTCTTCCCCTTTAAGCAGTGACTAATGTGGGATGTAAAAACTTACTCAGCAGGATTGGTAGCTATCAAAGGAAAAGGAAGTCTGTGGCACTGCTGCAGTTTAAGCCATTCTCTTATGTTAAGACATAAACTGGTTGATTTTTATCCGGCCCTGCAAATAGGGCACTTATGTTGCTGAAAGTGTTTGGGGATAATTTTTTTCTTCTTCTTTTCACTTGACATAGGTCAGCTGGCGAACGCCCTTGGTAAAGCAGTCGATTCTGAAGTCCTCCGATGAAAAGAAGAACCGCTTTGACAACTTGAGGCTAGACACCGTCCTTCACAACACAGCTGAAAATGATTCTTCTCGTTATTTCTTGGGGTGTTCCTTGATGGGGCTGCAGAGTCCTGAAAGCAAGCTGGAAAGGCCTGGATTTATAAATGAGATAGGTGAACAGGGCAACCGATCCACCTTTCTTTGCAAGGAAATGCTGACTGCTGCTCATGACAGAGTTCACCAGGACTCGGCACATCCCCATGAGAGGGGTGTTGGTTGCAAGGACTTGATTGGCTGTCCTCCCTTCCAGCCAAGAGAAGGCACAGCAGAGTCACCAAATGGCACTAATGGTCATTCCCCAAGCTTTATGGGTGAGGGTGGGGATTACTGTCAGATCACACAGTGTTATTCAAATGAATCTCTCCTCCAAGGCTCAAAATTGGAAGAGACCAAATTATTGTTGTATGGAGACACCAGCTCTAACTCTGTATTCCATAACCAGGATGCATCTGTGAACTCAAGAGCAAAGATGGCTAGGACACTGAAGCCTGGTGATGAAGAAGATAGTTTTGTAAACTTGGGGTTGAGTTTCCAAGAAGAGCGCTCTTTACTGGTTTGTTTACAGAACACATGTTTGGAAAGGAAGAAAGGATCACTTGTCTCTGAATCGAGCAGTCTATCAGACGTATTGTCATGTGATGATGGTGGAGACAGCCCTGCTGCTTCATCTCACGAAGTCACTTACCACCCTCAAGCAAGAGAGTTGGACCTACCGGAGAACCCCAAGGCAGGGAGTTCAGCAGCGAGTCTCTTGAATCCTCGGAAGGGCTCAGGACCAGACTCTAGTTTAACTCATCATGTACATCCTAGTCGGAGCGAACCTATTTATGCAGAGATTACAAAAAGGAAAAAAATGCCATCGGGAAATGCTGGAAAACCAGCAAACACTGAAAGGCCCCTGACATTGAGCTCCTGTAAAGAGCAGGTTCGTGAGACTTGTGAACAGAGCACACGTCACTGGAGTTCTGAGAGGGAACACCATGACACTTCCCCACAAGTGCCTGCAAAAATCACAATTATGGCAGCCCACGCTGAGGAGGAGAATCGAACAATTTACCTAAGCAGCCCAGACTCTGCAGTTGGTGTCCAGTGGTCCTGCCTGAGCCCTGCCTCTAACCCCGACTCTGGGAGCCTGTCGCCTTTCTTTCAGTGGAGTGAGGGCTGCCAGGCAAGCAAGGGACGCAATCAGAGTGGAGATGGCCATGAGCTTCACACACAAGCAGCCATTAGGAGCCCTGTTGCTCCTTCCAAGGTGTCCAAAACCTCTCGACTCATCAGTGAAGGCTCTCTATCGCCAGTGGTCAATTCTCCTGTCTCAGAACTTTGTGACACTACTAACCAGTGTACAGATGGCGCGCCATCATCTAAAAGGTTTACCTGCCTAGGTGCTGATACCAGTGCTTGTGGGATGCCTGTCTCACCATCTCATTCCTCAAACAAGACTATTGCAGAGATCGATAAATGTCTCCCATCCGTAGTTGCTGACAGAAGACATAAGTACCACGGTGCAGCATGGATTAGACAGTGCAGGATAGATGAGGAAGAGGAAGAAGAACAGCCATTTTCCCATCACCTCAAGACCAAAGGCAAGGAGAGAAGTGGCTCATTAACTTCTAGTAGTACCACCTATTCCAGTGCTGAGGACAGCTCTCTGCAAGGAAGCAAACCTAGGGAAGGAATGAGCAAATCTGCATCCTGCCCCTTTGAACTTGCTAAAGACAAAAGTAAAACAGAAGGTTTTACATCACCACCCCCACCACCTCCCAAGAAACAGACCAGGTAGGTGAATGTTATAGACCAGTACCGGTAGTCTCAAACTCAAACCCTTTGCAGGGCCACATTTTGGATTTGTAGGTAGTTGGAGGGCCTCAGAAAAAAAATAGTTAATGTCTTATTAAAGAAATGACAATTTTGCATGAGGTAAAACTCTTTATAGTTTATAAATATTTCCTTTTGGCTATGATCAAGAAACTGTTTTATTTTACTTTTGTGATTATGATAAACATACCGAGGGCCTCAAAATAGTACCTGGTGGGCCGCATGTGGCCCCTGGGCCATGAGTTTGAGACCACTGTTATAGACAAACACTATATGATGTATTCGGTGTATTTGTATCCTGCCCCAGAATTTGCCCAGGCTTGAAACCCATTGACAAGTTGCCAAGATTTAACTGTGTTGTAATGCCAGTCATTCAGACCTTCCCATTGCTGGTAGGGAACAGATCTCTAGGTACCCCGGAGATCACATTAAAGGGGGAAAAGACTCATTGATTAATTTAAGGTAGAAAAATAGTTTTATTGGGACAGGATGAGATGGAGAGGAAGTGGAGAGAGACTGATTCCAAAAAGATAAGACAGTGGACTAGCTAGGTGGTATATGAAGCTCTGTAAGGAGAGTAAAAATTAAGGAAGAATCAGAAACTGGCACAGAATTATTTTCACACTTGTCACCGTTTCCTGTATAAATGTTTGACTGTTAGTCTTAACTGTCTAGGATAAAACTTGCATGTTTCAAGTTTATTTAAAATTTTCTTATACCGCCCAATCAACCTTCTAGGCGGTGTATAAAATCATAAATATATACTTTAGCTAAATTACAAATTTAAGCTAACAAAGCACCATCAAACAATCACAATAACTTGCGAAGACTTTTAAAGACAAACAGGAACAAAAGGTAAAAAGGCAAGAACTACAAAAGTCAAGGTAAAAAAGAACAATTAAGGAAAAAAACAATAGGAGCTGCTATAAATAATGTTGAACTCAATTGCCCATAAAAGGACAGTTAGGTCTTGAAGGCATTAAGAAAGAGAAATGTCTTTAGCTTCGTCTTAAAATTATTAAGAATTGATTCTTCACTTAAGTAATTTGGGATACTATTCCAGAGAGAAGGGGCAGTAACAGAGAAGATAGTAGACCTCATTGTATTTATATACTTCAGTAACGGAATAGAAAAAAGATTATTGCCTGTCGATCTTAGAGTCTTAAAAGGATTATAAGGGGTAAGAAGATTATTAATAAATTCGGGTTGATTGTTTTGTCTGATCTTAAATGTTAACAGAAGAATTTTGTAAGTGATTCTGTGTTTCACTGGCAACCAGTGGGCTTCTTGCAAGAGGGGGGGTAACATGGTCGGCTTTCCTTGCATTGAATATAATCTCTACAGCGGTGTTCTGTATTATCTGGAGTCTTCTTATTTCTTTTTTAGTTAAGCCTTTATAGAGGGCATTACAATAGTCCAGGGATCTCAAAGTCCCTCCTTGAGGGCCGCAATCCAGTCGGGTTTTTAGGATTTCCCCAATGAATTTGCATTGAAAGCAGTGCCTGCACATAGATCTCATGCATATTCATTGGGGAAATCCTGAAAACCCAACTGGATTGCGGCCCTCAAGGAGGGACTTTGAGACCCCTGCGAATAGTCAATGCACGAAATCACGAGAGAATGAATCAAGATGTTCAAAAAAGCAGCATCTAATAGTGGATAATGACCTGATCATATAAAAGCAACGTTGGACCACTGTACTAATATGAAGATGATAAATTTACTGTCGAAAGTGACTCCAAGTAATCTGAGTGCAGGTACGATTTTAATAGGTTGAGACTTGAATTTAAGAGGAGTCCTTCCTTGTTGGGAAAAATCATTACTTTGGACTTTTCCAATTTTTGGTTTATGAACTTTATTTCTGTTTGATTATTTAGCGCTATCGGATGAACTAGTTGAACATCATCTGCATAAGCAAACATTGTGAATCCGATAGATTGCCCTAATGTTAAAAGGGGGGCCAGAAAAATATTGAAAAATAGGGGAGATAAGATGGAACCCTGGGGGATACCATAGTCAGTTGTAAATGAATCAGACGATGTTGAGTTAAATACTACCTTGGAGGAACGATCTGTAAAAAAGATGAAAACCAGCTGTTTCTTTATGTTTAAATAATTTTTACTGTGCAAACTGCAAATCAACAATAATACAGAGATCAACTACACAATGCCAAACAAATGAACATTTCAAACAAAGGAGTGAGATACACATGCTCATAAATTTTCAAAGTCATGAAATCCCCCGAAGCCCCCACGATGGGGAAAGGAGAGTACAAGGAGACAACAAGAAAGGCCAATGAGTAAGAAAAGAAAAAAGAGGGGAAAACCATTAAATTCTGAACATCGGGTTATAAACTTCTTGCAGCCAGAAGCTCAATTTCTTTAAACATGACCTTCCCTACTGAAGTCGCTGTCCAGGAAAAGAGTGGCTATATTTTGAGTGCTTCCTCTTATAGAGGGTAACTTGAGGACACCATGGATAGGCATGGATGTAGGTGATATTTTATAAAGACAATAGGTGTCTACTTCTCTGCCATGTACGCTACTATTTATAAAGACAATACATCCCTTAAACCAGAGGTCTCAAAGTCCCTCCTTGAGGGCCACAATCCAGTCGGGTTTTCAGGATTTCCCCAATGAATATGCATGAGATCTATGTGCATGCACTGCTTTCAATGCATATTCATTGGAAAAATCCTGAAAACCCGACTGGATTGCGGCCCTCAAGGAGGGAATTTGAGATCTCTGCCTTAAACATAGGCGCAATTTTTCGCACTTGCTTGAGAGTTGTGTAAATTGAGTTCTCAACCCATTCCGGTTTTCAGGATACCCACAATGAATATGTATATGAAAAAGTTCATGCACTGCTTCCATTGTATGCAAATTTATCTCATGCACATTCATTGTGGGTATCCTGAAAAGTTGACGGGCCTGCATTTCACTCCTGTGTGTGTCGGTTTAAAGTATTTCATACTGTATGTACTAACTCCACCCAAACTCTGCCCAGACTCAGCCCCAGAAACGTATGTGCCATTGTTTATCAGTCAGTGTCTTTATAAGAGGTCATTTAGTGAATGTATGTGACCACAGTCTTGCGAGAATGTCTTTATAAAAACTACCTAAGAACATAAGATTTGCCGCTGCTGGGTCAGACCAGTGGTCCATCGTGCCCAGCAGTCCGCTCATGCGGCGACCCTTAGGGTCAAAGACCAGCGCCTTATTTGAGTCTAGCCTTAGTTGCGTTTGTTCTGTTCCAGTAGGAACTTATCCAACCTTGACTTGAATCACTATGAGTGTGTGTAAAGAGGTTGACCTCTGGGCTGTTCCATAAAGTGGATTTCACTTGCACACACTTGAGTCTGCTGAATTACATAGAGAGACTCCTTATTCATATGCTGTAAAGTCCTTCCTGTTGAACATACCTATCGGTTTCGCTGCATACACTTCTCCCTCCGTATTCACGGATTCCGTTTCTGCGGATTCGCTTATTCGCGATTTTTGGGATGCTGACTCCGCCCCCCCCAAATTACATCATTACTAAAGTTCTTTTTCCTTTTACTGTACCGATAAAAAAAAGTTTATCGCTTACCATTCACTCTGAAAATCGCTGCTTCCATGCTTTCTCCCACAAATTCGCTGCTTCCATGCTTCCCAGTGTGCACTGAGAAAAACGCTGCTTCTCAGCATCCATAGAGAGAAAGGCTTCTTCCCAGTATGCTTGCCTAATCCAAGGCCAGAAATCGCTGCTTGCCTAATCCAAGGCCAGAAATCGCTGCTTCACTAATCCAAGCCCAGAAAAGTTATTCGCGGTTTCAATAATAAAAGTGAAGGCTTTTTCTAAAAAACGCGAATAACATTTAAAAAGTTATTCATGGTTTTTCCATATTCGCGCCTATGGTCTGCCTGCATCCACCGCAAATACGGAGGGAGAATTGTACATATAGAGTCAATATTCAGCTGGCAGTAATAAGTGTTTTGCTTACTGCTGCTGGTGTTATTCCCAGATATTCAACGGCAGGAGGGGGTGGTGGTAGATGAGTACCGTATTTTCACGCATATAACGCGCGCGTTATACGCGTTTTTACCTACCGCGCATACCCCTCGCGCGTTATATGCGTGAGCGCGGTATACAAAAGTTTTAAAACATAGTTCCCACCCCGCCCGACGCCCGATTCACCCCCCCCAGCAGGACCGCTCGCACCCCCACCCCGAACGACCGCTCGCACGCGCTCCCACCCGCACCCGCATCCACGATCGGAGCAAGAGGGAGCCCAAGCCCTCTTGCCCGGCCGACTCCCCGACGTCCGATACATCCCCCCCCCCCCGGCAGGACCACTCGCACCCCCACCCCGAACGACCGCTCGCACGCGCTCCCACCCGCACCCGCATCCACGATCGGAGCAAGAGGGAGCCCAAGCCCTCTTGCCCGGCCGACTCCCCGACGTCCGATACACCCCCCCCCCCGGCAGGACCACTCGCACCCCCACCCCGAACGACCGCTCGCACGCGCTCCCACCCGCACCCGCATCCACGATCGGAGCAAGAGGGAGCCCAAGCCATGGCACATGGGCCCAACCCGACCATGTGCCTCAGGCCGCGCCCCCAGGTGGGACCTAAGGCTCCAGGGCCTATTCTGATTGGCCCACGCGCCTTAGGCCCCACCAGTAGGCGGAGCTTTAGGATGGATGGGCCAATCCGGCCTCATTCCTTCGTTGGCTGCCTGCCGGACAGGCGGGTTTGGCTCCCGTCTGTCCGGCCAACTACCAAAGGTACGGGGAAGGGGGGTGGGGGTGTCGTGGGGGTCGCCAGGGGGGTCGCGGGTCGGCTGGGGGAGCGGTCGGAGGTTCTTGGGGGGGGCGGTCGTTGGGGGGGAGGGGTGTTTGCGTCGAGGGCAGGAGGGCCTGGGATCCCTCCTGCCCGTAATGTAGTGCGGGGTGGGGTTAGGGGGTCGCCGTGGCCAGGAGGGTTTGGGCTCCCTTCTGGCCCAACTACCAAAGGTACGGGGAAGGGGGGTGGGGGGGTCGTGGGGGTCGCCAGGGGGGGTCGCGGGTCGGCTGGGGGGGCGGTCGGAGGTTCTTGGGGGGGGGCAGTCGTTGGGGGGAGGGGGGTTTGCGTCGAGGGCAGGAGGGCCTGGGATCCCTCCTGCCCGTAATGTAGTGCGGGGTGGGGTTAGGGGGTCGCCGTGGCCAGGAGGATTTGGGCTCCCTCCTGGCCCGATATTGTTGGGGAGTCGGCGGTCCTTCGGGGGGGAGGGATGTATCGGACGTCGGGGGGGGGGGGGGCATCAGGCTTTCAGGATGGGGACAGACCTTCAAGGGGGGACAGTGCACGGAAGTCAGGGGGGGTGAACGGAGAGTCGGAAAGTCAGGGCGGGCGAAAGGAGCGTCGGGCAGCATGCGCGGTATACCCGTGAGCGCGGTATACCAAAGTTTTTGTACATATCATCGTGATTTCTGCGCGCTATACCCGTGTGCGCGTTTTATACGGGTGCGCGTTATTTGCGTGAAAATACGGTAACAGCCTATTTAGCTAATATACAAATACCAAGATTTGTCTGCAATGGAGAGGGAAGCAGAAATCCTTACTTCAGTTTAAATATTTGAAATCTGGCAAGGCACTAGGGCTGGATGGTTTCTCCAGAACTTTGTACAGAAAATTTTGCAGTGAAACTGGGGAGTCTATAACAGAAGATTGCCAATGGCCTACTGGAGGCATCCTCTATATTTCCTTCTATGAGGGAGACTGGTAATTTTTTCCTTACAAAGCCAAGAAAGACCCTGCAGGGAGTGGGACCTACCACCCATTTTTTTTCTGAATATTGATATTAAGAAAATTCCAAAAAAATTTAGCTGACAGACTGACAGGATCAATCTGGTCTTTTTCATAGAAGGGGGTGGGAGATATTAGATGTACTCTACATTTGATAGAGGAGGCTTAGTGCATCTGGACAGAAAGTGATATTATCAGTCGATGACGAAAAGGCGGTGTTTGACAGGGTATGCTGGGTCTTCTGTGGCAAATATCTAAAGTGGGAATTAGTGAGCATTCTCTCAGATCAAAGCTACGTATACCTCCCCACAGGTGAGGATAAAGGTTGGTGGGATATACGCGGATCCCTTCAAGATCGAGAGGGACATGAGGCAGGGTTGTCCCTTGTCCCCATTTCTGTTTGCTATATGAATTGAGCCCCTTGGTGGCTTCAATAAGGGCTAACCCAGATACGAGGGGATTGGGAGTGGGAGAAGAAAGCCATAAGATTGCTCTATTGCAGAAGACTACTTACCGTATATGTTCAGTCCCCAAGGTTAACATTACTCGTACTTATTTGTGAGTTTGAGTAATATGGGGCAGTTTCAGGGTTTATTGGGGGAAATCTGAATTTCTGGGATTAACTACTACAGAGAGGGATGAGGCCTCTTTGAGGAAATTCTTTTTAAGTGGGCATTGGGGGATCTTTGATATTTATCTGGGGGTGCAATTGCCTCGTGAGTTATGTTTGCAACTATCCTACCCTTTTGCAACACAAATCTATAGAGCTCTATAACTATCCTGGTGGGGCCTGGATTCCGGTTCTTAAAATGAATATTCAACCTTGCCTTCTGTTCTTATTTCATGTGCTCCCAATTAGGGTACCCCACAAGATGCTGAAATAGATTCAACGAGGATTCTTGACCTTTTATGTGGGGCAGAAAATGTCCTAGACTTTCTTTTAAGGGTGCTTGTTGGCAGCCAGGAGCAGGGGAGAAGGGCGGCCCCCAAACCTGCAATAAATGCTTCATAAAGGGATTGTGCGACTTAGGGGTCCTTTTATCAAGCCGTGCTAGCAGGGTTAGCGCGTCGGACATTTCATCACGCGCTAACCCCCGCGGCCGACTAAAAAAACTGGCGCCTGCTCAATGCAGGCGTTAGCGGCTAGCACGACAGGCGGTTTAAAACGCGGTATTATGCGCATTAAACCCCTACTGCAGCTTGATAAAAGGACCCCTTAATTTCTTTCAGAGGTTGGGAGGTCCATAACAAATGCAAAAGTGTTATATAGGGATACTGCCTCTGTTCCAAGCAGACATTATTAGGTTTATCTAGATTTTCTGGTGAATTGGGAGTTTGGGATAGATAAACCTAATAATGTCTGCTTGGAACAGAGGCAGTATCCCTATGTAACACTTTTGCGTTTGTTATGGACCTCCCAACCTCAAAGAAATTAAGTCGCACAATCCCTTTATGAAGCATTTATTGCAGGTTTGGGGCCTTTTTCATAGGAGATGGGGCAGGCATGGGAAGGTTTCTATGTTGTCAGGGATCTATAGTGAACCTTAGTTTTCTGTAGGATATGGCCATCCAGTTTTTAAGCAATGGGCAGTGAGGGGGCTTAGTAGGTATTGACATTGTATGGAAGGAGGAACCTTGGGAAATATCCAAAAGTTACAAGATTATGTTTTTGAAGAGGTGGATTATTATCCTTGTCTTCAGTTGAATTGCTTTTTTTTTCCTCCTCCCAGGGCTGGCTGACAATAAATCTGGTGCTTCTGGAGCATTGGGAAAATATGTGGCTTGCCCTGGGAAGGGTGCCAAGACCCCCATCACTGTTTTATAGATACAGGCATATTAGAGGCCTGGAGGTTGTTAAAACTCCTTTTATGATTAAATGGTAACAGGATTTGGATACAGCTTTCTCAGTGCAGGAACGGTCAAAAAAAAGTTTGGGAAGTTAAGTCAAGCAAGTAGACTGTGTAGTAGGTGCATGTTTGAATCACTAACTGAAAGGAGAAAATATTAACAGACTAAGGAAAGGAATCTCTTTCCTTTTCTTTTGTTCTCTGCTTCAGTTGGGCTGGAAAGTGGGTTATGCTTTATTTTTTGGGTTTTTTAACTCAATTCATTTTTCCCTGGTCTATCTTCTTGACCTTTTTCTTGCTCTTTCACTTATTTTCTTTACTGTTTCCTTTTTCTTTTGTCTTTGTGTTTTATTCCCTAACCTAGATTGTTTTTCCGGGGGGGAGGGGGGTGTCTTTTTTTTTTCTCTGCTGCATTTTTATAGAAAATTCTATTTATCTTTATTTTGAAAAACATACATACAGAAAGTATAATCAAATACAATAAACTAATCTCATAGAAGCACTTATATATAACAAATATTGATTAGAATAAACTTTCTATCTTATAATCCCTCCCGTCCAATCTCCCTCCCTTTACTGGAAGTATAACTTGTAATAACAGATCTGGTAAAATAGATTAATTTATGACAACTTCAGTTACCTTGAACGTGTGTTACAAAATCATGTAATGGATCCCAGAGTTCTTTAAATTTCCAGGTAGCGCCCTTATGTTCATACATTGTGTGCTGCATTTTTATGTTTCATTGTACACTGCTTTGTTTACTGTATTTGAAGGGTGATTAAGCCAAATTTTAATAACTATAAATAGAACTCCTGAGAGATCAGCATTTTTAAGTATGGGTAAAAACAAAGTAAGTTAAAAGTAGATAGATTTTATTTTGTTTCTGGAAATCTGTACCACTGATAGGAGTTATATTGAACTTTATAGAGAGCTTTCCTTAAACTCAAGAGTTTGCAAAGTAATCAGACCTTCTCATTATGATGGGGGTATTCTCTGGGGCCCACAACCAAGTCTCTCTACATCACACAGGTCTTCCAGTAGCCTAGCACATAGGATATTGGAATTTATATTTAGGAAAGTGTTCCAGATCTTGAGTATCTATATGATAATAAGGTTATTTGATTACATATGTATGTCATTAAAAGAATAAGCAGCTACTGTAGCTTCTCAGATGAAACGGGATGAGAATTGGTTTAGAAGAATGTGATCAGGGTCATCTTTCAAAAGACTTCTTATAAAAGTGATCCAGTGTTTCAGGAAAATGAATACTTCCATTCAAGGATCGAAATTTTCTGGTTGCTAGTTTGCATGGACACCTACAAGGTGGTGCCTAGGATCAACTTGGCCTCAACGATTTCCACTGCATTTGAGCCAAGTAGACTTGATGCCCCTGCCAAGCCTTTGCCAAGGCAGGTATGCTATCATCACGGGGGGGGGGGGGGGGAGAGAGAAGAAGAAGAGAGAGAAGAAGTTGGAGGGTGTCAAAAGATGAGGAATAGCAAAAACATAGAAGTGCTGCTGACTAGAATATTCCAAGCACTATACTGATACTGTTGCTGAAAATTCTTGTAGAATTACACTGAGAGCGCAATTCTATAAATGGGCATTTCATTTTAAGTACCCTGATGCCAAATGGAGAGAGTTTATTCCATAAGGGCATCTGGGTGTCTGGATATAAGAACATAAGAAGTTGCCTCCACTGGGTCAGACCGGAGGTCCATCTCGCCCAGTGGTCCGCTCCCGCAGCGGCCCACCAGGTCCTTGACCTGTGAAGTGAATTTTTGACCTTTATAATCTACCTCTACTTCTATAACCTACCTCTGCTGCTATCTGTACCCCTCAATCCCTTTATCCTTTAGGTACCTATCCAAACCTTCCTTAAACCCCTTTACTGTGCTCTCGCCTACTACAACCTCCGGAAGAGCATTCCATGCATCCACCACTCTCTGGGTAAAAAAGAACTTCCTAGCATTGGTTCTAAACCTGTCCCCTTTCAATTTCTCCGAGTGACCCCTGGTGCTCGTGGTACCTCGCAGTTCGAAGAATCTGTCCTTATCCACTTTCTCTATGCCCTTCAGGATCTTGAAGGTTTCTATCATGTCTCCTCTAAGTCTCCTCTTCTCCAGAATACTATTATAACCCAGCATCAGCACACCTATATATTTTTATCCCTGCTTAATTGCTTACAATTGGTCCAAAATTCAGCTGTATGGCTGGTTTGTGGAAATTTTGAGTGTTTTTAATCATTATTTGCAAGTTTTTAAGGCGTTTAAACACCTGTTGAATTTCTGACCCAGACAGGGATGCATTAAGACTTTCTGTCTGGGCCATCGTCCATGTTAGGAAGTGCCAGATCTCTTTTAGAAAACACTCCAGTCTAAGTATAGCATTTCAGAGCAATACTGTATGGTTCGGGAGCCATCCTCTAGTAGCTAGCATATTAACAGCGACCATTAGCCAGCATTACCTTGTGCTCCTTCTATTGTAGTGGCAATTTATCCCCAAAAGTGTGAAGCTCTTCTGCCTTAGTTAAAGCCACCGATTGATTATCGTGTATGATCCGCACCTGAGCCAGGTGCTGAAAATTAAATTTAATGCCTCTTTTAAACAGCTGAGAACAGAATGGAGCTAATTGCTTGCGGCATCCCAAAACCTTTGCTGAGAAGTCTTGGAAGATCAGCAAGTGGGCTCTTTTGTAGTCCAGAGAGTGATTCTTCCTGTAGAGATCCAGCAGTTTAGCCTTAAGGCCTGGATTCTATAAACGGCGGCATCGACCACCGTATGTCAATCACACAACAGTGCTGTTTATAGAATCGTGGCTTCAGGAAAGGTAGGTCAGAGTTTTCAAGGCCTACATTTCTGGTGCTTACCTTTTCACATGCATCACGCCTACAGAGGTGCTTTATGATGCCTAATGCCACTTCTGGTGTTAGCCACGCCTACAGAGGTATTAGTCTTCATAAAGCGCCTCCATAGGTGCAGTGCAGGTGCTGTTTTTATGGACGCTGGTAGAAGCCTTGAAATTTTTTTAATTGCTTTTAAAGTTAAAGCGCCATTTATAGAATTGTGGAAGACGTAAGATAAATTCCCATGTCAGAAATGATATTTAATGGGATGAATCAGAAGAACTGAAACAATTCTCGGTGAAAGAACTGCAAAATGAAAGTGCAGATCTACTATTAGTAATTTGAAACTTTCATTAAAATTCTCTGCAGGATCTGAACATTGGAGGTTGGCCAACATAAGGCTAGCTTATAGAATGTAGTTTCCCAGATCACTCCCGGAATCCTGACTAGTGAGCCTATCTTCAGTATCAAGACCAAATGGTAGAGACTACTATTGTATAAAGAACATAAGAATTGCCACTGCTGGGTCAGACCAGTGGTCCATCACGCCCGGCAGTCCGCTCCCGTGGCAGCTCTTAGGTCAAAGACCAGTGCCCTAACTGAGACCAGCCCTACCTATATTCATTCTGGTTCAGCAGGAACTTGTTTAACTTTGTCTTGAATCCCTGGAGGGCGTTTTCCCCTATAACAGACTCCGGAAGAGCATTCCAGTTTTCCACCACTCTCTGGGTGAAGAAGAACTTCCTTATGTTTGTACGGAATCTATCCCCTTTCAACTTAGAGAGTGCCCTCTTGTTCTCTTCACCTTGGAGAGGGTGAACAATCTGTCTTTATCTACTAAGTCTATTCCCTTCAGTATCTTGAATGTTTCTATCATGTCCCCTCTCAAGTCTCCTCTTTTCAAGGGAGAAGAGGCCCAGTTTCTATAATCTCTCACTGTATGGCAACTCCTCCAGCCCCTTAACCATTTTAATCACTCTTCTCTGGACCCTTTCGAGTAGTACTATGTCCTTCTTCATGTACGGCAACCAGTGCTGGACGCAGTATTCCAGGTGGGGGCATACCATGGCATAATAACCTTCTTTGAACAAACTTACTGAACATATAGATAATTCATGGTGTAATAGGTCAAAGCAGCATGGGTTTAATAAAGGAAATTTTGCTTCACTAAATCTGTTCCTTTTTTTTTATTATGTGAATAAATACACTATGTAAATAAGTGGGCTGGTTGATATATTGCATCCAGATTTTCAGAAACCATTTGACAAAGTACCCCATGAGAGAATCCTAAGGAAATGAAGTCATAGGATAAGAGGAAATAGTTGGCTATAGACCAGGAAATGGGGAAAGCATACACAACATGGCTTATGGAATTATTTCCAACCTCTTTGCATGCAAATGCATTTGTGTGTGTGTTTCTGTGTGACTGGGTCAGGAGAAGAGAGGGGAGCAGTCGTGACAAGTGCAATTCCTTAATCAATTTGGGGGGGATATTCAATGCCTCTGCCCCTGCTGCCTTCCCATTGGCTAGATCCTAGCTATGACTACTGCTACTACTATTTATCACTTTTATAGCTCTGAAAGGTGTACGCAGCGCTGTACATTTTGACATTAAATAAGACGGTCCCTGCGTAGAAGAGCTTGCAATCTAACTTAGAGACAGACATAGAAACATAGAAAATGACGCCAGAAAAGGGCCACGGCCCATCAAGTCTGCCCACTCTAATGACCCACCCCCCTAACTTCTTCCCCAAGAGATCCCACATGCCTATCCCATTTTTTCTTAAAATCTGGCACGCTGCTGGCCTCAATTACCTGCAGTGGAAGATCATTCCAATGATCAACCACCCTTTCGGTGAAGAAATACTTCCTGGTGTCGCCAAGAAATTTCCCGCCCCTGATTTTCAGCGGATGCCCTCTTGTGGCACTTTAAGAAAAAAGATATCATCTTCCACCTCGATACGGCCCGTGATGTATTTGAACGTCTCAATCATGTCTCCCCTTTCTCTACGTTCCTCGAGTGAGTATAGCTGCAATTTACTCAGCCTTTCCTCATATGCTCTGCTTCTAGTTATAATGGAAGCAGGCAGGACAGGCTTGCTCGCCATGGTGGGAGGGAGGACTAGGGCACTGCAGATGGAGGTTTTAAAGTCGGAAAAATATCCAGACATTGCTGCTCTTTCTGATGAACAGGACAGAGTGGTTTACCATCAAAATCACTGTAAATTCTATAATGTGATGTGTGGTGACCAGCGCAAGCCACACGCTATATTAATCCCGGGAGCATTGAACCGCATCTTAAAGGAGTGTGTCCCCCCCCCACCCTCGGCCTACTGGCAAACATCCAGTGGGTCCCAGGCAGGAGTGATCCCCAATTGCTCCTTCCCTTGCTGGTGCCAGGTTCAAAATGGCACTGGTGACCCCTTGTGATCTTTTTGCAGTACTGGAGTAAAGGTCCATGCCTTCGATATAGCCGCAGGTTATGCTACATGTGCTAGTATCTTATAAAGAAAACTAGGAGCCTTTTAAAAATTGCACCTAAGCAGATGCCTGCTTTGAAGCTTAAAGTGGGCATCTCTTTGTAGATTTTAAGTATTTAATTTGTTTTCTAGCCCATTGTCCCCCAAAGCACTCAGAATGGGTAACTGGTTTAACATACATAATATCTGTACAAGTTACCTCCTAAAGATTATTTCTGGTTTGCAAGAGACATTGAAGATCTGAGCTGCTGTTTTCAAAACGAGATCATGAATTGGCATTTTTTAAAAATAGCAAGTTGTTGCCACATCGAAATCGTCACATCTGTGTAAAATTTAGTTTACATTTTTCAGTATCAGTATAGACCAGGGCTATCCAACCTTGGTCCCTGAGGTCCTGTAACCCATCACGTTTTCAGAATTTCCCCAAAGAATATACATAAGATTTGCTTGCATGCACTGCCTCCATTGTGTGCAAATGGATCTCTTGCATATTCATTATGGAAGTCATGAAAACCTTGCTGGGGGACGAGTGAGGTTGGACATGTCTGGTACAGGTGAATTATTTCATGTATTGATTTAAATGAGCTGCTAATGAAAAGGTGAGTTGTGCTCAGGTACTCCTTGGTTTAAAGCAGGGGTGTCAAATGTCGGTCCTTGAGGGCCGCAATCCAGTTGGGTTTGCAGGATTTCCCCAATCAATATGCATGAGATCTATTTGCATGCACTGCTTTCATTGTATGCTAATAGATCTCATGCATATTCATTGGGGAAATCCTGAAAACCCGACTGGATTACGGCCCTCGAGGACCGACATTTGACACCTCTGCTTTAAAGGATTCTATTCATCTGTACCCAGCACTGTAGACTCTGCAGTAAGATGCCAAGCAATTATTGAGTTCTTGTAGCAAGAGTGGAACATTTCCCCCAAAAGTAATTCCAGTTTTCACAGAACACATTCATTGTGCAAAGCATTCGCATTCAATCAATAACAATTATTTTGAGTCAGAGATGTATCACTGTTCTCTGTAGCTCTTGGTCTTTTTCTTTTGCTCTTTGAGAAGCTGTGTAATTTTAAGAATTTGCAGCTAAACCCAAAACTGCCATTTTGAAGAAGTAATAATAATAATAACAGTTTATATACCGCAGGACCATGAAGTTCTATGCGGTTTACAATGATTAGAAAGATGCTACAAATTGAGTAGAACTTACATAGTTGGAGATTAGTGGCTAACAGTTTAAGGGATCAGTTGTTATGGGAGAGATTGAGATGGGAGATTGTAATGGGAGAGATTTTGCAGATCAGCTGCCTAGGTACTTCAAGAACAGGTATGTTTTTAGGTGTTTCCTAAATTCACCATAGTTATTTGTGTGCATAATTAGTTTTTCCAGGTCTTTTCCCATAATGCTGCTTGATAAGAGAGGAGGTGTTGATGGTGTTTTTTAAATTTACATCTTCTAACCGGTGGGGAGATGAACTTCAGGTGTGTGCTTCTCTTATGTCTATTGGTTGAGAAGGAGAAGAGGTCAGTTATATATTTAGGGGCTAAACCGGATAGTACCTTAAAACAAAAACATCCCAGCATGAACTTCGCAATTGCCTCCATCGGCAACCAGTATAGGAGTCGGTAGGAAGGGGTTATGTGATCGGACTTCTTCAACCCAAAGATCAACCTGACCGCCGCATTCTGCACCAGTTGCAGTCTCTGCATGTTCTTCTGGGAGATTGCCAGATGGGCGATGTTACAATAATCGAGATGACTTAGTATTAGGGATTGTACCAGAATTCTGAATGATGAAGCGTCAAAGTATGCTCTAATGGACCTAAGCTTCCAGAGAGTAAAAAAACCCTTTCTGACTAGGGAGTCCACTTGGTCTTTCATGGTTAGGCCTTGGTCCAGTATTCCCAGAACCTTCATTGTAGGTTGAATAGGGTAGCTGAGTTTGTTGATGCATAGTGATGTTGTAGCGACAAGTAGGTGTGGCGAGGCTATAAAGAATTTAGTTTTTTCTGAATTAAGTGGGTTGTTTTGAAAAAAAAAACCAAATATTTTTTTGTTTGTTTGTTTCAAAAATTCAAAAAAATCCTTTCAACCTTTTGAAAAGTTCAGAGAAGAAGGAAAGTAACAGACACAGCATACCATCTATCAGGCATATAGCTACAAGTAAGCCTGGGTGGGCCATGGCTCTGGCTTTGAACTAAAACCTACCCATTCGGGGCCAGATTCTCAAAACTTAAGGTTGCTTTTAACACGGTTGTTAAACTGGTTCCAGCTGGTTTAGCGTGCATGTATTTTAGCGGTGGATTATCAAAACAGCTTACCGTGGTCTATTCCAAGCTTTGTAGCAGTCTCCGGTTCTGCCTTGCAAATGGGCTTATCAATATTTAAATGAGCACTCCAGTGGATTCTTCCACATCATAGAGTGATTCTCCAAGCGTGAAGTCAGCTTTTGGCGACCAAAAATCAGCGATTGATCCGGGGTGCCGGTACTGGATAAGCGCTTTTCCGGCATGTGTTTTGACTGTGGCCCATGGTTTAGCGTGAATCCTACATGATTCATATAAATTATAGTCCTTTTTTAAAATTCAGGGGGGACAAAAGCACGCTTCTTGAGCGCGTGTATTATAGCTGTGTCTTATGTGTTTCTGGTTGTGGTTCATGATAAAATTTTACATTAAAAACAAATTACAAGATTTATATGAACTATAGCAGTTTTGGGGGGAGAAAAAGCATATCTTATGTGTGCTTATTGAAAGCTGCCGCTTTTACCACATCTGGATTTACCACAGGGAATCATCAACATGGGGTATCTCGGTACCATTGCCAGCTGCTGTTGTATATGAATAACAAGTGAATCACTACTGCATAAGTAATGGTAACAAGTTCCCACTTAATACAATCACAAATGAAACGAACTTGTGTGACTTTTTATTTATTTATTTATTCGATTTTTAGCCCGTCCTCCCAAAAGAGCCCAGAACGGGTTACAAAGTACATCCATAATAATCCAGACAGAGCAGAGATGACATTTTACATAAATTACAATATAGATGACAGTTTACATAAATTACAATATAGACATGACAATAAAACATATGTACTAAACACGGGTATAGCTGTGCACACCAGAATAGCTTGACCCTTGAAAAAGCCTTAATCGGCGAAACGGGTCCCGTCGGGCTTTATGTGTACCGGCTGAGCGTTTCTGACACACAAGCAGTCAACCAAAGATAAGTGTCGCTAGTTATTTTTATTTGCTAAGTTGCATATAATATAGTGCTTTTCAACTAAAGAACGCAAAAAAAGAGGTTATTAATAAAAAAATGCAAAAAACGTTCAAAAATATGAATACCCAATGAAAGAAAACTGCTTATCTGCCATGCTGTTTCAGTAATCACACCGAACAGCGCAGGACTCTGAGGGTTTCATATATAAATGTACTTTACTCGGCTTTGTAAAGTTTTTCAGCCAAGTCACACAAGTTCGTTTCATTTGTGATTGTATATGAATAACACACTGCTTGTTAGCAGGGCTAAATTTGTAGACATAAGAAAAGGAAGTGGAGCTGGGCAATGAGGTAGGTGAGCCAGGGGTGACGACAACAGGAAAAGAGGGACTGAATTAGAGTAAAGCAACTGTTCTCTGTTCCAGGCTCGCTCCATGCAGGCTTCCCGAAAAGGAGGCACGGAAGCAAATACCCTTACTGTTCTAGAATCTGAAAAAGAAGTGACGGAACTGCATTCCAGGCCATTCCCCCCCGAAATTAAGCCTTGCTTTGTGAGTCTCTTCACAAGCAGTGTCTTTTTCATTGGCTTGGGCCACACCTTTTTAAAGGGGAAGGCACCCATATGAAATAGTAGTGGCCAGAGCAGCCCCCCACTTGGGAAGTTTTCTGTTCCCCCACTAGCAAATGCCCTTTTCCAAAGGTATTTACATTTTCTTATACTTTGTTCTTATTTTTTTTTTAATATAATTTTTTATTAACTTTTTCTTATACATAAATTACATATATCAATCAAAAATAAAGGAAATTGAATAACTTAATACAAATTTATACATAAAATAGAACATATGCTAATAAATTAAAGTAAACATAAAATAAAACAAAAATACACACAAGAGCTGCAGAATCTTTAATCAGAAACAAAGGAATCTCATTTAACTATAATAGGTTTCTACAAAAATCATCTAGCGAAGCCCATTTCAGATTAAAATTAACAATGTTATTAAATTTGAAAGCTATCATAATAATAATTAATTTCTTATATACCGCCCCACCAGCAGTTCTAGGCGGTTCACAACAGAAGAACTGAGACATTTCAGTTAAAAAATACAATGTCAAAAAATACAACTAAAATAGAACATATGCTAATAAATTAAAGTAAACATAAAATAAAACAAAAATACACACAAGAGCTGCAGAATCTTTAATCAGAAACAAAGGAATCTCATTTAACTATAATAGGTTTCTACAAAAATCATCTAGCGAAGCCCATTTCAGATTAAAATTAACAATGTTATTAAATTTGAAAGCTATCATAATAATAATTAATTTCTTATATACCGCCCCACCAGCAGTTCTAGGCGGTTCACAACAGAAGAACTGAGACATTTCAGTTAAAAAATACAATGTCAAAAAATACAACTATTATAACTATTACATCCATTAAATATAGCATCAGATAAAAAGTACATTTTAAAATACAGAGCCTAATAAAAACACACCTTCTTAAATATCAACATTCTTGTTTATCAAATAGGTAAGTTTTCAATAATTTCCTAAATGTAAGATAAGAATAGGCTTGAACAATCAGCGGATTCATCCAGGAGTTCATCTTCCCCGCCTGATATTCCAATGTCCTGTCCAAAAAAGTCTTGTAGCGACAGGCCCTTGGGGTAGGGAAGAGGAACATACCTGAATTTCTGGTACATTTTAATGAATTAAACAATTTCAGGTAATAAACCAAAAAGAGCCTTATAACAGATAATTTCTTTATATTTCCTAATCATACACAAGTGATTCCACCATTCGTGAAAATTAAGATTGAAGTTATCTTTCCAATTGCAGGAAATATGATGGATAGCCAGAGCGATCATAGTGTCAAATATTTTAAAGTACTTTGATAGGATCGAGATACCTGGGCATGAGGAGCGCAAAATAATGACTCTGTATTTAAACTTTCTTAACAAAGCTGCCCCCCCCCCCCTGTTTACTGTAGTCCAGTTCCTAGACTCTAATGCTCCAGGTAGGAGCAATCCTTGGTCACTTCTGCCCTTGCTGGCCCCATCATCCAATTTGGTACTGGGGGCCCCTAGCAGTAGAGTAGGAGTATATCTTTCTGTGTAACATGAAGTAGCTTACATTGCCCTTTAATACATGTTAAGGAGCAAACAATGCAGATTCATGCCCTATTGCAGGCTGATAACTACCCCCTTAATTGTATCTGCGATTAGGCTCCAGCACCAGGCTATTTTCTTCTTATTTTTCTGCACGGATATTGCCAGTAGCAGAAGTGTCTTGGCGACTACAGCCAACATGGAAAATGTCTATAATTGTCAAAATGTACAGCATTGCATACGCCTTTTGGTGCTATATAAGTGATATGTAGTAGTAGGAGTAATATGCATCACTTAAGTAAAATATAATATCCCTACCCTTGTGTAACACTGTTGAGCATGACACACTTGTACGTTCAGTAAAAATGCTATTCCACCCTGCAGGAACAGGCTATTTCGGGGGTGGGCAACGAGGGCCAGAATCCAGTCGGGTTTTCAGGATTTCCCCAATGAATATGCATGAGATCTATTTGTATGCACTGCCTTCCATTGTATGCAAATGCATCTCATGCATATTCATTGGGGCACTCCTAAAAACCCGACTGGATTGAGGCCCTCGTTGCCCGCTCCGGGGCTATTTTGATATTTTAGAAGGCTTGTGGGTTTTTACATGCATGTGTAAACTGCAGTTTTAGAAACCCACCCTTAACAACATGTTAAAAGTCATGGAATGTGTAGTTTGGCATGGGCTAAATTGTGGACGTGTCATGGATGTGGTTTACATTGGAAAATTATGCGCGTATTCCCAATTTTAAATCGGGAATGCTTGTATACTTGTAAACAAGCAGGCTGTGTCAACATTTTTAAGCGTTTGTTTGGACCTTGAGTTTGTACCATGCTTTGAGAGCTAATCCTGCTAACATGGTGTTACCTACCCTGAGCACAAATGTCTCAGAACTTTTTCACATGGCTGTCTTATGGCCTACACTTAGACATGCGCTGTGTAAAATGCAGCAGATCGTGTATAAGAAGAAAGAAAGGGATGCTGGATTTAGCTTATGCTTTTTCAGGTGGCGATTCAAGATGAGTAACGTTGAGGTATGCTAGAGTTTTGAGCCTCCAGGGTCAGGGAAAATACCTAAAGGGCCCTGTTACTAAAGCACGTTAAAGTCTGGGCTGAATATATTGTAACGCAGTAGTTTCCCATGTTCTGAGCCCAGATTTAATGCATCAGTATCTAGGGTTATTATTATTATTTTTTTTTTTTTTGCAGTTCCTTTTTAAATAGTATTTTTTTTCCATTAGTGCTCTCGCCTAAAGATTCCGTTGTTATGCACTAATGCAAATGTTCCAGCTGGATAACACTTCCATGCCTATGACACATCCTTTCCAAAAAATATTTTTTTTAAAAAATAAATAAATAATGCACAATTAGTGCACACAAACTGACAAATAACCACAAAATGCTTTAATACATTTTATGGCAAGATTTTTTTTTTTTTTTTTCCATACACTAAACACAGGTTAGGGCTTAGCAGTTTGTAATAGAAGGACCCCTAAGTGTGTACCTGAGGAAATGGAGAGTTAACCCCTTCCGTTACAAAGACTCACCAGCGTTTTTAGAGCCACCCATAGTGGTAAGAACTCCGATGCTCACAGAATTCCTGTGAGTGTTGGAGTTCTTACCGCCGTAGCTGGCACTAAAAATGCTAGTCAGACTTTGTAAAGAAGAGTCTAAGTAACTTGCCCAAGGTCACATGGAGCGATGGTGAGATTAGATCCCTGGCTTTTCTGATTCTCTGCCCACTGCTTTTAAACATTAATCTACTCCATCAGTGTCCACTGACACTTTTTTTTTATCCATCTGAATCTGTATTTAAAATCCATTACTGATGATGTCTTTTGAAAATCGCTCTCAAAGAGAAAGAAAGATAATGAAATGGGCAGATCCTCAAGTGACACTGCTTGCTTTCAAATGTGCCATTACAGTGCTCCCCCGGTCATTCGCGGTCGGTGTTTCGCGCTCTCAGTCATTTGGGGTATTTTCCGACCACAAATGACTGGGCAGGAGAGGGCAGCCGGAGCGCCAGCGAGTGAAGTAAATCACTAGCGGTGAGTGAAGTAAATCACTAGCGGTGAGTGAAGTAAATCACTAGCGGTGAGTGAAGTAAATCACTAGCGGTGAGTGAAGTAAATCACTAGCGATGAGTGAAGTAAATCACTAGCGGTATGCTCCGATCGCCTCTTCCTGCACTAAAGTCGAACCTCACCAATCAGGAGCTGCGTGTCAAAGTGCAGGAAGAGGCGATTGGAGCATACCGCTAGTGATTTACTTCACTCGCTGGCACTCCGGCTGCCCTCTCCTGTCTCCCCCGCTAAAAATCATATTTGTGCGTTTTCAACATTCGTGGGGGTTCCTAGAACGGAACCCCCGTGAATATTGGGGGAGTACTCTACTTACATAGTATATGAATTTTTACATAACGCTGTATGTTCAGTGAGCCCTTGTAAAATAGCTGGGAGATTATGAATGTCCTGACTTGTGTGTCCTATTTTTTTTTGTTTGTTTATTCCCCCCTCCCATACACACACACACACATTGTGAGACAATGCAATATCGGGTTGCCCATCCAGAATTGTAAATGAGTAGATCACTTAGAGCATAAGCTTGTAGAGACCCCTTTTCAGATTCTGCAGTTTACTGACTGGAGTGCCAGCGCTTGTGGCTCCAGGAGGTCCAGTTTATCAGAATTCCAGTCAGGCATGCATGTGAATCAGTCTGGCAGTGAGAGTCCTAGCGGAACATTCCTGGAGAAGAGCTGGGTGAGCTCAAATTCCAGAGGCTTCCAGTCATATCAAAGGGCTTTGTGTCTCAACAGTGTTAGGAGAAACCTTTCCCAGTATACCATAACACGCCTAGAAATGTGAGACCAGGATTCGCTTTTCAGATGTAGCTGCACAGACTTTCTCTCTCCCTCCCACTCCCCCCCCCAATTGGGTATATTTGGCCCGGAAGGTATGATTGGGGGGGGGAGGTTGGTAATGGTGGCAGCAGTGTTGGGGGGGATTGAGATAAACTTCTGGCTTTGCCTCTAATCTGGAGACTTCAGCTGTATCTCCAGTGCCCCAGTAATTTCAAAAGAAAATTCAGGGTCTCCTGGTGAAAACTGAGTGCTCACCACAATGTCAAACATTCAGATGACCACAAAAACTACTCTCTTTTTAGTTTTATACAGCTTGCTAGAAAGTGTAGTGGTCAACGTGTATGTTTCAATAATCCCTACGTGAGCAGAAATTGACACAAGTAAAACATGACACGTATTAACATTTTGTAGATAATTGCCAGCTAACAAGATTTTTACAGATCCATAATAAGAAAAGAAAACGTGTCAGGTGCAAATTTTTGACATCTCTTCAGTCAGAGCTTTATAATACCTCTTTTGGCAGAAATAAGCTTCTAAGGAATTGATATTCAGCCCGTGGTAGTAAGTAGCTTGTAAGCAGCGTGTAGTCATGGGCTTAGTTAACCCTGGCTGTTCAATGCCAGGGCTCGTCTGTTCTCTATCACAGAATATCCGGATTAGTGCAGCAACCTGAAACTGAACTGGTCACTGGCTGCTATTCAGACCAGTGCCTAGTTAACGCCAGCAGTTAAAGTTAGAATACCAAAAAGACGCAGTTAGGGCCACCTTTTGTGCAGACCTATCCTTGTGCCCCTTAATTGCTCCATTGACCCATAGATTGAGAGCCCACTAAGGACAGAGACAGTACCAGCATTATAATGTGTACAGTCAGTAGCGTAGTAAGGGGAGTGGGGTCTGCCCCAGGTGCCATTTTGGTGGGGAAGCTGGCACCCACCATCCTCTCTGCCCAGTGTACATGCTCCTAATTTTAATTTGCTTTGAAGAGCATTTTCTATAGGATGTCTAAGTCTGACTTTGGACATTTTGAGAAAAATCATCCCAAAATTGAGTAGAGAAAATGTCCATTTTCAAACCCACATCATTAGTTTTTTTTAATGGTCCAGATAGATGTTTTGTCCGGCTTGATGTCTTAATTTTTTTTGCCATTATCGAATAAAAAGTCCAAATTTAAAACATCCAAAATAATCCATTTGCATGTAGGAGGGGCCAGCATTTTTAATAAACTGGCTACATAGACATGCCAGCAAAGCAGTGGGGGCCCTTAGGAGGTACTGTGGTGAACTTCACATTAAGGGTGCCAGGTACACATCTCACCATAGCCTTCCAAAACTCCTCCCAACACCTACTGCCTACCATCCCAATAGTCCTTATGCCTGCAGGTGTTGCCTAGATGGCAGTACAATGGGGTTTTGGTGGACTCACGTTCTACCACAAGTGTACTGCATATGGGTTGCATATGGGTCTGGGTCTCCTTCTCTGCAGTCTAATACACTGCCCACCAGGCTACTCCAGAGACCTGCTTGCAACTAAACTAAACCATAGGCTTAAATACCACATCTCGGCACGGTTTACAAGAAAATTAGAAAGGAGAACAGATATAATATGGATTTGGAATAGTATGGAGTATCCGCAGCTGTCATAGAGACAGATATGTACTGTTTCATGCATATATTTAGGGGGGAGTGTGTGGGGGACCATATTTTCATTCCTTCATGGTCATCTGGTCAGTTTGGGTACCTTTTTGTCCCTTATTCATTTTAAAAACAGGTCTATCCCAAAACATCCCAATTGTGCCCTGGACGTTTTGTAAGATGTTTATCGCTGTAAAAAAGCCAAATAGTAAACCTGCCCTAATCCCACCCAAAACATGCCTCCTTAAAATTTAGATAATGACCAGAAAGATATCTAGAAAGGCAGTTTTGAAAATGGCCACTTGGACATTTTGATTAGTAAAATGTCGAAGTGTACCGGTCTATGCCGTCTTTTGAACATCTATCTTTTATGAAAATGAGCCCCTTTATCAATTTATATTTGAAATGCCACTTGACCTCATTAGCTTATCTTGGTTTACTCTTCTGTTCCCCTATTTTGTCAAAATTCAATATTCAATTTACAGTCAACCTTTGATTTAATAGAGTAATGTTGGGGGAGGGTGTTCATAATTTGCAAGTTGTCCAAAATTTCTGGGAGAAGTATAGAAAACAAAAATAAATACAAGTATGATAAAAAAAATCTTAAAAATGATATATAAATGTGATATAAAAACATTAAAATGAATATAAATTTGATGTAAGAATGCTGTATTTACCTTGAGTGGTGAAGATATTATTGATTCTAGGCTAGATGAGCTATTTGCCACCTCAGACTTTCTTGACAGTGTTGTACAGGCACTTAGGGCTCCTTTTATCAAGGTGCGGTAGAGGTTTAATGCGCGGAATACCACACATTAAACCGCCTGCCATGCTAGTCGTTAATGCCTCCATTGACGAGGCGTTAGTATTTTGGCTTGCCGCGGGGGTTAGCCCGTGATGAAATGTCCGATAAAAGGATAAATGGAGCCCTTAGAGCCAGGTTCTGTTAATGACGCTTACATGTGTAGGTGCCTACAGTGTCGGCATCTAGACATGTCCATCACGCATTAGGAGTCTCTAACAGAATCACACCTACATTGTAGATCAAGTTTCAAGTTTTAATAAAATTTGATATACCGCCTATCAAACATCTAGGCAGTTATACATATTTAAAATTAATAAAATTATGATAACGAACATTGTGACAAAAAAAGATATACTACGATGATAGGGATGGAGGTATGAAGTACATTTCAAAATAGGAAAGAGAGCCATTTAAGGGAATTACAAAAGGGAAGGGAATCCCATCTGTTTACCAAAGCTAAAACGAGAGCGAAGCTCTAGTAATGCAAGTGTATTAGAGGTTAATGGCATCTTTTTTTTTTTTTTTTAAATAGTCAACATTTGGTTGTGAAAAATCAAGGCGCAATCCAGTGACTCCCAGGATCATCATGGAATTTAAGAAGGGAATTTTCAATGTTACAGATCTTTGGTAGGACATATATGATGGAATAGGAAATTGGAAAAAACCATAGCCTTGGATTTCAAAGGGTTGAGTTTCATGTATTTCACTGAGGTCAGTCAATAGCTGTGGTCAGATGTGTGGCCTTTGTGCCAGAGTAGGATGGATGCAATGGAATTGAAAGTTGGATATTGTCAGCATATATGAAAATGGTGAACCCAAGAAACCGAATTAGTAAATCATGTAGAGACAAAACAGGCAATGAGGAGAACAGTCTAGAATTCCTGTGAATTCCTTAAGCTGGAGGTTTTTGTGATGGAGGGACTAGAGAAGGAATAGACCAAAAAACAATGTTACACCATGAATGTTACACCATGAATGTTTAGGTCAGCTAAGCATTGTAGAAGAAGTGAATGATGTATGAGATTGAAAGTGACTGAGACATTGCCTACTGAGACATCGAGAGAAATAAGAAGGCCATTACGTAGAATTAATTTAATGCTAGCCTGAGAAGGGAATGTTCAGTAGTGCAGTGCAATATTTAAAAGTAGCTTGTCTGTCTAGGATGAAGGTCTTTAGTCTTGTTAAGATTAGTTTTTCCTCAACCTTAAAGAAGAAGAAAGGACAAACTTTAGTTGCAGAGAATAGATTCCCCCATCCCCTCCTGCCCCTTGGGATCTTTATATTATGGGTAAACAGCTTGTTTCAACTATCTACGGGATAATACCATGTGAGAGTCGCCATAGGAGGTAGATAAAGCTGATTTGCCTAAAGAAATTAGAACTGTTCATTCAGTATGTAATTTTGGGGGGGTACAGTTAGAACCTAGGTTGACTATGAAAGAACCAGCAAATATCATCAAGAAAGTATTTTCTAGACTATGATTAGACTATTAAACATGTTCATAACTTCAGACCCATAATGTAGAATATCAAAGCCCTGTAATCTTCCATACTCACTACTTTGAAAGAAGGCACATTCAGCAATGCTGTTTCTGCTTACCTCAAAACTCTGAACGGTGGATATAAATGTAATTTAGTAGCCAGTATGACTGAAGTTAAACTATTTGGTACTTTGAATGCCATGGCAGAATGTATTCTCCCCATCATTAACTCCTCCCTCCCTACAGGGGACATTATCTCTCAGCTGGAAGTCAGCTATTATCAGACCCACTCTCAAAAAACCCACCCTCAACCCTAACGAACCCAGCAACTACCGCCCAGTCTCCAAGCTCCCATTTGTCTCCAAACTCCTAGAACAAATAGTGCTCCGCCGATTACACCCTTTCATTGAAGAACAAGCTGCCCTGTCCCCTGCACAAAATGGCTTCCGGACAGGCAACAGCACAGAGTCAGTATTCCTGGATATCATTGATGACAGCTGGTCGATACTCGACAAAGGCAGCGACGCCCTACTAGTCCTACTTGACTTCAGCGCTGCCTTTGACACTGTTGACCACCACCTCCTCTTATCCAGACTCTATGACCTTGGAATCAAGGACTCTGCCCTCCACTGGTTCACCTCCTTCCTTCACCAAAGAACCCAAACAGTCCTACTAGGGACGCACAAATCTAACCCCAAGCCTATTAAATACGGCATTCCCCAAGGCGCCCTTCTATCCCCCCTCCTATTTAACCTCTACATCAGACCTGTCATTGATATAGCCCAGAAGTACAACATTAAAATCCACTCCTACGCCGATGACATCCAGCTGCTCCTCCCACTAGGTGAAAACCGATCATCCCAAATCGCCAACCTCCAACACTGCCTCTCTGACATGAAAACCTGGATGACAAACAACAAACTACAGCTGAACGTCTCCAAGACCGAACTTTTATGGATCAGGGAAAAAAATACCAAATGCACACACCCAACACTATCATGGGACTCCACCTTACTAACAGAAACAGATCAAAAACGCAGCCTAGGAGTAACATTACACTGCCACCTATCCCTGTCCACCCACATATGGTCTCTACCTCCTTCTACTACCTCCGCCAACTGAGAAGGATCAAACCCTATATCTCCACACCTGACCTAACCCAACTCCTCTACGCCTATGTCCTCTCCAGGATGGATTACTGCAACTCCCTATTTAATGGAGTAGCCAAAAAAATCTCAAGCACCTCCAGCGGGTACAAAATGCAGCAGTCCGCCTCCTACACAGCCTCAACTACCACGATCCCATTTCCCCAGCCCTCCGTGCAGAGCAGTGGCTTCCAATTAACCAACGCTGCGCATTCAAGGCCCTGGTAATAGTGCATAAAATAATTTACACCACCACCTCTGCCTACATAGAATCCAAGCTAACCCTCACCTGCCCCCTCACACCCCCACCTGCCCCCTCCGCTCGGAAATGGAGAAAAGCCTATGCAACCCCCAGAAAGGTCCCTCCTGTCAGAAACCGCCCACAAACGCTACTACAGCCACTTCATCCCCCAACTCTTGAACCAACTCCTCCCCCCCCCAAATCAGATTACAGAACTCATTGATGACCTTCTGGAAAGCAGTAAAGACCCTCTTCAACTAAAATTACAACCACAATGTACCCTCTCTCGCCTTAACCTCCCCCTCCCTTCTACCCTTTCTTCTCCACTCTGAACCTCTACTTAAATTGCTGTATAGTCCATTTGTAACCTGTACTTAATTACCGTTCTTAAACTACTGTTAATTGCTGTACTTAAACTACTGTATAGTCTTTGTATTGTCCAAATGTACTCCACTATGAATGTTTGCTTGTAGGCCGTTCTGAGCTACTGGGAAGATGAGATAGAAATATAAATAAATAAATAAATAAAATAAAAAAAGCCTTATACCAAATTCCCAATTCAATGGATAGCCAATGTAGTTGTTTCAGGATTGGGGTTATATGCTCCCATGGAGAGCATCCTCCTACTAGCCATGAAGCTGTATTTTGGGCTACCTGCATGGCCTTAAACATATTTTTTTGGAATGCCCAACAACAAACTTGCAATAATCAAAGCAGGAAATAACCAGGATCTGTATAACTTGCCTGAAATTCTCTTTTGTATGAAAATCCCTTATCTAAGGCTAGAGCAGGATGTTGAGGCTTTTAAAAGTGTTTTTAAAAATCTGATGTTCCAGAAGGCTTATCAATCTCAAGGTTGAGAGTATGGATGGTTGGAGATGTTTTTGGATGGATAGTTCTTAATATGTATGATGATGATATGGAATGACCTGTTCTAGAGATGCTGCTTTCACAGGTATAATAATGAACTGGTTATGTTGTTTTAGTGCTGTGTGTTTTGCAGTTTTACTGTTGATTTTAATTATGAAAGTATCAAGCGCACACTGCCTCGAATGTTAGTGGTGGTATATAAATCTATAAAAATAAATCTTAAAACTTTTTTTTTAAAAACACCCAAAAATATGTAAGAAAAGCTGGTGTTGGGCCAGTGAATGGAGAGGATGGATTCAAGAAACTATCTTAGTGATGTACAAAGCAAATGGCGCTCAAAAAGAGAGCAAGCAGAAAGTAATGATAGGAGAAAGGTCTAGGGCAAAGTGGGAAGAGTAGTAGACAATAATTGTGGAAAATTAGCACAGAGCATGAATTTTGTCAAAGAAATTGTTAGCAAAATTGTTTCAGGATGCCATACACATAAGGCAGAGTCTGGAAAGAGCAAGGGTGGGACCTTCCTCTTCCGCCAATCGGGCCATCAATGACTGCTTCCTCAATATACTTCTCCAAGTACTCTTCGCTACGACAAGTCTGGTCTCTAGAATAAGCTCTGTGAATGTCTACTGTAACCTATTTGTCGTCATGACTAGTCTGTCTTCAAATGATTGTGAATGTCAATTTGTAACCCGTTCTGAGCTTCTGGGAGAAAGGGATAGAAATTGAAATAAATAAATAAATAAAAGTGGAAGGAATTAGCATCACGTTGAAGAATGAGAGGTTTCTTATAACTAAGTTAATTGCCCTCTTATAGAACTGAGAGAGCTTATAAAATATTAAGACGATGGACGGGCAAGCCAATAGCATTTGGCCCTTCAAAGCTATCATCTAAGAAGTTTGAGACCTGGGTGATACTAGGGTTGTAATCTCCTTCTTGGAGAAGCTGGAAGGATTGTAAGTGCAGAGGCAATCCTGTGCATGGTGGCATGAAAAAAGGAATTCCAGCAGGTAACCTGTTTGTCAAGTGGTAGAAAGTAGTTGGGGAGAATTAAATGAAGTATGAAAGAGGGATGTTGCCACTGAAATCTAATGAGTGAGTGATCTGACCAGGGGAATGAGAGAGAGAAGATATTACTAATGGCACAAGAAAGAGCCTTAAGTAGAATCAGTACATCAAGAGTATGATCTGCTTAGTGAATAGGAAAGTGAATGAGCTAAGGAAGTTGAAGATAACAAAGAAAGGCAGTACAATCATAACTGATAGTCGGTGGGGTCATCAAAGTGAATACACTATTCAGATCACCAAGAAGAATGAAGGGATTAGAAGACAAACCCTCCAACCAAAAACGACACACCCTCCAACCAAAAACATCACAAGAAAAAAACTGTACGACAACCTCCTAGTCACTCGAGCTGCAACACTCGACCTCCAACTCTACAACCTATAGACCTCGACCACAGACTATAAAACCTTTAAATTAAAAAAAACCCTTCTATTCAAAAAACACACACAACCGAACTAACTCAATCAGAAATGTCCCAAGCATCACCTGCAACTATTTCATATGTACTTCTAATACCATGAAAATTCAGATGTAATTCTTAGCAACTCAAAGAAATGTACAAACTACTCCCTAAATACTTCTAATGTCCTGACAATCCATTTGTAATCCGCCTTGAACCGCAAGGTAATGGCGGAATAGAAATCCCTAATGTAATGTAAATCATAGATGCCTTGAAGTGAGGAAAGAGTGATGGGAGATGGCTGATATGTTACAGAGGCACCTAGAGGGGAAGAACCTAAAATCCTTATGGGTAAAGAGTTTTAAAAACAAAGGCCAGCACCCCTCTCCAAATTTAGTTTCCTTCCCAGTTCTTTGATGTGATAAAGTATTGCTTTTATTTGTCTTTGGTAGGGACAAGAATGAACAAAGCGCTCTTCACATATTGTTTCTCTGACTTTATTTTTTTCTTTTTATCCTACTGGTTATCCCTTTCTTGCTTCCTCTTGTACTCTCCTTTTTATCCTTTGTGTCTTTCTCTCCCAAGCCTTTCTCTTGCCTTCCTTTCAGTGATAATGTTTGGGGGGTTTCCTCTTTCCTTCTCCTATGAGGCCTCCAGAGGAGCTGGATCCAATGGTGAAAAATTAGGTTCAACATGTAGAAAAGTGAAGTTCCATTTTGGAATTTTATAGAGTCAAAGAAAATATTTCCTTAAATCTCTTTTGGTTACCTCATATTTTTCTTTTTATAAGAAGGGGAGGAGAGAAAAAACGGTTCCTTCTTATGTACTCTCTTCCCCTTGATTTTAACCTGTTGCTCTCCTTTTTTTTCCCCAACTTCTTCTCTCACTTTGAGTCATGTCTGTCTAATGTTTTTTTACTTTTTGCAGGCCGGGGCCTAGTGATGCAGGCTAAGATCTTGGCTTATCAATGGTGGTAGCAGCAGTAGCTCTCTGAGTCAATGCTAATTTTTGGGAATTTGGCTCCAGGGGAATTTTCCATCTGATATTCTTGTCTTCATCTCTTTACCCTCCTTTTATCCCTGGGCAATATGACTTTCAAGCTATAGATTTTATATTAGTTTTTCCTTAACGGAGGTAACTCTATATTTTCTTGTACCTTCCGGGAGATGATTCCTCATGAATTCCTTTATCTAAATTTGATGTGGGGGGGGTGTTTGTTTTTTCACTTATTTGTACATTGCATGCCTCTTTATTATGACTGCATTCATATACCAATCCTTACTTTCCCATAGCATTCTATGTATTTTTTGTGAGTTGAGTGCTTGTAGAGCTACCTATAAAATGAAGAATGCAGCATGACAAGTTTTGTGATTCACCTGTAAAGTATAAAGGTGTTCAGAGAGCATTCAAGGGTTGGTTGCTGACTAAGAGTAGGGAATTGCAGGAGGCTTAGGATTTGGTTCTTGAATGGTGTAGTAGATCTGTACGGCTTGTAACACTGCTGGCTCTCCTTTTTTGGCCTAGCAGTTCTTTTTATAGGATCCTTACTCAGATAGGTTTCCAAGTTTATTATTTCTTTGACATATACCGTCCAACTCTTCCGTAAACTTCTAAAAACTTTTTTGTTCGCTAAACATTTTGAAAACTAACTCTTGTATTTCAGTTTATTTTATTAAAAAATCATTTATTGTTAACCGCGTTGAGCTTCCTTTGGTTGAAGACCTGGTATATAAGGTTAAGTTTTATTTAATTTAGTTTACAATCAATAAAAACATTTTAAAATAAAACAGTATCCATATATGACAATTAAGCTTCTGGGAAAAAGGGGGAGAGTTATAGAACCATACAGAACTAACATGACAGGAGGGGAGGAACAAGAGGTGGTAAAAAATACATCGAGATAAAAAATATATATAAAATATGGAAAAGGGAATATTTTGCTTCAAAAGAAGTGTTTGGTGTAAAGAGCCTGAGCATGTTTGTTATTCAGGGAGGAAGAAGGTGGCTCTGATATTAGGTATTATATTCGTCCTTGAATAGAAAAGTTTTGATTTTTGACCTAAAACAGTGTTAAGGAAGACTCTCTTGTTTTATGTAGAGAGGAAGAGCATACCAGAGGAGGACGCCATAATGGAGAAAATGCAAATCTTGTTCTGAGAACAGATGCTGGTTCCCTCTGAAATCTGGTGCATGCTTCTTGTGTTGATGCCTCTTTAACTCCCTTACCTTCTCTACAGGAGGCTGTGAAGATGTTCCTTGTAGTATCTCCAGCCCCAGCTAGCCTGAGAAGCAGAGGCTGCATCAGGGAATGTTCTAGATTTCAATGGCGTGCAACCTAAGAGGTAGTACACAAGTTCTGCCACTTGTTAGGTATGATTCCCCAATAAATCCTCTTCTCGGGCTCATTGGGGCTGGAGATGCTATAAAGATTATACTCTCTAAGAATTCCTACCTATTTGATATCTTTCATTCCCCGTCTTCACCTAGCATGACACATTTTAAGTACAGTAGGCTCTGTTAATCGGAACTCAAGCAACCAGCAAAAAAAAAAAAAAATCAAAGAACTACTACATTAAATAAAATCAATTTCTGGTGGAAATTAAGTGTAAACTTGGCATGTCACACCTAAGTACACCCATGCTTTGCCTACCACATGTCCGGTAATTTATCTGGAACAGTTTATGATACGCCATAGTAAGGGGTATAGGTTTAGTTAAGCCTCTTTTTAATATCGTGTTTCCCTGAAAATAAGACACTGTCTTATATTAATTTGGGGCCCAAAAAAGGCACTAGGTCTTATTTTCAGGGTAGGTCTTTTTTTTTATGTACAATGATCATCTCTCCCTTCCTCTCCTCCATCCCAATTCTTCCTATTTCCTTTCTCTCCCCCATATGTGCAGCATCTTTCCTCCCCTCTCACCCATCCCCTTGTGTAGTATCTTTCTATCCCTCCCTCCCATTCCTTGTGCAGCAGCACCCTTGCAGCTTTTATCCCTCTCTCACAACCCCCCTGCCAACCACGAGACCGAAATACCTTGTAATAAACGCAGCATCAGCAGCAATCTCTACAGGCTGTTTCATGGCCTTCTCTCACCTGGGCATTCCTCTGCTACATCACTGATGATGTCATCAGCAACGTGGCACACGAATGCCTGGGCGAAGCAGCCTGTCTAGATTGCTGCCGACGTTGCATTTGGTACAAGGTATTTCGGTCTCGCGGTTGGCGGGGGAGAGATGGAAAGGTTGGGGGTGCGCGGCAGCAGGGGGTGCGCGGCGGGGGAAGCGCTGCTGCCGGCGACCAGGGCTTATTTTCGGGGGTAGGGCTTATATTAAGACCTACCCCGAAAATCAAGCTAGGGCTTATTTTCAGGGTAGGTCTTATTTTCGGAGAAACACGGTTATAACTCTCAAGCAATCAGAAAATACTTCTTTTTTTTTTGCCGGCATCTATCAATCCCCATGGGTGCCGGTTAACTGAGACTCTACTGTACTCAAGTTTTTATGGTGATAGCCTGATTTGTGTTCATCCTGTACCGTTTAGCAGGAGTTGGTGCCACACACTGTGTATGACTTTGACAGGCACGGAGTTGTGAAATGCTTCATAAAATAAATAGCAGCTCGTTGAAGCCCTTGAATGGTGTCATGAGAGATTTGTCAGGGCTGTCATTGGTGTGGCAGGAGGCCTTATTAGGATTTGTAGAACAGAGATGCATATTGTACTAGAATAGGAAAGTGTCTATATAAATATTTAGCCTAAGTTTTGGAAAATCTGTAGAATGCTGCTGCCTTCTAAATTTAAAATGCTGTCTAAAATATTACAATATGAGGGGCCGCTGAAAAGTTCTCGGCCTAACCAAGAAGAGAATAATGTGGAGCCATGAAACTTACAAGCTGTTCCATGCTTTTCTTGCCACTTTTTGTTTCAATTATAGGATATGAAATCAAATGAAAAGTATGGAATTACTTAAGTTTCATGGCTTCACATCATTCTCTTCTTGGTTGGGCCAAGAACTTTTCAGTGGCCCCTCATATTGTGATGTCATAATGCCTCATTCCACCAATGCCTAAGAGCCAGCCTCATCGGTGATGTCATAGTAGCTTGGTTTCCATATACTTGTGCCCATTTACTAGATGCATTTGCCTCACTGAAAACAAAGTGTCAAGAAAAGGTAGGTTTCATGGCTCCACATCATTCTCCTCTTAATTGGGCTGAGAACTTTTCCAGCAGCCCCTCGTGCTAAGCTTTTTATAGGCACCTTTAACCGAAACGATAGCATCTATTAAGGAAGCTCTGTCCTGCTGTCTGTGTCCCCATGGGCACAAAGAAAGACACACTCATGCGTTTGCAGGCCTAATACAGCCCCTGTCACCCTAACAAGGCACATTTATGCATGAGTTTGCAAAAGAAGGAAGGGGAACATGCCATTTTATCACACAGTGTATATGCGCTCCTCTCTTTCTGTCTGGGATCCATCCCAGGATGTCAGAATTTTCAAGAGAAAAAAAATAATAGTTGCCATGACTTATGAATCGACCCTCGTATAAAGTTGTCCAGGGTACCTGAAGATTGGAAGGTAGACTAATGTTAGCGCTGGCAAAATAATAGAAACTATAAAGAATAAAATTACCAAACATTTAGGAAAACATGGTTTAACAAAGTCAACATGGATTTAGCCAAGGGACATGTTGTCTCGTCAATTGTGCTACATTTTTTTGAAGGTGTGGACAAAGGTTGAGATGGTTGATGTAGTATATCTAGATTTTCAAAGAGCATTTGACCAGGTCCCTCATGATAATCACCTGAGGAAATTTAAAAAATTGCAGGATAGGAGGTAATGTCGTCTTATTGACTGGGAACTAGTTAAAAGATAGAAAATAGAGAGGTATCCCACAAACTTTTTGGCGCCGCAACACCCTAAACCTGGTGCCACGGCTGGAAGGCACCCAAAAGTGCATGGACATTGACACAATGATGTCACGCGCATGTGTGATGTCATCACGTCAATGTCTACGCATGCGCGGAGGCCCTCCGGCCGCTACCTTAAACCTATCACTTCGTCGGTAGGGGATTCTCGAGGAGGAGAAACGCCGATGAGGAGAGTCATCGGTGTCAGCTGACTGCCTTCAGGATGTGCCTCTCGCTGTGAGAGGTATGTCCTGTAAGCAGTCAGCCAGCACCTTTTCTCCTTGCCGGCATCTCGCAGCACACCTGGAATCTTCCACAGCACACAGTTTGCGATACACCAGTGTTGTAGGTTTAAATAGCCAATTTCCTCAGTGGAGGAAGGTGAATAGTAGAGTCGGTAGCGTAGCAAGAGTGAGAGGTGCCAAGGGCAGTGGCACCCCTCCCCTTCCCTTGTATCTCTTTAACTTTCCTAGCACAAGCAGCATCACCAACTTGCTGCCCGCATCGGCTCTTCCTCTGATGTCACTTCCTAGGTGTGGGACCTAGACGTGACATCAGAGGGAGAGCTGATGCAGGTGTGAGCAGCAAGTTGGAGCTGCTGCTCGCAGGGGGGGGAGTGAAGGCAGGGGGAGGAGTGGGAAGGAGCAAGGGAACAAAGAGAAGGATGGGTGCTGATTCCTCCCCCCCCCTCCATTACTGCGACACTGAGTGGCGTGCGAAGTGGATCTGCACTGGGCTGGTGCTTTTTAACATATTTATAAATGATCTGGAAATGGGGACGAGTGAGGTCATCAGATTTGCAGATGACACCAAATTATTCAAAGTTGCTTATTTACTAGCAGACTGAGAAATTACAGAAGGAACTTGGGAAGTTGCACACTCAGATGGCATAGAATAAACCACCCCTCAAATATTATGTGCCGTTCTGGTCACTGCTTCTTAAGATGAAGCAGATACAGAGAAGGGGATGGAACAACTCTTATACGATGAAAGGATAGAGAGGCTGGTGCTCTTCAGCTCAGAGAAGGGATGGCTGAAGGAAGATGAGGCCTATTTAAAAAAAAAAACAACCCAACATATGCCATGTTCCATAGTAATATATTTATAAGAAATTGAAGATATTTTTTTCACTTGACCTACAATTACCGTATTTTCACGCAGATAACGCGCACCCGTGTAAAACGCGCACACGGGTATAGCGCGCAGAAACCACGATTTTATGTACAAAAACTTTTGTATACCGCGCTCACGGGTATACCGCGCATGCAGCCCGACTGTCCTTTCGCCCGCCCCGACTCTCCTCTGGCCACCCCGACTCTCCTTTCGCCCTCCCCGACTCTCCGTGCGCTGTCCCGACTATCCGTTCACCCTCCCTGACTTTCCGTGCACTGCCCCGCCTCTCCGTGCGCTGTCCCGACTCTCCGTTCACCCTCCCTGACTTTCCGTGCACTGCCCCGGCTCTCCGTGCGCTGTCCCGACTCTCCGTTCACCCGCCCTGACTTTCCGTGCACTGCCCCGACTCTCCGTGCGCTGTCCCGACTCTCCGTTCACCCGCCCTGACTTTCCGTGCACTGCCCCGCCTCTCCGTGCGTTGTCCCGACTCTCCTTTCGCCCGCCCTGCCCTGCTCCCAGCTCTGTAAGCATGCGCAATGGTCTGAGCATGCTTGCCGCTTAGTTTTCACCAAGGCTGTTTTTCTGGTGGTGTGCTTTTCACCACGTGGCTTTGGCCCCCCTCTATCTGGGTCGGGTTGGGCCCATGTGCCTCAGGCCGCGCCCCCAGGTGGGACCTAAGGCTCCAGGGCCTATTCTGATTGGCCCACGCGCCTTAGGCCCCACCAGTAGGCGGAGCTTTGGGACGGATGGGCCAATCCGGCCTCATTCCGTCGTTGGCTGCCTGCCGGACAGGCGGGTTTGGCTCCCGTCTGTCCGGCCAACTACCAAAGGTACGGGGAAGGGGGGTGGGGGGGTTGTAGGGGTCGGCCAGGGGGGTCGCGGGTCGGCTGGGGAGGTGGTTGGAGGTTCTTGGGGGGGGGCGGTCGTTGGAGGGAGGGGGGTTTGCATCGAGGGCAGGAGGGCCTGGGATCCCTCCTGCCCGTAATGTAGTGCGGGGTGGGGATAGGGGGTCGCCGTGGCCAGGAGGGTTTGGGCTCCCTCCTGGCCCGATATTGTTGGGGAGTCGGCCGGGCAAGAGGGCTTGGGCTCCCTCTTGCTCCGATCGTGGATGCGGGTGCGGGTGGGAGCGCGTGCGAGCGGTTGTTCGGGGTGGGGGTGCGAGCAGTCCTGCTGGGGGGGGTGAATCGGGCGTCGGGCGGGGTGGGAACTATGTAAAAAAAATTTTGTATACCGCGCTCACGCGTATAACGTGCGAGGGGTATGCGCGGTAGGTAAAAACGCGTATAGCGCGCGTTATATGCGTGAAAATACGGTAAGCTCTGGAATTTGTTTCTGGAAGGTATGACAAGAGCAGCTTAGTATAACTGAGTTTAAAAAAGGTTTGGATAACTTTCTGGTGATTAAAGATTATGGAGGTAGATGCGGGAAAGACACTGCTTATCCCTGGTGGTAAGAAGCATGCAATCTTGCCACTTTTTCGGACTGTACCAGGCACCTATGACCCAGACTGGCCTCGATTTGAAGCAGGATCCAGGGCTAGATGGGCATTCAGTCTAACCCAGTAGGGCATTCCAAATGCTCTTATTAAGCAGGGTGATGTACAAAGCACTGGTTAAACTTTCTTCACTGATAGAGAGGGCTACAGCAGTTTCTTATATGTTTCAAATCTAATTTGATAAAATGTTAAGATCTCTAGGAAAAGAAAAAAAAAAAAAAACACCCTAGCTTTTCTATTGCTACTCGTGTTTTCTTGTAGAGCTTTTCAGCCTTTGCCAGCGCTGGATTTGTGTCTGGCTCCCAGGAAAATGCATTTTTGGTTTCTTTGAACCGCCTGTGCTTCTGTCACTGGAGGTTGAGAAGAATGCTGGGTTATAGCAGTGAGCAGAGGAATAGAAAATCTGCATTATTCATTTGTCAGTAATTAAATTTATGTTCAAGTGTTACAAAAAAAGGCTATTTATCTGTTCAGTCTGGAACAAGCAATGCAGACCTCCTTAGCTGGATCTTGCCTCTATTGTATTGTATTAGAAAAAGAGAAAGGATTTAGTTTGTGTTTTGTTTTGTTTTTTTTATTTTGTTGGTTTCAGGCATATCTTAAAGATGAACAAGAGCAGCTTAGAGTTGGAGAAATTCAGTCATGGCTCTACTGAAAGCCTGCCTTCACCTTCCAGAGCTCCCACTGTTCGCTTCATTGCTGGTTCCACAGACAGCCTGGCTTCAGACACGAGGACCGAGGGAGGTGAGAAACCTGTATTTCACTTTCAGATCTCTGGCATGGTTCACAACTAATCTACAGAGGTCTACATACAATGACTATAGTCCACTAGGGCTCAGAGCCAGACAAGTTTCTTATCATTTAACCAATGTTGTTACCATTTGACTTTCATGCTGTTGTACAAGCAATGACCTTGTCACGTCTGGACTACTGCAATGTCCTGTACCTGGTAATAACTAAGGGTTAGATTCACAAAGCAAACCGATCATGTACCAATCGGTTAGCGACCAAATTTCCCTCCGGCCCGATTCATTTACATCTCTGCCGACCATCCTCCAATCCGCGCATGCAAATGAGGGCAGCGGCATGCAAAATAGGCAGGGACCCGATTCCCAAACTGAAACCCTGCAGCAACAACTGGGCTGGCCGATCACTCCCAAGTGACTGCTGAGGACCAGTCGCTCAAGCCCTTTCCGGCTGCCCTGCCTTCTGCCGCCCTGCTTCTGCTCTGTCAGCCCCGATCTCCTGCTGCCCCGAACACCTCCTGCAGCCCTGACTCTCCTCCTTCCCTGATCGCCCGCCTGCCCCGACTCTCCCACCCTTCCCCACAGTGCAAGCCCCATGGTTTTAACCCGCGGGCTTAAGCGGGTTAAAACCACAGGCTCCAGTTAAAAAAAAAGAAAAAAAATCTATGCCAGCCCAGAGGTCCAGTAAAAGTTTTTTTTTAAAAAAAAGATCGCAGATCCGACGGGCATGTGCAGACCATCTACAGAAAAGCAATCCGTGCTGGCAGATGGGGGGCGTTCTTCCGATTGCCCCCATCTGCATATTTTACTTTGTTGAATTCGTCAGACTTGCCCGGATCAGGTCCGGATCGGGCCCAATCGGGTAGGTTGGTGAATCTGGCCCTAAGACCAGGTACAGGGCTTTACAGGTGGTACAGAATGCTGCGGCTAGATCAAGATATGAGCATATTACTCAAGTCCATATCTCCGAAAATTGCATTGGCTGCCAGTTGCATTCAGAATTCAATACAAAGCAGTTATGATACGTCACCAATTTTTATATGGTACGATCCCTGAATTTTTTAAAGGTTTGATGTCCGAGTATCAACCATTAAGGTCATTGCACTCTTAAATATGTGGAATAGCCTGGTTGGTCAAATCCGAAAATGTAGAGATAAGAACTCATTTAGGAAAATGCTGAAAGCACAATTATTTGTAGATGCATTTCTTTGAGAAATTGGTTTTACTTAGGGATTGAATCTGTTTGTTTTGATCTTACCTTGTTCTGAATTTTATAAAATTTTATGTGTGTAACTATTTGTGAACCGTTTTAGAATAAAACGGTATATAAATAAAAAAAAAAAAAAATTATACCGTGGAGTAGAATGGGGCTAGCAAGGATGATTCTGTCATTGGAATAAGTGAGACAGTCGCATCAGGCACTAATACCCCTTAAATCCCCCTGCAACAGCAGCCGTATTTATGTAATTCGGTTTCTATTCCCTTGTCTCCAAAGAGCTTAGAACAGGTTACAGGTTAAACATACAGTACATAGTATACACTTAACAGGTTCGGAATAACCTCCCTGCCCCGCTGCAGAACCTAGGCTCATTCCAATTAATTCGAAAGCATCTGAAAACTTGGCTTTTCTCCAAAACGTAAAGCTATCCATTTAAAATATAAAGCTAGCTATCCTCTTCATAACCTCTAATTTCTTATTATGTCCTTCCCTCATTTATTGAATTACCTGTAAACCATGCCGAGCTCTATCTTTATGGAGATAGATGCGGTATACAAACTTAAGGTTTAGTTTAGTTTATGATTTGCACTGGATTTGCATAACTTTTTATCATGAGACATACCAGGGGCCTTGATGTGCCCTGATGTTTGAAGCCTTTCTTAACAGTCTGCTTCCATGATCCCACTGGTCATCAAATTAATCTGGGACTTGATAATGTGAAGGGGTGGGGGGTTGGAGCACATGGAGCAATTGCCCTCATTCTTTACCCCTACCCCTTCACTATTTTTCCAAAGGCCCTGACTGCAGGAGCAGTGTCAGCCAGAGAAGTTTCTCTCAGCTGTAGAACAGTCTGTCATTGTGGTCCCCACGATTGAAGTGGTCACCACGATTGAAGAAGCAGGCCACAGAGTTTCGGTCAGTGTTGCGGCTGTTAAAGACTACTTGGTCTATGCTACTCCGTCTAGATGGGACAACTTGCTCAAGGAAAGACAGTGGAGGAGAAAGGAAGATGGAAAGGAGGGAGAGATGAAGGGAAAGAAAGGAATGTGAGGGAGAGGCAGGAATAGGGAAAGATATAAGGGGGGAAGGGTGGAGGGAGAGATGAGAGGACACTTATTAGTTTATTTAATAACATATACAGGTCATTTAACACAATTAGAAGCATGAGCTTTATTTGGAAACGGATTCTTTGGGTGGATCATTATCTAGAAGAATTTGTTCTCTCTATTTCTATGTCTTTGCCTTCCTCTATTAAGGTTAGACAAAGAATTGATCCCTCTTGGTTTTGGATGTGGCTCTTGAGTAAATAGATTTTGGAAATATTACAAATCGCCTAGACATATGGTATAGAGCAGCTCTCACTGCGGCCCAGCTCTTACTCCGCTCTCCTGCTCTTCCCTCCTAGTCTCACTTTTAAAAGCACCGCCGCCACCGCTTTCGAGGACCAACAAGCTAATTACGGCAGCCTGCAGAGTGAATCTAGCAGGCTGCTGTCAGTCTCTGCACACGTTTCCTCTGCTATGGTCCCGCCCCTGATGTCAGAGGAGGGGGCAGGACCACGGCAGAGGGAGCGTGCTTTGGAGGCCAACAGCAGCCTGCTAGGTTCACTCTGCAGGTTGCCGTAATTAGCTTAGCGGCGGATCGTGGAAGATGACCTCTCTCGCTGGATGCGGGAAGCAGCAGAGGTAAGGCCCTGCCCGTCGCGAGGGCCCAGCGGGATGCTGGATCTGGAGAGAGAGAGAGGCAGAAAGGGATCTTAAGGTGGGGTGTGAAAACAGGGAAAGACAGGGCAGATGCTAGACTAGAAGTGGTAGAGAGTGGAAACACCCTGAACTGAGGCGAGAGAGATGCCAGGCCCTGGGGAGGGGGAAGACAAAGAGAGTGAGAGAGATAGAAAGACCTGGATCATAGGTGAGAGGACTCAAAATGTTAGCAGAAGGAAGAGAGAGAGAGGGAGAAACCTGAAACAAAGGGGAAGCAGAAGAGAGAGGGGCAGATGTTGGACTTTGGGGTGTATAGAGGGAAGAGAGAGAGAGACTGTAGAGAGGTGGAAAGATTCTGGACCAGGGAGGGAGGGAGGAAGGTAGGAGAAAGAGAGAAGCAGAGAAAGACCTGGAAGACAGGAGAACAAATGCTGGGGGGGGGGGGGGGTTATAAGCAGAAGAAAGACAGGACCAAAGGGGAAAGACAGGAGGTAGATGATGGACTGTGGGAGGTAGAGACAGAGTGGGAGAGACCCTGAGGAAGAACAGAGAGATGGAAGATCATAACAGAGGAGGGAGAGAGAGGGAGACCTGGAGCAAAGGTGGTGGTAGGTACAAAGGAGAACTGACACTGGATCTGGGGAGGGTAACAGAGAGAAAACAGAGAGAGACCTGGACCAAAGGGGATGGGGCTGGATTGTGAAAGAAATGTTGGATGCACAGTCAGAAGGAAGTCCAACCAGAAACTAATTAAATCACCAGACAACAAAGGTAAGAAAAATGATTTTATTTTCAATTTAGTGATCGAAATGTGTCAGTTTTGAGAATTTATATCTGCTGTGTGTATTGTGTGTATATGAAAAATGAAAGGAAAAAGTTGCATTGCAATTAGTAAAGGGGGCAGAATCTGGGGCAGAGCTTGGGTGGGTTTAGGGCGGAGCTTGGGAGCTCTGTGATTGGGGGTACTTAACTTGAAGTATTTGAGAAACACTGCTGTAGGTAATCAGCCGCCGCCAGTGCCTCTCCTCTCCTGCCCTCTTCTCTGCTGGCACTCAGGGCCCGTCTGGAAGGCCTCTGTGCATGCGCAGATGTCAGTGTGATGATGTAACGCACGTGCGTGATGTCATCATGGCAACGTCCGTGCACTTCCGGGTGCCTTGAGCCGTGGCCATTACCTGCGGCCCTTGCTACATTTTCCGACTTCGTTTCGACCCCGGATCATTTTTTGAGTTGTGCAGGCCTGGTATAGAGTTATCTCTTTAAAGACTGATAAGATGGCTCCCTGGAAGGTTAAAATAAAAGTAATTAAGACATCAAGTACCGTGGTATAATAAAGATTTAGCAGAACTGAAAAAAATCCTGTTGTAAATTAGAATATATTTGGAGGCGATTTCATGATAGTGATATTAAATTACAATGGAAGTCCTGCGTTTAAAAGATATAAATTAGCAATTCAGTCAGCTAAATGAAAATTCTATGTCTTACAGATTAAGGATGATCATTAAAACTAAGAAATTTATTTTAAGTTTTTTTCCATTCATTAGCAGCCACTTCATTAGAAAGAGACAATCCATGAGCTTCATGTCCTTCAGCTGAAGACTTAACTCAATATTTTTCTGATTAAATCAAGAAAATATGATCCTCAATTCCTTCTAATCTAGAGACCATAAATCGGCCTTTCTTTTCATGTTGATTTTGAGCCAGTCCCTGGTGATAGATGTTGGCTGTCATTTCCACTGATTACATGTACTAAGGTTAAGTTGTTAAAAAAGTTGTCCAAATCTTCTTGCATTCTGGACAGTTGTCCTGCATATTTAATGGAAGATCCTTCAGCCTGTATAATACTCATATAATAGCATACAATCATTCTAAAATTGTTTTCTTCAAGATGGATATTTTCCTTCATCCTTACGAGGTATCATTTTGACTCTACTTATTAAAAATGTATCATTGGATTTAAGTTTTACATCAAGTTACAGGCTGATGTCAAATATACTAAACTAAACTAAACCTTAGGTTTGTATACCGCGCCATCTCCACAAGCGTAGAGCTCGGTACGGTTTACAGGGTTAGGTTGAAAAGGAGCTACAATGAAGGGTTATAGGAAAGGAGCTAGGAAGATAAAGAGGGACGGGGAACCAAAAAGCGGGAAGTGTTAGATTTTTGAAAAGAGCCAAGTTTTCAGTTGTTTGCATTTGCTCATTATAGGTTTCCGGGTCTCACTGCACCCTGTCAGATAGAAACTGATATTTCAACCACCATGCATTGGCTTTCTTCAGGGTATGCTGTGAGGTTTACAGTTTCTTTGTAAATAGTGGGTTAACTGACCTGATTGGGAACAGGGCAGTCTGCCAATTTGAATTTTGGCAGGAAAGTCAGTTGGTCAGAAATTTGAATTTTGTTGTGAAAGTCAGTTGGTCTCTTTTTCCATAGAAAAAGAGACTGCCCTGTTCCCAGTCAGGTCAGTGAACCCACTATTTACAAAGTCAAACTGCAGACTTCAGAGCATATCCTGAAGAAAGCCACAGCATGGTGGCTGAAACGTCGGTTTCTACCTGACAAAGAGACCCGGAAACCTGCAACAAAGCACAATGCCAGCTGCAGAAACCCTGAGAGAACATCTAACCCAGCTCCACAGGGAGAACATCTTTAAACCTACCAGTGATACTTCCACTCTACGGACTTTCACAACAAAATTCAAATTTCTGACCAACTGACTTTCCCGCCAAAATTCAAATTGGTGGACTGCCCTGTTCCCAATCAGGTCAGTGAACCCACTATTTCTAAAGTCACACTGCAGATTTCAGAGCATACCCTGAAGAAAGCCACAGCATGGTGGCTGAAACGGTTTCCACCTGACAAGTCGCAGCGAGACCCAGAAACCTGCAACAAGCACAATGCCAGCTGTGGAAACCCTGAGAGATCAAGTATACCATTTGATTGTGAAATTAATGGCGGCTTATATAGCAGAACCAATGGCATAGTAAGGGGAGGCATGGGAGATTTAGACTACCAAAGGCACTGTCTTGGCGGGGGCGCCAGCATCTGTCTTCCTCTTTGTCCCCCGTGTACCTCTTGAAATGTTTGCCAGCATGAGCATCATCTTCCACCTCCTTCTTGCACTGGCCTTGGCTCACTTTTGATGAGGATGTGATGTCCAGAAGGGAACTGAGGCCGATGTGAGAAGGAGGTGGAAAATGCTGCTTATGCCAGTGAACATTTCAAGAGGTACGCAGGGGGGTGTACTGAAGTGGCGGGAAAGAATAGGAGGGAGACACAGTGTGGCAATCCAGGCGCCACTGCCCCAAGCGCCTCCCTCCTTCACAATGCCACTAAGCGGAACTGTTTTTAGATTTCATTACTAAGAAAATTAGAGTCATGGGATAGGAGGCAATGTTTTGTTGTGGATTAGGAATTGGTTATTGGACAGAAAATAGTAGATTTAAATGGCCATTTGTCTAAATGGAGGAGGGTGACTAGTGGAGTGCCACAGGGATCTGTACTGGGACTAGTGCTATTTAACATCTGGAAATTAGAACGACATTTGAGTCCATAGTCTGTTATTGAGAGAGACATGGGGAAAGCCACTGCTTGTCCTGGATCGGTAGCATGGAATGTTGCTACTCATTGGGTTTTGGCCAGATACTAGTGACCTGGATTGGCCACCGTGAGAACTGGCAACTGGGCTTGATGGTCCATTGGTCTGACCCAGTAAGACTATTCTTATGTTCTTATGAAGATGTCACTTAACTGTTCAAAGTTGTTAAAAAAAAAAAACAATACACATGCAGACTGTGAAAACTTGTAGGAAGACCTTAAGACCAGGCATTCAAATGGCAGATGAAATTTAATGCAGACAAATGCAAAGCGATGCATATTGGGAAGAATAATTCCAAATCATAGTTACCAGATGCTAGGGTCCACCTTAGCAATCAGCACCCAAGAAAAAGATGTATGTCATCGTAGACAATACACTGAAATTACAAGTGAGATGATTAAATTTGCAGATGACACTAAACTGTTCAAAGTTGTTAAAATGCATGCAGACTGTGATCTTAGGAAATTGGAAGACTGGGCGTCCAAATGGCAGATGAAATTTAAGGTGGAGAAATGCAAAGTGATGCACATTGGGAAAAATAATACAAATCATAGTTAACCGGATGCTAGGGTCCACCTTGGAGGTCAGTGCTTAAGAAAAAGATCTGGGTGTCATCGTGGACACTACGCTGAAACCTCCCGATCCTTTTCAACATGTTCATAGGAGACCTGACTCAAGGGCTTAAAGACAAAATAACATTGTTCGCCGATGACGCCAAACTATGCAACATAGTAAAAGCACTTTGCCCGACAGTATGGCGCAAGACCTACTTCTATTGGAACACTGGTCCTCGACTTGGCAGCTAAGCTTCAATGCTAAAAAATGTAAGGTCATGCACCTTGTCAGCAGAAATCCGTGCAGAACCTACACACTAAATGGTGAGACCTTAGCGAGGACTAAAGCAGAGCATGATATGGGAGTGATCATTAGTGAAGACATGAAAACTGCCAATCAAGTGGAGAAGGTTTTATCCAAGGCTAGACAAATGATGGGTTGCATCCGCAGAAGTTTTGTCAGCCGGAAGCCCGAAGTCATAATGCCGTTGTACAGATCCATGGTGAGACCTCATCTGGAATATTGTGTACAGTTCTGAAAGCCACATTACCAAAAAAATGTGCGAAGAGTTGAGTCGGTTCAATGAATGGCCACCAGGATGGTCTCGAAGGCTCAAGGATCTCCCTTATGAGGAAAGGCTGAATAAATTGCAGCTATACTCACTCGAAGAACGTAGAGAGAGAGGAGACATGATTGAAATGTTTAAATATATCGCGGGCTGTATCGAGTTGGAAGATGATATCTTCTTTCTTAAAGGACCCTCGGCCACGAGAGGGCATCCGCTGAAAATCAGGGGCAGGAAAATTCATGGCAACACCAGGAAGTATTTCTTCACCGAAAGGGCGGTTGATCATTGGAATGAACTTCCACTGCAGGTGATTGAGGCCAGTAGCGTGCCAGATTTTAAAAGTAAATGGGATACGCATATAGGATCTCTAGGGGGGTAAAGTCAGGGGGGTGGGTCATTAGAGTGGGCAGACTTGATGGGCTGTGGCCCTTTACTGCTGTCATTTTTCTATGTTTCTAATGTGCACAGCGGCCAAGAAAGCAAACAAGATGCTAGGAATGATTAGAAAAGGGATGATAAATAAGACTAAGAATGTTATAATGCCTCTGTATCACACACTAGTGTGACCTCACCTTGAGTATTGTGCTCCGTTCTGGTCTCCTTATCTCAAAAAAGTTATAGTGGCACTAGAAAGGTTCAAAGAAGAGCGACCAAGATGATAAAGGGGATGGAACTCCTCTTGTATGAGGAAAGACTAAAGAGTTTAGGACTCTTCAGCTTGGAAAAGAGATGGCTGAGGGAAGATATGACAAAATCTTGAGTAATGTAGAACAGGTACAAGTGGATCGAAATTTTTTATTATTTTTTTTACTGCATAAGATTTACAAAGACTAGGGGACACTCATTTTCCCGTCCTGTCCTGGAGAGATCTTTTCCTGTCCCTGCCCCATTCCTACAAGGTCTGTCCTCATCTGCACAAGCCTCAAACACTTTAAAATCATAAGTGTTCAAGGCTTGTGTGGTTAAGGCAGAGCTTATAGGAATGGGGCAAGGACAGAGCCAGCAACAAAACTTGTGGGGACAGAGAAAAGTTTAAACCCAGGTCATTTTCTAATTGGGACCCCAAATGGAGTGACAAAACTCAAGTTTGGGGTCATGATCTGGGTGGGCTTTCCATAGATCAGTAATTCCCAAACCTAGTCCTGGGAACCACCAGCCAGTCAGGTTTTCAGAATATCAAGAATTAATATTCATGAGAGAGATTTGCATCCAGTGAAGGAAGTGCATGTGGATATTCTGAAAACCTGACTGGCTTGGGAGTCCCCCAGGACACGTTTGGAAATCTCTGGCATCTGGGGGGTCACATCGTAGGATCCAGCTGTGTGGGTGCAAGTCAGGTAAACGTTATAAGATGATGGAGACTGTTTAAATGGTAACAAGTTGAGTGAAGATATTTTTTATACTTGTAGAAAACTTTTCCATTCTGGTTTGTTTGTTTTTTGGCTTTGCTCTGCAAGGACTATCTAATAATAAAACCCAAAGCGCGCATGCGCACTCCCACCTGCGTGTTCCATTTTCCGTGAGCTGTAGAGCCCTACTCCCTCCCTCCCCTACTGTAACTTCGCCGCCATCATGGCCCCCTCCCCCCTTCCCGGCGCACATGAGAATCTCTCTCTCTCCCCCGAGGCAGATGTCGGCTGCGGCGGCCAAGTCCGGAGCCAGTGTAGATGGCTGAAGCCTGGCTGGAGGAGGACAAGGAGGAGCTGCAAGAGCTCCGCAGAGGCAGGAGGCGATGGATTCGGGGGAGGGAGTGGGAGAAGGGAGAGATGTTGGACTCGAGTGAGGAAAGGAGAGACAGAGACAGATGGATGAGAAGGACAGAGGGGCTACTAGGGGGACCAGAAGAGATGGTAGGGGCTAGGGAGAGATAGACTTCAGGGAGTGTGGAGGGGGCAGGAGAGAGAGATGGTCTTGGGGAAGGACAGAGGGGGACAGGAAAGGGAAAGATGGCAAAAGGGGTGAAACAGGGTCAGAGAGAGATGGTAGAGGGTGTGAAAGGAGGAAAGGGAGAGATGGAAATGGTAGGACCACTGCTGCTTTGGGGCACTGAGAGAGGAAAGGTTGGTACTTCAGGACTGCTGCTGCCGCCTCGGGTAAGTAAAGACCCTGTCAGGTGATAAATGCAATGGAGGATCTATGAGGGCCAAAAGGGTACAAAGGAAATGGTGAAAGGTGAAGTGGTGGGACTGGGATCAGTGGGAGGCAGGGTCCGGGCATGATAGAGGCAGGGCATGGATGGGGTCAGAGTCAGGGTCAAGGTATAGGTGGGGCTATTCTAGCACCCGTTACTGTAATGAATGTAACGGGCTAAAACACTAGTTATTATTATATTATTATTATCTTTAATTCTATTGATACTCCTCCGTATCCAGCTTCACTGCACACCCCGCTTTTCTGTAGCCCTCCTTTGGGCTCTGTACTGTACTACATAGGTTTCTAGCTCAGGGGTGAAGGCGGTGCTGATACCATCAAGGCTGCTTCCTGTGCAGTTAGTTGGCACACTGTAGCATTTGGCTTCTTGCCCTCTGGGAGAGATGAGTGTAATTTAAGAAGCATTCCTAAATCCACCCAGACAAAAGAGCAGTAATGGGAGCTGAGAACCGAAACTTGGCTGCATAATTAGGTGCATGCTACTGAATCCTAGGTTTTTTGATATATCAAGTTACAAGGAGGTTTTTTTATGATTAAAGATATCCCATTCAATTGGCAGGTATCGATTGCCTTAAAATGTTTGGACGGAGTCTGAGGTCTTTTTTTTTTTTCCTCAATTGGATGTTTTCAGTCAGCATATGTGCTATTGATACATTGAAACACAGCTATATTCAATTTAAATATTTTTGGCTGTAGTCGCATTACTATTTTATTGAACATACTTTTTGAAATTATCACTTCACTTTTTGTTGTGAGTTTTTAGGAATGACATCTAAACCCCCACCCCCTACCCAGGCGCCCTTGTCTAATATTGTATAGGGGTCCTAACGCTGGTAGACTTGTCGCCCAGTTCTTTTAAAATACAGAGCAATTTAAAGGTGACAAATGTAATAGTTCTGGGTGACTTCACTTCTCCTTTGGAAGTCGATTGCATTACCCAAGTGGTTGGTTTTCACGGAATAATGGCTGAGCTGCCGTTTACTCTGACAGAGCGCTCAATCTTACCCACTCTGTATTATCCCCACCCCCCATTTTGATTAGGGTTTTAACTACTTTTTTGTTCAGGTTCCCCCCTCCGCACACAAACCTTTTGGTTAGGATTGTAACTATTACTCTGTGCAGGTTTTACTCCCTCCCCTCCCCCCTTCCTTTTTGGTCAGTGTTGTAACTGCCGCTTAATGCAGATCACCCACCTCTAAGCTTTTTCTAGAATGAAAGCTATTTACGTTTTGCTTTGAATGGTAATAGAGATCCTCTGTGTGTGTTCCATCCATTTTGGAATTTTGCCACGATTGTCCCCATCACGGGCATTCCAAACATCCTTCACCTTCTCCATGAAGAAATATTTCCTAATGTTGCTTTTAAAAGTTTCATTACAATTTGTTTCATGTTCCCCGGTTCTACATTTTCCCCATCTTTGGAAAATGTTTATTTGATCATGAATGCCTTTAAAACATTTTAAAACATCTGTAACATCTCTCCTGTCACGCCTTTCCTCTACAGTATTCTTATTCAGGTCTTAAAGGTTTTGTTTATTTTTATATGTCTTCTGGCACAGACTGTACATTATTTTGCAGATTTTTCTTTCAACCGCTTCGTCTTTTTACATCTTTAGTGACATACAGCCTGTATAAAAACAGCTGAGACGTTATTAAGGGAGAAAATTTGGAAAACATGTTTATGCAGTTATATGAGAAGTCTTTTATACTTGAATTATGGAAAAATTGTCCTCAATGACTTGAATTATGGAAAAATGTTGTTCTCAATGACTTGATTCTTTAAATTTTTTTTTAATTCTTTATTCATTTTTCATCAATTCTTTATTCAAGTGCATCAAAAAGTATCAACCATTTAAACTTAAATATATCACTTGAAATTCTACAATTCTTCATATTAAATAGAATTATCCCTTTCCCTCCCATCCTTTCAACATCTCATAACGCTTATACCATATGATAAAACCCCCCTCCCCCCACCCCATTCTTACATTTGTACAAATCAGGGGAAATAATACTTATTCATTGCAATAATTTGTTAATGGCCCCCACTCATCTTGAAAGTTATTAAAATTTCCTTTCTGAATAGCTAATGTTCTTTCCATTTTATAAATATGGCACACTGAATTCCACCAAAAACTGTAGTTTAATCTATTCCAATTTTTCCAATTGCATGTAATTTGTTGTATAGCAACTCCTGTTAAAATAAGTAAGAGTTTATTATTTTTGGAAGATATTCTGTTGTTTTAAAAATAAGTGTTTTCTTCCTTTTTATTGGATGGTTGAGGCCATTAACGTTTAACAAAAATAATTTAAGACTTCAGCAGAAAAACAATTGAGGCTATATGCACGTAAGTGAATGCACATAAGTTTATCCAGATTTTGGTGCCTAACTTTCACAGCATTGCCTTTTGGGACTGGATTCTATATATTGCACATAAAAAATCAGTGTCAAAAAGCCGCCTGTGCGCTATTATATAAACTTTGCCATTTACAGAATAGCGCTTATGCCTAGGAGCCGTGACTGTGCCAGTGAAAATGTGGTACAGAACCTCACACCTAAAATTAGGTGCGGATACCGCTTGTTCTATCGTTTATGCATGTAAATTTGAGGCCTGTCCCTGATCTGCCCATGACCCCCCTCCCCCATTTCTTTGCCCCCACCTTTTTAATGCCACACCCAAATTTTGGGTGATCACACTTAAATTAAAACTAATCGATGCTAATAATTAAGAAGGCAATTATCAGTAGGAATTGGCTCGTTATTCAATTAAATTGCTTGTGCATATTGGGAAAATTTGTGCATGCAACCCAAAGCACCATTATAGAATTTGGGAATTAGTGTGTAAGTGGGAGTCAACCCTCCTTCCATGCTCCTACTCTTTGTATGCCCCGTGCAGTTCTTAGGATGGTTACACCTGTCCTGCATTTTCTTGCATTTACATATGTAAAGGAACACATACCTGCAGGTGCAATAGCTTTAGAATTGCCCGTAACGATTTCTGTATTAATTTGTGCTGTAGTATTGTGCATTAAAGTGCCAGACTGAGTCCCTCCTATTCCCTGTCTCATTCCACATGTGTCAGTTAAGGCAGGAGTTAGCGAGCCCTAAGAGTCCAGCTACAGCATTAACTGTTAGCATGGGCCAGCTTGCACCGAGTTTTCATCTTAACTGCTTAATGCGCTATGGTAAAAAGGCCCTTAAATAACTTGCAGTGTTTGATTAGTCACCTGCTTTAAGATTGTTCCTTCCCCGAGCATCCTGTTTTATTTTCTTTCTGTCATGCTTTTGTCTTTAAATGAGAGGGTTTTGGGGGTTTTTTCTTGCAAACTCTGGTCCAGCTCTTTCATTCATTTTTTTCACTGGGTTAAAGTCAAGTCTGTAATCAGTTCTGACTCATCTTCCTGATCAACTGTATTGCCATAAGAATAACAATCCAAGAGCAGGGATGAGTCGGGGATGCCAGAGCCACATTCTGCTTGCTTACATTCTCCCTGGCAGGTTTTACTTCTCTATGCAGATTGAAGGAGTCCTAAGAGCCTCTGAATGTTTAGATTCTTCACTAGTAAGACGTCGGCATGGTTTTATTAACCCCAGTACACTTGAACTCATTTAGGGAGGAGGCAGGGTCTCTGTCCTTAGAGCTGTGTTGTGATTTCACTATGTAACAAAATTATTAATATTATTTTGTTCCTGGGTAACATGTTCTTTCTTATAGAAGAGAACCTAAACTGCGTAGTAGATGAGCAGGAAAATAAGTGTCTATTAAATGTTGGACATGCTCCTTGATGCCAGCAACGATGAATCTCTTGCAGTAACAGTAAGATGCTTGAGCAGCTGGACACATGATAGAGGGGCGTTGCAGATGGTAGGAGTCTGAACTAGGGCAGTGTTCTTCAACCACCGGTCTGTAGAAGGTGTGTGTGTGTGTGTGTCCAACAACCCCCCCCCCCCCTTGCACCCTCGCTTGTGATTGCGGCTACCAGAAAAAAAAAAAAGCCCAAACCTGCAACTCCCCCGTTAGACCCTTTGCGCCTCCTGGGGCAGGCCTACCAACTTTTTAGAAGTGTTCATAGGACGAAGAGGCAACGTCGTCGTACGCAGCGCTGAAGTTCACTGATCCTTCTCCCCGCCAAGTTCCCCCTTCCGACGTAACTTCTGTTTTTTGCCATACAGTATGTTTTACTCCTTGGGATCTAGCTGGGACTGTTGGAAACAGGATACTGGGCTTGATGGACCTTCGGTCTGTCCCAGTATGGCAATTCTTATGTTCCATGAGATGTGGTGGTTTTATTTTGTTGTAAAGTGCCCTGTGATGGTCACAAGAAGGGCAGTATATTATATTTAAAATAAACCATAAATATTTATACCTTCTCCAAAGCATGTGCAATTGTGTGCTTGTATATACTAATAAAAATAAGTACATATATTATAAAATGCGCACATGTGAGGTCTGACAATTAAGCTTGAGAACTTGCACTCCATGCACTTACGTTGGCAGCACTGTACAAACAATTCGGTAACATTTCGTAACCTTGGTATATCAGTGTCTCACAGCTGTGTTCGTGTCAACGTGTGGCGGTGTGTTGCTGAGTGGCGTTCATTAGCGTTGCGTGTTGTTGTGTACCATTGCAAGATTGTTGGAGCTTAGATTAGAGCAATGAACAAACATTACATTTTTTTGTTAAAGTTGGCTAGAATGGGAGTGAAATCGGGGGCATGTTAGTCAAAGTTTTGGGGGGGATAATGCCATGAAGAAAACAGCAGTGTAGAAATGGATTAAATGTTTTTCTGAGGGGGAGAGAAAGCGTCACTGATGAAGAAATGTCAGGGTGGCCAGTAACGAGCAGAACTGATGAAGACACTGTAAAAATATGGCGAATTGTGTGTCAAAATCGTCTGCTGACTGTGAGAACATAGCAGACCGAGTAAGCATCTATAGAGAAAATCTTAACCGAAAATCTTGGCATGAGAAGAGTGTGTGCGAAAATGGTCCCGAAGGAGCTCACTGATGAGTTGAAGCTTGCCAAGACCTTTTGGAGATACAACAAAAAACAGTAGAAAGTCTAATAGACCTTTTGGAGAGGCAAGACAATGCTTTGGGCCATGTTATCACCGGTGATGAAACACGGGTGTACTGATACGACCCTGAAACAAAGTGTCAAAGTAAACAGTGGAAGTTGGCCAATTCTCCACAACCGAAAAAGTTTTGCCAGTCCAAAATAAGAGTCAAAACGATGTTGCTAACCTTTTTTAATGTCAATGTGGTTATTCATTATGAATTTGTACCAACTGGATAAACAGTTAACCAAGTTTATTGTTTTGAAGTGCTAAAGAGTTAGACGAAAATGACCTCAACTTTTTGCCATCACGACAATGCACCAGCTCACACGGCACTGTCTGTGATGGAGTTTTCAGCCAGAAAACAAATAACTGTACTGGAACATCTCCCTACTCACCTGATCTGGCCCCCCAATGAGTTTTTTTTTCTTTACTCAAAGATAAAGGAAATATTGAAAGGAAGACATTTTGATGACACTCAGGATATCAAGGTTAATACAACGACAGCTCTGATGGGCATTCCAGAAAAAGTTCCAAAATTGCTTTGAAGGGATGACCATAGTGATATTCAGCAATTAGGTATGTAGCACTTTTTCTAGGATGAGTTCACAGACTTAATTGTCGGACCTTGTAAGTGCTACTCCTGCCCTCCTCTGCCTCTTCTCTACCCTGAAGAACACCTGTAAGTATATCAGGAGAAAAAAAAGAGGTGCTGTGAATGTGTACATCTATTTTTTATGCATGAATATCCTCCTCCTCCTCCTGGGAAATTTTTGAGAGTCAACTTATGTGTAAAATACCTTTCTACACACTCGTACTTGAGTAGCTTCTAATTTTACCCTCTTAGGGATTTGTTTCTATCTTGCTTTTCAGCTCGCCTATTATATCTCACTGAATATGAAAACACAGCTGGGCATTGATCATATCTTCCTGTATAGTATTATAACATTCTTGCGTCATTTCGATGTACACACAGCTCTGTCCTTGAGATCTTGGCAAAGTCAGGATATTTGAGAGTGTGTAGAAAACCAGCAATTGTGACTACTCTTCATACATAAAAAAAATAATAGGCTGGTAAAGCCCTGACTCGGGAGGGCCTGTAATTCAGTGAATGGAAGACGCAAGTTTTCACAGTCTGTCTTCTCTCCCCTCCCCTTCCCCTTCTGGCCCACTCTGCACTCTTTCTTTTTCTCCCACAGACAAGAACTTGTTGACAGAAACATTGTAAAAGCTTTAGGGCATTGATGTATGTCAGTCTAGCTCCTTTGTTGACTCAGGGTTAGTATGTAGACATTAAAGATTAGAATTACAATGTTTAACAAAACCACTTAGCTAACTGCACCCCACTCCCTACCTACTCCATTGTGCTGAGTGTAACAAGTTACCCCTGCCATGCTGCCATCATTGTTTTCCCACTGCTTGACGGCGTTTTTTAATGAACAAGCGGATTTTGGTTTTGAAGGCACCTCTTACAACATCTAAGATCTGTGATTTTAAATGTACTGTAGCTATTTGCTCAAACTTTTTTTTTTTTTTTGAGGGGGAGGGATGTTCTACATACATCAGGGGATCACAGTATCGGTCCTCCAAGTCTGCAACCCAAGTCTGGTTTTCAGGAAATGAATATTCATGAGAGATACCAAGTGGTCGGGGGTGTCCTGAAGACTGGGTTGAGAACCTGTTTCTTTAACACTGTCCTTTCAGGGCTTTAAGGCGACCACTAACAAGGTTTGGTAGCTGCACTCTGAAGGTATCTGAAAAATTTGTTGCGAGAACTCGTTATTACAGAAATTTTACCTGTTGCCACAGCCAAAAATCTCTCTTACTTCTCCCCACCCCTATAGTGCTCTGCAGTGGCTACCTTAACTTGAAGATTCCCCCATGGAGGGCTTTATCGCTTCATAATTCTTGCTTTCTCATTGTGTACTTCGCACAAGTCAGTGATAGGGTGTGCAGGAGAATTCACAAATTGATAGGAATCTGACAGTGTCTGCTGTGGTTCTAGAATTGTGACCATATGAGAAAAGGTGACACAGGGAGCAGATCCAAAATAACTGGAGAATAACTGGCTTTATTTTTTCCTCCCCATGGATACATAAGCAATCTGGAAAAGTTACATGTTTGAACTTCAGTAACTTTATTATTTTTTTTTTTTCTTTAATATAAAAGGATAGGATTTGGATTGTTGCTGTATTATAAATAGTTTGCTCTAACAGAATTCAATAAAAACCTCATTTTATATTTATGGTGTCATTAGTCACATTTCACATAGGCTCCTAAAATGGGATTTGAACCGCTGGAGTACACTAGGTGAATCGTCAGACTTGTGCCTTCTGCCCCTCCCACCACCCACCCCCAATTACCTGTGACGTTCCTAGGCTGATCTCCCAAGGCCCAAATGTTATGATTGCTCCAGTATTATTCCGCGCCCCCTCCAAAAAAAAAAAAAAAACAACCTGGAATGATCTTCTATAAATGCATAATTAGACATTGGGCAGGTAAAAACACGGTATGGTTCTGAATTTGTGTGACTCTCAGGATCAGGGTTTTTTGTTTTTTTTTACTGCAGTTCCTCGTTGCTGCACTCTTTTCCCTCCTCCCTAGGCAACTGTCTTGTTTGCCTGATGGTTAAAGTCAGCCCAGCTTGAAGTATCTCTAACAGTAGAACCAGTCTCTCAGCCATCCAATCCCACATCAAGTTTCTTTGTGTGCTTTGTGCTTGTACTTGTGTGCTTTGGTGCTGCCGCTTGGCACTGAACAGCTTTCTGAATGGCTCCCGCAAATTCTCACCGCCATTCAGAAAGCCGCTCAGCACCAAGCCAGAACTCGCAGCAGCGAGAAACCAACCTGGTTAGCAGCGGGGCAGGAGTGCAGAAAGCTCGTTCCGGCCCACTACATCTCTGGACCACCAGGGAATCCAGCGGTAAAGGAGGTACGATGGACAGAGCCTGGAAGGGAGAGAAGGAAGGGGCTATGTGCAGTGCCTGGCAGGAGATGGATGGAAGGGGCTGGGTGTAGAGCCTGATAGGGGAGCGAGGGGCGCTGGATGCAGATCCTGGCAGGGCTGGGCACTTGAATATTAAGCTGCCCAACTTATATTAGAGTCAACCATTTGTCCTCCTTTTGGGGGGAAAAATGGGGGTCTCAACTTGTATTCAGATCGATTTATATTCAAGTATATACGGTACTTGCCTTCATCGGACCTATAACCCCAGGAACCCATATGTATAATCCAGGATAAAATTAATTTGTATACCGCAAAACCTTGCAGATCCTTGTGGTTAACATCAACAACGAACTTTGAAATAAACTATACACGAACTTATCAAATAATGTTACAAGAATTTTGCATATAAGTTTTTAGCAATTTCCTTAAGTTCACATAGGATATGAAAACGGAAGATAACCGGCAAAGGTGGGATTCCCAAATAGCAGCTTGATACAAAAGCATTTGATTGTGGTATCTTTTATAATGACATCCTCTAACCAATGAAAAATCGTGTAACCTTGGTATGCATGAGGAATGTCTAAAACTTGAAAAGTTAAAACGATCAACTTGATGTTACCAAACAGGACCTTACAGGATGGGAACTGCACTACAAATAATCCTTACAGTGGCTAGCATCTGATTGGTTCATGCAGTTGTGTGACATCTTTTGTAACATCATAGCTATCAGATCAATCCTATCCAATGATGAAGTATAAAGTAGCCAAATGACTCCATTTCTAAATGATATACCCTCAGCTTATTCGGGGGATAATTTGTTTGGTGTTATGGGAAAGCACTTTTTTATGAGCACTATTTGGTGTCATATCCCCTGAAGAAGCCACAGCAAAACAGTAGACTTCCATCGGGATTTATGGCTGTTAAGATATGTGGACAACACTGGAAACAACACAATGGATCAAGTCCTCAGTATAATAAGGCAAACGTATAGCAGGACTTTTTTTTATATATAATTGTAATCAAACAATACCCTTCAGAAAACTCCTTTGCTCTCAGATGCCTACTCTGATATAACCCTACTCCTAAGCTCGATGAAAGATACCATCCCCTAGCTTACACTGGTTTATATCAGAGTAGGCATCTGAGAGCAAAGGAGTTTTCTGAAGGGTATTGTTTGATTACAATTATATATATAAAAAAGTCCTGCTATACTTTTGCCTTATTAAGATATGCGTTCATTAATATAAACATATATTGAAGGATTTGGCATGTGGAGTATTTAACATTTACATAAACAAAAAAAGGATTTTTTGAGACCTATGATTGACAGCAGGTCACGGCAGGCAGCCAGTTCAGTGAGTAATCATTAAAATTTAGATGGCTTGCCATTTGACTGCTGAGGTCTTTTTCTTCCAATTTGAAAGCTTTTTAAAAAAATAAAAAAAATTAAGAATCGTTTCTATTACTGAGGGTCATTTTTACTGTTCCAATTTAAAAGCTTTTTTAAAAAAATTAAGCATTGTTTCTAATTACTGAGGGTCATTTGTACCTTTTTGCTGTTCCATTTCCCAATGGACATGTAATCCGACCCTGATTTTACTCCATTGCAAATGATAGGATTGTAATTATGATTTTCCTAGGGAAAGAAAAAAAATACAGGTCCATGTGTGCAGTGGGAGAAAACCAGACATGGATCAGCCTGTTGTGGGGAAAAATAAATAAACAAATCGAGCCAGCTTGGCAATCCTAGTGTGAGATTTTTATAACTTTCCTTGACTACCTTGCTGGTATGTCTGTTTGCAGAGGCTAAGGGAAATGGCAAAGGAGCCCCTTTTTAAAGAATTGCAAATAGGAGTTATCACCAGTAATATTTTAGTATAGGCCGAATAATATCACTTTTCTTGTGTGCTTTTGAAACCTTGCAATTCATAGGGCACTTTCTAATGTGGAGTTGCTTCATGCCAGCGTGGGCGTCCTCTGGTACGCTGTTGGGCTGCGGGTGTGCTGAATCAGAACTTCTGCTGTTTTGTGAAACAATAACTGACAGGAAAACGCTTGAGCTGTGGAGAGAGAACGCTTTTCACAATTTTAACCACTGCCTTGGCCTCAGAAATAAATTGGTCTTGTTCTCCTCGCCTTTACCTGCACAGCAGGAAAAGGAAGGTGTTCGCTTCGGCCCTCCTAGGACCCGATCAAGGGTACATTTTGAAACTGGGCTTGAAGCAGCTTGAGATGCAGTGTGTTCCCAAAGGATCTTGGTTCAGCTTTAACCCACTCTGAAACGCCTCTCTGTGATGACGACTTTTAGACTGGATTTGAAGCATTGATTGTACCTGGCAGTACTGCACCTTCTAAACCAGACATGAAACGGGATTCACGTACCTTGCAAAAATAGACTGGGGAAAGGTTTTGCGGTGTATTCAGAGCAATGGTATTATCAGGAATGTAGGAAAGATGCACCAGGGAATAAGGATCAGGAAAGTGCAGCAGGGCTAATGATCCAAGGAGAGATGTGCAGGGGGGTCTCCATTTGCCCAGTGGCTATAACATGCACTGTGTTTTGCTGATTGTTTTTTTTAGGGAATAGTGTCAATAAGATGACCTTGACTGGTGCTAAAATATGTAATGTCCCTTTTGTGAGTTTGAAGGGGGGAACTTTTTCATCAAGATACTGAGCTCTAGACTTTCTGTAACCTTATTTTTTTTCTTGCAATCCTGTACTTTTTTGTTCCCGATGCTAAACGGTTGTGTCTGGGTAGTGTTGAGCTGCTTGATTACTTGCCACTTTGAATGAGGTGATACTGGAGTTTCTAATCCAAATCTTTCTGGTTTTCAGGACTCTCCTGTGAAGTGGTTCAGTCACCTATGCCTCCCTCTCCTGTTCACGGCATGAGGAAGCTCTCTCCTTCTGCCTCTTTCCCCACAGTTTCCAGTGAAGACCCACAACAGGGTGGGGCTTTGAGGCCACCTCCTTTGCCACAGAAGAAGACGGTGAGCAGAACAGCTTCAGCCCCTGACAATTCCTCCTGGAATCAAGCTTCTCCTGAAAGGAGGACAGGCAGACCCAGCAGCCCCAAACTGAGCTTAAGTCACTCGGAGAACAATGTCTGCAGTCAGGAAGCATCCCAGTTCAGCTGCCCTTCTAGCCCAGGGGATAATCACCCCCTGTTCTCCTCCTGTGAATCGTTAGAAAAAGGTTGTCGAGGCCAAGTGCACAGGAACAGAGCCGGCCTCCAGAACAGGGCCACGCCCTCTTTCTCATCTTCGCAGCTCAGTGTGTCTGGCCATCTCTCATCGGGCTCCAACTTACAACTCCACCATCTCCTCAGCAACATCGACAGCAAGGAAGGGGTGTACGCCAAACTGGGGGGCTTGTATGCCGAATCTTTGCGCCGGCTGACGGCCAAGTGTGAGGACTGTTTCATGCGTAACCAGAAGACTGAACTGCATTTTGATGAGACCAGCTGGTCACTCTTTAAGCTGACCTGCAACAAGCCATGTTGTGATGCTGGGGATTCCATTTATTACTGTGCTTCCTGTGCCAAGGACCCACAGAACAACTATGCAGTCAAGGTATGTATGCAACATTCATTCTGTTGTATTTTAAACTAAACTAAAACTTAACTTTATATACCGGGTTAACAATAAGTTAAAAACTAAGCTAACATAACAAGAGGATTAATTTTCAAAATGTTTAACAAATAGAAAAGTTTTTAAAGATTTACGGAAAGATTGGAAAGAGCTGAGACAACTCAAAATTAAAGGAAGTTCATTCCATAATTGGGGGAAATTTAAAAGCCAGAGTAAAGCTAAAATTCTTGACCCCTTGAATTCCTTTCCTAGAAGGGAGGGAAAGTTTAAATTGTTGAGTGCCTCTCGCATATGAAAATCTATAAATATCCCATAGAAGAGGAACAAGAGGAATAAAAATGTCATGTAAAATTTTAAAAATAATACATAAACATTTAAACTGGATTCTGAGATAAACCGGGAGCCAATGGAGACTCAAAAGCAAAGGAGTCACATGGTCGAATTTGCTTTTTCCATAAATCAACTTCGCAGCGATATTCTGAATTAATTGTTGTCTTTGGAGGCAGATCTTTGTGATGCCGAGATAAATGGCATTACAATTCATCTAGCCGAGATAGTATAATTGATTGGACCAAGACGGAAAAATGACGTTGATGGAAAAGAGATCTAACCTTCCTCAGCATTCGTAAACTAAAAAAACATTTCTTAACCAGAGAGTTTATTTGATCCTTAAAGGTAATGGAAGAGTTGAAAAGTATTCCCAAAATATTGGAGGAGAACTCAATTTGTAGGGAGGCTCCAGAATCTAAAAGTACAGTGGAAGGAAGAGGGTAAACTGATGAGGGGGGAGCCTCTGCTTTAATATTTATATTTATTCAAATTTGATATCCTGCCAAAGCTTACAACAGTTCTCAGAGGCTAACAATTAAAATCAAATGCATTAAAAGGAAAAGAATGCCGTAATATACAGGAAAGACCTATTTAATCAATAAAAAGGAAAAAAGAGAGGAAAAAAAGACAAGTGAGGGTGCCAAGCCCTGCCAACCAAAGAAATCTTCTCACAAGTCCCACCTGTGCTGTTAGAGCAGCACTTAAATTAGCAGGTGTGCATCGGCCGCTGATGTCATTTCTCTCATGCGTGTTCAGTTCAGCAACTGAACTGAGCACGCATGTGAGTGCCAGTGTCAGCGGCTGAAATGTACTGCCAACTTGTGCACTGCTCTGGCAGCGCAGGCAGGACTCAAGGGGAGTCTTTAGCTGGTGGGCCAACAATCATGTGCTTTGTAATGCGGAAGTAGAGAATGCAAAGAATATTTGGTCACTTCAGTCCACCATTGGTCCCACCCCCCTCCAAATAAACTTCTGGCTTTGATCTCGTGCACCCTCTTTCTAAAGGTATTTACTCATAATGAGGACATGGGAGATAGCTATCAACAGTAGTGAGAGAAATTTCACTGGTAAACTGGTAGCTTGAAAGCAAGCGAGCCTTGCACAGGTGGCACCAAAGCCACTTTTGACTGGTTCATTTACTCATTTCCTGTTCTGTCTTTCCTCAGTCCCACAGAAATAAGAATTGGTATTCTGGTTGGCCAGCCACAGAAAATCTTCTTCTTTTGCATCTAGCTGTTTCACCAAAAATGTGAGCGTTGTTTGATATCTGTTAGCAGATTTTTGCTGCAGATCTTTAAAGTCCAGTGTACACATCAATGAACTAGAGAGGGATTGGAAGGATTGAGGAAACTCACATTTCCTTTGTCAGCAGGAAAATGGGAAATAGCTTCCTTCTGGCCACTTTGGTCCTTCAAAATAGGATTTCCTGTCACATTTTATGCCTAACTTCTTAAACAATAACTTACTATAGTAATGCTACTTCCCAATCTGTAACACTTAAAAAATTCCCATGACTTTAGATGCCCTTCACTCTTTTGTCATTCATTTCCTCCTCTCATTTATCTAAAGGTCAAAGGCAACAGTACCAGTGGATAGTATAGCACATAGGAGCCAACTTTTCAAAAATTATTGGAGGGTACTAAACCCAATAGAAATTACTTCTCCCTGGACATGGTCAAGATATTTGTTCAATATTGAGGGTGCTCAATCACCCATAGAGCTGGCTTCAATGGTATAGCACCTTCTGAATCGGTGTTTCCTTAGCAACAGCAGCAGATGAATCCAGAGACTAGTGGGATAGCACACATCTACCAGCAGGTGGAGATAGAGAAACTGATTAACAGGTGGTCCTATTGGAATCGGTGTATGCTCACTGACCCCAGTGTTCCTACATGAGTTTCCAGTTTTTAACAGGAAGCCCACACAGGAGAAGGGGGCAGGGCCTGATTCACAGGCCCCCATGATGACTGCTACTGCAGGGCATAGTCTACAGTGGAGATCAAGAGCGAGGTTAAACAGGTCTGTTTCTATCATTATCCTAAAGATGATGTGACCAGATTTGGGATCTAGTTTGAGAGCCACTGTAGTTTGGGTATTAAAAATGTAGCACAAATTTCTAATGTATTTGGAGTTATCATAACAACTCCTCCCCCTAGCACATTCCACCTCCCCCCAAACAAGATTGAATTTTAACAACCAAAATTTGTAGTACAAAAAAAAATTACAAACCAAATACCCCCTCCTTCCAGATCCTTCTTATATTGGACACCCTTACTCTTTGTTGAGTTCCACAAATATATATTTTTGCATATGTGCATGTCTGTGTCTAGTAACCCCTGCAAACATCTGCATGTATATTTGTATACCCTTACAAGTATTACTGAGTGTAATTCTGGTTGCTGCATCTTAAAAAAAATTAAAGCAGAATTAAAAAGGTCCAGAGTAAGGCAATGAAAATGATAAAAGGTATGGGGATAAAAGGCTAAAGCAGTTAGGGCTCTCCAGCCTGGAGAGATATGATAGCTCAGGGGAGATATGATAGAGGTCTATAAAATACCGCGTGGAATGGAATGGGTAGATGTGAATCATTTGTTTACTCTTTACCTGCCCTCTCTGTTGGACACTCGACGAAGTTACAGGGAAATACTTTTAAAACCAATAGGAGGAAATTTTATTTCATTCAGAGAATAGTTAAGCTCTGGAACGCGTTGCAAGAGATTAACTGGTTTTAAGAAAGGTTTGGACAAGTACCTGGAGGAAAAATCCATAGTCCGTTATTGAGAAAGACATGGATGAAGCCACTGATTGACCTGTATCGGTAGCATGGAATATTGCTAAACCTTGGGTTTTGGCCAGGTACTAGTGACCTGGATTGGCCACAGTGAGAATGGCTTGATGGACCATTGGTCTGACCCAGTAAGGCTATTCTTATGTTCTTATTTTTTAATTCCTTATTCATTGTAGTTCACCTATTGACATTTTGAATGTTGTAGGAACCCCCTTCCTCTCTAAGCTTTTTTTCCATGTCATACACACTATAAATGGGGCACAGACCTTTTAACGTGGCAGCAGTGAGTTTTATATCTTGTTCATACTGTAAATAACCTGTAGGTTATTTTGAGTATATACATATGTAGGCTTGCTTTGAGAGACTGCTGGCTTTCCAGTGTAGCGCTATTTCCATTCTGGCTGTCGGGCACCACAGGTTAGCCAACCTACTATGTTCTCTTCCGAGTGACTGAGAATGCACATTCATAACGTAACAAATTCACTTATATACTGCGGTAACAACAATCAAGAGACTGTATAATCACTTTCAGAAAGATAGGAGTTGGAGTTTGTTTTCAGGACAGAAAACAGTTTTGTCCCCTGATCCAGCTTGAAAAGATAGCATTCTATGGAAAAATCTCTTGCGTATGCAACCTTTTACAGTAGGAAATGTAAATAATCTATAATGCCAAGAAAAATGTTTTCTGTCAGTAAATTTAAAGTGATCAATAAGGTATAAGGCCAAACAATGTCAGCATGAAAACCTTAGCCTCAAGGATCAGCTCCACTCCTGTGCCCCTTTGTTTTTTTGCATGTTACCATGTCTCTCCAAAATTTGAGCCTTAGGGCACCTTACTACATGTGAATACTGTATATACTTCACTATAAACCAAGGTAACCATCCCTGCACCCCCCCAAAAAAACAAAAAACGGTTGACTTGAATATAAACCAAGATTAGAAATTTGGGTGATCATAGTGTGACCTCAATTTCCTGCCAGTTAAGCACTTGACTCCTGTGTAGCATGAGTAGTCTCCAATACTGGACTGCCATTGAGGCTGGGAGGAGAAAGAGTACTGACATGGAAAGGAAAAGGGTGAGTGTAGGAGTCCAAAGAGCTTGGGAAAGATAGAAAAGGCAGAGAGGGAAGGCCAGTGATTGAGGGGCAGAGAAGGAAGAAAGAGGAGGCATGAGTGTGGAAAGAGGAAAAGGGGCATATAGAGAGGGGCAGGTAAGGGAAGCTAAAGGATCAAATTGGGATGACATGGAAGAGGAACAGAGCGAAGGCTACATACAGTAGGGTGGGCACACGTGGAAGAAATGCACTCCTGATGTATTCCTGACAACTAAGGGCTCCTTTTACGAAGGCGCGTTAGGGCCTAAACACGCGGAATAGCACGCCCTAGCCGCTACCGCCTCCTCTTGAGCAGGCGGTAGTTTTTCAGCTAGCGCGCGCTAATCCGGTGCGTGCACTAAAAACGCTAGCGCGCCTTCGTAAAAAGAGCCCTAAGTGTTGAAGGCAAAAAATATTTATTTTATTTATTTAAAAAACTTATACGAGTTCTGCTTTATACCTAAGCAGATCACAGGAAAAAAAGCCAAACATAATCATAAGATAAAAATACAAAAAACCCCAGTATAAAACACAATAAAACAATACACAGATAACATATCCATTAAATTCCTTCATTCCTTCAGTCACTGCTTTTTAACCACTTTTTAAAAACTTCTATAAGAGATGTTCCAAAGCTTCACCCCTGCCACCAAAATTAGCCGTAGCTCTGATACTAGCATACCTCACAGGCTGTAACTCATCAACAGATAAAACACATCATGTTTTCCAATCTTAAGGATCGACGGGACTGATGTAATGTCAGAGCATGTGAAAGATACCATGGTATCTCTCGGTGAATTGCTTGAAAAATCAATACCAACACCTTAAACACCACTCGAGATTTAAAAGGTAGCCAATGCAATTTTTGTAGTAAAGGTGTCACATGCCCAAATGTACTGCCACCAAAGATTAAATGCACTGCAGTAGGGCGGAAACCAGCAGGCCTTGAGCATGCGCAGAAGCTCAAGGCCCCCACACAAGCCCAGAACATTGGTGTCGGCTTCTTCAAGCACTAGAATGATAAGCATAATGCCAGCTGGGGGGGAAGGATGGTAGCGCTAGTCATTGGGGGAGAAGTGTTTGTGGAGGAATGTAGCACCTTTCATTGAGGGAGGGTTAGGTTTGTTGAGTATGTTAGTGTTGGTCATCGGGGAGGGGGTTTGTGAAGGACAGAAACGTCGGGCATTGGGGATGGACAGCAGTGCAGCCAGTCATTGGATTGGGTCAGGTGGGGAGGACAAAAGCAATGGCCATTGATTAGTGGACTCGAATATAAACAAAGACCCCCCCCATTTTTGGGCCATTTTTTTGACCGCAAAATCTCTGTTTGTATTTGAGTATATACGGTAATGCTCATCTTGAACACACACTGACCAACATTTCTTTGGTACTGTCTTAAACATTTTGCTTAATGGTACTAAAGTCATTTGTTTGTTTAATTAGTTAGTTTTTAGCCCATCCTCCCAGAGTAGTTCAGAACAGGTTACAAGAATACATCCATATAGAAACTGACAAACATAACAAAATATATCAAACATTCTAAAAAATTTAAACTGCACCCCTAAGCCTGAACATAACAGTTAGTCCAGAAACAAATATGTTTTCACAGCTTTGCAAAAAGACAATAAATTGTCAAGTAATCTAATGCACAAAGGAAACTGATTCCACAGTTTTGCCACATTCTATAAACGGCGTCTTGATTGTAGGCAGCCAATTGCTGCCTAACCTGCCAATCGGGATACACCTCTTTTTTTTAAATCCTCCCAAGGCAAGCCGCCTACATTGTAAGTGCCTCTGTGGGCCTAGGGAGGTGCGTAGGCCTGCCTAAGTTTGCCTAAGCTAGGCGTGGGCATGCCTTGGCCCAGAAGTAGCCTTAGAAGGGCCTAGGCATCCATACGCACCTCCCTAGGCCTGCAGTAGACGTGTACAATGTAGGCCGTCATTTTGTAAGCAAATTTGGCCACTGAGCTTATTGCAGCAAGGGATCTCCCTACCGCGGCCACCTGTCCCCATCGATCATCACCAGCAGGAAGGATGCCTAGTCCATCCTGCAGGAAACCCACCCCCCCTTTTCAGTACATCGCCAGCAGGAGGGATGGCCAGTCCCTCCTGTCAGATCCCCTTCACCTCCACCCCCCAGACATCGCGGGTATCCCATAGGAGGGGCTTTAGGCACCTGGGCCAACCAGAATCTTAGGCCCCATTTGCAGTGCATTCTGGGATGCACTGGGAGTAGCCTAAGATTATGATTGGCCAGATCCCTTAGGCCACCCCCATGTGAGTGGTCTAAGGGATCGGCCCAATTGAAATCTTTAGGTCACTCCCAGTGCATCCCACAATGCACTGGGAATGGGGCCTAAGATTTTAGTTGGCCCAGGTGCCTAAGACCCCTCCTATGAGAGGGGCTTTAAGTGCCTTGGCCAATCAGGGCCTAAGGGCCCTCCCAAGTGCATCCCACATGCACCGGGAAGGGGCAGGCCCACCATTCGTGAGAAGGGCCAGCTGGCTGGAGGCAGGAAAGATGCCCAACGTTTTAACGGGGGATCCAGCAGGGGGGATGCTCATGATGATCGGGGGGAGGGGGTTTTGGCAGGAGGGACTAGACATTCCTCCTGCAGGTAGTCTTCATGGGAGGGTTGCCGCTAATGGATTCAATAGAGGTCGGTCTTGTCAGACAAATTTGATCAATTTCTTTGACTGGGTGACCAGAGAATTGGATAGAGAGAGTGCGTTAGATATGGTGTATTTAGATTTTAGCAAAGCCTTCGACAGTGTTCCACACAGACGTCTAAAATTAAAAATAGTTCAAAACACAGCCGTCCGCCTAATATTCGGACTAAAGAAAAGAGACCATGTCAGTCCCTTCTACAAACTGCTGCATTGGTTACCAATTGAGGCTCGAATATTATTCAAATTATCTTGCTTTTCCTATAAACTGGTGTGGGGAATGGCCCCCAACTATCTACTACCTCATTTCGAACTTTACTCCCCCACAAGGATAACAAGAAATCACAACCTCTTTGCCTACCCGAAGATTACAGGCTGCAGATACCGAACCTTTCTAGACAGAACATTCACGTTTCAAGCTGATAGGCAACAAACTTGGCTAGGCTACTTCATTGATGGTGCCAGGTTGACATATGGTGCTTTTCGGAAAGAATTAAAGACTACTCTGTTCAACAAATTTATTTCATAGCCAGTCTTCCTCCCCCCCCTTTCAAAGCTACCGCTCATCATACTGAATCCACTTTTTCCCCATTCACGGTATTCTGTATTTCGTATTCTCTGACTGCTCAATGTCTTCTTCTCCATTTGTATTCTGTTATTTGCTGGTTTTCCAACATTTTTATTGTAATATGTTAAAACTATATTGCAACCTATGTATATCTTTCTTCTAACTAATTTGCACCATATAATCACAGGCCGCTCTGCAACCTCTTCTCCATCTGTATGTTGTAAGTCGCTGATTGTACAGCTATTCTTCACTGTGAACCGCCTAGAAGTCGCAAGATTATGGCGGTATAGAAAAATAAAGTTATTATTATTATTATTATTATTATTATAAACTTATCACAGCAGGGAGATCCGTGATTAGTTCAACGGCAACCCAATTTTCTAATAGAAACACAAACATGACTGCAGATAAAGGCCAAATGGCCCATCTAGTCTGCCTATTCACAGTAACCATTATCTCTTTCTCTCTCTGAGAGATCCCACGTGCCTATCCCTGGCCCTCTTGAATTCAGACACAGTCTCTGTTTTCACCACCTCATCCAGGAGACTGATCTACGCATCTACCACCCTTTCCGTAAAAAAGTATTTCCTCAGATTACTCCGGAGCCTTTCACCTCTTAACTTCATCCTATGCATCGGACGTGATCAGTGGAGTGCCGCAGGGCTCGGTCCTGGGCCCGATTCTATTTAACTTATTCATAAGAGATATGACGCAAGGACTTAGAGGAAGGGTATCACTGTTCGCCGACGCCGGCAAACTTTGCAACATAGTAGGCAAAAGCTTATTACCTGATAATATGACACACGACCTACTGTTGCTGGAACAATGGTCAACTACTTGGCAGCTAGGCTTCAATGCTAAAAAATGCAAGATAATGCATCTGGGTAAGAGAAACCCGCGTAAAACTTATGTACTAAATGGTGAGACCTTGGTTAGGACCACGGCGGAACGCGACCTAGGGGTGATCATTAGTGAGGACATGAAGGTTGCCAATCAAGTGGAGAAGGCTTCCTCCAGGGCAAGACAAATGATGGGGTGTATCCGCAGAGGTTTCGTCAGCAGGAGACCTGAAGTTATGATGCCGTTGTACAGAGCCATGGTGAGGCCTCACTTGGAGTACTGTGTTCAGTTTTGGAGACCACACTACCGAAAGGACGTGCTGAGGATCGAGTCGGTTCAGCGAACGGCCACCAGGATGGTCTTGGGGCTCAAGGATCTCACATATGAAGAAAGATTTAAAAAATTGCGGCTGTACTCACTTGAGGAAAGAAGAGAACGGGGAGATATGATTGAAACATATAAGTACATCACGGGACACATCGAGTCAGAAGATGATATCTTCTGGCTCATGGGACCCTCGACCACCAGAGGGCATCCGCTGAAAATCAGGGGAGGGAAGTTTCATGGCGACTCCAGGAAGTACTTCTTCACCGAAAGAGTAGTGGATCATTGGAACAGACTCCCACTCCAGGTGATAAAGGCCAGCAGCGTGACGGATTTTAAGAGAAAATGGGATACTCACGTGGGATCTTTAAGGGAGTAAATTCAGGGGAGGGGATACTTGGAATGGGCAGACTTGGTGGGCTATAGCCCTTTTCTGCTGCTTTTTTCTATGTTTCTATGTTTCTATGCCCTCTCATTGCAGAGTTTCCTTTCAAATGAAAGAAACTCGACTCGTGCACATTTATATTATGTATGTATTTAAACGTCTCTATCATATCTCCCCTTTCCTGCCTTTCCTCCAAAGGGTACAGATTGAGATCTTTAAGTCTGTCCCCATATGCCTTATGACGAAGACCACGCACCATTTTAGTAGCCTTTCTCTGGACCGATATCATCTTTTATATCTTTTTGAAGGTATGGTCTCCAGAATTGCACACAATATTCTAAATGAGGTCTCACCAGAGTCTTATACAGAGGCATCAATACCTCCTTTTTCCTAATGGTCATACCTCTCCCTATGCAACCTAGCATCCTTCTAGCTTTCGCCGTCAAATTTTCAAACTGTTTGGCCACCTTAAGATCATCATATATAATTACATCCAAGTCCCGCTCTTCTGTCGTGCGCACAAGTTCTTCACCCCCTAAACTTTATCATTCCTTCGAGTTTTTGCAGCCCAAATGCATGACCTTGCATTCCTCAGTATTAAATTTTAGCGGCCAAATTTCAGACCATTCTTCAAGTTTCACCAGGTCTTTCACACCATCCGGCGTGTCTACTGTATTGCAGATTTTGGTATCATCCGCAAAGAGGCAAATCTTACCCGACAACCCTTCAGCAATATCATTTACAAAAGTGTTAAAAAGAACAGGCCCAAGAACAGAACCTTGAGGCATACCACTGGTAACATCCCTTTCCTCAAAGTGATCTCCATTGATCACTACCTTCTGTCGCCTTCCACTCAACCAGTTCCTGACCCAGCCCGTCACTTTGGGACCCATCCCAAGGGCACTCAGTTTATTTATTAGACATCTGTGTGGAACACTTGTCAAAGGCTTTGCTAAAATCTAAATATACCACATCTAGCGCACATCCTCTATCCAATTCTCTGGTCACTCAGTCAAAGAAATTGATCAGACATTGGTTAGAAATGCTGGTTAGAGAATCAGGTTATTAGACGGAGACACAATTCTCTATAGGACGCCTGTGTGTGATTCTCAAAAGCTGCTTAGGCAGCTTCTGAGACTTGGCATCATATACAGAATCTGGCCCTAAGTTTCCAAGTTTATTCAAGTAAAAAATGTCTAAGTGGCTTGTAGTCTAAATCTCAGAGGGTGGAAGGGATGTGCTAATCTAGACATGACAGTGGAGGGACAAGGAAGGAACTACAATATTTAAAAGAATATTTGGGTAAGGTAACACAAAAGGTAATATTTCTGGGTGTCAGGTCAAAAGCGCTCCGGGACAAAGGCACGCACAGACAATTGAACGCAACGCGGAGGCGCACGTCATAGAAAATTACTGTTTTTACGGCTCCGACGGGAGGGGCGTGGGGGGAACCCCCCCACTTTACTTAATAGAGATCGCGCCGTGTTGTGGGGGGTGTGGGGGGTTGTAACCCCCCACATTTTACTGAAAACTTTACTTTTTCCCTGTTTTTAGGGAAAAAGTTAAGTTTACAGTAAAATGTGGAGGGTTACAACCCCCCAAACCTCCCATAACGCCGGCGCGATCTCTATTAAGTAAACTGGGGGGGCTCCCCAACAAAAACCCCCGTCGGAGCCCCTAAAAACTGTAATTTTCTTCGGCACACACCTTTGTCTTTCACGGGGTTGTCTATGAACCATATTTCTTCATCTAGTGTACTGCGGCAATTAAAGCCTGTTCTGACTGCAGATAATCTAGCAAAACTAATTCATGCTTTTATTCCTAGTCGGCTAGATTACTGTAATACATTATTTCTAGGATCAAGCATAGTCAACCTCTCCCACCTACAGGTAATCCAAAACACTGCGGCCGGGCTTCTAACAGGCGTTTACAGTACTGACCACATTATGCCAGTACTATTTGAATTGCACTGGCTGCCGATAACCAAATGAATTGAATTTAAGCTGCTTTGTCTAGTCTTCAAAGCCTGGAATCTTCCAGAATATCTGTACAAGAAATTGGCCAGATATCAACCTAATGGAGTTCTAAGATCATCTCAACATGACTGATTTTGACATCCCAGGCCTGAGAGATATAAAACTATAATCAACTAGAAAGAGAGCCTTTTCATATGTTCCAATCTATGTAGCTCCATACTTCAAGGATTCATTGAAGAAATACCTTACTTTTCCTTCTAGAAACAATTGAAATCAACTCTGTTCCACCAACACTATGGAATTCTATGCGATTACTCACCATGGTCTATGTATGAATGTACAATGACTCTCATTCTTATTGATCTTTGTGTCTCTGATTCTCATATCTTCATTACCCCCGCCCTCTCTCATCTCCTGCGCTTTCATGCCTTCTATCGACCCTTTCACCTTTCTTCTACCCTCTGATAGTTTGTAAATATGTAACTCCTATCCCTAATGAATTTTAAGGTGGTTGGTTGTTTTTTGTAACCTCCACTTCAGTTTTCCATCATTGCAGCAAATACAGTATTAAGGCACTTGCTAGAGCATAAAACATCTGTTCCAATGGTTTCAGGTTTATTTAAAAATTTGATATACCGCCTTATCAAAATTCAAAGCGGTTTTACATAATATAAAAACAAAAAATGAAAAGGGCATGAGTTAAAAACAAATTACAATTAATATTACAAACAATAAAACGCACAGACAAACATTAACATACCGATACAAAATGGAGAAGGGTAGAAAGAGGGAGAAGGATCAAAACAAAAGGGAGGGGAACAAAAAAATAAATAATCTGGTACTTTGTAAAATAGGTTAAAATGATTAAAAAATGGCAAGGAACAAGTTTCCATTGCTGTCCTTAAAGGGACTGTTATACTCCAAATGCGTCTTTAAAAAGAAAGGCCTTCAAGTTACTTTTAAATTGATCAAGTGATGAAATTTCTCTTATATAATTTGGTGTTGAGTTCCAGATGATAGGGGCCGTAACAGAGAAGATATTAGTGTGCATAGTGTTAATATGTCTTAAAGAGGGAATGGATAGCAGGTTATTATTCTTTAACTGTTCCTTCTAAGTCAGATTCTCATGTTGAGTATGTGAGAGAGGGTTAGGGTTAGAACTCTGACTTTTTAGCACATAGCACCGGGATCCGTACCCAATGCAGGGCACAAGGATTCACATCAACTGAAATCTGGAGTAAATCATCACACTTAAATTAGGCACAGATCCCCCAAATTCTCTCATACTACGCATCTTTAATGAGCACCCTTGCCATGCCCATGCTCCCTTTTCAGGTGCACGCTAAAAAATTTGCTCACGCATCTGTATAGAATAGCACTTAGCAAAATGCGTGTGTAAATACAAATTGTTGTCAATTGGTGTCAATAATTAATACACAATTACTGGCACTAATTGACTCTGCAATTAAATTAGGCACACACCTTCGTCCGTTAAAAATATTTCGGGGGGATAGATTGAGGAGGTTCTGGAGGTGGATCTGACCATGATGTTGGAAATGTCTATTCAGGAAACTACACCGAGAGCAAACTTAATGGTTGCTTTCAGAAGTAGTGAGAACAGGAATATGGTATTAATAAAACGTCTTCAGGAAGAGGTCAGCCCATTTTCATAGTTCACTAGTTAATGTTTTTCATGACGTATCCCATAGGACTCAGATGATCCGTCGGGATTTTCTTTAATTAAGGCTTAGAGCTTTGTCCCTAGGTATGACCTTGAAGTCTTCCAGACTGTGTCAGGTAAACTTTCAGAGGAAGGAATATACTTTTCTTGATCCCTTACAATTAGAGAAGCTAATACTTTCTCAAGAAGCCAAAGGGGTTAATTTGATGTCATCTGAGAGGTGAGTTGGTTGGAAGAAAACCAATATCCTTTGGGGACAGGGTTAACATTAGACATTTGTCCTGGATTTCTTTTGATTTTATTGTTGTTTGAAGTTTTAAGGCTAATTTATTTTTCCTTTCTCTTCTTAAGATTTGGAGGGAAGTAATTTATTTTATGTACGAGTACTTAAAGTATATTTGGTTTTGGATTTTGTTATGATATGACTGCATTTTGTGAATTATTAAAACAATAAAATTAAAAGCTGGGCACATACAATTTTGAGCACCATCTATAGAATTGGGGAGGGGCTAGTGTGTCTGTTTCTGGAGACATCAGTGGAGAACTCTCTGACATCAGAAGATGACACTCCTGGCAGCCAATGGCTGCTCTTTAAAGAGAACAAATTCCCCATTCCAGGTTCTGGTCTCTTGTGCTGTGGTGAATGAGGACTTGAGCAATAAACGGAGCGCACAAACTACTAGACAGTCTCCTTTCTACGTGATATCTTTCATTGTTAAAATACCATTCCTCTTTGCCTTCTGCCATCTATAAGGGCTTATTTTTTTTGAAGCATCTATGGCACTTAGCTGTCTAGATTAATGTACATGTAAATGGCAATTTCAGAAAGCCACTATTTACAGTACATATGGCGATCTCCACCATACATATATTTCAAGAGGGCGTGGTGCAGGACAAAAATCTGTTTGTAAAATGGAATACACATCTATGTGGGAAAAACTGGCCACTGTTTTTACACCATCTCAATGACATGTACAGATTTTTTTAAGTGCTCATTTTTGCCAGGGATGTACACAAGAGATTAAGGAGTCTTTACACAAAGCTGCATAAGAAGGGGCCTTAGCCTGCCCTCATGTGGGTTTTCCCATGCGCTAAGGCCATTTTTACCATAGTTGTAATATGGGTGATGATTTTTTTTTTTTTGTCATTTTTTTGCATTACTGGTCATGCGCTGTTGTTACCATTAGCACGCAAGAATTTAAAATATTACCGCATGAGCACTTACTGACACCTGGTTTGCAGGCAGTAAGGGTTCATGCGGTATTCCTGCACTAAACAGCGTATGCTAATATGGATGCAATAATTGTTTAGGGCAAGAATACCCACTCTCCACCCTGCTGACATGCCCCCTCCCAAAAATACTGATTTTGCAGGTTAGCGTGCACTAACGTGGCAGTTACCATGGGAGCATGTCCCACGGTACGTTATATTAAACTGTATTTGGCGCATAATAGTGCCTAACGCAGCTTAGAGAAATGCCCTACCCCCCCTCACTACCACCACCAATTCTATATATGGCGCCTAAAAATTTGTGCCGACTAGTGTGTCGCTAAGCATGATTCTATAAAAGGTGCACACACCTTATAGAATCGCACATAGCTCCAGTGCATCGTATAATGTAGACTAAAGCCAGGTTTAAGTGCCTGCACCTAAGGTGTGTGTACACATCGGCATATAACTTGTAAGAGCGCCCACAATCCGCCCCCTTTTCAGATTCACACGCCTACCAAGTTGCATGCGTTAACTTTTAATTAATGAGCATCAATTATGAGGTTTTAATTGCCAGTTATCAGCGCTGATTGGGCCCATTGAGTTGTGTGCATACATTGGCTGTGCATACCAATGCCATGTATACAACTTTAGGTGCCATATACAGAATTTGTGGGTAAGGGAGTAATTTTTCAGTGGTTATGCCACTTATCCATTTATTTATTACTAGTTTTTTAGCCCATTACATTAACGGGTGCTAGCAGCGTCACCTCCACAATTCTCAAACCAGGCCTTCCTCCTTCCCTTTCCAATCCCGATGCAATGCCACTTATTACCTACTTCTCTCCTCCTGGTCGAGGAACTAACCGGACCCTCTCCTTCCTTCTTTCCCTCCTACCCTGAACTTTTTGACTTCCTGGATTTTCCCCTTTGCCTCCTCCCCGATGTTTTTGACATGGCCCTCCCTCTCGCCTTAACTTCCCCCATTACATTTCTCCAGCCCTCTAAGAATCCCCTACACCCTCGCCCTTCATCTCCTGCTGTCTGGCCGACTGGCAAAATTATTTGTAAGTTTAAAGTTGCCGCTGCGGCTCCTCTCACGATCCCCGCCTGCGTTGGACTTCTGACGCAGGTGGGGATCGTGAGAGGAGCCGCCGCCACGTCTTTGAACTTAAAAATACACTACAGTAAGGCACTAAGGGAGCAGGGAGCAGGCCAGACCGAACAACATCATCTTGAGGTCCGCACTACTACCTGCCAGGGACCTACTGATCACAGAAAACGGAACACCAAGTAGGAGTGCGCATGCGCGCTTAGGGTTTTATTATTATAGATTTATTTTCTACATGTATATTTTTAAACTGACTCCTTAAGCTGGACCTGCCAATAAACACACAAAGCACTTCTTTGTGTCCCTACTGGTGTTTTACAAAAGGCTCTGCGTTTAGTGGAACCTTTTATACACTACTGCCAGAACGAGCACATCCTGACTTGGACACCTCAATTCCAATCTGAATGTCTTATGTAAAACGGTCTTTTAAGTGTACTATATATTTCTTGCCGTGGTTTATTAATCCTTTTTTTTTTTTTCATAATTTATTAAACAGATTTGCAAAGCACAAGAATCTAAAACTGCTTCCTACTGCAGCCTCTCCTTGCCAATCCACTTTAACATCCAGCAGGACTGTGGGCATTTCTTGGCATCCGTGCCCTCCAGTATGATCCAGTCAACTGATATATTAAAAAGCACTTCAGCTACGAGCAGCACCTCTCCTTCACTCCCCACCAGCGAACACGAGTGTGTCGTGGTCATCACCAGAGAGGTGCCACACCAGACAGCAGCAGACTATGTAAAGGATTCTGTGTCTGGCCATAGCGCCCTGCCGGAAATATATGAACGGCGAGTGTGTCTTTTGCTGCTGCAGCTGTGCAATGGCCTAGAGCACTTGAAGGAACATGGTATCATCCACCGGGATCTCTGTCTTGAAAACCTGCTGCTTGTTCATTGCAAGCCCTCTCCCGGCTGTGGTAAGCCCAAGGATGACAAGCACTTGCCACGGCTCATTATCAGTAATTTTTCCAAAGCAAAACAGAGGTCTGGTGCCGTGGACTCCAAGCTGAAAAAGGATCAGGCCCGGCTGGCTCCGGAGATCGTATCCGCCTCTCAGTACAAAAAATTTGATGAATTTCAAACAGGTATCCTCATCTATGAACTCCTTCACCAGTCTAACCCTTTTGAGGAGAGGACTTTCCTTAGGGAGCAGGAGTACAGTCAGGAAGATCTCCCACCACTACCCAACCTCTCCATCTACTCCCAGGGCCTCGAACGGCTCGCCCGCCTGCTGCTGGAGGCAGACCCAATCAAACGCATCCGCATCACCGAGGCAAAAAAGATCCTGCAGTGCCTGCTCTGGGGTCCCAGGAAAGACTTGGCCAGTCAGCCCTTTTGTCACGAAGATGCGCTTCACGTTGCCTTGCAGAACTGGATTGACATGAAACGGGCACTGATGATGATGAAGTTTGCTGAGCGGGCCTTAGACCCCGGGCGGGGCATTGAGCTGGAAGACTGGCTGTGCTGTCAGTACTTAGCTTCTGCATATCCATGCTTTCTATACCATACACTCCGACATCTCCAGTTACTGTGATCTGCCACTGCAGGCCTTAAATGAGGTCTGCAGTAACCAGGAATACTATAGTGCCACTAACTTCTATTTCCAGAAAATCTAGACTACTACAATTCTCAAATGTTCTGACCAAAACCAACCCGCTTTTGTGTTAAAGAGGACTAAACTCTGCAGCCATCTGTTGCAATCACTGTGAGCACTCTTAAATGTGAACAATATTGTAAATTGTAGATGTCTAGCCTTCAAGGATTTTTCTGTTTTGCCAAATGTTTTTTTTGTTTGTTTGTTTTGTTTAATGGAAACAAAAAGTCCTCTGAAATTTCAGAGGTAATATAGCAGATATGCTACAAATTTTATGCCAGTCGGGTACTGCTAAACAATAAAGAGTGACATGTTGGTTTTTGCATCTCTGTCTTATACCAAAGTCTGGTCATTCTGAAGGTAGACGGTTTCATAAGGCAGCACATTGGCTTCCTCGGGCCAGCCTGTAGGATGCCAGGCTTGCAGGTCTACAGGACTAAAAAATCCTGAGCTGTATTCCCTTGCCAGAAAGGAATAGCAGGTTAACTGCATGTGTTTATTGAAAAGGTGTATAGCTCGCCATTTCTTAAAAATTCAATGTGGGTGTTAAGAAGAACATAAGAAGTTGCCTCCGCTGAGGCAGACCAGAGGTCCATCTCGCCCAGCAGTCCGCTCCCGCGGCGGCCCATCAGGCCTATTGCCTGAGCAGTGGTCCCTGACTATCCCTATGACCTACCTCTACTCCTATATGTACCCCTCAATTCCTTTATCCTCTAGGAACCTATCCAAACTTTAGAAAATATTTTTTAAGGGTTGGCGTGCATCAAAATTTCTCTGCATCATCTACTGGGTCTGCATGTGAGTTCAAGGGACAGCGAGGAAGGACACCCAGCAAATAATGCAAAATCTGTTACCACAATAAGATGTTTAGTAGAGCTTCTTAACACTTTTCCAATAAACAGAATGTAAAGAATTACACAAAAGGGATTGATGTGCATCTGAAGGGCATTTCCTTATCCACTGAATATTTTAGTTGAGTTCAAGGGCCAGAATTATCAGATCAGTGTTTTAAGAGAACCGGGCCTATTGGAAGCTGTAGAATGCTGACACCTGTGGGATTCCAAAAGCATCTCTTCCCCGCACCCCACCCCCACCATCTCCAAGCAACTCAAGTAGATGAAGCTCTGCCTCACACTTATTATACACCCATTTCCCAAAAATACACTTAACCTCAGACCTACACACAAATGTCCACTACATAAACACAAACGTACACATCTCGCACCACCCCTTACCTTGTTTAGGCACACATGTGGACTCCCGTATACTCAAACCTCTCACACTGAAATTACACCCTTCCCTCTCCCATTTATAAGCATCTCCACATCTTAAACAAAACTTCCCATACAGACTCCACCTCCTACTTACATAGAAACATGATGGCCAAATGGCCCATCTAGTCTGCCCATCCTCTCTCTTAAGAGATCCCACCTGCCATCCCACACCTTCTTGAATTCCAACAGTCTCTGTCTCCACCACTTCTTCCAGGAGACTGTTCTATGCCTCTACCACCCTTTCTGTAAAAAAAAAAAAAAAAAATGTATTTTCTTAGATTACCTTTTAACTTCATCCTATGCCCTCTCATTACAGAGCTTCCTTTCAAATGAAAGAGACTCGACTCATGCGCATTACCGCTATATAGGTATTTAAACATCTCTATCATATCTCCCCTTTCCTGCCTTTCCTCCAAAGGGTACAGATTGAGATCTTTAAGTCTGTCCCCATATGCCTTATGACGAAGACCACGCACCATTTTAGTAGCCTTTCTCTGGACCGATATCATCTTTTATATCTTTTTGAAGTATGGTCTCCAGAATTGCACACAATATTCTAAATGAGGTCTCACCAGAGTCTTATACGGAGGCATCAATACTTCCTTTTTCCTACTGACCATACTTCTTCCTATGCACTCTAGCCTTCTTCTAGCTTTCGCCATCACCTTTTCAACCTGTTTGGCCACCTTAAGATCATCACATACAATCACACCCAAGTCTCGCTCTTCCGTCATGCACCCCCTAAACTGTATCGTTCCATTGGGTTTTTGCAGCCCAAATGCATGACCTTGCATTTCTTAACATTAAATTTTAGTGGCCAAATTTCAGACCATTCTTCAAGTTTTGAAGGTCTTTCTTCATGTTATTCACACCACCTGGGGTGTCTACTCTATTGCAGATTTTGGTATCATCCACAAAGAGGCAAATCTTACCTGACAGTCCTTCAGCAATATCACATAAAAATTTTAAAAAGAACATGCCCAAGAACAGAATCTTGAGACATACCACTGGTAACATTCCTTTCCTCAGAGCGATCTCCATTAACCACTACCCTCTGTCGTCTTCCACTCAACCAGTTCTTGACCCAGCCTGTTGTAAGGATTGTAGTGGCCCCCACAATGTTAGGTTTGTAGGGGTTATATTATGCGCCCTTACAAAACGCCAGGTCCCGAGTTCAATACCTTCACCAAAGATTCACCAGGAGTAGAATCAAATAAGAAACACAGCCAGAGGTGATGGCATAAAGATTATATTATAGAAATAGGCTTACAGAAATTACAATTAATGAGAGAGCAAAGCAGTTTACCTGCCTTATAGAGTCCAGAAAGAAGTGTGAAGTTCTAGGGAGAGGCAGAAAGAGAGAAAAAGGGTGATGGGGTGATGATCTAAGCTTTGGGTTCCCGAGATAGAGAGTTAGATAGAGAAAGAGATAGATCCATGTGTGTTGCAGAGAGGAGGCTTTTATAGCTTGGAATCTTATTCTGAATATAGAAACTATTGTATTTCCCAGTATCTTTCTGTTTAGAGTTTGTAAACTGTTTGAAACAATGGTTAGTTTAATTGATAAGGAGGTTGTGATACTTGCAGGCATGATAGATGGGATTAGTCTCTGGCTTCTTTGTCCTATTAAAGCAGCCTATCTTCTTGATAAACAATCCAATCTGGCTGGATGATTAATGTATGTGAATTCTGTGCAGGAGCACAGAATTCTGCATCAACATTCCAGAGTCAGATTGATATAATTTCCCATAGGCCTTTGCTGACATTGGTTAGGGCAACCAAAACTGCTGATTGCTAGCAATGCTAGGGCTGACACCTGTCACTTTGGGGCCTGTCAGTTCATTTATTAGACATCTCCATGGAACACTGTCAAAAGCTTTGCTAAAATCTAAATACACCACATCTAGCACACTCTACCCAATTCTCTGGTCACCCAGTCAAAGAAATTGATCAGATTTGTCTGACAAGACCTACCTCTAGTGAATCCATGTTGCCTCTCTGGTCCTGTAATCCACAGGATTCCAGAAACTTCACCATTCTGTTTTAAAAGCGTTTCCATTAATTTGCTTACTCCAGAAGTCAGACATACTGGCCTGTAATACCCTAGTTCTTCCTTACTTCCACTTTTGTGGAGAGGGACCACATCCGTCCTTCTCCGGTCCTCCAGTACCACTCCTGACTTAGAGAAGCATTGAAAAGATCAGTCAGTGGAGCCACCAGAACTTCCCTAAGTTCCTTCATCACCCACTGATGTACACCAACTGGCCTCATCACTTTGTCTACTTTTAATTTAGCTAGTTCTTCACACACACAATCCTCTGAAAATAGATCAAGGTCTACCACTCCTCCATCCCTATTCACATTTGTCTTCTGCAGACCTACTCCAGCGCTTCAGCCATAAACACGGAACAGAAATATTTGTTAAGCAATTAAGCCTTTTCTTTATTAGCTTCTACATATTCCTCCCCTTCACTTTTGAGTCTCACAATGCCACTTTTGCACTTCTTCCTATCACTGATAAAGTATATCTAAAAAATGTCTTGTCTTCCTCTTTCAGCAATCTTTTGTAGTTTATGAAAGCTAACCTTTTATTCCTTACCTTCTCTGGAAATTCTGGAATAAAACAGATGCTACAATCCAAGAATGGGACCCCAAAGACTTCATCTCACAATGGTGCAATATAATAATGATAATAATTTATTTCTTGTATACCGCCCTGCCAGTAGTTCTAGGTGGTTCACAACAGAATCCAGGATCTCCCTACTTCTAGAAGAGATACCCCAATTAACATCCAGCATGTTAAAATCATCTATTAGTAAAACTTCCCATTTTTTAGACATACAAGTACAACTACCCTAGACGAGCTAGCCCCAATACAAACAAAAACCAGAATCAGTAGACAATCAGACAAGTGTTTCGAACTACTCCTACTCAAAAGACAATGCAGATGACTAGAAAGAAAATGGAGAAAAAGTAACCAAGAACACACAAGAGCAGCATGGATAAAACTAAACCAACAATACAAACTAAAAGAAAAAAGAAAGACATACTACACAAACCAAATAGGCATAGAAGGCCAAGACACAAAAAAACTATTCCAATTACTAAAAGAACTCACAGACACCAAACCCTACCTAGCCAAAAACGGCAATCCTCCCCCTTCAGCCACCCTTTTAACTGAATACTTTAAAAAATAAAATTACAACTGCCAGGACAAACTTTGCAGGAACCCCAACCCACCTAGAAGAGATCACAATGCCTCCCACAGAAAAAGAATCAGCTGCAGCAGATAGAACCTGGTCCCACTTCTTCCCAATACAATGGGCTGACCTTAACAAACTCTATAAAAAATACAGCCACGCAGCTTGCGACCTCAACCAATGCCCTCCATACCTATTAAAAACCTCCAGCCTAAAATTTCACATTCTCCTCATGCAATGGATACAAACCATGCTCACAGATGGCCTTTTCCCACAAGATCTTTCCGAAATCATCGTCACCCTGATCTTAAAAGACCCAAAAGGAGCAACAGATCAACCATCCAACTACAGACCCATAGCCTCAATTACACTATATGTCAAGCTAATGGAAGGCCTCGTAGCTAAACTCCTCACCAACTACCTAGAAAACCACAATTTGCTCCACCCTATACAGTCTGGATTCAGAACCAACTTCAGCACTGAGCCACTACTAGGCTCTCTTCTGGACACAGATAGACAACACAGGCAAAAAAAATGCTGACTATTCAACTAGATCTCACCGCAGCATTTGACCTGGTAAACCATGACATCCTGCTACAAATACTAGATACAATAGGAATCACAGGCAAAGTACACACATGGTTTCAAGGATTCCTACAATCCAGGACCTACAGAGTAAAGACAAACAAAGAAAAATCAGAACCATGGTCCAACCCCAAGGATCGCCATTATCCCCAACACTCTTCAATCTCTACATTGCATCTCTCGGCAGCTGCCTAGACAAAATAAGCTTAACCTCCTATAGCGATGCAGATGAAATCGCCATTCTCCTTCCTTTTGATCAGCCAATGCCCACCATGACAGACACACTACACAGAACTCTAGAAACAGTGGCAACATGGATGAAAGACCACAAACCAAAACTGAACCCAGACAAAACAAAATTCATACTTCTCAAAAAAAAATAAAACCCCAACCATAACAAACCTAGTAATAAACTCAATCACATACCCCATTCAACCCACTCTAAAACTTCTGGGAATGATGATAGACAGATGCTGCACTATGCAACCATAAATCAACAAAACAATACAGAAATCATTCATGGTCATGAGAAACCTAAGGCAAGCATGGTCCGGGAGTCCTAGGTCTCCTTGACTTGACTTTTAAGTACGTCACAGGTCGTGTCGAGGTGGAAAACGATATATTCTTTCCCAAGGGACCCTCAGTCACAAGGGGGCAAATTTAGTGGTGACACCAGGAAGTATTTCTTCACAGAAAGAGTGGTAGATCACTGGAACAAACTTCCGGTGCAGGTAATCAAGGCCACAAGCGTGCTCGACTTTAAGAATAAATGGGACATCCAGTGGGATCCCTACGTGGGTCGAGCAGCACTCAGACTTAATGGGGTGGGTCAGTAGAGTGGGCAGACTTGATGGGCTGTAGCCCTTTTCTGCCGTTACCTTTCTTTGTTTCTTACTGCAGCATCCAATATCTCCCCTGCCCTGCAACAATGATAAAACAACTAGCTGTTTTAGCCTTTCCTCATAAGGAAACCTTTTGTCATTTTTCTCGCCCTTCTCTGAACCTTTTCTATTTCCGCTATATCTTTTTTGAGATACAGCAACCAGAACTGCACACAATATTCAAGTTGCAGCCATAACAAAGAGCAATATAAGGGCATTATAACATTTTCATCTTTGTTTTCCATTCCTTTCCCTATAATTCCTAATATTCTATTTGCTTTCTTAGCCACTGCTGTACATTGAGCTGAGGGTTTCAATGTATCCTCAACAATGAATCTAGATTCTTTTCCTGGGCACTGACTCCTAAAATAGAACCCAGCATCACATAGCTATAGTTCAGGTTCCTCTTTCCAACATGCATAACTTTGCACTTGCTCACATCATATATCATCTGCCCCTTCGATGCCCAGCCTTTCAGCTAGCGGCTCAGCATGGGTCAGGAGTGCAGGAAGACTGCTCCTGCTGCGGCCCACCGCTGGACCATCAGGGATTTCAAAAGTACACGGTGGGGGTGGGGGGTGTTTCAAAGTCGTTGCAGTTGACCAGTACAGGAGGCAGGAGGGATCGCTCCTGTCTCGGCCTACCTCTAGACCCCCATGTCTTACAGCAGGCCTTGTGGAGGCCTGTAACAAGTCCAGGTTGGGGGAAGGGTAGGCACCCCCAGTTTCTAGTTTAAAAGCTGCTCTTTCTCCTTTTAAATGTTAACACCAGCAGACTGATTCCGCCCTGGTAAAGGTGGAGTTCATCTTTGCAGAATAGAATCCCACTCCCCCTGTATGTCACCCAGTTCCTAACAAATCTTAAACCCTCCTCCCTACCCCATCACCTCATTGAGCTCTGCCTGTCCCTAGGGGCCTGCGCGTGGAACAGGGAGCACTTCTGAAAATACTACCCTGGAGATTCTAAATTTTAAGTTCCTTCCTAAAAGCCTAAATTTGGCTTCCAGAACCTCCCTACCATATTTCCCTAGGTCATCAGTACCCACATGTACCAAGACAACAGACTGTCTAAAATCTTATCAGGCAGGCAAATGACCAAGCGATCCTCATGTCCACCAGCCACCCAGTTATCTACATGAATAATGAACTTCCCTCTATAATGGCATCCTAACCCTTCCCTCCTGGGAAGAAGCCCCTGGAGACACATCCTCAGTGCGAGAGGATATTGTATCCTGTGGAGGGCAGGCTCTGGCTACAGGATTGCCTCTTACTTCACCAGGGTGATGCTGTCCTTTAAGAAGACCTTCCTCCTCCAAGGCAGCACAGAGGCTGCCAGACTGGAGGTGGGACTTCTCTCCTCTCTGTACCTCTCTGTCTCCCTCTGCTCCTCCAAGTATGCTACTCTAGCCTCAAGAGATCAGACCCATTCCCCGAGTGCTAGGATCTCTCTGCATCAAGCACACATATAAGACCTCTCATCAACCGGGAGATAAACATGTGACACAGTACAAAAGACTGAAGAGCCCCCATCTTGCTGCTGTACTGCTGCCTGCATCTTAATATTGGTTATTTATTTAAGTTGCTACGGGAGTTGGAATATGTACACCAAGCTCCCCTAAGATTGCTAGATCTATGTTATGGTACTGTTTAATTTTTTTTGTAGTTTTATTTTTATACATATTATACAATATTTAGAAATCACAAGAAAAAAAACAAAAAATATCAAGCTCATCACAAAAAGATAATATGAAATTAAAACAAAATATCAAGCCCACATCAAAGGGAAACTGACTGGTTCACAAGCATTACAGGAGAATTTATACATAAACCCATTTTAACACACAGAGCAAAGATTATCTTAATCACTCAGCTTATGTTAACTTTGAAGTACAGTTTTATCAGAAAGAAAAGCTTCCAAGTGTAATGGTTCCAAAAAGACATACGATTTTGTTTCCCACGTTACCAGACATTTACAGGGAAACTTTAAGAAAAAGGTTCTTCCTCCAGCTATCACCTTAGGCTTTAGCTGGAGGAAGGCCTTACGTCTAATCTGAGTTTGTCTGGAGACATCTGGGAAAATAGAAACCATTTGACCATAAAACAAAATAGACTTTTTAGCAAAATATGCTTTCATAATTATCCTTTTCTTTTCCAGAGATATCATTGTAACCAACAAGGTAGATCTCTTTAATATAGGTTCCTATAGTTAGATCTAAGATAGCCGGAGTGTTAATCATATCTACACCTCCCTCTTATCTTACTTCTCTAGCACCAGATGGTAAATAATACACATTAGAAATTTCCTTCTCATCCATCTGTAACTGTAGCACATTTTTCAGATATAACTTGAAAAACTCTTTAGGAGACAGAAAATGAGTAACCGGAAAATTCAATATCCTTAAATTAGCTGCTCTTGAAATGTTTTCAAAAGTTTTGTAGTTGGTAGGTTACCGTCCAAGGCTTTCCTAGACTATGGGCTCCTTTTACAAAGGTGCGCTAGGGCCTTAACGCGCGCAATAGCAGGCGTTACATTCCCAAGCGCGGTAGCCACTACCACCTCCTTTTTAGGAGGTGGTAGATTTTTGGCTACCACGCGCTATAGCGCTCAGTAATTTTGTGCGTGTGCTAAAAACCCTAGCGCACCTTTCTAAAAGGAGCTCTATTTCTTAAGAGCTAATTACTAGCTAATAGAGATTAGCTAATTACGTTTTTAGCCTTCTAATTGGTTCAAGGGCCTATAAATCAGAGATCAGGCCAGGGGTGACTTTCTTCAATTGCTATCTGTGCCCTAATCTGATCTTATCTTATGCTCTGAAATGCAACCTAAAATACTAGTCTAGACTAAAACACTTTTTATATAAAAACCCTAACAGAGACTCTTAAGGCAACATTTTTGCCTAAACTGACTGCTGAAAAGCAGAGTACTGAATTTAAAAAAAATAAAAGAGGACAATGAAATAACCTGCTGAAACCTAATTTACCTTTTCCCAAGTCTGAATGCCAGTAGGTGTGATATTCCAATGGAGTTTTTCTTCTCCTTATCAGATCCTCACTCTGCATCTCTTCAGTACAAGGAGTAACGACTAAATCTAAAATGTGACCTGCAGTATGTGTGGGAAGAGCAACATCTTGGGAAAGGACTGAAAAGAAAATGGCAAACCACTGTTTGGGGACTTCAACATTCATATGGATTACCCCATTATCAACAGATCTGGGAAGTGAAGTGCAGCTTCAGCTAGCAGAGAGATTAAGGAATCCCATATTGAAGGATTGTTAATAATAATAATAATAACTTTATTCTTCTATACCGCCACAATCTTGCGACTTCTAGGCGGTTTACATTCAAGAGAGCTGGACATTCAGTGAGTTACAATATGCAGATAGTCAGAGGAAAATACAGAGTACAGAGTACAGAAATTTTAAGAAAGCGAAAAGATAAAATATACAATTTGCTAAGAAATTTCCGAGAGGACCTGTTAGGAAAAGGTCGCGAATTACAAAAAAAAAAAAAATGCAGCAAAAATTACAATATATACAGTGGTGCCTCGCATAACGGACGCCTCGCACAGCGAACGCTGCGCACAACGAACTTCTTGTCTTGATTCGTACAACGGACTTCGTTTCACACAACGAAGTCGCCCGAGCTGCATCGTTCAGTGGCGCTACATATTTTAAACCTCCCCCCGCCGCCACCGCATATTTTTAAACCTTCCCCCCCCCCCCCCCCCCCCGCCGCCTGGGGACAGGACAGGACATTCCCCTCCCTCCCACCCTTTACACGCACATGGCGCGGGATTAAGCCGAAACTGTGCGCTCCTGGAAGCCTTTTCCCAGGCGAACAGACAAGCCGGAAAAAAGTCTTGTCTTCAGTTCCCTCCTTCCACCCAACTCGCCCTCAGTCCTTCCCCCTCCCCAACCTGAAGAGCACAAAGGTGCATTTACCCGCCTGAGAAAGAGAGCACAAAACAAGCCCCCCCCTCCCCCGCCCAAGTCTCGAGGCCCACTCCGCAAACCCTCTCCCCCAGAGGTGGCCCGCAAGGACTTGCGCCCGGTTCTGCGCTTACCTATCCGCTGCCAGGCCTGGAAGAGTCCGCACAGCAGCAGCAGTAGCCGCCCCGCACCTCCAGCTCCGCACATCTCTCCCGTCCCCGGCCGCCTTCACCAAACAGAAAACTTTTGGGCCTCCGGTGGGAACTGGCGTCCCAGGCCACGGTAAATGCGTCTTGATGCTGGTCTCTCTCTCTCTACCTGGGCGGCCCCACCTCTCCCCCGTCCCTCCCCGCTCGATAAAGTAAAACCCTCTGTACCGTCTCTGCAGGGAACAGCCGATGTTAGTCAGGCTCAAGAGCTAAAATGAGAATTGTTTAACCCTTCCGCCTCCGGTTTAACCTTTGGTAGCAGGTTCGGGGCTCTTTAACAAGGATCGCTTCTCCTAGAGCAAAGGTTCTCAACCCGACGTAAGAGCCAGACAGGTTTGGAAGCGTGCGGCTGGGTGAGGGAGAGGGCTGGCAGACTCTGCATATAAGGTGAGGTGGAGGGAGGGAAATGTAGGGCTGCAGAACGAATTATTTTCTTTTACATGTATTCTTATGGGAAAACAGGGCTGCAGAACGAATTATTTTGTTTTAAATGTATTCTTATGGGAAAACGCGTTTCACACAACGAACGTTTCACATAACAAACTTGCTCCTGGAACGGATTAAGTTCGTTGTGTGAGGCACCACTGTAGTTTGTTAGGAATTTTCAAAGGGGACATATTAGATGAAAGGTCCCGAATTACAAAATACAGATTGATTAGGATTTCAGAGGATGGCCTATTGGGAAAACGAAACAAGAAAAAAAAAGTGTTCGGTGAAGATTTCGTTTAGGTGATATATGTAAGTGAAAGGGCATGATAAATCAAAAGCACATGAAAGGAGAGGGGACTAAAACCCTTTATTAGCAGGTATTCTAGATAAGAAAAGGAACAAGGAACTTTATTCGCTTTGAAAGATGTTGGGAAAAGAAAAGCCAGGCATCCGCCTCTACGAGAGGCCTGAGCCTTGTGGATAAAATGGAAGCCAGAAGGAATACCTTGAGAGAGATTAAGTTTGTCTCCATCTTTTAACCATGTTTCAGTTAATCTGAGGAAAAAGCTGAGTTTATTGATAAAATGATCATAGAAATGCATGGACTTAGATTGAATGGTTCAACAGTTAAGAATTCCTACTTGAATAGAAAAGTCATAACACAGAATCGAGTCTGAGCGAGAACAGTCCTGAATGAGATGTGGAGGGCAAATATTGTTTTGGTAAAAAAACACAACGGCGGTCTGTAATCCTTACTGGAAAAGGTAAGGGAGTTTCCAGTGCCATTAGTGAAAAAACAGAAATAAAAAAAACCAAAGAGCCTGTGAGCAGTTAAAATTTTCAGAGTAGAAAAATGCCTAATATCGATCAAAGTGACTCGCCCAGGAGATCACCCCCAAGGAACTTGCCCAAGGAACACCAATTTGCTCCTTGCCAAACTTAAACAGCAGCAAGGTCCAATGAGGAGCTCACCTCCAGGGATCACATGGGTGGGAAGAACTTGGAGGGCAGCGATACTGGAGAGAGTAACAACAGCAGAGGGTGAACTGAAAATCAGAAGCATACTCTATCAGCAAATACAAAAGATTCAGCAGTCAAAATAGGATGCTTTCATATATTCCAAGTAGAGATCTAAGGTCTTCACAGGACCATAGAATGCGCAAGCCTCACCAAACTTGTAAGAGGACTTTTTTTTTATTTATTTTGCACCATATTGGTGGAATGAATTGCCTAAAGAGATTCAAGGTGAAGCTAATTTTATAAAGTTTAAAGTATTGCTAAAACATTTGTATTTAGGCTTTTGGAAGTTGAATGGACATGTTGGGGGGTGGCTTCAGTGATTCTGCATAATGCAAGTAATTGAATGTTATGAGAGTTTAAGATGATTGTGTCTCTTTCTTTAGGCTTTTCTATTATAGAAATAGCATTATTTTTCTTTATTTTTTTAAAGTGAAAGCACTTTAATAAGCAGTATATTGAATTTGCTAATAAACATAATCATCCACACTGGTGTAATCTACTCTAGAGAATGTCCCCCATCCCCGCGAGATTTCAATATCCCTGTCTCATCCCCACAAGTTCTGTCCTGTTCCATTCCTGCAAGCTCTGCCTTAACTGCACAAGCTATGAACACATGATTTTAAAGTGGAATGAGGCATTATGACATCACAATCTGAGCTCTAAAATGTTGCTACTTATGATTTTAAAGCATTTGAGGCTTGGGCAGATGAGGACAGAGCTTGCAGGAATTGGGTACTGATGGGGAAAGAAATAGAGAGATTCCTCGGGGACAAGGAAAATTTGTCCCTGTGTCATTCTCTACACAGACCTCCAACTCAAGTGGAAAAACTGGGCAGAGATCCGATCAATGACATTACAAATCTGGGAACTAAAAAGGAGGTTTGATAATAGGGTGTCTTTAAAATCCACTGGATGTGTGGATTTAGTATATCCTATCTGAAAGAAGTAGAAAGACGGTGGATACTTTACAAGGGGTGTTGATCAGACATATGATGATGGAACCCACTAGGGAAGGGTCAATGCTGGATTTAGTACTCATGGATGGAGAAAGCGTGTCCAGCGTCAGAGTGGGCACCCACCTCAGTGGCAACGGTCATTATATGATGCGCTGGATTCCAGTCACCAAACTCAAAATTCTGGAGTTCAAACACACTGACTTTAGTAAAATGGAGAACTCAGGGTGGAAGGCAATAAGGGAAGCAGAAAGACGGTGAGCTAAACTGAAAGCGGCTATAAAAAGACAACTAATCTTTATATAAGGGAAGTAGAGGAAAGCAAGAGGAAAAGGAAACTGATATGGTTCTCCTAAAATGTAGCTTCAAAAATGAAGGCAAAAAAATGTAGTGTTCACAAAATACAGAAGCTCATAAAACAAAAAACACCAATAAGAGAATGCTGCTTAAAATTGAAAGATTCAAAGAAAGACATCAGATTAGCCATTGGTGAAAGTTTCTTTCTAGCTTATAACACATCAAGGTGTTAAATATCCTTTTCATTTGGAAGCCTTTTTGGTAGATCAGTAGAGACTTGAGGTTATACTTGTTCATATTCATTTTCTTTCTTCCTGTTCATTAATTGGGGAGGAGGTAATTCATTGTAATGTATGGTCACTCTGATATTTGGCAAGTGTCCTCTAGATCCTCGTAATGTGGGACATTTTCATTTCCTGATATAAAGTGCTTACATCATATATTAGGAGTAATGTCAGGAAATTTATTTTCACAGAAAGGCTGGTCGATACCCAGAATTCAAAAAGGCATGGGATGAACATGGAGCATCCTCAATTAGAAATTGGATTTTATAAACCCCAATACAGTAAACCCCCACAAATTTGCGGTTCACGAATCGCGGACTCGGTAATTTGAAGTATTTTCCGACCGCCTCTTTCTGGTACTAATGTCGTGGTTATACCAATCAGGAGCTGCTTTCACATGCTATCTGGCGTGTCAAAGCAGCTCCTGATTGGTGTAGCCTGACTTTAGTACCAGGAAGAGGTGGTCATAAAATACCGCAAATGATTTTCAGCACCCGCCGGCGCCCCAGCTGCCCTCTCCTGCCTTTGATCATCTCCTAAACCGCATTCATAGTTTTTCGAAATTCAGGGAGTTCCTGGAACGGAACTCTCGCAAATATCGGGGGAGTACTGTACTTAAATGAGCGCATGTGTGTTGATGTGTTGAGTAGTGCTTAGATGGCAACCCCTGCTATGAAGAACTAAGGCCAGTACTGAGCAGACTTCTACGGTCTTTGTCCTGTATGTAGGAAGACAGTTTGGGATTGACTGCAACTCCAGTAGCTGAAATGTAGGGACAGTCTTTGTCACAGAAATGGCAAAGAATGATCAAGTATTTTATGCCACATTCATGATGCAGGCCAGGAGAGCAGAACGCCAATGGAGGAACTCCAGAACTCCCGCTCCAGAGCTTCCCTACTTTGTCTTTGCAGCACATAAGGCCAAAGCAACATTTTTCAGGCCTGTAATCCAGCTCGAGAACTTTATTTACCATTCCTTGACAGCTTCCTTACACCCTTCCACAAACTAACTCCTATCATCAGCAGATTCACTGGCTCAATTTGTCAAAACAAAAATATCCAAACTTTGAACAGCTCTCCCTAACCTTTCCCCCTCTCCTTCTAGTTTCACAGTGCCCCTCACTACTTCCTGGTCCCAGTTCCAGCTTCAGACCCTACCATCCCTTGCTGCACTTATTACTCAAATGTGGACTTCAAAATGTTCCCTCGATCCCTTCTTTCATCCTGATTTAAGTCTCCCTATCTTGAGCTCATCTCTTCCTCTTTACCCATGATCAATCATAGTCTTGAGTCAATAGAAAAAGGCTGTTGTTTGCCCCATCAATTTTTTTTTAAAAAACCTTCCCTGTAATTATCGTCCTGTCTCCAACCTTAATTTTCTTTCTAAAGTCCTTGAGAAGGTGGTGTTCAACCACCTTTTATCTGCTGTAGACAAATCCCTTGCTCTCCCTCCCCATCAATCTGGTTTCCATTCTCATTGTAGCACAGAAGCCATCCTTGCTAGTGTGCTTGCTTAGTGAGATTCACTGCCACTTGGATAAGGGCCTGGGCCCTTGCCATCTCTCTTGACCTTTCTGCGGCCTTTGATTTAATTGATCACCCTCTCCTATCTCATCTTTCTTCCTTTTTGCATTTCCAACACAATCCTAGCATGGTTCATCTCTTACCTGTCTGACCGTTCTTTTATGGTCATCACCTCTGCCACTGCTTCATCCCCTCTTGCTCTTCACTGCTACATTCTTTCCCCCATGCTATTTAATCTCTTCCTTAGTCCCCTTGCCACTCTGTTATTCCATTCTATGAGACCCTTGGTGCTGCTTTTAGTCCACTATTTGGTGTGTGTTTCAATACCCTCTTTGTGATACTAGATGCTTAGCCATTTGTTTTCCAGGTAGTCACTGCTGTTCTGTCTCTCCTTCCTTTCCCCTCCCACGCACATTCCTGAGTGATTCACACTGCACACCATGCACCCTGTTTAATGGCCTCTACAGTACAGTTGAACAAAAAAGTTATCAAAGAAGGTCCTAGGCCCATGTGTTCAAATTTTCTAGTCGATGCAGACCAAAATAAACAATTTTTGTTTTCCCCTTAGGTCAATCTGCTGTAGCCTTTTCCCTCCATTTTGGAGAAAGGAGGGGGATCTTAATAGCATGAAGAAATATTTTCTCTTGTTCGTTTTAAATCTACCACTTAGTAGTTTCAAAACATGTCCCCTAGTCCTAGTATTTTTGGAAAGAGTAAACTAACGACTCGCATCTACCTGTTCCATTCCACTCAATATTTCCTCTGTCATATTTCTCCTCTAGGCCCATAGGGAAGTTGTTCCATCCCTTTGATGATTTTCATTGCCCTTCTCTGTACCTTTTTAATTGCACTATATTTATTTATTTTTTTAAAAACGTATATCCCGCTTATACCTAAGCAGATTACAAAAAAAATTATTATATGTAAAAAAACATAAAAAAATAGCATAAAAAATATTAAAACACAACAATATATACAGATAGCATAGCCATTATTCACTTCATTCCTTCAGTCTGGGAGATAAGCAGTGGCTTTCACAGTGTCCAACACTGATCCAGTAAACTCCATTCTTTGTAATGGATTTAAGTTGGATTTTTCAGTGTGTATGACAAAGCCCAGTTCTGTGAGAAGCTGGGCAATTTGAAGCAATGCTTAGGAGTTTTGGCTTTGGGATGAAATCAAAATGAGCCAGTTGTCCAAATATGGGTAAATTGAAATCCTTTGTTTTCGAAAATGGGCCATTGCTATGACTGAACTTTGTGAAGACCCTGGGAGCTGATGAGAGGTCAAAGGGCAGCACTCAATAGTGGTAATGATTGCTGGTTATAGTGAATCTTAGATATTTCCTGTGTTCTGGATGGATTGGGATGTGAAGATGATGAAATCCAGCAAGTCCACTCCAAAAGAGGTATGATGGTTAACATGGAAATCATACAGAATCTCTCCTTATGTACATATATATATATGTTGAACACCATGAGGACCAAGATAGGATGCTGGCCTCCGGTCTCCTTTGGAATGAGGAAATGGTTTGAGTGTATACCAGCGTTTGATATTGACGAGATACTTCTATTGCTTGAATCTGTAGGAGATAGGTTACCTCTTGTTGAAGATGGTTGTGTTGTACTCTGGACAGTGGCATACCAAGGGTGGGGCGGGAGGGGCAGTCTGCCCCAAGTGCACGCTCTAAGGGGGTGCACAGCCGGCACACCAAGTCCAGAATCTTCTGCTCTACTCTGCCACTGCTGTTTTCCTGAACCAGTCAGGTGAAAAAAATTATGACACCCCATGAAATACTCAGTTCTTTCTTAAGAAATGTTCACATATTGATGTCAAATCACTTTTTTATTTATTTCTGGCAAAGAAAGTAATGTAATTGCAGGTAAACAACAAATATTTTCCTTGATTACTCATGAAACAAAAGATATCCACAAAAATGTGAATTCTAACTGAGGAATAAATTAGGACACCCCCACATATCCTCCCACTTATGTGGAGAAAAATGCCTGTACCTTGGAGTGGTATACAGACCTCCGAGACAATCGGAGGAAAAGGATGCAGAATTAATTGAAGACATTGAGAATATCACCTTACGGGGGGAGGCTGTTCTATTAGGAGACTTCAACATGCCTGATATAGACTGGAACACGCTATCAGCGACAACTTGTGATAGCAGGAGGATATTAACGTCCATGAAGGGAGTACGGCTCAAACAAATGGTAGTAGAACCCACTAAGGCCCAGGCCATCCTGGACCTGGTACTTACGAATGGGGAAAGCGTCTCGGACGTCTCGGTGGGAGAGACGCTAGCCACCAGTGACCATAACATGGTATGGTTTAACCTTAAGAAAGGCTTCCCTAGATCACAAACAAAAACAAGGGTACTCAATTCAGGGGCACTGACTTTGCACGCATGGGAGATTTCGTCTACCAGACGCTACAGGTTCAAGAAGTAACTGATAATGTGGAAGCTATGTGGACAACCTTGAAATCGATCCTTCATGAGGCAACTATCCGCTACATAAAATCGGTAACCAAACAACAAAGAAAAAGGAAACTCCAATGGTTCACAGATGAGGTATCACACCTCGTCAAGGAGAAGAAAAGAGCATTTCTCTCATACAAACGCAGTTCAAATCACACACAGGTATATCACATTAAGTGCACATGATTAGAACATCGTTACTCAGCATTTTGAATGAGGTTTGCCCTACTTATACCTCAGACATTTAGTTTGGTGTGCTCATGACTGCAGCGGTGAGAGTGAACATCATGGTGAGATCAAAAGAGCTTCAGAAAGAAGACTGTAGTAGCTTATAAGTCTGGTAAGGGATTTTTAAAAACTGCGCCCCCCCCCCTCCCATATGATAGCAGTGTCATACGCATTATCAGATGCTCTTATCATATTTTTAGAACAGTCTTCCAAGTCACTCATGATCTTTTCCTTAGACAATCTCATGGAAGCTATGCATTCCGCTGCGTGCATCTCTACGCAAGCTGATGTAATTTGGGGGGAGGAGCCAGCTAAAAATTGTGAATAATCAAAACCACGATCGCTTAAACCGCAAATACGGAGGAAAAAGTGTAAATCAATCAATCTAATATGATAATGGGGTTTTGCTTGCTTTCTTCAATTTATGAGGTAACTGTACATGTTTCACAAGCCTATGGATCTCGAAAGACTGCTTTCCCATTCCTAAACCAGGGATTACATTACATTACATTACATTACATTAGGGACTTCTATTCCATCTATACCTTGCAGTTCAAGGCGGATTACAAAAGAGCTAACTGGACATTTCCAGTGAAGTTACAGTTTTGGGTTTTTTTTGGGTTTTTTTGGTTACAAGGGAGGAGAGGTACCTGGATTAATTCTGGAAGAATTTGCAAATTGGATATTAAATTGACTGTACGTTACTGTGTGATATAACAAATAGATTACAGTTAGAGTACAAATAAGATTACATAACATTTCAGGGATCTGAATACTTGGTTGGTGTTTTGGGGAGGAAGAGATTATTTAAGTGGAGGTTTTGGGGGAGAATTTATCTAGGAGGAGGGGGAAGGGTTGGATTAAGATATCTGGATAAATTTTTTGAAAAGTAGGGTTTTGATTTCTTTTCGAAAAGTTTTGAAGTCGCCCGTTGCCGTCAACAGGTTGGAGATGGAGTGGTTAAGTTTTGCTGCTTGCGTCCCCAGAAGGTTATCAAACATCTTTTTGCGCTGTGTGCCTTTGAGTGGAGGAAAGGCAAAAGGGTTCGGAGTTCTTCTTTGTCTTGAGGTGAGGATCTGGTTTAGGCGGTTGTTTAGATAGGGGGGGCGGAGCCGTTTAATGCTTTGAATAATAGACAGTAGAATTTGAATTGAATTCGTGCTTGCATAGGTAGCCAGTGAGAGTCTAGGAAGGCAGTTGTAATATGATCATATTTTCTCAGGGAGTAGATCAGTCTGAGGGCAGTGTTTTGTATAGTCTGAAGTTGTTTTATCATGTTGGCAGGACAAGGTAGATAGAGGGAATTGCAATAGTCCAGTAGACCTAAGACTAGGGATTGGACAATTAGCCTGAATTGTACTAGGTCGAAGAATTTTCTTATTTTACGTAGATTTCTCATAATTAAAAAAGCTTTCTGGGATGTTTTATTGATTTGGGACTGCATTGTGCAGCATCTGTCTATCGTTACTCCTAGGAGTTTGAGTTCAGGCTGTATTGGGTATTTGGTGTTTTTAATTTTCAGTTCTGTAATGGTGGGAGTTTTGGCCTTTTCGAGCAGAAGTAATTTTGTTTTATCTGAGTTTAGTTTCAGTTTGTGGTCTACCATCGAGTGTTTATTGGCTCCAATTTCCCCAAAGAACCTGTTTATTAAACCAGTGGGTGGGACGGTGGCTGTAATAAGTTTTCTCTTTTAGGAATGGTTGAACTCCCCTGACAGAGTCCCTTTATGTGCGTGTTTAGTTAGGGTGTGACAAAAGAAAAAGGAAATGCCTCTCATCTCAAATGCTTTGCCCATGAGTCAAGATATACATTGCACAGCTGATTCATAAAGCAAAGTGTGGCTTGTACTGGTATGCTGGGAAAAAGAGGGATATGTAGTTACCTGCTAAAATCAGATCAAAAGACTAGATAGATGCAATTTTATTCTTTTGTTTATGGGACTACCATCTATCAGCTAGTGCTCAAATTTGCAAATATGTTAAAGGTACATGTATATTCCTTTCAAAGCCCCCACTGCATGCAAGGAGAACAGGTTTGATCTTTATAGCACAGTGTAATAAATGACCTGTGCTCATAAAAAAATGGAAACAATAGTGTTTCCGTCAAACCATCACTGTTAACCTTAAAAGTGCAAAGTGCATCATTTCTTTTCTGTGTGATGCATTAACACATGACGTTCAGTGCTTGCCCGAACTGGATGGGCTCAAGGCGAAAGACAGGGTGTGTATGATGTGTGTGAACTTCAGCACTCAGCAAAGATCGGCTGTGTTGATTGGAGCTCTGGATCTCCCTTTGTTTTACCAGGCCTTTGACAACCTTTTGGCTACTGGAATTCTTACCGCAGGCTGAGAACAACCCAGATGTGTGTGAACTTTCATGCAGCACACGTGCAGGGGGAAAAAAATCCCTCTGGAGTCAATGTTTAAAAGAGTTATCCGGGCAAGAGCAGCTTCTACCCAGACAACTCCTACTGAGAAAGCCAAATCCTTACCCGAATAGTGCTGCTGAATATCCAGGCAGACCTCTGTGGCCCTTTCTGGTGGTGCTGGAGCGGTGTGGGCAGGGCCGGATTAAGGCCAACTGATGCCCTAAGCACTACCCAACAATGGTTCCCCTCAGCCTTTCCACTGCTTAACTGAAAATACATCAAGACTCAATAAATGCTAAGAAACATCATTATTGTACAAAACAAAACATCAAAGATACATTATTTTACAATGATTACAAAAACACTGCAATTCACGCTGGATAATGGGTGTGATAGACAACAGTGAAAGAATTAAGGGCATGCTAGATTGAGGGAAAAAGCTGTGCATGGTTTCTACTTCATTGCAATGAAGTAGAAGCCATTCTGAGCCTTTTTATCCAATTGTAATCCATATGGTACCCCAGAATGTGGTTTATATACTTTTAGGACCCCTGAGGAAGAAGTTTTTTTTCAAAACACGGACTGTGTCGGGTCCCGGTTCATCACCCTTTTGGACTATTTCTTGGATACAAAGGGGCTCATAATAATAATTAAAAAAAAAAAAAACCCATCTAAAAAGTGGCCTAAATGGGTACTTGGACGATCAAAAAGCCTGATCGTCCAAGTACTCATAATCAAAGCTGGGGAGTTGCCGGGGCAAGAGGGCTTGGGCTCCCTCTTGCCCTGATCGTAGTTGGGGGTTGGGGAGTCGCCCGCGCTGCTCCTGACGCTCTTAGAGTTCAAAGAGTGAGACTCAAGCATTTGTTCGTTTTCAGAAATGTACAGAATGGGGTTGTCCGACTGCAGTGTTGAGAAAGACATATAAGAGAGCTCGCTGGGTAGAAAGAACTTATTTGTTGTTACCCTCTCATAAGAAACCTTCAAACAGAGTAATCTGTGCACTAACTTATTCACCAGCAGCCTATAAAGTTAGAACACCAGTTTTTGAAGTTCCGGCATGTGCTTTTGTTCATGTCAGGAACCACCTTTGTTTCCCTTTAAACATGGCAAAAACTTCACAGATATTTGGTCCGGTCCATAACCCCCTTTGCCTTTTCCATCTCTTGAGGACAACAAAGGAAATGATCATTTTCAAGTACTACAGTCTGTTTGAATGGACAAACTGTTACTTTCAACATATCAAACTTTTTGTACTCAAGTTGTTCATACAACTCGGTGCACATGCTCTTTAGTGTATGAGGGTATTTATTTAATTTATAAACTGCTTAAATCTAAGCAGTGTACATATCAAACATATATAATTATAAAAACAAATGACAAAATAACAAGTAGTTACAGAAATACAAGAGAATGTATAATTGGTGGTAACATTTTGATAAAATACTATCACAAATTTAAATCATTCCTCCTCAACCTTTCTCTACCATTAAAATTGGAAACGGAGAATCAAATCCCACTAGGTTTTACAAAAAAGCATCTACAAATAGTTGTGTTTTTAAAAGTTTCATAAAAGTCATATGATCCCTGCACACTCTCAAAGCTCCAGGAAGGGAGTTCCATCATTTTTTTTCCAGCTATGGAAAACATAGCCATCTTTGATCAAAACATAAGGAACCCCGTCTTCCCCTAAAGTAGTAGGGTAGCCATGTTAGTCCACTTTTAAAGGTAATGAAAATAAAGCAAAACAAAGAAGACGATATCTTTTTCATTGGACTAACAATGGATTTATTTTTATGAGCTTTCAAACGTAATCCTTCTTCAGATCTGATCTGAAGAAGGGTTGCCTTTGAAAGCTCATCAAAAAAAAATATATTGTTAGTCCAATAAAAAAAGGTATCATCTTATTTTCTTTTCTTTATAGGGACACCTATGTCTACAGTTTCCTTTTTTCAAAACAAGCATCCCCATTACTGGAATAAACCTCATGTTCATAATATATACCACTGGTGGGAGGAGTCAGAAAGGCCCTATGGGGTGCTTCTTATATTTCTGGAGGCAGGAGCAGTAATTGGGCATCAGAGAGCCATTTTTCTAGTTATACTGAAAGAGTGATAGGGGGATCGTGGGATACTGAGAGAGGTGCTGGGATGTAACACAGGTATAGAAAGCAAACCAAGTAAATAAGTATAGAAATCCAACCAGGTCGTGCATGTGCAAGACCGGAGGGTTAGGACTTCGATGGGAAGATAAGACTCAATGGGAAACCAAGGTGGCAAGGGGGCCCCTTCTGGTGACTCAGACAGGCCGTGACCTGTTCGGGCCGCTGCGGGAGCGGACTGCTGGGCAGGATGGACCTGTGGTCTGACCCAGCGGAGGCACTGCTTATGTTCTTATGTTTAGTGCTCTGATTTGGAGGCATAGCAATGTAGCTTCTTGTGATCTTGGGCAAGTCACTTAACTCTACATTGCCTCAGGTACAAATTTGGGCCCAGATTCACTAAGGCCATGGATCGGATCGGATCCGATCCATGAGCGATTGGATCCGATCCATGGCTGGGGGAATGATTCACGAATCGCCCTCATACAAATAAGGGCGATCAGAATCACGTCCCCAACCGACTGCCTGGATTATTCTACAGTGATCCAAAACGCAAGCGCAGACCATTAGTAGATGGTCTGCGCATGCGCTGGCCCTCTGTGCCAGGCAGAGCAGGAAACTTTATTTTTTTTTTCCTTTTTTTCCTTCGCAAGCCTGTGGTTTTAACCCGCGGGTTAAAACCACGGGCTTGCACTGCAGGGAAGGGCAGGAGAGTCGGAGCAGAGAGCAGGAGCTCGGGGCAGAAGGCAGGGCAGTCAAAAAGGACCTGTTGGTGTCTCTTTTTTTTTTTTTAGTGAATCGCTGCCATTCCCCCTCATTTGCATGTGCGGATCAGAGGATGATCGGGACAGAGGTTAGTGAATTGAGTCGGAGGGAAATCGGGTTTAAAAGTGGTCGCTAAGTGGTCGGAACTTGATTGTGGGCTTAGTGAATCTAGCCTTTGATTGTAAGCTATCTAGGGACACAGAAGTACCTGAATGTAACTTACCTTGAGCTACTACTAAAATACGTTTGGCAAAATCCAAAATAAATTTTGGGAGTTAAAGATGCTCCGGTGTCTCTGTGTTTTGGATACTTAATGTGACCATTTATTTTTTTCATCAAAACAGGACATCTATTAATATTCAGTCCCGCCCACAACCCTGCCCTAGCCACACCCATATTCCCACCCTAGCCCCGTCCCAGCTCCGCCCCCAATTTCTTCCATTCAATTTTCATGTACACATAATATCTTAATTCATAATGGTAACCATAAAATTTTTTTTTTAAACCCACAAAGCACACTATACGCAGAGAAAATGTTAATTATCATTTATATTTGGGGGTTTTCAAAGATGTCAAGGCGATGACTTTAAAATATGCAATGTCACCTCAGTAACTATAGAAAAATAGACAAATATAATGCAAAATATAGACAGCAGATATAATTTCTCAAAACTGACACATTTTGATCACTAAATTGAAAATAAAATCATTTTTCCTACCTTTGCTGTTTGGTGATTTCATGAATCTCTGGTTGCGTTTCCTTCTGACTGTGCATCCTTTCTTTCTTTCTGCACTCAGGCCCAACAATTGTCCCTTTCTATTTCCTCCCTCTTTCCTTCCTATGTCCTTAGTGCCCCTTCCTGTGTCCTTAGTGCCCCAAGTGCCTCCTTCCTATGTCCCCCTCACTACCTTCCAGCCTTTGTCTCCAACCCCTCCCCTATGCTCTCCCCTCTCTCTTCTCATTTCCTTACTTCCTTCCCACTCCACCCCATTGTCTGGCATCTCTGTCTCCTTCCCTTCTCCTCCCCCCATGCCCTGGCATCTCTCTCCTCTCCTTCCATCTCCCCCCCCCCACTCCATTATCTGGCATCTCTTCTTCCTTTCTCTCCTTTCTTCCTCCTGGTCTGGAATCTGTCTCCTCCCCCTCCCCCCATATACCCTGACATATCTCCCCCCTCCATGGTCTGGTAGCTTCTTTCCTTTCCCTCCCTCCCATGGTCTTTCTTGGCATCTCTTTCCTCTCCTCTCCCTTCCCTGGTCTTCCTTTTCCCCTCTCTCTCCCCAATTGGGTGCAGCAGCAGCAGCACTTCTCTTCCCCTACCCCCTCTCAAATTGGGTGCAGCTGCAGCACTTTTCTTCCCCTATCCCCTCCCCAATTTGGTGCTGCAGCAGCACTTCTCTTCCCCTATCCCCTCCCCAATTGGGTGCTGCAGCAGCACTTCTTGTTCCCTATCCCCTCCCCAATTGAGTGCAGCAGCAGCACTTCTCTTCCCCTATCCCCTCCCCAATTGGGTGCAGCAGCAGCACTTTTCTTCCCCTATCCCCTCCCCAATTGGGTGCTGCTGCAGCACATCTCTTCCCCTATCCCCTCCCCAATTGGGTGCTGCAGCAGCACTTCTTTTCCCCTATCCCCTCCCCAATTGGGTGTTGCTGCAGCACTTCTCTTCCCCTATCCCCTCCCCAATTGGGTGCAGCAGCAGCAGCTTTTCTTTTCCCCTATCCCCTCCTCAATTGGGTGCAGCAGCAGCAGCTTTTCTCTTCCCCTATCCCCTCCCCCACTTGGGTGCAGCATTTCTGTTTCATCCTTCCCATCGTCAGAGTCGCAAGCTTCCCTCCATCACTGACCTATCTTTCATAGGTCAACGACAGAGGGAGGCTTACAATTTGCTGCTCTTCCTTGCTTCGGGCCTTCCTCATTGCCGGGCCCTGCCTTCTTTGTTTCCGCAAAGGCAGGACCTGGCAGCAAGGAAGGCCCGAAGCAAGTAAAAGCAGCAAGCTGTAAGCTTCCCTCCAGGGCTCTAATGTGTGCATGCCAGCTTCCCTTCTCTTCTCTCCCCCTCATGGGACATAACTTCCGGTTTTGGAGGGAAGAGAAGGGAAGCCGGCACGCATATGTTAGAGCCCCAGAGCGTGGGTTCAATTTGCATGCTGGAGTCAAACACACTTTTCGGTGGCGAGTCAGCCCAGGAAGGAGCATCAGCGGCAGCAGCAGGATTAGCCAGACGCGGAAAACACTGTGGAGGTTTAAATCGGCGCTGGAGGGACCGTCCCCTTGTCCCTGCGCACAGCTTTGGGATGCTGTCCCTGAAAACGGGACATTTCGGCGTCCCGAAGCAGTGGGTCGGAACAACGGGATGGTCAGTCCAATAACGGGACGGTCCCGTTGAAAACGGGACGTATGGTCACCTTATGGATACTACATGTACTTCTGGCTACATATTGTGCTGATACTCTCCTCCTTCTAGATAGGCATGGGTCTCCTTGCTGTATTATATTATATTAATAATATTTTGTGACTCCTTGCATTGATGTAGCTTGTATGTATCTTGCCTCAATAACATTTATTGTACTTTTATATGCTAAAATCAATAAAATTTTTGAACTAAAAAAAAAAAAAAAAGATGCAGTCAGTCTCGGAATATTGGGGACAGCATTCAGTTCTTGTTGATCTGCTGATAAGTGAATTAAATGGAAATACTTTTAAAACAAATAGAAGGAAATATTTTTTCACTCAATAAATAATTAAGCTCTGGAACTCATTGCCATAGGATGTGGTAACAGTGGTTAGCATAGCTGGATTTAAAAAAGGTTTGGACAATTTTGTGGAGGAAAAGTCCTTAGTCTATTATTGAGACAGGCATGCAGAAGCCACTTCTTGCCCTGGGATCAGTAGTATGGAATGTTGCTACTATTTGGATTTCTGCCAGGTACTTGTGACCTGGATTGGCCACTGTGGAAACAGGATATTGGACTAGATCAGTGGTTTCAAACTCAAACCCTTTGCAGGGCCACATTTTGGATTTGTAGGTACTTGGAGGGCAGAAAAAAAAAGTTAATATCTTATTAAAGAAATGACAATTTTGCATGAGCTAAAACTCTTTACAGTTTATAAATCTTCCACCCCCCCCCAAGGCCTGCATGTTCCCCCCTTCTTTGCAGCATCCTCCAGCTTCCCCCCTGGCCTCCCGATCTTACCGCAGCCTGCAGAGAGGATCGCCGGTGCAGTAGCATTCCTTGCAGGCTTTCATCGGCCTCCGCAGCACGTTCCCTCTGCCGCGGTCCTGCCCCTCCTCTGATGTCAGGGGCAGGATAGCGGCAGAGAGAATGTGCTGCTGAGGACAATGGCAACCCACAAGGATCGCTACAGCACCGGCAAGCCTCTCTGCAGGCTGCGGTAATTATCTGACAATAAGAGCGGGAAGCCGGAAGATGCTACAATGAGCAGGCAGCACTAATACAGACAGCACTAGTACAGACCACGAGCCGCAAAATAGTACCTGGTGGGCCGCATGTGGCCACAGGCTGTGAGTTTGAGACCACTGGACTAGATGGACCTTTGGTCTGACCCACTATGGCTTTTATTACATTCTTTTTTTTATAAATCTTTATTAATTTTCAAATGTTAACAGTGTCATACAATTAATTTAAACATAAACACTACACAGAACGCACTTTAAATACACAAATAATTTTAAAAAAAAATCATTTTCTCCCCCCTCCTCCCCATAATTAATAGAAGTACATATTTAATTTCAATAATATAAATAATTAAGTATAGCAAACAATAATACATTCCCCTCCCACCCTGGATGTGTAAGGAAGTCAAATAAAAGGAAAGATACATGACAGTTACTGTGACTCAATAAATGCAGTCAATGGGTTCCACACCATTTTGAATGTGTTACTATATCCTAAACATTCTGCATTCATTCTTTCATACTTGTAACTGGAACATAGGTTTGCCCACCAGAAACATAGGTTTGCCCACCATTCAGTCGATCATAACTCTTCCAGTTACGTGTAACTTTTATTACATTCTTATATTCTTAGGATTATTGGGAAGAGGTCCCGAGGTACTGCTGGAACTAATTAGCCAAGCAAATGAAGATTCTCCATGTGCCATCTGTACAACTGATGAGCCAGCCAAATCCATCTGTCAAGGTTCATGCCTGAGCATTCTGGAACTTAGAACAGAAATTAATATTCACAACAAGATTTCTCTGCCATTCCCTTCTCATGGTATCTGAAAGTAACATCAAGCTTGGAGATGGGATTAAGGATCCAGCCTTAAACACACTGATTTAACAGAAAGGTGATAGGCTCAGGAGTAATCTAAGGAAATACTTTCTTTTACAGAAAGGGTGGTAGATGTGTGGAACAGTCTCCTGGTAGAGGTGGTGGAGACAGAGACTGTGTTTGATTTCAAGAAAGCCTGGGATAGGCACGTGGGATCTCTTAGAGAGAGGAAGAGATAATGGTTACTGCAGATGGGCAGACTGGATGGACCGACTGGATGGGCCATTTGGCCTTTATCTGCCATCATGTTTCTATGTAATGTACTAGAGTGAGAGACCTCCTAGACCAGGGTTGCCCAAATGGTCGATTGCAAAGGCAACACGAGTCGATCGTGCTGCCTTTGCGATCTTGTTCTTCCTGCCTCCCCGAGCCAGGCCAGGCGCGTACAAGCGCCGAACCCACAAGCCTTCACCTCCGACGTCAATTCTGACATCAGAAAGGAAGTTCTGGGTCAGCCAATCGCTGCCTGGCTGGCCTGGAACTTCCTCTTCGACGTCAGAATTGACGTCGAAGGTGAAGGCTTGTGGGTCCGGCGCTTGTACATGCCAGGCTTGGCTTAGGGTATCAGGGAGAAATCAGCGTGGTGGCTTAAGGGGGGGGGGGGGGGAGGGAGAGAGAAAGAATCGGGGAGGTGGAGAAATTGGCGCAATGGCTTGGAGGGAGCAGGGGGAGAGAGAACGAAAGACAGAAATAAAGAGGGGGGAGAGAGAAAGAAAGACAGAAATAAAGAGGGAGAAGGGGGAGAGAGAAAGAAAAAGGGGGGGGCATAAATAAATAAATATTGGATTTACAGTCAAAAGAAGGAAGTGCAACCAGAGACTCATGAAATCACCAGACAAAAAGGTAGGAAAAATGATTTTATTTTCAATTTAGTGATCAAAATGTGTCCATTTTGAGAATTTATATCTGCTGTCTATATTTTGCACTATGGCTCCCTTTTACTAAACTGCAATAGCATTTTTTAGCACAGTGAGCCTATGAGCATCGGGTGCTGTGAGGGGCATTCAGCACAGCTCCCTGCGCTAAAAACCGCTATCGTGGTTTAGTAAAAGGGAAGGGGGTATATTTGTCTATTTTTGTATAGTTGTTATTGAGGTGACATTGCATATTTTAAAGTCATCTGCCTTGACCTCTAAAAAAAACCCCAAATACAAATGATAATTCACATTTTCTCTGTGTACAGTGTGTTTTGTGTTTTTTTTTAATTTTATTGTTGGTAGATCATTTTGACGGTCATTTTAAAAGTAGCTCGCAAGCCAAAAAAGTGGCACTCTTCCTAAATTTGACTGCATATGGGGGTGGTTTACATCTTGTGCCTTGGGCTGATTAGGGTGTTCGATCTTAATCTCGCTGTACTGGTGGGTCCTTTGTGCTCATGAGGTTTGGCATTACTCTGGGACAAGACTTTTTGCATATTGTGGGTGGGATGGGGTGGCATTTATTGCTTATATTCACACTGAGTTTGCATGCAGACTGTATAGCTGAGTATTTTGTACTCTGTTGTATAAGATATTGTCCTATTGGTGTTTCTTTTTCTTTCTGGTTTGCTTTGTTATTTTTCAATAAAAATAAAAGTTTTTAAAGTTAAAAAACAAATAAACCTCATAGCCTTCAGAGGAGGCACTCTAAAAATTGTAAAAAAAAATTAACTAAACAAAATAAATCACTCTACCAAAGAACAAATTACAAATGATCCGCTCCTTGGCCAGCTGCCTCGACCACACATTGCTTAACATTTTGGTCCATTCTCTCATAATATCAAAATTAGATTATTGTAACTCTCTTTATAAGGGAATTACACAAAAAGAAATCCGTCACTTACAAATAATTCAAAATACCGCCATCGAGATCATTACCAATTCCAGAAAATTCGACCACGTCGCCCCTCTTCTGCAAAAGGCCCACTGGTTACCGATTTCACATAGAATTACATATAAAATAGCACTAACATTTAAATCCCAAATGACAAATGCTCCAAGTTTCATTGATAAACTTCTCATACCCCACACTTCATCGCGTGTACTATGCTCCAGGTCTCAAAATTTATTGACAGTCCCTTCATTGAAAGTAATTAACACACGCCGAAATACATCATTCTCCGTCACAGCACCTACTACATGGAACTCGCTCCCTGCCTTTTTAAGAGAGAAAAAAAGATTAGATAAGTTCAAGGGATCTCTAAAGTGCTTTCTTTTTAAAGATGCATTCGAACCCTAAGTTATAACATCGATTCACTTATCCTCTCCTTCCTTTTAATACGTTCCCTCCTCCCCATTTGCGTTTCCCTTATCTGTTCCTTTTCTTTTCTTTTAAAATGTAGTTTATCCTTTTCCTCTTGTTCCAGTTTGTGATTTGTACCCATGCCTTTTCTCTGGTTTTTATTTCATTATTTATTTCCCAATTTTTATTGTAAATCGCTTAGAATGTTATGTAAAGCGATCAAACAAATTTTAATAAACTTGAAACTTAGGGCTCCTTTTAATAAGGTGCGCTAGCGTTTTTTAGCACACGCTCAAGATTAGCACACACTAACCACTCGCTAGACGAAAAATACTAACGCAAGCTCTATGGAGGCATTAGCGTCTAGTGCATGTGGCATTGTAGCGCACGCTAAGCGTGCGCTAAAAATGCTAGCGCGCCTTAGAAAAAAAGAGCCCGTAAACTTGAATTTCGATGACTCAGTTATTATGTAAGACAAAGAGTTCAACATGCAATTGCTGACTCATCGGAGGATGTAGGATAAACAGTTGAGTAGGCAGATATAGAAGTGTATACCTGGACAAGCATCCACCCGCTAAAAAGGGCACATAATGAAAATTTATAACCTGTACATTGTAGATTACGAGTTACATTCGTGGAGAAGTGGCACCGGGGCAGGCATGGGTTGCGTTTACCCCCTTGCTCTTTGTTTTTGCTACAAACAAAAGACATACACAGTACAGGAGAGGAAACAAACTGTTATAAGACACACACAGCCTCCAGAGGGAGGTCAGAGTCCTCATTTCTATGGCAGTCATGATGTATGCAACGAGCAGCTGCGTTTGAGCCCAGCTTAAAACCCTGCAGATCCACCAGCAGCGGCGAGACTTCACCAGAGATCTGCAATACGGATGAATCCGGTAATCCGCCTCCACCATGAGGGCCCAGCACAAGAAACCAAAGAGCTGGCCGGGATGAAGCCCGTGCCACCAAGCTGAGAAAGCAAAGGTCTTTATTAGAGGATGGCGCCGGCTGTGCTGGAAGACAAGTCGCCTCAGCCATTGTGAGGTGCTTCTGTTCCAGGTCCTGGTGAATAAGGACATTCTGTTCGTTGTTTCCAGGGTCCAAAGATCTGCACCAGAGAGGTCTTGGAGGAAACCCTCGTTTTCTTGCCTGTCTTCCAACCCGAAGCCTGCTGCCATGAAAAGCGATCCATCCAGCAGCCACTGAGAGTAATACACCAGCTTAAAGAGCTGTGTGGTGGCCCACATTGTGCGAACACAGTCAAATCCGATGCAGCTAGTAATATCAGCCCCAATGCTCAGGCGGCCCTTGACAAATGCTTTGAAAACGTGCAATGCTGTAGCAAAAAGGCAGCTCTGTCCTGCTAGCCAGAGGGGTGCTAGTGTGCGATGTGTGCCAGGTTGCCTGATCTTGGTTTGAAATCTTGTAAAGGAGCAGAGGGGACCCCCCAACAGGGCAGGAAAGAAGAACAAGTATGTGAAGAATGGCAGTGCTGTGTTCGACGGCTGTCGCCAGGAGAACTGGTGCTGAGAGTTCGCAGCCATGCTGCCTTTCACTTTTCCTTCATGAATGTCCAGTGCCAGTGATGTTACCCTCTGGGTCAGCAGCATGAGAGATGAAATAGCAAAGCACAGCCTAGAAAGTGAAGAACCATACGATATTTTAATGATGGCTTCCCCTCTTCCATCCAACATCAAACACCCAATCTGGAGTCAGTATTTAGTTTTGATAGGTGAATAAGAGCAGTGGCGCAGTAAGGGGGAGGGGTGTACCATCCCAGGTGCCATCTTCGCAGGAGGCACTGGCACCTCTCCTCCTCTCCCTCCCCCCCCCCCATACACACACACATGCACCTCTTTAACCCTTTACTGGGCATTGTTGCTCTTGATCAACATCAAGTTATGTAAAGCAGCCATTTTCACCAACTGCCAATTAAAGGGTTAAATGTTCACCAGCGTGAGCATCTTTTACTTGCTGCTCACGCTAACCTCGGCTCCCTTCTAATGTCTGGAAGATTCTGCTTGCGCTGGCAAACATTTCAAGAGTTACATGGGGGTGGGGCTTTCAAGCAGCGGTGAAGGGGGAGGGCACCGAGCGCGCAATTCCAGACACCAACCTCCCTTACTATGTCACCGAATAAGAGCATTAGCAATCACATTTTATTCTTCACAAAATGGCAAAGGTGGAAACGGAAACATTTTTGACTGATGTCTCAGTCACAAATGGCAAATAATTTACTCATTCCGTGAGGTTGAGCAGGTCATCACCGGCACAGCCAAGAGAAAAGAATAGCCAGCAGTGACAATTCCTTTGTAAAAGTCTCTGGTGAGGCCTCATTTAGAATACTGTGTGCAATTCCGGAGACTGCACTTCAAAGGACTTGGCTCTACTACTCAACTTTTCCAAATTTGAGTACAAGGGACTACTATCTTAGGCAAGGAAGGGTAAAATGATGTGCCCCAGATCACAAACACTGTCAGTAAACATAGAAACATAGAAGATAAGAACATAAGCAGTGCCTCCGCCGGGTCAGACCATAGGTCCATCCTGCCCGGCAGTCCGCTCCCGCGGCGGCCCAAACAGGTCACGACCTGTCTGAATCACCAGAAGGGGCTCCCTTGCCACCTTGGTTTCTCATTGAAGTCCTATCTTCAATGAGAAACCAAGATGACGGCAGAAAAGGGCTACAGCCCATCAAGTCTGCCCACTCTGCTTACCCACCCCCTGTCTATGCCCTAATGACCCAATTTCCTTATCTTGACCCTCGTAGGGATCAAGATAAGGAAATTTGGTAGCAAGTGAAAAGAAATTAGCTGTTCAACCCTCCAGAGAAAGTATAGGGGGGGAGATTTAAAAAAAAGCTAAGAGAAGCAGGAGGGAGTGCCAGCTTGAAGGAGATGGAGGTAGAGGGAAAGGGAATTGCACTTGTAAACCTCTTTTTTGTAGTTACATATTCAAAGCGGTGCTTAAAGTTTTAATGCCTACCAGCATCTAAGACTGTTTAAGCACCGCTAGGTGTGATTCTATAAATGGTGCCTAGCAGATGATTGACAGGTATGTTCAAAAGCGCCTACAAGCTAGGCATCATTAATTGAATCAGGGCCTTTGGTCATGCAGCATTATATAATAGCCCATAGGCAGATATTCATGTACAGTGTTCCCCCGCGAATTCATGGTTCGCAGACTCACTAATTCGCTGTATTCTCCGACCGCCTCTTCCTGCACTAAAGTCGGGCTACACCAATCAGGAGCTGCGTGTCAAAGCAGCTCCTGATTGGTGTAGCCTGACTTTAGTAACAGGAAGAGGCAGTCGGAGCATACCGCGAGTGATTTTCTTCACTCGCCGGCGCTCCAGCTGCCCTCTCCTGCCTCTCCTGTCTTTTGATAGGCGAAAAACTGTATTCGCGGTTTTTCAAAATTCACGGGGGTTCCTGGAATGGAACCCCCTGCAAATATCGGGAGAGTATTGTAAATCCAAATTAGTGCCAAATCATTCTAATTAATGTCAATAATTGATTATTAGCATACAATTGACTAAATAGTTTATGCACGCATCTGAGCTCTGTGTCCAAATCTGGATGACCAACTTTGGGTGACCTATATAGAATCTGGTGGAATGAAAATATCTATCCCTGGATTTTATGCTTTATTAATAGGAGTATGATTTTCGAGTCTAGGATGAAAGTGGGGTGCTGGTCACCTATTTAATTTTATTGTTTGTAATTTATGCTGTACTGTTTATCTGTAGTTGACAAGTATGTGTGTAATTTTGTAACCCGCCTTGGGTAAGGGCGGAATATACATAAATAAACCATAAATCATAGAGAGTTTTTTATGGCAATAAGTAGAGATAACAATTTCTTGTTCTATTTCTTTACCTGATACTTGCAGCCTCTTGCAGGTAATATTCCTTATAGTGCAGCCAGAGGTGGCAAAGAGTCTGCCAGGTCATCTGGAGAAGGAAAGCCCAGCGGTACACGGACTCAGGGCTGACAGAGTGGAACAGGACCACTGAACACAAGGCAGGGATGAGAATGAGCACGGAGTAGGGTCCCATGGCAACAAACGCCAGCGCCAGTCCTCCCAGGAGAAGAAAAAGGTATCTGAAGAGCAAAATAGTTCTATACAGCACGTGACATCATAGAACACTGTACAATAAAGCTATTTCATAATTCTTCAATGGTAGCCAAGAGTCTACAATCCTGACCACCGCCACCGGACCCTGTGTTCTTGCATCACTACAATGTGAAGCATAAATTTCAGGGTCCTGGATCAGATTATGTAGGGGCAGCAGAATGTCATTTTGAGGGGAAGAGGTCAAGCTCCACCCTCAGTTCCAACTCTAAATTTAGTCAATTTTATTTAAATCATATAGAGTATAATTATTCATTCAGATGGGACATTCTCAAATGAACCAATAAACGCTCAACAATGGGTACAGAGCAGAAGCGGAATGGTTCACTTTACAACCAAGATAGAAAAACATTCCATTCCAACTGGTGTCATATCAATGATAACAACAAACACTCCATCTACTATAACATTTCTTTACCGCATTACCCTTCAGATTTATGCGGTTTAACAAAGTAAAAAAAACTACTGCAAACACAGAGTAGAATACAAATTCAGTCTTTCAAACATTTCCTAAATAAGTAGGTCTTTAACAATTTCCTGAAGTTTTGATATGATGTACTGTAGATATAAAAAATTACTGATGAAAATCGTCATCCCAAGTGGATGCTTGAAATTACAGTAATCAATTATGATACAACCTTTGGGCGATGGAAAATCAAAAAATGTAGCTATTCGACTAGAACTTCAATGATGAGAAAAAAATGAATTGATCAACTACATATGTTCTTATAACCAATACTAGGAAGTTCTTCTTCACCCAACGAGTGGTGGATACCTGGGATGCGCTTCCAGAGGGAGTGATAGGACAGGGCACGGTATTGGAGTTCAAGAAGGGATTGGACAATTTTCTGAAGGAAAAGGGGATAGAAGGGTATAGATAGAGGACTAGTATACAGGTCCTGGACCTGATGGGCCGCCGCGTGAGTGGAATGCTGGGCATGATGGACCTCAGGTCTGACCCAGCAGAGGCACGCACGGCTTATGTTCTTATGTACATAGGCTGGAGCCATACCAGATATTTATAACAGAAGCAGCCAAACTTAAACTGCACTCTAGCCTCCATAGGGAGCCAGTATAATAGGGAGTTATATGGTCTACATTTTTCAGTTTAATAATCAGTCAAGCCAGATTTTTGGTGTTACTAGCTAGATGAACAATATTGCAGTAGTCCAGAGTACTCAGGACGAAGGACTGAACTAATAATCTGAATGATTTGTCATCAAAATACAATCTGATTACTCTGAATTTCCAAATAGCTATTTAGAGGTTTACCATACCATAACAGCACCAGGTCCATGAACTCAAACTACACTAACCTTATAAAACCCTATAAAAAAGTCAACAATGTAAATATTCTAGAACGCTGGAATATCTTCAGCTGGAAAAAAAAAAAAGGACAAGCCAGATTGCTACAAATTCCTACACAGAATCTGTATGTGCTTAGACAAGGAAAAGAGATCATCACACAGTAAAAATTAGCTAAAGATCAGAAGCAACTATACAGAAAAGTACGACAAACCAAACTCAGAGCAGCAGAACATCAAAGAAAGAGAAACAGAAATGTATAATTTCCTATACAGGACAAAATACAAGAAATCCACATTTTCAAAGGTGTCATGTCTTAAGGGCATTTTTACTAAAGCTTAGAGTGCACTAATGGAATTGATGCATGCTCAAAAGCTTGTTTTATATCTATGGGCTTCTTAGCATTTAGTGCATGCTAATTCCACATGGGGTGGAGGAGAGGAAGGAATGCAGAAGATAGGAAAGCAGAAAAAAGAGAAACTGGAACTGACTTGATGGAAAAAGAAATCTCCAATTTCGAAGGTTAAAAAAAAAGCACTTTATTTGGAATTTATTGACTGAAATACTGTGCGTCATCTTTGGGAAATGTGTATAGCAGATGTCTTTGTATTGTGATGAACAGAAAAGGAAACGCATTTCTGGTTTTCTCTAGTGTTACTTACTGAGTTTAACTTTTTGGAGTTCCCAGTTCAATTTTTGTCTACTTATTTTTGTTTCTAATTTGTGACCCCCTTGTTCTATATTTGGTGAGGGTCTGGCTTGAAATGTTTATTTGAAATGCCTTAGGGCTCCTTTTATCAAGCCGCGCTAGCAGGGTTAACGCGCGTGACTTGTCATCACGCGCTAACCCCATCGCTGGCTAAAAACTACCGCCTGCTCAAGAGGAGACGGTAGCGGCACGCGCTATTACGTGCGTTAAACCGCTAGCGCGGCTTGATAAGTACTATTGGCAATTTAGATAGTTATACTCCTGTATTTTTATAGTTTAACCAGAATTGTAGCCCATAATCAAGGTGCAGCCTTACTATGGCATGATATATATATATATATCGCTCCTCCTAAACTTACTTGCTCCACTTCATCACTGACGCTGAAACCGTGGATTGAAGACAAAGTTTTATTTTATTTTTCTTTCCAGCTTATGATTTATCTTTAATCATATCTATTGTTTTGCCTTTTGTCTTTGTTTTGTTCTATTTCTATCGTTTAAATTTCTCCAGAATTCTACTGTTCAACGGCTCCCCCTTCTGCTTCTATTCCTTTCTCTCCTCTCTTCTACCTTCCAAAGTATTTAGATCAATGCTGTCTTGTTAAAATGTTTATTTTATTTTTATTTTTCCTCTAACTCTACTTTTCACTTCTCTATTACCCTCCAGGTACTTTAGTTAGATTGTGAGCCTTCGGGACAGTAAGGGAATTTTTCAAGTACCTTTCTTATTTCTAATCTTAATGTATATTTTCTGTAAACCGCTTAGAACCTAACGGATGTAGCGGTATATAAGAAATAAATTACATTACATTACATTACATTACATAAAAGGAGCCCTTAGGCTCATAAACCTTTTACAAAAGTGCAGAAGAGGTTTTTAGTGCCGGCCAGCATTGAATGCTCCATTGCTCATAGGAACTCTATGAGCATTGAAGCAGGGCAGAGCATTCAGCGCACCGGCCAGTGCTAAAAACCTCTTCCGCACTTTTGTAAAAGGGGGGGAAATTGTATAAAATAATCTTTCTGCATTGAGCAGGAAGATACGGGGAAGAAAATTAAGACTGCAGGGATGGTGAGTGGACAGGGATGGAAAATGCGGGGACGGTGAGGGGACAGGGAAGAAAAATGCACTTCATTGTGGGGATGGTGAGGGGATGGAGACAAATCTTTGTCCCCCATGTCACTCTCTAGTTGGAATGAGCTTCTGTGTACCAGATGATCTGAGCAAAACATTCTAAATCAGCAAGGTTTACAATGGTGTGAAATGCCAATTAAGGGCATATGGGAGGCCAGAGTCTCAAAGAGCTATTAAGTGGAAAACATAGTGAAAGCCTCCCCTCTCGTTCATCTCAGATCCCCAGTGAAGTGCTGAACTGCTATAATGAGTATGTTTATGGTTAGGGTAGGATTTCTGAATGGGAAAGGGAGAAACATGCCTCAAGATTTAGGGATTAACTAAGGTCAGTAATTTAGCCAAAGTAGCACTTCAGCCTCTTTCAGTAAAATAATGCTTGGAAATAAAGGTTAATTTAAAAAGATAAGAACATAAGAAGGGCCATACTGGAGGGGGGTTAGAAGGAGGGAAAGACAGATTATAAGATTAGATTGTATGTATATGAATAATGAATGGAAGAAATGGCATTAAAATTAGTATTATTATTATGGAGGTTAGGTCTGAGGTGGAGTTTTGGTGAGTCTAGGGTGGAGCTTTTAGACACCCCCCCTCAAAAAACAAAAAAAAAAAAAATAAAGCGTTCCACTGCTTATGCTTTTTACTCAAAAAATATTAGAACGCAATTACTTTTTTACATAAGTAATTTTTTTGTTTCAAATTGTTTTATTAAGAATTTTACAATTACAGATATAAATACATTATATTGTAAATATGGTACCAGCAAAAACAGAGATGCAACCAGGGAGCAACATTTACAATGAGTAAATGAGAATAAGTACTGGTATATGAAGTTATAAGAAGAGACTAGTAAGTTTATTACGTAAGACTGCAGAACATGCATACTTCAGTACAAAAACGGCTCACAGACAGCGGTCCTGTTTAGTTCATTCATGTGCGGACAGAGAATGAGAATGTGGAGAGAGGATGATATAAAATTCTCATCTTTGATTGTGTAGAGAGTTCCAAAAGGAATCTTCACAAGGTAGGTTTTCGTATATGATTTTATTTTATGTAACGGTGCCGTTACACTGTCGTGTTATCCACTCTGTTATACATTCAACTTTTGTGCATTCTGTCGACATGCGGGAAACGCCGAGACTCCGCTTTATATGTTATCTTTTTAGGGTTATTTATTCACGTATTATATATTTTTTTTGTTTGAGTCATTGATAGTTAATTACTTCTTTCTCTTTATTGCAGTATAAGTGTATCCATTGTCTTTATATATCATTTACCATAGTTCAAACTAGCCCTATCTAATATGATGTCATTTTTATATTTGATTAGAACTCTTATGAGGCTTCCTATTTGCTTTCAACTACACCGTGCAAATAAGTAATAAGGTACATCTGTTCCCTTAAACTTAAATGTTTAGAGTGTATGAATGAAGCGCTCAAATCAGGTTCATATGTACTTATAACACATGGCATATGTTCATATTTTAAAGAAACGTTATATATTTAATGATATTTATGTGCCTATGAGTTGTTTTATCTTCATCTATTTATGTATTGTATTTAGCTTGTACTGTTTTTAAATGTTTTTAATTTTTTATCGTTAAGAATTTTATGCTTTGATGCATCATTTTTTGTTTTCATTTGTTTATGCGCTAACCTACTCATTTTCAATCCCTATTAAATATGTTTTTATTTCCCACTTTCACTGTCCCCTACGGAAAGCGCACGGCTTATTTTAATACCTGGGCATTGTTTTGGGTCCTGACCCTTCACAGCTGTATCATCTTAATATACTTCCTTTATTTCAACTCACAAAGGCCAATCTTGGCCAATGGTCTATGCTTCCTCTGTCTCTTATGGGTCACATTAGCCTGTATGCAATGGTCATTGTCCCCAAGTGGTTGTACTGTTTACAAACTCTTCCACTTCAGGTGACATCGAAGGATCTTCAGTTGTTACATCGGATGGTGGCCCGTTTTTGTTGGGTTGGGAAGAGAGCTAGGATGCGATTTTCACAGTTAATTGGAAACTGGAGACGGGGAGGAGTGGGGATTCCGGACCTCCAATTATATAACTTGGCATGCCTTCTTTGTCATGTGGAGGATTGGTATAATAATACTGACCACTTTTCTTCTTTGGAGATGGAACGAGCCTACTGTGATCCTTTGCATCTTTTTTATGTGCTTCAGTCCAGTTCGCGAGCGCTTCCTGGTCATATTCGCTCTTCTGGAATTTTTCACACAGCTAGGGTCTATTGGAAGGATCTTGCTCATTAGGGGGGATTTGACCCCCCCAATGTAGTAGTCTCTTGTCACTCCAGGGTAATATAGCCTTTCGTCCTGGAATTGAGTCAGCAGTTTTTCAACATTGGGCTCGGCATGGTTTTACGCTGCTTTATCATGTTCTCATGGAGGAGAGAACGTTGTGTCCATTGGGTTTCTTCGGTGGGGAGGGGGCCTCTTGGCCAGCAATGTTTGCTTATAGACAGCTAGATCATTATATAAGGTCCTTACCCCAGGAGTCTCTACAGGCTCTGCAGTTCCCTGTTTGGAGCCTACCTAGACAAATTATTCTGCCTACATCCCTCTCAGTATGGTTTCAGGCCCAAACACAGCACAGAATTACTACTACTCACACTAACTACCAAAATCAAACAGCGGGGAGTGTGTGGCAGTGGGGAGTGGTTAAAGCTACAGCCTCAGCACCCTGAGGTTGTGGGTTTAAACCCACACTGCTCCTTGTGACCCTGGGCAAGTCACTTAATCCCCCCCATTGCCCCAGGTACATTAGATAGATTGTAAGCCCACTGGGACAGACAGGGAAAAATGCTTAAGTACCTGAATAAATTCATGTAAACCGTTCTGAGCTCCCTTGGGAGAACGGTATAGAAAATTGAATAAATACATAAATAAAATGCTCAGCAAGGGACACCAATCAATTCTCCTACAATTTGACATATCAGCTGTGTTTCACTGTGTCAATCATAAACTCCTACCGAGTAAACTCAATGCACTAGGTATGACTGGAACTGTCCTCAACTGGTTCAATAAGTTACTGACAAACAGAGAATACTGTATACTTCTCCCTCGGTATTCGTGGGGGTTAGGTGCAGAGCCGAACCGCAAAGTGTGAAAAATCATGAATAACTTCTCGGCCGGCTCTGACCCACCCTCGCCTCCCTCCTGCGTCCCCGGAACCTTACCTGGTGGTCTAGCGGTGAAGCGGGACAGGAGCGATCTTCCAATGCTCCTGCCCCGTGCAGAGCCGTCATCAAAATGGCTGCCGTGAGTTCCTGTTGTAGTCTCGAGACCACCGCTAGACCACCAGTTAGGTTCCGGGGAGGCTTGGACGGCTTAAAAATAGCCAAAAAATGAAAATAGTTTTTTTGTAAAAAACAAAAAAAATTGCAAATAACCAAATCCACAGATACTGAAGCTGCGGATTCGGAGGGAGAAGTTGGAAAGCCTGTGGAATACCTCATGGGTCCCCACTCTCACCGGTGCTCTTCAACATTTTTATGAGCACCATGGACATCCTCATCTTCACCATTGGGCGAATGTCTACTATCCTAAGCAGACAAAATAATCCTCCTAATCCCACTTTATGACAACGCTAGGGAGTCCTCCAATAAGGTTTCCAAAGACACTGAAAAAAAATCTACCTTGGGCACTCTCCAATAAACTAAAACTAAACACCACCAAAACCAAGTTTTTTGGGGTTCCACACTACCACACATTCAGCACCCGTGGTCCTAACCTTGCCTTCTGATGCAACACTAAGAGCTCCTTTTACGAAGCCGCGTTAGCGGTTTAATGCGCATAATAGCGCGCGCTAAACTGCCAGCCGTCGCTATCCGCTACCGCCTCCTCTTGAACAGGCGGTAGTTTTTCGGCTAGCGCAGGGGTTAGCGCGTGATAAAAAGTCACGTGCGATAGAGCCACTAATGCGGCTTCGTAAAAGGAGCCCTAAATGTTGAGAAGTCCTCCAAGGTGCTTTGAATCCTGCTTAACTCCACACTTTCCTACGAACCCCAAATATCCAACCTCTGGGCGGGGAGGGGGGGGACTTTCTACAGCTTAAAGCAACTAAGACTAATCAAACCCTACTTCTATAGCAACCGCGTTACAATTCTGGTTCAGAGGCTAGTCCAAGGGCTCCTTTTACGAAGCCGCGTTAGCGGCTTTATCACACGCAACTTTTTATCATGCGCTAACCCCCATGCTAGCCAAAAAACTACCGCCTGCTCAAGAGGAGGCGGTAGCAGCTAGCACGGCCAGCAGTTTAGTGCGCACTATTTCGCACGTTAAATCGCTAACGCGGCTTCGTAAAAGGAGCCCTAAGTTTCCAAGTTTTTTGGGTTTTTTTTAAAATCTTTATTCATTTTTAAAACTCACAATAAGTGTAACATAAAATACATACATTTTATACTTTAACATCATTTAATATCAAATTCTAACTCGCGTCAATTATCCCCCTCCCTTATATCCAACAATTATTCATAAGTGAAAGAAATCATAAAATATTCCCCCTCACCCTGGACGTGTAGGAACAAAAGGAAAAAAAATTAATATTTATTCTATGCAGTAATTTCAATCTTTACAGTATCTTGTTAATGGCTCCCAAATAACCTGAAATTTCCAAGTGAGCCCACCGGGACAGATAGGGAAAATGCTTGAGTACCTGATTGTAAAAACTGCTTAGATAACCTTGATAGGCGGTATATAAAATCATAATAAACTTGATTTTCTATCCCAACTTAGGAGGAATCTTCAGGGCGGCTTACAATCTAATACAGATTTAATCACAATTCAGTTTTATCCTAGCACAACTTGACTATTGCAACTCTCGCTACGCGGGCAGAACCTCCTCCCAAATGTACAAACTCCAATTGATCCAGAACACTGCAATCAGGCTGATTTTCGGCTTAAAAAGTAAGACCGCGTCTCTGCATACTACCGCATGCGTCACAGGCTGCCTGTAAATGACCGAATCTTGTTTAAACTTTCCTGCATTGTACACCATGCACTAAATACCAACTCACCGGAGCAGATAACCCACCTGTTCTTCACCTCAACCAGGATAAACAACACCCACCAGCTGATCATCTCCTCTTCCAAGGGAGTGAAATACAAGTGAATATTCAACACCCTTTTCACATAGATCGCTACAAGAACCTGGAAAGCCCTTCCAAAATCCATAAGAACAGAACTGAATTACTTCTCCTTCAGGAAAAGATTGATAAATTCCTTTTAGCTCAATGACTCTGTTCTCTTACCTTTACAATGCAATGGACCTCCACAACGTATTGTAAATGACTCCTCTCTTGCAACAATGTAACCTTCCTTTACAATGTTTTGTAACCTTTTCCCCTTTTCCCCTCTTCTCTAGTCATTCTCTAGTGAGGTTGTGGGTTCAAACCCTGCACTGCTCCCTGTGACCCTGGCCAAATCATTTAATCCTACACTGCTCCAGGTACCTTTAATACATTGTGAGCCCATTGGGAGAGATAGGGAAAATGCTGTATGTGTGGTTGTAAAATTACATAAAGGGGGTATACAAGTCCCAATCCCTCCCCCCCCCTCCTTCTGTAAATCTGATAAATCCTGTTTTGCACTGACTTATACAGAATGAGATGGTGCATGACTGAAATAAGATGATATATGACACAGACGAAATGGCTTAAAATGAAATATGAGTTTGAGATGCTGTATGAAAGAGGTGGGATAAAAACAAGAGAAGATGATATACTAGGTGGTCCGAATGTCAAATTGAAAATAAAAATGCTAACGCATACCTGGCGTTCACAGATAAATATCCGAGGAAGCAAAGGTAAGTAAACAAAACAGCAAATGGAAAAGCAAGGATCTGGTACACAGCCACAGGATGAAGACAGAGCAGAGCCAACCAATCCATCAATGCCCTAGAACTGGCCAAGCAGGAGCAAAATATAGCAACGACCCTCGTAACAACTTCTTTACACTGACTGTCTCGTCCCGTTTTATAATGGATTGAGGGGCAACGATGGAGGGGCTGTGGCCTGCATGATAAGATACATAAATAAAACGTGTAGATGCTGAAGGCCATGGTCACCAAGTTACCTGTGTCGGGAGTTTAATTCATGGCAAAGAAAACTAAACAGGACAGCCTTCTGTTTGCTTTCTTAATAGTCTTTTCTGCACCCCTAATTGCATTCCTCACTTGCATGTGCAGCAAAAACGGTAATGGTTGTTCTGCTCGAGTCATCAGAAATCCCACATAGTTCAATTCAAAAGAAGACAAGAATGCAGAGATAAGATATGGTACATTTTCCACTGTATACCGTCATTTAAATAAAAGAAAAAGGGATGTTAATCCCTGGATAAGGGGCTCAGGATTTCCTGAAGCTCTAGCAGAAAATATTTTAATTATTACCAACGGCAGGAATGTGTAATATCCTGTGAGGAATGTAGCGTGAAATACTTTGCAGTAGGATAAACCACTCCCTAGATGTATAAAATATATACTTGCAGATGCCTGTTATTTTTTTGTAAGAGGACAATGAAACTCTATTGAAGGTGGCTTTATGGGGTGACGGGACAATCGCATGCCAGATACCAGCGCGCCGACAATCGAGCGCTGACAGTTTGGCGCAAGACACAAGCACGCCACGGGAAAACTTAGTTTTAAAGAGCTCCGACGGGGGGGGAACCCCCCCCCCCACACACACACTTTACTGCATACTGTTCACGCTGTTATTGGGGGAGGTGTGAGGGGGGAACCCCCCATATTATAGAGAAAACGGAACTTTTCCTGAAAAAAAATTGGAAAAAGTTCCGTTTTCTCTATAATGGAGGGTTCCAACCCCCCAACCCAACAGCAGCACGAGCACTATGCAGTAAAGTGGGGGGGGGGGGGGTTTCCCTACTCACACCCCGCTTCAGAGCTCTTTAAAACTAAGTTTTCCCGTGGCGTGCTGGTGTCTTGCGCGCGACTGACTATGAACCCTTTATGGAGATTATCGTGGAGGAAAAGAGAGAGGTAGGTTATCACATAGGATGAACCAGAGGGATGAGCAAGACCAACAGAAATCCAACTAATTGAAGGCAATATAAATAGTTCAAAACGCACATCCAGGTTGATTGGGGAGGGGGGGTAGTCATTATGATCATATTTCCCCTAAGTCAAAACAGCTTCACCGGCTGTGGTAGATTTTCAGATACAATATAAAGCTTTGGTTCAAAATTTTCAGTGCCTATTTGTGTCAGCCATGGCCTATTTGCAAGATTTGATTGAGGTTTATAAGCCAGAAGCGCCACTGATCAGTATCAGACAGAATGGTGATGGGGCGTAGTGGTTAGTGCTATAGCCTCAGCACCCTGAGGTTGTGGGTTCAAACTAGGGTTAGACAAAAAATAAAACAGAGAGCTACAACCAATAAACAACGGGATTCAAAAGTAAATCTCAAAGATAAGAAAAAGAAATCCCTAAAGAGTATATACCACAGAAAAATACTATAATATCAGAGCAATGTACTCAAATTGCAAAATTAGAAATATTGTACATATTTATTAATTTAAAATTTGCAAAAATATCACAAAATTTTCACACAATAGCATATACAGAACACCATACAAACACTACAAACAAACCAAACAAGATATAACAACATGTAACATATAACAGGCTGGAAAAGGCCACACAAAAAATCATCCAATGATATATAAATATAGCTGTGTTCAAAAGTTCATAAATCACTTAGCTTGAGAGTTCGAAGTCTTCCTGGAACAGTGTCCACGAGGAATAGAGCAAGCAAGATGATTGTGGGCCATCCAGAAAGGAAAAAAAAATAAAAAAACCAACATCCCAAACAGATTAGAGTTCTAATCCAACCTCCATATCACAAAGTGCAGGTGCAAGTGCAAACGTGCTGTCAGTAAACAGTATAATAAGTTAGATTTTGCAATTTAAGTACATTGCTCTGATATTATAGTATTTTTTCTGTGGTATATACTCTTTAGGGATTTCTTTTTCATATCTTCAAACTAGGGTTACCACATTTTTCTCCAGGAAACCCTGGACACATGACCCCGCCCCATTCCACTTCCAGCCCAGCCCCGTTCAGCCTCCAACCCCGCCTTGCCCCCCACAAAGCCTCCTCTCTCCTTCCAGATGAGCTCCAGCTGAGGCTGAAGGGCCTGGAGCATGTTAAGATGTGACCTCATCTGCACACGGCACATGCTCAGAGCCCCTCCAGATGCAGCCAGAGCTCATCGGGGCTTTACAAAACCCAGACAAATGACAAGTTTTGGAAAGCCCATCCGGGAGCCCGGACAGTCCTCTCAATACGTGGTACGTGTACCCTTGAGGTTACATGAGCCGCTTGTTGGGGGTATAAGAAAAGGGGTAGGCTTGAAGCAATTCAACAAAATGAGTGATAAAGGAAGATGTATTGCAACAAAAAAATCACTCTAAATAATGCTTATAAGGATGCTGTGCAGATGGTATAATTAGGTCTACAAAAATTTTTATGCTCAGAATCATGGAGGGGGTAACTGGGAAACACCCCAGAACCTGCCATCTCACCGCCCAATCATCGCATGTAAAAAGTAGACAGCATATTATATCATGTCTTTGAAGGTGTAAACTAAAACACAGCCCGATAGGGCTTCAAATTTTTAAAGGTGTACGTCTGATTATTTTAGAAAAACTCAGCAAACTTATCTTTTAGCTTGCAGGTTCCGACGTGCACGTTTCGTTCCTGCCTCAGGGAACCAACGATAGTAGGTGGAAAACACTCATGCGGTGGTTGAGGAGAATCTTTGAGACCACCGCATGAGTGTTTTCCACCTACTATCGTTGGTTCCCTGAGGCAGGAACGAAGCGTGCACGTCGGAACCTGCAAACTAAAAGATAAGTTTGCTGAGTTTTTCTAAAATAACCAGACGTACACCTTTAAAAATTTGAAGCCCTATCGGGCTGTGTTTTAGTTTACACCTTCAAAGACATGATATAATATGCTGTCTACTTTTTACATGCGATGATTGGGCGGTGAGGTGGCAGGTTCTGGGGTGTTCCCCAGTTACCCCCTCCATGATTCTGAGCATAAAAATTTTTGTAGACCTAATTATACCATCTGCACAGCATCCTTATAAGCATTATTTAGAGTGATTTTTTTGTTGCTTGTTGGGGGTAGGCAGCACTGGTCAATACCGAGGATATTGCCTGCTTGCTTATTCCCTGAAGCCGCTGCCAGGGATCCTTCCTTCCTGCCAGAAATATGAAGACCAGAAATGAACTGAGAACCCCAATAAATTAAACACAGCAAGTAATGCAACTCTAGAGAAACAAAACCCGAAGTGCCTTTCTTTTTATACTGCGGCACAAGCGTAGGGGATCCTGGATCCAGGCCCCCACCAAAATTAGCCACTTCCTTTACTATGGCTGGTGGGGATCCTGAAGCCCTGCCAGCTGAAGACCACCTTCTCACCCTCCTCCTTCTCCAGTCTGGCAGCCAGAAGTCTCCAAGTTCTGCAGTCAGTTGCAGTGTCCCTGAGTTGCCATTGGCTGCAGGGTTTGGAGAGATGTGGCTGCGGAACTGGAGTAAGAGGACTTCAGCTGGTGAGGCCTGGGAATCCTTGCCAGATCAGTTATTTATATTTTGCATTTGAGCAACGTGAATGGAGAAAATGTGGTGCCCGCCCACTTTGGGCTCCGTCCTTCCCCCCCCCCCCCCCAATCAGCCGTCTGGTTTTGCAACTGAGCACAATACAAAGAGACCTAACAAATTCCACTTAAATACCTTTTATCTACCTTTGTTGTATGGACATTTTAATTTCCTCTTCTGCCTTTCTGTGTCTTTTGCTAATTCTCTTTCCAGTGGCTGGTATCCATTCAAGCTTTTTTTGTTTTTTTTTTTGTTTATTTACTACACCTGTCTCTGATATGGAATCTGATATACTAATCGTTTCTATTAGTTTTTTTACTCCTGTATCCAATTATCTCTCCTTTCCTCCCTCCCATTATCCATCATTTTATTCCCCCTCCCTCCCCCCCCCCCCCCCGCACCACCACCAAGTTTCTGGACCCATCATTTCTTCCTCCCTCTCATCACCTCTGGACTGGTGCAGCATTTTCCCCTCACTCTCACCCTCTCTTCCCACAACTAGTTTAAAATAGCTCCAGGGGCCCCCCAATAACCTGCATCTCTTCCCCTTCCCCCAGCACTGCCTGACATTCTCTCCTGTTCCCCTAATCTTCATGTCTATGAAAATCATTTCCTGTGGCAGCAACTCTGATCGGCCGCCTCCTACATCCTTATGTGTCCCTTCTGTGTCTCTGTCCCTTTCCTTTCTCCAGTTTCAGTATGTGCCCTCAAAGTGTCCTGATCCAGCCATTATAGTCATCAGTTTTCCCTCTGTATCTTTGTCTTACCCTCTCCATTTCCCTCTTTGTCCCTGTCCCCTCCTGTGATCAGCATTGTGTCCCTATTCCCCCCACACCCCATCAGTGTTGGCCCACTGTGTCCCTATCGCTTCTCCCTCCATTCCTAGTATCTTTTCACTCTCTCCCGTCCCTCTCCTCTCTCTTCCTTCCCCAGAGCCAGGATCTCTCCCTCTCTCATCCCTCTCCCTCCTCCCAGTTCTGTATATCTCCTTCAAAGGTCTCCAGGGTGTGTCCTCTCTCTTCCATTCACCATCTATCCCCCTTTCTTCTGCTAGTGAGTCAGTAAGTCACTTTCCTCCCCACTACAAGTTGGTTCCAGCATCTTTCCTCTTCATGCCTGTCCCTCCCATTCAAGAGAGCAGCAATTAGTTCCCTTTCCCTCTCCCCTGCAGGTCAAGTATTTCTCCCCCTCCCTATGGTTCCAGCGTCTCTCCTTCCCACAGGCTCCCCACGGTCTAGTGTTGCTAATGTGCCTCATCCACTACCAGCAGGCACATTAGTCTAAGGGCCTCAATCTTCCCCATGAAGCATCCTGCCTATTTAGAACAGGAAGTTGCCTCCTCAGAGGCAACTTTCTGTTCTGGGTAAGCAGGAGCATCACAGGGAAGATTGAGGCCCAGGGGCAATTGAGATAGGTTAGGAACACTAGTGAATTGCCGCAAGTGGGAAGGAGAGAAAAGCTGCAGGCCACATATGTTAGTCTGTGCTGGGATAAAGGTGGCAGGCCATGGGACCCCTTTGAACTGTGGGGCCTAGGGCAGATGCCCTGTTTGCCCTCCCCTAACACCGGCCCTGTATATGGTGACTAAAGTTGCATGTGCAAATTTGGCCATGCGGCTAATTACACGTGCAACTTAATTGTTGTTATTCGTATAGATGTCTGATATGCGGGCTATAAGTGTAATAAATAAATAAATAATTGTTTAATGAATCGATGAACCCTAAAATTGGCCATTAACAAGCAATTATTGGCACTATTTATTTATTTATTTAAAAGATTTCTAACCTGCTTAAACCTACACGCACCACTTTCTAAGCATCCTCTATAATAAAATCCTTACCCGCGCATGTGCAGTTGAAACGGCGTGATCCCTGCCACTGTGATTTGTGCTTCCGTGCCGTGTTCCATTTGCAGCGGGGGGGGGGGGGGCAGAGAGAGATAGGCAGGGGGCTAGGGAGCGAGACAGACAGACAAGGGGCCAGGAAGAGACACAGACAGAAAGAATGACAAACAGACAGGGGGGCCAGAGAGACAGACAGTCAGCCAGCGGCCAAGGAGCGAGAAAGAAAGAAAGAGAAACAGACAGCGGCTAAGGAGACAGAGAGACAGAAAGAAAGACAGACAGACACATCTATTCTAGCACCCGTTAATGTAATGGGCTTAAACACTAGTATTCTATAAAATGGTGCACATAAATTCTAATTCTGAAAAGGGGACGTAGCCATGGGAGGGACATGGACGGATCATGGGTGTTCCTATAAATTACATGCACTGTTATAGAATAAGCCGAACCTGCCCAGAATTTAGGCACGGGCATTTACACCATGTTTTCTTTGGTGTAAATAGTCACGCCTAAATTTTTGTTGTGGGGCTGACCGCTATATGCAAATTCTATAAATCAGGCCCAACTTTGGGTCAGATTTATAGAATAATGCTAAGCATGGTGTTTTTGGGTGCCATATACAAAATCTAGCCCAAAGTGACAGTATTCTAAACATTTGCATGCTTATGTGGTGTGTAAGTGTGGCACCCTGTTATACAATTGCCTTCACATGAACAGTGCCATCAAAAATTCCATCTGATCACTCTGGCACTACGTATTCAGATAGCACCAGGGAGCGTGAGATTATTTCGTCTGTTTGCACATACAGTGGTACAACTACATCTAAGAACATAAGAATAGCCTTACTGGGTCAGACCAATGGTCCATCAATTCCAGTAGCCTGTTATCACAGTGGCCAATCTAAGTCACTAGTACCTGGCCAAAACCCAAAGAGCAGGAATATTCCATGCTACCGATCCAGGGCAGATAAGCAAATACCGATCCATACTGATAAGTGAATATTCATGAGAGATATGCATACAGTGGAGGCAGTGCGTGCAAATATTCATTGTGGATATCCTGAAAACCTGACTGAGTGGGGTGCCACCAGGACCATGTTTTGGAACTACTGAAATAAAGAATATACCAACAGGACAAATACATCTGTTATATAATATGGGCCCTAATTATTTATCTAAGACCAACATGCTACTCGCACCAGTTTCCTTTTCCAACAGAAATACCTCCAATTGAGATAAAGGGGATGGGACTTGATATACCACTTTTTCTGTGTGGTTTATACAATCAAAGCAGAGAAAAAAAAGTGTCCTAAACTAAATCGCTCAGCTATGCGGGTGAAGAGTAATTCTATAATAAGAACAAGGAGTGGAAAAAAAGAAATTATACTATACAAGACATATGCAAAATATTTGTTTCAAACTTCTCTGTTAAAAGTTAATATTAATTATCTTGAAGCTGGAGCGGCAAGGTATTCAATCCCTTATACTCCTCTAAAGGTCAATGGTTCCAATAGACTTGGGAACCTTTCTGGGACTCCATGCCGCACGTTGCATGAAGCAGAATTCTGAACTTTAATTCTGGTCTGTGGTCAATGACTCGCTGTTTTGTAATTCTAGGGATGTGCAGAGTGGGCCTTCTGGGGTTGGGTTAGGGAGGTTGAGTATAGGCTGGGAAGAAATTTGAAAATGTGGAAGTGTTGGTCTTGATTGTTGGAACTGTACCGCTTTTACTTCTCGTGCTTTGTTACTGGAGGTTGTGGTCAGTCCTATTATTGCTCTTGACTAGTCTTCTACCTTTGAGAAAAGGGATGGGATGACTTCTCTATGAGGAAAGGCTTAAAGCGGCTAGGGCTATTCATCTTGAAGAGACGGCTCAGGGATGATATAAAATAATGAGTGAACTGGAGCGGGTAGATGTGAATCGAATGTTTACTGTTTCCAAAAATACTGGGACTAGGAGGCATGCAATAAAGGTGAGCCAGTTGATATAGTATATCTAGATTTTCAGAAAGCTTTTGATAAAGTTCCTCACGAGAGGCTCCTGAGAAAATTAAAGAGTCATGGGATAGGTGGCAAAGTTCAGTTGTGGATTAGGAATTGGTTATCGAAAATAGAGGGTAGAGTTAAATGGTCATTTTTGTCAATGGAAGAGAGTAAACAGTGGATTGTCACAGGGGTCTGTACTGGGACTGGTGCTATTTAACTTATTTATAAATGATCTGGAAATTGGAACGACGAGTGAGATAATTAAATTTGCAGATGGCACTAAACTGTTCAAAGTTGTTAAAATGCATGCAGATTATGAAAAATTGCAGGCAGACCTTAGGAGATTGGAAGACTAGGCGTCCAAATGGCAGATGAACCTTAAGGTGGACAAATGCAAAGTGATCCACACTGGGAATAATAACCTGAATAGCAGTTACCAGCTGCTAGGGTCCACCTTGGGGATTAGCATCCAAGAAAAGGATCTGGGTGTCATCGTAGATAATACGATTAAATCTTCTACCCAATGTGTGGCAGTGGCCAAAAAAGCAAATAGGATGCTAGGAATTATTAAAAAAGGGATGGTTAACAAGATGAAGAATGTTATAATGCCCCTGTATCACTCCATGGTGCAACCTCATCTGGAGTATTGCGTTCAATTCTGGTCACCTTATCTCAAGAAAGATATAGTGGCGATAGAAAAGGTTCAAAGAAGAGCGACCAAGATGGAAAAGGGGATGGAACTCCTCTTGTATGAGGAAAGACTAAAACGGTTAGGGCTCTTCAGTTTGGAAAAGAGACGGCTGAGGGGAAATATGATTGAAGTCTACAAAATCCTAAGTGGAATAGAACAGGTACAAGTGGATCGATTTTTTTTTACTCCATCATAAATTACAAAGACTAGGGGACATTCGATAAAGTTACAGGGACATACTTTAAAAACCAATTGGAGGAAATTTTTTTTTCACTCAGAGAATAGTTAAGCTCTGTAAAGCATTGCCAGAGGATGTAGTAAGAGCGGATAGTGTAACTGGTTTTAAGAAAGGTTTGGACAAGTTCCTGGAGGAAAAGTCCATAGTCTGTTATTGAGAAAGACATGGGGGAAGCCACTGCTTGCCCTGTATTGGTAGCATGGAATATTGCTACAACTTGGGTTTTGGCCAGGTACTAATGACCTGGATTGGCCACCGTGAGAATGGGCTACTGGGCTTGATGGACCATTGGTCTGACCCAGTAAGGCTATTTTTATGTTCTTAAAACAAAAATATTTCTTCACACAACATATAATTAGACTCAAATTTGTTGCCAGAGAGTGTGGTGAAATCAGTTGGCTTCGCAGGGTCTAAAAAAGATTTGGATAAATTCCCAAAAGAGAAGTCCATAGGCCATTATTGAGATGGCTTGGGAAAATCCACTGCTTATTCCTAGGATAAGCAGCATAAAATCTGTTTTACTACTTGAGATCTATCTAGGTACTTGGGACCTGGGTTGGCCACTGTTGGAAACAGGATACTGGGCTTGATGAAACTTCAGTCTGTCCCAGTAGGGCAATTCTTATGGTCATAGGACAAAGAAAGGACTGCAGACAGGTGTACAAGATGCAGGCAAAATTTATTATAAACTAATAAACAAATTGTTGCGTACAAAAAAACCACTTATAGTAATATGGGACCCGACACAGTCCGTGTTTCGATCAACACTGTTTTCCTCAGGGGTCCCATATAAAGGTGGTAACACATAAACGCAACAAAAATGCCTGATCTGTATATGGTGTGGTATGTGAGCAGTATGTGTTATTGTGCTCTATGGCAGTGGTTCCCAACCCTGTCCTGGAGGAACACCAGGCCAATCGGGTTTTCAGGCTAGCCCTAATGAATATGCATGAAGCAAATTTGCATGCCTATCACTTCCATCATATGCAAATCTCTCTCATGCATATTCATTAGGGCTAGCCTGAAAACCCGATTGGCCTGGTGTTCCTCCAGGACAGGGTTGGGAATCACTGCTCTATGGGACCCCTGAGGAAGACAGTGTTGATCGAAACCGTGTCAGGTCCCATATTACTATAAGTGGCTTATTTGGACGCAACAATTTGTTTATTAGTTTATAATAAATTTTGCCTACATCTTGTACACCTGTCTGCAGTCCTTTTCTTTGTCCTTGGTTTATCATTTTAGACTGCAGTTTTGTTGGCTCTTCCTTTTTGTCCTAATTCTTATGGTCATGCCAGGAAATCCATTATGGCCAAAATTATTGTGTTAAGGAGGTTTTCACTGTTATAGCAGGGCAGAAATGCTAGCACTGTAACAGAGACACTGAGAGATTATGCACCCTAAACATGCACCTATTCTATAGAATTTCTCCATAAATGCCAAGATAGGAGTGAAGATTCTATTTACCCCCAAATGCTATTATAAAAACTGCTATAAATTGAAAGCATAACTTTGACCATATGTCCAATTTGCATGCATAATTTAATTGAATAACGAACCATTGAATACCAATAATTGGAATCTTATTGGCAATCATTTGCACTAATTAGTTTTAATTAAAAGATATGTACGTACATTTAGGCTCGGGATCCGCGCCTATATTTTACTCACGAGTCAAAAAAAAGGTGCAGAAATGGGATGGTCATGGGCAGGTTAGGTGCGTTCCTGTAAATTCCATGCATAATTATGGATTAAGGGGGTTACGCACCTTACGTTAGGTTTGAGGTTTTGCACTAGGTTTTACCGGTGCAAATGGACGCACCTAAAGTTAGGCATGATTCCTGAGCGTACGTGCTATTATCTCTTTAAGCGCTGTTTATAGAATAGCACTCAGCGGGGGAGGGGCTTGGCACCTATATATAAAATTCAGTCCTGAATTTAACAAATTAGGGACTGAATTTATATATAGGTGTCAACTCCCCTCCTCCCCCCTTCCCCCCCGCTGAGCACTATGCTATAAACATCACTAAAAGTCAAAATAGCACATATGCCTGGGAATCAGGGCCTAACTTTAGGCACGCCCATTTGCACCAGTCAAAACTTGGTGCAAAACCTCAAGCCTAATCTCAGACGAGTCTTAAAACTGCTCTCAGATGAGTAAAATTATGACTTGAGATGGGACATGCATGCAGCAGCTCTGTCTGAACACCTGAAGTTTGCTCAATTTAGCTTAATCAGCTATGCTTATTCATATTTAATAATGCCTTGAAAAAATGATAACAGAGCAGGAGCGACCTCTGGTGGTCACTTACACTAAAACATTTTCAGGACAAAAAGTATTTCTGCTGCTGTAAGCTCATTAGAGTCACAGCTTACCTGGGTTCTAGCTCCCTGTTCTAGGTGACCCTCATCTTTGAACTTTCTGCATTACTATACCAGGGCCTTGATTAAGCCATTTACCTGCCATTACAACCTACTCTCTACTACATAGAAATATGAAGGCTGAACTCCAAGTAGAAATATATTTTGCTTGTTCCTATTGTTACATTATATAACACTTTATCCCTACAATTTTATTTCATTGTATTTGCTTATTGTATTTATTATATATCATTTTTATTTCTATTGCAAAGTATACAAAGAGAAAGAAACAAAAATGGCCCACATCACCAGGAACAAAGTGAGATTATCAATTACAAATAAAGCAAGTGGTTCCTAACCTGGTCTTGGAAGCATTCAGGATTTCAGGATATCCGCAGTGAATATTCATGAGAGAGATTTGCATTCAGTGGAGGCAGTGCATGCAAATCCCTCTCATGAATATTCATTGTGGATATCCTGAAAACCTGACTGAGTGGGGTGCCACTGAGATACAGAATATACCAAGAGAACAAATACATCCGTTATATAGTATGGGCCCTAATTTATTTAAGACCTACATGCTACTCGCACTAGTTTCCTTTTCCAACAGAAATATCTCCAATTGAAATAAAGGGGATGGGACTTGATATACCACTTTTTCTGTGTGATTTATACAACCAAAGCAGTTTCCATATATTACATACAGTACATTAGACATGTACTTATTTTGTACCTGGGGCAGTGAAGTGTTAAGTGACTTGCCCAGGGTCACAAGGAGCTGCAGCGGGAATTGAACTCATGATCTGAGGCAGCTACTGTAATCACTAGGCCACTCCGCCACTCTTAACATGAGACTCTTTTAAGAACTTCATTAAGGAGTCCTTTTACGAAGCTGCGCTGAGGCCTCATTTTAGCGCAACTCTAACATGGCCTCAATTTCTATTCTATTGTGTCCCTCCTGACTGGCACAGACAAATGTGTTATGTACGTCGATCAGCAGATGGAGACTGAGAACTAGAGAATGACATGGTGACAAAATTCATCACCGTTCCCGTCCCCACAGATAACCGTGGGAAACCATCTTCATGTCATTCTTTAAGGAGAGAGGGAAGAATCAGAATATGAATGGCCACAACCACTAACCCTCAAGCTTTGCTTTGAAGAATGCTGGTGTAGAAGGATTGAGGCTGAAGTAGACACTAAAAAATGACATAGGATTATTTCCCGCGGTTATCCGCGGGGACGGGAACGGTGATGAATTTTGTCACCGTGTCATTCTCTACTGAGAACCACTGACTTCTATTTTACAATTAAGTGGGCTGTGCAGTCCCCCTCGAGCTCTCAGTCTAGCACAGTGTATTGCCAACTGTGCTGCGGCGAGATTCCGGGTGTGCCGCAAAAGACACATCACTTAGGCATGTCAGCCAGTGCTGGTGCCTCTCCTGCTTTCCGCACTTTCCCACTGGCGTAGTCATTTCAGAGTTCACAAGCTCAGGGCCTCGTCTGGAATGCCTCCGTGCATGCGTGGACATCGACGTGATGGCGTTACACATGCGCGTGATGTTATCACACCGACGTCTACACATGTGTAGAAACCACCAGCCACGGCCCTGAGTTTAATGTGTCAAAACTTGGAAAAGTTTAGAAGATACTGCTTAGAGAATGACACGGTGACAAAATTCATCACCGTTCCCGTCCCCGCGGATAACCGCGGGAAATAATCCCATGTCATTTTTTAGTGTCTATTTCAGCCTCAGTCCTTCTAAACCAGCATTCTTCAAAGCAAAGCTTGAGGGTCAGTGGTTGTGGCCATTCATATTCTGATTCTTATGTGAGCCAAGGATAATGAAGCCATTGTGACATCACTGATGTGATTGGCTCTTAGGCACTGGTGGAATGAGGCATTATGACATCACAATATCTGCTCTGGATACCAGAGACTGTCATTCTGTAGTGTCTATCTCAACTTCAATCCTTCTACATCAGCATTCTTCAAAGCAAAGCTAGAGGGTCGGTGGTTGTGGCCATTCATACTCTGATTCTTCCCTCTCTCCTTAAAGAATGACATGGAGATGGTTTACCGCGGCTATCCGCGGGGACGGGAACGGTGATGAATTTTGTCACTGTGTCATTCTCTAATTTACTGTTCAAACAGATGACAGGTTTGGTAAGTCTGTGCAGTCCTGGGAGTTAGGCCAAAAGAAAAAAAGGCAAATAAAGAAAGGGTCTCATTTAAAATTGGAGATTATTCTTTGCTTTTGTTTTGGAGGTTGTTTTATTTCCATCTCAGTGTGGATCTTTGGCTAGTGGCTTACTGCTGGACTGAGGCGGAGGCCCTTGGGGATCTTCCTTGTCTCAAGGGTGTCAAACCCGGAAGCCGGGTCCCTCCTCCCCTTTAGCTACCTAGGCCCAGATTCACTAAAGATAGAGATTCAATCGCTGGTGGTCGATTCCTGGCCGTTTTAAAACAGCGATGATTTACTATCTTTTTTTGCATGCAAATGATTTGCACGGAGGTGCAAATCATTTGCATGCAAACTCCCGACTCAATCACTCACTGAGCGAATGAGTCGGGGCAGAGCCCTGACAGTAGTGACAAGAGAAGCAAACTCCTGTCAGGGCTTCTGCCGAGTTTTTTTCTTTTTTTTTAACTGGGCAGATATTTTGCGTGTATTACACATGCAAAATAAATGCCCGATTAAAAAATTTTTTTTTTAAATCCCCCCCAATAAAGTTCCCCCTCCCTCCCTTCCCGAACCAAAATGCCCACCGCTGCCACAGCCCACCGGTGACCATCATCGCTGCTTTAAACAGAATGGCAGGAGGGATTCCCACTCCCCCCAAAAAAAAACAAATGGTAGGAGGAATGGCGACTCCCTCCTGCCAATGGACACCCCCTCCCTGTACCTGTTCTCCCCCTCCCTGTACCTGTTGGGAGCAGGAGGGATGCTTAGTTCCTCCTACTCCTATGCCTCCAGCGCAGTCAATCTTTGTGAGCAGGAGGAACCACAAAGTTCTCCTGCTTCTGCTCCTCCGGGGGGCCGCAACGCAATACTGTCCTTAGGCCTCGCCCCGGTACATCATGTGATACAAAGGGAGGGGCCTAAGGCCCCGATTGGCTCAGGCACCTCGGGCTCCTCCCTTGTTTGGTCAATCAGGGACTTTCTTAGGCCCTGCCCTAAGGAAATCCCTGATTGGCTCAGACACCTCAGGCCCCTCCCAAGGGAGGAGCCCAAGGTACCCGAGCCAGTCAGGGCCTTAGACCACTCCCCATTCATCACTGAAGAGCCCTAATCTCTTTAGCCTTTCCTCAGATGAGATGAGTACCATCCCCTTTATCATTTTGGCCTCTCTTCTCTGAACCTTTTTTTTAATTCCACTATATCTTTTTTGAGATACAGCAACCAGAACTGAATTCAATACTCAAGGTGGGGTCGCACCATGGAGTGATATAGAGGTATTATAATATTCTTGACCTTATTTATCATCCCTTTCCTAATAATTCATAGCATCCTGTTTGCTTTTTTGGCCACCGCCACACATTGGGTGGATGGCTTCATCATATTGTCTACACAATGAAACCTAGATCTTTTTCTTGGGTGCTGACTCCTAAGGTACACCCTAGCATCCTGTAATTGTGATTTGGATTATTCTTCCCAGTGTGCATCACTTTGCATTTGTCCACATTAAATTTGCTATTTGGATGACCATTCTTCCAATTTCCTAAGGTCTTTCTGCAATTTTTCATAGTCCGCATATGTTTTAACAACTTTAAAGAGTAATTTAGTATTATCTGCAAATTTAGGGGTCCTTTTACGAAGCCATGTTAGCAATTTTAGCGCACGCAGCTTTTCCGCGCATGCTAAACCCGCGCTACATGGCTAGAACTAATGCCAGCTCAATGCTGGCGTTAGCGTCTAGCGCAGCTGGCAGTGTAGCATGCGCTATTATACGCGTTAAACCGCTAACGCGGCTTCGTAAAAGGAGCCCTTACACTCAATGTGCGCTCAATAAGGGAGGGGAGGGGAATATACAGTATATTCCTCCCACATACCCCATTGGGTCCACATTGAACCAAAGAAAAAAATCCAGATATTCAGTGGTAGTATCTGAATAGTAACTCTCACTAAATATCTGGATAGAGCAGTGACCTCCTGGCACTATCCAGACAGCAGAAGTTTTGTTATTTGTTCATTCCTACTAAGTTTCTTTATTATGGTGCTGGCTGTTCTTCCAAAAAAAATTATTAAAAAAGAAAGAAAGAAAAGATAGAGGTCAACAAAATGATAAAGAGCATGGGACAGCTAGGGCTCTTCAGTTTAGAGCAGAAATGGCTGAGAAGAGATATGATAGAGATCTATAAAATACTGAGTGGACTAGAACGGGTAGATGTGAATTGCTTGTTTACTCTTTCCAAAAATACTAGGACTAGGAGGCATACAATGAAACTACTAAGTAGTAGATTTAAAACAAACTGGAGAAAATATTTCTTCACTCAACAATTCATTGATAGAGAATGTTGCAAAAGCAGTTAGCTTAACAGAGTTAAAAAAAAGTTTGGCTAAGATGGACTTGGGAAAATCAATTGCTTATTTCTAGGATAAGCAGCATAAAATCTGTTTAACTCTTTGAGATCTTGTGTTATTTGTGACCTGGTTTGGCCACTATTGGAAAAAGGATTCTGAGCTTGATGGTCCTTCAGTCTGTCCCAGTATAGCAACACTTATGTTCATATGGCAGGAGCAATAACGAGTTGCCATCCAGACAGCTTCTCCAGATATTACTCTGTAGCAGTGCTAAGTTATCCAGATAGTTATCTAGAAAGAAGCTCTGAAAACTTCCCCTTTCAGATAATTTGCCTCTGCCCCCTGGACAACCCTGGCATTATGTGGGTAGTAGTGCTGTTGATTTCCTGTCCAGTGGCATTTATCTGGATAGCAGGAGCTGCATCTTGGATCAATGTTTTGAAATATGGGCCTCACAACATGTGGTCATATAAGTCATTATGGTGCTTATTTTAGAAATCCTATCTGTGATATGGATATAGACATGCCAACAAATCATGTTAATATTTCATCTACATTGAAAGCACCATTTTAGAAACAGTGCTCTGTGGACTTTGATCCTCCATCAAGGTGGATAGGAGAATATCCAGGAAAGAGGTGAGCCAGAAGTGTGGCATGGGTGGCACTGCATTATGAACATCCATGAGCGATGGCATGTAGACCAGGAAATGCAATCAGTATCTACTCTTGTCATGCACGACAGCCATATACCAACTCAACCTATTTATTTTGGACAAATTGCATTGCAGCTGACTGGAGGATAGAGAGCAAGTTGTTCATGTGATTGGCAACCTTATCCACCCTAGTCTGTAAATTTCCAGTCCCCACTGTCCTGCATTGTGTTCCCATTCCTATGTCCCTTCAATGCCCAGCACCTCTTCTCTACATCCCTGTTTCTCCCCATGTCCATCTTCTCCCATTTCTCTTCCTTTACTCCTGCATTCCCAAACCTTATCCCTCCCCCCCCAATAATGTTCTCCCTCCCTCCACTGGTTCAGCATCACTCCCCCTAGTCCAGTCTCTCCCTCTCCCCTCTGCTTCCATCCACCCCAGATCCAGTATCTCTGCCCCTCTTCCCTTCCCTACAGATCTTTCTTTCTTCCCTCTGCTCCCCCCTATGTCCAGCATCTCTCTATCACATTCTACCCAAGCACAAGTCTGTCATCTCTCTAATTCCCCCACTCCCTCAAAGTCTTCCCAATATTACATTACCTTGCAGTTCTGGGCGGATTATAAAAGAGACATCTGGACATTTCCAGGAGATATTACAAGAAGAAGGAGAATTACAGTTTTGAGAATGGGATATAGCAAGGAAGATTGGGTTATTCCAGTAGATGTACAATTTGGGGAGATGTACAAATTGGAGATATTGCAGTGAATGGATCACTGACAGATGCAGCACTGAACACTGGCTGCCTTCAGCCTGGCCCCAAAATGCCTTTTCCTTGTGGCGGCCCACCTCTCTGATGGCTTTATCTGCCATCATTTACTCTCTAAAATTGAAAGGGGATAGATTCCGTACGAACGTAAGGAAGTTCTTCTTCACCCAGAGAGTGGTAGAAAACTGGAACGCTCTTCCGGAGTCTGTCATAGGGGAAAACACCCTCCAGGGATTCAAGACAAAGTTAGACAAGTTCATAATGAACAAGGAAATATGCAAGTAAGGCTAGTCTCAGTTGGGACTTTGACCTAAGGGCTGCCGCGTGAGTGGACTGCTGGGCATGATGGACCACTGGTCTGACCCAGCAGTGGCAATTCTTATGTTCTTATGTTATAGTACAGATTACAGAACTGAAAATTATGAAAATAATTGGAAAGACTGGAGGAGATTAAATTATAACTTTTGGTGGAATTCTTTATGCCATATCTATAAAATGGAAAGATTTACTGCGTTACAAAAGGGATATTTTAAGAAATTTCAGGATGTATGGAAACCATTAACAAAATATTGTCAGGATTAAGTAAAATTATTTCCCTTGTGTTTATTAGTTTATGAGGTAGGGAGGGGGGTATTTTATTCTTACATATATCATACAATAATGGATTATATGGTTGGGGGGATGGGCGAGGGATAGGGATAAGAATATATGTAATATACCAATGATTGTTTATAAGTGATGTATTTATTGTTACTGTGAATGAAAATATTAACACTTAATGTAATTTGTGAAAATGAATAAAGAATTATAAAAAAAAAAAAAAAAAAGAACTGAAAATTATGGCTCTAACAGCCATCATCTCCAGCTATCTGACGATTTAAATGATGACACAAGGTAGACCAGCACATTACAATCCACTGTGGTGTAATTAACCAAGCTACTTTTCCTAGGATATGCAAACAAGTGCGGACTGTGATAGCAAGGACAATTAAATTCTAGGGAAGCCAAGCAACAATTAATATCGCAACGTTTGGATTTTTTAGCTGGCAGGGCTTCCTAATGCCCTTGGTAGTGTACATGGAACGCATTTCTCTGCAAACACCTACAATCTCGGAGCTCGTTTTTAGCAACAAGAAAACATTTAATTCTATACACGTGAAGGTACATAATCAGCGCGTGATGACTTTATATTGAATTGCTCTGTCATCGCCAACAAAAGCAACAAATGTATGGTGATTCATGGATTCCTGCAGTATTATGTTTTAAATCTACATGTATATGCAAATATGTTTATGTTTTTTTCTTCATAGAAGATGGCAATGGATATGCACTGAACCCCCGAGATTACACTATAACCCAGTCTTTCTACAGCAAGAGAAAAGGACAAAATCTGTAATTGGAAGGAGCTTTGTTAGCCCAGGCAATACATTTTAATGTTCACATTAAGGCCCTTGTGTGCACAGTGAAAATATTATTTTATGCAAGTAAGGGCCCTGCCATGCATGTTAAAAGAGTCTGTCAACACATTAGCGCAGGCAAACAATAGAATGCGTATGCTGAATTTGTGGTATCCTAACCCCTATAAAATTTAGGGGGTGCTTGCTAGCTGAATTTAGTGGGAAAAAAAAACGCATAAAGGACTAAATTCTGTATATGATGCCCAAAATATCAGCACTGAAAAAGCATTATTCTATAAATCACACTTAACACCCCTCCCCCCCCATTTATTTTACAAAAACATAGTGTAGGACCAGCCGCAGCAGTAACAGCTCCAATGCTCATAGGAAGTCTATGAGTGTCGGAGCTGTTATCGCCATGACTAGTGCTAAAAACCACACCACAGTTTTATAAAAGGGGGGGTTAAGTTAGGTGTGGTTTATAGACTAGCACTTATACCTGGGAACCACGGCTAAATTTAGGTGTGGCCATTTGCACCAAGAAATGCGTGCTGCAAATGCCCCTAACTTTAGAGGGCGGATGCACAATCGAAAGTAATGTCCCTGATGCGTAACTGAAAGTAATGCCCCTGACCTGCCCAATTCCATGCCCTCTTTCTTGGCTCACGTGTAAAATTTAGATACGGATCCTGCACCTAAATGTATGCACATACCATGTAATTGATTTTAATTAGCACCAACAATTGTTTGTAAAGAAGCCAATTATTGGCACTGATTACCTTGTTATTCATGCAAATTGGGTATGCAACTAAAATTGTGCATGCGCGTTGTAGAACTTTTTATAGATTACGTAAATATTAATTCCTCACTGTTCATTATAAAAGTACAAAAACATCTGTAATCTCGATAACAGGAGAATCTCAGGGGATATGCACAAATTCAAGAAGATACTCAAAACAACCTTGTTTATGGAGGCATTCATTAACTGAGTAATGATGTTGTAAGAGAACTTTGGAAAAATACTGTTTGACTGTGTAGTTACCATGTCATATTTATGATTGTATTTTGTAAACCACTTATGGCCTGTTTTACAAAGCCGCACTAGCAGCTTTTGCGCGGTAACGGTCCCAAAGCCCAGAGATTTAGGGCTCCTTTTATCAAGGTGCACTACGGGGTTAGTGCGTCAGACATTTCATCACGCACTAACCCCTGCGGCAAGCCAAAATACTATCGCCACGTCATTGGCGGCGTTAGCAACTAGCGCGGCAGGCAGTTTAACGCACGTTAAACCCCTACCGCACCTTGATAACAGGAGCCCTTAAAGGACTTTGGGGCTATTGCCGTGCAGCTTTGTACAACAGGCTTATGCTGTTGTAACCTGCCTTGAGCGCCACTTTGGGGGGTTTGGCGGAATATAAAATCATTTCTATACCAACTCTTATAATGAAAGAATATTGCATAAGAAATCACTAAATCACATAAAAATATATATATATAAAAACTTAGAGTGTATGGGACCAATGATAGCTCACTTTGTAGTTATTAGCCTTTTAGCTGTGAGCGCTTGAGATCCCTGGTACCTCTATATTACCTGTTGTGGGTAGTCGTGACTTGTACTTCAGCCAAGTCTTAAAGATTTTAGTGTGTTTCACAATAATTTGGATAGTTATATTGGAATATAAAATCACACAGGTTGGGAGATTGCTAGGCTACGAGGTTGAGGGGGGGGTGCTAGACTACTAGTGATTTTATTTTGATGTTGGGGGGCAATGAAGAAGAATGAAAAGTGGCTCCACTAGTCTACCACGTAATTTTTTGATTGGTCGAGGCAGATTTTTTTTTTTTTTTTTAAATGGCCTCTTAAAGTGCACTAATAGGAAGGAGGATATTTTTTTTTAAAAGTCACTTGAGCTGCATCCCCCAACTACACCCAAAAAATCAACAGAAGCCTGGTACTCTAGAAGTTTCCCTTCCTCCTCTTGGAAACTAGGTAACTCGGCAGCTCTGCATTTGACAAACTTATTATTGCATGCGAGCCCTGCAGTCCTTCTTCCCCGAATCTTAATGGGTTGAATCGTACTTTCTTCCGCCGTCTCAGGGACCATAAAACGTCTGATCACGTGACCATAGCTCACCTCCCCCCCCCCCCCCTAGCACTGTCGCAGGCCTATCCAATGGATTACCGAGCGCTTAGCCTGTCTGCGCTGTCGTCACCGCCCCCATTCTGCCTGCCAGGCGTGTTAAGTGATCTCCGAGCGTTAGCAGCCGGCGGCATGGCGGAACTGAACAAACAGCATCTGAAGAGGTGCCGGGGGGGGGGGGGAGGGGGGGTCTGTAAATGCGGGGGAGGGAGATCCTGGTTGGAATTGGCTTCTGGCGCGTTCCCCGCGTCCCGGGTGTGGCTGTGTATCGCGAGAGTGTCTGATCACTGCTTGCTAAGCTTGGACCCGCTGCGGCCCTGAGAAATTTTCAATGCGGATGTTTTTGCTGTTTTGCTCCGCTCAGGGGTATCTGGAGAATTTCTATTCTACTACTACTATTTATTGCTTCTATAGCGCTGAAAGGCAAACGTAATGCTGTACATTTTGACATTAATAGACGTTCCCTGCCCTTAAGAGCTTACAATCTAACCTGAACAGACAGGCATGACATATAGCGTTGGGGATGCAGAACCTAAGTGAGAGGAGTTTGGAGCTGAAAGCACTCTCCAAGAGGTGGGCTTTTAACCTGCACTTGAACACTAACAGAAACTGAGCCCACCATAGGGATTTGGGCAGTTTGTGCCATGCATGCAAGAGATAATGAGGGGGCAGCCGAGTGAATGCATTTATAGGTCAGTGAGAGGAGTTTGAATTGTATTTGGAAATGGATGGGAAGCCCAATGAAGTGACTTTAGGAGGGTAAGGTGACTATAGGGGCTCTTACAGAATTTGAGTTGTATAGCTGAATTCTGGATGGATTGAATAAAATAAAGATGGCCGAGCAGAAGACCCCCAGAGTAGCGAGTTGCAGTAATCTCTACCTCACTTGTTGCTCTTACTCAGAAAAAAAGCCTCCATCCGGATTTCCTGTGTCCGTAGAGAAAATTCTTTATTGACTAAGGGCTGGAGTAGGGCTATCATATGACTCCAGAAAAAGGAGGACAGATTGAAACATCTGGGTTTTACTTCTATTGAAAGCAATGGAAGTAAAACCCAAATGTCTCAATCTGACCTCCTTTTTCTGGAATCCAAAATATATAACGCACCACTAATGCAGAGAAGTGCATCTAATACCTTACAACCACTTTTACAGGTATATTTCCAAAGGCCTCAGAATTGGAGCCTACGCACAGATGTACTATCACAAACTAAGGTGATCAGCGTAGGTTTTTTTCTCCTTGTCCAATCATTGGCCAAAGGACCCGGTGTTATAACTCATCTTTAACTTTTTTTTCTTTTTATTTCTTTTTTTATATAAATTATCAAAGTTCTTATCTCCACGTAAAATTTACACTAGTGTCACCACATTAATAATTTTGTTATTTATACTTTCATTCATTTGTTAATATGCACTTATCCAGCATATTTGAAAAGATTGACAAAAAAATCACTTATCTTGAACAGTGTTTGTCTCTCAAAATGCCGACGCGGCCAGCGTTTCGCGGATTCCAATCTTATCCACTGCTTCAGGGCCAGCACTAAGGCATCCAACAATAGCTGTATTCTCCCGTCAAAATTTTCACCTCTGTGGGACACATTTCAGAAAACCAGAACACTGTATCAATGATTTTATGGTGAGAATATTGAAAGGAAAAGACCTTTGAGATCAAAATGATAAAACATTTTGAAACCCACCAGGCAAGGCTTAACAAAGACATTGGCTTTCTCTTGCATTACAAAACATAGGCTCAGAATCACTAAAGATAGCAATTCAATCACTGTTGGCTGATTCTGATTGATTCACTATCTTTTTTGCATGCAAATGATTTGCACGACAGCGGCAGGGGGGTTTAAAAATTTGCTGCAGCAGCAGAGGGAGGTTTAAAAGTTGCGGCGGCAGCTGGCTTAATTTGTATCTTCGCTTCATAAGACGCACTTACATTTCCACCCCCTTTTTGGGGGTGGAGAAAGTGCGTCTTATGGAGCAAAAAAATACAGTACCTACTTTTGTCCCACCCTGTATATATACAATTCATAGCATAATCACTCGACCGTGAAGCCTCTCTGATCAATGTTGTTTTAGTTGAGGGTGGGGTGGGGGGGCGGGTTCTCTTTTACCAATATGTCTGGTTTCCTCGCATCCATATTTTTGAGTTAAAATAGGGATGTCCCAGGTAATCGCAGCGATGTCCTTCTCTGTAAGCCTCTTATTGTTGTGATCCCAGTGCTTTTTCTGTACTGCCATGTAATGTTTACAAAGTTTCCAATGGATGAGAAATGTTTCTGTATAGAAATTTTCAGCTGTCAGAACTTTTCAGCCAGCTGTGAGATGTCCTTTTCCTCTTTGTTATAGAATATACAGATGTCTGTTTTTCTTGATGTGGTGTTTTAGTAAGCCTGACTCTCAACTTTATAGGTTTTGGATTTTGTATTTATTTGTCACTTTTCCAAATAGACTGATAGAGCTCAACTAAATGAAGTCTTGCCAGAGATCCACGCAGCTCCTGATTGGTGAGGCCCGACTTTAGTGCAGGAAGAGGTGGTCGGAGCATAAAGCGAGTGATTTCCTTTCCTCGTCGGCGCTCCAGCTGCCCTTTTCTGCCTCCCCTGCCTAAACACCAAATTCATAGTTTTTTGACATTCGTGGGGTTTCCTGGAACGGAACCCCCGCGAATATCGGAGGAATACAGTACTCCTATTTTCACCTCCTCATAATACTTATGCTAGACTAGATAACTTCCTCATATCTTCTACATTAACTCCCACATTATTAAATTCCATAATCCATCCAATCATTATACCTGACCATGCCTCCATTTCATTTCATAAACAAACCTTCGATACTATAATTATTTCTGCCTCTTGGAAATTAAATAATTTTATCTTAACTGATACTGAGATTACAGCAAAAATTTCTGAATTCACTTTCAAATTCTTTAAAATTAATACAAAAGACCCTAATATCTATCCTTCTACTATCTGGAAAGCATATAAAGCTGCCCTTCAAGGAGACATTTTAAATCTTTCTGCTTGGAAGTAAAAACAGGTAGCTAAAAAAGAAAATTGTCTTGAACAAAATATTAAGAAATTAGAATTACAACATAATCCAAACCATAATTATATTATGAAATTTTAAAACTTAAAATATGACTACAACTCAGATCATTTCTTATAATGCCAAATAAGATTTATTCATCCAAGCATCAGGCTATTATTCAAGTGATAATAAAAATGAGTAAATCATTAGCCAGATACTTAAAAACTAAAAAGAAAAAAAAAACATGTTTTATCCATACAAAATTCTAGTGACCAAATCATAACTAATTCTGTACTTATTTTTAACTCAGTTTGAACAAATTTTATTACAAATTATTTTAGTCAGAATTTAATAGCTCAGAACAAGATATGACTTCATTCTTAGAAAATATAACGCATCTAACCCTAGCTCAAAAAATTAAACAAGAATTAGATTCTACAATTTCAACAAATGAAATTCTCACAGCAATTGCAAACCTTGCAAATAATAAAGCCCCAAGACCTACCAGTCTTACTAGTGAAAATTTTAAAAAATGTATCTTCCTTTTCCTGCATTTACTAAACTACTACAACATTACCAATAGAATTGAGAGAGCAAGAATCTTTCCTAAATTTTAAAATACATTTAAAGCAGGGTTCTCAAAGTCCCTCCTTGAGGGCCGCAATCCAGTCGGGTTTTCAGGATTTCCCCAATGAATATGCATTGAAAGCAGCACCTGCACATAGATCTCATGCATATTCATTGGGGAAATCCTGAAAACCCGACTGGATTGCAGCCCTCATGGAGGGACTTTGAGACCCCTGATTTAAAGGCACATTATTTTCAGTTAGCCATCTTACATTGCCGGGATTTGAATTTGGGACTTCAATCTGCTTTAAGGGGGTCCTTTTTTTTTTAAGGTGTGCTAACTGATTTAACACGCACTAAATTGGTTAGCGCACCTTAACAAAAGGACCCCTAATTTAGGGATTCTTTTACTAAGGCGCGCTAAACGCTAACGCATCCATAGAATATAATGGGTGCGTTAGCGTTTAGCGTGCGCTAAAATTGCTAGCACGCATTAGTAAAATGACCCCTTAATTAATTACACTTTTATTTTATCATTGTAGATTGTTATATTAAATATTATGTATTAGAAATGTATTTTTTTTTTTCTTTTTTTAATCTTTACTATTTAAATGGAGTTCTTTCCATAACTTTGATTAAATTGTATTGTTAACCGCTTTGATCCTTTTTGGGCTAGTTAAGTTTATTATTATTATTAGGATTTTTTTTATATACCGCCTATCAAGGTTATCTAAGCGGTTTTTACAATCAGGTACTCAAGCATTTTCCCTCTCTGTCCCAGTGGGCTCACAGTCTATCTAACGTACCTGGAGCTATGGAAGATTGAGTGACTTGCCCAGGGTCACAAGGAGCAGCGCGGGGTTTGAACCCACAACCCCAGGGTGCTGAGGCTGTAGATCCAACCACTGCGCCACACACTCCTCCAAGTGGTGTATAAAGATTTTTATAAACATTATCTTGAACAACAACGTAGTTTCACCGAAGCCACCATTATAGTTTTTCCAAAACCAGAACCCAATGCTATTAAAAATTACAGATCTACAGTATATAAGAACATCAGAATTGCCGCTGCTGGGTCAGACCAGTGGTCCGTTGTGCCCAGCAGTCCACTCACGTGGCAGCCCTTAGTCAAAGACCAGTGCCCTAACTGAGTCTAGCCTTACCTTCGTACGTTCTGGTTCAGCAGGAACTTGTCTAACTTCATCTTGAATCCCTGGAGGGTGTTTTCCCCTATAACAGCCTCCAGAAAAGCATTCCAGTTTTCCACCACTCTCTGGGTGAAGAACTTACTTTCATTTGTACGGAATCTATCCCCTTTTAACTTTAGAGAGTGCCCTCTTGTTCTCTCTACCTTGGAGAGGGTGAACAACCTGTCTTTATCTACTAAGTCTATTCCCTTCATTATCTTGAATGTTTCGATCATGTCCTTATTTAACTTAGACTACAAAATTATAGCAAAAATTCTTACTTCAGAATAAGAATTAGTATAATTTTTTCCAAGGATCAAGTAGACTTCACGAAAAACACATATATTGGAGACAATCTGAGATTATTTCACAATATAAATGCTCTAGCTAAAGACATCCCAGAGCCTGTAGTGCGATTAGTCTTACACGCAGAAAAAGCATTCGACACAGTCGAATGGGCACTACGGGTTTTGAAATGGTATAATTTTGCAGAACACTTTTATTAAATGGCTACAAACCATGTACTAGCAACCTTCATCTAGCATCTTACCCCCTTACCCCCCTTTTATCAAGCTGTGCTAGAGATTTTTAGCCCCGGCCAATGCGGTAAATGCTTTGACAGTCATAGGATTCATATAAACATCAGAGCACTTACTGTGCCAGCCTGCGCTAAAATCTTCTAGTGCAGCTTTACAAAGAGGCACTCGTCAAGGTGTCCTCTCTCCCCACTATTGTTTAATATAGCCTTTGAACCGCTTCTATCTTCCATTCAACAATGCTCTCAAATCCATGGTATCCAAATTAAATCAAGACAAATCAGATTAGAAGCTTATTCTGATGATGATTTACTCTTCATCCCAATCCCGGTAAAATCTCTCTCCTGGCCTTTATACAACTAGTTACTAAGGGCTAGATTCACTAAAGTCCACAAATTGATCCTATTCGTATCCTATCCGTTTCCGAGTTATTCTAGCCGATTGATTCAGTAAAGCTTGTCCATGCAAATGATCAAATCGTAAACATGCCCCCATTCACTGTAACATCGATCAACGCGCATTTCCAAGTGCCAAGTCTGCTGAACAGTTCTGGCTCAAATCCCGTACTCATGCTGACTTCATTCATTTCACATTCCTCCTGACCTCCTTCTAATCCACTCTCTCACTTGTCAAACAAGATTACTACACCCGCTTGACTGACTCTCTTGGCTCCAACCCTTGCCACCTCTTTGCCACACTGAACTCCTTACTCAAGGTCGTCGTCCCCCCACCTTCAACCACTCCGTCACTGTCTCCCCAGCCCGCTCTGCCAACCCCCACTCGTCCCTTGCCACCGTATTTTCTTTCCTGAAATTACTCTTCAAAAAACCCTCGCTAGACCCTACCTGCCCTTCCAACTATCGTCCTCTCTCCCTCCTCCCCTTCTTATCTAAGCTCCTTGAACATGCTTTTCACTGCCGTTGTCTTGATTTTCTTTCATCTCAAGTTATCCTTGACCTGCTTCAATTGAGCTTTTGCCCTCTTTATTCTACAGAAACTGCCCTTATGAAAGTTTCCAATGACCTGCTCCTCGACAAATCCAAAGGCCTCCTACTCTGTCCTCATCCTTCTTGATCTATCCATAGCTTTTCACACCATAAATTACCACCTACTCATCGATAAGCTGTCCTCACTTGGTTCTCAAGACTCTCTTATTTGCATGGTTTCTTCCTGTCTTTTCCATCACACCTTTTATCGTATGCTCTGGTGGATCCTTCTCCTCCACTGCCATCCCGCTATCGGTCGATGTACTTCAGGGCTTTGTTCTAGGACCACTTCTTTTTTCCATCTATACTTCTTCACTTGGTGATGTAAGATTCCATGGCTCTTAGTATCACCTCTATGCTAATGTCTCCCAGATCTTTCTCTCTACTCCTGAAATCTTGACAAACATTCAGTCCTGGACCTTGCTACCTGGATGTCTCGCTGCAATCTAAAATTAAACATAGCCAAGACTGAGCTCCTTATCATTCTACCTAAACTTGTCTCTCCTCTTCCCCCGTTCTCTATTTCTGTGAATAACACCCTCATCCTCCCTGTCTTGTTGGCTTGCAATAATCTTTGACTTGTCTCTCTTCTTCTCTTCCCATATCCAACAGACTGCCAAAACCTGTTGTTTCTTTCTCTACAGTATCGCTAAAACCAGACCCTTCCTTTCTGAGTGCATTGCCAAGACCCTCATCCATACCCTTATCACCTTTCATCTCGACTACTGCAACCTGCGTCTCACTGGCATTCTGCTAAAACACCTCTCTTCCCTTCAATCTACTGCACGTCTCATTCCACCAATGTTGCTTTACCCACATTACCCCTCTCCTCGAGTCACTTCATTGGCTCCCTATCCATTTCCACATACAGTTCAAAGTCCTCTTGCTGACCTACAAGTGTATTTTCACTGCAGCGCCTCAGTATCTCTCATCTCTCCCCACACTCCACCCCGGCAATCCGCTTATCGGATAACTCTTATCTGTACCTTTCTCCTCTACAGCCAACTCCAGACTCCCTCCCTTCTACTTTCCTGCACTGTATGCCTGGAACAAACTGCCCAATTTGGTACGTCAAGCTCCGTCTCTGGCAGTATTCAAATCCAGACTCAAAGCCACTTCTTTGAAGCTGTTTTCAATTTCAAACTCCAGCCCACCTTCTAAGCACCAATATCTGTCTTATCATTATCCTGCGTATTGTCAGAGCAGCTTAGTTTTGCCTAAAACGCTCTTCCAAAGTTTTATCTCCAAATCTACCACCATCCATATTTTATCTTAGTTTAACCTCCATCCTAGGACCCCTGAGGAAGACGGGTAAGTTGAAACAGTACCAGTGTTGGGCCTGTACCTTTTCAAGCTTTTGTGGATAGTGTTGATTGTGTAGACAGCTACATTGCTGTGTGATATAATAAATCCTGTGTGATGCACACTGAACTGTTCGTGATGAACATCAGCTTCTTGCTTTTATCATTCCCTCTGTAATCCCCCTTACCTGTTAAGCACCAATATCTTTTTTGTCTTATTCCCTCTGTAATTCCCCCTTCTGAGCACTGTGAATTGATGCTCCCTGTCCAGTTGTCTGTCTTGACTAGACTATAAGTTCTTTTAAGCAGGGACTGTCTTCTATGTTTTGATGTACATGTCTAGTAGCACTATAGAAATGATTAGTAGTAGTAGTATTTATAATAAACTGTGAGCTGTTGAGCTAGAGTAATCTTCATACTTTAAAATGTGAGGAAGGTACAGAAGGGCTTTGCTAAATCTTGGAGGCAACTCTGTAGGAAAAGAGTTCAAACCCACACTGTTGCCTGAGTTTTCTGCTGACCTACCTTGCCTTTCTTTTTCTTTTCTGTACAGCCTGAAGATTGCCCCTGGAGCCGTTGTCTGCGTGGAAAGTGAAATCAAAGGAGATGTGACCATAGGTGAGTCACAGCATGCAATGCTCTGGGAGTGAAGGCGTCTCCCTTCATCCGAGTCTTCTTCCATTCACAATACAGTATAGTAAAAATATAACTAGCAGGCTCCATATTTATCTATGTCGGGGTTTATATCCCATCATGGAAAGGAGGGAAGCCCTGGGAGAAATTCCCCAAGGAAAAACCTTACAGAAGAACAACTGGGGTCTGAAACCACTTCATAAACAAGGTGAATAACGAGGATGCTGCTGTAGGAGGCAATAGTTTGTCAGAGAAGGCTACGTGGGAGGTGGCAGGAGTAGGCTGTCCCTCAAGGCCCTAATGACAGAATTCCCATTGGGAAAGATGGAATATGACTCGGCAAATGAAATGAAAATCTAATTTGCTTAGAGCAGAGAACTAAAGCAGAAGACTGGCCAGAAGGGGAAAAGGCCCTTTTGGGAGTCCAAAAAGGAGGCCTGGGAGGGAAGTGGATCTAGGCCTCAACAAGACTGTTGGGTGGTTGTGGTCAGTCTTCACAAATAAACTGATTCTTCACCCTGAGTGTATGGTGGGACAGGAAATAGGACTCCACTGCTGATAAGCCCCAGGAGGAGAGACTGGTCTTTGAGTTTTCTTTTTAGAGACGACTCAAAGGTCACCCTTAGGGGGCAGAGGGGCAGAATACTGGTAAACATGTTTGGAGGAGGAGGAGGAACCATGTGGACAGTTGTGTTTGTTCCTTGGATTAGCAGAGTCAGAATCAGGTATCAGAAAAGCAAACAGAGGACGGACCCGTTCACAGCATCCCACTCTGCCTTTAGCACAACAGTGAGATATTCGAATAGCATTCATTAATTGGGGAGTAGACTATTTAATTTTTTTTTTGTCATGATATTTGAGTTTAAATCTGGAATTTTGAGGGTGCATCCCTTGATTATAACTCATATTCTCTTTATGAATCCTACTCTTTTCTGACATAGGTTTACAAAGGAAGAAATGGTGTAGCAAAACAGAGAACTATCTATCTGAATTTTTGGGACATCATGTTAATGAAACTCTTGTTGATCTGTTCTGTGAGATCCAAATCCAGTAGATGATGGAGTCTCCTGACAGAATGTCCCTAGGCTAATAGAGATATGAAACTCCTTGTACACATGTTCTAGCAGCGGTTATGGAGAAGATTACAGTCTTAGGGGTCCTTTTACAAAAATGCTATAAAAAGTGACCTTAGTGCACCATTAATGTGGGTTTTTTAGCCGCATGCTAAGGCCATTTTTTCTGCAGCTGCAAAATGGTTGATTTTCCATTTTTCCAATTAATGGTCATGCACCAGCATGTAAGTACTTACTGCCATTCATTTTGTAGGCGCTGTGCTGATTCGTGTTGTCATGCCCCCTCAGGAAAAAAAACCTTTAAATATTTTTGAGCGTGTGGGATAGTATGCACATTTTGGAATTTACCACAGTAATCTCTTTTACGCTGTCATAAGCACATGCTGGTGCTTACTAAGGAGCCTTTTTACTAAGCTGTGGTAAATTATGATACCTTTTGAAAAGATCCAGGAAAAGGGACTCAGCAGGTGGTGGTCAGAGCTCATTGCATTTTTGTATTGGTCCTTGAAGTATTATAGCCTAAGAGGGCTCTGTCAGCGTTGTAAGTTACAGAAGACTGTCTTCAAATAACCTATTGACCTGTCTGGTTGTCCATATTTGCTGTTCTTCCACTTGACCTCTCTCTGTGTGTGCTGCAGTTCAGTTTTTTTGTTGTTTGTTTGATATTTGCAATTACAAGTATTCACTAATCTCTCTCAAGAGAGTTTTCCTTTTTCCAGCTATATATCACCTACTTATCCTGGAACTTTTCACTTGAGGCTCTGTAAGCCAGCACTTTTCAGGGTTTTATACCTGACCTAGACCTCCTGTCTAACAGTTGGGCAAATGATCTGTGGTGAGAACTTGTCCATGCTGTGTGATGCTTGGACCCATTAGACAAGTAGGCACCATGTCATTGGTGAGGCTGGGAGAGATGCCCCACCATGTGTTGCTTGATCCCTGCTGAAAGCTTTTGCATCCGTTGAAATCCATAGATTTAAAAAAAAATTAAACCTTAGATGAACCTAGTTGTTGTGTAGAGGAGGAAGCTAGAATATGGGGAATCCTATTTGAGATATGATATTGTAGAGCCTGTTCTTGAATGCCTAAAATTCCTCCAGCAAGGAGAGCTGTCTGTTACACTGTGTATGTATTTACCGTGATGTGCTTGTTCTGTTTGTACAGGACCTAGGACAGTGGTGCACCCGAAAGCTCGGATCATTGCAGAGGCGGGGCCCATTGTGATTGGTGAGGGAAACCTAATAGAAGAGCAGGCACTTATTATTAACGGGTCAGTACATAACAACATTTCTCTGTGTGTTCTGGTTTTGTTTGGTGTTAATAAAAAGTAGGGCTGTTTAGAAAAGCAGATTTTTCACTCCTGTGTTTCTCCCCACCTATTGGAGATCTTACTACTCTCTAGAATAAGGATCACAAGGAATTGCAGTGGGATATGAACCACCTATATGGAAGGGGCTCCATGTGCCAGCAAAAGCTTAATTCCCTAGCTAGACACTTTATAAGCCTGTGCCATGTACTTTTTGTCTTTTTGTCTTGGGTTCTGCAACCTCAGTGAATTCATCTCCCGGGGGTCTCGCGTGACAAAGCCCATGCAGGATTTCTCATCTGTTAATGAGAACCACCTCCACTCTGAGTGCCACAAAATCAGATCATTTTGACTCTTACCTGGGCTTTTGAACTCTTTAACAGGCAATTTTCCTGACCTCCAAAACCTGCCTTCCTACTTCAGTGGTACTGTGTTGGGATGCTGATGGCTCTGTGGAGAATGATAGTGTTTTCTGGTTTTTTTTTTAAAGTCAGAATTCTATGGGAAGGAAAAAAAATAGAATTTACCATATTTTTCACTCCATAAGATGTACTTTTTCCACCCCCAAAAAGGGGGGGGGGCAAAGTGGGTGCATCTTACGGAGTGAATACACCTTCCCCCCCAGTACCTTTTTTAAGTTGCGGTGGTCCAGCACACTTTCCTGCTGGACGGCTGGCTTTGGTAGCAGAGCAGATGAAGGAGTGCGACTTTTGCGCTTCCTGCCTGGTCCTGCGCCGCTCAGTGATTGGCTGATGTCAATTCTCGATGCAGGTACTTGCTCTGTCCCTAATGGGCTTACCATCTAAGTTTTGTTCCTGGACAATGAGGGTTAAGCAACTCGCCCAGGGTCACAAGAAGCTATAGTGGGAATTGACCCAGTTCCCAGGTTCTCAGCCCACTGAACTAACTATTAGTCTATCCATAATAATAAAAGGCTAAGCGCACATGCGCTTTTCAAAAATCGTGATTCCTGGTGGTGTGAGGTGTGCTTCTGTGTCACGGCGCCTGCGCTAGCTGGATTCGCGTGTTCCAGAGACTGCTCCCTCCCGCTGCCGCTGCTCTTCAAAGCGGCCTGCTGAGGTTCGCCAGCCGCTGTAGCGAACCTCGCAGGCCGCTCTCCACCTTCCCAATGCTGATAAAAAAGGAAATCCAGGTAGGACAGAGGCTGCGATCGGCAGCGACTGCTGCTACTCCTCCAGTCGCCTAGCTCCTCTCCGCCGGCCCCGGACGGCAGCCCCCTCAACCCCGTCCTGATCACGAGGGAGAGCGTGCAAGGGAAAGGGAGGAAGCGTCTCTAGCACCCGTTAATGTAACGGGCTTAAAGAGCTAGTTACTCCATAATATCCTTAAAAGAGTATTGACTTTGCTGGTGGGAGGGGAGAGGCTGTCTGAGCTGCATGCTTCCTTTTACTCCTTTGCTTTCCTATAGTTAAAATAGCTCCATGAACCAATGTCTCCCAATTCTTAACTCATCTTTACCTGATTCATCATGGCAAAATGCTGTAGCTAGCAGTTTTGGATCCTGATTCCTTACAGAGCCCAGCATGTATGCATCCTTGAACCAGGCCTTAGGTATTCTTGTTGTGTGTGAGTTACTGCTTCCTGTTCCTTGAGCATTTTTTCCCTCCATCTGAGCCAGGGAGATGCAGGCTCAAGAATGGAGTACTTGGAAAAACAGACACACCATGCCACCCAAGCCAACCACCCAAACAGGCACACTCCATTCACACCCCACAATCACACCCCCCCTACAGACCGTGTTTTTCCCACTTGCAAAAAAATGAAGTCACTGGGGGACACGGGCTGTTTTTGTTCTTGCCTGGTCTTGTATCTTCTTGCTGTATTAATTTTCTTGCTGAAGATCGATGTAAGATTCTTTAGATTTCTATTGTGTGCTTACTTGTATTATGCAAGCTGTCTGTTTCTCTTGTTGACTTGTTAATAAAAATGATTACAAAAAAAAAAAAAGAATGGAGTACTCCCTTCAGTTTGAATCTAGGTTATTTTATGGTTTGTCAGTAAAGTTCCAGTGGATACATTTTTATGCCTTTAATTTCTAAAAGTTGTGATTCTTGTTGATGTTCTTGCAGCTACCCAGAAAATATCATGCCAGATGCAGAAAAGCCAGATCCCAAACCAATGGTCATTGGCACCAACAACGTGTTTGAAGTTGGCTGTTGTATCCTTTAAGATTAATTTGCTCAAGATGCTCTGTTGCAAATCGGGCTGTACAGGCTGGCCAATACTAGTTTGGTAGGTTGGGGCAGAGGCACAATTTAGGCCGGTACATTTACACCTGCTCTTAAACAGATGTGATGTCTACAATTTCTGCAGTACTTAAGCTGGTATTTTGTAAAGACACGTAGGGTTTGATATTTTTTTTAAAAAAAGCTGAATTCTTAAATTTATGCTCTTAAGTTAGCCTTCTAAATTTGCACCCTATTTTCAGCCAAAATCTCTTCCTAATTTAGGATCTCAAAAGTTATGCTTATAAATTTAGGCCTGCCATTCTTTTGCCTAAATTTATGAATCTAATACTGAAAATCAGTGCTAAGTTCCTATTTTTTTTCTAAACACTAAATCTGCTCCTGTTGCCACTCACTTCTTATGCTCCTAAATTTAGGAGTTTAGTGAAATGTTGAGTAAAAGGTTGCGTGCTCAGCCTTAGTAAATTTTAAATAAGACAGTTTGAGCATAACACTCGGGTGCATAAATCCTTTGAATACTGTCCCACAGTTGTTGGTGGGGCTCATTTTCAAAGCACTTGGACATACAAAATACCATAGAAATTTATGGTACTTTGCGTGTCCAAGTGCTTTGAAAATAAGCCTCTATATATCTTTTTAGAAAAGTTGTATTCCGGTCCTATTAACCTAGATGCACTCTTATAAGATAACCCTTAGCATGTGTATTTTGTTTTATCTAGATTAATTCACACATTTTAATTGGTAGCTCTAGGTAAGGTATATTCCAATATAGTAGATGTTTTGTCTTGTAAGTTTGCACGTGAAGTAATGTGTCAGAAACCAAAAGGAGTTTTGGCACAATTTGAACTTTGGATTCACCAGTTCTCAGCCTGCTGGTGTCACCACTGGAAGGGCCAATGGGTTACCATGATGTGTACATGTGCAATACTGGGCACACAGAGTACAAAGGATTCAGTGCAGAAATTAACTTGCGCAGTAAACATGGACGCACAGTATATTAAAAAGCAAGGTAATGAGGCCACTAGGTATTCCTCCCCAATGCAAAGAAGAAAACGGGAATTTTAAAACAATTCACTGCCAGGTCTGAGGCACTGTAAAAGAGTTAGTTGAGAGAATTTATTGAGTCATTTTTCTTATTTATCTGCAACCAAACACTATCCTCCAAATTCTATATATGGTGCCCAAAGTTGTGCACACAACAATTGATTAACAAGCTCTTAACGAGCAATATAGTTGGGCGATGATAACCAATTATTGCAGTTAATTGGCATCGCAGTTAGTTGCACAACTGGCTGCACACCATTCTATAAGGCTTGGCATTTAACTCTCATAGCGTGTATCTGAAAAGGGGATATGTCGGGGACATTCTGAAAAATTGCATGCAGAATTACAGAATTTGGCTTCTAGAATTTGTCTAATCATCCTGAATGCTAGGGTTATCTATCTGAGCCCACAAGTTGTTTGCAGAGGGATGTTGCGTATCTTTCAACTCCGCCTCCTTCCCAGTGGGCTCACTCCTGCCCCCACAGTTTTTACTTCTCTCAAGCAAATTGAGAAGGTATCTTTCTGCTCTGCTATGCGGTCTTTATTATTTTCAGATTTTTAAATTCATATCTGAAGTTTAAGGCTTGGTGCCTGGAGTTCCCTCTAGCTTGGGATCTCCGCTTGAGAAAGGACAAAGACTTACAGGGCAGAGGTCTGCTGCTAGCAGGATCAACCCTTGTGAATACCTGTCTAGCTAGCCTTCTTTAATATTTTTGAAGTTCGGGGTCCATTCCCTCCGTAGCTTGCTCGCATCCCTGATTTCATCAGGAGCTTGAGTGTAGGCTGTTTGGCTCCGTTCTGGTTCACCGGGACCTAATCATGGGCCGGCTGCATGACTCTCTGTTGCGGCGTGAGGAGTTGAGGCTTAGTCTGATATCGGTCCAACTGGCAGCCCAAAGACATCTTTTTGTGGAGAAAGTTTGAGGCAAAGGTCTTCTCCAATTTTCCAGCTATAGTTCAGAGCTGAAGCAGGCAGCTACCACATGACAGAGTGAATAAGGCTATTGAAGCCTATGGGGAAAATTGGGGGGAGGGGGTCTGAATACTGTGATTTTACAGGTTTCTAGAGTCAGGAATAGGATCCTATGCCTCTAGAAACCATTTTTGGATGTTTTTGTCTTTTAATATTTTTCCTCCAGGCATTTTTTGGCGCCAAGATTGCTGCTTTGGCAGCCATTTGGATTTCTAGTTATTTTTTTTTTTCTAAAGCCTTTATCTACTTCTATGTCATGCCAGTTTTGCACTGGAGTCTCTGATTATTAATGACTGGAAACCTACTTTGTTTCACTAGAAGCCTGGGAAGCAGGGAACAGGGACAACCTTTTGAATAGTGGGCTTGGTCCACTTCTAATCAGGCATCTTTTACTTTGTCTTACTGTGCCTTCTAGTGAATAGTAAATGAATAGCACCTGACATTTAAATTTTAACAATTTTTTTAATGACACTTCAATACAATAGTGGAGAAATAATAATAGTTACAACATTTGTCATCTTTTTTATAGGTTAATTATCTATCACCCCTTCCCTGCCCATCGAAAGGTAGTATGGATGGGGAGCAACCATTGTTAGAACCACCGTATTCAATGGAACTCCTCATTAACACTATTCTCTTCAACCCGTCACATAGTTTATGATACCATCAGAAAATTAATTTTCTCTGTTACTGCACCAACGCTATAGAACAATATACCATCCCATCTCCATAAAGATTCTTCTCTCTAAATTTAAATCAAACTTGAAAGCATTTCTGTTTAAAGATGCCTTTTGATTGTTAATATCGCCATAAGCATTTCCTACCAGACAGGACTCGTAACACCCCCCCTTGTCTTTCTTTTCTATCAAATACTATGGGGTCCTTTTATCAAGCTGCGCTAGCGGGGTTAGCGCGTCGGACATTTCATTACGCACTAACCCCCGCGGCCGGCTAAAAAACTAGCGATCTCTGCACCTGCTCAATGCAGACGTTAGTGGCTGGCGCAGCAGGCGGTTTAACGCACAGTATTACGCGCGTTAAACCCCCTACCACAGCTTGATAAAAGGACCCCTAGATTTCTTCTTCTGCCTCTCCTCGACCATATTTGTATGTCCCTGTCATTGTAATATCCTGAGTAATTTTTATATTTTAGCCTGTTTAATTATGCACAACGCTGAGACAATATATAAGCGGTTTATCAAATTTTAATAAACTTGGAAACTTGGATTAAAAAAATAATTCAGTCTCCTAACAAAAACAGGCTAAACAACAATCATCAACAAGTTCCCTATTTCCTGTTGAATTCCGACAACGCCTCCTTATCCTCGCTAAGGTTGTCCAAAAAAGACCCTAAAGTTGGAAAAACTGTGCAAATTGAAGTTTTTCCCCATGAATTTGATGCCTGATCAGTTAACAATTTTTCCCTCAAAGCCACTGATTACATAAAGCTCCATTTTTCTTAAAATCTGCTATTTTTCCTTAATGGAGCAAATTTCTTGATGATATAGCTATAGCTTTTATGTTTTCACACTGTGTAATGATACATTGATAAAAGACATTTTATATAAAGTCTGTTTATTGAAAAACAACACTAAATCAGTACAGAAATAACACTAGAGTCTCTAATATGCTTATTATAGCAAGCATTGTTGGATTCCTTAGAACGGTGTTTCTCAACAAGCAGTACTGTACGCAGGCTGCTTGTTGGGGGTACATTGTCTGGCCACCGCAGAGGATATTCCTTGTCTGCCCATCTATCAAAATGCCTCCAGCTCCGAAGACCTATATCAGCTTGCAGAGATCACTAGTCCCAGCGATCTCTGCAGACTGCTGCTAGTAGGTAAATCGGGCGCAGGAGGCCAGGGGGAACACGCAGGCCTTCCGGGGGGGGAAAGAGGGTGTGCAGTCCTTCGTGGGGGGGGGGTCAGGCCTTCAGGGGTGCAGGCCTTCAGGGGGTAGTGGTGGTACAGGCCTTCGGGGAGAGTGGTAGAGGCCTTCAGGGGGCACAGGCAAGCCTTCGGGGGTGGGATGCAGGCCTTTGGGGTGGTGCAAGCCTTCAGGGTGGGGTGCAGGGCTTCAGGGGAAGAGGGCCCTGATGTAGAAGTACACAGAGGGAGGTAGGGAAGGGGGGGTTCAAAGAGACTTTGGGGGGGAAGGAAATAATGGGGTCTAAAAACAGAGGAGAGGGAGAGAGATGATGGACAGTGGGTTTTAGGGAGGGAAGGAACAGAAAGGGAGAGAAGTTGGACACAAGGGATGGTGTGGAGGGGGGATAGAGATACTGGATAGGAGGGTAGTTGGAAAAAGAAAGGGTGGACCTTGGGATGGTGGGAAAGGAGGGAGATATGCTGGATGAAAGGATAGTTCAGAAAAGGTGGATCTGTGGAGACGAAAAAAAGGAAAAATGCCAGACCTCCGGGGGAGGGAAGGGAAACAGAAGGGGAGGACAGAGATAGAAGATGGATGGTTAGCACAGGGAAAGAAGAAAGAAGGAGACCCTGGCAAGCAAGTTAAAAGAAGTCATCCAGAGCCTGGGACCAACAAGATTTGAAAAATGACCAGATAACAAAAGGTAGAAAAAAAATTTTATTTTCTGTTTTGTGATTACAATATGTCAGATTTGAAACTTGTATCCTGCCAGAGCTGGTGTTAGACCGCAAACGTGAGCTAGGATTTAACAGAGAGAGGAAAAGTCTTTTTTGTTTGTTTATTTTGTTTACACCACAGCACCAGTGTGGTTAGGAGAAGGCAAAGGTGGTGAAGAGGCTATAAAATAAACCCACCAGGATGTTTGAAAAAAACACCCAATTGGGCAGGAAAATCGAATTGAAAAATCGATTCAATAGGCTGAATCGAATCAAATTTTTTTCCTGAATCGGTCAGCACTAGTGCTTACCATTAGTACTAAAAACCTCCTGCCGCTGTCAGTGCTGTATTCTGATCCAGTGCAGAGCTTTGAATATCTGCGCCTTCAGTTTATATTTGGATCAGTTTATATTCTATGTAAATATATTTGAATCTGTCTTAGTTTGTAATATCCAGAGAACTTGTGCTCAGATCATGGAGTATCCCATATTTCCAAGTGCTTTATAAGTTTTGAATTGTTATAAAAAAAGGAAACCCTGATAGTTTGAATATATTTCCTTTAACTGCAAGCTACAGCTTCCGAAGCAATGAAAATAGGCGACAACAATGTTATTGAATCAAAAGGTAAGTGCTATCAAAAGAGAACAGTGCACACTGATTTTTCAAAGTGCCCAACTAGAATGTGTTGTGTAAATACCCAAACACAGCTGTTCTTTTTTTTTTTTTCTTTTTTATTGCAATAAAAAAAAAAATATTCATTATATATGGAGCAAATTAGAAGCCTTATTACCTTGTACTATTCAAGAGCTTATAATGGGGAATAAAAAAAAAGTTTTGGGTACATCTACAGCGGTTGTTAAGGGTTCTGTGGACATACACATTATCCCAGAAGGGTAATTAGGAGTATCATAAGAAGCATCATCTCCAGAGGCGGTTTATTTTAGCTCCCTCAAGTGAAACCCCCCACCCCCACCCCGCAACCCAAGGCAACAGTTTTACCTTTTATACGATAAGGTTTAGTGGTGAAATAATGGGCCTGATTTTATATATGTCAACTAAAAAAATCGACACCAACAATCACGCTTAGCGCTGCCTAAACATGCTTAGATGGCACTAAGCATTCTAACATTGAAGTGTGCCCGATTTATGCCAGGGTTTTCTTGACCTAAATGTCTGCACCTAAGTAAGGTGCCTAATGGCTCCTAACTCAAAAGCATTTTTAACTATACACTTTGTACTAAGCACCTATTATAGAATCATACCTATCACTTAGTGCTAATTAAGAGGTGTTAAGTACCAATTCAGCACTGATTTAGGGCAGGATTCACTAAACTTCCAAACTATGCCTGCATGCAAATGGGGACGATCGTTAACGGCCAGAGTGATCCCCGCTCATGTGCACACCCTGACAGTAGTGGCAGGAGAAGCTGCCTCCTGTCACTTCTGTTGGGGCTCAGCCCAACCCAGATCTCTCTTGCCTGCTCCCGGGCTCTCCTGCTCTCTGCCGCTGTTCCCTGCAGTGCCAGCCCGTGCAGAGAGCAGGAGAATTTGGGAGCAGGCAAGAGAGATCTGCCCGACACCCCCCCAGGCCCCGATCTCTCCTGCCTGCTCTGCTCTGCCGCGCCCCCCCCAGAGAAAAAAGCAGGAGGGAGGCCAACTCCCTCCTGATATCAGCGTTAAAAACACACAAAAAAAAGGAAGAAACAGCACGGCACTCCCCTTTCCTGGCACGGCCCACCCCCTCCCGGCAGGCCCGACACCAAAGTTAGGAGCAGGAGAGGTGCTCAGTCCCTCCTGCTTCTAGCCCTCCCAGCCCACCCCTGTACCCCAGTCAGGCCCGGCCCACCCACCCCAGTACTTTTTAATTGTTGGGAGCAGGAGGGGTGCCCGGACCCTCCTCCTGCTCCTACACCACTCAGAATCTTCAGGAGCAGGAGGAAAGTCCTCCTGCTCCTGCTCTCTGGCCAACCGCCGCCCCAATAGCGGCCTTAGGCCCCACCCCTGTGCATCATGTGATGCACAGGGAGAGGCCTAAGGCACTGATTGGCTGAGGCACGCCTCAGGCTCCTCCCTTTGTAGGGGCCGGGGCAACTCAGCCAATCAGGGACTTCCTGCAGCAGTCGGGTTTGTCGATAGTTAGTGAATCAATCGCTTGGCTATTTTGCATGGGGTTTTACTAATTTGCATGGGACGATCGGGATCGGATCGCTACAGGCATTAGTGAATAGTGCAGGAGGGAAATCTGGTCGTAAAGCGCTCGCAAACCGATCAGTACACAATCGGTTTGCTTAGTGAATCTAGCCCTTAGCACATTTTAAGAATTGGGGGGAATATTTCCAAAAGAAGTAATATTTCCTACAGATTTGGCACTCGGAACCCCCGTTACTCATAAAGACGTGACTTTGGCTGATATTTGGACTGTTCTTATGAGAATTGAGTCACTATTGATTAATGTGGCCCCTCAAGTTTGCTCTTTCACTTCAGAGACGATGACTAAATTTAAACAAGTTGATCGTAAAGATAATGATATGTTTGTTACTACTGTTTAAAACAAGATTACCTCTTTACAATGTACAAGTATTTCTACTATAAAGGAGAGTTTATTTCTTCATTGTAAGATTGATATGGTGGAAAATATTATCTTAGATTTCTCAGTTTTCCAGTTACTCATTGTCTTTCAGCAGAAACATTGGTAAGAAAATACTTTCTAGTGCAATAGGTGTGTCATTCTGGAAAGACGGGTAATATCCCAGTGCCCACAAGCCATGCAGAAGGAATTCACTCCAGTTTTTGAATCCCTCCTACTTCACCAGAGACCTCTGCTACCCCTTCAATTTGTTCCAAAGCAGGCGATAGCCCCTTCAAGAAATATATGTGAAGGAGGGGTAAGGGGAAACTCCACTAAGAACAAGTCTGTTCTGCTCTGAAGTTATAACAAACTTGTTATTAAACAATGAACAATCATGCCAAACAGAAACATTAATGGAGCTCAAAGTATCCTAGCAATTATTCTTCATACCCTTAAGGTCTGATTGGCATCCAACAGACAGGTTTGGATAGGAACATTATGAGTGAGACAGATTTGTGTGGCCATCAAGTGATTTCAAAATCTACAGTACAGTGCTCCCCCGCAAATTCGCGGTTCCGGTCATTCGCAGTATTTTCTGACCACGAATGACCGGGCAGGAGAGGGCAGCTGAAGTGCCGGCGAGTAAAAGAAATCACTCACAGTTTGCTCCAACCGCCTCTTCCTGTACTAAAGTCGGACCTCACCAATCATGAGCTGCTTTGACATGCAGCTCCTTATTGGTGAGGCCCGACTCTAGTACAGGAAGAGGTGGTCGGAGTATATCGCGAGTGATTTCCTTCACTCGCCAGTGCTCCCGCTGCCCTCTCCTGCCTTTCTGGCTGCCCTCTCCTCTCTCCCCTGCTAAAAAATGTATTTGTGGTTTTTCAACATTCGCGGGGGTTCCTGGAATGGAACCCCTGCGAATATTGGGGGAGTACTGTATAGAAATTCCAATGCCATTCTTTTGAGACTGTACGTACAGTGAAGAGGGTTGGACACCACATGGATCTTGCTCACTGAGAGCCATATGATACGGGAAGCAAATAAAACAGCTTTCCCAGAGGCAGTGGCTGTGGCAAGACACTAGGAAAAGATTGGGATATAAAATTGGGGGAGGGAGACCATCTTGAAGAGATCGGGGGGGGGGCTAAATGAGAGTTGAGATTGATGGAGATTAGGTTTGGGGAGAGTGTGTTTTAGAGAGAGAACATTTTAAGGGAAATGTGAGTTAGGCAAGATGGTCTGAGAGAGGGAGCCAAAGAATCAAACTTCATTTAATTTGCCTACATTGCTCTGAGTGTGCCTAGACACCAGGGGCTCTGGGCACTTATCTGCTTTAGCCAACACAGATCATGGCTCTCATTGATGAAATATTTTGCCAGTGCGTCCCCTGCTTCAAAAATAGTGAAGATCACTGCTCTAGAGTCTGAGCAGAGGGAGCTTCTGTGATGTGCTCAGGATAACATAATGTTGGCTAGGAGAAGAGGTTTTTGTGCCTAAAGCCCAGTAAGCTAATCCTTTCTTCTATTTATCTAAAGCCATTAGAAGAAGGAAGTGAGGGCAGGAAATGCATATAGCTTAGTTTATCCTGTCATCCCAGACTTAGGATATACGGGGAATTCCATTCTCGTAATAAGTTACAGTTGGTGAGCTCAGAACCTAGAGAGAAAAACAGGAGATAGAAACTACTGTTCTTAGTATATTGTTTTATAAATTATTACATTACATTACATTAGTGATTTCTATTCCGCTTGTACCTTGCGGTTCTAAGCGGATTACAAAATAGTAGTCTGGACATTTCCAGGAGCGTTACAATACTAAAAATCATGTATATAGCAAGTTACAATTGATAGTCTGGACATTTCCAGGAGAAGTACAAAGCAAGGAGTAAGTATACAAATTAGAAGTCTGGACTTTTCTAGGAGGGTTATCAATACAATACAAAGAGTCATGTGTATAGCAAGTTACATTGAAAGTCTGAACATTTCCTGGAGAATTACAAAGCAAAGAGTAGGTATATAATAGGTTACTGTGATGAATAATAATAATACATTCGGGATACAGTAGTGAGTTATACTATGTTGAAGGAGTTGCTGTGGTGGTGGAGGTGGTATTCATGAGAGTATATTCTAGTGCTATAGTGAGGTTAGGATGATGGGAAGTGTTTTTTGAAAAGATGAGTTTTGATTTCTTTTCGGAATACTTTAATGACTGTTGATTTGATCAGTAGATTGGAGATGGTAGGGTCAATCTTCGCTGCCTGTGTCGCCAAAAGGCTGTCGTATAGTTTCTTGCGTCTCATGTTTGTGTATAGGCCATTTGTAATATGAAATACTGCTGCATTAGCAAGAGCATTTAAGTAGCAGTACTTAGACTTTTTTTTTGTGGTGATGTGCCCAGATACCTTTGCTGGGTGGAGGAGGGAAGAATGGACAAACCTCTATAAATGCCTGATTTGTGCCAGTCATTGTCCATTTTTTAGCATGCTGTATGTATATCCTGGACTATGGATTGTGGGTTATTCTTGGGGGCAATGTCCCCAAATTAGTTGTTCTTTGCATACCATGGTAGTCATGAACCTCTCTCCTAAGCTAGGGTATGTAGAGTAAGATTTCAATTTCTGATTTACTGCTAATGCTCACCATTATGCCAAAAAGGTTTTGTTTGTTTTTTTCTGAAGCTCATATGATGTAGTATACTCGTAAACAACCTATTAAGGTGTGATTGGAAATTGCTTTTAATGAAACCTGTGGAACACAATACAATGAAGAAGCAGAGTCTTCAAAGGAACCACACTTTAATACCAGCTAAAAAAAGTACATTCAGAGATTCATCGAAACAAACATGGGTTTCAGCAATATTCCTGCTTCAGGAGTCCAAAGGTGCCTGACAGTGCCGTGAAATTAGTCGTGTTAGTCAATGCCCTTGTATATTGTATCGCATCTTACAATGAAGTGCCAAAAGCTCTTCACTCCAAAAGTGAAAGTGTTTAGATTATTATCCCAGGACAAGCAGGCAGCATATTCTTAACTGATGGGTGACGGAGCCCCGGTACGGACAATTTTAGAGCGATTGCACTCTAAGAACTTAGAAAGTTCTAGCTAGGCTGCACTGCGCGTGCGCGAGTGCCTTCCCGCCCGACGGAGGCACGCGGTCCCCAGTTTCTTAGTTTCCGCGGAGCTAAGAAGACGTGCGTTTTTCAACGGCCATTGAAATTCCTGTGCTTGCCTTCCCGCTCGCGTTTTTTCCTTTGGAATATTTTTCCTTTTATTTCTACTTCTTTTTTCTTTAAAAAAAAAAAAACATAACAAAACTTTCGTTTTTTCGGGTTCGCCCCGGCGGGGCCTGTTGTAATCATCGAGCCCTCCGCTTTCGATTTAGTGGAGGCCATGTTCACCTTCATGCCCCCTCAGCCTGGGTTCAAGAAGTGCCAGCGGTGTGCGAGGCCCATCTCCTTGACCGACCCACACAATTGGTGTTTGCAGTGCTTAGGTCCGCATCACAAGGCTTCCACCTGCACCCGTTGTGCTACTTTAAAGAAGCGCACTTTAAAAACAGGCAGCTTCAACAAAAAATCCTTTTCGGTGCCGCGATGACTGATCCATCGGCACTGGCGTCGACACCTTCTTAGCCGGCGCCCACTTCATCGACACCGCGTGACACCGCTCCGGCGTCGCACCCTACAGGTAAGCCGGCTAAGAAGCCTTCCTCCCTGGAGCGTCCTCCGGTCGCTGTGGCAGAGAGTCCAGTCCTGCCGACCTCGAGGCGCCCCCGTAAACGCTCCGCCCCTATAGAGGTGAGTGCATCCTCCTCAGCATCCTCATCCTCTGGGCGTCGAGCGGTACTGCAGGTACCGCAGAAAAAGAAAGCGATACCGGTGCCTTCTTTGGATGACCGCATTGCGGCTGTCCTTCAAGTCCAACTTAAAGAGCAGTTGCAGCAACTCCTTCCTGCTCTGTTGGCACCGAACCTTCCAGTCCCGGTCCGGTGGTACCGACCATGGAACAGCCCCTATTGTCGGCTTCCACTCTGTCAGTACCGGTCCATTCGGCCTCCTCGTCTTCCATGCTGGTACTTTCCCCGGAACCGAGAGGTCTTCATAGGGCTGCCCAGACTTCTGAACCATTGCTTATGTCCGCTCAGTCCCGACATCAGCAGTCTTTAACTTCTCCCGGTACCGCTTCCTTGCGGTTTGGGAAATCGGCACGTAAGACCCGACATATTGACCCCTCGACACCGGACTCTCGGGGTCGAGGTTCCCAGGTAAGAGATCCTGATCTCTGGGATGACTCTGAAGAGCCCTTACTTTCTGAGGATGAGGTTTCTTCGGGCGAGGAGGATCCCTCTCTACAAGATCCTTCCTCTAAACCGGACTATTCCTCCTTTACATCCTTTCTAAAGGAGATGTGCGACTCTCTTTCCATTCCTTTGGAGGCTGAATCCAAGAAATCTAAGGCATTCCTGGAGGCTTTGGACTTCGATCAGCCTCCAAAGGAATTTCTTAAATTACCCCTCCATGATATTTTGAGGGAGACCTTCTATAAAAATCTCAAAACTCCCTTGACTATCCCTGGAGCCCCTCACAAATTGGATTCTTTATACAAAGTTATCCCAATTCCAGGATTTGACAAACCCCAACTCCCGCATGAATCTTTATTAGTTGAGTCTACTCTCAAAAAGTCTGCGGGCGCTAGTGTCTATGCCTCGGTCCCTCCTGGCAGAGAGGGGAAGGCCATAGATAAATTTGGTAAGCGATTATACCAGAACGCCATGCTTGCCAATAGATCCGGTAATTATGCCTTTCGTTTCTCATTTTATTTGAAACACCTCATTCAGCAACTGGCTTCCTTCGAAAAATACTTACCTAACCGAAAACTTTCTGCTTTTCGCCATACCATCCAAGCAGAACCTTGAGGTCTAGTGAGCAAAATTTATTGACCATTCCATCACTTAAGGTTATTAATACTAGACGTCAGTTTATTTTTTCTGTAACTGCTCCTCAAACTTGGAACGCTCTCCCAATTTATTTACGGAACGAGCAGGACCTGGGAAAATTTAAAAGTAATTTAAAAACATTTCTTTTTAAAGATGCTTTTAATATTTAATTAAACAGTTCTTAAACCAGCGATTTTATTTTATTGTATTATGCTCTGTGGTTATTTATTTCCCTATTGTATTTTTCCTTTGTTTTGCTTTTCTTTATTAATTGTATTTCAAACCCTTATCTTACCTTATGTAATGAGTATAATGTATAATGTATTAGTTATCTACCCAATGTTATTATTTAAAGTTTGTAATGTTTAGTCTCTATTTGACTATATTTTAATATGTTCATCGCTTAGAATTTGATTAAGCGATCAATCAAGAAAAATATTAAACTTGAAACTTAAACTTGATTGTTCTTCCAGTCTCTTGCAGCTCAGAAAATTCATGGTTCGTTCAATATATGACACTTTTGAACTCACCTCGAGAGCTACGGCGATGGCTGTTGCCATGCACTGTCTGGCTTGGCTGAGGGTCTCTGAGCTTGATATTAACCATCAGGATCGCTTCGCCAATGCTCCGTGCCTTGGAGATGAATTATTTGGTGATTCTCTCGATTCCACCACACAAAAATTGTCAGCACATGAGACTCGCTGGGACACTCTTCTTAAAAACAAGAAGAAGCCTCCGCCTGTCTGGCCATTTCGGCAAAAATCTGCCTTCCAGAGCCACTATTCAGCTAGACCCTTACCTTCTGCTCCTCAGCAGCCTAGGCGCCCACGTCAACAACAGCGCCAACAACCTCGTGCACAGCAGCAACAATCAGTAAAGCCTCCTGCACAACCAAAATCCTCTCAACCCTTTTGACTCCATTCTCCAGGGCCTAGCCAGTCTTCTGCCATCAACCCTTCTGCCTCAACCCAAAGGAGGACGTCTTACTCTTTTCATCAGACGTTGGGAGATCATCACTTCAGACCAGTGGGTTCTCAACATCATTCGCCACGGCTATTCTCTCAACTTTCAGACTCTTCCCATCCAAAGTCCTCCAAAAGAGTCTGCTTTGAACACTCCTCAGTCCTCCCTAATCCTTCAGGAGGTCCAATCCCTTCTTCTTCTGAATGCCATAGAGGAAGTTCCTCTAGATCAGAAGGGGCAGGGATTCTACTCCCGCTATTTTCTGGTTCCCAAAAAAACCGGAGACCTCAAACCCATACTAGATCTCCGAGATCTCAACAAATGTTTGGTCAAAGAAAAGTTCAAAATGCTTTCTCTGGCCACTCTTTATCCTCTTCTCACTCAGGGCGACTGGCTATGCTCCCTCGATCTCAAGGAGACCTACACTCACATCCCCGTCAATCTAGCCTCCAGACAATATCTCCGCTTCATGATCAATCGCTGTCATTACCAGTACAAGGTGTTACCCTTCGGTCTTGCCTCTTCTCCAAGAGTATTCACAAAAAGTCTCATTGTGGTGGCCGCTTTTCTCCGCTCCCACCACCTTCAAGTCTTTCCTTACCTAGACGACTGGTTAATCAAGGCTCCTTCCTCTCAAGCAATGTTTCTTGCCACCCACCAGACCATTCTATTTCTACAACTTCTGGGTTTCGAGATAAATCTGCCCAAGTCGCATCTCATCCCCACTCAACGACTTCAGTTCATTGGAGCGATTCTGGACACTGTTCTCATGAGGGTGTTTCTTCCGCCCAACTGCCTTCACACCCTTCTTCATCTCTGTCAGCAGGTGCTTCCGCAACTTTCCATTTCTGTGAAGCAAATGATGATTCTCTTGGGTCACATGGCCTCGACAGTTCATGTCACCCCCTTCGCACGTCTTCACCTTCATGTCCCTCAATGGACCCTAGCTACCCAATGGTCCCAAGCGACGGATCCTTGTTCGCGACATATATCTGTGACATCGTCTCTTCGACAGCCTCTGCAATGGTGGTTGACATCTTCAAATCTCTCCAGGGGTCTTCTATTCCATCTGCCTCCTCATCAACTAGTCATCACCATAGACGCATCCCCTTATGCTTGGGGAACTCACATGAACGAATTCCAAACTCAAGGTCTTTGGATGGTTCAGGAAAAGAAACATCACATCAATTTCCTGGAACTCAGAGCGATGTTTTATGCTTTTCAGCATCTCCTCTTTCCTCAAGTTCTACTCATTTGCACAGACAATCAAGTTGCAATGTATTACATCAACAAACAAGGTGGGACAGGCTCTCTCGCCTGTTGTGTCAGGAGGCCCAAAAGATTTGGTCTTGGGCGACAGCTCGCCAATTATTCCTGAAAGCTGTCTACATTCAGGGAGAACAGAATTCCTTGGCAGACAATCTCAGCAGGATTCTCCAACCACACGAATGGACTCTTGATCCCCCGACTCTCCTCTCCATTTTCGCTCAATGGGGCACTCCTCAGGTGGACCTGTTTGCAGCGCCTCACAATCATCAGCTGCCCCAATTTTGCTCCAGACTCTACTCCCCTCACTGTCTGGCAGCAGATGCGTTTCTTTTAGATTGGACCAATCTATTCCTTTATGCATTTCCTCCTCTGCCTCTCATGTTACGGACCTTGTTCAAGCTCAAGAGGGAACAAGCCACCATGATTCTCATCGCTCCATGGTGGCCCAGACAACATTGGTTCTCCCTTCTGCTTCAACTCAGTTCCAGGGAGCCCATACTTCTTCCACTGTTTCCTTCTCTGCTTATTCAGCATCAACAGTCCCTTCTACATCCCAACCTGCAGTCTCTACACCTGACAGCTTGGTTTCTCTCGGGCTGACTTCGGATCTTTCACTTCTTTCTCAGCCTGTTCGTTCTATTCTTGATGCTTCCAGGAAGCCGGCCACTCTTCAATGCTATCAACAGAAGTGGACCCGGTTTTCTTCCTGGTGCCTTCTGCATCATCATAATCTCACTTCGCTAGCAGTAGAATTAGTGTTGGATTATCTCCTTTCTTTGTCTAACTCTGGTCTCAAGTCTACTTCCATCAGAGTCCACCTCAGTGCCATTACTGCTTTTCATGAGCCAATTCATGGAAAACCTCTTACTGCTCATCCTTTGGTTTTCAGATTCATGCGGGGACTTTTCAATCTGAAACCACCTCTCAAACCCCCTCCTGTGATCTGGGATCTTAATGTGGTTCTCTCCACCTTAATGAAGCCTCCTTTTGAACCTTTGGCCACAGCTCATTTCAAATTTCTCACTTGGAAAGTGGTCTTCCTTATTGCTCTCACCTCTACCAGGAGGGTCAGTGAGTTGTATGCACTAGTTGCAGATCCACCTTTCACAGTCTTTCACCATTACAAGGTGGTTCTCCGTACACATCCAAAGTTTCTCCCTAAGGTTGTATCTGACTTTCATCTTAACCAATCCATTGTCCTGCCTGTATTCTTTCCGAAACCTCATTCTCATCCTGGAGAACAGACTTTGCATACTTTGGACTGTAAGCGTGCTTTGGCTTACTATCTAGAGCGCACTAAACCTTACAGATCATCTCCCCAACTTTTTCTGTCCTTTGATCCAAATAAGTTGGGACATCCTGTTTCTAAATGTACATTATCCAATTGGCTTGCTGCTTGCATCTCGTTCTGTTATGCTCAGGCCGGACTGCCCCTGGAAGGTTCCGTCGCGGCCCATAAGATTCGAGCTATGGCAGCGTCTGTAGCTTTCCTCAGATCGACTCCTATTGAGGAAATCTGCAAAGCTGCTACTTGGTCCTCAGTTCATACATTCACATCTCATTATTGTCTGGATGCATTCTCCAGACGGGATGGACACTTCGGCCAATCTGTTTTACAGAATTTATTTTCCTAATGGCCAACCTTCCCTCCATCCCTCTTTTTGTTAGCTTGGAGGTCACCCATCAGTTAAGAATATGCTGCCTGCTTGTCCTGGGATAAAGCACAGTTACTTACCGTAACATGTGTTATCCAGGGACAGCAGGCAGATATTCTTACGTCCCACCCTCCTCAGTTCTTAGAGTGCAATCACTCTAAAATTGTCCGTACCGGGGCTCCGTCGGTGCTGTCACCCATCAGTTAAGAATATCTGCCTGCTGTCCCTGGATAACACCTGTTACGGTAAGTAACTGTGCTTTCTCTGAAGGTACTTTTTTGGTTGCTATTAAAGTGTGGTTCCTCTTGAAGACCAGGCTCACTCTGCTCCTTCTCTGGATTCCTTGGATTTGTTGCAGAGTGGATTTTCTCTTTTTACCCAATACAGTGAGAAATATTATATGTATCCTTCTACCATGTTTCATGGTCTTTGACTGCATTGCTTGGTATGTACGGATCTTCTCTCTCGCTACATGATGTAAAGAATAATCATTTAGGAACATGATGGCAGATAAAGGTCAAACGGCCCGTCCAATATGCAGCATCTATTATCCTCCTCTCCCTAAAAGTTCTCATGTGCATGTTCCATGCTTTCTTGAATTCAAAGATGGTCTTTTGTCTCTTCCACCTGCAATGGGAGGCTATTCAATGCATCCACCGCCCTTTCTGTAAAAAAATATATATATATATATTTCCTTAGATTGCTTCTGAGCCTATAACGTTTTAGCTTCATCTTATGCCCTCTCATTTTGGAGTTTTCCTTTATTTGAAAAAGGCTCACCTCTTGTACATTAATGCCAGGAAGATATTTAAATGTCTCTCTCAGATCTCCTTTCTCCTTCCTTTCTTCCAGATTATACATATTGAGGTCTATATATAAGTCTGACCAATTTTGTAGTCATCCTCTGGACCAACTCCATCCTGTTTACCGTATTTCTCCCTCCATGAGACGCACCCTATATTTAGAGGAGGAAAACAAGAAAAAGAACATTCTGAACAAATTCTCCCTGCCAGGCTCTGCACCCAACTCCACACTCCTTGCCAGGCTCGGCACCCTGTCCCCCCCTCCCTGCCAGGTTCTGTACCCTGTCCACCCCCCCCCCCCTGGTGGTCTAGTGGTAGGCCGGGACAGGGCACAGAGCGGGCAGGGACAGGGCACAGAGCAGGCAGGCAGGCCCCATACCCCCATGTATCCCCCCCAGTACCTTTAATCATCCCCCCATATAAGTACATAAGTAGTTGCCTCCGCCGGGGCAGACCAGAGGTCCATCCCGCCCAGCGGTCCGCTCACGCGGCGGCCCATCAGGCATATTGCCTGAGCAGCGGTCCCTGACTAATTTTATACCTACCTCTACACTTATCTCTAAACCTTCCACTGCTCTTATCTGTACCCCTCAATCCCATTGTCCTCCAGGAACCTATCCAGGTCTTCCTTGAAACCCTGTACTGTGCTATTTCCTATCACGGCCTCCGGAAGGGTGTTCCATGTGTCCACCACCCTCTGTGTGAAAAAGAATTTCCTTGCGTTTGTTCTAAACCTGTCCCCCTTCAATTTCATCGAGTGACCCCTTGTTCTTGTGGTTTCTTTCAAATTGAAAAATCTGTCCTTGTCAACCTCCAGTACCTTTTTAATCATCCCCCCTGTACCTTTAATCATACCCCCCTTGTACCTTTTAATCATACCCCCCCTTGTACCTTTAATCATAGCCCCCCTTGTTCCTTTTTAATCAATTGCCCCTCTTTGTACCTTTTTTAAAAAAATTAAAAACCCGTACCTTTTTTAATTCTTCCCTCCCTCCCCGGCTCTACATTATTTTCCTGCAGCAGGCACGCGAATCAGGAGCTCGGAGGTCAGGTGCGAGCTTTCTGTGTTCCCGCCTGGCCCCGCGTCGCTTTCTGTTTAGCTGCCAGCAGTTCTCGTGAGAACTGCCGCAAGCCATTCTGAAAGCAACGCAGGCCCAAGCAGGAGCTTGTAAAGCTTGGGTCTGACCGCTGCGCTCCTGACTTGCCCATTAAAAAATCAGGATATTTTAACAAAGTGTTTATTATCTTTTAAGCATGAAGGAAACATATTAAAAATTAAAAGAAAAGTGTGCAATATGAAAATCTACTTATTTCATACCAAAAGCACAAGTTTATGATACAAACTTTCAGTCATTCGACACACAAGAAGCTTGTAAGACTTCCGAGAGTGGAATCTGCCAGGACAATAATTCTAAGATTCCAACAGTAGTCTACCATCATGTGTGCATCCCATCTTCCTTGGTATCTGGCTTCCATTGTTTTTATGTTTTGGTAAAATCTTTCACCTTGCTCTTTGCTTAAGTCACCGAGGTTCTCTGGAAAGCAATCTAAGAGCCTTGTGCAGATAATGGACTTTTAACACTCATCTTGCAGTCAAGCCTATTGAAATGAAAGAGCATATCCTCTACTAACTGTATAGTTGTCTGCCTTTTTGTTGCCAAGAAAGTTTTTCACAATAAGAACAAATGAAGACCAGGTGCTTGATTCAATTTCATTCACTGATGCTATGAAATATGGGTCATTTATAAGTTGTCTGATCTGTGGACCATCGAAAATTCCTGCCTTCAGTTTTTCCATGATAAGTTCAAGTAATGTATGTGCTATGTATTCAGTGCACAAACCATCTTTATTCAAAGTCTTTGCGAATTGTTTCATCAGGCCTACCTTTGTTTGTAGTGGTGGCAGTATGATTCTGTCTCATGCTGCCAAAGGTTCATTGATTACATTTTGTCCTCCAACCACCATATATTCTTTCAGAGGCAAATATTTTTTTGCCCAATATTCATGTTTGGCTCTACTATCTCAAAGGCATAACTTCTATCCCATAACGCCAGGAAGTTCTTTTTCACCCAGAGGGTGGTGGATACATGGAACGCGCTGCCGGAGGATGTGATAGGCAGAAGTACGCTACAGGGCTTCAAAGAAGGTCTGGACAGGTACCTGGAGGACAAAGGGATTGAGGGGTACAGATAGGAGTAGAGGTAAGGTTATAGGACAGGATTAGAGGTAAATTACAAAATTAGTCAGAGACCACTGTTCAGGCAGTGGGCCTGATGGGCCGCCGCGGGAGCGGACTGCTGGGCAGGATGGACCTCTGGTCTGCCCCAGCGGAGGCAACTTCTGATGTTCTTAACTATATCTAAGAAACTAAAACTGATGCAGTCTATCCAATGCAATTTTCTGAATCAGTGCCCCCCAAACCCCAGGAACATGTCAAAAACCCAAGGCACCAATAATTTTTTTGTTGCTGTTGGCCTGTGTTATCAGTCCAAGTATACCACATGTAGTGCCCCTCCCATAACCAACAGTTTGGTCACCCAGTTAAAGAAATCAATCAGGTTTGACACTTGGTACTGACACTGCTATTATTCAATGCCATTCTTGTTTTTCTCCTTTATCGTTATGTCCAGTTTTTTTGCACAAAGCTTTTTATTGGTTGGAAAAGGAATTTCCCAAGTGATCGCAGCCTCTTCTTGTTCTATAGCTTTTTTAGAGTTCAGATCCAAGCGCTTTTCAATCACCACAATGCCATATTCTGTTACATCCCTTCTGGATTCCATATGTTAGGTGTTCAATCCCAACCCGCAATCTGGGAGTTGCAGAAATCCACAACTTCCCCTGAGAGTCTGCTTGCCGGTGACCTTGTCATGGGTTTTAGGTGCTGGCATTGGAGTGAAACCCACCTGGGTTTCAAGGTGCAGGCTGTCTTTCCCACCCTCGACTGCGTGGAAAGGATCCGTGGGGGCGGAAGTCGTAGTCAGTCTCTGGCCGGCTGACAGTCCAAAGATTTCAAGTCTGGATCCATTTGGAGCTGTGTCTGAGGCAAAAAAAACTTTTCCTCCATTCAAATGGTGTTTAAAGCTACTGACAGTCTGGCACTACACACTGTTGAGTAAACCTCCACTATCTCCTATGGGAACTTTGGAGGAGGCTTGTAAAATCATTTTTCAGAGGGTAGGGTTCAAGTCCCCCACCTCCCCAGACCCCAAATCACTATTTTTTATTTTCAGTTTTTGTTTTATTTTTGCCATTTTGGCGCAAATTCGTGACAGCGGCTATCTTGGATTTTAAAATCGATCTTTTTTAATAACTTTTATTTCTGCCACAAAATCCCCTCAATTTGACACAAAATCATTTGGGATGGACTCCCCAGCCCCTAATCTGTTGAATGTGGATATTGAAACATAGAAAAAAGCAGCAGAAAAGGGCTATAGCCCACCAAGTCTGCCCATTCCAAGTATCCCCTCCCCTGAATTTACTCCCTTAAAGATCCCACGTGAGTATCCCATTTTCTCTTAAAATCCGTCACGCTGCTGGCCTTTATCACCTGGAGTGGGAGTCTGTTCCAATGATCCACTACTCTTTCGGTGAAGAAGTACTTCCTGGAGTCGCCATGAAACTTCCCTCCCCTGATTTTCAGCGGATGCCCTCTGGTGGTCGATGTGTCCCGTGATGTACTTATATGTTTCAATCATATCTCCCCGTTCTCTTCTTTCCTCAAGTGAGTACAGCCGCAATTTTTTTAATCTTTCTTCATACGTGAGATCCTTGAGCCCCAAGAACATCCTGGTGGCCGTTCGCTGAACCGACTCGATCCTCAGCACGTCCTTTCGGTAGTGTGGTCTCCAAAACTGAACACAGTACTCCAAGTGAGGCCTCACCATGGCTCTGTACAACGGCATCATAACTTCAGGTCTCCTGCTGACGAAACCTCTGCGGATACACCCCATCATTTGTCTTGCCCTGGAGGAAGCCTTCTCCACTTGATTGGCAACCTTCATGTCCTCACTAATGATCACCCCTAGGTCGCGTTCCGCCGTGGTCCTAACCAAGGTCTCACCATTTAGTACATAAGTTCTACGCGGGTTTCTCTTACCCAGATGCATTATCTTGCATTTTTTAGCATTGAAGCCTAGCTGCCAAGTAGTTGACCATTGTTCCAGCAACAGTAGGTCGTGTGTCATATTATCAGGTAATAAGCTTTTGCCTACTATGTTGCAAAGTTTGGCGTCGTCGGCGAACAGTGATACCCTTCCTCTAAGTCCTTGCGTCATATCTCTTATGAATAAGTTAAATAGAATCGGGCCCAGGACCGAGCCCTGCGGCACTCCACTGATCACGTCCGATGCTTCGGATGGGGTACCGTTCACCACCACCTTCTGAAGTCTACTGCTCAGCCAATCCCCAACCCATGTAGTTAGAGTGTCTCCTAATCCTATCGATTTCAGCTTGTTCAGTAATCTTCGATGAGGGATGCTATCAAATGCTTTACTGAAGTCCAAATATACCACGTCCAGTGACTCTCCGGCGTCCAGTTGTCTAGTAACCCAGTCAAAAAAAGCTAATCAGATTAGATTGGCAGGATCTGCCCTGGGTGAACCCGTGTTGGTGTGGATCACGCAGTTTTTCTTCGTCTAGGATTGTGTCAAGATTCTGTTTGATCAGTGTTTCCATGAGTTTACACACTATAGACGTGAGACTCACTGGTCTGTAGTTTGCTGTCTCTGTCCTGCAGCCCTTTTTGTGGAGTGGGATTACGTTGGCGGTTTTCCAGTCCAAGGGGACCCTTCCTGTGCTTAGGGAAAGATTGAAAAGAACAGATAATGGTTCTGCCAGGACTTCCCTTAACTCCCTGAGCATTCTGGGGTGTAGGTTATCCGGTCCCATGGCTTTGTTTACCTTGAGTCTTGATAGTTCGTCATAGACGCTACTGGGCGTAAATTCAAAATCTTGAAACGGGTCTTTCTGGTTATCTCCCGTCTGCAGCTGTGGACCAGCTCCCGGCGCTTCGCGGGTGAACACTGAACAGAAATATTTGTTTAGTAGTTCTGCCTTCTCAGAATCTGATTCCGCAAAGTTACCGTCAGATTGCTTCAGGCGTACTATCCCATCTTTGTTTCTTTTCCTGTCACTAATATAGCTGAAGAAAGATTTATCCCCTTTCTTAATTTTCCGTGCTAGCTCTTCCTCCATTCGGAGTTTGGCTTCTCTGACTGCTGTTTTGACAGCTTTAGATCTGTCTAGATAGTCCTCTTTCGCCCCATCTCTGCCTAAATGTTTGTAGGTGATAAATGCGTCTTTTTTCTGTTTAACTAGGTCTGAAATTTCTTTACTGAACCATTGGGGTCTTTTGTTTCTCCTGCGTTTACTTACTGTCTTTATGTATCGGTCTGTTGCTTCGTGTAGGATGGACTTCAGAGACGACCACATATCCTCCACATTGTCAGATATTGCTTGTTTATGTAGCTCCTGATGGACAAAATCTCCCATGCGGTTGAAGTCTGTGCCTCTAAAGTTGAGAACCCTTGTTGCTGTGTTTGTCTTAGGGAAACCTTTCTTGAGGTTGAGCCATACCATAATATGGTCGCTGGAGGCCAGTGTGTCTCCTACTGAGACTTCCGTGACGCTATCTCCGTTGGTGAGAACTAGGTCTAGTAACGCCTGGTCCCTGGTGGGCTCCAATACCAATTGCTTGAGACGTGCACCCTTTATGGAGGTTAATATTCTTTTGCTGCTACCCGTAGTCGCGGAGAGTGTGTTCCAATCTGCATCTGGCATGTTGAAGTCTCCTAGCATTACTGTGTCCCCGCGCAGTGTGATGTTCTCTATGTCCTCGATTAATTCCGTGTCTTTGTCCTCCTGTTGCCTGGGAGGTCTATATAACACCCCAAGGTATAGGCATTTTTCATTCCCTCTAGCCAGGTTCACCCAGAGGGATTCCCCGGTGTATCTAACATCTGTGATTCTGGTGGTTTTGATGCTTTCCTTAGTGTATAGCGCTACTCCTCCTCCCAATTTACCCTCTCGGTCGCAACGAAGTAGGTTGTACCCTGGTATAACCATATCCCACCCATGCGATTCCGTGAACCATGTTTCGGATATCGCTATCACGTCAAGATCAGCGTTTGTTATCTCAGTCTCTAATGCTAGAATTTTATTGCCCAAGCTGTGTGCATTAACATACATAGCCCTCCATATCTGTGAAGAGATTCCTTTACGAGCTAGTGTGGCTCCTAAATTATCAGTGATATTTCTCCCTGAATTATTGTGGATATCATTGGTACTTACCTTAGACTTGGTAGTGTGAGTGCGACTTGCCTCCTCAGGGTGGTTTCTTACTGCTCTAGGATATAAGTATGTACCCTCCCCCAACTTACCTAGTTTAAAGCCCTATGGAGTAGGCGGGCCAATCGATGTCCAAATACGTTTTTACCTCTTCTGGTTAGGTGGAGTCCGTCTGGTCCTTGTAGTCCCTGGAGCGTCTCGCCGTGGTTTAGGAATCCAAAGTTCATTTCTATGCACCATTCTCGGAGCCATTCGTTAGTCCATTGAATACGCTCTTCTCTAGCTCTGCCTTTGTTTCTTACTGGAAGAATTGATGAAAAGACCACCTGTGCTCCTATCTGCTTCAACTTCTTTCCCAGCGCTCCAAAATCTCTGGGGATGTTCTCTGTGGCATTCCTAGCAGTGTCGTTTGTGCCTACATGGATGAGAAACATGGGAAAATGATCATTAGGTTTTAGAATTTTGTCTAGGCTAGTGGTAATATCCTGGATCCTGGCTCCAGGGAGACAGCAGACCTCTCTTGACTGCAAATTAGGCCTGCAAATTGGTCCCTCGGTGCCCCTTAGCATGGAGTCACCGATGACTACCACTCTTCGTTCCTTCTGAGGGGGCCGGTCTGCGTGCTCTGGATTTGACGTTGTGAGCTGGGTATCCTCATGAGTCCTCATTGATTGTGCTGGATCAGCAATTGTGTACTGTGTGCCATAGCACACTGGGGAAGGGGACAGGAGCTTTGGACTTCACCTCCTCCGAGTAATCTTGGGCTGGGGATCTGGCCTGGGTCCATGCCTTCAGCAGAAAATCTCGCCCAAAGGCTGTCCTGGAGTCTGGCACAAAACGCTTGTGTTTCAAATCTGGAGACTTTTTTAGCGCAGCTCATATACCACCTCAGAGCCCTGCCATGGTTGCGGAGTAGGCCTTTTTACTGGATTTTATTTGATTTCTCTGAAAGGTGTATTCCTCAAATCCCACTCATTTGACGCAGCAGTGAGTACATTGGGACTTTTTCGTTCTGTTACGCCTGTGGTGAAGCTTCCTATTTGGGAGCACTCTTGTCTGGCTGTGCCAGACCTCGATTGCAGTAGTTGCCTTTTCCTTTCTCTTCTTATATTTTAAGTTCTTGTAAACCATGCCGAGCTCCAATTCCGTGGAGAGGATGCAGTATATAAACTTAAGGTTTAGTTTAGTTTAGTTATGATTCTTCTGTCTCCTGCCACTGTCTTTACTGGTCTCCTTGGCCGCCCTGAGTATCCTTCTTTGCAGATTTTTAAATAGGCTTCTGTTCACCTCTTTACTGATGATGTTCTGAAAGAGCTGCATTTGGATTCACCACCTTTCATTTCTCAGGCTTCGGTCCTGGACTATTCTCCTGTGCCCTTGTTTCCATTTAGTCTACAGCTCCTTGGTCTGGTTTCAGAACAATGTGATACCCCGGAAAGCTCTTTTTGACATTCTAAAGCGATGTCTGTGCTTTATCACCTGGATCTTGATTTTCAGCAGGTTTGAACAGCCTGAGGTAGAATCCGCCATGGCACAGGTTATCCAGATCGCAGCCCTCCCTAGTGATGACGGAGTGAGGTTTAAGGACTCGCAAGATCACAGGGTAGAAGTTAATGTTACACAAAACATTATTTTCTAGCGGCATCCTCAGGTAGCTGAGTGGCAGTGCCACTTCCTATATGGCATATGCCTGTCATTTCAGCCTGTGCAATGTGTCCTCTGTGGAGGTGCATGCCTGTCCTCCGCTTGTGATGGTGTGGATTAGGTGCTGGGTGCCCTTTATGATCTCATTCGAGTTCTTAGTACATTCTCCGCTGTTGCAGTGTCTGCGTGCTGGACTCTTGTTTGCAGTGTACATGGGTGTTGTTTGGATATGCCTGTAACAGAGTGGTGTGTATGGGAAGATGTGAAATGTGTGTACTGTATACAGTACTTTGGAAGTATATGGAAAGGGGTATTGAAGGCACCTTCTGCTGTCATCTGTCCCCATCACCTGAGAAATTGTTTCCTCATCTTTATCTGTATTGTATGCAAAATGTTGGAAGGATGAGAAGGTAAAATCCCCTTCAGGGCAGAACCCTTTTAAAATTCTGCCTCTGTCCTGGATACCATCCTCTTTCCTCCTGCTTCTGGTTAGCACATGTAAACTCATCTGTTCCTATCTGCTCTATCCTCTTGAGTACAGCCCTACTCACTAGCATGCACTCAATAAATATATGCTGTCCTTTTCTTTTCATCCAGGTCAACCTCTGCTGCTCCCACCCCTTGCTGCTTGTAGCTCTGCTCCTTGCTGCCTCTGTATAGTGCTTTTTGGCTGGCTATAGCTCTGTCCACTAACTGCCAATCAATCATTCAAGTGGAGCTCGCAAGCCTTGATCCCTACTTAAGCAAAGGCCCCTCAGGGCGGCATGAGCCACTAGCACGCCACAAAGGAGCGCAAACAAGGAGCACATGCTGCTTAGTGTGCTCCTTCGTGCTCCTCCTGAGGGCACCTCCCTACCATACTTCCTTTGTATGCTTGTTTCCTTTCTCTATCCCTCTCCTTATGGCTCCAATTCATTTTCTGTTTTTCATACTCACTCTCCTCAATTCCCTTCCACTCCACCCCACAAGTTCACACTATCCGTCTCCCTTACCTATCCTCACACCAGCCATCCTGTCATCTACTTTCAGTCTCAAGATCAAACAACTTCTCCCTTCTGTTCATTCATCTCCTTTTTCTATGAGCATGTCCCATCTTCATCATTATTATCATACTTCCCCTTCGCTTTGATGTGCCCCTACTCACCAGCATGGCCACTGCCTCGAACTTGTCATCTTCTCTAGCTGTTCCCTCTCTAACTTTTTCACTTCACTGCTCCCCATCTCTGACCATTCCCACCTGATAACCTTCACACTTACTCTTCCTCCCTCTCTGTCATGCCCAGTCATCACCAACAGGTTTTGAAATCTTCAAGCCCTCGATCCTTCCACACTCTTCATCACTGTTTCACCTCTTCTCACGTCCACTATGTTATCTAAGTCTGTTGATGAGGCTGTCTCATCATGCAACTCTATTCTCTCCTCTGCTCTGGACACCCTTGCTCCCCTCTGAGGCTTTCTCGCTCCCAGTATCCACTACTTACGTTTCTGAACCCACTCGCCTTTGGCTTCAATCTTGTACCCATGCTGACTTTCTACACTTTAAACTTATGCTGACCTTCAATTCTGCTCTTACGTTGACTAAGAAAAACTAATACACCCAGTTAACTAATTTTCTTTCTTCCAGCTCCTGTTGTCACTTTGCCATGTTGAACTCCCCCTTCAAAACTCCCCCTCCTCTGACATCTTTCCCTCTCTCCCCAGACTATGGCTGAATACTTCCCTGATTAGGTTCACAATATTGCCCTTGAATTTGCTACAAAATCACATCCTTCCTTCTCCTGACCTTCCAGCTCCCACCCCTTCTTCCTTCGCCTAGGCAACCTAGGAGGAAACCACACATTCTCTCCCTCCGAACCTACCTCCCCTCACTCAGTTCCAGCCTCCTTCAACTCCTGCTGACTTTTCTTCCTTTCTGAAATCATGGAGGAAGAAACCACACAATTTCTGTCCTCAGCCAAGCCCACTACATGCCCCTCCAACCCCATTCCCACCCCTCTATTTGACATCTTTGCACATACTATTATAGCCCTTCTATCGATCATCCTCACCTATGTATTTCCACTGCAACTGTTCCCAGGACCTTCAAACATGCAGTGGTTAAACCACTGCGTAGAAACCCTCACTGGACCTCACCTACTCTTCCAACTTTTACCCTGTGTCCCTTCTTCCATTCCTATCCAAGCTACTTAAGTGTGTTGTCCTCCATCACTGCCTTGACTTCTTTTCATCTTGAATGTTTCTTGATCCTCTTCAGTCTGGCTTTCGCCCCCTACACTCCACTGAGACTGCCCTTACCAGAGTCTACAGTGACTACTCCTAGCCAGATCCAAGTGCCTTTACTCAATCTTCATCCTTGACCTGTCTGCTGCTTTTGATAGTTAATCACTGCATACTCCTTGATATACTGTCTTCACTTGGATTCCACAAATCTGTCCTTTCCTGCTTTCCTCCTACCTTTCCTATCGCACCTTTAGTGTATGTGCTGGTGGACCCTCCTTGGCTGCTATCACACTAGAGGTTGGTGTACCCCAGGATCCTGTCGTAGGACCTCTTCTTTTCTCCCTCTACACTTCTTCCCTTGGTGCCCTAATTTCCTCTCATGGTTTCCAGTATTGCCTATCTGCTGATGATTCCCAGATCATCAGCACACCCGAGATTTCACCAAAAATCTAAGCAATAGTCTCCACCTGTTTGTCTGACACTGCTGCCAGGCCACCTGAAACTAAACATGTCCTAGACTGAGGTGCTCCTAAACCCTCCTCTCCCTCCATTCTCTGTAATTCTGTTATTGTTTCTGTCTCCTCTGCTCGCAACTTTAGAATCATCTTTAACTCTTGCCTCTCATTAACTAACACACCTATCATAGCATCCTGTTTCTGTCTTGATTGATTAAATTGTGAGCTCATTCGAGCAAGGACTGTCATTTTGTGACTATGTACAATGCTGCTTAGGTCTGGTAGCGCTCTAAAAATAATAGTAGTAATAGTAGTAGTTCTAACAGTTTCTCATAGAAAACAATGAAAAGTTTTTTATTTGTTTGTTGTTTTTTTTTTTTGGGGGGGGTGTTGATTTGATGTTGGAGGATGTTTATTTGAAACTTTGTTCTCTGAATATATTGCATACACAATCCATCCCTTCAGGTAATTTGCCTACAGATAGCTAGTGATCAGTTTTGCTTTTAATAATTCAACATTCCATTGATAAAAACCATTAAAAAGAAAAAAAAAAATTAATTAGACAAGGAATTCAAAAGCACAAGAAAAACCTTAAGTCTAGATTAACAGGTAGATCTCGCACCCAACTTTGAGTATTATGCTTATACCTGCTGCAACCTAGTGAAAATGCTGGTGCCCAATTTAAGCGCACTGACCCAGTATTCTATAACTACACACACATTTTTTTTATTGGGAACGCCCCTGACATGCCTATGTTCCTCCCATGGCCATTCCCTCTTTTGAGATATACTCTATAGGAGTTTGGAACACTTCTTGTAAACCCCCTTTTTACCTGGCTACTGGGAAGGGGCTACACACAGTATTTTTTTCCTTATAGTAGGACAGACTCTTACAAGCCTTCTCCACACAGTCTCCCTCTTTGAAATAAAACAGACCAGTCCAGTAGTTATGAAACACAAACTTGTAACTTTTTTACTTCTTCCAATGGGAACAAGAGGCACATTTAAACAATACAGAAGCAGGCACTATGTACATTCTTTCTCCTGACTCCTTTTAAAAGAAAAAATCTCCTAACAAAAGATCCTCCGTTTTGGCTGGATCATGATCTGTTGGTGGAGATCTGCTCAAAGATAATTTTCACGCCCAAAGCAAGAGCTCAAGAGCCCCTCTAATGATGTCACTCATTTGTTTCTTTGAATCCACCATTCAGAGAGATACAAGCACTGCTTGGGTCTCAGAGCTAGATGCACTAAATTCAGTTGGCCGATTGTAGAACAGTGATCAATGCGCTACCAAGTTTGCATGCAAATGATTTGCATGGAGGTGGAGCACATGGAGGAGCCTAAGGTCCTGATTGGGGGCCTTAGACATCTGAGCCAATCAGGACCTTAGGTTCCTCCCTCCGTATCCCATGTGATGCACAGAGAGGGGGCTAAGGTCTGACGTCTGAGCAAATCAGGACCTTAGTCCCCTCCCCATGCATCCTATGGGATATAGAGGGAGGAGCCTAAGATTTTGATTGGCTCAGACACCTAAGGAGGAGGAGAGGAGGAGCTTGGAGGACTTGGAGCTGGAGGTACGTGCTTCCCTCCAGCTCTCAATATCTAGCAAAGGTATTGGGGGGGAAAGTTTTGAGGGAGCATCCGGTGGTAGGAGGGAGTGGGCATCCCTCCTGTCTTTTTTTTTTTTTTTCCAGGAGGGTAGGGGATGTTTCGGGAGAAGGGCTCCATTAGCATCCCTCCTGCCAATTTTCTCTCTTGGGGGTGGTGGGGACAGCATGGCAGGAGGGGAGTGGGCAACCCTCCTATCAATTTTCTCTCAGGGGTGATTCCCGGTGCTGCATTTGGGGGTCATTGAGGAGGGCCGATATTATTGGTGGGGGACTTTTTTTCTTTTTTTATTGATGGGACAGATATTTTTTGCCATTGAAAAAAAACAGGCAGACCTGTCGGGTTTTTTCCAATAGCTAAAACCCTGTTGTTTGGGGTGTTTTTTTTTTTTTTGCATAGCCAAGCGATGTTAGTGCATCAATTGCTTGGCTACATTGCATGGGGTTTTAGCTAATTTGCAAGGCCGAATTGGAAAATGGGCGATCGAGGGGAAAAAACATGCGTTGAGCCATTTTGTGCATAGGGTTGGTAAAAACGATCGTCACTAAAGCTGTGAAAACAGGTTTAACGACTATCGTTGACTTTAGTGCATCCAGCACTCATTAACTGCACATTTCCAGAAGTTGCTGGAGCCCAAAGGCTGGGTTTCCAACAGCCTTCTGAACTTTGTTTACCCTTCATTCAGATCAGATTTCATATACCAGCCATCTTTTCTGACTGCCAGCCCTAAGCCTAGGGACTGATATCAATCATAACTCCACAAATCATGGTCTGGGGAGATTCATGCACCAATACTCCTAGCTCCCTGGAGCATGCAGTCTACCCCGGCTACATTTTTATAGAGTAGCATGCAACTAGATATATAGTAACATAGTAGATGATGGCAGATAAAGACTCAAATGGTCCATCCAGTCTGCCCAACCTGATTCAATTTAAATTTTTTTAAAATTTTTTCTTCTTAGCTATTTCTGGGCAAGAATCCAAAGCTCTACCCGGTACTGTGCTTGGGTTCCAACTGCCGAAATCTCCGTCAAAACCTACTCCAGCCCATCTACACCATCCCAGCCATTGAAGCACTCTCCAGCCCATCCTCCCCCAAATGGCCATTTACAGACACAGAATGTGCAAGTCTGCCCAGTACTGGCCTTAGTTCAATATTTAATATTATTTTCTTATTCTAGATCCTCTAGATGTGCATGCAAATATTGAGTGTGTGGCGCAGTGGTTGAAGCTACAGCCTCAGCACCCTGGGGTTGTGGGTTCAAACCCCGCACTGCTCCTTGTGACCCTGGGCAAGTCACTTAATCCTCCATAGCCCCAAGTACATTAGATAGATTGTGAGCCCACCGGGACAGAGAGGGAAAATGCTTGAGTACCTGATTGTAAAAACCGCTTAGAAAACCTTGATAGGCGGTATATAAAATCCTAATAAACTTAAACTTAAACATCAATAATTGATTGTTAGCACTTAATTATTGATAACATTGACTTTGTTAAGCAATTACTTTGTGCAATCTTCTCAGGCACATTCATAAATTTGGGTTCCATATATAGAATTTGCAATAGAATGCCTCAGTGTAGGTGCCCTCGTAACCTAGGACAATTATGTGCTGTCTACATTTAAAATACCTTTTATGTGGTGTTATCTTTAACTAAAAAATTAGGACTCATGAGTTGAAGAGCTGTAGTAGCCAAGACCACTGTTGATCACATCCATGAGCCTGTCTAGTTTTGCTGTTAACTCTCCCAGTCTTTCCTGGCTCAACAAGACTGAGCTCCAGAATAAATGGATGGGTCGTACACAGGGCCGGATTAATCAATAGGCACGCTAGGCACGTGCCTAGGGCCCGAAACGATGAGGGGGGCCCGCTGAAAGAGAACGACTCACCTTGCCGGCAACAGGCCCCCATCCCGGCAGCAACGGCAATGGCCCCCCCTCCTGGCAGCAACAGCAACGGGCCCCCCTCCTGCAGCAACCGCAATACAGCTAGATCTGTTACTGGAAGGTCCCGCGATGACTGCTTCTGCCGGTCCATCCCCCTCCGACGTCACTTCTTCCAGAGCAAGTAAGTGACGTCGGAGGGAGATGGACCTGCAGATGCAGTCATCGAGGGACCTTCCAGTAACAGATCCGGCTGTATTGCAGTTGCTGCTGGGGGGTGGGGGCATTGCTGTTGCGTGGGGGCCCATCGTTGCTGCGGGAGGGGGTTGCTGTTGCTGCGGGGGGGGGGGCGTTGCCATCAGCTGTTATAATGCTGCTTTCGGGCAAAGAAGCTTGGAGGGCAGAGCCAGCAGCAATGTTTGGAGAGGGAGAAAGGAGCATGGAAGGGTGGTGGTGGAAGAGAAAGGGGGCAGGGTGGTATGGAAGGGTTGTGAGAAGGATGGTATGGAAGGGTGGTGGAGGAAGAGAAAGGGGGCAGGGTGGTATGGAAGGGTTGTGAGAAGGATGGTATGGAAAGGTGGTGGAGGAAGAAAAAGGGGGCAGGATGGTATGGAAGAGTGGTGGGAAGGATGGTGGGGCAGCGTGATATGGAAGGGTGGTGGAGGGAGAGAAAGGGGGCAGATGCTGATGGAATTGTGTGCAGGAAAAGGGAAGGATACTGGATGGAATTGGGTTGGAGGGAAAGAAAGGGGGCTGATGCTGATGGAAGTGGGGGGAAGGAGGAGGAGAGAGTGAAATGCTAGACTATGGGAGTGTGGGAGAGGGAAGGAAAGAAGAGAGCAGAGATGCCAGACCATTGGAGGAGGGAATGGAAGAAGATGGATGCCAGACCAATGAGGGTGAAGGGAAAGATGGAAGGGGGAGGCATACAGTTTCTGGAAGTGGCACAGAAGGACAAAAGATGAAAGGAAGATATTGACAAGAAGATGAGGAGAGCAGAAACCAGACAAGACAAAGGTAGAAAAAAAATTTTCTATTTTTTTTTATTTATTTTTTTTGCTTTAGGGGACATGCATCGCTGTTTCGGTGGTGTTGCATTGTATGCAGAGTCCAGCTTCTTGGTGGTTTTATTTAACCATTGTCTATTTTATCCCCCCTTTTACAAAACTGTAAAGCATTTTTTTAGCACGGGCTGTGGCTAAAAACCATACTACAGTTTTGTAAAAGGGGGGAGAGGTTAGTTTGTGATTACATATTCCACACTAGGTGAAGGTGTTTTCTGTGACCTGTTTGTATGAAAGACATGTTTTTTTGTTAGCGTTGACTAGCCTTGTTTGGCGAAATGCATCAGGCATGGTTCTTGGGAGCACCTTGAATTAACTTGATTTGAATCTCCTTATTTTCTGCCAATCTTCTTTTGTTTCACGTTGGATTCTTTGGTGGACTGCTTGCCTTGTTGTTTCATTGCAAGTTAACATACATGGAGTGGAATGTACTAGAGGAGTTACAGATTTGGTTGTTTATACATACACATATGGGTTACAGTTGGTTGATGTAGAGTGAGGCAGTTGAGAGGCATTGTAAACTTGGTTATTAATATAGACTTATATTTCGGATAGTATTACTGCTTTACAAATATTTGAACACTTTCATATATGCATGGAAAGGGTTCAGAGTTAAATTCCTGGGTAAGTAGGTGGGAAGGGAAGGAAGGGATTTGTTCAGAGATGTTTGGGGGTTGCATAGAAGAAAAACTGTGCACTGGTATGCTAATCTTGTTTTGAATTTTTTTAAAAAAAGAAATACAAGTGGAAATAAAGAAAGAAGAAAACAGATAAATGGGGCGGGGCATGGGCAGGTTAGGGGCGGGGCAGGGCCAGGGGGGCCCAGTGTACTTGTGTGCCTAGGGGCCCTCGAAGAATTATTCCTGCCCTGGTCGTACAGCATAGTCAGCCTGGCTTATGGGTTTCAGTGACAGAAGCCAAGCCTTGGCATGGTTCCCCCATTTCCATGGCCAATTCGTTTTTTTACAGGATGTTGTTATTTTCATTATTTTAAAGCAAGTACTAGGTAAACCTCTTTTGGAAAATAAATAAATTACAAAATAATTTGAAGAATGGATTAAGATCCAGGCCCTTGTGTACAGGTATGCACAGATGCTTTACTGGAAATAGGGCATGTTGTAGTTCCCATATAATCTCTTAAGTCCACACAGCTGCAGTCTCCTGTTTTCTGCAGCTGGCCAGAAGAGATTACATCTTAAATAGTCCCACATCCTGTTGATAAAAGAGATTTTTGAAGGGAAATTGAAACCACAGGTATAAAATTGATTTTATGGAACATGTGCTCTATCACGGGTGCTGTACCTCCTTTACTGGAACATTTTATGGGATGGAGAAAGCTACATTTTTAATTGTATCGCATACATTGGGCTCAACATTTTATACCCTCTTTACCCTAGAGCAGGGGTAGGCAGTTCCGGTCCTCGAGAGCCAGAGCCAGGTCAAGTTTTCAGGATATCCACAATAAATATGCATGACATAGATTTGCATCTCAAGGAGGCAGTGTATGCAAATCCATCTCATAAATATTGATTGTGTATATCCTGAAAACTTGATCTGCCTGCGGCTCTGGAGGACAGGAATTGCCTACCCCTGGCCTAGAGCTTCATAACTAGAAATTCTAGCTATCACTCCTTAAGAAACAGGCGCTCACGTTTTGTACCACAAATGATACTATTTTCCTCTTTCCAGTACTTTTCACAGGGAGACTGGACACATCGCCCTCATTCTTTCACAAGGAGCCTGATAATAAAAACAGGGGTAAAAATCCTGTGATGCTACTTTTTGTAAATCCAAGTGTTGTTGACATATATGCTTAATATCCCTGCAAATGTAATGTTAGAACTAAAGAACCAAAGTCACACTAGCCTGAGGTGTAAAACTGAAAAATTGGGCTAATGGTCACCCTGATTTGAAGTGTAAGTTTATAGAAATCCTGGGACACATTTGTCTGTCCTATACTGGTGACTTTTTGTGTGACCGTGAGAAAGTTGCTGTAATTTTGTATGGCCCAGTTTCCTGGACTGAAACAGCATTTCCTCTTTGGAAACTTGCAGGCACTCAGAACTGTGCAGCACAGCCCTGTACCTTTATAAGGTGTGCAACAATAAAAGTATGCCTACTAGAGGGTTAACCGTTAATTGCCATGCATCAGTAAAAACAACCTGGCACATCTTTATGTTTGATTTTGTTTTGTTTAACAGCATTTGTAGGTAGAAATGTTATTCTTACCAGTGGCTGTATCATTGGGTCCTGTTGCAGCATAAACACTTGTGAGGTGATCCCCGAGAACACAGTTATATATGGAGCTGAGTGCCTGCGCAGGGTTCAGACAGAGCGTCCACAGGTGAGCACACCCTCAGTTTTCATATATTAATTTAATATAAATCATGAGTAATCCAGTACTTGAAGCACTCCCAGCCTGTCGAAGTTTTGATATATTCACAGCAAATTGGTATGAGAAAGATTATGTATGAAGATCTCTAATGTATATTGTGGATATCCAAAAAAAAAAAAAACCAAAACACTAGGCTGGCTAAATATGTTTCGAGTACCAATTTGGGAATAAGTGCTACAGTAATAAATTGGCAATACCAACACCTGAAAATGAGGAACACTCTCCCCTTCCCCATAACAGGTTTAGTTTTTCAGAATATCATTAAGTATTTTGATACAATAATGGGGTTAATGTGCATAGTTTAGTTGCCTTAAAAACCAGACATGTGGAAAGTTTCTCAGTGGCTAGATTTGAGAGCCACTGCATTGCACTGAAAAAGGTCCCTCTCCACACACACATTTTCTTCTCGGTCTTCTGCTTTCCTAAGCCTTGCAAGGACATTGTACCTCAGATAGCCCACACTCTTTGTCTTCCTTTCTCCACCAGATGGAGACAAAAATAGTAATTTAAAAAAAGAAACGGGTAGGGAAATCTCACCTTTATATACATTTTCCTGGAGGACTACGACCGCCTCTGCTGGGTCAACTGGGAGCAGATAGAACATTGCTGCAGTAAGGGGATACTAGAACTATATAAGGAGGCGCAAAGGGTGGCAACTGAATTCATACTATTGTGCCACACTTCCTGGACAGTTTGCAGCCATGCAACATGCAGTCTGGAATTTATTTTTATTTTATTTGAATATTTTGACAGGTTTTCAATTTTTTGCCTTTCTATTTATTTTATACTTTTTCTTCTTCTGTCTTTCTCTTTGATATTGTTTATATCACTGTATACATTTCATATTCATTCTTTATTAGGCACTCTAGTTTAGATTGTGAGCCTATTTAGGATAGAGAGGGAAGTTCAATGTGCCTTAATATATTAAAGTTGTGATCAGCTTAGGTCTTAAGCGGAATATAAATGTTAAAATACATATATAACTATATATAATAAAACCCTAAGCGCGCATGCGCACTCCTACTTGTGTGTTCCATGATCAGTAGGTCCCTGGCAGGTAGGAGTGCGCATTCCCGCTTAGGGTTCTGTTTTTGTGTAAGGCAGTTCGTCGTCGTGGCCTCCCCCCCCAGCGCACCCAAACCCCCGTTGACCCTCCCACACAACCCTCCCACCACGAGACGACCACAAACCTCCCGGCTCCAGCAGCATCCGCAGCACTCTAAACACATTGCTTCGCGGCCTTCTACTGCCCTGATTTCCTCTGCCACGTCCCTGATGACATCATCAGAGACAGAGATGTGGCAGAGGAAATCAGGGCAGTAGAAGGCCGCGAAGCAGCGTGTTTAGAGTGCTGCGGACACTTCTGGAGCCAGGAGGTTTGTCGGTCGTCTCTCAGTGGGAGGGTCAGTGGGGTCGGCAGCGGTAGTGGCGGGAGGGAGATGGAAACATGCTGCTCAAGGGTTATACTGCACAGGGGGATGGGAGGGAGGCCGGCAGCCTGGCTACGGTGGGTGGGGGTGGGACAAAGTGGAAGGCAGTGAGGGGGACAAAGGAAGAAGGCATTGAGGACACTAAGGACACAGAACAGAGGCACTGGGGGCACTAAGGACACAGGATGGAGACAATGGGGCACTAAGGACACAGGATGGCGACAATGGGGCACTAAGGACCGGGACGGAGGCCCTGGGGGCAATAAGGACACAGGACGGAGGCACTGGGCAATAAGGACATGAGAAGGAGGCACTGGGCAATAAGGACATGGAAAGGAGGCACTGAGGGCACTAAGGACATGGGAAGGAGGCACTAAGGACATAGGAAGGGGCAATAAGGACATAGGAAGTAGGCACTGAGGGCACTAAGGACATAAGAGGCATTGAGGGCACTAAGGACATAGGATGGGACACTATGGACATAGGAAGGGGGCCACGGAGAGACAGGCAAGCACGGCGCAACAAAAAAATACAAGCAGGCAGGGAGACAGACAGACAGGGGGCCAGAGAGAGACACAGACATAAAGAATGACAGATAGACAGCATCCAAGAAGAGAGAGAGAGACAAAAAAAACCCAGACAGACAGACATCTACTCTAGCGTAGGTATCTAGTGTGTGTGTGTGTGTGTGTATGTATATATCGACAGAGATGAGAAGAACACTGAGGGCTCCTTTTACTAAGGTGTGCTAGCAGTTTTAACGCGCGCTACAATGCTGCGCATGCTAAACGCTAACGCCTCCATAGAGCTTGCATTAGTATTTTTCATTTAACGCGTGGTTAGCGTGCGCTAATCTTTAGTGCACGCTAAAAATGCTAGTGCATCTTAGTAAAAGGAGCCCTGAGTATCAAGGCCACTGAAAATTTGGTATATGACACCTAGTGTTGCTATAGCTCAAGAGAAGCTCGAGCTTTGATCTGTGGAGCAATTGTTAGGCTGTATGAGAAGCTAGAACCATGGCATGTGGAAGCCCATATTGTGAGGACTTGTGAAGGAGCTGGAACCACTGCCCAAGGTAGTCGCACAGAAGAGCTTGGAACCACAACTAGAAGTTATACGTGAAGAAAGTGGACTGAATGCATATGGCAGGAGAAACTAGAAAAAAAAAATGAAAAATGTGAGAAAACCCCAAATAAGCAAAGAGCAATGCAAAATCAAATTTTAAAAAACTGTGATAAAAATAAAGGTATATTATATGGAGGACTAGCTTCTAAATAAAACAAGATCAATATTCAGTAAGTCACTGAGTGGCACAATATCCATGTAACTTTAGCAGTAGGAAAAAACCTCAAAATATTGAAAAGTGGGACTACTTATTCACATAAACTTGAATATTTGCAAGCACGCAGATAAAAATGTGTGTATGTACAAATGTATGTTCATCCACAATGAATGTCCATTTATGTGGATAACAGATATGCAGACGTTTGATTTTTGCAGCGATCGTTCTAGCTGTGTTTGAATATATGCAGGTAATATGGCACATAAATCTGGCACAATATTTTCAGAGTTACCATGTAGCTTAGCTTATGCAAAGATAAATCAGTTTTATCTGTATAATCTTGAATGTGTATCTAAGGTTAGAGCACCAGTTTGTAAGCTGCTTCCAGTCACAGGCTGACCTAACCCTGCATATTCAGTGCCAGGGCATGTGCAGCTTCCAGCATTGAATGTCTGGCTGTTCCCAAGGTCTGTCCCTGAACCACCTTTAACCTAGCCAGTTATGGGATGGCCATTTAGTGGAGATATCCCGTGGCACTATCTGAATAAGTGTAAGTGCTGCTGAATATCAGCAGCTAGCCAGCTCAGCAAGACTCCTGCCCAATTAAACCTTTTTGAATATCGGCCCCATAGAATTTATTGGCAGTCCACAAGAGAGAGGAAACTTCAGCCAGTAGGGAGTCAATCTCCTCACCAGGTTTATTCTGCAGAGGAAGTCTGTTCTTTTCCCAGGACAAGAGGGGAAGGAATATCTTGATCTTCAAGCAGCCTGGCATAAGATCCAGTGGACCATAGCAAGGTAAGCTTCTTATTCTTTGTGGGGTATCTCCTCGCATCTTGGGTTATAGGAATAGTAAGGGAGTAGTGTAGGACTTTACAGCCTTTGGGCACTAATCCCCGTGGCATCAGCTGGTCTTAAGAGTGAATGACTTGCTAGGGACAACGGCTTGTCCTTACAGCCTTCTTACATGGGGTTAGTGTTAACCCAAAAGATACAGTGCTATGAAACCCCTAGGATGGTGTATATTTTAACATACTTTTATATTCAAAACATGATGAAATCCTTAATGTAAGCCTTAGAAATAATCCCATTGAGTAAAATAACTTAGACAGTAAATAATACTTTGATTAGTTTTTCAATATAAGTATCCTTGTGTAGGTATCTAAACACTTCATTTAGTAACTGACAATAATCTTCTTTAGTAGCAATAAATTTAACTAAATGTTCCTTATCCCCAGACCAGTCTATAACCAATGGGTTATGCCTTTCAGCTAGCAAATTGAGGCAGAGAACAACTTATGAGCCCTGCTCCAGCAGCCACTCACCTGTATTGTCTGTCTCCATCAGTTGTTGGCAGACATTCTGTGCAGCTGGCTCTGAACTGGACTGGTAGAGGTTGTTCATGAGCCCAGTTGGAGAATTAGTATCTTAGTTGAGCTAGAACATGAGGGGGAAATAATCTAGGGGCTTGTTGGGGCAGACAGCAGGCTTAAGGGACACCTAGGGGAGTTCAGGACACCCAGCCCCCAGCTTCTCTAGAAGGATGTAAGGAGAGTGACTGTCAGCCTGTCTCTCTCTTATGACTTCTTTCCCCCACCCCAGCCCTCCACTACCACTATAACAAAGCAAATAAAACAAAACCACTCAAAAAAGAGATCCTGCAGGAGTTCCAGGGGCAGCAGTGCTCAGGTGGGATTTAGACAGTAGCATTTCCAGGTTTCAAGGCAGCAGTAGGCCTGCAGTTAGGGTTGCCAGATTTTCCAATTGGACAATCTGGACCCCCCTAGACCCGCCCCCCCCCCAGTTCTGCCCATCCCCGACCTCAGTCCTGCCCTAGCCCCACCCACCGCTGCCTGCTCTTGTCCACTCGCTGCTCTTGTCTGCAAATCACGTCAGGCAGGGAGGAAGTCTGCGCATGCATGGATGTCACGCGATGACATCGCATGACACGATTTAAGGAGGCTTTTCAAGACCCAGATAAAGTGCTGGGTTTTGAAAAGCCATCCAGACCCCCAGACATGTCCAAGGAATTCCGTAAGTCTGGTAACCCTACCTGCAGTCATACCAGGAGTGGTGAAGGCAAGAGACTGTGAGTCAGTTGAGAGCATGCTGATTTTTTTTTGCAGCAGTAGCGAAGCCATTGAAGTGAGTGCAGCAAGACCAGGAATAATCCATAAATTAAGCCAAAGTGATATAGGCTTGTAAGAGGGTGCTTCCTTTAATAGCTACTGGTGCAGTTCCAGGGAATACAATTCCTGCAGTAGCAGGAAACAGTGGTGATAGAATGACTTTCCATGTCAGCAGAGGGGTACCCTAAGGAATCGGAGAAGGCAGCCTGTCCTGGCAGTGGAGGCTGCAAAAACTTCATATATAGTAGAGCCACATGGCAAGATCAGAATATATGGTAGCAATGGCCCTGTTAGCTGCTTCATCTCTCAACACTCAAGCCTCTCTTTCCACCACCTCCCCCCCCTTCCTGGCCCCAGTTGACAGATAATTATTTGGCTGTGTTGGAGGGCTTGTTAGATAGGCATCCTTGGGTCTGAGGAATTCTTTTTCCTCCGAGTTCCTACTCCTGCTCCACAAAGTGTGTTTTCTGAGACTAGCTCAGACTTTTCATCCAGCTCAGGTTGTGTTTCCTTGGACTGGGAGATTGAATGAACATGCACTGGCCAAAAAATACTCCTGAATCCCCTGAGGGACCAGGAGTCACAGTTGGCACTCTGTTGTGGGGGCTCTAAGCTGGAGAGGGCCTCCAGTGTAGTTGACCAAAAGGCTTTGATCCTGAATCTCATAGGAAGAACTACTCCTGTGGGTGGTGTTGGCTCTGTTAGTCAGGCTCTTTAGAGGGAATAACTATTAGATACTATAATGCAAGCATTAGCAGCACTCAGTATTGGCAAGTCTTTGGTGCAAGAGACAAGATTTCACTCACTAAACCTTTTCTGACTCACCATGTGATTCAGGCTATGATTTCAGAAGGGTAGAATGCTCCCTAAGCTCATCTCTTGGTTGCTAGGACTATGGCTAAACTCTACTCTGTGATTCCAGAAGAAAAGGAAAACCTGAAGCAACCAAATGTGTTTCAATGAGGTAATCCTGTCATGGCTTTGATGGCCATAAGATTGAGTGAGTGTAAGATGGGCGACAGAGGCTTTAGACCCCCCTCCTTTAGGTTTGCCCTGCATCAGTGATGCTCTATATATATGTGTTTTTTCCTTGGCATCTTCTAGGTCAAGTGTTGCAAAGAATAGTTTCTTATACTGAACTGGCCATCCTTGTTGTGCTAGACAGGTCCAGAAGACCATGTTACACATACCTCATATGCCTTAAGGTGAGAGAAGGCTTGCATCTCTCTCAGAAGAAGGGTCTATTGCTGTAGAGCATGGATCCAATGGACAATCTGTCTTACTTTTTGCCTTATGTTTTGCTCTTGAAAGTTCATATTTCAGGTGGAAAGATTATGTGGACAAGGTCATTACAACATTACTTCAGGCCTGTAAAAGATCTTCCTCCATAGTCTTGGAAGGTTTTGAGTCATAGTGTGTGGAAAGGGCATATTTACCACTTAGGGCTTTGATATCTCATCTCATATTCAATCCCTTTAATAGGAAGAGGCTTAAGAAAGGCTTGGCTATAGGCTTCTTGAAAGTCCAGGTGGCTGTTATAATAAGTATGCTCCTACTATGAATATCGTCACAAGCCACTGATACACAGATACAGGTATGGAGAAAGGGTATTTTATATAAAAAGTACCTTATTTTTCGCTCCATAGGGCGCACCTGACCATAAGACACACCCTAAATTTAGAGTAGGAAAACAAGAAAAAAAAACATTCTGAACCAAATTGTATACTTATATCAGGCTCTGCACCCAGCCCCTTCCCTCCCTGCCCTACCAGGCTATACAGCCAGCCCCTCTCCCTGCCAGGCTCCGCACCCTGCCCTACCCAACCCCGCACCCGGTACCCCCTCTGGTGTTCTAGTGGTAGGCCAGGACAGCAGGTCTAAGTGGTAGGAAGTCACAGTCCCTACCCCCACCCCGCCAGTCCAAAATTGGTTGCCATAGCTTCAACGATAAAGGTTGGGGGGGATGGGAAGAACCAAGACAAATGTTGACTAGGTTAAAAACCTGTCCCCGTTGCTGTTAATGATAATAGTGATAACGGGAACAAACGAGTCCAACCCCGAGGTCGGGTATACTCACAGGCGATGCTAAACCAGCTTAGACTTAGTCGTACAGCAATTATAACCGAAAGTTTTATAACAGAGTCTAGACAGAACTTGGATGTTGTGACTTAGACCATGTAAAACATGGTCTAAGTCACAAAAACCCACCTAAACTCACCAGATAAGCACTGCAAACACATAACACAGACCCCTCACACACTACTCCAGTGATCACCAATCCCCCCCTCCCCCACCCCATAAAAATTTTATTCACAGCCTCCAGACCATCATCACCTGGCCGCCTGGCATAGGAAAGCCTAGTCGTCCAGCTCAGAGGTAGCTTTAGTCGTGTTGGGGTGGGTTAGGAACCCATAGAGAAGAGTACCCATGCCTATAAGCCCCTGTAATCACTGCATTGATACTTAAACATGTGCACTGCCCTATACACCCCCAAAACCCTTTTTTACTGGCATATAAGTGGCTTCTACAGCCATAAGGGCTATTGAGGTGGTAGATAAGTGGGTCTAGGGGATTCTGGAGGTGGTTTGGGGGGCTCACCATGACTTATAAGGGAGCTGTAGTGAGGAGATGCCATGGCACCCTTTTTGTGAAGTTCACAACAGTGCCCTGTAAGGTACCCCACTATTTAGGTGGCATGTCTGGGTTTTCAATCCATCACTTTGCAGATCCCTCCTACGTCCAACAGGGCTTGTTCTAGGCGTTTTGGACGTGGATGGAAAGTTGGACGGAAATGTGGTAGAAAGATTGACGTTTTAGCGGCTTGGACGATCAGATCGGCAGGACGTATAATTAGACGATTTTCGAAAGTGAAAAAAAGTTGGACGTCTCTTTCGAAAATGTATCTTTTAGGCTCTTTTTAACTTTAGACGACTTGCGAGATGAACGTAATCGGACTTAGACGTCCCTTTCGATTATGCCCCTCTAAGTTTTTTATAATTGTAAAAAATTAAGTTGATCCATATTTGTCTCATAATTCTAGGCAGCACTATCAAGTTCAGATCTCAGTGTGGATCCATATAACTAACCTATGTTGCTGTTCATTTGTCTCAGCTCTGCTTTGTCAATAGAATATTAACAAGTTCCAGGACTGCTCTACCACTATGCTAGTTTTTCTTTGCCTCCGTCTGCTGGTCAGGGGACATTACTCACTGGTTTGTACTAGTCTAGCAGGATTCAAGGAAATGAAATTAACAAGAATAACTCTCATCAATAATTGTATTAAGCAGAATAGGGGTTCCATTACTGGTTCGCACACTGAATTAGTTCTATTCTATTCAGCATTTAATAGCACTTAGCAGATCCTGATGGCACCAAATATACAAGTGCTTTTTTAAATCCTAATTCCTTGAATAAGTAAATCACTGAATAGCCAAAGTTATCAATTTTAAAAATAAACGTTGATAGGGGACATTTTAGGGCTGGCCAAAAAAAAATCATTCAAGTGACAATATTCAGTTACTTAATTGATAACTTGTCCATCTAAATTACACCACACAGATAACTTATCTATTAAAGTTATATCTGCTATCTATTTCAGATTATATGGATTTTCAGTGATGCCACTGAAATTTCAATTACAAATGGACAATTTATCTGTTTAAATGCGGACTGCCCAGGTGAATGTTTCCACTTTGATTCTGCTTTGCATATTATTGAATATTATTGAGTCTCAAACAAAATTGTTTGATTTATATGCCTTTTATTTTTATCACACAAGAAAAGACACATTTCAGTTTAACAAGAGCATTGTGGTAAGAACTTTCTATCATACTTGAGGTTCACAAACCTTTTTTCTCAACACTGTAGGTGAGAGAAGGAGCCAGAGCTGCAGCAGCACCTGCCAGTGTGCACTGAGTCTCAGATCCATGGTGACTTAGGGCAGCTGATCTCTCCAGAATGCCCAGCAGGAGGTTCAGATGAGAAGGAGTAGAGCTGGTGCTACTCAAATGGCCTGGCTCCTTCCTTCAGAACTTGGGTGCCAGCTGAGATTGTTGCAGTAGATAACAGCTGAGAAAGTATGGGGGAATCTGAGGAGAAAAAGTCACAGGGAGGATTGTCTGGGAGTAGGCTCATTGGGAAGTATGTTCTGGAGGGGGCTGGGAATGCCATAAAGTGTGTGACTCCATTAAATGGCTCATATATATTTTCTGTTTCTTACAGGAAGGACTAGTATCTACTAACTGGAGGCCCTGAAGATCAAATTCAGGGCCATACGTTGACAGCTTCAGAAGCAAGAGCTGAAGGAAGAGCAAGGTAAGAATCAGACTATTACTTTGTGCCTATTAGTAAATACTACTTGATGTATTTGACCAGAGGGCTGCCGCGTGAGCGGATTGCTGGGCACGATGGACCACTGGTCTGACCCAGCAGCGGCAATTCTTATGTTCTTATTACAGGGATTCTAATATTATTTCTTTTCAGTACCACCTTAATTGAACCCCTCACCATTTTTGTCACATGATGGGCAATTCTGTAACAGGCCTTCCCTTTAGGAGCCTATTTTATAAAAGAAAGTAGATATCTATTGTCCTTTATAGCAATGGTCCCCAACCCTGTCCTGGAGGCCCACCAGGCCAATCGGGTTTTCAGGCTAGCCCTAATGAATAAGCTTGAAAGAGATTTGCATATAATGGAAGTGACAGGCATGTAAATCTGCTCCATGCATATTCGTTAGGACTAGCCTGAAAACCCGATTGGCCTGGTGGGCCTCCAGGACAGGGTTGGGAACCACTGCTTTATAGAATACTAACCTAACCAGTTAGATACACCTTTAACATTTGGGTGCGGACAGTTATACTTGCCATCAAGCCAGTGTAAGTTCAGGCACCTAAGTGTGGCAGCTGCCTGTGTAATTTTAGTGTTCTATAAGTTATACATATAAGTAGGAGCCCTGTCCACATTCCACATATGCAACATCCCTGTTTGTCACCCTTGCACGCTATGTAAGTTAAGTGGATGTTTGCAGTATAGCACTCAGGCAGCATGCTGACATATACAAGCATAAGTGTGCGCATACAGTATGCACATATATGCTAGCATTCTAAATATTTTGCATGTACAACATACATGTAAATATTGGTGCCTATAATATAGAATTGCCCCCATAATGTCTAATCTGTTCCCTCTGTGTATACACACTTTCCACACTCAGTAATAGAAGGTATTGTCTTTTTTTTTTTTTCTTTATTAAAGTATTTCAAAATACAAAAAAACTTTAAAATCTTATTTCAAAACATTCTTATACATTATTATAATAACAATAATTAACACTTTCCTTTCTTCCAAGCTTTTCAGCTGATACATTATTATAATATTAACCATTAAGAATATCTAAAAAGAAAAACCAAAAAATATAACTAATCAAAATCATATTCATTATTAACATGATTGTCCAAAGCCCCCCCTCCAAACCCCAAACCACCCCCCAACCACGAGGCCAGAAGGCAACATAGCTGATATAGCTTCCCTGAATGGAAAAATCTTAGTGATCAAAATAGTATGGAGTTCTTATGCTTTCAGGCGGACTTCTTGGGTCACCAGGCTGCCAGTGGTATAAATTATTAACTGGACTTATTAAAAAGAAACCAAACACTGGTATGAGAGACATTTGGAGCATAGAGATCAAACATCAAATTTCTGTGTCTAAATGGACACAAATTTGGACTTGGAGGATGAGATGTACAATGTCAGCATCTATGAGGCAAACATGTTTTTTTCTGTGACATAGAGCATTATGAACCCCTGTTCGGTTACAAAAATTGGATAGCTCTGTCTAATAGATGTTGGCACTGTCATCTTGAAGCAGGGACTTTAGATCATTTGTTATTCTACTGTCCATTTGTTATGACTTTTTGGAAATCAATTTGGGACCAAATTAATTGTTTATTAGAAAACCCAGTGGCATTATCATATGATACTGTGCTGTTTGGTATGGCAATGAGAGCAAAAAGTCAGATTTCTTCAAACAATAACAAATTATTACTTATAATGACTGGGGTTGCCATTCAACAAATTACTTATAACTGGAAGAACTGGAGTAGATTAAATTATAATTTTTGGTGGAATTCCCTATGTCACATGTATAAAATGGAAAGATTTATTGCAATACAGCAAGGATGTTTTAGGAAATTTCAAGATGTGTGGGAGCCATTAACAAATTATTGTTCTGATTGGATGACATTTTTTCCCTTAAGTTACAATTATGAGGGGGGAGAGGGATTATTTTATTATTATATGTTGTACAATATATGTGATTATATTATAGGAAGGGGTGGGAAGGATGGGTGATAATAGCATATTATTTGTTATCTTGATGATTATTAAGTGATATATATATGATTAATTTATCTTGACATATTGATACACTTATTGTACGTTTGAAAATGAATAAAGAATTTTTTTAAAAAAAGAAATAAACATCTCCAACCAAATTCCCCCCTTAAGAACAAGAGTACAGCAAAAATATATTGGAAAAGTTTCATCATAGTGAAACTTCAGAAACATTAACAGAGCCATTACAAACGATAAGCTAAAAAAACTGAGAGGTGAGTTCTTATCCACCTCTGGTAAAAGTCCAAAGATTCAACCCTAAAAGAAAAATAAAATTCACCACAAAATCATATCCCACACCCTCACCATGCATTCCAAAGAGTCCACCATGAACTCCCTCCGAGCTCATGAATGGAGTCTACCTAAAAAATTAAGCACTAAGGTTTTGGCCTTATGAGTGAGAGATTGAATATAGTTATTCCATATTCATTAAAAAAACTGTGCTCCCTTAGAGGACCATTGAGCCTGTCTATGTCTGCTCCAGCAACATGAGGGCATACAAGCTATTCCGCCAATTCCAATAAGAGGGAGTTTCCTCTCCAAGCCATACTCCCAAAATAACTTTTCTTCCCAACACTCCCACTTTCCTAAACAAAAGACAGTGATATCAATTATGTAACCGGAAAGCTTCATAAAAATCCAAAATAAACCCAGCTGAGGAGAAGGGAATTGGTTTGGCTAAGCAACATCTCTAGATAACACACTAAGGATTTCCAAAAATGCTTTACTCTAGGGCATGATTAAAAGAATTAGTGCCAGATCAGCATTTCTGACTTATCGGAGAATCTACCCTAACAGATTTGAAAACTCGCTCTTGAGTGAAATATGCGCAACGCAGTGTATGAAATTGGCATTCTCTGAGCTTTACACTAACAGAAATGATGGGTATCCTCCGGAGGAGGTGATGGATGTCTGGAGACTCCACTGGCAAGCCCAAATCTCCACTCGATTTTACCTGTAATGCATCCTGTGAACGATTCTTAGATAAATTGTTCACCTCTTTATAAATGAAAAAGATACAGATATCTCCTCCTCTGGGAACTTTTAAAAATATTCTTTCACAGAAGCCCCCATAGGGAATTCCAAAGCCCCCACTGCCAACAAGGAAACACAATGATGTAATTGTCTATAAGCAAAAAGATCTTTAGTCTCTACCACATTCATGTGCAGCAAAATTCTCCCAGGCTGCCAGTCATCCCCTAACACCTAGCATATGACTCAACAAAGTCTTCCCCGCTCAGCCCATCTATGAAAGCTAGCTTTATCTCTACTAGGAGGGCACTGTAGATTTCCCTGAATAGAGAGTTGATCCAAGACCATGGCTGAGCCACCCATGAGGCACACCCATATCTGACAAGACAGCCTGCAAGGACCCCAACACAACACCTCGACACAAAAAATAGGCAAAACTATCTGAGTAAAAGTTCCAAGGTGAATAAAATGCCCGCTCATAAGATGTCCAAGTGTAAATTTATTAGTCGAGAGTTCAATCTCCCAGATAGCAGAGAAGGCAGGCTTGTTTATACTTAAAAAAAAATCAAGAATCCCCTTACCACTATGTTTCCAAAAACCAATTAAATTTGAAAAAGCTGTTTTTGGCTTCTGCCCTCCACAACAAAATTTAGAGAGGAGTTTATATAAAAAGACCACGTCTTTCTTCAAAAGCTAAATCAGCAACAACTGCATAGAATAAAGCCTTTTGGGAAAGAGTATCATGTTAAACAAGTGGACTCTACCTTGAAGAGAAACTGAAAGGAGCATCCATTTATCCAAAGAGGATTTTGTATAATAGGGAAGATCTAACAGAGAAATCGATTAACTGTGCACCCGTGTAGATCTTGCTCTGAAGATATTGCCTCTGCAGAATCCACCGTTCTAGGATTTAAGGGTAAACTAGATGCACATCTCCTTAGGAGTGGCATAGAGTGACACGGGTAAGGGTATATTAGGTACACATCTCCCTTGGGAAGCATACAGTGACATGGGGACTTAATCTATGCCAGGGCACACCTGGCGGGGCCTCCGCGTGTGCGAATCACCGGACTTGATGGACCCAGGGTCTGATCTGGAAATGGCAACTCTTATGTACTTATGTTTATTAAAATTTTTATATTAGACCCTGTAGAAGAAGCCAATTAGGGACTTCCTTAGGCTCCTCCATAAGGAAGTCCCTGATTGGCTCAGGCCCCTCCCTAGAGAGGAGCCCGAGGCACCTGAGCCAATCATGGCCTTAGGCCCTCCCCATGCATCACATGGGTTGGGAAAGGGGAGGTATGCTATCGGGAGGCTTCTTTTCATATTTTTTTTATTGGGCAGATATTTTGCACATGCAAAATATCTGTGCCATGAAAAAAAAAAGTCTCCTGACAGAAGCCCTGTCAGCAGTGACAGGAGGCTGCTTCTCCTGTCACTACTGTCAGGGCTCTGCACCGACTGAATCGCTCACTGAGCGATTGAGCCGGGGAGTTTGCATGCAAATGATTTGCATGCAAACTTGATAGTGAATCAATCGCTGTTTAAAATCGGTCAACAGTAGGCGGTGGCTGCTGCCAGAAAGATGCTGGGATGTATAAAGAGAGACGTAGCCAGTAGAAGAAAGAAGGTGTTGATGCCCCTGTACAGGTCATTGGTGAGGCCCCACTCGGAGTATCGTGTTCAGTTTTGGAGACCGTAACTGGCGAAGGACATAAAACGTGAAGCGATCCAGGGGAGGGTGACGAAAATGGTAGGAGGTTTGCGCCAAAAGACGTATGAAGAGAGACTAGAAGCCCTGAATATGTATACCCTAGAGCAGGGGTTGGCAACTCTGGTCCTCGAGGTTCAGAATCCAATCAGGTTTTCAGGATTTCCCCAATGAATTTGCATTGAAAGCAGTGCATGCAAATAGATCTCATACATATTCATTGGGGAAATCCTAAAAACCCGACTGGATTTTGGCCCTCGAGGACTGGAGTTGCCCACCCCTGCCCTAGAGGAAAGGAGGGACAGGGGAGATATGATTCAGACATTGAAATACTTGAAAGGTATTAATGTAAAACAAAATCTTTCCCAGAGTAAGGAAAATGGTAAAACCAGAGGACATAATTTGAGGTTGAGGGGTGGTAGACTCAAAAGCAGGGGTCCCCAAAGTCCCTCCTTGAGGGTTTTCAGGATTTCCCCAATGAATATGCATGAGATCTATGTGCATGCACTGCTTTCAATGCATATTCATTGGGGAAATCCTGAAAACCCTACTGGATTCGGCCCTCAAGGAGGGACTTTGGGGACCCCTGCTCAAAAGCAATGTAAAGAAATTCTGCTTTAAGGAGAGGGTGATGGATGCTTGGAATGCGCTTCCGAGAGAGGTGGTGTAGAGGAAAATGGTGACAGAGTTCAAAAAAGCGTGGGATGAACACAGAGGATCTAGAATCAGAAAATAATAGTAAATATTGAAGAACTAAGGCCAGTACTGAGCAGACTACGAGGGCACCTACACTGAGGCATTCTATTGCAAATTCTATATATGGAACCCAAATTTATGAATGTGCCTGAGAAGATTGCACAAAGTAATTGCTTAACAAAGTCAATGTTATCAATAATTAAGTGCTAACACCCAATTATTGATGTTAATTGGCACTCAGTATTTGCATACACATCTAGAGGATCTAGAATCAGAAAATAATATTAAATATTGAACTAAGGCCAGTACTGGGCAGACTTGCATGGTCTGTGTCTATAAATGGCCTTTTGGTGGAGGATGGGCTGGGAGGGTGTAGATGGGCTGGAGTGAGCTTTGACAGAGACTTCAGTAGTTGGAACCCAAGCACAGTACCGGGTAGAGCTTTGGATTCTTGCCCAGAAGTACAGTAGTTAAGAAGAAAAACAAAAATCAAATTGAATCAGGTTGGGCAGACTGGATGGACCATTTGAGTCTTTATTTGCCGTCATCTACTATGTTACTATGTATCTTTAGTGAATCTGGGTCTTAATTACTTAAGTTCTCACAACCTTTGTTGTAATAAATCCAAATTAGCTCAGTATCCAAAAATTGTCCTGTTTATCCATTTATGTACCAGTCAAACCTGTAAATTTGCAGAATACCTTTTGCAGGTAAACATACATTTAGATATTTAATTGGCAGCAAAATGACTAAACACCCTATGATAAGGGTGCAGATATGGGTCTGTAAGTACAAGGGGGATTCATGAAGATGGTACATGGTCAGGGCATAACACAAGTTATGATTGCAATTACTGCAAGCACACCAATGCTGAGTTAACACTAATATTCTGTAACAGAATCTTGGGTGCTCAGATGCCATTATAAAATATGCTCTTTATGGTTTAATTGTATTTAATATACTGCCCTTCCTTAGGCAATAAGTTTCAAGTTTATGAGGATTTTATATACTGCCTATCAAGGTTATCTAAGCGGTTTTTACAATCAGGTACTCAAGCATTTTCCCTATCTGTCCCGGTGGGCTCACAATTTATCTAACGTACCTGGGGCTATGGAGGACTGAGTGACTTGCCCAGGGTCACAGGGAGCAGTGCGGGGTTTGAACCCACAACCCCAGGGTGCTGAGGCTGTAGATCCAACCACTGCGCCACACTCTCCTCAACAGAGTGGTTTATAAAATTACAATTAAAATAGAAAGGAATGCCATATCCCAAACAAAAAAAAAAAAAACCCGCAAGGGACAGCACAGAATGAAAAAAGAGGACATATAGCATTATGCGAGCTGCCTCACTAGTAAACCCTCACGACACCAGAGTCGTCTAATTCGGAGTTCTTCAACCACCGGTCCATGGACCGGTGCCGGTTCTCAGAAATTTCCTGCCGGTCCACAGTACGATAGATGCATTGTTGATAAGATTATATTGTGTGTGTATATATGAAAAATGAATGGAAAAAATAGTGTTACAATTAGGACTATGGGGGCAGGGTCTGGGGTGGAGATTGGGTAGAGATGGGCAGGGTCTGGCCCACGACTTAGCCCAGTGTTTTTCAACCGCTGGTCTGCGGACCGATGCCGGTCCACAAAATAATTCTTTTATTTCTGCCGGTCCATAGGTGTAAAAAGGTTGAAGAACACTGATCTAATTGATTAGAAAAAGCTTTCTTAAAAGAAATGTTTTCAGAGTAATAAATTTCAAATAAATAGATTTCAAGGCACACTGTATTTGGAAGAGAATTCCAAAAAGATGGTGAAATACAAGAAAAAAGCTCTCTAGTTAATCTATAATAATAAAACCCTAAGCATGCATACGCACTTCTACCTGCCAGGGATCTACGGAACACGGAAGTAGGAGTGTGCATGCATGCTTAGGGTTCTGTTTTCGTGTAAGGCAGTTCATCATCATCGCCCCCCCCCCCGGCGCACCAAACCCCCGTTGACCCTCCCACCGCAAGACCACCACAAACCTCCCGGCTCCAGCAGCGTCCGCAACACTCTAAACACGCTGCTTCGCAAGGAAATCAGGGCAGTAGAAGGCCGCGAAGCAGCGTGTTTAGAATGCTGCGGACGCTGCTGGAGCCGAGAGGTTTGTCGGTCGTCTCGCGGTGGGAGAGTCAGTGGGGTCGGCTGCACGGCGACAGTAGTGGCGAGGGGGGAGATGGAAACATGCTGCTCAAGGGTTATACTGCACAGGGGGGTGGGAGGGAGACAGGCAGGCTGGCTTCGGAGGATGGTGATGAGACAAAGTCTGGAAATCAGTGAGGGGGACATAGGAAGGAGGCACTGGGGGCACTAAGGACATAGGATGGGACACTAAGGACATAGGAAGGAGGCACTGGGGGCACTAAAGACATAGGAGGCACCGAGGGAACTAAAGACTTAGGAAGGGGCACTAAAGACTTAGGAAGGAGGCACTGGGGCCACTAAGGACATAGGAAGGGGTACTAAGGACATAGGAAGGGACACTAAGGACATAGGAAGGAGGCACTGGGGGCACTAAAGACATAGGAGGCACCGAGGGCACTAAAGACTTAGGAAGGAGGCACTGGGGCCACTAAGGACATAGGAAGGGGTACTAAGGACATAGGAAGGGACACTAAGGACATAGGAAGGAGGCACTGGGGGCTCTAAGGACATAGGAAGGAGGTACTGGGCACTAAGGACATAGGATGGGATCTACTCTAGCACCCGTTTATGTAACGGGCTTAACACTAGTTCATAATAACTGCATAAACAGAAGGAATTTGAAGACTGATTATTCAAAGAATGCAAAAGCTTTGATGGACAATAAGAACTAATGAGAGAAGAGAGAAGCTGGACTATTACAGTGAATTGATTTAAAAGTTAAAATAAGAATTTTAAATTGAATATGAAAAGAAATTGGAAGACAATGATGCTGGAGATATAAAGGAGTAAGCTGATCAAAACGAGAGGCATTAGAAAGAATACAAATAGCTGTATTGTGGATAGTTTGTAATCTACAAATCTGTGCGGCATAGGATCTTCCACTTGCAGCATTGTTTTCAAAGAGACCAACTTGTGTCCACACTTAATATTCTTCATTTTGTATTTACTTGAAGACATTCAGAATATGTAGTGTTTTTTGTTTTTTTTTAAACTGATCAGGAACATAATGAATGATTTTTCTGCATTATATTGAATTATTGAAGTCTAAGTGGCAGCTTTAGGAGTACAGTAGTTTTATTTGTTAGTTTTACAGTCTTCCTTTCCACTAATAGAATTATATCTGGCATAAAAAAGCACAAAATAGGCTGATGTTTGAGCCAGATGTTTCAGCCTATTTTTTGGATGATTTAAGTGTGTTTCACAAGTGTTAAGAAGGGATTAGTAAAAAAGCACAAGCCATCCTGCTGACACCATCCATAGTAAAGTATGGAGGCAGCAGCATTATCTAGAAGGGACAGGGAGGTATGTAAAATTTGAAGGGAAGAGAAATGGTGCAAAGTACAGACAGATCCTGGATGAAAACCCATCCCATAGAAACATAATGGCAGATAAAGGTCAAATGGCCTATTCAGTCTGCCCATCCACAGCATTCAATATCTCCTCCTCTCCCTAAGAGTCTATCATAGACATCCTCTTCCAGTCTGTCGTAAACCTGGGCTGATCTACAATAGGAGAAACTTGAGTCTTTTTGAATGGCCTAGTCAAATCTCCAACCTGAATTCAATAGGAAATCGGTGGCAAGACTGCAGTCCATAGATAATCTCCAGCTAGATTGACAGAGTAAGAGGTTCTGTTAAGAAAATGGGGGGGGGGAAACTCTACCATTCTAAATGCTCATGCCTGTTATTGTTGCAAAAGGGGCTTCCTCAAGTTTTAAGACAAAGGGTGTGAAGACATATGCAGTCATTTTTTTGACATTACTAGTCTTAATTTCTTTTCAAATATTTCTAGAATTGTTTTCACATTGAAAGTGTAGACTATGGTGTGTAGATCTGTGAAACAAACTCCTATTTTAATGTGTTTTGAATTATATTTTTTTAGGCTACTGATTGTGAAAAGGGTACAAGGGTGTGAAGATTTTCACAAGGCACTTTTCTTACTAAACCCTTGGCTATCTCTGTACTCCTCCTCTCAAATATTTGATCTTTGAAAGTTTTGTGCAATTCTTAACACTGCTTTTGGCTTTGTACAAACAGCTGAAATGTACCATAGGCGCCTACATGATTCTAATAACTACATTATTATCCTGGGTTTTTCTCATCACCTGATTCAGATCTAGTAGCCTTTTGGAGTATATTTCACTACCTGATTGTGTGCAGCTGTACAATACTAAGGTGCTCTCAGTTTTTCCTGAAGTTCATGTTCTTTCATGTCTTAAAGGGGTTTTTTTTTCTCTCTTAATACAGGTGGCCAGTCCTATGTCCTGGCCACACCCGTAAAACAGCCAAAAGAGGAGGAAAAAGCCTACCTGTCATAACTGCCCTGTCAGTCACACTTCACATGCCTGGTCTGGTGACACCACCAGCCTCACCGCTTCAAGCCCTGCCATGTTTCCATCAGCTCCCGTTGGTCCTGGGGTCAGATTGTCAACCTCTTTGTAGCCACTATGAATCTCAGGTCTAGGTGAGTCACCATGAAAAATTTGTTGGGCAGAGCTTCGGGCCCTTACAGATGCCATGTGGCAATAGGGAACCCATAGTTCTGCCTCCAGTCACTAGTTGTGTTTTTAATTTGTTTATATACATTTAGACCTTTTTTTTGTTGTTATTGTAATGGTAAATAAAGAATCACATTTCCATTTATCCCACGTGTTTTGTATTTTGTCTAAACAACAGGGTATTATTTGCATTTCTATATATTTCCTTACATCTTTCCTTATGAGGGTAGAGACAAGAAGCCTGCTTGCATTGCCATTATTAAAAACTACAGAAATAGTGTTCCTTGGAGAAGGTAATCATGATTTATAAAGCAGTTGGGAGTAGTTGTACAGATTCAAGGAAGTGGTGACAATATTCGTACAGGTGTGGAAAAACACATTGTCAAGGCACTTCAAAAGAATGGATACCTGATTCTCTCAGGTTATTTTGTTTCTGTTTTTACATGGATGCCTTGCCTCCATAACATTCTCCCAAATGGCAAACATGGAAGATAGAATGCATGACCTGGACACCCCTGCTTAGTGAGTGAGACTTGGAATGGTGATTTGTATCTGTCAGGGAAGGAACCAGGGTCTTAGATATGTCAATCAAGGCTGTGGGACACAGGCTGCAGGCCAAGAGCTTAGGGTGTTGGCAGGAGAACATTTTATAAACAGTGTAAGATAGGAAAGTGGCGAAGCAGACTTCATAGCATGCAAATACCAAACTCTGTCACCCAACTCTATAAGGAGACCTGTTTATGATATCTGATACCCAGAAATAAATTTTTTTTCAGCAAAAATTCTATTCCATGTAACATAGTGACGGAAGATAAAGACTGAAATGGTCCATCCAGTCTGCCCATTAGTTATTCTCATTAGAAATACATGATTAAATTAACTTGTCTCTTCTTTGATATTTCTGGGCCATAGACTCGGGCCCACCTGGTATTGTCCTAGGTTCCAACGGCTGAAGTTGACATCTAAGCTCATCCAACCATCCCGTTGTTTGCATGATATCTACTGTAAAGTCTGGCCAGTATCGTCCTCAAGTTCCAAGTTAGTGGACTGGCTATCCAATATTGCTATATAATATATTATAATAGGTATCTGAAAGTTTTCCATTGTTCTGTCTATGAAATGTTGGCGACCTATAATTGGATATTTTTCTGCAAACCATACACAGTCTGACACCGTCTCAAAGGAGGAAATGCAGTGTATACATTTGTACATGTTCCATTGTCACTCTCTAACTGCCCAGCAAATATACAATGTGGTTGTATTCATTAATCTACAGCCAAACTTCACAACACCATAGCATGCAGAATCAAAGCTTATATTTTTGGCTCTTCTATTTACCTGGACCCATGTCACACAGAGCTTTACAGAGCACCTAAACACTGTCCTAACGCCCATACAAGTATTTCTTGTCCACATAGGAAAAATGCGCTCTCCCTCACAAAGTCCATAGCTTCTGTGTACATGACTTGTTAACAGAGCATTAAAAAAAACTCTGACTTAGTTCCAGCCACTAAGTAAATTCTGCAGTATGGCCAATTTGCACATCTATAGTGTCTGCCTATACCCAAGATTTCCCACATGTAAAGCAAGTCCATTGTGGTGTTAAGAATGCTTATATACTGCTTTCCTGTCTAACAAAGATGTCCAAAGTTGTTTTTTTTTTTATAATGAATCATAAAACAGTACATAAAACTAAACACACAGTAAGTGATGGCAGATAAAGACCTGCACAGTCCATTGAGCCATACCCACTACTCTGTGCAGGTTATAGTTATGCTTAAATACTGGTTACCAAGTTTCCAAGTTTATTAAAATTTTACTATCTTGCACCTTGGGAAAACTATCAGGGCAGCTTTACAATCTAAAATACAATAATGTGCATACATTAGATACAATAAAATCATAAGAACATAAGAATAGCCTTACTGGATCAGACCAATGGTCCATCAAGCACAATAGCCCGTTTTCACGGTGGCCAATCCAGGTCACTAGTACCTGATCAAAACCCATGGAGTAGCAATATTCCATGCTACCGATCCAGGTCAAGCAGTGGCTTCCCCCATGTCTTTCTCAATAACAGACTATGGACTTTTCCTCCAGGAACTTGTCCAAACCTTTCTTAAAACCAGTTGCGCTATCCGCTCTTACCACATCCTCTGGCAGCGCATTCCAGAGCTTAACTATTCTCTGAGTGAAAAAATATTTCCTCCTATTGGTTTTAAAAGTATTTTCCTGCTCATCGTTCCTGAGCACATGGAACGCTTTCCAGAATAGACTATATTCTTACCATGAAAAACACTTTCCTTAATATTGATTCGGCAGCTATAGGCTCCTCAGCTATTTCAGATCATTCGCTGGTTTGGGTAGATATGAATGTGGGCTTTGGTTTACGAGGTCTGGTGCGTTGGCGCTTCCCTAGTTACTTGGCAACCGATGATCATTTTAAGGATTATCTGCAGAAGAAATGGGAAGACTATTTGGATTTCAATGAACAACATTTACAAGAATCGGAATTGTTTTGGAGTACGGCCAAAGTGGTACTCCGGGATGACTATATCGCCCATGCTATAGTGTGAAATCGTCTGTTGTCTAGGGGTTTACTTCATTTGGAGCGCGAATTGGCAATAGCCAAACATCATTATACTCATTACCCGTCCCCTACTACTAAGGAAACACTGATTTCCACTGAGACATCTCTTAACTCGCACATACATGAACACACTACTAAAATGTTGTTCTATCAGAAGTTTAAATATCACAGTTATGGTAATCGATCTGGGACTTTGTTAGCTAATTTGACCAAAAGGGCGATAGGATAGAGATTCATTTTGAGTGTCACTGATGGGTCGGGGATGCTCCAACATAAAACTCAACAGATAGCTAAAATCTTTTGGGATTATTTTCAGGATTTTTATGCCGCTCAGGACTCGGGCTCTAGCTCTTTGATTGGCAACTATTTGGCAGATTCTGGTTTACCCCAGTTGACAGATTTAGAACAAGATTCTTTGAATGCTCCCATTACTATACGAGAATTGAAGAAGGTGATTCAATTACAGTGTAATTATTCAGCACTGGCCCCAATGGCTTTACGGCCAAGTTTCATAAGTTAATATCACCATATATCAGTTACCCTTTACGGGATTATTATACTCATGTTGTTGATGGGGGGCAATTTCCGCTAGGGGCTAATGAGGCTTTGATCACCCTGTTATTGAGAGGAAGGAGGTATCTTCTCCTGAGTCTTACCATCCGATTTCACTACTTAACGTAGATATAAAAATTTTAGCTAACATTTTAGCAGATTGACTTTCTCATCTCCTTCCCAGATTAATTGGCCCGGAACAGGTGGGCTTTGTGAGGGGCAGGCAGTCTGTGCAGAATGTCCGCAAGGTGATAATGGCGATGGCACACACACAACATCAAGACATACCTATGCTGTTGGTTAGTTTAGATATGGCCTGAGCTTTTGATCAAGTTGATTGGACATATTTCATGGCGACAGCAGGAAATATTTCTTCACCGAAAGGGTGGTTGATCATTGTAATGAACTTCCACTGCAGGTGATTGAGGCCAGCAGCGTGCCAGATTTTAAAAGTAAATGGGACACGCATGTGGGATCTCTAGGGGGGTAAAGTCGAAGGGGGTGGGTCATTAGAGTGGGCAGACTTGATGGGCTATGGCCCTTTTCTGCCGTGATTTTTCTATGTTTTCTATATTTATTTGGTGTGTTGGATTATATGGGGGTGGATGGCTGGTATGCTAGGGCGTTGCAGACTCTGTATACGTCTCCGGTGGCCCGTTTATTAGTCAATGATACTATCACGGAACCATTTTCAATTGGGTGGGGAACACAACAGGGATGTCCCCTATCCCCACTATTATTTCTTCTTTATTTAGAGCCGGTTTTGAGAACAATTTTAAAAGATCCTGATGTTTCCAGTGTTACTTTTTCTACTCACACCATTAAGACATTGGCATTTGCTGATGATTTACTGTTCACACTTACTCACCCCTTACACTCTATCAATCTCCTGATACAATTTCTCTTGAGAAATTTAGGTTCTATTAGGGATTTTCCTTGAACTGCCAGAAAACTAAGGCCTTAGCTGTACCGTTGACGTTGCAGGATAATTGGGTGGGGGATTTTCCATTTACATGGGCCCAGGCATCAATTAAGTATTTTGGAGTTTGGATACCACAAGATCTTACCACCCTTTATGCCTGCAATGTTGACTCTTTATTGCAGATCCTCAAAATTTGGTCCACTTTTCCTTTGTCAGTGGTGGGTCTGGTGGCTCTGTATAATATGGTGCTTTTTCCAAAATATGGTTATTCAGATTTCAGGTTTTACCAATTTTACTGTCACATTCCCATTATGTCCAACTAACGAGAGGGTTACAGCAATATGTATGGGGAGGCAAGCGGCCACGTATGACTTTTATTAGGGTATGTCTGCCTAGGGAGCGGGGAGGTTATGGTTTATTTAATAAACTAAACTAAACTAAACCTTAAGTTTATATACCGCGTCATCTCCACGGAAGTGGAGCTCGACACGGTTTACAGGGATTAAAAATAAAGAGGAGGAACTACAATGGAAGGAGGGAGAGGTAAGGTGAACAAGGACGGAGGAGGTACATAGAATAATGGAGAGGGAGGGAGTGGTTACATTTTATTGAAAAGCCAGGTTTTCAGATGTTTTCTGAAATGTTGGAGGGAGGTCGAACTCCGAAGATGGGCCGTAAAGCTGTTCCACAGCTCAGTGATCCTGAAGAGGAGGGATGTACCATGTTTTCCTGTATGGGAGATGCCAATTAGAGAAGGGAAGGATAGTTTGAATTTCTGAGTGGATCTGGTGGAGTGAGTGCTCGAGAGCCAAGATAGTGGGAAGAGGGGAGGAAGGATGCCGTGAAGAGATTTGAAGGTAAGACAAGCGCATTTGTAGCGAACCCTGAGGAAGACTGGGAGCCAGTGAAGCTTAGACAGAAGCGGGGAGACGTGGTCAAATTTGCCTTTTGCGAAGATTAATTTAGCTGCGGTGTTCTGAATCCGCTGAAGTCTGAGAAGATGTTTCTTTGTTAGGCTTAGAAAGATGGAGTTGCAGTAATCGAGTCGGGATAGAATGATGGATTGGACAAGGACGGCGAAATGTTGTTGGTGGAAGCAGGATCTAACTTTTCTTAGCATATGGAGATTGAAAAAGCATTTTTTTACTAGGGAGTTGATGTGGTCGTTAAAGGACAGTGTAGAGTCAATGATGATTCCCAGAACTTTGCTAGAGTGCTCAAGCTGCAGATTGGTGCCAGAGGAAAGTGGGATGTGGGAGGGTAGCTGATCCAGTTTCGGGCCGAGCCAAAGTAGTTTTGTTTTGGCCTCATTTAGTTTCATTTGAACAGTGAGGGCCCAGGATTGTAGACTTGTTATACAGGATGAGATGTTAACCGAGAGGTTGGTGAGGTTAGAGTCGGTCTCAATAAGGACGAGGATGTCGTCGGCGTAGGTGTAAAGTGTCTCCGAGGTGGAAAGTTGGAGGAGTTTCAGGGAGGACATATAGACATTGAAAAGAATCGGGGATAAAGGTGAACCCTGCGGGACTCCGCAGATCGGTTTCCAAGGGGAGGATGAGGAACCCTTCATGTTAACGAGGTAGGAACGGGACCGTAAGAATTTTGAGAACCAATCTAAGACCGTGGAATTTATGCCAATTTCAGAAAGTTGGAGGATTAGTATGTCATGGTGGACAATGTCGAAAGCTGCGGAGAGGTCAAATTGGAGAAGGACAGCAAATTTGTTGCAGGAGTGAAGTTGTTGGACCTTTGAGATTAAAGAGGCTAGAAGGGATTCAGTGCTATAGTTGGGTCTAAATCCATGTTGGTAGGGTAGGAGAATGGAGAATCTCTCGAGATAGGATGAGAGTTGGGTGGCTATGATGGATTCCAGCATTTTGGTCAGGAGAGGGATATTAGCTATTGGGCGATAGCTGGAAGGGATGGAGGGGTCGAGATCAGCTTTTTTCAGAAGTGGGGACAGGGAAATGTGTCCCATTTCTGTAGAAAACAGGCCTGAGAGCAGGGCGGAGTTTAAGATTTTGGTGAGAGATGAGATGGCCTGTGCTGGAATGTTCTCATATAGGTAGGAAGGGAAAGGATCCAAGGAGCAGTTGCAGGCTTTTAACTTGAGGCAGAGCTTAGAGACCTGAGAGTCGGACACAGGCTCGAAGGCGGTCCAGGATCTGTCGGCTGGGATATGGTTCACCTCGGTTAAATTGGGGTTGGAGGTAGTGGGCATCAGAGAGTTGTAATCGGGTGTGGGGGGGAAGGAGCTTCGTAAGGTAGACACTTTCTCATTGAAAAATTTTGCTAGATCGTTCGCGGATGGAGAAGAGGGGAGTGGGGAGGAATCGTGTTTGGAGGATATGGAACGCCAGATGTTGAACAGAGTGTTGCTTTGGTTGTTGGAGCATGAGATTTTGTTGCCGTAGTAGTTCTTCATTGATTTTTTTAATTCGGTGTTATAGAACCTAATGGAGGCCCTCCAGGATTGTCTGTCCGTGGGGGAATTGGATTTTTTCCATTTTCGTTCCAGTGATCGACATTGCTGCTTTAGTTGTCTGTGGTAGGGAAGGTACCAGGGGGCCTTGCGGGAGTAGGAGACAGTTTTTGTGGATAGGGGAGCGAGGGAGTGGTAGGTGGTCTCAGAGAGGGTGATCCAATTGTGCCAGTTGGATTCAGGGCTTGAAGGGTTGGGGGTAGTGGTGAGTAGGTTAAGAAGTTTGGCCCAGAACAGGTCGCTCGCAATTTTCTTTCGGAAGGTGATAGTATTGGGGGAACGGGAAGGGGGTTCGAGGTGGGACATGAAAATGGGGAGGCAGAAAGCCCCTAGGAAGTGGTCGGACCAAGGGACAGGGTCCCAGCGAGTGTCGCTGATTAAAGTTTTGTGTTCGGTGAGGTCAATGAAGCTGATGATGTCTAACGCATGCCCCTTTTCATGGGTTGGGGAGGGAGCCAGGGGGGGGAAGCCTAAAGAGGTGAGGAAGTTGTTGAGATCAATAGCATCCTTGTTGGTGGTATCATTTATGTGAAGATTAATGTCCCCAATGATTAGTAATCTTTGGAATTTGAGGAAGGCGTTTGTAATGGATTCGAGGACGAGGTCGGAGGATTTGTTCCAGGGGGATGAAGGTGGGCGGTATAAAAGCAGGATGCCTAGTGGGTGCGGGTGGAGCTCGTCATTGACAGAGGCGAGCATGTATTCTAGGGAAGCATGGCAACCCTTTTCAAGGAGCTGGACGTCGAAGAATGATTTATGGAGGAGAGCCAGGCCACCTCCTTTTCGGTTAATTCTAGGGGAGAAGAGGCCTTGGTATCCGTGAGGACAGAGTTCGTTTTGAGAGAATATATCATCTTTTGCGATCCAAGTTTCAGTGATGAATAAGAAACCGGGGTTGAGATCTTCAAGAAGATCCTTCAGAATTTGGGTTTTGTTGCATGCGGATCTGGCGTTACAGTATAGAGATGGGACTGGGGTGAGAGAGTCTGAGGTATGGTTGGGAAGGTTGGCAGGGGGTATGGGCTTTAAGGAGGCGCGATTGATACTTCGGGGGGGGTTTTTTGGAGGGGTTACTTCTGGTGCGCAAAAGTGTGGGGATTTTAGTACCAGGGTAGATAGGGCTGACAGCGATGGAGTTCAGTAAGTTGGGGGGGGGGGGTGCAGGCAGAAGGAGATATTGGAGGATGAGCAGATGAGGAGAAAAAGGATCCATAGGTGAGGCTTCATGGTGGGGGTTTTGAGGATCTTTAGGGGGGGAGGTAAGAAAAAGCGGAGGTTTGGAGTGGGGGAGAGCAGGGCGATTGGGCAGGACTAAAACAGTTGAATAGAATCTGGGGAATCTTGGTAAATATGCAAGGACAAGACAGTTGAGATGAATCTGGAGATCCTTAGCAGGGATGAGTAGCTGAAAAAGAAAGTCTGGGGACCTTAGCAGACTGAAGCTGAGGTAGAGTCAATAAAGTCTGGGGATCTTTAGCAGACTGAAACAGTAGGTAGATTCAATTAAGTAGCAGAACAAAAACAAATGGATAGGGTCTGGTGAACCTTGGCAAATTTGGACAGTGAAAAGAGAAGGGAGAAGTCTTGGACAGGTTTGAGTAGGGATAGTTGTCTAAGTCAGGGTGGAGCTCAAAGTTATGAGAAGAAAAACTTGGCGGGAATAAAGATGAGATGAGAAGCAGCGGCCCTCGGGTGGCGAAGCTGGGCTCCCACGCGGCCCGAGGTTCTATCTGCAACTGAAGGACGATCTCACGTTGGGGCAGCTCCCAGTATCGATGGGACTGCCCTGAGGAGAAGCACTGGAGAGCCCGGGTTGCAGGGGGTTTCGGGAGGCGGAGCTGGACTCCCACGCGTCCCGAAGCTTTTTCCCTGCAGCCGGAGGGTCAAGTTGTGTTGGGGCAGCTCCGGAATCAATGGAGCTGTCCTGAGGAAAGTAACAAACCAAAAATAGGGCCGCAGGAGGCCTCGGGGGGCGGAGCAGGGCTCCCACGCGGCCCGAGGTCGCCTGTGTAGAGAAGCAGCTCCCGGTGGCAGAGGAGCTGCTTTTGAAGAGGTAGTAGTGTCGCTGTGGTTTCGGGGGGCGGAGCAGGGCTCCCACGCGGCCCGAGGTCTTTAGTGTGGCTGAAGCAGCTCCCGGTGGCAGAGGAGCTGCTTTTGAGTAGATAGTGGTGTCGCTGTGTTTTTCGGGGGGCGGAGCAGGGCTCCCACGCGGCCCGAGGTCGCCTGTGTAGAGAAGCAGCTCCCGGTGGCAGAGGAGCTGCTTTTGAAGAGGCAGTAGTGTCGCTGTGGTTTCGGGGGGCGGAGCAGGGCTCTCACGCGGCCCGAGGTCGCCTGTGTAGAGAAGCAGCTCCCGGTGGCAGAGGAGCTGCTTTTGAAGAGGCAGTAGTGTCGCTGTGGTTTCGGGGGGCGGAGCAGGGCTCCCACGCGGCCCGAGGTCGCCTGTGTAATATTTGCTGGTATGCAATAGTGTGCCAGATGAGACGCATTAATGACTGGTATAGAGGGACTTCATATTTTTCAGATTCGGGGTTTGACTTATCAATGGTTTCTCCTTATCATATTAGCTTTTTATTACATGTCTCAGCCCCGACCCTCCACCCTCATGGTGGCTGCATATCCTATCTTTGCCCCTGCAAGGTGGACATGGATATGCAGATGCCTTAATTTGTCATCTGCTATATCTCCCGATTCAGGGTAACTGTAATTATCCCAGGACAAGCAGGCATGATATTCTCACATGTGGGTGACGTCATCTACGGAGCCCCAGCGCGGACAGCTTTTCAAGCAAACTTGCTAGAAGTTTCAAGTTTGCACACTGCACCACGCATGTGCTAGCCTTCTTGCCACTAGAGGGCGCATCCCCACCTCGTGGTCCTCAGTTCTTTTTCATCCGCGGAGCCAGAAGCCCTGTGGAGAAATTGTGCTAAATTTGCCTTCTGTCGCCGCGGCTGTGTGGGGTTTTTCGCACGGTCGCTGCGTTTTTTCGTCTCTTTTTGCTTTGTTTCTTTCTTTTTCAAAAAAAAAAAAACTTCGTATTCGTTACTACCGGGGGCTCCCGGTAGCCGTGGCCGAGGAACCTCGCTTGTTCCCGGCTCGCTTGTGGGCCCATGTCCCGGCCCGTAACGGGCTTTAAAAAGTGCGGGCGCTGTGAAAGACTCCTTTCTATTACTGACCCGCACAGGTGCTGTTTGCGGTGTTTGGGGCCCCAACACCCGACGGCATCCTGCGATAAGTGTGCCACCTTTCAGAAGCGGGCACTTAAACGCCGAAAGGCCCGCATGGCGGAACTTTTCTCTGTGGAGTCCCCGCCGGGGAAGGCCTCGAGTTCGGCCTCGGCTTCGGCCCCGGCCTTGACCTCGGCCTCGACATCGGCCTCGGCCTCAGCTTCGGGACCGTCGGCGTCGCCTCGGGCCTCGGTGCCTTCGAAGCAGCTGCCCTCTTCCAAGGCCTCGGGTAAGTCTCCGCTTCCCTCCTCAGCTCCATCTAAGAAGCCATCCTCGGGCTCGTCGGCGGGTGGGTCCGCCTCAGTGAAGCCCAAGTTGCCATCGTCCGCTGCCCCGAGGGAATACTCGAGACCGAGGTCGCCCTCTGAGGAGCAGCGGCAGGTCTTGCCGCAGGGGATGTCAATCCCCGTGTTCCAGGAATTGCTCCGGGCGTTGATCGCCTCGGAGCTCACCGGGGCCATTGACCAGCTGCACCAGGCTTCGGCCTCGGCAGCTTCGGCCTCGGAGGCTTCGGCCCCGGTGGCCCCGCAGTTGGCGACCTCGGTCTCGGGTACCGGGGCCTTGGCTCCCGAGGCGCCCACGGCCTCGACCTCGGTGGCTCCCTCGGACCCGGCTTCGCGAGATCCGCCGGAGCGTAGTGTGCGGCCGAAGGACAAGGGGCGCCGAGTACGAAGACTTTCGTCCTCGTCCTCGGGGTCCTCGAGGGGTTCGTCTCCCTCGGGCAGGTCTCGAGCGAGGCGCAAGCCGAGGAAGGCTAAGAGGTCTCGGACCTCGCCTCGGCGGCGTGGTCGCTCGTCACCGGCCAGGGGCGGGGCCTTGCAAGTTCGGGATTTGCGGGTTGATAACCCCATTTTGTTCCGGTCTCCGGCCAGGGAGAGCTCTCGGGCTTCCTCGCCCGGGCCGAAGGGGCGGACCTCGGTGCCTCGGACCCCGGGGGGATCCCCGAGGGGTTCCTCCAGGCGCACCCGGTCTCCGACTCCGTCGAGGTCGCAGGACTGTGTCTCTTTGGGGTCGGGGTCGGGTAGGGAGCCCAGATACTCCAACCAGGCCTCTCCCTTCGGCTCTGCCGGGAAGTCTCGGTCTCCCTCTCCTCCTGCTAAACCCTCGTCCTTTACGAGGTTTGTGCAGGATATGGCTGCGGCTTTGGGTGTTGACTTGTCGGAAGGGTCCACTTACACCAAGGAGTTTTTGGAGGAGCAGGATCTCCCTGCCCCCCCCAGGGAGTCGCCGCGCCTTCCAATTAACAAGGTCCTCTGTCAGACCTTTCTGAGGAATCTTGAGGCTCCATTGACGGTCGCTGTGGTCCCCGCCAAAATGGAGTCTAAGTATCGCACCCTTCCCATCAAAGGGTTTGAGAAGGGCCAACTTTCCCACACTTCGCTTCTGGTGGAATCGGCAGTCAAAAAATCTCAGCCTTCCCGGGTCTCGGCGACGGTCCCGCCTAGTAGGGAGGGCCGGACCCTTGACAAATTTGGGCGCCGTCTCTATGCGAACTCTCTGATGGCGACCAGGGTCCTGAACTACGCCTTCTCGTACTCTTCCTTCCTCCGTACGATGGTGAAGGACCTCCCCTCCTTTCGGGAGGTGATGCCTGAGTCGCATAGGGACCGGTTCGCCACCTTTAGTTCCAACCTGACCCAGCTGCGCCTCTATTTATTCCACGCGATTTATGATGCATTTGAACTCGCCTCGAGGGTCTCAGCCTGTGCAGTGGCCATGCGCCGGCTGGCGTGGCTCCGTACCCTCGAAATGGAGGCCAATTTGCAGGAACGCCTGGCTAATTTGCCTTGCGTTGGCGTGGAATTGTTTGATGACACTTTGGATGCGGCGACGGAGCGACTTTCCAAACAGGAACGCTCTTTGGCCTCTCTGGTGAAGCCGAAGCCTAAGGCGCCTGCTCAGCGCCCCTTCAGGCAGCCTCCGAGGAGATACCCTCAGAAGTCCACACCGGCCTTCTCCAGACCGCCCCCTCGAAGACAGCCCCAGCAGAGTAGAGGCGGCCCCTCTAAACCTGCCGCGCAGGGGGCCGCCAAGGCCGCGCCGTCCTTTTGACGGGATAGGCGGTTGGGGGCGGGCCCCCACCGCAATATCGAGCCACCCCCTCCCCATCGGGGGTCGGCTGACGGCCTTTGCCGGGGCCTGGTCGGTGATCACGTCGGACGCCTGGGTGCTCGGGATAATCTCAGACGGCTATTCGTTGAACTTCTCCTGTCCGCCTCCGGACTTGCCCCCCGGGGCTTGCCCTCCCAATCGGAACCAGCTGCCCCTTCTCCTGGAGGAGGCCAGGGCCTTGTTGAGCCTCAGGGCGGTCGAGGTGGTGCCTCGCGATCAGATGGGCCTGGGATTTTACTCCCGTTACTTTTTGGTCCCAAAAAAGACCGGGGACTTACGCCCCATTTTGGACCTCCGGAAGCTCAACAAGTTCCTGGTCCGAGAGAAGTTCCGTATGTTATCGCTCCCGGTTCTCTATCCTCTTTTGGAGGAGGGGGATTGGATGTGCTCCCTGGACTTGAAGGAAGCTTACACCCATGTTCCGGTGCATCCCGCTTGCCGCAGGTTTTTGCGGTTCCAGGTCGGGGATTTGCACCTGCAGTATCGGGTTCTTCCCTTCGGGCTGGCATCCTCCCCTCGGGTATTCACCAAGTGTATGGTGGTGGTGGCGGCGGCCCTGCGCTCGCGGGGTCTACAGGTCTTTCCCTATCTGGACGATTGGCTGATCAAAGCCCCGTCCAGGGAGGGGGTTATCTTAGCGACCCGACAGACTATCAGTCTTTTACAGGGCCTGGGGTTCGAAGTGAACTTCCCCAAATCTCAATTGCGTCCGGCGCAGTCTCTCCAGTTCATTGGAGCCGTGCTGGACACGGTTCGCCTTCGCGCTTTTCTCCCCCCGCCCCGGCGGGAGACTCTGCTTCGGTGGAGTCGGCATTGTCGAGGGCAGTCGCAGGTGTCGGCCCAGCACATGATGGTTTTGCTGGGTCACATGGCGTCGACGGTTCACGTCACGCCGTTCGCTCGCTTATACCTGAGAATCGCGCAATGGACTCTGTCGTCGCAGTGGCGCCAGGATCGCGATCCGGTGTCTTCCCGGATATCAGTAACTCCTTGTTTACGTCGATCGCTCCGTTGGTGGACCGACTCTTCCAATTTGTCAGGGGGTTTGCTGTTTCGCGTTCCTCCTCACACCAAGGTCTTGACGACGGACTCTTCCGAGTACGCGTGGGGAGCGCACCTGGACGGTCTGAGGACGCAGGCTCTGTGGTCGGCCGAGGACCGTCGGTGCCACATCAATGTGCTGGAGCTTCGCGCCATTTTTCTGGCGGCGCGAGCTTTTGTCCACCTGCTGCACGACCAGGTAGTACTCGTGCGGACGGACAATCAGGTAGCGATGTACTATGTCAACAAGCAGGGGGGTACGGGCTCTTGGCCTCTATGCCAGGAGGCTCTCCGTCTTTGGGACTGGGCAATTTCCCAGAATATCTTTCTGCGGGCGGTCTACATTCAGGGAGAGCAGAACCAGCTTGCAGACAAACTCAGTCGTCTTCTCCAGCCGCACGAATGGTCTCTGAACTCCCGAGTACTTCGCGAGGTTTTCGACCGCTGGGGAACTCCTCAAGTGGATCTGTTTGCCTCTCCGGAGACTCGCAAGTTACCCCTCTATTGCTCTCGGATCTACTCTCCGGATCGTCTCGAAGCGGATGCCTTCCTCCTCGAATGGGAGGGGAGGTTCCTTTATGCGTTTCCACCGTTCCCTCTGATTTTGAGAACGCTGGTTCATCTCAGATCGGCCGGAGCCTCCATGATCCTCATTGCACCTCGGTGGCCAAGGCAGCCCTGGTTCTCCCTACTTCTTCAACTCAGTACCAGGGAACCTCTACTTCTACCGGTGTTTCCCTCTCTGCTGTCTCAGAGTCGGGGTTCGCTGTTGCATCCCAATCTTCAGTCTTTACATCTGACTGCTTGGTTTCTCTCCCTCTGACTTCGGTTCCGGTGTCTCGGGCCGTGAGGGACGTTTTGGAGGCCTCGCGTAAGGTCTCGACTCGGCTTTGCTATACTCAGAAATGGACCAGGTTTTCTTCCTGGTGTTCTTTGAATAGTCTGCAACCAGATTCGGTGCCTGTGGCTTCGCTTCTGGAATATCTTTTGCATTTGTCTGAGTCTGGCCTGAAAACGACTTCCATTCGGGTGCATCTCAGTGCCATTGCAGCATTCCATCGGCATCTTGAGGGTCGTTCTCTCTCTCTTCATCCTCTGGTGACACGTTTCATGAAGGGGCTAGTGAATATCCATCCTCCTCTGAAACCTCCTCCGGTGGTGTGGGATCTTAATGTGGTCTTGGCTCAGCTTATGAAGCCTCCCTTTGAACCCATCGACAAGTCGCATCTTAAGTTTCTTACTTGGAAAGTAGTCTTTTTGATTGCTATCACATCTGCTCGTCGAATCAGTGAGTTACAGTCCTTGGTTGCGGATCCTCCTTTCACGGTCTTTCATCATGATAAGGTGGTTCTCCGCACCCATCCCAAATTTTTACCTAAAGTTGTGTCTGATTTCCACCTCAATCAGTCTATTGTCCTTCCGGTGTTTTTTCCGAAGCCCCATTCTCATCCTGGTGAGGCGGCGCTTCATACCCTTGATTGTAAGAGGGCGTTGGCCTTTTATCTCCAACGCTCCAAGTCTTATCGGAAGGTTCCTCAATTATTTTTGTCCTTTGATCCTAATCGTTTGGGACACCCGGTTTCGAAGCGCACCTTGTCCAACTGGTTAGCTGCTTGCATTTCTTTTTGCTACGCTCAGGCTGGTCTCCCGCTTGCGGGTCGCGTTACGGGTCATAAAGTCCGGGCGATGGCAGCTTCTGTGGCTTTCCTCCGATCTACACCTATGGAGGACATTTGTAAGGCTGCCACTTGGTCTTCGGTTCATACGTTCACCTCTCACTACTGTCTGGATACTTTGTCCAGAAGCGACGGCCGGTTTGGCCAGTCGGTGTTACGTAACCTGTTTTCATAATTTGCCATCCTCCCACCTGCCCTTTTTTGGTTGGCTTGGAGGTCACCCACATGTGAGAATATCATGCCTGCTTGTCCTGGGATAAAGCACAGTTACTTACCGTAACAGGTGTTATCCAGGGACAGCAGGCATATATTCTCACAACCCGCCCACCTCCCCGGGGATGGCTTTCTTTGCTATGTTATGGAACTGAGGACCACGAGGTGGGGATGCGCCCTCTAGTGGCAAGAAGGCTAGCACATGCGTGGTGCAGTGTGCAAACTTGAAACTTCTAGCAAGTTTGCTTGAAAAGCTGTCCGCGCTGGGGCTCCGTAGATGACGTCACCCACATGTGAGAATATATGCCTGCTGTCCCTGGATAACACCTGTTACGGTAAGTAACTGTGCTTTTTTTACCAGGGATTCAGAGCTCGCCCTTTCAGAGGTGGGCACACAAAGGATTACATTATATTTTTCAACTGTTTACAGATTCAGGTCATTTTGCCTCTTTTACATCTTTACAACAAACATTTGGTCTACTAGGCATGGACATTTTTGCCTACTATCAATTACATCACTATGTTAGTCATTACCGGCAGCCGAAATATCTCAACAGTGTCATGAAGCTCTATTGGAAATGTTCAGTCTCTCAGCTCAACAACAAAGGTGGGCCTGCTGGACTGTCAGCCAGGCACCAATTTTGAGATTTTGGCTGCTTCTTGGGCGGAGGATCTCCATTGTACGCTGTCAGCAAATCAACTACAACAAGTGTAGAAAAATTAACTCAGCAAACATTAATCATTGGGAATTTCAACTTAAGATCATCTTACGACTTTACATATCACCCATGCGAGCATACCGGATGGGTATTACCCAGTCCCATGGCTGTCCTAAGTGCTCTCAAGTTTGTGCATCCTTGGGGCACATGTTTTGGTCCTGTCCCCATATTACTTTGTTCTGGAACCGATTGGGACAATATGTTTCTTCTTTAGGGGCAGGTGATGGACTCCAACTCCTAGAGTGTTATTTGGCTTTTATAAACGCAGCAATCCACCTCCTACACAACCTCAACCACCATGACCCTATCTCCCCAGCCCTCCGCACAGAGCACTGGCTCCCGATCAACCAACGCTGTGCTTTCAAGGCCCTAGTGATAGCACATAAAAAAATCTACACCACCACCCCAGCATACTTAGGATCCAAGCTAACCCTCTACACCCCCACCCACCTCCTCCACTCTGTAATGGAGAAACGCCTATGTATCCCCCCCAGGAAGGTCTCTCCTGTCAGAAACCACCCGCAAACACTCCTACAGCCACTTCATCCCCCATCTCTGGAACCAACTCCCCCCACAAATCAGACTACGTAACTCTCTGATGACCTTCCGGAAAGCAGTAAAGACCCTCCTCTTCGACTGAAATTCTAACTGCAAACTACCCCTTGACCCCCCTTATAGTCCCCCTCCTTTCTGCACTCTCCTGTACTTAAGTTGCTGTATAGTCTATGAACTGTCCAAATCTACTTAAGTTGCTGTATAGTCTTGTACTGTCCGAAATGTTTTCCATTGTGAATGTTGGCTTGTAACCTGTTCTGAGCTACTGGGAGGACAAGATAGAAATCAAAATAAATAAATAATATAGCTTCACTTAAATTTAAAGGAATGTCTGCCTTTGTGGCAAGAACAATGTTGATGGGAAAGAAAGCTATTTTGTCCAATTGGCTATCTGGTGAACCGCCGACTTATGGTCACTGGAGATCGCTGATGATAGTCCATACTTCCTTGGAAAGAAGACAATTTGCTGATATTGATTCTGTTGTGGGACGTCGCTTTTGTTCAATATGGGAACATTGCTGAGAGATTGGAGAAACTGGGTCTCTTTTCCCTGGAGAAGAGGAGACTTAGAGGGGATATGATAGAGACTTATAAGATCATGAAGGGCATAGAGAGAGTAGAGAGGGACAGATTCTTCACACTTTCAAAAAATAAAAGAACAAGAGGGCATCTGGAAAAGTTGAAAGGGGACAGATTCAAAACAAATGCTAGGAAGTTCTTCTTTACCCAACGTGTGGTGGACACCTGGAATGCGCTTCTAGAGAATGTAATAGGGCAGAGTACGGTACTGGGATTTAAGAAAGGATTGGACAGTTTCCTGCTGGAAAAGAGGATAGAAGGGTATAAATAGAGGATTTCTGCACAGGTCCTGGACCTGTTGGGCCGCCACGTGAGCGGACTGCTGGGCATGATGGACCTCAGGTCTGACCCAGCAGAGGCATTGCTTATGTTCTTATGTTCTTATTTTTGGATGGACCTCACTCCATTTGCCCGAAGTCGACTATTGAACTTATATGTTTTGTTGTTGGGTTGGGGTTTTTTTTTTGTGTGTGTGCTCCTCGACTGTTCAGTTGAAGGGGGGGGTTATATGATATGTAAATTGAAGAAAATTGTTGTGGCTTGTTTGGTTATTTACACTGTTTTGACTTTCAATAAATATATTTAAACATAAAAGTATTTCCCTGTAACTTCATCGAGTGTCCTCTAGTCTTTGTAATTTTTGACGGAGTGAAAAATCAATCCACTTGTACCCGATCTACTCCACTCTTGATTTTGTAGACTTCAATCATATCTCCCTTTAGCTGTCTCTTTTCCAAGCTGAAGAGCCCTAACCATTTTAGTCTTTCCTCATACGAGAGGAGTTCCATCCCCTTTATCATAATTAAAGCATAACGGACAGACACGACATGAAGGACAGGGAAGAACTACATAATATAATAGAAAGAGAGGAGAGGGGGAAACATTAGGGAATTTCCATTTTATATGATACCCTCAGCATTGTACATTGAGAGGGAAATTTAGTATGCAACCATAAAAAGAAATGTTTTCAGGTCTGCCTTGAACTTGTCGATGGAGGTCAGGGAAAGTAATGATAGTGGGAATAAATTCCACAACTTTGGACCATTAGCTCCAAAGAGTGCATCCCTAACATATTTTGTGAATTATTTCCCTATAGGATGGAACATTTATGAGTAGTTTATTGACTGATCTTAGGTTCCTAGCCAGTGTATATGGAATCAGCTGGCATGCTAGGATAATATGTTATAACCAAAGTATTGCTAATAATATTTAACATCCCATCCCCCTTGAGTTTATGGCACACTCACTCACTGCATGTGATGATGAAGTGATATACAATACTGGAGTTGCCGAATTTTCACATATCTCTTGCAATTTTCAGGATATGGACCATAGAAGTCTGTTTAGCATTAGCCTCAGTTCCCACTACTGTTGCTCACACTTCAAGAGCCATGTTGTGTTTCCATCTTCTTTCCATTTAGAAATCCCCTGCATTTATCCCAGGTTTTTTTTAATTACCTCACTGTTTTTGACTCCACCACCTCTCCTGAAAGGGCCTTCTAGGCATCCACTATCCTCTCTGTGGAAAAAGTATTTCCTGACATTACTCTTAAGTTTACCTCCCTGCAACCTCAGCTCATGTCCTCTGGTTTTACTCCCCATACATCTCTGGAAGAGGTTTGTTTGTATATTAATAACTTTCAAGTACTTAAATGTCTATCATATCACTTCCCTCTCTCCTTTCCTCTAGCGTATATATATTCAAGTCTTCTAGTCTCTTCTCATACATCTTTTGTCACCTTCCTCTGAACCACGTCAGGTCTTTTTATGTCCTTGAAGAGATATGGCCTTCAAAATGTTGCAGTACTCCAAGTGGGGCATCACTAATGACTCATACAGAGGCATTAACATCTCTTTTTTTTCTGCTGGTTGCCTTGTCACATTGTTTTGCCACCTTAAGTTTATCAGACACCATCATCCTGATCTGTGCGTCAGTCTCTTGCCCTTAGCACATACTGCTCTTTAACATTTTTACACCCCCAAGTGCATAACTTTGCATTTCTCATTAAGTTTTAATTGCTAAACATTGGACCAAATTTATAATTTTTATAGATCCTTCTCATGTTGCCAGCTCCCTCTAGGGCAGGGGTGCCCAAAAGGTCGATCGCGATTGACCAGTAGATTGCAAGGGCAATGCGAGCGATAGACTCATGTTGCCTTTATGTTCTCCCTGCTTTCCCGACGCCGCAAAAGCAAGGCCCGTGCAGCCACTGCACTAGCACCGGGCCCACAAGTGCCCCTCTCCCCCCCCCCCCCCCCGACGTAGATTCTTACGTCGGAGAGGAAGTTCCTGCTGGCCCAGAACTTCCTCTCCGACTTTAGAATTCACGTTGGGGGGGAGGATTGTGGGCCCGGAGCTAGTGCAGTGGCTGCACGGGCTTGGCTTTTGCGACGGCAGAAAAGCAAGGAGAAATCGGCGGCGGTGGCTTGGGGGGCAGGGAGAGAAAAAGAAAGAAAGACAGAAAGAAAGGGGATGCAGGGAGAGAGAAAGAAAGGGGGGCATGGAGAGAGAAAGAAAAGGGGGGCATGAAGAGAAAGAAAGGGGGCAGGGAGACGGAGAGAAAGAAAGGGGGCAGGGAGACAGAAAGAAAGAAGGGGCAGGGAGAGAAAGAAAGGTGAGGAGGCCAGGGTGAGAGAGAGAAGAAAAAGGGGAGGGGGCAGGGAGAGAGGAATAAAAAGTTTGAGGAGGGAAGGAAGTGTGGTAGGGGGCAGGCAGGGAGAGAGGAAGAAAAAGTTGAACTCATGGAGAGACAGAGAGAGATGGTTGGGAATGGAATGAGATCTTGGGAAGAGGAAGCATGCAGGAGGCAGGAGGCAGAAAGAAGGGAAGAAATATTGGATGCACAGTCAGAAGGAAGTGTAACCAGAGACTCATGAAATCACCAGACAACAAAGGTAGGAAAAATGATTTTATTTTCAATTTAGTGATCAAAATGTGTCCGTTTTGAGAATTTATATCTGCTTTCTTTATTTTGCACTATGGCCCCTTTTACTAAACCGCAATAGTGGTTTTTAGATCAGGGAGCCTATGAGCTTTGAGAGAAGCGCAGGGCATTCAGCACAGCTCTCTGCGCTAAAAACCGCTATTGCGGTTTAGTAAAAGGGGAGGGGGTATATTTGTCTATGTTTGTATAGTTGTTACTGAGGTGACATTGCATATTTTAAAGTCATCTGCCTTGACCTCTTTGAAAAAACCCTGAATATAAATTATAATTAACATTTTCTCTGCATACAGTGTGCTTTGTTTTTTAAATTTTATTGTTGGTAGATCATTTTGACTTGGTCATTTTAAAAGTAGTTGCAAGCCAAAAAAGTGTGGGCACCCCTGCTCTAGGCTGTCCACTCTATTGCAAATCTTGATGTCATTTGCAAAAGAGGCAAACTTTTCCTTAACCATGCAGCAATGTTGCTCACAAATATGTTGAATGGCATTGGCCCCAGTACAAATCCCTGACGCGCTTCACTACTTACCTTTCTATTCTCTGAGTAAATTCCACTTGGGTTTTTTTCACTCCCTGATCTCTTTCTCCTAACTGATAAGAATCTGGATTTGCCTGTGATGACATCTGTTCATTCTACCTGGCTAAGTTTTTCCTACAGCTAATCTTCAAGCATTTGCTTACCAAACACCCACACCTGAAAGAATTTAGTCATATCCAACAAGTGGTACAGATTAAGTTTATCAATGCCGACCTATTTTTCCTAGCTTAATTGTTCACCTGGCTGTGTGGAGGGGGAAAAAACCAACTTGCTTTTGGAGGGTCTGCCTTTATCTTTATAAAAATATCATGTTATCTGTATTAATATATATGTAGAAAAGAGCCTTTGAATATAAGCCTCTGTATTTACAAAGAGAGGCAAACTTTACCAAATTTAAAATACCATTGAAGACCTTTTTTTAATTATGCTTTCAATATTGAATCAAGGGATGATAAAAAGATATATTAGCCGTTAATGGAAAATACATCCACCATGAAGCTGTGATGAATGGAGATTGACCTATTCAGATCATTATGATAGATTCTTGAATGAATGATTTTTAGGATTTTCTATTTTGGAAATGGAGTTCTTAACATTTTTAAAGTAGGTGTAGTGCTTTTAGTGTAGGCATACATATATTGTAAACTGCTTTGTTAAAGAGAGTTAAGACATTTGTATGTATAAGAACCAGTTAAACACTTCCCTCTTATGCTGAGGTTTTGAATGAGTTAATTTTAGACATATTAACAGTGTGCATTTTAACCAGTGATTTTTCTCATTAGCTTTGCCTTAAAGCTGTCCACATTGAAGAGCTAACCCACCTAAATCCTAGCTTCTTTCCCTGCTCTTTCAAGATGCCTATGAGGAATACACACCAGAGGAAACCTAATTTTAGTCCAGCTGAGACAGAGATGACCATCTGCCTAATTCTGGGACAGCAAAGCAGTCTGTTTGGCTCAAGTACTGCCAGTGAGAAACAGAGGGCCTGGCAAGCCATTGTCAGGCTTGTGAACGTTGTCCATCAGAACAACAGGGAAATGGAAGACCTGAAGAAAAAGTGGAGAATGTTAAGGAGGGAGACAAAACGCAAGCAGGCAGCCAATCTCAAGCTTCCTGCCTCCGAGAGGTTAGCCCTGAATACCCTGGAGCTACGTGTGCTTCAATCCTTCGACGAAATGGCTGTGACCGAGGTCTTGGGGCTTGACAGCGCAAGGTCTGCCACACATGAAAGTAATGTTGTGATGTTCTTTGTTGCTAAGGCTTCATTTTTCACTTTGGGAGCTCATAGCCAATTAATCATGGCTTGTACAAGTGGGTCAACCTGTTCCTGCAAGTTTAATCGTGTCCTAAAGGCATATATATTTGGCCTTCCTTTCTCCTCATGAAAATAATGTAGCCCTTATTGATCCCAACTCTTCTCTCTTTTCTCCTGCAAAGTCTTCACTGGGAAGATGCTGTATGTACTTTTCTGTAGTCATGTATTCTCCCAGGCTATTGCAGTGAACTGAGCAGCCTCTGACTTGCCAAGTCATTGGTCATTTCCAGTAAAAAGTGGATGTGGTATCATGAGAGAGAGATAGTGACAACTAAACAAATATGACAAAGTTGTCTGCAGTAGAAAGAAGTTATTTTGTATTTTTCTTACTTAACATATGATATCTTTTCTCCATGCTTGTAAGGCTAACACTTAATACAGCAGGTCACATTGTGCATTTGTATAGCATCATTAGGTTTTTTGGACTGAGATTATATATTCTGTGAGGACATTTGACTCGGCCATATAGCACTGGCTGCCTTTGACTAGTAATATTTTTACCTATCCACTAAATCTCTCCTTTAGCAAGTAACACCAACTAGTAGTTTGGATCCTCTTTTTTTTCCCCCTTCTTTCCTCATACACCTAATGATTAAAAAAAAAAAAAAATGAGCTAAACCATCAAGGCGTTTAACACCATGGCAGATGAACTCACTGTGTGTGTTTGGACTTTTACCTACCTTCAGGGGATGATGTGCAAGAGGAGGAAGAGCAGGCCGGGCCTTCTTGTCAGCAGCAAAAAGAAGTGCTGGAGCAGGTACAGCCACTCACTGTGCCGAAGAAGAAGGAAAACACAGATGAGCCATTCTTTGCAAGAGTAAAATCTCCTCCAGCTGATGACAATGAAATCTGGGACGAAGATCTAGTGCCTTCTTTGTCATCGTCTGTCCCTGTCTTGGAACCAGAGAAAACACCACAAGAAGAAATTTCCCAGAGGATTTACCATCAACTGCTTGCTTATACCGGACAGTTGGTAGAGGAAGTGAGGGGCTTGAGGGCTGTGCAGGAGCTACAGGCCCAGCATCAGGCTCAGATGGCAGCTTCTCTGCAGCTACTGACTAAGCAGTTGGCTCCTATTGCTGCTGCTGCTGCACATATGCAGAGCTGCTGCACCCTTCTGCCTGCTCCTCTGCCTCCTAGGCCAGATGCTGGCAGTGTGTCCCATCCTTTGTCTGGCCTCTCTGTCAACAGTCAGGAGGTCAATGAGTCCTTTGAGGTTGGCACAGCCTCAAAATATACACCCTTAAGAAGAAGTGCACGAGTAGGGAAACGGGGGTGGTTTGAGGGTGGGAATGAGAATAGGGGAAAAAAGCATTGTTAATCTCTTATCACTTGCACTGTCTTGTCACTATTTACCTTTCCTTCCACTGTAAATAAATGATCACTTTTTCACTTAACACTTTGTTGGATGAATCTGTTTCTTTAAGACACATTGTCAGCAGCTGGTGGGTTGTAAATGTGTCTTGGAGTTAGAGTTAATATCTTAGACTGACTCACTCCAGACGGCTACCAGCTGGATCTCTTCTACCACAGAAAAATATTTTGAAGGCCTCGCGTGAGCAAGCATGGGTTTCCTGCACTCACTCTGTTTTACTCCTTCTCATACAGGTGTAACTGTTAGGAGGATGGAATTAAAGTATAAAAAGGGGGGAAGGGGTAACATCACAGAGCAGCTGGTATAACCCTAACAACAAAGGGATGCAACGCTGGCCACATTGCTAGGCAGACTGGATGAACCATGCTGGTCTTTATCTTCCATTCTTTACTATGTTTTCTGTGCAACTGTTCTCATAAATTTTAAAAAAAGACAAATTGTGAGGAGGCACAACCTGCCTTGTGTCAAGACACAGAAAACATTTTCTCCGAGTCAGAAGAATTGATCCACTGTCTGGTTGACTCATGGATGGAGTGCCAATATCCCCTAGGATGTCCATCAGCACTCATCTCTGGACTACAATATATTAACTCCTATCCACAGTTCCTGTTGAAATTATTGCGCACTCTTTTACTCAGTGTTAAACATCACTAGTATCAAACATGGCTTCATCTCCATTCAAAAATTTACAATAGTCCTTAAAATAGTAGGTCTATATTCCAAGAACAACAGTTAAAAATTTGGCAAAACTAAGGGCCTCTTATTACACTGCACTAGCAGTTTTCTAGTGCTGGGAGCCGCACTGAATGGTCCACGCTGCACCTGATGCTCATAGAGTTCCTATGAGCATCGGGAGCAGTGCAGGCCATTCAGCGCGGCTCTCTGCGCAAAAAACTGCTAGTATAGTTTTTAAAAGAAGAGGGGGTAAGTCTCTGGACTGGCAGACTCCAATTTCTAGATCTTAAATATAGCCTGCTCTAGACCATAGTGACCCAGTTTTATCACCAGTTGGTATTTGTGGAGGCCACTCTTCATCCTGTGCCCTTCTGGCAAGGATCCAAAGATAAGAGCATAAGAATTACCATACTGGGACAGACCAAAGGTCCATCAACTCCAGTATCCTGTTTCCAACAGTGACCAACCAAGGTCCCAAGTACCTAGCTAGATCCCAAGTAACATAGAAACATGATGGCAGATAAAGGCCAAATGGCACATCCAGTCTGCCCATCCACAGTAACCATTATCTCTTCCTCCCTCTAAGAGATCCCACATGCCTATCCCAGGCTTTTTTGAATTCAGACACAGTCTCTGTCTCCACCACCTCTTCCAGGAGACTGTTCCATGCATCTACCACCCCTTCTGTAAAAAAATATTTCTTTAGATTACTCCTGAGCCTATCATCTCTTAACTTCATCCTATGCCCTCATTCCAGAGCTTCCTTTCAAATGAAAGAGACTGGGCTCATGTGCATTTACATCACTTAGGTATTTAAATGTCTCTATCATATCTCCCCTCGGCCGCCTTTTCTCCAAAGTATACAGAATGAGATATTTAGTTCTGTTCCCATACGCCTTATGACGAAGACCAAGCACCATGTTAGTAGCTTTCCTCTGGACCAACTCCATCCTTTTTATATCTTTTTGAAGGTGCGGCCTCCAGAATTGTACACCATATTCAAAATGAGGTCTCGGCAAAGTCTTATACATGAGCATCAATACCTCCTTTTTCCTACTGGTCATACCTTTCCCTATGCACCCTAGCATCCTTCTAGCTTTCGCCGTCACCTTTTCAACCTGTTTGGCCACCTTAATATTATCACATATAATCACACCCAAGTTCCACTCTTCTGTCGTGCACATGTTCTTCACCCCTTAAACTGTACTGTTCCCTCAGTTTTTGCAGCCCAAACTCATGACATTGCATTTCTTAGCATTTTAGCGATCAGATTTCAGACCATTCTTCAAGCTTGGCCAGGTCTTTCTTCATGTTGTTCACACCATCCTGGGTGTCTACTCTATTGCAGATTTTGGTATCAACAGCAAAGGCAAATCTTACCCGACAGCCCATCAGCAATATCATTTATAAAAATGTTAAAAAGAACAGACCCAAGAACCTTGAGGCACACCACTGGTAACATCCCTTTCCTCAGAGCGATCTCCATTGATCACTACCCTCTGTTGTCTTCCACTCAATCAGTTATTGACCCAGCCTGTCACTTTGGGACCCATCCCAAGGGCACTCAATTTATTTATTAGATGTTTGTGTGGAACACTGTCAAAGGCTTTGCTAAAATCTAAATGCACCACATCTAGTGCACTCCCTCTATCCAATTATTTGGTCACCCAGTCAAATAAATTGATTATATTTATCTGACAAGACCTACCTCTAGTAAATCCATGTTGTCTCCGCTCCTGTAATCCACAGGATGCCAGAAACTTGACCATTCTCTGTTTTAAAGGTGTTTCCATTAATTTGCTTACCACATAAGTCAGACTTACTGGTCTGTAATTCCCTACTTCTTCTTTAGTTCCACTTTTGTGGAGAGGGACCACATCCGCCCTTCTCCAGTTCGATACCACTCCCAACTCTAGAAACCCCTTGAAAAGGTCAGTCAGCGGAACCACCAGAATGTCCCTAAGTTCCTTCAGATGTACACCATCCGGCCCCATCACTTTGTGTACCTTTATTTTAGCTAGCTCCTCACGTACACAACCCTCTGAAAATCAATCATGGTCTAACACTCCTCCATCCCTGTTTATGTTTGTCTTCCCGTTTCCGTGAACACAGAACACAAATATATGTTAAGCTATTCAGCCTTTTCTTTATCAGCTTCTACATGTTTCTCCGCTTCACCTTTGAGTCTCACAATGCCGCTTTTCCACTTCTTCCTATCACTAATATATCTAATAAATATTTTGTCTCCCCATTTTACCGTTACCGTGTCAGCTATTTTTCTTCCATTTGCATCTTTGCTTTCCTAACTACATGACTAGCCTCTCTTAACTTTTCCAGATATTTTTGCCTGTCTTTCTGTAATTTTTGTAGTTTATGAAAGCTAACTTCTTATTCTTTCTCAGCTACTACTTTTGAGAACCAAAGCTGCCTTCTTTTCCTCTTACTTTTACTTACTTGCCTCACAAAGAGGTTTGTTACTCTTTCAATTACTCCTTTCAGTTTTTCCCACTGCATTTCCACTCCTTCCAGACAATTCCATGACCTAATCCCCCTTGACCTAATCCCCCCATAGTTTTTTTTAAAGTCTAGAACTTTTGCTTTTGAATGAGCCCTCTCTATACCCATCTTAATATTAAACTGCACCATGCAGTGATCACTGGATGCCAGATGATCCCCCACTGTAACATCAGAAACACTTTCCCCATTTGTAAGCACTACAGTAAGTCCAGTATGACCCCATCCTGTGTGGGTTCCATTACTAACTGCTGGAACAGTTCTTGTAGAGAATGCAGGATCTCCCTACTTCTAGAAGACCCCACAGTAGGGATACTCCAGTCAACATCTGGCATGTTAAAATCACCTATTAGTAAAACTTCCCCTTTTTTAGATATATTCTGAATGTCTACTATTAAATCTCTGTCCACTTCTTCCATCTGTGAAGGAAGCCTGTATATCGCACCAATGTAAATATATTCACCATTCCCTCTTTTCAAATTGATCCACAGTGCCTCTTCCTTACCCTACAGATCCTGCAATTGTGTGACTTTAATATGATCTTTAACATATAACGCTACTCCCCCCTCTTTTTCTTCCTACCCTGTCTTTCCTGAACAGATTATAGCCAGGTATAACTACATCCCAGTCATGGTTCTCCGTGATCCTACTACATCCAACTCATCTTTCATCACAGCTTCTAGATCCAGAATCTTAGAAACATAGAAAAGTGACGGCAGAAAAGGACCAAGGCCCTTCGAGTCTGCCCACTCTATTGACCCTCCCTCCTAACTACCTTTTGAGATATCCCTTTAACTCTACCCTCTTAGAGATCCGACCTGGGCATCCGATCTGTTTTTAAAATCTGACACGCTGCTGGCCTCGATCACCTGTACTGGAAGCTCATTCCAATTGTCAACCACTCTTTCGGTGAAGAAATACTTCCTGGTGTCGCCATGAAACTTCCCGATTTTTAGCGGATGCCCTCTTGTAGTCGAGGGTCCCCTAAGAGAGAACATATCATCTTCCACCTCGATACGACCAGTGATATACTTAAATGTCTCAATCATGTCTCCCCTCTCCCTACGTTCTTCGAGAGAGTATAGTCGCAATTTGTTCAGCCTTGAGTCCAGAAACCATCCTGGTGGCCATTCGCTGAACCGACTCAACTCTCAGTACATCTTTACGGTAATGTGGTCTCCAGAATTGCACACAGTACTCCAGGTGAGGCCTCACCATGGTTCTGTACAGTGGCATTAGGACGTCGGGCTTCTGACTTACAAAGCTCCTGCGGATACAACCCAGCATTTGCCTAGCCTTGGATGAAGCCTTCGCCACTTGATTGGCAGTTTTCATGTCTTCACTAATGATCACCCCTAAATCGCGTTCTGCTGCAGTCCTAGCCAGGGTTTCTCCATTTAATGTGTACGTTCTGCATAGATTATTGTTGCCAAGGTGCATGACCTTTCCTTTTTTAGCGTTGAAGTTTAGCTGCCAGATCGAGGACCAATGTTCCAATAAAAGCAGGTCCTACACCATACTATCGGACAATTTGCTGTTGCTTACAATGTTACAGAGTTTGGCATCGTCGGCGAATAACGTTATTTTTCCTTGAAGCCCTTGAGTCAGGTCTCCTATAGAAACATAGACATAGAAACATAGAAATAGACGGCAGATAAGGGCCACGGCCCATCCAGTCTGCCCACCCTAATGACCCTCCCCTACCTTTACCTTGTGAATAGATCCCACGTGTCGATCCCATTTGGCCTTAAAATCAGGCACGCAGCTGGCCTCAATCACCTGAAGTGGAAGACTATTCCAGTGATCAACTACCCTTTCAGTAAAAAAGAACTTCCTGGTGTCACCTCGCAGTTTCCCGCCTCTGATTTTCCACGGATGCCCTCTTGTTGCCGTGGGACCCTTGAAAAAGAAGATATCTTCCTCTGTCTTGACGCGGCCCGTGAGATATTTGAACGTCTCGATCATGTCTCTCCTCTCTCTGCGCTCCTCGAGCGAGTACAGCTGCAACTTTTCCAACCGTTCCTCATACGGGAGATCCTTGAGTCCCGAGACCATCCGAGTGGCCATTCTCTGGACCGACTCCATCCTCAGCACGTCCTTGCGATAATGCGGCCTCCAAAATTGCACACAGTACTCCAGGTGGGGCCTCACCATGGATCTATACAATGGCATAATGACCTCCGGCTTACGGCTGACGAAACCCCTGCGTATGCAACCCATGATTTGTCTTGCCTTAGATGAAGCTTTCTCCACTTGATTGGCAGCCTTCATGTCCTCACTGACGATCACCCCTAAGTCTCGCTCTGCTACCGTTCTTGTTAGGATCTCACCAATAAGGGTATAAGTCCTGCATGGATTTTGGCTACCCAAGTGCATAACTTTGCATTTTTTGGCATTGAAACTGAGTTGCCAGGTCCTAGACCAGCGCTCCAGTAGGAGTAGATCGTGCATCATGTTGTCGGGCATTGAGTTTTTGTCCGTTGTGCTTTTGCCCACTACATTGCTTAGCTTGGCGTCATCGGCGAATAATGTTATTTTACCTCGGAGCCCTTCTGTCAAGTCACTTATGAAGATATTGAACAGGATCGGGCCCAAGACCGAGCCTTGGGGCACTCCACTGATCACCTCCGTCATTTCAGAGGGGGGTGCCGTTTACCATTACCCTTTGAAGCCTACCTCCAAGCCAGTTCCCAACCCATTTTGTCAATGTGTCGCCCAATCCTATAGAACTCATTTTACTTAGCAACCTGCGGTGTGGTACACTATCGAATGCTTTGCTAAAGTCCAGGTACACGATGTTCAGGGACTCCCCAACATCTAGCTTCCTCGTCACCCAGTCAAAGAAACTGATCAGGTTGGATTGGCAGGATCTCCCCTTAGTAAATCCATGTTGACGGGGATCCCGCAGGTTCTCCTCATCAAGGATTGTGTCTAATTGGTGTTTGATTAAGGTTTCCATTAGTTTGCTCAATACTGATGTGAGACTCACCGGTCTATAGTTTGCTGCCTCAATTTTTGAGCCTTTCTTGTGAAGTGGAATGGCGTTAGCCGTCCTCCAGTCCAATGGGACGCTGCCTGTACTAAGGGAGAGGTTGAAGAGCACGGACAGCGGTTCCGCCAAGACATCACTCAACTCCCTGAGCACCCTGGGGTGTAGGTTGTCAGGCCCCATAGCCTTGTTAACCTTGAGCCTTGACAGTTCATCGTAGACACTGCTGGGTGTAAACTTGAAATTACTAAATGGGTCTGTAGCTGAGGGCCTTGCCCCGGCGCTTCTCGGGTGAAGACTGAGCAGAAATATTCATTTAATAGTTGTGCCTTTTCCGAGTCTTTTTCCACATATTCTCCGTCTGGTTTCCTAAGACGTACTATCCCTCCCGAGTTTTTTCTTCTGTCACTGATGTACCTGAAGAATGATTTATCTCCCTTCTAGATGTTCTTTGCTAGAGACTCTTCCATGTGGAATTTAGCCTCCCTGACTGCAGGGATATGTTGAATATGTTGAAAAGGATTGAGCCCAAGACTGAGCCCTGCGGCACACCGCTGGTCACCTCCGACGTTTTAGAAAGGGTACCATACTTCAAGCACTAGTATATACTGCTTTCCAGACATTGTTCCCTTTTCCCATCCATGTAGAGGTATTCAGTGATTTACTTACCTGGGGACTTTGATCACCCTGCCCCATCACTTATAGTTTAAAGTCCTCTTCAGTAGATTAGACAGCCTGCTTATCCAAGGAATAAGTGGTGGATTTCCCCAAGCCATCTCAATAATGGCCTGTGAATTCTTTTAGGAAATTATCCAAACTTTTTTTCAACCCCACTAAGCTAACTGATTTTACTACATTTTTTTCACTCAGAAAATAGTTAAGCTCTGGAATGCGTTGCCAGATGATGTGGTAAGAGCGAATAGCGTAGCTGGTTTTAAGAAAGGTTTGGACAAGTTCCTGGAGGAAAAGTCCATAGTCTGTTATTGAGAAAGATATGGGGGAAGCCACTGCTTGTCCTGTATTGGTAGCATGTAATATTGCTACACCTTGGATTTTGTCCAGGTACTAGTGACCTGGATTGGCCACCGTGAGAACAGGCTACTGGGCTTAATGGACCATTGGTCTGATCCAGTAAGGCTATTCTTATGTTCTTATCTCTAATCAAGGCCTGTCAATGTTCTCTTGTGTGCATGAAGTTTGCTGGGTAACAGTGTCTCATAGTGGCTGCAAATTTGGATGTCGGCTATGGATCTGCATTTACCATAATGCATGATGACTTGGATACAAGAAAGTCTGTTCATAGTGGGGTCCTAAACAGCTTACTGATCGCCACAAGCAGCAGTGTATGGCGGTTGCGACCCAGTTCCTGAGACAGTATGAAGAAGATCCGAGTGTTCTGGAGAGAATTGTCACCGACGATTAGACATGGGTGCATCACTGCAACCCAGAGAGCAAACGAAGTAAAGGGAGCAGTGCTCACTTGGCTTCGGGAGCAGCCGAAAAACTTCTGTGCAGAAATTCAAAAGCTAGTTGAACGATACAACAAATGTGTCGTCTTCCTTGGGGACTATGTGAAAAAGTGATATGTTCGGTTGCTCACAGTTATTTCTATTAAAGCCATTAAATTTATTTTGCCTTCACTTTTTTATTTGCCCTCGTTTGTTAAAAAGCAGCAATCCCAGCACAGACCTCTGGGGAACATTACTTCTCCTTTGAGAATACTGACCATTTAATCTGTCTTCTACTTTTTAACCAGTTCTTAATACACACAAGGACACTGTCTCCTATCCCATGACTTTCTAATTTTCTTAGGAGTTGTTCAGAAGGTACTTGTCAAACACTGTTTAAAAATTCAGATACGCGGAATCTACCAGCTCACCTTTATCCACATGTTTATTCACCCCTTCAAAGAAATGTAGCAGATTGGTGAGGGCAATACAGTACAATCCACAGTACGTTCAGAAATTCTACTCTCAAAAGAAGTATAAGTCATATCTGTGTTGGCCCAGCAGCATCTACTAATCCAGACCTACACGGTCTCTGATGTTACTAGTGAGAGGAAACAGCAGTCCCCACAAGACTGTCTTCTAGTGGAGGGTTAGGTAAATCCTAATGGCAAGCAGATGGGTTCTGAGGATAGTGAATTAAGAATACTGAATAAACTTTATACTTCTTTCACCAAATAAAACACCACTGACTACGTGAAGACGTGTTTCAGCATCTCTCCTAGTAGAACAACTACAGTCCTTCCTTCAACTACAAGCAATCCAAGGTGTCTTCATGTCTTGAATTCCCTGTCTATCCTGACATTCACTTACCAGAACAATTGATTAGTTTCTGTGGATCTAAAGGACACCTTTACCCACATACCTCTCCATCCTCATCACTAGAAATTCTCCAATTCACTATCCTGTATTAATATTACCAATATTAAGTCCTACTCTTCAGTTTCTCATCACATAGAGTATTCACAAAGTGCTTGATGATGGTGGTGACTCATCTTCAGAAGAAGAGGTTCCCTTACTTCAATTACTGGCTAATAGAAGCACAATTTCTGGAGGCTACTCAATGAGCAGACCACAATGTGGGTACTTCAAATTCTGGGATTCCTAATCCGCATGGAAAAGTCTGTTAACCCCTACCCAAAACTTCATAAGTGCTTGCTTGACTGCTCAGGAATTCAAAGCATTCCTCCTAGATAAAAGGATACGCAAAAGAGAGAGGAGGAATCCAAGATGGCGGATGCTATTTAGCTGAGCTCGGAAGGCTTAGCGTTTTTCTTCAAATTTTATAACTATTGGAAAGCTGATACTTACTTTACCGAAATGCCTCATACAAAGAGGAAGGGGAATATGAGAGCGGGACAGTTACCGCTGTTTACATCGTCTCCGGCACAGCAGACGATTCTGCGGTTTCTACAGCAGCTGAGCCCAACCGACACCCAGATATCCCCATGGCGGGAGAGTTCTGCGTTGGACTTGCGTGAGGGAGCACTCGAGTCTCAGGACCTGTTAACATCGCTGTCTCCACCGCTTCTCTCTGCGCCTCCATGTCCAGCAGAGGCGTAGAGTGTTGAGCCTGACCACAAGGGAGAGGAGCAGGAGACCCCGGAGCAAGCATTGGGAGGAGCTACTGCCCCAGCTGGAACGCTGGGTAGAAAGATCGCTGAAGCAGAAGGAGGACCAGCAAGCATACCAGCAGTGACACTAGAGACACTCCTTGAGGCTATCAAGAAAGTGGATGTGAAGGTGGAGAAAACAGCCTCAAATATTGAGGTAATGGTCAAGAAAATGGAAAACTTTTCAGATAGTTTGGTAAAAGTCAAGCAAGAATGCATGGATAAAATACAAACTTAGTCAGCCTCCTTGAAAAACTCAATTACTACTATTATTATTAAAGAACAAAATTCTACAGCCCGTAAAATAGAAATGATAGAGAACTTTAATAGAAGATTGAACTTGAGAATGCTAAATTGCCCTAGGATACCGTCAATATTACCTACTGAGATTTTCAAAAAATCCTTGTAGATTGTTTGAATTTTCCACAAGATCAGATCCCTCCCTTAAATAAAGTATACTTTTTACCTGTTTCAAAAAGAAATTCTGATATACCTAGGGATGAGAATTTGGTCTCTGATAAAGACTTGCAAAATCTTACAGCAATATTAGAGGATTCATCCATGGATGTTAAAGAAAGAGGAACTTTAATTGTTAACTTTATCTTTGAACAAGATCTTAATGCTGTTATGAGGCTATTCTTTAAAAAGTCTGGAACATTTTTGTGGTCAACGTTTATGGTTATATCACGATGTAACTAGAATAACCAGGAAAGACGAAAAATGTTTTTGGGCATGAGAGAAGAGACAAGGAAGCTAGGTGCTACTTTTTTGCTAGCTTACCCATGCAAATGTGTTAAGTTTATGGGTTTAAAATATGTGTTCTTTACACCAGACCATCTACGTTCCTTTTTAGATCTCAAGGGTTTATCTAGTGGAGGGAGTGTAGCTTAAAGGAATAATGCTGGGTTGTAGCGTTTAAGTCTTTACCTTTTATTGTATTACTGCAACATTACTCCCTATAATTTCTGTGGGTTTTTTCCTCCTCCTAATTGAAGTCTAAGGAAGAGTTAAGTTTCAGAATAATATTTATTTTAAATATTTTTGTTGAAACATGATTCTGTATTTCTTTATCAAGTAGTTTATACTTGTAAAGTATGTTAAATTTAATAAAAATTAAAAGATTTTAAAAAAAGGATAAGCACAATTGGTATGCTGTATTACTGACTATCCACTGTGTGTGTGACAACTGCCTGATGTGATTCATCCTCAGACTTCTGGGTCACTTCTCAGCCAAGGGCCATGTAATCCTTTGTTGTGATGTTATGTATAAAACATCTCCAGTAATAGTTAAAATTCTTGTGAAATCAATGCTGTCAGCCACTATCAAAAATTTCTGTAACCTCATCCTTAAGACACACTCATTGTTGATGGCAGGTGCACTCCAAACTCCAGAATTTGTGTAAGAACATAAGAATAGCCTTACTGGATCAGACCAATGGTCCATCAAGCCCATTAACCCGTTCTCACGGTGGTCAATCCAGGTCACTAGGACCTGGCCAAAACACAAGGCAAGCAGGGGCTTCCCGCATGTCTTTCTCAATAACAGACTATGGACAGGGTACGGTATTGGAGTTCAAGAAGGGATTGGACAATTTTCTGAAGGAAAAGGAGATAGAAGGGTATAGATAGAGGGTTACTATACAGGTTCTGGACCTGATGGGCCGCCGCATGAGCGGACTGCTGGGCATGATGGACCTCTGGTCTGATCCAGCAGAGGCACGGCTTATGTTCTTATGTGCCTCCAGGAACTTGTCCAAATTTTTCTTAAAACCAGCTACGCTATCCGCTCTTACCACATCCTCTGGCAACACGCTCCAGAGCTTAACTATTCTCTGAGTGAAAAAATAAAAAAGTATTTCCCTGTAACTTCATTGAGTGTCCCCTAACTTCAGCACCACTTCATTCTCTCTTCGGATGCATAAACCTCAGACTGAGAAACTCATCTCCTGCATCTAAGTACTCAAGGGGAGGATTTTAGATTTATCTCATTCCTTGTGCTTATGAATGGAGCAGGAGAAAGCTCTCTCATATCAGTCAACTTGAATTTTAGATCATTTTCTACATCCTTCAGACAATGGATCATGGGACAGGTCTGCTTCAGTTGTACCAATAATCAGGTGACTATGATTTACATTAACTAACAAGGGAGCTCTCTTTGGAAAACTTTCTGCAAGCCACTTGTCTTCCAGGCAACCTCAACTAAAAAACAAACAAACTGATCTGAGTACTACTCTTACAAATGGTCCCTCATCCATGAGGTTGTGCCTGGCATATTCATTTGTTCTGCTCTCCTCTGTATAGATCTGTTCATCTTCTGCCCTTGTTTTGGGGGGGAGGGTCGCAATAACAGGAGGGAGTAGGGATCCCTTCTGCCATTTTTTTCTTGTGTGGGGCAGGTAAGGTTGGCATGGCAGAAGGAAGTGGGCCTTTCTCCTGCCATTTTTGCTGATGCTGGGGGGAGGTTGGTTAGGGGTACAGTTTGGTGGGGAGGTCTGTCATCAGCGGGCATAAATGTATGCCCATTTAAAAAAAGGTTAGGTAAGTGGCTGATCTTGATCAGTCGCTTTTTTTGGCTCGCTAAAAGCGATCACTTTTTTTAGTGCATCAGGAAGCCATGTTAGAGCATTAATTGCTCTACTGGTTTACATTGCATTTCTGTATTAATGAGCTTATTTGCATGGTTGACTTGGGGAATGAGCGATCGTGCAGAAAACCAGGTGATGATCGCTGGCTTTAGTGCGTCTGGGCTCCAGACCTCAACTGTTCCTTGTACTGAAGAGGTGCTGAGTAAAGATCTGCTAAGGGGAAGAAAAACTCTATTGAAGTTGGAAACAGGATACTAGGCTTGATGAACCTTTGGTCTGTCCCAGTATGGCAATTCTTATGTTCTTAATATCTTACCTGCTAGCATTCAAGCTTGGGAAAAGGTAAAACTTGGACTTCAGTAAGTTATTTCATTGTCCTTCTCTTTTACTTTTTAGTTCAGTACTCTGCTTTTACAGCAAAGTCAGTTTAGGCAATAGTATAGCCTTTACAGTCTCTGTTAAGAGTACTGTATTTATAAAAAAAAAAAGCGTTTTAGTTCAGATTAGTATTTTATGTTGCATTTCAGAGCATAAGATCAGATTAGGGCAGAGAGAGCAGTTAAGGAAAGTCCTTCTTTAGTGTTTAATTCCTACCCACCCCTGGCCTTGAACCAAATAGAAGGCTAAAAAAGTAATTAGCACTTAAGAAATAATCTAGGAAATCCTTGGAGGGTAACCTACCAATTACAGCATTACAAAATAATAATAAAAAATAAACATTACCATAACATATAACTAGCAATCTTAGGGGAACTTAGGGCTTCATTTACTAAGCAACGCTAGCGTTTTTTGCGCACGCTATGCGCCAAGAACTAACACCAGCATCTAGCGCGCGCGGCAATTCTGCACAGAATGGAACAAACAAAGTTTATACAAACATTTCAATTACAGGTCATTCCATGTAAACAGGTCCTCACAATGCATTCATCCTAAAACCAGCATTAAGCAAAAACATCTGTTATTAAAATGCTTCTATAAAAAGTGTAGTTTTAAGCATTTTTTAACTTCTGAATATCTGATTAAGCTCTTTGCAGTTCATAAAAGGTTGTAAATATAAAATATATTTTCATAGACTTATCTTTTCAGGCAGGTATTTGGGATAAGAATTTTAGTAATTTGATAGTAAACTCAACTTCTATCAAAATTTTAGAAAATTATTTTTTTAAAGTTTTAAAGATTTGTTTTAAAGATTTTTGTAAAGTCGATTTTATTTTTCACTGCTTGTGCTGTTCTTTTGACTTTGTTAACCACATTGAACTGAGCATTTTTGTGGTATATAAATACATTTATATGTTATGTTATTTTTCCTTCAACACCAGACCCCCCCAAATACTTGCTATAGCTACATCATCTCTCTTTAGGGCAGTGGTCTCAAACTTGCGGCCCGCCAAGTACTATTTTGCGGCCCACAGTCTGTACTAGTGCTGCCCGCTCTTTGCAGCATCCTTTGGCTTCCATCCTGGCCTCCTGCTCTTATCTTCAGATAATTACCACAACCTGCAGAGAGGATTTCCCATGCTGTAGCGATCCTTGCAGGCTGCCGTTGTCCTCAGCAACATGTTCTCTCTGCCACGATCCTGCCCCTGACGTCAGAGGAGGGGCAGGACTGCGTCAGAGGGAACATGCTGTGGAGGCCGATGGCAGCCTGCAAGGAACGCTACAGCACTGACAATCCTCTCTGCAGGCTGCAGTATTTAGCTGAAACTAAGACCGGGATGCCAGGAGGGAAGCTGGAGGACACTGCAAAGAAGGGGGGAACATGCAGGCCTTTGGGGGGGGAGATTTATAAACTATAAAGAGTTTTACCTCATGCAGAATTGTCATTTCTTTAATAGGACATTAACTATTTTTTTTATGTGGCCCTCCAAGTACCTACAAATCCAAAATGTGTCCCTGCAAAGGGTTTGAGTTTGAGATCATTGCTTTAGGGCAACCCTCTACTTGGTAGTCAGTCTGCCTGGATTTTCCCCTGCTTTGACTATGGAGAAAGCTTAGTTGCTTACCTGTAATAAAGGTTTTCTGTAGACAATAGGGAATGCATCCAAACTTTCCCACCCTCTTTCCTCCTTCGCTAAAGATTTTAACTTTTATTTGGACTGAGGAGGAGGAGGAAGTGGTGTGAAAGTGGAAACCTTTGTGTATGCTCAGGAATGCAGTCAAAGGTTTTACCGGGGCTAGGAACTGAGCTTCACTTAGGTACCATTAGTGTGACTGTATTTCCTTGCTGTCTATGGAGAATCATCATTTACAAGTAAGCATCTTCACTTCCTTTTCATGTAGCTGTATTATGTAGAATACAGTAAAGGCAAGCAAACCCTTTACTGTGCTACAGAGTGGCACCTCTCCTGAAGTAGATTTTGAATGTGCAAAAAGAACACTATGGCAGTGTGTGTCAAACCTTTTTAGCTTTGGCACACTAAATGGCACAAATGTTTTTTGTGGCACATTATAATTGAAATTAATTTGAGAGTTAATTTATTTAAAGTTCTTTAAACTATGTGTGGGTAATTGTAACAATGATGACACTAAAGTAGGTAGAATTTCTAATCAATGCGACGGATGTGCCGCTTGTTTTTTAGTGCAAATTAACTCAAAACGTGACTTGATAGTCAACAAGCAAACACGCATTTCATCATTCATCATCTGCAGTCATTCTCTTTTTCTCAATTTCTGTCAGAGCTGAGAATTCAAGTTCGCAAAGATAAGAAGATCCAAAACGTTAACAAAGCCTTGATTACTTTGTTGCTCAAGTTAGGATAACTACTGCATAAAAAATAAAACTAAAATTACATGCCATTAGTTTTCAAGGACCAATCACGTCAAAGATGATGCTTGTCTGGGCAGTTGTATCCTTACGCACACAGACCGCTCATAACATTGACAGACACTTGCCTACACGACGTATATGTCATCTATTCTAGTGTATACTTATGAAGGGAATTTTTTTAAAATAAAGCAAAAGTCTGGAACCTCTTGTGACACACCTTGAATTTCTTCGGGGCACACCACTGTGCCATGGCACACAATTTGAGAGACACTGCTCTATGGCCTCAATTCTATAAACGGTACCTAAAACATAGGTGCTGAGCAACGCAGCAGATAGTGGTTGTAAATCTTGAGTTACATAGTAACATAATAAATGATGGAAGATAAAAACCTGAACGGTCCATCTAGTCTGCCTATTAGTTATACACATTATAAATTCATGATTAAATTAACTTGTCTTTTTATCTTTGATATTTCTGGGCCATAGACCTTAAAATCCACCTAGTACTGTCCTAGGTTCCGACTGCTGGAGTTGCTGTCCAAACTCACTCCAGCCTATCCAACCCATCCTGTTATTTGCAGGATACCTACCGTAAAGTCTGGCCAATAATGTCCTCATGTTTCAAGTTACTGGAGTTTCCACTGATGCCCTCCCCAGTCCATCCTATGCTGAATCACCATATATGGGTCACAGACTGTGCAAGTCTGCCCAGTACCAGCCTTAGTTCTTTATACCATTCATTTTCTAATTAGAGATCCTCTTGTGTATATCCCTTTTTGAATTCCGTCCCTGTTTTCCTCTTCACCACTTCCTTCAGGAGGGCATTCCAGGCATCCACCACCCTCTCTGTGAAAAATAATTGCCCAACATTATTCCTAAATCTTCCTCCCCACAACCTCAATTTATTCCCTCTAGTTTTACCATTTTCCCTTCTCTGGAAAAGATTTGGTTCTATATTAATACCTTTCAAGTATTTAAACATCTGTTTCATTTCTCCCCTGTCCCTCTTCTCCAGAGTAAAGATATTTAGGCCTTCCAGTCTCTTCTCATACTTCTTATGGCTCAAACCCCTTACTATTTTTGATGCCTTCCTCTGGACCACTTCAAGTCTTTTTATATCTTTTGCCAGATATGGCCTCCAACCCTAAACACAGTACTCCAAGTGTGACCTCATCAAAGACCTATACAGGGGCAACGACACCTTCCTTCTGCTGGTTATTCCTCTTTCTATACTGCCTAGCATCCTGGCTACAGCCTTATCACACTGTTTTGACGTGCCATTTATAGAATCACTGGATATATATCAAAAAAGTCTGACTTCAATGAAAAAACTGACTCGTGAGAGTGATTGGTTAATATATAATGCACTCAGAGATATGAAACTCCAAAAGGAAGGCTGAAAAGCCTCCTTAGCGGGAAGAGAGTTCACCTTCCAGTCATCGCAACCTCATATGTGGCAAATTACTCTCTGAGACTTGGTGGAAAAAAATTTTTATCTTATGCTTCTTCAATGATTCAAAAAGTCAAACAAAAACCATTGCTTTGCTTCATATGTTCAAATTCTTTTAAATGCATTTAAGTTCATAGTGTGCAGGAAGACAAAGAAATCGCTGGATTATTTAATTGTAACAAACAGTTCACTTAGCTTATAACTGCTGTCTGTGGGGTCCCAACTAGAGAGCTGCACGGGAACGGGGACGACGGGAATCCCGTGGGGATCCCACGGGTTCCCCCTTCGGATCATGGGTATCCCGTGGGGACGCCCCCTAGGGTCACGGGGATCCCGTGGGGACGCCCCCTAGGGTCGCGGGGATCCCGTGGGGACGCCCCTCGTGCTCTCGGGGATCCTGTGGGGTTCAATACGAGCCTCATCTAATTTTCCTACCTGCCCTGCTGCGAGGCTCCTCTTCCATTTCCTGCCTGCCCTGCTGCAGCACACATAGCCAATCCGAAGTCTTCCCCGGTGTCAGCGCTGACGTCGAAGGGAGGGCTTAAGCAAAGCCCTCCCTTCCTCCGACATCAGCGCTGACATCGGGAAGACTTCCGGTCGGCTGTGTGCGGCAGGGCAGGTAAGGAAAAGGCAGTGGTGTACCGAAGGGGGGGGGGGCGGTCTGCCCCGGGTGCAGCCATGGAGGGGAGTGTGCACAGCCGGTCAGGTCCCCTTACCCTTTTGGCGCTTCCCCCGACTGACCGACAACAGGCCCGGCCGACAAACCTCCCTGCCCTGTAGCCGCGAATCTAAATTGCCTTCTTACAGCAGCTTCAATACTCCTGCTGCTGTAAGAAGGTAATTTAGATTTGCGGCTACAGGGCAGGGAGGTTTGTCGGACCGGGCCTGTTCTGTTGTCGGTCGGGTGGGGAAGCGCCACAAAGGTAAGGGGCAGGGAGGGAGAAAGGGAGGAAAGGTGGAGTGGAGAAGAAAAGACGCTTAAGGGAAATGGGTAAAACTGAGGGGGAAGAAGGACGCTGAAAGCACTGGGGAAGACAAAGGGGTGGAGAAGGACGCTGAAAGGATATGGGGTAGACGGGAGGGGGGAGAAGGACGCTGAAAGCACATGGGGAAGACGGGAGGGGGAGAAGGACGCTGAAAGCACATGGGGAAGACAAAGGGGTGGAGAAGGATGCTGACAGGACATGGGGAAGACAGAGTGGGGGGAGAAGGATGCTGACAGGACATGGGGAAGACAGAGGGGGGGAGAAGGATGCTGACAGGACATGGGGAAGATGAGGGGGAGAAGGATGCTGAAAGGAAATGGGGAAGAGAGAGTGGGGAGAAGACGCTGGCAGGGAAGAAGACAGAGATGCCAGACTATGGGGGGAGCGGAGGGAAGAAGATGGGTGCTAGACCAATTTGGAAGAGGGGAGAAAGGGAGAGGCACAGTAACAGAGCAAATGGAAGGCGAGAGAAGAGAGACAGTGGATGGAAGGAATTGAATGAGAACATGAGGAAAGCAGAAACCAGGCAACAAAGGTAGGAAAAAAATATATATATATTTTTTTTTTTTTTTTGCTTCAAGATAAAGTAGTATATTAGTTGTGTTGATAAAAATTTATAAACATTAGAGGCTCTGTTAGAAACCCGTTTACAAAATATGTATTCTTCCCAATTAATATTTCCAAATTAATAAAGTCTTTTTGCTTATTTTTAAATGGACTGCCTTTAATTCAGTAGCATAATTAACTAAAATAACTATTTCTGAAGTTTATAGGGGCGAGCGGGGACATAGGGGATTCCTCGCGGGGAAGGGTGGGGACGGGTGGGACTTTGGCGGGGACGGGTGGGATTTCTGTCCCCGCGCAACTCTCTAGTCCCAACGTGGCCCCGTTTTGAAATCTGCTTCAGGAGACCCGAAATAAACTCTCAAAGTCCTTAATAGAAGATTGTCACAAGTTGCTAAGTTCTCCCAAGTTAATAAGCTCTCCGTAACGTTTTCAGCATATGTTGTGTGGATTAAACCTTTATGCCCACACATATTTATAATCCCTGGTTCTCTAAGGAAATAGATTTATAGAATCACGCCTAGTGGCACCTATATTGGACTTGGTGCCAGTAGGTATCAAAACTTTAGGCACTCTCTTATTTTTGCCAGGGTTTTCTTGGCCTAAATATCGATACCTAAGTCCAATTTAGGCGCCTAGATGTAAAAACAGATCCAAGATCTGTCCCTAACCATGCCTACTTTCTGGTAGGTGCCTTAGTTTTAGACATCTACGTGGCAATTGTAGGCATCTACCAAATTAGGGGCCAACGATCTAATTAATAATTTTTTAATCACTATTTAATTGTGATTTTCAATTAATGGTGCTGATTAAGACTAATTAAATAAGTTAGACACCTATATGTGTTAACAGACTACCAGCATATTCATATGCAATCCTGTTTCTTTTTCCGCTACGCAGGATCAAAGGGAAAGATGATATGACAAAGTAGTCTCATATAGCTTATTTTTCCCCTCTCCTGATTAAGGAAATGAAACGTTAGGTCTGCTGAGAACAGTTAGTATAAATTGCTCTATTTATGGGCAAAGGGATGAGCAGTTTAGTGGCAAAGATGGTTGAGACTGTGGTAACTGTTTTTACAGGCAAAGTGTGACTTCTGTGTTGTATTCCTCTCCACATCTTTGAACTGTTGATACAGATCCAAAATGGTTTGCTTATTTAAATCTGGTGAAAACTTGCTCATCAGAGAGTTCAAAATAATGTGGACCTTTTAGACCTCTTCTTGCTGGTACCTTCATGTCTGCTGCCTCTGGAGCTGGGCCTGTCTCATCTGCTGGCAATAAAGATAAACATTGTCCCTATAAGAAATGCTGGAACCGGATGAAAGGCTGGAGCTGTAAATGCTAAGAGGAAAACATTCTGTGTAAATTTTGATAGGTCCATTCCCTTAAACAGATAAATAGCAGGCCTAGGCTTATGCAAACATATGTTATCAGTTTACCACCTTTAGAGGACCGAAATCTGATCTGAACATAGTTATAGGCCACATCCCTAAAATGCCCCAGATTTTGTGTTTACATGCCAGTTCAGTAGTAATATTCTTATATTGTAGTTTGCAACTGAAAACCTGCTTTATGCAAATAACAGTGAGTTATACGAATAGAACATTTTTTTAATACAAATAAATGCTGCCTAAGCCCTTGGATGTTTCTCTTGAGAGTTTCCAAACGATTTCTTCAGTCCTGTGTAACCACATTTGTCTTTTGCTCCTGTAGTTCCTTGTGCCAGAAGCCCTCTAATTCTGCCTTTCTTGTTGGGACCTAAAGTGAGGCTACTGTACTGCATTTAGCCTTAGAGCCCTAGGGTTGCTTTGGTGTCTAATGAAATAGGACATTTTGTTGAGTCTTTAGCATACTAAAAGCACCCATATGGAGCTAGGTGTATAAGTGTACACCAGGGGTGTCCAAACTTTTGGCTTCCGTGGGCCGCATTGGCCGAAAAAAAATGTTTCTGGGGCCATGCAAACGCTGCAGCAAGACAGAGGAGGGAGCCAGCAAGACGGTAAACACCCGGGGGCAGCAGAGGAAAACACTGCATCGTCCTCGACTGGGCCGCACAAAATACTTCATACCCTCGGGCCACAGGTTGGACACCCCTAGTGTACACCTTAATGTTAAATTGGTGACTATAGTAAGCCCAAGTATGAAATTTTTTTTTTTGTTTTGTCCTTTTCCCCTCTTTTCTTCCCAATGGTCTCTGCCAAGCTCCCCTCACCAGATGCCCTCACTATACCAAGAATATAAGAACTGCCATCTCCAGCTCAGACCTTCAGTCCATCAAGTCCGGCGATCCGCACACGCGGAGGCCCAGCCAGGTGTACACCTGGTGTAATTTTAGTCACTCATAAGGAGATGTGCATCTAGTTTGCTTTTAAATCCTAGAACGGTGGATTCCGCAATATCCTCCTCTGGGAGAGCATTCCAGGTGTCCACCACTCGTTGCATGAAGCAGAACTTCCTGATATTTGTCCTGGACTTATCCCCCCTTAGCTTCAGTCCATGTCCTCTTGTCCGTGTCACATTGGACATTGTAAATAATTTTTTTTCCTGCTCTATTTTGTCGATTCCTTTCAGTATTTTGAAAGTCTCGATCATATCCCCTCGCAGTCTCCTTTTCTCAAGGGAGAACAATCCCAGTCTCTTAAGTCATTCCTCGTATTCCAAGTTCTCCATACCTTTTATTAGCTTCGTTGCTCGTCTCTGCACCCTCTCCAGCAGTTTTATATCATTCTTTAGGTTGGGAGAGCAATGTTGGACACAGTATTCCAAGTGTGGTCTGACCATTGCCCTTTAAAGCAGCATTATAACTTTCTCTGATCTACTCGTGATTCCTTTCTTTATCATGCCTAACATTCTATTTGCTTTCTTTGCCGCTGCCGCACATTGTGCTGACGGTTTCAGGGTCCTATCTATCAGTACACCCAGGTCCTTTTCTTGTTCGCTCTTACCCAGAGTTGCACCTGACATTCTATACTCGTGTTCCTTGTTCTTTCTGCCTAAATGCATTACTTTGCACTTTTCCACATTAAACTTCATCTGCCATTTCTCCGCCCATTTCTCTAATTGACACAAGTCACTCTGGAGTGCCTCGCTATCCTTCTGCGATCTGATTGCCCAGCATAGCTTTGTGTCGTCTGCAAACTTGATGGATCTCACTGGCTGTTCCTTCTTCTAGATCATTGATGAAAATATTAAATAAGATGGGCCCAAGTACCGAGCCCTTGGGCACACCGCTAGTCACTTTCTCCCAGTCTGAGAACTTCCCATTTATGCCCACTCTCTGCTTTCTGTTCTCCAGCCATTTGCCTATCCATCTTAGTATATCTCCCTCTATTTCATGGCTTTGTAGTTTCCTGAGAAGTCTTTCATGTGGAACCTTGTTGAACGCTTTCTGGAAGTCCAAATATATTATGTCCACCGGTTCTCCACTATCAATTTGTTTGTTCACGGTCTCAAAAAATTCCAAGTGCCGGACTATGCTATCTTTAATCAGTGCTTCAACCATCTTTACAGGGACAGACGTAAGACTCACAGGTCTGTAGTTGCCCAGTTCTCTTCTTGATCCTTTTTTGAAAATTGGCGTGACGTTCTCTATCTTCCAATCGTCCGGTATCTGTCCAGTTCTAATTGACAGGTTGGCAAGTGTTTGCAAAAGCTCTCCGATTTCAACCTTCAGTTCTTTTAAGACTCTCGGGTGAATTCCATCAGGTCCAGGGGATTTGTCGCTTTTAAGATTGTCGATCTGGTAGTATATCTGGTCCAAATCCATTTCTACTGTGGTGAGGCTGTCCTTTATTACTCCTTTGAACACTTTCACAGCTTCTGGTATTGTTGCGGTGTCCTCCTTCATAAAGACAGACGCAAAGAAGGAATTTAGTCTGTCTGTAATTTGTTTGTCTTCCTTGATGTACCCTTTTCTTCCCTGGTCATCCAGCAGTCCCACCACCTCTTTTGCAGGTTTTTTTCCTTTTACGTATCTAAAGAAGGGCTTGAAATTTTTGGCCTCTTGCGCTATTTTCTCCTCATAGTCCTTTTTGGCATCCCTCACCGCCTTGTGACATTTCTTCTGATCATCTTTGTGTTTGTTCCAAGCTTCGGTTGTTTTCGTGCATTTCCATTTTTTAAAGGAGTGCTTCTTTTCTTTTATGGCTTCCTTCACCTCTCCTTTGCTTTTAGTTTTCCTTTCTTTGGAAATCCGCGGAATGTAGAGATTTTGTGCTTCCGTGATAGTATTTTTCAGTAGGGACCATGCCTGATCTACCGTTTTAACTTTGTACATATTTTTCTTGAGCCGTTGTTTCACCATGGCTCTCATGCTATCGTATCTTCCCTTTTTAAAGTTTAAGGTCGTGGTTTAAGGTTTTGGTACGTTTCCCTTTCCTGATGTCAAGTTTAAAGTTGATCATGTTGTGATCGCTCGTCCCCAGCGGGACCGTGACGTCTACTTCTTTTGTCAGTCCCATAATGCCATTTAGGATCAAGTCCAAGGTGGCGTTTCCTCTCATCGGCTCTCCCACCATTTGTTCCAGGAAGCAGTCCCCTAGCGCTTCCAGAAATTTGGCCTCCTTGCCACAGTTCAAGGTTCCCAGGTTCCAGTGTATCCCTAGGAAATTGAAGTCTCCCATGATTATTACATTACCTGTCTTACGTTCTTGTTTAATTTCCTCTATCATTTCTGAGTCTGTCTCCTCCGTCTGTCCTGGGGATCGATAGTAAAGGCCAATTTTTGTGTCTGCACCATTGTGTCTAGGAATCTTAATCCAGAGGGACTCCAGCTTCTCTGTCCTTTCTGTCGAAGCCTCTGTAACAGTTTCTACTCCATCCTGAACATATAGGGCAATACTTCCACCTTTCTGCCCTACTCTATTTCTTCTGTATAGTTTGTATCCCTGTAGTACTGTGTCCCATTTGTTTTCATCATTCCAGCCCTGGGATCTCCACATGTTGATGGTGAGCTTCCTCGATGAATCTTTCTAGCTCCTTGACCTCTTTGTTTGCACTGAACTCCACTAGAAACTTCTCCTGTTCGCGGATTCTATCTTCAAAGGTGAGAAGTTCTTTTAGTTCCATCACTGTCTCCTCTAGTAGCCGGACTTGCCATTTCAAGCTATCCAGCTCCATGCACCGACTGCAAACGTATGCCCGAGTCACCGAAGGGAGGTAGTCATACATATTGCAGCCGGTACAGAAGACTGGAAAGCTCATCTTCTGACTTCCTTGGGCTTCCATTTCTTGCTTCCCTTCTGAGTTGTCTGAGTGATTTGTTGTAAACCTTCTGTCTCTGTCGACTGGATGATTTCTGACTTTCTGTCTGCTGTCTTCCTGCTTGTTGTGAGTCTGCTGGTGTTGCTGTGTTGGTTCCTGTGAGTGCTTGTTTCCCCTCTAGTCGTGTAGTATGTGAGAATGTGTGCCCTGCTGTGTAGCTAGCTAAAACTAGGACTTGTAGCTTTTGTTCTAAGTCGCTCTGCTGGGCGACCGAGTTTCCCGGCTCTTTCTTAAGGCTCCTTCACAAAGGCGAGCTTGTGTGTGTGAGTTCTCTTCTGTGCTTGCTACTTGCTATTTCCCTATTAGCTGCTTCCCTATTAGTAGTTTGACCAGTGTTGACTAATGTTGTCGTGTTCTATGTTGGTTAGTGCTGGTGTCCGCTGTGTCCTCTTTCTGCTCTCCTTTAGTGGCGTGTGGTTGTGTGTTCTCTGTACCCTCTGTGTATGCCTGGTTGTGTGTTGTACCTGCTTTGTCCTGTGCGCCTGCTGTGGTCCCCTTCTTACACTCCTTTAAAGTGGCTCGTCCCTTCTCAAGGCCCTTCGCAAAGGCACTCTCGCTAAGGCGAGCGCCTTTGACGCGCGCCGAACGGCTGAGCGCCATTGACCCCTCCCATTTTAAGGGGGAGCTTCGATGTCTGAGGTCAGAAGTGGGCGGAGCTAACTCTCGCCGATTTCCCTAGTCTCCCGCCTCTTCTCTTTCCTTCTCTCCCCTTCTCAAGCTCTGAATTGCCTCCCTTTCCTTTTGCCTTCTAATTTCTCCCTCTGTGCTGCTCTCTTCTACTTGCCTTGCTAAGCTTCAATATGCTCCAGTCGTTGGTCCCTTCCCTTTTAAGGAGGAGCTTCGATGTCTGATGTCAGGGGTGGGTGGAGCTAACTCTTGCCGATTTCCCTAGTCTCCCGCCTCTTCTCTTTCCTTCTCTCCCCTTCTCAAGCTCTGAATTGCCTCCCTTTCCTTTTGCCTTCTAATTTCTCCCTCTGTGCTGCTCTCTTCTACTTGCCTTGCTAAGCTTCAATATGCTCCAGTCGTTGGTCCCTTCCCTTTTAAGGAGGAGCTTCGATGTCTGATGTCAGGGGTGGGTGGAGCTAACTCTGCCGATTTCCCTAGTCTCCCGCCTCTTCTCTTTCCTTCTCTCCCCTTCTCAAGCTCTGAATTGCCTCCCTTTCCTTTTGCCTTATAATTTCTCCCTCTGTGCTGCTCTCTTCTACTTGCCTTGCTAAGCTTCAATATGCTCCAGTCGTTGGTCCCTTCCCTTTTAAGGAGGAGCTTCGATGTCTGATGTCAGGGGTGGGTGGAGCTAACTCTTGCCGATTTCCCTAGTCTCCCGCCTCTTCTCTTTCCTTCTCTCCCCTTCTCAAGCTCTGAATTGCCTCCCTTTCCTTTTGCCTTCTAATTTCTCCCTCTGTGCTGCTCTCTCCTGCTTTCCTTGCCAAGGGAACCTAATATTACTTTCCAGTAAACTTTGCTGGGGATATTACCTCCACAATGCAATCCACTTGTTAAGGTGCTTAAAGAACTGGATAAATGGGCCTCAAAAGCCACGGGGCAAAATGTTGCACCAAGCTATGGAGGGGAGCTTAAACTGAGCTACAGCTTCCTCCCAAACTTCTATGATTAGCCTCAGTGCTCCTAATTTCTCTAGAGCACTGGCAGTTCTTAATTTTACCTTATTTTTTTTTTTTATATTAAAGCACTGACTGTTGCAAAACTGGTAAATATCAACATGTGTAGCAAAAAAAATCAATAAAGCAAACTTGTCTTATCTTTAGATGAGTGGTGCTTGTGTCAAGTCTCTCAACTTCTTTCTGTCTCTGTGCAGATTGAATCAATCACGGGAATCCTCCCGACTCTATTCTGATGACAGCTGGCGTTTCATGAGAAAACTCATTTCTTCAGGGCTCTGCACACAGAAAAAATAAACAATACAAATTACAAGCAATACAATACAAATTACAAAACAATTTGTACAAACAATACAAAAGAAAATATGCAGAAATTGCACATATGCAGTGCAAAAAATCTCTGAAATAAAGGTAATAAAGGATACCTGAAGTGTTCTGGATGCTGCTGCTCTCTCGGGTTAGAGCAAAAATGGCGCCCCAGCATAAATTTAAAGACTAGGCAGGGAACCAATCAGGTGAGAACTGTCACGTGATCGGACCCAGCAAACTTACTCCTCCTGACATCTGGAGTGCCTACATTTCCCAGGACACCCTCTAAATCAGACAGGAGAAAGAGTAAAGAGAAAAAATTCTCAAAAGGGAAACATTACCCTCATTGCATACAGTCAAAAAATAGAAGTTACCGTATTTTTCACTCCATAAGACGCACTTTTTCCACCCCCAAAAAGGGGGTGGAAATGTAAGTGCGTCTTATGAAGCGAAGATACAAATTTGTTAAGCCAGCTGCCGCTGCTACATATTTTAACCCACACCCACACACCCCCTGCTGCCGCATATTTGTTAACTCCACTCCCCCGCCGCCACATATTTTTTTTAAAAACCCCCGCCACTGCTGCATCTTTAAAACCCACCTGCCCGCTCTCTGCCATTGTACCTGGTCCAGCGAATTTCCTGGCCAGTGGCGCCACTCTTGAGAACTGACTGCAGCCATTCGGAGATCGGCACGGGCCCAGGTGGGAGCGCGGAGGGCTTGTTCCTGATCTCTGCGCTTCTGGCCTGTGCGCCGCTGGCTGGGAAAGATGAGAGCCATCTAAAGAGGGAGGAATTTAAAAAGGTACCAAGGGGGTATGATTAAAGGTACAGGGGGGATGATTAAAAAAGGTACTGGGAGTACGTGGGGGATGATTTAAGATACTGGGTGGGTACATGGGGGGTATGGAGCCTGCCTGCCTGCCAGCCACTAGGCCTGCCTGCTCTGTGCCCTGTCCTGGCCTACCACCAAAGAGAGGGACAGAGTACAGAGCCTGGCAGGGAGGGAGGACAGCGTGCATAGCCTGGCAGGGAGAATTTGGTTCAGAATGTTGGTTTATTTTTCCCTCCTCTAAATCTAGGGTGCGTCTTATGGTTAGGTGCGTCTTATGAGCGAAAAATATGATAATAAAAATAAACCCATTCAATTATTAAGCCCATTAGGTTGTACAGTCTTGAGGTTGTAAATCTAGTCTTGAGGTTGTAAATCTAGAGTTTGCACAACGTTTTGCCACTTGGCTTCGGAGGCCCGTTTATCCACTTCTTTCAGCATCTTAGCAAGTGGGTTGCATTGTGTAGGTGATATCTCCAGCAAAGTTTACTGGAGAGTAATATTAGGTTTACTGTATGATTTTTTACTCCAGGACCTCCAGTGGTGGACAAATAGCTATAAGGGTACATTTAAGGCACACCCTTGGTGCTGTTTCATGTTGACAATCTGCCAAAATAGCAGCACTTATTTTCCCTCGCTCTCTGAATCTGAATACACCATCTTTGTGATAGGAAAGATGTTTTACAAATTAGTTTTGTTTCTCAGCTTTACCTGCTAAAGGGGTCTAAATGTGTAAAACAAATGAAGCTTTGAGATTAGGCAGTATCACAAGACAACATTCTGAAGCATCAGCCTGGTTAGACAGGGGTTTTTGTCTTCTTTATGGGGGAAAGGTTTTGATAAATGTAGTCCAAAATGGTTTTTAAAAAACTCTCTGTTCTTCTGGGTGACAGTGTTGTGAGCTACCATGTAGAGGAGTTGAGCTTGATTCCTACATCTTCAACCCAAACAATCTCTGGAGAGAGGAAATATTCAAAGCCACTGAGAGAAAGCAGACTCTGCCATTGGTTAGTGGTAACAGATAGTGGCCATCTCTAGCAGTATTCAGATCCCACGCTAAAAGCCCATTTTTTTAGGCGGCTTTCAACTCCTAACTCCCACTCACCATATGATACCTACACCCATCCTTATCATTCTCTCTGCAAGAAACTCTACATTTATTTATTTAAAAATTTATATACCGTATAAAAACTATGCGGTTTACAAAATTACATACATATTTCAGAAATGCTAAACATGTTTCAACAAGACAAACACAAAAAAAAACATTAATTAACGGTATCATTATTACAGTTCCTTGTACTGTGCATTATAAGTGACCTAATGACGCATTCAATTGTGCATCGTCAATTAATTAATTAATTCAATTTTCTATACCATTCTCCCAAGGGAACTCAGAACAGTTTACATGAGTACCTGATTGTAAAACTGCTTAGATAACCTTGATAGGCGGTATATAAAATCCTAATAAAACTTGAGAATTTATCCATCCTATCATTCTCTCTGCAAGAAATTCTACATCCTTCCTATATGTCCTATCTGTCCAAATTAGATTGTAAGCTCTTCTAAACAGGGACTGTCCATTGCATGTTAAATGTACAGCGCTGTGTATGCCTTTCAGCACTATAGAAATGATAAATAGTAGTAGTTGTATATACAGGGCTCCAGATGGAGCCTTGCTATGTCGCCTCTGACCAGCCTGCAGTGGCTAGTTAGGAGGTGGAGGGGTAATAGAAAAAGAAAGGAAAAGTTGTGAATTGGAACCAATATTCAGAGAAGCAGAAGGAAACTACATTTTAAGTGCAGTTCTGAACTGAGCCATTGATTGGATCTGGTCAGTGCCAAAGCTTTTTATGTAACATAGTAACATAGTAGATGACAGCAGATAAAGACCCGAATGGTCCATCCAGTCTGCCCAACCTGATTCAATTTAAATTTTTTTTCTTAGCTATTTCTGGGCAAGAATCCAAAGCTCTACCCGGTACTGTGCTTGGGTTCCAACTGCCGAAATCTCCGTTAAAACCTACTCCAGCCCATCTACACCCTCCCAGCCACTGAAGCCCTCCCCAGCCCATCCTCCACCAAATGACCATATACAGACACAGACCGTGCAAGTCTGCCCAGTACTGGCCTTAGTTCAATATTTAATATTGAACAAAGGCCTATTCTTGAACCGCATAGTCTTGTCCAGAAATCACATTCCACTGAAGGACTGGTTGGAGCTCCAGCTCCTAGGCAGTTTTTATCCTAACTTGACACATACTGGAAATCTAATACCAATATATAAGTTAAGATAATAACTTGTACTGTAACTATGACAAATTGTAACCTGTTAACTGTATATTATGTATGTTAACCTATAACCCATTCTGAGCTCTTTCAGGAAAATGGCACAGAAAATGAATTAAATAAATAAACACTAGCCTGACAGACTTGGGAGCCATTATTTATCCCTGGAGTTTGCAGGTACAATTTGTCATAGTTTAACAGTGCAAGGTTTTTCATAAGAACATAAGAATTGCCGCTGCTAGGTCAGACCAGTGGTTCATCGTGCCCAGCAGTCCGCTCACGTGGCGGCCCTTAGGTCAAAGACCAGTGCCCTAACTGAGACTAGCTTTACCTGCGTACTTTCTGGTACAGCAGGAACTTATCTAACTTTATCTTGAATCATACTGAGGATCTAGTACCAATATACATTTCTTTGTAATCCACCGGCTGTGGCGAGGGAGTTAAGTGAAGAGGTATGTTTTTTTATTGCTTTCCTAAAATTGAGTAGTCCTTCAAGGGACTTGATCCGCAGGGGGGCAGTTGATTCCAGTGAGTTGGTATGAAGTGGGAATAGGATTGTCGTTTGGAGTTGAAGGGCATGACTAGGGGGCATTTTGAGGCGTATTTAATCCTGAGAGCAGAGGGACCTGTTCAGTAATTGTTTTATGGATTTTTCTTTTAGGAACTTGTCCAATTACTTTTTGACCTGACTATGCTAGATGCTTTGATCGTATCCTCTGGCAGCATACGCCACAGCTTAATTGTGCATTAAGTGAAAAAATACATTCTCAGCCTTGTTTTTAATGTGCTTCCAGTTGATTTCTTGGAGTGTCCCCTAGGCTTAGTGCTGTTTGACAAAGTAAATAAATGTTCTATATTTACCTTTTCCAGACTACTCTTGATTGTATAAATTTTCATATCCTCTCCTTTTTGTCTCCTAGCTGACAAATGCTAACATGTTTAACTTCATAAGGAAGCCATACCCATCCCCCTTATTTTGATTTGGCATTCTCATTATCTTTTCTAGTTCTGCTACATCTTTTTAAAATTTGGCAACCAGAACTGAACAGTATCACGATGTGCTTGCACATTGGCAATACAGAGCTGCCTTAGCCCGTAGCGAACTCATGCTTCTGGGCTCTAAGGTGTGCATGCCGGCTTCCCGTCTCTTTCCCCCCTCCCACCCCCCGTAACTTCCAGTTTCGAAGGGAAGCCGGCACGCACACCTTAGAGCCCCGAAGCATGAGCTCGCCACGGGCTAAGACAGCTGCCTGTGAAATAAATACAAATCACTTATCTCCAATAAATACAAATAAATACAAATCACTGAGTTCGCGTCTCCAAGCTCAATGCTGGCATTAAGGTCTAGTGCACGCTATTCCGTGCGTTAAGGCCCTAACGCACCTTTGTAAAAGGAGCCCCTATTGTTGACAATCCAAAAATAAAGTGAGTTTTAAAAATATATCCTTGAAGTGTTGTAGAATTCCACTATCTACCCTTCTCCATTGAGAGTATTGACAATTTAACCCTATTCTGTTTTTTATCTTTTAACCAGTTCTTAATCCATAATAGGACATTGCCTCCTATCCCATGACTTAATTTCCTCTGGAGTCTTTGATGAAGTACATGTCAAATGTCTTCTGAAAATCCAGATACACAATATCAACCGGCTCACTTTTATCCACATGTTTATTCATCCCTTTGAAGAAATGTAGAATGTTGAGGCAAGATTTCCCTTGACTGAATCCATGTTGTCTTTGTCTCGTTAATCCATGCTTAAGTATATGCTCTGTAATTTGCTCTTTATAATAGCCCCCACCATTTTGCCCGGCACTGACGTCAGACTCGCTGGTTTATAATTTTCCAAATTGCCTCTGGAGCCCTTTTTAAAAATTGGTATTACATTGGTCACCCTCCAGTCTTCCAGTACCATGCTGGATTTAAAAAATAAATTACTAGCAATAGCTCTGCAAGTACATTTTTAAGTTTTATCAGTACTCTGGGACTATCCGTCCAGGCGATTTGATGCTCTTCAGTTTGTCAAATTGTCTCATTACATTTTCCAGTTTTACAGAGGTTTGTTTCATTTCTGGCACTCTCTCTCCTAAATCTTCCTCAATAAAGATTGAAGCAAAGAATTCATTTAATCTGTCTGCTATAGCATTGTCTTCCTTGAATGCCTTTTTACCTCTTAGTCATCTAGCAGTCCAACAGATTTTTTTGCCAGCTTCTTGCTTCTAATATGCCTAAAAAAGTTTTTACTATGGCCTGGATTCTCGAAATGGCACCTTTTTTTTGGCACTGGTAGGTGCCCAAACTCAGTAAAAAAATAACACTGTTTTTTTTACTGTTTCAAGGCGCCTAAAAAATCAGTGCCGGGCTCACGTCTCCATAGGCACTTTAGGCCTCCTAACGCCACTGTGGGCATAGCTAATGCTGGAAGTGGCATTAGGCAATCTAAAGTGCCTACAAAGGCACAATTCACATCATAGGTGTCGTAAATATAGGCCAGGGAAACCCTGGCCTACATTTCAGGCACCTACTTTTGCCAGAGGCGTGATTCTGTATGTGGCGCTATCATGAGATTGACACACGATCAGCGGTGCCAGTTACAAAATCCAGGCCTATGTGTTTTTACTTCCATTACAATCTTTTTTTCAAGGTCTCTTTGCCTTTCTTATCAGCGCTTTGCATTTGATTTGCCATTCCTTATGCTGTTTCCTATTATCTTCAGATACCAGGGAGCTACCTTGTAGATCACCTGGTGCACAAGCATCAAGACCTTATACTCAATCTTCATTTCAATGGACAACCAGTGCAATCGTTTCAATACTGGACTGATGTGCTCATTCCCGTAATAATTCTTGCTGCGACGTTACAGAAGTCCAATTTTGTCACAACAATACCTTATCATATGGCCTTCGACACAGTGGACTATGTCAGGCTTTCATGGTTGGTAGAAACAGGCATCAGTGGCACAGTATCTGCATGATTCAAATTCTGTCTTTCAGACAGACAAAAATCATTTCCGTTCAGCAAAGCACATTATGACTTTGGGCATTGAACTGAGGGGTGCCACAGGGATCCATATTGTCATCTATTTTATGTAGCATCTACCTCAAGCCTCTAGATGAGCTGCTTCAGTTGATGGACGCACAATTTTATATTTTATGCTGATGATGAAAAGCTAGTCGCAGTCACTAAACCAGATCTACCTGATTTCAGTAAATTGTCTGCCTAATAGCAATTCAGGTACAACAATACCTTGTTCCACAGTCCGGAAATCAGATAGTTGTACACTTGTATTGGGAACCTGTAAAATCTATTTTACTTGGATTCAGGCAGTTTATGGGGGGAGGGGGGTTGCCCATTCCATCTCTTTTCCAAACTGAAGAGCCCTAACCTTTTTAGTCTTTCCTCATAAGAGAGGAGTTCCATCCCCTTTGTCCTGGTCAGGAGAGATGTTTTTATTAGGGGGCCACATCACAGCCCTTTTTAGTGATGTTGGCAGCTTTCCTTCCACAAGAGAGGAGTTGATAATTTTACTGGCCCTTCAGCGAGGTCTCTGCTTGCTCATTGTACTATCTTGGCTGAGCAAGGGTTGAGGAGTCAATTGAAGACCTTTCAAGATTTATTTTTCAAGAGCCTCCTGATTGATTGTCTCTCGGACGGCTCAGCATGAGGCAACGAGGGTGTGTTCTTCTCATTACCTGGTGGAAGACTTAGTGAAACTGCATATGGTTACAGTTGGATGAAGATCTTTTTTTTATTTTTTTTTATTTATAATTTTGAATACTTTACAATATCCAATAATTCCAAAGGAAAAAAGGAAAAAATCACATAAAACAATACATAATCAAACCATACATACATAATTCCTTTTAAACCCACATTAATGGGGAGCACATGTCACTATTTCTCATCAAATAAATTCAAGAAAATTAAGGACAATAATTCTCGATTCGCACTAGGGAACCTTGAATCATTCCTTAACATGGGATATTAATTGAATTAATTCTCCTCATATTCTCAGCTAGATGAAACAAATCTCATTTCTGTTCTCTTGCAACTAAAAATTGTTGTAATTGTATAGGATCCAAAAAAGCGTACTCAATATCTTGTAACTTAACCAAATATTTACAGGGAAATTTCAGGTAAAAGGATACATCCAGGGCCAAAACTCTATCCTTCAATTTCAGAAATTCTTTCCTCCTCAATTGAGTGGTCCTAGATACATCCGGAAAAATCCTAACCAAATCCCCACAAAATTTCATTAACCTGTTTTTGAAGTAAAGTTTTATTATCAACATCTTGTCCATCTCACTCATGCATGTTATTACCAGGGTGGACCGACTCTGAATCACATCCTGTGTATCTTCCAAAAATTCAGTCAAATTTACCTCTGGTGTGGTCAGATGGTCCACCTCCTGGGCAGATTCAACTTTTTTTGGAGGAATATAATAATAATTATTTATTGGAAAATTCTCCGCATTGGCCATTCCCAGTACTTCTTTAAAAAACTTCCTTAATAAAATTTCAGGTGACAATAAATGAGTTACTGGAAAATTGACCAAGCGAAGATTTTTCACTCTATTCATATTCTCCATAGATTCAATTTTGGAATGTATCACAGTAGAATCTTTAACAGCTGATACCGAGACAGCTTGTAAATTATTACATTGAGTTTCAACAATATTCAATCGTTTATTCAAACATCCTAAATTAGAATCCACATTTTCTAATTTGGAAGAAACTAACTGAGAAAAATCACCCATTTGTTTCATCGTTGTCCTGAGAAACCCTTCCACTCTAGTTATTCCTAACCATAAATCCTTTAAAGTAATATTCTGTGTTTCCTCTGTTCGTGGATTTTCCTCCACTCCACCAGAAAAAATCAATAGTTTAGGTATTTCCACATAAACTAGTTTACTTGTATGGGTAGATGAAACCACTTGTCCATCGGATATAGTAGGGTTTATATTCCTACTATCACTGGATACCGGGTGAAGGGGAGGAGTCCGTTCGAGGGGACTTATTGAAGCTCCTGACAAGGAGGAATCAGCATTTAATGGTGCCACAAGTGGATTATCAGATAATAATGTTAAATGTCTGTCCATGGGACCAGATACCACTAGTGTTGAACTTTTTGGTTTAATTTTTCTTTCCCCATATTCAAACAATCATATAAGAAATTATAAGAAATATAAATAATGTTACCAGCCAATTCCAGCTCCCGGACTCCTCGTGGCTCCCAAGGGGCCTTCGGCCACTCCCTGCTGCCACGCGGCTACAGCCGCAACCGCAGCAGTGGCTTCTTTTTAAACTGTAGGAGATGGACCCGATGACATCAGGGGGTCCATCTCTGTAGAAGCCTGTCAGCGTTGGTATAGGAAAAACACAAACCGCTGCTGCAGGAGACCGGGACCAGCAATAAGCCCCTCAGCAATATCCTCCAGGTTAGAGCAGGACTCCCAATGCAACCGCGGCAGCGGCTTCTTTTTAAACTGTAGGAGACGGACCCGATGACGTCAGGGGGTCCGTCTCTGTAGATGCCTGTCGGCGTTGGTATAGGAAAAACACAAACCGCTGCTGCAGGAGACCGGGACCAGCAATAAGCCCCTCAACAATATCCTCCAAGTCAGAGCAGGACTCCCCTCGGATGAAGATCTTAATTTGGTGGCAAAGTATGCGGCAAAATCATTACAGATCATTTGTGGCTGGAAAGGCTGAGAGGGCTGCAGCATACCATTTTCTATTTTGAATCACTGTTTGGTTGAATTTGCAAGAAATACTGGGGGGGGGGGTTGACTATTGTTAAGGCTTGACAGTACATCACCTTGTGTTTCCTACAATTGACCCTGTCTTGGCAGGTTATGTGGTATTTCCTTTCCAGTTTATGTCTTTGACACTTAAAGACCTGTAGATCTAGGAAGAACCAAGGGAACATGTCTGCTTAGGGCAGGGGTAGGCAATTCCAGTCCTCGAGAGCCGGAGCCAGGTCAGGTTTTCGGGATATCCACAATAGCTATGCATGAGATAGACTTGCATCTCAAGGAGGCAATGCATGACTACTGTAATATCCTCTACCTCCCATGCCTTACAACCATAACAAAACAACTGCAAACTATCCAAAACACAGCACTAAGACTCATCTACTCATTAAAGAAACATGATCACATTACAGAAGCATATCTCCAATCGCACTGGCTTCCGATCCCAGCAAGAATACAATTTAAATTCTACTGCCTACTATTTAAGACTTTATACGGAGACAGTCCAAACTACCTGAATAACCGCCTCATCCACAACACCGCAACCAGACATAGGAAAACTCACACCCCATTCTCATACCCCCCAATTAAGGAGGTCAAACGGAAAAAACTATAAGATGGCCTCCTGGCCACTCAAGCAGCCAAACTAGACAACCAAATCGCCAATCTACTGACGGCATCCCTTTACTACAAGACTTTTAGAAAAGAAATAAAGACCATACTCTTCAAGAAAACTCTGAAAAAAGAAATAATACCGCAAGTCTCAAACTCCACCTCTCACTAAAGCCAACTACCCCAAACAAATAACCTTACCCATTTCTTACTCTTTTTGAAAATGACCAATTTTTTATTTTTTTTTTTTAAGTTCTTGTTGTAATACATCTTGGATAATTCTTTTGTAATCTGCCTTGAACTGCAAGGTAATGGCGGAATAGAAATCCTTAATGTAATGTAATGTAATGCATACAAATCCATCTCATACATATTCATTGTGGATATCCTGAAAACCTGACCTGGCTCTGGCTCTCGAGGACCGGAATTGCCAACCCCTGGCTTAGGGCATAAGACCAAGTTTTATTGTTCTACCAATAATTCTGTGATCTATTTCACAGCCTTCTTTCTCAAAAGCTATAATTGAGAACTTCATTCTAACCAGCTTAAATTGTTGGTTGGTAGTATATTCTGCTGAGAAATCTAGGTGTGATTACTAGCTCTAGATATCTTGTTACTCAGATCAAGGCAAGGAATGTGCCCTTCAGTGGTCTGGGGGAGCAAAAGGATGGGCAGTATTATAAAGCAGACAAGGCTCGTATAATCAGAAACAGTAACACTAGCAGTGACTGTGGTCCACAGAGGGTCATTACTGCATTTTTCCTTTTTCATGGGAGAGGATGTGACAAAATTAATGAAAAGGAAGGAGTAGAGAAAAAGGCCTTATAGATGAAAGCACACAGGAAAAAAAAAACAATTTGCAGTCTTTGAGATAATTTATTGTACTATTTATGTATGTATTTTATCAGTGGACAATTTTTTTCCCTTGAAAACCTTCCATGTGTTTTTTTATTAGAGATTTGTAGAGAGCCTCTTGTTTAAATTGTACAGTGATTCATTATAGACATACAGAAGGTAGCACTATCTGATGGCTAAACTTGTAAATGGAATAGTTTACAAATGTGCATAGTCGCTGCTTAGATTGGTGTGCCAAAAGCAAGGCACTGACAGATGGATTTATACATTAGCTTCAAAGTGAACTATTGACCATCTAAGTTTACAAGAGCAAAGCCTTGCAAAAAATGTAGCATGGTTTTTAATGAGTTTTTGAGGATCTGGATATTGCCTAAAAGAGGCAAGGCTCCCTTCTTACTCCCAGGACAGCTGGTCTAATTGCCAATAAAATATAGTGCCCCATCATATTAATCCCCTTTGTTACAGATGTTAGTTATAGGAAATTGATATCTTGACACCCAAAACACATTTCAAACAGTATTTAGACATAGTAATCAGACACCGCTGATAACAAATTCTCTTTTAAAGAGGCCTGATGTGTTTCCAAAAGAAGATTTTTGTTATTTTTTTTGGGGGGGGAGGGGGTGGGAGCAGAGGGGATAATACTCAGTAAGGCTATTCTTATGTTCTTATGAACTCCCACATTTTATGACATTTGACAATTATTTTAGAAGCATCCAAACGTCCAAATGGGAGTGACCTCTTTGCACTGCACTGCAGCTTGAGTTCTCAAGCAAGGTCCTTGGCATCATTATCGATTCTTCTCTCTCCCTCAATGACCACCTCAACTCCTTGGCTAAATCATGCTTTTTCAGCCTACACATGCTGAGGAAAGTAAGATCCTATTTTCGCCAACAACATTTCGCCATCCTTGTCCAATCCATCATCCTCTCCAAACTAGTCTACTGCAATGCCATCTACTTAAGCCTATCAAAAAAAAGTCTTCAAAGACTCCAGCTAATCCAGAATACTGCAGCCAAGTTGAGCTTTGCAAAACGCAAGTCTGACCATGTCTCCCCACTCCTAGCCAAACTTCACTGGCTCCCAGTGATTTCCAGAATCCATTTCAAATGCTCCTGCCTGGCTTTTAAGATTATTCACGGTATCCTTCCTCCCTTAATCCCACTATCTTATAACTCCTCGAGTCCTGACTCTACCAGACCCCCCAAAGGTATAAACTATCCTTCCCCTCTCTACACAGTATTCGCTATGCAGGAAAACTGTAAAAATCCCTTCTCTTTAGAATCACAGGTCTTTGAAACGATCTTACTACCCTGCTGCGGAACCTGGGCTCCCTCCATTTATTCCGCAAGCAGCTGAAAACCTGGCTTTTCACTAAAATGTAATTCTATCCCCCTTTACTCTTCTCTTCTATATATAAGTTCATGTAAACCTTTTTTTTCCTTCTCTTCCTATATTTTAAGTTCTTGTAAACCGTGCCGAGCTCCACATCCGTGGATATGATGCGGTATATAAACTTAAGGTTTAGTTTAATTTAGTTAGAACTACAGCCTCAGCACCCTGAGATTGTGGGTTCAACCCCTACGGTGCTCCTTGTGACCCTGGGCAAGTCACGCAATCCTCCATTACCCCAGATATGTTAGATAGATAGTGAGCCCACCAGGACAGATGGGGGAAATGCTTGAGTACCTGATTGTAAACCGCTTAGATAACCTTGACAGGCGGTATATAGATACTTAATAAAATAAATCCAGCATGGCCCAGAGATTTAAATGCCATTTCAAAACAGGAGCCATTTAGAAGCTCACTACATCTAAATGGCAAGGGGGCATGAAGAGGGCAGGGAGAAGTGGTAGGCAAGATGACTATACACAGGACGAAGGCTCTCAAAAAAATAGATTATATGCCACAATCCACCCCCCCTCCCCCCCCAACATAGTCCCTGAGCTTACTGGGATCTCTAGTTAGTAGTGGGATGGGAGTGATGTCCACCCACCCTTACCTCATGGCTGCCTGAGTCCAATATGTCTGCTGATACTGCTAGTGATAATATTGCTATATGGAAGTCTGATCTCCTAGTGGTCTTACCAAAGTAGTACCGCTAGAAACCTAAGTGGCTGTATTTGACCCAGACATGCACAAGGCAGGAATGGGAGAGCACTGCATCCACTCCACTACTCACTAGGGACTGCTTTGGGGGGGAAGGGGGTAATTGGCCTTATAGCCCAGCATCTATTTTTCATGACCCAGAGGGTAGAGGGAAGATCTCAGGAAAATCTTCATGTGTTGGGCTACTACCCACATATGAAAGCCTCCGGGGGGGGCAGGGGGGAGATATGGTTGGTGTTGCCTGGCGGGGGAGGGGGCTGTAGATGTCAATGAAGGATGGGGAGGTAGTCATTGGGGTGACCTATGATAGGAAGAAGTGCATGGATTCTGGGATTGAAGAGTAGCAATTTTAGAAAGCTGGGAAGGAGAAATATGTTTTTCCCCACGTCGAGCTTTCTAAAAAGAGGATTTATGTTTGTATATCCTCTTGTAATAAAGTGTGAGAATTCTACATTTCCTGACTTGGGACGATGGAATTCCCCTCTGTATGTCCTTTTAATAGGCCCTTCTTGATATAATAAATACAACTAAACATTAGTTTGTCTGAGAGGATACACCCATAATGTAGATCATTTTATGTAATTAATACAACAGCCAAAAAGCTCTAATGACAGTACTTGTATTGATGGACTCATTTGCTGAAGTTTTTTAAGTCTGTTATTTCTTTTTGCGACAGCTTCATATTTTACATCAAATCAGGATTGCAACAAACAGCAGTTGCAATCTAAGCAAACAATAGATCTTGACAGCAACATAAACTAAAACTATAAGTGTTATTGTCCCTGTGGTGGAAGGGTGGTGGTGATTCATTGAGTTTAATTATCAAAATTTCAGGAGGCTAGGGCTTTTACCCATTGAGCCACAGCCACTTCTGTCAGTAATGGGGGTTCCTACCATGAGAGCTTAGTGATCCTAGCCATGTGAAGGTGAAAATACCTGAGAAGATCATAGCTTAGCAGATTCCTATGCTATATCAGATGATAAGAAGAAAGACATTAGTGGAAGCTGCTGTGGCTCAATGGGTAAAAGCCCTGTGTTCATCTTCCAGAGGTCATAGGTTCAAATCCCAGCGCATATTTTTATTGTGGCATTCTACCTTGCAGGTGCACCTTGGTGATCTCACAATGAGGTCAGCATTGTGCAGCTGCACACCTCCATTTGCAATAAAGAAGAAACCATGCTAAGGTCTGTATCTGTTTTTTCTGTGTTTTTTTATGACCTTTATACAATAGAATTAAAATAGGCATATTTTTTATGAAATAAAACCCCTACAGTAATACTTCCTTTTAGATGTTTAGGATGACCTTTGTAAATGAAATTATGTATGCAATCTATTTTTTTAATGTACTTTCCTTGCTTTCAGTAATGAGCTGATTGGAGCACTGTTTAGTCAGAAAAAAAGGGTAGCTTTTTAGCAAGAAACCTAAAGCTGTGTATTTTTTCATATGCTCTGCTTCAGTTAATGGATGTTTTCCTCTAATTAGCAAATAACATTGCTGTTTGTCCACAAAAATAGGAGGTTTTGATGTGCCCTGTTTATGTGGTGCCTTATTAAATGTATTTTGAGCTTAATAAAGCAAAAACTTTGAACCATCTTGTGCAAGAACTTGCATGCTAATCTGAAGAGACTTGAGATCCTGAGACCAAGGAAGTTCTGCACCACATATTCAGCAAAGCAGGTGGCTATTGGGTTGGCAGAAGCAGCAGCCTTTAGTGGACCATGGGGTAGGATGAGAAGATAAGGGTTCTGGGGGTAAGTGGGCAATATAGGCTGGTTTGTGAGGGAGTATCTGTCTAGTTGAGTATTAGGGGGCTGGGAATGGCTGAGTAGCTCAGGGTTGGAGGCTAGCTGGATGAGAAAATTTATTTCTTATTTATTTTTAAAAAATTATATACCTCTAAGCAGTTTACCATCAACATACATAGTTATTTTAAAACAATAAATCTTACATCTATTAAAAAAGCTATTATCCACATTGCTGCCTAAGGTATGGTTATCCATGTAATGACACCATAAAAACAACAGTTCCGCTGATCTTTACCAATAGCACTGCTCCTATAAAGCTAACAGTCCTGCAAAGCCTTTTCACATAAATGCAGCAACAAATGAGTTTTTAAAGACTTATTAAAAATATTTCTCGATATACACAATCTCAACTGTCCTGGCAATTTGTTCCACAAGTTTACACCTGCAACAGAGAACATTGAATCCCTGACTCTTGCATCCTCTCCTTTTCAGTAGATAATCTCATAGTATTTCAGATCTTAATTATATTACATTAAATTACATTAGTGATTTCTATTCCGCCAATACCTTGCGGTTCAAGGCGAATAACATAAAAGTTTTCAGAAATTACATAAATGTTTACAGGAATAGCATAAGAGATGTCTTTCTTGGACAGTATATCTCCAACAACTCTTGAAACCATCTAGGTGCTTTATCATATAGCTGAATTATTGATAGTATTTTATAATGTACCCTTTGCTGTATAGGAAGCCAGTGCAGCTGCTTCAAAACAGGTGCTTCAAGAATGGCTCATACTATGCCTATTATCGTTCTTGCAGTAGAATTCATCAATACTTGTAATGCTTTGATCTTAGTTTTCACCCCCCCCCCCAATACAATGCATTGCAATAGTCTAATTCAGTGGTTCCCAACCCTATCCTGGGGAACCACCATACAGTCAGGTTTTCAGGATAGCACTGATGAATATGCATGGGGCAGATTTTCATGTCTGTCACCTCCATTATATACAAATCGTTCTCATGCATATTCATTAGGGCTATCCCAAAAACCCAACTGGCTGGTTTTCCTCCAGGACAGGGTTGGGAACCACTGGTCTAATCCACCCATTACCATAGTACAAAAATCATATGGCAGTAACATTGGCTTGTACCATTTGGATTGTTTTCAAAATGTTGAGATTCCTATGAATGAGGAGAAACTCCACTGGTTACCTGTATGCTTATGTATTATTTTTAAAGTCATTTATCATGGGATTCCTTGGTATTTATCCCAAACCATGGCAATCTATCACCTGCTTAGAACTCTGCGGTCTAAGGGTGTGATACGATTATCGTTGATGGACTTCTCAAAAGTGCATTATGAGAATAAGAGAGCCTCTGCTATTTCCATGGAACAAATTAACTGGGCCTCAAAGAGTTCTGTTCCATAGGCAGCGGAACGTTTCTTTGTTAGGGGGGGGGCACAAGCTCCGCCCCAGACCCCACCCAATCTCTGCCCCAATACCCCCCATAATAGTACTTAATTGTGATTTCCATTTTTCCATTAATTTTTCATACATACACACAATATAATCTTATTAACAATACATAACGGTTAACCACAAAATTAAACTACACAAAGCACACTGTATGTATGCTTCTCAACATTCATTCCTACCAGAACACAGATAAACCCCTGTGCAAATACAGGACTACAATCTAAAAGTACTAATATATATAAACGAAACCCTAAGATTCAAGACTGCATGCAGTACAACCCCAGAGAAATAGAAACAAATGCATTTCTTCCTTAACAGTGTAAAATATAGACAGCAGATATAAAGTCCCAAAATTGGCACAATTCAATACTAAATTGAAAACAAATTCATTTCCCTCTATCTTTGTTTTCTGGTGATTTTGGTTTTCAAACTATTTTTTCCAGTCTCTGGCTGCACTTCCTTCTGTCTGTGCTCTTAACTGTGTATCCAAAGCCACCTTATCCATTTGCTGTTTTTCTCTCCTTCTCTTTTTGCCATACATCCATCTATAACATTAAGTTTTAACATTCAGCTTTCCTCCATTTTTCTGATTTCTTCTCAAAATCTATCTACTTTTCCATGTCTTCCATTCCCATCTATCCATGTGTACCATCTCCTTCCCTCTTTCTTCTCCCCCACTCCCATAAGAAGTATTTCTTCTTATCTGTTCCCTGCCGCAACCATTGCTGTGTACCATCTCCTCCCTCTGTCTCCCTTTCCCCTCCATTCCTATGCACCATCTCATCCCTCTCCCATGGTCAGACATCTGTCTTCCCCTTCCCCCTTTCCCCCCTCATATGGTCTGGTATCTTTCTCCTCTCCTTCCCATAGCCTAGAATTTCTCTCCTTTCCCATGGTCTGGCATCTCTCTCCTCTCCTTTCTGTGGTCTGATATCTCTCTCTCCCCTCCTTCCCTTCCATTCTGTGGTCTGGCATCTCTCTCTCCTTCCCATTCAGTGGTCTGACATCTCCCTTCTTTGGGTCATCTCTCCTCCCTCCCTCCTCTCCATCAGTATCATGTCTAACAATTATCTCTCTTTCTTCCTTTGCCCATATATATCGTCTCTCTTTCCCTGTCATGCCACACAACTATGTCCAACAATTCTTTGTTCTTTTCCCCACCCCCACTGGCAGAATTTCTTTCTCTCCTTTCCTACTACTCCACCTGTGCAACTTCTCTCTTTTCCTCCTTTCCTATCCCCCCAGCCCCTGTATTTGTCCTTATCAACCCCCTCCCAGTATGTGCAGTATCTGTCTTCCCAACCCCCTGATCATCTGTCCTCCCTGCCTTCCCAAGTCCCTGCACCCAGCCTATCCCTGTCAGGCTCTGCACCCAGCCCCCTGTCTTCCTCCTGTCAGGCACCACACCTAGCCCCCCTCCCTCCCTGGTCAGGCTCTGCAACCCTTCCTTCCCTCCCCTGTCAGGCTCTGCACCTAGCCCCCTGTCCTCCCCACCCCCATCAGGCACTGCAACTAGCCCACCTTCCTCCTTCCCTATCCTCCTGCCCCCTGTCAGGCACTACACCTAGACCCCTCCCTCCTTCCTTCATTCCTTCCCCGGTCAGGCTCTTCACCCAGCCCCCTTCCATCCCTCCCTCCCCTGTCGGCTCTTCACCTGCAGAATCAGAATGAGCGGCAACGAGCACTGCCCCAGCCCCCTTCCCTCCCAACCCCTGTCAGGCTTTTCACCCGCGGGATCAGGTTTCTTCTGCCGCTCAGCAGCTTCTTTGACTCCCGCATGTGAAGAGCCTGAAAGGGGTTGGGACGGCCACTCGGCCCGATTCCGCTGGTGAAGAGCCAATGGGGAGAGATGGAAGGGGGGCTGGGGCAGTGCCAATTTTTGGGGAGGCTATGGCCCCTTTGGTCTCCCCCCCCCTGTTCTGACACCTATGATCTGTCTGATATTTTGAAGTTTAAGAAAATGCTCAAGACCACACTTTTTATAGAAGCATTCCAATGATGAATGATGTTTCTGACCAATTTTGATTTTTGGATTTATTATGGAGAGCTGTGAACCAACTGTTTACATTGATTGATTTGTAATTTTTTATGTTTGTGCAAATCTAATTTGTCCTATTTTTATGTATGTTGTTATTGTAAAGCCGCCTAGGAATAAATAAATAAGGGTAGACTTTTAGTACAAGGTGGGTAGGTTGAGAGAGGGACACTGTTAAAAGACAGGATGGGAGGATGAGAAACGGGATGTAGGGATTTGAAAGAGTGATGAAGGAAGGAAGCTGCTGGCTGGCTGCCTTTACACATATTTGTCACTCAATTGTTTTTGAGGGATTTTAGTTTTGTAAACTGTGGATCCCAGGAGGGACTTCAAACTGCATACAGCATTAGCTTCCTGCTGGAGAGGAAAAGAGGCCAACCCTGCTAGTAGCACAGAGCCTCCGCTGGACTTTGAAAAACATCTCTCTACTTTTGACTTGCCAGATTGCCAGCTGGTGGTTGTTGGTTATGAAGAAGGACCATTGTATATAATAGAAACAAAAACTATAAACACTTTCTGCACTGAGTATGTTAATATTTTAGAATGACAGTTCAAGTGTTACTTGAAATTAAACAGAAACATACAAAAATGCTCGAACAGTGTAGACTTCTGGTTTTGTGCTCTCCAAAGAGAGCACCCTTGTAAATGTAGTATGTAGGATGAACTTGATATGATAATGCACTGTGGTGTACCCATTTAAGTGATGGATCATTTATCCATCACTTCTTCTATCCGACTCATGGTCAAACCCCTGCAGAGTTCCACAAGGATCCCCTCTATCGCCCATACTTTTCAACCTCTTCATAGCATCCCTAGGCACGGCCCTAGACGCCCTAAACATTACATCCTTCAGCTACGCGGATGATATAACCATCCTCCTCCCCTTCGACATCCAAGACCCCACCTCCAACGGACGCCTGAAAACAACATTAGAAACTGTAGAAAAATGGATGACGAACCACAAGTTAAAACTGAATGCGGAGAAAACCAAATTCCTACTACTAGAGAAGGAACAAAAACCATCCCTAACAGAACTAGATGTAAACACAATCAAATATCCAATACAGAATACTCTCAAAATTCTGGGAACACATCTAGACAGAGGCTGCACAATGCAAACACAAATACACAAAACCATAAAAAAAGCATTCTTCACCATGCGAAACCTAAGAAAAATAAGAAAATTCTTTTCCAAAGAACACTTCAAGATCATTGTACAATCCCTCATACTCAGCTCCTTAGATTACTGCAACAGCCTCTACCTACCTTGCCCAAATACTATGATAAAACAACTACAGACCATTCAGAACACAGCTATCAGAGTCATCTACTCGCTCAGCAAATTCGTCCACGTCACACCCGCCTATGTAGACTCTCACTGGCTTCCGATAAAAGCAAGAACTCAATTCAAACTCTACTGCTTACTTTTCAAAGTAACCCATGGTATGGCCCCCAATTACCTGAACAACCGTCTTTGCCGCTACCGACTACCCAGATCAAGAAGAACTCAGAATCTTTTCACCTTCCCCCTCTCATAATGGTACCCGACGTAAGAAACTTTACGACAGCCTTCTAGCAACTCAGGCAGCGAAAATTGACCCCACCATCACCAAACTGATGATCAAAACAACAGACATCAAAGTGTTTCGGAAAGAAATCAAAACATTTCTTTTCAAAAAACACGTCCTTACTTAATATTCCCCTCCCCAATCGCACATGCACTCTCCCCAGCAAATAACACACTAGTCATCCCCTTGAACCTCATTTACGAAAAATATCCAAACTCCTAAATAAGCATCTCCCTTAGGTATCCATTTAACCTTCTCCTAAAAAAGCATCTCCCTTAGGTATCCACTTAACTGATTCCTTCAAAGTTAGGTATCTTTCTTCAGTTGCCTATATTGTTTTCCCCACTGAACCTTGTAACTACTTGAACCCTGTCAAGTTATTCTATCGATAAATCCAGATATCTTATACTTGTATTTCTATACCACAACATGTAATTTACTTAATTCGTTGTAATGTAATTCTCTCGGTAATGTCCTGATCTCTTTTAACTGTAATCCGCTTAGAACCGCAAGGCACAGGCGGAATAGAAATCACAAATGTAATGTAATGTAATCATTTGCAAAATAGCATTTCCCAGACAAAACCTGCTTGTTTCTTACAAGCTTCCCCTTTCTCATTTGTATCTTCTGACATTGGGCTAGATTCATTAACCTGCCTCTCCGTGGCCAACCCGTGGCAGGCTGACCAATTCATCAAGGCTCAGCATGCAAATGGAGGCAATTTGGGGACCCCCCCCCCCCACACACACACACCAACCACACGGATCGCTAGTGAGCGATCCTGTCTCATGCGCAGACCATCTGCTTTTCCTGTAGATGGTCTGCGCATGTGTTTGCTGTCTGTATTTTTTTTTAAAGCGGGTTAAAATCACGGGCTCGCGCTGCAGGGAAGGGGGGCAGAGAGCAGGAGAGTATAGGGGCAGCATGAAAGCTGAGCAGGGCGGCATGAAGGCAGGAAAATCACAGCTGAGCAGTGCAGGTGAGTCGTGGCTGAACAGGAGAATCGGGGCAGAAAAGCAGGAGAAGTTGGTAGAGAGCAGGAAAGGTCGTGAGCAACTGGTCCCCACCAGTCGCTTCTTTTGGATTGGCCAGCCCAGTCAGTGTTGCTGAAAAAGTTTAGTGAATCGTGTCCTTCCTGCTTTGTATGTCGCTTACCCTCATTTGCATGCGCGGATCGGAATCGGATCGGCCTTGAGGTTCGGGGTCACATTTGCTTAATGAATCTAGCCCATTGTCTTTTCCTCATTCTGTTTTTCAGACCTGATGATGGGAGTATAGGAGAAGGAATAGCTTAGGGCAGTGATAGGCAATTCCGGTCCTCGAGAACCGGAGCCAGGTCAGATTTTCTGGATATCCACAATAAATATGCATGAGATAGATTTGCATATCAAGGAAGCAGTGCATGCAAATCTATCTCATACATATTCATTGTGGATATCTTGAAAACCTGACCTGGCTCCGGCTCTCGAGGACCGAAATTGCCTACCCCTGGCTTAGGGGATAGAAAGGCAGGTTATGAAGCAGGAAAGTTTTTTGGGTTTTTTTTCCCAAATTTTTATTCATTTTCAAAATTACATAAAGTGTAAGTACATATTCAATCAGATAATCAATGCAAATTTCACTTACATTCTATCTTTGGTTAATTACATAACTTCTTACCCCACCCCCTCCCATCCCTCCCTACCACATAACTAATAATCATATAAATACACATCAATACCACAATCCCCACCCTACCCTTTTAAACTGATATATTTAAGGGAAACGGTATCCAGTTACTCTGTACAATATCTTGTCAATGGTTTCCACACATTCTGAAACTTCTTAAAATATCCTCTTTGCAATGCAATGAATCTTTCCATTTTATAAATGTGACATAAAGAATTCCACCAAAAGGTGTAATTCAATCTCCTCCAATCCTTCCAATTGTATGTATTTCATGAAGCAGGAAAGTTGTGATTCAGATCGCACTTCTCCCACTGCTACTCTTTGTGAACTTGGGCAAGTCATTTCGCCCTCCATTGGCTCAAGTATAACCAGGCCGCAAGTCCACTTGGGCAGGGGAAACGTGAGCCTGAATCTGTATGATTTGGAAAAGGCAAATAATTTAAATTGAAAATTCAAATCTAATGTAGCTCCCAAAAGCTAAAGGAAAGCAATGTGTTAAGGGAGTTCAATAAATAAAACACCTTGGGAAGGGTCATTTTCAAATGATTTCTTACGGGTAAGCAGTGCTTTACCTACATTAAAATAATTTGTTTAAAAATTGCCTACCCCCTGTGCAGGTGAAAGAATGTTACGTAGTTCCACAACAACTGTGCTCTTTCCCACAGGTAAGGGAGGTGATCTTGGGGCAGGGTTAGCGTAGGAATTGCAGCTATACGTATTAACATCAAAAAATTACCTACACAAACAAATCCAAGGGCTCCTTTTACGAAGGTGCGCTAGCGTTTTTAGCGCACGCTAGCTGAAAAACTACCGCTGCTCAAGAGGAGGCAGTAGTGGCTAGCGTGCGCTATTCCGCGCGTTAAGGCCCTAACATGCCTTTGTAAAAGGAGCCTCAAGTGTATTGTATGCAGATAATTTTATTTTAAGGCTTTGAAAATTGCTATGAAGACTGTGATTATAAAAATAACCATGCACTTGGTAGATTTGTGGACGATATTTATTTTGCTAATTAATTTTTATTTCCTAGTGTTCAACAGGACTAATACTTCATCTTTTTTTCCTAATTAGCAGTCTACTAAGGGCTCCTTTTATGAAGCCGCGTTAGCGGTTTAACGCACGCTAATTTGCTAGCTGCTACCGCCACCTCTTGAGTAGGCGGTAGTTTTTCGGCTAGCACAGAGGTTAGCGCGCGCGCTAAAAAGGTGCATGCGGTAAAGCCGCTAACACGTCTTCGTAAAAGGAGCCCTAAATAGTCCATTTTTTTTCTCCCTAAACATGCTAAACTGAGTTGCTTGGTTCTGAACCACAAGTGAAATCTATATTAGTACTATGCAAACCTACCTAGGCTCTATCACTTGCCCTTTGCCACTAATTTTCTAACGCCATGTTGTTTCTGGCAGCCACAGACACTGCAGCTTGATTTCCTGATGAAAATTCTGCCAAATTACCATCATCTGAAGAAAACCACAAAAGGAAATTCTGCCATCTTGATGAAGAGCTGAGGCCTGTTGCAAGTGGTTAAATGGGACCTCACTTCTCTCAGCTAGCCTAGCATCGGTTGCATTGGGGGAGGGGGGTTCCCTTTATTTTCACACAAAGCAGTGTGCATATGTGAGTAACTTTTTCACCCCTTCCATGCCCGTGTTATTCATTTATAAAATTATTAGGTCTCATTGTCAATCATTTTCTGTTCTGCTATGGAGCAAATGATAATTCAATTTATGCTTTTGATGGAAATGTACTTCTAGCGCTGTTTTAAGGTGAAGAGAATTTGGGTGTTGCCTCCTGCCACTGTGCAAGCTCATTAGAGATGTGAATGTTTCCATTATATAGTGCTTGTTTTTTCAAGCAGATTAACATTGGCTATAAATATGCTGAGACTGAGAATTCTATCACCATCGTCTACCTTAGAATAGCAGTATAATTTTTTTTTTTTTTAAAGAGGTCATGTAACTTTGAAGAAATTCATAGCCCTACATTGTTAGGCTTTTTCTCAGTAGAAACCTCTACTGAATTTTTTTTTTTCTGTGTTTACATTTTTAGTTTTGCTATTGGTATTTTGCTCATGAAAATTATCAGATTGACAGGACTGAAAAATCTGTTTCCAGTTAATTGTCAAAACAAATGCAGCACAGAATGGGGCAATTCAAGTTTCCACATAGTGAATTTTCCACTATACTAAACCCTGTTGTGAACAAATCACCTATAAGGTCTAGACTCAGAGAATAATTCAGCATCTATTCACTTGTACTATATTTCTTGAGGTCTGACTTAGGGAGTTTTGGGTTTTGGAAGTTGGGTTTTATTTTTAATGGCCATTGTTATGCCAATAGCTTTTGCTATTGAGGAAAAAAATTAAAAATTCTGTATAGAGGATGGAACAGGTCTAAGAGCTGTTATATTGAGGAAATTACTGTGTGGGAGTGCTGTTGGTTTATCACAATAATGTGGAAACATCTGGTATTACAAGTGGCCACAGCAAGAACTTGGCAGAACACAAAACTGAGGCAAGAAAAATAACTCGGATTATTTTATTGCTAATTTTTTTCTAACATGCTTTTATGTAAAGCAGTGGCTCTATTAGCCCTGGGGCTTTTTTGTGCTTTTATGCCATAACTGGTTGTTTGCATGTTTTACAAATGTAAAGAAAGCATGTACTAACAAATGCGCAATAAATCTATTCCTATAAAGAAAGCAAGCGGTCTACTTTTCTTGACTCCTATTTATTCTTGCTATTAGACTCTGACTAAGGTGCGCTAACCGATTAGCGTGCACTAATCAAATTAGCATTTAGCGCGCTAAATCGATTAGCACGCCTTAGTAAAACAAGCCTAAGTCTTCAGGGTTATGTAATATATTTGGGTTCCCTTCTGAACTGTAGGAAATACAGAAATAGAAATAGTGATGGCAGATAAAAAGCATACAGTCTGCCCATACACAATTCTACAATCGTTTGCTGTCCCTGTCAGGGTGGAGGATACAATTGGAGGGGATTTTTAATCTGCTGGCTGGGGTGGTAGGCAGTGGGCATTAGGGTTATGAATTGAAGGCTATCCCATCTTTCTTCCGGGGTACACATATTTAAATCTATCCCTATATGCTTTATGGCAAACATTGATCACTTTAGTAAATGCCCTTTGTACAAGTTCCTTTGAGTTTATTATCTTTTGAAAGTTAATAAAAAAATAAAATAAATAATAGCTTTATTTTTGTATACCGCCATACCCCGAAGAGTTCTAGGCGGTTCACATTAGTTAAACAGAGATTACAAGTGGTTACATATCAAATTGATCAGAGTAGTTAAACAGAGATTACAAGTGGTTACATATCAAATTGATCATAGAGTAGCAGACAGCAAGGAGAGAGTATTTACAAGTGATTACATATCAAATTGATCATAGAGCTGCGAACAGCAAGGAGAGAAGTAGTGGGAAGAGGGAGAACGGGGGAGGGGCGAGGATCAGAAGGGGGAGAAGAGGATTGGAAAGGGGCATTAAGGGTCTTAGTCTCGGAATAGGTGAGTTTTGAGTAATTTTCTGAAGTCGAGGTAGTTGCAGTCTCAAGAATTACACACATTACTGCACATGAAATATGATCCCCACGATTCCATTGTTCTTTTGTACACAAAAGAACCTTACCCGTGTACTGTACAGCCCAAGTGCATGACCTAGATTTAATGCCAAAAATAATAGTTGTCAAACTAATCAATCAAGCTTTGCAGCATCCTTCCTCATATAAACACTTTTCCAGGGTATATATCCAGTTGCAGATTTTAGTATGACCTGCAAAGAAGGTAAACATTTACTGAAAATCCTTCCCCAGTAATGCTCACAAATGTGCTGAGCGGCAAGAATTCACTGGAGCCATTCAGAAAGCTGCTTTACATCGAGCAGCAGCGCCAAAGCATTCTCCTACTTGGTACCACTCAGCGGCTGAAGCAGGAACTTGTAGCAGCAACTAACCGACCAGGTTAGCAGCGGGGCAGGAACGCGGAAAGCTCGCTCTTGCCCACTACACCTCTGGACCACTAGGGATTCCAGCGGCAGAGGAGGTACGATGGATAGGGCAGAGAGGAGGCACGGGTGGTGAGCCTTGGAAGGAGGGAATGAAGGGAGCTGTGTGCAGTGCCTAGCAGGGCAGGGTACTTGAATATTAAGCCGCCTGATTTATATTCAAGTCAAGCATTTTTCCTCCTTTTTTGGGGGGGGGAAATGGGTTCTTGACTTATATTCAGATCGACTTATATTCCAGTATATACGGTAGTAAAGGATGTCAGTTCAAGACATTTATGGTCATCTCAAAAAAAGGAACTCAAGAATCAATGCAAAGAACTACAAGAACTCGTATGTAGGTGCTGGAGCTACTACAGTTCTTCATAAACTACTCCGTCTAACATCCTTCCTGTTTACAACTGGAATTCATTGGAGCCCTGCTAGCCATGGTTCAGGCTCAAGCTGTTCTTCTGGAATAGTGCACAGAGACATTGTCTCCATAGTGCTACAAGTTTGTCAGAGCCAGCAGGTTTCAGCTCATTGAAATTGTTAGGCAAAGGGGGGATGTTTATTGTTTGCTGCCACTTCCCCTTAAGAACACTCTCTCACAGTGTCAGGACCACCTTAAAACCATTCAAGGGGGAAGTGACATGAGAGGAGTGGAGCCAGGAAAACATGGTCCAGGAGGTATAAAAAGCCAGGCCAGAGCTAGATTAATGAGGTCCAGAGGGAAGCTGTGATGCCCACTGTAGATGACTCCACCCCGAAGCTGAAAAACTGCAAGCACTATGTTCAGGTTGGCCAAGTTCGGCTTGGAACCTTGAGGAGTTTGTGTTTTTGCCTGGCTGCCCACAGGTAGCCTTTTGTACCTGCTAGAGACTGTATTGGTAACAGTGGACCTAGGGACCAGGCCAGAGACCAGTAAGAGTTGCTGCTGAGCTGAGAAACATTCATGTATGTTATGGCCCTGTAAGAAGAGGCCATCCAAGGACACTGTTATGTTTACAGAACTAGCTTTCAATATTTTTTTCTTCCCTTCCTGTGAATAGAATCCCTCACTGGACACATTTAATAAATATTACATGTATTTGTTTCCACTATAATTTGCTCTGTGTATATGTGTGTGTATGTGTAGCTTGTCCTTACCTGGCTCCCCAGCCTGCCCTCACTCATGTTACCACAAACCACTTGGCCTCAACTGTGCACGTCATACCCATGGCACACCTACATTTGAGACTAGCTCATTTGACTTTAGCTTCTCAGTGGTCCCAAGCCACTGGGAAACTAGTGAATGCCATCACTGTCACTTCTTCTCTCGATAAATCTCTGTCTTGGTGGATAATTTGAAGTCATTTGACCGTGTGATTACCATTCCAAATTTCTCCACCTCCCCAGACATTGATGACAGATGCATCCAGCCTGGGCTGGGGAGCTCATGTAGATGGCCTGCACACCCAGGGATGATGGTCCCACCCAGGAAGCTTAGCATCATACCAACCTAGAACTACGGGCGTTCAGAGATTGGTTAAAACATTAAATTATCCTTATTCAAATAGACAATTAGGTTGAAATGTATTATGTCAACAAGCAGAGGCACAGGATCATACCTCCTGTGTCAGGAAGCAGTCAGGAAGTAACATAGTAACACAGTAAATGATGGCCTGTGTGGTTCATCCAGTCTGCCCAAAAGTCACATTCATTTTTGAGGTAACGTTAAACCAACAATCCAGTAATTATTCATTTTACTTGCTAAGTTCCACTATAAGTTGTTTTCCCCCTCATCTGAGATAGGCAAGACCTGTTCTCTGACTATATGAAGGGTAAAAATGTGCATTCTTGCTCCTGATCCATATTGCTGCACGTGGGACACAGGCCATAGAAGTCTGCCCAGAATCAGCCCCACTACTGGAGTCATCGTTCAAGCTAACTCCAGTCTATTCCGATCCTTCTTGCCATATACAGGACCCAGACCATAGAAGTTCATCCAGCATCGGCTTCTTAGAATCACCACCGAGTAGTGAGGAGTAAATGTCTGACAGAATGAGCAGGATAATGCAATTATACATGTGGTCTCTTAAGCATGACTATAGCCCAATAGATCTTTGAGAGTAGGGCACCCCTCAATAAATCTCCACTTGCACTTAGTACCGCTCCCAACTGGGATAATATAACAGACTGGCCTTGGATACCTTTCTCCTTCATTCAGGGAAGGGACGTTTGTCTGAATGTTCTCCTGTACCTTTCATAGGTAAAACTCTCCTGAAACTCCAGCAAGACCCAGGGAACCATGATCCTTATTGCCCTTTATTGATGGGACAGATGTGGTTTCTATCAATACTTCTGGCATTAGCTTCCAGAGACCTGTGGAGACTGGAATGCTTTCCAATTCTTATCACTCATCCCATTCTTCAGTCCTTAGCCTTCATGGCTTGGATGTTATGAGATTCTCCAACTGCATGAGAGCATCTCTCAGTTCTTACTTGCTTCCAGAAAAACTTCCACTAAGAGGTCACACAATTATAAGAGAAGGTGGTTACCCTGCCTAGATCCTTTCTCCTGTCCTACATAAAAACTGTTTGAATACTTTCTATACCTTTCCGAGTCTGGCTTCAAAACCAACTCAGTAAGGGTTCACCTAGTGCAAATGGTGCATCCCATCATCTACAGCCTTCAATTGTTAATTTCATGAGGGGTTTGCTGTTTCTAAAGCCCCCAGTCTAGCACTCCACAGTGTCAGGGGATCTCAATATTGCCTTACCCAGCTGATGAAAACTCCGTTTAGCTACTCAATGCTTGCCATATGAGGTACCTGACCTGGAAGGTGGTGTTTTGGTGACAGTCACTTCAGCCTGTAGAATCAGTGAAATCTAGGCCCTAACAGGGTGTCAGAGCCAAGGCTGCATTAGTAGCCCATGTGAGATCAGCATCTATTGAGGAGATTTGTAATGTTATGACAGAGTCATCTGTGCACATATTCACAACTCATTACTGACTTCAGCAGCTAATTTGGTCAATCAGTCCTTTAGCATTTATTTGGGTTCTAGAATCCAACTGCTTCCCCCAGCACCCATTTTGTTTCTTTTACAGGCTGCCCCCCCCAAAAAAAAACAAAACCAACAAACAACTAACCTTCAGCCTTGCTTATTGCAGGCCATATTCTTTAACCCCCTCCCTAATTTTGTTTCGGACAGGCTGGTAGGGTTTTTTTTTATCTCTTGGTTTCTGTCTCTCTTTTATTGATTTCCTATGCACACTTTGTAGTTCCTTTCTACTTTCCCAATTTATTGTTTGTAATCCTCTTTGCTACTACTTGTAAAAGGCAGAATATAAAGATTAATAAACCATAGCTAGAGATTCCCACATATGATAAAAGACTTAACATCACAAGTTTCCTTCTTTCCTCCCACTAACTCACCGACCTCCCCCCCCCCCAAAACAACCTGCTCTACTCTTTATTTTAGGGCCAGATATCTTTTTGTAACCCACCCTCTTTAACTCTTTTGTAATCCGCCTTGAACCGTAAGGTAAAGGCGGAATAGAAATCCCTAATGTAATGTAATAATGATGTCCTGTTGTCCTCGGAGAAAGCGAAGTTACTCGTCAACAACAGGGCACATTTTGACACATATCCACCATCTCCCTTAGGAGTTGTTATATTAGAGTCCCTTGGTCCGACACAAGGACAGCTGGCATGAAGGCAAGCATGTGCACTGTGAACGCTGCTAAAAGTTTCTGGAAGTAGAAGAAAAAAAATGGTGGGGAGCATCTCCATGCCGCTCTGTCAGTGCATCACCCATATGTGAGAATGTCCTGTTGTCCTTAGAAAACATCTGCTCCAGGTGAGTAACTTGGCTTTCTCCATGCAGCACTTCTCAGTTGCACACGAAGCGCTCTGAACTAACACTGCAGCAATATCAACCTTGGACTCAAGAGCACATCACCTTTTTCCAGTGAATTTCAACTGTGTATCCAGAAAGAAAGAGACGTAAAACCATTGTATGAACTCAGACTCTGTGTAGCTACCCTTTTTTTTTTAATCTTTATTCATTTTCAAAGCTAATGCAAAGTGCCATGAATTATACAGACATTAATAACAAAATAAGTACTTAAATTTAATCAAGAAATGAACCAGAAAGATATCCATCCCATCCTGGATATGTATAAAAATAAACAAAAAATTTAAATAAACAAAGACAACTATGTTGAAGTAACAAAGGATGTCAACGGGCCCCAAACCAATTTAAATAATTTGCTATGCCCTAACACAGGGGTAGGGAACTCCGGTCCTCGAGAGCCGTATTCCAGTCGGGTTTTCAGGATTTCCTCACTGAATATGCATGAGATCTATTTGCATGCACTGCTTTCAAAGAATATTTATTGGGAAAATCCAGAAAACCCGACTGGAATACGGCTCTCGAGGACCGGAGTTCCCTACCCCTGCCCTAACATATCAGCATTCATCTTTTCGTATTTGTAACCTAAACCAGTGGTTCCCAACCCTGTCCTGGAGGACCCCCAGGCCAGTCAGGTTTTAAGGATAGCCCTAATGAATATGCATGAGAGAGATCTGCATATACTGGAGGTGCCAGGCATGCAAATCCGCTCCATGCATATTCATTAGGGCTATCCTGAAAACCCAACTGGCCTGGGGGTCCTCCAGGACAGGGTTGGGAACCACTGACCTAAACATAAACTGGCCCACCAAAATGGAAAGTCGAGACGGCAGCTACCCTTAATTCTCTCTTTGTATAATAAACTCTTGTGTATTCAATTACTGTGTAGTAAAACTTTGGGGCATTAAATAGTGAATTTCTTGATGACTGGCATTGACATTTATATTTAATTATAGACCATGACTTCACCGCAACACAGAGAGTGAGGGCAGAACAATGCTTGTTCTTCCCAGCTAGCATATTTGGAAGGGCTGTGAGTTTCTTAGATCCTCTTTAATGTTTATCATCAAAAGAGAAATGTTCACTGGCAATGTAGCTACTGAAAAATGTAAAAGATTATATTCAAGTATTTTATTTCCGGAGAGCCCCAGCTGACAAGAGTAATAGGTGAAGCAGATGCTGTAGTTTGTGGTTTTCACAGGAAATACGAGTCTTCCATCTGGTCTGTCTGTTTTTAATATGTCTTAAAAACTGGCAACAGTGAGGTGAGTCATAACTAATGATTTACATTATAACTTGTGCAAAAGATGGGATCCAAATAACTCCCTTCCTCTCCAGTCTTGGTCCTTAAGTCTTGCACTGTATCTTCAAGCGCAGTAAGTACATAAAGGGGGTGTGTAGAGAAAGACTTTCTCTCTGTTTGAATGAAATTTCTGCAATGTTAACGTAAAATGTCTTCTAAGTCAAAATTTAGAAACTATGGTTGGACGTTTTTTGTTTGTTATTAATATCCTGGCCGCGACCCTGAAGTTATTAATCCAGACAATACTGAGGCAGTTTGTAAGGATTTTCAACAACACTATCCATATGGTACTGCTGAAAATCTCTGCATAATATCAGGTAGGATAATCATCCGCATATCAGCTGTCACTCTCCAGACAATTCCTTTTGAAATTCAGAACATTGGTTTTCAGTGGATTTCAAGCCTTTTCCATATAGAAGCCAACCCCCACCCCCCGACACTCAAAATGAGCTACTTGTAAAACCACAGCTCCCTGCTGTGCTTCTTGCTGGCTCTTTTCTCCCGTTTTTTGCATTTCTCTTTTCAGTGCCTAATCCAACTTCAGATTATGAATCACCTGCAAAAATCTGCAGCCAATAGCATAAAGATTGCTGGTTTGAACAGGGAGCTGGGATAAGAAAATAAGAGTTGCCACATTGGCTCAGAACAAATGTCCATCACGCCCAGTATCTTGCTTCTAACAAAGGTTGGTTGAGGTCACAAGTACTTGGAAGGATCTAATAAAGTAGGATGATGTAGGCTTATTCATTTCAAATCTTAAAAGAAAAATCATATTTCTGATTCAGCAGATTATGTTACAAGAAGGGGTTGAATTGAGCATAATAAGACGGTAAATCCCATACAGCCAAGGAGTCACCATATGCAACAATTTAATGGTGAAAAATCATGATGATAAGCATAGAAACTAAACGTAACAACTTTGCAGGACCATCATAAGATGGCGCCCTTTTGCTTTTGAAATCCTTTAAGTAGTACAGTACTGCAATTTATACTTAACGTTTTCTATAGCCGTTGTATATGCTTTGGGCTGAGAGGTGTCTGCTGCAAGTCTGTTACTCAGAAAGAGGCCTAGTTATTAAACTGCAAAATCTCATGAACGTATGTTATCAGACAATAAAATGCAGTGTTTGCTGATACCACGAATTATTTGATGAGTTTGCAGTTTACTCAGCCCAATGTAAGTAAAAAGTAGCACGTTCCATAGCGTGTATGCACAGCTGCTCATTACTGTGGCAGGGTTGGCGCAAAATATTTGCAGCCGCAGTGCTCCAGAAAAGTTAGTTACACCTTGTGTGATATCGTTAATTTCCTTGGAAGCATGCATGACCAAACTAGTGTCTCTCCCAGGGCCATTAGTTAAAGGAGTATCTTTGAAAATCACTTGGAATTGGGGGGGTGGGGAGGGTAAAAGATAATTCCCTGGGCTTCCTAACCCATCTCACCTCCCCTAGTACATGAATGTACGGTGATTAAACCCCACTCTTCCCTAACAAGTAGCCCTGCTTCCTGCCCAAAAATTAAGAAACATAGGGTAAAGTTAGTGTTACCATATGGCTCCAGAAAAAAGGGGACGGATTGAGACATCCGGGTTTTACTTCCATTGAAAGCAATGGAAGTAAGGAGAACAGATTGAGACATCTTGGTTGCTTTCAATGGAAGTAAAACCCGGATGTCTCAATCCGTCCCCTTTTTTCTGGAGCCATATGGTAACCTTAGGTAAAATAGAGCTGCGAGAGTGCACTATTTTGAGATGCACTGCTGGCAGGTCAGAGCAAGTGGGGATTGTTCCTACCCCTTGAGGACTCACGGTGTAATGTAACCATAGGTTACAAAATAAATTTGAAATATGTTATAGTTTACCCAGGGCAGAAGACCCGATAGAAGTTTTTTTCTCTAATATTTTAAAGTGAAAATTTTTTTTTGTTGTTAGCCAGCAAAATTAATGCTGTATTTGCCTGACTGACAGTAAGAATTCTAGAATGCTGATGTCTGCATCAGGTCTGATGATCTCATGTGGAAGTAGCAGTGCTGGTCAGGATTCAAAAACTGCCAGAGAGAGGGAGAGCAGTTGGGGAGTGATCAGTTTGGAAGACAGGTTGGTTTGGGGTTGCTTGAGAATAGTTTAAGATGCATCATGGGTGGAAAAAAGTTTAGGGAATTTCAATTATCCATCTAGTCAAAAAAATAAAGAAACCAATATAATTTTCAGGGTGATAGGGTTTTGCTTCCTTTGATTTTTTTTAGTTAGGAAGTAGGTACGCTGTTGATTAGAGCTGAATCTCCATAGAGGAAAGAAGAAGCACTGGTACCCAACGGCTGTGTAAATAAAACAACGGAACCCCTTGAGAAAAATTTACATCTGAACTCTGTGAGGATAGAATTATTTGAAAGGACTAAATTCTTTGAGGAAAACTTTATTTGGAATCTTATTCTAAAGTTATTTAAATATATACTTTTGTTAGAGTTATAACAATAAATCAACAAAACTCTTATTCCTTGTATTTTTTTTATTTAGGGTAATTTTATATTTTATGTTAACTTTTTCCTCTTTTTGTTATAATTCTTACTTTATCTGGTTAGGTAACCTAAGATTAAAGGTTAAGAGAGTGGGAATTGGGAGTTCAAAGAGGGAAGGGTTACATTAAGGAAGTAAGATTCGAGGATCAATCGCAAGGAGTCCGAGATATTTGACATGGCTTATCAGCACAGAGCCTAGGGCTTATCCTTTATCCCTACAGGCCACCAGAGATTTTGGCCCAGAATGGAGGCCTGCTGTCAAAGTTGTTGCAGCTGGGAGAATGCGATTATCCTGACCAGGCAACACCATGAAAATTCCTTTGGGATTTACTAAACTGCAGAACTTGGGAATCATAGTTCACTAAGTTCATTCAATAAATGGCGATGAAAAATTTCAGCCCTAAATGCCACTATGTCAAGAGCATAGCATTTAGCATGGATCCCACACTTAACTTTTAGGTGCCAGACTTAGGCCTACTGAAACATGATGTAAATGCTGGCATGCAGAGGCAGTACTGTATTCTGCAATTCTGCTTGTAATTTTTCAGAATGCCCTGATGCACCCATGGCCATGCTCCCTTTTGAGAAACATGCCATGGGAGCTAGGTACAATTGCCTTACTGCAGCACGCATCCAGATATGTGTGCAAATTTTAATGAGCGGTCGTTAACATCAATAATTAGTGTTTGGCACCCCATTATTGATGATTCAGAGCTCCTCCAATTTATTTGCACCCACATCTCAGAAGCATGCCCAAAGTTGGGCATGCAACTTTAAGAACATAAGCGCCATATTGGGACAGACCGAAGGTCCATCAAGCCCAGTATCCTGTTTCCAACAGTGGCCAACCCAGATCCCAAGTACCTAGCTAGATCCTAAGTAATAAAACAAATTTTATGCTGTTTATCCTAGGAATAAGCAGTGGATTTTCCCAAGCCACCTCAATAATGGCCAACGGACTTCCCTTTTAGGAATTTATCCAAATCTTTTTTAAACCCCACTAAGCTAACTAATTTCACCACATTCTCCAGCAACGAATTCCAGAGTTTAATTGCATGTTGTGTGAAGAAATATTTTCTCTGGTTTGTTTAAAATTACTACTTAGCAGCTTTATTGTATGCCCCCCTAGTCCTAGTATTTTTGTAAAGAATAAACAAGCGATTCACATCTACCCTTTCCACTCCACTCAGTATTTTATTGATCTCTATCATATTATCCCTGAGCCATCTCTTCTCCAAGCTGAATAGCCCTAGCCGAGCTAAGCAGAACACCCCCGTTCCATGGCCCCCATGTGCCAGGTACCTCTAAGCCACCATCCCTCCAAATCCCCCCAAAATGGCAGGAGGGATGCCCACCCCCTCGAACCTCCTCCCGAACCTCCTTCGTACCTTTTTTAAAAATTGGAAGCAGGATCCAAGATGGTTGCCGCTTGCAGCTGCTGAGAGGACGCTTAGGAGTGTCTCGCTTACCTTTGGAGAAATGCCTAAGAGAAGGGGAAGAAGCGTTGGTGGAGCCTCCCGACGCTCGGAGACCCCTTTGCCCGCAGTGGATGCCATTTTTAGGCGTCTTTTGAATGAGCAGGTTTCGTCGGGGAATCGCCCGCTGGGAGCGCCGGCAGAGAGTAGTGCCGCGGCGAACTCCCTTGGGCTGGAAGTTTCACTGAGCCCCGACGTGAGGTCACTGCCCCTACAGCCGTTGCCGCTGGGAGCAAGCTCACCGCGAGAGGAGAGCACACCGGAGGAGGAAGTGTTTTCCTCTCGAGAGGCCAGTACGTCGGAGGGCTTGCTACTGAAGACAGCTGAAACTGAAAGTGAATTACTCCGTTCAGAAAAACCGGCGGCAGGAACAACTCTAGTTAAAGGGGATCAAGGCTCCAGAGAGGTAAAACAACCAAGTGAACATTCATTAATGACACAAGAAATTTTTGTTTCTCCTGTTAGACCTTCTGAAGTCACTCTAGACTCTCTTTGGGATTTAGTATCCAATTTTGGAAATGCCCTTAACTTACAGGTAAAAAATTTGGATAAAGAAATACAAATCCAGAAAGAAGAGATAAAAACTTTAAAGGAAGAGACTGTATCACTGAAATTAGATATCCAAGAAGAAAAGAAGAATTTAAAAACAATTAAGAGTAATCAAGATTTATTTGTTAAAGATAACACGATTATGAAGAGAAAATTGGAAGCTTTAGATAACAATATTCGGATTAACAATTTGCGTTTAATTAATTTTCCTAAAGTATTATCAATTTCTCCACGAGATATGATAAAGCGGTACTTTCTGGAAATCCTTAAAATACCTGAAAATGCTTTACCACCTCTTACAAAGGTTTACTATTTACCTATAAGAAATCAGGATCCTCAAAAGAAAGAAGATGAAGGAATACCACAGAAAGAACCCTTGGACGTTTCCACTTTGTTAGAGCAATCAGATAGAGAATTGGCTACTCCAGCCACTCTCTTATTGACTGTGGCTTTGGCCCCAGACAAGGATTGGATTCTTAAACTTTTCTTTAAAAATAGGGCCAAGGACTTTCTGGGTTTCCACATCCAGATATTTCCTGATGTCTCGAGAGAGACTCAGAAGAGAAGAAGGGAATTCTTAATGTTAAAATCAGGAGTGACTAATATAGGGGGTTTATTTTTTCTTAGGTACCCTTGTAAATGTGTCATAAGATACCGTTCTTTGAAATATGTATTTGTAGAACCAGCTCACTTGACTGCTTTCCTTTCTGCGAAACATCTTGAATTTGTAGAACCATCAGTACCATTGTGATAATAATTAGCTCACTTCCCAGTAGCAGTTTAAGCGATCTTTCTTGTTAAAATGTTTTTCTCTTTAATTTAATTTCTACTCTTATTATTAACCTTGGATCCTAATTTGAGGACTAGTGTGTGATTAAGTTATGATGAATATCTTCTTTTATTTATTATTTTGAATTACTTTCAGGTTGGAGAGTAAATAATATTATGTTTTCTTGATCTCACTTTCTGTACAAGATTATGCTTGATAATAAATGTTTAAATTTTATAAATAAAAAAAAAAAAAAAAAAAAATTGGAAGCAGGAAAACCACTCTGAGGCTCTTACTTTAGATCGCCAGTCCTATGTGACGGGCTTTCCCCTCCACAGGAAAGCACAGGGAGGGGGCCAAAGGCTTTGTTTGGTTTCAGGGTAACCGCCGTGCAGTGTCAACAAGCAGGCCTGCCCCGGAAGTAGAATGAAGGGTTCCAGGGTAAGCCTGCTCGTTGAGGCTGCACAGCGGCTGCCCCGAAGATATAAAGTACAACATCGGGAAACAGGTGGAAGGGCTGGCACCAACTGTCGACTGTCAGTTTTTGGGAAAGCCATGGCCGCTCTGACCTCCCCGTTATGACACCTATGATGGCTATACAATAAAAAAAAACCACAGCCCTTAAAACAACTCCAGTGGCACATACTGTGCTGTGTGAGGTTAGTGCAGCCCCATCTCTTCTTCAGATGAGTTATACTAAAAACATTCTTTAGTCATTAGCAACAGGAAAGATAATGCCTAAAAATGAGGTCAGTTTTAATTTGTTCATAATTTGAAAAAAAAGATAAAAACGTCTCATCTAAAATAGCTCTCGAAGTTCTAAGCCTATTAAACCCTCTTTACTTAACTGCAAAAGAAACAGAATGTGACAGTCAATACTCCTGGCCCTCACACCGACTAAGATCTTATCATTCCAACTATGACCAGAGTGGGATTTTTGGTTTGTTTCAAGCACAGCCAACATTTATCATATCAGGCAAAATAAGTCATTTCACTTAAATTTGGCTTTATAGATTACATGAAGCTTGTCTACTATTACCATATCTCTCAAATAAATGTGAGCATACCATTCCTTTTTTAGGCCTCTGATCCCAAGAACAAGCCTGACTCATCCTGAACTATCTTCATTCGAAGGCTGCACAGTGCCATGCAAGAGGTAGTTTCTCACAGAGGTTTCCTCCAAAAAATGTGCAGCATAGGAAAGGGAGCTACTGTGTTCTTCACTTTGATCTGGATACTTCTTTTTCAGTGGCTTTGCTTTCCCGGCGTTATTGTTCCCTTATTCCTAAACCACAGTTGGTTACGCCAATTTGAAAGAACACTAAAGTACATTCAAATGTTTCTTCCTTAAAATGTATATAGCTAGCCTTTCATTAGGGGTGAGAGTAGTCTAGGGGCAGATTGTACTGGTCTAGGAGAATTTTTTTTATTTATTTTTTTAATACCAGCCCATCTATCTCCCCTTCATTCCCTGCTATTGCCTCACTGTGACCAGTGGCTACAAGGATCCCTGCAGGCTAGTCTACAGCACTAGTTCTCAATTTGTTCTGGGAGATAACCAGCAGCTTGTCAGATTTTCAGGATATCCCTAATGAATATGCAGAAGAAAGATTTACTACCCAGTGGCATAGTGAGGGTGACAGGAGCCCCTGCCACACCCTCTTCTCCACCCCCACCCAATCCGTTCCTTCCCCACCTTTCCTATATACTCATAATATGATGTTTAAATAGTCTTCTTCATTTTCTTTCTTGCTGCAAAACTCCCCTCTCTATATTTTTGTGGTCTAAGGAAGATGTTACATTTGCTTCAATAGGATGAAATTGTTGATTTCACCCTAATGTTTTTCTTCTGAGTTATTTCTTTTTGTGTTGCTTGGAGAAAGAATACATCCTATTAATAATTTTTGAATTGTAATAAAAATAAGCAGCATTTATGTGCTCCCAAGTAGAGGTCTGCATGGGAACGGGGATCGCGGGGGTCCCGCGGGAATCACCCCTAGCTCACGGGACTCTCATGGGGACCCCCCTCTGGCTCACGGGACTCCCACGGGGACTCCCTCTAGCCAACGGGACTCCCACGGGGATGGAAGGCTTTGGAAGCAGGGTTCATCCATATAATATAATGGACATGTCAGTCTTAATAAAAGAGGGGGTTTATAAGTTAATTACCTGAACAGAAAACAAAAAAAGGGTTCCACCTAAGAGATTTCACAAGGAAAACAGCAGCGCAAACACAAAAGAAACTGTGGAATTAATGATCATGTCAGAAGTAATTGCTGCTTTTTATGGAAACGGGAGGGAATGGAGGTAATTCCTTGCGGGGATGTGTGGCGACGGAGAGGATCCTGACGGGTATGGGTGGGATTTCTGTCCCCGCGCAACTCTCTACTCCCAAGTCCTGATTCCTGACAGCACTTGGCCAACCTGGGCATGTCTGAATGTCCTATAGGGCAATCTGCCCATGAGATAGCTTCAGAGATCCTACACAAAATATATTTGTAGGAGTGACTGATGCTTTAAATAGAGATAAAGGAACCCTCCCCCCACCCATCCCCCCCCCCAAAAAAAAGAAAAAATGAAAAACCCAACAACAAGCAAACCACTGCACCAAAAGGTAAAATAAACAGTCCTAGTAGATAGTAGAAGACAGAGCTCAAGGCCTAAACTGGAGGGAATTATAAGATTAAAAGGCAAAGTTTGACATGTGGGTAATCACAAATAAGTATTTACAGTTCATAAAAGGAAAAATCAGAAGCACAGATAGTTAAAATACTTGATATACTTCTGAATCTCACCCTCCTATAGGTCCCTTGGTAGGGTGACCAGTTTACCCATTCCAGAAGGGAGACTTTTTGACCAGTCCTGGATTTCTGCCTACCTCATCCTGGTGTATTATGGGACCTGCAGCACCGATTTAAATGGATAGAATCACAGACTACAAATACTACGCTGCATTGGGATGTAATTTTAAAACCAGGACTGGCCAGAAAGTCTCCCTTCTAGAATGGGTAACCTGGTCATTCTATCCTTGCGTGAGCACCTCACTGCTCTTAAGTAACTTCTGAGGCAATAGTTTTAGAGGCTACTGTGTATATCTTCAGATAAGGACCAACCATGCATAATAACACAAAACTCCCAAGTCCTCTGAATTAATGGTCCCCAAACCTTTTGACACCAAGACCACTTTTATAGAAGCAAATTTTTCCACGGACCCTTTAAGGAGGTGGGGGGGGGGTAGAATTTGGGGCAGGTACTTTAGATAGATTGTGAGCCCACTGGGACAGAGAGGGAAAACTGCTTGAGTACCTGAATAAATGCATGTAAACCATTACGAGCTTCCCTGGGAGAACGGTATAGAAAATTGAATAAATAAATAAAAAGTTCGTAGAGCAGTTTTATACACAATTTACATTACATTTCTTATTAACTTATAATATCGTGATAGAAATTATATAACTTACCATAATGCAGAATCAGTGGGAGCCCTGAGCTTGCAGAACCCCGATTACCAACCCATCCCCCTGGGCAGCACCTGTCCATCCCTCCCTCCCATCCCCCACATGCAGCGGAACACCAATGACCCCGCCACCCCATCACCCTGTGCAGTATCTTTCCATCTCTTCCTCCCATCCCCACATGCAGCAGAACCCAAATGACCCCGCCAACCCATCCCCCTGTGCAGCATCTTTCCATCTCTCACTCCCATCCCGCACAGCAGAACCCCGCCAACCCTCCCACCGCGAGGCCGGCATACTTCAATTCCAAACAGCGGCGGCAGCAGCACTGAACAGGCTGCTTCACTGCCTGTGCCGCCGCATCACTGATGATGTAATCAGTGACACAGCAGCAGAGGGAAGGCCCCGGCAGGGAAGGCAGTGAAGCAGATCTCAGGGGGGGAGGGGGGTCAGTCAGGCATTGCTGCACAGGGGATGGGAGGAAGGGATGGAAAACTGCTACACAAGGGGATAGAACATAACATAAGAACATAAGAACTGCCATCTCCGGATCAGACCCATGGTCCATCAAGTCCGGCGATCCGCACACGCGGAGGCCCAGTCAGGTATACACCTGATGTAGTTTTAGTCACCCATATCCCTCTATGCCTCTCATAAGGAGATGTGCATCTAATTTGCCTTTGAATCCCAGCACAGTGGATTCCTTGATAACCTCCTTTGGGAGAGCATTCCAGGCGTCTACCACTCGCTGCGTAAAACAGAACTTCCTGACATTTGTCCTGGACTTGTCCCCCCTTAGCTTCAAACCATGTCCTCTTGTCCGTGTCGTGTTGGACAATGTAAATAATTTATTTTCCTGCTCTATTTTATCGATGCCTTTCAGCATTTTGAACGTCTCGATCATGTCCCCTCGCAGCCTTCTCTTCTCAAGGGAGAACAGTCCTAGTTTCTTGAGTCGTTCCTCATATTCCAAGTTCTCCATACCTCTTATTAACTTCGTTGCTCGTCTCTGCACCCTCTCTAACAGTTTTATATCCTTCTTTAGGTTGGGAGACCAATGTTGGACACAGTATTCCAAGTGTGGTCTGACCATTGCTCTATAAAGCGGTATTATGACTTTCTCCGATCTACTCGTGATTCCTTTCTTTATCATGCCTAACATTCTGTTTGCTTTCTTTGCCGCTGCCGCGCATTGTGCCGACGGCTTCAGGGTCCTATCTATCAGTACACCCAGGTCCTTTTCTTGTTCGCTCTTACCCAGAGTTGCGCCTGACATTCTATACTCGTATTCCTTATTCTTACTACCTAAATGCATTACTTTGCATTTCTCCACGTTGAACTTCATCTGCCATTGATCTGCCCATTTCTCTAACTGATACAAGTCGCTCTGGAGTTCCTCGCTATCCTCCTGCGATCTGATTGCCCGGCATAGTTTTGTGTCGTCTGCAAACTTAATGATCTCACTGGATATTCCGTCTTCCAGGTCATTGATATAAATATTAAATAGGATCGGCCCAAGCACGGAGCCCTGGGGCACACCACTAGTCACTTTCTCCCAGTCTGAGAACTTTCCATTTATGCCCACTCTCTGCTTTCTGTTTTCCAACCATTTGCCTATCCACCTTTGTATATCTCCCTCTATTCCATGGCTTTGTAGTTTCCTGAGAAGCCTTTCATGTGGAACTTTGTCGAATGCTTTCTGGAAGTCCAAATATATTATGTCCACCGGCATTCCACTATCAATTTGCTTGTTCACGGTCTCGAAAAATTGAAGTAAATTCGTCAAACATGATTTCCCTTTCCTGAACCCATGTTGACTGGGTTTCATCAAGTCGTGTGTATCTAGGTGCCGGACTATGCTATCCTTGATCAGTGCTTCAACCATCTTTCCAGGGACAGACGTAAGACTCACAGGTCTGTAGTTGCCCGGTTCCCCTCTCGATCCTTTTTTGAAAATTGGCGTGACATTCGCTATCTTCCAGTCTTCTGGTATCTGTCCAGTTCTGATTGTCAGATTGGCAAGTTTCTGCAGTAGCTCTCCGATTTCAACCTTCAATTCCTTTAAAACTCTCGGGTGAATTCCATCCGGTCCAGGGGATTTGTCACTTTTAAGTTTGTCGATCTGGTAGTATATCTGGTCCAACTCCACTTCAACTGTGGTGAGGCTGTCTTCTATTACTCCACTAAACACTTTCACTGCTTCTGGTATTTTAGCGGTATCCTCCTCCGTAAAGACGGACGCAAAGAAGGAATTTAGTTTGTCAGCAATTTGTTTATCTTCCTTGATGTACCCTTTCCTTCCCTGGTCGTCCAGGGGTCCCACCGCCTCTTTTGCGGGTTTTTTCCCTTTCACGTATCTAAAGAAGGGTTTGAAGTTTTTGGCTTCTTGCGCTATTTTTTCCTCATAGTCCTTTTTGGCATCCCTCACCGCCTTGTGACATTTCTTTTGATCATCTTTATGTATTTTCCATGCTTCGGTTGTTTTCATGTGTTTCCATTTTTTGAAAGAGTCCTTCTTTTCTTTTATGGCTACCCTCACCTGTCTGGTAAGCCATGCCGGTTCTCCCTTACCTTTTGTTCTCCCCTCTTTGGAGATCCTTGGAATGTGGAGATTTTGTGCTTCTGAGATAGTATTTTTCAGTAGGGACCATGCCTGGTCTACCGTTTCAAGTTTGTCCACCTTTTTCTTGAGTCGTTGTTTCACCATGGCTCTCATGCGATCGTATTTGCCCTTTTTAAAATTAAAGGTTTTGGTTAAGGTTTTGGCACGTTTTCTATTCCCGATGTCAAGCTTAAAGTTGATCACATTGTGATCGCTCGTCCCCAGCGGTACCGTAACTTCTACTTCTTTTGTCGGTCCCGTGAGGCCATTTAGTACCAAGTCCAGGGTGGCGTTGTCTCTTGTCGGCTCCTTTACCAATTGTTCCAGGAAGCAATCCCCTAGCACCTCCAAGAACTTGGCCTCCTTGCCGCAGTTGGAGGTTCCTAGTTTCCAGTCTATCCTCGGGAAATTGAAGTCTCCCAATATTATTATATTGCCCGTTTTGCTTTCTTGTTTGATTTCCTCTATCATTTCTGAGTCAGTTTCCTCCGCCTGTCCTGGGGGACGATAATAAAGGCCAATTTTCGTGTCTGCGCTGTTTTGGAGGGATGGAAAGCCACTGCACATGGAGGAAGAGAGGAAGAATTGTTGGACATGGGTTGGAGGAGAGGAAGTGAGATGCAACAAAAAAGATAGAAAGGGGTGAGAGGGAGAAATCCTGCATATTGTGAAGGGGAGGGAGACATGCATGAAGAAGAGAGGAGAAATGTTGAACATAGGGTGGAGGGCAGGGAGAGATGGTGCATGAGGAGAGAGAAAGAAATGTTGCACATGATAATGGAGGAGAGGAAGGTGAAGATGCTGCATTTTGACCCAGGGCACAAGGCAGAGAAAGAAAGAAAGAAAGAGAGAGATTGAGAGAGAGAGAGAGACAGATAGATAGATAGTGGGAAAGAAGCAGAAATGTTGGATATGGCAATGGAAGGGAAGGTACAGAGATGGAAGATGGATGGTGAGCATGGAGAAAGAAGAAAACACGGTCCCAAAGAAGAAGCTTTTGAAAACCCGGACAAAGTGCCGGGTTTCGAAAAGCCTTCTGGACACCTAGACATGCCCTCTAAAAAGAGGATATGTCCGGGTAAATCTGGATGTTTGGTAACCCTACTTCAGTGTAAGCAGAACTGATCAATTTTAAGCACTCATGTCAGAGTTTCACTATCACTGCCCTATAAACAAACAGAATATTGGTTGCCTAGATGCACAAGCTATAACCAGCGGTCTTTGGTTAATTATGTCTTGTGAAACCAAGCTTAATGGTTTTCTTTGAGGAAAAAAACAAAAAATGTAGACATAGGAAATTAATTTGAATGTTGCAAAGGCATTTGATAGTGTGCCATCTCAAAGGCTGGTATGTGCCTGCATGCATTAAACAAAGAATCTTGTGAAGAGGAAGAAATAATGTAAGCCCTGTCCAACATGTTCATTATGTTTATGCCACACTTCCTTCCATTCTTGAAGCAGGATAGCAGAGAACTGGAAAAATTAGAGGGCAATCCAATGAATGAACGAATCGAGGATTCTGTAAGAAAAAGGCCTCTCACCTGGGGTTTGAAAACATATTTAAAGTCGATTTAGATGCAATGCAAGAGTAAAGGGGGAAACTGCAATCCTTGGGTGCTAATCAGCAGGTCTGATTTTCAGGGAAGCCAAAAAGGATACTTGTGAGATTTCCTTACAATATATTTGAAGAATGGCATCAGGAATAGGATTCAACAGTTCAAATAAATGTCTCCCTTTTAATAATAATAATTTTATTCTTATATACCGTCAAAGCCGTGGTAGTTTGAGGCGGTTTACAACAAAGAAGAGCTGGACAATCAGCGAATATAGGTACAATATAAGATCATCAAAATACAGGAGAGCATGATGGAAAAGTGAGGCATGAGAGATCCTGGGAACAATTCGGTTAGAGATGGAGAGGTAAGGCTTAAGAGGACTTGGTTATGAATTGGTTAAACAAGTTTATTTTTATAAGTTTTCTGAAACTTAGGTAGGAAGAGAAATGCGTGATAATGTAACCCAACCAATCGTTCAGTTGGCCTGCTTGGAAGACAAGTGTTCTGTTCAGGTATCTTTTGTAACGGCAGGCCTTTAGTATTGGGTGGTTGAATAGATGGACTCTGCGTGTGGGTCTGGATGGACGTTCAAGGTTGAAGTGGGGAACCAAGTACATGGGGGCGAACCAAGAATGGATTTGAAACAGAGACAGGCAAATTTGAACACTACTCTCGCTTCGAGGGGTAGCCAGTGGAGTTTTTGGTAGTAGGGAGCAGTGGTGTACCAAGGGGGGAGCGGGAGGGGCAGTCCGCCCAGGTGCGAGCCCTGAGGGGGTGCTCCGGCGTCCGTTTCCCCCTCTCCCCCGACATCTGGTTCTTCCTCTCTGGCCTCCCCGCACCATTAAGAGTACCGAAGCAAACTGCAGCAAGATCGCAATGTCAGCAATCTTGCGCTGCTTCATGCTGTCCTCCGCCGCGGTCCCACCCCCCTCCACTGACGTCAGAGGAGGGGGGCGGGTCCGCAGCGGAGGACAGCACAAGCAGCTCAAGATCGCTGACATCGCGATCTTGCTGCAGCCTGCTTCTACTCTAAATGGTGCGGGGAGGCCAGAGGGGAAGAACCGGACGTCTGGATGGGGGGTGGGAGGGGGGGCGAGCGGTCCTTCGGGGTGGGGCGGGCAGGCAGGCCTTCAAGGGGATATGCAGGCCTTAAAGGGGGGGGGGGACAAGCCTTCATGGGGGGAGACAGGCTTTCAGGGGGGACAGGCAGGCAGGCCTTCAAGGGGGGGGACAGGGGGTGGACAGGCCTTCAAGGGGGGGACAGGCCTTCAAGTGGTGCAGGCCTTCGGAGGGGGTGCAGGCCTTCTGGGGGGGTGCAGCCTTCGGGGAGGTGCAGGCCTTCTGGGGGGGTGCAGCCTTCGGGAGGTGCAGGTCTTCAAGGGGGGTGCAGGCCTTAAAGGGGGGGGGACATGCCATCATGGGGGGAGACAGGCTTTCGGGGGGGACAGGCAGGCAGGCCTTCAAGGGGGGACAGGCCTACAAGGGGGTGGGACAGGCCTTGAAGGGGGGACAGGCCTTCAAGGGGGTGCAGGTCTTCGGGGGGGTGCAGGCCTTCAAGGGGGGGTGCAGGCCTTCAAAGGGGGGGACAGGCCTTTGGGGGGGACCCTGGTGTAGAAGTACACAGAGGGAAGGGGGTGTTCAAAGAGATGTGCATATGCCAGACTTTGGGGGGGGAAGAAATAATGGGTCTGAAAATAGAGGAGAGGGAGAGAGATGATGGACCATGGGATTTAGGGAGGGAAGGAACAGAAAGGGAGAGAAATTGGACACAAGGGATGGTTTGGAGGAGGGATAGAGATACTGGATAGGAGGGTAATTGGGAAAAGAAAGGGAGAGATGGTGGGCCCTGGGGTGGTGGGGAAGGAGGGAGAGATGCCGGATGAAAGGGTAGTTAAGAAAAGGTGGATCTGTGGAGGGAGATGAAAAAAAGGAAAGATACCAGACTTCCTGGGGAGGGAAGGGAAATGGAAAGGGAGGACAGAGATGACAGATGGATGGTTAGCATGAAGAAAGAAGGAGACCCTGGCAAGCAAATTATCAGAAGACAACCAGAGCCTGGGACCAACAAGATTTGAAAAATAACCAGACAACAAAAGGTAGAAAAATTAATTTTATTTTCTGTTTTGTGATCACAATATGTCAGATTTGAAATGTGTATCCTGCCAGAGCTGGTATTAGACCGCAAACGTGAGCTAGGATTTAACAGAGAGAGGAAAAGTCCTTTTTGTTTCTTTATTTTATTTACACCACAGCGCCAGTGTGGTTAGGAGAAAAAAATCACCCAACTGGGCAGAAAAATCGAATCGAAAAACCAATTAAATAGGCTGAATCGAAATTTTTCTTCCTGAATCGGGCAGTTTGCGCTACTGTCTCAGACTTTAGGACCTGGGATTGGGGAGAGATGGCATCCTCAGTACTTTATAATGCAAGTGAAATGAGGATTTGGTCAGACTTTTGAAGGGTCTGCAGAAGAAAAATATTGTATAGGCCGGGGACATGAGACAGCAGGAAATGGGAACTTTTCTTCCTTCTATTTTTGTGAATGGAAAGGCTGAGGATGTCAGAGCGTTCAGTTAAAATATGTGCTTTATAAAAAAAATATAATAATGTGTTTTATAAAGTTTATAAGCATTGCTGGCCTACCCAGTGAGGTGTTCCTAGTAGTGGTGGTGGTGGCAGTGTGTCAATGTGTTGAGAGGAAGAGTGTATGAGGAGATTCACATTTCCTGCACAGCTAAGTCTGTGTGAAGTTCCCTTGTGTTGTATTTGACATCTAGCAAGGTCTCTGTTTGGAAGGAAAGATCTAAGCTTAAAAATGAAGTGGCCAGAAGTTATGGTAAAAGCAGATAGCTTAGCTGGTTTTAAGAAAGATTTGGACAAATTCCTGGAGGAAAAGTCCATAGTCTGTTATTAAGACATGGGGAAGTGTCTGCTTGCCCTGGATCGGTAGCATGGAATGTTGCTAGTCTTTGGGTTTTGACCAGGTACTAGTGACCTGGATTGGCTACCATGAGAATGGGCTACTGGGCATGATGGACCATTGGTCTGACCCAGTTAGGCTATTCTTATGTTATGTTCTCATCTGTAGGGGCCTTTGGTTTCACTTCTTATTTTAATGTATTTTTTTTCTGGGAACTTATCAGTGTTTTTTATAATGGGAACAAAAATGGAAGAGAATTAATGTGTGTGGAATGGGGGGGGTAACTAATTTCTTCAGCTAAATAATTAAATCCACCTCAACCAGACATAGGAGAACTTGCACACCATTCACACACCCTCCATCCAAAAACGTCAAAAGAAAAAAACTGTTCGACAACCTCCTAACACTCGACCCCCAACTCTACAACCTATTGACCTCGACCATAGACTACAAAACCTTCAAAAAAGAAATAAAAACCCTTCTATTCAAAAAACACATAAAACCGAACTAACACAATCAGAACTGTCCCAAGCATCACCTGCAACTACTCCATACGTACTTCTGATGTCATGACAATTCAGACATAATTTATGTTATGTTATGTTTGGAATAATGGTTACATATATGAGGTTCAATAAAAGAATATTTTCACTCCCTGTTTCTATTCTGACCATTTATACCATTTCATGGCTATGACAAAAAAATATTTTTTACATGGAGGGTGGGTGGGGGGGGTCAAAAAATGATGGGCCCCGGGTGCCACATACCCTAGGTACGCCACTGGTAGGGAGTTAGGTGTTCCCAGTTTTTTAACCCAAAAATCAATCTGATTGCTGAGTTTTGGATGATTCAGAGTTTGAGTGATTTTTTTGAAGGACCCCAGGTAGATGATGTTACAGTAGTCGAGTGAGCTTAGAATGGAGGATTGCACCAGTAAGCGGAATGAGACAGCATCGAAGTACTTTCTGATAGTTCTTCATTTCCACAATGTTGAGAAGCCTTTTCTGACCAGTAAGTCAGTGTGAGCTTCAAGGATGAGAGAGCGGTCCAGGGTTACTCCCAGAATTTTTATTGAATCTGTAATCGGGAAGACTTGACCATTCAAGGAAATTGATGAATCTTTGATTTTGTCGTTTTACCATCATTCCCTCCTCTTCGTCTTCTCTCTTTCAGCTCCTTCACTGTCTAGCAGAATTATCTATGTGCACAGGGGTCTGTGTACATGTTTGAGTGTTATGTATTGTAGATGGGTATGCTGGATTGTCAAAGTTTAATATTAGGCGACTTCAAAGGTTATTTAACATGGCTTTAAAACTTTTGGGTCATAAAAGTAAATATGATCATGTAACGCCATTATTTCTTTCTTATCATTAGTTGCCAGTACCATACAGAATTAAATTCAAAACTTTGATTTTGGCACACAAGTCGCTGCATTTGCAGCGACCAAGTTATTTAAATTCTCTTACTATCCCGTACTCTCCACTGAGAACGCTGAGATCATTACAGGATAATAGGCTGGTAATACCTACCATCAGTTAGAAGAACAAAGTGGGCATTCATCCAATCAAAAGGTTTGTTTTTCTATTTAGCGCCAAGTTTATGGAATAAGCTACCAAGTCACATTCGTTTGGAATTGAATTTAAATGCTTAAAAAAAATAATCTGAAAATGTATTTGTTTAATTTAGCATTCGGACAAGAAATTCATATTTACTGATCTTTTCCGGGCGATATTCAGGGATTGGCCTGGAGACACAGCAATATAAAATTGTATTATAACGTATTTCTGAATTTAGAAAGGTCTGTTCTTAGACTAATGGTGTTCTTTTCTATTTATATGATGTATTTTTTATTGTAAACTGCTGTGAACAGTTGTATGCTATGGCAGTATATCAAATTTTAATAAACGTAAACATATTTGCTCCAGGAATTTGTCTAAACCTTTCTTAAACCCCATTGTTAATTGCCTTGATCACATCCTCTGGCAACAAATTCCACAGATTAATTATGAATTATCTGGACCAAAAAAACCCACTATGATTTGTTTTTGATATGATAATCATAAGCATCATGGAATGCTCTTTTATTTTAAAATTTGAAAGGTAAAGAACTGTTCCCTACTATTCCACCCCATAAGAACATAAGACTAGCCTTACTGGGTCAGACCAATGGTCCATCAAGCCCAGTAGCCCGTTCTCACGGTGGACAATTCAGGTCACTAGTACCTGGCCAAAACCCAAGGTGTAGCAATATTCCATGCTACCAATACAGGGCAAGCAGTGGCTTCCTCGTGTCTTTCTCAAAACAGATTATGGACTTTTCCTCTAAGAACTTGTTTAAACCTTTCTTAAAATCAGCCACACAATCTGCTCTTACCACATCCTCTGGCAACACGTTCCAGAGCTTAACTATTCTCTGAGTGAAAAAAATTTCCTCTTATTGGTTTTAAAAGTATTTCCCTGTAACTTCATCGAGTGTCCCCTAGTCTTTGTAATTTTTGATGGAGTGAAAAATCAATCCATTTATACCCATTCTACTCCACTCAGGATTTTGTAGTCTTCAATCATATCTCCCCTCAGCCATCTCTTTTCCAAATTGAAGAGTAATAACCGTTTTAGTCTTTCCTCATACGAGAGGCGTTCAATCCCCTTTACCATTTTGGTCGCTCTTATTTGAACCTTTTCTAGTGCCATTATATCTTTCTTGAGATAAGGTGACCAGAATTGAATGCAATACTCCAGATGAGGTCGCACCATGGAGTGATACAGGGGCATTATGACATTCTTAGGCTTGTTAACCATCCCTTTTGTAATAATTCCCAGCATCCTGATTGCTTTTTTGGCCGCCGCCACACATTGGGTGGGAGGTTTCATCGTATTGTCTACAATGATTCCCAGATCCTTTACTTGGGTGCTAGCATCTGGTAACTGTGATTCAGGTTATTCTTCCCAATGTGCATCACTTTGCATTTGTCCACATTCAATTTCATCTGCCATTTGGATGCCCAGTCTTCCAATTTTCTAAGGTCTGACTGCAATTTTTCACAATCCGCATGCGTTTTAACAACTTTGACAGTTTAGTGTCATCTGCAAATTTAATCACCTCACTCGTCATTCCAGTTTCCAGATCATTTATAAATAAGTTAAATAGCACCGATCCTAGTAGAGACCTCTGTGGCACTCCACTGTTTACTCTCCTCCATTGAGAAAAATGACCATTTAACCCTACCCTCTGTTTTCTATCCGAAAACCAATTCCTAATCCACAACTGAATTTTGCCACCTATCCCATGACACTTTAATTATCTCAGGAGCCTCTCATAAGGAACTTTATCAAAAGCTTCCTGAAAATCTAGATACACTATAACCGGCTCAACTTTATCCACATGTTTATTCACACCTTCAAAGAAATCAAGCAAATTTGTGAGGCAAGATCTCCCTTGGCTGAACCCATGCTGATTCTGTCTCATTAAATATGTTTGTCTATGTGTTCCACAATTTTATTTTTTAGAATCATTTCCACCATTTTGCCTGGCACTGAAGTGAGGCTTACGGGTCTGTAAATTCCTGGATCTCCCCTGGAGCCCATTTTAAAAATCAGCGTAACATTGGCCACCCTCCAATCTTCAGGTGCTACAGACAATTTTAGTGGCAGGTTACAGATCACTAACAGCAGGTCAGCAATTTCATGTTTGAGTTCTTTTAGTACCCTGGGATGTATACCATCCGGTCCTGGCGATTTATCACTTTTTAACTTGTCGATTTGGCTCAGTACATCTTCCAGATTCACCGACATTTCTTTCAGTTCCTCCACTTATGATTTTATAAATGTCAATCATGTTTCCCCCTTTGTTGTCTTTTCTCCAAGCTGAATATTATACTGAAATCCTGACAATTTTTGGTGATGAATATTCTGAAAACCTCACTGGCTAGGGTGCCTTCAGGACCAAGTTTGGGAACCACTGGTTTAGTATACAGTATTAGTTTATATTCTGCCTATTAACCTAGCTGTACATACATAAATATAAAACCAAACATATGCTATATAACATAAAATTAAATAAAGAAATAAATATACAATACTATCATATTTCAGCAATACCTGCAAATTGTGACACAAAGCAAACCATCAGATGAATTGCCTACCGAGTCTTCTCTTCCAGAGTTGAGTAGCAGTTTAAGAAATCGAACATCTGAAGCATGGTATAAAGAAAGCTGTACTGTTAGAAGTTTCCCTGCCATCTACCAAATGGATTGGAAGAGGAAGGCGTGCAGCAGCTCTCTGTACTCTGCACTGCCAGAGGGGGGAGAGGAAGTGAGGCATGTTATAATTATGTTGTTGAGAAGGGGGCAAAAGTATATGCGTGAAGGCTCTAAAGGGGGAATGCCTGAGCGGAGAGTGAGAAAAGCGTTAAATACGAGGGAGATCAAAGATGGATCCTAGCAGTGGAGCAGAGAAACTCACAGCAGAGTGTGAGCAGGAGGGCACCACCATATGTAGGGGTCACAACGGGGGTTGGCAACCTGCGGCTCCAGAGCCGCATGCGGCTCTTTTTCACCTTTGCCGCGGCTCCGGTAGTGTGTCACGCGGGCCGGAGTCTTTCAGTGGCTGCGGCACGCTCCTGAAGAATGGGAGGCGCTGCCTTACCTGTCAGGCTGCTCGCCGCGGAGGATGACGTGTGTGCTGCCGCTGGCCGGCAGCCTATCAGAGAGGCCGCCAGACTGCCGCTGCGCTGCCGGGCCTGCCGTAAAGAGAAAGACCGGGCTGAAGGAAGGCGCGTGATTCGCTCTCAGGAGGTAAGTCACCCTTTTTTTTTCCTCTTTTCTTTTCTTTAACACCAATGGCTAATTATATGGGGGGCCTGGACTCTGGCACATTATAGGGGGGACTATGACTCCTAGCACAATGTAGGGGGGAGCTATGGCTACTAGCATATTGTGGGGGCTCCTATTGGCTACTGGCATATTATAGGGGGGCCTGTGGCTACTGGCACATTATATGGGGGGCTTATTGGCCCAGTAATGGTGGTGATCTGTGATTTTTAGCAGTACAGTGGTATTGCGGCAGAAACGCCGAACAATTTTCACAAAGGTTGCAGGTAAAGGAAGGGGAAGTGGGCATAGCAAATTTTGGTATGGGGCCCTGTGATTTCTACTTACGTTGCTGTTTTCAACCCCCCTAGTAGGCCATCCATGGATAAAGGCAAGAAAAGAAAAATTTCTGAAGAAAACAGAGTGTTTAATGATACGTGGACAGAATCATTTGCATTCTCTACTGACGAGACTGGTTTACCAGTATGCTTAATATGTGGTGAGAAATTAGCAAACCACAAAAAGTCCAATGTTGCAAGACATTTCCAGAATAAACACATAGCCTTTGCTGAAAAATATACAGATGGAGATGAGAGACGAAAAGCTGTTGCAGAACTTATCAGGAAGGTTAATATGAGCAAAAATAATTTCAAGAAGTGGGTGAAGTCTGCAAATACCACAACATATGCTAGTTTTGTGGCCGCTCAGGAAATAGTCAAGCACGGGAAGCCCTTCACCGATGGAGAGTATATAAAAGAAGCATTCATTAATATTTCGGAACATCTATACATGGACGTTAAAAACAAAAATGAAATTGTGCAGAAAATCAAAAACATGCCACTCTCTGCGAAGACTGTCAAAGACAGAACCCTAAAAATGGCAGAAAACATTAGCAAACAGCAAATTCAAGACATTAATTCAGTTATGGCATACTCCATTGCCTGTGATGAGTCCAAAGATATTGGTGATATTGAACAAATAGCGCTGTTCTGCCGATATGTGAACTCTTTTGGGCCACAGGAAGAACTGATTGAACTGATACCACTAAAAGACCAAACAAGGGGTGAGGATATCTGTAAGGCTGTCCTGGACTTTTTAACTGCTAAAAAAATAAACACTAACCACCTGGTCTCAGTAGCTACTGATGGGGCACCGAGCATGAGAGGAGCACAGAAGGGCTTTGTGGCTCTACTGCAGAAGACGTTGGGTAGAAGGCTGCTGTCATTTCATTGCATCCTGCACCAAGAGGCATTGTGTGCTCAAACATTTCCGCCGGAATGCACAAAAGTGATGGATGTGGTCATTCAGATTGTAAATAAGATAATGGCAAAGGGTTTAAACCACCGCCAGTTCCGTTTGTTATTGGATGAGGTTGAAAGCAAATATTCTGACCTCCTGCTCCACAACAAGGTCCGGTGGCTTTCCAGAGGCGAGGTGCTAAAACGCTTTGTCACATGTTTGGAAGAAGTAAAAACCTTCCTGGACAGCAAAGAGCTCACCTTTGCTGAGCTGGAACAGCCAGAGTGGCTGGAAAAATTACATTTTATGGTAGACATGACAGCACATCTAAACACGCTAAATACAACCCTTCAGGGGAAAGGAGGTACAGCCCTGCATATGCTGGAGGAGGTTTTGGCATTCGAGCGCAAGTTGACAGTGTTTATCAAAGATTTACAGAGAGGCACACTGTCTCACTTTCCCTCTTTGAGAGAGTTCAAACAAAGTCATGATACAATCAGTTTGGAATATTTCAAGTCTGCAATCACCGCACTGCAAAGTTCATTTGGGAAACGATTCTGTGAGTTCAGAGAGGAAAAAACCACATTATCCTTCCCTGTCACTCCCCTGGAGATAGATCCATCCTTATTGAATATGACTGCATTTACAGGTGTAAGTCAACCTGATCTTGAGATGGAATTGGCCGATATAGCCGACAAAGATCTATGGGTGTCCAAGTTCAAATGCTTGACCGCTACTCTTGAGGATGTTGCCCATCAGAAGGCCATTATGGCTCAGAATCATAAATGGACTGATATTGAAAACCTTCCCAAACTGGACAAACTTGTATTCGAAACATGGAATGCCATCCCCAACACTTATATAAACATGAAAAAGTATGCATTTGAAGTGCTGTCGATCTTCGGCTCCACATATGTATGTGAGCAGGTCTTCTCCAACATGAACTATATTAAAAACAAACATCGATCACGCCTCACAGATGACAGCTTGCAAGCCTGTGTGAAAATGAAGGTGACGTCTTACAGCCCTGATGTGCAGACACTGTGCACTGAGGTTCAGGAGCAAAAATCCCATTAACCAGCTAAATTAAATATTTTAATTAGCTATTAATGTGCAAAAATATATTTTACATTGTTAAGTGAAAAAGTCCTTTTTTTCTTCAGATTGACAGCTAACTGCATGATCCTGTATATAGCATTAAGATAAGAAACAATATATGCAGTGTTAGATTTGTTTTATAATGGTTTTGCGGCTCCAAGTTTTTTTTCTTTTCGAAAACGGGTCCAAGTGGCTCTTTATGTCTTAAAGGTTGCAGACCCCTGGGTCACAAGAAGGCTGCAGGCTCCATCCCTTTGCCGGCTTTCACTATGTCCTCACTCACATTCTCTGTAAGAGGAAATTTTCCATTCCTCCTCACCCGCCTTCATATACGCCATTCTGTCTGTGCACATGCAGGGGAAGGGCCTACATTTGTGGATCAAGAGCCAGCAAACAGCAAACATACTTAGTCACTGGTAGAAAGAAGAACCTGCACCTGCAGCCCGGAAATGATACTATGAGTATTTTTCATATGTGTGGGCTGACATATTTAACAAGTTTTTAAAAATGCATATGACGCTGTGTCTTAAAAGTGAGCAGCTAATTCTCAGGTTTACAGGTTTTTGCCATCCCAAGAATCTTAAACAAAAAATGGGAGAATCCGCAATTCAAGAATCTTGGCACTTTAGGGGACCATCTAGTTTGCCCAACCGAAGAGTAGAAAAGTAATCTTGCTGACTACATTTCTCACTTGCTGTTGACCAATAGGAAACCTTTTAAGACAATACAGAGAGATAGACAATGGCTCTTATAATCAAATATATTTTATTGAGCTCAACAGGAAGACAACAAGATGCATCAAATACAGGGAAGACAAGCTCAAATTATAACAAAGAACCTACAACACCATACCCGTCCATCCAAGCCCCCAAACCAGCCCCCCTGCCCCCCATCCCCTGTCCTCCTTCCACGTACAACACCATGAATGAGCCAAAATACACAAGTATACAGAAAAGGAACAAAATAAGGTTTTAGGTATCAGCAGTTAAGCAAGCACTACGAGCCAGGGGAGTCATAGTGGTCCAAAAGGGTTCCCAAGTGCGTTGAAAAGAGCGCCCTGGGAGAGAGGAAAGGTGACAATGGCTCTTATTACTGTAAATAGGATTTGAATATTTTGATCACCCTGAATATCAGAACTGCTGGCAGATGTTCCTGGATGACATGAGGTTGTTTAATAGCAGTTGATCCAGAAATTAATTTTGTTTGAATTTCTTAGATGTCAGGCATGGATTTATTTTTACACTAGAGCACAGCTGGCTGAAGTTCTGAAAAAAGTTTTGCTTTCATTACAAATAAATCACCCACACATGAAGAGTTTAAAATAGGATAAGCTAAGGTGACATCTGCGTGCAGTCAGTCCTTGTAATGTAATGTAATGTAATGTAATTTATTTCTTATATACCGCTACATCCGTTAGGTTCTAAGCGGTTTGAAGAAAATATACATTAAGATTATAAATGAGAAGTAAGAAGGTACTTAAAAATTCCCTTACTGTCCCGAAGGCTCACAATCTAACTAAAGTACCTGGAAATTAATAAAGAAGAGAAAATAAAGATGGTTGAAAAAAGAAAAATTCTATGTGAACTTATAGGATGGAAATTAAACTGACAGTGAAGAACTGTATGAAAAATACATATGGAATTCAGTTAGAGAGGGTAGGTTACAATCTATTTATGGTATTTGTTTAATTGGAAGGTGTTAAGGTGGGTAATTTGGGGGAAGGTTATCTGAAGGTAGGTGAATCTTCTGGAGGTAAAAGAGGAGGGGTTAAGATATTTGGATGAATTTTTTGAAAAGCAGGGTTTTGATTTCTTTTCTGAATGTTTTGAAGTTGTCTGATATTGTCATAAGATTGGAGATGGAATGGTTGATTTTTGCTGCTTGTGTTGCTTGTAAACTTAGGGCTCCTTTTATCAATGCGCGCTACGGGGGGTTAGCGCATCAGACATTTCATCACGCACTAACCCCCGCGGCAAGCCAAAAAACTAACGCGTTAAACCCCCCTACCGCACCTTGATAAAAGGAGCCCTTAGATTGCAAAAGGCAACATATAAGCATAGGGATAGTGCATTGGTTAGAGCAGAAAACTAGATACCAGAAAGACTAGGGTTCAAATTCTGCTCCTACTCCTCGTGGCTATTGGCAAGCTATGTTACCTTTCATTGCTTTGTATGTGAATTTAGATTGTAGTCAGATAGGGGAATGCATGCTAAACCCTACATTGGATTCCTAATAGAAAGGTGTAAAGAGATTAACCCCCCCTCTTTTACAAAGGCGCGTTAGCCATTTTAGTCCACGCTAAACACTAACACGTCCATAGACTTATAATGAGTGCGTTAGCGTTCAGCGCGCGTGTAGATTTTGCACGCGCTAAAACGCATGGAGGGGCATAATCAACAAGTCGTATAAAATCACTAGGCGTCGGCGGCGCAAGACGTCCAGGGAAATGTGTCGATAATCGAAAGATGTCCATGCCGGTCGATTATCGGCACGTAACACATCCAACATAAACACGCCCACATGCGCTATACCGAAGCATCCAACTTTACCTACCAAAATGTCACTCATCCAAACAGGACGTACAACTATTTATCTCCGCGTTCCGTTAGACAACTTGCTAGTCGTTTAGCGCTCTTTATCTATTAGTTGTCCTGGCACATGTCCCACTGATGTCACACTGTCCCCAACAACGTCCTGCATGCCCATATATAAACCACCACGTGGAAGTACGACCCTTGTGGGTGTAGTAGGAGTTTAGTGAGGAGTCAGGAGAGTGTTTGGAGTTTGGTGGAGGTTAGGGTAGTTAATATTGATTACTGAGTGGGATCGAGTGATTGGAGAGTATTTCTGTGAGTGTGTGTGTGAGAGCAAGTGAGAGAGATTGTAAGGGAGACGGACAGGAGAGACAGTGTGAGTGATTGTGGGAGTGAGAGATAGTGTAGTGAGGAAGGGCATGCCAGGAAGAGTGTGTGGCCACCAGGGTGAGTGTGGGAGAGGGTGTGTGAGTGTGTGTGTGAGAGCTTCTGTGAGTGCGTGCGGGTGTGATGGTGGAGCGAAGGGAGCCCAACTACTCCCTAGCGGAGACAGAGTCTCTAGTGGAGCTCTGTCTCCAGTATGAGGCACGGGTCTTTGGCCACAATGGCAGGTGACCACCCCGCAACGTCGCCATGAGGGCTTGGGCCAGAATACGCGACACCCTGCAAAGGTGAGAACCCCCCAGTACCTATCACTATGTAGCCAGTGTGTCCTAGTCTCTAAACCTGTCACCTATTGAAAGAGGGGGGAAATGGTTATTTTCTTTTTTATTTGTACATTAAGGTGCATTTTATTCAAACTTTTAATGTTATATTATCTGTAATGCACTGCCAATATTTGGAAATTCAATAAAGATTTAAAAAAATATATATATATATAAATGAAAGGCAAGATGAAATGTATTTGTGGCTTCAGCTCCCCAAAGGCTCCAATTGGAAGGCTTTTATGGGGCAATTTTCAAATGTCTGCAAGTAGATGCAAAGTCCATGAATACCTGTACCTGCAAATTTTCCACCAGTTCTCAAAAGAAAAGCAAACAGCATTTGCAGATATTTAATTAAAACATTAGACTTGTCATACTGGGTCAAACAAAGATCTATCTGGGCCGATATGCTGTTGCTAACAGTGGCGAGTCCCTGGCAGAATACTTTCAAGAGTTAAGCCAATGTTTTCTGTATTAGACTTTCAAATAGTAATTTAAAGGCTTGTTTTTGCGAAATTGGAATTTTGCAATGCATTATTTCTCCATTGTTGAAACAGCTGCTTTGGTTACCTGTCATGTTTTGTATTGAATATAAGGTTTTGACAGTAATATATCATGCAATACATGGCGAAGCACCATGGTATTTAATGCAAGCTTTAAAGAAGTATTTACCAACTCGTTCATTGCACTCACAATCAACTATGAAGCTATTACTTGAGCATCCACATGTGGTATACTATAAGAAAACATGGATGGCAGCGATCTCTGTGGCTGGGCCCCATTTATGAAATGTTTTGAGTGGCTCCTTGAGGCAATATAAAGATCTGAAGTCCTTCAAAAAAATCTTTGAAAACACATTTATTTGCTAAAGCAGTATTTTAAATCATAAGATATATCCCTTACTTGAGGCGTCTTGAGTTTTGAATGTCGTTTTACTCTTTGTAAGATGTATGATGTTGTTTTTATCCTGGTTTTGTGTACGTGAAGATTATAAACTGCTTAGGACATAGAAAATTTTTAAATAAATAAAATTAAAACTCTAGACAATGGCACGGGGACAAATTTGTCCCCGTCCCCGAAGATTTCTCTATCCCTCTCCTGTCTCCTCAAGCTCTGTCTTCATCTGCACATGCCTCAAACGCTTAAAACTCATGTGTTTGAGGCTTGTGCAGTTAAGCCAGAGCTTGCAGGAATGGGAAAGGAACAGGGACAGAATTTGTAGGGACGGGGTGGGGATATTGAGATCCCACGAGGACAGGGACACATTTGTCCCCATGTCATTCTTTAACTTATCTCAATGCTTTTTTCAGATCTACTTTAACAACTGTTTGAGGACTTTTCCTCCAGGAATTTGTCCAGACATTTTAAATTGCTTTTCCCGCATTCTCCACAAATGAGATTCAGAACTTAACCATGCGTTAAGTAATAAAATATTTTGGGGATGTGGGTATGGATAGGGTTAGTTAGTTTGGTTAGTTTGGGATGTAGGGTTTATTTGTCATATAAGATGTGGATTGGTGACATCAGTTGTGTACACATGATATAACACACATAATTTTTTATACATTTTACTACAAATATTACACCTTCCAAATCCCCTTGCTCAGCACTGTGTTTTCCCTTTTATGTAAATTTCAATAGATAAAAATGATGTAACTTTCCCCTTCTTTCCTGCCTACTCATGTTATTCCTTAACCTCAAATGTATTGTACTGGTCGTTCCCTAAAAAATTTTTTTATTGTTTTAAATTGTCTGTATTATGTCTAACCTGTCAAAATTATGTGTGAAACCACTATCTGTGGCTTTTAGAGTGTACATCGCCTAGATATTTCGATAGGCGATTCATAAAATGCTAATAAACTTGAAACTTGAAACTTACTATTTTGATATGTATTTTTGGTCTGTTGTTTTCTAAAATCAATATAAATGTTTCACCATAAGTAATAAAATATTTTCTCCTATTTGTTTTAAATGTACTACTATTTATCTTTATGGCATGCCTCCTGGGACTTTATATTTTTTTGAAGCCATAAACATTTGATGGATTTGATTGTAGCAGGTTTCCGGGTCTTGCTGCATCTGTGTAGAAAGAACCAATGTTTCAGCCATCATGCTGTGGCTTTCTTCAGGGTATGCTGTGAGGTCTGCAGTGTATCTTTATATATATAATGGGTTCATAGACCTGATTGAGAACAGGACAGTCTGTGCGGGAAAGTTTGTAGGGCTGACCTGATTGAGGACAGGGAAATCTGTTGGTCATGAATTTGAATTTTGGCACGAAAGTTTGTTGGAGGTCCAAGTTTGAATTTGAATTTTTGGCGGGTAGGTTAGTCGGAAATCCAGGTTTGAATGTTGAATATTGGCGGGAGTGTTCAAGACCCAGTTTTTAATGTCTGGAGAGAGGGTCTGAGGTCCCACTTTTAAATTCTGTCAGAAAGAGGCTGGGAATTTTGAGATGGAGGAAGAAGGCGTTTGTCCTTGGCCCCAGTCCTTTTTGCATTAAGTTTCTTTTGGATGAGAGGTTGCCATGCTTTGTTTATGGAGATCCCTTTATCTGCATTGAAATTATTGGGGTGTCTTGCAATTTCTATTGCCTCTTTGATTCTTCTTGGCCACCAACGGTCTTCTTTCTCCAGGACTTTTGTGTTTTCAAATCTAAATCTAATTGTATGACCAGTTTCCCTGCCATGGAGGGCTACAGCTGATTTTTCTGTGTTGCGTAGCATGTTATCTCTTGTGCTCTTTCAGCCTTTCCTCTATAGTGTGTCCAGTCTCACCAATGTAAGATTGGCCACAATTGCATGGGATTTCATATACACCAGGGGCTTGGAGCAGAGGTAACTGGTCTTTCACATGTGTAAGTGCGTGGTGCATTGTAGGCTGTTTTGATGTTATTTTTCTTTAGCATAGGGAAACTACTAAAGCAAAATACTCTAGAAAGCAAGTATCCCCAATTTACCCACCAGAAATAAAACAACCTTATATTTTCTTCTCTGTGTGCTCCCTCTGCTGGCTTCAATTTGATGTTTACATTTCTCTTATTAGCCTACAAGTGTATTCACTCTGCAACTCCTCTGATCTCTCCCTATACTTCACCCCGGGAACTCCTTTCATCAGGTAAGTCTCTCTTGTGTGTACCCTTCTTCTCCGTCCCTTCTACCTTGCTGTGCTGTATGCCTGGAACGACTTGCTTGACTCAGTACATCAGGCTCCGTCTCTGGCAAAATTCAAATCAATGCTGAAAGCCCACTTTTTTGAAGCTGCTTTTAAGTCCTATATCCAACCCACTTGTAAAGCACCTATATTTGTTTGTCATTCCCTCTATAGTCCCCCTACTCTATCCATCTCATCGTTACCTTTGTAATTCTCTACCTGAGCAGTGTATACAGATTCACCCTTTTTTGTCCTGTTTGTGTCATAATTAGATTGTAAGCTCTTCAAGCAGGGACTGTCTCTTGCGTGTGTGTGTATCTGGTAGCACTATAGGAATAATAAATAGTAGTAGTAGTTTAAACTTGAGGGTTTCTGCAATTCCACAAGAGCTGTTAGTGCCATATACATAGGAGCCAGCAATGTAGGTGCTTGAGCATCCCCAATATTGAACAAACTCTTTGACTGTGTCCAGGGAGAGGTCATTTCCATTGGGTTTAGCACTGCCAATAATTTTGAAAAGTTGGCTCCTATGCCCATATGTTTAAGCATCTGATTGAAGGCAGAGGTTTAAGGCACACACACACAAGTTTAAAAAAAATGTATTACTTCCGTTCCTGTTGGTGGGAGGTTCTGGGGCTGATTATCATGACGCATTTGGTTTCATGTCTCATAAGAACATAAGAGTTGCCGCTTTCTTACGTTTGTACAGAATCTATCCCCTTTCAACTTTAGAGGGTGCCCTCTTGTTCTCTTAACCTTGGAGAGGGTGAACAACCTGTCCTTATCTACTAAGTCTATCCCCTTTAGTACCTTGAATGTTTCGATCATGTCCCCTCTCAAACTCCTCTGTTCGAGGGAGAAGAGGCCCAGTTTCTCTAATCTTTCGCTATACGACAGCTCTTCCAACCCCTTAACCATCTTCGTCGCTCTACTCTGGACCCTTTCGAGTAGTACCGTGTCCTTCTTCATGTACGGTGACCAGTGCTGTACGCAGTACTCCAGGTGAGGGCGCACCATGGCCCAGTACAGCGGCATGATAACCTTCTCCAATCTGTTCGTGATCGCCTTCTTTATCATTCCTAGCATTTTATTTGCCCTTTTCACCGCCGCCGCACATTGCACAAACGGCTTCATCAACTTGTCGATCAGAACTCCCAAGTCTCTTTCCTGGGAGGTTTCTCCAAGTACTGCCCCAGACATCCTGTATTCGTGCATGAGATTTTTGTTACTGACATGCATCACTTTACACTTGTCCACGTTGAATCTCATCTGCCATGTCTATGCCCATTCCTCAAGCCTGATTATGTCGCGTTGCCGATCTTCGCAATCCCCCTGTGTCTTCACTACTCTGAATAACTTTGTATCGTCCGCAAATTTAATCACCTCGCTCATCATACCTATGTCCAGATCATTTATAAAGATGTTGAGGAGCACGGGTCCAAGCACCGAGCCCTGCGGCACCCCACTGGTGACGCTCTTCCAGTCCGAGTATTGTCCATTTACCCCCACTCTCTGTTTCATATGCTCTAGCCAGTTTTTAATCCACGTGAGTATTTCACCCTTGATTCCATGGTTCGCAATTTTCTGAATTTCCCGGTACCGAGGTCAGACTCACTGATCTGTAGTTTCCCAGGTCTCCCCTCGAACCTTTTTTGAAGATCGGCATAACATTTGCCACCTTCCAGTCCTCCGGGATCTTTCCCATTTTGATCAACAGCTTGGCTATTGGTTGAAGCAGTTCAGCTATGGTCCCTTTTAGTTCCTTGATGACCCTCAGATGGATGCCATCCAGTCCCAGGGATTTATCGCTCTTAAGCCTATCAATCTGCCTGCATACCTCTTCTAGACTGACCGTTAACCCTGTCAGTTTCCCATTTTCACTTCCAGAAGAGGTGGTGGAGACAGAGACTGTGTCTGAATTCAAGAAAGCCTGGGATAGGCACGTGGGTTCTCTTAGAGCAGGGGTGTCAAACTCAGGCCCGCAGACCAAATCTGGCCCGCAGTTTAATTATATTTGGTCCAAGAGAAAATACCAAATGTCTACTAGAGCTGGCCCGCTGGTAAACAGTTTTTTGACACAATTGGCTCACGTCCCCATTAGGCACGTCATCACGTTTGACGTTTTTACAAGTTCCCATGGCATTCTCCCACTCTCTTCATGATCTCACACTGAGTCGCAATATCACTGGACTCTTCTTCAATTGCTTTTTTGGTAAGTATTGATTTTTTCATCATTTTTTCTTCTTTTTAATCTCTTGTTGTATATAGTCTTTTGATCTCGTTCTAATTTTGGTGATTTGTTTTCTGGTACTCATTCTTTTCCAGTGCTAGTGTTTTTCCGTATTCCTATTTGTATTTTTCTGCTTCACGTAATGGTTTTTATTATGATTATATTTTTACACTTTTTCAAACATATGTTGCTAATTCACATGATATTTTATTTCGTTCCTTTTTGGTTTTAATCCCTTTGTAGTTTTTCTGTTTTAAGTTTGGCTCAGCTATTTCATATCAAGCATGGGCTAGTTGTACCTTTTGTCACTGTTTTTTAAACATATTGTTTTTTAAAATATATTGGTTTTTAAACATATTGTCTGCAGTTTCCTTTTGGAGTTGTACAATTATTATTTGGTTTATCTTATTATTTTTTTATTAAAAAGTTTGCTTTTATTATCTTTCAAGATTTCACATGTGTTTATGGTATTAAGCTTTGCTTGTTCTAGATTCTTTTTTTTTTTTTTTAATTCTTTATTCATTTTAAAAGCCAACACAAAGTGCAACAGGTTAACAAAACAATTAGTACAATAAAAAGCACTCCCTTCCACCCACCCTTCCTGGATGTGTATAGCAAGCACTCAAACAGAAATCAAAGGGTAATACTAATGATCAAGTCAAACATAATTTTGTTAATGGATCCCAAATTTCTTTGAATTAGTTATAATGTCCCAATTGTAACAAATTCATATGTTCAAACTTATAAAATTGGCATAAAGTTCAATGTTTAAGCAAAACTTAAGTTTGTTTCCGAATGAAAAGGTTCATCATTATATCTGATGAGAAGAAAAAACTTCCTCAATTGTAAACATTTTTAAATAAATATCAAGGTTGGCCTGCAACTTTGTCCAAGTTTTTAATTATGACCCACTGTGTATTTGAGTTTGACACCCCTATCTTAGAGGGAGGAAGAGATAATAGTTACTGTGGATGGCCAGACTGGATGGGCCATTTGGCCTTTATCTGCCATCATGTGTCTATGTTTATATTTCTATGTACTGCAAGGATTTAACAAACTCACAAGTATGCCACCAAAGAAAAAAGGGCAATAAATACTGCTCTAGCTGATATGATTACATCCATATTTCATATAACATAAAGAACTACAAAGGGACCTGAACAAACTGAGTGAATGGGCAAATAAATGGCAAATGTGCTTCAATGCAGAGAAATGCAAAGTCTTGCACATAGGGAAAGGAAACACGATGTACAACTACAAACTGGGGGGAATGGTATTGGGGAAAAGCAACCTAGAAAGGGACTTGGGGGTTTTGGTGGACCAATCAATGAAGCCGGGGGCACAATGCACAGCAGCCTCCAAGAAGGCGAACAGAATGTTGGGCATTATCAAAAAAGGAATCACTACCAGAACCAAAGCAGTTAATCTGCCGCTATATTGGGCAATGGTTTGCCCGCATCTGGAATACTGCATTCATTACTGGTCACCGTACCTTAAGAAGGATATGGCAACACTCGAGAGAGTCCAGAGAAGAGCAACAAAAATAAGGGGCTTGGAAAACCTTCCATATGCTGAGAGGCTGGAGAAACTGGGGCTCTTTTCCCTGGAAAAACGGAGACTTAGAGGGGACATGATAGAAACTTACAAGGTCATAAAGGGTAGAGAGAAGGTAGAGAGGGACAGACTCTTCAGACTGGTGGGGGAAACAAGAACAAGAGGGCACTCAAGAAAATTGAAGGGAGAGAGATTCAGAATGAATGCTAGGAAGTTCTTCTTCATGCAGAGGTTGGTGGATACCTGGAATGCGCTTCCAGAGGAGGTGGTAGAGCAGAGTACAATTTGGGGTTTCAAAAAAGGGTTGGACAAGTTCCTGAAGGAAAAGGGGATTGAAGGGTATAGTTAGAGGGGTACTACACAGGACAAAATGTCTTAAATAAGGGATCACTTACATGTCACTGACCTGGAGGGCCGCCGCGGGAGCGGACTGCTGGGTGCGATGGACCTGTGGTCTGACTCAGCAGAGGCGATGCTTATGTTCTTATGTTCTTAATATCCCACTCTCCAGTATATACTTGCTCGCATTGCCCACACTGTGCCCAAACTCTGCCCATTTGCACTTCTACTAGCAAAGAAACACACCGTCAAGTCATGATACACACTTTTATGCTGGTCCGTATTTTATGAGCTCATGTACACATGTGTGTTACCACTTAGATGTGTAGGACCAGATTACATAAATGGTGCCCAAATGTGGATGCCCAAAAAAAAAAAAAAGTTCTCAGCACGATTCCATAAACAGCGTTCTGAGTTGGATGCTGTTTATATAAAAGCACTTAGTACCATGATCCTGGTGCCAATCTTTGCACATAAATTAAGGCATCCCCCAAATTCTATAATACCGTGTAGAGAATGACACGGTAAAAGAATGTCACCATCGCCGTCCCCGCAAATAACCGCTGGCCACCATCCCCATGTCATTCTTTAAGGAGAGAAGGAAAAATCAGAATACAAATGGCCAGTGACCCTCAAGTCTTGCATTGAAGAATGCTGATGGGGAAGGACTGAGGTTGAGATAGATACTAAAGAATGGCCCGGTTTCCTGGGGGTTGGGGACGGTGTGCACATCTTTAGTGAACACCCCTGACTTTCCCATGGATGTGCCTCTTTTTCAAGTGCGCGCTGAAAAATTTATTTGCACATCTTGATAGAATGGTGCCTAGCAAGATGCGGAGGTAAATCTAAACTGGTTCTTCGACCTGTTCTTTTTAATATTTTTGTAAGCAATATTGCTGAAGGGCTGTCTGGTAAAATTTGCCTCTTTATGGATGATAGCAAAATCTGCAGTAGGGTAGACACTCCTGATGGTGTGAATAACATGAGGAAGGACACAGCAAAGCTTGAGGAATGGTCCGGAATTTAGCAGCTAAGATAAATGCTAAGAGTTGCAAGGTCATTCATTTAAGCTCCAAAAACCCAGAGGGAACAGTACAGTTTAGAGCAGGGCTGCCCAAGTCCGGTCCTTGAGATCTACTGGCAGGCCTGGTTTTCAGGATATCCACAATGAATATGCATGAGACAGATTTGCCTGCACTGCCTTCTTGGTATGCAAATCTCTCTCATGCATATTCATTGTGGATATCCTGAAAACCTGGCCTGCCAGTAGATCTCGAGGACCGGACTTGGGCAGCCCTGGTAGAGAGTGAAGAACTTTTGTACATATAAGAAGAGCGGGACTTGGGTGTGATTGTATGTGATGATCTTAAGCTGGCCAAACAGGTTGAAAAGGCGAGGGAGAAAGTTAGAAGGATGCTAGGGTGCATAGGGAGAGGTATGGCCAATAGGATAAAGGAGGTATTCATGTCCCTGCATAAGACTCTGGTGAGACCTCATTTGGAATACTGTGTGCAATTCTGGAGATCGCACTTTCAAAAAGATATAAACAGGATGGAGTCAGTCCAGAGGAAGGCTACTAACATGGGTCCATGGTCTTCAGCATAAGGCAGTGTTTTTCAACCACTGTTCCGCGGCACACTAGTGTGCCGCGAGATGTTGCCTGGTGTGCCGCAGGGCCGCCATCAGGGCAGTACTATCAGTCCTGCATTCAGGGGCCCGGAGCTGACAGGGGGCCCGAGGCAGGGGCGCCAGTAGCTCGCCAAGGCAAAGTGAGTCGATCACCCAGGACTCACTTTGTCTTGGCGATCTAATCTATCGAGCCGATAAGTCTTCTTCTCCCCGACGTCAATTCTGCAGTCGGAGAGGAAGTTCGGGCCAGCCAATCGCTGCCTGGCTGGGCGGAACTTCCTCTCCGATTGCAGAATTGACATCAGGGAGAGCATGCGTCGGCATCGGCTTTGGGGCCTGTTATCCATTGGTGGGTCCTGTTCCCCGATGGCAGCGGCAGTGGCAGTGGCTTGGGGAACGGCAGGGAGAAAGAAAGAAAGGGGGCAGGCAGGGAAACAGAAGGAAAGAAGAGAAACAGAAAAAAAGAAAGAAAGGTCAGGGAGAGAGGAAGAAAAAGTTGGGGGAGGGAATGAGGTGTGGAGGAGAGAAAGCATACAGGCTGATAGAAGGGAAGAAAGATTGGATGCACAGTCAGAAGAAGAAAGTGCAACCAGAAATCACCAGACAAGGTAGGAAAAATGATTTTATTTTAAATTTAGCAAAGTGGAGGCAGTATTACCACAGTTTTCAAAGGAATTTGCCCAAATAACTTAATAGTTAACTGGGTAAATTCCCAGAGATGAAAACTTCCCTTCACTTACTATGCACAGTTCTGAATTTATATCTGCTGTCTATATTTTACAATATGGTCACCTTTTACTAAACCGCAATAGTGTTTTTTAGCGCAGGGAGCCTATGAGCGTCAAGAGCAGCGCTGGGCATTCAGCGCAGCTCCCTGCGCTAAAAACTGCTATTGTGGTTTAATAAAAAGGATGGAGGGTATATTTGTCTATTTTTGTATGCTATAAAAACCAAATACAGAGAGAGACTGAGAGCTGTTGACGAAGAGCTACGTGTGTGTCTTTCTTTGATTCCAGCCAGAATATCCTTTGTGTTCAGCCAAACAGGCCCAGGTTTCGCACTGAATAAAGTATTTTATAATTTTTCACTATTCTGTTTACTTAATATTTCATAATAAAGTAATTATAAAATACTTTATTTGTGTTTATTTGATTCCTATTCAAGAGAATTACTTTATATATAGTCAATATAGGCACAGAGTTAAATTTTTTAACATTTTCTAATGGTGGTGTGCCTCGTGATTTTTTTCATGAAACAAGTGTGCCTTTGCCCAAAAAAGGTTGAAAAACACTGGCATAAGGCATACAGAGACAGACTTAAAGATCTCAATATGTAAACTTTGGAGGAAAGGTGGGAGAGGGAAAATATGATAGAGATATTTAAATACCTTAGTGACATGAGGCAAGTCTCTTTCATTTGAAAGGAAGCTCTGGAATGAGAGGGCACAGGATGAAGTTAAGAGGTGATAGGCTCAGGAGTAATCTAAGGAAATACTTTTTTACAGGAAGGGTGGTAGATGTGTGGAACGGTGACGGGATAATCGCGCGCCAAACACCAGCGCGCCGCCAATCCAGCACTGACAATTCAGTGCAAGAAAGAAGCGCGCCGCCGAAAGCCGCCAAAAAACATTATTTATAAAGAGCTCCGACCGGGGGGGTGTAATGCATAGTGTTCACGCTGCTGTTGGGAGGGTGTGGGAGGTGCAACCCCCACATTATAGAGAAAATAGAACTTTTCCTAAAAAAAATCGGAAAAAGTTCCGTTTTCTCTACAATGTGGGGGGTTGCACCTCCCACACACCCCCTCCCAACGGCAGCACGAACACTATGCATTAAAGTGGGGGGGTTCCCCCACACACACCCCCGTCGGAGCTCTTTAAAAATAAGTTTTTTGGCGGCTTTCAGCAGCGTACTTCTTTCTTGCGTTGAATTGTCAGCGCGCTGGTGTCTTGCACGCCACTGACTATGAACCGTGTGGAACAGTCTCCCAGAAGAGGTGGTGGATGCATTCAAGAAAGCGTGGGACAGGCACATGGGATTTCTTAGGGAGAGGAGGGGATAGTGGATGCTGCGGATGGGCAGACTGGATGGGCCATTTATCTGCCATCAAGTTTCTATGATGCAAATAAGCACCAATTGATTGTTACATTACATTATATTAGAGATATTGCGCCGATTACAAAAGAAGTAGTATATTGGAGATTTGGTTGTCCAGTTTTGCTGCTTGTGTGGCTAGGAGGCCATCATATAGCTTTTTCCATTTGACTTCTTTGATTGTTAGTGCCCAATTATTGATACTATTAAATTGGATGCCATATATAGAATTTGGGAGAGAATGACTTTAATACCGATATTTGTGGTCATTGTTCATGCCTAAACTAGCCCTTCTCTTATAGAATTACAAAATGCCTTTTTGACTCTTTTTAGTCTGGACATGTATTAAAGTGAACGGTTAAAAAGTAATTGTACAGTGTCACTAGATAGGATTAAACAGGTCAGTATGTTTTGTTCCCTTGCAAAGTCAGTTTCTAAATTGCACATCTTCACCTCTTTCTTCCCACACATTTGTTAGGAGTGACTGCCATAGAGACCACACAGACAAACATTTTGGTGGCCAGGCCCTAAAGGGATGTTTGGTCCTAGGTGAGTGTAGTACTGTTAAACAAAGATCTTATTTTAACGAGTTCAGGTTAAATGCCTACAGATTCCAAAGACACCTTGATATCTGCTTTGTTCATTTTAAAATCCTGTTTTTTTAGGCTTGGAATGGATCTCAAATTTAATGAGAAGAGGTTTTATAGGAGGGATGCAAGAACAGAAAGTCAATTCATGTTGTTTTCTGTTAGGCCATGTTTAAAGGAGCAGTGTCTCACACTCACTGGGAAGCATGGAAATAAAAGAGAAAGGCTTTTGCTACTAACGTCCAGATTCTCTATGGGGCGCTAATATTGGCAGTCGCCTAAAGTGGCTGCTGATCGAGCGTCAATCATGTGATGGCACCCTATAGAAAATTGCGCCTCTGCAAAAGATAGGTGCCAGAAATTTAGGCCAGGGTTTCCGGGCCTACATTTCTGGCACCTTTGTTGTGAATCCAGTGGTGTAGTAAGGGGGGGATGTGGTCCATTCCGGGTGCCATCTTGATTGGGGTGTGGCACCCTTCCTCCCTGTACCTCTCTAACGTTCATAGCAGCGAGCAGCAACCCCCAACCTGCTGTCGCACCTGTGTCAGCTCTTCTTATGATGTCACTTCCTGGACCTAGGAAGTGACGTCAGAGGGAGAGCCCACGCAGGCATGACAGCAGGTTGGGGGTTGCTGCTCATGCCAGGAACGTTACAGAGGTACAAGAGAAGGGAAGTGGCATGTGCACAGTGGTGGGTGGGGGGAAGGAGCGTCTAGGAGTGGGGAGGGTGGAGAAGACAGCGAGGGAGGAATGTCACTGCCCCAGGATCCTCTCACCCTCGCTATGTGTGAATTACCCCTACATAGGTGCTTTAGGCTGCCTAACGCCACTTCCTGTATTAGCCACGCCCATAGTGGCATTCAGTGACCTAAAGCACCTACATAAGTGCAGTTCCGGCATGTATTATTTAGGCACTGGTAGGCACTTTAACAGTGCATTTTTTGCCATTTTAAATGGCATTTGTTAATTAACTTAGGCATCAACAGGGTACCTACTGGTGCCTAAATGGGGAGAGTGTGGTGCAGTGGTTAAAGCTACAGCCTCAGCACCCAGAGGTTGTGTGTTCAAACCCTTGGCAAGTCACCTAATCCCCCCCATTGCCCCAGGTACATTAGATAGATTGTGAGCCCACCAGGATAGACAGGGAAAAATGCTTGAGTACCTGAAAAAGAACATAAGAATTGCCGCTGCTGGGTCAGACCAATGGTCCATCCTGCCCAGCAGTCCGCTCACGCGGCGGCCCCAAGGTCAAGACCAGTGCTCCAAATGAGTCCAGTCTCACCAGTTTAGCATGAATTTGTCCAACTTTGTCTTGAAATCCTGGAGGGTGTCTTCCCCTATAACAGACTCCGGAAGAGCATTCCAGCTTTCCACCACTCTCTGGGTGACAAAGAACTTCCTTACATTTGTATGGAATCTATCCCCTTTCAACTTTATAGAGTGACCTCTCATTCTCCATACCTTGGAGAGGATGAACAACCTGTCCTTATCTACTAAGTCTATCCCCTTCAGTACCTTGAATGTTTCGATCATGTCCCCTCTCAATCTCCTCTGTTCGAGGGAGAAGAGGCCCAGTTTCTCTAATCTCTCACTGTACGGCAACTCTTCAAGCCCCTTAACCATTTTAGTCGCCCTTCTCTGGACCCTTTTGAATAGTACCATATCCTTATTCATGTACGGCGACCAATGCTGGATGCAGTACTCCAGGTGAGGGCGTACCATGGCCCGGTACAGCGGCATGATAAACTCCTCGGATCTGTTAGTGATCCCCTTCTTGATCATTCCTGGCATTCTGTTTGCCCTTTTCGCCACCGTAGCACATTGTGCAGATGGCTTCATGTAAAACCGTTTTGAGCTCCCTTGGGAAAAATTGAATAAATAAATAAAGAATTCCCCCCTAAATAAATATGAATAATTTGCTGCTCTTGTATAACCAAATCCCAGATGTTAGATTCCACTTTAGTAGAAGTTCAAACCCCCCATGCTAATACACATGCAGATAATTCTCATCATTTTTGAGATTATGCTTTATTGAGTAAATATAACACAAGTACACACAGTAGACACATTTCTCAGAAAAAAAAAAAAGGACAGATCCCCTCTGGTTACAGCTTCCTTGTTCCAGTATGATGCAGTGGTAGTCAGGCTTGGAGAGCAGGAGGGAGGGGGTGAGGCAGATAATGAAGGATCCAGGTTCCAGAGAAGATAGAATGATTCTTGCATGAGGTCAGAGGGCTAAGGATGAAAATTAATGGTCCTCTAACCACAGAAGGACAGCAGTGAGGTCTGGGCAGCCATGCGGCCGAACCATGTGGCCAGGGAGCATGTGGCCAAGAGTGTTTTTCAGCAGAGCTACAGCATGACTGAAAGAGAACTCAGAGAATAGTTACGCTCTGGAACGCATTGCCAGAGGTTGTGATAAGAGCGGATACCGTAGCTGGTTTTAAGAAAGGTTTGGACAAATTCTTGGAGGAAAAGTCCATAGTCTGTTATTGAGAAAGACATGAGAGAAGCCACTGCTTGCCCTGGATTGGTAACATGGAATATTGCTACTCCTTGGGTTTTGGCCAGGTACTAGTGACCTGGATTGGCCACTGTGAAAACGGGCTACTGGGCTTGATGGACCATTGGTCTGACCCAGTAAAGCTATTTTTTTGTTCTTAAGGTTTGCTGGGAACCCACCCAGGTAAAGGGGGGGGGGGAAGAGAGAGGCCAGTCAAAGCTGAGATTAGCCCTAGGTGGCCAAAGAAAGGATGCACCTTGAATTACCTCAGTGTCTCTCAAACTTTCTCGAGTCAGGGCACACTAAAGGTAGTGGCCACGGCTTGAGGCACCCAGAAGTACAAGGATGTCGCCATGATGACATCATACATATGCATGACATCATCACATCGACATCCGCGCATGTGAAGAGGCCCTCCAGATGGGCCCTGAGACACCAGTAGGGGGTGTCATCAGGGAATAGGGCCAGAGAGGAGAGGCACTAGCGCCAACTGATTGCCTACAGCAGTGTTTCTCAACTACTTCAAGCTAAGCACCCCTAAGTCTAACAAATATCAACTGAGTACCCCAACCACAGACCTCCCTAGGCCACCCAAGCTCTGCCCCAGATCCCATCCCCTTTACTAATTGTAATGCAATTTTTTCCATTCATTTTTCATAAACACACAATATACACAGAAGATATAAATTCTCAAAACTGACATATTTCAATCACTATATTGAAAATAAAATCATTTTACCTACCGGCGATCCTCTGAAGGCTGCTGTAATTAACTTTAAAGGTGAGACCGGGAAGCCAGAGGACGCTATAGAGAAGGGGGATACATGCAGGCCTTCAGCGAATTGGACAGCGCTGACGCTATACCATGTAGGAAGTCAGCTCTCTTCCTCCTCAATGTGCCGTGACACACTTGGAATCTCAGGAGGCACACTAGGGTGCCTTGTCACACAGTTTGAGATACACTGAATTACCTTATAAGGCAGAGGTCAGAAATGACCAGGAAGTGAGAGGTGAGTCAAAAGAATCAAGCTTAGCTGAGAGAGGAGAGGTATTGCAGAATAAAGACCAATAGAAACACAGCTTATACAGGCAAGCAGGGTAATGTAACATCTCTCATACTACATTACCCATAATGCTTATCTCACGTCCTGGCAGGAAATTACTATAGTAGTAAGGTGCTAAGACAATACTGAATTACATAAGGCATATTTTCCAGCCCTGTTACACCAGGGCAAGGCTGCAGGAGGCATAACAAATAATGCTGGTTGTTCTTTAATAAAAAATGGACAATTCATATATCAAATTTTCATTTTGAGCCATTTCCAATCAGTGGCATCTCTAGACTGAAATATTTGGGGTAGTATATATTTTATTATTTATATACCACTTATATTCAGGTACTTTATCATATTTTCCTATCTGTCCCGGTGGACTCAAACTCTATCTAATGTAACAGCGGAACAAGCTAGTTATGGAGAGGGCATGCTAAAGTGACATTTCCACATATCATTCCCACTGCATCACATACACCTCCTCCCATCCACATTTTTAAATTATCAATAGAAGAAACCAGGCTCTTTTATAATAAAGATCCCTCCCCCTCCAGCTAGTTTCAGTTACCAGGTAAAACCACGGTTATAATTGATATCATTATTCAACAAATTCTTCTGTGTAGGAGTGAAAACTGGATTCTGTACAGGATTGGATAGAACAGGGGTGGGCAACTTTATACAGAGACAGACCCATGAATGTCAGTACTATTCCTAGCAGGCCACAAACGAGCAGATACGAGTAAAAATGGCAACCAGTAGCAACATTAAGGCCCAGATTCACTAACCTGCCCGATCGGGCCTGATCCGGGCAGGTCCAACAAATTCAGGAAAGACAAATATGCAGATGGAGGCTGTTGGAGGAATGCCCCCATCTGCCTGCACGGATCGCTGTTGTGTGATCCAAGCACATGCGCAGACTATCTGTTGATGGTCTGTGCATGCCCGTCTGAGCTGGGGCTGTTGTGGTTTGTTGTTTGTTTTTTTTTAAACTTTTCCCTGAGAGGCCCCTTCACAATGCGGGATTGCTATGCATCACCTTGGAAACGTTTGTGTTTGAAGCTGGAGCCGCTGCCTGGCCGCGGAAGACCTCACCTCCTCTTGCCCCGACTCTCCTGCTCGCTGCCGCCCTTTCCCACAGTGCAGACCTGCTTCAAAACCACGGGCTTGCACTGCGGGGAAAGGCGGCAGAGAACAGGAGAGTCTGGGCAGGAGGAGGCGAGGTCTTCCGCGGCCAGAGTGGAAAAAAAGAAAAATAAACAACCGTTCAATACTGCATTTCTTTCTTTTCCCAGAGCCTTCTTTGGTGGACACGTCCAGTCTGCACCAGAGGATTTGAAAATCTTTTTTGTGCCACTGCTGGTTTAGCACTCAGGCGGCAGAGATCATCAGGGCAGTAGAGAGCAGAGTTGGGGCAGCAGAGACCAGAGTTGGGGCGGCAGAGAGTAGGGCAGAGAGCAGGGCGAACCTCGAGGAAGAGGGTTTTTTTTTTTTAAAGCTCTTTCATTTTCCATTTGCAGCAAATTCTACTGGCAGCTGCGCAAGAGCTGTATTGTAGAGGTTTCCTGTCATATCAGTTTGGATTTCAGGGCAGCATGGAGCAAGAGAGTTGGCAGGGACGTGAGCAACTGGTCCTCACCAGTCGCTTGGTTTCGGATCGGCCAGCCCATTCGGTGTGCCTGAAAAATGTGAATCGCTGCCTTGCTAGATTTGCATGCCATTTCCCTCATTTGCATGCATGGATTGGATCGGGTGCGGCCAGAAGGTTAGTGAATCAGGTCGGGGTCATAAAGGGGTCGCAAACCGATCGGTACACAATCGGTTTGCTTAGTGAATCTAGCCCTAAGTGATGTCAGAGCTAGAAATGCAAAGAGCTCCACAGATCTTCTGCGATATGTAAACAAATAAGTATTTAACTAAGGATGATAGAAACAAACAACTAAAGTAGCTATGTCACTGTACAGTGTTTAGTTTGCAAGCTCTTTTGAGCGGGGACTTCCTTCTTTGTGACTCTGTACAGCGCTGCATACGTCTGCTAGCACTATAGGAATAATTAATAGTGGTAGTAGCAATAGTATTTAAAATCACAAAAAAACACTAGCTAACAATGTTTACAAGGGCCATTTTGTGTGTATATTTCTCGTAGTCTTCTAGGCTGTATAAAATTCAATTACAGGCTACAGGTCGCCCAGAATCTCAATCTAAACCTTGCACTTTCAGTTACTACCCCTCTTACAATTCACCATACAAACAATATTCAGATCGAAATCATCACCTCAGGAACAGCACACATTCCTTACACTGATAGACACCATGTTTAAATCAGAAGGGTTTTTGTGTCTGTAGTTTCCAAGTTTATTTACATTTTAATTTACCAACCATCATTGTGTATCTGGCCAGTTTACAAAGCTAAAAACATGAATATAAAATGGGATACAAGAAAAAAAAAAAAGGTAAAACATGAAGTAGATGAGGACGATGACGTACATGAGCTTGGGGGAAAGAGGGGGAGGAAAGTTTATAATTACATTGTAAAAAAATAAAAGTTAATGAAGGTATGAGGGGAGGAGAAAATATACCAGGAGAGGGTGTCGCTTCATAGAAGCGGTTCTTTTTGTGGGCTGAGTTGCAGTTGAAAAGGGGTTTTGTCAAGCGCTATGAAATGCGTCTTCATATTGGGGTGCCAAGAGATTGCTTTCAAATAGGGCCAGACACTTTGCAAAGTAATACAAAAACTTGCAAAAAGACATTTAAAACCTATATAGGAAATTTACTAAATCATAACAACCCTAACCCACCCTATGAAAATACCCCTTCAGAGATCCAGCCCCTTCCTCTCATAGCCCTCCCCAGTAATCCCATCCCTTTTCAAGCCTATTAGTCTCTCTCCAGTTTTCCAGGTCATTCATTCCATTTCTCAACCTTTCCACCAACTTTATCTCTTTTGCTTATCCCTCCTCCATTTTATACCCTCATTCATTCCAACAATCCATCAACACCGCCTCCTCACTCATATCTATCAATTACCAAGTCCTCATTATTCCTTCAATATCCCTACTCAATTTATCCCCTCCATAATTCCTTACTCTACTCCCACTTTCCTATTCAACTATCAAGTAATGGTCACCTGCTTGTTCTCCTCCCCACCCCTAATCCCCATTCTCTTTTCTTCTCAGGACCCCTTCTCATCACCTTTGTCTATCTTGTACTCGATTCCCCTTCTCCCCTCACCCTCAAGACCCACCCATCTTATGCTCTGAGACAGTTGATATTGTGTATTTCAGTGGTCTCAAACTCAAATTCTTTGCAGGGCCACATTTTGGATTTGTAGGTATTTGGAGGGCCTCAGAAAAAAATAGTTAATGTCTTATTAAAGAAATGACAATATTGCATGAGGTAAAATTCTTTATAGTTTATAAATCTTTCCTTTTGGCTAAGTCTTAATAAAAATATTGTAATTTATAGCTAAAGAGACATATGATCAAGAAACTGTTTTATTTTACTTTTGTGATTATGATAAACATACCGAGGGCCTCAAAATAGTACCTGGCAGGCCGCATGTGGCCCCCGGGCCACAGGTTTGAGACCACTGGTATATTTGGATTTTCAAAAGGCATTTGACATGAAAGACTTCTGAGGAAATTAGAAAGTCAGGGGATAGGCGACAATGTCCTGTTATGGATTAAGAACTGGTTGAAAGACAGAAAACAAAGAGCAGGTTTAAATGGTCAAGATTCTCAATGGAGAAGGGTAAATAGTGGGGCTCACCATTTGTCTAAACAGGAATGAGAGAGAAATATTAGAACCCCTATATTTTACCTCTCTTCTGAATATTATATTAAAGAAAATGAAAAAATCCACAGAGCCATGGTTCTCACTGTATGAACACTTCTGTTAATCTGATTTAAGATCTTTATTGATTACAATAAAGGAGGAAAAAGCCTCAGTTCCCCATGTACTACTGATATTCAACTCAAGAAGCACACAAAAAAGGGAAAATCACCTCATCAGTGTAAAACCTCCACCCTAGCCTAAGTCATTAGATATTTTAGTGCTTGAAAGACCAGAAAAAAAAATATATGTTTAAATTACTTTGTTTCTCCATTGTACTTTCAGGTCACTGTTTCAAATAATTGTCCAACTGGTACTGAACACTGCTTACTGTAAATAATTTAAGAAACAATGACTTATCTGGCTCAGGTGGGATTAATTCGTTGAAACTTCTAAACGTGTTTTCTTTTAAAGGTTGTTGTTTGTTGTCTCTGCCGTGTACCGGTCCCCTGCCGACAGGAGCTCGCTGGCATTGCGCCAAGGCTGCTTCAGGGCTTGGAACTTACTCCTTCAGTAAAAGATTTAAAAAAATTCACTCGCACAGCTTGGAGACTACAAAACTTAGAACAGTCAAACAATGCTGCTCCTACTGAAAACTTACTGTCGGCGCATCTGACTCACCCCCTATTAATTGGCAAAGATGGCCGCGGTGTCGGTCAGCTGGGATTTAACGCTTTCCACGTCATTGTTGACGTATACAGTGATTACAAGCAAAAGTAGCAGCCTATGGAAATAGTCTCATGGATGAAAACCTTTGAAATTCTAACAATCTATTTCCAATATACAGTCAATTGATCATGTCTCAGTCTTCAGTCGTTATGGCTAGTGCTCATACAGATACATTTCGGAGTTAGCTGCTTTGCAATAATAATAGGACATGAGGTGTCATGAAAAAAAAAAAATCTTTTTATCTCCACTGCTCATATATATGAAAAAAAGGTTTTTGAAAAAAATGGGACTTAAAGACCAAGTAAAAAAAAAAAAAAAGTTAAAAAAAAACAGGGTTCAAAAATAGCCTTGGTCCAGTAACATATTTTACTTATAATATAATCTTATAATCTATAATCTTTTTGCATGGTACAATTTCTTCTGTACCTTAAAAATTGAGAAAAAGGAAGATTATTCTTTACCACTCATGGATGACATCTGGTATAGTGCAACAATGTATTTTTATCAGTGGGTTTTTGGAAAACCAAGGTCTCAAAAAAGGAATCCATCTTTATAATCCTTAGGTCCAAAAACAATATATCTTGGGTGTCCTTTGTCATACTAAACTGAATGTTAGGGTGCCTGCTGTTGAGCCAAATTAAACATTTTTCTAGTTGATGGTCTAATCTGGCCCAAAGTAAAAAATGAGCATCGGGAGCAGCGCGAGCCATTCAGCGCGGCTTTCTGTGCTAAAAAAACTGCTAGCGCAGTTTAATAGAAGAAGGGGCTAATGTAAATGGAAAAATCATTTGTCTGTATCCATTTCTCTTCGAAGGCCTTCATGTAGAGGTTCGTATTCGATTGGGCCATGGTGGCACATAGAGCCACCCCTGATACTTCATCACTAATCACCCTTAAAGCTTCATCCTGGGGGGATCATGGTATACAGAGATTTTACATCTAAAGTGGCCATGAGGGTAATATCAGACACTTCACCGACTCCTCGTAACATTGGTAATAAAATCTGCTGAATCCCATATGAATGAAAAAAAAAACAAACTTCAGAGGGCGCAAAAAACTGTCTGCAAAAACCGAAAGGTTGCTAGATATTTAAAACAAAGAACTAGTCCCTCCAGAAGACTTGGGTTCTGGCAGCTCCTTTATATGCTTTGCCATGCCCAAGAAAGGCTCAGAGGAGTGGAGACCCATCCTGGATCTCAAACACATCAATGCAGCTCTGAGAGTTTCTCGGTTTCAAATGGAGACCGTTTGGACTGTCATCAAAGCAGTAGAGCCAGGAGAATTTTGGGTCACACTGGATTTGATGGAAGCTTACCTTCACATTTCATAAAGTTAACATAAGAACATAAGAACATAAGCAGTGCCTCCGCCGGGTCAGACCACAAGTCCATCCCGCCCAGCAGTCCGCTCCCGCGGCGGCCCAAACAGGTCACGACCTGTCTGAATCACCAGAAGGGGCTCCCTTGCCACCTTGGTTTCTCATTGAAGTCCTATCTTCCCATCGAAGTCCTAACCCTCCGGTCTTGCACATGCACGACCTGGTTTGGTTTCTATACTCATTACCTGGTTAGCTTTCTATACTTGTGTTACATCCCAGCTCCTCCCTCAGTATCCCATGATCCCTTTATCCTTCAGGAATCCGTCCAATCCCTGTTTGAATCCCTGTACCGTACTCTGCCTGATCACTTCCTCCGGTAGCGCATTCCAAGTGTCCATGACCCTTTGGGTGAAAAAAAACTTCCTTGCGTTTGTTTTGAACCTATCTCCCTTCAGTTTCTCCGAATGCCCCCTCGTATTTGCTGTCCCCTTCAGTCTGAAGAATCTGTCCCAAGTTCTTGAGATTCCATGTATTAGAGAATCATTATCAATTCTCAGTGCTTCCTTTTGGGCTGGCAATGGCTCCCCAAACTTTCACCAAGTTATGGTAGTAGTGGCCACTCATCGCCACAGAGCAGGTTGGCAAGTGCGTCCATACTTGGATGATTGGCTCATCAGAGCACCGTCCTGAGCGGAAGAAGAAAAAGATGGAAAATAAGATACCATTTTATTGGACTGGTACATTTTTCATTTAGGGTTCCTTTTATGAAGGTGCGCTTGCGGTTTTAGCTCACGCACTGGATTAGCGCGCACTATAGCGCGTGCTAGCCAAAAATCTACCGCTTGCCCAAAAGGAGGCAGTAGCGGCTAGCGCATGCGGCAATTTAGCGTGCGCAATTCCGTGCGTTAAGGCCCTAACGTGCCTTCGTAAAAGGAGCCCTTAGTTTTTAAATTTCAAAACCACCTTCTTCAGGTCAATACAGTTCAATCCTGCAGTTATGGTATCCTGTCTTGACTTGAGGAAAGAAGTTTTGGTCTCCGAAAGTTAATCAAAAATATATTAAAATTAGTCTAATAAAAAGATTGACTTATTTCCATTTTCTGTTTATAAATGTTTATCAACACAGCTACAATACCACTTTAACCTCATTTTCTCTTCACTCTCATCCTTCTATCCAGCATCTGCCCTCTTTCACTGCCCCTTCCATCCACTGTCTGCCCTCTCTCCCCTTCCATATGGCATTTGCTCTCTTTCTTTGTCCGTTCCATAAACTGTCTACCCTTTCCCCCTTCCATCCAGCCTGAGCACCCTTTCTCCTTTTTACATGATTCATTCCAGTTTCAACCCTCTATTTTTCTCTCTCCTTTCTCTGTCTCCCCCTCCTCCATACTCTGGCATGTCTTTCCTTTCCTTTCCTCTCCTTTCCTTCCTTACCCCACTATACTCCACCCTATAATCTGGCATCTCTGTCTCTTTCTCTCCCCTTTCACCCATGGTTGCATCTCTGTCTCCTTCCCTTCCATATCTCCTTCCACCCCCATACACGGGCATCTCTTTCCTTTCCATCCCTCCCATCTCCCCATGGTCTGGCATCTCTCTCTCCTAACCCTTCTCTTCCCTTTTCTATTCTTCCCTGCCCCTACCCCATTGTCTGGCATCCCTGTCTCCTTTCATCTCTCTCTCTCTTCTTCCTCCCTTCTCCATGCTCTGGCATCTCTCTTCTCTGCTTCCCTTCCCTTCCTTCCCTCCCTGTGATCTAGCATCTCTTTTTCCTCACCCTTCCCTTTTCTGTCCCAGCCTCCATCCCATGGTTTGCTATCTTTGTCTCATTCCCTTCCATCTCTCTCCTCTTCTCTGCTTCCCTTTCCTCCCTTCTCCATAGTTTGGCATTTCTCTCTCCTCCCCCTTCCCTGGTCATCCTTCTTTCTTTCTTCCTTCCTCACTTCCAATATGATGGCTTTCTCCTTTATCTCTCCCTCTCTCTAACCGGGTGCGACATTTCTTGTTCTTCTTTCTCTGCTGCTTGTAAGCTTCGGGCCGCTGGCAGCATTAATGAGCTGAACATGCTGGCTCTGGCGGCCCTGGAAGCTTTCCTTCTGCTTCAGCTTCCTTTCACTGCAGAGGCAGGTCGTTGCTGCAGAGGGAAAGCTTCTGGGGTGCTGAAGGCATCATGTTCAGCTCATTAACGCTACCAACGGCCCGAAGCATGCAGGCTGCAGCATGGAGAGACCAGTCTCTGGACTGGAGCACCACCAATGAGCTGTACCTGGGATGGACCACCCCCTCCTCTCCTTGGTATGTCACTATAGTAGTAGTAATAGCAGTGGTGCGTCTGTGATCACGTGAGATCCCCAAAATATTGGGGGTGCTTTGGTACTCACAGAGCTGAGCCATTCATAGAGCTGATACATATAGCACGATTATCAGCACTTAGACATGTAGCTTATATATGGAAGCCTCAACTTATACATATAATTATATATAGAAATTATCCTTGTATATTCAGTAGTGCTATATGTATAGCTCTGATGAATAGAGGAATAATTTGAGATAGATTAGACTTTTACTCAAAACTGGCATATCAGTCTATGGGACCTGGCATCTTCTTGATCTCCCATAACCCAGTCAACCTTTATACACAGATCTCTCTGTTCCTTGAAAGGAAATCAGTGCTGAAAACAATGCTGCATCAGCCAATCTCCCACATTGCTGCACAGATTACCTTTTCAAGCTCAAATGGAAAAGGTAGAGTGATTGAGCTGTCTGATTATGAATAGGCCACTGTTACAATAGATACACTTTAGATACAGTTTAGGTTAGATTGGCCGAGGACATTTCCCATGGGTAAAACAGAAGCAAAACTTTGCAATAAACTAGGCCCATTGTGACTTTATGACACAAATATCCACTAGAATGAGTTTGGCAAATGAGTTTTAATTAGATGAAAGTCGTTTTTTTTCGATTCATGTTTCCAGAAATGGAAGTTAGGTATAATCATCATTTGACGTCCCCACACAGCATGTGGCAGCATTTCAGGCTAGAAAACAGCCTATATAGTGTAGCATACAGCATCTAAAATCTGCACTTGGACCCTCACTGTCCCACTGTCTGCCCTCTCCCCCTTCCATCCAGCCAGTGCCCCCTCTCTCCTTGCTACATGATTCATTCCAACTTCACCCCTTTCTCCATTTTTCTTTCTCCTTTCCCTGTCTCCCTCCTCCTACCATACTCTAGCATGTATCTCTGCTCCTTTCCTTCCTTCCTTCCTCACCCCACCCCACGGTGTGGCATCTCTGTCTCCTTTCCTTCCATCTCGCCCTCTCTTCTTCCTCCCTCCTCATTGATTTGGCATCTCTCTCATCTCCTTTCTTCCCCATAGGTCTGGTATCTCAATCTTCCTTTCCATCTCTCTCTACCACCCCACCCTATGGTCTGGTATATCCATCTCTTTCCCTCCCCTTTTCCCAATGGTTGCATCTCTGTCTCCTTCCCTTCCATATCTTTCCCCCCCCCCCCAATACACTGGCATCTCTCTCCTTTCCATCTCTCCCCTTTCCCCGTGGTCTGGCATCTCTTTCTTCTCACTCTTCTCTTTCCTTTTCTTTTCTTCCCTGCCCCTACCCCATTGCCTGGCATCTGTCTCCTTCAGTCTTTCCCTCCCATCTTCCTCCCCTCTCCATGCTCCAACATCTCTCTCCTCTGCTTTATTTCCTTCTCAACCGCATACTCTGCTATCTTTTTCCTCTGCTTCCCTTCTCTCCCTCCTCATAGTTTGACATCTCTTCTCCTCACCCTTCCCTTTTCTGTCCCAGCCCCCACTTCTACCCCATGATCTGGCATCTCTGTCCTCCCTTCCCCATAGTATGGCATTTTTCTCTTCTCTCCCTTCCCTGATGATCCTTTCTTCCTCCCTCCCTTCCTATTTGGTGGCTTTCTCTTTTATCTCTTCCTCTCTCCAACCGGGTGTGACATTTCTCATTCCTCTCTCTGCTGCTTGTAAGCTTTGGGCCGCCAACAGCGTTAATGAGTTGAACATACTGCCTCTGGTGGCCCCGGATGCTTTCCCTCTACTTCAGCTTCCTGCCAGTGTAGAGGCAGGATGTTGCTGCAGAGGGAAAGTTTCTGGGGTGCCAAAGGCAGCATGTTCAGCTCATTAATGCTGCCGATGGCCCAAAACTTGCAGGCTACAGTATGGAGAGACTGGATTCTGGACTGGTGCACCCCCCGATGAGCTGCACCTGAGGCAGATCACCCCTCCCCCCCTTGATATGCCATTATACTAGTAGTAGTAGTAGTAATAGTGATGCATCTGCAGTCACATGAGATCCCAAAAATATTGGGGGTGCTTGGGCACCCACAGAGCTGGCACTTATGGCTAAAACCCTCCAGCCACAGAATGAGGGTTACAATTCTCTCTCATTATGATATACTATTAACCTTAATGAACAACTCTGGTTTTTATTTTAGAAGTATTAACAAATTTAGATTAATCTGGTTTGATTATATTTTTTATGTTTTAAGATCTGTTGTACCTCGCTTTGAATGTACTTTGGAAAAGAGTAGCAAAAAAATTAATGCTATGTTATTTTGGCTCTCTGACACCCCCCACCCCTCACCTCAGGAACAGAGAAGAGATACAGCATGTTCTGTATCCCGTAGCTTTCGACTGATATGATATGAGCAGTGTTTTAATGAAATAGTTTGCTTCCTTAGTCATTCTTTCCATTGTCACAATCTTTCATAAATACAAGCAGGCTAAGGCTGTGAGTGAGGGGGGCACTGCAGCAGTGCCAGAAAAATGCACTTTCAGAGAATACAGTTGATAGTTAAAACAAATCAAATTGTTTTAGTCCCCATTTAATTTCTGAGGAGTAATGAACATTGAAGGTTTTAGAAAGCTTCTCCTATTCAGCTCTAAATTAGAGAATGACAGGGTGACAAAATTCATCACCGTTCCCGTCCCTGCGGATAACTGTGGGAAATAATCTCATGTCATTTTCTAGTGTCTATTTCAACCTCAGTCCTTCTACACCAGCATTCTTCAAAGCAAAGCTTGAGGGTCAGTGGTTGTGGCCATTCATACTCTGATTCTTCCCTCTCTCCTTAAAGAATAACATGAAGATGGTTTCCCGTGGTTATCCGCGGGGACGGGAACGGTGATGAATTTTTTCACCGTGTCATTCTCTACTCTAAATCACCATTATATAAACCTCAGTAAAGGAGAGAACTTCATAAGAACCTCAGGCAGGCAGAGCACCGAGATACAACATAAGAGTTTTATTATTTTGTTTTGGTTTGTTTATTTTTTTTTTTAATTGATGGGAGAGAGATGCTAATAAAAGGTTTTCATGTTTTATTATAAAAATATATGTAGCAGTGATTCCCAGACCTGTTCTAGGGGCTCCCCAGGGTTTTCTGGACACCCACAATGAATATTTTACCAGAAAGATTTGCATGTACTGTCTTCACTGCTACAGGACAGGTATGGGAGCCACTAATATGTACAGATTGACTTCTAAGGTTCTGTCTTAAATGGATGGCAGAGACCTCTAGTGGCTGTACTAATGTAATTATCTCCAGTGGTGTCAACTCCATTTCTACAATACCAGATAATTTGTTTGTAATCCAACCCTTATTTCAAACTAGGTACCGTTTTGGATGGGAGAATACAAGCCGCTATCCTCATCCATACAATTCTAAATTAAGTGGAGCAATTATTAAACTAACCTCCTCTTTTACCAAAGTGCGCTATGCTTTTTAGCACGCGATAAATATTAGCGTGTGTTAATCACACGCTAAATACTAACGCGTGCATGTTATCCTATGGACGTGTTAGCGGTTAGCACACGCATTGATTTAGCATGTGCTAAAACGCTTAGTGCACCTTAGTAAAAGAGGACCTAAAGGATTACAAACAAAAGACTTATGTTTTAATAGTAAATTGTTTTAGTATACCAAAATTTAAATGTATTTGAGTCTATGAACACAAGAGTCTTATGGATCAATTGTCGCTGAATGAAATCTTAACTATTAGCAATACATGTAACTGTTTATTTTAATCAGCTGTTTTGTATCTAAATATAATACAGCAGAACTATTTTATAATTTTAAATGTTTTTCAAATACAGGATTGAATTCTTGCAGACAAAGTTATACAAAATAGCTCAATCAGTATATAATATAGTCCGGGACAACTCTCCAGTGTCAGATAAGTATTTGATTTCTTCCTTATTTCCCTTTTATACTTTTTCTTTTACTAATCTACTTCTTTCCCCCTATGAGCTGACTCTTTGTTATTTTTGTTTTTTAGGTTTCCCACAAATATTTCAGAACTTCCTGTTGTGTTCTACCTAAGTTACCTCCCTCCCCCTCATAGAATCCTATGAGCATCGGAGCATTTAGCGCTCCAGGCCGCAGTAGAAACCTCTACCTTGGCTTAGTAAAAGAGGTGTTTACAATTTTAATGTGGATAAGTAAGAATCTCCATTTTACTATTACAGAGTTCCACTTGTAGTAGGTGTGGTGAAGTGTGGAACCACTCAGCCATAGTTTTTCCTTGCTTGAACCCAGACTTTGGGCTTGAGTTAGAGCCCAGTTCCAGCGATGTAGCCTCCTCCATTCCTTGAACAGGAGAATGCTGCTAGCCTGACTAGACCAACAAAAAGGATAAAAACCCTATCTCCCTTTCTTCCTCATTTTGACCCTCTTTTACTAAACTGGGGTAGAGGTTTCTATCGCGGCCTGGAGCGCTAAATACTCCAACACTACTCTGACGCTGCTCCGACACTCATAGGAAGTCTATGAGTGTCGGAGCAGCATCAGAACATTTAGCTCTCCGGGCCACAGTACAAACCTCTACCGCAGCTTAGTAAAAAGTAAGGCACCAATCTGCATGCAGAAGAAAAATGGCTAGAGAGATAAAACATAACATTATACTTATAGACCACGTTACCAAAAAGTTCTATGCGGTTTACAAAAGATTATAAACATTGGAGGATGAAATGTACGGTGTCTGCATCTATGAGACAAACTTGTTTTTTTCTGTTACATAGAGCGTTATGGACCCCTGTTAGGTTGCAAAAATTAGATAGTTCTTTGTCTAACAGATGCTGGCATTGTCATTTAGAAGCAGGAACTTTGTTTCATTGCCCATATATTATGAATTTTTGGAAATCAATTTGGGACCAAATTAATAATTTATTAGAGAACTCAGTGGCATTGTCCTATGATACTGTGATATTTGGTATGGATATGAGAGCAAAAAGTCAGATTTCTGCGAATAACAATAAATTATTACTAATAATGACAGGGGTTGCCATTCAACAAATCACCTATAATTGGAAAGACTGGAGGAGATTAAATTATAACTTTTGGTGGAATTCTTTATGCCATATCTATAAAATGGAAAGATTTACTGCGTTACAAAAGGGATATTTTAAAAAATTTCAGGATGTATGGAAACCATTAACAAAATATTGTCAGGATTAAGTAAAATTATTTCCCTTATGTTTATTAGTTTATGAGGTAGGGAGGGGGGTATTTTATTATTACATATATCATACAATAATGGAGTATATGGTTGGGGGGATGGGCGAGGGATAGGGATAAGAATATATGTAATATACCAATGATTGTTTATAAGTGATGTATTTATTGTTACTGTGAATGAAAATATTTAACACTTAATGTAATTTTTGATAATGAATAAAGAATTATAAAAAAAAAATAAAAAAAGTAAGGCCATTGGCATTTTTTTTAACACTGGAGGCTGTTATGGACCTGCTAGCTAAACAAAAAAATAATACAGTATAACTGAGCATCCCTTTCTATGATTTTCCTAAGCTAAAAACTGTTCCCTACACTAGAGAGGAGCAGTTATCAACACAGGAGTCCAATCACATAGATATCCTTTGATTTCTCTCACGGTAAAGGAGAGAACCTCTTACTTTCTCTCCTCTTTAAAGGCTTAAACCTTCTATAGTAGGGGTGTCAAATGTCAGTCTTCAGTTCCGCAATGAATATGCATGAGATCTATTAGCATACAATGCATGTAAATAGATCTCATGCATATTCATTGAAGAAATCCTGAAAACCCAACTGGATTGTGGCCCTCGAGGACTGACATTTGACACCCCTTTTCTATAGGCTTGCTTCCTCAGCTCTTGAGCCTAGCATACAGTTCCCAGCCCTTCTGGAACAGGCTTTTCATTTCACAATGGTTCTCAGCCAAAACTTCACTACGGCAATTTTTCACAGAAAATCCTGCATACTTTCCGACAGCACAAGATAATATTCAAGCAATTTTAGCAGCTCTCCCAAGTAGCACATCTGAAACTCTATTCATTCAAAAATCACCACATTTCCTCAGTCACTCAGCTCTGTCAAGCACAACTGTTTCATTTCCCAGATTTTCAAACACAATTTTTTTAAAAAATTTATATTTTTATTGTATTATATAAACAAATACAACCAATGGTCAAAAGCAAAACATATCAATAACATTTTACAGATATATAACATAATAATAATAATTTGGAAGAGTAATGTCCGTGTTACGTAGTTATCCAATTGGTATTACTTTGAGTGGTACTGGGGAGGTACAGTATATGTGTGATCAATTTCTGGTTTTTAATCTCCCTCAGCAGAGACTCTCTGGCTCTAACAGAGATCTTCAGCTCTTCTCCCTGCCACCCAAGCTATTACCAGGGTATCAGTGACTCTAATGATGTTACGACTCCTGCCTTGGCCCCATCAACCAATCAGAACCATTAGGGTGACCAACTGTCAGCCACTAATTTAAGGGAGATTTAGTAGCAACACATTTTGTGCATTTTTAGCAGCGATAAATTTTGCGCATTTTAGCAGCATGGTGTCACTCCAGCAAATGTTCTTGGAATGGATAATATTAAACAAAATTAATTTACATTGTATATAATATATAGGTCACAGCAGTAATAAAGGCTCACCTCCAGAGAGATTCTCCTTCCCAGGACTGGTCTTCCACTGATAATTTCCTTTCCCCTGAAACCCCCAGGTTGGGACAGCTCCTTGGCTGCCTGGCAGGGTGAGTGGAGAGGTGGCAGCATGTGGTGCCAACACCTCCTGCTCCATATCTCCATCCGCTTGCTGGTGGCTCTTGTACCCTCCTTTCACCACTCTGTCACATGCTCAGCAGCTGGAGCCGCTGCCGAGGCCCTGAGGTGTGCATTCCTGACATCTGTGAGAGCCACAGAGGGGAAGGAGAGAACAGGCTGGCTGCATTGCCAAGAACCTGCAGGACCAGCAGTAAGGAGAGCAGGCGAGCGCTGTACAAACACCAACCAGGCTCTAAACTGCACCTCCCAAGGCTGCAGGCTCCTACCTTAGTGCTACAGTATACCTGCAGAACCATCAGCAGGAAGGGGAGGAAAGCTGTGCTACGCATTACCCTCAAGACCAGCAGCAGGAAGAGAGGACTGCTAGAACTACAATGTAACTGCAGACATTTTTGTCTGCATATTGAGGCAGGTGAGGCAAACTTCAGCCGGCTGAATTGGTAGTCAATTTCACCAACTTTCCTTCTGCCAGAGTCCTCATATCCATTGTATGGGAGAAATAGGTCAATATGAGAGCAGGGAGGATCCAGCTCGTTAGCTCTCTAATACAGGAGTTCCTGGGAAATACGGGAAAATTGGTCACTCAAAGAACCATGCACTTGGAATATCTTTTCATTTTCACAGCTGGTGCAGCAGCCTGCCACAACTCAGATGATGGCGGCCCCCAGAAGCCCTCTAGACCTGATATGGGTCCCAACTTAGCCTTGATACACCCAGACCAGCCCTGCATCAATCTGTGAACATTCTAACCCTACCCAGGACCACACCAGGTCCAATTTGGCTCCAAGCCACCTGATCAGGACCATCAGCCCCGACCAGGTAATTTCAAATAATAATCTGAGTTTGGACATTTTGTGGAAGATGCACAAAAATCCAGTAGCGCATGTGACCATTTTCAAAACCGCAAAACATCTATCTTGTTTTGTAAAAATATGGCCATTTTTCAGATGTGCATCTATTTTTTGAACCATTTAAAAAAAAAAAAAAAAAAGTCCAAATAAACCCCACACAAAACAAGCCATTGAGCAGTAGAAGGAGCCAGCATTTTTAGTCAACTGGCCACACAGACATCCCAGCAGAGTAATGGGGCACCTCAGGGGGCACTGCTGTGAACTGCACATAAAAGGTCCCAGGTACACTCCTCACCATAACCCCATTTTATTGTATGGTGAGCCTTCCAAAACTCACAGAATACCTACTGTACACTACAACAAAGCAATGTTACTTACCGTAACAGTTGTTATCCAGGGACAGCAGGCAGCTATTCTCACTAGTGGGTGATGTCATCAGACAGAGCCCGGTACGGACGTCTCACAAGCACGTGTTGCTTGTAGAAACTTAAAGTTTCCAGATGCCCGCACCGCGCATGCGCCGGTGCCTTCCCGCCCGGAGAGCCGGGCGTGTCTCCTCAGTTCAGGTAGCTAGCCTGAGAAGCCAACCCAGGGGAGGTGGGTGGGACGTGAGAATAGCTGCCTGCTGTCCCTGGATAACAACTGTTACGGTAAGTAACATTGCTTTATCCCAGGACAAGCAGGCAGGTATTCTCACTAGTGGGTGACCTCCAAGCTAACCTCAGTGGGATGGAGGGGGAGTTGGCGACTTAAGAGAATAAATTTTTCAACACTGTTTGGCCAAACTGTCCATCCCGTCTGGAGAAGGTATCCAGACAATAATGTGAGGTGAAAGTGTGAACCGAGGACTAGGTGGCAGCCTTACAAATCTCCTCGATTGGTGTTGATCTGAGGAATGCTACTGAGGCTGCCATTGCTCTGACCTTATGGGCTGTGACCTTACAAGGAAGTGATAATCCAGCCTGGGCATAGCAGAAAGAGATACAAGCCGCCATCCAATTAGAGATGGTGCGCTTTGATACGGGTCTTCCCAACTTATTAGGATCGAAGGAGACAAAAAGTTGGGGGGTGGTTCTGTGTGGCTTGGTACGATCCAGGTAGAAAGCCAAAGCACGTTTACAGTCTAGAGTGTGAAGGGCCGATTCTCCATGGTGAGAATGGGGCTTAGGGAAGAATACTGGAAGTACAATGGATTGGTTGAGATGAAATTTGGAGACCACTTTAGGCAGGAATTTCGGATGAGTGCGGAGGACCACCTTGTCGTGATGGAATACTGTGAATGGTGGATCCGCCATCAATGCCTGGAGTTCGCTGACCCTGCGAGCAGACGTAAGGGCTACAAGAAAAAGCACTTTCCAGGTGAGGTACTTAAGAGGGGCCCTGTTGAGTGGTTCAAACGGGGGCTTCATGAGATGGGAAAGGACTACATTGAGATCCCAAACTACCGGGGGTGGTTTGAGAGGAGGGTTAACATGAAAGAGTCCTTTCATAAATCTGGCGACCACCGGGTGGGTCGAGAGGGGTTTCTCTTGTAGAGGCTGGTGGAAAGCCGCAATAGCGCTCAGGTGGACTCGTATGGATGTAGACTTGAGCCCAGATTGAGATAGGTGTAGGAGGTAGTCCAGCACGGAGGATAAGGAAGCTCGCTGAGGTTCCTTTGCTTTAGAAACACACCATGAGGAGAATCTAGTCTATTTCTGGGAGTAGCATTGTCGAGTGGCGGGCTTCCTGGAAGCCTCCAAGACCTCCCTCACTCCTTGTGAGAATTGGTGAGGGGTTACGTTGAGAGGAACCAAGCTGTCAGGTGGAGAGACTGCAGGTTGGGATGAAGTAGTGATCCTTGATGTTGAGTAAGTAGTGAAGGAAACACTGGAAGTGGTACTGGTTCCCTGCTGCTGAGTTGAAGCAGAAGGGAGAACCAAGGTTGTCTGGGCCACCGAGGAGCTATTAGAATCATGGTGGCCTGTTCGAGTTTCAGCTTGACCAGAGTCTTCTGGATCAGCGGGAATGGTGGGAACGCATATAGAAATCGTTTCCCCCAGTCTAGTAGAAAAGCATCTGCCTCGAGGTGGTGAGGAGTGTAGATCCTGGAGCAAAACTGAGGCAGTTTCGAGTTGTGGGGAGCCGCAAAGAGGTCTATCTGAGGCGTCCCCCACTGTGTGAAGATTTGGTGAAGGGGGCTGGAATGGAGAGTCCATTCGTGAGGTTGTAGAAGACGACTTAGGTTGTCTGCTAAGACGTTGTTCTTCCCCTGAATGTAGACAGCTCTGAGGAGGGCGTTGTGGTGCACCGCCCAGTCCCAGACTCGTAGAGCTTCCTGGCAAAGGAGGGCCGAGCCCGTGCCTCCTTGCTTGTTGATGTAATACATGGCGGCCTGATTGTCTGTGCGAATGAGGATCACCATGTCGTGAAGTAGGTGTTGGAAAGCTTTGAGAGCGTTGAAGATGGCTCTGAGCTCCAGTAGATTGATTTGATGTAGTCTGTCCGCACTGGTCCAGAGTCCTTGGGTGCGGAGACCATCCAGGTGGGCCCCCCATGCATAGTTCGACGAATCGGTTGTGAGAACTTTCTGATGGGGGGGAGAGTGCAACAGCAAACCTCTGGATAGATTCGAAGAGGTCATCCACCAAAGTAGAGACTGCCGAAGAGCAGGTGTGACTATGATGCGTTTGGTTAGTGGATCGGACGTCTGATTCCACTGTGATGCCAGGGTCCACTGGGGGATTCTGAGATGGAGTCTGGCAAAGGGTGTCACATGTACTGTGGAGGCCATGTGGCCCAGGAGCACCATCAGTTGTCTCGCCGATAGGGTTTGGCGAGTAGACACCGACTGGCAGAGATGAAGAAGAGCCTCCATGCGTTGAAGAGGCAGGAATGCTCGGAGTTGAATGGTGTCCAGGACTGCCCCGATGAAGGGGAGGGACTGGGTGGGTTGTAGATGAGACTTGGAAAAGTTGATCTCGAAGCCCAAATTCTGGAGGAAGTAGATTGTAGTCAAGGCCGCCGAAGTGACCTCTGGGGCTGACGGGGCCTTGATGAGCCAGTCGTCGAGGTATGGGAACACCTGTAGACCCCTGTCCCGGAGTGCCGCGGCCACTACCACCAGGCACTTTGTGAAGACTCTGGGGGACGAGGAGAGGCCGAATGGTAGCACTCGGTATTGTAGATGCAGATTTCCCACCCGAAATCTGAGGAACTTTCGGGAGGCCGGGTGAATGGGGATGTGAGTGTAGGCCTCCTTGAGATCCAGGGAGCATAACCAGTCGTTCTGCTCGAGGAGGGGGTAGAGAGAGGCCAGAGTCAGCATACGGAACTTCTCTTTGACCAGAAATTTGTTGAGGGCCCGAAGGTCTAAAATGGGTCGCAGGTCGCCCGTTTTCTTCGGGACGAGGAAGTACCGGGAGTAAAATCCTCGGTTCAATTGGTCTGACGGGACCGGCTCGACGGCCCGAAGCTGAAGCAAGGTTTGAACTTCCTGAAGAAGAAGGGCGGTCTGTGTCGAGCTTGAAGGATACTCTCTTGGAGGATGGTCCGGGGGGGCCCGATGGAACTGGAGAGAGTATCCATCTCTTATGATGGTGAGGACCCATAGGTCCGTGGTTATGGCCTCCCATCGGTGGTAAAAAAGATGGAGGCGGCCCCCTATGGGAGAGGCTGAGGGGTGAAGAACGGTGTCGGTTATGCTCCCAGGAAGGGAGTCAAAAGGGCTGGGTAGCCTTAGGTGCAGCCGGTGGCTGGGGTTTTTGCTGAGACTTCTGGGGAGGTTGTCTCTTCGCAGGTTGCCTCGCAGCGGGCGTTTGTCTAGGCATGTAACGCCGCTGGTAAATCAGGGGTGGCCTGGAAGGTCGAGACTGTTGAGGTTTGGGTTTGGGCCGCAGGATGGATTGAAAAGATTTTTCGTGATCCGACAGCTTCTTGGTAACAGTTTCGATAGACTCATCGAACAGATCAGCTCCCGCACATGGTACGTTGGCGAGTCTGTCCTGGAGGTTGGGATCCATATCAATTGTACGGAGCCATGCCAGGCGACGCATGGCTACCGCGCTTGCGGCAGCACGTGCCGAGAGTTCGAATGCATCGAAGGAGGATTGCATCAGCTGGAGGCGTAGTTGGGAGAGGGAGGCTACCACTTCCTCGAACTCGAATCGAGCTTGGGTGTCTATGAAAGGAGTGAACTTGCGGAGCACCGGCAAGAAGAACTCCAGATAGGAAGAGAAAAAGAAATTGTAGTTCAGCACCCGTGACGCCATCATGGAGTTTTGATAGAATTTTCTACCAAATTTGTCCATCGTTCTCCCCTCTCGGCCCGGCGGTACAGAGGCGTAGACCTGAGAGGGATGAGAGCGTTTAAGAGAGGACTCGACCAGTAGGGATTGGTGAGAGAGTTGAGGGCCCTCGAACCCTTTATGGTGCACGATGCGGTATCGAGCATCGAGTTTGCTGGGAATCGCCGGTATGGAGTACGGTGTTTCGAAACACTGCATGAAGGTCTGATCCAGCAATTTATGCAGAGGGAGCCGAAGCGACTCCGTTGGAGGGTTAGGTAAATGCATGGTGTCCAGATACTCTTTGGAGTATCGGGAGCCCGTGTCAAGAGTCACATCCAGATCATCCGCCATTTGTCGGAGGAATGATGAGAAAGACAATTGATCCGCCAGCGTCGGTTTGTGAGACGGGCTGGAGGAGGAAGAGGCCTCCGGGTCCATGGACATCGGGGAATGGCAAGGAGAATCGGGTACGGGTGTTTCCTCGTACTCCGTTCCCTCCGGAGGGGATACCTCTGATGAGGAGTATCCCATACGTTGCAGTTTTTTCTGCGGTGACACCTCCGAATGGCGTGCGGAGTGCCACGATGAGTGTCTGGATCGATGTCCGTCTCGGTGGCGGGACGGGGATCGAGATCGTCTGTGCATCGCATGGTCTCCCGAGGCCCCCAAGTGATGGATAGGGCTGGAAGCGGTGGATCGCAACTGGGGTTGCGATGCGGATTCTTGCGATGCTACCCAAGTCTGGTAAGGAGTGCGGAAGAACTCTTCCTGACTATGCCCAGGGCTTTGATTATCGATCGAAGGTCTGGTCCCATGTTGGCGCGGAGGCATAATGGGCTCTAATGGCGGCATATCGCTAGGCGAGGCTTGCCGCATGGGCATCGCCGCCCTCCCCCGTTCGTTCTCGTCGGTTTTCGAGGTCGAACGGCGTGGGGGAGGGGGAGGGGGCGGACCGCCCCTTTGGACCGGTACCGGGAGGTCACCCTGTATGGCAGCGATGAGCCCGGGTCCGATGGTCTGCATGAGCTCAACGAATTGAGCTTCCAGCATGGACCGCAGCGAAGCCGATAAAGAGGGATCCGCACCGAAAGGGGGTCCTCCTGCACGGTCATCGCGTTCCTTCGAGGTCGAGTGCTTATGCTTGGTAGCTTTAGGCACTTTGATGACCACTGGTGGTACTGTGGAAGGAAGAGGTACCTGAACCGAGGAGACCGGGGCAGGCACCGACGTCGAGCTCGTGGATGGTGTCGGGATGAACGATGCCGGTTTCACCACACTCGATGCAGGAGGGGTCGATGCCGGTTTCGCACGGACCGGGGAGGTATCAGATGAAGTGGAAGCCGAAGGATCCTTAGCTGCGTCCATCTTGAACATCGATTCCCACAATAGGCAACGCCGTTTGAATGAGCGTGCCGTAAGGGTAGAGCAAGGCCTGCACGATTTCGGGATGTGGTCAGGACCAAGACACTGCAAACAGCGTCGGTGCGGGTCCGTGAGTGAAATCGCGCATTGGCACTTGCTGCACTTTTTAAACCCGGTGATTGGCCGGGACATAGGCCGGAAAATCTCCGCCGCGAGGTCGAAGCCAGTAGGCCTGAGCCACGTGGCCGGCCCGTTCGACCCGCCGGAGGAAATAATCTTTTTTTTTTTTTTTTTTTAAACTGAAAAAGAAATGTACTGTTAATTGTAATCAAAAGAAAGCGAAAAACGCGGACAAGGAAGGCAAATTTAACTGAATTCAGCTAGCGCATGATGAAGTTGAACTTCTCAGCTCCGCGGAAAGAAAAGAACTGAGGAGACACGCCCGGCTCTCCGGGCGGGAAGGCACCGGCGCATGCGCGGTGCGGGCATCTGGAAACTTTAAGTTTCTACAAGCAACACGTGCTTGTGAGACGTCCGTACCGGGCTCTGTATGATGACATCACCCACTAGTGAGAATACCTGCCTGCTTGTCCTGGGATAATAACCCTTATGCCTGCAGGTGTCACCTATATGATTTACAGTAGGTTTTAGGTGGGTTTTGGAGGGCTCACTCCTTCCATCACAAGTGCAGCAGTTGCACTGTGTAAAAAGCCCCTAGTGGTAATGTGATGCAATTACATAACAATTTAATTATTATAATTAAGGCTTCCTTTTATTAAACCGCGTTAGCGTTTTTTAGCTCAGAGTGCCTTCTGAATGCCCCACGCTGCTCCCGATGCTCATAGAGTTCCAATGAGCATTGGGACCAGCGTGGGGCATTCAGCATGGCTCCCAGCGCTAAAAAACGCCAGTGCGGTTTAGTAAAAGGGGGCCTAAATGTATAAGATGTTATAATCACAGTCAGATGTTTCAATAGGTTTTCCCTTCAGTTCACACCATCACATAAGTTAAACATTTAAATATTTGTATTTATTTGTTGCAACTAAAAAAAACCCCAGTAGCAATTGACAATTGTTACAATAACAATTGTTGTTATCAGATGTTGTTTAAACAAGATAAAATAAATTTAAATATAAATGAATAACAAAGCTAATATACCATTCACCTGTGATCAAGTTTACATCGATTACACCATTATAATTAGTGATAATATTCTAACCTCAAACATGTCATGCCTTTCAGTTCAATACCAACTTTGTTCTAGGATATCCAAAATCACAGGTAAGTGTTTGACTAGGTGACTCTTTTAAAACCAGAAACTAGGCCAGTTACTGGGCAGACTTGTACGGTCTGTGTCTGTGTATGGCCATTTGGAGGAGGATGGGCAGGGGAGGGCTTCAATGGCTGGGAGGGTGTAGATGGGCTGGAGTAAGTCTTAACAGAGATTTTGGCAGTTGGAACCCAAGCACAGTACCGGGTAAAGCTTTGGATTCTTGCCCAGAAATAGCTAAGCAGAAAAAAAAAAATTTAAATTGAATCAGGTTGGGCAGACTGGATGGACCATTCGGGTCTTTATCTGCCGTCATCTACTATGTTACTATGTTACTATGTGTTTCTCAGTCCCAAAGTGTATATCTGTGTGCACACAAAAATATTTTTTAAAACCCTGTTTTCACCAGTATTGCCACTTTCTTGCATTGGGTACTGCTGAGTTGTTATCCTGTCATCTGTTTCAACCAGCAGTTCCTCTGAAGATCCAGATAGTTGCTACTAACCTATCTGTACACAAATGAAAGGAAGCAAAACATTAGCCTCCCTAGATGAATGCAGGCTAAAGTCAGTGTCTTCTTATGCTAAGGTCATGCATTTCTAACTAAACATGCAAAAGAACAGATAATTATTTTATCCCTAAGCTGACCCTCACAGGAAATCCCTCCCAAATGCTTCTGATATGAAATCAGCTCACAGAGTTTCAACACGCACATTCAAACAATATCTGAGCAACCTCAGTTTTATCTATATATCCAAGTATTTTTTATTCAGAAATAATTAAACTCCTTTGTTGGGCGGCCAAGAAATCAAAAGTGCAGTTTTTTCAGTTGTTTGGGAGTTAGCTTATGGGGGTTAGGATTACCGGATGTGCAGGTCTATAATTATGTGTGTTTGCTTCGCCATTTGGGAGATTGGGTGATTAAGACCAGGAACTATACCCCTCTTCAAATGGAACGTGCGTTTTTTGCTCCATATGACGTGTTTGCGTTATTACATAGTCCCAGGAGGGCATTGCCCTCTTCTATCCGACCCAGTGTATTATTTAGCACATTGCAAGCGGCCTGGCGGGGGAGCTGACGGTCACTGATCTCTTGCCACTGCGGGGTAATCCAGCCTTTCCTCCGGGTGGGGAATCCAGAGATTACCTGTCCTGGGAAGCGAGAGGAGTCTCAAGTCTGTAACATATTTTGGGGACTGATGGGGAGCTGTTGACCTGTGCAGTATTGCTAGCTAAGGTGGGGGAGACCTGGGGAGCGCAGTTCACGTGTCATCAAGTGGAGCACTATGTGGGTTCCCTCAACAGAGCATAATTGCACTTGCATTTGGGTGCCTGGCTGTGGGAGTTGTTTGCTCGGGAGGAGGGGGGGTGTCCCTCTCGGTGTCTGGCATTTATGCTAGTTTGCAAGTTACAACCAGCTAAGGACTACCAGAACATACGGGGTAAATGGGAGGGAGAATTGCAGCTTAATTTGGGACATTGGGATGTAGCCCGTACCTTGAGGGTGACGCCTGGGGTGACCCCGTGTACTTGGTTGAGAGAAACATATTATAGGGTATCCTTATGCGCTTATTACACACGTACACAGTTGTATTATAGTGGGGGGTCTCCCTACACCACTGTGTCATAAATGTGGGATGGGGGGGACACACATTGGGACATGCCTTTTGGTCCTGCCCCATTATCCAGTGTTTCTGGAGGCGTATAATCTCCTACATGTCAGGGTTAATTGGGAGAGCCTTGCACGGTAACCCGGCTCACTTTGTCTTGGATTTGCCAGAGGCTTTTGGCCATTTGCCTAGGGGGCATCGGGCTCTGTGCAGGAAGATGAGTTTACTGGCCAGGAAATGTATTCTTCAGTGCTGGACGGTCCCTGACTCTCCGGAGTTTTGGCATTGGCGGAACCAGTTGCATCAGTTGGCCATCTGGAAGGCACGAGCTGCCGAAGGGGCAAGGAAGAGAAAGCTGTTGTTCTTGAATATCTGGGAGCCGTACCTGCAAGCCTTGCATCCAAAGGGCCGCAGTGTGATCTTAAGATGGGTGTCCTAATATGGGCGCTCAGTTAGTTGGGCTGGGAAAGTACTGGTGAGTATAGGTGGGGTGGGGCGGAAAGTACCATTGGGGGGAGGGGCGGGGGAAGATTGGGAAGGGGAGGTGAGGGGTTCGGGCACTTAGTTACGGTTGGGATCATTAGGTATAGGTGGGGGGAAGGGGTGGTGTGGCATCTTCGGGGCTCATAAGAGTCCAGGGCCTCGGAGTGCTTTCAGCCGCTTTATTCTCGCTCGCCCTATGTAGAGTAGGATGGGGGGGGAGAGTTTGGTAGTTGTTACTTTTCTTCTGTACCTTCTTGTTATTTATTGTATATGATGCATCATTATTTGTACTGTGCACCCGTGGGGTGCCCGGACATTGTCTTTGTTGTTGTTTGCATCAATAAAAATTGTTTGAACCTAAAATAAAACTATTACTCTCTATAACAGCCCCCAGTTCCCAGTGTGCACACACAAACTAACCTTTTCATAATGCAAGTAACAATAAAAAATAATAACACTGCAAGTTCTCACTGAGAACTTTGATGCATGTAAGTGCTTTTAATATTTTTGAAGCTTATTCCTCATGACAGATCACAGATAATCTGGAACAGACTGGCAATCATGTTCTAACATCAAGGACAGAGCTTTTCTCCAGACCCTCACCCTCCATTCTCCAGAATCTTTTCTCACTCTTCCTCCTCCCCACATCAAATGAATTAAACATAAAAATCTTTACGTATGCCTCCCTTTAAAACACAGGGGAAAAAAAGTTAAAAACAAACGGTGAAACTTGGTCACAATAACCCCCTACATTTCAAAGAATGATATCAAAGACAGAAAGCACCTGAATATTGTGTGAGGAGAACAGTGTCATCTCTCATCTGTATGTTTGATAAAGCAGAAACACAGCACGTCACTTGGAACACAGAGCATATGTATCGAGGAATTATCCTTATTTGGTATTATGCAATTATGAATTATGTTCTTTGTGTATTTCTGCTCTGGCATTGTTAAAAGGGACATGTAAAGTAATCCTTGAACTATTACCTTCTACAGAATCGGAGGGGGTGGGGGGGGGGGGTTGCTTCATTGAAATCCACTGAAAGGAAAATGTAGGAAACGCTCACTCACCATCAGGAAACTGGCTGCTTAATCACACGGGGCTCAGCGTTCCACTGAACTTTCAATATTAATGACTAGTGCTGAAAATACTTTTCTTAGGCTGGTTCAAAATGCTGAATGAAATATGTTGCTAATGGTTTATATCCCCTCAAAGATGCACATCTTGGGATAGATTCAATAAACGGAGCCTAAAGTTCGGCGCCAGGATACAGGGCACTAGGTGCAAATTGTAGAAAGGCAGTTCTTCACAAAGAACTGTCATTATAGACTATTAGCTGAATATACAAATTTTTTTAAAGTGGTAAAACACTGGCTGCTAGTTCTGACTATAACCCAAAATGTTTAATAAAGAGAAACAAGAAAATCATATAGGATGATTTACATTTTTTGACTAGCTTTCGGGCACTAAAACCCCTTTCCTCCATGATCCTGACCTGAGGAAGGGGGGTTTAACTCCCCAAACCTAGTCAAAAATATATTAAACTAGTTCAATACAAAGGAATCACCTTAAATTCTTTTGGGAGTTTTCTGTTATTTTTTTTAATTAACCTTTATTTCAATACTTTCAAATAGACTGATACCCTGTTTCCCCGATGATAAGGCAGGGCCATCAAATAAGACAGCCCCCCCCTTTTTAGAAAAAAATGTAAAATAAGGCACCCCCCCCCCCCGCAAATAAGCCACCCACCGATACCTGCGCTTACCCGAATCGGGTGGTACGGTGGGTGACTCCGTGTGGTCCCTCCGTCTACCGTATTTGCCTCCATGGCTGCGTGCCGCGCCTCGTCATGAAGTGAAGAGGAGGAAGTGACAGGACTGCAGCGCGCGCACGTGACTCCGCGCAAGGAAACACTGGCAGCTTCCCTCATCCCTCCCTAACGGAGACTGCAGGAGTTTGTTCACGGCCAGAACATCCAAAAGTGAGACACGCAGACAGGTTTCTTTTGCTGTGAGCAATACCACTTACTGTATATAAAGCCTGTTTAAAATGCATACGGTATATAAACAATGGTTTCACATTGTCAAGTCCCCTCTGATGCTGCACTATAGAATAATCTCTTTACTGTGTTTCCCTGATGGAGAACATTGGGGACATTAAATGGTACAATATATGGTATGATGGATAAAGCTGGCCATACACGGTACGATTTTTCAGCCGACCGATTCTTCAGCCGACCGTTTTCTTCCTCCAACGAACGCATTGCGAACGTACCTATCGCGAACGTAATAAAATTCTGTTTTTTTTCAACAATAACTGTGTACTGTAGTCTTCTTCATGGGTAAATAAGGCATCCCCCCCGAAAATAAGCCCTAGAGCATATTTTGGCCTTCCAAAAAAAATAAGACAGTGTCTTACCATCGGGGAAACAGGGTATAACAACCTCACTTCTTCATCCAATCTCCAAATGTATCACAATCTAAGAAAAGGTACCAAGGGCTAGATTCATTGAGCCCACCGATTGTGTCCCGAGCAGTTTGCGACCCCGATCTGATTCACTAACCTTCCTCCCAATCTAATCTGCACCTGATCCGATCCACGCATGCAATTGAGGGAAGATGGCATGCAAAGCAGGAAGGCAGTGATTCACTAAACTCAAGAAGGAACACCGATTGGGCTGGCCGATCCAAAAACAATCGACTGCTGAGGACCAGTCACTCACATCCTTGCTGACTGTTCTGCTCTTGAAATCCCAACCCTGAAAAAGTAAAAACCGCCCTGCTCTTGCCGCCCCGACTCTCCTGCTCTCTGCCGCCCTTCCCCGCAGTGCAAGACTGTGGTTTTAACCCACAGGGTTTAAAGCAGGGCTGCACTATGGCATATTCTGTTCCAGAACACGCCACAGTGCAGCCCCGCTTTCCCGCTGTTTAAAACCACAGGCTCATGGAAAAAGTTATTTCATTTTATTGTCTCTTGTAAATTGCTCTTTAAATGGCAAAATGATATTTACTGCAAAAGAAAACAGGAGTTCTGTTCCCCACTGCGCGGAGAGCATGCGCAGACTATCTAAAGGTAAAGAAGATGGTCTGCGCATGCGTCAGGATCGCTATCCAGGATCTCTCTGGGGTTGGTGCGGGGCGTGCCTCCGATCACCCCCATTTGCATGAGGATGCATTGTGGATCAGTCAGCCTGCCATAGATCGCCTATGGATTGGATAGGATCGGTGAGGTAACTGAATCTAGCCCCAAGTCTTAATGCACACTAACCTGAGACATGAGGCAACGCTGTCCATTGAGTTCCATTTATCAAATACAACAAACTGTTAATTGAATCGGTGTATCTCTGGCAAATGAAATGATGGAAAGATGTGGTTTGTGGTAAGAGCGGATAGCGTAGCTAGTTTTAAGAAAGGTTTGGACAAGTTCCTGGAGTAAAAGTCCATAGTCTGTTCTTGACAAAGACAGAGGGGAAGTCACTGCTTGCCCTGGATTGGTAGTATGGATTATTGCTACTCCTTGGGTTTTGGCCAGGTACTAGTGACCTGGATTGGCCACCATGAGAACGGACTACTGGGCTTGATTGACCATTGGTCTGACCCAGTAAGGCTATTCTTATGTTGCATTTGAATCAGCATCTTCTTGATTACTTAGCCAGCTGAATAACTAAGGGGTCCTTTTACTAGGGCGTGCCAGCCGTTTAAAATGTAACGCGTCCATTATAGTCTATGGACGTGTTAGCGTTTAATGAAAGGACCCTTAAATTTCTAGGACTTGGTCCCTTTCCTTGGATTATGACACAAATTATTCCATTCTGGTTTGGCATGAATTTTCATTAAAATACAAAAACTAATTATGGAACTCCAGGAACATGTTGGTCCACCTCCTACTTCCACCTGACAAGCCCAGTCAAAACCTTGCGGGAGTTATTTGGCATTGCTTAATCTCATCTCCACAATGGGCTGCATTTTTGGGTAGCCCTTTGGAGGTGGAATGTGTCTGAAGTTTCCCCACTCTGCTTTTTTCACTCATTCCTGGCCCTTACCTTCTGTTCTCCTATTCATAAACTTGATTCTTAGCAGTGCACTGCCAGAGCCTCTCAGCTCTCACATATCACCTTTCACAACCGTGCCAAAGGGAGGGAGTTTACAGCTCAAACAAAAGTCCGTGGGTTCTCATTCTTCAGACTTATGTATAAGAGGATCTGGAGCCTTTGTAGTATTTCCATTAATTTCTGGTCCAAAATGAACACATATTAATTAGTGAAAACTGAGAAGTTATAAATGGCAACAGAGCACTTCTCGGTACACTGGCCTAAAAATTCACTTGGCTTTTTAAATCATCTTAGCAATGAAGTTATCAGTGGCTTTTGTGTGCAATGTTCAAATTACTCTTATATTATGAGTACTCTTAAATTACCCTCCACATTTCCCCAGCTGATCTTAATAAGGACAATCTCCACAAACCAAAAACACCTAACCCCCCAAACCCTCTCACCAGATCATGAAACTCACCCTTTCCCCACACCTGAAGAAGTACTGAGGGAGAATCTGCTATGCTAAGGAGAAGAAACATATATTAGAATATCTTGCCTGCCTGCATTCAAACTTGGGAAAGGTAAACTTGGGTTTCACTGTAGTTCTCTTTTTAGCTCAGCAAAATCAGTCAGGTAATAGTGTAGCTTTTAGAGTCTCTGTTAGGGTTTCATACGAAAAAGTGTTTTAGTCTAGAGGGGGCAGTGGCGTACCTAGGGTATGTGGCACCCGGGGCCCATCATTTTTTGACACCCCCCCATGTAAAAAAATATTTTTTGTAATAACCATGAAAAATAAATGGTCATGATAGAAACAGGCACTGAAAATTTTCTTTTATTGAACCTCATATATGTAACCATTAATCCAAACATAACATAAATTATGTCTGAATTGTCATGACATCAGAAGTACATATGGAGTAGTTGCAGGTGATGCTTGGGACAGTTCTGATTGTGTTAGTTCGGTTTTATGTGTTTTTTGAATAGAAGGGTTTTTATTTCTTTTTTGAAGGTTTTGTAGTTTGTGGTCGAGGTCAATAGTTTGTAGAGTTGGGGGTCGAGTGTTAGGAGGTTGTCGAACAGTTTTTTTTCTTTTGACGACTTTGGTTGGAGGGTGTGTGAATGGTACGTGAGTTCTCCTATGTCTAGTTGAAGTGGATTTAATTATTTAGCTGAAGAAATTAGTAAACCCCCCCATTCCACACATATTAATCCTCTTCCAGTTTTGTTCCCATTCTAAAAAACACTGATAAGTTCCCAGAAAAAAAATACATTAAAATAAGAAGTGAAAACAAAGGCCCCTACAGATGAGAACATAACATAAGAATAGCCTAACTGAGTCAGACCAATGGTCCATCATGCCCAGTAGCCCATTCTCATGGTAACCAATCCAGGTCACTAGTACCTGGTCAAAATCCAAATAGTAGCAACATTCCATGCCACCGATCCAGGGCAAGCAGACACTTCCCCCATGTCTTAATAACAGACTATGGACTTTTCCTCCAGGAATTTGTCCAAACCTTTCTTAAAATCAGCAGTGCTATCTGCTTTTATCATAATTTCTGGCCACTTCATTTTTAAGCTTAGATCTTTCCTTCCAAACAGAGACTTTGCTAGATGTCAAATACAGAAAGAACAAGGTAACTTCACAAGGACTTAGCTGTGCAGGAAATGTGAATCTCCTCATACATCCACCATATAGTGCAAAAATGTGCAAAGGTCTGGTTTTTTCTTTCGATCACTACATAGCCTAATGCCACACAAGCAGCGCTGTTACAAACATATTCTGAAGGTCAATGCTAAGGTTAACAAAGTTTCCTTCCTTGGACCACAAGGAGATACTGACAAACCACTGGAAGAGATCCCAAAACAACTACCCAGGCACAACACCCAAAGACCCATTCAGTGTGTGAACCAGTTGAGTGGAGTGGACTAACTGGGGGGTGGAAATGGGCCCGGAGTTTGCTCAGCAGAATTTCCCAGACCACCTCTTCCTCTCAACACATTGACACGCTGCTGCCGCCACCACCACCACCACCATTAGGAACACCTCACCGGGTAGGCCAACAATGCTTATAAACTTTATAAAACACATTATTATATTTTCTTATAAAGTACATATTTTAACTGAACTCTCTGACATCCTCAGCCTTGCCATTCACAAAAATAGAAGGAAGAAAAGTTCCCGTTTCCTGCTGTCTCATGTCCCCGGCCTATACAATATTTTTCTTCTGCAGACCCTTCAAAAGTCTGACCAAATCCTCGTTTCACTTGCATTATAAAGTACTGAGGATGCCATCTCTCTCCAATCCCAGGTCCTAAAGTCTAAGACAGTAGCGCAAACTAGTGCTGCCCGATTCAAGAAAAAAAAAATTTTCGATTCGATTCAGCCTATTGAATTGGTTTTTCGATTCAACTTTCCTGCCCAATTGGGTGTTTGTTTGTTGTTGTTTTTTCAAACATCCTGGTGGGTTTATTTTATAGCTGGTGCTGTGGTGTAAATAAAATAAAGAAACAAAAAGGACTTTTCCTCTCTGTTAAATCCTAGCTCACATTTGTGGTCTAACACCAGCTCTGGCAGGATACACATTTCAAATCTGACATATTGTAATCACAAAACAGAAAATAAAATTAGTTTTTCTACCTTTTGTTGTCTAGTTATTTTTCAAATCTTGTTGGTCCAAGGCTCTGGTTGTCTTCTGATAACTTGCTTGCCAGGGTCTCCTTCTTCCTTCTTTCTGCATGCTAACCATCCATCTGCTATCTCTGTCCTCCCCGTTTCCCTTCCCTCCCCAGGAGGTCTGGCATCTATCCTTTTTTCATCTCCCTCCACAGATCCATCTTTTCTTAACTACCCTTTCATCCAGCATCTCTCCCTCCTTCCCCAACACCCCAGGGTCTACCATCTCTCCCTTTCTTTTCCCAACTACCCTCCTATCCAGTATCTCTATCCCCCCCTCCACACCATCCCTTGTGTCCAACTTCTCTCCCTTTCTGTTCCTTCCCTCTCTAAAAACCATGGTCCATCATCTCTCTCCCTCTTCTCTATTTTCAGACCCAGTATTTCTTCCCACCCAAAGTCTGGCATATGCGCGTCTCCTGAACCCCCCCATTCCCTCCGTGTATTTCTACACCAGGGCCCCCCTCCCTGAAGGCCTGCACTCCCCCCCGAAAGCCTGCACCCCCCTTGAAGGCCTGCACCCCCCCTTGAAGGCCTGCTTGCCTGCCTGTCCCCCCCCTTGAAGGCCTGCCTGCCTGCCTGATCCCCTTGAAGGCCTATCCGCCCCTTGAAGGCCTGCACCCCCCGAAGGCCTGTCCCCCCTTGAAGGCCTGCCTGTCCCCCCCCTTGAAGGCCTGTCCCTCCCTTGAAAGCCTGCCTGCCTGTCCCCCCCCTTGAAGGCCTGTCCCTCCCTTGAAAGCCTGCCTGCCTGCCTCCCCCCTTGAAGGCCTGTCCCCCCTTTGAAGGCCTGCCTGCCTGTCTCCCCTTTGAAGGCCTGCCTGTCCCCCATTCTTGAAGGCCTGTCTGCCTGTCTGTCACCCCCTCCTCCTTGAAGGCCTGCCTGCCTGTCCGCCCACCCCGAAGGACCACTCGCCTCCCTGGCCTCCCTGCACCACCTATGAAGCAGCCCGCAGCGGGATCGCGATGTCAGCGATCCCTGCGCTGCTTCCTCCACCGCGGTCCCGCCCCTTCTCTGACGTCAGAGGAGGGGCAGGACCGCGGTGCAGGAAGCAGCGCCAAAGCAGCTCAGGGATCGCTGACATTGCGATCCCGCTGCGGGCTGCTTCATAGGTGGTGCAGGGAGGCCAGGGGGGCGAGCGGTCCTTCGGGGGTGGGGGGGACTGAACGGCAAGGTCGGGAGCACCCCCTCAGGGCTGGCATCCGGGGCGGACCGCCCCCCTTAGTACGCTACTGGTCTAAATCAGTATTTCAGGGCATAAAATCAGATTAGGTGTTAATTCCCTACTGCCCATCCCAAGGCAGAGCTTTTTGATTTAGAAACATAGGAACATGATGGCAGATAAAGGCCAAATGGCCCATCTAGTCTGCTCATCCGCAGTAACCATTATCTCTTTCTCTCTCCGAGAGATCCCACGTGTCTATCCCAGGCCCTTTTGAATTCAGACACAGTCTCTATCTCCACCACCTCTTCTGGGAGACTGTTCCATGCATCTATCATCCTTTCTGTAAAAAACAGTATTTCCTTAGATTAGTCCGGAGCATATCACCTCTTAACTTCATCCTATGCCCTCTCATTGCAGTTTTCTTTAAAATGAAAGAGACTCGACTCATACGCATTTCCATTACATAGGTATTTAAACGTCTCTATCATATCTCCCCTCTCCCGCCTTTCCTCCAAAGTATACAGATTGAGATCTTTAACTCTATCCCCATACGCCTTATGATGAAGACCACATACCATTTTAGTAGCCTTCCTCTGGACAACTCCATCCTTTATATATCCTTTTGAAGGTGCGGCCTCCAGAACTGTACACAATATTCTAAATGAGGTCTCACCAAAGTCTTATACAGGGGCATCAACATCTCCTTTTTCCCACTGGCCTTGCAACCTGTTTGGCCACCTTAAGATCATCACATATAATCACCCAAGTACCACTCTTCGGTTGTGCACATAAGTTCTCACCCTCTAAACTGTACCGTTCTCTCGGGATATTGCAGCCCAAATGCATGACCTTGCATTTCTTAGCATTAAATTATAGCTGCCAAATTTCAGACCATTCTTCAAGCTTTGCCAGGTTTTTCTTCATGTTATTCACACCATCCAGCTTGTCTACTCTATTGCAGATTTTGGTATCATCCACAAAGAAGCAAATCTTACCCAAAAATCCTTCAGCAAAATAATTTATAAAAATGTTAAAAAGAACAGGCCCAAGAACAGAACTTTGAGGCACACCACTGATAACAGCCCTTTCCTGGGGCTGGGGACGGGGCAGTGACGAGGACAGATTTTTCCCTGTGTCATTCTCTATGCTGAGGGAGGACAGCTGGATTCAGATTACAGAACCCTGCAAGGTTGGCACTTTGACTCCACCCATCCTTGAATTGAAGAACCGGTATGCAGTAGTGCTGCCCGATTCAGGGAAAAATTTTTTGATTCAATTCGATTCAGCCTATTGAATCGATTTTTCAGTTTGATTCAATTTTCCTGCCCAATTGAGTGTTGTTTTTTCAAACATCCTGGTGGGTTTATTTTATAGCCTCTTCACCCCCTTTGCCCTCTTCTACCCACACTGGCACTGTGGTATAAATAAACAAAAAAGACTTTTCCTCTCTCTTTTAAATCCTAGCTCATGTTCACGGTCTAACCACCAGCTCTGGCAGGATACACATTTAAAATGTATTGTAATCACAAAACAGAAAATACAATTATTTTTTCTACCTTTTGTTGTCTGGTCATTATTCAAATCATGTTGGTCCCAGTCTCTGGTTGTCTTCTGATAACTCGCTTGCCAGGGTCTTCTGCCCATTTGTCATTTCCTTCTTTCTCTGTGCTAACCATCCATCTTCCATCTCTGTTCTCCCCTTCCATTTTTCTTCCCTCTCCCAGAGATTTGGCATCTTTCCTTTTTTTCATCTCCATCCTCGCATCTGCAGCAATGGACCCCACCATTCCCAGATCCACCATCTCTCCTTTTCTCAACTACCCTTTCATTCAGCATATCTCCCTCTTTCCCCACCACTTCAGGGTCCACCAACTCTCCCTTTCTCTTCACAACTACCCTCATATCCAGTATCTCTATCCCCCCTCCACACCATCCCTTGTGCCCTTCTCTCCTTTTCTGTTCCTTCCCTCCCTAAATCCCATTGTCCACCATCTCTCTCCCTCTCCTCTGTTTTTAGACCCATTCTTTCCCACCCTCCCCCAATCCAATATATGCACCTCTCTTTGAACCCCCCTTCCCTCCCTCCCTCCGTGTACTTCTACACCAGCCCCCCCCAAAGGCCTGTATGTTCCCCCCTTCTATACAGCATCCTCCAACTTCACCTGGCCTCCCAGTCTTAGTTTCAGCTAATTACAGCAGCCTGCAGAGAGGATCGTCGGTGCTGTAGCGATCCTTGCAGGCTGCCATTGGCCTCCACAGCATGTCCCACCCCTCCTCTGACATCAGGGGCAGGATCACGGCAGAGAGAACGTGCTGCTGAGGATGACGGCAGCCTGCATGGATCGCTACAGCACCAGCGATCCTCTCTGAAGGCTGTGGTAATCATCTGAATGTAAGAGCGGAAGGCCAGGAGGAAAGCCGGAGGATGCTGCAAAGAGTAATGTGATAGATTCTCTATAAATCTTTAAATTTTCTTTGTATCTCCCTGTATTGCAGTGTCCAGCAAAGTTTCTCAAGTCACGGCACACTAAAGGTAGTGGCTGTGGCTCGAGGCACCTGGACGTACGCGGACATGCGTGACATCATCATGTCGATGTCCGCATGTGTGTGAAGACCCTCCATGCAGGCCCTGAGATGCCAGTGGGGGGTGCCAGAAAAGAAGAGGGCCAGAGAGAAAGATAGGTTCTGGCGCCCACTGATTGCCTACAAGACGTGCCTCTTGCCACGAGAGGCATGTCCTGTAGGCAGTCAGCTGGTGCCAGCGCCTCTCCTCCTCCCCAGAATACCGCAGCACACCTGAAATCTCAGGAGGCACACTAGTGTGCCTCGACACACAGTTTGAGATACACTGTTGTATTGTAATAAAGAGCTCCAAGTGGAGACAGAATCTCTGAGTTTCTTGGGATTTTCAATGCCTAAGCACTGCAGCACTTCCTGACTGACCCTCCCACCTCACCCCCTAAAGTAGGAGCGGCAGCAGCATTGGACGGCCAGCAAGAGGCAGTGCTACCGCTCCTGCTTTAAGAGACCTGAAGCAACAGGGAGGAGGGTTGGCCACTGAATCGGCAAGACCGATTTAAAAAAAAAAAAAGTGAATTGATTCGAATCAGAAATCAGGCAGCACTAGTATGCAGCCCTAGGTGGTATTCTCATCCATCCTCCCTTTCGAGGGTAAAGGCCAGGGCAGAGAAGCACGCATACTGGAGATGAATGTGTGGCCACGTGGATGGTGTCGTCAAGAGCATTTTGGCTTACTGGACCATGAGATGATTTTCCAAGGGCTGCTGAACAGGAATGGTATGCATCTATCAAAGAAGTGTCTTTGGCAGCAGGCTGGCTAATCTACTAAAGATGGCTTTAAACTAAAAATGATGGAGCAGGGTGATCAAAGCCCCTGTTTAAATATAAGCCCTCAGGTAAATAAATCACTGAATACCTCTACACTGAAGGGAAAAGGGGGCAATATCTGGAAAGCAGAATATACTAATGCTCAAAGTATGGGAAACAAGATTCTGGATCTAGAAGCTGTGATGGTATAAGATGAGTTGGATATAATGGTGATCACAGAGACATGGTTCACGGAGACCCATACTGGGATGTAGTTATACTGGGTTATAATCTGTTCAGGAAAGACATAACAGGAAGAAATGGAAGGGGAGTAGCATTATATGTTACAGATCATATTAAAGTTCCAAAAAACACTTTCACAAGAAAAATACAAAAAATGTCATATACAACATAAACAGTGCTGCTTTGGTTTAAATAGGATGTGTTTCAAAAAATGGAGGAAAAAGCCTCAGACTGAAGCCCTCCCACCACCACAATGGTGGTCCAAGGTGGTTGGATGATAACCTCACTGGCAAAAAACCTCCATTACACTCCCAAAGTATAAAAACCTTAAGCAGGGCTGTCTGTGCACGGTGATAGAGGAAAGTCATAATGCCACATTACAGAACCATGGTGAGACCTCACCTGGAATACTGTGTGCAATTCTGGAGGCCACATTACCGTAAAGATGTGCTTCGAGCTGAGTCGGTCCAGCGGATGGCCACTAGGATGGTCTCTGGACTCAAGGATCTCTCATACGAAGAAAGACTGGGCAAATTGCAGCTCTATACTCTAGAGGAGCGCAGGGAAAGGGGTGACATGATTGAGACATTTAAGTACGTCACAGGTCGTGTCGAGGTGGAAAACGACATATTCTTTCCCAAGGGACCCTCGGTCACAAGGGGGCACCCGCTCAAACTCAGAGGAGGGAAATTTAGTGGTGAAACCAGGAAGTATTTCTTCACAGAAAGGGTGGTAGATCACTGGAACAAACTTCCGGTGCAGGTGATCAAGGCCACCAGCGTGCTCGACTTTAAGAAGAAATGGGACATCTACGTGGGATCCCTAAGAGGGTCGAGTTAAGGAACTAGGTCATTAGCACTCAGACTTAATGGGGTGGGTCAGTAGAGTGGGCAGACTTGATGGGCTGTAGCCCTTTTCTGCCGTCATCTTTCTATGTTTCTAACTTATCTTCTGTTGATCGGTACACCGACGGTGGCCAGCGTTTCACGAGTCTGTAAAACAGAGTGTGTAAAACAATCCGATCAAACTTTTAACGGGACGCCGAAACGCATCTTCTGATCTTCTCTCTTGGACTTCCACCTGTCCTGCAACAGAAGCTTCATCTCAAACAGGACACGTGGAGGTCCAAGAGAGAATATTTTGTTTCAACAGCCTCTCCACACACTGCACCAACTGCTGCTGCCGCTGCCCAGCCCGTCAGTGCCCAGCTTGATGATAGAAGGGAAACAGGCTCCGCTACCAGATGGCTCTCACCTCTGCAACAGGAACTTCCCCTCTGCACTCCTCCAGCAATTTTGACATAGCATGTGTGGATCCCCCTGCAATCTTGCACATCATCTCAGCCTGTGTCTTGCCACTGTTCACTAAAATATCTAAAAAAGTTAACAGCTGGAGATTTAAAAAAAAAAAAAAAAAAGACTCACCATTACTCTGTTCTTCTCTGCCCCTATCAACTGTTCCTCTATAAGGAAATATTCTAGTAGCCATCACAAGGATATTAAAGAACAATTAAATGTAAAAATATCTCTATAATCGTTATAGCATTAAAACATTCCAGGTAACACTGTGCTTTATTTGGCTTTTCCAGCACTGCCTGGGAAGTTGCACAAGGCGAAACATGAGGTGTGTTGTAATGGCATTCCTTGCTGGGTCTTCATTAAATTGTTCTCTCTACCCTTATTTTAATGATTAACAAGGGAAAGAGGGCCCCAGTCATTACTGCCAAAAAAACAAAACAAAAAGTCCTGTTTTTAAAACTTATTTGTACTGCATATGCTGGGAGATCTTTCGGAGATGCATGTAGCCTGAATGGCTCGCTTGTGTATGAAACAAGTTTGCTCATGTACAAAGGTTTTGCCATCTGGCCAATGAGGTGATGGGGGGGGGGGGGAGTTCTGATCTGCTCAGGGCTGAAACTTTTTTTTTTTTTTTACATTCATATTTATTAAATTTTCAGGAAAATACAATCAAGTACAATAATGCAGCATAGAAGCAAAACTGTCATATACAACAAAACAAACAGCAAAGACTGTCACAGAGGTCAACAATTTAAGTAACTATCCAGCCCTGCACTCAGCCCTTTCCCCTCCCATCCCAGGAATGCGAGGGAAAAAGATAACAAAACTCACATGAGGGGCAACCAAGACATGGCTGCGTGCATGTGGGGTTAAGGTATCCAAAAAGAGCTGCCAAATAGTAAGCAACACTCGTCCCTGTTTAGTATCCCAGTCAGACAGATTCATGGATTCCATAGTCAGGAGGTGTAGCATATGCGAGCGCCAGTGGCCATAAGTAGGACTCAGGGGACCTACCCAAAGAAAAAGAAGGACCTTCAGGCCCGAGAGAGTCGCCCGTCGAAGAAAACCCTTAAGAACTCCGGCTATAGGATGTTGAAGGTCAAAAAGCTAAAACAGACTATAACTATTACAGTGCCATCTGGTTTGCCAAATACAGCCAAAACTTAGAGAAGACAGCAGACCAGAAAGTTCGCACCAGGGGACAGTCCCAAAACATATGTGACAGGGTGACTTTAAGGTAAGCGCAAGAGCCCGCAGAGATGAGTGTTGCTCTATACACATGCCAAGGCCCTATTCAGGGCTGGAACTTTAAGGAGCTGGTATCATATTATGAAGAAAAAGTTCAAATCAAAATTAAAAAGCTACTTATTCAGGGATGCCTTTAATTAATTTGATTTCGGAGTCCATCCAACACTTCCACCCGAAGGCAGGCAAGCACTGATCATAAATAATATCCTTATGTTTCATTCGTTCTTTGTTCTCTTTCCTATACCAAGTTGTAGTTCTTCCCTCCAAATTTTTGGTCCGATTATTTCCATATCAAGGCCGAGAATCAACATATGGTTAAATTATACATTCACTGAACACCGATGAAAACTGATCCCAAAATGTCCTTCCAACAAAGGCAGAAGAAAAATGTATTTTCAGCTTAGAAGATGCTAACTTATTCTTGGACATATGTGGGGTTTCTCATTGCCTGTCTCAGCTGCGCAGGCAGTTTGGTGGTGGTTTTGGGAGCCTTGTTCTCCTGCCGTCAAACTTGTCCCCAAGGCGACCGGCATTGGCCCACACACAGTTTGCCGGTGGCCAGCCAGCCCCCCCACCCTCCCCCCGATGCGGCTTCCTGTTTCTGGTGGAGGGAGCGGGAAGCCGGAGAGGGAACATGGTGGGATCGCGCTGTGGTGGCTTGTGTGGATTGCTGCCTTTGCCAGGGATCTTAGAGATGCTGTCAGCCTTAACGTCTTTCAACTTTGTGGTGGAGCTCCCCTGACAGGCTGCAGTGGTGATGTGCATTAGTTTTGTGGATGTGAGAAGGCATGCGGCCACTCTACTCGCCATGAGTGGAGACATGGCAGCGGACGGGCGAGCAGAAGTGAGGAGAGGGCGCCAGCGCCAAGGGCAGTTCTCATGCCTGCTTCAACCCTGAGCAGCATACAGCTCTTTGGACCGATGAACGTTACTTCCTTCAGGAAGCACAACAAATGGATAGTAACTGGACACTCATGAAGATGGGTCTTAAGAAGATGCTAACTGTTGAGATGTACATCTCCGATGACCTTTGTATTTTAGTTAGTTCAGGAAAAACCCAGACATGTCCTCTTTTTAGAGGACTGTTCAGGTGCCTGGCCGGACCTCTGAGCTTGTGCGGATGACATAACCCACATCTGCGCATGCTCCTGCCTCTCCAGACGCAGCCAGAGCTTGCTGGGAAAGAAGAAAGGAGGTTTGTGGGGCAGGGCTGAGGGCAGAACAGGGTGGGGCAAGAGGTTGAACTGGGAGGGGCTGGGGCAGAATGGTGCAGAGCCGCAGGCAGAACTGGGCAGGGCCAGGGCGGGGCAGAGCCGGAACAGGGCAGGGCCATTTGTCCTGGATTTTGCGCCCCACAATATTTCTGTTTCTCTGACATTGCATTGCATGCAGACTCGTATCTTTGGGTTCTCATTTCTACTTTTATCTGCACATTTCTAAATTGTGGTTATTTACCCCCAAATTGTATAAAAAGTGCTAAAAATTTCACACTCAATTTAATCGAATAACAGGCTGTCAAAACCAATAATTGGCTTCTTAACCAGCAATTGGTGCTAATTAAAATCAATGACATGCTATACATGTAAATTTAGCCACTGGATCTGTGGCTATATTTTAAGTGCAAAGCAAAAAAGGGGAAGCGGAAATGGGTAGACTGGAGGTATTAATTATAGAATATAGGCCTCTGCACTAAAATTTAGGCCCAAGCATTTGTACCACAGACGGTTTCCTCAGTGCAAATGGCCATTCGTAAATTTACTTGCAGTTCCCGGACATAAGCACTGTTCGATAAACCGTGCCTAATTTTAAGCGCAGCTTACAAATTAGCTCTAAATTTACATTTCCTACCCTCCATCGACAAGTTCAAGGCGGACCTGAAAACATTTCTTTTAATTTTCCTCTCAATGTACAGTGCTGAGGGTATCTTGTCAAATGGAAATTCCCTAATATTCCCCCCTCCTTTCTTTCTTTTATATTATGTAGTTCCTCCCCCTGTCCTTCATGTCGTGTCCGTCTGTTACGTTTTAATTATGATTTTATTGTATCTAATATATGCACATCAGTGTATTTTAGATTGTAAGAGTTGTAAAATTGTAATAAACTTGAAACTCTTTCTTCTGTGCTGATTTTTTGGGGCACCATATATAGAATTAACCCCTAGGGAACTATTCTGGTAATTCGGCGGTCCTGTATGGCAACATCTCCCTCCACTCCTTCCCAGGACAGCACTGGGATCCCCTAAGTGTACACATTTGCATATATATGCTAGCAGGGCTACGGTAGTTGTAATCAGAAGCAATTTTAGGTGAAGTCGGAGTCAGGGTAAGTAAAAATGTACTGACTAACTCAAGCTTCAAAATAAGAAGTGGAGATGAGGTTTGTGTGGTAGTGTGGCTTGGGCAGAATGGGACGGGCCCACATGCCCTCTTTTTTCCCCATCAAAAAGATGGTAACCCTAACGTGGCATAAATGCACAAGGTGAATCTCATTCATTTGAGTTTTCATTTTTAAAACTGGTTTATTGATTTTGTATAAAACATCTTACAGAAAGTGCAATAAAATAACATTCCTTAAAAGCACTTGTGTACTATACACGAAACACAAAATAAACAACCCCCCTCCCCCCTCTCTGGATTTGTATATAGGAGACCTTTAATTTAATTTAGCAGGTTCAAGAATATCTCTAAAGCTGTTTAACAAATTAATCTAATGGATCCGCAGATTCCTATGAATTTTGGAATTCATTCACTTTTTCTGCATGCATTTTTTCATATCAATAATACAAGCATAGAGTCTCCCACCAAAACGGCATATTTAACCGATCCCATTGCTTCCAATTCCTAGTAATCATTTGTAAAGCCACTCCTGTCATAAGATGAAGAAGTTTAACCTTGGAAGTACTAAGCGGGCTCTTATTCATAATTGAAGTACCGAACAAAATAATTCCATACGATAATGGAATAGGAACTTCAAGAATATAAATTATTTTGCTCCATATGGACTTCCAGAACCCAAAAATTAAAGGACACTGAAATAAAAGATGATCTAACGTTCCGATTTCTAATTGGCAATGTCAGCATATATTGGAACATGTAGAATCTATTAAATAGTATAAATCAGGGGTGCCCACACTTTTTTGACTTGCGAGCTACTTTTAAAATGACCAAGTCAAAATGATCTACCAACAATAAAATTTAAAAAAACACAAAGCACACTGTACACAGAGAAAATGTTAATTATCATTTGTATTTGGGGGTTTTATCAGAGGTCAAGGCAGATGACTTTAAAATATGCAATGTCACCCTGCGCTAAAAAACGCTATTGCAGTTTTAGTAAGAGGGGGCCATAGTGCAAAATATAGACAGCAGATATAAATTCTCAAAACGGACATATTTTGATCATTAAATTGAAAATAAAATCTTTTCCTACCTTTTTGTCTGGTGATTTCATGAGTCTCTGGTTGCACTTCCTTCTTCTGTAAAGCCAATTTTCTTTCTTTCTGCCTTTCTTTCTCTCTCCCCCTGCCCCCCCCTCTTTTTTCTGCCTTTCTTTCTCTCTCCCCCTGCCCCCCCAAGCCATTGTGCCGATTTCTCCACTTCCCCGATTCTTTCCCTCCCCCCACCCCCAAACCACTACACCGATTTCTCCCTGCTTCCCTGAGCTAGGCCTGGCGCGTACAAGCGCCGTGCCCACAAGACTTCACCTCCAACGTCAATTCTAACGTCAGGGAGGAAGTTCCAGGCCAGCCAGGCAGCGATTGGCTGGCCCAGAACTTCCTCTCTGACGTCAAAATTGACATCGGAAGTGAAGTCCTGTGAGTCCGGTGCTTGTACACGCCAGGCCTGGCTTGGGGAAGTAGTAGGGAGAAAAAGATCACAAAAGCAACGCGATCGACTTGTGTTGCCTTTGTGATCTACTGGTCGATCGTGATCAAAAAGGTTGATCATGATCGAACAGTAGATCGCAAAGGCAACACGAGTCGATCGCAGAGCCCATCCCGGGCTCCATGATAGACACACATTGCCTTTATGTTCTACCTGCTTCCTGACCCCGTAAAGAAGACGCTAAAGCGCCAGGCCGACCAACCTTCCCCACCCGATGTCAATTCTGACGTTGGAGAGGAAGTTCCAGGCCAGCCAATTGAAAGGAAGCTCCAGAATGAGAGGGCATAGGATGAAGTTAAGAGGTGATAGGATCAGGAAGGAAATATATTATTACATAAAGGGTGGTAGATGCATGGAATAGTCTCCCGGTAGAGGTAATAGAGAGAAAGACTGTGCCTGAATTCAAGAAAGCATGGGACAGGCACTTGGGATCTCTTAGGGAGATTAAGAGAGAGTGGATGGGCAGACTGGATGGGCCATGTGACCTTTATCTGCCATCATATTTCTATACAAAAGATGACTTTACAGTTTCCACTCCACAGGTCCAGTTGGTGGGATTTAACCACAGGAAACCGTAACTTCCAAATCAGCTCTTGCACTGGTCATTTGATGTGTTCTGACCAAAATACAAAAGAACCCCACCAAGAATCTGGTCTTAAATCTCTTCTGGAGTGAGGTCACATTGCCTAAGATCATCCTCCAGACTTGACTTGGCTTCTGGAAAACTACAGGAACCCCAAAGGCTAGAGTCCTTGACAGTTTTTCAGAGGTGCCAGGTAGTTCTACTGTTCCCTTGGTAACCCAGGTGCAGATCACTTTTTTCCCCACAGGTCACAAGTTAAAAATCTTCCAATTGTTTTAATAATTATCACCCCCTCCCCTGTAAACTAACTGCCACACACTGTATGCAGCTCTAAAAATTAGAGTTGCCCTGCACACATCCTGGATACAGAAACATACAGCACTGTTCTATGATAACATAGAAACTCTTCGTCTTGGCAATCATGGAGAAATGCATGCACCAATAGGCTAGACATCATACCCTGCCTAGTTTATAACATTACAGAAAACCCCACACAGGAAGAAAAAGTCAATACTGGGAGGAAAAAGACCTCCGATATGATTCATAGTTCTTAAAAAAAACTCCCATTATTATCTGGAAGAGTTTTCCTTTTCTTCCTGCAAAAACTTACTGTTCAATGTTTCAATACTTCAATAGTCCCAAATTCCAACACAGCTGTGCTCATTTTTTTTAAAAAAAAAAGCTCCTCTCTCTGCCCCGCTGACACAGGACTCCCCGAAGCAGCTTCAGGGAGCCCTGCGACTCAGCAGGGCAGGGAGAGCAACTAGCCTGACAGGAGGGAGGAGCTATTCTTAGCGATTGCTCTTCTGAGCAAGCACCAGGCACAGTTCCTCTCCCTCATTGCCGCTGATTCTCTTCACGATTAGCATGCATATAATTTGTATGCTACTGTGCTACATTGCTAATAAAGAAAAAAATTGCTTCCACCACAGTATTTGTCTGGAGCTTTGTGCATGTGGCCCAGAGTGTCTATGTACAAAGCAGGTTTCCAAAGTATCCCTCCCCAAACACCTTCAGGGAACTTCCATCTCTTCATGAGAACCATTAACCAACTGCTTGGGCCGGCTCTGGTGAGGTCTCCAAACTATTTTTCCTTCCATCTTAGGGAGTTTCCCTATCAGAGACGCCAGCTCATTCCCAGGTGGAACTTGGAATAATTCAGAAGCTCTGGGGTGAATCGTATGAGGAGCTTTCTCCCCAGCGGGTCCTGCAGTTCCATCCCATCTTTGTAGTGTCTGTGACAAGGATACAGTTACCATATTTGTGAAGACAGAAAAAGAGGACACATGACCTCTCCCATACTCCACCGACAGCTCCACCCACACCGCATCCAATGTCCGCCACCTTTCACCCATTTCCTTGGTCCCTTTTCCCATTCTCTGTACCCTTTTAGTGCTTCTCTCCCTTCCTCCTTCCAACCCTCTTCCATGGTTGCCTCTCTCTCTCCTTTCAAGCCCCCTCTCCTGTCAGTGCTTATCTCTTCCTTTTCTCTTTCCTTCCAACCTCATCTCCTGCTTTTCTTTATCTCCTCTCCCATCCAGCACTACTCTACTCCATGTTCTCTCCAACCCTCTCCCATCCCCTCCCAATATTGATTCTTCAGCCCTCCTTCCTCCATTTCAGTTGCTGCTTCCCTTCAAGACATCTCTCTCTAGCTTCTGACTCCCCCACTGGCTTCTTGCTTGGCAGGACTACCAATAAAGGGAGACTTAGGCTTGGATGCACTAAAATGGTCATTAAGAATAGAGTTACCAGATTTTGTATCTGGAAAAAGAGGACACATGTCCCCACCCCATTCCATTCAAGATAATGAAGGGAATAGATTTAGTAGATAAAGACAGGTTGTTCACCAAGGTAGAGAGAATGAGAGGGCACTCTCTAAAGTTAAAAGGGGATAAATTCCATACAAACATAAGGAAGTTCTTCTTCACCCAGAGAGTGGTAGAAAACTGGAACGCTCTTCCGGAGGCTGTTATAGGGGAATACACCCTCCAGGAATTCAAGACAAACTTAGACAAGTTCCTGCTGAACCAGAACGTACGCAGGCTAGTCTCAGTTAGGGCACTGGTCTTTGATCTAAGGGCCACCACAGGAGCAGACTACCACTGGTCTGACCCGGCAACGGCAATTCTTATGTTCCAGGCCTATCCTGTTCCACCCCTAGGCCCTAGTCCCAGGCAAACCTTGTCTCTTCGGGCCAAGTTTGGAGTGCATCTGTGCATGTGCAGATGGAACACAATGACATTGCATGCATGCGCACATGCATGTGACATTACCGCATCACATCCATGCATTCGCAGATGCACTCCAGACTCGGCCCTGATCTTAACAACTTTTCAAAACCCGGATAAAGTGCCAGGTTTTGAAAAGCCATCTGTACACCTGGACAGTCCTCTAAAAAGAGGACATGTCTGGGTAAATCCGGACTTTTGGTAACCCTAGTTATGACTATGTGGGCTGCTGTGGGCTGAATTTTTTGTCTGATTTTAAAACAGTGATCAATTTTCCAATGACACTGCATGAAATTACTTTTGCGGAGGTCTGCCGTAATCCCACCCCGCCAGTCGTTGGAAAACAGACTGTAACACATACACAGAGCCCATAGGGGAAGCCCAAACAGCTGAGATGCAGGGAAGCCCTGAAGCAGCCTCCTGCTAATCAACTATTTGGGGCAGGAAGCCTTTTTTTTTTTTTTAATTGGCACAGATGTTGTGCATGTGTTACTCACACACAATATTTGGCCCCATATAAAAAGTCTGTTGCCCCCCTCACCAATGACGGCCCTCCCAAATGCCCCCATGTGGATCATGCCACACGGAAACTCCCCCCCCCAAAGATTGCAGGCACCTAGACACATACTCCCCGCAAAGATTCTTGGTAGGAGGGATGCCCACTCCCTCCTGCCTCTGCCACTTGGTTCTCCTCACACCACCCAACCTGTCCCTTATTTTGAAGAAGAGAGCAGGAAGGATACCCAGTCTCCTGCATCAGGCCCAGTTCTCCAAAATGGTGGGCCTTTCCCTTCCCTGTACATTCTGGGATGTAATGGGCGAGACCTAAGGTACCTGAGCCAATCAAGGCCTTAGGCACCTCCCAGTGTATCCTAGTATGTACCGGGCAGGAGCCTCTGGCCTTGATTGGCTCAAGAGCTTATGGAAGGGGCCTTAGGCGCCTGAGCCAATCAGGGTTTTTGGACCCTTACATTCCATCAAAAATTACAAAGACTAGGAGACACTTGATTAAGTTATAGAGAAATACTTTTAAAACCAATAGGAGGAAATTTTTTTTCACTCAGAGAATAGCTAAGCTCTGTTTCAAGTTTTTTAAAGAATTGTATAAACCGCCCAATCGGTCTTCTAGGCGGTGAACATTACATTAAAAACATGTATGGGGTAACTATACATCAGTTAAAACAATAATCATTGTTAAAAACATTTAAAAACAATGCATAACAAACAGGAACCAAAAAAAGGGAAAGAAGGGTAGAACTACAATTTATCAAGTAAAAGAGAGAACATATAGGGAAAGAACAATAAGGGAGGGAATAAAACTATGTAGCCCTAAAAAGGCCATTTAGGTCTCAAAAGCATCAAGAAAAGAAATGTTTTTAAATTTGTCTTAAAATGGTGAAGAGTTGATTCTTCACATAAGTGGACCGGAATATTATTCCAAAGAGATGGAGCGCTGACAGAGAAAATGGTGGACCTCATTGTGTTGATAATCTTCAAAGATGGAACAGATAAGATTTTTAGAAGAAGATCTGAGAATCTTAGAGGAACTATAGGGAATAAGAAGGTTAAGGTTAGTAAAATAATTTTATATGTGATTTCAACCGGCAGCCAATGAGCTTTATAAAGGAGGGGAGTAACATGGTCCAACTTCTTAGCGTTAAATATGATCTTAACTGCAGTGTTTTGTATAATTTGGAGTCTTCTTATTTCTTTTTTAGTTATGCCACTCAGGATTTTGTAGACTTCAATCATATCTCCCCTCACCCATTTCTTTTCCAAGCTGAAGAGCTGTAACCGTTTTAGTCTTTCCTCATATGAGAGGAGTTCCATCCCCTTTATCATCTTGGTCGCTCTTCTTTGAACCTTTTCTAGCGCCACTATATCTTTCTTGAGATAAGGAGACCAGAATTGAAGCAATACTCCAGATGAGGTTGCACCATGGAGTGATACAGGGGCATTATAACATTCTTAGTTTTGTTAACCATCCATTTTAAAATAATTGCTAGCATCCTGTTTGCTTTTTGGGCTGCCACTGCACATTGGGCAGAAGGTTTTATCATATTGTCTACGATGACTCCCAGATCCTTTTCTTGGGTGCTAACTACCAAGGTGGACCCTAGCATCCAATAACTATGATTAGGGTTATTCTTCCTAATGTGCATCACTTTGCATTTGTCTATATTAAATTTAATCTCCCACTTGACTGCCCAGTCTTCCAATATCCTAAGGTCTGCCTGTAATTTTTCACAATTCACATGAGTTTTAACAACTTTGAACAGTTTAGTGTCATCTGCAAATTTAATCACCTCACTCGTCGTTCCAATTTCCAGATCATTTATAACTAAATTAAATAGCATTGGTCCCAGTACAGACCCCTGCAGCACTCCACTGTTTATTCTCCTCCAGTGAGAAAAATTACCATTTAACCCTACCCTATGTTTTCTATCTGATAACCAGTTCCTTATCCAGAACTGAACTTTGCCATCTATCCCTTGACTCTAATTTTCTAAGGAGCCTCCCGTGAGGAACTTTATCAAAAACTTTCTGAAAATCTAGATACACTACAACAACTGGCTCACTTTTATCCACATGTTTATTCCATACAGTACAATAAAACATTTTAATAGGCAGCCAAGGGGGCAAGTGCAGTTGAGATATACACCTGGGGCAAGATGAGTAATACAAAGTAATTGGAATAAAAAGACGGGTGACTAAAACTGAAGGCAAATTGCATGTTCCATTGATTAAAATATAAAACACTAAACTGTATTAGGTGCAGAGTGAGTAGATAGTTATAACTAACTGCAGAAAAGTCAACAACAGGTACTGTAGGTTAGAGCTAACACCTGAAAGTGCAAGAGAAAATCATTTCAGGGGGATTTTGAAAACATATGTCTAAAAATAAAACTCAGAATAAACTCTGGCAGATGGTAAATGTATTAATTTTCTAGGAGTTACCGACGAAAAAAACAGTGCAAGCTGATTTTGTTGATCTTCAAAGGACATAGAAATAAAATAAAACTTTTGTACTTGACTCCCCCACTTCCACATCAAAACAATGCAATGAGGTCATTGCTTATAGATCCCAATCCAGAGCTGTACTGAAGGGGGCTTTCTACCAAATTGCATTCCAATGGGTTTAAAACAACAAAGAGCAGACATAAATCAACTGTAGATGTAACGAACCAAGAGCCTAATTCAATAAAGTAATTTTCCATAGGCACAGAATATAAGAACATAATGCAGGCCTCGCTGAGTCACACCAAGATCCATCAAGCCCAGCATCCTGTCTCTGACAGTGGCAGGTCCAGGTCACAAGTACCTGACAGATCCCAAAATATACATCAGTTTCTCACAACTCATTTTCAGACATGAGCAATAGCTCTCTCCATCTGCCACACTATTAATTTTTGCTATGAACTTATCTCCAGGAATTTGTCCCAACCTCTTTTGAATTCCGATATGTTAGTCACCTTGACCACACACCCCTGCAACAGACTCCAAAATGGTCTCTTGAAATACATACTGTCTACACCTCATGCAAACTTGTGACCCTGCAATTTCTCTTTTTAATTTATTTCTAACTAATTTCCTAATTTTATCATTGTGTAGCCATGGATGAACATTATGCACTAGGTAAGAGGCACAAGGTGCTTGTGTTCACCATGACTGCTAGTGTGGTATAAACGTTTTCAGTGATGTAGGTATCAATTAGATGGGTTTGCAGTCCCTAACTTATAGGGCTGCCTATATTAAAGGGTAATAGTGTGATAAAGAAGTTTAAATCAGTAACAGTGGCTTAAAATGATTATTTTCTGTTTCCAGTCCTAGGCATTGGGACTGTAGGTTTTATGACAGTTGGGGTTTGAATAGTCTGCACCTGGAAAAGGGAGAAGTTGTTATTGGAACAAGTTTGCTGGCTCCTATGAAACTGCCCGGCTTCCTGTTCAATGGTGGGGGGGGGGGGGGCAGGGAATTTCTAGAAGCTCAGCTTACTGAAAGACCAAGACAGCTCTTGGATAGGGTTACCATATTTATGAAGTTAAAAAAAAAAAAAAGGAAACAAACCCTGACCTTGCCCCGCCCCAACTCTAAAATAAATACAGCAGAAAGATAGGTTAGATATAGGCCTCTGACTGTTTCACATCATTTTAGCCACAGCTCAATTACTTTGTGTCAGTTCTTAAAGTGCCAGAAACAGGAAAAGCCATTAAGGCAGGTTACAAGAAAAAAAACCTCAAGAAACCAAATATGCACAGAAGGAATAAAAAAAAAAAAAAAAGAGGACACCTGGCCCTGCCCCATTCTGCCCCCAGCTAAACCTCCTTTCCCCTTCCTCGAGGTTTGGAGTGCCTCTACATATGTGTGGACATTGATGCAATGATATCATGCGCATGTGCACATATGATGTCATCACGATGTCCACACATGTGCAGAGTGCTTCCAGACGCAGGCCCGAGCTCAGGGACTTCCAAAACCCGGACAAACTGCTGGAATCTTAAAATAATATTTCCAGTAAATGTTTGATTTAATGAGAAATGCTGCAAATTCAACCTGCTTGTGGGCTGTTGAGCTGAGGTGTATAATGAGAAGACAGTGAAGGAGGATACAGCTGAGTGTGTGTGAGTTGTGGGTCAAGAACTTATCTGATACCTGCTGGTTCTCATGATTTATTGAGATTTCTAAATTAAATTTGGAGTTATATTTCAAAGGAAAATTTATAGGAATTTTTAAAGTGTATTTCAGAATTTAAGCTGGATTTTTGTGACTCTTGCTGCTACAAATAAGTATTAAGTATAGGTAAATAGATAATTTTAATCCTTTCACTGTGTAAGACCACTGATTGAACTCAGATCAATAATAATAAAACCCTAAGCGCACATGTGCACTCCTACCTTCATGATCCCTGCCTCCATGATCCGTAGCTCCGTGGCAGAGACATGGTAGTAGCGGCACGTGTGGCGGTTTTCAGCACGTTTGCGGTGCTAATAAAACCCTAGCTGCTCATTTGAAACTCCATGCCTCCATATGCGCAGTAGAATAGAACCGTTGAGCAGGGAGGAACTGCTGAGCAAGGGAAGCATCTCAACGCAGTAGCAGCAGGAACCGCTGAGCAGGGAAGCGTCACAGCGCAGTGGAACTGCCGAACAGGGAGGAACCGCCGAGCAGGGAAGTGTCTCAGGGCAGTGGCAGAAGCCCTGATCTGCTAACTCCCCATTCCTTACCCATAGCAGCAGTGACAGCGCTGTAAACAGGCTGTTCGCAGCAAGTCCTGGCAGAGTCTTTCCTCTGCCGTATCACTTCAGATGCGGTAGAGGAAAGGCCCTGTTGGGGTTGGCCACAAACAGCCTGTTTACAGCGCTGCCACTGAAGAAAGAAAGAAAGACTTACAGACAGACAGGGAGACAGAAAGAAAGAAAAAGATAGACCGGGCAGGGAGAGAGACAGACAGAAAGAAAGGGGGCAGGGAGAGAGAGAAAGAAAGATAGAGGGGGCAGGGAGAGAGAGAAAGAAAGAAAGACAGCGGGAGGGAAAGAGACAGAAAGAAAGAAATTCTACACATCTATTCTAGCACCCGTTAATGTAACGGGCTTAAACACTAGTTGTCTAATATTATTGGTGTTTAAAGCAAATGTTTTGCATTTAATTTAGTATTCAGCTGTTTTACAGCTGCAGTGCATTCCTGCAGCCTTTTCTGATAACTAATCTGCTGAGACCTGCATAAACTATTTTTGAAAGCTAAATGTTGTTTTGAGAACTGAAGGTCTAAAACCTTAAGAGCGATCTCTTCTTGTCTTAAAATTCTAAGAAGTTCTGTGGTGCAGGATGTTTCCAGTCAGTATTGCCGATATACTATTAGGCTCTGTGTGAGGAAGTTGTGAGACTGTGAGGTAACTATTGAGAAGTTTAATTATTTCTGAATCAAAAATATTTGGATATACAGATAAAGCTGAGGTGGCTTAGATATTGTGTGAATGTATGTATTGAAACTCTGTGAACTTATTTTATATCGGAAACTTTTTTTGGGGGGGAGGGAGGGTCATGGGAGGATCAGCTTAGGGATTGCAAAGGGCCCCTAAAGGGGATTCAAGTGCAAGTTGGATGCACACCTCCTTGCAATGCTGAGCGAGACTTAAGAGTCCAAATGAGCCATTTAAGGGTCTTAACGAGCGATAATTGGCACATGGATTTGGATGTCACATAGAAGGTGCCTCCACAATTTCATGGACGCCCATTGGGAAAACTCATGCCTAACAGAATAGGCGTGGGTGTGGAATGGGTGTGGTCTGGGCAAAGCTTCAATATGGTTGTCCTTCGATTCATTTGCCTAACGCTAAGTGACCTAGGAAGTCCATTTCATGCCTACATTGTAGGCGAATGAAAACCAGGTCTACATTTCAGCATAGTTTGGGCTTCAAATAGACCTGAGTTCTATGGACAGAACTTAGGCACGGTTTGGACGTCCTTAATGCAATCTGCTAAATAGCTCTCTGGGTTTTTATTTTTGCTTTATTAAGCTCAAAATACATTTAATAAGGCACCACATTAACAGGGCACATCAAAACAGATATATTGCATGCAAAACCTTCTATTTTTGTGGACAAACAGCACAATGCTATTTGTTAATTAGAGGAAAAGATCCATTAACTGAAGCGCACTACATTAATAACACAGCTTTATGTTTCTTGCTAAAAAAATTACCCTTTTTTCTGACTAAACAGTGTTTCAATCAGCTCATTCTTTGTAAAGCAAAGAACGCACATGAAAAAATATATAGATTGCATAAATAACTTCATTTGCAACAGCTTACAAACTGAAAAAAAACAACAACTCAAAAACAGACCTTAGCATGGCTTCTACTTCATTGCAAATGGACGTGTGCAGCTGTACAGTGCTGACCTCATTGTGAGATCATTAAGGTGCACCTGCAAGGTAGAGTGCCACAACTAAAATATGTGTTGGAATTTGAACCTATGACCTCTGGAAGATGGGAACAGGGCTTTTACCTATTGACCCACAGCAGCTTCCAGTAGTAGTAATCTTCCTCACATCTGATATGATAGCTTAGGGATGAAGTTTAATATAGACAAATGCAAAGTGATGCATCTGGGTACGAAAAACAAGGAATATGATTATAAAATGTTAGGCAAGAGCGAACAAGAAAGGGACCTGGGGGTACTGATAGACAGGACCCTGAAGCCATCGGCACAATGTGCAGCGGCGGCAAAGAAAGCGAACAGGATGTTGGGCATGATAAAGAAGGGTATTATGAGTAGATCGGCGGACGTCATAATGCCGCTTTACAGAGCAATGGTCAGACCACACCTGGAGTACTGTGTCCAACACTGGTCTCCTTACCTAAAGAAGGATATAACCCTGCTGGAGAGGGTGCAGAGGCGAGCCACAAAGCTAGTAAAAGGTATGGGAAATTTGAGCTACAAAGAACGCCTCAGAAAACTAAGCTTGTTCACCCTTGAGAAGAGAAGACTGAGAGGGGACATGATAGAGACTTTTAAAATACTAAAAAGTTTCGACAAAATAGAGCAAGAAGCATCATTATTGACGTTGTCAAATGTGACTTGGACGAGAGGTCATAGACTGAAATTGAGGGGCGACAGGCCCAGGACAAATCTCAGAAAGTTCTGTTTTACACAGCAAGTGGTGGACGCTTGGAATGCTCTCCCAGAGGAGGTAGTGACGGAAACCTCCATTATGGGATTCAAGTGCAAGTTGGATGCACACCTCCTTGCAAATCACATTGAGGGATACGGGAAAATAAGGTCTTCATCAGAGAACACCTAGGTCTTAAACAGGGAACACTTGGATTGGCCTCCGTGTGTGCGGGTCACCGGACTAGATGGACCAAAGGTCTGATTCGGTGAAGGCATTTCTTATGTTCTTATGCTAAGCTACATATGATCTTCTCAGGTATTTTCACCTTCACATTACTGGGATCACTAAGCTCTCATGGTAGGAACCCCCACAACTGAAAGGAAGCAGCTGTGGCTCACTGGGTAAAAGCCCTGTGCTCATCTTCCAGAGGTCATGGGTTCAAATCCCAGCACATGGAGGACATGTCTGGGGAAATCAGGACGTCTAGTACTCCTACCCTCGAGGCGTTTAAAAACTACAAAAAGCAAACCAGCTCTCTATTCTCCAGACACCTGAAGGGTTTCTGGCTAGCTGAACCCCTTATTCCAAGGGTTTGGATGTTACAAACAGAGTGTTATATCAGTAAGTGGGAACTCGTGTGGAAAGTTTTATCCGAGTTCACCAGGGTTCAACACCACCAAATGCACCAACGTGCTTGGCAGACATTACCCACTCACATCATTTTAAAACACTCTGTGGGCTAATCTAAAAATCTGTAATTCATAGTGCAAAAGTTTTTTTAAAAACTGCTTTTTTTCTTTAAGTTATAAATTAATGCAAGAATTGTTATCAATCGCCCAAAACCCTGGTGTCTATATAGTGTGGAGAATTAAATTTAAATAGGATTGAAATAAATAAATCAACAATTCAACAGCGCTTTTAAATGATATTGGTGAAAAGCTCCTGAGAAGTATAAAGCCTGGTGAATTTTAAACCCTTAATAAAATGGCTGAAATACAGGAACTTATCTGCAAACCGCTGTTTTGTTTTTTTTCATGCGGGGTGCCAACCGATTGCCTTACAGAGCCCCGTTTCGTATCCTTCGTCAGGGGCAACTTCAGGGGCATCTTCCAAAGCAGTACGGTGCCCCGCGGAGAATCAGCTTTTGATCCGTACTGCTTTGGGAGATGCCCCTGAAGTTGCCCCTGACGAAGGATACGAAACAGGGGTAAAGCTTCTGAGCCGGCAGCGTGCAATCGCTGCACCCGCCTGGCCTTTCCCTTCCTCTTCTTATGGCAGCATTGAGAGACCAGGCACATCGGCAGTGGGCGGCAGTCAAAATAAGGTAATGGCGGGGTTGGGTATTCGCTCCATAGGATGCACCCTTTTTTCCATCCACTTTTTTTGGGGAAAAAAAGTGCGTCTTATGGAACAAAAAATACGATAAATTTGAGAGCAACAAACTGAACCCTAATAATAGGACTAACATGAAACAGTAACAAAATGTACAACTTTAACAGCACTGAGATTCAAACAACAGAGATATAATATTATGTCAGCATAATACTTATGAAATGCCTAATAAGTACACATTAGGACAGTCAATCACCTTTCTGAAGAGATTCACCCAAGGCAGATATGACCGATCCTAACAATTACATTCAGGAATTTTCAGGCTATTGACCCCTGCGCTTCTCTGACATTATCTCCCCCTTCTCTCAAACACTACTGTAAATAGGGAAGTTACTTTACCAGAACCCCCCCACCCCCACCCCGACTCTGCACCCAGCCCCGTCCTCCTACCTCCTCTGGCTTGGTGGTCCAGAGGTGCAGTGGGCAGGAGTGAGCTTTCCATGCTACTGCCCTGCTGCTAACCCGGCGGTCGTGGCTGGTTTCTTCTGCTGCTGAGCAATAATGAGTGGGAGCATGCTTTGGCGCTCCTGCTCGGCACTCAGCAGTTTCTTTTACTGACTCCCGCAAATTCTCACGAATCACAAGAATTCACAGGAGCCAGTCAAAGAAGCCGTTGAGCACCGAATAGGAGCACCAAAGCACGCTCCTGCTCATTGCCGCTCAGCGGCAGAAGAAGCCAGCTGTGACCGGCCGGGTTAGCAGTGGGGCAGGATTGCGGAAAGCTCGCTCCTGCCCACTGCACCTCTGGACCACCAGGGATAAAAGTAAGTGGTAATTTTGGGGGAGGCCACAGCTCCTGTGCCCTTCCCCCCCTCCTGTTATGGCACCTATGCTGGCACCTCTCCTCTTTCCCCTTCCCTGGATGGGATGGGACAGGTCTCTGAAGAGCACCTGCTACCCCCAACACTACCTCTTCAAATCTTCACTGGCAGCGAGCAGCCTTTCCTACATGCTGCTTGTGCTGGCCTCGTCCCTCACTAACAACACTTTCTGTTAACGGGACCAGGAAGTGACATCAGATGGAAGGCTCAAGCAGTGTAAGCAGTGGGTATTTCAGCCTGCTTGCTGCCAGCGAAGATATGAAGAGGTATGTAGGGCCTGGTACAGCAATGTGGGGGTAGCAGGAAAGAGCAGAGGGCACAGTTATTTCAGGGAAGGGTTATCATATGGCTCCAGAAAAAGGAGGATGGAGTGAGACATCCAGGTTTTACTTCCATTGCTTTCAATTAAAGTAAAACCCAGATGTTTCAATCCATCCTCCTTTTTCTGGAGCCATATAGTAATCCCATGTCAAGGCAGTAGGGAAGAGCACATGGGGTAGCGATGCTGTTTTTTTCCGCTCCATGTACCATCTTCCCTCACTACACCACAGGTTACACTAGCATTCTGTAATGGAATCAGGGTGCACAGATTCCATTATATGATAGGCTCTGACCACAGAGTATCAGGGTGTCCCAAAAGGAGGTATATTCCTACTATATGTATTTTGCCTGAAAAAAAACAAAAAAAAACAAACTTAAGTCCTGACTCCAAAAAATACACTCTAAGCCTTAAAATCTGCCACAGGAAGAAATTCCATATTTCCTTGGCTGAAAGTAGTTCCCAGGATCCTCTAATGAAGAATCGATTGCCAAGATGGGGAAGGTATGTGCAGAAACTTGCCGACATCCTCCTTGTACCTTTATTCATTGGCACATTCTCAGGCACTCTTAACAATAACTGTCATGAGAGCATGCTTCTGCCGACTGGAAGTCAACTAAGCATGGCATGGCTTTTATCAACTCAGATATCTCCTCAACATCATATACTGCACATGTTGAGATTGAGGAATTAGAGCCCCCAAAAATCAGATGCACAGTCTTAGAATAACGCTGCGCAGTTGACTCACTCTGTAAGAGGAAGTGTCTGCCCTAATGAATCAAACTGTGTTAATTTATGCTCTCTCTCTCTCTCTCATTTAATTAATTCAATACTTTGCCTTTGGAATTTCAAGCATTTCCTTTTTTAATTTGCTAATTACCCTCAAAAGAGCCCTCCTGTGCAAACATATATACTTTCTGACCTTTATAGGATAGAAGTTTGGCACAATTACAAATGTACCATATTAAAGCAACTCATTGTCATTCAAATCTCTTATGTTCTTTCTTCTCTTGTGTGTTTAATTTTAACTTCATTGCAATTTATTTTTTAGATGTAATAGGTACCTGGGTAGTAGCGATCATCAAACGGTTTGGTTTGATATAACGGCTAAAGTGGAGAGCGGCCGCACGATACTTAAAGTCCTAGATTTCAAACGTACGGACTTTAATGCAATGGGAAAGTACCTGAAGAAAGAGCTTTTAGGATGGGAGGACAAAAGAGAAGTGGAAAGACAGTGGTCTAAGCTGAAAGGAGCGATAAAAATGGCTACGGACCTTTATGTGAAGAAAATCAATAAAAACAAGAGAAAAAGGAAGCCGATATGGTTCTCCAACCTAGTGGCTGAGAAAATAAAGGCGAAAGAGTTGGCGTTCATGAAATATAAAAAAACCCAAGAAGAGGAGAGCAGAAAGGACTACAGGGTGAAACTGAAAGAAGCCAAGAGAGAGATACGTTTGGCGAAGGCACAGGCGGAAGAACAAATGGCTAAAAATGTAAAAAAGGGAGATAAAAATTTTTTCAGATATATTAGTGAAAGGAGGAAGATAAAAAATGGAATTGCTAGGCTGAAAGATGCTGGGAACAAATATGTGGAGAGTGATGAGGAGAAAGCAAATGTGCTAAACAAATACTTCTGTTCTGTGTTCACAGAAGAAAATCCTGGAGAAGGACCGAGATTGTCTGGCAAAGTTACACGAGAAAATGGAGTAGATTCTGCGCCGTTCACGGAGGAGGGTGTTTATGAGCAACTTGAAAAACTGAAGGTGGACAAAGCGATGGGACCAGACGGGATCCATCCCAGGATACTAAGGGAGCTCAGAGAGGTTCTGGCGAGTCCTATTAAAGACTTGTTCAACAAATCTCTGGAGACAGGAGTGATTCCTGGGGATTGGAGGAGAGCGGATGTGGTCCCTATTCATAAAAGTGGTCACAGGGATGAAGCAGGAAACTACAGGCCGGTGAGCCTCACTTCAGTTGTTGGAAAAATAATGGAAGTGTTGCTGAAAGAAAGGATAGTGTATTTCCTTGAATCTAATGGGTTACAGGATCCGAGGCAACATGGCTTTACAAAAGGTAAATCGTGCCAAACGAACCTGATTGAATTTTTTGATTGGGTGACTAGAGAGCTGGATCGAGGACATATGCTAGATGTAATTTACTTGGATTTCAGCAAAGCCTTTGATACAGTTCCTCATAAGAGGCTGTTGAACAAACTTGAAGGGCTGAAGTTAGGACCCAAAGTGGTGAACTGGGTCAGAAACTGGCTGTCGGACAGACGCCAGAGGGTGGTGGTTAATGGAAGTCGCTCGAAGGAAGGAAAGGTGACTAGTGGAGTCCCTCAGGGTTCGGTGCTGGGGCCAATCCTGTTCAATATGTATGTAAGTGACATTGCTGAAGGGTTAGAAGGAAAAGTGTGCCTTTTTGCAGATGATACCAAGATTTGTAACAGAGTAGACACCGAAGAGGGAGTGGAAAATATGAAAAAGGATCTGCAAAAGTTAGAGGAATGGTCTAATGCCTGGCAACTAAAATTCAATGCAAAGAAATGCAGAGTAATGCATTTGGGGATTAATAATAGGAAGGAACCGTATATGCTGGGAGGAGAGAAGCTGATATGCACGGACGGGGAGAGGGACCTTGGGGTGATAGTGTCCAAAGATCTAAAGGCGAAAAAACAGTGTGACAAGGCAGTGGCTGCTGCCAGAAGGATTCTGGGCTGTATAAAGAGAGGCGTAGTCAGTAGAAGGAAGAAGGTGTTGATGCCCCTGTACAGGTCATTGGTGAGGCCCCACTTGGAGTATTGTGTTCAGTTTTGGAGACCGTATCTGGCGAAAGACGTAAGAAGACTTGAGGCGGTCCAGAGGAGGGCGACGAAAATGATAGGAGGCTTGCGCCAGAAGACGTATGAGGAGAGACTGGAAGCCCTGAATATGTATACCCTAGAGGAAAGGAGAGACAGGGGAGATATGATTCAGACGTTCAAATACTTAAAGGGTATTAACGTAGAACAAAATCTTTTCCAGAGAAAGGAAAATGGTAAAACCAGAGGTTGAGGGGTGGTAGATTCAGGGGCAATGTTAGGAAATTCTACTTTACGGAGAGGGTGGTGGATGCCTGGAATGCGCTCCCGAGAGAGGTGGTGGAGAGTAAAACTGTGACTGAGTTCAAAGAAGCGTGGGATGAACACAGAAGATTTAGAATCAGAAAATAATATTAAAGATTGAACTAGGCCAGTTACTGGGCAGACTTGTACGGTCTGTGTCTGTGCATGGCCATTTGGAGGAGGATGGGCAGGGGAGGGCTTCAATGGCTGGGAGGGTGTAGATGGGCTGGAGTAAGTCTTAACAGAGATTTCGGCAGTTGGAACCCAAGCACAGTACCGGGTAAAGCTTTGGATTCTCGCCCAGAAATAGCTAAGAAGAAAAAAAAAAAAATAATAATAATAATTTAAATTGAATCAGATTGGGCAGACTGGATGGACCATTCGGGTCTTTATCTGCCGTCATCTACTATGTTACTATCGAGTCCCCTTCTTTTCAAAAAGAGAGAAGGAAAACTTAACAGTAGAAAAAGTCTTTATTGTATCATGCAAATCTGTAACTGCCTTATTTCCTTTGGTAGATTTTGGTGGCAGTGCTCTAAGCTTGTTTCATGCTTCCCTATAGGGTAACATGTGCCTATGCTGGTACCTTGAAAAGTAGGGCATTAACTTGAAGCCAAACAACTCTAAAGTCTATTTGCAGTCACTGTCACAGACTCCTGCTTGTTTTACTTCTAAACTCTCACTTATTTCCTAAGAGGTTAACATTCGAAGTGATTTAACTGGGCAGAAATGTCTCCTGGACAGTTAAATTGTTTGTTTGGGGCTAACTGGGCATACTAAATGGCACTTAACTTAGAGTTACCCGATGTTTCCTGAAAGAAAATACAGACCCATGGCCCCGCCCAGTTCTGCCTGTGCCCCGCCCTGTCTTGCCTGTGCCCCGCCCCCAGCCGGCATGTGCTCCTTCCAGACACGATTTTGATGGGAAGCTTTTCATAACCTGAACAAAGTGCCGGGTTTTGAAAAGCCATCCAGACCCCTGGACGTGTTCTCGAAAAGGAGGACATGTCTGGGGAAATCCGGACACCGGGTAACCCTAACTTAACTGGAGTGTGCTGCTGAAAATGCCCACGTAAGGCCGGATTCTCTATTCGGTGCCGATATCCCGATCGCATGTCAATCACACGATGGCGCCGTATAGAGAATCGCGCCTCCGGGTACGATAGGTGCCAGAAATGTAGGCCAGCGTTTTCCAAGCCTACATTTCCGGTGGCTATCTTTGTCATGAGTCGTGCCTAAATAGTTGCTTTATGGCGTCTTAACACCACTTCCAGCTTTAGTCACACCCATAATGGTGTTAGGCGCCTGTAGACATCTCCAGAGGCGCAATACCAGCACCTTTTGTTTAGGTGCTGCTAAGCGCTTTAAATTTAAAGTTATTTGCTGTTTGTAGAATTTCCCACCTAGTGACCATATTTTTGGGGCATTCTGGGAGTAGAATCAGCAGTTGGGCCAATTAAGTGCTAATATTCAGCATTTAAACAGCCATGGTAACTGCATAAATAGGACCGCATAAAAGTCAGTCCTATCTTATACCAGTGTTCTTGAATACAAGGCTTGAGTATCCCACAGGGTTTGATTTTATCACTCTTACTTTTTAATATTTTCCTTGAACCCCTTTTAACATTAGGACAATCCATTGGCTTTACAATGTTTGCCTATGCAGATGGTGTGCAATTAATTCATCCAACAGACTTAAGCAACTCAACTGAAATAAATCTTATAAACAAAAAATTGGAAAAAATTCAACTCTTGGTTGGACTTACATATGCTATCTTTGAACATCAAAAAGTCCAAATTAATGATTTTTCCCAACAAAGAAAGACTTTCTCTTTTAACTCCCATTACATTTCAAACTCAATCTCTTCAAGTCGTGTCTTCTTTAAAATTATGAAGAATCACTTTAGACAGTAAACTCAATTATCATCTTCATATCAGTACAATTGTTCAGCGCTATTTTTACCGGCTACGCATGATTAGATCCACATCTAAAGTGTTAGAGCTTACTTCATTGAATATCTTGATCCACTCGCTTGTTATTTCCTGTAATGATTATTGTAATGCGCTCTTTAAGGGCATAACTAAAAAAGAAATAAGAAGACTCCAAATTATACAGAACACTGCAGTTAAGATCATATTTAAAGCTAAGAAGTTAGACCATGTTACTCCCCTCTTTTATAAAGCTCATTGGCTGCCGGTTGAACACAAAATCACATATAAAATTATTTTACTAACCTTAACCTTCTTATTCCCTATAGTTCCTCTAAGATTCTCAGATCTTCTTCTAAAAATCTGTTATCTCTTCCATCTTTGAAGATTATCAACACAATGAGGTCCACCATTTTCTCTGTCAGCGCTCCATCTCTTTGGAATAATATTCCAGTCCACTTATGTGAAGAATCAACTCTTCACCATTTTAAGACAAATTTAAAAACATTTCTTTTTCTAGATGCTTTTGAGACCTAAATGCCTTTTTTAGGGTTACATAGTTATTCCCTCCCTTATTGTTCTTTCCCTATATGTTCTCTCTTTTACTTGATAAATTGTAGTTCTACCCTTCTTTCCCTTTTTTTTGTTCCTGTTTTGTATTGTTTTTAAATGTTTTTAACAATGATTATTGTTTTAACGGATGTATAGTTACCCCATACATGTTTTTAATGTAATGTTTACCGCCTAGAAGACCGATTGGGCGGTTTATAAAATTCCTAAATAAACTTGAAACTTGAGTGCCAATGGTGGTGTTCCAGGCAACCCCAAAGAGAGAGTAAAACAGTAACAGCAAGAGAGAAAGGCTCAGGCTGTGTAGAGGCCTGGGCCAATGCTGGAATGCTGCTGTGATGTCACACGTGCTTGCGTGTTAGAGGGGAATTAGTCTGAAGCTCCAGGAGAGTCCCAGAGCTATTTTAAACCTCTGAGCCACCAATTTAAAAAAAAAAAAAAAAAGTGCTAGTTAGACTGGAAGAGCTGGAGGTATCCCTGTAAAATTTTGACACGATTCATGTCACAAACGCGATCACACATGCATGGGAAATGCGCATTTAATTAAAGTAAAGCCCTGATTTTGGCATGATTTTTTTGTGCATGCATTTTTGGGTTAGGAAGGCCGATAAGGAGATCTGCGTTATATTTAAATATTTATAATAAATTTAAGTGATGATTTTTTGAAACCGACTTTCTGGACGTCTTAGAACATAAGCCTTACATGCAAGGTTAGAATACACATTTTTGTGGATATCTTTTGTTTCATGAGTAAATCAAGGAAAAGTTTTGTTGTTTACCTGCAATTACATCACTTTCTTTCCAGAGATAAATAAAAAAAAGATTTGACATTAATATGTGAACATTTCTTAAGACATACACTAGTGTTTAAGCCCGTTACACTAACGGGTGATAGAGTAGATGTCTTTATATCTGGGTTTTGTTTTGTTTTTTTATTTGTCTCTCTCTCTCTCCCTGGACGCTGTCTGTCAATCTTTGTGTCTGTGTCTCTCCCTGGCCTCCCTGCTTGCCAAAGCAGCCCCCTTTCCCTCTCCCCCTGTTGTGCAATGCCTGCCTGCTTTGTGGCCCCCCTTCTGTTCCCCCCCCCCCCCCCCGATTGCTGTCTGCCCCAGCACACCCCTCCCCTCTCCCCCGGTTGTGCCATGCCTGCCTGCTCCGTGGCCCCCTTCTGTTCTCCCCCATGATTGCTGTCTGCCCCCAGCACAACTCTCCCCCCAAAGCAGCCCCCTTTCCCCCTGTTGTGCAATGCCTGCCTGCTCTGTGGCCCTCTTCTATTCTTCCCCTCCATGATTGCTGTCTGCCCCCAGCACAACCCTCCCACCAAAACAGCCCCCTTTCCTGCCTGCTCCACATCCCTTCTTTTTTCGCTTCCCCTCCCATTCTTACCCTCCCTCCATCCATCCATGGTTCCTGCCGCTGCTGCCGCTCCTGTTCAAAGTGACCTGCTTAGGTTCGCGGCCGGCTGTAGCAAACCTCGCAGGCCGCTCTCCATATGGTAGCATGTTCCCTCTGACGCGATTGCTGGAGGCACGTCAGTGTGCAGAACACGCCAGCGACTCCTCCCTCCCACTGCTGCTCCTCTTCAAAGCGGCCTGCTGAGGTTCGCCAGCCACTGTAGCGAACCTTGCAGGCCACTCTCCACCTTCCTGACATGGTGCTGAAGAAGGAGCCGGGGTTGCCGCTGCTTCCACACTTGCAGTCTTCCTGCAGCCCCACCCACCGCCATTAAGCAGGAGAACCTGCTTGACGATCTGGGCCGAAAGGTGAACAATGCAGCCCCTGTCCTAGACTGACACCAGCTCCAGTTGGAGGGATGGTAAGAATGGGAGGGGAGGTGGAAACGGAAGGGGGCCACAGGGCAGGCAGGCATTGCACAACAGGGGACCAGGGGGAGAGGGAAAGGGGGCTGCTTTGGGGGAGGGGGCAGACAGCAATCATCAGGGGGGAACAGAAGGGGGCCACAGAGCACGCAGGCATGGCACAACAGGGGGAGAGGGAAAGGGGGCTGCTGTGGGGGGAGGGGTGTGCGGGGGGCAGACAGCAATCATCATGGAACAGAAGAGGGTCACGGAGCACGCAGGCATGGCACAACAGGGGGAGAGGGAAAGGGGGCTGCTGGGGGGGGAGGGATGTGCGGGGGGCAGACAGCAATCATCAGGGGGGAACAGAAGAGGGCCACGAGCACGCAGGCATGGCACAACAGGGGGAGAGGTAAAGGGGGCTGCTGGGGAAGGAGGGGTGTGCGGGGGGCAGACAGCAATCATCAGGGGGGAACAGAAGAGGGCCACGGAGCACACAGGCATGGCACAACAGGGGGAGAGGGAAAGGGGGCTGCTGGGGGGAGGGGTGTGCTGTGGGGCAGAAAACAATAATGCTTTGCTCTGGGAAGGGGGGGAGACAGAAGGGGGCCACGGAGAGACAGGCAGGCATGGCGCAACAGAGAAATACAGGTAGGCAGTGGGCCAGGGAGAGACACAGACAGAATGAATGACAGACAGACAGCGTCCAAGAAGAGAGAGACAAAGAAAAAAACCCAGACAGACAGTCAGACATCTGCTCTAGCACCCGTTAATGTAACGGGCTTAAAGACTAGTATATATATATATATGTATGTGTGTATGTGTAAATTTCATAAATGATACACCTGGGTAGCACACTTACGAGATTGTTTGCAGTTACTATATCAAGTGGGCAAGACTGAAATTTAACGCATTTATAGAATTTGAAGAGCATTTCAGCCAACTGTTTTGAGAGCCACAATGGAGGACTTCAGAGGCGGCGCATTGGAGACCACTGCTCTAAAGTGTGCTTACTGCTTTGACCCCAAAGTTTTCAGGTTTTAAAGAAGGCCAAAGTAATACAGTACCACTGGACTGAGCAAAGAAAGCAGGCTGCAGGACTGATTGACCAACTATCCCCCCCAATCCCTCTAGAGAATTTTAGTCTTCCAGGAAGCCACAGCTTATGCAGACATAATAAGACCAGCTCTTACAGGCAAAGTTTGCATAACAAACACTTAACTGGTAATTGCTGCCCAGGACTAATTGAGTATCCTTTGATTTACTGCAAGCCAGAGAGTGCTGTGATCTCTTATCTGCCTTAACAGGAACATGACTTGGCTCTGTGAAATGCTTCTGAGGACAAATTAACTGTCTTTTGACATACATATACAGCCACAGAGCTCTGTTGATCTCTCTCATCTAGCTTAACAACTGCAATGAGCTTGGACCCTTTGAATTAGTGGTTCCCAAACTATAGGTTGGGACCTCTAACGGGGGTCCCATCATCAGAGGATAGAGTCACAAAGAGAGGACTACTCTCCCTCCCTCTAGCACAGTGATCTCAAACTCAAACCCTTTGCAGGGCCACATTTTGGATTTGTAGGTACTTGGAGGGCCTCCGGAAAAAATAGTTAATGTCTTATTAAAGAAATGACTATTTTACATGAGGTAAAACTCTTTATAGTTTATAAATCTTTCCTTTTAGCTAAGTCTTAATAATAATATTGTAATTTATAACTAAAGAGACATATGATCAAGAAACTGTTTTATTTTACTTTTGTGATTATATAAACATACCGAGGGCCTCAAAATAGTACCTGCGGGCTGCATGTGGACTCTGGGCCGTGAGTTTGAGACCACTGCTCTAGACCTACTGGTGACCTTTACTAATGGTAGTCAGCATGGAGCCTATGAGTCAGTGAACATCCCCAAGCCCTGCTCCCACCTCCTGTTTGGGCTTCCTGTTAGACTGGTGCTGGGGTCTATGAGCCCTGTGGGGACTGCTGCTGCTTTGTATTTGTGGGGAGAAGAGGAAGTGGAGGTCTACAGTTTTGTTTTCATCATCATCATTTTTATTTATTGAGATTTATTAACCACCTTTGTGAAGAGATTCACCCAAGGCAGTATAAAGCATGCACAGTTTAACATAAAACTTACATTTTTATTAACAGCATAAAAATAGTAAAATAACCAAATATAAATGCAATAAATGAGGTACCGTATTTTTCGCTCCTTAAGATGTACCTGACCAAAGGACGCACCCTAAATTTAGAAGAGGAAAACAAGAAAACACACATTCTGAATCAAATTATCTTTGCCAGGCTCTGCACCCTGTCCCCCCTCCCTGCCAGGCTTTGTACCCTATTCCCCCCTCTGGTGGTCTAGTGGAAGGCAGGGACAGGGCACAGATGTCAAGACAGATGACTTTTTAAAATATGCAATGTCATCTCAGTAACAACTATAGACAAATATAGTGCAAAATATAGACAGCAGATATAAATTTTCAAAATTGACACATTTTGATCACTAAATTGAAAATAAAATCATTTTTCCTACCTTTGGTTGTCTGGTGATTTCTTTCTTTCCTTCCTCAGCCCAACAATTATCCCTTCCTCTCTCCTTCCTATGTTTCCCTCACTGCCTTCCAGCCTTTGTCCTCTTCCGCCCCCTCCAAGCTTGCCCGCCCGCCCGCTCAATTTAATTACCTCCCGCTGCTGCTGCGGTGAGAATATGTCAATGAAGTAGCAGTGGTGAGGGGGGGGTGGACTCCAGGCTCAGCAGACTGCACACTGCCGGCCCAGAACCCTTACCCCCGACATCAATTCTGATGTTGGACTGAACGTCTGGTCTTCAGGCCGACGTCAGAATTCTTTTTTTTTTTTTTTTTAATTCTTTATTGATTTTCAATTCGAGTACAAAGTGCAATAAATTTTACATACAATTAATATCATGAACAGCACTACATTCAGAATTGTCGTCGGGGGTGAAGCTTCTGAGCCGGCAGCGTGCAATCGCTGCACCCGCCTGGCCTTTCCCTTCCTCTTCTTACGGCAGCATTGAGAGACCAGGCGCATCGGCAGTGGGCGGCAGTCAAAATAAGGTAATGGCGGGGTTGGGTATTCGCTCCATAGGATGCACCCTTTTTTCCATCCACTTTTTTTGGGGGAAAAAAGTGCGTCTTATGGAACAAAAAATACGATAAATTTGAGAGCAACAAACTGAACCCTAATAACAGGACTAACATAAAACAGTAACAAAATGTACAACTTTAACAGCACTGAGATTCAAACAACAGAGATATAATATTATGTCAGCATAATACTTATGAAATGCCTAATAAGTACACATTAGGACAGTCAATCACCTTTCTGAAGAGATTCACCCAAGGCAGATATGACCGATCCTAACAATTACATTCAGGAATTTTCAGGCTATTGACCCCTGCGCTTCTCTGACATTTTCTCCCCCTTCTCTCAAACACTACTGTAAATAGGGAAGTTACTTTACCAGCACCCCCTCCCTCCGGGGGAAATCGCTGCCATCAGGAACCCCGAAATGGGGTACGAAAAGTTGCCAACTTTGGAGCTCAAGGTGCTGGCTGCTGGAGGGCCAGTGCTGAAAATGAGAGCAGCCAGTGATTCCTCAGCAAACCTGGAAGTGCCACTGCCATGAGTAATGGCTCCACTCCGGGTTGCGGTGAGGAAAGTAAAGGCATATGTGCGGCAAAGCTGAGAGGCAGGAGGGGCAGAGCTGTAGCGCACTCCAGTACCCTGACTGGACAGAGGAGGGAGAGAGCAGCCCGAGAGCCGCAGCACTCTTCCAGTGCCATGACAGACATGCAGAGAGGCCATGTTGCAGGCCGGAGAAAAAGGAGAGGAGAGCCAGTTTGGAAGAGAGCCAATCATAAAGGCAGGAGGAGGAGGCAGCCTGCCAGGAGGGAGGGCATAATGAGAGGCCAGGACCAGCAGGCAAAACAAGGAGGCAGGCTTTGCAGAAAGAGCTCACCGATCAGGAGATATGAATGACCAGAGGAAGCAGGCCAGAGCAAGAAGGTCAATCAAAATTCCCATAGAGGGGCAGCCAATCCAGAGGACCAGCGTGAAATTTGAGCAAATCAAAAGAGGAAGAAAGCGAGAGCTCCTGCCTGGCACTGACCTTGCACCAACTGGGACCAAGGGAGCCCCAAAGGAACCTGGGAAGAAGAGGTAACACCAGGAAACTGGAAGAGAGAGAAGCCAAATTTGCTTGACTTCTTTGAAGGTGTGAATGAACATGTGGCTAAAGGTGAGCCGGTTGATAGTGTATCTAGATTTTCAGAAAACATTTGATAAAGTTCCTCACGAGAGGCTCCTGAAAAAATTAAAGTGTCATGGGATAAGTGGCGAAGTTCATTTGTGGATTAGGAATTGGTTATCGGATAGAAAATAGAGGGTAAGGTTAAATGGTCATTTTTCTCAATGGAGGAGAGTAAACAGTGGAGTGCTGCAGGGGTCTGTACTGGGACCAATGCTATTTAACTTATTTATAAATGATCTGGAAATTGGAACAAGTGAGGTGATTAAATTTGCAGATGACACTAAACTGTTCAAAGTCGTTAAAACGTATGCGGATTGTGAAAAATTGCAAGGGAACCTTAGGAAACTGGAAGACTGGGCATCCAAGTGGCAGATGAAATTTAATGTGGACATATGCAAAGTGATGCACATTAGGAAGAATAACCTGAATCACAGTTACCGGATGCTTGGGGGTTAGCGCCCAAGAAAAGGATCTGGGTATCAGTGTAGACAATATGATGAAACCTTCTACTCAATGTTAAGCAGTGGCCAAAAAAGCAAACAGGATGCTGGGAATTATTAAAAAAGGGATGGTTAACAAAACTAAGAATGTCGTAATGCCCCTGTATCACTCCATGGTGTGACCTTATTTGGAGTATTGCGTTCAATTCTGCTCTCCTTATCTCAAGAAAGATATAGTGGCGCTAGAAAAGAAGAGCGGCCAAGATGGTAAAGGGGATGGAACTGCTCTCGTATGAGGAAAGATTAAAATGGTTAGGACTTTTCAGCTTGGAAAAGAGATGTCTGAGGGGAGATATGATTGAAGTCTACAAAATCCTGAGTAGAATGGATACAAGTGGATCAATTTTTCACTCCGTCAAAAATTACAAAGACTAGGGGATACTCGAAGTTACAGGAAAATACTCTGAAAACCAATAGGAGGAAATTTTTTTTCACTCAGAAAATAGTTAAGCTCTGGAACATGTTACCAGAGGATGTGGTAAGAGCGGATAGCGTAGCTGGTTTTAAGAACGGTTTGGACAAGTTCCTCTAGGAAAAGTCCATAGTCTGTTATTGAGAAAGACATGGGGGAAGCCACTGCTTGCCCTGTATCAGTAGCATGGAATATTGCTACACCTTGGGTTTTGGCCAGTTACTATTGACCTTGATTGGCCACCGTGAGAATGGGTTACTGAACTTGATGGACCACTGGTCTGACCCAGTAAGGCTATTATGTTCTTATGCCATGCTGCAAGAACAAGGAGAGCAGTAAGCGGTTGTGAAGGCAAACCCAGGCACATGAGAGAAGGTGAGAACTGTTGCTTGAAGAGTTGAGCCGGCCAAAAGAAGTGGCAGCCTGAGAGGCAAAGTTGAGGCTTTGTGGGAGCTGAAGGGAGTCGGGGGCTGAAGTGAAAGAGCCTGGCTGGGAAAAAGAATGAGCCCAGTAGCAGAGAAGTCAAGCCCAAGCAGGAGCCACTGGAAGAAAGCTGCAGGCAAGCCCTAAGGGGGCTGAAGAAGAGGTCCGCAGAGGGGAAAGAGAGAGAAAGCTGCTGGGGCTGGAGAACAGATCCACAGGAGAGAGAGCTTCTGAGACCCTGCACTCCAGGACAGACAGAGAAAGTCCAGCTGAAAGGGGAGAAGAGAGCTGCATGTGGGACCCCTGAGAGATAGAGAGAGAAAGCCCAGGTGAGCCCTAAAGCAACCACAATCCATTCTCCTGAGAATTTTTATTTAGGAGCCTGCCTCCAGGAAACTTTATGTGAACGCCTACCCTTGAGGAATTTGATTTAAAGCCTGCCTCTGGGTTTAGTGGTAATTAGTAATTGTAGTTAGTGCAGGAAGGGTGGGAGGAGACAAACTGAAAGGAGCACATAAGTCACTGTTAGGAAACCCCCTTTGCATATTTTCTTTCCTGGAGGAAGGTCCATAGTCTGTTATTCAGAAAGATATGGGGAAGCCACTGCTTGCCCTGGATCGGTAGCATGGAATATTGCTACTCCTTGGGTATTGGCCAGGTACTAGTGACCTGGATTGGCCACCTTGAGAATGGGCTACTAAGCTTGATGGACCTTTGATTTGACCAAATAAGGCTATTAATAAAATAAAAGGGTTCTTCCAAACACAGAACAACATGTGTAACCACAAAAAGGTTGTATACAAGTTCCATCCCCCCTTCCCTTACATGGAAAATATGTAATAATTCAATCAAATTAGCATGACTGTTTAAGGTTATTCTCTGCTTGGGCAGAATCAGGATGGAAGGATTCAGACAGTCTTGGAGGATATTTCTCAATCAATCATTTTCTTGACAGGAAGACCAGAGTAGTCCAGGTATTCGTGCTGGGAAGGTGAAAGAAAGTTAATTAAAGAAAAAAAAAAGAAAATGGACAATAAAATACTAATTTTCCACAAAAATAATAATATTTTTTTTCCAGAAAGCCTCTCCACTGACTGAGGACCGTGAGCTAGGGTTTTGCTTTATTGATTTGTTTAACTTAGGTCACTAGGTATTCCGGAGTTCCCGAGTTAGTGACATGGACCCCAAAGGATCATGGTACCCAACATGAGACAGCTACAATGTTTCCAGATACTTTCCTAGACTGGTAACACTGTGTGCACACAAATGGGTTGTAACTGGCCATATTTATTTCAATAAAATGCACCCCAGATCCGAGTATCTGTTTTTAAGTTTTTGGTAAATGTTTATTGTAGTAAAAGTGAATCTGTTGATACCTGGAAGGAAAAACACAGAAGAATTTGAGAACAAAGAACCAAAATCTTAGTGGAGAGAATTGAAATCATATAAGTGAGGAAAAATAGTTCTATACTCATCTGATATTATGTTCTTTAAAGGTTGTTAATCGCAGAATTGAGCTGCAGTAGTTGAATTACTGAGGGGAATGAAGAAATAATTGATTTTGGGAATAAAATGGTTTTGATTTTATAGCAGTTAACATGAACTTCTATCAACTTTAAGTGGTAACTTTAACATCCTGTTACCTTTGTAAAATTTACCACCTGCTAAATACCATCTAGCCATACCAATTGGTACCTACCTGAAGAGCTTACCTAGCGCTCTTCATCTATTTCTATTTAATAAACGTTATACACTTCTCCCTCTGTATTCACTATAAGGGATTAACAGAACTATAAATACAGAAAAAACGCAAATAACTTTTTCATATGTTATTCGCTGTTTTTCTATTAAAAACTATTGTGGATATAGTGAAACCGCAAATAACATGGTGGGAGACCTGGCATGTTCCTGAAGGAGAGGCAAAACACGGTGAAGAAAGTGCTGGGAATCAGCAATTTTTTTCTGTAAACGCTTGGAATCGGCGATTTCTCTATGCAAGATGATGCAATTTGGGGGGAGGAGCCAGCAAGCTAAAAACCGTGAATAATCAAAACCGTGAATGCTGAAACCGCAAATACAGAGGGAGATGTGTAATTCTTTTATTGTTGAATCCCTTGATTTTATTGTTGAACTCCCTTGTGTGGAGTTATTTGTGAGCCCCCACTAGTTACCGTGACATTTTCATCTTACAGTAGAGAGTCTCAGCTAACTGGCATTCCATTAACCGGCACTCTCAACCCCAAAAATGTCAGCAAAAAAAATTTTCTCCCGCACTCCTACGACAGCTTCCAAAGTGGTGCTCCTGACCTAATAGAAACAAAAAGAGGGGAGTCCAACCTTGTCTGCAGTGAAAAAAACAAGCCAAAACTGCAGATATGTACAACGATGTAGGCAAAATTTATTGTGACAACCAAACTATATATTAAAACCTTTTTACCAAACAGGGGACCCAACGCGATTTTTACTTTTCAATTTGACTCTCGGCGTTACATAACATCAGTTTGTTGTGACATGTTTTTTTCCTTTTTCTACCATGGACCCCTGATGAAGGTTGTCCGAAACAAGGACCATGTTGGGTCCCCTGTTTGGTAAAAAGGTTTTAATATATAGTTTGGTTGTCACAATAAATTTTGCCTACATCGTTGTACATATCTGCAGTTTTGGCTTGTTGTTTGCTCCTGACCTAATACGCAGAAAATGCAGGAGATATTACCTTCACAGGACGTGAAAGCAGAAGGAAAACAATGAAGGTGACTGATTGGTGTTCAATCTCGTTTATTGAATATAAAGACTTGACACGATCGTGTTTCGGCCTCAAATGGGCCTGCCTCGGGAGTCTGAGTGATATTTGTGATGGGTACTCAGACTTCAATTGTTAATTCTGTTTTTCCTTATGTATACACTGAATGATTGAAGCAAATGAACGGCAACCAGTAATGCTCCTCTTTCACTGCCTTCGATATGCACCGCTCTAAGTGAAACACCATCAGTTACCTTCATTGTTTTTCTTCTGCTCCTGACCCAATAACCTTCTCTCCCTCCAGCCCCAGAGGCATCAGCAGCAGCCACCAATCTCCCTCCCTCTGTTCCCAAAGTAGTAGAACTTGTCTTGACATCCTCCTCCCTCCTTCCATTTCCAAAGCAGCAGAGTCAGTCCTGACAACCTCCTCCCTCCACCCCCGAAGCAGCAGAGCCAGTCCTGACAATTCCCTCCCTCCCTCCATTCCCAAAGCAGTAGAGCCGGTCCTGAGAACCTCCTCCCTCCCTCTATTTCCAAAGCAGCAGAGCCAGTCCTGACAACACCGTCCTCACTCACCTGACAATGTAGCAGCAACTGGCAAGAGGAAGTTTCGGTAAACAAGCAGCTTCTGGCCAGCTCCAGCAGGGCCTTTCCTGTGCTGCATCACTTCAGACACGGCAGAGGAAAGGCCCTGCTGGGGCTGGCCAGAAGCTGCCTGTTTACCAGCACTTCCCCCGCTCACCGGCTGCCGCTACATCATTGGGTGAGAGAGGGAGGAGGAAGGGAGGGGGATTGCCAGAACCAGCTCTGCTGCTTCAAGAACAGAGGGAGGGAGGAGGTTGTCAGGATCGGCTCTGCTGCTTCGGGTATGGGAAGGAGGGGGAAAGAAAGTAGAAGAGAAGAGGGGAAAGAAAGTATCCAAGAAGAGAATAAGATACTGGACCTACAAGTGGGAGTGGGGGGGATGATAGAGTGAGGTGGGAAGGGAGACAAAACTATATTTTACATTAACTCTCAAACAGAAACTACAGTTATCTGACATCCACCAATCCCCATGGGTGCTGGATAACTGAGATTATACTGTATTTCTATTTAATAGTAATTGCACCTCTCCACCTCTAGGGGGTCCACACTATGCTATACAGATCTGTCAATTAAGCAGTCTTTTCTTATAATATTATCCTCTTCTCTGCCCTTGATACACTTGCTCATCCCATTTCACATCCCGTAAGACACACCAAACCCCAGCCCTGACTGACCTCTAAGATCCGCTACTTATGTTCCTGTGCTACTGGCTAAAATCTTGCACTCATGTTGACTTTAACTTAAAATTCCTACTAACCTTCTTCCAGTCCACCCTTTCACTTGCAAAACAAGATTATTACCCTCATTTGACTGATTCTCTGGGATCCAACCCTCGCCGTCTCTTTGTCACGCTTAACTCTCTACTCAAAGTACCCTCACCAACTCCTCCTTCATTTTCTCCCAAACCATGACTGAGTACTTCCATGACAAGGTTAACAAGATTAAACAGGCAAAACAGAAGAGCCCCTTGTCTTGGGATGTAGGCAAAAACAACAAGGAAAGACAAGGGGGATGTCTTAAACAACCAAAATGGATCTTTATTTAAAACAGTAAATTCCTTATTCAAAACAATAAGTCCCAACAAGGATACTAGTTTCGGCATTTAGAAGACGCCTTCTTAAGTGTCTCCTGACGAAGGCGTCTTCTAAATGCCAAAACTAGGATCCTTGTTGGAATTTATTGTTTTGAATAAAGATCAATTTTGGTTGTTTAAGACATCCCCTTGTCTTTCCTTGTTGGTTTCTTTTTTAAGGTTAACAAGATTAACATTGAGTTCTCAACTGAATCGCCTCTACCTCTCCATCCTCCCATCCGCTCCACTGACCCATACTGTCTTTTCTTCCTTCTCTGAAATCAGACAAGGAACTGCACATTTTTTCTCCTCCTCCAAACTTGCCATCTATTCCTCTGATCCCATCCCCTCCCATCTACTAATCACCATCTCTCCTATTATCAACCCTGCTATCTGCCAAATCCTCAACCTATCCCTCTCTACTGCAACTGAATCTTGACACTTCAAACATGCTGTAGTTACGCCGCTCCTCAAAAACCCTCACTGGACCCTAACTGCCAATCCAATTATTGCCCAGTATTCCTCCTCCCCTTCTTATCCAAGCTACTTGAATGTGCTGTTCACCACTATTGTTTTGATTTTCTTTCATCTCAAGCTATTTTTGAACCCCTTCAACCGGGTGTTTGCTTTCTCCATTCTACAGAAACTGCCCTTGCTAGAGTCTCCAATTACCTGCTCCTGGCTAAATCCAAAGGCCACTACTCTATCCTCATCCTCCTTGATTTATCTGCGGCGGTTGATGTGCTGACCTCACTTGGATTTCAGGATTCTGTTATCTCATGGTTTTCTTCCTACCTTTCCCGTGGCACTTTTAGTGTGTGCTCTGGAGGGTCCTTCACTGCTATTTTACTATCGGTTGGCATACCTCAGGGCTCTGTCTTGGGACCTCTTCTTTTCTCCATCTACATTTCTTCCCTTGGAGCTCTAATCTTCTCCCACGTCTTCTGGTACTATCTCTATGCTGACAACTCGCAAATCTACCCAAAATCCACCACCAAATTTCTACTGCAATCCAAGCCCAAGTCTCAGCCTGCCTGTCTGACATTGATGCATGGATGTCTCACCGCCATCTAAAATTAAATAAGGCCAAGACGGAACTTCTTATTTTTCCTCCTAAACCTGCCTCTCCTTTTCCTACATTCTCTATTTCAATGGATAACACTCTTATCCTCCCTGTGGTCTTTGCTAATTTTTAAGCGACAGACATTTTGGGTTCAAAAGGGCTAAAGGAGAGACAACAAATATGTTTCTACTTTGGGCCATGACACCAATAATGCTTCTTGACATTCATTCCTACCAGATCACCTGGTCTTGATTATACATGCAGAACACAGAGAAACCCTTTGTAAATACAGGAACACAAACTAAGTCCTAATATACACAAATGAAACCCTAAGATGCCAGACTCTGCATGCAGTACACCATCAGAGAAATACGCATTCTTCCTGAATTTTGCAAAATATAGACAGCAGATATATATTCTCAAAACTGACATATTTCAATCACTAAATTGAAAATAAAACAATTTTTCCTACCTTTATTGTATGGTGATTTTATTTTTCTAATCATCTTTTCCTAGTCTCTGGCTGCACTTCCTTCTGTGTGTGCTCTTAAATCTGTTTCCAGGGCCTTCCTATCCATTTGCTGCATTTCTCTCCTTCACTTTCTGCCCTACATCCATCTTTATATAATCACAGAACACTACCCTAAATCAGTGTTTTTCAACCACCGGTCCATGGACCGGTGCCGATCCATAGAAATTTCCTGCCGGTCCACAGGGCCAGCAAGTGCATCAGGCACAAAACAGTGTTCTTCAACCGCCGGTCCATGGTGCCAACGATGCGGTGTTATCTTTCAGCCAGTTCCCTCTTCCTCACTGATTCAGTGCACAAAGCCATGTGCAGTGGCTCCTACGCACATCCTGCGCCTGAACCGGAAGACTTCTCTCTGACATCGCAACGTCAGAGGGAAGGCTTCCAGATGAGGCATGGGACGTGCAAGGAGCTGCTGCCTGCAGCTCTGTGCACTGCATCAGTAAGGAAAAGGGAGCTGGCCTGAAGATAATACAGGGGGCAGCATAAAATGGCCAGGCGGGAGCAGGCCAGAAGGTAAGGCATAGCATGGAGGGAGGGAGACAACAAAGGTAGGGGGGAATAATTTTATTTTTGATTTAGTGATTGAATTATGTCAATTTTGAGAATTTACATCTGCTGTCAGTGTGCTTTGTGTAGTTTAATTTTGTGGTTAACCATTATGTGTTGTTAATAAGATCATATTGTGCATATGTGAAAAATGAATGTAAAAAATAGTGCTACAATTAGTACTATTATGGGCGCGGGATCTGGGGTGGAGATTGGGTAGAGATGGGTGGGATCTGGCCCACGACTTAGCCCATTGTTCTTCAACCGCCGGTCCACAGAATAATTCTTTTATTTCTGCTGGTCCATAGGTGTAAAAAGGTTGAAAAACACTGCCCTAAATGGTGCATTAATGGTGACTTGATAATGATATACATATGTAAAGATCAGCTCAGAGACATGGAGGGGCTTTTACAGAAGGGAACGACCGCCCCCCCTTGTACCTCCTCACCACCCAATCATTGCTGAATCTTTCATACTTTGAAGCATAAATAGTGCCAAATTTATGCCAAATCAATATAAATAAATCAAAAAATTTTCTAATTGCTTAACTTAAAGCTTTAAGTTAAGCAATTTTGACATTTTTTGATTTATTTATATTGATTTGGTATGAATTTGGCACTATTTATGCTTCAAAGTATGAAAGATTCTGCAATGATTGGGTAGTGAGGAGGTACAAGGAGGGTCTTTCCCTTCTGTAAAAGCCCCTCAATGTCTCTGAGCAGATCTTTACATATGTATATCATTATCAAATCACCATTAATGCACCATTTAGGGTAGTGTTCTGTGATTATATATACAAAGCTTTTCACTTCCTACTTTTCTATTTTTTCAATTGAGGTATTTTTTTAACCTTTACCCTTAATCTTTTTGACTTAGTCTACATCCATCTTTGGCATTAACTTTTAATATTCAACATTCTTCAATTTTTCTGCTTCCTTCTCAAATATATCTACTGTTTCAGGTCTTCCCTTTCCATCTATCCACTATCTCCTCCTTCTCTCTACCCTTTCCCTCCCCATGTATAGTACTATTTCCTCCTTCTTCTCCCCTATTCCCATCTTTTCTTAAACAGCATTTTTCCATCTATTTTCCCTTCCCCCACCTTCCCATCCCTGGGCACCATCTCCTCCCTCTCTCTCCCCCTCTGGTGGTCCGACATCTTTCTCCTCTCCTTCCCATAGTCTGGCTTCACTCTCCCCACCTCCCCCTTTGTGGTCTGGCATCTATCAGTCCTTTTCTTCCCCCTCTCACCTACCTCTCTCTTCTCCTTCCCTTGTCTGACATGTCTCTCTCCTTCCCTTTCTCTCCAGTAGTCCCAACATCTCTCTCCTTCCCTTTCTCCTTCTTGTGTTCTGGATTTGCCAATTTGAATCGATTCACCATTGGTGAATCGATTAAAATCAGCAAACTGAGCAGCACTACCATTCACTTCTCACCATGCTGGAATGCTGCTTTGCCTTTGGAATGTTAGAAAAGTGAATTCATCCTGGGTATGCCTGAACTTTATCAACTTCTTTCATCGTCTGCCAACTCAGTGAAGGTTTCACGCTACACTAGGTAGCTGAGAGCACTTTCTTCTTAACCTCTAGTATTACTACATGCTTCACTGGGTCATACATGCTCTACTGTAACAAAAAATCTGGGAAACAAAGAGTGTTTCTTTCTTATCACTGTGAAATGGACCTTTGCACATTTGTGATAAAAAGGACTAGGTTACTTACATACAAAATAAAATATAACTATATATTTGATCAAATAAATTCTACATTTTCCCAGAGTTTGTAGGTAAAAATCAATACATTTTGGTCTTGATAATTTTTTTTTTAATCTTTATTGATTTTCAAACTTTGATGATGCAATACAATTGGTAAATCATAAATACTGTATGGAACACACTAATAACTATACAATTACATTAAACAATCATTTATTCCCATTCTCATCTTAATTATTAATACAATAATACATATGATGTGATTTCAATATTATAATTAAATATTTTAACTCCTCAACGTACATTTCTCTCCTCCCCACCCACCATCCCTAGATGTGTAAAGAAATCTAATGAAAAGGGAAGAAACATGACCCTTACTGTAATGCAACAAAAGTAGTCAATGGACTCCATACATCATTAAAGAACTTACTAGTCCCCAAACGTTCAGCCATCATTCTTTCATACTTATACGTGGTACACACATTTACCCACCAAAAAGTATAATTAATCCTGTCATAGTTCTTCCAATTATGTGTGATCAGTTGAACACCTATTCCTGTCATGATCAGGAAAAGGTGACTTTTATACTTGTCTAAAGTAGGATTAACATGAAGTAATGTACCACATATTGCCTCATAGGATAAGGGGATAGATGACCCAAGAATTAGATTTATTTGTCCCCAAATTGACAAAGGTTATAAACTGCAAGAGACCCTGTGCAACTTCAATCCTTTCTTCACATAAACTTTTAAAATGTAGTAAACTCTATTTAGCCTCTTATATTGATTGATGTAGCTCTGTCCTGACCTTGAAATCTATGAGGTCATTAGAACTCCTAAGTGCTGAGAATTTTTTCCAGAACACATAGTCTCATCTTTTATTTGATGTATGTACCTTGAGTTTATAATTAAAGCATAAAACATGCAACATATAAACAAACAAACAGCACAACTGTGTCATCATGACATTGCTGGAAAGCTCTGTACTCTGATTGCGCAAATCAGCAGTGTGTGAGGAGCCATTGCACTGAGGATTTTCTGTGCAGGAAAATTATAAACCAGAACAGTTGTTAGATGCGGGAGAAGGGAAAAACCTGGTTAACGAAAGACTCGTAAAACAGGATTACAGCTGCAGGTTGGAAATGGTATATTTTACAGGGCAGGATTGGGGAGGAGCCATGCAAGCTGAAATTTCATGTGTTATGATATGAACTATAGTCAGCATGAGATTGACAAACTCAGCTCTGGATTTATTAACATCTTCAGCCATCATGCTTTGGCAGTAAACTGCTCAATTAAATTATTTCCTTTTATAACAAAATTGTAGGAAATGAAAACATTGAGATAGAAGAAATATGCCTCAATTAGAAGTTCTGTGTATGAGCGTTCAAGGCAGAGGTTTTTCCATTGGCCATATGGTAGCAGATTTATTTTTCCTTGAACTACCCTTTTTCCATTAATTTTCCTTTTTCCTTTTTCCTTCATCTGGGTTAGGGAGATAACAAGAAAATGCCAAGAGTTGAACCATTCTTATATACAAGTAAATAATGTGAACAATCAGTGATAGCATAGCTTAAAATTACAATTTTCACATTTACAATTTATTAAAATTTGATTTACTGTCAAGCCTATGCAGATTTAGGTGGTTTGTAATAAAACAATAGTTCTGTCAAGAAAACAACACTAAAATTTTCAGATAGGACGGACCTAATCCAAGTACATTCAGAGAAATAAAACTACTAATAATTATTTTTTTAAAAATTAACAAATCTATCATTTCTTCTTACTCTGCACCCACAGGCACACTAATAGATCTTTCACTCTACCTCATCCTGTAAATTGAATGGCAATTAAGATTTTAAAAATATGTGGCGCCAGCGAGCAGCATAAGGAATGGCAGCATAGCTGCAGAGCTCCAGCGGTCTCACTGAAAAAAAAATATCAATATTTCATTAACTCTAAATATTTTTGCTGCAAATCAAGCCCTGTAGTACTCTGAATACTATGGCCACCGCAAAAATAGGAAAAAGACACAAGCCAGAGCCACCTTTGCTGAATAAATCCACAGATGTCTCCAGAGACAAAGAAAATACCCAGAGCATCATGGCTGAACTCAAGGCCCTGCGCTTCACTCCTAACCGAGATGAGAAAAGACACGGTAGAAATTAAAAATGATGTAGCCAACATGAAGGAAGACCTCACACAATTCCAATCTCATTTGGAGACCATGGAAGCAAAGCAAGCCACACATCAAGAAAACATCAAAGCCCTGCAATCTCAAGTAAAGAAGATTACACAACTTGAAAGAGATTTAGAGGAGGCCAACATGAGATCTCATTGCAACAATCTAAGGATTTTAGGTGTACCGGAGGGGCACGAAGGATCAGACATGATAAAATTCATGGAAAACTTTATACCAAAAATATTGGATTTAAAATTTGCCAAGGAGCTCGAAATTGACAGAGCTCACAGGGTACCATCTCACATGCTTACCAACTCTCACTACCCTAGGCCGATTGTCATACATCTTCTCAGGTATAGCCAAATACCAGAAATCATGTCACGGGCAATAACCAAATCCTCCTTGAAGTATGAAGCTGTCTTATTGGAGCTGTCTCAGCTGGCACAATTACTCATAATAATTGCTATTCGCATAATCCTTGTAAAATGGAAGGATTTTTCCAATGTTTCATACAATGAATGGTAAAACACAGTTTGCTTATATGCATGATATGAAAGAATAGCAGCTGAATGCAAAAATGCAATCAAAAGGCTCAACAAAATGTGGGCACCACTACTAGCTAATTTGGGTCCATCCCGCCTATCAGCAGTTTCCAGTAAGCTAGATTGTTCCATCACATCATTAAATGCATAAATAATTATTCATAGTACTTGAGCTGTGTCATGGATCTACTATGTTTACTTGTATTATGTAAATGTAGCTTAAGATACTCTGTCACTTGTGCTAACACTCTGCTAAACTATATTACACATGATTGACAAGGTTGTTTGTCTACAGGACTTATTCTGATTTCTTTGTTCTTTCTTTGTAAGCTCTTGACCACATTTAAATGCCTTGTGTTATGTTTCTGTACTTGTACTTGGTCAATGACTTTTTGTATGTTTGGAAAATTCAATAAAGATGACTGAACTTAAAAAAAAAAAGATTTATAAAAAAAATATATATATTTTTTTAATACCAACTATTAGAATATTTTTAGACAGTCAATTCCATAAAGTGGGAGCAGTCCACACAAAAGCACTGGTGAGTGTCAATGCCAACCGAGCACTAGCAATTGGAGGAGGAGCCATTCTCTGGTCTTGTAAGGACCTCAATGTTCTAAATAGTATGCACCATAGACCCCATATAATGCTGATGTTGGGGTCCAAGATATTTCACCGTATTATAAATTAATCTATGTTATATGGAAGTCCCAAAAATAATAAATAATAGCAAAAAGAAGTCCACTCCTTGACCACATGATATCAAGCTGAGTTATATAGGTTTTTTGGAATAGCAAGATTGTCCAAAGAGGGAGGAGTACTGTGATTGGCTTGGAGCATATTTTTATTCTTCCTAATCAAATAGAATACTGGAAATAAATTATACGGAAGGGTTTGGAAACATCTGACTGTCTGAAAATTTAATGAAACAGGACCAAATCTGATGGGTTAAGAATGGGGAAAACAGGTATTGAGTTTGAAAATGGGCCATATTGGGATGGGGGTTCAAGAGAAAGAAAGTCCCCTTCGCCTAGGGTTACCAGACATCTGGAAAAACCCGGACATGTCCTCTTTTTAGAGGACTGTCCGGGTTGCCGGATGAACTTTCCAAGAACCAGTACTTTGCTGGATTTTGGAAAGCCCTGAGCTCTGGCCATCTTAAGCGCCTGGGTCAATCGGAGCCTTAGGCCCCTCCACGACACATCCCAGGATGCTCCCGGAAGGGGCAGGCCCGCCATTTGGTAAGAAGCAGGCCTGCCAGCTGGAAGGGGTAGGTGTTCCTCCGGACGGACTTTGTGTTTAAGGTAGGGAGGGGAGGGGGGTTGTTGGGGGCATGGAGGGAGTTGGCAGGGGGTTGGGCAATGGCGGGAGAGAGTAGGATCCCTCCCATTGTGGGGGGGGAGGTAGTAGTGTCGGGAGATTATGTGACATGGCAGGGGGAGTTGTTGGGGGGTTGGGTGACAGTGGAGGGGTAGTAGTGTCAAGGGATTGTGTGGTGCGGCGGGAGGAAGTAGACATCTCTCCCACTGCAGGGGTGGGTGTCAGGAGGTTGTGCAATGGCGGCGGGAGTGGGCATCCCTCCTGCTGCCAGGTGTGGGTGTCTGGAGATTGTGTGAACACAGCAGGAGAGAGTGGGCATCTTTCTTGCCAAGTTTTTGGGTTTTTAAAATATTTTCAGGGGGGGAGGGGGGGAATCTGAGCTGTCAAACCTTACTTTCCTGTCAGTGCCTGAGCCAATCAGCACTCAGGCACTAATCAGAAAGTAAGGCTGCGACAGCTCAGACTTGTCAGCATATTTTGGCCGTAAATGTAGCACAACGAGGTTAGGGAGTCACTCAATGAAGATAGATAATTGCTTGGAGTGCTCATTTTAACATTAATGACCTCATTGTACTACATTTGCATGGCAGAATCGGAGACTGCTAGGAAACTCAGAAATTACCACAGTAAGCCGTTTTGATAATTCGCTGCTAAAATACGTAACACTAATCCACTTGGAACAGATTTAGTGAGCACATTAAAGGTACGTTTAAGTTTTGAGAATCTTCCCCTCCATCACTAGACCACCAGGGATTGTAAGGTAGTCTGGGGAAGGGGAGGGCAGCTACTTTGTGAATTATTTTTATTTGTACTGTGATTTCAAGTAATGCAGGTATGATCTTCCACAATAGTTCATATGATTGGATTGACTTTATTAACTGGATATACTGCTATTGACAACCAGGTATTAAGCGGTTTACAATATAAACAAGTTACATGGAAAAAATTTTACCGTATTTTTAGCTCCATAAGATGTACTTTTTCCACCTCCAAAAAGTGGGTGTGTCTTATGGAGTGAATACAGTGAACTGAAGGCAGCCAATCATGAAGCAGCGCATGACTAGGCAGGAAGTGCAAAGGTCACATTCCTATGTTGTGCACCGCTCTACAAGGAGAAAGCAGAGCAGACTGCGCTAGATCACTGCCCGGAGGGGGGGGGGTTGCAGGCCGCTTCGGGTTTCACAGCACCAGACCACCAGATGCACCTAGGTATAGAGGAGGAAAAACCAAGAAAAAAAATTCTGAACCAAATTTGTTTTTTCTTGGTTTTTCTTCCTTTATAGGGGGGTGCGTCCTAGAGAACAAAAAATACGGTACATCAATAAAGACAAATACAAAACCAAAAGATCTTAGTCTAACAAATAAAAATTAGTCTACAGCTTAGATCATAATCAAGCAGCCCTCAAAATAGCAATTAAGTAAAATACTGCTGAAAAAAAGATATAATTTAATCATTTTACAAAAAGTTAAATAAGAGCAATTGCCATGAAAGCTACTTAATAATGAATTCCAAAGAACTGGACCGGCATAAGAGAAAAGTCCTACTTTTTGTAGATGACAATTTAATTCATTTGAAACCTGGAAGTTCAAATAGTTCCCTTTGCGAAGAATGCAAAGGTCTAGCTCAGTGGTCACAAACTCGCGGCCCGGGGCCACATGCAGCCCGCCAGGTACTATTTTGAGGCCCTTGGTATGTTTATCATAATCACAAAAGTAAAATAACAGTTTTCTTGATCATATCTCTTTAGCTATAAATGACAATATTATTATTAAGACTTAGCCAAAAGGAAAGATTTATAAACTATAAAGAGTTTTACCTCATGCAAAATTGTCATTTCTTTAATAAGACATTAACTATTTTTTTCTGCGGCCCTCCAAGTACCAACAAATCCAAAATGTGGCCTTGCAAAGGGTTTGAGTTTGAGACCACTGGTCTAGCTGGTAGATATTTTGACGATTTATTTGACAAATATTCAAGTTTAAACATCAGGCAGAGCAATTTGAATTCCATGTTTACAAATAGGCAACCGGTGTATGTCATATAGAACTGGGACCAGGAAAGACTAAGGGCTGGCGCAAGAAGCCAATATGAGAGAAAGGTGACATTGCAACAAAAATGATAAAAAGGATGGGGCAACTTCCCTATGAAGAAAGGCTAAAGTATCTTGGGCGCTTCAGCATGGAGAAGAGATGGCTCAGGGGAGATAAGATAAAGGTCTTTAAAACAGCGAGGGGAGTAGAACATGTAGATGTGAATCTATTGAATTCTTTAACTGGGTGACCAGAGAATTGTATCAAGGACATGCGCTAGATGTGATTTACTTAGATTTCAGCAAAGCCTTCGACACGGTTCCTCATAGGAGGCTCTTGAATAAACTCCATGTGATGAAGTTAGGGCCCGAAGTGGTGAACTGGATTAGAAACTGGTTTGAGGGACAGACGCCAGAGGGTGGTGGTGAATGGAATTCGTTCAGAGGAGGGAAAGGTGAGTAGTAGAGTGCCTCAAGGATCAGTGCTGGGACCAATTCTGTTCAATATGTTTGTGAGTGACATTGCTGAAGGGTTAGAAGGTAAGGTTAGTCTTTTTGCGGATGATACCAAGATTAGTTAGAGAGTGTACACCCTGGAGGGAGAGGAAGACATGAAGAAGACTCTACAAAAGTTAGAAGAATGGCAAATTTTATGTTCTTATATAAGTCACTGTTTACTGCTGGCCCAGCACTGAAGAATCTAAAAGGTACAGGGGCCTTGTTTTAGTTTGGGGAGGAAGGGGGGGGGGGTCTGGGTGCGTTCAGGAGAGGTTCTGACTTTGGTGAAGGGGGGGGGGGGTTGGTGTCCGGTAGTAGCCGTGGAGGATATAAGAGTTCCATCCTCCATGGTGGATAGATTCTATTGTAAAAATTTGTATTGCGCTTTTGTTTTTATTACGATTGAATCTGTTTAATAATAATAATAATAAAAAGATTTAAACATAAAATGTACAGGGGATAGGGGAGCAAAGCTAAGAGATTCCAGATCACCTGGGGGGAGATGGTGGGCAGGGGATGGAGTTCTCATGCCCACCCAAAATTGGGTGTCTAACTATGTTCCTGTTGGATATATGTGAAGAAAGAACATAAGAATAGCCATACTGGATCAGACCAATGGTCCATCTAGCCCAGTATCCTGTTTCAAACAATGGCCAATCCAGGTTACAGTACCTGGAAGAAACCCAAATAATAGCAAAATTCCATGTTACTGATCCCAGGGCAAGGAGTGCCTTCCCCTATGCCTGTCTCAAAAGCAGACTATGGACTTTTTCTCCAGGAACTTTTATAAACCCCACTTATTGCAGGTTTTCAGGTCTCACTGTATCTTGTCAAGTAGAAACTGACATTTCAGCCATCATGCTGTGGCTTTCTTCAGGGTATGCTGTGAGGTCTGCAATTTGTCTTTGTAAATAGTGGTTCCACTGACCTGATTGGGAACAGGGCAGTCTGTTGCTCACCAATTTGAATTTTGGTGGGTAAATCAGTTGGTCACAGATTTGAATTTTGGTCAGAAAATCAGTTGGTCTCTCTTTTACACCCCCCCCCCCCAAAAAAATGGAAAAGTCTCTGCTGAGTTTAAAGATATTCTCCCTATGAAACTGGGTTATATGTTCTCTCAGGGTTTCCGCAGCTTGCATCCTGCTTATTGCAGGGAGAAATTAACGTTTCAGTCATCATGCTGTAGCTTTCTGCAGTATATGCTGTGAGATAGTATGTCTTTGTAAATAGTGGATTTACTGACCTAATTGGGAACAGAGCAGTCTTCTGGTCACCAATTTGAATTTTTGTGGGGAAAGTTAGTTGATCTCTTTTTTTTTTTTCTCATAGAATAGATAAGTCTCTGGTGGGTTTAAAGATATTCTCCCCATGAAGCTAGGTTATATGAGTATGTTCTCTCGGGGTTTCTGCAGCTGGCATCAAAATTCAAATTTGTGACCAACTGACTTTCCCACCAAAATTCAAATTGGCGACCAACGGATTAAGAACATAAGAATTTGCCTCCGCTGGGTCAGACCAGTGGTCCATCCCGCCCAGCGGTCCGCTCCCGCAGCGGCCCTCCAGGCCCATCACCTGTGCAATGGTCCCTGACTATTCCTATAACCTACCTCAACTCCTACCTGTACCCCTCAATCCCCTTATCCTCTAGGAACCTATCCAAACCTGCTTTGAAGCCCTGTACGGTGCTCTGGCCTATCACGGCCTCCGGAAGCGTGTTCCATGTGTCCACCACCCTCTGGGTGAAAAAGAACTTCCTAGCGTTTGTTCTAAACCTGCCCCCTTTTAATTTCTCCGAGTGCCCCCTTGTACTTGTGGTTCCCCACAGTGTGAAGAATCTGTCCCTGTCTATCTTTTCTATGCCCTTCAGGATTTTGAAGGTTTCTATCACGTCTCCTCTAAGTCTCTGCTTTTCCAGGGAGAATAGCCTCAGCTTTTTCAGTCTGTCAGTATATGAGAAGTTTTCCATACCCCTTATCAGTTTAGTCGCTCTTCTCTGGACTCCCTCAAGTACTGCCATGTCCTTCTTGAGGTACGGCGACCAGTACTGGACACAGTACTCCAGATGCAGGCGCACCTTGTTCCCAGTCAGGCCAGAGAACCCATTATTTACAAAGACAAACTGCAGTCCTTACAGCATACACTGAAGAAAGCCACAGCATGATGGCTGAAACATTGGTTTCTACCCGACAAGACCAGCGAAACCTGGAAACCTGCAACAAGCATGATGCTAGCTGCAGAAACCCTGAAAAAACTTTTTTATACCCAGCTACGCTAACCGCTGTTACCACATCCTCCAGCAACAAGTTCCAGAGCTTAACTTAATAAAAATGGTTAATAAATCCCAATAAATAAAATAAATATTGTTTGAATGAAAAAATTTTCTCCCTATTTGTTTTAAAGGAACTTCATCAAGTGCCCTCTAGTCTTTCTAATGTTTCGTCATATCGTTTACGACACTACATGTAAAACCATTTTTTCTGCAACTGCACCTACATTATGGAATGCTCTCCCTAGCCATATTAGGCAAGAAACCTCTTTACTAAAATTTAAATCAAATCTTAAAACATTCCGTCAAAAATGACAAAGACTAGGGGACACTCGATGAAGATACAGGGAAATACTTTTAAAACCAATTGGAGGAGGACATTTTTTTTTTCACTCAGAGAATAGTTATGCTCTGGAACGCGTTGCCAGAGGATGTGGTAAGAGCAGATAGCGTAGCTAGTTTTAAGAAAGGTTTAGACAAATTCCTGGAGGAGAAGTCCATAGTCTGTTATTGAGAAAGACATGGGGAAGCCACTGCTTGCCCTATGTTGGTAGCATGGAATATTGCTACACCTTGGGTTTTGGCCAAGTACTAGTGACCTGGATTCGCCACTGTGAGAACGGGTTACTGGACTTGATGGACCATTGGTCTGATCCAGTAAGGCTATTCTTATGTTCTTATTTATGTTTGAGGATGCCTATACTGTCTGGATTTAACCATCATCAGCATACTAGCAACATTTGTTTTACCCCTTCCATTCATGCGGCTTTTTTTTTTTTAATTGTATTTTTCTCTATCCGCCCTTCTGTATCTAGTCATTGTCTTTATTTATTTGTGCTGGTGTTTTTACCCCTTTATATATATATATATATATATATATATATATATACTTATTTTAAATCTTATTGTAACCCGCCTAGACGTACCGAGAGGCGTTATATCAAATAAAAAATAAAAACTTGAAACATCACTCACTTTTATCCTTTCTACACCACTCAGAATTTGTAGTCTTAAATCATATCTCCCCTCAGCTGTCTCTTTTCCAAGCTGAAGAGCCCTAAAGGAGAAGGGAAGAGATAGGTTTGGTTAGAAAGATAAGGAAGGAGAGGCTGGGGGAGAAGAAAGAATGGGAAAACGTGATAGAAGAAAGTAGGGGGAGGAGACACCCTTGTTATGGTATGCTATGTGCAATCTTATCATTCACTGCATCCTTATTAGAGTTTTAGGCGGGTTACAGGCAACGTACTGTATTGTTACATATAATTTTATATAGAGTTAAATATGTTACAAAGAATTAGACATGCTACATAAAGTTATCAAAATTTAAAGGTGGTACCTTTACTCCTTTAGTTTTATTTCTATTTATCGCCTTAAAAAAGTAGACTAAACTTGCTACTACACCATTTATATTGTATTCCAAAGAAAGTGTATTGAACATAAATTTCTTTTGCCCTCTATGATCTGAAAGGCTAACGAACTTTTCTGTTCTCAGTGAGATTAAAAAAACGCGGTACCAGAAAGAGTCCAAGCACACCTTTTACGTTAAATCAGTGGTCTCAAACTTGTGGCCCGGGGGCCACCTGCGGCCCCGCCAGGTACTATTTTGAGGCCCTTGTTCATGTCTCTTTAGCTATAAATTACAATATTATTATCAAGACTTGGAAAGATTTATAAACTATAAAGAGTTTTACTTCATACAAAATTGTCATTTCTTTAATAAGACATTAACTATTTTTTTCTGAGGCCCTCCAAGTACCTTCAAATCCAAAATGTGGCTTGCAAAGGGTTTGAGTTTGAGACCACTAAATGATATCTAATGCATTAAATAATATCTAAGTGGGGAAGGGGGGGGCGGTTTGAGTGCTTAAATTCAAACCTAGAGCCAGTTTCCCTCATCACCTAGAATAGAACCCCCAATATTTGTTTCTGTTTACTCAATACTTGCTATACAATAGAGCGGGGAACCTGAACTCTTTCATTTAAGGGTTAATTTGTATTGCATTTGCCCCCCCCCCCCCCGGGGTCATTTTGAAACGCTGGCGCCGACGCCCCTAAGCGCTTTCCTTTTCCTAGACCAGACCCTACTCCCCTTCCTATCAATCACCCCTCCTCCGAGAGGGGGCAGAAGTTTGCCCGATCGCCCCTCTTTTATTCGGCTAAACGTTCCCTATGTACCGCAGCGCTCAGCATCTTCCCTCCACATCCAGAGCAAACGGAGGGAGGGGGGGGGAGGAGGACTAGGAGACACTTTTTCCACTTTTAAGCGGCTGCTTCCGAGCACCTTTGTCATTTCCTGCCTTTTGAGACCCGAAGGAGGTGAAGCAGGTAATTTGACAACGGTCCCCGACCTCTGCAGTCAGGGCTCGTGGGCAGCAGCGCAAACCCCCCCCCCCTCGCGCGCGCTCTCTCTCTGTGGCGCACACCTCCTGACCTTTTCTGGAAATGCTCAGATTTGGGGCGGGTGGGAAGGGGTCGCATTGCATTTCTATAATTATTTTACGTAAGGATCTCCCCCCCCCTCCCTCCCTCTCTAACTGGTATAGTTCAGGGTTTCGTTCTCTTTCTGGGCAGTGCAGCAGGAGATGGGCTGCTCCCACCCACCGGACGCCTGGAGCTGCCTCCCGCTCCTCCCTCTAGTCCGCTGAGCTGCAAAAGAACCCAGCCGGTCTTCCCCCCAGTGCCCAGGAGTCAAGCCCTGGACTCGGACTCGCTTTCCCTCCCCTCCCCCTCTGCCCAAATGTTAGGGCTCTCTCCCTCCTGATTCCTCCCCCCTCCCACCCCAGGACTTCGCTGCCGCCTGAGCGTCTCGGCGAAGTGGCCCTTGCCTGACTTTTGCCTCCTCTCCGAAAAGGAGCCAGTCGGGGGGGGAACGTCCGCGCGGACACGGAAAGTGACAGGCGAGAGAGGCGCGTGGACGGCATGGAGAAAGAGAATACCCCAGCCGAAGCCAACCTGCAAGAGGAAGAGGTGGGTCGCGCGCAGGCGTTGCCTACCTTTCTTAAGGTGTGCGAGGAGCGCATGCCGCGCGCGCGCGCGAGCGCCTGGTTTCCGCGGAGACGAGTCGCGCGACGTTCCCCGCAGCTCCATTTTCATCTAGTCCAGGGGGTAGGGAACTCCGGTCCTGGAGAGCCGTATGCCAGTCGGGTTTTCAGGATTTCCCCAATGAATATGCATGAGATCTATTTGCCTGCACTGCTTTCAATGCATATTCATTGGGGAAATCCTGAAAACCCGACCGGAGTACGGCTCTTGAGGACCGGAGTTCCCTATCCCTGATCTAGTCTATTTCGGGGGGGGGGGGTGTCAAAATCCCTCCTGGAGGGCTGCAATCCAGTCGGGTTTTCAGGATTTCCCTCAATGAATGTGCACGAGATCTATTTGAGTGCACTGCTTTCATTGTATGCTAATAGATCTCGTGCAAATTCATTGGGGAAATCCTGAAACCCGGACTGGATTGCGGCCCTCGAGGAGGGACTTTGACACTCCTGGTCTATTTGGTCGCCCTTAACCAACTCTTTCCCCCCCCCTCCCCCAAAACACCAAGAATAATTTATACAGGCTAAAAACTAGCGGGGTGGATGCCATCATTTAGTACAGGGGGAGGGAACTCTGGTCCTCGAGAACCGTATTCTAGTCGGGTTTTCAGGATTTTCCCAATGAATATGCATTGAAAGCGGTGCATGCACATAGATCTCATGCATATTCATTGGGGAAATCCTGAAAACCCGACTGGAATGCGGCTCTTGAGACCCGGAGTTCCCTACCCCTGATTTAGTAGATAAGGCTAAGGGAATGTTGCTACACAGACAGTTATTTAAAATACAAACGCAGTAGGTTTGGGAGGCTTGCCACGGTTTTCTTTCTGGTTTTTTTGGTTAACAGTTGCATAATCTTTCGACAACCCGGATTACACGTGCTAGCTCTCTGCCCAGGAATTGGGGGCTGGCTGATCCCTGGGTTCCCGTATCTGTGGAGGCACGTTATCTTGTTTGTTTTTTAATCTGTGTTCCTAAGCGGCTTCAGGTTGAAAATGGTAACTACCCCAAAAAATCCCGAAACTGTTAGCTGGGTTGGCTCGCATGACCGCCACAATAATTGGGGTGGGGGGGGTTGGGTTGTACTAATTTCTCATTTTCGGATTCCTAATCATTTTACCTTTGCTGTGTAATATTTTTCTTAAAGCAACAAAAACAAAAAAAAAAGGGGGGGGGGAAGCAGTCTGCTGTGATTAATTGCTTTCTAGTGTCCTAGATTAATAGATAACTTTATAGAGCACATTCCTGTGCAATTGAGAGAAACCAGAGGCTTCTCTGGTCGAGTATTTTGCTGGGTCGGGATGGGGTGAAAGCTAGCAAAGCAGGCCCTTGACGTTTCTAGTACAGTGGAGCTCAAGTTAGTGACATCAGAACTGCAACAGTGACTTTAAGCCCTTACACAAATTTGTGTTGATGTGCAGCTCTTTTTAGGAACTCTTCTTACCGCGGGCTGGAGAGGTAAATGCTAGAACAGGGATCTCAAAGTCCCTCCTTGAGGGCCACCATCCAGTCGGGGTTTCAGGATTTCCCCAATGAATATGCAGTGCATGCACATAGATCTCATGCATATTCATTGGGGAAATCCTGAAACCCCGTACTGGATTTCGGCTCTCGAGGAGGGACTTTGAGGTCCCTGTGCTAGAAGCTCATTCAATTCCTAGGAACGTGGGAACATTGACTTCGCCGGTCCGCAGTAAGAAGTTCCTTTCGCGGTTTGGTAAAAGACCCAGCGAAAATGATTTGTGATCAATGGAAATGCTCTCCTAATGAAACATTATTGTTAGTTAAACAGATTGGAGTTTTCCAGCTGACTCCTTTTTGTGGTGAAACAGGCCTGAACTGATTTTCACAGACCAAATAAGATAGATTGTCTGGTAAGGGGAAAGTATCTCAGGATGTAGAACACTTTATTGTCTGGGATAACAAACAAACCACTCCGTGTCCGGTCAATCATACTTTTCTTTCTGTTTGGAATTGAGAGGGTTTTTTTTTTCCAGATTTGTCTTTTTTTGTGTTAAGTGTTGTATTCAGGACTAGGCGATTACCTAGGGCAGCAGTTTCCGGAGCCAAATCAAAACAATAGGTTCTGGCAGCTTCTGGGAGGGGAGGTGTTGAGGTGTTCATGATCTTGATTGTTGGAGGTAGGAGCCAAGGATCTTAAGAGTTAATTAATGGGAGATATAAGGCTGAAGGTTTGCCTAGAACACCTAATAACTCTGTCCCACCAGCCCTAGCTGTGTTTTATATTGTATACCAGCAGGATAAATATTAAGCTCTTCTGCTGTTTCTCACTTTATAACATGAAGTCATTGTATATATTTTAGGTCAATATTTATGTTGGCAGAAAATAAACAAACTCCTTTGCTCTGCTGTAAACACTTTGTCTTCCAAGATCGTATTTCTCAAGAGTAGTATTTTTTATTTCCTCCCTCCGACGTGCAGACTTTAGGTTCCATTGGGGAAAAAGTGCAATGAATGTGCATTTTCTGTCTGGTTTGGATAACAATAACAACTTTAAAACCGTTTCTTTTGGACCAGCTTGAAGGCTGCTTGTGATGGGCTTTTAGCAAATTCCAGTTGTAGCATTCGCTGTGGCAGTGAACTTGAAAAAAGTAGTGATTTTGGACAGGGTTTCTTTTTATAATTATTATAAATGCACTAGTCACTCTTGAGTAGGAATCGGGAAAAGGAGATATCAGCCCCAGGGGTATCAAAATGAAAAAGCAAAAAAGTGAGGCAAGCGGCATTACCGCGGCTGATGAAATCACGGAGGCGACAGTGGGCCCGGCAGTGCATGATAGAAACTTTGGAGGGTAGCAGGATAGCATCCAAAAGGTCCAGGATGAGTTGGTGGTGTTGGATAGGGGATCCAGAGGAGGTGAGGAAGGAACGCTGGCGCCAGAGGACAGCGTGGGCGTGAACAGCTAGAAAGGCAATTTAGATAGGAAAAAAAACAAAAATGCAAAAAGGGAGAGAAAAATCTCCAAAAATGGCCAATGGTATAGTTGGTTTCCCCGGGGTACCCCACAAACCAAACAGATAGACAACACAAAGATTACAGGGCATAAACAAACATAGAAAACAGAAAAGGCGTGAAACTTTTCTTCCAGCTGGCAAGGATTCAGAGCTGAACTTAGATCTGCAGAGAAATGCACAGTTATACAAAAACAAACGTCCATCATAGCACGAATCATAATTGTGTGCACACAGTGGCAAAGTAAAGTGCGTTATAACACATGGCATAATAATCACATAATCATAAAAGGCATCTATTAATGGTTACTGGAACATCCGAAAGAGAAAACGTAAGAATGTGATCACTCTGGCTTGGTGCCCTGCCAATTACATTCATAAGGCAGACAGGGACGCAACTGCTAGGGTGAGCTTCAATCTTGAAAAATAAGCAAAACTTACTAGGTACAGTGTACAATGTTAAATATAGAGGTATTCTGAAGTATGGCAATGTCAATTCAAAGGGGAAAAAAAGAAACATGTTAAATGTTAAGTGCAAGGTCATTTCAAGGTTACTGAAAGCAGAACATTGTCCTCCTTCTCTGGGTAGAAAAAGACTCATTGTAACAGGTCCAGAACAGCTCTGTATGTATGACTGCGAAGGAAAAGAAGAGACATTTTAACGTGACACCACCCCTGAGGTCACTTAGCCATGTTCCCTGCAGGCAGACCTGGAACCCTTGTCTGCCACCTGGGTCCCGCTACACTCTGAGGAGTGGGCACTGCTGCAGACTAGATGTAGCTACTTTACTCTGCACTGTCCTTACATAATAACTACCCCCTTCCTCTGGAGTTTGAGCTACCAAGTTTATTTTAAAGGTATTTCTGTTTCCAATTGTATTTAGAATCAGATTGATAATAACACTTTATACAAACATGCATGGGAAGAAAGAATTCATAAAGAACACCAGGATAAAGACACAATACGGGAAAGCAAGGGAGACTGTTAGCACAAAAGAAGTAATCTCAATCCATCCGTTATCAATAAAACTCATTCATAAATCCAAGAAAGAATCCAATTCAAATTCTACTGCATATTATTTAAAACCCTACACGGAGACAGCCCATCATACTTGAACAATCGCCTCATCCAAGCACCTAGTACCAGACACAGAAAAACGCACTCCCCATTCATACCCCCCCCCAATCAAGGAAGTCAAAAGAACAAAACTACACGACGGCCTCCTAGCCACTCGAGCCGCAAGACTGGACAACCAGATCTCCAACCTTCTGATGACCACCCCAGACTATAGGACGTTCAGAAAGGAAATAAAAACCATACTTTTCAAGAAATTCCTGAAGCAGCAATAACATCACGACCTCTTAGCAACTCTAAAACTGACATTAGACCTACCCATTACCGCACTAATAATAACAAAAGAACCTCCACTACGACCACCTTTTAATTCTTTTACAAACCACCTCACCCACAACAACACGTTAAATGTTTATAAGATCTACAACTTACCTCTCTAGCTAATCATTGTAACTCTACTTTTTTTAATTAACCTTTTGTAATCCGCCTTGAACCGCAAGGTAATGGCGGAATAGAAATCCCTAATGTAATGTAATGTAATGTAATAAAGGGAAAAAAAAAAAAAAATAAAAAAGTTGACCACATTACACCGCTATTGATTAAGTCCCATTGGCTACCTATTAGCCACCGAATTACTTTTAAGATATTATTCTTGGTTTTTAAAGTTCTAGCTTTCAATGAGCCTCAATTCATGTCTAGAATGATCATTCCTTATTATGCCCCTCGTTCTCTACGATCATCATCACAAGACTTATTAACTGTCCCTTCCTTAAAAATTATGGGTACAAGAAGAAATGACATGTTTTCTGTTACAGCGCCACAAACGTGGAATGCACTGCCACTTTACATCAGAAAAGAAAAAGATCTTATCTCTTTTATAAAACTCTTAAAAACTTTGTTATTTAACTTTGTACTTGTGTCTTAAAATTGTTTGTCCTCTAAAATGTGTTTTTTTTTTTTTAATTGTTCAGCGCTTAGAATGTTTGTATAGGCGATTCATCAAATAATAATAAAACTTGAAACTTGAACTTGAATTATCAAGCCCATGTTTAGCAAATATTTCAATTTTCAGAAAAATATGGATACTTAACCTCTATCATTGTTAGTCTTGTACTTTAAATCCCCCAACACTGGGATACAAAGGCAGGGATGTGCCAAACACAAATCCCACATGTCTGACAAACGGTTGCTTTTTTTTTTCTTTTTTTATTACCAGCAGACACCACTTTGACAACTGCGAGAACACGTAAACTATCTGGCTCAACTTTCTTTAAATTACTCACTGTCTGTAACAAATCCACTGCACGCAACATATATCTAAAATCACAGTCCTTATTCTCGTTCATCAGTGCGAACTCACATTCTTAATTCTGGCTAGATCCACACGCATTTTACCCTGTTAAGCAACTTACACTATCCTGTCTGCAACTTTCGGCAAAACAATCATGCTGGCTTGCTTTACCAACCTTTCCCAGGTTTCCAACCTAAATGCTATTTCCATCTCCCCGGGTAATTTCTCAACATCACCAATTTCTCGTTCTCTGTGTCTTGTCAGGTGTCCCCAGAGCTTTTGTTTTATTAATTTGACAAGTATGACAAAAAGTTGATTATATTCCAAATACTAAGCCTTTGACAACAATAAAAATAAGGATGAAGAAAACAATAAAAAATCTTAGGGTCGCCATAATCGCCAGAAAAGGCAGTTGTAAAATATTTAAGCATGATCTGAAGGGGCTCGATGGTGTTCTGACCCATATTATACAATCTATATATGCACCCAACAAAAGTTCCAATTTCCAGAAACCAGAATCCTATATACCTCTCTGTGCTTCACAACTGATTAAGAAGTTACTAGACAGAAGAGATAGAGACAGGATAGAGAAGGAATCAACTTCTCACTTACCAAGACAGGTCCGGTACCGGCACAACAAAACCAGGAGCCAGAAATCTCCACCGATTCGTTCCTTCTCGAGGTGCAATCCGTTGTCTTCGACGAGAAAACCGTTCCTGGTCAACCACCAGGTTAATGCCGGCTATTACGGGTCTCGTAGGAGGCAAGGTTTGAAATCCTCCGAGGGAGACGATCGTGCCAAACAGGCTCAAGTCTGTAGATCAAGTCCCTGTTCGGCTGCGCCAAATGAAGGTACCTTTTAGGATAAGGCCCTCCTTTAGTAGTGCAGAGACTTGAGCCAGAGACTGAAGAGATTTAAAAAGGCTTTTATTAAACAAGCATATATGCTGGACTTCTGGGCAGAACTGGCTGCATAAACAGAAGACCCTGAGGATCTCGGACACCAAAGTTATATAGTGTCCTAACCAGTTCAAACCAGTTCTAACCAGCTCTGACCAAAAGGTAACAGCAGAGAGAAAAACAAAACCATAAATCCATCCTATAATCTATACATCAATGGCTAGCTAACATCTACATTCCTTTGCCTCCTGGCTGTACCAGGCACTAAGACAGATACATAGAACAGGCCTGCATGCATACGTGATTTCTCAGAGCAGTAAAATGGAGTCACAGGTTGCTGTTTTTAGTTTTACTACCCACTGATCTAAGATGGAGTTTTTCATATACACCGTGACCCAGGTATGTCAGCTAGCTAGGGATCCTTCACAATGAATCCACCAGTTCGTATATATGTGGTACATAAGAACATAAGAAGTTGCCTCCACTGGGTCAGACCAGAGGTCCATCTCGCCCAGCGGTCCGCTCCCGCGGCGGCCCATCAGGTCTATGACCTGTGAAGTGGTTTCTGACCACTTCTATAACCTACCTCTAGTTCTATCTGTACCCCTCAATCCCCTTATCCTCCAGGAACCTATCCAAACCTTCCTTGAACCCCTGTATAGTGCTCTGGCCTATCACATCCTCTGGAAGTGCGTTCCATGTGTCCACCACCCTCTGGGTAAAAAAGAACTTCCTAGCATTTGTTCTAAACCTGTCCCCTTTCAATTTCTCCGAGTGACCCCTAGTGGTTGTGGGTCCCCACAGTTTGAAGAATCTGTCCTTATTCACTTTCTCTGTGCCCTTTAGGATTTTGAAGGTTTCTATCATGTCCCCTCTAAGTCTCCTCTTTTCCAGGGAGAACAGCCCCAGCACTTTTAACCTGTCAGTGTATGCAAAATTTTCCATACTTCTTATCAGTTTAATCGCTCTTCTCTGGACTCCCTCGAGTACCGCCATGTCCTTCTTGAGGTACGGCGACCAGTACTGGACACAGTACTCCAGGTGCGGGCGCACCATTGCCATACAGCACATAAAGCCAGATAGACCTACAACACATTCCGAAAATCAATTAAAACCGTTCTATTTGGCAAATTCCTTGCTTAATCAGATCACCTCTCTCAGGTATTTTTTTTTTTCTCCCCCTTATAACCCCATTGTATTATGTAACATCTTTCTTCTCTCATGTATTCTTCCCCAATTCACGATGTAACTTCATTCTTCTTGCATTTTGTAATTCGCTGATTGTCCAGCCTTCTTTCTATGTGAACCGCCTAGAAGTCAGTTTGACTATGGCGGTATAGAAAAATAAAGTCATTATTATTATTATCTTCTCATTGTTTATGCAAAGTGTTGAAGGTATGCCATATATACTTTTCATTATTTTAAACATGAGGGTTGTATGATACAAGTGCCACTGGATATCTATCCTAAAAGTTTTTGTGCTATTTTTATGGAACAATTTGTTTATGCACTTGTTTTATTAATTCATTTTATATATATGCATGCTCATTTATTAATATATGTTTACTGGGTTTTATTGACTCCTGAATAGGCTAACCAGCCAAAACACAGCCATGTCATAAGAACATAAAGACAGCCATACTGGGTCAGACCATCTAGCCCAGTTTCCCATTTCCAACAGTGGCCAATCCAGGTTACTAATACCTGGCAGAAATCCAAATAGTAGCAACATTCCATGCTATCAATCCAGGGCAAAGCAGCGGTTCCCCCCAAATCCATGCTATGGACTAAACCTCCAGGAACTTGTCCAAACTTTTCTTACACCTAGCCATGCTAACTGTTGTAACTATAGCCTCTGGCAACGGGGTTCCAGAGTGTAACTATTCTTTGAGTTAAAAAAAAAAAAATGTCCTCCTGTTTGTTTTAAAGGTATTCTCATGTAATTTAATTGTGTCCCCTGGTTTTTGCACTTTTTGAAAGGGTGAAAATTGATTCGCTTCTACCTTTATTTGGAATAAAGCATAAGTTACGGAATACCAGTGGATCCTGTTTCATTGCATGCCTCATGTTTTGCTTTTTTTTTTTTTTTTTTAAACTCTTGAATAGTGCTCAGATAAAAGCAGTTTGACTTAGACGAAGTGATTTGATATTGAAAAGGGTTAACCAAGCAGGAGAGGCTCCTGCCTGGTTAAACTCCACTGAGTTAGACAACCATCAATATTCTACAGAATCCAGGTGGTGCTGCTGAATTTCACCGCTAACTGGTCATCCCCTTACCATCTAAGTTAAGGGGTAGGCTGGAGTTAGCGGAGATATATATTTATTGTACAGTTTATATACCTCTCTATCTAAATTTTAGTTGGTCCATAACAGGCATTTCATAAATTCAACATACTATGTAACATAAAATATATGGCTAAAATATGTTCTTCCCCACCATTCTCCAATAACAGTTATCACTAAAATCATAACACGTTAATCAAAGACCTGTAAGGAATGTCCATTTTGTAAGTCTTTTGGGAGTTTGTTTATTAAAAGCTTATGTACCGCCCTTCACTTAGACATCAAAGCGGTTTACAAAATGTAGGAAGAGAAAAGATTTGAATAGGAAAGATGAGACGATAAACACATTATTTAACAGACAAACCAACAGATGTGTACCCTCTGCATTAAAAAAAAAAATCCTAGATATCAAACCATCTTTTAAAAAAGAAGGAACATTCAAAATGAATTTATCTGTTGATTTCAGTGGTCTAGGACGGCAGACTGTAAATTCAGTCTGCCAACTGGCTAAGTAAGTACTTTAACCTAGGATAGGAATATGTGCCAAGTTAATCGATTACTAGTTTGGACATCTGAAGGTGTTTGATTAACTTCTGGGTCAGTGGACATACCTGGATATTGCCCCAGCATTGTATATTGGGGGTTGGGTCAGCCTGAGGCTGGAAGCAGCTTGTTAGTCACTTTACTGTCGCGTAGAAAATGACATGGGAACAGGTGCCCCCAGAGTGAGGACAGGGACAGAGCCTGCAGAAACAGGATGGAGATGGGGGGAAAAAATTGTGTTCCCTTGTCATTAACAATCCAATTATCTTCCTAGATGAAGTAAAAACACAGGCAAAGGAATCTTTGGGAAGGTTGTACCAAAACCGGATTGAAATGGAAGTCTCTGTTTGTGATTTACAAACAGTTGTACAGAATATTGTCCCTTTTTTATACTTCTAAGATTTAAATAAAAAAATCATAAATGTTTGAGGCTTATGCAGATGAGGACAGAGTCCACCTGGATGGAGTGGGGACGGGGACAGAGCTCGCAGAGACAGGGCGTAGACGGAAATGGAGCCTGTGGGGATGGGGACAAACTTTGTTCCGATGTCATTCTCTACTTGAGTGCCATGGGCTGTATATTATCCCCATAGTTTGTTGGAAGGGGGTATTCCACTGGTATGCCAGATGGGTATAACTAGGTCATGCTCCAAAGCATTGAACCTAGGAAATGGTTGGGGCTCAACCGGTGAGGCCATGGGACTTTATATCTGAAGCCTATGTAATTCTTGGCGGAAAGATATGGTATGAATGAACTGGATGCTCCTCTAGGCTGTGATACCTTTATATTAAAGCCAATCAGCGAATTACAAAATGCAAATAATAAAAGTGCAACATATATTATTCTGTCTATTCTTGAGTAATATGTTGCACTTTTATTATTTGCATTTTGTAATTCACTGATTGTCCAGCTCTCTGGCTGCCATTTGAATCTAGAGTTCTTTTTAAATTCGCATGCTTCTGCTACAAATCGGTAAACGGTGCCTCTCCAAGCTACATCAACACCCACTTTAACCTTTATTGCAACCACAAGAAATCACATAGAATTCAACTGTTCGCCTTCCCTTCGCTAAAACACTGTCATCTCAAAAGATTCCTCGATAAAACTTTCGCCTTCCAAGCAGCCAAGCTGAACCCATGGCTAGCCCAAATGATACTCGAGGCCCCCACTTACCTTGCCTTCAGAAAACTACTCAAAACCTACCTATTCAGCAAACACGACCCTTAATTATCCCCTCACCCCACATAACACCTCGCCCACCCCTGCTCCTCTCCTCCTTCACTAGACCTTCCCTTTTTTCCTACTCTCTACATCCTTTGTCTAGCTCGATCAAAACTGCAATTTCTGATAAATCGTTGTAAATCTACCCTTCTTTGCAGACTGTTGTAAATTGTTGTTATTCATTGTAAATCTGCTTGTGACATGTTGTAAATCTGCTTGTCAATGCAGGTCATTTGCTAATGTAATGTAATGTAATGTAATTTATTTCTTATATACCGCTACATCCGTTAGGTTCTAAGCAGTTTACAGAAAATATACATTAAGATTAGAAATAAGAAAGGTACTTGGAAAATTCCCTTACTGTCCCGAAGGCTCACAATCTAACTAAGTGATGTAAACCGCCTAGAACTCGCTGGGTATGGCGGTATATAAGAATAAAGTTATTATTATTATTATCTTCAGTGTGAACCGCCTACAAATCGTCTGATCATGGCGGTATAGAAGAATAAAGTTATGTTATGTTATTCAAAGATTGTGAAATAACCGCCAGCTTTCACACCATGCAGATCCATCCCGCCGATGTGGACTGTATGGTGCAAAAAAAAAAAATTCATTTTAGTTCAACAACTTTTGATAATCTTTATATCTTTGCAATGAAATGTGTCAGAACCTGCAGTCTTGCTGCAAGACCCGTGCAGCTCCTAAAAAACACATTACAAAGCATAGGAGAATAGAGAGATAGGGTGCTTCCTATAAAGCTGGGGGAGAGAGGATCTTAATGGACAAATTTGCCCCATTCCTGCAAGTTCTGTCGTCATCTGCACAAGCCTCAAGCACTTTAAAATCATAAGTGTTTGATGTTTGTGCAATTAAGGCAGAGTTTACAGGAATGGGCAGAAGAACTCGCAGAGACGGAACAGGGATATTGAGATTCCACAGGGATGGGGGCAAATTTGTCACCGGGTCATTCTCTATATACCATCTACTCTGAACTAAGTTACATGTTTAAGGAGCATAGAGCATTTGCCAAGTTGGGGAAATGGGAACGATAATCCGTGTATCTAACAGACTCCTAATGATGTAATTGTGGCTTTTTTCCCACTTTCCTTGTTCCATTTTAGTGAAAGGGCAGCACCTGCCTGTCTTTGGGCTAGATTCACAAAGCAAATTGATCGGTTTGCGACTCCTTTGCGACCAGATTTCCCGCCTTCACTATTCACTAACCTCTCCTATGATCCGCTTCGAATCCGTGCATGCAAATGAGGAGAAACGCTTGCAAATTAGACAGGGATGCAATTCACCAACCAAATTTTTAAAACCGACTGGGCTGGTCGATCAGCCCAAGAAGTGACTGCTGGGGACCAGTCGAAAATGTCTTTCCGACTCTCCAGCGCCAAAGCCCTGCTCTCTGCCCTGTTCTCTGCAGCCCCGATGCTCTTCCCTGGATCTCTCCTGCCTGCGCTGCCCTGAATCGCCACCCTGCTCTGTCCCAATCTCTCCTGCCTGTTAGCCCTGAATCGCCGCCCTACTATGCCCCAATATCTCCTGCCTGTTAGCCCCGAATCGCCACCCTGCTCTGTCCCAATCTCTCCTGCCTGTTAGCCCTGAATCGCCGCCCTGCTATGCCCCAATATCTCCTGCCTGTTAGCCCCGAATCGCCACCCTGCTCTGTCCCAATCTCTCCTGCCTGTTAGCCCTGAATTGCCGCCCTGCTATGCCCCAATATCTCCTGCCTGTTAGCCCCGAATCGCCACCCTGCTCGCACCTGTTTTCTCCTGCCTGCTGCCCCAAATCTCTCCTGCCCGTCCTCACACTGTGAGCCCATGGTTTTAACCCGCGGTTTTAAGCGGGTTAAAATCACGGGCTCGCTGGGCTAAAAAGTTTAATTAAAAAAAAAAAAAAGGTAAAAAAATTTGCGGCTCAGACGGGTCTAGACACATGCGCAGACCATCTGTGCGCATGCGTCGGGATCGTACATCAGCGATCCGTGCCGGCAGATGGGGGCGTTCCTCCGAACGCCCCCATCTGCACATTAGGCTTTGAGGAATCCATTGGAACTGCCCGGTTAGGGCATGGGTCAGTCCCAATCGGGCAGGTTCATGAATTTAGCCCTCTGTCTTTGCTACCGAGACCCTGCTTTAACAGGTATTTGTGACTTGGGATGATGAGATACTGAGCTAGAAGGACCATTGGTCTGACCCAGTAAGGCTATTCTTTTTTTTAAAAAAATATTTATTTATGATTTCAGCATAACAGAATATCAAGGAAATATCATTTAAATCAAAGAGTTTTATATGCTTAAATTCAGCTCAAGTCCTCTATATTTGGGATCCAAGATTTATAAGGTGAGAAAAAAAGTAACATAAAAGAAGAAAAACCAAACTTATCTAGTTGAACTCAGGTATGCCCCAATTCTAATTTAACTTAGGGCTCAGATCTTATTTTTTCCTTTTTCCCAGTTGTGTTAGCGATAAGAAGGTAGACAGTTGGAAGGATTCGAAGAAAACATATTTTTGCGAGGAATAATGTACAATACATTTATAAGGGTGATGCAAGTAAAAGGTCGCCCCTAGAGCTAACACTCCTGGCTTTAACAAAAAAATTCTCTCTTACGCCTCTGGGTGTCCCTGGACAAATCAGGATACATTTGAATTTTTAAACCTAAAAATTCCTCCTGCTTATTTTTAAAGAAGATTTTTAACAACCAAATTTTATCCGGCGCAAGGGCCACCGTTATAAACAGAGTTGCTGGTATAACCATCTCTCTATCAGAAACATTTAAATCCTGAACATTTTCTTGCTGCTGTTTCTGCAACCTATTAGGAAGATAATAGACTTGTGTAAAAGGAGGTATCACCTCCTCCGAAACCTCCAAGACATCTAACAAATATCTTTTTAACATTTCTCTAAGAGTTGCAGTAGCAATCATAGGGAAATTCACCAGCCTTAAGTTGTTACTTCGAGAAAAGTTCTCTAAAGATTCAAGCTTTTTCCTGAGGTTTATATTATCCTTAGCCAATGTTTCTTGGAGCCTTTTAGACATAGTCATCTCTTGTTTAATTCTATCAATAGAGTTTTTAGACTCGAGTACTTCAGATTCTAGATTCTTAATGTCTATTGCCTGGGCTGTAATTGTTTCTTCAACTCGGTGGAAATGAGGATTTATTGCATTTGGCAGATTGCCACAAGGTCCCAGATTACCTCTTGGGGTTTTGGTGTCATTTAGGGCACTGGTCTTTGACCTAAGGGCCACTGCGTGAGCGGACTGTCGGGCACGATGGACCACTGGTCTGACCCAGCAGCGGCAATTCTTATGTTCCATTCGAGACAAATGAAACAAAGATTTAGACTCCTCACCAGCTGTTATTTCTCCTCGCTGAACATCGTCCTGGATTTGTCTGACCCCCAATTGATGTCTTCGCCTCAGACGGCATACCTGGGCTCTCAGTCGGCATACCTGGGCTCCCCTCTCTGCTCTTGCCAGCCTCCAGGCTAGTATGAGCTCCTACTACCGGAAGCTCTTCCATCCGCAGTGAGATGGTGCTCCGTGGGCGTGTGGGCGGCACCCTTACATTGGGACTCAATGTGGTGTCAAACCCCTGGGACCCTGCCTCCGTCTCACTTACCCAGGGTGTTTCCAGCGGGGAGGTCTCTGAAAGCTAAAGGCCGACCTGTATACGCCGCAGAAGCTCCTCAATTTTGCCAATGCCGGATATTCCCGAGCTCTGCGAGGCCCCAGCTGAGCTCTTCCCTCTCTGTTTTGGCATCGTTAATTCTAGCGGTAAGTTGCTGAGGAAATGTTGATCAGAATGAGCTATCCGTTGCGTGTTGCTCAGCTAGATCTGTCGGCAGCCATCTTGGATCCGCAGTAAGGCTATTCTTATGTTCTTAAATACTTGAAATACACATTTTCTGTGTAATTTCAATGTGTTTGTGTTATCCGACTTTTCAATTATCCAACATGCTTTTTATTTTTTTTTTGCTACCGAGACCCAGCTTTCACTGCAGCACTTGAAATACAGGTAGTTCCTGAGTTACAGACGCCTGACTTAAGTATCACTCATAATTAAGAACGAGGTTATGGCTTCATTTGATTTCACTGAGCAGCAGTTTCAGTGGCATAGACTCCTTCACTTCTCCTGCAGCAGATTCAGGAATGATGCGTGGCCACATTAAGAACAGTGTGGTTGTACATGCCGTACCTTAGAGGGAACACTGACGGTTGGCCCTTTTGTCAGCTGGAAGCAGCAAGAATCTTAAAATCTGCCAAGTTCTGCTTCACTTACAAATCTGACTTAAGAACAGCTTTAAAAATGTAACTCGTTCTTAGGGACTGCCTGTCCACATGTTCTGTGCAATTTCAATGTGTTCCATGTTATCTGACAATGGGCTGGTCCTATTTAGGTTGGGCAATTGAGATGGTGCTGTGTAATTTATCTGCTTACAGGTGTGCTGCCTCAGCAGAGTTACACACTCCCACTGCAAAGCACTGAAAACCAGGCTTGAGCCAACATAGCAGGAATGGACCAGTAAATCAACGATAAATAGAAATGACAAGTAGGAAAGAAACGGAACAAATTGCTTTATTCTAGGACATGAACAAATATTTAATTCCAAGTGCAAAATCAATCTATTTTGTTGGATTTAGCACACAACTTTTCTCTAGTACCTCAAGGCAAGTTACGTTTAGGTACTTCCCTGCCTTCACAGGGCTTACAATCGTAAGTGTGTACCAAGACAGAAGGTTAAAGGACTTACTCAAGATCACAGAGAACTGTAGTAATATTTAAACTCTGGTTTCTCTGTAAATCCACCTAGTGTTCTGGGCAGTAGGCTGTACCTCCATTTTGTATTTTTGGAAGCTTGCATGGCGGTGCAGTAAGAAATACAGATTGAAGTTACATAATTGGTTGAATCTCCTGAGTGCAATTAAATCCTTGGAATGGTAGCCTTTGTGATGCTGCATGCCAAGGCTGTAACATATACGAATAATTGGAAAACATAATTGAACTGGGTTGAAAAATGTTAGATTTTGTTTTAAATTCACTTCCCTTTTAAGTATTACTGAAAAGGCATGAACTAAACCCATATTCAAGTAAACAAATTTATACTAACCCTGACTTGATCCCTTGTGAGCACTTTAAAAACCCTGGGAACAGTGTCTTTCTGTTATATATACGATGGGGGTGTTAATAAATAAGGTAAGTTTAAGTACAGTATTAAAGCAGTTGAACTTATGTACCCCCCTTTTTACAAAACCACGCAAGAGATCTGTAGTAGAGATTGACACGGTGACAAAATTCATCACCGTCCCCGTCCCCGCGGATAATCGCGGGAAATAATCCCATGTCATTTTCTAGTGTCTATTTCAACCTCGGTCCTTCTACACCAGCATTCTTCAAAGCAAAGCTTGAGGGTCAGTGGTTGTGGCCATTCATACTCTGATTCTTATGTGAGCCAAGGATAATGAAGCCATTGTGACATCACTGATGTGATTGGCTCTTAGGCACTGGTGGAATAAGGCATTATGACATCACAATATCTGCTCTGGATACCAGAGACTGTCATTCTGTAGTGTCTATCTCAACTTCAATCCTTCTACACCAGCATTCTTCAAAGCAAAGCTTGAGGGTCAGTGGTTGTGGCCATTCATACTCTGATTCTTCCCTCTCTCTGTAAAGAATGACATGAAGATGGTTTCCCACGGTTATCCGCGGGGACGGTGATGAATTTAGTCACCGTGCCATTCTGTAATCTGTAGCATCAGCTGGCGCGCTGAATGCTCTGTGCTGCTCTGACAGTCATAGAGTTCCTATGAGCTTCGGAACAGCGCTAAAAACGGAGGAAAGAAAATAAGATGATACTTTTTATTGGATCAGCTTAATACATGAAATATGAATATTTCCATCAAGGCAGGACAACAGAGGCATCTGGGTTTCCTGTCCAATTATAAACCATAAAATGATACTGCTTTGTTACCCTCTTATCAACCATCCATCTTTCCATGTCTCGCCCCCAGCCCTCCCTGTTGCTCACCTTACCCTCCCATCATGGGATAGGAGGTAATATCCTATTATGGATTAAAAACTGGTTGAAATACAGAAAACGGTGAGTGGGTTTAAATGGTCAATATGCTCAGTGGAGAAGGGTAAATAGTGGGTCTGTTCTGGAACCACTGCTTTAACATATTTATCAATGATCTAGAGCAGTGGTTCCCAACCCTGTCCTGGAGAAGCACCAGGCCAGTCGGGTTTTCATGATATCCCTAATGAATATACATGAGAGAGATGGAAAGATGGATGGTTGACAAGAGGGTAACAAAGCAGTATCATTTTATGGTTTATAATTGGACAGGAAACCCAGATGTCTTTGTTCTCCTGCCTTGATGGAAATATTCATATTTCATGTATTAAGCTGATCCAATAAAAAGTATCATCTTATTTTCTTTTCTCTGTTTTAATTCTGTTTATTAACTTTAAAAGTGGTCTGACATGGCAACCACACCACATTCCTGCTAATAAATGACCAAATATCAATTATGAAGGGACATGAAAGGAAATGATAAACCCCCTCTTTTACAAAACAATACAAGAGGTTTTTAGCGCTGTTCCAAAACTCATTGGAACTCTATGACTGTCGGAGATTATTAAATTTGCTGAAGCCATGAAGTTGTTCAAAGTTGTTAAAATCGCAAGAGGATTGTGAAAAATTGCAAGAGGACCTTGTGAGACTGGAAATCAAAATGGCAGATGACTAAATGTGAGGAAGTACAAAGTGGTGCACGTGGGAAAGAGGAACCTGAACTATACCTATGTGATGCTGGGTTCTATGTTAGGAGTCGCTGCCCAAGAAAAGGATCTAGGTGTCAATGTTGAGGATACGTTGAAACCCTTAGCTCAATTCCTAACATTCTATTTGCTTTCTTAGCCACCGCTGTACATTATCAGGAAAAGAATGGAAAACAAAGATGAAAATGTTATGATGTCTTTGTATTGCTCTATGGTAGGGGTAGGGAACTCCGGTCCTCGAGAGCCGTATTCCAGTCGGGTTTTCAGGATTTCCCCAATGAATATGCATTGAAAGCAGTGCATGCAAATAGATCTCATGCACTGGGGAAATCCTGAAAACCCGACTGGAATACGGCTCTTGAGGACCGGAGTTCCCTACTCCTGCTCTATGGTATGGCCACAACTTGAATACTGTATATGCAGTTCTGGTCGCCGTATCTAAAAAAAGATATAGTGGAATTAGAAAAAGTACAGTTAAGGGCAATGAAAATGATAAAAGGTTTGGGATGACTTCCTATGAGGAAAGGCTAAAGCGGCTAGGGCTCTTCAGTTTGGAGATGAGATGGCTCGGGGGTGATGTGGTAGAGGTCTATAAATTACTGAGTGGAGTGGAAAGGGTAAATGTGAAACACTTGTTCACTCTTTCCAAAAATACTAGGACTAGGGGGCATGCGATGAAGCTACTAAGTGGTAGATTTAAAACAAATTAGAGAAGCTACTAAGTGGTAGATTTAAAACAAATTAGAGAAAAGATTTCTTTATACAACGTGTAGTTAAACTCTGGAATGTGTTGCCAGAGAATGTGGTAAAATCAGTTAGCTTAGTGGGGTTTAAAAAAGGCTTGGATGATTTCCTAAAAGTGAAGTCCATTATTGAGATGGCTAGGAGAAATCCACTGCTTCTTCCTTAGAATAAGCAGCATAAAATCTGTTTTATCACTTGGGATCTAGCTAGGGACAAAGGCGCGCGCAGACAATTGAGCGCAGTGCGGATGTGCGCGCTGCAGAAAATTACTCTTTTTACGGCTCTGAAGGAGGGGCGTGGGGGGGAACCCCCCACTTTACTTAATAGAGATTGCGCCGCGTTGTGGGGGGTTGTAACCCCCCACATTTTACTGAAAACTTCACTTTTTCCCTGTTTTTAGGGAAAAAGTTAAGTTTACAGTAAAATGTGGAGGGTTACAACCCCCCCAAACCCCCCCCACACGCCGGTGCGATCTCTATTCAGTAAACTGGGGGGGGTTCCCTAACAAAACCCCCCGTCGGAGCCCCTAAAAACTGTAATTTTCTTCGGTGCACGCCTCCGTCTTGCGCTCAGTTGTTGGCACGCGCCTTTGTCTTTCGCCGAGTTGTCTATGAACCAGCTAGGTACCAGGCACCTGGGTTGGCCACTGTTAGAAACAGGATATTGGGCTTGATAAACCTTTGGTCTGTCCCAGTATGGCCATTCTTATGTTAGGTTAAGTTTAACGTGACCATTTATTTTTTTTTTCATCAAAACAGACAGCTATTAATTTTCAGTCCCATCCCCAATCCTGCCCTAGCCCCGCCCCAATTTCTTCCATTCATTTTTCATGTACACACAATATCTTATTAATTCATAATGGAAAACAAAATTTAAAAAATACAATACAAAGCACACTGTTACGCAGAGAAAATGTTAATTATCATTTACGAGTTTTGGGGTTTTTTCAAAGATGTCAAGGCTGATGACTTTAAAATATGCAATGACACCTTAGTAACTATAGAAAAATAGACAAATATAGTGCAAAATATAGACAGATATAAATTTTCAAAACTGACACATTTTGATTACTAAATTGAAAATAAAATCATTTTTCCTACCTTTTGTTATCTGGTGATTTCATGAGTCTCAGGTTGCATTTCCTTCTAACTGTGCGTCCAATATTTTTGTCTGTCTTTGTCTGTCTGTGTTTTCCAATATTTGTTTCACAATCCAGCCCCATCCCCTTTGGGGTTTCTCTCTCTTTTCCCTCTGTTACTCTTCCCAGATCCAGTGTTAGTTCTCCTTTGTACCTACCACCACCTTTGTTCCAGGTCTCCCTCTCTCTCCCTCCTCTGTTATGATCTTCCATCTCTGTTCTTCCTCAGGGTCTCTCCCCCCTCTGTCTCTTCTGACTACACCTCTCATAGTCCAGCATCTGTCTCCTGTCTTTCCCCTTTGGTCCAGGCCAGCGATTGGCTGGCCCTGAACTTCCTCTCCGACGTCAGAATTGACGTCGGGGAGAAGGCTTGTGGGCCAGCACCTGGACCTTCCTTTTCTGTAGTAGCGGCGGCGGCGAGCGGGGAAGCAGGGAGAGAGCCCATTCTTTGCGATCGCCTGTCCCGTTGTCCCCACGCACAGCTTCGGGATGCTGTCTCTGAAAACTGGACATTTCGCCGTCCCGAAGCTGTGCGTGGGGACAACGGGACAGGGGATCTAAAAACGGGACAGTCCCGTTCAAAACGGGATGTATGGTCACATTATTTATGTTCCCTCTTCCTGTGAAACTGCCATTGGAATGCTTTTTTGTTTCACTTATGTATTCTGATATTTGTTAACATTTGCTCATTTCTGAAGGAGTTGCCTTTGAAAGCCAATCCAAAAATATATTAAGTTAGTTCAGTAAAAGGTATCATCTTATTTTCTTTTCTGTGTTTTGTTTAATTCTGTTACCTTTAGCAGGAATGTTAAATCAAGCACCACCACAGACTTATGGATGTTCTGTACTAGAGAATGTACTGACAGCAAGACAAGTTACTCTATACTAGCGTTAAAGGGTCTGCAGATGATAAATACTTCTGAGAAAAAGTCTGCGAACTCTTTAGGATGGTCTGTATTTTAACACAGTTTATACTTAAAATATAATTAGATTTTATTCTAAACTAGAGAAAGCCTTCCCCCAGGCTTCTTTGGTGTATTTTTAAAGATTCTGTGGCAGATCTGGAATGCATTTTCATAAATGTTACATATATGCGAATATTAAATTATGTATAGTATGTTTTTAGATTTTTTTTATAAAGTCATTTCCTGGACTGGAAAAGGAGAGAAAGAGAACAGTGGAAAGAGAACAGATGCCACGGTAAGAGGGTAGGAATGGTGAGAAATGGAGGAGGGACAAAGAGGCGAGAAGGAGAGAAAGGGGAGGGGAAATTGTATCCAAGATTAGACGGAGGCATGCAGGATCTGGAAAGGGAGGACAATCGACTCTTCCTTCTCCTCTGGACACTGATCTCTTCCACCCACACGTCACATCTTTTTGACTTCCCTTTACTCTCTCCTTCCCCACATCTCCACCCCCAATTACATCCCATAGTCCCTTAAATCCCCTGACTTATACACTGCAGACCCTTTTATCTCCTCCTGCCTTTCCCCATCCCCTAACCTCTGTTGCCTTTGCCCTCCCATCCACTCATTCATACCGGCTCCGCTACAAGAGTTCAAGAGTAGCTGTGCAGTTACAGCAGTGGGCTGAGAACCAGTGAAACCACAATTCAAATCTCACTTATATTCCTTAACAATCTTGGGCAAGTGACCTCATCCTCTGCCATTTTCTCTGGGCATGGCAGTGGCATTTATTATACCTCAGGCTGGCTGGGCCTCTTCTCCCATGAAAAGAGGAGACAGGATAGAAACATTCAAAATACTGAAGGGAATAGACTTAGTAGAGAAAGACAGACTGTTCACCCTCTCCAAGGTAGGGAGAACGAGAAGGCACTCTCTAAAGTTGAAAGGGGATAGATTCCGTACAAACGTAAGGAAGTTCTTCTTCACCCAGAGAGTGGTGGAGAGCTGGAACGCTCTTCCGGAGTCTGTTGTAGTGGAAAACACCCTCCAGAGTTTCAAGACTAAGCTGGACAAGTTCCTGCTAAACTGGGATATACACAAGTGAGGCTGGACTCGTTTTAGAGCATTGGTCTTTGACCTGGGGACCACTGCATGAGTGGATTACTGGGCATGATGGACCACTGGTCTGACCCAGAAGCGGCAGTTCTTATGTTCACTTAGTGCAGATGTCTTCCCGCCTTCCAGGGTTCGAGTGCTCCATATCCAGAAAGGAGGGAATTCTATAAATGGCGCTCAAAATTTGGACCAGAAATCAGTGCTAAGTGCAATTCTGTAAAGGGCAAAGCGCGCATTATATAGAATCACGCTTGGCACCAGATTTATGCCTGCTGAAATCTGATGTAAATGCTGGTGCGTAAGTTAGGCACGATGAAGCCTTACCCTCTCTTCCCCCCCCCCCCAAAAAAAAAAATTCTGTATATGATGCCTTAAGTTGCATACACAACTTAATTGACCTTATTGGCACCAATAATTGTCACTAATTAAACGTTACATGCACAATTTGGAAATCACGATTCTATAAAAATTACTTGCCAGTTGCAGTGTGTGAATTTATAAAGGGGGCTTGGTTGGGGGGGGGGCGTTTGTGGACATTCCTAAAAGTTATGCGCATTGTTCTAGAATACGCACAAGCCATGCACAACTTGGGTGCAGGCATTTAGGCCTGGTTTTAGCTGACCTAATAGAGCAGTGATTCCCAACCCTGTCCTGGAGGAACACCAGGCCAATCGGGTTTTCAGGCTAGCCCTAATGAATATGCATGAGAGAGATTTGCATATGATGGAAGTGATAGGCATGCAAATTTGCTTCATGCATATTCATTAGGGCTAGCCTGAAAACCCAATTGGCCTGGTGTTCCTCCAGGACAGGGTTGGGAACCACTGTAATAGAGTACGCTTAAAAGTTGTGCAACACGCACCTTGCAGCATTGAGCTAAGCACCATTCTAGTCGGCGCCAATTATTGATACTATATATACAATCAGGCCCTTACTGTATAATTACTTATGCAAGTCTTCGAAAGACCCCTGACACACCCATGGCCATAACTTTTTTTTTAAGTTATGCCCTAGAAGACTTAGGCACTATGCATTATAGAATCGTGTGCAGCCAGACGTACAATTTTTACTGAATGCCAATTAACTTCAATAGTTAGTTGTTGGCAACCAATTATTGATAGTTCAGGGTTTGTTAATTAAATTGCATGCCCTTTTTGGGTACCTGCCCAAATTTGAGCACACAGTTCTAGGCGCCATATATGGAATCTGAGGGAAAGCGTATATAGACTTTGCTAGTGCACTATAAGCTGTATAATGATATATTTCTGGGCCACTGACTGTCACCAGTGTGAACCTCCTTTCCTGTTTCCTTCCATTTCCTCATCTGATTTTCTCCATTACTGAAGGTCTGGACTCCTAGAGAAAACAAAAGGATGTGCTGTTTTAAACCTCTGTTTAACAGCCTGCTCTTTTTAAAAATGCTTGTCTGTGTAAAATACTACTGTTTTAAAGAAAATATCTAGTTTTTGCTATTTGTCATAGAAACATGGTGGCAGATAAAGGCCAAATGGCCCATCCAGTCTGCCCATCTGCAGCATCCACTATCTCCTCCTCTCCCTATTGGCTAAGGCTCTTTACTCCTGCATTGTGATGTCATAGAGCTTTATGGTTATAGATACATAGAAACATGGTGGCAGATAAAGGCCAAATGGCCCATCCACTACCTCCTCTTCTTAAGAGATCCCACATGCCTATCCCACACTTTCTTGACACAGTCTTTGTCTCAACCACCCTTTTCTATCAAAAGGTATTTCCTTATATTGAGCCTATTACCTCTTAACTTCATCCTATGCCCTCTCATGCCAGACTTTTCCTTCATTTGGAAAAGACTCGCCTCCTGTAAATTAACGCCATGGAGATATTTAAACACCAATCATATTCCTCTCTCCTGCCTTTATGATTGACACTACTGACCATTAATCTGTAGCTGTAATAAATGGTGCTCAAATTTCAGCCTTTATTATATAGTAACTTGAGAAAAGCAAACCTTGGCTTGTATTATGTAATAGCCAGCACTATGAGACCAGATGGGTCTATAGAGGGAAAAATGAGTATTGCTACTTTTTAAACTACACTTCTGTTGTAAACTACAGGAGAATTTATCCCCAGACATTTATATTTATAGAAGAAATTAAATACATGCTGAAGAAAAATGTGTTACAGGTTTGAGAGCCATGCTAGGGAGATCGATAGGAAAACTCAGCTCCCCATGGGCGTAGTTTCTTTCTGTGTCTCATTTGAATCTATAATGAATTGATTTGTTCTTGTCTAAAATCTTTGATTTTCTCAGCCCTTTCATCCTTGTTGATTGTGCTCCAGAACACAGAACTGGATGTGCGATGTGAGAGGGTCTAACAGCATAGGAGAGAAGGTGATGCACCTTCTGTCACATTGATTAAGAGAATGCTTTTTCTGAGATTGTTTGCACTCGGGGAGAGGCCCTGGCTGTGGATGAATTTTGGTTGTGTACAATCTCATGGAACTGTATGCACCTGTCAACAAAATGTATTTAACCCCTGCTGGCATAGGCAGTAGAATGGGATGGGTCACAGGGACCAGGGCCCTACAAATCTTTTGCCCCTTACAGAATCAGTACTAAATGAGGAAGGGGGAGCAGGGACCAGAGATTGGTTTGTTTGGCCCTCCGAATAAAAAGATGTTCCCTTGCTTCCTGGGCCTCTTAGCTTTTTTTTTTTTTTTAATGTGTTTGCATTATATCTGCCAGAGAAGAGATACCCGGCCAAGACTTGAAATATATACATCAATGTTGTTATAAAAGGAATGCGTATTCAGTAAAATAATAATAAAAAGAATCTGCATTCTTGCAAACACTGGGATGAAGTAGTGCAGCGGTCTCAAACTCAAGAACATAAGAACTGCCGCTGCTGGATCAGACAAGTGGTCCATCGTGCCCAGCAGTCTGTTCACGCGGCGGCCCCTAGGTCAAAGACCAGTACCCTAACTAAGACTTGCCCTACCAGTGCCCGTTCTTGTTCAGCAGGAACTTGTCTAACTTTGTCTTGAATCCCTGGAGGGTGTTTCCCCTATAACAGCCTCCGGAAGAGCGTTCCAGCTTTCTACCACTCTCTGGGTGAAGAAGAGCTTCCTTACGTTTGTATCCCCTTTCAGCTTTAGAGAGTGCCCTCTCGTTCTCCCTACCTTGGAGAGGGTGAACAACCTGTTCTTCTCTATTAAGTCTATTCCCTTCAGTATTTTGAATGTTTCGATCATGTCCCCTCTCAGTCTCCTCTGTTTGAGGGAGAAGAGACCAAGTTTCTCTAATCTTTCGCTGTACGGCAGCTCCTCCAACCCCTTAACCATCTTAGTCGCTCTTCTCTGGACCCTTTCGAGTAGTACCCTGTCCTTCTTTATGTACAGCAACCAGTGCTGAACGCAGTACTCCAGGTGAGGGCGCACCATGGCCCGGTACAGCGGCATGATAACCTTCTCTGATCTGTTCGTGATCCCCTTCTTTATCATTCCTAGCATTCTGTTTGCCCTTTTTGCTGCCGCCGCACATTGCGTGGATGGCTTCATCGACTTGTCGATCAGAACTCCCAAGTCCCTTTCCTGGGAGGTCTCTCCAAGTACTGCCCCGGACATCCTGTATTCGTACATGAGATTTTTGTTACCGACATGCATCACTTTATACTTATCCACGTTGAACCTCATCTGCCATGTCGATGCCCATTCCTCGAGCCTGATTATGTCACGTTGTAGATCTTCGCATTCCCCCTGCGTCTTCACTACTCTGAATACTTTGCAGGGCCACATTTTGGATTTGTAGGTATGTGGAGAGCCACAGAAATAATAGTTTATTTCTTATTAAAGAAATGACAACTTTGCATGAGGTAAAACTCGTTATAGTTTATAAATCTTTGCTTAATTGCTTCTGATAATTTCAGCTAAATACAGCTGAAAGCAGTGCAACATGCAGAAAGTGAAGTTTAGATAGTTTATTTTTAATTTTTAATTTAATTTAATTCTTATATACCGCTAATAACCGTGAGGTTTCTAAGCGGTTTACCAAAATGATGCATTAAAAGATACAATAAATAAAAATAAAGAAGATAAGTACTTGGAAATTCCCTAACTGTCCCAAAGGTTCACAATCTAACTAAAGTACCTGAAGAAACAATTTATGAAAAGTAAAGATAAAAATATAAAGACAGAGATAGAGATAGAAATGAATATTCCAACAAGATGGCGGCCAGTTAGGTCATCTTCTGTGCTGTCTCCCTTATCCTGCTTTTGTTTTTGTTTTATTTTGCCTTTGTTGATTTTTCTTTTTAATTTCTTTTTTGTTGGTTTTTTGTTCTGTCTCTGCTGTTTTCATTTGGGACTTCCAGTCTCGTTGGTGTCATTAGTATGTGTCATTAGGATAAAAACTTGTACTGTAACTATGGCAAATTATAACATGTTAACTGTATATTATTGTATGTTAACCTGTAACTCATTCTGAACAGGATAGAAAACAAAATAAATGTTATCATTAAAAAAAAAAAAAAAAATCGATTAAGGAAATATTTATACACTATAACGAGTTTTACCTCATGCAAAATTGTGATTTAGATTCTAATCTAAAGTATCAACTGCAAGAGACAAGATTTTGGTGTAGTCCTCTAGGCTTTTTTGTAGGGGGAAGAATCAATATCTGACTTGTGCTTGGAAAACTTGTGCCTTAAGTGTCCGGTGGTCGCGTCCGCAACCTCCTTCAGCTCTCGCCTCCTTCAGCACTGGACACAACTGCCATCTTACATCAAGCGGTCGCAGCCAGGAGGTGCCGAATTTCGCGAGAATTCACGAGGTTACGTACACACGTACATTGTCCTCTCCACTCCACCTCACAATCGCATACAAACGCTGGAAAGCACTTGTGTGAGGTTACAGCAATGAGACGAGCAACATTCCACAACAATGATAACATACTGAGGGACTCAAAATAGTACCTGGCATGTGGCCCCCGAGCCTCGAGTTTGAAACCACTGAAGTAGTGTGCTTCTATTTTTGCAGTTTTCTTCTGTTTCTTTTGGCTTACAATGCAGTGTGTTTTCCTTTCATTCTTAAGCTCCCTCTGGCTAATGTGGATACTAATCCACTGTTTTACTAAGGTGTGCTATTTGTTTTAGCGCGCACTAACCACTAATGCATCCATTGCATGGTTAGCGCGTGCTAAAACGCTTAGAGCACCTTAGTAAAAGGAGCCCTAAGTGGCCACTAGATGCTACTGTTGTGCAATGACTTAGCTATTCATGCTACCTTCCAAGCAACCCCGACTGGCCTGAGGAATAGGGCATCTGGAAGTTCTGTCCCCACATTTCGCCCCCAGAATGTTTGCCCTTTCACCCCCAAGATGTTTTGCTCCTTCACATTCACCTCTGGGTACTTTTTGTCCCCATACTTTTTTCACTCCCAGGATATTTCTCCTGTCCACTTTTTCGCCCCTGGGAACTTTCCATCCTCCCCCCCCGCCCAAATTTTCACACCCAGTAAATTTTGACCCAGTTTATTAAAGCCACAGAATGAAATCTTAATTTTCATTAACAAAAAAGGTCCAAAAATATCACAAATAAAAAATCACAAGTCAAAAATATATGCATAATAAAAACAGAACGATCAAATAAAAAAATCAAAACAAGCACAAAAATCACAATGAACCACAACTAGACTTCGAAATTGTAAACAATACCTCCGAGAGAGTCAACCAAATTTCAGTTGTTCAAATCTTGTACAATGTATTTGATCCTTGTTGAAACTGCAGCATATTTCTTGTTCCTGGCATGGCGGAATTTCCAGCTATGATTTGAGTGATTTTGAAATTGTGGAGTCCTGATGTTTCAGGCAACTGGTGAACCGGTAAATGTTTGGCAAAATGATATCACACATTTCTTGAAAGTTGCAGTGCCGTCCTTCGGTGTTATTGTTTGTATTTGTTGATAAACGTTCCAAAGTTGAACTGGAAATAGCGGTGCTTGACATCCTCTGCGATTCATTCGGCCAGTATAGGTGTCTTTGAAGTAATTTGCAATGGGTAGTGCTTCTTGAGGAAAGTCAAGATTTTCCAGCAGCTCTTTGAATGATTTGATCGCACAACATTCTCTGGTGAATTCAACAGGCAAATTCATGGTTGCATTGGTTTTGCACCTTTAATCCCTCATTCTGAACTTTCCGAGATAACGTATACTGTAGAATTAAAAACATAAAGAAAAAAAAAATACCTTTTTTTATTGAACTAACTTAATGTAGTTTATGATTAGCTTTCGAACTTTCCAACAAACTGACTGTGATAGGTGGAAGAAGCAACCTCTCTTCTCGATGTGGGGGAATTTATCAAACGCTTGGATTGTGGCTTGTTCAAAATCCATCATCAGTTTTTATGGCTGGAGTCCATCCTGGGGGTGAAAAGTGTGGGAACAAAAAATACCCAGAGGTAAAACATCTTGAGGGTGAACATTCCAGGGATGAATTGTGTGTGTTGGGGGGAGGGGTAAAATTTCCTATAACCGAGGAGCCTATTCCAGGGACTGAACCTAGATCCTCTGCATGACGGCCTGTAGTACTCTCACTAAACTAGCCATAGTTATTAACCTAAGGGATTTTGTATGCAATAATTTTGTATTGAAATATTATAGCTAATCGTTCAATATTCATTGACAAGCACTAGGACTGGTGCTATTTAACTTATGCATAAAATGTATATTATAAATGATCTTGAAATTGGAATGACAAGTGAGGTGATTAAATTTGCTGATGACAATGAACAGTTAAAAGATGTCAAAACAAAAGAGATTGTGAAAAATTGCAGGCAGACCTTAGGAAATTGGAAGACTGGGCATCCAAATAGCAGATGAAATTTAATGTGGACAAATGCAAAGTGATGCACATTATGAAGAATAACCCAAATCATAGTTACCAGAGCTAAGGTTCACCTTGGGTGTCATTGTAAACAATATGCTGAAACTTTCTGCCCAATGTGTGGCGGTGGCCAAAAAAAACAAACAAGATGCTAGAAATTATTAAAAAAGGAATGGTTGACAAGACTAAGAATGCTATAATGCCTCTGTATCACTCCATGATGTGACCTCACCTGGAGTATTTTGTTCAGTTCTGGTCGCTTTGTCTTGTGAAAGATATGACGGCACTGGAATAGATTCAAAGAAGAGCGACCAAGGGGAATGGAACTCCTCTTGTATGAGGAAAGACTAAAACGGTTAGGGCTCTTCAGCTTGGAAAAGAGACGGCTGAGGGGAGATATGATCAAAGTCTACAAAATCCTTAGTGATGTAGAACAGGTACAAGTGGATCGATTTTTATTTTTTATTTTTTTAACTGCATCAAGATTTACAAAGACTAGGGGACACTCGATGAAGTTACAGGGAAATACTTAGGAGGAAATATTTTTTCACTTAGAGAATAATTAAGCTCGGGAACGCATTGTTAGAGGTTGTGGTAAGAGCGGTTAAAGTAGCTGGTTTTAAGAAAGGTTTAGATAATTTCATGGAGGAAAAGTTCATATTCCTTTTATTGAGACAGACATGGGGGAAGCCGTTGCTTGCTCTGGATCGGTAGCATGGAATATTGCTACTACTATATTTAGGTTTTTGCTAGCACTAGTGACTTGTATTGGCCACTGTGAGGATGGGCTACTGGAGTAGATGGACCATTAGTCTGACCCAGTAAAGCTATTCTTATGTTGTACATTATTTTTCTGTGGCATTTTTTTCAGGAAGGAGCCATGGGCATGGAAGCATTAACCAACTACAGTCAAACCTCGGTTTGCGAGTGTTTTGCAAGATGAGCAAAACACTCCTGCAAACCTTAACTCGCAAAATGAGTGTTGACACGCTAAACGAGCTTTCAGCTATGGTGGCCCAGGGGTGGGTACCTGCCACGTACAAGCTCACATGACAACGTCCTGTGTGCTTGTACGTCACGTGCGCGTTGTCGGGGTGGTGGCCGGCTTGACTTGGGAATTGAGAGGTCCTGCGCATGCTTCTGCAGGATGGCGGCCGGCTTGAATCGGGAGGTGCTGGCGGACGGCAGAGGCAACGGCCGAAGCGGGAGGGCAGCCGCACGGGGACACTGAGGGAAGGAAGCCACCCCGCTGAAGGGGCTGCGGCACCCACAGGCAGGAACCCACCCCTGGGCCACCATAGCAAACTTTGGTTGTAGAATGAATCTTCTGAGTTAGCATTATGGCCTATGGGGAACTTAGCTTTGATATATGAGTGCTTTGGCTTACGAGCATGCTTCTGGAACGAATTATGCTCGTAAACCAAGGTACCACTATGTGTTCACATTAGCACATGCTAATTGGTTAACAGAGAGTTAACATGGAAGTAGAGACCAGGGCTGTGGAGTCGGTAGATAAATGTTCCGACTCAGAGTCCTCAGTTTTTTGTACTTCAGACTCCGACTCCGACTCCAGGTACCCAAAATTTCCTCCGACTCCTCGACTCCGACTTCACAGCACTGGTTAATTTTCAGATCGTTAAAATGGAATGTCAAGTTGAGAGAAATGAGCATTTTTGACACCACCTTCTTTTTGCTTTTAATCAAGGTTCTAAGGCCGCAGAAGCTGCTTGCAACATTTGTGCTGTGTATATAGTGGGTGCTATAGCTGAAAGAATCGCTCGTGATTGGTATGCCAAGTTCAAAAATGGAGTCGGTAGATAAATGTTCCGACTCCGACTCCTCAGTTTTTTGTACTTCTGACTCCGACTCCGACTCCAGGTACCCGAAATTTACTCCGACTCCTCGACTCCGACTCCAACTCCACAGCCCTGGTAGAGACTGACACGGGGACAAATATTTCCCCATCCCCGGTGGTAACTCATTTTATCCCAGGACAAGCAGGCAGGTATTCTCACTAGTGGGTGATGTCATCAGACAGAGCCCCGGTACGGACGTCTCACAAGCACGTGTTGCTTGTAGAAACTTAAAGTTTCTAGATGCCCGCACCGCGCATGCGCCGGTGCCTTCCTACCCGGAGATCCGGGCGTGTCTCCTCAGCTCAGTTCTTTCTTTTCCGCGGAGCTGAGAAGTTCAACTTCATCATGCGCTAGCTGAATTCAGTTAAATTTGCCTTCCTTGTCCGCGTTTTCGCTTTCTTTTAATTACAGTTAACAGTTCTTTTCTTTTTCAGTAAAAAAAAAAAAAAAAAAAAAAAAGAAGATTATTTCCTCCGGCGGGTCGAACGGGCCGGCCACGTGGCTCAGGCCCACTGGCTTCGACCTCGCGGCGGAGATTTTCCGGCCTATGTCCCGGCCAATCACCGGGTTTAAAAAGTGCAGCAAGTGCCAACGCGCGATTTCACTCACGGACCCTCACTGGCGCTGTTTGCAGTGTTTGGGCCCTGACCACATCCCGAAATCGTGCAGGCCTTGCTCTACCCTTACGGCACGCTCATTCAAGCGGCGTTGCCTATTGTGGGAATCGATGTTCAAGATGGACGCAGCTAAGGATCCCTCAGCCTCCACTTCATCTGATACCTCCCCGGTTCGGGCGAAACCGGCATCGACCCCTCCTGCATCGAGTGTGGTGAAACCGGCATCGCTCACCCCGACACCATCCACGAGCTCGACGTCGGTGCCTGCCCCGGTCTCCTCGGTTCAGGTACCTCTTCCTTCCACAGTGCCACCAATGGTCATCAAAGTGCCGAAAGCTACTAAGCAGAAGCACTCGGCCTCGAAGGAGCGCGATGTCCGTGCAGGAGGACCCCCTTTCGGTGCGGATCCCTCCTTATCGGCTTCGCTACGGTCCGTGCTGGAAGCTCAATTCGTTGAGCTCATGCAGACCATCGGACCCGGGCTCATCGCTGCCATACAGGGTGACCTCCCGGTACCGGTCCAAAGGGGCGGTCCGCCCCCTCCCCCTCCCCCCACACCGTTCGACCTCGACAACCGACGAGGACGAACGGGGGAGGGCGGCGATGCCCACGCGGCAAGCCTCGCTTACCGATATGCCGCCATTAGAACCCATTACGCCTCCGCGCCAACATGGGACCAGACCTCCGATCGATACTCGAAGCCCTGGGCATAGTCAGGAAGAGTTCTTCCGCACTCCTTACCAGACTTGGGTAGCATCGCAAGAACCCGCATCGCAAACCCAGTTGCGATCCACCGCTTCCAGCCCTATCCACTTGGGGGCCTCGGGAGACCATGCGATGCACAGACGATCCCGATCCCCGTCCCGCCACCGAGACGGGCACCGATCGAGACACTCATCCTGGCACTCCTCACGCCATTCGGAGGTGTCACCGCAGAAAAAACTGCAACGTAGGGGATACTCCTCATCAGAGGTGTCCCCTCCGGGGGGCCCGGAGTACGAGGAGACACCGGTGCCCGATTCTCCTTGTCACTCCCCGATGTCCACGGACCTGGAGGCCTCCTCCTCCTCCAGCCCGTCCCACAGACCGACGCTGGCGGAACAATTGTCCTTCTCATCATTCCTCCGACAAATGGCGGATGATCTGGATGTGACCCTTGACACGGGCTCCCGATACTCCAAAGAGTATCTGGACACCATGCATTTACCTAACCCTCCAACGGAGTCGCTTCGGCTCCCCTTGCATAAATTACTGGACCAGACCTTCATGCAGTGCTTCGAAACACCGTATTCCATACCGGCGATCCCCAGCAAACTCGATGCTCGATACTGCATCGTGCACCATAAAGGGTTCGAGGGCCCTCAACTCTCCCACCAATCCCTACTGGTCGAGTCCTCCCTTAAACGCTCTCATCCCTCCCAGGTCTACGCCTCTGTACCGCCGGGCCGAGAGGGGAGAACGATGGACAAATTTGGTAGAAAATTCTACCAAAACTCCATGATGGCGTCACGGGTGCTAAACTACAATTTCTTTTTCTCTTCCTATCTGGAGTTCTTCTTGCCGGTGCTCCGCAAGTTCACTCCGTTCATAGACAACCAAGCTCGATTCGAGTTCGAGGAAGTGGTAGCCTCCCTCTCCCAATTACGCCTCCAGCTGATGCAATCCTCCTTCGATGCATTCGAACTCTCGGCACGCGCCGCCGCAAGCGCGGTAGCTATGCGTCGCCTGGCATGGCTCCGTACAATCGATATGGATCCCAACCTACAGGACAGACTCGCCAACGTACCATGTGCTGGAGCTGACCTGTTCGATGAGTCTATCGAAACTGTTACCAAGAAGCTGTCGGATCATGAAAAATCCTTCCAATCCATCCTGCGGCCCAAACCCAAACCTCAACAGTCTCGACCTTCCAGGCCACCCCTGATTTACCAGCGGCGTTACATGCCCAGACAAACGCCCGCTGCGAGACAGCCTGCGAAGAGACAACCTCCCCAGAAGTCTCAGCAAAAACCTCAGCCACCGGCTGTACCTAAGGCTCCCCAGCCCTTTTGACGCCCCTCCCGGGAGCATAACCTCGGCCTCTCCCATAGGGGGCCGCCTCCATCTTTTTTACCATCGATGGGAGGCCATAACCACGGACCTATGGGTCCTCACCATCATAAGAGAAGGATACTCTCTTCAATTCCACCGGGTCCCCCCGGACCATCCTCCAAGAGAGTATCCTTCAAGCTCGACGCAGACCGCCCTTCTTCTTCAGGAAGTCCAAACCTTACTTCAGCTTCGGGCTGTCGAGCCGGTCCCGTCAGACCAATTGAACCGAGGGTTTTACTCCCGGTACTTCCTCGTCCCGAAGAAAACGGGCGACCTGCGACCCATTTTAGACCTTCGGGCCCTCAACAAGTTCCTGGTCAAAGAGAAGTTTCGCATGTTGACTTTGGCTTCTCTATACCCCCTCCTCGAGCAGAACGACTGGTTATGCTCCCTGGATCTCAAGGAGGCCTACACTCACATCCCCATTCACCCGGCCTCCCGAAAGTTCCTCAGATTTCGGGTGGGAAATCTGCACCTACAGTATCGAGTGCTACCATTCGGCCTATCTTCGTCCCCCAGAGTCTTCACAAAGTGCCTGGTGGTAGTGGCCGCAGCACTCCGGGACAGGGGTCTACAGGTGTTCCCATACCTCGACGACTGGCTCATCAAGGCCCCGTCAGCCCCAGAGGTCACTTCGGCGGCCTTGGCTACAACCTACTTCCTCCAGAATTTGGGCTTCGAGATCAACTTCTCCAAGTCTCATCTACAACCCACCCAGTCCCTCCCCTTCATCGGAGCGGTCCTGGACACCACCCGACTCCGAGCATTCCTGCCTCTGCAACGCATGGAGTCTCTTCTTCATCTCTGCCAGTCGGTGTCTACTCGCCAAACCCTACCGGCGAGACAACTGATGGTGCTCCTGGGCCATATGGCCTCCACAGTACATGTGACACCCTTTGCCAGACTCCACCTCAGGATCCCCCAGTGGACCCTGGCATCACAGTGGAATCAGACGTCCGATCCACTATCCAAACGCATCTTAGTCACACCTGCTCTTCGGCAGTCTCTACTTTGGTGGATGACCTCTTCGAATCTATCCAGAGGTTTGCTGATGCACTCTCCCCCCCATCAGAAAGTTCTCACAACCGATTCGTCGAATTATGCATGGGGGGCCCACCTGGAGGGTCTCCGCACCCAAGGATTCTGGACCAGTGCGGAAAGACTACACCAAATCAATCTACTGGAACTCAGAGCCATCTTCAATGCGCTCCAAGCCTTCCAACACCTACTCCACGACATGGTAATCCTCATTCGCACAGACAATCAGGCCGCCATGTATTATATCAACAAGCAAGGAGGCACGGGCTCGGCCCTCCTTTGCCAGGAAGCTCTACGAGTCTGGGACTGGGCGGTGCGCCACAACGCCCTACTCAGAGCAGTATACATCCAAGGGGAGAACAACGTCTTAGCAGACAAACTAAGCCGTCTGCTACAACCGCACGAATGGACTCTCCATTCCAGACCCCTTCACCAAATCTTCACGCAATGGGGGACTCCTCAGATAGACCTCTTTGCGGCTCCCCACAACTCCAAACTGCCTCAGTTTTGCTCCAGGATCTACACTCCTCATCGCCTCGAGGCAGATGCTTTTCTACTGAACTGGGGGAAACGATTTCTATATGCGTTCCCACCATTCCCGCTGATCCAGAAGACCCTGGTCAAGCTGAAACTCGAACGGGCCACCATGATTCTAATAGCTCCTCGGTGGCCCAGACAACCTTGGTTCTCCCTCCTACTTCAACTCAGCAGCAGGGAACCAGTACCACTTCCAGTGTTTCCTTCACTACTTACTCAACATCAAGGATCACTACTTCATCCCAACCTGCAGTCTCTCCACCTGACAGCTTGGTTCCTCTCAACGTAACCCCTCACCAATTCTCACAAGAAGTGAGGGAGGTCTTGGAAGCTTCCAGGAAGCCCGCCACTCGACAATGCTACTCCCAGAAATGGACCAGATTCTCCTCATGGTGTGTTTCTAAGTCAAAGGAACCTCAGCGAGCTTCCTTATCCTCCGTGCTGGACTATCTCCTACACCTATCTCAATCTGGGCTCAAGTCCACATCCATACGAGTCCACCTGAGCGCTATTGCGGCGTTCCACCAGCCCCTACAAGGGAAACCCCTCTCGGCCCATCCGGTGGTCGCCAGATTTATGAAAGGACTCTTCCATGTTAACCCTCCTCTCAAACCACCCCCAGTAGTTTGGGACCTCAATGTAGTCCTTTCCCGTCTCATGAAGCCCCCGTTTGAACCACTCAACAGGGCCCCTCTTAAGTATCTCACCTGGAAAGTGCTTTTCCTTGTAGCCCTTACGTCCGCTCGCAGAGTCAGCGAACTCCAGGCATTGATGGCGGATCCACCATTCACAGTATTCCATCATGACAAGGTGGTCCTCCGCACTCACCCGAAATTCCTGCCTAAGGTGGTCTCCGAATTTCATCTCAACCAATCCATTGTACTTCCAGTATTCTTCCCTAAGCCTCATTCTCACCACGGAGAATCGGCCCTTCACACTCTAGACTGTAAACGTGCCTTGGCTTTCTACCTGGATCGCACCAAGCCACACAGAACCACTCCTCAACTTTTTGTCTCCTTCGATCCTAACAAGTTGGGAAGACCCGTATCAAAGCGCACCATCTCTAATTGGATGGCGGCTTGTATCTCTTTCTGCTATGCCCAGGCTGGATTATCACTTCCTTGTAAGGTCACAGCCCATAAGGTCAGAGCAATGGCAGCCTCAGTAGCATTCCTCAGATCAACACCAATCGAGGAAATTTGCAAGGCTGCCACCTGGTCCTCGGTTCACACATTCACCTCACATTATTGTCTGGATACCCTCTCCAGACGGGATGGACAGTTTGGCCAAACAGTATTGAAAAATTTATTCTCTTAAGTCGCCAACTCCCCCTCCATCCCACTGAGGTTAGCTTGGAGGTCACCCACTAGTGAGAATACCTGCCTGCTTGTCCTGGGATAAAGCAATGTTACTTACCGTAACAGTTGTTATCCAGGGACAGCAGGCAGCTATTCTCACGTCCCACCCACCTCCCCTGGGTTGGCTTCTCAGGCTAGCTACCTGAACTGAGGAGACACGCCCGGATCTCCGGGTAGGAAGGCACCGGCGCATGCGCGGTGCGGGCATCTAGAAACTTTAAGTTTCTTTTTTTTTGTGTAATTCTTTATTTAACCACTGCGAGACAAGTACAACATGTACCATGATGGCACAACCACACAATCAGAAATACAGTGTGTACAGTAATATACCCCCCCCCCCACACAGCATGTCCCCTTCCCATCCCACCCCTCCCCTCCCCCCCCGCCCCTCCCCACCACCCTCTGAATTGCTCATTCCCCGGTATCTTCTATACCCCCCCCACACACATGAAATAACAGAAAGGAAGAAGTAACAGGACATAATCCTAAGATTAAAATGAAGCAATGAATGTCCCTTTTCATAAAAGCACCATCTAAGAATGCAATACATCTTACTCAGAGTTTCCCTCCATCTCTATGAACCTCCCCCATAGGTCCTCAAATTGTTGCCTCTGGCGTGTGAGTAAAGCAGAAAGCCTAAATTTCTCACATACCCATCCCAATTTCACTCGCATCATCGCCACCGTAGGAACCGTGTGGCTCTTCCAAAGAGATGCCAGTACAAGTCTAGCAGCTGTAAAAGCCAGTCTAGCCAACCTGTCCTGCGTGGCCTCCACTATCCCAGGGAGTACCCCCAGCAACGCCGCCCCCGCTCCAAACGGTAATTGACATTGCAAGAGACACCCCACATATCGGAACACCTGAGTCCAATAGTCCACAATAAGTGGACACTCCCACCACATATGAAAGAATGTACCCCTCAGACCACACCCTCTCCAACATTCCCCTGTACATGAGGCATTCATCTTTGCAAGCACCACCGGAGTAACATACCATCTCACAAGGAGCTTAAGAGCATTTTCAACCAGTTGTGGAGCCACCGCCACATGATGTATGCGCAGTGCTATTTGTTCCCATTCCTCAGTCGTGTAGGTAATCCCCAAATCTACCTCCCAAGCCCGCATATATGAAGTCTTCCGGTCCGGGTCAGCCAGCAGTAATCGATACAATTGAGAAATGCAGCCCCTACGCACAGGGTCCCCCAACATTAACTCAAACCTCGAGCGCTTATATGCGGTAGGGTCCCCCGCTTTAAATCGCATAATATAATCCTTCACCTGTAAATAGGGGAATATATCTCGCTGCTCCAAATGGAAAGAGGCCTGGACCTCAGGAAACCCCCGAATATGCTCCCCCTCCAACAGCTGTCCAAACCATCTCAGCCCCCCTCGCTCCCATCTACAAAAGACTCCACCCTCCCTACCCGGAGCAAAATCCTCCGCATACCGAATAGGCAAAAGATGGAGTCCCCGCATCTTACCCACCAGTTTTCTATAAGCCCCCTTCCAGATCCGAAGCGTCCATCGTATAAAAGGATTAGAGATAGAAGCAATATCCATCTCCCGCAAGCCCACCCACGGTAGGTAAGACAGAGCCGGTATGCCCCTAGGGTCCCCCAATAGGCCCAGTTCCACCTGAACCCACAATTTAGCTGGGTTCGCATGCCAATCCACAACCGCCCTAAGCTGCGCCGCCCTATAGTACAGTTCCAAATTGGGTAATCCCAATCCCCCCTCCTCCTTAAATTTGAACATGGCATATCTCGCCACCCGAGGACGCCTGCCCCTCCATATAAAATGCAAAAGCATCCTATGCCAACGAATAAAATAGGCCCTAGGGATTTCAACTGGAAGCACTTGAAATAGGTAAAGGAATCTGGGCAGGACCATCATACGTACCACCTCCATTCTGCCCATCCAGGAAAGGTACAGAGGGTCCCATCTATCCAGATCCCGTCTCACGATCTCTCCCAAAGGGAGATAATTGAGGCGGAACAGGGTATCCCACTCCACCCCCAACCATATCCCCAGGTATTTAATAGGGCCCGTCACCCAACGGAAGGGTACCCCCTTTTGCATGTCCAGGGCCTCCGCCACTGGTACCGAAATATTCAAGATCTCCGTCTTAGACAGATTAGCTTTAAAGCCTGAAATCCGCCCATAGTCTCGCATCAAATCCCGCAAAGCCAAAAGCGACCTCTCCGACCCCTCCACTATGGCCAAAATATCATCCGCGAAAAGGGACAGTTTATGTTCCTCCCCCTGCACCCGCACCCCCTTCACAAGCCTAGACAGACGGATACTTTGAGCTAAAGGCTCGATCACCAAAGCAAACAACAGAGGAGAAAGCGGGCACCCCTGCCTCGTCCCTCGATGCAATTCAAAGGGCTTGGAGTAGACCCCATTAACTTTGACACAAGCCATCGGGTTGTGGTATAACGTGAGAATCCAAGAAATAAAACGCGACCCGAAGCCCATCTGGCGTAGAACCGCCTCCATAAACGTCCAATCCACCCTGTCGAACGCCTTTTCGGCATCCACCGCCACCGCCACCCACGGAGATCCTGATCTACGAGCCTCCCACACCAAGTTCAACACCCGCCTAATACCATCAGCCGCCTGACGCCCCCCAATGAACCCCACCTGATCCGGGTGGATCAGGTCCGGCATATGAGTCGCCATCCTATCTGCCAGAATACGGGCCAGGATTTTGGTATCTATCCCTAATAGAGAGATAGGTCTATAGCTGCCACACAAGGACATATCTTTCCCTGGCTTAGGAAGTATCGTAATCCCTGCCAAGGGCATATAGAAAGGCAAACGCTCTCCCTCTTTCAGAGAATTAAATAATCTAGTTAGCAGGGGTGCAACCAGTGGAGAAAGTTTCTTATAGAACAGCCCTGTAAACCCGTCTAGTCCGGGGGACTTTCCCGGCTTCAAATGTCTAATAACATGTAACACCTCCTCCACCGTGATATCCCCCTCCAGCCCCAGTGCATCCGAGCTAGCTAGGGTAGGCAGTCCCAAATCCCTCAAATATGCTTGGCTCTCCACCTCCGAGCCCTTAAGCTCCGGGGTATAAAGCTCCTGGTAAAACTCCCGAAACCGCCGCTGAATGCCTACCTCATCAGTAATTACCGTACCATCGCGCTCCTTAATAGCCAAAATATTACTCCTAGACTGCTTCAGTTTGACCCTTTGAGCCAAAAGTTTGCTAGCCCGATTTCCCGATTCAAAATATTTAAGCTTCACTTTCTCAAGATTAAACTTAATCACCTCATCTTCCAGCTTCCCAAGGGCCATCCGGGTTTCCTGAAGCCGAAGCCTCAACTGCGGGTCCCCCTGTCCCCTCTTATGTTGATCCACCAGAGTGCGGAGCGTCTCCCGGAGCTGCAATTCCTCCTGCTGCCGGGATTTTTTCTTATAAGCAGCTATAGAAATCAATTCCCCCCTTAATACCCCTTTTAGACTTTCCCAGATCGTCATAGGGGAGAACTGATCCACATTGTTAAACTCTAAGAAATCATATATCCCCGTTTCCAACTTTTGCACTATTTTCGGATCTCCCAGCAGGGCATCGTTCAATCTCCAATACGTATCTCCCCCCCGAGGTCCTCCCCATTTCAGATCCACCCATAGCGGGGCATGGTCTGACCATCCAATGGTATCAATCTTGGTATCTATCACTCTACCCCCCCACCCTTTATCCACACATACCAGATCAATGCGAGTGTATACCTCATGTACAGGGGAGTAGAACGTGTAATCCCGACCCATCCAATGTTGGACCCGCCACCCATCCTCCACATTAAGGACTTCCAGAAATCTCTTCAGACATTTTCTATCCTTCTTAAGTCTATCACCCCCCTTGCCCGTGGAATCCCACTCTGGATTAAGAACCAAATTAAAGTCCCCCCCCACCACCACAGGCCCCACCTTAACCGCCAGGATTTTAGACAGGAGGAGGTCAAAAAAATGACCCTGTTGAGAATTAGGTGCATATAAATTAACCAATGTTACCCGAGTTCCATCAATAGTACCAGTCCAGATAAGCCACCTCCCACCCTCATCCCTCCATTCCTTGTCTGGGACCACCCGCAACTTATGGGAGAACAAAATCCCCACCCCCGCCTTTTTCCGCTCCACCCTATTGGAGGCCCACACCCTCACTGGATATTCCCGAAACTGTACCAGCTTTTCCCCAGCTTTTACAAAATGAGTTTCTTGAACAAAACAGATATCAAAGCGTAGGCGCTTAATTTCTTTCAACAACAATTGCCGTTTACGTGGCATGTTAAGCCCCTTAACATTCAAACTGCCCAATCTAAGCATATTATCCCCCCCCATCCCCCACTAAAGACAGCACACCCAACACCCCTGCCTCTCCCCCCACCTTCTCTCTTCGTAACCCATTCCCCCCCCTCCCAGTCCCACCCTCCCTCCCTCCTCCCCCTCCTCCCCAACTCTCCCCTCCCCCCTCCCCACCAAACCCGCTCTCCCATTCTCCCCCCTCCCTCCAAGACTTCAAGTGACTTCACCTCCCCCCCATGTCACCTTCGTGATACCTCCCGTCCCCACATCCACACCTCATACTCACCATGTCCCCCCCCAAGCACTCCCCAGACCATCACCAGTCACACTCCCAAAGTCACCACTAGATCAACATCACAGTCCAGGACCCATGAACAGGTAAGCGCCACCGCCCTCAGCCAGCCGCTCAGGTGATCGGGGCCGCAGCTGCCCTCTGCTCGTCTGCTCCTCCCTCTTGTCGACCGCTCTGCCTTCCTCTCCGTCTCTGGGGCACCGCTTTCCACTGATACCGCTCCAACTTCTGCGCCGCCACTTTGCTCAAAACCGCATCTCCCATTTTCACCAGGCCCTCCTTCAGAAGCAGCGCCTGCAGCTCCGCCACGGTCGTCACCCGCTTATGCACTCCATTGAAAGTAACCAGTAGACCAAACGGGAACAGCCATCTATATCTCAAGTTATTCTGCTTCAACACCTCCAGCAACGGGCGAAACTCCCTCCTCTTCTGCAAAGTTATACTCGAGAGATCTTGAAATATCTCCACTTTCAAATTCTTCCATGAGATAACACCCAAGTCTCTAGCTTTCTTCACCAGACGATCCTTATCGGGGAAGTGGTGGATACAAGCAATAATATCTCTCGGGTAATCCCCATTCTTCGGACCCAGGGTTCGGTGCGCCCTATCCACTCTCAGGCCCCCAGTAGTGTTGTCAGGGGCCCCACCATCCGCCAGCAGGAACCGGCTGAGCTCCTGCACCACATCCGCCGCGTCCCCATACTCAGCTGTTTCTGGGACTCCCCGGATCCGGACATTATTCCTTCGGGACCTATTTTCCAGGTCCTCCACTTGGGCACAGCAGTCTAGAAGATCTTTTTGGACTGCCTTCACCTGAGTTGTGAGTCCCTGAACCGTCTCTTCTTGCTCCCCCAAGCGTCTTTCATTGTCCTCCACTCTGCCCAGCAAGTCTGCAAAGTCCTGCCTTATCTCCTTTACGGCCTCTTTGATTTTACCTTTTACAGCCGCCACCTCCTCTTTAATTTCAGTGGCCCACAGTTTCAGGTCGGCTTTTGTCACAGCCGCCGCCGACCCAGCTCGCCGTAGCCTCGGGGAAGCACCGCGCTCAGACTCCTCTTCCGACGCGCTGTCTCCCGACTCGCGCGCGGACATACCCGAGGTCCCGCGCACGTGGCGGAGGCCTCCCTGCTCACCGCCGCGCTCCGTCGCTCTGCCGGGCTCCACTCGTTTTTTTTGTCGGCATCCCGCAAGAGCCCCAGGCTTCCCCCACACTCGTCCTTCCTCGGGCGCACCGATTGCAGCGTCCCGCAACGGGAAAGTTTTGCTCTGTAGAGAGGAGAGTCAGAGCAAAGTCCCTAACCCTCCATCTTGGATCGTGACGTCACCGGAAGTCCAAACTTTAAGTTTCTACAAGCAACACGTGCTTGTGAGACGTCCGTACCGGGGCTCTGTCTGATGACATCACCCACTAGTGAGAATAGCTGCCTGCTGTCCCTGGATAACAACTGTTACGGTAAGTAACATTGCTTTCTCATTCCGGAGAGTTCTTTTTCAGTAACCCTGCCCCATTCCTTCAAGTTCTGTCCTCATCTGCACAAGCTTCAAACACTTTAAAATCATAAGTGTTCGAGGCTTGTGCTGTTAAGGCAGAACTTGGAGGAATGGGACAGGGACAGCAACAAAACTTGCGGGGACAGTATGGGGACAAATTTGCCCCGTGTCATTCTCTACATGGAAGCACTTGGGGCCATATTCTATATATGAGGCCTAAAATATCGGCACTGAAAAGAATAGCACTTAGTGTGATTCTATAAGACGCCTCTGAAGTTAGGCTTTTGGATTACTGAAATATTGTATATTTAACAATTCCCAAGAAGGACATGGTTAGACTCGTACTGATTCAGAATACAGTGGTTAGAATGATCTATGGTCTTAAAAAGTTTGATCATGTGACTCAATTTTATTGCGTTTTGTTTAAATTGGGTTGCTTCTGCTATAAGGTTATGTATGGTATCGCTCCATCTTACATGGTTAATAGATTCTCTCTAACATCATCTAAATATAGTAGAAAATCTCATGCCCTGTTTACTTTTTTGCCAGTACAGGGCTATAAAAGCAAGAAATTTCTTGACCATACTTTAGCATTCCAAGCGGCCTCACATGATAGAGAATTTCGATTGTTACTGCTTGGAGCCTGTTCTTATAAACATTTCAGAACTCAACTGAAAACTCATCTCTTCTCAAAATACTTGGTTAAGTAATTTTTTTTTTTTTTTTTTTTGCCATCCTTATATTGTTCTTAGTTTATAATCTTTTGTAAACCACATAGAACTTATGGATACGCGGTTAAGAAGCATGATGTTATATTATGTTTATAGAATCATGCTTAATTGCCTTTATGCTAACATTTAGGCACACCCATTTAAGCCAGTGAAAAGCAGGCCTACATACCTCCACCTAAGCTGTGCACAGATTGCTTAGAAACCTGATAAAGACAAATTTTGGAATAGCTTACAAAAGTCAACAGCATCATATAGAAAGCATGCCTTTCTCTAGGGCAGGGGTGTCAAACTCGGGCCCGTGGGCCAAATTTGACCTGCAGGGTAATTAGATTTGGCCCACAAATATATGCCCTCTGTTCCTTCCCTCCCTCCATCCCATTGTCCACCATCTCTCTCACGGCTTCCTGGTCTCGCCTTCAAAACAGCCTGCAGAAGATCGCCAGTCGACTGTAGCGAACTTAATAGGCTGCTGTGGACTTCCACCACCGACCTCCGCAGTATGTTCCCTCTGCAGCAGTCCTGTACGTCAGAGGAGGGGCAGGATCGCGGCAGAGGAAATGTTCTGCGGAGGCCAATGGCAGTCTGCTAGGTTCGCTGCAGCTGACCGGCGATCCTCTGCAGGCTGCTTTGGAAGTGAGACCGGAAAGCCGGAGGATGCTAAAAAGAAAGGGGAAAATATGCAGGCCTTGGGGGGGGGGGCTCTGATGTAGAAGTAAACAGAGGGAGGGAAGGAGGGGTCCAAAGAGACGTGCATATGCCGGACTGAGGGTGGGGGGAGGGGAAGAAATAATGGGTCTAAAAACAGAGGAGAGGGAGAGAGATGGTGGATAATGGAGGGAGGAAGGAACAGAAAGGGAGAGAAGTTGGACACAAGGGATGGTGTGGAGGGGGATAGAGATACTGGATAGGAGGGTAGTTAGGAAGAGAAAGGGAGAGATGGTGGACCCTGGGTTGGTGGGGAAGGAGGGAGATATGCTGGATGAAAGGGTAGTTGAGAAAAGGAGAGATGGTGGATCTAGGGATGGTGGGGTCCATCACTGCAGCTGCGGGAATGGAGACGAAAAAAGGAAAGATACCAGACCTCCGGGGGAGGGAAAGGAGACGGAAGGGGAGGAGAGAGATGGATGATAGATGGTTAGCACAGAGAAAGAAGAAAACGACAAATGAGCAGGAGACCCTGGCAAAAGAGTTATCAGAAGACAACCAGAGCCTGGGATATTAAAGGGGGAAAACAAATGCTTTTAAGAAGTGACATCTCCATCTCCCTTCTGTTACTTCCTATCCCTCTATCCTTCCTTTTATTTTTATTTATATATTGAAGTTAAAACTTCCATATTCCCCAGTTCCTTTCGTTTCTAATAAGTCTAATTTTTGTCTTAGTCCAGTTTTAGCCCCTCTTTATTTTATTTTAACCAAATTTCTATATTAGATTTTTCCATTTTTTTAAATATTGTAAACTGTCCAGATACATGTGATGGTCGGTATATCAAGCCATAAATAAACTTGAACTTGAAACTAATGACCAGACAGCAAAAGATAGATAACATAAATTTTATTTTCTGTTTTGTGATTACAATATGTCAGATTTGAAACGTGTATCCTGCCAGAGCTGATGTAAAAAAGAGAGGAAAAGTCTTTTTTAAAAATTTTATTTTGTTTACATCGCAGAGCCAGCGTAGGGTTGGAGAGGTTGTAACCCTATACTTCCACTAGGGGCTCCTTTTACTAAGGTGCGCTAGGCCTTTAACGCGCAGAATAGTGCACGCTAGACCTTAATGCCAGCATTGAGCTGGCGTTAGTTCTAGAAGCGTAGCACGCGGTATAGTGCGCAGTAATTTCCTGCGTGCATTAAAAACGCTAGCGCACCTTAGTAAAAGGAGTCCTAAGACTAAGGGGTCCTTTTATTAAGGTGCGAATTTAGTGTGTGCTAATTTTTAGCGTGCGCTAAATCGGTTAGCGTACCTTTAATGAAAGGACACCTGAGTATCTTAATAAAAAATTTGGGCTCATGACTTAAGTCTGTTTCAGCCCCTTATGTTGTTACACTCCAATGTGATTGAGTTTGACACCTCTGCCCTAGGGTAATATTAATCAAAGAAAGAACAGCCATCATTGACCAAGTCAAAGTATTCTAACAAGAAAACAACTCACACATGTCAAAATTGTTCTTAGAGCAAAAATAAAAAGTTTTTTCTTCATAGAATAAATCATTGTCTTTGCACATCAATTTCTATATTTTGATGTATTTTTGAAGGAATAAATTCATACAAAAAGTTATTAAAGGCACTCTGTTCTACCTCTGTGAAATAGACTTGCACTGTATCCTTAAGCATGGTTAAAATGGTTTGGTACCCTTTAAAGGTAACAAATAGAAATAAAGCAGAACAAAAAGAAAAAAGAGATGATACTTTTTAAATTTAGTCCAATAATGTATTAAGTGGGAAATTGATGAAAGTGCGAGAAAAGAACACCTTTTATCACACTTTGATTTACTGCCAGAGTCAGCAACCTGTGGAATCCCAGACACACAGATTGCTGAATCTTGGGTTAAGAGATTAATACTGCTTGCAAGCCATCTCGGCCCAGGAGGATCGGGCTGCAAAGCTGTGTACCAATGCTCTTGAGCCAGCAAATCGGGATTCTTCTTTCACCGAACTCATTGCCCCCCCTCCCCCGATCTTAAGCCCCCACTACTGATGCCATTTTGCGCCTAGTGCTGGATTGGGCAGAAGCGCCAGGACCACCATTGATGTCAAGGTAGCTTTGGAGAGAATAAGGACTATCTTGAGGTGGGGGTGAGTGGGGATTGATTCAGGGGAGCCTCAAGCTATGGGCTGACTCTGCTCTGCTGGCCAGGGGGCATTAGTGGGGGAGGGGGGGTCTTTGCGCCCTGATGCTCCCAGGAGGTAAAATAATTATTTTATTGTAATTTTGGGGCCCTAGCATGACTTGCAGTGTATCTGTCCTGATATATGGGTGTATTCTACATGTGTAATTTGTATTTAAATCTCTATTGAAATATGGATATATCGCATGTGAGCATAAGATCAGCAGATAATGAACCAAAAACAAAACATATCCCACATCAAACAAAGCAATATTTTCATATTAAACTTCCTTCCTCTTCTAAGATGAGTTGGCAAATGGCTTCATACTGACAATAATAGGAGGCCTGGGCTCTTATGACCTCCTAGTACAGTGGTCTTTAATAATGTTTAAGTTGAGGCCTTTTTGGATCCAAACAAGCTGAAGGAACACAAATGCAGGAGTAGCCTAATGGTTAGTGCAGTGGCTTGGAAATGTGAGGAACTGGGTTCATTTCCTACCGTAGCTCCTTGCAACACTGTCCCTTAGTCCTCCATTGCCCCAGGTATAAAATAAGTACTTGCATATTAGGCACAAACCACTTTAATTGCAACCACACTCTGTACAGTGCTGCATATGTTTGGTAGCGCTCTAGAAATAATTAATAGTGACATAGTGAGGGTAGGAGGCACCCGAGGCAGTGGCACCTCCTGCTCTCTTTCCATACTCCCCTCCCCCATGCACCTACACCCCTTTTCTTCCCCATACCTCTTGAACTTTGCCGGTGTGAACAGCATCTCCAGCCTGTTGCCCACGCTGGCCTGAGCTCTCATAAGAACATAAGAATCGCCGCTGCTGGTTCAGACCAGTGGTCCATCGTTCCCGCGGCAGCTCTTAGGTAAAGGACCAGAGCCCTAACTGAGTCTAACCTTACCTACATATGTTCTGGTCTAGCAGGAACTTGTCTAACTTTGTCTTGAATCCCTGGAGAGTGTTTTCCCCTATAACAGCCTCTGGAAGAGCATTCCATTTTTCCACCACTCTCTGGGTGAAGAAGAATAACTTCCTTACATTTGTACGGAATCTATCCCCTTTTAACTTTAGAGAGTGCCCTCTCGTTCTCCCTACCTTGGAGAGGATGAACAACCTGTCTTTATCTACTAAGTCTGTTCCCTTCATTATCTTAAACGTTTCAATCATGTCCCCTCTCAGTCTTCTCTTTTCAAGGGAGAAGAGGCCTAGTTTCTCTAATCTCTTCAATCATGTCCCCTCTCAGTCTTCTCTTTTCAAGGGAGAAGAGGCCTAGTTTCTCTAATCTCTTCAATCATGTCCCCTCTCAGTCTTCTCTTTTCAAGGGAGAAGAGGCATAGTTTCTTTAATCTCTTGCTGTACAACAACTCCTCCAGCCCCTTAACCATTTTAGTCGCTTTTCTCTGGACCCTTTCGAGTAGTACTGTGTCCTTCTTCAAGTACGGCGACCAGTGCTGGATGCAGTATTCCAGGTGGGGGGTCACACCATGGCCCGGTACAGCGGCATGATAAGCTCCGATCTGTTCGTGATCTCCTTCTTAATCATTCCAAGCATTCTGCTCGCCCTTTTCGCCACCGGGCGGACAGCTTCATCGACCAGCAGAGTTAGAGTACGTAGGTTTTATAGAATTGGCACCGATATTAGCGCCTAACTTTAAGCAGACTATAGAATCAGGCCCTACCTGTATGCATCTCAACTTAGCCTCCATGCCACTCAGACTACATCTCACAAACCATATAAAAACAGGCACACACTTTCTGCAAATAGAACTGGTTTTAAACAAGGGAAAAGCTTGGTAACTTCTCTCTCAAAGTCATGAAATGTAGCTGCAGGAAACATTACACAAATTAATTTTTGTGTTGTTAATTTTTTCCCCCCCCAAAATTGGACGTCTGTTCTAGACCTTCAGTACAGTATTTCAGCAATCAGGCAAATTACTTGTGGCTGAAGTCATAAATTTGGAATGTACTAGGGTGAACTCCTTTCACTGCTGTTTGACATCACACAGGCATCCAGACAGCTACAGCCATTAGGCCTGAAAAAGTGACATTCCCAATTAATGAAACTTTGCTATTTTTAAAGCTAAATGACTTTCATGCCTGGCTGGAAGAGAATACAGTCCTGCCTTTAGAACTATGACGAGTAGCTGTGGGAGCATGTAAGTAGACCCTGCCGATTTTCCTATGCTACTTATGCATCATGATTGAATATTAGATATTGAACGTCTGACTCTATATAGCACCAAATCAATCGGCACCAACTAAAATGACGCTTAGCGCAATTCTACAAGGTGCATGTACCTTTTATAGAATCATGCTAAGCACCAATGTGTCAACTTTTAGGCACGTCCATTTAGGTCAGCTAAAACCAGGCTTAAATGCCTGCGCCTAAGTTCTGGCCATCTTGTTGGGCAGACTGGAGGGACTATGAGGATCCTTTTCTGCCATCATTTACTGTGTTACTGCATTAGATAGCACAGCTATAATAAACCCAATACTCTTAATACCTGCTCAAGAACAGGTACAATAAATACATGTATATGACCATGCCAGTGCATACATTTTATAACCTTTGAAACCCAATATAAAAAGACATAGATGTCCAAAAAGCGTCCTAATTGCCAGGGTATCCAAATGCCAGTAATTAAAACCATCTTTCTGTAGGTCTAGCAAGGTGTTCCAGTATGGGCATGGTAAAAGCTTGTTATCCCAGGACAAGCAGGCAGGTATTCTCACTAGTGGGTGATGTCATCAGACAGAGCCCCGGTACGGACGTCTCACAAGCACGTGTTGCTTGTAGAAACTTAAAGTTTCTAGATGCCCGCACCGCGCATGCGCCGGTGCCTTCCTACCCGGAGATCCGGGCGTGTCTCCTCAGTTCTTTCTTTTCCGCGGAGCTGAGAAGTTCAACTTCATCATGCGCTAGCTGAATTCAGTTAAATTTGCCTTCCTTGTCCGCGTTTTCGCTTTCTTTTAATTACAGTTAACAGTTCTTTTCTTTTCGTAAAAAAAAAAAAAAAAAAGAGAAGATTATTTCCTCCGGCGGGTCGAACAGGGCCGGCCACGTGGCTCAGGCCCACTGGCTTCGACCTCGCGGCAGGAGATTTTCCGGCCTATGTCCCGGCCAATCACCGGGTTTAAAAAGTGCAGCAAGTGCCAACGCGCGATTTCACTCACGGACCCTCACTGGCGCTGTTTGCAGTGTTTGGGCCCTGACCACATTCCGAAATCGTGCAGGGCCTTGCTCTACCCTTACGGCACGCTCATTCAAGCGGCGTTGCCTATTGTGGGAATCGATGTTCAAGATGGACGCAGCTAAGGATCCCTCAGCCTCCACTTCATCCGATACCTCCCCGGTTCGGGCGAAAACCGGCATCGACTCCCTCCTGCATCGAGCGTGCGGCGAAACCGGCATCGCTCGCCCCGACACCATCCACGAGCTCGACGTCGGTGCCTGCCCCGGTCTCCTCGGTTCAGGTACCTCTTCCTTCCACAGTGCCACCAATGGTCATCAAAGTGCCGAAAGCTACTAAGCAGAAGCACTCGACCTCGAAGGAGCGCGATGTCCGTGCAGGAGGACCCCCTTTCGGTGCGGATCCCTCCCTATCGGCTTCGCTACGGTCCGTGCTGGAAGCTCAATTCGTTGAGCTCATGCAGACCATCGGACCCGGGCTCATCGCTGCCATACAGGGTGACCTCCCGGTACCGGTCCAAAGGGGCGGTCCGCCCCCTCCCCCTCCTCCACACCGTTCGACCTCGACAACCGACGAGGACGAACGGGGGAGGGCGGCGATACCCACGCGGCAAGCCTCGCTTACCGACATGCCGCCATTAGAACCCATTACGCCTCCGCGCCAACATGGGACCAGACCTCCGATCGATACTCGAAGCCCTGGGCATAGTCAGGAAGAGTTCCTCCGTACTCCTTACCAGACTTGGGTAGCATCGCAGGAACCCGCATCGCAGACCCAGTGGCGATCCACTGCTTCCAGCCCTATCCACTTGGGGGCCTCGGGAGACCATGCGATGCACAGACGATCCCGATCCCCGTCCCGCCACCGAGACGGGCACCGATCGAGACACTCATCCTGGCACTCCTCACGCCATTCGGAGGTGTCACCGCAGAAAAAACTGCAACGTAGGGGATACTCCTCATCAGAGGCGTCCCCTCCGAGGGGCCCGGAGTACGAGGAGAACACCGGTGCCCGATTCTCCTTGTCACTCCCCGATGTCCACGGACCTGGAGGCCTCCTCCTCCGCCAGCCCGTCTCACAGACCGACGCTGGCGGAACAATTGTCCTTTCTCATCATTCCTCCGACAAATGGCGGATGATCTGGATGTGACCCTTGACACGGGCTCCCGATACTCCAAAGAGTATCTGGACACCATGCACTTACCTAACCCTCCAACGGAGTCGCTTCGGCTCCCCCTTGCATAAATTACTGGACCAGACCTTCATGCAGTGCTTCGAAACGCCGTATTCCATACCGGCGATCCCCAGCAAACTCGATGCTCGATACCGCATCGTGCACCATAAAGGGTTCGAGGGCCCTCAACTCTCCCACCAATCCCTGCTGGTCGAGTCCTCCCTAAAACGCTCTCACCCCTCCCAGGTCTACGCCTCTGTACCGCCGGGCCGAGAGGGGAGAACGATGGACAAATTTGGTAGAAAATTCTACCAAAACTCCATGATGGCGTCACGGGTGCTAAACTACAACTTCTTTTTCTCTTCCTATCTGGAGTTCTTCTTGCCGGTGCTCCGCAAGTTCACTCCGTTCATAGACAACCAAGCTCGATTCGAGTTCGAGGAAGTGGTAGCCTCCCTCTCCCAATTACGCCTCCAGCTGATGCAATCCTCCTTCGATGCATTCGAACTCTCGGCACGCGCCGCCGCAAGCGCGGTAGCTATGCGTCGCCTGGCATGGCTCCGTACTATCGATATGGATCCCAACCTACAGGACAGACTCGCCAACGTACCATGCGCTGGAGCTGACCTGTTCGATGAGTCTATCGAGACTGTTACCAAGAAGCTGTCGGATCATGAAAAATCCTTTCAATCCATCCTAGCGGCCCAAACCCAAACCTCAACAGTCCTCGACCTTCCAGGCCACCCCTGATTTACCAGCGGCGTTACATGCCCAGACAAACGCCTGCTGCGAGACAGCCTGCGAAGAGACAACCTCCCCAGAAGTCTCAGCAAAAACCTCAGCCACCGGCCGTACCTAAGGCTCCCCAGCCCTTTTGACGCCCCCTCCCGGGAGCGTAACCTCGGCCTCTCCCATAGGGGGCCGCCTCCATCTCTTCTACCATCGATGGGAGGCCATAACTACGGACCTATGGGTCCTCACCATCATAAGAGAAGGATACTCTCTTCAATTCCACCGGGCCCCCCCGGACCACCCTCCAAGAGAGTATCCTTCAAGCTCGACGCAGACCGCCCTTCTTCTTCAGGAAGTCCAAACCTTACTCCAGCTTCGGGCTGTCGAGCCGGTCCCTTCAGACCAATTGAACCGAGGGTTCTACTCCCGGTACTTCCTCGTCCCGAAGAAAACGGGCGACCTGCGACCCATTTTAGACCTTCGGGCCCTCAACAAGTTCCTGGTCAAAGAGAAGTTTCCGCATGTTGACTCTGGCTTCTCTATACCCCCTCCTCGAGCAGAACGACTGGTTATGCTCCCTGGATCTCAAGGAGGCCTACACTCACATCCCCATTCACCCGGCCTCCCGAAAGTTCCTCAGATTTCGGGTGGGAAATCTGCACCTACAGTATCGAGTGCTACCATTCGGCCTATCTTCGTCCCCCAGAGTCTTCACAAAGTGCCTGGTGGTAGTGGCCGCAGCACTCCGGGACAGGGGTCTACAGGTATTCCCATACCTCGACGACTGGCTCATAAAGGCCCCGTCAGCCCCAGAGGTCACTTCGGCGGCCTTGGCTACAACCTACTTCCTCCAGAATTTAGGGCTTCGAGATCAACTTCTCCAAGTCTCACTCTACAACCCACCCAGTCCCTCCCCTTCATCGGAGCGGTCCTGGACACCACCCGACTCCGAGCATTCCTACCCTCGGCAACGCATGGAGTCCCTCCTTCATCTCTGCCAGTCGGTGTCTACTCGCCAAACCCTACCGGCGAGACAACTGATGGTGCTCCTGGGCCATATGGCCTCCACAGTACATGTGACACCCTTTGCCAGACTCCACCTCAGGATCCCCCAGTGGACCCTGGCATCACAGTGGAATCAGACATCGATCCACTATCCAAACGCATCTTAGTCACACCTGCTCTTCGGCAGTCTCTACTTTGGTGGATGACCTCTTCGAATCTATCCAGAGGTTTACTGATGCACTCTCCCCCCCATCAGAAAGTTCTCACGACCGATTCGTCGAATTACGCATGGGGGGCCCACCTGGAGGGTCTCCGCACCCAAGGATTCTGGACCAATGCGGAGAGACTACACCAAATCAATCTACTGGAACTCAGAGCCATCTTCAATGCGCTCCAAGCTTTCCAACACCTACTCCACGACATGGTAATCCTCATTCGCACAGACAATCAGGCCGCCATGTATTATATCAACAAGCAAGGAGGCACGGGCTCGGCCCTCCTTTGCCAGGAAGCTCTACGAGTCTGGGACTGGGCGGTGCGCCACAACACCCTACTCAGAGCAGTATACATCCAGGGGGAGAACAACGTCCTAGCAGACAAACTAAGCCGCCTGCTACAACCGCACGAATGGACTCTCCATTCCAGCCCCCTTCACCAAATCTTCACGCAATGGGGGACGCCTCAGATAGACCTCTTTGCGGCTCCCCACAACGCCAAACTGCCTCAGTTTTGCTCCAGGATCTACACTCCTCACCGCCTCGAGGCAGATGCTTTTCTACTGAACTGGGGGAAACGATTTCTGTATGCGTTCCCACCATTCCCGCTGATCCAGAAGACTCTGGTCAAGCTGAAACTCGAACGGGCAACCATGATTCTAATAGCTCCTCGGTGGCCCAGACAACCTTGGTTCTCCCTCCTACTTCAACTCAGCAGCAGGGAACCAGTACCACTTCCAGTGTTTCCTTCACTACTTACTCAACAGCATGGATCACTACTTCATCCCAACCTCCAGTCTCTTCACCTGACAGCTTGGTTCCTCTCAACGTAACCCCTCACCAATTCTCACAAGAAGTGAGGGAGGTCTTGGAAGCTTCCAGGAAGCCCGCCACTCGACAATGCTACTCCCAGAAATGGACCAGATTCTCCTCATGGTGCGTTTCTAAGTCAAAGGAACCTCAGCGAGCTTCCTTATCCTCCGTGCTGGACTATCTCCTAGCACCTATCTCAATCTGGGCTCAAGTCCACATCCATACGAGTCCACCTGAGCGCTATTGCGGCGTTCCACCAGCCTCTACAAGGGAAACCCCTCTCGGCCCATCCGGTGGTCGCCAGATTTATGAAAGGACTCTTCCATGTTAACCCTCCTCTCAAACCACCCCCAGTAGTTTGGGACCTCAATGTAGTCCTTTCCCATCTCATGAAGCCCCCGTTTGAACCACTCAACAGGGCCCCTCTGAAGTATCTCACCTGGAAAGTGCTTTTCCTTCGTAGCCCTTACGTCCGCTCGCAGAGTCAGCGAACTCCAGGCATTGATGGCAGGACCCACCATTCACAGTATTCCACCATGACAAGGTGGTCCTCCGCACTCACCCGAAATTCCTGCCTAAGGTGGTCTCCGAATTTCATCTCAACCAATCCATTGTACTTCCAGTATTCTTCCCTAAGCCTCATTCTCACCACGGAGAATCGGCCCTTCACACTCTAGACTGTAAACGTGCCTTGGCTTTCTACCTGGATCGCACCAAGCCACACAGAACCACCCCTCAACTTTTTGTCTCCTTCGATCCCTAACAAGTTGGGAAGACCCGTATCAAAGCGCACCATCTCTAATTGGATGGCGGCTTGTATCTCTTTCTGCTATGCCCAGGCTGGATTATCACTTCCTTGTAAGGTCACAGCCCATAAGGTCAGAGCAATGGCAGCCTCAGTAGCATTCCTCAGATCAACACCAATCGAGGAAATTTGCAAGGCTGCCACCTGGTCCTCGGTTCACACATTCACCTCACATTATTGTCTGGATACCCTCTCCAGACGGGATGGACAGTTTGGCCAAACAGTATTGAAAAATTTATTCTCTTAAGTCGCCAACTCCCCCTCCATCCCACTGAGGTTAGCTTGGAGGTCACCCACTAGTGAGAATACCTGCCTGCTTGTCCTGGGATAAAGCAATGTTACTTACCGTAACAGTTGTTATCCAGGGACAGCAGGCAGCTATTCTCACGTCCCACCCACCTCCCCTGGGTTGGCTTCTCAGGCTAGCTACCTGAACTGAGGAGACACGCCCGGATCTCCGGGTAGGAAGGCACCGGCGCATGCGCGGTGCGGGCATCTAGAAACTTTAAGTTTCTACAAGCAACACGTGCTTGTGAGACGTCCGTACCGGGGCTCTGTCTGATGACATCACCCACTAGTGAGAATAGCTGCCTGCTGTCCCTGGATAACAACTGTTACGGTAAGTAACATTGCTTTATGGGCGGGCTTTGGGCAGTCTCAAAGGTGGGTTAGACATGAACATCTTGCTGTGATAATCAAACATTTTGCAAGGCATCCTGGACAGAACTTATATGTTTGGAACTAGACCTGTTTTAGAAGGGTCTAAAGTGCCACAAAGGTGCCCAAATTCACCAGATGATCACTGCATGCAGCAGGGTAAGACATCCCACATTCTCCCAGTGCTCACGGACCCCCTCACACCCACAAAGATCAGAATACAAACGTATTCTCCGGATCATTAGTACCTGGTATAGGAAAGCCTAGTAGAACTGCACACAGGTGTCTTAAGTAGCCTGGTGGGTGGACTAGTGAACCATAGAGAGGAGTAGCAAGTCTCATAAGCCACTCTAACCACTACATTCATGGTGGAAAATGTGAGCTCACCTACTCTACGCCATATAGGTGCCACCTGCAGTCTTAAGTGCTATTGGGGTTGTAGACAGGTGGGTATAGTGGGTTTTGGGGGGAATTCTGGTGAGATGTTTATCTGGCACCCTTTTATCCCAGGACAAGCAGGCATGATATTCTCACATGTGGGTGACGTCATTTACGGAGCCCCGATGCGGAAGCATTTTCAAGCAAACTTGATTGAAGATTTAAGTTTGCTCTGCTGCTCCACGCATGCGTGCCTTCCTGCTCCACTAGGGGGTGCATCCCCTCGTGGTCTCCAGTTCAAAATTTTCCGCGAGCCTAGAAGACGTGTTTTTCAGGCTCTGCCCCAAACTGCCTTCTAGCACCGCGATTTTTTCTTGTTTTTTCACGATTAAGTCGCTGTGCGCGAATTCTTTACTCTTATTATTTGATTCCTGCTTCGTTTTCGAACGACCCGGAGGCTTCCGGGTCCCCGTGGCCGCGTGGCTAATCGAGCCGTGGCTACTTTCGATTTAATGTCCCGGCCTTTGACCGGCTTTAAAAAGTGCACCCGGTGCGAGCGGCTTCTTTCTCTCACAGATCCGCATCGCCGGTGCATCCTCTGTCTGGGGGCGGACTCATCCAACCGACTCCTGCCCCCAGTGCGCTAATTTCCAGAAACCGGGCCCTCCGCCGAAGAAAAGCCCGCATGGCGGATCCTCTTCACCCCGGACCAACCCTCCACCTCGGCCTCGAGGTCGGCCCCGGCCTTGACCTCGGCCCCGGATACCTCGGCATCACCTAGAGACTCGACCCCGAAGTCCTCGGGACAACAGAAAGCCTCGGCCCCGGGTAAGTCCCCTCTTCCCTCTTCAGTTCTGTAACAGCGAAGAAGCCAGCCTCGGGGACAACGTCGACGCATGGCGGAAGCCCCATGCTTACAGCCCCGCCTAAGCCCTCCAAGCCTTCGGGCCGTGCCTCCACCACACGGGAATACTCTAATACGAGGTCGCCCCCAGTGGAGTGCACCGAGGCAGTGGACATGCCTTCGATGCTGTCCGTGCCCGTCTTCCAGGACCTACTCCGAGCGATGATCACGTCGGAGCTGTCCGCTGCAATGGCCCAGTTTCAATCGGCCTCGACCTCGAATGTGCCAGACCAGCCTGAGCCTCGCACCGAACAACCTCGAGGAAAGGTGCGCAATCCTCGCCGCATCCCATCCTCCTCGGACTCCTCGCCGAGGACGCCCGAGACGTTCCCCCTCCGCAGACCGCCGAGGGGCAAAACGTCGGGCTAGAAACGACAGAAACCTCGAACCGCCGTACCTCCAAGGAGGGCCCGAGGTTCACCAACCCTACGAGGCCGTTCTCCCACACCTCGTACGGGACCACTAAGGGTGGCTGAGTTATCACTCTCCAACCTGCGCATCCTCCGAACTCCCCCTCGGACGTATTCTCCGAGGGAGTCCGGATCAAGGTCACCAATCCGACATCGATCGGTACCCCTAACTCCGGCATCGTCTCCGAGGGGCTCCTCGAGACGCCGAAGATCGACAACCCCGGAACACTCTCACAGTGCTTCCCCAGCCTCGGAGCATGGATCAGAGCATGAACCCCGATACTCGAGGGAAGCCTCCCCTATCCTTCTCCACCCGACGAAGGTCTCGTTCCCCGACCCCGCACGGGGCGCCGGGAACATCTCGCCCATCCTTCACTCGCTTTGTCCAAGACATGGGCCACGCATTGGACTTAGACCTCCAGTCCGACTCCAGATATTCTAAGGAATACCTAGCGGAGCTGGATATGCCATCACTGCCCAGAGAATCCCTCCGCTTACCGCCTAACCCGGTACTCCAACAGGCCTTCTTCAGGAACCTGGAGACTCCCTACATGGTCACAGCCGTACCCTCCAAAATGGAGGCCAAGTACCGCACAGTACCCTACCCGGGATTCGAACAACCACAGCTCTCCCACCAGTCGCTGCTAGTAGAATCCTCCTTGAAAAAGGCTCACCCGTCCCGGGTCTCAGCAGCGGTCCCCCCAGGCCGAGAAGGCCGAACCCTGGACAAGTTCGGCAGGAGACTATACCAAAACGCAATGATGGCCTCTAGGGTGCAAAGCTACACTTTCACCTTCACATCATACCTCAAACACCTCATTGGACTATTGAGAGCCTTTGAGACTGACCTACCGGCCTCCCGGCAAGGAACGTTCGGCCAGCTTGTAGAGTCCCTCTCCAACCTGCGCCTTCATCTATTCCACGCGGCCTACGATGGCTTCGAACTCTCCTCCAGAGAAGCAGTCTTCGCTATCGCCATGCGCCGACTAGCTTGGCTGCGCCTGGTCGACATGGATCCCAACTTACAGGACCGTTTGGCTAACCTCCCCTGTGTGGGAAAGGAATTGTTCGATGACACTATCGAGGCGGCTACAAAACGCCTCTCCGAACATGAACGCTCGTTTGCCTCCCTTGTCCGGCAAAAGCCCAAACCGCCAGCGTCCAGGCCATATAGGGCCCCTCCGCGCCGCTACCCACAAAAGTCCACCCCTGTCTTCTCGCGGCCCCCACCCAGGCGTCCGCAAGCCCACCACAGGGCCATGACCAAGTCCCAACCACCTGCGACCACCAAACCATCCCCGTCCTTTTGACGGGACACGCGGAAGGGGCCGGGCCCCCTCCGCCATAGTCCCAGGCCTCCTTCCCATCGGGGGTCGACTCAAAGCCTTTTACCCTCGCTGGGAACAAGCTCACGTCGGACGCATGGGTCCTTGGCGTGATCTCATCAGGGTACTCTCTCAACTTTCGGGCCATTCCCCCGGACAATCCCCCCAAGGAATTGCCCTCCCAACCGGACTCAGCTATCCTCTACTCCTCTCCGAAGCTCGAGATCTGCTTCGCCTGAGAGCAGTGGAGAAGGTTCCCCCCGACCAACGGGGGAAGGGCTTCTACTCCCGTTACTTCCTGGTACCGAAAAAAACGGGAGACCTACGCCCAATACTAGACTTGAGACGCCTCAACAAATTCCTGGTACGGGAAAAATTTTCGGATGCTCTCACTACCGACACTCTACCCCCTTGATCGACGAGGGCGACTGGCTCTGCTCCCTCGATCTCAAGGAAGCATACACACATGTCCCAGTGCACCCCGCTCACCGCAAGTTCTTGCGTTTCCAGGTAGGGGACTGGCACCTACAATACCGAGTCCTCCCCTTCGGACTAGCATCATCACCTCGGGTCTTCACCAAGTGCCTCGTGGTGGTAGCAGCAACCTTACGTTCCCAGGGCCTCCAGGTATTCCCCTACCTGGACGACTGGCTAATCAAAGCCCCAGTCCAGGGAAGGGGTTATCTCAGCGACCCAACAGACTATTACCTACCTACAAAGTCTGGGGTTCGAAATAAACTTCCCAAAATCTCAACTACGCCCCTCGCAGTCCCTACAGTTCATCGGGGCCACGCTGGACACGGTTCGCCTCCGTTCCTTCCTCCCCCCTCCATGCCTGGAGGCGTTAGTAAGTCTGAGCCGAAGGATCTCCCTGCTGACCTCGGTATCAGCTCGACAGATGATGACCCTCCTGGGCCACATGGCCTCCACCGTCCATGTCACACCCTTCGCCTGCCTCCATCTGAGAATCCCTCAATGGACCCTAGCGTCTCAATGGCGTCAAGACCGGGACCCGATCGAACGCCACGTGACAGTGACTCCTTCATTGCAACGATCGCTCCGCTGGTGGGCCGACTCTTCAAATCTTTCCAAAGGTTTGCTCTTCCTCACCCCACCCCACAGCAAGGTACTCAACATGGACTCGTCGGAGTACGCTTGGGGAGCCCATCTGGACGGCCTACGCAACCAAGGAATGTGGTCAGCACAAGACCGTCGCTGCCACATCAACGTGCTAGAACTTCGGGCCATCTATCTCGCAGCTGTAGCCTTCCAACATCTGCTCCACGACCGAGTGGTTCTCATCCGAACCGACAACCAGGTAGCGATGTACTACGTAAACAAACAAGGGGGGACAGGGTCTTGGCCCCTTTGTCGGGAAGCCCTGCGCCTCTGGAAATGGGCAATCTCCAACAACACCTTCCTCCAAGCGGTGTACATACAAGGAGAACAAAACTGCCTGGCGGACAGACTCAGCCGCCTCCTCCAGCCACACGAGTGGTCACTACACTCTCAGACCCTACGAGGGGTGTTCGAACGGTGGGGGACACCTCAAATAGACCTGTTCGCGTCCCCTCACAACCACAAGCTGCCTCTCTTCTGCTCCCGGATATACTCTCCGGACCGGCTCGAGGCCGACGCCTTCCTCCTCGACTGGGAGGGAAGGTTCCTGTACGCGTTTCCACCGTTTCCTCTGATACTGCGGACGCTTGTCCACCTGAAAACAGTACAAGCCACCCTGATCCTGATTGCCCCTCGCTGGCCTCGCCAGCCGTGGTTTTCCCTTCTACTCCAACTCAGTGTCAGAGATCCACTGCCTCTGCCTCTGTTTCCCTCTCTACTGTCACAGGGTCAGGGTTCATTGTTACATCCCAATCTTCAATCTCTTCATCTGAATGCTTGGTTTCTCTCCCCCTGACTGCTCTCCCCGTGTCTCAACCAGTCAAGGAGATATTGGAGGCCTCTAGAAAAACCTCGACGAGAACCTGCTACTCCCAAAAGTGGACCAGATTCTCAACCTGGTGCTCCTCCCACAGCCAGGACCCGGTGTCGGTCCCCGTCCCCCTGGTCCTTGACTATCTACTTCAACTATCTCATTCCGGCCTAAAGACCAACTCCATTCGAGTACACCTCAGTGCGATTGCGGCCTTTCATCAGCCCCTGGAAGGGAAAGCCCTCTCGCTCCATCCCTTAGTCACTCGCTTCATGAAGGGTCTGCTGAACGTCCACCCCCCTCTCAAACCTCCCCCGGTGGTTTGGGACCTAAACGTGGTTCTGGCTCAATTAATGAAACCCCCATTTGAGCCACTAGACAAATGCCATCCAAAATTCCTCACTTGGAAGGTAATTTTCTTACTCGCGCTCACGTCCGCACGGCGGGTTAGTGAGCTACAAGCTCTGGTAGCGGACCCACCCTTCACGGTGTTCCATCACGACAAGGTGGTACTCCGCACCCATCCTAAGTTCCTACCTAAAGTAGTGTCTGATTTCCATCTCAATCAGTCCATCGTCTTACCCGTGTTTTTTCCCAAGCCCCACTCTCACCCCGGAGAAGTGGCGCTCCACACTCTTGACTGCAAAAGAGCGTTGGCCTTTTACCTCCAACGCACTCAGCCACACCGGAAAGTCCCACAACTGTTTCTGTCCTTCGACCCAAACCGGTTAGGCCACCCAGTTTCCAAACGCACCTTGTCCAACTGGTTGGCCTGACTTGCATCTCCTTTTGCTACGCTCAGGACTGGTCTCGCGCTGCATAGTCGAGTAACGGGACACAAAGTCCGAGCGATGGCAGCCTCCGTAGCGTTCCTCAGGTCCACACCTATTGAGGAAATCTGCAAGGCTGCCACGTGGTCTTCGGTTCATACCTTCACCTCCCACTACTGTCTGGACTCCCTGTCCAGAAGCGATGGCCGGTTCGGCCAATCGGTATTGCGAAATCTATTTGCTTAAATTGCCAACTTCCCTCCATCCCTCTTCAGTAAGCTTGGAGGTCACCCACATGTGAGAATATCATGCCTGCTTGTCCTGGGATAAAGCACAGTTACTTACCGTAACAGGTGTTATCCAGGGACAGCAGGCATATATTCTCACAACCCGCCCACCTCCCCGAGGTTGGCTTCTTGGCTAGTTAAGTGAACTGGAGACCACGAGGGGATGCACCCCCTAGTGGAGCAGGAAGGCACGCATGCGTGGAGCAGCAGAGCAAACTTAAATCTTCAATCAAGTTTGCTTGAAAATGCTTCCGCATCGGGGCTCCGTAGATGACGTCACCCACATGTGAGAATATATGCCTGCTGTCCCTGGATAACACCTGTTACGGTAAGTAACTGTGCTTTATGTGAAGTTCACAGCAGTGCTCCACTGCCTTGTTGCCATGTCTGGGTGGCCCCTCCCATGTCCAAATAGGCTTGTTTGGGACATGGATGACATTTTGGTTGAAAATATTGTATAAAGATAGACGTCCTGGCAGTCTGGGCGTCCCAATGACCTGGACGTCCAGATAGAGAATTAAAAAAAGATAAATTAAAAAAAAAAAATCTACAATAATAAAATGCTAAGCGTGCATGCGCACACTTACCTGCGTGATCCATGATCTGTAGGCCAGCAGGAGTGCGCATACAACTGTCCCTCTCTCGTAGACCCCTAGATGATGTGCGGTCTTGTCGGCTCCCTTACACTTTATGTCCGGCCGAAGTTTATATTTAAGTTTAAAAGCTGCGGCGGCAGCTCCTCTCACGAGCCGCACCTGCATCAGAGAAGGCTTTCAATGCAGGCGGTGATTGTGAGAGGAGCCGCCGTGGCACCTTTAAACTTAAAAATAAACTCTGGCAAGAGACTAAGGGAGCCGGCCAGACCGCGGGAAGGGAAGGGGGGGCGGCAAGGGACTAAGGGAGCAGGCCAGACTGCAGGAAGGGAAGGGGGAGTAGGGGAAAATGCTGCTGCTGCACAAAGAAGTGGAAAGGGAGGGAAATACTGCTGCTGCACAGGGAAGTGGGGTGGGGGGAGGGAAATGCTGCTGCACAGGGAAATGGAGGGAGAGGGAATGCTGCTTCAGCTTTTGCACAGGGTAGTGGGGGGGAGGGGGAGGGAAATACTGCTGCTGCTGTTGCACAGGGAAGTGGGGTGGTGGGAGGGAAATGCTGCTGCTGCTGCTGCACAGAGAAGTGGAGGGGGAGGGAATGCCGCTGCGGCTGCTGCACAGGAAATGGGGAAAAGCAATGCTGTTGCTGCTGCACAGGGAACTGGAGGGAAATGGAGGGGGAGGGAATGCTGCTGCTGCTGCACAGGGAAATGGGGGGAGAGAAATGCTGCTGCACAGGGTTGGGGGAAAAGCTGCTGCACAGGGAAATGAAGGGGGAGAGAAATGCTGCTGCTGCATAGGAAAGAAAGACAGACAGACAGCGGGAGGGAGGGAGAAAGATAGACAGCGGGAGGGAGACAGAATGGCAGGAAGAAAGCCGCAGGGAGAGAGACAGAAAGACAGACAGACAAAGGGGGCCAGAGAGAGAGACAGACAGAAAGAAAGAGAGAATGCGGGAGGGAGAGAGAACAGAAAGAAAGACAGATAGACATATATTCTAGCACCCATTAATGTAACGGGCTAAAAGACTAGTGTGTGTATATATGTATATATATCTATAATAATAAAACCCTAGAGCACGCATGCGCTGTTGAACGATTGTGAGTCCTGGTGGCGTGAGGTGTGCTTCTGTGTCAGTCCTCACGGCGCCTGCGCCAGCGACTCCGCCCTCTCGCTGTCGTTCCTCTTCAAAGTGCTTCGGGTCTTCTACTGGCCTAATTTCTTCTGCCGCGTCCCTGATGACGCCTGGGACGCTGTTGGAGCTTGCAGGTTTGTCAGCCGTCTAGCGGTGGGAGGGTCGGCTTGGAGGGTCAACAGGGGTTTCTGTTGTGCCGGGTAGGGTCGGCAGGGGGGGGAATCGCGGCATGTTAGTGGTGTGCCTAAGTTTGGAGGGGAAGGGGGAGGGGGGAGTTGCGGCGTGTTAGTGGTGTGCCTAGGGTCGGCGCGGGGTTGGGTTAAAAACATGCTGCTCAGGGGGATGGGAGGCAGACTGGCATTGGGGGGTGCGGGGTTTCAGTGGAAGGGGGATGGGAGGCAGTCTGGCATTGGAAGGGGGTGGGAGGTTCAATGGAAGGCAGGCAGGCAGGATGGCATCGGGGGATTGGTTTCCATGGAAACATGCTGCTCAGGGGGATGGGAGGCAGGCAGGGATGCTGGCATCGGAGGGGGGTGGGGGGTTTCATGGAAACATGCTGTGGGCAGGCAGGCAGACTGGCATTGGGGGGGAGTTCAATGGAAGGGGGATGCAGGCAACGGAGGGGGTGGGGGGTTTCAATTGGAGGCAGGCTGGCATCAGGGGGATGGGGTGGTTTCCATGGAAACATGCTGCTCAGGGGGATGGGAGGCAGGCAGGCTGGCATTGGGGGGTTCAATGGAAGGGGAATGGGAGGCAGGCAGGCCTTTTTTCTGAGGCCCTCCAAGTACTCTATTTTTTTCTGCAGCACTCACATTTAAAGTTCAATATCTTTTCTTTCTCAAAACTGGCACATTTCAATCACTAAATTGAAAATAAAATCATTTTCCTACCTTTGTTTGGTAATTTCATCAGTCTCTGACTATGCATCCAATATTTCTTCTCTTCTTTCAGCCTCCTGTATGCTTCCTCTCCTCCAGACCTCATTCCCTCCCCCAACTTTTTCTTTTTTTCTCTATGTCTGTCTTTCTTTGATTCTGTGTCCCATTTTTTGCTTTGTTTCTGGTTCCCTGTCCCCCCTCCTTCTTTCTTTCTTCCTCCATGCTCCATTTTTTGCTTTTTTTTCTGGCTCCCTGTCCCCACCCCACCTTCTTTCTTTCTTTGTTCCTTCCTTCCTGCCCTCCCCATGCCACCGCCGCCGCGGAATAGGCTGCTGCTGCTGCTGCCGTTATTGGGAACAGGCCATCTCCCTGCTTCTCTTCTGCACAGGCCGACCAACTCTCGCTGCCCGATGTCAATTCTAACGTCGGAAAGGACGTTCCGGGCAGCCAGGCAGTGATTGGCTAGCCAGAATGTCCTCTCGACGTCAGAATTGACCTACAGGAAGAGAACAGTGGACCGCCCCCCTCTTGGTATGCCACTGGAGCAGCAGTGTGTCTGGCCGGCTCGTTCGTTCAAAGCCGCGGGTGGCGGCTCCTTGTGAGATCCGCGCCTGCGTCTGAAGCCTCTCTGATGTTGTGACATCAGAGAGGCTTCCGATGCAGGAGTGCATAGTGCAAGGAGCCGCCAACCCGCGGCTTTGAGCGAACGAGCTGGCTGCTGCTCCAAAAGGAAGAGAATGATGGCCTCTAGACCGCGGACCACAATTTAAACCTGGAGAGCCACATGCGGCCCGTGGGCCGTGTGTTTTAGACCGCTGACCTAGAGTGAATGGGTATTTTTGGAGGAGTTGATAGAGTGGGAGGTGGGCTGACCTAGACTTAGTCGTCTGGCAGCCATAACCAAAAGTTTGACAGGTTGCCAGATGGATCTAGACCGTCAAAATAGGTATAAGTTCCGAATGCAGCCCAGACAACCTGCACCGGTAACAGCATCTTTCCTGCCGCGATTCCTTCTAACCTCCCCAGCAAGAGAGATGCCCAATCTCTCCTGCCAGACACAAAGTGCTCCCTTCCCAATGCGATGCCCAGCAGGAGGAAGCCCAAGCCCTCCTACCGGAAGGCAAGCAATGTCCCCCATCCCCCGAACACCCCATAGGAGGAAGGTGGGCCTGCCTGCCGGAGGGAGGACCCGTCCGTCCAGCCATCTTCTGAGGTTAGAGGAGGGGGTGCTTGTCTTCTGGCAAGGAGGGCTTAGGGGGAATGCTTTCCTTCCGGCAGGAGGGCTTAGGCTCTCTCCTGCCAGGCATCGCGTTTGGGGGGGGGGGTGTTCATGCTTTCCAGCAGGAGGGCTTGGGCTCCCTCCTGCCAATGATCGCGGGGTTCGGGGGGGTTTCTGTTGACAGGAGAGCTTGGGCTCCCTCCTGCCAGTGATCATTGAGGACTTTAGAGGACATCATAGCATTCTGGTAGATGCGACGTCCTTATTTGTCCATAGTTTTCCCCACTTAGTGGAAAAGAGAAGGGCCCACCCATTGGTTCAGAGTTATATAATATGCTGCTGCGCTGAGAGGTCTTGGTTTGATTCCGAGGTTAGTTCCTCTACACGCCAGGACACCTGGGGATAGAGATAACATGGAACTTCCTAAGGGAAAGGAGTTGTTTAGCTGGCACCTGAAAGCTGGGCTTAGAACCCATGATACAGAATCCTGGAAGGAGCATGTCTCCTAGCCTCAGACCACTGCAGTAAAGACCTGGCACTCCTTTTGCAATCTGGAAAAGTAGGTCATTGAAAGCCATTTCTAAATGTTAAGGACTTAAAGATACTTTTGTTTGCATGAGTTCTAAAGCGTTTAAATTGTTGTAATTCTCTTTTGGTTGTCATTCCTCCAAATCAGTTTAAAGGTTCACTCCTTGTTCAGATTACAACTTTAAAACTCTTTTATGATGCAAAAAAATTCATCCTTGTCACCCTGAGTTTACAGGAACAATGTTGGTTAGCTAGTCAAAGTTGAATTTACTATAATTATTACTTCTTACCTACTGTGCTTACTATATAAATACTCCTGTTCATTTGGCTGTCTTGCCTAACCCCCACCCAGCCTTTCTGTTCACTTACATCATCTAATATAGATCTCGTGATCCAATTCCCTGCCAAATTCAGATTGTTTACCTCCCACAGTGTGGCCCTTAGCTGCTATGCTCCAGCAGTCTTCGAACTCCCTACCAGTAGACCTTTAAACCAAATATTTCTTTAAAAAATTTAAGGCATCTGTTAGGGCAAGGATCCTTAAGCCTCCACTATAAGGAATATGCTCAATTTCAAAAATGGAAGGAAAAAGCCCTAGACTCCCTGCCAGTGTTGCTGGAGCAGTAACACATGGGATATTCATGTCACCAGCTGAGAAAAAAAAAACCCTTCTATGCAATTAAATACAAATTTTGACTCTAAATTTAAAAAATAGTGACTCAATATATGACATGATATTTCTGCAAAATTTATAAAGGAAAGACTATAAAGCATTTAGCTCCCCCCCAAAAAAACCAAACAAACATTCTTCCAAGAATGTATGCTGGTGATCGGTGTTTTGAAAATTGATGCTTCAAGACTGCAGGAGTTTTGCACCTTCACATGGTCTAACAGCCATGCATTTATAATAGTGGAGGTTTATTTAGTGTTTGCTGTTTCTTCCATTGATTTTGGATAGGGCTTGGCTCTTTACCTAAGCCTTCCAATAAGTCTAATCATCTGTTACAACAGTTCTATTCTCATTTGTATACTGACAGCCCAGTGTATTCACATAGATAGAGGTTGATATTGTTGTGCTTCTTGCTACTGTTCCTTCTGTCTTTAGGGTGTCCAAATGCTTGTCTTGCATTATTGGCTTCATGCCCATATGATATTTCTGGTGACTATAAACTGCCCTGATGATTTTGACGAAGGGTGGTATACTGAGCCAATAAATAAATAAATAAATAAATAAATAGATAGCACATTAGCTAGGCTTCTATTAGAAGTTAGTTGTCTGACACTGAACATGCTTCAACTCCTAAATTGTACAGATGTGACGTAGAAAAACAAATGCATCATATTTACAGACATAACCAGTTCTTCTACTGTTCACTGCAGATATGCTAATACCCATTCGTGACTCTGATTTATTTTCTTAGATTCTGCAAAGCATGTGTTCTTAGTCACATTCTCTATAAGTTGTAAGTTATACTTAAGAACATAAGAATAGCCTTACTGGGTCAGACCAATGGTCCATCAAGCCCAGTAGCCCGTTCTCATGGTGGCTATTTCAGGTTACTAGTACCTGGCCAAAACCTAAGATGTAGCAATATTCCATGCTACCGATATAGGGCAAGCAGTGGCTTCCCCCTTGTCTTTCTCAATAACAGACTATGGTTTTTTCCTCCAGGAACTTGTCCAAACCTTCTTTCTTAAAACCAGCTACGCTATCCGCTCTTACCACATCCTCTGGCAACGCGTTCCAGAGCTTAACTTTTCTCCGAGTGAAAAGATTTAAATCATATCTCCCCTCGGCTGTCTCTTTTCCAAGCTGAAGAGCCCTAACTTTTTTAGTCTTTCCTCATACGACAGTAGTTCCATCCCCTTTATCATCTTGGCTGCTCTTCTTTGAACCTTTTCTAGTGCCGCTATATCTTTCTTGAGATAAGAACAGAATTGAACGCAATATGCCAAGTGAGGTTGCACCATGGAGAGATACAGATGCATTGTAATATCTTTAGTCTTGTTAACCATCCCTTTTAAAATAATTCCTGGCATGTTGTTTGCTTTTGTGGCCGCCGCCACACATTGGAAGGAAAGTTTCATCGTATTGTCTACAATGACACCCAGATCCCTTTCTTGGGCGCTAACCCCCCAAGGTGAACCCTAGCATCCGATAACTGTGATTTGGGTTATTCTTCCCAATATGCATCACTTTGCATTTGTCCACATTAAATTTCAACTGCCACTTGGATGCCCAGTCTTCCAATTTCCTATGCCTGCAGTGTTTCACAGTCCGCATGCATTTTAACAACTTTGAACAGTTTAGTGTCATCTGCAAATTTAATTACCTCACTTGTCGTCTCAATTTCCAGATTGTTTATAAATAAGTTAAATAGCACCGATCCATGCGGCACTCCACTGTTTACTCTTCTCCGTTGAGAAAAATGACCATTTAACTCTACCTTCTGTTTTCTATCCGATAACCAATTCTTAATCCACAACTGAACTTTGCCTCCTATCCCATGACTCATTAATTTACTCAGGAGCCTCTCATGAGGAACTTTGTTCTGAAAATCTAGATACACTATATCAACTGATTCACCTTTATCCACTTGTATATTCACACCATCAAAGAAGTCAAGCAAATTGGTGAGGCAAGATCTCCCTCGGCTGAACCCATGCTGGCTCTGTCTCATTAAATCATGTTTGTCTTATGTGTTCCACAATGTTATATTTTATAATAGATTCCACCATTTTGCCCGATACTGAAGTGAGGCTTACCGGTCTGAAATTTCCTGAATCTCCTCTGGAACCCTTTTTAAAAATCATCATAACATTGGCCACCCTCCAATCTTCAGGTACTACAGATTTTAGTGACAGGTTACAGATCACTAACAGCAGGTCAGCAATTTCATGTTTGAGTTCCTTTAGTACACTGGATGTATACCATCTGGTCCAGGTGATTTATCACTTTTTAACTTGTCGATTTGGTGTAGTACATCGTCCAGATTCACAGAGATTTCTTTAAGTTCCGGGACCCCTGTGTTTTCAGTACAAAAAGAAGTGCATATCTATATTTCTCCTGTATTGTAATACTTGCTGAGTTTCTTGGGATTCCCAGTTCAATTTCTATTTGTGTTCCCTTGTTCCGTATTGGTAAAGGTCTGTCTTTGTTTTGTGTGTGACTAAGTCATTTAAAGTTATTTTATTTGTGGTAGTAGTGGAAGGTGGGGATATGGGAAGGGGGAGGGGGAGTAGTGCTGCCCAATTCACGATTCAAATCGGTTCACCGATTCACTTCGGGTGAATCGATTCGAATCGATTTAAAACAAAAAAAAAATTGGCTTCCCGATTCGGCTGACTCTCCCCCTCGCCCCCTAAAGCAGGAGCGGCAGCGCTACTCTTGCTGGCTGGCCGCTGCCGCACCTGCTTTAGAGGGCGAGGGGGGAGGTTCAGTCAGAAAGTGCTGCTGTCCGGTTCCCCCCACCCGGCATCCGGCTTCCCCCCCTGGCCTCCCTGCACTGTTTACCTTTGAGGAGCAGCCTGAAGACAAGATTGCGGTGCTAGCGATCTTTGCAAACTGCTTCTGAGCTGTTTCTTCCATCGCGATCCTGCCTCTGATGTCAGATGAGGGGGCGGGACCGTGGCGGAGGAAACAGCTCCGAAGCAGTTTACAAAGATTGCTAGCACCACGATCTTGTCTGCAGGCTGCTCCTATAAGGTAAACGGTGCGGGGAGGCCAGGGGGGAAGCCGGACACCAGTGGGAGGCCAGGGGGAACATGCAGGCCTTCCAGTGGGAGGGGGGGTGAGCAGTCCTTCGGGGTGGGAGGTAGGCAGGCCTTCAGGGGGGGACAGGCAGGCAGGCCTTCAGGGGTGGGATGCAGGTGTTCAAGGGGGACAGGCAGGCCTTCAGGGGGGACAGACCTTCAGGGAAGGGGGGCCCTGGTGTAGAAGTACACGGAGGGAGGGAAGGGGGGTTCAAAGAGACATGCATATGCCGGACTTTGGGGGGGAAGAAATAATGGGTCTAAAAATAGAGGAGAGGGATAGAGATGATGGACAATGGTATTTAGGGAGGGAAGGAACAGAAAGGGAGAGAAGTTGGACACAAGAGATGGTGTGGAGGGGGGATAGAGATACTGGATAGGAGGGTAGGTGGGAAGAGAAAGGGAGAGATGGTGGACCCTGGGGTGGTGAGGAAGGAGGGAGAGATGCTAGATGAAAGGGTAGTTGATAAAAGGTGAATCTGTGGATGGAGACAAAAAAAAGGAAAGATGCCAGATCTCCGGGGGAGAGAAGGTAAATGGAAGGGGAGGACAGAGATGGCAGCTGGATGGTTAGCATGGAGAAAGAAGAAGTTATCAGAAGACAACCAGAGCCTGGGACCAACAAGATTTGAATATTGACCAGACAACAAAAGGTAGAAAAAATAATTTTCTGTTTTGTGATTACAATATTTCAGATTTGAAAAGTGTATCCTGCCAGAGCTGGTGTTAGAACGCAAACGTGAGCTAGGATTTAACAGAGAGAGGAAAAGTCCTTTTTGTTTCTTTAGTTTGCTTACACCACAGCGCCAGTGTGGTTAGGAGACGCCAAAGGGGGTGAAGAAGCTATAAAATAAATCCACCAGGATGTTTGAAAAAAACATCCAATTGGGCAGGAAAATCAAATCGAAAAACCAATTCAATAGGCTGAATCGAAATATTTTTCCTGAATCGGGCAACACTAGGAGGGAGCCAGAAACTCCCTAATCTTGAAATGTCCTGTCTATCCAAATTAGATTGTAAGCTCTTTTGAGCAGGGACCATTTATTGAATGTTAAATATACAGTGCTGCGTATACCTCTCGCAAATATTCCTTTTTAGATAAAATTACAGTGGCCCCACCTTTGTCGGCACGGGTGATGATCAAATCACAGTTCCCTTTCAGCTCTTGAAGTGCCCTCCATTCCTCATAAGTCAAATTATAATTTGGGGGGTGAGATTTATCTTTAATTCCTCAATATGACACTTCGATTCCTGCTCTAGTATGGTTATCTGTTCAATGATAAGTAACATTAAGTCCATACTGCACTTATTCAATATTGCACACCACTTATCTTTGAATTGAAGGTCATAGGCAAACAAGGTGGGACCTTTCTGAATTGGTAGCCCCTTTTGTATCATGGAAGTTGATGGAGCTCAGCCCTAATTAGTTTCTTCTATTGATTCTCCAGTTCCAGCCATGTTGGAAATCCCATCGATGTTGAAGTATGTTCATACAGGGTTGGTCTGTTCAATAATTCTGTTCTCCTCTCATCCGAAAAACTGAATAATTCTTTATTAGTCTGCTTTTGAGCCATGGTGGGTGATCATATATGCTGTAGCATCACTGTGGAATAATTGTATAGAAAAGCAGGTGAAAGTTCTCTTGTTTTAAACAGGCTGGCCTGTGACAGCCAGATCTGCACACTTGGCAAGCCACTCGCTAGGGCCAGGGCCATCCTTAGATTAAAGCAGCTCAGCCTCTGCTTCCTCTTTCCTTCAGTATTGTCCTATTAGCACAGGAAGGAAATGGGATGGAGACCTGGGACGCTTCAAACTACAGACAGTATGACCATTAACAGCAACTGGCTGAGCCTATAGAGTATTTTGCTGCTGTCCGTTTGCCTGTTAGAAAATAAAGTTGCCAGATGATTTTTCTAAGTTGGTTTGCAAAACTCGGCTCTGCTGTGATATTTTGTGGAAAGTCTGCAGACAATTGAGTTTGTTGAAAGCGGTGCTCTATTAGGAAACAGTCTGACTTGTTGAATTATTGGTGGTTTACTTTTCGTAGTATGTAGTAAAGCATTGTGTCTTCAAATGCTCACTAGGGTCTGGATCCAAACCATAGCACTGTTTTCAATCAGTGTGATTCTGTTGGGACTGATATAAATATCCCATGTTACATGGAGTGATTTTGTTTCTCAACTTGGAAATGACCTCTTGCTCCTTTTTTTATTTTAGCTGAATCAGAACCAGGGGCTGTGATCTAGCTCTATAATTCTTCATTCACAATTATAGAAGGATATTTGTATACAGTCAAACCTCGGTTTACGAGTGCACCGGTTTGCGAGTGTTTTGCAAGACGAGCAAAACATTCGCAAAATCGGTGCCTTGTAAACCGAGTTTGACTCGATTTACGAGCGCCATCCCCCGCGATCTGGCATCCCCCCCCTCCGAGAATCTCGGAGAGAGCGAGACCAGAAGGCCTTGAGCATGCGCAAATGCTCAAGGCCCAGTCCAGCCCAGCACAGGCAAGAGGGAGGATCTCCGACGCACTGCCCAGCCCAGAAGAGGGAGGATCTTCGGGCACCGGCACCGGCATGTCCTATGTGTTGGTGCTGGTGCCGGTGCCCAATCGGGGTAAGGGATTTCGTTTCAATGCTCGGGGAGGGGAAGTAGAATCGCGGGGGAGGGGGGGGCGACGTGAGCGGGGGGGAGGATGCCGGTTCGCAGGGGGGGGGGATGCCAGATCGCGGAAGGGGGGGTATGGAGCAGCATCGGTGGCCTCAAGGGGGGGAGGAGGTGGAACTGATCAAAGCGAGTTTCCCTTACTTCCTATGGGTAACTCGCTTTGATATACGAGTAATTTGGTTTACGATCATACTTCTGGAACAAATTATGCTCGTATACCAAGGTTCCACTGTATTTGGATTTAGCTTATATGTGTGGTGTGATCTTAAGGCACATTAATAATAATAATAATTTTATTCTTATATACCGCCATACTGAAAAAGTTCTAGGCGGTTCACAACAAGGTGAGGGGATACAGATAAAATACAAATTAGAATAATGGACTTAAAAACAGATAGACAGAAAGCATTTACAATATAATGCAGAAAATACTGGCATGGCAGGGAAAGAAGTAATACATAGAACAGATAAAATACATCAAGTTGAATATAAGGAACTTGATTGAAAAAATGAAGCAGAATGCATTAAGATACCAGCCTATCAAAGAGTTGAGTCTTTAATAATTTTCTAAAGTCAACATAGGAAGAGACCTCTAACATAATTTTTCCAAGCCATACATTCAATTTAGCGGCTTGAAATTACATACAATAGGGGGTTTTCCTATCCCCGGAAGGCTCACAATCTTAAGTTTGTACTTGAGGCAATGAAAGGTGAAATGAATTGCCTAAGTTCACAAGGAGCAAAACCAGTTTCTCTGGTTTGCAGCTTGGGAAACTGGGTTCAAGTCTCACACGGGCCCCCTGGGTTGTGCGAGTCGTGTGGCCGCACAGAGTGCAAGAGAAAGGGGGGGGGGGCACCCCATCCACTGTGTCCCCTGTGGTGAGCTCGGTGCAGTGAGAACAGTGAGATTAGGTGGCATGTTGCACAAGGTGTTTTTTGTGGCTTAGGATGCCCTCGGTAGCCCCTAGTATATATCTTGCCTCCTTCTGTAGTACTAATTATTGCAGAGAAGGCCCCGGGCTACGACTGTGCACTAGGGCTCCTTCCAGAGCTCTTCGAATCCAGCCATCCTTAAAGAATGACCAAGACCTTTTCTCCTCATCATCCCCGGGAACTGCAAATGCTGTCTCCATGGAATCTACAAATAAAGCACAAAAAAAGCAAAACCTCCCAAACCCCAAGAAATGGAACTGGATACGGGGGAGAGACAAGAATGAGAATGGTAAATCTACTCTAAGAACAACCTAATAATGAGTTTTGTGTGCTCGGAAGAGCCCTCAGTCACACAGCCACCCCAGAAGTGGCTGTCACTAGCTTACACCCAGAAGAGTGTTAACTGTGAAATATCCCCGGGCTCTCTCCGTACTAATTTAAGTGATGAAAGTGCACCCAACAGTGCTGAGTGTGAAAAAATATATATAAATCAAAAAAACACACTCTACCATTCACTAAAATTGTCTCTACCCCTTATTCGGGTTGTGCTATTTTTCCATGGAATCTACAGCATTCCCAGCACCAGCTGACCCAGGGAGCGGAAGTCCCAGCACATGGAATGAATGGCATGGCAGTGCAGCAGCATTTGCTACCAGGCTGGCTTGGAAGCTATTTCTATATAGGGACCTTTTTATTATCTTGATCGTGGTCCAGCTGACTTAGTCATGCAGACAAGACAATGTTTGGAAGTAACAGAGCAGAGTGTAGCAGTCTGAGCTTAATCCCGGCTCTCATTGTCAAAAGTGTGTGTGTACCGACGTCCACGCACCCGGTAAAACATCTTTTAATCCCAGCAACTTTTCTGGTTACACTTCTCGGAAATAAAAAGGAAAGCAGTTGATTCCTAAGTGCTTTGAGCTGCAGAAAAAGCCTTGGATTAGTGGTAAGCTGGGGCTTGGGACGATTTGGCGAGGAGTTCCTGAGCACAGGAGCACCAGTGCCCTCACTGACCCAAGGCCCGGATTCAATAACTGGCGCTGTTGTCAGTGGGCACCTTAAAAGTGGCTGCTGTTTGCATATCAATCGTGTGCCGGTGACGGGTACAGAATCGCACCTCTGGTAAAGGTAGGCGCCGGAAATATAGGCCAGGGTTTTTCTGGCCTACATTTCTGGTGCCTACCTATGATGTGACTCTCGCCTCCATAGGAGCTTTAGGCCGCCTAACACCACTTCCGGTGTTAGCTATGCCCACAGTGGTGCTAGGCGGCCTAAAGCACCTATGTAGGTGTGATTCTGGTGCCGATTTTTATGTTTAAATGATTTTTATTATTCCAGCCGTAAGAAGCAAATACAAACAGTAATACCATTCAGGAAATAACATTTTCAACAATATAATCAGTTCCCTTCCCATCCCCCCCTCCCCTCCCCTCCCCTTCCCTCCCCAAGAATCCATGGCCAGTCCAACAGCTGAGAGTGGGAATAAAATCTTAAAGATTCAAAAGTCTACTGCGAGCACGCGGTGTGAGGTCCTGCCAGAAGTGCTCCCACACCTGACAAAATTTGCGACCCGGGCCAAGAGTCAAGTCTCCCACCATGCGTCTCTCCAGTGTTGCATGCACTATCATTAGTGCTGATTTTTAAAGTGCCAATAGGTGCCTTAAAACTGTTAAAAACATTGTTTTAACTTTTTTTTATTGAGTTTGGGTGCCTAAAAAACTGGCGCCATTTAGAATATACGGATTGCTTCATATTGTCACTTTAGGGTAGGGTTGTCCATTTGTTTCATAAAATAGTGGCAAAATATAAGTGTGTTGTCCCTTCTCACCCAGTCTCTCTCTCTCTCTCTCTTTCTTTCTTTCTCTCCTCTCTCTGTTTCTCTCCCACTCCTCTTCTCTCTCTCCCTACCTGCAGCCTTCATCCAGTCTACTTGCTCTCTCTCATGTTACCCCTCCTCCCCTCCCCAGCTTTACCCAGTGTCTTTCCCCTCACCTGCCTTCAGTTGCAGACAAAGAATGGGCTTCCTGCTTTCCCAGCATGATTTGGTTGTCTGGAGGTCTGGTGCCGGAAGTTCAGGTTGGTCTCATGGTTTCAAGTCTTACGAGACTTTAAACCATGAGACCAAACCAAACTTATGGCACTGCTCGTCTCAAACTTACGGAGACCTGAGTCATGGAGAGAAAGCAGGAATCTTAATCTTGCTATAAGTACCACATGAATTACCAAACTTCCGAAGGCCAGAAATAGCACATAGGCCACAGGTTGGACAAGCTATACCTAACAGTGAGAAATACTCTCAGTAATTAGTTAACATGTATCATTTCCAGTACAAGAACTGGTGCCAGACAGGAAGCTGAGTGTTGCAAAACAAAATTGTTCTATAGACTCCGTTCTACAGTATCAGCCTTACAGGGTTTTTGTTTTGAGTGTTTTGTCTAAAATCTGAAAAGACGTCAGTATTTGAAAGTGCATATGTAATAGAGAATGACACGGTGACAAAATTCATCACCGTTCCCGTGGATAACTGCAGGAAACCATCTTCATGTCATTCTTTAAGGAGAGAGGAAAGAATCAGAGTATAATTGGGCAGAACCACTGACCCGCAAGCTTTGCTCTGAAGAATGCTGGTGTAGAAGGATTGAAGTTAAGATAGACACTACAGAATGACAGTCTCTGATATCCAGAGCAGATATTGTGATGTCATAATGCCTCATTCCACCAGTGCCTAAGAGCCAATCACATCAGTGATGTCACAATGGCTTCATTATCCTTGGCTCACATAAGAATCAGAGTATGAATGGGCTCAGCCACTGACCCTCAAGCTTTGCTTTGAAGAATGCTGGGGTAGAAGGACTGAGGCTGAAATAGACACTAAAAAATGACATGGGATTATTTCCCGCGGTTATCCGCGGGGACGGGAACGGTGATGAATTTTGTCACCGTGTCATTCTCTAATATGTAATTTAGGCCCTTCATGGTCAAGGACCATTGTATTTCACAGACAATTTGAAAGAATATAATAAGCCTAGCTGACTTTATCAGTCAAACTTTGCTTAGGCCTCATATTTACAGGTGCTTGAATTTAGCTCACAGCTTTTCAGTAGTAACGCAAGGTGAGTTATGTACAATCTGGTATAGTAGGCATTTATCTGTTCTCAGAGTGCTCATAATCTAAAGGGGTGATGTTCAGTATGTGATGATAAGTGACTAGCAAGCTGCTTCCAGCCACAAGCTGAAATAACCCGGATATTCAATCCTGGGAGTGGAGGAGCGGCTTAATGGTTAGAGCTGCTGCCTCGGCATCTTGAGTTTGTGGGTTTGATCACAGTGCCGCTCCTTGTGACCCTGGACAAGTCACTTAATCCTCCATTGCCCCGGGTACAACAGTTATATTTGAGCCTGCCAGGACAGAGAGGGAAAAGTTTTCAAGTACCTGATTACTATTCAATGTAAACTGTTTAGGATATAAGTGATATATGATAAATGTGAGGCTCCTGACATTGAATATCCAAGCATGATAGGCACTTGGGATCTCTTAGAGCAGGGGTGCCCAACGCGTCGATCGCTCAGGCGACCCCAGTCGATCGCACAGCAGGTTCCCTTCTTCCCTTCTCTTTTTTTCCCCTCCTGACTGGCCCGCCTCTTAAAGAACGCTGGCCAATCAGAGTGCTGGAAGGGCGGGGTGAAGGTCGGTGGGGGACGGAGCTCAGCGCATCACAAGAAATAGAAGCGCCTGTAATGATTGAGGTAAGAGCGAGGTCTAATGCTGCCCGATATACAATTTTAAAAACCCCAAAATCGGCCTCCCAATCAGTGGCGTACCGAGGTGGGGCGGTCCGCCCCCGCCCCGGGTGCACGGCTTGGAGGGATGCACAGCCATCCGGGTCCTCCTGCCCTTCCTTTCCACCGGTCTGCGCACGGGGCTCGCACCCGCCGCCCAAATGGTGCTGTTGGTTATCGCGAGACTCGCGGGAGTTGACAGCACCATTCGAGCGTCGGCGCGGGACCAGGCAGGCGCAAGCCCCGAGCGCGGACCGGGGGAAAAGAAAGGCAGGATGACCCGGACCTGGCCGACTGTGCACCCCTCCAAGCCGTGCACCCGGGCGGATCGTCCCCCTTCTAAATCCATTGTACTTGTCTTTTATTCAGTTCCACTAATGAGCATTGTGACAGGCAGTTCTTATGGGGCAGTTCTTGGAAGTATTTCTTTGTTTTTCTGTGCCTAAGTATTCTATTAATTTAACTTCCTTATTCCTGTGGGGATCTCCAAAGGGGACGAATGGGAGACGGCCGGTGGCAGGTGGTACTTTAGCAATTCTTACAGGTTGCCATAGGCCTCAGGAGCTGTCTTCCCTCTGCCGTGGTCCTGCCCTTCCTCTAAGTCAGAGACAGGCTTGGGGCAGAGGGAAGACAGCTCCTGAGGCCTTTGGCAACCTGCAAGGATCGCTAAAGTACCAGCAATCCTCTCTGCAGACTGCTCCCTGCTGGAATTAGGTAAATGGATGTGGGGAGGGTAGGCCTTCGGGGGGTGGGGGGGAGAGTGCAGTCCTTCAGGGGGGGAGTCAACCTTTGAGGGGGAATGTGCAGACCTTCAGGGGGGGTCAGGCCTTCGGGGGAGGGGGGCTGTATAATAAAAAAATATTTGAACATAAATACAAAGTACACTCGGTGTGTGTGTGTATATATATATATATATATATATATATATATATATATATAAATAAATATATATATGTTTAGCATTTTTATTGTTGGTAGATCATTTTGACTTGGTCATTTTAAAAGTAGCTCGCAAGCCCAAAAAGTGTGGGCACCCCTGTCTTAGAGAGAGAAAGAGATATGGTTACTCCGGATGGGCAGACTAGATGGACCATCACGTTTCTATGTAACCCTGAAGTTAACTAGACACCAGCTGATGTCAGGAGTGGACTGATCATTGGGACAACAGGGCAGTGTTTCAAGTTTATTTGTTCTTAATGAATCGCCTATTTAAATTGCTAAGCGATGTACAACATAATAAAATATACAGATAAAATATTGGTGTTAACATACAAAATAACTTTTGTTATGGGTTAAAACTTACAAGAATTGTGTGGGTAAGTGGGGAGAAAGTTACAATGTTTAGATAGGAGAGAAAGAAAAACATAAAAGGAATGAACAAAAAAGGAGGGGGTAATTTTAGCTACTTAAGTAAAAATCGTTAATTAGTATGCTAGGAATCGTATGCATCTTTAAAAAGAAATGTTTTTAAGGTTTTTTTTAAATAAGGTTAAATCTTTTAATTATATTGGGGTAAAAGATTCCACGATTGAGGGGCCATGACTGAAAACATGTCGTGCCGTCTAATTCCTCTAACTTTCATTGAGGGAACAGAAAGAAGATTGTGAGAAGTCGAGCGGAGAGATCGTGTAGTGCTGTATGGGATTAACCACCTGTTAATAAATTGTGGTTCATTGAAACTCAAGGCTTTAAAAACTAAAAACAGTAATTTAAAAGTAATGCGGTGGCTTACCGGAAGCCAATGGGATTTAATCAACAGGGGGGTAACATGATCATATTTTTTCGCATTGTAGATCAGTTTCACGGCAGTATTTTGGATTAATTGCAGCCTTCTTTTTTCTTTTTGAGTAATATTAAGAAGGAGAGAGTTACAATAATCTATTTTGGATATTATTAAAGAATTAATTAAAATATTAATAGATTTAGACTCTGGGAATTTGGCAAGTGAGCGAATTAAGCGCAATTTATAAAAACATGATTTAACAATATTGCTAACATGGTCATGATAGGTAAGTTTATCATCAATTAAGACGCCACAGCAGTAGAGGGTCCACTCTCCCCTAGCTTCCATTTAGTTTAATTAGATTTGATAGGTGGTTAGGGTCTTATAATCCTTAATGCCTGGGGGCCCAGATCACTATCATTCTGCCCTGCTGATATTCTGACAAGGGCCTGGTTAACTGGCCGCATAAGGCTTGGGACAGCTGTTTTGCTCTTCTAACTTTTCTTGGTTACTTAGCTGGATAATGGGACTGAATATCACCTAAATTGCCACTCTGCCCTTGGCCTGCCCCTAACCTAGCTGGTTAGGGGATGGCCAGCTAGTGGAGATATTTTGCAACAGTTGAGTGCTGAGTGCTGGTCACAGAGGTGTTCGATGGTCTGGTTTGTTTTATTTGGGTTTTTGATGTCTGTTATTGAGGCATCTTGTGGAATTTTATATTTTGATGTATGTGTGGGTTTTCGTCGTTGATGCGTCGTGTATGTTATATGTAAATTGATTTGATATGTAAATATGTAATTTGCCATAGTGTGTGTCTAAAGTGTTTTTGTATGATAAATGTAAATCTTTTATTCCGTATGTTAATGTGTAACTCGCATTGGATAAGGGCGGGTGAGAAACAAACAAACTAATGATTAAGGGGGGACTTGATCAACGGGCTGTAACGCTCGCTAAGCGCTAAAGATGTTCATTATATTCCTATGGGTGACTTTAGTGTTTAGCGCACACTAACGCAGTAGTGTACATCGATGAATATCTCCAGATAACCCCACATAAGCAATTTAAATGGCCAAGAACCTCTCCCGGATGTTTAAATTGTTTTGAATATCCACCCCTAAATGTCTGCTTGAGGCAGTGGAGGGTTAAATGACTTCAAAAGACTACAGGGCATTTGAACCCTGGCTTCCCTGGTTGTCTATTAACGAAAATGTTCTGGCAGTTAAAACTTAAGACAAGGTCATTTTCACTCGCTGCAGGTCTCTTCCTTTGGAGCTGAAGGAAAGCACAGAATATATGTAATTCTGCCATAAATTAAAGGCCTGGGATTTTGCCAGAGAGAGCAATAAAATATAGGAGGAAGAGTATTTTGACAGGCCCTGGTGTCTGTTCAGAAGTATTGGTGTCTGATGTTTGGCGTGTATGTAGATTTTACTTAAATTGAACTTGTATCTTTTTTTTCATATGTTGTTCCTAAAATAGTGGGCTATACAATTTTTTAAATTCAATATATCTTAAAAAAAAAATAAATAGATAACATGAATGAAACACAAAATATAGAAGACAAAAGACAAATGAGAAATTGCTGGTTAAAAGATGAGGAAAGGTCAGGAGAAGAATATGAAAAATAGATGATTTTGGAAGACAGGAAGAGGCAGGACAGAAAGTGAGGTTTTTAAATATGTATTTTATTGAAATCTGTGACTGTGTTGATGTCTGATTTAGCCTGTAGTGTAATGCAGTGTTTTTCAACCGCTGTTCCGCGGCACACTAGTGTGCCGCGAGATGTTGCCTGGTGTGCCGCAGGGCCGCCATCAGGGCAGTACTACCAGTCCTGCATTCAGGGGCCCGGAGCTGACAGGGGGCCCGAGGCAGGGGCGCCAGTAGCTCGCCAAGGCAAAGTGAGTCGATCACCCAGGACTCACTTTGTCTTGGCGATCTAATCTATCGAGCCGATAAGTCTTCTTCTCCCCGACGTCAATTCTGCAGTCGGAGAGGAAGTTCAGGCCAGCCAGTCGCTGCCTGGATGGGCGGAACTTCCTCTCCGATTGCAGAATTGACGTCAGGGAGAGCATGCGTCGGCGTCGGCTTTGGGGCCTGTTATCCATTGGTGGGTCCTGTTCCCCGATGGCAGCTGCAGTGGCAGTGGCTTGGGGAACGGCAGGGAGAAAGAAAGAAAGGGGGCAGGCAGGGAAACAGAAGGAAAGAAGAGAAACAGAAAAAAAGAAAGAAAGGTCAGGGAGAGAGGAAGAAAAAGTTGGGGGAGGGAATGAGGTGTGGAGGAGAGAAAGCATACAGGCTGATAGAAGGGAAGAAAGATTGGATGCACAGTCAGAAGAAGAAAGTGCAACCAGAAATCACCAGACAAGGTAGGAAAAATGATTTTATTTTAAATTTAGCAAAGTGGAGGCAGTATTACCACAGTTTTCAAAGGAATTTGCCCAAATAACTTAATAGTTAACTGGGTAAATTCCCAGAGATGAAAACTTCCCTTCACTTACTATGCACAGTTCTGAATTTATATCTGCTGTCTATATTTTACAATATGGTCACCTTTTACTAAACCGCAATAGTGGTTTTTAGCGCAGGGAGCCTATGAGCGTCAAGAGCAGCGCTGGGCATTCAGCGCAGCTCCCTGCGCTAAAAACTGCTATTGTGGTTTAATAAAAAGGATGGAGGGTATATTTGTCTATTTTTGTATGCTATAAAAACCAAATACAGAGAGAGACTGAGAGCTGTTGACGAAGAGCTACGTGTGTGTCTTTCTTCGATTCCAGCCAGAATATCAGCTTTGTGTTCAGCCAAACAGGCCCAGGTTTCGCACTGAATAAAGTATTTTATAATTTTTCACTATTCTGTTTACTTAATATTTCATAATAAAGTAATTATAAAATGCTTTCTTTGTGTTTATTTGATTCCTATTCAAGAGAATTACTTTATATATAGTCAATATAGGCACAGAGTTAAATTTTTTAATATTTTCTAATGGTGGTGTGCCTCGTGATTTTTTTCATGAAACAAGTGTGCCTTTGCCCAAAAAAGGTTGAAAAACACTGGTGTAATGGATTAGCAAGAGGCTAGCAATGCCTGGATTGGGATGAAGCATTTGGTGACAGTATGCGTCAGGTTTGTACAAAATTAGGGGGAAATGTTCTGCCAGTGGTGGTCTGACTCAAAATTATGCCCAGATATTCCATGTTGGGGACAGGGACTCTTAACCAAGCAAATTAAACTGGATAAAAATGGGACTGCTATTTATGTGGACCTAATTTCTTGGTTACTCTGCCCCTGATAGCCAGTTTCGGTTTTATCAGTTGGAAAGCATACTTGGTGACACTGTTCCCTGTGGCCCTGATTCTATGGGTGTCAGTCAACTTCTAGGCACCATTTATAAAACTGCACCAGTAGCTGTTAAAATTGTTAGGCGCTCAAATCAATGTAAAACAAATTTCTTCTCAAATATATAGGTCAAAACAGGAGCCTCTAATTTGTAGAGAAATATATATATAAACCACTTACTTGTTCCTCAAACCCCCCTCAAAAAAATCCTCTCCCTCTTTCCCCAGACTATATGCAATAAAACAAACGAACAATGAATGTTCATTTGCAAATTATATGAGCAATGAGTAAGAAAGGGTAGAATAGTTGTGTTTTTCTTTAAAGAAATTTTTTGTATAAACTGTTTATTCACAAGAGAAGAAAAGGACACGCAAGACATAGGAATCACATTTTTTCCAATACAAAACAAATATCAAACAACCAACAAGAGACCCTAGAAAACAGTGAGAGTCCAGGCCTGTGTTCTGATAGCCTGGACCCCTCCAGATCAAATCCCAAAAGCAACCCGCCCACCCACCCCAACCCAAGACCCCCCAACCCCCGAAACCCCTCCCTCAACCCACTGGCAATACGGGAACTACTGGCTTCTGCAATCGATTGACCACCTGGCTTTTTATCATAGGGGGGGCAAAGTGTCCAAATAGGAGGCCCAAATGGACAGAAAAAGCTTACTCCGAGATCTAGAAAACCGAGAGGTCATGGACTCCCAGACCACTAAAAGATGAAATTTATTGCGCCAATACCAGATGGTGGGTGGAAAGTCCTGAAGCCAATGATTAAGAATACATTTCTTCCCCACAATATAACCCTTACGAATAAGCAAACTGTCGCCTGCAGAAAGTCCTCCCAAATGACCGGCAGCCAAAAAAATAATCCCTTCCACCGACGAGGGGAGTGGATAACCCACCAAAGATTCCAAATAACACCTGATAAAGAAATTTGATATTCCACCTTTCTGTGGTACAATCAAAGTACAGGTACTTTACATATTATTATATCCAGATACTTTCTGTTGGCGGTAGGGATAGAGAAAGTCTACATAAAGATCAAAAATGAAGAAATAGAAGTGGTTGACGCACAGTCTTTCTTCCTTAATTTTCCCGAGATTTCAGCTCTGATGTCTGGCAGTGTTGGAAAGACCATTGGGGGGGGGTGTTGCCCTGGTAGCCATAGTACCCAGCTATGGTACCTATGCTATTTATAACAGGGCCTCTGTATTTAGAAGTCCAAAAAAAACAGCTGTGAACTTCCAGAATCATCTCTTAACAAGTGTGCTAATGTGTGTACTTGTGCATTTTATCAAGTATGCACATACGCTGCGGCTTTGCTTTTGCACCATCCAAACACCTTCTTCTTCCTTCCTGGGAGCATGCACGTGCAGATTATGTAAAAGTAGGCACACTCTTTATATGCTCCTATGTTTTCCATGTGTGTGTAGCTGTACAACTGTATTAAAGCAATTTTCTGCATGTAAAACAGATTTTACATGCAGGAATAGCTTTATAAAATGACTCCCTCAAACTACAGAGAAGGGTGACAAAAATGATAAAAGGTTTGGGATGACTTCTTATGAGGAAAGGCTAAAGCGGCTAGGGCTCTTCAGCTGGGAGAAAAGACAGCTCAGGGGTGATATGTTAGACGTCTATAAAATGATGAGTGGAGTGGGAAGAGTAGATGTGAAACGCTTGTTCACTCTTTCCAAAAATACTATGACTAGGGGACATGCAATGAAGCTACTTTGTAGTAGATTGAAAACAAACCAGAGAAAATATTTCTTCACACAACATGCAATTAAACTCTGGAATTCGTTGCTGGAGCATGTGTTGAAATCAGTTAGCTTAGCAGAGTTTAAAAAAGGTTTGGATAAATTCCTAAAAGAGAAGTCCCTAGGCTGTTATTGAGATGGTTTGGGGAAATCCACTGCTTATTCCTAAGATAAGTAGCCTAAAAATTTTTTTTATCACTTGGGATCTAGCTAGGTACTTGGGACCTGGGTTGGCCACTGTTGGAAACAGGATACAGGGCTTGATGGACCTTTGGTCTGTCTCAGTATGGCAGTTCTTATGTTCTTATAATACACTCGGCTTCCAATGCATTGGAAGCTTGGGTGAGATTCATTTCTAGCTGACTTGTGGAAATGTTAGATAATGACTTGCTGTATGGCTCTGGTATGCAAGTATGGTTCAAGGAGGGATATGCAATTGCACATCTCAAAACATAGCAGTTGTGCTCAGTTAGACCTGGCTTGTACTTGCATTCCTTCACTGTTCATTCTGTCAAGAAATAATTCATTGTGGAATCTCCACAGCATGCATTGTCATATATGTACAGTTATCTTTCCTTTCCTCTTCTTAAAAATGTTATGCTGAGGAGATTCAAAACTAGCATTATATAGCAGTTTGAACTGTTTCAATGCTTACTTTGAACATAATGAAGGTGAAATCTACAGGTTGACATGCAGGGAAAGATTCATCAAGGCATTTCTCAGAAGACGCAGAATGCAAGATAAAATCTGATTAATAAAACTTATTAAAAAGTCATCTCCCAGAATCATTCCATTACAACTCTGCCCAATAACCCAGTTATTCTTGGTTGTATTGTGAAAGTCCTGTCCTATTTGCCAGTCACAGATCACTCACAGATGTCGAGGGTAAACCATCCCAAAGATTTTTCAGATGATACATCCAGGGTATACGTAAAGAATACGTAAAGTGTAGTATTGCTTTGCAAATGAATCAAGGCAGCATTAACTGATACGGGCTTTTCTTTAGAACCTCTGAAAGAATACAGACAATGCAGAGCAATTTTGGGTACATTTTTTGAGCTGGAAATTGTCTTCTACCCAGTAGTTAAAAGTATGTACATCGGTTTCAGAGCACATATACCGTATTTGCCAGAGTATAGGACGCACTGGCGTATAAGACACCCCCCCCCCTTTTTATAAAATAGTTTTTAAAGAAAAAAAAAATACTTATGTACCTGTACATTGCTCCCTCCCCTATCAGGCTTTGACTGCACTCAGCCCCCCCCCCTGCCAGGCACTGCTCAAAGCCCCTATCCCTTCCAGGCTTTCCACCCTGTCTCCTCTCCCTGCCCTGTTTATCTGTCCTACCTCCTCTGCCTCTGGAATCCCTGGTGGTCCAGAGGTGCAGCGGGCAGGAGCGAGCTTTCCGCACTCCTGCCCCGCTGCTAACCTGGTCAGTGGTGGCTTCCGTGAGATCGGGTTTCTTTAGCCGCTGAGCGGCACCAAGCAGGAGCGTGCTTTTGGCGCTCCTGCTCAGCGCCGATTGGCTTCCTGACTGGCTCCCGTGAATTCTCGCGATTTGCGAGAATTCACGGGAGCCAGTCAGGAAGCCACTCGGCGCCGATCAGGAGCACCAAAGCGCGCTCCTGCTCGGTGCCGCTCGGCAGCTGAAGAAACCCGTTCTCGCGACAACCATCACCAACCGGGTTAGCAGCGGGGCATGCACAAGGATACATACACAAAGTTTTCAGGAACAGAGATAAGTACATTACAGAGTCAATAACATGCTACAAGATCAAAACACAAAGCTATAGAATCGGTAATTTACAACTTATGGAGAATGTGACTAAGAACACATGCTTTACAGAATCTAAGAAAATAAATCATAGAGTCACGAATAGGTATTAACATATCTGCAGTGAACGGTAGAAGAACTGGTTAGCAGGCATAGGTATTTTGAGATAAGATACGTTGAAACAAAAATTGCAGTTGAATTGCTTCATGAGAAAATTAGTGCCGATACTTGAGCACTAACAATCAATTATTGGCTCTGATTTGCAATAATTAGAATTTATACAAGCATCTTATAATTGCTATTCTATAAATATGTGCATGTAAATTTTGCTTTGTGGATGCTAAAAGGGGGGCGTGGGCATGGGAGGAGCATAGGTGGGTCAGGGCATTTCTTCGATTTGCGTCCAGTGTTATAAAACTTGGAAGAATTGCATCTAATTGTTGCGGGGCTTCATCGCAGGGTTCATTTGGTATAAATCCTTACGCCCAAAATTGGGTATGGCAGTGGCATAGCTATGGGGGGGGGGGGAGCCTCGGAGACCTGGGCCCCCTCACCTTTGGTTCAGACCCCTCTGTTTTCATGGCTGGCGGGGACGTCAAGCTGCCAGCTGAAGTCTTCTACCTGAATCGTACCTGCGGCGGCACTTAATACAGCAGGCGCACTTTGGCTGCTAATGTTGGCTCTCTTGCAGGTGGTGATCATACGCAGGAGAGCCAGCATTAATGGCCGAAGTGAACCCAAGTGAATTAACTGCTGCTGTAGGCAATGCCCAGGCAAATGTCATCTTCAGCTAGTGGAATTTGGCATCCTCATCATCTAAGGTAATATTTTGGCTGCATGAAGGAGGAGAATATGGGGACCCCTACAGTCCATTTTTTTTTTTTTTTTTGGAAACCCCAATAAAATGGACTTCTGGCTATGCCTCTAGGGCAGGGGTTGGCAACCTTTTTACAGCAAAGAGCCAATTTATCCAAAATGTTTGACCCAAGATTTACAAAGAGCCGCAAGGTGCAGCTTCTCTCCCCCTCCAACCCCTTGCAAGTCTCTGCATCTCTAATCCCTCCCTCCCCTGCCCCAACATGTAGCCAAGGTTCTCTCCCCTCTCCAGGTTCTGACCTGTTAGTCTCCCTCCCAACCCCATGATCCCCCCCACCGGCCTACTGAGGTACCTGGTGGTCCAGCGGGGAGTCTTTGTGGCAGGAATGTGGCCCTCCTCGCAACTGCCTTCTAAAATGGCTGCTGCTGCAGCAAATTCAGCGACCAGTTTTGAGACATCACAGCAGCTATTTTAGAAAGTAGCTGCAAGGAGGCAGGAGCGAGAGGACCGCACTCCTGCCACAAAGACCATCGACCACCAGGTACCTCGGTAGGCCTGGGGCGAATGCAATCATGGGGTTGGGAGGGAGATTAAAGGGTTGGGGGCCTGGAGAGCCGCAGCCGCATGAAGCTTGCAAGTCGCAGGTTGCTGACCCCTGCCCTAGGGTATGGATCCTGGCTCTAATCGCTATTCTATAAATGATGCCCAACTTTGAGTGCTTGTTGATGTCTATTTATAGAACGGAGCCCTATGATCTTATATTATTATCACATTTCAACCAAGATCTATCTTTCACTACTACTACTATTATTAATCATTTCTGTAGCGCTACTAGACATATGCAGCGCTGTACCACTTGGGAGGGGAGTATGCGTGAGAGTCATGCTTGCATTCCTCCTGGGGTTATCTGGTCAGTTTGGGCAACATTTTGGCTTTTATTTGTTATTAATTAGTCCCAGACACATAACTTGTGCCCTGGACATATTCTTAAATGTTTGATTATGGCAGAAAAACGTCCAAGTCATAAGCCTGCCATAGTCCTGCCCACACCACGCATCTAACGTGCCCCCTTACAATTTAGATGAACGACTGATCAAAAGCATAGCTATCTGTCTCGAAAAGAGCAAATTGGAAGAGTTTGGTAAGAAAAAGGTTCATCTGCCCCTCTATGCCACTTTTGGACATTTTTCTCTTTTGCAAATGAGCCCCATAATTATCAGAACTAATTGAGGGCCCCCTTTTACAAAGCCACAGTAGTGAGTATTGGCGCAGCAAATGCGATGCAGCCCCCTAGGAACTGAATGAGCTGCATTGCATTTGCTGCATGGAAATCACTACCATGGCGTTGTAAAAGGGGCCCTAAAACATTACTTAAATCATCATTGCTGAGATTTTGATTTAAATGTTGATAAATTTATTTGATCATCAAGAATATTGTACGTTAGTATAAATGATCATTCTACTTAGGACCACTCCCTGATGCAGATGTTGAAACATGGTTCAGATCGTCATTTGATCCAGAACTTTGACATAAGTGCTATGATATGTTTTGACAGCTTTTAGGAAGAAAATGAAACCGAATTGTGTGATTTTCAAACTTATTGAGTTTCAAGAATTAGAAGAATTTTTATGCATATAAGATAGAAAGAAGCAAAAAAGAGAAGAGTAAGGACAGATGGCTTTTTAAATAAGAGAACGGTCGTTAAGCACAACCACAGTTGTGTTTGAACCGATGATGAGAATGGGGAAGTCATAGGCTGAGTACCTGGTCGGTGTCCTGCAGACTTTTTAAAGCTGTGACATACCAAACTCATGGCCGTGGCTGTAGGTCATCTGGAAGTGCACATGTGTGACGTCATTGCATCGATGTCTGTGCAAGTGTGGAGGCCCCGAGCCTGCAATTACTATGCTGGTAGGGGTGCTGGAGGAGGAGAGGTGCCGGCGAGGAGGAGAGACGCTGTTTGACTACCTATAGCAGTGTATCGCAAACTGTGTGCCTCCTGAGATTTCAGGTGTGCTGCGGTACACTGGGGAAGAGGAGAGATGCCGGCGCCAGCTGACTGCCTACAGAACGTTCTTCTCGTGAAGAGAGGCACGTCCTGTAAGCAATATCCTGACGCCGGCACCTCTTCTCTCTGCCGGCCCTTCTCTCCAGCGCAGGTCCTTCTCTCGGCACAAGGCCTTTGCGCAAGCACTGACATCAGCGTGCTGACATCATGCATGTGCGTGACATCATCATGCCAATGCCAGCATACTTCTGGGTGTCTCGAGCTGGGGACACTAGATTTAGTGTGCCCTGGCTCGAAAAAGTTTGTAAGACACTGGTCTATAGGATGTGTCTCTTGCCGTGAGAAGCATGTCCTGTAAGCAGTCAGCCAGCACCTCTTCTCACTGGCATTTCGCGGCACACCTGGAATCTCGCCATGGCATACAGTTTGCGATACCCTGCCAATGTGAAAAGAGTTGCTACTGATGATTCTAATTGTAGTTTAAGGCTGTAATTTGTATTGGTCCTAGGAGTTTTTGATATATGTGGTCTAACCATTATTTTATATGTGGTCTATATTATTCTATGTATAATTATTATATATGTGGTCTATTATTCTGCAAATACCCACTTAATTTCCATAGTATATGTTTGTAAGGGAGAAATGCACAGTTGAAGTTCTCACTTAGCATCATATCTGTTATTTGATTGTTTTAATGCTTGCATGTTTGTATTGTGCTGACAACATGAATATCATATTGACGATATATGACTATGCTTTTCATGCCGCTCGTTTTGATGTATTTGTATTTTGTAATAATTTATCATTTTCTTATACGATTGTTTTACAGATACTAACCATATCATGTTACTCCTATTTCTAGGTTTTAGTTTTCCATCTCTGAGTTTCCCTGAATGGTTGTATTTATAATTCTGTTTGATCATTTTCCTATCGTTATGCGGTTAATAAAATTGTAAGTTGTTTATGTCAAGCTCTTATCACCAACTTGGGTGAATCTCTTCATAATGGCAGTTAATAAATCCCAATAAATCAATTCCTTTGATGTGAGAGAGCTCATAAGGGAATGAAACCAATTGTGTTTCTGTGAGGAGCATTCAGATGGCTCAGAAAAACACTCAAATAAACATTTAGTTTGAAACGATGTACTAACTTTGAGAGCAAAGTTTATTGAAACTCACTTCAAAGAGAAGTATGAACATAAAGAAGCATTGATTGTCCCTGCAGTCTGAAACAGCATTTTAGGAGTTCTTGTAAAGTGCTAGCAGGATTTCAGAGAGGTGCATCAAAGTGTGGATATGATGCTTCATCTTTGTATAAAACACTTTGACCTTACACCACTATCTGACCTCTGGGCCCAGATTCTATAAAAGATGTCTAAAACTAGGTGCTTAGACTGACGTGGCTACCCGATGTAGGTGCCTAACCTTTTAAAAGCTTTAATCGGCACTGTTAATTGAAAGTTGCAATTAATTAGATGGTAGGCGTCTACTCCAAGGTGTCTACCAGAAAGTAGGCATGGGTATGGGGTGGATTATGGGTGGGGTTTTCATTTATGGGTGGATTGTGGGCGTGATTTTTTTTAATGTGCATTGGTATTTGTTAGCTCAATGGCTAGTGTAAGTTCTCGTGCCTAACTGCTCTCATGCGTGTAACTTGACAGTATTCCATAACCATCGGAAAACAGTTTAGCGATGGCATTAAAGTTTTGAGATTCTAGGCCCTAATCCTTTTCAACAATCCCCATCCCCAGAAAACTCACTAGTTCCACAGATTTTTTTCCAAAGATCCTGCTTCCCCCACAACCCTTATAGCTCAGCTCCTGCTTCCTATACTTGATCTTGCCAGACAGAGGAACAAAACAAGATATTCGGAAATAGTGATATGTCTAAGACAGCGAGCAAGCTAATGAACATCTGACAGGCGGGCTTCAGGACTGATGTTCTTTTGTACTGGAAAGAAGATTATCAAAGTAAGCACCAAACGGCCATACACAGACACAGACCGTGCAAGTCTGCCCAGTAACTGGCCTAGTTCAATATTTAATATTATTTTCTGATTCTAAATCTTCTGTGTTCATCCCACGCTTCTTTGAACTCAGTCACAGTTTTACTCTCCACCACCTCTCTCGGGAGCGCATTCCAGGCATCCACTACCCTCTCCGTAAAGTAGAATTTCCTAACATTGCCCCTGAATCTACCACCCCTCAACCTCAAATTATGTCCTCTGGTTTTACCATTTTCCTTTCTCTGGAAAAGATTTTGTTCTACGTTAATACCCTTCAAGTATTTGAACGTCTGAATCATATCTCCCCTGACTCTCCTTTCCTCTAGGGTATACATATTCAGGGCTTCCAGTCTCTCCTCATACGTCTTCTGGCGCAAGCCTCCTATCATTTTCGTCGCCCTCCTCTGGACCGCCTCAAGTCTTCTTACGTCTTTCGCCAGATACGGTCTCCAAAACTGAACACAATACTCCAAATGGGGCCTCACCAATGACCTGTACAGGGGCATCAACACCTTCTTCCTTCTACTGACTACGCCTCTCTTTATACAGCCCAGCATCCTTCTGGCAACAGCCACTGCCTTGTCACACTGTTTTTTTGCCTTTAGATCTTCAGACACTATCACCCCAAGGTCCCTCTCCCCGTCCGTGCATATCAGCTTCTCTCCTCCCAGCATATACGGTTCCTTCCTATTATTAATCCCCAAATGCATTACTCTGCATTTCTTTGCATTGAATTTTAGTTGCCAGGCATTAGACCATTCCTCTAACTTTTGCAGATCCTTTGTCATATTTTCCACTCCCTCTTCGGTGTCTACTCTGTTACAAATCTTGGTATCATCTGCAAAAAGGCACACTTTTCCTTCTAACCCTTCAGCAATGTCACTCACATACATATTGAACAGGATTGGCCCCAGCACCGAACCCTGAGGGACTCCACTAGTCACCTTTCCTTCCTTTGAGCGACTTCCATTAACCACCACCCTCTGGCGTTTGTCCGACAGCCAGTTTCTGACCCAGTTCACCACTTTGGGTCCTAACTTCAGCCCTTCAAGTTTGTTCAACAGCCTCCTATGAGGAACTGTATCAAAGGCTTTGCTGAAATCCAAGTAAATTACATCTAGCATATGTCCTTGATCCAGCTCTCTGGTCACCCAATCAAAAAATTCAATCAGGTTCGTTTGGCACGATTTACCTTTTGTAAAGCCATGTTGCCTCGGATCCTGTAACCCCGATTCAAGGAAGTACACTATCCTTTCCTTCAGCAACACTTCCATTATTTTTCCAACAACTGAAGTGAGGCTCACCGGCCTGTAGTTTCCTGCTTCATCCCTGTGACCACTTTTATGAATAGGGACCACATCCGCTCTCCTCCAATCCCCAGGAATCACTTCCGTCTCCAGAGATTTGTTGAACAAGTCTTTAATAGGACTCGCCAGAATCTCTCTGAGCTCCCTTAGTATCCTGGAATGGATCCCGTCTGGTCCCATCGCTTTGTCCACCTTCAGTTTTTCAAGTTGCTCATAAACACCCTCCTCCGTGAACGGCGCAGAATCTACTCCATTTTCTCGTGTAACTTTGCCAGACAATCTCGGTCCTTCTCCAGGATTTTCTTCTGTGAACACAGAACAGAAGTATTTGTTTAGCACATTTGCTTTCTCCTCATCACTCTCCACATATTTGTTCCCAGCATCTTTTAGCCTAGCAATTCCATTTTTTATCTTCCTCCTTTCACTAATATATCAGAAAAAAATTTTATCTCCCTTTTTTACATTTTTAGCCATTTGTTCTTCCGCCTGTGCCTTTGCCAAACGTATCTCTCTCTTGGCTTCTTTCAGTTTCACCCTTTAGTCCTTTCTGCTCTTCTCTTCTTGGGTTTTTTTATATTTCATGAACGCCAACTCTTTCGCCTTTATTTTCTCAGCCACTAGGTTGGAGAACCATATCGGCTTCCTTTTTCTCTTGTTTTTATTGATTTTCTTCACATAAAGGTCCGTAGCCATTTTTATCGCTCCTTTCAGCTTAGACCACTGTCTTTCCACTTCTCTTATGTTCTCCCATCCTAACAGCTCTTTCTTCAGGTACTTTCCCATTGCATTAAAGTCCGTACGTTTGAAATCTAGGACTTTAAGTATCGTGCGGCCGCTCTCCACTTTAGCCGTTATATCAAACCAAACCGTTTGATGATCGCTACTTCCCAGGTGAGCACCCACTCGAACATTAGAGATACTCTCTCCATTTGTGAGGACCAGATCCAATATCGCTTTTTCCCTTGTGGGTTCCGTCACCATTTGTCTGAGCAGAGCCTCTTGAAAGGCATCCACAATCTCCCTACTTCTTTCCAATTCCGCAGACGGAACATTCCAGTCCGCATCCGGCAGGTTGAAATCTCCCAACAGCAGAACCTCCTCTTTCCTTCCAAACTTTTGGATATCCACAATCAGATCCTTATCAATTTGCTGCGATTGAGTTGGAGGTCTGTAGACTACACCCACGTAGATAGAAGTTCCATCTTCTCTTTTCAGAGCAATCCATATTGCTTCTTCCTCTCCCCAGGTCCCTTGCATTTCAGTCGCTTGGATATTGATCTTTACATAGAGAGCTACTCCTCCACCTTTATGACCATCTCTGTCCTTCCTAAAAAGATTATATCCCGGTATGTTTGCATCCCATCCATGTGATTCACTGAACCATGTCTCTATGATAGCAACAATATCTAGATCTGCCTCTAACATCAGGGCTTGCAGATCATGAACTTTGTTGCTTAGACTGCGAGCATTTGTGGTCATCGCTTTTCAGCTATTTTTCAGCGATAATCTCCTTTTTCGTATGGATTTTTGTGTCGTTTTACTTTCCTTTGCAATACTAAGAAATGAGTTGCTGATATTGCTTATGTTGCAGCCTTTACTACTATCACATATTTTCTTTTGCCGGGGGTGGTCTCTATAATTGTCCTTCGTACATACACCACCCCCATCTTCTAGTGCCATTTGCGACGCACAACCGCACCACCCGCTGAACTGCGCCAAACGGAGGTCGGCGGTGACGCTTGTGCTCCTTCCACACAACAGTCACCTTGACCCCCTGAGCCGGGACGATTGCAGGAGAAGAGCGCGCCCCTAAAGCACTGCAGCTTGTGCCTGTCACAAAGTGGAAATGGAGGGTGCGGCAGCGACAATGCTCACGCTCCTTCCACACACCAGTTGTGAAGAAGGGCCAGACAGTCGGCGGGCTGGATATGGCTGGGCTGGATATGGTCCGCGGGCCGTCGTTTTCCCATGTCTGGGCTAGATGAACTAAAGATAGCGACTTGATCGCTGTTGGCCGATTCTCTGGCTGAATCTCCAGCAGCAATCGATGCACTATCAAGTTTGCACGCAAATGCGACTGATCAATCGCTCAGTGAGTGATTTACACATACCCAGAACGCTAACAGCAGTGACAGAGAAAACAGCCTCCTGTCACTGCTGTTAGAGCTTCTCTTTTTGTTTTTATGGCACAGATGTGCATGCCTTACACATGCACAATTTGCCCCATTATAAAAAACCAAACAGACCCCTGTGCCAGGCACCCCCCCCAGCACAGTCCTCCCCCACCCCCCAAAAAATGTCAGGGATGCCCGCCTCCCCTCCGAACCTTCCCCTTACTTTATTAAAATGTTGGAAGCAGGAAGCCTGCTCTCAGACTTCTGCTTCTGGCCCGCCCATCTAAATGATGGGCCTTCCCCTCCCTGGTGCATCATGTGATGCACTAGGAGGGGCCAAATGCCCTGATTGGTTCAGACGTCTAAGGCCCCTCCCAAAGGGTGGGACCTTTGGAGTCTGAGTCAGTCAGGCCTTAGACACTCCCCTTCCCGTATCCAGGATACTGATGGAGGAGCCTAAGGCCATGATTGGTCAAGTCAAGCAGGGCTTTAGGCTCCTCCCTCAGTATCTTGGATCCTTGGTTCAGACATCTAATCAGGGCCTTTGACCCCTCCCCGTGCATCACATGATATACCGGGGTGGGGAAGGCCCGTCATTTAGAACAGTGTTTCTTACCCTTTTCAAGCCATGTACCCATAAATCTAACAAATACCAACCAAGTACCCCACCCAAGCTCTGCCCCAGACCCGCCCAAACGCCACCCCTGACTCCACCCCAACAATAAAAGTACTAATTTTAATGACATTTCTTCTATTTAGTTTTTAAAAACAACCAGTTTTAAATTTCTTCAATTTATTTTTAATATACAAACAATACTGTATAACCTTATTAACAATACAGAATGGTAACCACAAAATTAAACTATATATCAAAACCAGTTATGTTTCACTCCCATAAAGCAAACATCTCCCCTCCCTTTCTTCTTTCTGGCCGTCCTCCCAGTCCATTATTTCTCCCTATCTCATCCCCCGGATCATGTGCAGCATTTTTCACCACTGCCCACAGGCCCCATGCCCATTCCTATTACCCCTATCCAACACCATTCTACAACTCTCTTTCCATCACTATGTCCAATATTCCCCCACCTTGCATCCCCTTTAATCTGTTCCTCTATTCCCTCTCCACCACCATATCCAACTCAATAAACAATCTGTGGAATTTCTTGTCAAATTATCCACCCATGCCATGCCCCTAACACAAAAGGCACTTAAACCACAGTAGAACTAAGTTTGATTTCCATTATGGCTCCTTGTGACTTTGAGCAAGACACTTAACCCTCCGTTGCCCCAGATATAAAACTTGGATTGAAAGTCCACTAACAACAGAGAAAGTACCTGTATGTAATATAAATAGGAAAACCACTTCAGCTGCAATGTAACACAAAGCTCTGTTTCTAGTAGTACTAAGTCAATTATTATCGAACCCCAAAGGGTTGCTAAACATCATGTCCCCCTTACTTGTCTGAACTGCACTTGCTTCTCCTTTGGTCCTCAACCACCAGCAGCACTCTCGCAATAGATGGTGCAAGCAGCATCCCCACACACTGCACATGGGCATCCCTCCTGCCATTTTTGGGAAGGTTTGAGGTGGGATGGGGGTGTCCGTTGGCTGGAGGGAGTGGGCATCCCTCCTGCCATTTGTTTTGGGTTCTGGGGGGGTGAAACAGTGGCTCGGAGGGACTGCGTTTGTCGGGGATTGTTGGGGAGGGCCGTTGGCAGTGGTGGGAGGACTTTTTTCTGGGACAGATATTTTGTGTTTGTAACACACCCAAAATATCTGTGCCATTGGAAAAAAAAAAAAAGATAGACCTGTCAGTAACACAGTTACGACAGATCTAGAGCAATCAGTTTTTACGATTGCTAAAACCCCATGCAAAATAGCCAAGCGATGTTAGTGCATCAATTTGCATGGCCGGATCGGAAAATGGGCGATCGAGAGGAAAAACCTTTGGTGGGCCATTTTGTGCATCGAGTTAGTAACAGCGATAATCGCTAAAGCTGCTTACTGTAGTGCATCCCCCAGTTTGTCATTCTTCTTGGACCCCGAGGGTGTGAAAGCCGGCAACCGTACTTCCTGGTTGACGTGAAAACTGGAGACTACTTTCTGCAAGAAAGAGGGAACTGTACGCAGTAATATCCCAGTCTCCGAAAATCTGAGAAAAGGTTCTCTGCAGGAGAATCCAGGGGAAAGTGCAAAAATAGCAATTCTATTCTACTTTATTTTCACCATTGTTACAATTACCCATACATAGCTTAAAGAACTTTAAATAACTCAAATTTAATTTTTTGTTGATTTTGCAATTTTATCATTTCAATTATAATGTGTCACGAAAAACATTTGCTCCATTTAGTGTGCCAGAGGTAAAAAGGTTTGAGAGACACTGGGTTAGGGCCTTCTGCATAAACCCCCTAATTCTCTAATCTTACATGCACAATCAATGCGATGGATATGCTTGATTTGACAAGCAAACACGCATTCCATCATCCACCATCCTTTTTTTTTTTTTCAATTTCTGTCAGAACTGAAAATCCAAGTTTGCAAAGATAAGAAGATCCAAACAGTAACAAAGCCTTGATTGCTTCGTTGCTCAAATTAGGATAACTACTGCATAAAAAATAGAACAGTGGTCTCAAACTCAAACCCTTTGCAGGGCCACATTTTGGATTTGTAGGTACTTGGAGGCCCTCAGAAAAAATAATTAATATCTTATTAAAGAAACTAGTTTTTTAGCCCATTACATTAACGGGTGCTAGAATAGATGTGTAGACTTAGGCATTTCTTTCTCTCTTTCTGTATGTGTCTTTCTTTCTTTCTTTCTCCCTGTCCCCCTTTCTTTCTGTCTTTTCTTTCTGTCTCTCCCCCCTATCCAGCAGTAGCCCTTCTCCCTTCCTTTTACCTTACCTCTGTCCAGCAGCACCCCTTTCCTGCTCCCCCTGTCCAGCAGTAGCCCTTCTCCCTTCCTTTTACCTTACCTCTGTCCAGCAGCACCCCTTTCCTGCTCCCCCTGTCCAGCAGTAGCCCTTTTCTCTTCCGTTTACCTCCCCCTGTCCAGCAGTACATTAACGGGTGCTGTGTGTCTGTCTTTATTTCTTTATCTCTCTCTCCTTAGCCGCTTTCTTTCTTTCTTTCTTTCTGTCTTTCTTTTTCCTTGGCTGTCCATCACCACCCCTTGCCTGCTCCCCTGTCCATTCTCCCTTCCTTTTACCTCCCCTGTGTCCACCACCACCCCTTCACTGCTCTCCTTATGCTGCTGCAGCCCTTCTCCCTTGTTTTACCTCCCCCCTGTCCAGCAGCACCTCTTTCCTTCTCCCCCTGTCCAGCAGTAGGCGACCCTTCCTTTTTCTCCCCCCTTCTTCTTATCCCTATGATACACTTACCTTGCTCTGCCCCTGATCAGAGGTTCCCGACAGCCGCCCTGTTGCACCCATTGGAAAAGTTCCCTCTGCCGCATCCCACACCCCTCCTGACACGACTCCCGCTGTCTTTCTTTCTGTCTGTCTCTGTCCCTAGTCCCCTTTGTCTTTCTGTGTATCTCCCTGCCCCCGTGTCTTTCTTCTTTTCTTTCTATCTCCCTTCCTCCCTCTGTCTGTCTGTCTGAAGCAGCATTCCTTCCCCCTCTATTTCCCTCCCCCCACACCAGTTCCCTGTGCACCTGCCCCTGTGTCTTTCTTCTTTTCTTTCTGTTTCCCTTCCTCCCTCTGTCTGTCTGTCCAAAGCAGCATTCCCTCCCCCTCCATTTCCCACCCCCCCATATCAGTTCCCTGTACATCAGCATTAGCGTTTCCTCTAACCCCCCTTCCCTTCCCGCGGGCCCGACTACCTACCCGGCGATTCAAGCAGCGTGTGCAGCACTCTACACACACTGCTTCGGGTCCTTCTACTGGCCTGATTTAGTCTGGCACGTCCCTGATGTTATCATCAGAGACGCGGCAGAGCAAATCAGGGCAGTAGAAGGCCCCGAAGCAGCGTGTGAAGACTGCTGCACACGCTACTGGAATCGCCGGGTAGGTAGTCGGGCCCGCGGGAAGGGAAGGGGGGGCGGCAAAGGACTCGGGTCATTGTAAGAACCGGTGCGGAAAGTTGCTGGGCTCCTCGGTGGGAGTGCTGAGCGGTGGCGGCGGCGGCGATCCCTCTCCTCCGAGACACCCGCCCGCGCCCGCTCGCTTGCTCGCCCGCTGGAGGAACATAGATCGGCTGCTGGCTGCGGTCCCGGCTTCAGACCGTAAGCCGCGCATGCGTACTTCCTAGCTGCAGCTCACGGAAAACGGACGCACGCATAGGAAGTGCGCATGCCATTTTATTATATTAGATGCAATATATAGAATCACCAAAATAAACCAATCATTCTATATATTGTATTTAATTGATAGGTAGCCATCAAGTTTTTTTTCTACTTTTGTTATTAAAGAAATTACAATTTTCCATGGGGTAAAACTCTTTATAGTTTATAAAAATTTCTTTTTGGCTAAGTCTTAATAATAATATAGTAATTTATAGCTAAAGAGATATATGATCAAGAAACTGTTTTATTTTACTTTTGTGATTATGATAAACATACCGAGGGCCTCAAAATAGTACCTGGCAGGCCGCATGTGGTCCCTGGGCTTCGAGTTCAGATCACTGAAATAGAACTAAAATTACTTGCCGTTAGGTTTCAAGGACCAATCACGTGAAAGAATGTCTATGCACATAGACTCTCATAATATTAACAGACTCTTGCATATACAACATAAATGACATCTATTTTAGTGGGATCTCTTGTGGCACACCACCTAAAAGAAAATTGATTTGATATGCCTCATTTTCTGCATTGACCTTGGGCATGGGTCAGAGCAGGTGAAATAATAATTGGAGAATAGGGATCTATCAAATCTATAGTAATATTAGATCGTAATCTACTCCTTCAAATAATTGTAGGAAACATGCACATTTGCTGGTATTGTAACTTCTTCTGCATTTTGAATGCAATTCTATCACTGAGCACCTCTGTTTATACATACAGAGGATGTGCGGAGAAGCCAATTTTATAGAGCACTGTTCTTCAACCGCCAGTCCGCGGACCGGTGCCGGTCCACAGAAAATCTGCCAGTCCGCGCAGGGCCGGCAAGATTAAGGTGACCTTTTTCAGCCCTCCTGTCCCGTTGTCCCCACACACAGCTTCAGGGCAGCGTCCCGAAGCTGTGCTCGGGGACAGCGGGACAGGCGATCATTTCCTGTCCCTACCTGTCGCGCAAAAAAAAAAAAAGCCTCCCTTCTTCCTTTCCCCTGGTCCCCTGCTCTTATCGCCCTGCTGCTGCTGCTAAAGCTGACAGGAAGTCTTCTTTCCGACGTCAATTCTGACGTCGGAGAGGATGTTCTGGGCCAGCCAATCACTACCTGGCTGGCCCAGAACGTCCTCTTCGAAGTCAGAATTGATGTCGGAAAGAAGACTTCCTGTTGGCTTTAGCAGCAGGGCGGTAAGAGCAGGGGAAAGGAAGGAGGGAGGCTTCTTTTTTTTTTTTTTTTTTGCATGCGGCAGGGAGGGAAGGAGGTAGGCGGGCAAGCAGGCTGGCTTTGGCCAGGGAGGGAGAGAGGTAGACAGGCAGGTAGGCTGACTTCGGGGGTGGGGGTGGGACAAAGTGTGGAAGGCAGTGAGAGGGACATAGGAAGGAGGCACTGGGGGGCACTAAAGAGATAGGAAGGAGGCACTGGGGGCACTAAAGACAGGAAAGGGCACTAAGGACATGGGAAGGAGGCACTGGGGCACTAAAGACAGGAAGGGGCACTAAGGACATGGGAAGGAGGCACTGGGGGCACTAAAGACAGGAAGGGGCACTAAGGACATGGGAAGGAGGCACTGGGGGCACTAAAGACAGGAAGGGGCACTAAGGACATGGGAAGGAGGCACTGGGGGCACTAAAGACAGGAAGGGGCACTAAGAACACGGGAAGGAGGCACTGGGGGCACTAAAGACAGGAAGGGGCACTAAGGACATGGGAAGGAGGCACTGGGGGCACTAAAGACAGGAAAGGGCACTAAGAACATAGGAAGGAAAGAGGGAGGGAATAGAAAGGGACAATTCTTGGGCCTGAGTGCAGAAAGAAAGAAATGAAAGAAAGGACACACAGACAGAAGGAAACGCAACCAGAGACTCATGAAATCACCAGACAGCAAAAGTAGGAAAAATGATTTTATTTTCAATTTAGTGATCAAAACATGTCAGTTTTGAGAATTTATATCTGCTGCCTATATTTTGCACTACATTTGTCTATTTTTCTATAGTTACTGAGGTGACCGAGCTCGCGGAGATGGGGCGGAAACGGGTTTTTTAAATTTTAGTCCTAGTAGTTTGCTGATCCACAAAATAATTCTTTTTTTTCTGCCGGTCCACAGGTGTACAAAGGTTGAAAAACACTGTTATAGAGGAATCTAGGTGCCTCATTTCCATTATAGAATGCTAATGTAAGCTGGTATAGACAGTTTAACATTTAGGCACTCACACTTATGCAAACCTAAAGAGATGATGTAAGTGCAACGAGGAAGTACTTTTTGAAAACAAAGCATTTAAATATTTGAAAGGTATTAATATAGGACCGGATCTTTCCCAGAGAAGGGAAATTGATGAAACTAGAGGACATACATTGAGGTTGAGGGGTGGTAGACTTATGAGTTGTGTTAGGAAATTATTTTTAACAGAGAGGGTGGTGAATGCTTGGAATGCCTTCCTGAGGAGGTGGTGGAGAGGAAAACTGTGATGGAATTCAAAAAAGCGTGGGATGAACACAGAGGATCACTAATTGGAATATGAAAGGGCTAACTTTCACGGTCTGAATCCCGCAAAGGAGATGGTTTGGATAGGCTGGAGTGAGCATCAATGGCAATTCAAATAGTTGGAACTAAGGACAGTACCGGGTAGACTTCTAAGGTCTATGGCCCAGAAATAACAAGGGAAAACGACAATCGTGAAATTGTAATACATATGATTTACAGGGCAGACTGGATGGACCATTCAGATCTTTATCTGCTGCCATTTACTATGTTACTTTTGGCTGCTGATTTTTGCTCATATAAAATATAACACCTAACGTTAGTTTGTAAAGGCTGCCAGCCCTCAGTCTTGGCCTGTATTGCTAATTTCTTAACCCCGTACTCCCATATTTGTCCCTTGTGCTCACCACAATAGGTACTCCTTTTTTTCCCCCCTTCTTCGCTACCACTGAATATCTCTCGGGAAGCAGCTTTCAGCTATGTAGGCCCCAAACTCTAGAACTCCCTTCTCCTAGAAATTAGGCAGGAAGCATCTTTTACCAAGTTTAAAACACTCGGCAAACTTTCAGAGCAGGTGAATGACTCTCATTGCGCTTTCTTCTCTAAATCCTGTCACTTTTCACTTTATTAGTCATGCCACACATAGACATGCTAATCCAGGTCTTGTATAACATTGTGCCTGATTTCTTGGAATTCTCCCGATGTGTCTATGCCCTTTCCATCCCCCCTCCCCCCCTTTTGAGTTACACACTATCCCCAGAAGCGTAGCCAGGTTTTGGCATTAGGGGAATGTACAGTGTAAAAAGCTCTGTACTTGCATTATTTACAAATACATTCAATTTTTTTTTTAGTGAAGCGTGAGATCCCTTATAATACCTTATGCCTAAATCTGGCCCTGACTGAAGCACCAGCTCATTTCACCACTTCCTGAATGGATGACCTTGTGGTGAAAAACTCAAACCTTCTGCCAAGTCTCTTGAATCATCCCAGTGCGCACCCTTCCTACATTAATCCAATTAAAAGCTTTCACTTATCTGTCTTCCTTGTCAGGCCTGCACAGTGAGGAGAAAGATGGGGGAACTATCTTGCTGTAGTTGCATATTTGGTTTCTTTTAATTATTGATTTTATCTGATGGAGACCAAACCCTCTGAATCTAGAAAATAGCACCTTCATCCCTAAGCCTCTTAAATAAAAAGAAACTGGCCCCTCCCGAGAGTCTTATTTCAAGGTACAAACACCACATTGGGAGTGACATATATGATAACAGTTGAATGTGAATAGCCCCAGTGGGATGTTGAGTGTTGCATTCCAGGAACTTTATCCTTTTCTTCAGCTTTCAGTAATGTGGGCTGTGATTTTTTTTTTTTCTCTGGCTGTTCTTGTCTCTTTACACACACTTAAGGCAAACATTTCTAAGAAGAGTGAGAAGAGAAACACATGCAAGTTTGATTTGATTTTATGTTTCTGGCCTGCCACATTCGGCCTCCATTATGCTTTCATCCTGGTGTAAAAGCCAAGGCTGTGATCTAGTGTCATGAACCTTCATGCAAAATTATGCAGGATTCTCCCCCCCCTCCCCCCTAGATGGGGATGGGGAGGGAAGGAAAGTTCACCAGCTAGGCCCGCACAGGTGTCAAAGTCGGTCCTCGAGGGCCAGAATCCAGTCGGGTTTTCAGGATTTCCCCAATGAATCTGCATGAGATCTATTTGCATGCACTGCTTTCAATGCATATTCATTGGGGAAATCCAGAAAACCCGACTGGATTCCGGCCCTCGAGGAGGGACTTTGACACCCCTGAGGGAGAGGGGAGAGAAAACGGATCAAGGTTTAAAAACCCTTCCTGGCACACAGCTTCCTCAGTCCGGGCCGGCCTTCTCTTTCTGCTAACAAAAGGAAAGCGAGCGCCACAAACAAGCAGCAAATCAACCAGCTCAGGGAGCGCAGAGGAGGCTACTACTGCCTATACCAGCACAGTGGAAAAAGGCTGAAAGAAAAGCATAATTTCTTCACCACTAATAATGTAACTTTCCCCCTCCTTCCCCTTGTCAACCTCACTTTCATGTTTGTCATTGTCAAATGTCCTTAATGTTCACTTCCCCTTTGCTCTTTTATTAATTTTACTATTTATAAGCATAATTTTACTTCTATTTTATCTTTTATTGTAAACCGGCTAGATACCCGTAAAAATCAATAAACTTGAAACTTTTAACCCGCAGGTTTAAGCGGGGCGGCACTGCGGCTTGTTCTGGAACTTAACAGAACATGCCGTACTGCAGCCCTGCTTTAAACCCACGGGTTAAAACCACGGGAGTTGCGGGCGGCAGAGGGAGACGAGTGGCAGAGAGGCAGGCAGGGCGGCAAAGACCCTGGGAGTTAGGACGGGGCAGCAGAGACCACGGGAGTCGGGGCGGCAGAGGGGGACGAGTGCTGTTGAGAGCAGGGAAGGACGTGAGCGACTGGTCCTCAGCAGTCGTTTCTTTTTTGATCAGCCAGCCCAGTCGGTGGTTCCTTAATTTATTTAGTGAATCGCCGCCTTCCTACTTTTGGATGCCCTTCCCCTCGTTTGCATGCGCGGATCGGAATTGGATCGGGAGAAAGGTTAGTGAATCAGGTCGGGGGTCGCTAAGTGATTGGGACTTGATCAGTGGGTTTAGTGAATCTGGCCCAAAGTGTCTAGCACATGCACACAAGAGTTTTACAGGAAGCGCGGCGCTTGTGCACATGCTCAGACAAACCCAGAAGTGAAGCACACATTGGCACTTTTCCTCTATACCTTTAAATATAAGCCTTTTGAATTTTTTTGCCTGAAAAACTTATGTTTAAAAATCAGAAAACAGGTTCCAGTTTCAGGTTTGCTCTGACTTGCACACATTTGTCTCTCACTACCAGTGCTTAGAGGCTTACACGGGCTTTCTTCTGCTTCCAAGGGAAATAAAAACCAGCAGATTTTAAAGAAAGAATCATAGGAAAACTTCTCTTCAAACACCCCAACACCAGCTTCAAGCTGGCATTAGGTTTTGTGCACTGTTCTCTGAGCATTGGGAGGGAACAGGAAATGACTTCATTAACAACCATTTGGCTACATTTAAATACTGTTTGTGTTAATCTTTGGCACACACGTTTTTCCCCGCGCTAAAGCCCTCTGAACATTCTGTGGAGATTAAAGCCGGTGCTAGTTCAGAGCTAATTGCCTCTAGCACCGGCATTAGGTTTTGAGCATTGGTCTGCTAATGAGCGAGAGAAGGGGGTTCAAAGAGAGTGAGAGAGACTTCAAATGAGTGCAACACATTTCTAATCAGTGAGACTTGGTATATCTGGATCATGTCAGCTGGGTTCTAGAGGAAAACACAGCTTAGAAGTGTCATTGCAACAGCTGAGTTTATCTGGGAGAAGGATATGCCCTTTGGACGGCAAGTAAAAATAAGTAGAGTTAAAAAAAAAAAGTTTCCAGCGCTTCCTTTTGCGGAGAGCATGCGCAGACCATGGTCTGCGCATGCATCGGGATCGCTCAGCAGCGATCCGTGCGGTCGGTGGGGGGCGTTTCTCCGATCGCCTCCATTTGAATATGGACCCATAGTGAATTGGTCGGCCTGCCTCGGATCGCCCAAGGATTGGGTATGATTGGTGGTCTTAGTGAATCTAGGCCTTTATTCCTCCTTACATTCGGTACATACCATTTGCATACCATTAGCATTGAACATTGGGGAGCTGAGTTTTGGCGCTGTTCTTCCGTATAAGTTGGGCTCTATTCCTTATAGCATGGGAGTTCTGAGCATCGGCCCATAGGAGTGTATTAAACTCGCTTAAAGTCTTCTTTCACACTGTTGGAGCGCCTTCTCTCAATCATTAGAGCCTCAATATCAGCAAACTGATCCTGGTCATTTCTTCCATGAGAGGCAAGTCTAGAAGAAAAGCCAAGTGGCCTAGTCTAATGCCGGTCCCTGCCTAATCTCTTTTCCCCGCATCTCATTTTCCCTGAAACCTATGTGCATATTTTTAGCCTCTGAATGGAGGGTACTTTTCAACCCAGAAAACATACCCACCTTGCCTTCACTCTGTATCCTTTCAGAGGTTCCAAAGAAAATCAAATATTTTATTCCTCTTTTATAATTTGAAAAGCTATATATACTATGCTGAAATCTTTGAAGATTTTTACCCTGGGTACACCATCTGCAATATCTTGGTTCACTCTTAGTATCTGTGTGAATCTGCCCACTAGGTGTTGCTGTTGAGTAATGACTAAGACTTCCTTCTTCACCTTCCCTCCATGGGCTGTGAAAGCTGCCTCTGTTGCAGCTGCATCCCCTGTCCAAGCCCATTTTGGAAACTGAATTCAGGTTTTCCATAAGGCAGTGCTCAGCATGTGCAACTGAGCTATCACCTTGGTCCATGCCCCTGTTATTTAATAAAGAGGGAATGGGGAGGACTCTATTTTTCAGGCTGTGCTAAAAATAAATGCTGTGTTGAGCTGAACCAGTAGCAAAGTCAGAAGACAATTTCTGGGTGGGCCTAGGGGTAGAATGGGTGGGCATATGCATTTCCTCTCTGCTCCCTCCCACCCTACCAAATGTTCCTGATCTGCCAAGCCTCCTGATTTTGAGTGCCATCTCCTCTGCTCCCGCTGAGGAGCTGGGATCTCCTGCTGAGTGGCCTCCCCTTCCAGCGGCAGCAGGAGACATTTTAGGAAGGCCACTCCTGCTGCCACCGGAAGCTGGTGCCTCTGTAGGCGGGGCTAGGTGGCATTGTAGGCGGAGTTATAGGCAGATCGAGGTGGGCCCTAAATCTCTCACATAGGATATTGTCCCCCTTAGCAGCTCTAGGGTTCTCCAAAGCCCACCAGCTGAAGGCATTCTCAGCAGAATTCCTGGGCCTTCAAAATACTGTGGCAGTCACTCTTCTAGATGCTGATCCCAGAATCCTGGCCACACATGCTCAGTTCTTGCACATGAACAACAAGAAATGAGCATGCACGGGGAGTGCCAGCATTGGTGGCTGAGAGCACTGTCGCTGAGAGCCACAGCGTTCAGAAAGCCTAAGGGTTCTCTTTGGAGCTTGGGGATCCCCATCAGCTACACTGATGATGTGTACTGCTGCTGGGTGGGCCTGAGCCCCAAATGAATGGGCCTCGGCCTACCTGGGCCCACCCATGGCTATGCCACTGTGTTGAGCTCTAGGCTGTTAGGATTTAAGTCCACAGAGCTGCATTTGCATGCTCTTATGAAGCGGCATTTTAGTGCCATATAAGACCATATAGCTAGAGCAGGGCATGTATACTGAACTTTTAAAATGAGGCTGTGCACCCTTTTAAGCAAGTCCATCAGAATATAACATTGAAAAGATTTGGCAGGTGGAAGGTATCATTTTTCTGTAGAAAATGTAAAGAAACACTTTTTTTTTCTGAGAAGGTGATGGAAGATTAAAGAGCTTTATAGTAGAGGAGCTAATAGTGAAAATGGATGATGAAAATGAATTAAGCCTGGGCAAGGGAGGGAGATGACTGGAGACTGAGAAAGTTCCGCAGGGACAGGTTTTGAAGAAGGTGGGCAGAAGAGAAGTGCAGCTGGGCAGACTGGGTAGACTTTATTGTCTGTCACTTTCTGTGTTACTATGAAAAGGCAAAATAAATAAATAACATCATACATCTGAGACGACAGTTTACTTGAATTTGAAATGCAGTGTTTTTCAAGTGGGAGGGGAGGGGTTCATCTCCTCTAGTTTTCTTTCTCACCAAATAATCCCTCATTCAGTCTGTTTTCCCAGCATCCTTCAACCCCCATCAGCCTCATTTCCGGTTTTCCTTAAAACCCCAGACTCTTGTCCTTTCTCCCTCCCAGTCTCAGGGTATCGCTGTAGATCTGTTTAGATATGGCTGCTTTAACTTTTCGGTCCTATCAGCTCTATTGGAATGTCCAGTATTCAAGCTTTGGGTAGGGTAGACCTGGGCCCCTCTACTTCTCTTCAGCTAAAGAGTAGATTTCTTTAGAGAAGATCTACAGACCATTTTGTTCAGATTGATTCCCTCCACCACCACCAAGGATAGCTGAAGACTCTTCAAACTCTCTAAATTGCATTTTGAATTGATATATGACAGTGGTCTCAAACTCGTGGCCCAGGGGCCACATGCAGCCCGCCAGGTACTATTTTGAGGCCCTCGGTATGTTTATCATAATCACAAAAGTAAAATAAAACAGTTTCTTGATCATATGTCTCTTTAGCTATAAATTACAATATTATTATTAAGACTTAGCCAAAAAGGAAAGATTTATAAACTACAAAGAGTTTTACTTAATGCAAAATTGCCATTTCTTTAATAAGACATTAACTATTTTTTCTGAGGCCCTCCAAGTGCCTACAAATCCAAAATGTGGCCCTGCAAAGGGTTTGCGTTTGAGACCACTGATATATGAGGATCAAATTGAATAGGGATTTTGTAATGTATATTCTTAAATATTTAGGTTTCAGAACAACAGAACTCATTCCCAAAGGGATATTTTTTGGGGGGAGGGGATTTTTATGGATAGAGTGCAGCCAGCTGTTGTTTGCAGAAGGGAAGATGTATGATAAGCTTGAGGTATTTGAGATAACAGTCCAGAATAAGCTCCGCTCTATGAAACATAAACAACTCCTGCACGTGTAAACATGAAGACAAAGCCAAGGTTTAAATGGAGGAAATGTTTATTCTTTGGGTTCAGATTGGACTCCCAGGTTATCTTGGAACTTCAAGCACTAAAATAAAGCAAAGTTTAAAACAGAGCAGCACAGTTTTCATCCAGAGGGAAGAATGAGGCAGCCATGACAGATCTTGGTCGAAAAGTTCTGTGTTCAGAGTTGTAGCAAATTATCAAATATTGTAGAGTAGGTACAGGTGTAATTATTTCTTGGATTTAAAAGCACTTCAGGTCGAGGGGCCAGTTCAAAGCCCAGGTGTAGAGTTAGTGTGCTTTAGGGTAAAGCAGTGAATCCTAGGTGAACACTGAAGTGATGTAGGCCAGTGTTCTTCAACCACCAATCCGCAGAAATTTCCTGCCGGTCCACAGGGCTGGCACGTGCATCGGGCCCCAGACAGTGCTCTTCAGCCGCTGATCCATGGTGCGATCGATGCGGTGTTGTCTTCTGGCCGGCTCCATCTTCCTCGGTGGTGCAGTGCACAAAGCCGTGGGCAGAGGCTCCTATGCGCATCCTGCGCCTGAACTGGAAGCCTTCTTTCTGACGTCGCAACGTCAGAGGAAAGGCTTCTAGATGAGGCGTGGGCCGCTGCCCACGGCTTTGTTCACTGCAGCACTGAGGAAGAGGGAGCCGGCCCGAAGATAACACCGGGGGGCAAGCCAGAAGGCAAGGCACAGCATGGAGAGAGGGAGACAACAACAGTAGGGGGAATGAGTTTATTTTTTAATTTAGTGATTGATTTGAATCTGCTGTCTGTTCAGGAAGAAATGCATTTGTTTCTTTTCCTCTGGGGTTGTACTGCTTGCAGAGTAGAGGTCTGCACGGGAACGGGGATCGTGGAAATTCCATAGGTCCTGCGGGGTTCCCGCGGGAATCCCCCCTAACCCACGGGACTCTCACGGGGACCCCCTTTGGCTCACGGGACTCCCACGGGGACCCCCCACTAGCCAACGGGACTCCCACAGGGATGGAAGGCTTTGGAAGCAGGGTTCGTCCATATAATATAATGGACACGTCAGCCTTAGTAAAAGAGGGGTTTATAAGTTAATTATCTGAACAGAAAACTAAAAAAGGGTTCCACCAAAGAGATTCCACAAGGAAAACAGCAAAAGAAACTGTGGAATTGATGATCCTGTCAGAAGTAATTGTTGCTTTTTATGGGGACGGGCGGGGACGGAGGTAATTCCTTGTGGGGACGGGTGGGGACGGAGAGGATCCTGATGGGGACGAGTGGGGACGGAAAGGTTCCTGGCAGGGACGGGCGGGGATGGGTGGGATTTCTGTCCCCATGTAACTCTCTATTGCAGAGTCTTGCATCTTAGGGTTTGTTTGTAAATATTAGTAGTTTTTGGTCCTGCATTTGCATGGGGTTATCTGTTTTCTGGTAGGAATGAATGTTGAGAAGCATACAGTGTGCTTTGTGTATTTTAATTTTGTGGTTAACCATTATGTATTGTTAATATGATTATATTGTGTGTGTGTGTGTGTGTGTGTGTGTGTGTATGAAAAATGAATGAAAAAATGGTGTTACAATTAGTACTATCTCGATGGCCAAGTATTTGGACTTGGAGGATAAGATGTACAGCGTCAGCATCTATGAGACAAACATGGTTTTTTTTTCCTGTTATATAGATCTTTTTGGACCCCTGTTAGGTTACAAAAGTTAGACAGTTCTAAATCTAATAGATGCTGGCACTGTCATCTAGACATTGGGACACTGGATCATCTGTTGTTCTATTGTCCTTTGATACTTCACTTTTGGAAGTCTGTATGGGGACAGATTAATCTCATATTTTAATCTACAATTCCATTGACTTCTGAGGTAGTTATATGTGACCAAAAAGGACAGTAGACTATGTCCTGATTAATTATTTTGTTAATTTTTTATATAGAGAGACAAGCCTCAGATTATGGAGTAAATTTCCCCAAAATGGGGTTTTTTAAAGAGAAAGAAAACCAATCTTCTCCTACTCCTCATAACATCACCGACTTTGTCCCAACCTCCCAACCAAATTAATTAATCTTTACTGTTGTAATCTACTTCCTATACTTAAAAAACTTGTTAATTACTATCCAACTTTATTTCATTTATTTCATTCTTCTTGCAATCATTAATCTACTATATAAAATGAGGGGGTGAGGGGAGTTTTTCTGGAAATTTCACTAAATTATATGTTTATATTATATTTATGATATAATTGATTATAATATTTGAAAGAAGGTGGGTGGGTCGGGATATAATTTTTATGTTTTTAGAATTATATGAGAATTACAAGTGTTATTGTTGTTACTAATGATATATTCCTGTACACTTGTTTTTAAGTTTTCAAAATGAATAAAGAATTAAAAAAAAAAAAAAAAAAAGCAACACCAACCACAGGGTTTAAATACTGGGGGAAAAAATTGAGTAGGTGAGAATTTATAAATCAAAGTTTAAGTTTGCTTCACAGTCAAACACTAAACAGTAAGGGCTGAATTCTCTATACAGCGGCGTTAGCGGCAGCCACTTAGAAAAGTGGTGCCAATCAACAGCGCCATTTAGAGAATCACAGGCCCCACATTTCTGGTGCCTACTTTCGATGAGAATCGCGTCCATAGTGGCGCCTACTTCAGATGTAGCCATTGGTAGGCGCCTCTATGGACGGGAGTTGGACAGTGTCATTTGTAGGTGCTTGTAAGCACCTATATTTTAAAAATTAGATTTTAATTGGTTTTAAATGATGCGGTCAGTTAACGGTGCCATTTATCACCAATTAAAACAATTAAGTCCTGCTGGCTCAGCTGACTGGGGATTCCCTTGCCACGATCAGATCAGCCAGCTGCGTTTAAACATTTGAGGCGCTGTTCTATAACCAGCACCAGTGACATGGGCGCCAGTTATAGAATTGAGGGGGGGGGGGTGGTAAGACATCTGTTTTTTAAAGACAGCTGCGATTCTGTTTAGGATTCCGGCACACGATTCTCAGCCACTTCTAAGGCGGCCACTGAGACCGGTGTCCTTTTACAGAATCAGCCCCTTTGGGCCTTAAGGTGCTCTTAGCTTTTTCTTGGGGTTTCTGAGGACGTTGATCACAGTTTGCAGTTTATTTGATATACTGGTATTTGGTATACTGTCGTAGCAGCTTATAATAAATAATGTTTCAAATAAAATAAGAAAAGAAATACAATGCTAAAAAGAAGATCCGACGTTGGGGCCTGGCGGCGGCTAAATGCTTGATAGCTGCTCATTGGAAGCAGGGGCAGGTGCCCACCCAATTGGACTGGACTGTTAAACTTCAGTTTATTTGTAATATGGAACTGTCTATAGCAAAGCGTCATGGCTATTATTATACTTATACCCGGACTTGGACACGAATCCTTGATAAAATTATATCTTTGTCTTGAGCTTATTTCTGTGGGGGGGGGGGGGTTGAGGACTGAGGGGGCTCTCCTGAAGAACCAACTGGAGGCCCTCTTTGCTGGAGGTGGAGCTTGGGGGTGGGGGGGAGGGATTTGTGGAGTTCTGGTTGCTGCTGGGTATCAGGGGCTTGATTGTATAGTTGGGGGTACTTCTGTGATTTGTAGATTTATTGCTGTGCTCTATGACTGATGGCTGTATGTTCTGTTGTCCATGATATTCATGGTATGGTTTGTATATTTCCAAAACTTTTCAATAAACATTTATTGATTTAAAAAAGATAAGAGAAATATAGTTGCCATGTCCAGCATCCCTGTCCCGCTATAATTTGCAGTAGGGAGAGCCTACTGTGGATGCCTTAAACTGCTGGAGATTCCTTTTTAGAAAACATTTCTCCTTTCTCTGCTCTGTGACTCCCACTCTTACTGAAATCTGGAATGGATAACTTCCTTTCCACTCTTTCCCTCCTCTCTTTGGCATTCTGTTCAGGGTGAACGCGATTGACTTTTAAAATCTTAGCATTTTAATACCTTGACATTAGGGACAGAGAAAGTACTGTACTTGCATATAATATTGCATACGTAAACTAGCCCATTCTCTTTAAGCTACACATTTAATTTAACACCTCTGTACTCTGTGTAGATGCTTTTTTTCTATCATCATGTTAACTACTGGTATCCTGCAGGTTCATTCTCCTAGTCCTCTCCTGAAAGCAGAAAATGTCTCCCTTTCTGTCACTCATGCACTGACAGGAAGGGAGACATTTAAAAAATGGCCCACTGCCTCTCTCCTGTTCATCTCAATCCCCTCAATCCCTTGTCAAAAATCCCTGGTAGTCTAGTGAACCCTCCGTTCCCGATCCCCTATCCCTGGGCCCCAGATAGGCCCTAAACCCCCTCTCCCCCACACAAAACTCCATCCAAAAATAAATCCCTGATAGTGTATTTGGCCATTTGCTCATTCCTCAGCAGGTACCTGTGCAAAAATGATGCCGCCTGATCATAGGTAGTTTTTTTTCTATGGGCTTCGGTGCATTTACCACGCTGGCCTGCACTATTCAGCTTGATAAAAGAGGCCCATAGTTACCATATATACTTGAATATGAACCGACCCAAATATAAACTGAGGTAGCACCCCACCCCAAAAAGGAGGAAAAAAGGTTGGCTCGAATATAAACCAGGGAGGGGAAGGGGGGTGTTTGATAATCAAGTGCATTGCCCTGCCCTGCAAGACTCTGCACCCTGTTCCCCATCCCTTGCTGCTCTGCATCCAGCCCTCTCACTTCCTCCCCTGCCCTGCCCTGCCAGTCTCTGCACCCAGCCCTCCTCCCTCCCTGCCAGGGTCTGTACCCTTCCCCCCCCAATGCCTTGCAGTCCTCCACTAGGCCTGCTGTGAGACCTGATGGCCCAGTGGTGGCCAGGACAGGAGGGATCCCTCCTGTCTCCTGTCCCAGCTGATTCTAATTATTTTTATCTCCCTCCTGCCTTTCCCGCGTACCTTAAGTATCCCTGGTGGTCCAGTGGTGAATTGCAGCAGGAATGACCTTCCTTTGCTCCTGCCCATGCAGAGCTGCTAGCTGGTTGGCTGCTGTGAGTTCTTGCAGTCCCACAAGAACTCGCAGTAGCCAATTGTAAACCGCTTAGACTAACTGTGATTGTATTTGTGGTATAGCAAATAAATTGAAACTTGAATTAGCTAGCGGTTCTGCACGGGCAAGACTGAAGGAAGGTCGCTTTTGCCACAATTCACCGCTGGGCCACCAGGTCTCATGGCAGGCCCAGCAGAGGCCTGCAAATAGGTTGGGGGGGGGGGTAAATGCTGACATGAATATAAACCAGGACCTCCATTTTGGGGCCATTTTTTGGCCCCAGAATCTCAGTTTATATTTGAGTATATATGGTAAGCTGCTTCTTTGAAACAAAATTTATTTATTTATTTATATAGATAGATAGTTTATAGCCTACATTCAGGTACTCAAGCATTTTCCCCCTATCTGTCCTGGTGGGCTCATGCTCTACCTAATATATCTGGGGACAATGGGGATTAAGTGACTTGCCCAGGGTCACAAGGAGCAGCGTGGAATTTGAACCCACAACCTCACAGTGCTGAGGCTGTAGCTCTAACTCAGCGGTCTCAAACACGCGGACCACATGTGGCTCTCCAAGTTTTATTTGCGGCCCGCGGTCTGGACGCGATCAACAGGATTTCTCTTCCCCTTTCCCTTCCTTTTGGAGCAGCAGCATGTCTGGCCGGCTCGTTCCGTTCAAAGCTGCGGGTTGGTGGCTCCTCACGCTGTCCACTCCTGCATCGGAAGCCTCTCTGACGTCACAACATCAGAGAGGCTTCAGACGCAGGTGCGGATCTCGCAAGGAGCCGCCACCCGTGGCTTTGAACGGAACGAGCCAGCCAGACACGCTGCTGCTCCACAAGGAAGAGAACGGAAGGGAAGGGGAAAGAGAAATGCTTCTGCTACATAGGAAAGGGGGACCATAGGGAAATGCTGCTGCTGCTGTACAGGGAAAGGGAGAGGAAGGGAAAGGGGAAGAGAAATGCCTCTCCTGCACAGGAAAGGAGGAAGGGAAATGCTGCTTCTGTTGCTGAGAGGAACAAGAGAAGAAGCCAAGTTCATAGGAGGGATGGAAGGAAAGGAGATATCAGACCATGGAGGGGGAGGGAGAGATGCCAGGGCATGGGGGAAGGGAAGGAGACAGATGCCAGATCAGGGGAAAGGAAAGAAGGAGGGAGGGAGAGAAAGGAAGGAAAGAGATGTCAGACCATGGAAATAGGATGCAAGAAGAGAGAGATAGGAAGGGAAGGTAAGACTTGGAAATGTAGATTTTGAAAAGAAAGCAGAAAAATTGAACATTAAGTTAATGCCAAAGATGGATGAAGACGGAGAGACAAACAGTCAAAGGACAAGAAGGCCCTGGAAACATAGTTGAAAGCACAGAAAAATAAAGTCACCAGACAACAAAGGTAGGGAAAATGATTTTATTTTCAATATAGTGATTGAAATGTGCCAGTTTTGAGAAAGAAAAAATATTAAACTTTAAATGTGAGGGCTGTAGAAAAAATAGAGTACTTGGAGGGCCGCAGAAAAAATAGTTAATGTCTTATTAAAGAAATGACAATTTTGCATGAGGTAAAACTCTTTATAGTTTATATATCTTTCCTTTTAACTGTTAAAGGAAAGTTTTATAAACTATAAAGAGTTTTACCTCATGCAAAATTGTCATTTCTTTAATAAGACATTAATTATTTTTTCTGCGGCCCTCCAAGTACCTACAAATCCAAAATGTGGCCCCACAAAGGGTTTGAGTTTGAGACCACTGCTCTAACTGCACCATAAAATTTGTCCCCAGTCCACATGTTTTAATAGACTGGTAACATATCTAAAATTCCATCTGTTACCAACCCAGTCCTATACACTGGCTTGTAGGTGAATGCATCAGCCCCTAGACTTCAAGAGGAGTTAGTAATTTATGTGGAAATTTTCGGGAGCTGCATATAGGACAGTCTCTGAGCACCTGCTTGCTTGCAGAAATCTGCAACATTTTAACAATTGTTCTTGAAAACTTTAAGCATGATTTATTTATTTATTTATTTATTATTTATTTTTTTGCTTAAAAAAATGTAACCTTGATGGTTCTACAGCAAAGCTCATAGATTTATGTAGGGGTAGTTTACTTACAGCAAAAGCTAATAGCTTTAATCCTGGTACAATCCTGCAGAAACTGAAAACCATGGAGACATTCTAGTTTACTAGGCTTTGAGATTTTATCTGTGTGGGTTTAACTGTTTCTTAAATGGGTCAGTTTGAACAGCCAGAGTAAATGCTGCTTACCCTGGTATACTTCTACAGTTTGTGAAGAATGTAGGGATTATTTAGGGAAGGGGGGGGGGTTGAAAATTCCACTGAGATTGTACTACAGGAATTGTGAGTAAATCCATCAAAGACTATGAACATGCATGTTGAATTTCTACTGTCAGCTGAACAGGAAGACATTAGTGGAAACTCGGGCTGCAAAGAAATTTGCTGAAACAAAGGCAGAACCAGAATACCAAAGATCACTCATAGGACCGCTTGCATGATCTCACTTTCTCGCCCATTTGAAGAGGATGTAGTATTTGCCCATAGTGCACACTCTTTCCATAGGGATGCACGTGCACGAACCGTTGTGCGTATGTGCTGTCGCAAGAAAGAGTGCGCAGGATGTGCAAATACTGAGTTCTCTTTAACAAAAACAGACACTATGGGGTAAATTTGCAAACTGTCTGCTATTGATTCCACATTATCTGCTGGACTATAGTCTTTTAACTTACTAGTTTTTACCTTTTTGGATTTTGTGCACCAATAAACTTTTACAACAGGAACATCAATTCCCCAGTGCCATCTTTGTTGGCACGTAGCATCCTCTATAATAAAAGCTTGAGCGCGCATGCGCACTTACAATTTTGTGATCCCTGCCGCCTTGGTTTCTAACTTTGTGGCCGTGTTCGATATGCGGTGTGTTGGGCAGTGTGCACGTTCGGAGCTAACACGGGGGAGAGAAGGAGGCGGCGGTGACCGAGCTACGGAGCTAGGGGAGGAAAGGCCACAACCACTGCTGCTCCCTGGTTGCACGGCCGCCTTCTCTGCCTCCACTCTCACCTCTGGGTAAGAGCACCGTTGCAGCGAACCAACACCCCTTACCTCAGAATTTGAGTTTGTTGGGCGGGTCGAGGATGAAGATTTGTTTATTTGCTGCCATGGCGCTGGAGGCTGGTGGCGCTGCTGCAGAGGGGGTGGGACGGCCAAAGGAAGGGGGCGGGGCGCAGGCAGGGAACAGGAGGGAGGAAAGGAGATAGAAAGACAGACAGACACAGACAGTGGCCAACGATAGAGAGAGAGAAAGAGACAGAAAGAAAGAAAGCGGCCGAGAGAGAGAGAAAGAGACAGAAAGACAGACAGCAGCCAAGGAGAGAAAGAGACAGAAAGACACAGACAGCGGCCAAGGAGAGAGAGAGACAGAAAGACACACAGACAGCGGCCAAGGAGAGAGAGAGACAGAAAGACACACAGACAGCGGCCAAGGAGAGAGAGAGACAGAAAGACACACAGACAGCGGCCAGCGAGAGAGAAAGAGACAGAAAGACACACAGACAGTGCTCAAGGAGAGATACAGAAAGAAAGAAAGACAGACAGACAGGGGCCAAAGAGAGAGAGAGAAACAGAAAGAAAGACAGATACATATCTATTCTAGCACCCGTTAATGTAACAGGCTTAAACACTAGTGAATCTATAAACCATTTCTGGAGTTAGGCGCAGTTTATAGACTCATGCATATTGCCCGTTCTCACGAGTAACATTTAGGCACAGTCATTTCTGCCAATTGAAAACCAGGCCTAAATGCCTGCGATTTAAGTTGAGCATGGACCGGGTGTACTCTTTAACAGGAAACCTAAATTTTTGGAACACCCATGACCGTCTTTAGAGAATGCTTCTGACCTGCCAATGTCCCTTCCATTTTTACGCTATTTTTGCAGATTCACATGAACATAAGAACATAAGAATTTGCCTCCGCTGGGTCAGATCAGAGGTCCATCCCACCCAGCGGTCCGCTCCCGCGGCAGCCCTCCAGGCCCATCACCTGTGCAATGGGCCTTGACTATTCCTATAACCTACCTCAACTCCTATCTGTACCCCTCAATCCCCTTATCCTCTAGGAACCTATCCAAACCCTCTTTGAAGCCCTGTAACGTGCTCTGGCCTATCACAGCCTCCGGAAGCGTGTTCCATGTGTCCACCACCCTCTGGGTGAAAAAGAACTTCCTAGCGTTTGTTCTAAACTTGCCCCCTTTTAATTTCTCCGAGTGCCCCCTTGTACTTGTGGTTCCTCACAGTGTGAAGAATCTGTCCCTGTCTACCTTTTCTATGCCCTTCAGGATTTTGAAGGTTTCTATCATGTCTCCTCTAAGTCTCCGCTTTTCCAGGGAGAATAGCCCCAGCTTTTTCAGCCTGTCAGCATATGAGAAGTTTTCCATACCCTTTATCAATTTAGTCGCTCTTCTCTGGACATGGAGACACTTACCGTAGGTAAGTGGGCGTGTGTTTTTGCATAGATCTGCCATTTCTGCCCCCTTTCAGCACCTTTCATCCATTAGAATGCTTTTCTGCGCTGAAAATATGACACGGAAGTAACACCTAACATTAGTTGCCATATATAGAATCCAGGGGATAGAGCGCAGTCATAACAACATTCGTTTCACAATGAAAACAAAATGAACATGAAAATTTTTGGGGTGCCCATCCCTACTGTTCCTTGCAAAAGGAAAACAATTTTTTTTGCAAGGGGGAGCTGCTTATTATAGAAGGGAATAAGGACTGAAGTTACTTAATAAGGAAGTTGTTTCAGAAGCCTTTTATGGCTTTTGCCCTTGTAAATAGTGGAGTTTATGTGTGTGAATGACTTATGCATGCAAATAATTTAGAAAGCTGAAATTTTTTACATAATCCCCCAAATTCTAGAACAAGCACTAAAAACTGCACTTGCAAGTTTGGTCACATACCCAAATTGCATGCACAATTTAATTGAATTGACAGGCTAATTAGTGCCAATAATTGGCTTAAAGCAATTAGTGATGCTAATTAAAATCAATTATATATTATGCATGTAAATTTAGGTGCAGGATCCATGCCTAAATTTTATGTGTGAGTCAAAAAAGGAGCGTGGAAATGGGTGGATCAAGGGTGTTACTTTAAGTTACGCGTGCAAGTATAGAACATGGGCACCTGCAGTGGCGTACCAAGGGGGGGGGGGGCGGTCCGCCTTGGGTGCATGCCATAAGGGGGTACACAGTAGAGAATGACACGGGGAAAAAATCTGTCCCCGTCATTGCCCCGTCACCGGACCACCGTCCCCTTCACCACCCCGTCCCCGTCGTTCCCTTCACCCCCCGTCCCCAAACCCGCTGTCCCCTTCACCGCCCTGTCCCCACCATCCCCTACACAGCCCCCCCCCCGTCCCCGCAGCATCCACCCTTCCCTGTTGCCACCTCACCACCCTTCAGGGGCCCAAGAATCTCCCTCCCTCCCTCCTCCTTACCTTTGCAGCATAAAGAAACTTAAGGGAGGGAAGGCGCGCGGTCCCTTCTTTCCCTACCTCTGGCCCAATCTATCTCCCTCCCCCTTACCTTCGTGGCGCTTCAGAAAAGAAACTGATGCCGGCGAAGCCTGCCTGTGCTGCCCTGCAGTCGTGTGTGTGTGTGGGCGGAAGCTTCTCCTCTGACAATTGTCATTTTATAAGCACAAATAAAACAGAGCAAGGTTCAACAAAACCCATCTCCCCTCCCTTTCACAAATATCCCCTTCACTATTGTGAGAACTGAACAAACCAAACTACTACAGAATGCTACATAGAAAAATCAAGCTAATAGAATACTTTAGTCATACATGGCAAGAATAATGTTAGGGGAGTGCAATTAGGGCAATTGCCCCCTGGTCAGAGAGAGAGCCCTAAGCCAGCTGGAAACTAAAGAAGCACAGCCTGGACTTTGCAGTCCCTAGTTATGTGTAATACCAGCTCTAGCAGGATACATATTTCAAATCTGAAATATTCTAATCACAAAATTTAAAATAAATTATTTTTTATTTTTTTGTTGTCTGGTAATTTTATTCTTCAAATCATATTGGTCTCAGGCTTTGATTTTAGGCTCCTTCTGTCTTCATCGTGACATGGCTGGCTCCTGAAGGTAAAATAGATGCAAGAGGAGCTGGGGAGAAGATGACAAGTCTGACACGGGTGCAATTTTTTTTACCACAGACTTTTCACCGTTCCCACGGGGCGGTAAAAGGTCTTGTCCCCATTCCTGTGGTAAACCGTTACAAATGTCTCCATTCCTGTAGATTTACTGCAGTGACCCATGGTTTGCTAAGGTAAACGGTCCCCGTGTCATTCTCTAGTGCACCCTCCCTATTCTGCCATTGCTCCTTTCCTTAACCAGCAGCAGCGGCAGTAAACAGGGGTGTCCACGGGTGCTCACTCCGGCGGTTCTTCAGCTTCTGGCCGGCTCCCCTGCTGAAAGCCAAGGGTGTCGGCTCCTCATGCGATCCGCGGCTGCGTTGGAAGCGTTCCTATGATGTCACGATGTCAGAGAGAAGGCTTCCAACGCAGCCGCAGATCGTGTGAGGTGTAGACGCCTGCGGCTTTGAGCAGGGGGAACTGGCCAGAAATGCTGGGCAGGGAAGAGAAATGTTGCTGCACAGGGAAAGGGGGGAGGGTAGAAATGTTGCTGCTGCACAAGGAAGGGGGGGCGTAGAAATGCTGCTGCACTGGGAAGGGGGGGAGGGTAGAAATGCTGCACAGGCAAGGAGGGTGAGACATGCTGCTGCTGCACAAGCAAAGGGGGAGAAATGCTGCTGCTGCAGCACAGGGAAGGGGGTAGAAATGCTGCACGGGCAAGGGGGAAGAAATGCTGCTGCTGCACAGGGAAGGGGGGAGAAATGCTGCTGCTGCACAGGGAAGGGGGGAGAGAAATGATGCTGCTGCAGCACCCAATTGGGGAGAGAGAGGGAAGGAGGGAGAAGGAAGACAAGGGAAATGTACAGTTAGTTTCTCTGTAATCCTAATTCCTAAACTGTAATGTTCCTGGAAATGTCCAGTTAGCTTCTTTGTAATCTGCCTAGAACTGCAAGGTACGAGCGGAATAGAAGTCACTAATGTAATGTAATGTAATGGGAGAGGAACCAGAGATGCCAAGTCCATGGGAGGGAGGGAAAGGAAAAAAGGAAAGGAGATACCAGACCATGGAGGGGGAGGAAGAGATGCCAAGGCATGGGGGAGGGAAGGAGATAGAGATACCAGACCATGGTGTGGAGTGGGAAGGAAGGAAGGAAAGGAGAAGAGAAAGAGAGAGATGCCAAAGCATAGGGGAGGGGATGGAGACAGAAAAATGGAGAGGGGGTGAATATGAAATGAATCATGTGCAAAGGAAAGAAGGGACCCTGAATATACAGTTTCTTGAAGGGACATAGAAAGAGGGAAGATGCCATATGGAAGAGAGAGAGTGTGGGCAGTAGATGGAAGGGGTAGAGAGAGAGGGAAGATGTTGCATGGAAGAGAGAGAGGACAAACGCTGTATAGAAAGAAGACAGCAAAGAGAAGATGATTAAAACAGAAACGACAAAAGGTAGAAATAATTTTTTTGTTGTTGTTGCTTTACTTAGAATCAAGTAGTATTGTAACCGTATTGATAAAACTTTATAAATAGTAAATGGAAATAAGGCAATTTTTTGGAATAAACCCCTTTTTCAGGTCAGGACAGGATACTATAACAGCAGTATGCTGTACTGTTTTGAAGAAAGATTTGGCCTCTGAAAGCTAATTGAAAAATGGATTAGTCCAATAAAATGGTATTTTCTTATTTCTCATTATTTGTTTTATTTTTATTTGTTAATTTGTAAAGTGGTGATTGTTATGTATCAGTTTTTTCAAATTTACATCTACTGTCTTTATATTTTGCACAGTATTAGAGGACATGTGTTACTGTTTTTGTGGTGTTGCATTGTATGCAGAGTCTGGTTTCTTGGCGGTTCAGTTTAACTTTTGTCTACATATTTCTATTTTTAGTTTGTGATTATTCCATATTGGGCGAGGGTATATCTCTGTTCTGTATGTGTGAAAAGGACATAGTTTTCAGGTGGCATTGACTGCAGGATCAATTGACTGTGCGGGATCTGGCTTGTTTAGTTTTACAATGTATGTGTTGGTGTTCTAGTGCTCACTGCAGTGTTTAAGATGCTGCCTTTTCCTAGGTGCACTCTTGTGGATTGTTACTAAAAACCATATTTTTCATATAGATGGGGGGAGGGGGTTGTCAAAAAATGATGGGCCCCGGGTGTCCATATGCTAGGTACTCCTGTACCTAAATTTAATTTAGTTAGCTTTTGGTAAACCAGCTTTCAGTTAAAAAGCAAAGCAATGTACAATAAAACAATCTTGACAGGGAAAGAACAAAGAAGGGGGGAAAAACCCCTAATGAGAAGGCCATAGTGAATAAATGAAGGAGCCATGCAACAGAAGGCAGTATGGCAAGTTGTCTCCAGACAGGAGCACTGAACCAAGGGTAAGGAAATTTGATATTCAAAAGTGGATCAAAGAGATTTGGATAGGGTATAGGGGGAAATAGTGGCAGACAAATACGAGGAGGTACCAGTATAAAGAACTTTTGTGAACTAGGGTAAAAATCTTAAAATTAGATATGAAATGGAATGGGTAGCTAGTGATGCTTTGCCAAAAGAGGAGAAACATGGTCAAACCTGTGTTCATGAGTAAGTATTTTGAACTGCCTGAAGCCTCTTAAAGAAAACCTTGTGAGAATGTGAAAAAATAGTGTAATAATCAAGGCATGAAGAAACAGAGAATATAATAAAGTAGTAGAAGATGACCCATCAAGATAGCAGCATAGGGTGCAGATGTAATGAAGAAAGAGAAAACATGAACAGTCCATATTAAAGATATATGGGCTGAAAGTGAGCTGCAAATCAAAGATTATGTCTAAGATTTTGTAGGAAAGAAACCAGTTTTGGAGAGGATAAATACCCAGTGACCCACTAGCATCAGATTTGGCAGGGTTCAGCACAAGGTGGTTTTCTTTAGTGCAAATGGCCACGCCTAAATTTAATTGTGGTTCCTGGGCATATGTGCTACTTGATAAACTATGCATGACATTAAGAGCGTCTTATTTCGGCACCATATATACAGTATATATAATTTAATCCGATGTGTAGATCCACAGTTTGCACAATTTCAGAAGAGCACATGTTATGGGCATATTTTGGACAGGCCAGAAAAGTATTGTATGCATTTCCCATTTATTTTAAAAATCTGGATGTCGGTATTTATACCTGCTATAAGGCAGGCATTAAAGACCTGATTTGACAAACACGCGTCTCAATGGTAGGCAGTGATAGGTGTCCTACCACCGTCTCAATTAATCAGGATGCACGTTTTTAAAAAAGAAAAAAAATAAAAGGAGGGGGAAGGATGCCAACATAGTAGGCATATGTTGTTCACCTACAGAGACGTGTAGAGACACTTACAGATGCTCAAGGCATGGCATGGGCGTGGTTTCCCCCAGAAGTGGCCTTGAACATCGGTAAGTGTCCCTGCATGTCTCCGAAGGCGCAAGACAGATGCCTTAAATGTAGGCCTCTAAAATGCTAACCTACATTTAAGGCATCTGTGAGAAAACTAGATGCGATTTTCCATAGAGCATCGATGTGCGTTCGACACGTGAGCAGTGGCATGTAGAGAATCAGGCCCTAAGTGCCAACTAACTGTACCAGGTTTTGAGGGAGCAGCATTTGACATCACCTCTGAATTTCAAAAGGAAAAATGATTTTGCTTAGCTCCTTAACTGCTTTTTCTTGAACATCCAGGTTTGTTAAAATCTAGTAATTACATTTTAGGCACCTCCCCTTACATATGTGGAACAGCATTTTAGAAATGAACATAGAAATGGAATTGAGTTGTTCAAACAGTTTAAATAACCAAACAGTTCAAACAGTTTAAATAACCAAAACAGTACCCAATGAGGTGTGAATAAAGTCCTTTATTTAAATAGATGTCATTCAGTTGTTTTGAAGTTTTCGACACGAATCGTGTTTCAGCGCAAAGGCGCATATATCAGGAATCCACCAACAATTTGGGCATTTTATATGTCTCAAATATTTAATAGGAACAGTAGTGATCTTACCCACAATGCAAAAGAACCTCAAATAATGTGCCAGCAAATGGTCATCGGTGCAAAAACAGCCTTTAAAGATATTCAGGTCAGAACGTCCAAAGTTCTACTAGTGTTTTAGAAAAGTATCTTCACACCAGTATGCTACTTCATTTATGCTTGATTGTGTATTTTCACATACATTGTTTGCTTTTCTTTCCTTTTTTTTTTTTTTAACTTTATTTTTATTGAATTTAACATACTTTACAAGTATAACTACTTGATTTAGAAATACAGAATCATGTTCCAAAAGAAAAACATCATTAAACATTACAGTCTTTAAAATAAATATATATGAAACTTAACTCTTCCTTAGACCTCAATTAGAAGGAGGAAAAGAAAACAAAGATATTATAGGAGTAATATTACAATGATACAACAAAAAAATAAAAGTAAAGACTTAAACGCTAGAACCCAGCATTTCCTTTAAGCTACATTCCCTCCACTAGATAAACCTTTGAGATCTAAAAAGGAACGTAGATGATCTGGTGTAAAATACACATATTTCAGGCCCTTAATATGTATTTTTCATACAGTTCTTCACTGTCAGTTTAATTTCCATCCTATAAGTTCACATAGAATTTTTCTTTTTTCAACCATCTTTATTTTCTCTTCTTTATTAATTTCCAGGTACTTTAGTTAGATTGTGAGCCTTCGGAACAGTAAGGGAATTTTTTAAGTACCTTCTTACTTCTCATTTATAATCTTAATGTATATTTTCTTCAAACCGCTTAGAACCTAACGGATGTATCGGTATATAAGAAATAAATTACATTACATTACATTAAACTTAATGACACATTTGCATGGATAGGCTAGCAAAAAAGTAGCACCTAGTTTCCTTGTCTCTTCTCTCATGAATTTGCTTTTCTTTCCAAACATCACACACCATCACAGTATTGCCATACAGTTTCGTTTCCTCTTTCAATACCATTATTTTGTCTTGGTCACTCTCGCCTATCTTATGCAAGTTACACTGTACATGCTATATTTTCTGGTATATAAACTGTATATTGTGCATATTTAGACTCTTATGTATGTGTACATTTTGTATTTTTATTTTACAAGGATCCCTGAGGAAGGCATATAAGAGGAAATTCTGTATAGGACGCCTGTTTCTGCAGCCGCCTAAGAAGCGGCTAAGAATCACGCACTGGTGTTCTATACAGAATTGCGTCTACTCTAAGGGACAGATACCCAACCCCTGCCTAACTGGCCTGATTTTCTAACCGGCACCCATGTCGCACTTGAACCCTTCCCATCAGCTGATCATGGCAAGGGAATCCCCCTGCCACGAGTGGCTATGTCAGGGAACCTTCACTCGTCACTGTCCATGGCAGGAGGGATGCCCAATCCCTCCCTCCGCCATCCCCGAATCCCCCTTCGAAGTCCCCCAGCAGGAGAGATGCCCACTCCCTCCTACCACTGGCCCTGTAGATCTCTGAAACCCCTGACACTCCGGGGAGAGGCCTATGGCTCTGATTGGCTCAGGCGCCTAAGGCCCCTCCTATAGGAGGGGCCTTAGATGCCTAGGCCAACTGGAGTCTTAGGCCTCCTCAGTGCATTCTGGGATGCACTGGGAGTGGCCTAAGATTTTTATTGGCCAGATATCAAAAGCCCCTCCAATGGATGAGTGTCCAGGGAGTGTTGGGGAATGTAGGGGAGGTGTTGGGAAATGCTGAATGAGTACCCAGAGGTGTCAGGTGGATGTTGGGAAATTTTGGAGAATGTCAGGTGGGTGTTTGGGAGTGTCCGGGGTTTGGTGGATCGACGGGGTTGGCAGCAAGAGGGAGTGGGCATCCCTCCTTCTGCGGACAGTGTAGGGGGGTTCAGGGGTACGGTGGGAGGGAATGGGCATCCCTCTTGCCAGTCGACTTCACAGGGGATGAGTTTCTGCCGAGGCCACTCAGCTAATCGCAGCAATGAGATTTCTTCACCATAATCAGCATGGTGGCCGTGCCTATTTAAAATGTAGACTAGCTTTTTGATGACTGCTTAAGCTTGCCCAAGGCCCCTTCTGGGCAAAACTATGCCCATGCCCAGCCTTGGGCGAGCTTAAGTATTTCTACGCATCTTCCTCAACTGTGACAGACGCCTACGGTGTAGGTGGCGTGCCTTGGGATGTGGGTTTTTTTTTGTTGTTGTTGTTGTTTTAAACAAGCATCCTGATTGGCTAGTTAGACAGTGGTAGGTTGCCTACCGCTGCCTACTGTTGGGACGCTGTTTTTTATAGAATTTGGTCCATAGTGCTGAAACACAGACCATGTTGGGTCCCCATTGGACTATGCTATTTTCATTTGTGACTGCTCATATTGTTTGATTTGGCCTATTTGGACTACACCATACTTTTTAGAACTATTTTTGCAATTATTTACATTGTTCATTTAATAAATTGGTCTTCAATCAGATCCCTTGTTCCACAGTGTTTGATTGTTGTTTTTAGAACAGTATCTGCCAGGGTACAGCCTGTTCAAAAAATACATCGGTATTTATGCACATGTTACATACAGCAGTAACATTTTTGGATTAACAGATGCGTTAAATATTAATGGGTTCAACGTGGTGACATAAATGTGTATGTGCTGAGTTTTAGAAACATATGCATACGTCTATGGGACTTTCTTACTAAAGGGCGTCAAGCCCTTAACCCTTTCAGGACCAAGAGACATATTTGTCCCATAACTTTAAAATCATATAAATTTTGATTGGGATAGTCTACAGTTCTAAATTTGATATGTACGGATTCCATATGATACTGCCTTTATGTAAACAAACTGGTTCCGACATTCATTCATTAGCGTCGTTGCCAGATTGACGAGAAGATTCACTTGCCACACTGTCCATAAGCCAGAAGTGTGATTTTTTAAATAAAAATAATGATATTTCACAAAAAAAAATCAATTTTTTGGCATCTGCAAGCCCTTTTTACCATAAAAATGTCGTCAAAACCACAAAAATTGGCCTACGATCCTTATGGTCCTGAAAGGGTTAATACGCAGTTTGCACACAAGACCAAGCTACTGATGAGACACATTAAAGGATTTTGTGGTATTTTGCCTGTTTTTGCAAGGTAAGCCTCGCCTTACAGATTTTTTATTTTTCAGAGGGAGTGTGTAGTAGGCAGTTCTGCGTCATCCAGCTAGTGCTTTACGATTCATGCGTGCTAATTGGAAAAAAACCAGAGTTAACGTGGGAGCACCTAGATAAGAGATGGTAGGTGTTCTCACATTGACCCTAAGCAGTTGCTGCACAATAGTGACATTAGAGCACAAATTCCAATTAAAAATTCTTGAAACCTTTTCTCATAAGTGCTAGGTTAAATCTGGGCTTAGTGTGTGGGGAAAGTCCCATGTTAAAACATGTTAAGCACAGATTTTACCGCACTTTGTTAAAAGGGTCCCTATGTTTTTAACACTATCAGCAGAGTCCAATATCATTTGCTGTTATCACTTTTTTTTTTTTAGGGGGGAAAGAAACACTAGGGGATTAAGGAGACAACCCCCCCCATATCGCTCCTTTGGAGTGTTGACACAAAACTAGCACTTTTCTAAAACCAGACATCCTGAGGAGCAGGTGTAAATCACCAAAAAAAACCCTTAAGTCTGAAAATATACAATCTACCATCCCCTTTTACAAAAACCATAGTGCGGTTTTTAGTGCTGGTCATAGCGGTAATAGTAAAAATAATAATAACAGTTTATATATCGCAGGACCGTGAAGTTCTGTGCGGTTTACAATGATTAGAAAGATGCTACAAATTGAGTAGAACTTACATAGTTGGAGATTAGTGGCTAACAGTTTAAGGGATCAGTTGTTATGGGAGAGATTGAGATGGGAGATTGTGATGGGAGAGATTGTGCAGATCAGCTACCTAGGTACTTCAAGAACAAGTATGTTTTTAGGTGTTTCCTAGATTCACCATAGTTATTTGCGTGCGTAATTAGTTTTTCCAGGTCTTTGCCCCATAATGCTCGTAGGAATTCTATGTGTACAATTCTGGAGGCCGCACCTTCAAAAAGATATAAAAAGGATGGAATTGGTCCAGAGGAAGGCTACTACAATGGTGCATGGTCTTCATCATAAGGCATATGGGGACAGACTTAAATATCTCAATCTGTATACTTTGGAGGAAAGGCAGGAGAGGGGAGATATGATAGAGAAGTTTAAATACCTACATGATGTAAATGTGCATTAGTTGAGTCTCTTTCATTTGAAAGGAAGCTCTGGAATGAGAGGGCATAGGATGACGTTAAGAGGTGGTAGGCTCAGGAGTAATCTAAGGAAATATTTTTTTTATAGAAGGGGTGGTAGATGCATGGAACAGACTCCCGAACGAGTTGGTGGAGACAGAGATTGTGTCTGAATTCAAAAGGGCCTGGGATAGGCACGTAGTTATCTCTAAGAGAGAACGAGATAAGGGTTACTGCAGATGAGCAGGCCGGATGGGCCATTTGGCTTTTATCTGCCATCATGTTTCTATATTTCTATATGGTATTATATGATATGTATTATGTATACATATGTATTATGTATATTTAAATAATGGTTTTATTCCAGGACAAGCAGGCAGCATATTCTCTACATATGGGTGCCGTCACCGACGGAGCCCTCTAGCGGATGTTTTCGCAAGCAGACTTGCTGAAGACCTTCAAGCTTGCGATTGGCCCGCGCATGCCCCTCCCGCACGGTCTAGGGCATGTGTCTCCTCAACGTGGCCTCAGTTCAATGTTTTTCATGGAGCCAGAAGCACTGCTCCCTTGCTACGCACGATCTCGTTGTCCCTCTTGCACCGCGGCTTTCTTTCGTGTATTTTCGATCGGGCCTCCGGTCTTGCTCTGGCTGCTTGGCCTCGCAGGGCTGCAGCCATCCTTTTGCTTATGTCCCGGCCTCGTTCCGGGTTCAAAAACTGTACTAAGTGCAACCGGGTTATCTTCATCACCAATCCCCATTGTTGGTATATAGAGTGCCTGGGTGTGGAGCACCGCGCTGAGTCATGTCCGCGTTGTGCAACTTTGCAAACGCGTGCCCTTCGTCAGAGAGTGCCCAAGATTCTTCAACTATTTGGCCCTTTGGATCCAGCGGGACAGGCCTCGAGCTCGGCCTCGGCATTGGGGACCTCGGCCTCGAAGTCCCCCTCGACCTCGAAGACCCTGGCCTCGGTTCCTCCCACTACCCCGGCCTCGGGTAAGTCTCCTCTTGCCTCCTCAGGTATGCCGGCAAAGAAGCCTACCTCGGAGTCTCATGCGAGTGCCGCTTCGTCGGCCTGTTCGAGACCTCATTCTAAGCATGCCTCCTCACGTAGGGAATACTGTTCCTCGAGATCGCCCCCGAAGGAGTGCACTGTTGCACCCCAGACCCAACCTCCCTTGGTCTCGGTGCCAATGTTCGAGGATATGCTTAAGGCAATCCTTACCTCGCAGCTTTCCTTGGTGGTGAGCCAACTGGTCCCGGCCTCGACGCATATGACCTCGGTCTCGACCCACGCTTCTGACCAGCCTGAGCGTACTTCGCTCGAGCTTCGGGGTCGCACACGTAAGACTCGCAGGATTCCCTCGAGCTATTCTTCGTCCCTGGATTCGGGGCCTGTGACTTTCCGGGGTCCCATGATGGGGTCCCGTTTTTCCCTGGCTACTTTATCGAGATTCGCTCCTCCTAAAAGGCTGCAGTCTTCCCCGCCTCTTCGAGGCAGGTCTTCGACCGCAAAACCCTCCAAGCACACCCTTGTCCTTGAGCTGGACTCTACCGTGCATTCTCCCTCGAGGCACCGGGCTGCCTCCCAAGGATCTTCTTCGAAGCCAGCAGAAGAATTTTCCCTTTGCCCCGTCTTCTCTGGGGCTCCGCATGAGGGTTCCTCGGACCCCGGGGTCCTCTCCGACCCATCTTGTGCGGGGTCATTCCTCGAAGACTCCGAAGCGCTTTAGCTGAGTCTCCTTGATTTCACATTCTCAGGACTCCGAGGCTCTGGCGTGCTACTCGAGGGAGATTTCTCCTTCTTTCTCTGCTGCCCCGAGATCTCGTTTGGGTTCCCCTCTTGAGGATGAGTCTACTTCTCGAAACTCTTCCTTCACTCGTTTCATTGCTGACATGGGCAAGGTTTTGATCCTGGACCTCCAGTCGGAGTCCCGTTATACCCAGGAATTCCTGGCAGAGATGGGGGTTGCTCATCCCTCTCCCCTCCCCCCCCCATGAAGCGCTCCGCTTGCTTTTGCACCAGGTTCTCCGGCAAACTTTCCTGCGGAACCTAGAGACCACTTATGCGGTCCCAGCTATTCCCTCCAAGTTGGAGTCCCGCTACCGGACAATTCCAGTTAAGGGTTTTGAGGGTTCTCGGCTTTCTCACCAATCCCTGGTGGTTGAGTCTTCTTTGAAGAAATCCAACCCCTCGAAGGTGTACGCTGCCATCCCGCCGGGGTGGGAGAGCCGTACGATGGACAAGTTTGGTTGCCGTCTTTATCAAAACTCGATGCTGGCGAACCGTGTCCTTAACTCTAACTTTATCTTTACGTCCTATCTCCGTTTCTGTGTGGAAGCCCTTCACTCGTTCCGGGCAGACGTGCCACATTCTCGTCATCAGGAGTTTTGTCTCCTTGAGGAGACTCTCTCCTAGCTCTGGCTCTATATGTTCCAGGCGGCCTATGACGCCTTCGAGTTGTCCTCGAGAGTCACGGCTTTTGCGATCGCCATGCGTTGCCTCGCTTGGCTCAGAATTGTTGATATGGATCCGAATCTTCAGGATCGTCTAACAATCTCCCTTGCATGGGTAATGAGCTATTTGATGATTCCATTGAGGCGGCCACTAAGCGCCTCTCGGAGCACGAACGGTCCTTCGCCTCTCTGGTGCGCCTTAGGCCGAAGACCACTCCGGCCCAGCAGTACAAGATCCCTCTCTGGAGGTTTCCACAGAAAACTACTCCTGCGTTCTCTCGGCCTCATTCGAAGTGGCCGCAGCAGCAGCAGCAGCAACAGGCTAAGGTCCAGCCGCCGGCTCCGGCGAAGCCTGGGCCATCTTTTTGACAATTCCGGTTTGAGCCTCTGGGCTCCCTTCTGGAGACTTTTCACCTCCCTATCGGGGGGTGTCTCCATCATTTCTACACACGGTGGGAAAGCCTTACCTCCGACAGTTGGGTGCTTTCAATCATCTGGGAAGGGTACTCCCTTCACTTCAGTTTCGTATCCCCAGACCTCCCTCCAAAAGAGTTTCCTTCGGGCCAGTCTCAGCTGCCCCTCCTTCTACAAGAAGTTCGGGCTCTTCTTCGCCTCTGGGCGGACGAGGAGGTTCCTCCGGACCAGTGGAACACCGGATTTTATTCCCGGTACTTTCTGGTGCCCAAGAAGACGGGGAATCTGCGTCCGATCCTGGACCTCCGTGCTCTGAACAAGTTTCTGGTCAGGGAACAGTTCAGAATGCTCACCCTCCCTACTCTGTACCCCCTCTTGGATGAGGGGGATTGGCTGTGCTCACTGGACCTCAAAGAGGCGTACACGCACATTCCAATACACCCGACCTCTCGCCGGTATCTAAGATTCCGGAAGGGGTTCTCCATCTCCAGTATCCTGTGCTTCCCTTCGGCCTGGCGGCCTCTCCGAGGGTTTTCACGAAATGCCTGGTTCTGGTAGCTGCAGCCCTGCGTCTCTACAGCCTGTAGGTGTTTCCCTACCTCGACGACTGGTTGATCATAGCGTCCTCTCGCCAAGAAGTTCTGCGAGCGACGAATCATACCATCTTGCTCCTTCAGAGTCTCGGCTTCGAGGTGAACTTCCCCAAGTCTCGCCTCTGTTTGTCCCAGTCTCTAGAGTTCATCGGAGCGGTCCTAGACAAGGTTCGTTTCCGCTCCTTCTTGCCTTGGCCTCGGCAGGAGGCCCTTATTCGTTTGTGCCGGAGGGTGGCCCATCTGTCCTCGGCCCCGGCTCGGCTCCTGATGGTCCTCCTTAGTCACATGGCCACTACGGTTCACGTAACTCCTTTTGCCAGACTTCACCTCCGTATTCCTCAGTGGACTCTAGCGTCCCAATGGAACCAGGATCGGGATCCTCCCTCTCGACGCATTGTCGTGATTCCTTTGTTGAAGAAGTCTCTCCGTTGGTGGATGCTCTCTTCCAATGTTTCCAGAGGTTTTCTGTTTCATGCTCCTCCTCCGCAAAAGGTCCTCATGACAGACTCGTCGGCCTATGCTTGGGGGGCTCATCTGGACAGTCTTCGCACTCAGGGCCTTTGGTCCAGTGCCGACCGCCTTTGTCACATCAATCTGCTGGAGCTTCGGGCGATTTTCTTCGCCCTAAAGGCTATTTGTCACTTGCTTTGCGACCGGGTAGTGCTGATCCGCACAGACAACCAGGTCGCCATGTATTATATCAACAAACAGGGGGGCATGGGGTCCCTATCCCTGTGCCGAGAGGCGATACGGTTCTGAGAATGGGCCATCCGCCACAACATGTTCCTTCATGTGATCTACATTCAGGGCCAGCACAATTGTCTGGCGGACAGGTTGAGTCGTCTTCTGCAGCCTTACGAGTGGTCCATCCATTCCGTGACTCTGTGTCAGGTGTTTGCTCGTTGGGGGACTCTGGATGTCGATCTGTTCGCGTCCCCCCTCAATCACAAGTTGCCCTGCTTCTGCTCCAGGGTTTACACCCCTCTCAGACTCGAGGCGGATGCTTTTCTACTGGATTGGACGGACCTGTTTCTGTATGCATTCCCTCCATTTCCTCTGATTCTGAAGACTCTCGTCAGGCTCAAGTCCACGCACGCCACCATGATTCCGATAGCTCCTTGGTGACCCCAACAGCTGTGGTTCTCCTTTCTGTTGCAACTCAGCTCCATGGAGCCTCTTCTTCTGCCTGTTTTTCCTTCTCTGTTTACGCAGTCAGGGTTCACTGCTTCATCCCAACCTCCCGTCTCTGTACTTGACTGCTTGGTTCCTCGAGACTTAATGCCCTCGTTCCAGTTCTCCCAGCCTGTGCTGGACGTCCTGGAAGCGTCTCGGAAGGAGTCCACTCGCCAATGTTACCATCAGAAGTGGACCCGCTTTTCTTCCTGGTGTGCTACCCGATCTGGTCTCTGCCTCCCTATCTGCTGTCTTGGATTATCTGTTGCACTTGTCTGGCGCTGAACTCAAGTCCTCTTCGGTTCGAGTCCACCTTAGTGCCATTACTGCTTTTCATCAGCCGATTGACGGGAAGCCTATCTCTGTTCATCCTGTGGTTTCCCGCTTCATGAAAGGCCTTTTCCACGTTCATCTGCCCCTTAAACCACCTTCTGTGGTTTGGGATCTTAACGTGGTCCTTGCTCGTTTTATGAAGTCTCCGTTCGAGCCGCTAGCGCGGGCTCATTTGAAGTTTCTTACTTGAAAGGTTGTGTTTCTTATTGCTCTCACTTCTGCCCGTCGGGTCAGTGAGCTTCAGGCCTTGGTAGCAGACCCGCCTTTCACTGTCTTCCATCATGATACGGTAGTTCTCCATACCCATCCTAAATTCTTGCCTAAGGTTGTTTCTGAGTTTCACATCAACCAATCCATTGTTCTTCCTGTATTTTCCCGAAGCCCCATTCTCTCCCTGGAGAGGCAGCTCTGCATTCTCTTGATTGTAAGCTTGCACTGGCCTTCTACTTGAAGTGCACAGCTCCTCATCGTTCTGCTCCCCAGCTGTTTCTTTCTTTCGAACCTAATCGCTTGGGTCGCTCTGTTTCTAAGCGGACCATTTCTAACTGGTTGGCCGCTTGTATCTCTTTCTGTTACGCTCAGGCTGGCCTCTCCCTGCTGGGTCGAGTCACAGGCCACAAGGTCCGAGCAATGGCGGCGTCTGTTGCTTTCCTCCACTCAACTCCCATTGAGGAAATCTGTACAGCTGCCACTTGGTCCTCGGTTCACACTTTCACCTCTCACTACTGCCTAGATGCTTTCTCTAGGCGTGATGACCACTTTGGCCAGTCAGTTTTGCAAAATCTATTCTCCTAAATTGCCAACTCTCCCTCCATCCCTTTCTGATCAGCTTGGAGGTCACCCACATGTAGAGAATATGCTGCCTGCTTGTCCTGGGATAAAGCACAGTTACTTACCATAACAGGTGTTACCCAGGGACAGCAGGCAGATATTCTCGCAACCCACCCACCTCTCCGTGGTAGGTTTCTTTGCTTGCTATCTGAACTGAGGCCATGCTGAGGAGACGCATGGCCTAGACCAGGCAGGAGGGGCTCGCGCGTACGCAAGTTTGAAGGTCTTCAAGCATTTCTGCTTGCGAAAACGTCCGCTAGGGGACTCCGTCGGTGACGTTACCCACATGTAGAGAATATCTGCCTGCTGTCCCTGGATAAAACCTGTTACGGTAAGTAACTGTGCTATTTTGCATAACATTGCTGTAATCTGTTTTGTACATTCTGTTGAATCGAAAAAGCAGAATAAAAGTTTATTATTAAATTAAGAGACAAGTCTTATGAACTAACAGAAAAAGTGTGTGCTAAATGCTAAGAAGTTCATAGATATAAAATGGACTTCTTAGTGTTTAATGCATTCTAAGCTTTAGTAAAAGGATCCCTTAAGTGACAGGTAAATTTCATGTGCAGTTATATAATAATCTTGGGAGATGCAAACCAAGCAATGATGCTCAGAGCTGCTGTAGTCCAAGACTCTTAGGGGCCAATGCAGACAGGCTCGTAGTAGAGCCTCAGGTGGATGTCCGAGCACATGACTTCTATTGCAAGCATGATAAAAGATCCTGTTGTTTTGAATTTGCTGTTTCAGCCGGAGAGAACTTTGTGCTCTGAGATCAGATGAAACTTGAAATTCTGTCTTTGAATGTGGTAAGATCAACAAGAATTTGTCAATGTAGACTAGTTTTGCTGCTTCAGTGGCTAGGAGGCTGTCATAAATTTTTTTCCGTTTAACTTCTTTGATTGGCGGGTGGGTGAATGGGGTGTGAGTTTTCCTATGTCTGGTTGAGGTAGTTTGGATGAGTCGGTTGTTCAGTTAGGTTGGGCTGTCTCCGTTTATAGTTTTAAACAGTATGCAGTAGAATTGTATCCTATATAATAATACCCTTAGTGTGCATGCGCACTTCAATCTTCGTGGCTTTGTGCGTCCATAGCCGGCAGAGAAATGTTGGAGAGTGCGGAGCATGCGCGTTTGATGCGTGCGCACGTAGGGAGCGTGTGCGGTGCGTGTGCACGTTCAGAGCTGAGGAGGAGGTTTTCTGTTTCATGCTCCTCCTCCGCAAAAGGTCCTCATGATGGACTCGTCGGCCTATGCTTGGGGGGCTCATCTGGACAGTCTTTGCACTCAGGGTCTTTGGTCCAGTGCCGATCGCCTTTGTCACATCAATCTGCTGGAGCTTTGGGCGATTTTCCTCGCCCTGAAAGCTATTTGTCACCTGCTTCGCGACCGGGTAGTGCTGATCCGCACGGACAACCAGGTCGCCATGTATTATATCAACAAACAGGGGGGCATGGGGTCCCTATCCCTGTGCCGAGAGGCGATACGGTTCTGGGAATGGGCCATCCGCCACAACATGTTCCTTCATGCGTTCTACATTCAGGGCCAGCACAATTGTCTGGCGGACAGGTTGAGTCATCTTCTGCAGCCTTACGAGTGGTCCATCCATTCCGTGACTCTGTGTCAGGTGTTTGCTCGTTGGGGGACTCCGGATGTCGATCTGTTCGCGTCCCCCCTCAATCACAAGTTGCCCCGCTTGTGCTCCAGGGTTTACACCCCTCTCAGACTCGAGGCGGATGCTTTTCTACTGGATTGGATGGGCCTGTCTTTGACCCGGGGGCTGCTGCGGGAGCGGACTGCTGGGCGCGAAGGACCACTGCTCTGACCCAGCAGCGGCTGTTCTTATGAAACAAAGTGCATGCAAACTTTATGGCATGGCAAAACCTGCTGCAAATATGTGTGTGTGTGTGGGGGGGTGGGGTGCTGGACGCATGCTCACAAGGTATCGTGGTAAATGCGGTTTTTTGTGCGCATGTCCAAACAAAAATCAAAAATGTCAACTGACATCAGCACTTGTTCTGCGCCTAAATAAGAGCATAAAAATTATTTGTATATAAGCATAGAACAACCAAGTCCTGATGTCCGTTTTTACTTTGAGTTCTCTTCTGACACACATTTAGTTACTTTCCTTTAAGCCCTACAGGGGCTTCCTCCTTCTTACAAAACAAGACAAAACTGGCAGTTAAATCTGAAAGATTGATGAGAACCTCTCTACTAAATCTTCCACTGTGTCTTCTATATGAGTTAATACCTGGGCACGGTTCACAGTCATAAGCGCATGAGAGAAACGCGCGCCAACATTTGAGAGCGGACAATCGAGCGCAAGACTTCAGCGTGCCGCTCTAAAAGCTTATTTTAAAGGGTGCTGCCGTTGGGTGTCGTTTTGGGGGGGGTTGTAACCCCCCCATTATAGAGAAAACTTAACTTTTCCCCGAAAAAATAGGTAAAAAGTTAAGTTTTCTGTAGAATGTGGGGGGGATACACCCCCCACAACCCTCCAACACGGCAGCGCGAACAGTATTAAGTAAAGTGGGAGCCCTTTAAAATAAGCTTTTAGAGCGGCGCACTGAAGTCGTGTGCTCAATTGTCCGCTCTCAAATGTCGGCGCGCGTTTTGTCTCATGTGCTTTTGTCCCGTCACCCCTAGGCACAAGTCTTCTCTGCATCGCTCCATGCGTTCAACCCATGGTAACCCCGTGGCTAACCCCCATGTTTGTTTTCTGCATCGGCCCCTCAGTGTGCCTTTGCGTTCACCTCAATTACCTTTTTTAATGCACAGAATACACTGAAATGGGTACATAAAAGCATTAGAAAATGTTTTTGGAGTCTGAGCTCTTTGGAAGTTTGATCCTGAGAGGGGCAAAGGTCAAGGAATGCTGAACAGAGAGAGAGGTTTCCTTTTGGTTAAAGATAAGAGGACCTTTTAAAGATCACTCCCAGCCACTCGCACCTTATCCCCTGCCAATCCCTATCCAGCTCACCTCCCTGCACTCTCCTAACAATGCAGTATAACTTTACAGTTTAAAAGCTGGCTGACCCCTACTTCAACCCTGAAGGAAAACAAGAACTATTATTAAAGTGATGTTTCTAGTTATTTGTCTTTCCAAGGCCTAATTTAGGACACCTTTGTGATATATTTTTTCTTAAATCAAATATTTAAAATTCTTTCACAGCAACAACAACAAAAACACAAGAAAGCTGCTAAGCTCAAAAGTGCCTCATTCTGAACCTTGGAAGAAACTCCCACTTCCAGTCTCCACCAAAAAAAGAATGCCTTGGTGCAAATTCAGTTTTAGAGGGAGGGTGATTTCTAACACATTCCTTTAGGACAGAATTAATTTTTGCCAGTATGCCCTCACAGAAACTGTAAATGAGGGGAGAGCTACTTAAGTGGTTGCATATGAAGGTGCCAGGTTGCCACCTGCCCAGGTTCCAATATAACTCATTATCAAAGGAATAGGAGGAATCTGTGGGGTTGAAACAGAAAGAAAAAACCCCTTTTCCACATCTGCGCTCTGTTCGCTCTGATTAACAGTGCTTCTGTCTCTAATGTCATCATAGGCTGTCTGTTCAGATGGCAGACAATGGAATGGATGCTTCTGACTCAGGAGGTTTCAGACAGAAATTCTGGGCTAGATGCACAAAAGTCTCCAATCGTTGCTAAACCGGTTTGACCAGTTCAGCGACTGATCGTATTTGCTGACCCGATGTACAAATCGGCTCACCGCGTGGTTTTCCGTATGATTGCTCATTCTTCAATTCTGCCATACAAATGAGGGCATTAATATTAAAACCAGCCATCTGACTGGTAGAATTGGATCAGAAAAGCCGACAGGTCTGCCTGTATTTTTTTCTATTTTTATTTTCCATGGGCACATGTGCCCATTAAAAAAAAAATATATATGGCCTGCAGTGCCGGCTCCCCTGCATCCCCAACGACCCTGATACCAAAAAAGGCAAAAGGGAATGCCCACTACCTCCTGCTGTGGCTTCTCCCCCCCCCCCGCCCAGGTCCCCCCCAACCCTGGTACTAAAAGAGGCAGGAGGGATGCCCATTCTCCTGCCACCGGATGCCTCCGCTCCCCCGTAACTTGAAATGAGTTGACAGCAGGAAGGATGTTGAGTCCCTTCTGCTCTTCAGGCCCGCCATAGTAAAATGGCGGAGTGGCCTTAGGCATTTGAGCCAATTAGGGCCTTAGGGTTTCTGCGGCAGGAGAGACTGGGCATCACTCCTACTGATCCTTATTTGGGGGCGGGTGTGGGTTCGGGAGGTTCGACCAGACTGGGGCCGGCAGCAGGAGGGAATGGGCATCCCTCCTGCCAATCTTCAATGGGGGGGTCAGTTCGGGAGGAGTGTTGGGGTTCAGAAGGGCTGGGGGGCCAGTGGAAGGAGGGAGTGGGCATCCCTCCTGCCAATCGCAGTGTCAGCAGGGGAGGGGGCTTTTTTCTTCTTTTTTTATGGGGCCATTAAGTAAAGCCCCAACAGCTGAGTGACAGGAGGCTGCTTTGGGGCTTCCCCTGCCATTCGGCTGTTCTGGCTTCCCCAAACCGGTTCTGCACATGTGTCCAAGTTGCTCTGAGTGACTGGTCAGTCAGGATTATGGCGAACCTCTGTGCAAATCATTTGCTTGGAAACTTGTTGAAACATCGATCGGCCAACAGCGACTCACATGGTTTTAGTGACCATGTTTAGTGAATCTGCCCTGACAGTACTCACCCCACAGAATTATATGGTTTCCTACCAATTGTCTTTGATCTGCTTGCTCTGTGTGGTTTACACAATCCAAATAGTTTACACATTTTATTCAGGTATTTATTTTGTACCAGGGGCAATGAAGTGTTAAGTAACTTGCCCAGAGTTGCAAAGAGCTGCAGTGGGAATCAAACTCACAACCTCAGGGTGTTGAGTCAGCTGCTCTAACCACTGGGCCACACTTCCATGTGTGGAAAAAATTAAGGGGTCGATACTCAATGTGATTTAACCAGCAGGAAATGGCTCCTGGACAGCTAACTTGCCTGTTCAGGGCTAACCGCTCATTTTCAGCGACACTTACTGTATTTTTGCTCCATAAGACTCACCTGACCATAAGACGCACCCTAGATTTAGAGGAGGAAAAACCAAGAAAAAAATATTCTGAACAAAATTGTGCCTCTGAACCCAGCCCCCTAGAAATATACTGCAGCAGACAGATTTTGATCACTAAACTGAAATCCTACTTTTGTTGTCTGGTGATTTCTGGTTGCACTAGATCGTTTGTTCTTTCTTTCGTTCTTTCTTTACTTCCTCAGGCCCAACAATTGTCTCTTTCTAATCCCTCCCTCCCTCCTTCCTTCCTATGTTGCAAGTTCATGCCCCCTCCCCCTCACTGCCTTCCAACCTTTGTCCTTCCTCCCTCCCGCACTGAAGCCTGCCTGCCTTCCTCCCTGCTGCGCCGATTCCTCCTCCCTGGTCCGCCGCTCACCCACTGTTGCTGCAACTCCACGAAGAGTGTGCAAATGGTTAGTGCCTAACAAAAACAGCTATTTTGGGGCATTCTGGAGAAGGAGCCCCCATTTGGCCAGTTAAGTGCTGCTACTAGGATCTTAAAAACCAAAAACTGTGGATACAGATGTTCTGGAATTGATTTATTGTACGCTGTCATATAAAATCATAAAAATACAATGATAAAAATCCAAAAGGGCCCTACACAGTCCGTGTTTCGGTGAACACACCTTCCTCAGGGGTCTAATGGTTTGCAAATGCACATATAAGGAATTGGACTGAAAACAGTCTATGATCTTTAACCATATGAGCAAAGAACACCGTAGACAAGCGTTTTTAATGCTACTTTAGCTTGTCTACCATGTTCGATTATAGACTGTTTTCAGTCCAATTCTTTATATGTGCGTTTGCAAACCATTGGACCCCTTAGGAAGGCATGTTCGCCGAAACACGGATCGTGTAGGGTCCGTTTGGATTTTTATCATTGTACTTTTTATCATTGTATTTTTATGGTTTTATATGACAGCGTACAATAAATCAATTCCAGAACATCTGTATCCACAGTTTTTTGTTTTTATCGGTGGATTGTTTTCACTGTGGATCATTGGGTCTTCTTTTTCTTTGTTGTGCTACTAGGACCTTAACCAACTAGGTTAACTGCATAAATAGGACTGACCTTTATGTAAGTCTATCTTACTCCGCCCCCCTCTCTCCTTTACAAAGCTGCATGGCAAAAGCCCCCAAAGTCCTTTAAATCCCTATGGGCTTCAGGGCAGTTAACTCAGCGACAGCCGCTAGTGTGGCTTTGTAAAAGGGGGAGTTTATGCTGTAACCCTATAGCCAGTTAAGTGCTATGGGTTATTGTGCTATGTGTTATCTGGCTCCACAAACATGGAAATTCAATGGCAGTACCCGGACATAACCCTGCATTGACTTTCTAGGTTCAGCGCCAGCAGCAGTCAGCAAAATGCTGATCACTGCCAGCTGAATACTGAACCCCAATTTTATGCAAAAGTAGTTGCTTGAACATAAGAACATAAGCAATGCCTCTGCTGGGTGAGACCTGAGGTCCATCTTGCCCAGCAGTCCGCTCACGCGGCGGCCCAACAGGTCCAGGACCTGAGCAGTAATCCTCTATTTATACCCTTCTATTCCCTTTTCCAGCAGGAAAATATCCAATCCTCTCTTAAATCCCAGTACTGTATTCTGCCCTATAACGTCCTCTGGAAGCGCATTCCAAGTGTCCACCACACGTTGGGTAAAGAAGAACTTCCTGGCATTTGTATTGAATCTGTCCCCTTTCAACTTTTCCGAATGCCCTCTTGTTCTTATATTTTTTGAAAGTTTGAAGAATCTGTCCCTCTCTACTCTTTCTATGCCCCTCATGATCTTATAAGTCTGTAGGTTAAGGAAGACCACCAATGCCAGTCAAAATGGGGCCTTTGAATAAGTATATATGCACATGCCTTCCTTCCACTCTTCTCTCATGTTGATTTTACTGTTAGACTAGAAACTTGCAGACATAAAAAGATCAAGAGATGTCCCAACCAAACATCCAATCTAGTAAAAAAAAAAAGGGACAGATAGATTATTTCATTTCTGAGCCGAGTCAAACACTATTCTGAGCCGAGTCAAACACTTTTCATATAATAGATGAAATATATATGCAAGTAATTTATCACATTACAAAATTGTAATTATACTAATATTATTTAAATGAACAAAGGAAACTTATCGTGTGCGCACACAGGTTTGTGGCTGCTGTGAAAATTCCACATCCCACACAGTGCTGGGCAGCACTTTGTTGTTGCCATGAATCAAATCCGTTTTTCAGTAGTATGAAATTAAATGTTTTTTTTCTCTAGTGTTTTCCTCTGTTCTCTGCAGCTACTGCTCTCTCCCTGGTTGCTCTCTATAAGCACCTCCCACTCACCCTGCTGACACCTGGGGCTGATCACTTTTTAACACTCCCCCCCATTTGAAATATTGATTGACTCACACACAAGGGTGAACCTAGGAAAAAGCCGCATCTTAAACACTGCAGTGAACACTACCTCACAGAGCCATCAATACACTCATTGTAAAACTAAACAAGCCAGATCAGTACAGATTGAACCTGCACAGTTGGTTCAATCTGTACTGAAAACCATGTCTTTTTCATACACACAGAACATAAGATACACCCTCGCCCAGTATGGAACCAATAATCACAAATTGAAAGTAGAAATATATAGACAAAAGCTAAACTGAACTGCCAAGAAGCCAGACTTTGCATACCATGCAACACCACAGAAGCAATGATAATATTGTGCAAAATATAAATGTAAAGATATTCGATGTAAATTTTGGGAAAAAAAAACCCTGGTAAATACCAATCATCATTTTACAAATTAACAGATATAAAACAAAAATGGAAAATAAGATAATACCAATTTATTGGACTAATACATTTTTCAGTTAGCTTTCAGAGGTGAAAACTTCATTTATAAGATCCACATACCCCCACCCCCCCCACCAGGGGATCTCTCTCCTCTTTCCCTTCCCTTCCCACCCATGGTCTGGCATTTCCCCCTCTTCCCCCATGGTCTTGACATCCTACTGTCTCATCTTCCTTCATTTCATTTCATTTCACTTCTCTTCTCTTCCCTATCCTTTCTTCAACTCCCTCCCCCAGTTGAATGTATGTCTCTCTCTCTTCCCTCTCCTCCCTGCAGGCAGTGCAATTTACAGTCTTCAGCCACCAGCAACATCAGTGAGCTAAACATGCTGCCTTTGGTGGCCCTGGAAGTTTTCCATCTGCTTCAGCTTCCTGTTCTCACAGAGGATTGGATTGGATTTAATTTACTTAATATACCACTTGTACAAAGGCAGGATGCTGAAGCAGATGGAAAGCTTCCAGGTTGCCAAAGGCAGGTTGTTAAGATTATAAGCTCATTCGAGCAGGAACTATCTCATTTGTGACTCCGTACACTGCTGCATGCATTTGGTAGTGCTCTAGAAATAATTTAGTAGTACTACTACTACTATTAATTATTTCTATAGTGCTACCAGACACACGCAGCACTGTACAGAGTCACAAAGTACGAAAACAGTCCCTGCTCGAAAGAGCTTACAATCTAAACAGGCAAGACAGAGAAACAGGATGCCATGGATACAGTTAAGGGGAACAGTTAATCAGCTGGCTGGGTTGGAGGGCAGAGGAATAGAGTTAAGGATTGAAAGCTATATCAAAAAGCTGGGTTTTCAGTCTGCTTTTAAACAAGGGAAGGGGCTTGACGGACAACTTGACAGGCATAGGGGGCAGCTAGATGAAAGGAACAAAGTCTGGAATTGGCAGTGGAAAAGAAGGGTAACGTTAAGAGTGACTTATCTGAGGAACGGAGTTCTCTGGGAGGTGTATAAGGAGAGAGAAGCGAGGAGAGATTTTGAGGGGCAGCAGAATGAACACGCTTGTAGGTCAGCAATAAGATCTTGAACTGTATACGATGGCAGATAGGGAGCCAGTGAAATGACTTAAGGAGAGGGGTAACATGAGCGTAGCGAGTTTGGTGGAAGATGAGTCGTGCACTAGAGTTTTGCCCAGATTGAAAGGGGGAGAAGAGACACTGAGGGATACCAGTTAGGAGTAGATTGCAGTAATCTAAGCATGAGGTTACGAGAGCTTGGACAAAGGTCCAGGTAGTGTGCTCAGAGAGGAAGGGTCAAATTTTGGTGATATTGAAGAGATAGAAGCGACAGGTCTTAGCAGCATGTTGGATATATGTAGAAAATGAAAGGTCAGAATCGAAGATGACTCCAAGGTTGCGAGCAGAGGAGACTGGAACAATGACAGTGTTATTTACAGAAATGGAGAAAGGAGGAGGAGGAGCAGAGGATTTAGGAGGAAAGAGGAGCAACTCAGTCTTGTACATATTTAGTTTCAGATGACGGCAGGACATCCAGGCAGCAATGTCAGCCAAACAAGCAGAGACTTTTTCTTGGACTTTAGGTGAAATTTCAGGTGTAGAGAGGTAGATCTAGGCGTCATCAGCATATAGGTGATACGGGAAGCCATGGGGAGGAGATCAGGGCACCGAGGGAAGAGGTGTAGAGAGAAAAGAGAAGAGGTCCTAAGACCATAGTAGTAGTAGTGTTTAGCTCTTTGACACTAGCGACAATCAAAGATTTTAAGCTGCAGCATGGCAGATCTAGAGGATCCGCCAAATCCAACTTGTACATCGAGCCCTGCAGCATGGGGAACCCCGGCTACAAAACTGGAATGCCCTCTTATGGTTTGCACTTGGAGCAGGGCAGACTGCCCCACCCTGGGCACCCTGGCCACTGCCTCTCAGCCTTCCTCCTTTGTTTAGCTGCTGCCCCACTTGAACTAATCTTTCCCCCCTCATCCCTGTCATGGGCAGCTCTATAATCTGAGCACCCACATTGATGTGTATATGTGTGTGACTGCATGGGGAGTGAGTGAGGAGGTATGTTTGAGAGGGTAGGTAAGTCGCCCCTTTTTCTCCTTCCCCTTTTTACTTCCTCTCTTTCCTTTTGTCTGCTCACACCCTCCTTTGCTCCCTTGCCCTTTCTTTCTTTTCCCTCTATTCTGTCTCCTCTCATCTTTGTTACCCCTCTCCTGCCCTTAATTTCCAACCAAAACCCAGATTCAGCTATTTTACACTCAATTCCAAGCTCAATCACTCATTCTCCTCCCCCCCCTCGTATTTCTCATTCTGACCTGTTCCAGTATAATTCCTTCTCTTTCCCACTTCTTCAGGCTCAGATTTGCAGATTCATCATCCCTCTTTCAAAAATGTTCATTCTGTTCTCTCACCCCCCACTTACCTGTTAGATATATCCATGCTCTGAATCCAACCACTGGCTGACACTCATTCTTTCTCTTTCTCCCTAGGCTCACTACATCATTTTGTTCTCCCTACCATTCAGCATCATCCATTGTCCCCTTAAATCCTTCTCCTACTAATCACCCTTCCTTTCTGAACCCCAGGAAAGAGACTTGGGAGTACTAGTTGACAAGTCGATGAAGCCGTCTGCGCAATGCGCAGCAGCAGCGAAAAGAGCAAACAGAATGCTTGGAATGATTAAGAAGGGGATCATGAACAGATCGGAAAAGGTTATCATGCCGTTGTACCGGGCCATGGTACGCCCTCACCTGGAATACTGCATCCAGCACTGGTCGCCCTAATTGAAGAAGGACACGGTACTACTCGAAAGGGTACAGAGAAGAGCGACTAAAATGGTTAAGGGGCTGGAGGAGTTGCCGTACAGTGAGAGATTAGAGAAACTGGGCCTCTTCTCCCTTGAAAAGAGGAGACTGAGAAGGGGACATGATTGAAACCTTCAAGATAGACTTAGTAGATAAAGACAGGTTGTTCACCCTCTCCAAGGCAGGGAGAACGAGAGGGCACTCTCTAAAGTTGAAAGGGGATAGATTCCGTACAAATGTAAGGAAGTTCTTTTTCACCCAGGGAGTGGTTTAAAACTGGAATGCTCTTCCTGAAGCTGTCATAAGGGAAAACACCCTCCAGGGATTCAAGACAAAGTTAGTCAAGTTCCTGTGGAACTAGAACGTATGCAGGTAGGGCTAGTCTCGGTTAGTGCACTGGTCTTTGACCTGGGGGCCACCGCGGGAGCGGACTCCTGGGCACAATGGACCTCTGATCTGACCCAGCAGCGGCAATTCTTATGTTCTTATGTTCTTTTCTCTCTAAAAATGCTACCTTTCACTTTGTAGCTCAAGTCTGTGGTACCGAAGGACTGCCCTCTGAGAGCAGGTGAGAAAGACTAGCAACCTGCTTCACACAGGAATTTATATCTAAGCCTGAAATAACATTTGTGGAGGGGGAAGGAGCCATCACTTCCCCTCCCCTTTCCCCAGTGTCTCCTTGATGTATCTCCTTCACCAAGATAAATCAGTTATTTTCTATTCCCCCCTCTTCAGATGCTGCTGTGAGGTGGCAAAAAAAGACAGAAAAGGCAAACTTTTTCTTCAGAAATTGCAAGTTACCCAGTTCTGGTTTTGAACTGACGTCCCAAAGCAGTATGAGATGAGTAGTATCTGATCCTGCCCATTGAAATCATATTCAGCAAGTTCCATAATGCACTGGAATGGGATGGTCAGAAATCTAGGACTATCACAAAATTTCCAGCCTGGAACTGGGTAACTTGGTATCACTGTTTCTCCTGCCTTATCTCATGCTGCTATAAGTAGATTGGCCTCCGCGTGTGCTGGTCACCGGACTGGATGGACCAAAGGTCTGATTCGGTGAAACTCAAATACAAAAAATGTGCACAAATTATCGTATCAATAAACAAAACTTAAACTAGCCACCAAAATGATAAGCTTTAAAAGAGGTGTTAAAGCAGTTCCGCATAAGTTCCTCAGAATGCCACACGATTTTAACGTATGGTAGCTGTCCTCATAGGAACCTTTATAGTATGCGATTTTCTCATTCAATATATTATTTTCTTTTCTTTTTCTTTTCATAAGTTATAAAGTTATAAAGTGCTTGTGCTTAATAATATAATATAATAGTAGCAAGTGTAGCTATTACTTAGCTTTTTTTTATAAAGACTGGGTCTGGCTCAATCCCCACCGACGCGTTTCATTATTTCATCAGGGTCGGGGAAGGAGAACGCAGAACAGTATATTGTCTTAGCGAAATGCTAAATCCATGGTTTAGCTCCATGACTTCCGGCTCACTAACCATGGATTTAGCATTTCGCTAAGACAATATACTGTTCTGCGTTCTCCTTCCCCGACCCTGATGAAATAATGAAACGCGTCGGTGGGGATTGATTCGGTGAAGGCATTTCTTATGTTTAAGTACTAGACCACTGAGAAATGCCCAGGTAAGGGGCATACATTGGAGGGGTCACAGAAATTAATGCTGGAGGTCACCACTGTGTGTTTTGCAACTCCAGTCACATGACAAAGCAAACGAGGGCTGTATGCAAAGCAGATCAAGAAGAAGCCCATGGAAAGTTTGTGAGGGTTTGTTGTGTAAAAATTAACCTCTCGATGCCAGCTGTATTTGGGAGGGGGTGTTTTTGCTGTGCCAACTTGTGACCTCCAAAAAAGAATTTTGTGACCCCAGTTTGGGAACTGCTGCTTTAAACGATCTGTAGAGAATTATCCTCGTGTGTCTTTCTGTCCCTGTGTAAAAATTAGTATTTATAAAAGTTATACCAGGATTATTAAACTATTTATACAGTTTCCAAAAGTAATAGTATTAAGTTTTGAAATAATTTGTGACAGAAAGATTTTGGAAAATAAATGTGAGCCAATGAGATTTGTCAACCCCTGCCCCTCTTCCCTCCCTCCCTCCCTCCCCCCCAAAAAATAAAGCTGGATATTTTCAGAATTGGCTAATTGACTGCATGTGGATTTATTACTCTTTGGCTAATATACTTAACATAGACATATAGCAGGAAGTACATTCAGTTCCCTGAGGAAAAGATGCACGTTTTGAAATATGTTGGGGTGGGGGGGGTTAACTTTTCTTTTGTCCCTGCTCATTGTGAGGAATGAAAGTAATGTTTGTTGGGCAGTGCCCCAGCGTGCTTTGTTTTTTTTGGCTGATGAGCTTTGCTGAGACAGTGTCGATATGTTGCATGTTCTCAGTTCCTCAAAGTTAATTCCAGATCAGAAGTGAGGAATGGTTTCATGCCACACTGTTGCCTCACCAGTGCAAGGCCTGGCAGGTTCTGTTTTGTGTTAGGAGCCTGACAGCTGTTGTATTAAACTTTTGTCTATAAAAGTAATCGGACACGGCTTAGCCATTTAGGGCTTTGAAATGAGAGAATAGTTTGTAGGACAACAGAAAGGATATGTGGCTTTACAAGATATGATCTATATAATGTGAAGAGTTGCAACATAGGAAATTTAGGAATTCATGAACTAGCCCTGGTGTACCAAACAACACAACACATAAACACAAGCAGGATTGTACTGGCTGTTCTAAGGTAAACGACAAGGCTCAGTGGGATTTAAGGAAGTGCATATTCTGCTGGCAATGACCACATTTATTAACATCTTTAGAGGGCCTGTTTTTCAGCTGGTGTGACCACCATTTTAAAGCTGTGTCGCCCCAGTATATAAATTTACACATATGAGTTAATTCAGTGCCGCTGAATATACGTATAGGCAGTGACCACTATCTGGTTTTTGGCAGGCTTATACATTGAACAGATAACATAGGAGAGGATGGAAAATGCCTAATCTCTGCTTTCTTTTTGAATGTTTGCAAATGTGCTATTCTGTACATTTTGTCTTGTTATTGCAGATACATACATTTGCTTCTTATAGAAATGTTTTCTTTAAATGAAACATATTGAAACCTAAACAGATGACGTATCTTTTTAGACCTGGATTCTCTTAACTGGCGCTGTTGTCGGCAGCCGCCTTAAAAGCTGCTGCCAATCGCCTGTCAATCACATGACGGTGCTAGTTCCAGAATCGCACCTCCACCAAAGGTAGCCACTGGAAATGTAGGTCAGGGTTTTTCAGGTGTTTTAGGCGCTTTAGGCCACCTAATGCCACGTTTGCATTAGCCACACCCATATTGGCATTGGGTGGTCTAAAGTGCCTATGGAGGCGTGATTCTGCTGCCAATTTTTTAGGCGCCAATGGCCGCCTTGAAACTCAGTTAAAAATGTACTTTAAACAGTATATTTTTTTCTGACTTGGGTACCTACCAGCGCTTAAAATACTGGCACTGTTTAGAGAATCCGGGCCTTAGTGAATGAATATTGCTGCTAACAGAGTAAATCTATACAGTAGATTCTAGGTTAACTGGAACTCAAACAACCAACAAAAAAAAAATCAAAGAAATACTGTAATATTTAAAAAAAAAAAAAAAATTTAAATGTCCTCCAGAAATTGATTTTATCTTAAGTGTAGATTTGGTGCGCCACACCTGAGTACGCCCACATGTCCGGTAGTTTGTCTGGAACAGTTTATGGTATGGCATAGTATGGGGTATAGCAGTGTATCGCAAACGGTGTGCCTTGTGAGATTCCAAGTGTGCTGCGGTTCACAGAGGAGGAAGAGAAGCGCCGGCCAGCTGACTTGCCTCTCGCCGCGTATCTCCCTGGACTCCTGCCTTCCACGTCTTCTCTGCACCCTGGAACAGCAACGGAAGCTGTGTGCTTTTAACTTGGCCACAGAGCTGCCGCGAGGATTAATTTAGATGTGGTTTTCATCAACAGCATCGGGGCCTTTGCTAGGCCGGCCCATTTCAATGATGCGACTTCTTCTTTCCTCTTACAGTATATGCCATCATGCTATCTAAATGCTATTCTGCAAATACTCACCTAGCTTCCGTCAGCCATTGAGCTGGTGTAAGTGTGAGCATTAAGGCCCTGATTCTACAAAGTGCGTCCCGATTTTAGGCAGCTGTAGGCGTCCTACAGCTGTCTAATCAGCCAATCGAGATGCACGTTTTAAAAAAAAATGCTCCCCAGGAAGGCCGCCTATATTGAAGGCGCCTCCGGGAGCCTAGGGAGGCCCGCAAGACGCCTAAGCTCGCCTAAGGGCCTTAGGCGGGCCTTAGGCGAACCTAGGCGGCCCTAAGCGTCTCCCTAGTAGAGGAAGAGACGCTTACAATGTAGGCTAACAAAATGCTGGTCTACATTGTAAGTAGACGCGGCCGCTATACTTATTGCGGCAAGGGATCTCTCTGCCGCTATAAGTATAGTGGGCCGCGGCCGCCTGTCCGATTGCCGGCAGGAGGGTGCCCAAACCCTCCTGCCAGAAGATGCCCCCTGACACTACCGACCGCCCCCCCCCCGACACTACCGACCGCCCCCCCCCGACACTACCGATCGCTGGCAGTAGGGTGCCCAATCCCTCCTGCCCGAAGATGCACCCTCCCCCCCGTGCTAACAGCCCCCAAACCTCCACCCCACCAAACTAACCTTTTCTTTTGGCCAGACGGGTATTGCCCGTCCAGCCTGCAGGCACGCCTCGTCGAAATGAGGCGGGCCCGTCCCTTCCCGGCCCATCCCGCCGAAGCCTAAGGCCTGATTGGCCCAGGCTCTAGAAGCCTGGACCAATCAGGCCTTAGGCATAGCGGGTCCGCCCATCCCCACTTAATCTAAGGCCTGATTGGCTCAGGCTCTAGGCGCCTCAACTCAGCCCCTCAACGAAAATGTTAAATAGGATGGGGCCCAAGACCGAGCCATGCAGCACTCCACTAATCACCTCCGACGTTTCGGAGAGAGTACCGTTCACCACCACCCTCTGAAGTATACCTCCAAGCCAGTCCTTAACCCATGCAGTTAATGTTTCACCTAATCCCATCGAACTCATCTTGCTCAATAACCTGCGGTATGGGACGCTATCAAATGCGTTACTGAAGTCCAAGTACACGACGTCCAGGGACTCTCCCATATCCAGCTTTCTTGTTACCCAGTCAAAGAAGCTGATTAGATTGGATTGGCAGGATCTTCCCTTTGTAAATCATGTTGGTGGGGATCTCTTAGATTCTCCTCATTCAGGATTGTATCCAATTTGTATTTGATTAGCGTTTCCATGAGTTTACTCATTATCGATGTGAGACTCACCGGTCTGTAATGCGCAGCCTCCGTCCTGCATCCCTTTTTGTGGAGTGGAATGACGTTAGCCGTTTTCCAGTCCAACGGGACTCTTCCTGTACTCAGGGAAAGATTGAAGAGCGCGGATAACGGTTCCGCCAGGATGTCACTCAACTCCCTAAGCACCCTGGGGTGTAGTTTGTCTGTTCCCATGGCTTTGTTCACTTTGAGTCTTGATAGCTCATAGTAGACACTGCTGGGCATAAACTCGAAATTTCAAAACGGATCTTCTGAGCTTACACTTGTCTGCAACTGTGGGCCAGATCCCGGCACCTCGCAGGTGAAGACTGAGCAGAAGTATTTATTTAATAGATCGGCTTTATCGGAGTCCGATTGTACATAATTCCCGTCTGGTTTCCTAAGGCGTACTATCCCATCTGTGTTTCTTTTTCTGTCACTAATATACCTGAAGAAGGATTTATCGCCCTTCTTAATGTTCTTTGCTAGATTCTCTTCCATTCGGAGTTTGGCCTCTTTGATTGCTGTTTTGATAGCCTTAGACTTGGCCAGATAGTCTTCCTTAGTCTCCCGTTTTCCTGATTGTTTGCAGGAGATAAATGCTCTTTTCTTCTTTTTTATGAGGTCTGAGATCTCCGCAGAGAACCACTTAGGTTTATTGTTTCTTCGCCATTTACTTACTGTTTTTATATAGCGGTTGGTTGCTTCGTGTAGGGTTGATTTCTGAGTTGACCACATTACCTGTACATTATCTGTTTCGACTTGGTTTTGCAGCGCCCAATGGACAAAATCTCCCATGCTTTTGAAGTTAGTGCCCTTAAAGTTGAGGACCTTTGTTGATGTGTTTGATCTAGTGAAACTTTTCCTGAGGTTGAACCATACCATGTTGTGGTCACTGGAGGCCAACGTATCGCCTACCAAAACCTCTGACACTTTCTCCGTTGGTGAGTATCAGGTCCAGTATCGCCTGATCCCTAGTGGGCTATAATACCATTTGTTTGAGTCGTGCTCCCTTTATGGAGGTTAATAGCCTTCTGCTGCCACTGGTCGTAGCGGAAAGTTTGTTCCAATCTGCATCAGGCATATTGAAGTCCCCCTAACACTGTGTCTCCATGCAAAGTGATGTTGTACTTATAGTAGTTGTGTGTTTTTGATATTGTATTTTTTAACTGAAATGTCTCAGTTTCTCTGTTGTGAACCGCCTAGAACTGCTGGTGGGGTGGTATACAAGAAAATCAATTATTATTATTATTAAATTATTATTTCCTCCTAAGGTGGTTTCAGCTTTTCTTTCTTTTTTTTTAAATTCTTTATTCATTTTCAAACTTACAATAAGTGTGACAATATGTCCAAACAAATTAACAATAAATATATCACTTAATAATCATCAATGGTATAAATGATATGCTCTTATCTCCCTCCCTTCCTACCCTTTCCTATTATATAATCAATACCTTATACAATAAGTAACAATAAAATTACCCCCTCCCCCTCTCACAATTGAACTTGTAAATTTAAGGGAAAAAATGTCATCTAATTAGTACAATACTTTGTTAATGGCTCCCACACATCTTGAAATTTCCTGAAACATCCCCGTTGTATTGCAATAAATCTCTCCATTTTATAAATATGACATAAGGAATTCCACCAAAAATTATAATTTAATCTACTCCAATTTTTCCAATTATACATAATTTGTTGAATGGCAACCCCAGTCATTATAAGTAATCATTTGTTATTGTTTGTATTAATCTGACTTTTTGCTCTCATTGCCATACCAAACAGCACAGTATCATATGATAATACCACTGGGTTGTCTAATAAACAATTAATTTGGTTCCAAATTGATTTCTAAAAATTCATAATAAATGGACAATAGAGTAATAAATGATCTTTTTTTAAAAAATTCTTTATTCATTTTCAAACTTACAATAAGTGTGACATATGTTCAAACAAATTAACAATAAATACATCACTTAATAATCATCATTGGTACAAAACATAAACTCTTATCACGCCCCCTTCCCACCCTTTCCTACCATATAATCAAATATCTTATAGAATATGTAATAGTAAAATAACCCCCCCTCCCCCCTCACTATTGAACTTGTAAATTTAAGGGAAACAATTTCATCTAAACAGTACAATATTTTGTTAATGGCTCCCACACATGTTGAAATTTCCTGAAACATCCCCGCTGTATTGCAATAAATCTCTCCATTTTATAAACATGACATAAATATTCCACCAGAAATTATAATTTAATCTACTCCAATCTTTCCAATTATACGTAATTTGTTGAATGGCAACACCAGTCATTATGAATAATAATTTATTATTGTTTGTAGAAATCTGACTTTTTGCTCTCATTGCCATACCAACTAGCACAGTATCATTTGATAATGCCACTGGGTTATCTAATAAACAATTAATTTGGTCCCAAATTGATTTCCAGAAATTCATAATAAATGGGCAATAGAATAATAAATTATCTAAAGTCCCTGCTTCTAGATGACAGTGCCAACATTTATTAGACATAGAGCTATCCAATTTTTGTAACCGAACAGGGGTCCATAACGCTATATGTAACAGAAAAAACCAAGTTTGTTTCATAGATACCGACACTGTACATCTCATCCTCCAAGACCAAATTCGTGGCCATTGAGATTCAGTAATTTGATGCTTAATCTCAATGCTCCAAATGTCTCTCAGACCAGTGTTTGGTTTCTTTTTAATAAATCCAGTCAGCAATTTATACCACTGGGCGGCCTGGTGACCCAAGAAGTCCGCCCGAAAGCATAAGAACTCCATACTATATTGATTATTAAGGTTTTTCCAGTCAGGGAATCCTGCCTGAATGGCCTGCTTCAGTTGCAACATCTAAAACTTTCAGATTTATTAAGGCCATATTTATGTTGCAACTGTGAAAATTCAAGCATTTTACCATTAGAGATAACATCATCTAATAAACGTATTCCTGCTATCATCCAATGCTTCCAGGTGAGATTTTCTCCGCTAATTTGAATCTTGGAGTTCAGCCATATAGATTGATTTGTAGATTTGTGAATTGGAATAGTTGTTAAATTACTTGCATAACGCAATGTTTTCCATGTATCAGCTAATATTCTGTTATCTTTACTGTAACTAGGCATTTTGATACTGAGCACATGGCAAAGGCGTAATGGAGACATGAGTTGCCATTCTAGCCACAACCAATCTGGGAGTTTTTCCATGAACTCTGGGAGGACCCAATACATACCCTGGCGCAGAATATAGGCTTGATGATACCTATAAAAATTGGGAAAATTTACCCCTCCCTCTGAAATTGGCCTTTGTAAGATGCCAAGGCCACTCTAGGAGTTTTACCCAGCCAAATACATTTTATAAGAGTGCTATTTAATTTTTTTATAAAAGGACCCTTGAAAATAAACCGGCAACATACCCATCTGATAACAAACCACAGGTAAAATCATCATCTTGATAGTTTGGTCTCTCCCCCACCATGAAAGATGTAAAGAATTCCATTGCTCACACATTTCTGTAACTTTCTGTAATAACGATTTTTCATTTATTTTCATTGTTTCTTCCATCATATTTTTAATCCAAATGCCTAAATACTTTATTCCATCCTCCCTCCAAAGAAAGGGAAATGAATCAAACAAACCTTTTGTACAATGGACATTGAGTGGAAGAATTTCTCATTTACTCCAATTTATCTTGTAACCTGAAAATTTTCCAAATTTCTCAATCACTCAGGATTTCTCAAATAGAGCAATATATCATCTGCGTAAGCCGAGACCTTATATTCCCGATCTCTATGAGGAATACCCTGAATCTCTTTCACTTGCTGAATGGCTATTAACAAGGGTTCCAATACAATATCAAAAAGCCGAGGAGATAAGGGACAGCCTTGTCTAACCCTCCTCTGCAACCTAAAATCGTCTGAAAAATTATTATTAATATACAATTTAGCAACAGGGGAGCTATACAATGTTTGAACCATTTGTATAAATCCTGAACCAATACCAAACCATTCTAACGCTTGATACATGAAGGTCCATTCAACACGATCAAAGGCCTTCTCTGCATCGAGGGATACAGGAAAAGCCGGATCATTTAAGGCTTTTGATAAATTCAACATATGCAAGGCAAGCCTAGTGTTGTTAGAAGAATGTCTTTGAGCAACGAATCCTGTTTGGTGCATTCCGATAATAAAAGGGAGAGCTTTAGCCAAACATATAGCCAAAGTTTTAGCTAAAAGTTTTCCATCTACATTAATTAAAGAAATAGGCCTGTGTGGGATCTTTATTTGGCTTTGGCAAGACTATAGTTAATGATTCCGCCATGGTACCCATAATACAACCTTTAGTTAGTTGAGTCTGATATAAATTTAACAAATATGGTAATAGGGTAATTTGGAATGATTTGTAGAACTCTACTGTAAAACCATCTCCACCTGGAGCGGATGTGGTTTCAGCTTTTCATTTTCTCCAATCTGTCTCTCTTCCTTTTGGGAGGAGGAATATGGATCGAAGTTTCCTTCCTCGCGACTTCTTGATGTGCGGAGAATTCTACTGTGCTATCTTCAGGTCACTAATGACTTTAGTCATTCAGATCCCCCGGGTATGGCGGCATCCAAGGCATCAGTAGCCCAAGAGCTTACAGAGGTGCTTGCTTGTGCCTCTGGGCTGGCGGGGAAGCCATTGACGGCATACTTTCATGATCATGTAACCTGAGGGTTATGAAATGCATTAAAAAGCCCAGAGTTTAGTTAGTGCTGGGGCTAGGGAAAAATGCATTTGCATGTGTTGTATCAGATACTCTGGAGTATTTATGCCAATGTTGTGCTGTAAAATATTAAACCCATATTTAGAGATGTTCTGGGTGGCTAGCAGAGGTGCTGTTAATAGTTTCCTATTGCAGTGCTATTAGTAAAGGTATTGATTGGAATGTTACTATTCCTTCAAGATGACACATGCTGATAGGAAGTTTAATGTTGAAATGTTTTCACAGAACATTGTTTATGGGAATGCTTTTGGTTAAATTCAGTGATTTTGTTTTAAAGCTGAATGCTTTAGATGTTAAAACAGATTCTAAACTGTAATTAGAATGTGTTGAGTCTATGCTGATGCAAGAATGCTTCTGATTGGCTGCACAGGCTTGTTGTGACAGTTGAACAGACTGGATTGGCTAAGAAGAAGGGAAACCGGTTCTGGTTTTCTTCTGTGTGTAAGTGAGAGTAAGTGCGTTAGAAAGTGAGGTATTTGTGCTCATGGGAGCTACTGCAGCCAAAACCTTATATTGTGGCTTTTCGGGAGTAAATTTTCTTTTTTTGTTTTCCCTCTATATAGTAGTTTATCAGGAAGTTAAATATGTGCATAACGATCATCACCTTTGGAAAATGTCCTGTTGCATAAGTTGGGAGGAGATGTATCTGGAGCTGTTTGAGTTCCCTTTATTGTTAATTTTGTGTTATTTCTTTGTGGTTTTGGTTTGGTTGGGGAATGGAATGCCTTGCATTGTTATTGTTGCTGGTCTGGCTGAGAATTTTAAATTTCTGCCTTTTCTCTCCTCATGACGGGGACTGAGAAATATAGCTTTCTGTTTCTTACTTTTGTTTCATCCTTTGGTGGATTTTCTGATTATTGTTTCTTGGAAAGCTAAAAAAAACAACAAAACTGAAGGCATACAGGCAATACAAACAAATTAACACTAGCTGAGATTTCTCTTTCTTTTCTAACTGGCTACTTGTCAGAAATTAAAGGCAATTGTTAAATTACACGATGAACAGAGCTCGTGAAATGCAACATATGCACTCGTACATTGTTGGAGTTTGTCCATGCACAGTGCAGCGCTTGGCCTTTAGTCACGAGGTTAGAAACATGGACGCTCCATTGCAAGATTGCACCATCAAAGAACAACGTGCAGAAGTGTGCTCTCTTTGGACAGAGGGGTGAAACCTTTGGAAATTCACCATCGGATATTGACTCAGTATGGACCTAGTACCATGAATCAATGAAAAGTTTATGAGTGGGTAAAAAAGGTTTAAAGCGGGAAGAACAGGTGTAACCGACGGTGTGTTTAACAAAAATTGGTTCTCAGCAACAACTGGAAAGCCCCCAAAACCGAGCTCAGTAGAACCCATTGTTGGATGCATTCGAACTTGTTTGGAGTTTTCACGGAAGCCACGAATTGAGAAACTATTTACCCAACATCTTTCAGCAAATACTAATCTAGCCGCTATTTTAAGCAGCACAAAGAACTTTTCACAACATAAGAGTTCTGTACTCGAATTTTATATTGCGGTTTGATTAGCATTGTCTCACTGGGAAAGCACTAAAAAAAAAAAAAGAGTTGATATCATGTCACATTAGTGTATGCCAATATGTCGCAGACTTTTTAAACTGCTGGCAGACTAATCTCGGTGCTGTGGCTGGGAGGGCATCCAGAAATACATGGAGGTCCTCCAGCCATGGCCCTGAGCCTCCTATTACCTTCAATGACCACCTCAACTCCTTGATAAAAAAAAATGCTTCTTTAACCTTCATATGCTGAGGAAAGTGAGATCCTGCTTTCATCATTCTCACTTCGCCGTCCCTGTTCAATCCACCATCCTCTCTAGACTGGATTATTGCAACTCCATCTTTATAAGCCTAACTAAGAAAAACCTCTATAGACTTCAGCTAATTCAGAATGCCGCGGCTAAGATCATTTTCGCAAGAGGCAAGTTCGACCACGTCTCTCCACTTCTGTCCAAGCTTCGCTGGCTTCCAGTACATTCCAGAATCCTCTTTAAATGTGCCTGCTTAGCGCTCAAGATCCTACACGGCATCCTTCCTCCCGTTATTCCACTCCTTTGGAACTCCTCAAACCCTAACTCCTCCAGATCCTCCCAAAAACTGAAACTATCATTCCCTTCTACAAAAGGTATATTCCGCGCAGGAAAACTAGGAACATCTCTCCCCTTTAGAATCACAGAACTCTGGAACAACCTCACCTCTCCGCTCAGAAATTCAAACTCCCTCCAACTCTTCCGCAAACACCTGAAAACTTGGCTCTTTTCAAAAATCTAACACCTCCCGATCTCTGGTACCTTGACCCCTCTCTACCCTCTTAGTTCCTTTCCTATTACCCTTCTTTTTCTGGAGTTCCTTTCTATCCTAATTCTGTAAACCGTGCCGAGCTCTACACTTGCGGTATACAAACCTAAGGTTTAGTTTAGTTTAGGATTTCCCCAATGAATATGCATTGAAAGCAGTGCATGCACATAGATCTCATGCATATTCATTGGGGAAATCCTGAAAACCCGACTGGATTGCAGCCCTCAAGGCGGGACTTTGAGATCCCTGCTCTAAGGTATAAATATTCAGGGATTACATTTTCCACTGTAGCTCTTTGCAACTCTGAGCAAGTCACTTACCCAATCCTCCATTGCCCCAGGTACAAAATAAGTACCCATTTATAATATGTAAACCACTTTGATTGTCTGTATATCAGATCCCATCCTCCTTTATTTATTTACACAGGTTTTATATTTTGCATGGGCCATTGCAGTTTACAATAAAATGAAAAATGGGAAGGAAAAAAGGAGTTACAACACGAAAGTGGTGACAAAAAGGAGATAGAAACCTGTACACATGAGTTTAAGCTTTAGGAAAGGCCTTGGTAAAACGATATGCTTTAAGTGTAGCCTTGAATTTTGAGTAGGAGGGTTCTAGATGGAGTTAAGTTGGGAATGAAAAGAGTAGCTGACAGCAGACACACACAATAAGTGTCTTCTAGGTGAGTTGATTGATGGAGGTGGGAGTACAAGTTGACAAGTATTAGCAGAACAGAATGTAACTAAGGGTTAAATAATAAAGAAAATAAAAGTTTCAGAGGAGTTTGAAGACATCTTCAGGTATTGTTCATTTGGTTTTATTTTATTTTAATATTTGGGTTTTTGCATTTGTAGTTCTTGGAATTTCAGACTTTGGATTTCTGCAACAGGTGTGATGACATCATGTAGAAGTCAGCAGTGTTGGTGAGAGTTCTAATACTGCCAAGGAGAGCAGTTGAGAGTTGGGTTGGTTTGTTGGCAGAGACAGGTATCGGTTAATTGACGTCTCTGTTAAATTTGTTTGTAAAGATAAATTTTCATTTTAATAATTGATTTGGTTTAGGAAATTGATATTGGAGTGGAGGTATTTACTTTAGGCTAGCTCGAGTGTGGTGATTTGGAGTTTTTGTTAGTGGAGTAAATTTATTTGTAGTAAAATAAATTTTATTGGAGATATCAGCAAAGTTTTATTATAAAGGATTTGTGTTATGCTGATTTAAGTGAGTTTCAGTGATTTTGAAGCCTGTATACTTAACCAAACTTGTTTTAAACCCTTAAGCTTAAAATTCCAAATAGAATTGAACACTTGTGCTGGCAGGGCTGATATTTATAGATCCAGTAAAGAAATTTTATTAAATTTTAATTAAACCTTGGTTTAAAAAAAATGGATGAGATTAGTTTTAGGGAAATTTCAATTATTCTTTGATTTATTTGGGTAGCTAGTGGTCACAGTGTTTATTGGTTTTTTTTTTTTCACCAAATAGGGATATAGGGTTTTACTTCCTTTGTTGTTTTTAGCTAGGGAGTAGGTATCGTGGAAGAAGCTGTTCTGGGCCAGAAAAGGAAGAAAGGTACCCAACAGATACCAACAGAGAAATAAAAAGACTGGATACTCATCTGTTTTGCTGTGGAAGAAGTCTGTGGAAATCAGTGAAGAAAATTTTGGGACAAGTATTGATAACAAATAACCTATTTTGGGACAAGTATTGATAACAAATAAACTGTTCTTTTAATATTTATTTGTTTTCACTTGTTATTTTTTTGGTGGAGGTTTATTTTAAATGCACATCTGTTTCCTGCCTGCAGAGAGAAACCCTCGGCTATGTTTAAAAGTGAGTCTCTCAGACAGGAACCGGCTTACAAGAAGATATGGCGGAGGGGTATTGCAAATGAGCACATCAGATAGGTAGTTGGGTGCAAAAGGAAAGTATCCCTTGAAGACGGGTCAGGAGCTTAACTTGTATATGTGAGGACAGAGGAAACCAGTGTTTAAGTTGCAGAGAGATGAACATAAGAACACAAGCAGTGCCTCGCTGGGTCAGACCAGAGGTCCCTCACGCCCAGCAGTCTGCTCACGCGGCGGCCCATCAGGTCCAGGACCTGTATAGTAATCCTCTATCTATATCCTTCTATCCCCTTTTCCTTCAGGAAATTATCTAATCCCTTCTTGAACCCCAAAACCGTACTCTGTCCTATCACACCCTCTGGAAGTGCATTCCAGGTGTCCACCACCTTTGGTTGATCCACCACCTTTGGTTGAACGGCTTAGATCTGTGAAGTAAGTGAATAGTGGTAGACTAAACTAGCTGGAGCTGTTTAAGGAAGTAAAGGGGGAGACCCCTGAACAGGGAATTTCAGTAGCCCATGTTAATAACCCCCTCCCCTCTTAGAATGCACACAGGTACATTTGTGCCATTGCACTTCTCCACTTCAGCTGCAATTCAACTTAGGAGGCTGTCCCCATCAGAGACACCGAAACATTCCCACAGACGTTCACCCTTGCTCTTCACACACACATGTTCATAAATACACTCTGTCATAAGGTGCCAAGTTGCCCATTTCCTTGCTGGAAACCTTTTGGCCAGTCCGGTTTTGAACTTATATCCCAAAGCAGCGTGGGATTTGCAGCACTGAATTTAATTGGCTGGACCAGGCACTAAAAGTCTCATAATGCCCCAGGATGGGGATGATGAAAAATCCAGGATTTTTCCAAAATCTACAGCCTGGAACTGGATAGCATGAAATTTCTGCCATCATTTTCCAGACATGGATACATCTCTCTTTCCCCCTATCTCTCAATCATTCAGCCATTCCGCCCTCCCCAATCAACTCTGCCTACGAAAAGTTGTTGCTAGAGGATGTGGTAAGAGCGGTTAACATAGCTGGTTTAAAAAAAGGTTTGGACAAGTTACTGGAGGAAAAGTCCATAATCTGCTATTGAAACTGATATGAGGGAAGCCACTGCTTGCCCTGAATTGGTATGTTGCTATTATTTGGCTTTTAGCCAGGTATTTGTTACCTGGATTGGCCACCTCAAAGATGGGATACTGGGCTAGATGGACCATTGCTCTGATCCAGTACGGCTATTCTTTTCTGCCAGCGTTTTTCTCAGCCTGCAGCAGACCACCCATTCTTCTTCCCTCTTCTCAACACTCCTAACCTTCAGGATACACACTGGTTTCATTGTCTATCTTTTAGCGTACTTCTGAGTTTGAGACAGTAACTTTAAAGAACTCTAGAAGCCTGGAAATAATCCACTGAATCTGCAGTCCTATCTGTCTGAGTTCTGAGCCCATCTAAATGGGCCCCCATAAACGTTTGAGCTTAAGCGCCTGCCTTGTTTGCCTGTGCCTTAATCTGGCTCTAAATGCAATTCACATTGAACTATCAGGAAAATCAAAATCCTCTCCTCTGCCCAGACAATACCGCTTAGTTTGCAATCCTGTTCTGAATGACCAAATGCCTCTCTCCTCACTATAAAGGTAGCTAGCGTCAAGAAACATGAGAAGAGGCTTAAATACCTGAATATGTATACCCTGGAGGAAAGAAGGAATAGAGGAGATATGATACGGACTTTTGAATACTTGAAGGGTATTAATCTACAAACAAATCTATTTCAGAGACAGAGAAGAGGTAAAACTAGAGGACATAATTTGAGGTTGCAGAGTGGCCTACTATCTTCTCTGTCACTGCCTCCTCTCTTTGGAATAGTATCCCAAATTACTTATGTGAAGAATCAATCCTTAATAATTTTAAGACGAAGCTAAATACATTTCTCTTTCTTGATGCCTTCGAGACCTAACTGACCTATTAAGGGCAATTGAGTTCAACATTATTTATAGCAGCTCCTCCTATTCTTTTTTACTTCGACTATTGTAGTTTTGTTCCTGTTTGTCTTTGTTTTTAAGTCTTCGATAGTTATTGGTACAGTTTGGCGACGCAATGTCAGCTTAAACTTGTATTTTAGCTAAAGTATGTTTTATGTTTTTATGAATTTGTACACCGCTTAGAAGGCTGATTTGGCGGTATAAGAAATTTTAAATAAACTTGAAACTTGTGGTAGACCTAGGTGTAACGTCAGGAAATACTTTTTCACGGAGAGGGTGCTGGATGCCTGCAATGCCCTCCCTACGGAGGTGGTGGAGGCAAAAACAGTGACCGAGTTAAAAAAAAATGTGTGGGATAGACACAAAAGATCCCAAAATAGAAAGAGGGTAGTATCGACACAAAACGCGACAAATCAAAAATGATAACTTCATTTATAATGCGCCGGAATGGTGCTTAAATGGAAGCCCAGCAGTGGGGAAGTGAAAGCAATGTTCGGCGGACGTCTATGGTCTGTGTTCTGTGTGTAGCAAGGCGGATCAGGAGGGGTTGGAGTTAGCTTTGATGGCGATGCCAGATAGGCTTCTACGGTCTGCGTCTCATATGCGGCATAAAGGATCAGGAGCAATTATGCATATTTTATACCACATTCAAATCGTCTGAGTACAGGGCTTATCTATCTTGGGGGAGGGGAAGACATCTTATACTGGAATTTATCAAGTAAAACAAATAATTAACTGGTTTGTTTCTTCAACATTGCCTTGAGAATGAATGTGGTGGATGGGCAGACTGGATGGACCACACAGGTCTTTATCTTCTGTAATTTACTATGTTACTATGTAATCTCATCTTAACCTCACACTAATTATATTCTAATGGCATGCCTCTTATCGATAGCAAGAGCTCAGTGTAAAATCATGTTTTTGAATCTCATAATGCTTCCCTCATTTTGACAGATGTATTTTCATAGCTGTGTTACTTGATCCCTCTTACTTTATTTCCTGCTGAGACATTTCCTGTGCCTCTTCCCATTCTCCCTCATTTCACTCCCAAGAGAATTCTGTGCAGCTCAGAATTTGCACAAAACACAGTTTTCCCTCCTGTGCAGGATTCTGTATTTGCCTTGCAGAATTCTATGTGGAGACCAGACGGGAATAGCAACAGCATCAGCCTGCTCAGGCCAAAAGGAGGTGGCTATGGTGGGGGCAGGAGAGAGTAGGATCAGCTCAACCAATGGGAATGCAGAAGAGAACAATGAAGGAGGAGCCTGAGAGGAGGGGAGGGGAGCAGAGGGTGGGGCTAGGAGAAAGAGGGAGCTGGAGTTGGTTGTAGGGAGAGAAAACTTGAAGACTTTATGGAGGGAGGGGAGAGTAACAGAACTGGAAAAGGATGGATTTGAGCCTGGGGAGGAGCAGAGAGCTGGGGTTGGGGAGGATGAAGCACAGATTGTTGGGAAGAAGGAGGAGATGCTGCGAGGGCAGGGGTGGAGCACAATATTTAGGGGAAGAGAAATGGGAAAGGGTTTGGTTTGTTCCTGGGAGGAGAAGGAGGGAGAGTGCAAGCCTGGGGAGGGGGTTCAAGACAAAGTAGGGAAGATTGGTAGATAGGGTTGAACTTGGGATGGTCCCAGGGCTTGTGATGAGGAAATTCTGCAAAAAATGTAAAATGATGCTTTTTTGCTTTTTTTTAAAAAAATCAGTAATAACTTTTTCTGTATTCAATTATAATCTGTTGCTCAAAAACACAGACATAGGGCTTCTTTTACAAAGCTGCTGGTAGCAATTCCCAATCAGCAAACACATCGCATTCAATTCCTATGGGTTGCGTCGCATTTGCTGTGCCAGGAATTGCTACTGCAGCTTTGTAAAAGGGGTCCATAGCTTGTTAGTTTTGTTTGTGGGGGCAAGGCATAGGCATTAAATATAAGCTTTAGTTAAAAGGCCTAAATTTGCTCCAAAATAATGTTTCTTTGTTCTCACCGATCTATTGGGCTCTGTTTCCATTCTTACCTTTACTTCCCTCTATTCTGCCCCTCCCCCCTAAAAACAAAAACAGAGTTTCTGAGGCATACATTTTCATGCTGCTTTTTAATTCCTGCCTCTTCCCCAATCACTGACATAATAGCAACTTCTGCCTTAAGCCAATATATACAGTAATAATGCATATTGTCCTCATGTTAAGCAACTATCCTTCTTGTTTGTTTACATTCTGCATTTAAGACTAACTGGCATGAACTTTCTGAAGTTCCAGTTTCCAGGGATGAACATTTTGGTGTAACTCAGTTTTACATCCTGGCTGTATTTATATATTTTCTACTTTTATGGCAAAAAAGCTAAAACACAAGTCACTCAATATCGTTTTGCTGTTTGTCATGATGGCATGATTTATCATGTGACCAGTTTCTCCAGGGAAAGGGGGGACATAACCAGCCGGTTATGATGTCTTAACAAGTGACAGAGCAAAAAGCTGCGACATCTGTTTTTCTTCAGAGCGATACTTGTGGCTGCATTCTTACCACTGGCTTTGGTTTTCTAAATCCAAGACATGAGAAAATGGGATAAGTTCTTCTCCATGCATTTTTCTTAATAGTTTAGTCATTTAAATGAATGATGCTTTTTGCACATTGGTAATTATATAATAGATAATGCTGATCTCTCACTGTCACGGATGTCAGATTATAGCTGCCATACTGAGATTTTGCATTCTGTATAATCCAGTGATATTTCCTTGAAGTGTACTGTGGTCATCTCTAGTGACTGGCAAGAAAAATAGAAATGGATTAAAATGGAGCTAAAGGAAAGAACAGCTATGATGCTTTTACTGTATGATTCTGCTAGAAACAGGAGTGTGAAAATGGGTGGCTTTCCTGCTCTTACGCAAAACAAAAAATTATCCCAGGACAAGCAGGCATGATATTCTCACATGTGGGTGACGTCATCTACGGAGCCCCGATGCGGAAGCATTTTCAAGCAAACTTGATTGAAGATTTAAGTATGCTCTGCTGCTCCACGCATGCGTGCCTTCCTGCTCCACTAGGGGGCGCATCCCCTCGTGGTCTCCAGTTCAAAATTTTCCGCTGAGCCTACAAGTCGTGTTTTTTCAGGCTCTGCCCCAACTGCCTTCTAGCACCGCAATTTTTTCTTGTTTTTCTCGATTTAGTCGCTGTGCGCGAGTTTTTTTCTTGTTTCAACTGTTCCTGCTTCGTATTTCACCGACCCGGAGGCTTCCGGGTCCCCGTGGCCGCGTGACTATTCGAGCCGCGGCCAGTTTCGATTCTATGTCCCGGCCTTTGACCGGCTTTAAAAAGTGCTCCCGGTGCGAGCGGCTTCTTTCCATCACAGACCCGCATCGCCAGTGCATCCTCTGCCTGGGGGCCGCTCATCCAACCGACTCCTGCCCCCAGTGCGCTACTTTCCAGAACCGGGCCCTCCGGCGAAGGAAAGCCCGCATGGCGGACCTTTTCGCCCCAGACCAACCCTCTACCTCGGCCTCGAGGTCGGCCCCGGCCTTGACCTTGGCCCCGAATACCTCGGCATCGCCTCGAGACTCGAACCCGAAGTCCTCGGGACAACAGAAGACCTCGGCTCCGGGTAAGTCCCCTCTTCCCTCTTCAGGTTCTGTACCAGCAAAGAAACCAGCCTCGGGGACGCCGGCGACGCATGGCGGAAGTCCCATGATTACAGCCCCGGCGAAGCCCTCTAAGCCTTCGGGCCGTGCCTCCACCACACGGGAATACTCTGATACGAGGTCCCCCCGGTGGAGTGCACCGAGGCAGTGGACTTGCCCTCGATGCTGTCCATGCCCGTTTTCCAGGACCTACTCCGAGCGATGATCTCGTCGGAGCTGTCCGCTGCAATGGCCCATTTGCAACCGGCCTCGACCTCGACCCCGCATGTGCCAGACCAGCCTGAGCCTCGCGTCGAGTCACCTCGAAGAAAAGCGCGCAAGCTTCGCCGCATTCCATCCTCCTCGGACTCCTCACCGAGGCACCCGAGGCGCTCCCCCTCCACAGACCGCCGCAGTGCAAAACGTAGTGCTAAAACGACAGACACCTCGAACCGCCGTACCTCCAAGAAGGCCCGGGGTTCCCCCACTCTACGAGGCCGTTCACCTACACCTCGTACGGGACCGCTAAGGGTGGCTGAGTTATCACTCTCCAACCCGCGCATCCTCCGAACTCCCCCTCGGACCGGGACTCCGACCCGAGGTTGCAGGTTGTCACCGAGGGAGTCCGGGTCGAGGTCACTAATTCGACATCGATCGGTACCTCGAACCCCGACATCATCTCCGAGGGGCTCCAACGACACCGGAACACTTTCACAGTACTTCCCCGGTCTCGGAGCGTGGATCGGAGCAGGAACCTCGATACTCGAGGGAAGCCTCCCCATCCTTCTCCACCCGACGGAGGTCTCGTTCACTGACCCCGCACGGGGCCTCGGGAACATCTCGCCCATCCTTCACTCGCTTTGTCCAGGACATGGGCACGCTTTGGACTTAGACCTCCAGTCCGACTCCAGATACTCTAAGGCAGGGGTGCCCAATACGTCGATCGCGATCGATCGGTAGCTCAGGAAGGCAACGTGAGTCGATCACAGAGCCCATCCCAGGCTCCGTGATAGACTCGCGTTGCCTTCAAAATCTACCGGCCAATCAGCCTTCCTCTCGCCGATTGCCTGGTGAAAAGACAGCTTCCCTCCCTTCCACTCACTCACTGCCCTCTTGCCTACAAGCAAATTGAACTCAGGCTACGGGGCTTTAACACTGCGTGTGCTGGCTTCCCTTCTTCGAAACAGGAAGTTATGTCATTCCTGTTTCAGAAGGGAAGCCGGCGTGCGCAGTGTTAGAGCCCGCCCCCCCCCCTGCCTGGGTTCAGTTCCTCTAACAACGCGTGCAAACTCCGGCCTTGGGGCGTGACACTCTGGTAGCTGGCTGCAGCCGCAGACACGTCCCGCACAGCCACAGCGGCAAGTATTTGGACTGCTGAAGGAGCAGGAACTGGCAGCCATGCTCTGAGCGTCGCCTTCCCTCCCCCGTGGAACGTTTCCGTTCGTGTTCGCCCCCGAGGAGAGCAACGCCGAATATAAATGGGTGAGTGCCGTTTTCCTCACATATTTTTCTGTCACCTCCCGCTCCAGCATCCCCAGAGCCAGAGAAGGCAAGTGGCTGCTCCGTTTCTTCACTGGGGCTTCTCCAGAAGGCAGGGCAAGTAGGGATTAAAAATAAAACAAAAAATATTATAATGCATCTATATTGCTTGGCCACTAGCCGGCAAGTCTGAGAGGTCCAAATCGGACATTATAACTGTGGGGTGATGCCGCCCTTTACCTCCAGCCTGTCTACCAAACATGGAGGCGGCAGCAGACGCACAGTAAATGCCACGGGCTTCCAAGAAAAGGGAAGGAAAAGAGAAACCAGATCGTGGAAGGAGAGAGAAGGGAAGGAGACAGATGCTAGACCAGGGGCAAGGAAGGAGAGAAAATGCCAGATAATGGAAGGGGGAGGGAGAGATAGAAGAGAAGGAGAGGAAAAAGATGCCAGGGCATGAGGGGAGGGATGGGAAATTAAGAAGACAGATGCCAGACCAGAGAGAAAGGAAGGAGAGGAGATGCCAGAGCATGGCAGGGGAGGAAGAGATAGAAGGGAAGGAGAGAGATGCCAGGCCATGGGGTTGAGTAGGAAGGAAAGGAGGCATGAAGAGAGAGAGAAAGAAAGGGCAGGGGAGAGCAAGAAAAAGTTTAGGGAGGGAATGAGGTCTGGAGGAGAGCAAGCATATAGGCTGAAAGAAAGGAAGAAATATTGGATGCACAGTCAGAAGAAGAAAGTGCAACCAGAGACTCATGAAATCACCAGACAACAAGGTAGGAAAAATGATTTTATTTTAAATTTAGTGATCAAAATGTGTCTGAATTTATATCTGCTGTCTATATTTTGCACTATGGACCCCCCTTTTAATAAACCACAATAGCGGATTTTAGCGCAGGGAGCCAATGAGCATCCAGAGCAGCGCTGGGCATTCAGCGCAGCTCCCTGCGCTAAAAACTGCTATTGTGGTTTAGTAAAAAGGGAAGGGGGTATATTTGTCTATTTTTGTATGGTTGTTACTGAGGTGACAGTGCATAGAGTCATCTGCCTTGACCTCTTTGAAAATAACCCGGAATAGGAATGATAATTAACATTTTCTCAGCGTACAGTGTGCTTTGTTGTTTTTTTTAAATTTTATTGTTGGTAGATCATTTTGCCTTGGTCATTTTAAAAGTAGCTCGCAAGCCCAAAAAGTGTGGGCACCCCTGCTCTAAGGAATACCTAGCGGAGCTGGATATGCCATCACTGCCCAGAGAATCCCTCCGCTTACCGCCTAACCCGGTACTCCAACAGGCCTTCTTCAGGAACCTGGAGACTCCCTACATGGTCACAGCCGTACCCTCCAAAATGGAGGCCAAGTACCGCACAGTACCCTACCCGGGATTCGAACAACCACAGCTCTCCCACCAGTCGCTGCTAGTAGAATCCTCCTTGAAAAAGGCCCACCCATCCCGGGTCTCAGCCGCGGTCCCCCCAGGCCGAAAAGGCCAAACCCTAGACAAGTTCGGCAGGAGACTATATCAGAATGCCATGATGGCCTCTAGGGTGCAAAGCTACACTTTCACCTTCACATCCTACCTCAAACACCTCATTGGACTATTGAGAGCCTTTGAGACTGACCTACCGGCCTCCCGCCAAGGAGCGTTTGGCATGCTTTTAGAGTCCCTTTCCAACCTGTGCCTCCATCTATTCCACGCGGCCTACGATGGCTTCGAACTCTCCTCCAGAGAGGCAGCCTTTGCTATCGCCATGCGCCGACTAGCTTGGCTGCGCCTGGTCGACATGGACCCCAACTTACAGGACCGGTTGGCTAACCTACCCTGCGTGGGAAAAGAACTGTTCGATGACACGATCGAGGCGGCCACAAAACGCCTCTCCGAACACGAACGCTCGTTTGCCTCCCTCGTCCGGCAAAAACCTAAACCGCCTGCGCCCAGGCCGTTCAGGGCCCCTCCATGCCGCTACCCACAAAAATCCACCCCTCCCTTCTCGCGGCCTCCACCCAGGCGTCCGCAAGCCCACCACCGGGCCATGCCCAAGTCCCAACCGCCTGCGACTTCCAAACCATCCCCGTCCTTTTGACGGGATCCGAGGAAGGAGGCGGGCCCCCTCCGCCATAGTCCCAGGCCTCCTTCCCATTGGGGGTCGCCTCAAAGCCTTTTACCCTCGCTGGGAACAAGTCGCGTCGGACGCATGGGTCCTTGGCGTGATCTCATCAGGATACTCTCTCAACTTTCGGGCCATTCCTCCAGACAACCCCCCAAGGAATTGCCCTCCCAACCGGACGCAGCTACCCCTACTCCTCTCCGAGGCTCGAGAACTGCTTTGCCTCAGGGCAGTGGAGGAGGTTCCCCCCGACCAACGGGGGAAGGGCTTCTACTCCCGTTACTTCCTGGTACCAAAAAAAATGGGAGACCTACACCCAATACTAGACTTGAGACGCCTCAACAAATTTCTAGTACGGGAAAAATTTTGGATGCTTTCCCTACCGACCCTCTACCCCCTGATCGACGAGGGCGACTGGCTCTGCTCCCTCGATCTGAAGGAGGCGTACACACATGTCCCAGTACACCCCGCTCACCGCAAGTTCTTGCGTTTTCAGGTAGGGGACTGGCACCTACAATACCGAGTCCTCCCCTTCGGCCTAGCATCATCACCTCGGGTCTTCACCAAGTGCCTCGTGGTGGTCGCAGCAACCTTACGCTCCCAGGGCCTCCAGGTATTCCCCTACCTGGACGACTGGCTGATCAAAGCCCCGTCCAGGGAAGGGGTTATCGCAGCGACCCAACAGACTATTACCTACCTACAAAGTCTGGGGTTCGAAATAAACTTCCCAAAATCCCAACTACGCCCCTCGCAGTCCCTACAGTTCATCGGGGCCACGCTGGATACGGTTCGCCTCCGTTCCTTCCTCCCCCCTCCGCGCCTAGAGGCGTTAGTAAGTCTGAGTCGAAGGATCTCTCTGCTGACCTCGGTATCAGCTCGACAGATGATGACTCTTCTAGGCCACATGGCCTCCACTGTCCATGTCACACCCTTTGCCCGCCTCCATCTGAGAATCCCTCAATGGACCCTGGCCTCTCAATGGCGTCAAGACCGGGACCCGATCGACTGTCCCGTGACAGTGACTCCTTCCTTGCAAAGATCGCTCCGCTGGTGGGCCGACTCTTCAAATCTTTCCAAAGGTTTACTCTTCCTCGCCCCTCATCACAGCAAGGTACTCACCACGGACTCGTCAGAGTACGCTTGGGGAGCCCATCTGGACGGCCTACGCACGCAAGGGATGTGGTCAGCGGAAGACCGCCGCTGTCACATCAACGTGCTAGAGCTCCGGGCCATTTATCTCGCAGCTGTAGCCTTTCAACATCTGCTCCACGACCGGGTGGTCCTCATCCGAACCAACAACCAGGTAGCAATGTACTATGTAAACAAACAAGGAGGAACAGGGTCTTGGTCCCTCTGTCGGGAAGCCCTGCGCCTCTGGAAATGGGCAATCTCCAACAACACCTTCCTTCGAGCGGTGTACATACAAGGAGAACAAAACTGTCTGGCGGACAAACTCAGCCGCCTCCTCCAGCCACACGAGTGGTCACTGCACTCTCAAACCCTACGACAGGTGTTCAAACAGTGGGGGACACCTCAAATAGATCTGTTCGCATCCCCCCACAATCACAAACTGCCTCTCTTCTGCTCCCGGATGTACTCCCCGGACCGGCTCGAGGCCGACGCCTTCCTCCTCGACTGGGAGGGAAGGTTCCTGTACGCGTTCCCGCCGTTTCCTCTGATCCTGCGGACGCTTGTCCACCTGAAAACAGTACAAGCCACCCTGATCCTGATTGCTCCTCGCTGGCCACGCCAGCCTTGGTTTTCCCTTCTACTTCAACTCAGTGTCAGAGATCCACTGCCTCTGCCTCGGTTTCCCTCTCTACTATCACAGGGTCAGGGTTCGCTGTTACATCCCAATCTTCAATCTCTTCATCTGAATGCTTGGTTTCTTTCCCCCTGACTTCTCTCCCGGTGTCTCAATCAGTCAAAGAGATATTGGAGGCCTCTAGAAAGACCTCAACAAGAACCTGCTACTCCCAAAAGTGGACCAGATTCTCAGCCTGGTGCTCCTCTCACAGCCAGGACCTGGTGTCGGTCCCCGTCCCCCTGGTCCTTGACTATTTACTTCAATTATCTCACTCCGGCCTAAAGACCAACTCCATTCGAGTACACCTCAGTGCGATTGCAGCCTTCCATCAGCCCCTGGAAGGGAAAGCCCTCTCCCTCCACCCCCTAGTCTCTCGCTTCATGAAGGGTCTTCTGAATGTCCACCCTCCTCTCAAACCTCCTCCGGTGGTTTGGGACCTTAACGTGGTTCTGGCTCAACTAATGAAACCTCCATTTGAGCCCCTAGACAAATGCCATCCAAAATTCCTCACTTGGAAGGTGATTTTCCTGCTTGCGCTCACTTCCGCTCGGCGGGTTAGTGAGCTACAAGCTCTAGTGGCGGACCCACCCTTCACGGTATTCCATCACGACAAGGTGGTACTCCGCACTCATCCAAAGTTCTTGCCTAAAGTAGTGTCTGATTTTCATCTCAATCAGTCCATTGTCTTACCTGTGTTTTTTCCCAAGCCCCACTCTCATCCCGGAGAGGTGGCGCTCCACACTCTTGACTGTAAGAGAGCGTTGGCCTTCTACCTCCAACGCACTCAACCACACCGGAAATTCCCACAATTGTTTTTGTCCTTCGACCCAAACCGGTTAGGTTACCCAGTCTCCAAGCGCACCTTGTCCAACTGGTTGGCCGATTGCATCTCCTTCTGCTACGCTCAGGCTGGTCTCGCACTGCATGGTCGAGTAACGGGACACAAGGTCCGAGCGATGGCAGCCTCCGTAATGTTCCTCAGGTCCACACCTATTGAGGAAATCTGCAAGGCTGCCACGTGGTCTTCGATTCATACTTTCACCTCCCATTACTGTCTGGACTCACTGTCCAGGAGCGATGGCCGGTTTGGCAAATCGGTTTTGCGAAATCTATTTGCTTAAATTGCCAACTTCCCTCCATCCCTTTTCAGTTAGCTTGGAGGTCACCCACATGTGAGAATATCATGCCTGCTTGTCCTGGGATAAAGCACAGTTACTTACCGTAACAGGTGTTATCCAGGGACAGCAGGCATATATTCTCACAACCCGCCCACCTCCCCGAGGTTGGCTTCTTTGCTAGTTAAGTGAACTGGAGACCACGAGGGGATGCGCCCCCTAGTGGAGCAGGAAGGCACGCATGCGTGGAGCAGCAGAGCAAACTTAAATCTTCAATCAAGTTTGCTTGAAAATGCTTCCGCATCGGGGCTCCGTAGATGACGTCACCCACATGTGAGAATATATGCCTGCTGTCCATGGATAACACCTGTTACGGTAAGTAACTGTGCTATATGACCACGTTACACCGCTATTGATCAAGTCTCATTGGCTACCTATTAGCCACCGAATCACCTTTAAGATATTATTCTTGGTATTTAAAGTACTATCTTTCAATGAACCTCAATTCATGTCTAGAATGATCATTCCTTATTATGCCCCTCGTTCTCTTCGTTCATCATCACAAGACCTATTAACTGTTCCTTCCTTAAAAATTGTGGGTACAAGGAGAAATGAAATGTTTTCTGTTATAGCTCCACAAACCTGGAACGCTTTGCCACTTTACATCAGAAAAGAAAAAGATCTTATCTCTTTTAAAAAACTTTAAAAAACTTTTTTATTTAATGATGCTTTTATTAATTAAACTATTAAGCAAATGCAGACTCTCAATTTTTTTTCCCCCCTTCCCCGTGTTCTTTCCTCTTTTATGTCTTTCTGCCTGAGAAAATTGTAACTTTATTCTCCTTTCCATCTATATCATGTTCGTCACTAAGCCACATGTATAAAGAAATTTATAATGCGTTATAAGTATTTTAACTTTTTACTTGTGTCTTAATAGTGTTTGTCCTCTAAAATGTTGTTTTTAAAATTGCTTGTTTTCTAAAAAGTTGTTTTTTAAAATTGTTCATCGCTTAGAATGTTTTGTATAGGCAATTCATCAAATAATAATAAAACTTGAAACTTGAAATTAGAAACAGGTAAGAAGGGGAATTATATTTTTTTCTTACCTGGACAAGGTACTGCCTTAATTCTGTATATATTTTTTTAATGTTTAATTTAGGCCCCCTTTTATCAAGCCTCGTTAGGGTGTTTTATCACCAGCCGCTGCAGTAAAAGCTCTAACACAGGGGTGTCCAATCTGCGGCCCAAGGGCCGCATGTGGCCCCATGAAGTATTTTGTGAGGTCCCGGTCAAGGGCGATGCAGTGTTTTCCTCTGCTGCCCCTGGGTGTTTACCGTCTTGCCAGCTCTCTCCTCTGTCTTGCTGCAGTGTTTGCGCATTTGTGCGGCCCCAGAAACATTTTTTTTGGCCAATGCGGCCCAGGGAAGCCAAAAGTTTATTATAAGTTTTAAAGTTTATTAGGATTTTATATACCGCCTATCAAGGTTATCTAAGCGGTTTTTACAATCAGGTACTCAAGCATTTTCCCTCTCTGTCCCGGTGGGCTCACAATCTATCTAACGTACCTGGTTGGACACCTCTGCTCTAACACTTGTTTAGTTATGAGTCCTGGTTTTATAGACCTTTGGAAAAACTGGGTGTGAAGGAGTTGAGTCACTTCAGGTTTTTCATAGCTAGGGCTAATGTAGGCCGTCTTTTACTAAGCAGCAGAATTCTATGAGTGATGGAGCAGCATTGGAGCATTTAGTGCTCCAGGCTGTGGTAGAAATCTCTACCGTGGCTTAATAAAGAGGAAGTGTGCTAGGCTTTGCATACAGCTTAGCTCACTATCGTGGTGCTCTAAGTAGAAACAAGTTTTGCACACAAACTAGCTGTGGGCAAAGATTTGTGCTTACAGTGCACTGCTCATGTAAATACTAGAAATACTAGAGGGTTTAAAAAAATATATATTTATTTCCCACTGCTGTTCCTTGTGACTCTGGGCAAGTCACTTACTTCCCCTTTTACGAAGCCACGTTAGACTTTTTTTATCGCCGGCTGCAACGATATTAGCTCTGATGTTCGCTGTGGCTGAAAATAATAATAAAAAAAAAGCCTAACGTGACTTTGTAAAAAGAGGGGTTAAACTTTCATTGTCTCAGATACAAAATATGTACCTCTATAAACAGTAATATGTACTGTAGCTACTGAAAGGTGATATATCAAATCCCATCCCCTTCCTTTCCATAAAGGACTCCTCTCTTTTATCCGTATTATACAAATGTTGTTTTCTAGACACCCTTAGTTTGGATTGTGACTGTGAGCCCATCTGGGACTGAGAAGATAGTTTAATGTGCCTATTATATTAAATTTGTAAAGGCGCTTTGAACTCTTGCATTAAGAGGGATATTAATGTACAATAAACAATAATCTCATTCCCTCCCTCCCATCCTCAGATCACCACCTCAGTCATAGATTCTATTGGTGGCCCCTCCACCACTTCTCATGGGTCACTACCCTCTCTACCTGTAGTTTGTTGCCTGTGCCCTTCCCCCGCTGGTTTACCTTAAAAGTGGTCTTCTCTTGGTCCCTGACTCCCTGGCAATGGCAGTGTTGCATATGTCTTGCCTGCAGGCTGCTCCAAAGCTTTTTTCCTGGCCTTTCCTTCTCTTTCTGGCCTGTCCACCTCCTCTGACATCACGTCTGTTTCTGTATGGGTAGGACCTGTCAAGGGGAGAGCTTCAGACCAGGCTCCAGGCAGCAAATGTGCAATGCTGCCATTGCCATAAAGCAACAGAAGACCATCTTTAAGGTAGACTGTGAGGGAGATGTTGAATCACACCAAGGATGGGGGTTGGGAGTGGAAAAAAGGTGAAGAGAAGTTTGGAGGAGATGGGAAATGCAACATGATTAATTTTCTTAATTGCGTTTAATAATGCATTAGTTGCAGAGTTACTTAGGATTAATTTGCAGCCCTAGTAAATACTAGTGTTGCAGTGGTTAAAGCTACAGCCTCAGCACCCTGAGGCTGTGGGTTCAAACCCACGCTGCTCCTTGTGACCCTGGGCAAGTCACTTAATCCCCCCATTGCCCCGGGTACATTAGAGAGATTGTGAGCCCACCGGGACAGACAGGGAAAAATGCTTGAGTACCTGATTAAATTAATGTAAACCGTTCTGAGCTCCCGCGGGAGAACGGTATAGAAAATATAAATAAAATAAAATAATTACGATATTAGCTATTCAGTGTAAATGCAGAGAAGTGGGCAGAAGACCAAAAAGGCTGAGCACAGGGGTTTCTTTTTTTTTTTAAACACTGGAGTTCTACAGCAAGGTCTGAGGAGGGTTAAAAAATTAGCTCATTGTTGGTGAGGACTTCATACCCATTTCTTCTGTTAACTGCAAGCATACAGGACTCACTATTTTTACTAGCTTCCTTAAAGAGGATGGATTAAAACCAAAAAGCAGGGAGGAGGCATCGGTGTCTGAAAGTGCCGCTACTGACTGCCATGCTTTTCTGAGTGGGGGTGATAGGCCCTACATATCTTCAGCTGGTGGGGCTTGGGGATCCCTGCCAGATAAGGTATCTTAGCACATAATATTCAAAACACTATATTTTAACTGGGTATGAGAAGATCCTACCCAGTTAAGATAGCATTCAGCCGGCTATTCAGCAGTGCTGTTGCATATCACCTGGTCAAACACAAAATGGCTGTCATGTGAGTGGTCTGAGGATAGAGTTGGCATCTATCTGGTTAAGTGCCATACTTGCCCTTTAGGATGGGCAATCTATGGCTTGTTGTGGTCCATCATTGAATTTTATGCAAGATTAGGGATCTTTTATTCCTTCCTTCCCCCTCCCTCATTGTGGCAGCACTACCATTGGCAGAATAGGCATCAGGGCTAGCCAGTGCAAGACCTTGAGCATCTGCGCTTGCCCAAAGCCTGCCACCTTCCGCCCTCCTGAAACAGTAAATTGGGGGCTGGGGGCAGGGTGGGAGCCAGCAGGCCCTGATGCTTGATCTGCCATCTGTAGCATTGCATGTAGTAGTAGCATGGAATTTGGCTGTCTTTTGGGATCCTGCCAGGTACTTGTGACAAAGCTGGCCACTGTTGGAAACAGGGTACTGGGCAGAGATGTATGTTTTTTTTCAATGTTCTCTTCCATGGATGTCACTTATTTCTAATGTGTATGTTTTATCGGTAAATTCTGCAGCCACGGCACATTATATATTTTAAAAAATATTTTTGCCTTTAGCGCTTTACTGTGTTTGCAGCTTAGGGTCTAGGCTTTCTCTTGGAAGTCAGAATCACTTTTTACAGGCATGCCAGCTGCTTAATTGCATCATTCAGTCTTTCACCGTGTACAGCATTTTCCTGCCATTCTTCATGTTTGTTTCTTTTTTTTTTGTTAGGTCTTTCTTTAGCCTAGAGACACTATAGTCTAGTTTTTTCATTTCATCATAAGTCCTATCTTTCATTCAGGTAAATTTTGTGGCTCAAGGATTGTACACAGTAGCATATTCAAAGGAGGTACGTATGCTTTCAATATTTATTAGATATGGTTTTTTGAAAATTAAGAAAGAATAATTTAAAAAAAGATATGGTTTCCCCCAGTTGCACATAGAATTTAAAATGTCACCCTTTAATTGGGATTTGCAGAATATTTGTTGAGACTTTGGGAGTTTAACATGGCCTTTACGAAATAATAAGACAAAACATGGGAACCTTAAAAAAACACACTAATTTTAAAACACATTTAATGTTTTGAGTTTAGTCTTTTAATTTTCTTGAATTTGCATAGTGGTTCTGTTGACCATATTGTTTTTAATCATTCTCAGATAGATTATTGTTATTTTATGTCAATTATAGCTGTATTTGTTTATTTATTTATGTAAGTATAGTTTTGAACCCCTGTTGCAGACAGTTGCTGAAACCCAGCCAATGTCGGGTTCGTTTGAAGAATGCTACATATATGTGTTGTTAATTAAAATCTTGACAGCTTGGGTACTTTGGTCGTCTCTGTTCTTTTGTTGCCGTCTTGATTTTGTGTGACATTTTTCCCTTTTTTGTTATATTGGCTACTGGGCATGATGGACCATTGGTCTGACCCAGTAGGGCAGCTCTTATGTTCTGCAGAATTATAAGCCATGGGACCATTCCAAGTCTCAGCTTTCCCAATCAATCTATCTGCTTTGACTCGAACCAGTCTCCAGACTTGGTCTTTCCCTTTTCTTCTCCTAACATACATAGTAACATAGTAGATGACGGCAGATAAAGACCCGAATGGTCCATCCAGTCTGCCCAACCTGATTCAATTTAAATTTTTTTTTTTTTTTTTTTCCTGCTTAGCTATTTCTGGGCGAGAATCCAAAGCTCTACCCGGTACTGTGCCTGAGTTCCAACTGCCAAAATCTCCGTCAAGACCCACTCCAGCCCATCTACACCCTCCCAGCCATTGAAGCCCTCCCCAGCCCATCCTCCACCAAACGGCCATACACCGACACAGACCGTGCAAGTCTGCCCAGTAACTGGCCTAGTTCAATATTTAATATTATTTTCTGATTCTAAATCCTCTGTGTTCATCCCACGCTTCTTTGAACTCAGTCACAGTTTTACTCTCCACCACCTCTCTCGGGAGCGCATTCCAGGCATCCACCACCCTCTCCGTAAAGTAGAATTTCCTAACATTGCCCCTGAATCTACCACCCCTCAACCTCAAATTATGTCCTCTGGTTTTACCATTTTCCTTTCTCTGGAAAAGATTTTGTTCTACGTTAATACCCTTTAAGTATTTGAACGTCTGAATCATATCTCCCCTGTCTCTCCTTTCCTCTAGGGTATACATATTCAGGTCTTCCAGTCTCTCCTCATACGTCTTCTGGCGCAAGCCTCCTATCATTTTCGTCGCCCTCCTCTGGACCGCCTCAAGTCTTCTTATGTCTTTCGCCAGATACGGTCTCCAAAACTGAACACAATACTCCAAGTGGGGCCTCACCAATGACCTGTACAGGGGCATCAACACCTTCTTCCTTCTACTGACTACGCCTCTCTTTATACAGCCCAGAATCCTTCTGGCAGCAGCCACTGCCTTATCACACTGTTTTTTCGCCTTTAGATCTTCGGACACTATCACCCCAAGGTCCCTCTCTCCGTCCGTGCATATCAGCTTCTCTCCTCCCAGCATATACGGTTCCTTCCTATTATTAATCCCCAAATGCATTACTCTGCATTTCTTTGCATTGAATTTTAGTTGCCAGGCATTAGACCATTCCTCTAACTTTTGCAGATCCTTTTTCATATTTTCCACTCCCTCTTCGGTGTCTACTCTGTTACAAATCTTGGTATCATCTGCAAAAAGGCACACTTTTCCTTCTAGCCCTTCAGCAATGTCACTTACATACATATTGAACAGGATTGGCCCCAGCACCGAACCCTGAGGGACTCCACTAGTCACCTTTCCTTCCTTCGAGCGACTTCCATTAACCACCACCCTCTGGCGTCTGTCCGATAGCCAGTTTCTGACCCAGTTCACCACTTTGGGTCCTAACTTCAGCCCTTCAAGTTTGTTCAACAGCCTCCTATGAGGAACTGTATCAAAGGCTTTGCTGAAATCCAAGTAAATTACATCTAGCATATGTCCTTGATCCAGCTCTCTGGTCACCCAATCAAAAAATTCAATCAGGTTCGTTTGGCACGATTTACCTTTTGTAAAGCCATGTTGCCTCGGATCCTGTAACCCATTAGATTCAAGGAAATACACTATCCTTTCTTTCAGCAACACTTCCATTATTTTTCCAACAACTGAAGTGAGGCTCACCGGCCTGTAGTTTCCTGCTTCATCCCTGTGACCACTTTTATGAATAGGGACCACATCCGCTCTCCTCCAATCCCCAGGAATCACTCCCGTCTCCAGAGATTTGTTGAACAAGTCTTTAATAGGACTCGCCAGAACCTCTCTGAGTTCCCTTAGTATCCTGGGATGGATCCCGTCTGGTCCCATCGCTTTGTCCACCTTCAGTTTTTCAAGTTGCTCATAAACACCCTCCTCCTCTACAAATCAGTCTCCTAACTTGTTCTATACTTATTTCTTCCCCAAGATCAACTCCTTCCTCATCTCATTTCCTCTTTACCTTAAATTTTCTGCAAACCCCCAGCTCTCGTTCTCTATTTCTATCTCTGTGCCTCCTTCCCCAGTTCTCTCTATATCTCTTTTTTCTTTCTCTTCCTCTACACCAGACCCTTGTCATTCTCTTTGCTCCTCTTCCAAGCTGAAACCCACTTGCAAGCAGAACAGGGTAGGTCACGGGTCATGCCCAACCAACATTTTTTTTATCATGCAAACGCTGCTCCCTGCCCCACACTGACTGACTTACTCTGTGCCAAATGACTGAGTTGATCCACCATCACTTGTGCAACTAAAAACTCATCCAACCCCAGCAAAAACTCACCAGAAGTTGGCTGTTGAGGTATAGCAGAATAGCAGAGAATTCCACATTTCCCTGAGGACAGGCACAAGTATATGAAGCCCGTGTACCACTTCCATTTGGGTTATCTAACTGTTGCATTTCACTGCCTTGAGCTATTATCTTTCTGGACTATGCTCTCCTGGCTCCTCCCTTCAATCCTCTCTTCAAGTGTCATTTACCCTCTGGGCAGGACTATTAAGTTTTAAGTGGATCCATCACTATGAAGGAGTGACTTTAAGGGGGAGGAGTTTAGTAGCTTCCTATAGACTCCCTCACATATCTTTTAACCAGTTCTCAATTCACCATAGAGCACGTCATCCTTTCCCAAATGCTTTGGTTGTAACACACAGAAAGGTGGTATATCAAATCCGTGACCCTGTAATTTCCTTAGGAGTCTCTCATGAGGTATTTGTCTATATCATCTGGCTCACCTTTAACCACATGCTTATTTACCCCTTCAAAAATGTAGCAGATTGGTGAGGCAAGGTTTCTCCTGGCTACATTCTTGTTGGCTTTGCCTCCTTAATCCATGCTTATATATATATATATATATATATATATATATATATATATATATATATATATATATATATATATATATATATATATATAATATGCGTGTGTGTGTGTATTCAGCATATGTTCAGTAATATTGTTTTTTTTAAATAATAGTTTTGTGAGAAGCAACAATCTCTCCCCGGATGGACTCCGATGAGAAACAGCAAATAGTTTTATTTTACTCTCTTGCAAGAAAGGGTGTCATGCACACAGAGCAGGCACACAAAGCTGACTGCAGCTTTATATTATATAGTTTATTCTTTCATTCTGGTCCCTCCTATCTACATTCCCATTGGTCAGGGTAGAGGTAGGTCCGGTCCTTAGACAACCTATCAATTCTTACCTACTGTACTTCCTTTTCCCCTGCCTCTGTTTACTTCTCTCACTATTCCTGCTCTTCTCCACCTTCCGACAACTCTAACCTTATTTACTTTTTCCCATATATGGTTTATCTACATGCTCATGTCCTTCAGTTAGCTACTGTCTATTCTAGCAGAGTCTGTTCTGTAGTTTCTGAGACAGCGTGTTTTCAACAGCTGCAAAGAAAATGTCTTATCTCCCTCTCGCTTGTTTCTCAGGCAACCTGTCAGTTTTTTCCCCCTCTCCTTCCTCTCACATACTGTTCCTTCCTCTCACATACTGTTGTTGTTTTGTTTTTTTTAATTTATTTATTTATTAGTCATTTTTCATGAACATATCAAGTATACATACTGTTCTTGCATGCATCTGCAACAATTGACACCAGAGTATTAAAAAAAGTACAGTTTTGCAAGACAAGCAAAACACTCCCGCAAACCTTAACTCGCAAAACAAGTACTGTCCCGCTAAACGAGCATCCCATTGCTCGAACCGGCATCGCACCCCCCGCCCGCGAACGCCCCCCCCCCCCGCGAGAACCGCATCCGAGATCTCCAAGATCTCGGAGAGAACGAGAGCCAGAAGGCCTTGAGCATGCGCGGATGCTCAAGGCCCAGCCTAGGCAAGAGGCGGCATCTTTCCTTAAATGGCACCGGCACGCAGCAGATGGGGTAAGGAGCTTGTTTGGATGGGCGGAAGGGCGGATGCCACTTCCAGCACGGGGGTGTGATGTGATTCTCGTGGGGGGGCTTTCGCGGGCGGGGGGTGCGATGCCGTGGGTGAGGGGGTGATGGAGCAGCGCTGGTAGCCTCGGGGGAGGGGAGAGGAAGAGGTGGAACGAATCAAAGCGAGTTTCCCTTACTTCCTATGGGGAAACCCGCTTTGATATATGAGCAATTTGGTTTACGAGCATGCTTCTGGAACAAATTATGCTCGTAAATCAAGGTTCCACCGTATTAGAAAAAAATATTACAAAGAATTCCCTTCTCACATTTCTCAATTTCTACACATTCAGAACCTTAAGTGAAGCTGCTTTTATTTTTGAACATTGTCCTTTGTAAAATGGATGCGCCCCCAGAATGTGTTGATGGACCCGGTGAAATTGTTTGTGGAGGGCTACCTGTTGATATTCAATGACACTTAACTGGGTATTGTTGCTTAATATCACCACTGATTGCAACTACCCTAGCCGGGTATTGTAGGGGCAGAATCTGCACTTATCTGGACACTGGCAAATTCATTGCTACCTGATCTTTAGAAGAAAACTGAAAACATTTGTCTGAAGCAACTATCTTGGTACAGAATGAGCCATTAGTTTACCCAGGAGTTATCCAGTCTCTGACTTTTGTAACCCTGCCTCCATTAACTCCAATACTAGCCCCTCTCTGCCTTGCCCCTCTTATTTTGTATAATGCTTTAACAGCTTCTTCTGTAAATTCCCCATTCTATGTGGACTCTTGTCTAAATGTAAATTGCCTAGAATCTTTATAGATGGATTAGATTAGATAAAAACCAATCCTATCTTTGTCTGGTATCTTATCCGTGATAACTTCTGGGTTGCAGCTTGGGGCTGAATTTTTGCCTCCTAACGTTCTGCCCGCTGGCATTCCTCCTCCTTATCTTCCCCTGAAGAGAAGAACCCCTTCCCCCAATCCACCTGAAGAGCTCAGCACCCACTTGCCTGTAGATCTCTCCACCCAGGTCTACTTGAAGCTCCTTGGTGGTCTGAGGGGGTGGGTCGTTGTGGCAGGAACTACTGTAGTATTGTGAAACTACTGTAAGAGATTGCAGCCACCATGTTAAAGATACAGACGGCATGAGTGACTGGGGTTTGCGCCTGCCCCAATGATCTCCCTAAACCACCAGGGAGCTTCAGGTAGACTTGGGAGGGTGCTACAGATGGGTGGTGGAGGGGAGGGGCTTCAGGAGTAGGGAATGTTAGTGGGGGTCCAGGAGGAGTCTTCATTCGAAAAGGGACTACTTCCTTCGCAACTATGTAAAGCTCTGTGTACGTCTGATAGCGCTCTAGAGATAATAATAATTAATAATAATAATAATAATAATAATAGTATGTACATAGTAGTAGTCTGATCTTTAGGAGGGTCTGCTCTTTGGGGCGGTGGGGTCTGGGCAGCATTGGTGGGGGGAAGCTCTGACCCTAACCTGATATTTAGCATGCCTACCTGATTAGCTAACTGGGTAGCTGACTGAATATCACACCTACCTGCAGACATTCAGGACAGGCCCAGAGGCTGGCACAAAGCCTAGATTTTCAGTTGATACTGGCACTGAATCTCAGGGCTTTTTATTCAGCCCACAGTGGTCAGCATTTTTGTACATCTTTTCATTCAGTCTTAGAGGCATTTTCAGTGAACCTTTTGCAAATTTTCAGCAAATTTAGCATCCAAACCGGAATGTACCATTTCCTATATTTAATTTAATGCTGGGTGTCTTATGTACCGCTAAATCTCTCAAAGGATTTGAAGCAATTTACAAAACACTTAAATTGACTTAAGTAATGGCCAAAATCTAATCAGGTACTTTGAATTTCCCTCTCTGTCTTAACGGGCTCACAATTTTACTATAGTACCTATGAAAGAAATAATTACTTATATAAAGAGAAGGAAGACGAAAAAGATAATGCAATAAATTCAATACTAAATAGATCACTTGTGTAAAATTGGGCTTCATACTTACCGACTCCCTAATGCTTTCACCCATTCTATTATCTTTGAAGACCCAGTCATATATTTTAATAAATACTGTACTATAATGCCCAACCTGGGCCATGTGCCTAAGGCCCCGCCCACAGGAGGGGCCTAAGGCTCCTGGGCCTATTCTGATTGGCCCAGGCACCTTAGGCCCCACCTGTAGGCGAGCTTTGGGACGGCTGGGCCAATCCGGCCCCATTCTGCTGTGGGCTGCCTGCCAGACGGACGGGTTTGGCACCCGTCTGTCCAGCCAACATTAAAAAGGTATGGGGAAGGGGGGTGGGGGTGGGGGTCGCGGGGTTGCGGGTTGGCTGGGGGGGGCCGATCGGGGGTTCTGTGGGGGCAGACGTTGGGGGAGGGGGTTCGTCGAGGGCAGGAGGGCCTGGGATCCCTCCTGCCTGTAATGTAGTGGGGGGTGGGGTAGGGGGTCACCGGGGCCAGGAGGGCTTGGGCTCCCTCCTGGCCCAATCGAGTAGCGGTGGGGGGGGGGGTTCGCCAGGGCCAGGAGGGTTTGGGCTCCCTCCTGGCCCAATCGAGTAGCGGCGGGGGGGGGGGGGGGGGGGTCGCCAGGGCCAGGAGGGTTTAGGCTCCCTCCTGGCCCAATCAAGTAGCGGCGGGGGGGGGGCCCAAACCGGTCGCGGGGGGGGGGGGGGGTCGCTGGGGCCAGGAGAGCTTGGGCTCTCTCCTGGCCCGATGTTAATCGGCGGGGCAAGAGGGCTTGGGCTTCCTCTTGTCCCGATATCGTCGGGGGTGCCGCAGTTGGCCAGGGCAAGAGGGCTTGAGCTCCCTCTTGCCCCGATGTTGTCGGGAGGGGGGGTCGTGTTTGACATGGCAGGAGGGCTTGGGCACCCTCCTGCCTGGATGGTTGTGGGGGGGGGATTCTGTAACCGGTGTTGTTTTTGACAGACACCGGTTACAGAATCCAGCTTTTAGGCGAAGGACTGGCTCCTCCTTCGCCTAAAAGCCCTTCTGTTGGACGTTTGTGGCTTAGGCGTTTTTTTCTTTCATTATGGCTGAAAAGTGTAGATATGGTGTGGGTGTACTTTTAGACGTAGTGTTGATTGGGCGTTTAGGCAGAGGAAGGCCATAATCAAAACAAGGACGTTTGTTTTGGTTATGGACACTTTCCCTGCTTCTGGGTTGAACGTTTAAGGACTTAGGCCAAAAGAGGACTTAGACGTTTTTTTTGATGATGCCCCTCCACGGCCCTAAGGGCTCATGTGCTAACCATGCACTAATTGGTTAGCATGCAGAATCAATTAGTTCCGACTAGTGCTGCCCGATTTAGGGAAAAAAAATGGATTCCTTTCAGCCTATTGAATCGATTTTTCGATTCGATTTTCCTGCCCAATTGGGTGTTTTTTTCCAAACATCCGGATGGGTTTATTTTATAGCCTCTTCACCCCTTTGCCCTCTCCTACCCACACTGGTCCTGTGGTGTAAACAAACAAAAAATACTTTTCCTCTCTCTATTAAATCCTAGCTTATGTTTGCGGTCCAACACCAGCTCTGGAAGGAGACACATTTCAAATCTGACATATTGTAATCACAAAACAGAAAATAAAATTATTTTCCTAACTTTTGTTGTCTGGTCATTTTTCAGATCATGTTGGTCCCATGTTGGTCTGGTTGTCTTCTGATCAAGCTCTCCTTCATTCTTCTTTCTCCGTGCTAACCATCCATCTTCCATCTCTGTCCTCACCTTCTGTTTCCCTTTCCTCCTCCGGAGGTCTGGCATCTTTCCTTTTTTTCATTTCCATCCCCCCGCAGCTACAGCGATGGACCCCACCATCCACAGATCCACCATCTTTCCTTTTCTCATCTACCCTTTCATCCAGCATCTCTCTTCTGTGTCCCTATTCTCCTCTCCAGTACTGTCCCCCTTGTGTCCCTGTTCCTATGCTCCCTCCATGCCTAGCATCTTATCTCTCCCCATATCCAGCTTCTTCTTTCTCTCTTCCTTACCTCCTTTATCCCCTTCCCCAGTACAGGCTTTCTCCTATTACCGGTATATCTCCTGCCATCCTGCATCCTGCCCACCTACTTTGGAGCAGTATTTATCCCTCTTGTACCCTTCCCCTTGTGCTAAAAATTAAAATCTATTTTTTACTGCATGGAAAGTATGCACTGATGCCAAAATTACTGCAGGATGCCTGAGCAGTAAGGTGTTTTAAGCTGTGGTAGGCATACATTAGTGTTTACCACAGTGTAGTAAAAGGACCCCCTAGATTAGTAATGTAATGAAATGTTTGATATATTCAGTTAATTCATTTATAACCTACTGAGAAAATTCATTATAAACAGCTGTACATTGTGTGTACTTTCTTGTATTTTTGGATAGAGAGGATATGACTATACTAGTTCACACCTTTTTGATGTTGCAGGTACCATATATATTGCAATATTTTATATCATTAATTTTGTGAGAAACACCTAAATAGGCTACAGTAAGTCCAAAGTGATGCAACTTGATTGTCGTCTGGCTTAACCTTTTCCTATCGTAATAAATTTACGTTACGCTGGTTCCAATCGTAATTATTTTAGCAAAGTTTTGTATTATTCACCGTTATCATTTACAGCTATTGTAAACCTAATGTAAATAAGTCATAAGTCTGTAAATTCAAATATTTTGTGTTCCTGTCGTGTACTGTATGTCCCATGCCATAGCACATACGATGGCAACAACATTTTTGGAATGTCCCATCAGCCGGGACACATGATAGGAAAACGTTAAGACAGGCTGATTTGTATTATCCCACTGCTGAAATTACTTCATTGTTATTTATTCCTCAGAAATTGATGTTTAAAAACTTGGTATTTCTTGCTTTAATGATCAGTTCAAATGACTTCACATGTCAGTTTGAGGTATATGAACCTCGGCGAACTCTACTTCTCTCAGCACCATCCACTAGAAATTTCATTATGGGTGAGAATAGCGAGCCTTGTCTTGTAGAGGCCCAACATTATGGAATTCACTCCTACTAGAAATAAAGTTTTATTGAAGGATCTGTCTGCTTTCAAAAAAGCCAGTGAAACAAGATGATTGGATTCAGCATTTAGGTGAACTGCTGTGTGACCATTGTGGTGTTGATGGCTGATTTTATATATTCTTGTGAAGTACCAATCCAATATGTTGGAATGTATGACTGCATGTTTGGTTGGTTGGTTTTATTTTGTTTTGCATTATATTCTTGTATTTTTATTGTATAATGTACCAAGTGGTTAAAACCTGCAAATTAAATAAAGATGAATTGGAAGTTATTTTGATTTTAGATTTAGCAGGCTTTGACAATAGCATAATACTATAGAGTAGTAAGGCATTAAGGATCCTTTCTATTTCTGTGTTTCCCTGAAAATAAGGCCTAGCGTGATTTTTAAAGACGGTCCTAATCTAATAATCTCTAGTTAAGATCGACCCCTAAAGCCTCCCAGACTCCGTCCTCAATCATCTCTCTCCCTTCCTCTCCTCCACCCCAATTCTTCCTCTTTCATTCCCCCCCATGTGCAGCATCTTTCCTCACCTCTCACCCATCCCCTTGTGCAGCAGCTCCAACGCCTCCAAAAAGAACATCAGTGCTCTGAATGGGCCTTCCTTCTTCAGTGTCTTTCTGTCCTTCCCTCCCATCCCTCTGTGCAGCGGAACCACACCGACATCATCAGTGATGTGGCAGAGAGAAGGCCCTGCTGCCGCTGCTGTTTTGGAAGTTTCGGAGTTGGAGGTATGTCAGGCTCACGGTGGGAGGGTCGATGGGGTTCTGCTGCAGAGAGGGATGGGAGGGAGGGATAGAAAGACGCTGCAGAGAGAAGACCCATTTAGAGCACTGCTGCTCTTTTTGGAGGCCTCTGAGCTGCTGCACATGGGAGGGGAGAGAAAGGAAAGAGGAAGAATTGGGGTGGGGGAGAGGAAAAGAGAGATGAATGTTGTACATGAAAAAAAAAAGACATTCCCTGAAAATAAGCCCTAGTAAGTTTTTTGGAGCACAAATTAATATAAAGACCCTGTCTTATTTTCGGGGAAACACGGTAAATAAAATGATGAATGGATAGGAGAAATGGATGAGGAAGAAGAGATAGAGATGGGCATTGGTACCAAAAGTAATGTTATATATAACAGGTAAAGGCTATAAAAGTTTGGAAGGGCAACTTTCATTTTTGAAAATTTAGTGTGCTATAGGGACAGTAGAGTGGAACTTTGCAATTTTTTTCCCACAGCTTTGATGTTCGTCACATTCTGCAGCCTAAAATCTGCAGGTACAATCCTAATAAAAAAAATTTACAGTTATTAAAAAGCCACTAATTTCCAGTTCAAAGTTTCATTACATAAGAACATAAGAACATAAGAACTGCCTTCTCCGGATCAGACCTTCGGTCCATCAAGTCTGGCGATCCGCACACGCGGAGGCCCTGCCAGGTGTACACCTGGCGTAATTTATATTCCACCATATCCTTATATGCCTCTCTTAAGGAGATATGCATCTAGTTTGCTCTTGAAGCCTAGGACGGTAGATTCCGCAATAATCTCCTCTGGGAGAGCATTCCAGGTGTCAACCACTCTCTGAGTGAAGCAGAACTTCCTGACATTAGTCCTGAACCTGTCCCCCCTTAGCTTCATTACATGTCCTCTAGTCCGTGTCAAATTGGACAATGTAAATAATCTTCTCTGCTCTATTTTGTCGATTCCTTTCAGTATTTTGAAGGTCTCGATCATATCCCCACGCAGTCTCCTTTTCTCAAGGGAGAACAATCCTAGTGTTATAAGTCTGTCCTCGTATTCCAGTTTCTCCATACCCTTCACCAGTTTTGTTGCTCGTCTCTGCACCCTCTCCAGCAGTTTTATATCCTTCTTTAGGTAGGGAGACCAATGTTGGACGCAGTATTCCAAGTGTGGTCTGACCATTGCCCTATAAAGCGGCATTATAACTTTCTCCGATCTACTCGAGATTCCTTTCTTTATCATGCCCAACATTCTATTTGCCTTCTTTGCCGCTGCCGCGCATTGTGCCGACGGCTTCAGGGTTCTGTCTATCAGCACACCCAGGTCCTTTTCTTGTTCACTCTTCCCCAGAGTTGCACCTGACATTGTATACTCGTATTCCTTATTTTTATTGCCTAAATGCATTACCTTGCATTTCTCCACATTGAATTTCATCTGCCATTTCTCCGCCCATGTTTCTAACTGACACAAGTCGCTCTGGAGTTTCTCGCTATCATCCTGCGATCTGATTGCCCGGCATAGTTTTGTATCGTCTGCAAACTTGATGATCTCACTGGATGTTCCTTCCTCTAGGTCATTGATATAAATATTAAAAAGGATCGGCCCAAGTACCGAGCCCTGGGGCACACCACTAGTCACTTTCTCCCAGTCGGAGAACTTCCCATTTATGCCCACTCTCTGCTTTCGGTTTTCCAGCCATTTGCCTATCCATCTTTGTATATCCCCCTCTATGCCATGGCTATGTAGTTTCCTGAGAAGTCTTTCGTGTGGAACTTTGTCAAACGCTTTCTGGAAGTCCAAATATATTATGTCCACCGGCTTCCCACTATCGATTTGCTCGTTCACGGTCTCAAAAAATTGGAGTAAATTAGTCAAACATGATTTCCCTTTCCTGAATCCATGTTGACTGGGTTTCATTAAGTCATATGCGTCCAAGTGCCGGACTATGCTATCCTTGATCAGTGCTTCAACCATCTTGCCAGGGACAGACGTAAGACTCACAGGTCTATAGTTGCCCGGTTCCCCTCTCGATCCTTTTTTGAAAATTGGGGTGACGTTCGCTATCCTCCAGTCGTCCGGTATCTGTCCAGTTCTGATTGTCAGGTTTGCAAGTTTTTGCAATAACTCTCCGATTTCAACCTTCAATTCCTTTAAGACTCTCGGATGAATCCCATCCGGTCCAGGGGATTTGTCGCTTTTAAGTTTGTCGATCTGATAGTATATCTGGTCTAAGTCCACTTCAACTGTGGTGAGGCTGTCTTCTATTTCTCCTGCAAACACTTTCTCCGCTTCAGGTATTGTTGAGGTGTCCTCCTTCGTAAAGACGGACGCAAAGAAGGAATTTAGTTTGTCTGCGATTTGTTTATCTTCCTTGATGTACCCTTTTCTTCCCTGGTCGTCCAAGGGTCCCACTGCCTCTTTTGCAGGTTTTTTCCCTTTCACGTATCTAAAGAAGGGCTTGAAGTTTTTGGCCTCCTGGGCTATTTTTTCCTCATATTCCTGTTTTGCATTCCTCACCGCCTTGTGACATTTCTTCTGATCATCTTTATGTTTGTTCCAGGCTTCGGTTGTCTTTATGCATTTCCATTTTTTGAAAGAGTCCTTCTTTTCTTTTATGGCTTCCTTCACCTGTATGGTAAGCCATGCCAGTTCCTGTTTACATCTACATATTTTAACATTAAACGCAGGTTGAAACCTTGGTGTATTTTCAGGCCTATTGTAAGCTGTTAGGAATAGAGGGTCATAAATGTGGCTCAGTGAGTGTTATACCCCCAAAATTGCTCTTTCAAATGATGCAAGAAAGAGATTAGAGGATGTATAGTTGCGATATGACATTAAGGGGTCCTTTTATCAAGCCGCGCTAGCAGGGTTAGCGCTTCGGACATTTCATCACGTACTAATCCCCGCGGCCAGCTAAAAACTTAATGCCTGCTCAATGCAGACGTTAGCGGCTAGCACGGCAGGCGGTTTAACGCGCGGTATTACGCGTGTTAAACCCCTACCGCAGCTTGATAAAAGGACCCCTAAATATAAGTAAAATTTGCATTAATTTTTTTTCAACAATCTGAAAGATTCATCTCGTAAAAGAAAAGCACAGTGTGCCTAAAAGTTTATGGGGCAGTGAGTGGCCGTAATCTCTTCCAGTTCCTAAAATCTGAGGCCTGTAGTGCTTCCTGTTCAGGAGCTTTGTTGTGTCAAATATTTGCATGTGCATTCCATGCCAATTTTTCAGCAACTTGGTGGTCCCCCAGTGATACACCAAGTCATGCACCAATTATCTGAGGGGTATATTTGGATTCAGCAAAAAAACTTTATACTAGAAATACAGTATGACTTTTAGCGTGGTTGAGCAACTATCCTTTCCACAACCTTTTCACTATCCTCCATGGAATGGGAAAAAAGTGGCCTCAATAATGAGGTCCCTAACTTTGGAAGAAGTTGAGATTCTGCTCTTAAAACTTTGCACATATTCATTGCATATCCTATTGTACTTCCAATAAAAATTTCATCAACTTCTGAGGTAGTCAAGTGGGGAGGCCTTGACCACTTAATGGCTCAGTAAGGCGCTATCATTTGTAGCGTACTGCACCACGGAGAACCAGCATTTGGACTCGCACTGTACCGGGAGATGCCCCTGAGGTTGCCCCTGACGAAGGCTACGAAACGGGGTTCTGTAGGGTGATCAGCTGGCACCCTGTAAAAGCTAATAAATATATAAAAACTAAACACACACTAAAGTGCACTGAGTGCTATCACTAATTAATTTAGTATCATAAAGTGCTCAGTCACCAACCAAACAGTGTCATAAAAAATGCCAGCGTTGGTTGTAAAGGGGGACCATCATTGCACTTGAGAGTCCCTCTTACTGCCCTCCAAAAGAAATACAAAAAATAAATTTATTAATATGTCATGTTATATAAAATTTTTGATTGTCGTTACTTATCTGGTTATAGCAGAATCAATTTTGGAGGCAGAAGCATGGCAATGGTACGAACAATAAATTTATTATGTCATGTGCGATGATGGTCCCTCTTTACAACCAAAGCTGGCATTTTTTATGACACTGTTTGGTTGGTGACTGAACATTTTATGATACTAGATTAATTAGTGATAGCACTCAATGCACTTTAGTGTGTTTTTTAGTTTTTATATATTTATTTACTGAATATTTAGACTTGTGGAGATTTTTTCTTATTATTTGTTCTAACACTAGTAATTATTACATTAGCTCCTGGAATTTGTTTAACCCTGTAAAAGCCACAGCGGTCAGCAGATTAAGATAAGTTCCTGAATTTTGAGTATCTTTTGACTAATGGTAAAACTGACAAGATTGATTTATACAGGGACTTCTCTAATGATGTCAAATTCCAATTTTTGATCTTAAATTCTTCATATTTATTTATTTAAGACACTAGAGTATTTGGGCTGCTAGCTAGGTGTTTTGTAATAACATAGTTATAAAGTAAAGATAAAAAGAAAAAAAACTTTAGCATATTAAATTGTAGTTTTTATAGGAGGTTGGCCCATAGGGTGTGTAATGTGATGTAAGTAGGTAACGTCTGCCGGGCACTCTTGTGCTAGGGGTGGTATTGAACCCAGGTGAACTCGCTTTAAAAGTTGTTCTCAGCGAGTTCCCACCTACTGATTGACACCCTCTACAGTTGGGTTTTATTCATTACAACGAGCTTGGTAGGCCCATAACCCTTGTGGTGCTTGAAGAATAAGAGAGCAGGTCTTTTTCTAGAGTTTCAGTTAGGCGCTATGACACTATCTAGAAGTTTATGATAGAGTAGAATATAATTTTTTTTTTTTAAATAAATAAATAAAAATACATTATAGAATAGCACTTAATGCAGTGGTTCTCCAACCTGTCCTGGGAACCACCAGCCAGTGGGGTTTTCAGGATATCCCTACTGAATGTGCATGAGAGAGATTGCTTATAAAGGAAGTAGTAGGCATTCAAATCTCTCGCATGCATATTCATTAGGGATATCCTGAAAACCTAACTGGCTGGTGGTCCCAAGGACAGGTTTGAGAACTACTGGCTTAGAGAACATAGATGCCTGTTAATTAATGTCACCTTTGATGTGCTTAAGTGGCGTATACCTCTAGGTGTGATCTTATAGAATTTCCCTCAGTGTCCTTATCTGAAGTGTACTTCCCTGGGATTTTGCTACTGTGCATTTTTATTCTCGTAGATCTTCAGGGTCTGTTCTCTAATCCCCTGATGTTTCTCAGGCTTGATCTTTCAGTACTTCTTATCTCCTTGGTAGGATGTGGTAGTGGACTAGTTACCAAATTTAAGGCTAGATTCACTAACCCCTGATTCCGTGTCCGATCCGTGCCCGATTGCATGCAGGCCGACAAATTCACAGCCCTGGTTGTGGTACTGCTTCCCACTCCATCACTCTTCGGGTACACTGGCCAGGCTAATTAAAAACCCTCTTCCCTTAGTATAAAAGGGCTTAGGTCAGGGAAGCAGGAGCCAAAGACAAAGGAATTGACATGGGCTAGGATTTTACAGCAGCACCTATTACCTCTAAGGCAGTGGTCTCAAGCTCAAACCCTTTGCAGGGCAACATTTTGAATTTGTAGGTACTTGGAGGGCCTTAGAAAGAATAGTTAATGTCTTATTAAAGAACTGACAATTTTGCAGGAATAAAACTCTTTATAGTTTATAAATCTTTCCTTTTGGCTAAGTCTTAATAATAATAATGTAATTTATAGCTAAAGAGACATATGATCAAGAAACTGTTTTATTTTATTTTTGTGATTATGATAAACATACCAAGGGCCTCTAAATAGTACCTGGCGAGAGTTTCAGACCACTGCTCTAAGAGATGTCTCCTCCCACTACTGTCAGTCACAGGGCAGAAAAACAAGCCCCTTGTTCCAGAATCTGGAGGGAGTAATTACAAGTTCATGTCCAATCCTTATGGGAGTAGAACTTTTAAGAGTCTCTGCATAAACCTCAGACAAAAGGTGCCAGTGCTTCAACACTATGTTCTTGATCTTATATGCTCAGAAGTTGAACTTTTTTAGTTTTAACTATTCACTTTTCACAAAAGAGAATAAATCCAATAATAAATCCAGAGAGTACAATAGAATGTATAATTCCCCCCCTTACCTCCCATGACACACTAACAAGAGCTGGGAATCATAACATTTACACACATCAGATTTGCAAATCTGATGCAAAGATGCCCATATCCTTTTAAACCTACATAAATCCCTCTTCTTACAGCAGCCACCTCTTCATATGTATGAACTGAACACACCACATTCCACTGTAAGTGCAGAATTATTTTTCCATTCAGTCAATTTAACTTGGATAGCAGTACCCTTCACAGTACTGTCAGTTTGTCAAATAACTTACGATACTACCCTTAGATCTATCTTTTCAGTAACAGCTCCTACGTTATGGAATGCTTTACCTTCATATCTTCGCCATGTAATCTCCTGTTTAAAAACTTTTTATTTAAGGATGCATACGATATGCTAGTAGTTTATTTTTCAATAATTTTAATTTATTTTTTAACCCTTCTCTTTTCCCTTATGTTGTTTCCTTTGTTATTGTTTTCTTTCCTATCATGAAAATGGAGTTCTTCTCTTTCCGTTTTTATCCTACCAAATTATTATTATTACTAGTGTTTAAGCCCGTTACATTAACGGATGCTAGAATAAATGTCTGTCTGTCTTTCTTTCTATCTCTCTCTACCGTCCCCTGTCTCTTTCTTCCTTTTTTTCTGTCTCTCTCCCTCCCGCTGTCTGGCTTTCTTTCTGTCTGTCTCTCTCCCTGGCCCCCTTTGTCTGTCTTTCTGTCTCTCTCCCTTCCCACTGTCTTTTGTTCTCGTTCACTGCCTGCCTGTCTTTCTGTCTCTCTCCGTGGCCCCCTTCTGTCTCCCCTCCAAAGCTAACCAAGATTGCTCCCTGCCCCCCAGCACGCCCCTTCCCCCAAAGCAAAGCAAGTTTGCTCCCTAGCACCCTTTCCCTCTTCCCCACCCCCATTTCCCTCTGTAGCAGCAGCATTTCCCTCCCAGCCTTCCCTGTGCAGCAGCAGCATTTCCCTCCTTCCCCCACTTCCCTGTGAAGCAGCAGCATTCCTACATTCCCCCCCTCCATTTCCCTGTGGAGCAGCAGCAGCATTTCCATGCCCTCCCCCACCCCACTTCCTTATGCAGCAGCAGCATTTCCTTCCCACCCTTCCCTGTGCAGCAGCAGCATTTCCCTACTCCCCCCCCCACTTCCCTATGCAGCAGTAGCAGCATTTCTACATTCCCTCCCCCTCCATTTTCCTGTGCAGTAGAAGCATTTCCCTCCCCCCACCCCACTTCCCTGTGCCACTGCAGCATTCCCTCCCCCTCCATTTCCCTTTGCAGCAGCAGCATTTCCCTTCCCTCCCCCGTACCCCACTTCTCTGTGCAGCAGCATGTTTGTTTCTGACCGGCTCCCATACCCTTTCCGATCCCCGTCTGCATTGCACAACAACCCCCTTCGCCACCGCTGTTGACATGCCTGCATGCGCTGGAAGCTTGAAGATATCGGAAACTGGGGCGTGTGCAGCAAGCGGCTGCACGCGCCCCAAATAGAATACGGCCATGAAACAAAAATCACGGCGGCAGGGATCGTGCTGTTTTAACAGCGCATGCGGGGGTAAGGTTTTATTATATAGGATGTGATGTTTATTGTTAAATTTGTGTGTTAATTATTTTTACCCTTTTTAATTGTAAACTGCACAGACACTTGATGTACGATATATCAAGCCTTTAATAAACTTGGACATAAGAACATAAGAATAGCCTTACTGGGTCAGACCAATGGTTCATCAAGCCCAGTAGCCTGTTCTCACGGTAGCCATTCCAGTCACTAATACCTGGCCAAAACTCAAGGAGTAGCAATATTCCATGCTACCAATCCAGGGCAAGCAGTGGCTTTCCCCACGTCTTTCTTTTCCTACAGGAAATGTCCAAACCTTTCATAAAATCAGCTATTCTATATGCACTTACCACAACCTATGGCAATGCGTTCCACAGCCTATATTCTCTCTATGAAAAAATATTCCCTCCTATTGGTTTTAAAAATATTTTTCTGTAACTTCCAGTGTCCGCCTAGTCTTTGTAATTTTTGACTGTAAAAAATCGATCCACTTGTACCCGTTCTACTCCACTCAAGATTTTGTAGAGTTCAGTCATATCTCCCCTTAGCCATCTCTTTTCCAAGCTGAAACTTGGCAATACATGCAAACAGCCTAGGTTTTTCTCTGTGCATTAAATCAGGCAAAGTAGCTAATCTCAGTAAAACTATTTTATAAGAGAGATCAACTTTGGCTATAGCATGCTCTTGGTCAGTCTGCTGCTGTGTGCTCATTTTGAGATTAAGGAATACAGTGCTCCACCGCGAATTCGCGGTCGGTGGTTTGTGGTCCCGGTCATTCGCAGTATTTTCCAACCGCAAACCGCTGAGAAGATAGCTGGAGAGGGCAACTGGAGCGCCGGCGAGTGAAGGAAATCACTCACTGTATGGCTCCAATTGCCTCTTCCTGTACTAAAGTTGGGCCTCACCAGTCAGGAGCAGCTTTGACACGCAGCTTCTGATTGGTAAGGCCTGACTTTAGTACAGGAAGAGACGGTCGGAGCATACAGCGAGTGATTTCCTTCACTTGCTGGCGCTCCGGCTGCTCTCTCCTGCCTCTCCCACTGTCCTCTCCAGTCTTTCCCATGAAAAACCGTATTCGCAGTTTTTCAAGATTCGCCGGATTTCCTGGAACAGAACCCCCGCAAATATCGGCGGAGTACTGTATCTTCCTGAAGTGATCAAGCCGGCACAAAAACATGCTCTCTGACTCTACAGGATAAAGTGCCTGTTGAGGGTCCTGTTTATGTATTTCTCTTTTCTATCCAGGGTTTGTTTTGTGCTTCAGATAGTTCTACGTGTGGGAAAATTGTTCAACTGTGAGGGTAATACATTACAAATTCAACAGTTAAAATAATTGTATGAGTGTAAGATCGCATAGAAGTACACCTCTTAGAAAGGGCATGTTTACTTGTACATCAACTGCACATAGGGATTTCCAGGGGCATTACGTGAGCAGGGGCAGTTTTATTTTACTCTTTGGGATCTTGTTAGGCACTTGTGACCTGGGTTGACCACTGTTGAAAACAGGATACTGGGCTTGATGGACCTTAAGTCTGTCTCAGTATGACAATTCTTATGTGAGCCAAGTATAGGACAATCAACCCATTGTGACCTTACTTATGAGTTTGGCTCTTAGGCATTGGTGGAATGAGGCATTATGACATCACAATCTGAGCTCTGGAATGTTGCTACTCTTAGGATTTCTGCCAGGTACTTGGGATCTGGGCTGGCCCCTGTTGGAAACAGGATACTGGGCTTGATGAACCTTTGGTCTGTCCCAGTATGTCATCTCTTAACAGTATGTTCTTATGTTCTAATTTGGCAGAAATCTTTCAGAATAAAAGAGTTAATATTACAGGGACTATCAAGAGTGTGAACAGCTTGCTGGTGCTTGTGAACAGTTAAAAAAAAAAAGTGATCTGTTTCACAGTCTCTCTAAACCATGATAGTTTTTTTTTTTGAAGCTGCAAAATAGAGGGAGTCCACGGTACAAAAAGACAAATCAGAAAAAAGCACCATGGGCCTCCAAGAATGGGTAAACAGTAATCTTTTAATGAGGGACCTGAAATGGGCTGTGTTTCAGCGTAGTGTTTGCGTCAAGGGCCAGCCTTTATAATACACCTTGGGTGAAATACTATCAATAGCCTTAAATGAGGCCTTTGTAACACGAGCAAGTGGTCACCTTTCAATATTATAAAGGTTGACCCTTGATATAGTTGCTTTGATAAAACAAGGCTTGTATTGGGTCCGTCTTTAAGGGTTTGCTGTTTACCCATTCTTGGAGGCCTTCAGTACTTTATTCAGTCTTTTTTTTTGAAATCATGTTTCTTGATAGAAATCTGCTTTACGGGCAGATTAAACAAACAGAAACAAAATAGAAAAATGCCATAAAATGAGAATTACCTGTCTGAGAGGGTGTTCTGCCAAGCATATGTTATTATCATGTATTTGGATAGCAAAAACCAGGCATGCGTAGGGGTGTACAAAAAACATAATACATTATAATCCTGTTATAATGGACATCAAGGGATCTGGAAAAACAGTCCGTTATATCCAGAGTTGCATTTTTAAAAAACTTTATTTAGGGCAACTTGAAACAACTTAAATCGATGAACAAGTCACTGCACAAGCATATCAGCAACATTAATAACAAAACTCAGCAAAATATTGGTATGGCACGAAATGATTGCAAACCAGAACACTGTACTGGAAAGAAAAATACTCTTGTCATTTTTTTTCTGGGCTGCATTTTGATACTATATCACCAGTATGCCATGTGCCTTGTAGGCAGAGCCTACATGTTCATTATAGCTGAATAAAACTACAGCTAAAAGCAGCTCTGGGGACCAAAATAGTTGTCTGTTGTATGCGAGTCCGCTATATCCGATGATTTTCTGTATGTTTATAATGATGCTCGGCCGGGACCAGCGGACCTCGTCTGCTATATGTGAGGTTCCGTTATAAGCGAGTCCAGTATAACGGGATTATACTGTAGACTGTCTCTGTTCCTTGGAATAATCAAAGCAACCTCATCAAGACAGATGTACAGAGAAAATACAGAACCAGAAACAAATATCAGACTTTGAGCTAGGTCAACAAGTCCAGTGGAGAGAAGTCCAGAGAAGAAATGAAGTAGGTTTTTATAGGTGATGTTAATGGAGTGAAATGTAAGGAATGAAACTTTTTTGAGTCTGTTTAAGTTAAAAAGGCTATGAGGTAGAGTTTTCATTCTCTATGACCATACTGCAAGACCAGACTAGAAAATTATGCTCCGCGTTCTTGTGTCTGGAGTCTAAGGATTCAGTCTTGTCACTTCTTTCAAGACAGCCTGTTTCATAGAATGGGAACAGATACTGCCATTGTGTGCAGATTTTTTTAAATTTCATCTTTTTTTTGTGCTTTTCTTTAAAAGTTCATGAACAAATTGATCCAAGCCAGGCATTAGCTCAGCTGTTGACATAAGAACTGCACAAGGTCTGTCTTGTATAGACAGACCGAGATAGCTTTCATTAGCTGGATATATAGCTTGTGGGTCACCTGAAGGTTATCTTTAGTGCAAAGCAAGTTTGAAATTCCAACAGTAACCAATCTCTGTATTTCCTGGTTACAAAAAGTGGTTTGGTGGATGCTTTTAGTTTGAATGCAGTGCTTGTTTCCTAATCTTTTTGAATGGTTTGCTTACCATTTTAAGAGATAACTTTGCGATAAATATTCTGGGGATTTTGGGGGACGGTTACAATTAATTTTGCCTACAGGCAGGCTCAGGCTTGTTTGCTTGCTTTTACTTTATATTACGGTCAATCACATCATTGTTGCCTCCTTTTTATATGGTAGGTTCAGAAATGTAGGAATCAACGAATTTTCTAATCTGGTGACATGGGCACTTGAAGTTAAGAGCCTCTTTTTATGAAGCTGTGTTAAAATATTGCATTTACCAAGCATTAATGCACAAGATTAATGCATCCTATTAATTAGGTCTGTGGCGTCGGTACACCAAACCTTTGACTCTTGACTCCTCTATTTTTCTGCTGTCTGATTCTGACTGCTTTGAAAGTGCTGATAAATATAATTTATCATTTACCAGTACTTTTAATCCAGGACAAAGAAAATTAAATAGATATATGGTTTTAATCCAAAACAAAGAGATGTATCAAATGAATATAAGTATGAAATGATCAATTTACAATATAATATTTTTTATTTATTTATTTTGAAGCTGGGGTCTGAATTGGTACATTTTTACTGATTCCAACACCCCAGCCCAGATCCTAACTGCAAAATGTCTGTGTTAACTAGGGGGGGGGGCAATGCAATTAACACAGAGATAGGAAATGTGGCGGGCTTTTCTATAAAGAGTGCCTATTTTTAGGCACCAAGAATGCCCCTATTTAGAGCCTCTTCTATAAAGCAAAGTAGGCGTCTACTTTCTATTATATAAAGTCTGACAATTAAGTTCATGAACTTGCCATCATGCGTTTATGTTGGCAGCATTGTACTAACAGCTTGGTATGGTTTTATAACCTTGATATATCAGTGTCTCATAGCTGTGTTCGTATCGACGTGTTGAAGGCGGTGTCTTGCTGAGTGGCGTTCATTATTTTTGTTGCATGTTTTTATGTGCCATTGTGAGAATGTCGGAGCTTGAATTAGAGCAGTGAACAAACATTAAATGTCTTGTTAAACTTGACAAGAGTGGAAGTGAAATCAGGGACATGTTAGTCCAAGTTTATGGGGATAATGCCATGAAGAAAATGGTAGTGTACATATGGATTAAACGTTTTTCTGAGGGAGAGAAAATGTTGCTGATGAAGAGAGGTCAAGGCAGCCCTTAACAAGCAGAACTGATGAAAACATTGCAAAAATTTGTTGAATTATGTGCAGGGCTGTGGAGTCGAGGAGTTGGAGACAATTTTGGGTATCTGGAGTCTTGAGTCGTGGGTACCAGAAACTGAGGAGTCGGAGTCGAAGGATTTATCTACCGACTCCACAGCCCTGATTGTGTGTCAGAATTGTTGGTTGACTGTGACTGTGAGAAGCATAGCAGACCAAGTAAACATCGATAGAGAAACAGGAAAATCTTGGCATAAGAAAGGTGTGTGCAAAAATGGTTCCTCATAGCCCTTGCATCATGATAATGCACCAGCTCACATGGCACCATCTGTGAGGGAGTTTTTAGCCAGTAAACAAATAACTGAATTGGAACACCCTCCCTACTAACCTGATCTGGCCCCCAATGACATTTTCTTTACCTGAAGATAAAGGAAATATTGAAAGGAAGGCATTTTGATGACATTCAGGACATCAAGAGTAATATGACAACAGCTCTGATGGCCATTCCAGAAAAAGTTCCAAAATTGCTTTGAAGGGTGGACTAGGCGCTGAACTCGGTGCATAGCTTCCCAAGAGGAGTACTTCGAAGGTGACCATAATGATATTCAGCACTTTTTCTAGGATGAGTTCATGAACTTAAATGTCAGGCTTCGTAGAATATATCAGCCTAGCATGTAACATACTTTAATATATTTCATATGCAACCACTTACATCAACCATAGAGCTGGTATAAGTTCTTGCACATGGATTGAAAAAAATTACACCTAGATTATAGTGGGATAAATGTGTGCTGCGCCTATGCATTGCCCATCTCTAATATATGTGTCATCAAATTAGGCATGCACACTTTAATCTCCGTGCGTTCGTGTTTTGTGCTACCGTGCCACGCATGCACAGTACAATAATTCGCCTGCCGCTGATCACCCGTGCCTGCCTCAGCTGATTTCCTGCCTTCTACCCCGATCTCTGACACCGGCTGACTTCCTGCCTTCTGCCTACGCTGTTGGGATGCCTCTTCTTCTCACCCCCAGACCAGCAGTGGCAGCAGCCGCGGTTTCATCAAACAGTTGCGGAGCCTTTGCTAGGCCAGCCCACTTTGATAATGTGAGGTGGGCTGGCCTAGCAAAAGCCCCGAGGCTGCCCGGGCTAGTGGATGCTGGACATGGAGAGCAGGGAAGGGAGAAGGGGTACTACTGGACAGGGGGGAGGTAAAAGGAAGGGAGAAGGGCTACTGCTGGACAGGGGGAGCAGGGAAGGGGTACTGCTGGACAGGAGGGAGGTAAAAGGAAGGGAGATGGGCTACTGCTAGACAGGGGGAGAGCAGGAAGCAAAGAAAGAAAGGCTTCAGTGCCCCATTTTGCTAAAAGTTTACACATGTATTCTAGCACCCATTAATGTAACGGGCTTAAACACTAGTAGGTACATATTATGCCAGTATTCTAGCATGGACTTGGCTGCCTAAAAGTTGGTGCCCTCTATATAGAATTACCACCTTACTACGCATGAACTATATTGCAGACAGGGCGTGTTCACTTAATATTGGGATGGTGTCACTGGCTGTGTTTCTGTACTGTATGTTAAGTATAGGGCGCCATCCCTACACAGGCATTGCAACTTTGTATGATTAGTGTGGATTGGCGTAAATTCTATAAACAGCACTGAAATTTGGATTGGAAAAAATCAGTGCAGAGCGCTATCCAAGTTGATAGAATAGTGCTTAGAACCAATTCCCATAGGGAGTTGGGTACCAGTACTTATGCCAGCTGAAACTCTTGGCTTCTGTGTGCCTGTAGAATGCCCTTGCCCTGCCCCCAGGCCATGCCCTTTTCTGAGTTGCACGCTAATGGATTTGTGTGTTCAGTGTCATACAGTAGCATACAGGAAGATGAATGTGCAAATTCCAACTACTGCTAATTAACTGCAATAATTGTTAACATCGGTTTATTGCAAGTTGCACGTCTTCAATCTGCGCAAATATTGGCTCACATTTATTCAGCATCCTAATAGAATCTGGGGGATTGTATCAAGCTGCTGTGCTGACTGTTAGCACAAGCATGCTCACATTAGGTGCTAAAAGTGAGTCCTCAGTATAATAACATTACACTTTAATTCCTGAGATTTTCTTTATTGTTTATTGTTAGGTTTTTTGTTTGCTTTTTATGACAGGGTTATTCTGTCTTTATTGTATTATAGGCTGACTGTTCTTATTGCATTTAATAAACTGATGAATCTAAAATCTGTTAATAAATACATACATCTTACCAGTTACCAAATATATATTAATTTCAGAAATATACTATTACGTATACAGTAAGTATATTTACCTTATTAACAATGAATAAGTTCTCCTGCAAAACTTTTCGGCATTCACTGATTTTCTTGACACGTACAAGAATACAGTAAATGCCTTCTATTTTTGAAATTTGGCAAATGTTGGTATCTATTTAAGTGCTTTGTAGCATAGATATTCCTGTTCCCAGCGGTTAAGCTTCACAAATTCAAATTCCCCGTCACATGTATGGGTGATTCCTCGCTGACTGATAGCGTGGTACGGTAGTCATTTTTGTTGGTTTTCATGATTTACAATTTTTAGGTTAAACGAGTCATATTCAGTTGATGCCTTGGGAACTGCTGGAGTCATGTAAAGAGAGCCAAGATGTATATTTTCACGTTTTATTTTAATTATAAGCAAAGGATCTTGAATATTAGCTTTAATGACATCTTCTACTGCATTAAAACGACAAGGAAGAAGAGATGAAAGCCATGTATAGAAACTTGTTCTTTCAATTCTAATATGTAGTTGCTTGGGAGGAATAAGAGACATTGTTCTACTGTGGTTCAACTGTACCTCACCTTGCTCTGAACCTCGCTGCCGTCCAACACCAACCGTCTCTCACGAGGCTGATGAATATTTTTGATCTTTGCAGCTTGTTGCTGTCTAACTTCTACTATACAGATACAGCTGTCTGTATAGTCCTCAGGTTTTTGTACTGAAGCAAGGACTTCTCTAAGTTACTGGCCACTGTAAGAGTTTCCTGTTCAGCCAACCCCTAATTCTTTAATCTTTGATGTCACCAGTCAGACTCTGAATCAGTTGAACAGTTCTTTAATAACAAAGCAAACAACTTACAGTCAGATGATAGTTCAATGTAGTTCCTTCTCACTCCACTAACATATCACATCTATGCTAGGAGTACCCACACTGTGGAGATGACACTGTTCTCCAGACTTAGAAGTAATCTAAGTTGTTTTTGATTGTCAGTATTAAAGGGGTGAAAAACCTGGTGGGAGAAGATCACTCTCAGGCTCTCACTCTAGCATGTGCTTAGCAAATATGGCCACTGCTATCCTCAGACAGAAGGAGGCGGGTTCATACTCTGTCTAAGCAGCCCAGACTACTGGATAGTTGAGTCCACAGAGTACCCATAACTACTACACATTTAAACAAACATTAACTGAGCAAATGCCCATATAACATGGGGTTATAACACTCCCCATCTGGTATCACTAGATACCACTATTACTTTTACTTAACAATACCAGACAGTTATCTCTCCGTTAATCATTGAAGCTTGACTTGATGACTTGTCTTCTCCAATGTAGAAGATCTCTCTCTGGTCATCTTGCAGGAGCTGTAACAAGAGACTTACAACACAGACGAACACAACACAAAGAGAGAAAGTCGTTCAGTGTCTGAGATGGACAACGGTCCATGACGTCCTTGTCTCGGGCTCCTTCCCGATGCTGGAAGATCACTTGTCAGGTGATGGTTTTGGCAGTTCCTAGGTTCCCAGGTGGAGCCAAGTTGCTCTTGGTGAGTTGAAGCTCTGCTTTTCTGATGACACTTGGCTGATAATTATCTGGTCTTGCATCAGCTGGTCACTGGAATGAAGTTGCAATGTGGTTCAAGCGAGCTATGGCTCTCCAAAGCGCTGACCAACTTGAGAAGCAAAAAAAGCAATGAGCACCTTTGTAGCAAGAACGGTCATTTCTGGCCGAATTTCAGTGTCGGAGTCGGGATCTATGAGCTCAAATGCATTTTCTTTGGATGGAAGTATGTGACCAGATTCTAGGGGAAATTCTGGTCCTGTCAGCCAAGTTGTTTCCATTAGCTTTGATGCTGTTATGGCTCTGGTGGCACAGTCTGCAGGGTTCTTACTAGTTGATACATAGTGCCACTGCTCCAGTCTAGTTGACTTCCTTATATGCTCAACTTTGTTGCTGACATACACATGAAATCTCCTGGTGGTGTTGTATATATATCCCAGGACAACTTTACTGTCAGTGTAGAACTTAACTGCGTTCACTTGAATGTCCAATTCTTTAAAAATTATTTCTGCTATGCAATGGCCTTTTCAGAAGCGTCTTGAGTAGATGCAGATTTCTTTGTAATAGGTAATATTGAGCACTGCAGAAATGTAAGTGCGTGGCATTTGCAATTGTTCAAGAATCTTTAAAGAATCCTTCCATCTTTCCCACTCTTGGCTCATATTTTGTGGCAGTGGAGCATCCCACTCATTGGTGCTTTGAGAGAGCTTCCTTAACAGCGATCTCCCTTGGACGGTTACTGGAGCCACAAACCCCAGTGGATTGTACAGACTATTAACTGTAGATAGAACACCTCTACGTGTATATGGCCCTTCTCGTGTAGACTCTTGAGATGTAAAAATGTCTCTAAGTCTCAATGAAGTGGAGGGCTGTTTACTCTAAGATCTAGATCTTTTAGGTCTTTGGCATGATCCTCTGGAGGAAATGCTGCCATTACTTCTGGACTGTTAGAACCGATTTTGGGAAGTTTAAGGTTAGCTTCTGCTAACATTGTTTGTGCTCTTTTTAGCAGATCAATTGCCTCTCTGGCTGTGGGCAAGGATTTCAAGCCATACTCTTTTTTTTTCCCTCTTGGGCTGTCCTTCTAAGCCCATATGTTGCTACTGCAGGTGATTGACTATTACCAAAGACATACACTTTCATTCTATACTCTACAACCTCCTGACCGAGGTCATGATTGTGATACCACAGGAATCTGAAATAATTTCTTTAGTCTGGATGCACTAAAATACAGTAGAACATTTGCCGGATATCTGCTGTTATATCGATAGGTTCCTTTCTGAAGCGAATCAGGACTCCTATTAAGCTATTGATCATATCAGGCCCAGAAAGCAGCACATTGTTGAGGGAGACTCCTTGGTATTGAGCACTGGAGTCAAATACAATCCTGATCTGGCCTGGCTTTTGTGGATGGTATATGCCAGATAGGTAAATACCAGCACTCCTCATTCTCTTTCAATGGTGGAGCTGGTTCTGCATTGTCATTGTCCAGCACGTTCTGCATAAATGTTGTAAAGTGGGATATAGTCCAGGGTGAGAACGCTGTGGCCATCTTTTTGAGAGCCGATGGCTGTATTTGAGAGATGATAGTAAATAGGTGAGTGCTGTCCCTGCGGTTTGTTAATTGAGAGTGGGAACCGTATGGGTTTAATTTTTAATCTTTAATGACAGTACTGTGTTTGTTTCTAATTTTCAGCCTCCCCTCTGCCTTGAAAAAGAGAGCGAAACGCGTTGGCTGAGGGGATTTCCAGAAATGGCTGAAAGTTAAGTCAATTGAACTATTTACACAATAATTTATTGAAGAAAAAAGTATAATATTTATAAAATGAAAGTAGAATAAGTAAAGAAAAGAAATATAACAGCGAATAGCAATAGATGTGCCTACAGGTAAAATGAGGAAGTAACCCTTTGGAGCTTGTTGCTCAGAGGGTAATCTGATATCCCTCTGGCACTATATATGTGAGACTGGACTATAAGTGTATAAGTGTATCTATGTATCTTCCTAGTAAGAGCAGGATCTTGACTTTTGGATCTACTGGCTGCAGGTGTTCTGCTATTGGTTGCAGATGAGAGTACTGCTGTACAACTTCAGGTGTAGGGATTTCTTCCCTGATGTCTGGTATTTGGTTGCACTGAATTAGAGTTAGTAAATCTCATTTGATGCTGCCATCCATTGCTTCTATGGTGTAACCACTTGCTTTTCTCTCCGTCTTTCTGCTCTTCCCTGAACAGGTTCTAAGGTGGTAGGGGTAGTGGTTTCTCTGGATGTTGAACATATCAAAGTATTCTGTCCTTGCCAAGGACTGATTACTTTGTTCATCAATGACAACGTAAATTTTCACTGCCTTATCTGGTTGCTCTTTACGGTATACTTTTGCTACATATATCTTGGTGCATGACCTGTCATTGAGGCCTTCTCTGCATACCTCTGTGCAGCTTACAATGATATTCTGCAATAATGTTTGTTCTGTCCTCTCTTCCCCACCATGGCCTGATTCTGGGGCAGGGATCCTTGGAGAAGTCGGTCTACTCCTGCCAGGATGTAAGGCACTAACATGTTTGTCACTATCACATATTGTGCACTTAATGGCTGCTTTACAGTTTTTAGCCATGTGTTTGGTTGAGGAGCAACACTTATAGAAGATTCGATATTTCCTCAACAGCTCTTTTCACTCTCTCAAGGTTTTCTCCTTGAATCCTCGACATTTCAGAAGAGGATGTGATTTTCTATGTATTGGACATTGTCTTTCTGGGCCCTCTATTGTTTCTACTGTAGGAGGACGGTCTGTTGGTTGAGCTGTTGCAGGTAACACATCTGTCTTGAATGCTGCTAGACTTTCTAGCAAAGTTGCCATACCTCTTTACTGGCTTCTCAATCTGGAGGTAGCTTGTCTTCACCTGAACAGGCGTAGCATCTCGGAAACTGGGATCATTTCTTCTCTGCCACTAATGAAGTCTGTGAAGACTGTGAATGGGGAGAACTTCCCTTGATTCTCCTCCTTATACTTCATACCTACAGCTGACCATTTTTCTTTGACATCATATAGCAGCTTTGATGTGATCTTCTTTATGCCACAGGATGTGCGCAGGTAGCTCAGGCCTGGAAGACTCGGATCAGTCTTAAGTGCTTCCAGTTCTTGTAGGAGGTCTCCCAAGTCTAGCAGCTTGTCATGATCTTTGCTGGTAAGTCTTGGGAAGTTCTCTATTCTCCTCATTAATGCCTGCTGGATGGCTTCTGGGTTGCTGTACTGCTGTTCGAGCCTCTCTCACATCTCCTTCAGGTCCCGAACATCATCATGTTGGAATGCATCTTTAATGCATCTTTTTGGATGATTCAGGCCCCAGCCATCTGATCATTAAATTAATCTCTTGTCTTGGACTTGGCTTTATGACTGATATAGCATCTTGGAAATCAGCCTTCCACCCTCGGTACCTTTCTGGGCTATCATTAATTTGGGTGAGTCCCATGTTTACTATTTTCTTGCGTGCCATATATGTTGCTAGGTCTTCTTTTTCTGAGATCCCTATAGTGTTGGCGGTGGGAAGCTGTTATCCCAGGACAAGCAGGCAGCATATTCTTAACGTATGGGTGACGTCACCGACGGAGCCCCGGTACGGACCTTTTTAACTAGAAAGTTCTAGTTGGCCGCACCGCGCATGCGCGGGTGCCTTCCCGCCCGACGGAGGAGTGCGTGGTCTCCAGTTTCTTCGTTTCCGCGGAGCGAAGAAGACGCATGTGCTTTTCAACGGCCGTTGAAAACTCTCAATTTGCCTTCCCGCTCGCGATTTTTGATCCAATTTTGGTTCTATTTTTGTCTTTCGACTTCATTCTTCTAAAAAAAAAAAAAAAAAAAATTCTTTTCGTGTCTTTTTCCTTATTTTTGCAGCCGGCCCCAGCGGGGCCTGTTGTAATCATCCAAGCCTCCGGGTTTGATTTCGCGGAGGCCGTGTTTCCCTTCATGCCCCCTCAACCGGGCTTCAAGAAGTGCCAGCGGTGTGCACGCCCGATCTCTTTAACTGACCCACACAACTGGTGCCTTCAGTGTTTGGGTCCAGAGCATCGGGCTGACACCTGCACCCGCTGTGCTACTCTCAAGAAACGCACTCTTAAGAACCGGCAAATACAACAAAATATTCTTTTCGGTACCGGTTCTACCATGGATCAGGCCCCGACGTCGACGGCACCGCCTAAATCGGCACCGACCACATCGACACCGCCTGATCCTCCTTCGGGGTCGATAGCGCCAGGTAAGCCGGCTAAGAAGCCTTCCACTTCCCTTGAGCGACCTCCAGCTACAGCGGTGACCCCGGTTCTTCCGACGTCCCGCCGCTCCCGTAAACGCTCCGCTCCGATCACGGTGAGTGCCTCGTCATCGGCCTCCTCATCGCCGGAGCGTCGAGCAGCACCTATGGTACCGAAGAAATCTAAAGCGGTACCGGTGCCCCCATTGGAGGACCGAATCTCGGCCATCCTCCAGGACAAGCTTCAGGAGCAGCTACAGAAGCAACTCCAACAGCTCCTTCCAACCTTACTGGCACCGCTCCTTCCGGTACCGGTCCAGCCCGAGCTTCGCACCGCTCCACCGGTATCCACCCCCTCGGTACCGTTGAACACATCCATGCCGGTCTTATCTGCTCAGCCTGCACTTCAGACTTGCTCGGCAGAGGACCCTTCCCAGGCCCCAGATCGACGCCGGTCGTCTCGGGATCGGGATCGGCACCATTCCTCCAGGGACAGAGATCGACGCCGGTCTTCATCCCCCGGCACCGTATCCATGCGATCTGGCAAGTCCCTTTCTAAAACCCGCCATACTGAACCGGCTATCAGGGACCCAGACCTATGGGAACAATCCCCACTCGGTACCGAGGAGGATGCCTCTTCTACAGATGAGGAACCCTCCATGGCTGAAACCACTTCTAAGCCTGAGCAATCCTCCTTCACGAAGTTCCTTTGGGAGATGTCAGCGGCTCTCTCCATCCCCCTTGAGTCCGACTCTAAGAAGTCCCAGGCCTTTTTAGAAGCTTTGGACTTCGACCAACCTCCCAAGGAGTTTCTTAAACTTCCTGTACATGATATCCTCCGGGAAACATTTTATAAAAATTTGGAAACTCCATTGACTGTTCCAGGTGCCCCTAAAAAACTGGACAGCTTATACCGGGTCATCCCTATTCCGGGATTTGACAAACCCCAATTGCCCCATGAGAGCCTCCTTGTAGAGTCCACTCTCAAAAAATCTCAAGGCTCCAGCGTTTATGCCTCCACCCCTCCTGGCAGAGAGGGAAAGACAATGGACAAATTTGGAAAGCGCCTGTACCAGAATGCCATGCTGGCTAACAGAGCCAACAATTACACCTTTCATTTTTCATTTTATATGAAACACCTGGTCCAACAACTTTCTGCTTTAGAAAAATATATACCTGAGCGTAAGGTCCCACTCTTCCAACAGCAGATTTCCAACCTCCTTCAGCTCAGAAAGTTCATGGTGCGCTCGATTTACGACTCCTTCGAGCTTACTTCACGAGCCTCCGCACTGGCTGTGGCCATGCGACGCCTAGCCTGGCTGAGGGTATCTGACCTTGATGTAAACCACCAGGACCGTCTCGCCAACGCGCCCTGTCTTGGTGACGAACTTTTTGGGGAGTCTCTTGATACCACAACACAAAAACTTTCGGCCCATGAGACCAGATGGGACACCCTCATTAAACCCAAAAAGAAAACTCCACCGGCACGACCATACAGGCCTCAGTCCTCTTATCAACGTCGATTCTCTGCCAGGCCGCTGAATCCTCCTCAGCAGCAATCTCGCCGTCCTCGCCAACAACAGCACACTCAGGCTCGCTCTCAGTCTCACCAGGCGACCAAGCCTCTCCCTCAGACTAAACCTCCTCAGCCCTTTTGACTCCTTTCTCCAGGGCATAGCCAGTCTCCACCCTTCGATGCCTCTTCCTCAACCTATCGGAGGCCGCCTCACCATCTTTCTCCAACGCTGGGAGGCCATCACATCAGACCTGTGGGTTCTCAACATCATCCGCCACGGATACTCACTAAGGTTCCAGACTCTTCCCATAGATCATCCTCCCGTAGAGTCTGCTTCTCACTCCTCCCAAACTCCTCTCCTCCTCAGGGAGGTCCAATCCCTCCTCCTCCTCAATGCCATCGAAGAAGTTCCTCCAGACCAAAGAGGTCAGGGATTTTACTCCCGATACTTCCTGGTACCCAAGAAAACGGGAGATCTTCGGCCCATCTTGGACCTCAGGAACCTCAACAAGTGTTTGGTCAAAGAAAAGTTCAGAATGCTCTCCCTGGCCACGCTTTATCCTCTTCTATCTCAACACGACTGGCTATGTTCCCTGGACCTCAAGGAGGCCTACACTCACATCCCAATCCATCAGGCTTCGCGTCGCTACCTCCGATTCCAGATACAAAATCACCACTATCAGTACAAGGTGCTGCCCTTTGGTCTCGCATCATCACCCAGGGTGTTCACCAAGTGCCTGATTGTGGTAGCGGCTTTTCTCAGGTCCCACAACCTACAAGTGTTCCCATACTTGGACGATTGGTTGGTGAAAGCACCTACATCTCCGCTTGTGCTGCAAGCCACTCATCAAACCATCTCTTTCCTCCATCTCTTGGGGTTCGAGATCAATTATCCCAAGTCACATCTGCTTCCTACGCAGCGCCTGCAGTTCATCGGAGCAGTTCTCGATACCAATCAGATGAGGGCGTTCCTTCCTGCCGACCGGCACCGGACGCTACTTCACCTTTGCCGGCAGGTGCTCCTTCATCCATCCATCCCTGCTCGCCAGATGATGGTCCTTCTAGGCCACATGGCCTCAACAGTCCATGTAACTCCTCTGGCACGACTCCACCTCAGGATACCTCAATGGACCCTTGCCAACCAATGGTCACAGACCACGAATCTTCTTTCTCATCCCATCTCTGTGACATCGTCTCTTCAGCAATCTCTTCAATGGTGGTTGAACTCCTCAAATCTCTCCAGGGGACTTCTCTTCCATCCGCCTCCTCATTCCATGGTCATAACCATGGATGCTTCCCCCTATGCCTGGGGGGCCCACTTGGGCGATCTCCGCACCCAGGGACTTTGGACCCCTCAGGAGCGTCAACATCACATCAACTTCCTGGAGCTCAGAGCCATGTTTTATGCTCTCAAGGCTTTCCAGCATCTCCTCTACCCTCAGGTTCTTCTCCTGTGCACGGACAACCAAGTCGCCATGTACTACATCAACAAGCAAGGCGGCACCGGATCTCGTCCCCTTTGTCAGGAGGCCCTCCGAATCTGGACCTGGGCCATAGCCCACAATCTGTCCCTCAGGGCTGTCTATATCCAGGGCGAACAGAACTCCCTGGCCGACCAGCTCAGCCGCATCCTGCAACCTCACGAGTGGACCCTGGACCCTCCTACTCTCCACTCCATTTTTGCTCGCTGGGGCACCCCGCAAGTGGACCTATTTGCAGCTCCTCACAACCATCAGCTGCCCCAGTTCTGCTCCAGACTCTTCTCCCCGCATCGTCTGACCCCAGATGCATTCCTACTCGACTGGACGGATCGGTTCCTCTATGCCTTTCCTCCACTCCCTCTGATGTCGCGGACCTTGTTCAAGCTCCGCAAGGACAGGGCCACCATGATTCTCATCGCCCCCCGGTGGCCCCGACAGCACTGGTTCTCCCTCCTGCTCCAGCTCAGCTCCAGGGAGCTCATTCCTCTTCCTGTGTTTCCTACTCTGCTTACACAGCAGCATCAGTCTCTACTGCACCCCAATCTGTCTTCCCTCCACCTGACTGCTTGGTTTCTCTCGGGCTGACCTCTCCAGATACCCTGTCTCAGCCTGTCCGTCGCATTCTGGATGCCTCCAGGAAACCCTCCACGCTCCAATGTTACCATCAGAAGTGGACCCGGTTTTCCTCTTGGTGCCTCCTGCATCATCACAATCCCACCTCATTGGCGGTAGAGACCATTCTGGACTATCTGCTCTCTCTGTCCGAGGCTGGTCTCAAGTCTACCTCAATCAGAGTCCACCTCAGTGCCATCACTGCGTTTCATGAGCCTATCCTCGGAAAACCTCTCACGGCTCACCCTCTGGTTTCCCGCTTCATGAGAGGCCTCTTCAACATCAAACCACCTCTACAGCCTCCTCCTGTCGTCTGGGACCTCAATGTGGTTTTGTCAGCCCTCATGAAACCTCCTTTTGAGCCTCTTGCTACTACTTCGCTCAAACTTCTCACATGGAAGGTGCTTTTCCTCATTGCCATCACCTCTGCCAGGAGGGTCAGTGAGCTGCATGCGCTGGTCGCCGATCCACCGTTCACTGTTTTTCACCATGACAAGGTGGTTCTGCGTACCCATCCTAAATTCCTTCCCAAGGTGGTTTCGGCTTTTCACCTCAACCAATCTATTGTTTTGCCTGTCTTCTTTCCAAAACCCCATTCTCATCCTGGGGAACAGGCGTTACACACGCTGGATTGTAAACGTGCCCTTGCATACTACCTTGACCGTACCAGGGCTCACCGATCCTCTCCTCAACTTTTTCTGACCTTCGATCCCAACCGTCTGGGTCGTCCTGTCTCTAAACGAACGCTGTCCAATTGGCTTGCTGCCTGTATTGCGTTCTGTTATGCTCGGGCCGGCCTGTCACTGGAAGGAGCTGTCACGGCCCACAGGGTCAGAGCTATGGCTGCTTCTGTGGCTTTCCTCCGTTCCACGCCTATTGAGGAAATCTGCAAGGCGGCCACTTGGTCTTCAGTTCACACGTTCACTACTCACTACTGTCTGGATACCTTCTCCAGACGGGATGGACACTTCGGCCAATCTGTGTTACAAAATTTATTTTCCTAATGGCCAACCATCCCCCCTCCCTCTCTGTTAGCTTGGAGGTCACCCATACGTTAAGAATATGCTGCCTGCTTGTCCTGGGATAAAGCACAGTTACTTACCGTAACAGGTGTTATCCAGGGACAGCAGGCAGATATTCTTACGACCCACCCACCTCCCCGGGTTGGCTTCTTAGCTGGCTTATCTTAACTGGAGACCACGCACTCCTCCGTCGGGCGGGAAGGCACCCGCGCATGCGCGGTGCGGCCAACTAGAACTTTCTAGTTAAAAAGGTCCGTACCGGGGCTCCGTCGGTGACGTCACCCATACGTTAAGAATATCTGCCTGCTGTCCCTGGATAACACCTGTTACGGTAAGTAACTGTGCTTTACTGACTACTTGTTGCTGTTAGCCTGTAAAAAGGTACGGAGTACGGTGTGTCAGGTGCCTCTTCCTTAATCACAGTATACTGAGGGAAATGTGGCTGTTCTGTCTTCACTGGAGCCATGTTCCTCTCTGGCGTCAGAATCTTCGCTAGAGATGAAGCAGTCTTCTTGGGGAGCCTTTCTGGAGCGAGAGCCAGTGGCAGTGCATCCGTGTGCGTGCTTGCGTATGGACCACTGTAATGGCGTTTTGTCTCCATGGCGCGCTCCGCCTTCAGCTTACTTCTCTCAGGCGATCTTGACTCTGCTCAGCTGCTGAGGAATGTATTTTCCCTTCATCCAGTTACTCCTCTGAGTCAGACTGTGATTGTTTGCTTTCTTGCTCTGAGGCATGGGCCTTCCCATACTCTAACACAGGGGTGCCCAACGCGTCGATCGCGATCGACCAGTAGCTCAGGAAGGCAACTCGAGTCGATCGCACTCGTGTTGCCGTCCTGATCTACGGGCCGATCAGCCTTCCTCTCCAGTATTCTCCCTAGGGCCTTTTAGCTGGGTGGTCCACCCAGCTGTCATCTGCCGCTGCTGAACATTTTAAAAAAATACCCAAAAAACCGGCTTGGAGATTTCAGCCCGTAGCGAACTTATGCTCCGTGGCTTTAACGTGTGTGTGCCGGCTTCCCTTCTCTTCCCTCCGAAACCGGAAGTTATGTCCGGGGGGGGGGGGGAGAGAAGGGAAGCCGACACGCACATGTTGAGAGCCCTGAAGCAAGCGTTCGCTACGGGCTAAGGCGGGAGACATGTTAGTGAAGCATTTCCTCTTCTTGCTGCCGGGTCCTGCCTACTTTCTGTTTCCGCGAAGGCAGGACCCGGCAGCATTTCCCCCAACAGTTCCTCGCGATGCTGGTCGGCCGAAGCAGGGAGAGGTTGGGGCGGCGGCGGCTTTTGGGCGTGTTATTGGCGTCGGCTTTCGGGCCTGTTATTGGTGGCGGTTTGGTCCTGGTCCCCGATGGCAGTGGCAGTGTCTTGTGGGAGGGCAGGGAGAAAGAAAGAAAGAAAAAGGGCAGGCAGGGAGACAGAAGGAAAGAAGAGAAACAGAAAAAAAGGAAAGGGAGGCAGAGAGAAAGAAAGGGCAGGGGAGAGGAAGGAAAAGTTGGGGGAGGGAATGAGGTGTGGAGGAGAGGAAGCATACAGGCTGAAAGAAGGGAAGAAAGACTGGATGCACAGTCAGAAGAAGAAAGTGCAACCAGAGACTCATGAAATCACCAGACAAGGTAGGAAAAATGATTTTATTTTAAATTTAGTGATCGAAATGTGTCTCAATTTATATCTGCTGTCTATATTTTACACTAAGGTCCCCTTTTACTAAACCGCAATAGAGTTTTTTAGCGCAGGGAGCCTATGAGCGTCGAGAGCAGCGCTGGGCATTCAGCGCAGCTCCCTGCGCTCTAAAAACTGCTATTGTGGTTTAGTAAAAAGGGAGGGGGGTATATTTGTCTATTTTTTGTATGGTTGTTACTGAGGTGATAGTGCATAGAGTCATCTGCTTTGACCTCTTTGAAAAACCCTGGAATAGGAATGGTAATTAACATTTTCTATGCGTACAGTGTGCGTTGTGTTTTTTTTAAATTTTATTGTTGGTAGATCATTTTGACTTGGTCATTTTAAAAGTAGCTCGCAAGCCCAAAAAGTGTGGGCACCCCTGCTCTAACATATGCTGTGTGTGATCTTCCCGTTTTATATAGCTCAACTGACTCTCCCTGCCGTCAACCCCTGTAGCCCCCTCCAACACCTTCAGCTGCACCTCTATGGCAGCCACTTCCTTTTGTTGCTGTAGCACCTCCAAGGCGATATCTATCTCCTGCCTTGGCTCTACTTGCCGTGGCTTCTGCCTCCTCCTTGGCTCTACCTGCAGCGGCATCTGCCTCTTCCTTCTTTTGTTCTATTTCTATATTAAGCCTCTCCCTTTAGGTCTGCTTCTTTCTGGCTATAGAGGGCCTTTGTTTTTGCTGCTTCTGCTTCTATTCTTAGTCTGATAGACATGGAGACTGCAGATGATCTGCTGAAATGGCTTGAGTGGCCTGTTTTGTATGTTCTAGATGTTCTACTGGTTCTGGAGCTCTTTGTGGAGTATTTAGACCTGCCTTAGTATCAGGATTCAATGTTTTTATCTGGGGCCCCTGTAGGCTGCTCTGCCCTTTTAAAAGCATCCTCTACTATGGCCTGCAATACCTGGTCTCTGGCCCTTTGGTCAACTGGGCCATATTATCATGAGTGTGCTTCCTATCCAGGTATGCATTGAACTGTGCTGCTGTGCCTTCATATGTCTGATAGGCCGCTTCTATTTGACTGATTGGGGCTTTCTTTTATGTGCCGTATAACTTTGGCCTATAAACTATCTAATGACCTGTGGTATTTCTTTATCTCTGACTCATAATTCTCTTGAGCCCTTTCAGTTAAGGTATGTATGCACTCTTATTTCTGTGCCTTCTTCCCTGTCAAGGTGTTTTTGTGCCATGCTGCTTTCTGCTGTTTCTTCTGCCATGAAGTTGCTGGGATTAATAAACATTTTTGTTTTACAAACAGTTCTGTAAGGTGTGGGTTTTTTTTTCTTTTTTGAGCCTATGCAGTATCTATGACAACCAATTGATACTTTTCACTAAGGCGTGGGCAACCCTATCCTGATTAACATAGGCCGTTTCTAAGACAACCAATTGCTACAAATTGTTACTTTTCACTGAGGTGTGGGCAGCCCTCTTCTGCCTTATGAAATATTTACAGCCTTCAGCTATGATTCTTTTAGTTTGATTTATAACTTTATCCACATTTATAAGGCAGTTTTAAATGCAGTTGAAATATAAGCAGCAACTCTCCAAGCAGCCCTTTCACTCTTGGTTACCAAGTCAAAGTCCAACAGGTCTTTTTTGCTCTCCCAGCCACCAAGACAAGAGACTCTAAGGTTCTTTTTTACTCCCAGCCACTAGGCCAATAGTTTAGCAGGATTTTTGCTTCCCAGCCACCAGGCCAAGAGTATTACAGGTTTTTTCACTGTTGCTGTCTAACTTCTACTATACACATACAGCTCTCTGCATAGTCCTCAGATTTTTGTACTGTAAGTTTCCTGTTCAGCCAACCCCTAATTCTTTAATCTTTGATGTCACCAGTCAGACTCTGAATCAATTTAACAGTTCTTTAATAACAAAGCAAACAACTTACAGTTGTTGTACATTTCTTCTCGCTCCACTAACATATCACGTTTATGCTAGGAGTGTCCACACTGTGGAGATGACACTGTTCTCCAGACTTAGAAGTAATTTAAGCTGTATTTGATTGTCAGAATTAAAGGGGTGAAATACCTGGTGGGAGAACACCACTCTCAGGCTTTCACTCTAGCACAGTGGTCTCAAACTCAAACCCTTTGCAGGGCCAAATTTTGGATTTGTAGGTACTTGGAGGGCCTCAGAAAAAAATAGTTAATGTCTTATTAAAGAAAGACAATTTTGCATGAAGTAAACCTCTTTATGGTTTATAAATCTTTCCTTTTGGCTAAGTTTTAATAATAATATTGATGTTTATAGCTAAAGAGACATATGACCAAGAAACTGGTTTATTTTACTTTTGTGATTATGATAAACATACAGAGGACCTCAAAATAGTACCTGGCTGGCCACGAGTTTCAGACCACTGTTCTAGCATGTGCTTAGCAAATATTGCCACTGCTCTCCTCAGACTGAAGAAGGAGGCGGCCTCATGCTCTGTAGAAACAGCATAGACTACTGGAAGCAAAGCTCTCCGGATAGTTGAGTCCACAGAGCACCCTAACTACTACACATTTAAACAAACATTAACTGAGCAAAAATGCCCACATAACATGGGGGCATAACACAGCTGGAGTCATATAAAGAGAGCCAAGATGTTTATTTTCACGTATTATTTTAATTATATGCAAAGGATCTTGAATATTAGCTTTAATGACATCTTCTACCGCATTAAAACGACAAGGAGGAAGAGATGAAAACCATGTATAGAAACTTGTTTTTCCAACTCTAATGCATGGTTGCTTAGGAGGAATAAGAGACATTGTTCTACTCTGGTTCAATTGTACCTCAACTGTCACACCTGTGCCCCCAAAGAGTGTGACGGGCAGTCAGGTAGTGACACTGCTTAAATCTAGCATGGTCCCCCTGGAACTAGGGAAGCCTCTCAGGATATTTTTCACTAGGCAATAGCCTAGAACTGCTTTTCCAAAGGACACCACTTAGAATGGCCGTAAGAAAAAAATATAAACTTTATTTGGCCAATGGCCTCAAAATCATAGTCATTATCATGAGCTTGGTAATACATCATAGGTTTTCATGGGCTCTGACCTGGTCTGCCCTTCTGCACTGGGGTTTGTGTGATATTTTATATATATCTGTGATAAACCTTGGTATTGCAGTAGGTTTGTCATATTCCCCCACACTTAAAAGCTAACTACCTTTTATGGTTGTGGCACCCCCCATGTTTTCAGGAATACGTGACAAAATGTTAATGGCACTTGCTACTTTTACCTTTCTTCTCATGGCCCTGTGTACTAGGAGGAGGGTCCTGAAAATTCTCAGGCCAATATAAAACCGGGTATTGGGTAGCATCTACATAGCTCACTACCTCTCCTTGAACTCTATCCTCTACATTTTTCACCCTCTGGGCTAAGGCCGCTACAACCTCAGCTATCTCCGCCAAACTTTTCTGTTTAACCTTCCCCACGTGGGTTTGGATTTCTTTGAGTGTACTCTCTATTTTATTAAGTTATGACTTCTGTTGTTCTATTTGGGTATTTAATGTTTGCTTTTATTTACCCCATTTATTGTTTTCTCCTTCCCTTTCCCTGATAGGGTTTCTATAATTTTTCCCAGTTCTTTTTGCTGATGTTGGTTGTCAGCCACCTGTTTACCTACTTAAGCCAGCTGACTAGATAACCTCTGTCAGAGCCTTACTGAAGGATTCCATGGTCTGCTGGGCCTGGTTCAAAATTTCTTGTTTCCCTTCTTTGCTGAAAACTTCCTTATCAGCTCTAAGGGTTTCCAATTGTTCCCTCAATTCCTTCAAATTCTTGTTTAAGTTCTACCTCTGTTTGTGAGCTCCCTGTCACTTGAGGTTCTGGTAGGGGTTTTAATCCTGGAGTACCTATCTGTGTCTTTTGTTCCTGACCCCCATTCTGTTCTATCATAGCTCCTTGTCGACCTTCTTCAGATAGCTGTTCTTGGTTTCCTTGACCTTTGAGCATTGCCCTGTCAGATGAGCCAAAACCTTTAACTGCCTAGCCTGTTCCTGGTAAGTGTATCCACCGTTCCAACTTTGCTGGCCAAATACGCTCACATATCATCTAAGCTATGCAGTCCAATTGTTGGACCCAATAGAGGGCTGTCCCATGATTAACCAGCCCAGCATTACCCCAATAATCGGGATCAATAACCCCAGCTTCTACCTCTATAGACTTACTCACTGCCAAGTACCCTGGGGGTGGTGAAATGTATGTCGCTACACACTAATGCTCTCCCCTGAGCGGGTAACAACATTTGTTGAGCAGCATATAGGTCATAACCAGCTGCTCGTTTATAGGCTGTAGTAGGGACCTTGACTTTATCTGATAACAGTACCCATCATACCGTAGGCTGCCAGCCTCTATGTGAATTTTTCTTCTGCCATACTCTTCCATTTCCAGAATCCCTAGGGTAATTCTGCTTCCTTTTGGTCCATGCCCCTAATACCTGGCTAACTCCAACTGGCTCTCCATCTTTACCTTTGTTGTTAGACACAGCTGCCCGGGCCTCTCCTAACCCAAGTCCTTAGCCAATTCTGTCCTAATATCAGAGAGTAAGGTAGGCTATGAACTAGGGCCACTTGTAATGTAATAGCCACTTCTTCAATCTTTACATATACTTTATGAACAGGGTATCTTCCTATTCCCGTTAACACATCCCATTTCCTCCTCCCTGAGGCTTGTGCCCTTTAGGTTACCTTCCTTAATAACCTGTCAAAGGTCACTGGCCATAGCACTATGTTCTCTTGTGTCTATCAAGGCAGTCACTGCTCTATCACCAATCCATACTTTCTGAAAATAATCCCCCTGGGGATTTCTCTTCACCCCACAAGTTATGGTGAAGTCTCTTTTCTGCCTGCAATCCTGCTGCTGATGTCCTTTTCCCCCACACTTAAAACACTGAATGGGGTAGATGATAACTTTTTATGGCTGTTGCCTTGGGCTCTAAAGAACTTACTCCCACTAGGTAATGTGTCCCCCCGGTGTGTGTGTAGGGGTGGGTGGGTTCTACCTGCTGGCCTACCTATCTCAACAGGGCTTTGGGCATCTAAATATGCCTCTACAACCGACAAGGACTGATTAAGATCTTGGCATCCCTGCCTGTGTACCCAGCTTTTTATGTTAGCGGGCATAGCTTCCAGAAATTGTTCACGCACAATCTCTGTGAATAGGGCTCCAGGGTCTGCTAATACAGGCTATAACCACCTCTCCACTACCTTCATGAGATGTTGTAGGAGTATTTTGGGCCATTCCTTATCCTGCAACTGCATACTACAGAAAGACTGTCTATAGCAGATGTGTCAAACACAAGGCCTGCGGGGCGAATCCAGCACACCTGGCCTTTTTATGTGGCCCATAGCAACATTTCAGGTCTTCCCCTTTGAGCCCAGCGTGACCTCCCCTTCGCGCCGGTATGCCAGAAAGTCCACCGGCCTCAGCAGCTACTCAGCAGTGCTGTTTGTGGCTCCCCCTCCTGCCCTCCGTCTGCTGCGGTCCACCTGGGCAGAAACAGGAAGTTGCACATTCCCCCGGACCGGCAGCAACATCGGACCGGCGCCAGAGGATAAGGCACGACGGGCTGTGAAGAGAGTGAGATGAAGGGAGAGGTTGGACCTGGGGTAGTGTGGAGAAAGAGGGAAAAAGTTACTTGAAGGGAGAACCGTTGGGAAGAGAAAGGGAGAAATGGTGGACCCGGGGGGAGGGAGGCAGGCAGACAGACAGGGGGAGTGATGGGATGGGGGGCAGTTGGGAAGAGAAAGGGAGGGAAGTTGAATCTAAAGATGGAAGGGGATGAAGAAATGTTAGGCCTTGGGGTGGAAGGGAGAGAGAGATGCAGCATCTCTCTCTTTTTTTTCCTTCCATCTCATTGTTCAGCATCAAGGGGGGCAGGAAGAAGAACAACAGAAATGAGAGGGAGCAAAATGTTGTACCAAGAGGAGAGAGGAGGAGAGAAAGAAGGAAATAGGTTGGGAAAGGAATGAGAAGGGAAATGGGAGAGCTACAGAATAAGAGAAGATTGAAAATTGATAGGTAGCTGAAAAGTTAAAAAGGAGAAGGATGAGAAAGAGGGCGAGATTTGAGTGGACAGAAGCAGAAAAGAGGAGAAAAGTTGAAAGGGAAAAATCAATATGTTGGAGACAGGTACTGGAGCAAGAGAGAAGAGGAGAAAAAAATGGACAGCAGACACTGAAAAGAGAATTAGAAGATAGACAAAATCAGAAAGAGAAACTGGGACCAAAAGCAAAATGACCAGACAACAAAAGGTAGAAAAAATAATTTTATTTTCTATTTTGTGATTACAATATGTCAGATTTGAAATATGTATCCTGCCAGAGCTGGTGTTGATAGCAAGCGTGAACTAGGACCTAAAAGAGAGGAAAAATCTTTTTTTATTTATTTTGTAGCCGGCGTGGGGTTGGAGAGGTTGCATCCCTATACTTCTACTAAGACTAAACCCCCTCCTTTGCTGGTGCGCAGCGTGGGTTTTGGCACTGGCGATTGATCTGACGTTCACAGAAGCCCTGTGAGCATCAGAGCTTCTACCGGCGCTGGGGCCCTCATTGTGCATTAGTAAAGGAGGGGCAAGTATCTTAATAAAAAATCCGGCCCACAACTTAGCCTGCATTTTAGATTTAGACAATCCTGGTCTATAGTGTTCCCTAGTGTACCCTAGGAAATCTAAAATGTGTGCTTTAATGGCTGAGTAATTATTGGCCTGTCCCAGGGCTAAAGTTTGAAAAGCTGCTAGGGACTCTCCTGCCAGACAAGATAACAGCCGGACACCCATTGCTCTACTGGCCAACCTGCTGCTGTGGCAATCCTCTCAAAAGAGCTCAAAAAATCATCCGAAGCATCTTTTGGTGTAATTTTACTCAAGTTTAACATGTTTAAAGAGTTTTGCCATACCGTAGGCTAAGCCGACACAACCTCCAGTACTGGAGTGGCTGTCCTTCCTCCTGTTGTAGCTTGAAACAGTTGTCCCTTCATTTCTGTTTGTGCCTCCATGACTCTAACAAAGTCCTTATGATGACTCTCTGCTGCCTCTTGGCTAGCTTGCCAAAGTTCTTGATTGGTTTCCAAGACTTTATTGAGTTCTTCATTCTGACACTGACACTCTCCAGCCACCACCGCCAATGCTGAAGTCTCCATCTCAAACCTGTAAAAAATGCAAAATACACGATCCAATATCACACTACCAAAATGGCCTCCCAGCACCACCCTCACCAGACCCTGTGTCTAGTGCTCTTACTGCGATGCTGGTGAGTCTGCGCCTGCTTGCTCCTTATAGGGTGCACCGCCCTTTTTTTAGGACCACCAGGTCCCCCGTCTGGTTCCTCAGGAACTCCTGACACTCTCCGAGTCCTGGTTCATCTCCTGAATTGCTCCCCTCGGTCGCTCGACTGGAATCCTCCGCAGTTGACTAAGCTGCTCCGTGCCAGATTCAGAAAAACTGCATCATGCAGTTATCAGTTCCTAATAGTATCCAATGGATAAGTCCATTCCAGTAGAAATAGGTTTGGAGAGAAAAAAACTTTTCCTCCAGGAACATACAAAGTAAAAGTCCCCCCCCCCCCAATTTTTTTGACTTACAATCTCCTTTTCCACCTGAGAAAGACATCCAAATCCCACTCTGATACCACTTATATCACACCTGTGCCCCCAAAGAGTGTGACGTGCAGTCAGGTAGTGACAAGCTGCTTAAATCTGGCGTGGTCCCCCTGGAACTAGGGGAGCCTCTCAGGATATTTATCCCTAGGCAACAGCCTAAAACTGCTCTTCCAATGAACACCACTTATTCAGAATGGCCATAAGAAAAAAAATGTAAACTTTATTTGGCCAATAGCCTCAAAATCATAGATCATGAGCTTGGTAATGCAATACAAATATAAGCTCATCATAGGTTTTCATAAAAGCAAAAACAAAATATAATCAACAGAAAAGATTTGTATTGTAAATCCAAAATCAGTTTGCTCCGGGCTTGGTAGGTGAATTAAGCACAGTCCTCTTCACCAGAGCCTCATTCTGGGAATGTTTGAAAGTTTTCATCCCTGCTCCTTTAGTTAATGGTTTTTAACATTTACATTGGTCAAAAGACAGCAATCCTCTTTTCTGAACTTTAAGAGGAGCTTGGCTGCAGTGCTTCCCAGGTTAACACTGATGACTGCAAGCACAGTAAATTATGAGAGAGACAGCAAACTTATACTTCTGAGGAAAGAGGTTCTTATTCCAGCCCAGAGATAGCTTTATGGCATTCAGATATCAGAAAACAATAATGGTTCTTAAGGACAGACTTAGTCCCAAACCCGGATGGTAGTTAGCAGTGAAAATATACCAGCATTCACTAACAGATATTTTCACCACGTTTGAGAGAAATGCAGGCACTGTGCAATCAATGGGCTGCTATAGCAAGAGCTAGCAGCTGGTGTTTGCACACGGAGCTCTATTAGCAATGATTCATAAACACAAAAGAGGCTGTTTCCTGCCCAGCGTTTGTCTTAGTTTAAGCACTGTTCTACTCAGTGAAAGATACAGTTCCTTAGTTTTAAGGCACAGAAAAAAAAATGCAGAAAACTTTACTGTCCAAAAATGCCTTCTATTGCAGCACCCACAGTCTGCATACCAGGTAAAAGCAGCAAAGAAAGTATCCAGCAAACTCACGTTTGTGTCAAGCCACTTCCATTTTCTCTGGCCAAGCTTCAGCTGCTACAGCACCTCTTCAAAGACCATAGCCTCACTGGCCTCAGAGATAAGAAAATCTGGAGTCAAGTTACCCTCTGCTTGCTCCTCAGTCATCTCCCAATCAGTGCTGTGTACCTCAGCTGGCTGTGTGCAGTCCAGTCCCACTCTGAGCCACTTCCGGTCTCTCTTCTCTCTCACCTCCCTTTTAAGCCAGTAGTCTGAAACTCAAACCCTTTGCAGGGCCACATTTTGGATTTGTAGGTACTTGGAGGGCCTCATAAAGAATAGTTAATGTCTTATTAAAGAAATGAGACATATGATCAAGAAACTGCTTTATTTTACTTTTGTGATTACGATAAACATACTGAGGGCCCCAAAATAGTACCTGGAGGGCCGTGAGTTTGAGACCATTGCTTTAAGCTGAGGAAAACCACACCCCCTTGGCTTCTGAAGAGGGAAAGGCTTTCCTTCCTTAGCCTGTGACGTTTCTCTGAGGGAAAACTTTCTTTCTGGTTTTTGCTTTACAGGAACTCGGTAATTTCCTGCTTTGCTTTGGCACTGCCTCAGGCAAGGCAAACCTTTCCTGTTCTGTCTCAGTCTCATCTTCACTGCTCATAGGGTAGTCAGCTAAATTACTGTCATGGGCTCTGACCTGGTCTGCCCTTCTGCACCGGGGTTTCTGTGATAAACCTTGGTATTGCAGTAGGTTTGTCACACACCTTACTCTGAACCTCGCCACCGCGAAGCACCAACCGCCTCTTGTGAGGCTGATAAATATTTTTGATTTTTGCAGCTGCCTGCTGGAGTCATGTAAAGAGAGCCAAGATGTTTATTTTCACGAAAGGATCTTGAATATTAGCTTTAATGACATCTTTGGTAGATGCGTGGATACAGAGACTGTCTGAATTCAAGAGGGCCTGAGATAGTCATGTGGGATCTCTCAGAGAGAGAAAGAGTTAAAGGTTACTACGGATGGGCAGACTAGATGGGCCATTTGGCTTTTATCTGCCATCATGCTTTTATCTTTCTATCTTCTACTGCATTAAAACGACAAGGAGGAAGAGATGAAAGCCATGTATATAAACTTGTTCCAACTCTCTAATACATGGTTGCTTGGGAGGAATAAGAGACATTGTTCTACACTTCTCCCTCCATATTCGCTGTGATAGGGGAGTAACAGACCCGTGAATACAGAAAAACCGTAAATAACTTTTTCATATGTTATTTGCTGGTTTTTTTTTTAAATTAAAAACCATTGTGAATATGGTGAATAACATAGTGGGAGACCTGTCCTGTTCCTGAAGGAGAGGCAAAAACCTCCGGCGGTGGCTTCTACATCTGCACAGAGTGAGCCTTGGAGCACTGTACTGCGCTCTGGCAAGAAATCTGCGAGGCCCCAGTCCTGAACACACCGGTTTCTCCTTTTTCTGGTTAGCCTTGATGCGAGGCTTTGCCTTGGCTGGTTCGGAGTGGACTTCTTGGAACTTTCTGGTGGAGCTGGAGGCTATAGTTAGCCCTCTGCTTTATTGGACTGGAGATTTCTGATTGCCTTGTGCTGTTTAATATGTTGCAAGTAATACTGCCAATTTAGCATGTAATATTTCAAAGTGTGGTTGTTGGGTGGTTTAGTTACCTGGCTGTTTGGGTTTGGACTGTGATGTGTGTTATGTTTGGCCTGCTGGGGGTTGGGTGAGTGGGGGGAAGGACTGGGAGTTGAATACAGGGGGGGGGGGTGTGGAGTGGCACATGGTGACAGTGTGTGGAGGTACTCTTTGGGAGTTTCTTGGACTTTGTGGAGGGGTGATGATTGCCTGTAGGGGAGGTTTGCACTTTCTTCGCGCTGGCGAATCCTGGAACTAAGGGTTTGAGGCAGCATCGGGGAGGGGGGTGGGGAGTGGGGTCTGGGGGGGTTAGGGTGGGGGGGGGGGAGGGGGGAGGAGAAGCTTTTTACTGTAGGTTCGTGGAATGTTAATGGGCTTAATAGTCCGGGTAAGCGTAGTATTGTATGTAAAGAACTGGCTCGACTGCAATGGGATGTTTGTTTACTTCAGGAAACACATTTGAGGCCTCGAGATGTGGCAGTCTTACGTTCCCCCCTTTATGATCAGATTTGGACTCACCAGGGGTCGACCCCAGGGAAGAAGGTGGGGGGCTTGGCTATATTAGTGCGCAAGGGTTTGGGGCTGGTGGTTAATCAAGTTTATCGTGATGGTACAGGGAGATGTTTAGCCCTTGTGGCTACGTTACAGGGTCGTACCATCACTCTTATCAATCTGTATGGCCCCAATGCAAATCAGGCCAGCTATTTTGGGTCTCTTAAAGCCGATCTGGTTGGTCTGGTGAAGGGGTCTGTGTACCTTGGGAGGGACTTTAATGTTACACCAGATGTTGTTTTGGATCATTCTGTAAGTGGGACTCGCTCTCCGTCTAGGGCTGCTAGACGGGCTTTACTGTCTTTGTTCTCTTCTCTGGGCTTGGTGGACTGCTGGAGGTTGTCTCATCCCACACAGCGTTCCTATACTCATTACTCCCATGCACATAAATCGTATGCACGTATAGACGGGCTATGGACCCATCGTAATTCGTGGGGGGGGGATTCGAAAAGCTGAAATAGGAGTTATTCAAATTTCCGATCATGCGCCAGTATGGGTGGCTTGTACGGGTTACTGGGCTGGGGAGGGACGGCGCTTCTGGAGACTCAATGAGTCTTTATTGAAAGATCCTGTGGTGGTTCGGGAGGTGAGTGTGGCGGTAGACCAGTACCTTCAGGTTAATGATAATAATACGGTTAGCGATGCGACTCTGTGGGATGCCCTGAAGGTGGTGGTGAGGGGTATTTTCATTAAGTGGGGGGCTCGTCGTAAGCGTCTACGGGCACAACGTTCATTGGCATTACATGAACAGTTAGAGCGGTTGGGGAGGCAGCATCAGAGACACCAGGACCCCTTGGTGTTTGAACATCTTCTTAAGGTACGGGCGGAACTTTCTTTATTGCAGATGGGGGAATATGAGTTTTTGAGAGAGCGTTTGAGTCAAACGGTTTATGAGTATAATAATACCCCGGGTTCTCGTTTGGCTCGGCTTATTAAGCTGAAGCAGGCGAGAGCAGCTATTACAGAGATAAGGGATTCGCGGGGTACGGTACATCGTTCGGATTCGGCTATTAGCGCGGTTTTCCTTAAATTTTATTCTGATTTGTATCAGAAATCCGGGGGGCGAGATGCCATGGCTCTGGAGGGATATCTCTCGGAGTTGCGGCTTCCTCGGCTTTCGGACGTGGATAGAGATCTGCTTAATGAACCTATTGAATTGGGAGAAGTCCTGGGAGTCATTGCTAATTTGAAGTTGGGTAAATCGCCTGGCCTGGATGGGTATACTAATCGGTTTTATAAACTTTTTCGGGAGATTCTCGCTCCGCTGTTGGTTCGAGTTGCGAATGGGATACGGGGTGGTTCACCGTTGCCCTCTACTATGGGAGAGGCCGTGATCACGGTCCTGCTTAAACCGGGTAGGGATCCTACTGGGTGTGGGTCATATCGACCGATATCATTATTGAATACGGATGCAAAAATTTTAGCGAAGGTCTTAGCGCTTCGCTTGGGACGGGTACTGCCCTCTCTGGTGCACTTGGATCAATCGGGTTTTGTTCAAAGGCGGCAGGTCGGTGATAATATTAGACGGACGTTACATCTCATGTGGGCGGCACAGAGGTCCTCTGCTAAGATTGCCTTTTTGGCAATCGATGCAGAGAAGGCTTTCGATCAGGTGGACTGGGAGTTCTTGTGGGAAGTGATGACTCGGATGGGGTTGGGAGCTTTTTTTTTGGCCTGGGTGCAAGCCTTTTATGCGGCCCCCAGAGCCACAGTGCGTGCAAATGGGGTTTATAGCGAGTTTTTTTCCATAGGGAGAGGCACTCGACAGGGTTGCCCTTTGTCTCCTCTGTTGTTTGCTCTCTCTATGGAACCTCTGGCCATTCGTATTAGGGAACATGGAGATTTATTAGGTGTGATGATTGGGGATATGGAACATCGTTTAGCACTGTTTGCCGATGATGTGTTATTGTATGTCCGAGAACCGGAGGACTCGTTACCTATTTTAGTGGATCTTTTGTTGGACTATGGGAGGGTTTCGGGGTTTACGGTGAATATGGATAAATCTGAATTGTTGAGTGTAAATTTGGGGGCAGAGGATCAACGTAGATTAGCTGCCCGGTTTCCTTTTCGCTGGGCTCCTGGGGTTATCCGCTATTTGGGGATTCGTTTACCGGTTGACTTATCCCAATTGTATACAGCTAATTATGCTCGGATTATTCACCAAATCCGGACTGATATTCAACGCTGGAATGGGTTTTGGTTGTCGTGGTGGGGTCGCATTGCAGTTTTAAAAATGAATATTCTACCCCGCTTGCTTTTTCTTTTTCAAACGTTACCGATTTCTGTTCCCAAATTGGTGTTGAAACAGTTGCATACTTTGTTTTTTCGGTTTATTTGGCAGGGGAGATCCCCTCGTATTTCCAGAGCTGTGTTGTGGGCGGCCAGGGACAAAGGGGGGCGGGCGGTGCCGAATTTGTTTTGGTATTCCGGGCTGCTCAGCTGCGGCTTCTATTGGATTGGGAAATCGCTGACTTCAAATTGGCGGTACGCATAGAGCAGCATTTTGTGGGACGTCCCTGCTTGAAACATTGACTTTGGTCCTCGTCCATGGGAGTCCGGACGGTGGCGGTTCCGGGGAATCCGTTTTTGGACCATCTCGTGAAAGTGTGGTGTGTCACTCGAAAGCGTTGGGGGGCTGGGGTGGTCCCATCGGTGCTTGGTGCGATGCGGGAGGAGCCCATGTTCCCGGCCGGTGGGGAGAGTTCTGTTTTTGTGCGCTGGGCGCAGTTGGGACTACACACCTTTAGGGATGTGCTTCAGAAGGGGGTCCTGGTGTCTTTTGAAACCTTCAGAATTAGCGCTGCCTTGCCCAAAGGAGATTTTCTGGCCTATTCTCAGATACGTCATTTTCTTCACTCTCAGAAGTGGGATCGGGAGCCTATTCAGTCTCTCGATCCCTTGGCTCACTTGTGGGTCACTCTTAGGAACCTTCCTAAACCGGTTTCTGTTCTTTACCAGTATATTCGGGGCTCCTTTTCTTTTCCGGCTCTCTACCAACGGGCTTGGGAGGTGGATCTGGGTTGTACCTTCTCGGTTGAGGAGTGGGCGCTGATCACTACAGAAGTGGGCAAGGCATCCTCTTGTGCACTTATTAAGGAAAATGCCTATAAAGTGGTCGTTCGGTGGTACTACACGCCGGAGCGACTACATCGAATGTTCCCTGGTGCTTCGGTATTGTGTTGGAGATGTGGTTTGGCTTCGGGGACTTTTTTGCATATTTGGTGGGACTGCCCTATCCTACAGCCTTACTGGAGGAAGGTCGTGGGATGTTTATCACAATTGTTACAAATTTTATTGCCCTTTTCTCCACAGGGATGTTTGTTGGGCCTTTATAATGTGTGTTTATATTCCTGGCAAACCAAACTTTGACGCTGGGGTTTGGCGGCAGCCAAGTGCTTGATTGCTGCTCATTGGAAGCAGGAACTGGCACCTACTCAATTGGATTGGACTTTAAAGCTTCAATTTATTTATCACATGGAACTGTCTATTGCAAAGCGTCATGGTTACTATTATACTTACACACGGACTTGGACACGAATCCTTGAAAAAATCGAATCTTTGTTTTAAGCTTCTTTCTGGGGGGGGGGATTGTGGATGGGGGGACTATCCTGCAGAACCAACAGGGAGTCCCTCTTTGCTAGAGGTAGTGCTGGGTGGTGGGGGGGACATAGTGGAGTTTGGGTTACTGCTTTATAATGGGGGATTGTTGGTATGGTTGGGAGCACTTTTTGATGATTGTATTGGTGGGGGAGCATTATGAGACTTATAGATCTCTTGTTGTGGTTTTGTATGCTTGTTTGCAACTCTGTTGTCTCTGCTATGCAATTTCTGGTGTGTATAATTTTTATACCCAAAATCTTTTAATAAACATTTATTGATAAAAAAAAAAAAAAAAATATGGAGGAAAAAGTGTATTCTGGTTCAACTGTACCTCACCTTGCTCTGAACCTCACCGCCGTCCAGCACCAACCGCCTCTCGCGAGGCTGATGAATATTTTTGATCTTTGCAGCTGCCTGCTGGAGTCATGTAAAGAGAACCAAGATGTTTATTTTCATATATTATTTTAATTATATGCAAAGGATCTTGAATATTAGCTTTAATGACATCTTTGGTAGATGCGTGGAAACAGAGACTGTGTCTGAATTCAAGAGGGCCTGAGATAGTCATGTGGGATCTCTCAGAGAGAGAAAGAGATAAAGATTACTACAGATGGGCAGACTAGATGGGCCATTTGGCCTTTTATCTGCCGCATGCTTCTATCTTTCTATCTTCTACTGCATTAAAACGACAAGGAGGAAGAGATGTAAAAGCCATGTATATAAACTTGGTCTTCCAACTCTAATATGTGGTTGCTTGGGAGGAATAAGAGACATTGTTCTACTCTGGTTCAACTGTAACTCACCTTGCTCTGAACCTTGCCACCGTCCAGCACCAACCACCTCTCACAAGGAATTTGACACCGCACGCACTGTGGACTCTGCTCCTTCCCCTACCCTTCACGAGTCGCTGTCAGTCTCGCTATCTCGTGAGACCAGCTTAAGAGCCGTAGGCCACTTGAATAAGCTCTTTATTGTTCTGATTCTCAAATATTACAATGATCCTTTAGCAGAGAATTTTTCTGTTTGTAATGACTGGCCATTTGCAGGGATAATTCTTTTTTTTTTTTTTTTTGAAACATCTTTATTGTGAAGCAAACAAACAAACAGAGCATAATCAGCCAAACAATATCTAGGTACAATGTAGAGCAATAAAGCAGTAAGCAATTCAAATCCCAAGGCAGAACTAAAAAGGAACAGAAAAAGTACCAGCAGAGGAAACAGATTGGAGCCCCGGCCTCATAAGAGAAAGGGTTGAAACTCAACAATGTTCCATCCACAAAAGCAACAAACAAGGAAGAAACATTGTCTGTGAGCTTGCTCCCTTATTTTGAGGTAAACCCTCCCACAAAGTAACAGAGACCCCCTCCTACCCATTTAAAATCCTTATCCCATAGTTCAATCTGTAAAAAGAGAGTTCTATTATGGTGTCTTTTGTACCTGCAGCCCTTAACTGGTGGGAAAATGAAAAAGCGTTGGTACTGTGTGGATAATGTACAGAAAAACAACAAAACAGGTCTATCAGATAAAAGCGGATAGCGTAGCTGGTTTTAAGAAAGGTTTGGACAAATTTCTGGAGGAAAAGTCCATTGTTATTAAGACATGGTGGAAGCCACTGCTTGTCCTGGGTCGGTAACATGCAATGTTGCTATTCTTTGGGTTTTGACCAGGTACTAGAGACCTGGATTGGCCACTGTGAGAACGGGCTACTGCGCTTGATGGACCATTAGTCTAACTAAGTAAGGCTATTATGTTCTTATGACCTTTTAGTGCAAATGTTCAACGACACTGCTGGTTAAATGCCACTGAATATGTATTAACTACAGAAGAGCCACCTTATCTTGTACGCTTGTTAAGCCTGTACATATCAGTAAGAATTTTAAGATCAGCGAATAAACGACTCCTTATAGTTTGGGATATAGTACACGAACATGTTAGAGACGTTATCTTCTCTGTTAATGATTCAAACTCTTTACCATTATCGCTTTGACTAGCAACATCTATTGTTAGATTTAAAACAGATCTGAAAATATATCTTTTTTTTTTCAGATGCATATTTATTAAGGTATTAGGTGGTGCTGCTGGCATCATGCAAAACAGGAAAAATTGTAATATGCTTACCTCTACTCTTTCTATCATAAGTTGTAGTTCATGTCCTTTTCCCTTCATTTTTGTGAATTTGAATTTTGTTTTATTATACAGTATATGGATTTTAGATGTAAGCCGCTTTGAAGGCGTAGAATAGTAAATTTTTTATAAACTTGGAAAACTTGGTATTCCCGCTTAGCTCCAACTGAGGGATTTAAATAGCCTTTCCTGACTTTTTAAATCGCTATGAATATCTTCATCAGTTTCAGCCCAATGAACATCTACCACAGATGGGTTTATCATGTCAATTCAGGGTTGATTGTTGCTCCTTTCTCTGAACTTGGGCAGGATTTGTAATCACAAGAATTCAGAATGTGCTGGCTTTCCAATCATAGTTTCCTCAGCTGAGGTTAATGGAGATAAAATAAATCACAGCCAAACCCTACGTACTTAATACGTGGCATCATAGCAGAGCCATTTAAAGGAAGATTGGTGGGGGGAGCCAGAAGAGATCCTTCCCAGGCCCCTTCCAGATTCTTAGCTCTCTCAAAGGCTTGACCTCTCAAAAAAGAAAAAAAAATTACCCTGTCAAAATAGAGTTGCTAAACAGAAGTAAAAATGTGCATTTGAACTTTGGCTTGCTTAGTCATGCTCAGCTCTTGGCTTGGTAACACATTTTCTTATCCCTTTGGTTGTAAATCTTTTTTGTCTTGGCCTAGACCAGGGGTCAGCAACATTTTTAAAGCAAAGAGCCAATTTATCCTAAAAATTTGACCCAAGATTTACAAAGAGCCACAGTGGGAGTTTGAGATATTCCAGGTCTCTCACTCTCTCTCCCCTCCCCAAGATCTGGCTTCTCTCCCTTTTCTTCCCTCCAACCCCTTGCAGGTCTCTGCACCTCTCATCCCTCCCTCCGCCCCAACCCATAGCTAAGGTTCTCTTCCCTCCCAGGCCCCTGACCCTATAATCTCCCTCCCTACACCATGACCCCCCCAGGCCTACCTAGGTATCTGGTGGTCCAGTGGGGTCTTTGTGGCAGAAGCGCGGCCCTCTTGCTCCTGTCTCCACACGGTTGCCTTCTAAAATTGCTGCTGTGACCTTTCATGGCTGCTCATGTCATTTCCCATAGTACCGTGAGCTGCCGCAAAAGGTCACGGCAGCCATTTTAGAAGGCAGTCGTGAGGAGGCAGTCGTGAGAGGGCTGAGCTTCTGCCATATAGACCCTGCTGGGCTACCAGGTACTTTGGTTGGCGGAATCATTGGGGTGGGAGGGATAGCCACAGGTTGCCGACCCCTGGCCTAGGCTAAAGCAGTAGTGTCACATGTTTTCATGATGGAAGGATGGCAGAGAAGCTACTGCTTAAGCACTAGAGTGCCTCATTCTGGCTCATCAGCAGAGCTATTCTAAAGACAAAACTATTGCTTGGGTTTAGGATAGGCAGAAATGTACCCTCACAGTATATGAGAAAGGCAGATTGTGAGTCTTTTGAAAATTAGCCACCCTCACTGGACAGGGATTTAATGGACAGGCTGAACATCTTCAATTGCTAACCATCTCAAGAACTTACTTCTCAAGTACTGACTGAAGCGCTATTCATTGTTGGGTGAAGAACCAACATCCATTTCCTCTCCTATAGACCACAGGCAACCATAAGATAGTCATGATTACAGGTATCTACTTGTAGGGATTTAATTTCCTCATAAACCCTGGTGTCTTCTCCCTTTGGAGCTTGTTTCCAATTGTGTGATTTCTCAATATAAAAACCATAATTATATAAGGAGTTGCCTAGTTTTAGGTGGCAGGAGGACATGAAATGGTGGTATTCTATTCATACCACACACAAAAATAGAAGAAAAAGTTACTATTTTCCAACACAATGGCAGCATATGAATAAAGTAAGAACATAAGAACATACACATAGACCTGCTTCAGTTCCTTGTATTCCAACTATGCACCAGCACTCAGTCTATTCAAAAATAATTGAGAAGAATTAAATTTGTAGAATGGCTAACACAGGGAGACTAATCAGTCCTGGGAACTTCCTGAGAGAAAAAAAGCTCTAAAGGAATTCACTTGGGTGTAACCTCAGCGCATGAGCGCAGAGAGCGCCATACAGGATTATACTCACAAACATCACCTTCAGTCTCCCCATGAACCTTTTAAATATCAAAGTGTCTTTCATATATAAAACAATCAATAAATAGTAAAGTGGCAAGTGAAGGTTGGAATCAAGTAAATCAATAATAATAAAACGCTAGAGCGCACATGCACTCTCAAAAATTTGTGAGTCCTGGCGCCTTGAGGTGTGCTTCTGTGGCAACATTCTAATTGACACCTCACAGCGCTTGCAGGGGCTGGAGGTGCGTGTGCGTGACTGTGCTCTCTCCAAATCTCCCGGCTCCAGCGGCGTAGGCAGCACCAGTGGCAGCAACCAAGTGGTGGACAGCAGCCCCACTCCGGCCGTTGACCCTCCACAAACCTCCCGGCTCCAGCGGTGTAGGCAGCACTATAAACACGCTGCTTTGTGCCCTTCTGCCGATTTCCTCTGCCGCATCTCTGATGACATCATCGGAGACAGACGCGGCAGAGGAAATCGGCAGTAGAAGGACGCGAAGCAGCGTGTTTAAAGTGCTGCCTACGTGGCTGGAGCCCCGAGGTTTGTCGGCGGTGGGAGGGTCAGGAGCAGGCCAGATCGAGCAGGACAACGGCAGTAAAAGAAGGGGGAGGGGCCGAACGGAGCAGGGAAGAGAAGGGAAAGGGGGGTGGGGGAAAATGCTGCTACTGCTTCTGCACAGGAAAGGGGGGGATAGGAGGGAAATGCTGTTGCTTCTGCATAGGGAAGTGGGATGGAAATGCTGCTGCACAGGGAAATGGGGAAAAATGACAGACAGACAGCGGGAGGGAGAGAGACAGAAAGAAAGACACAGGGGAAAGGAGAGGGACAGAAAGGCAGACAGAAAGGGGGCCAGAGAGAGAGTCAGCGGGAGAGGGAAAGGGGGCTGCTTTGGGCGGAGGGGTGTGCTTGGGGCAAACAGCTTTGCTCTGGGGAGGAAGACAGAAGGGGCCATGGAGAGACAGGGAGAGGGAAAGGGGGCTGCTTTGGGGGGAGGGGTGTGCTGGGGGAGACAGAAGGGGCCATGGAGAGGGAGAGATAGGGAAAGGTGGCTGCTTTGGGGGGAGGTGTGCTGGGGACAGACAGCTTTGCTCTGGGGGGGAAGACAGAAGAGGGCCATGGAGAGACATTTGGGGGGGAGGGGGAGACAGAAGGATACAGACAGCGGCCAAGGAGAGAGAGATAAAGAAACACAGACAGACACAGACAGACAGACACATCTATTCTAGCACCCGTTAATGTAACGGGCTTAAAGACTAGTGTATGAATAAAACCAAAATAAAGGCTCTCTTTTTGTCATACATAAATATAATAAATGTAGGCGGAAAAAAGACCTCAGATACCCCTTCAAACAGAAATATGTTGTTTAAATATCAAATATTACATCATTCATGTGGGGTTGATGTCGATTATTGGTCAAAAAGACTCCAGAATTTGCAAAAATATAAACATGCAACAATGTTTAATGTTGGAACAGGAAAGCATCACTTCTCATCTTATCCATCAATTATTACTGATGGATAAGACGAGTAAGGGCTCCTTTTACGAAGCTGCGTTAGGGCATTAACGCAGGGAATAGCGCACACTAGTCGCTAATGCCTGCATTGAGCTGGCGTTAGTTCTAGCCGCGGAGCACGCGGTACTATCCTGCGTGCGCTAAAAACACTAGCGCACCATAGTAAAAAGAGCCCTAAGTGTAGCTTTCATAGAAACACAGTGGCAGATAAAGGTCAAATGGCCCATCCATTCTGCCCATCCACTGTCTCCTCCTCTCCCTAAGAAATCCCACATATCTGTCCCAAGTTTTCTTAAATTCAGACACAGTCTTTGGCTCCACTACCTCTACTGGGAAATTATTCCACGCATCTACTACCCTTTTTATAAAAAAAGTAATTTCTTAGATTATTCCTCAACCTATCACCTCTTAACTTCATCCCATGCCCTCTCACTCTGGAGCTTTCTTTCAACTGAAAAAGACTAGCCTCATGCCTATTTATGCCATATAGGTATTTAACCATCTCTAGCATGTCTCCCTTCTTCCGCCTTTCCTCCAAAGTATACAATACATATTGAAATCTTTAAGTCTGTCCCCATATGTCTTATGATGTAGACCACCAACCATTTTAATAGTCTGGACCGATTCCATCCTGTTCATATTTATTTATTATTTATTTTTTAGTATTTATATACCACTTATAGCCTAAGTGGTTTACATTCAGAGAGTTAAGCATTTTTCCCTATCTGTCCCGGTGGGCTCACACTATTTAACTTACCTGGGGCAATGGGGGATTAAGTGACTTGGTGAAACACTCCTATCTCACAAACTTACAAGAGTTCCAAAATAATTCAATATACTTTCTCCCCTGAACAAATAAATAAGCATGGATTCTTCTAGTACAAGAAGTCTGTTTGGACCCCCTGTTGTCTTAACTCAATATTTCAAAATTGTTATTTCTTATGAAAAATCCCCTTTCCATACAGATTAATTGATGAGGGCTTTCAAAAGGAGGAGGAAAAAGCCTCAGACACTCCCGTTGCTGGTTTTCTTACTTGCAAACAGGTTTACAAAGAGCTACCCCATAGGCATAAAAAACCTCCTCCTCCATCCGTCCCTCCCATTGCTTGTTTTTAATCTGAAATTTTTTTTTTTCAATACTTAATTAATAAATTTAAAAGCTAAACAGAAGGTACAAACTTTATCATGTATGGAATATCTCAGGGTGCGATCATGGAATCGCTTCCTGCTAATGTATTATACACAGCACAGGCAGGCAGCGTCCCGTTGGACTGGAGGACGGCTAACGTCATTCCACTCCACAAGAAAGGCTCAAAGATGGAGACAGAAAACTACAGACCAGTGAGTCTAACATCGATAGTGAGCAAACTAATGGAAACTCTAATCAAACACCAATTGGATAAAATCCTGGATGAAAAGAATCTACGGGATCCCCGACAACATGGATTTACTAAGGGGAGATCATGCCAATCCAACCTGATCAGCTTCTTTGATTGGGTGACAGAGAAGCTGGATATTGGGGAGTCCCTGGACATCGTGTACCTGGACTTTAGCAAAGCATTCGATAGCGTACCACACCGCAGGTTGCTGGGCAAGATGAGTTCTATAGGATTAGGTGACACATTGACGCAATGGGTTGGGAACTGGCTTGGAGGTAGGCTTCAAAGGGTGGTGGTGAATGGCACCCCCTCCGAAATGACGGAGGTGATCAGTGGAGTGCCACAGGGCTCAGTCTTGGGCCCAATCCTATTCAACATCTTTATAAGGGACTTGGCAGAAGGGCTTCGAGGTAAAATAACATTATTCGCCGATGACGCCAAACTAAGTAATGTAGTGGGCAAATGCACAACAGACAAAGATTCAATACCCGACAACATGATGCACGACCTACTCCTGCTGGAGCGCTGGTCTAGGACATGGCAACTCAACTTCAATGCCAAAAAATGCAAAATTATGCACCTGGGCAGCCAAAATCCATGCAAGTCTTATACCCTTAATGGCGAGATCCTAGCAAAAACGGTAGTAGAACGAGACTTGGGGGTGATCGTCAGTGAGGACATGAAGTCTGCCAATCAAGTGGAGCAGGCTTCATCCAAGGCAAGACAAATAATGGGTTGCATACGAAGGGGTTTCGTCAGCCGTAAGGAGGAAGTCATTATGCCATTGTATAGATCCATGGTGAGGCCCCACCTGGAATACTGTGTGCAATTTTGGAGGCCACATTATCGCAAGGATGTGCTGAGACTGGAGTCGGTGCAGAGAATGGCCACCCGGATGGTCTCAGGTCTCAAGGATCTTCCATATGAAGAACGGCTTGACAAATTACAGCTATACTCGCTTGAGGAGCGCAGAGAGAGGGGAGACATGATCGAGACGTTCAAGTATCTTACGGGCCGCATCGAGGCGGAGGAAGATATCTTCTTTTTCAAGGGTCCCACGACAACAAGAGGGCATCCGTGGAAAATCAGGGGCGGGAAACTACGAGGTGACACCAGGAAATTCTTTTTCACTGAAAGAGTGGTTGATCGCTGGAACAGTCTTCCACTACAGGTGTTTGAGGCCAGCAGCGTGCCTGATTTTAAGGCCAAATGGGATAGACACGTGGGATCTATTCACAGAGAAAGGTAGGGGAGGGTCATTAGGGTGGGCAGACTAGATGGGCTGTGGCCCTTATCTGCCGTCTATTTCTATGTTTCTATGTTTCTAAACTGCGGGTGGATGTGTGCTTGTAAGAATGTTCATCCAAGCTTCCTAGTGTTTAAATCGAAAAAGCCAAGACTTATCTTCGTGGCTTTCCACTCTTTCGGCTTTCCCGATCAACAGTGAACTGCACGCCGGCGTTTCGCTGTAGTTGTGTCAGGGCATTTACGGCTAAACTGAAAAGCAATAGAGCGGAAATACATACCTAGGTCAAAACCTAAACCCTACTCCTTATACAAAAAGAAACAATACAGAAAACTACTTACAGCGGCACTCAAATTCCGTGCTCAATGGCGTCTGAAAAAGTGGCCACCCCCAGGTCAGACTATGTTGCTAAGAGCATCTGACGTCACACTGTCACCCTTGCCTCATTCACACTCGAGTCATCACTAAACTTTAGTGAATTCAAACTTCTCCATAGAGCAGGCTCAACTCTTAATACATCACTCATACTAATCATGTTTTCTAATATAATTTATTTTTTTTTGTATGATCGTTTTATCATATGTTTTGTTATTTTTATTTATCCATTTATCCCAATATTTTATTATTTTTTTGTTATTTTATTCTTTATTTTGTTTTAATATACACATTGCTAACAATGTTGGTGAGTAACTAAAGTTATCTATCCCTTGAGCCTGCCCATTCATAGTCCAAAGTTCCATAACTCACTTCGATTCATATTACAGAAATAAATGTCAGTCTATCCTTGAATTTAATCCCTAGGGTTTCTCTGACCCCAATCGGAAGATCCATTCCTGCTCACGTCGGAATAACACTCTGCTTCTGTCAAATATGTGCTCAGGAACGTGATCCACGACACAACACTTCAAAGAGGAAAGGGTATGATTTAGTTCATTACAATGATGAACAAGAGGTTCCTCTGCACGGTTGCAGTTAATGCTGCTTCTATATTCTCCAAAATGGGTCCGGAATCGATGTGTCGTCTGCCCTACCCACAACTTAGGGCAGGGACTGGGCAACATACACATGTTGTCTGAAATTCTAAAAAGAATTTCTCCACGGTCAACAAATGAATAAAAATTTTTTCAAGTTGCAGTATGTAATTGCAAGTTAAACAGGTTCCACATCTATTGTGACTTCCTTTCACTCTCTGCATCCTCTGTTGTTCCGTATCAGCAGACCACAAGAGCTCCTTAAAATTGAAAGCCCTCATCAATTAATCTGTATGGAAAAGGGGATTTTTCATAGGAAATGACAATTTTGAAATATTGAGTTAATAGCCAACAGGGGGTACAAACAGACTTCTTATACTGGAAGATTCCATGCATATTTATTTGTTCAGTGGAGAAAGTATATTGGATTAAGTGACTTGCCCAGGGTCACAAGGACCAGCATGGGATTTGAACCTACAACCTCAGGGTGCTTAGGCTGTAGATCTAACCACTGTGCAACACACAATTTTGAAGGTGCGGTCTCCAGAATTGTTCACAATATTCTAAATGAGGTCTCACCAGAGTCTTATATAGGGGCATTAATACCAAACTTTTTCACCCCCTAACCTGTATCATTCCCGCAGTGATTTGAAGGATGTTTTTAGATTTTTAGATTGGAACACACCAGTGATGTCATTGGAACACACATCACTGGAACACATGTCATCAAGTTCTATGTATGCCACCACGTTTTTAAGCTTTTTTCCCCCAACATTTTAAGATATATTGTTCAATGATTTTAGGTAGTTATTGATTCCTGAACATCTCAAGACTTTTTAAAATTATTTTTATCTTAAGAATTTGAATGGTCTTCAGATGTGTGATTCTTTTTTTTTTTTTTTTTAACATGTGGATTTTACCATTGTGTTTATTAGTGGTAGTTTTTACTTTTTGTACATTTTTTCTTCCATTTGGAGTCTAATTATTTTTTTAGGAATACTCCACTTTATTGAGTTTTATTATTTTAAAAAATATCTTTATTATTCATGACTCCTCCATATAAGCTTTGTTATGTGCACAAGCTTGCCTGTTTTCCAGGATACTGTAGTAAACCTTATTTTAGAGTTTCTTATTGTGGATTTGGAAGACATCTACAATCTATTTTTACTTATGCAGCTTCAATGCAGTTTTTATCTGTGTCTACTCCTGCAGAAGTTTTTTGTTTTTACTTAGAACACTTTTTTTTTTAAACTTAGTTTTATTTGCTAGTTTTAAATGGTGCATCCCTTTACTTTTATTTATTTTTTGGTTTTGTAGTGTTGGAGTTAACTGTTCTTACACCAGCTGGTTGCAATTGCTGGTGGAAGCTGTTCATTATCCCAGCTAGGTAAACCATCTGTTTATAAGTTTGGGTATGTTTAGATGTGTTTAATTCCATGTTTGTTAATTGTTATGTAGGTAATTTTAACTTTTCTTACTATTCTGATTAAATTTGTACATATATCTGATTTTGTTATCACAGCTACATGCTCCTGATGCAGCATTTGGCGAAACACGTTGGGCACGGTTCCTGGGAGAACTTTGAATAAATCTGACTTTAATCTCCATAATGTCTGCCGATCAATACGTCCTTTTTCCTACAGGCCATATCTCTTCCCATATACCCTAGCTTCCTTCTAGCTTTCACCGTTGCCTTTTCAATCTGTTTGGCCACCTTAACATCATCAGATACTATCACACCCAAGTCCTGCTCTTCTTTCGTGCACAAAAGTTCTTCACCTCCTTAACTGTACCATTCCCTCGGGTTTTTGCAGCCCCAATCCATGACCTTGCATTTCTTAGCATTAAATCTTAGCGCCAAATTTCAGACCATTATTCCTCGTATTATTCACACCATCAGGGGTTTCTACTCTATTGCAGATTTTGGTATCATCTGCAAAGAGGCAAATCTTACCAGAAAACCCTTCAGCAATATCACTTACAAAAATGTTAAACATAACAGGCCCAAGAACAGAACCTTGAGGTACCACTTTTAACATCCCTTTCCTCAGAGCGACCTCCATTGACCACTACTCTCTGCCGCCTTCCACTCAACAAGTTCCTGACCCAGCCCGTCACTTTGAGGCCCATCCCGAGGGTACTTAGTTTATTTATTAAAAGCCTGTGTGAAACACTGTCAAAAGCTTTGCTGCTCCAATGTTAATTCATCATTGTATGTTTATATTTCTATTTTTACAAATTCAGGAGGTTTTTTTGACCAATGTTCGACACCAGTCCCACATGAATGATTTTCAAATATTTTCTATTTGAAGGGGTATCTGAGGTCTTTTTTCCTCCTTCATCTATTTTATTATATTTAGTACATTGTTTTTTTTGTGTGACAGAAAGAGAGACTTTATTCTATTTCATTCATATGCCACCATTGTGTTTAAAATATTAACTGTTGAGAAATTCTTTTTTTTGTGGTGTGATTTCATAAAAGCATGTTGAGAGAAGAAGAGCTTTCCTCTCTTTTTGTGCTATGTTTTCTAATCACAGCACATGTAAGTGGCCTGTTATAAGCCACTGGCTAGTAGAAAAGTGTGCACCATGATTTGATGGTGCGTACTTTGCAGATGGGTATGTGCATTGACAGAGTATGGCTGGAGGGCACGAGTACTCACAGTGGGCGATCTTCCCTAGGCTCCATATTGGTGTGGGCACCAGAACCCTCATCCTCTCCGCCTCTTCCCTTTCCTCCCTTCATGCGTTTGCCCCCCTTCTCTTCCCCCATACTTCTAGTTGAAGTTGTTGTTCATGGTGGTCGACATCGTATTCCTCACAACCCCATCGCCTCTCCTGTTGATGTCACTTTTGGGTGCCGCGTATATAGGAAGTGACGTTGGAGGGAGAGCCGATGGGATTATGAGGTGCACGTTGTTGGCTGCCGTGAGCAACAATTTCAACTAGAGGCATGGGGGAAGGATAGAGAAGGGGGCGCACACGGCAGGTGGGATCAGGGAAGGAGCGGTGGATGGGCGCCTCTCACTTTCGCTTCGCCACTGAGTAGACATGTTAATTATAGAATGCTGTCATTTATGTGGGTTTATGCTGTCATCTAGGCTATAGGGCTGGGATATATGTGTGTGCCTTAATATATGTGTATTTTCAACCATTTGCACTAATATTCAATAAAGAAAAGAAGGCATCTACTCCTCTATAGAACAGTGTCTCTCAAACTTTTTTAGCTCCGGCACACTAAATAGAGCAAATGTTTTTCGTGGCACATTAAAATTGAAATTATAAAATTGCAACAAAAAATTAAATTTGAGAGCTATTTATTTTAAGTTCTTTAATAAGGGTGAAACTAAAGTAGATAGAATAGAATTGCTAATCAATGCAACGGATGTGCTTGTTTTTGAGTGCAAATTAACTCAAAAAGCAGCTCGATACTTGACAAGCAAACACGCAGTTCATCATCCTCCATTCACCATCTATAGTTGTTCTCTTTTTTTCAATTTAGGTCTCCTTTTATCAAGCCGCGCTAGCGGGGTTAACGCGCGTGACTTTTCATCACGCGCTAACCCCCGCACTGGCCTAAAAACTACCGCCTGCTCAAAAGGAGGCGGCTAGCGGCTAGCGCAGCCGGCGGTTTAATACACGCCATTATGCGTGTTAAACCGCTAGCGTGGCTTCATAAAAGGAGCCCTTAGTTTCTGTCAGAGCTGAAAATCCAAGTTCGCAAAGATAAGAAAATCCAAATGGTAATAAAGCCTTGATTGCTTTGTTGCTCAAGTTAGGATAACTACTGCTTAAAAAAACCAAACCTAAAATTACTTGCTGTTAGTTTTCAAGGACCAATCACGTCAAAGAATGATGTATGTCCAGGAAATTAAGAACATAAGCAGTGCCTCCGCCGGGTCAGACCATAGGTCCATCCTGCCCGGCAGTCCGCTCCCGCGGCGGCCCAAACAGGTCACGACCTGTCTGAATCACCAGAAGGGGCTCCCTTGCCACCTTGGTTTGTCATTGAAGTCCTATCTTCCCATCGAAGTCCTAACCCTCCGGTCTTGCACATGCACGACCTGGTTGGGTTTCTATACTTATTACCTGGTTAGCTTTCTATACTTGTGTTACATCCCAGCTCCTCCCTCAGTATCCCACGATCCCTTTATCCCTCAGGAATCCGTCCAATCCCTGTTTGAATCCCTGTACCGTACTCTGCCTGATCACTTCCTCCGGTAGCGCATTCCAAGTGTCCACGACCCTTTGGGTGAAAACAAACTTCCTTGCATTTGTTTTGAACCTATCTCCCTTCAGTTTCTCCGAATGCCCCCTCGTACTTGTTGTCCCCTTCAGTCTGAAGAATCTGTCCCTATCCACCCTCTCTATGCCCCTCATGATCTTGAAGGTCTCTATCATATCTCCCCTGAGCCTCCTTTTTTCCAGAGAGAAGAGCCCCAGCCTATCCAACCTCTCGGCGTATGGGCAGTGTTCCAGCCCTTTTACCAGTTTCGTTGCTCTCCTTTGGACTCTCTCAAGTACCGCCATGTCCTTCTTGAGGTGCGGCGACCAATACTGAACGCAGTATTCCAGATGTGGACGCACCATCGCTCGATACAATGGCATGATGACTTCCAGTGTCCTGGTTGTTGCCCCTCTTTATGATGCCCAGCATCCTGTTGGCTTTTTTCGAGGCTGCTGCGCACTGTGCAGATGGCTTCAGTGATGCATCCACCAGCACACCCAAGTCTCTCTCAAGTCTGCTGTCTCCCAACAATGCCCCCCCCCAATTTGTAGTTGAACAACGGGTTCTTTTTCCCTATATGTATGACCTTGCATTTTTCCACGTTAAAGCGCATTTGCCATTTGTTTGCCCAGTCTTCCAGCTTGTCCAGGTCCCTTTGCAGGTCCTCACACTCCTCCCTGGACCTAACTCTGCCGCACAGTTTGGTATCGTCTGCAAATTTTATAACCTCGCACTTTGCCTCCTTTTCCAGGTCATTGATAAATATGTTGAAGAGTAACGGCCCCAGCACCGATCCCTGTGGCACACCGCTTGTGACTCCCCGCCAGTCAGAATATTGGCCCTTCACTCTGACCCTCTGCAGTCTACCCGACAACCAGTGCTTGATCCATCTGTGCACATCCCCTCCCACCCCGTGGTTCCACAGCTTCCTAAGCAGCCTTTCATGTGGCACCTTGTCGAAAGCCTTTTGAAAATCGAGGTAAATGATGTCTATGGGTTCCCCATTGTCCACCCGACTGCTTATTCCCTCAAAGAAGTACAGAAGGTTCGTTAGGCACGACCTTCCCTTACAGAACCGTGCTGGCTTGTTCTCAGTAGGCCATTCCTCTCAATGTGCTCGCAAATGCCGTCCTTGATCATAGCTTCCACCATCTTCCCTATAATTGAAGTCAGGCTCACCGGCCTGTAGTTCCCGGGGTCACCCCTCGATCCCTTCTTGAAGATAGGTGTGACATTCGCCAATTTCCAGTCCTCTGGTACCTCACCAGTTTTCAAGGATAGGTTGCAAACATGCTGGATTGTGCCCGCTATTTCTTGTCTTAGTTCCTTCAGAACCCTTGGGTGGATTCCGTCCGGGCCTGGTGATTTACCGCATTTTAACCTGTCTATCTGTTTGAGGACATCCTCCTTACTTACCTCTATGTGCTCCAATTTTTCGGCCTGTTCCCCACTCATGAGCTCCTCTGAGTCCGGTATATTAGATGTGTCTTCGCTTGTGAAAACCGACGAGAAGAACGTGTTCAACCTCTCAGCTACCTCTTTATCCTCCTTAATCACTCCCTTCCTATCCCCATCGTCCAACGGCCCCACCTCCTCTCTCGCTGGTCGCTTCCCCTTTACACACACAGACACTCATCAGACTTTTTCATTTGACATACATGTCATCTAGTCTAGTGTACACTTATGAAGGGAATTTTAAAAAATAAAGTTAAATTCTGGAATCTCTTTGGGGCACACCAATATGCCTTGGCACACAGCTTGAGAGACACTGCTATAGAAGATGCTTAAAATAGCCACCATAATTGACATCTATAGTAGGAACCATGGCTGTGAAGTTGGTACTCCAAACTTTCGACTTTACTCCAGATCAAGCTCTGAATATTAGGCTTTAAGGGGGGTATTTTACTAAAAATTTGTGCATATTATTTGTAGCAGGATCCATAGGAGTAAAATGGCTCCAGTGGCAAATAACTTACGCTAATTTTTAGTAAAAGATATTTTGTTCTGAATCTAAAGTACTGGTAAATACAATTTTAAATCCATGTCCAAGACTGAGCTCCTTATCTTTCCAACTACATTTGTCTCTCCTCTTCCCCCATTCTCTATTTTTATAAACAACACCCTAATCCTTCATGTCTTGTCGGCTCTCAACCTTGGGATAATCTTTGACTCATTTCTCTCCTCTTCACATATCCAACAGACTGCCAAAACCTGTCATTTCTTTATCAATATAAGAATAGCCTTACTGGGTCAGACCAATGGTCCATCAAGCCTAGTAGCCCATTCTCACGGTAGCCAATCCAGATCACTAGTATCTGGCCAAAACCCAAAGAGGAGCAATATTCCATGCTATCGATCCAGGGCAAGCAGTCGCTTCCCCAATGTCTTTCTCCTCCAGGAATTTGTTCAAACCTTTCTTAAAACCAGCTACGCTTACCACAACGCTTACCACAACCTCTGGCAATGTGTTCCAGAACTTAACTATTCTCTGAGTGAAGAAAATATTTCCACCTATTGATTTTAAAAGTATTTTTCTGTAACTTCATAGCTAAAAAGGCCCTTCCTTTCTGAGCATACCGCAAGGCCCTCATCCATACCTTCCTTACCTCTCACTTAGACTACCGCAACCTGCTTCTCACTGGCCTTCTACTAAACCATCTCTCTCCCTTTCATTCTGTTCAGAACTCTACTGCACGTCTCATATTCCATTGATGTTGCTCTACCTACATTACCCCTCTCCTGAAGTCACTTCATTGACTCACTATACATTTCTGCATACAGTTCAAACTCCTCTCACTGACCTACAAGCGTATTTGCTCCACAGCTTCTCAGAATTAAGTCTCTCTTATCTATATCTTTGTCCTCTACAGCCAACTCCAGACTCCTTCCCTTCTACCTTGCTGCACCATATGCCTGGAACAAACTGCCTGACTCAATATGTCATGCTCTGTCTCTGGCAGCATTCAAATCCAGACTCAATGCCCAATTCTTTAAAGAAGCTTTAAATTCCAAACTCCAGCCCAACTTCTAAGCACCGATATCTGTCTTGTCATTCCCTCTGTAATTTCCCTACCTGAGCACAGTGTATTGATGCACCTTCTTGTCTAGTTTGTCATGACTAAATTGTAAGCTCTTTTGAGCAGGGACTGTCTTCTGTGTTTTGTTGTACATTGCTATGTCTAGAAGTGCTATAGAAATGATTAGTAGTAGTAATATGCGTGTTGCAAGATAAGACAAGTATTAGTGCACGCTTACTTGAGAAACGTGGCAACAATGTCAGTTGGGTTCTATTTATAACTAAATATTTTTTAATTGAAACGGTATATCTGGCAAATGCAATGATAGAAACATGTGGTTTGTTGCATTCAAATCAGCATCTTGATTACTTAGCTGAATAACTCAATTTCTAAGACTTGGTCCCTTTTCTTAGATTATGACACATATACATCTAAAATGTTAAATTTACCATACATTGTAATGTTTTTTTGTTGGTTTTTTTTATCTGGAGTCAGTGTCCGACTCCAATGCTTCCCCAAATTGCTTCCTACTCCAGTTCTGATTCCAGAACTCTTGTCTCCGACTCCACAGCCCTGGTAGCTTGAAAATGTAGAGATTTGTATGCATTTTAATAGAAACTGTACATCCTTAGATCACTGGTGGGATGTGTGTAAATGCTGCTCTAGGGAAGGGGCTCTCAGGACACTTCAACAGTTTATATAGTAGGATATTATTGTACCTGGAAATCTAAGCTTTATATTTCTGGAATATAGAAAGGGGCACATGGTGGGGGGAGGGTAGAACTTTTGTTGACTCTCGTTTCATTTTAGCTGATGCTTCAGGAAATAACATGTTGATATGACATTACTTAATGTTGCGCGCGTTAAATGAAATAGTAAGTTCATTCTAACAGGAAACATTGTCAAAATGAAAATGCATATCATTAGTGCATAGAATAGGGGCTATTTTAACTAATGAAAAACTTCAAATTAGGAAAATTTATGTTACGGTGCAGGACCTGTATATCCATTTGTGCTACATACTAATATGTTTGTAAATGGCTGTTTATGGTCTCACTGTCTCTGTTGCTTTTCTAGGTGAGGACATTGTTTGTCAGTGGGTTGCCTCTGGATATCAAGCCTCGGGAGCTGTACCTGTTGTTCAGGCCATTCAAGGTACTGTGCTTAATTTTGAGTTTATAAGATAATTACAGACCCACAATGCCATTTTTGAAAATGGGGTAGAAATTTCAGTGAGTTTTATAAGTCTGAAACTAGAATTTGAAAATGAACTGAAAGGAGTCAAATCCACTTAACTGTGCATATATGAGCAGTAATGTCAATGGCGTACCGACAAATCCACGCAGACAACTGCGTCCTGTCAATTACGCACACCAATCTGAATCTGCCATAAGTGGATATCTGGAAGGTCCTGATTTGCTCAGACTCCTCAGGCTCCAACCCTTGGGAGGGGCTTGAGGTGCCTGAGGAGACTGAGCAAATCAGGGTCTTCCAGATATCCACATATGTAAAGGGTTCCCATAATCATAATCTAAACCTTACCCTAACACTGAATACCAAGTGAATCTTTTAAGTGTAGTGGGGGGGGTCCCCCCTCAATAAAGAGGGTTACTTTGTAACCCTCCAAAAGATAAAATAGTATCTGCTGTGGATTGTGATCGGGGAGCGCATTTGTCTGAGTTGTCGGGGTGCAATTGTCATGGTCGCATTTGACGGGTCACCAATGTCAATCTGTCAAGGTTTTAACCATGGCTGCTCTCTGTTCACGCACCTTTCATTTCTATTTCATAATCAGTAAGCATAGAAATTAAAAAGCAACACAGCAAAAAAAATGGACTAACTCAGGACGCACTAAAACATCATACATTATTTTGTGCATTTGCAAGCACTAACCACGCACTACATATTTTCTAACTGTCTTATCTATCTATATATTCAATCTCTGCTTACACCCTATACTCTCTATTAAATGTTTTATTGCATATTGTGTTAACGTTGTAATGTAGCACATTGTTGATTGAATATTTTTACTGTTATAATTGTGTTTGTCTTATTCTTGCTGTAGCCCCATTGAATAAATTCCTTCAAAGAGGCGGTAAATAACTCCTAATAAATAAGTTAATAAAGTAAATATTCTTTTGCATATTCTTGTCAGAGGCAGTGAGTGGGCTTTCCTGTGCTAATTTGTTAGCACGTCTACTGCGTGCTAAGGCCCTGATTTTATACACGGCAGCTAAGACATGGGTGCTGAGGGACGTGGCCCATAGCACCTGTTAATCTTCAGTTAGGTGCCATTTATAGATCATGCCTAAGTGCCAGGGTTTTCTTGGTCTAAATACCTGTGCCTAAGTTCACGCAAAACATACCCACGATCCGCCCACAATCTGCCCTTAACCACACCCACTTTCTGGTAGGCACCTTGGGCTATGCGCGTATCTGGAAGCAATAGGCGCCACCCAATTCATTTTAATTTAATTATAAAGTGTTGAAGGCCAATAGTCGGTGCCGATTAAGCTTATTAAATAGTAGGTGTCTAGATTGACTAGACCACTCTATCTCAAACTGTGTGCCGAGGCATACTAATGTGCCTCCTGAGATTCCAAGTGTGCTGCGGCACACTGAGGAGGAAGGGAGGCGCCTGCCAGCTGACTTTCCTACGTAGTACAGCACCAACGCTGCCTGATTCGCCGAAGGCCTGCATGTATCCCCCTACTCTCTAGTCTCCTCCGGCTTTCCCCCATGGCCTCCCGGTCTCACCTTTAAAGCTAATTATAGCAGCCTGCAGAGGATCCGCCGGTAGGTAAAATGATTGTATTATTTTCATTATAGTGATTGAAATGTGTCAGTTTTGAGAATTTATATCTGCTGTGTATATGAAAAATGAATGGAAAAAATTGCATTACAATTAGTAAACGGGATGGGATCTGGGGCAGAGCTTGGGTGGGTCTAGGGAGGTCTGTGGTTGGGGTACTCAGTTGGTATTTGTTAGACTTAGGGGGTGCTTAGCTTGAAGTAGTTGAGAAATGCTGCTGTAAGCAATCAGCTGGCGCCAGTGCCTCTCCGGCTCTCTTCCCTGCTGGCACCCCCCTACTGGCGTCTCAGAGCCCATCTGGAGGGCCTCTGCACATGTGCGGATGTCAATGTGATGATGTCACACATATGTATGATGTCATCACGGCGACGTCCACACACTTCTGGGTGCCACAAGTCATGGCCACTACCTTTACTGTGCCCCGGCTCGAGAAAGTTTGAGAGACACTGGCCTAGACACACTGGTCTAGGTGCCTAATATCAGGCATCTTTCATAGAATTGGGGCCTGACTAATTAGGGCATGGATAACATGGGAGTCATGGTAAGGTGGCGGTGAGGACTACAGTAGTTATTAAAAAAAAAAATAAATAAATGGCCGTTTGCTAATGGCAACATTAGCACCTGGGATTATATAGTTAATAAACCCACTCTAATTATTTGTGTTATCACTAAGCAGTCTTTACTCTAGAAACTTATTTAAATTGTTGATCTTAGGTACTGTTCTCAAAAGGGAAAAAAGCCTCTGAGTTAGAGCTTCTGACCCATTCGGGTCTCAAGAGTGACAATTTCACTTGGCTCTCGTTTCAGTCATTGGCACTCTTTAGATCCGAATGGGTCAGAAGCTCGTTCATCCACTTCATGTTTCCAGCAGGAAAGGCTGAGTATCTTCTCTCCGCAACTAAAGGCATTTCTTTAGGACATTTAAATATCAGTGGGGAAGTAGATTTAAAGGAGAAATGTAATTTTCTTGGGAGGATAGGAAAGGTGAAGGTTAGGAGAAAGGTAGATTTAAAAAAAAAAAAAGCTGGGACATTGGCTAAAAATCACTACTGCCATTGGTCTGTTTCCTATATACATTTCAAAGTGTGTTTAATTCTGTTTAGGCAGTTGGACTATGCAAGTTAATCTAAATGTACAGTATGTCTGGTACTGTCCATGAATCCGTAAAATCCTCATTATGTACATGCAAAACATACTGACCTGTAATTCTATATGTATGCACATATATTTATGAAAAATCAGCTGCTCCCTGTGACCCTGGGCAAGTCGCCTTATTCTCCAGTGCCCACCACTTTGAATGTCAGCTTCGAATGCAAAAGACACAAAAAGGCAGTATACAAGTCCCCATTCCATTTCCTTCCCTATCTCACCACAGAGCCTTACTGATTGTAAGGATATGTGAAGCATGCTTATTATGCCTTTCCATATACAGTAATGTAGACTATTGGGTGTGGAATAGCCTGCCAGGAGAACTGAGAGGTATCGATAACTACTTTTCCTTCAGAAAGACACAGAAAACACGGTGTATCATTTGTAATGCAAATAAATAAAATGAATTTTTATGGCTACTGTAAACTGCTCTGTTAACTTATGGTGAAAGGGGACTATGTCCCTGATTCTCTAAACGGCGCCATTATCGGCGCTGTCGATCACATGTCAATCATGCAACAGCGCTGCTTAGAGAATCATGCGTTTGGGAAAGGTAGATGCCAGAAATTTAGGCCAGGGTTTTCAAAGCCTGCATTTCCAGCGTCTACCTTTGACGTGAATCGCACCTATGAAGGTGCTTTATGATGCCTAATGCCATTTCCAACATTAGCCACCCCTACAGCGGTGTTAGGCGTCATGAGTGCCTCCATAAGTGTGATTCTGGTGCCTTGACATTTCTTTTAAAAGCTCTTTTAAACGTTGTTTTGCACTTAGGCGCCAGTAAGGTGCCTTTTATAGAATATGGGGCTCATAATCGAAACAAATATGTCTAAAAACCTGCCCAAAGTTGACACTTGGATGGTCTAAAAGACAGGTCATCCAAATGTCGATAATTGAAACGGCTTTTTGGATGTATCCAGGGACATTTTAGGCCTTTGAATCCCGTTTTGTGCCCAAAGCTGAGAGGGGCGTTTTTGGAGGAGTGGTTAGGGCGGGATGTGGGCCGGCCTAGACTTAGTCATCCTGCAGGGATAATTGAATATTTGATGAGCCTGCTAGATGAAATTTATACATTGTGAGTTAGATGATGTAAAGACAGGTATAAGTGCCCTAAAATGACCAGATAACCACTGCAGAGACAAAGTAAAGACCCAATCACACTCCCCCCATGTTCACTGACTCTGTTGCACCCCACAAAGTTCAGAATAAAAACATATATACCTGTCTCCGGAGCCCTGATTACCTTGATCCCAAAACCATCTAAACCGCCCACTGATTTAGAATCCTACCGACTGATATCGTTGCTGAATGTTGATATTAAAATTTTTGCTCGTATTTTGGCCGATAGGTTGGCCCCCTTGTTGCCTTCTATTATTGTTCCTGAACAGGTGGGTTTTGTTCGGTCTCGCCACTCGGTATTAAATGTCCGACGGGTTCTTCTTGCATTTTCTCGTGCCCAACAGGAGCGGCTGCCTGGCCTGCTGGTCGGGCTTGATGCAGCGAAAGCTTTTGATAAGGTTCATTGGCATTACTTGTTTCAGGTTTTGCAGTACATGGGGGTACCAGACAGTTATTTTGCGTCTCTGCAGGCGCTATATTCGAGACCTACCGCTTCAGTGTTAGTCAATGGCGTGCGCTCTCCCTCCTTTTCCATCGGCCGGGGGACGCGACAGGGATGCCCGCTGTCCCCTCTTCTTTTTCTTTTATATTTGGACCCTCTACTACGCACGCTACAGAGAGATGATGAGATCACGGGATTGCCTGAGGGTTCTTCACAGTTGCGGGTGTTGGCATTTGCAGATGATCTTTTGCTTACTTTGGGCAATCCTCAACGCTCGTTGTTTCGGGCATTGGAACTCTTGGACGAATTCAATCTTTATTCGGGCTTGGTCCTCAATAAGCAAAAGTCTCTGGCTCTCCCTACCTTTTCTGAGGTGCAACGAACTTGGAGTGGGGGATTTCCCCTGCAAAGGGCTCCTTCTTCCTTGGTTTATTTAGGGATGGTTATTCCACAAGATCTGAACGGGCTTTATAACGCTAATGTTTTGCCCTTACTCCGTCGTACTGCTACCACGTTACATAATTGGCGAACGTACCCTCTCTCTCTCTCTGGACGCATTGCTCTTTATAACATGATGATACTTCCGCAATGGCTTTACATATTGCAAATGCTCCCCATTATGTTGACAACACGACACTTATCACAACACAGATCTCATCTTTCAGCATATTTGTGGCAGGGTAAACGGGCTAGAATATCATTATCTAAGCTAATGCTTCCAACCACTCAAGGGGGGCTGGGTCTTTTGTGTGTCTCTAGGTTTAATCTTGCTTGTCAATTACGTCATATTCATGATTGGTTCTGTAACACTACTTGTTTTTCCTTGCCTGCTATTGAGTGTTTTCAATTTCAGCCCTACCATTTTAGTTATCTCCTTCATGCTCTCCACGTACCTGATTTACCACTGTTGCAGTCTAACCCATTCTTGCCTGCAATGTGCATGGCTTGAAGGAAGCTGTGTAGGATATTGAAGATCTCTTTCTCCAGAACACCTTACCTCCCTATTGTGGGCAATGGCGATTTTTTACCTGGCTTGGATTCTGCATTGTTCCAGCGCTGGTCCGGTACCGGCCTTCAGTATGTGTCCCAGGTGGTGACGCGTGCTGGTCTTCCTGTCTCCTTTGCTGACCTTCAGAAAACGTTCCATCTCCTCCCTACGGATTGGTTCGCTTATCGACAATTACAACATTATTTGCAGGCCTTGACTCCGGTAGTCGTGCTGGAGGACATTCAGGACAAGTTGCAGGAAGCTCTCTGCCTCACGGCTCAGGAGCCCATACCTCTAAAATGCTATCATAAGTATTTGCAAGAACTCTCTGGTGAACTGGATTATGTTGCTCTGCCTCAGAAGTGGTCGGATGACCTTCAGCTACCCATTTCCGATGACATGCTTCGTAAGGGTATTCGTCTGGGGACAGCTTCCACATTGTCATCTGTCGAGAGGGAGAGAAATTATAAATTTCTATTACGTGCTTTCTATACTCCTAAGAGAGCCCATGTGATGGGGATTAGTTTGGGACATTGTTGTGGCAAATGTGCACACCCTATGGCATCTTTTGGACATATGTTTTGGACTTGTCCGCTTGTGTCCTCTTTCTGGATTCAGTTGGTGTCCTCTGTGGCGCAGCTTTGGCGTTGTTCCTGGAGTCTACATCCAAGTTTTCTTTTCACCTTACAGATTCGTTTTCATCCGCCTCGGCCGGGCTGTGCGGCCTTTCTTCGGAAAACTGTGTTGCTGGGCCGGAAATGTATCCTGTTACAATAGCTTTCATCTCAACCTCCTACTATTTCCCAGTGGAGAGCATTAATGTTACATCAAATGTTACTGGAACGCAAAGATATTGTGGACCTGTCTTCTAAAGCGGGACGCTTGTTCTGTCAATGTTGGCAGTCTTTTAGTTTTACTTTCACTCCTTATGTTCAGAAGAAAATTTGGGATCCTTAGTTTGTTTACTATTTGTTTTCTACTTTTTGACTTTTTACTCTGAGTTGGTTGCCGTTGCTGCTGCCCGGGGTGGGTGGGAGTTGGGGGGGTGGGTGGGGGGAGGGGGGATTGGGGTTGGTTTATGCCTGTAAATCTGATTCTTGTTGTGTTGTTTATTACTATTTGTGGTGTTTAATAAAAATGATTTAAACATACCTGTCTCCGGAACATCAGCACCTGGCATAGGAAAGCCTAGTAGAGCTGCACAGAGGTGGCTTAAGTAATCTGGGGATGTGCTAATGAACCATAGAGAGGAGGACCCAGGCCCATACGCCTAACCACTACATTCGTGGTGGAAAATGTGAGCCCACCAAAACCCCCCCAAACCCTGTTCTACTGCCATATAGGTGTCACCCTCAGCCATAAGGGCTATTGTGGTTGTAGACAGGTGAGTATAGGGGTTCTGGGGGTGTTTTAGGGGGCTCACCGTAACCTAAGGGAGTTCTGGTGAAATGTTTATGTGGCACACTTTTTGTGAAGTTCACAGCAGTGCCCTGTAAGGTGCCCCTCTGCTCTGTTGCTATGTCTGGGTGGCCAGTCCATCACAATGCTAGCCTTTCCCATGTCCAAAAGGTCTTTTTCTCGGCTTTTGGGATTGGACGAATTTTTGATTGAGAATGTGTTATAAAAATAGACATAGTGGTGGTCTGGACGATCATAAGATTTGCCGCTGCTGGGTCAGACCAGTGGTCCATCGTGCCTAGCAGTCTGCTCACGCAGCGGCCCTTAGGTCAAAGACCAGTGCCCTATTTGAGTCTAGCCTTACTTGCGTATGTTCTGTTCCAGTAGGAACTTATCCAACCTTGTCTTGAATCCCTGAAGGGTGCTTTCCCCTATAACAGCCTCTGGAAGAGCGTTCCAGATTTCTACCACTCTCTGGATAAGAACATAAAAATTGCTGCTGCTGGGTCAGATTAGTGGTCCATCGTGCCCAGCAGTCCGCTCACGCGGTGGCCCTAACTAGACATACAGATAGATGATTTTCGGGGTAAAAATAAAGTTTTAGATGCATTTTTCGAGGACGGACATTTTGCTGCTTCCGACTTTGGGCGACTAGCATCCTACGTCCAAATCGGATTTAGACATATGTTTTGATTATGCCCCTCCACTGGCCTATGTAAAGTAAATCAATCAAATCGGATCAAGTAAGAAGCATAAAGATAGGTCAGATGAATGGTCTGTCAAGCTCGGCATCTTGTTTCCAGCAGTGGCCACATAGAAATGCCCATCAGATCCCAAATAAAGCCTGTTTCATTCTATCACTCCAGGAAGCAGGAGGTGGAGATGCCTAATTGTCAATGGACATGTCCTTTAGACCAGTGGTTCCCAACCCTGTCCTGGAGGACCACCAGGCCAGTCGGGTTTTCAGGATAGCCCTAATGAATATGCATGGAGCAGATTTGCATGCCTTGCACCTCCATTATATGCAAATCTGCTCCATGCATATTCATTAGGGCTATCCTGAAAACCCGACTGGCCTGGTGGTCCTCCAGGACAAGGTTGGGAACCACTGTTTTAGACACTTAGGAGGCAATTCAATAAGTGGATGCCTCCATTAGGGTGTTTTGTAGTTGTGCAGAGAGAGCCCTTCCTATAATGGCATCTGAGAACCCAGATTCCATTATAGAACACTAGTGTAACCTATCAGCCCAACTTACATTTATGGAAAAAACTGATAAAAGGTATAGAAAACCTTTCATATGCTGAGAGATTGGAGAAGCTGGGTCTCTTTTCCCTGGAGAAGAGGAGATTTAGAGGGGATATGATAGAGACTTACAAGATCATGAAGGGCATAGAGAGAGTAGAGAGGGACAAATTCTTCAAACTTTCAAAGAATAAAAGAACAAGAGGGCATTCGGAAAAGTTGAAAGGGGACAGATTCAAAACGAATGCTAGGTAGTTTTTCTTTACCCAACGTGTGGTGGACACCTGGAATGCGCTTCCAGAGGACGTAATAGGGCAGAGTACGGTACTGGGGTTTAAGAAAGGATTGAACAATTTCCTGCTGGAAAAAGGGATAGAGGGGTATAGATAGAGGATTACTGCACAGGTCCTGGACCTGTTGGGCCGCCGTGTGAGTGGACTGCTGGGCACGATGGACCTCAGGTCTGACCCAACGGAGGCATTGCTTATGTTCTTATGTAAGTCTTTAATGAAAAGTCATAAACAATATATATAAAAATATAATCATAAAACAGTTTATATCCAAAAGGATTGATGAACCCGGGCCCGGATATACTTGAGTTAACAGTTTCCTGTCTTTTGGGGAAAAAACATCTCGGTTTATTCTCGAATATTTATGTAAAAAAAGGCATTGATCTCTCTTATTCTGTAATGCTGGGTGCAAATTCCAAGAACACCTCTGATCCAGCCATGGTGGCGTCCCCTTTTCTGATCTATGGGCTTCTTATACTAAGCTGCGGTAGCATTTTTTTTGCGCGCATTAGCCCTTGTGCTACTCGGAAAAACTAACGCCAGCTCAATGGAGGCGTTAGTGTCTAGCCTAGCCTAGCCTAGTGCTTGTGCTAAAACCACTAGCATAGCTTAGTAAAAGGAGGCCTATCTGTAAAATTTATGCACCTTAAGATGCACATATAAATTATTCATGCCAGTTAGCACCAATAAATGATTAGCACTCAGTTATTGGCACTAATTAGCTCTTTTGTTAATTGGGTGGGAGAGGTGGGCAGATAAATGGCAGATGAAGTTTAATGTGGAAAAATGCAAAGTGATGCATTTAGGCAGGAAAAATAAAGAACTCAAGTATAGCATGTCAGGTGTAACTCTGGGAAAGACCGAACAGGAAAAGGACCTGGGTGTACTGATAGATAGGACCCTGAAGCCGTCGGCGCAATGTGCAGCGGCGGCGAAGAAAGCAAATAGAATGCTAGGCGTGATAAAGAAGGGACTTACAAGTATATCAGAGAAAGTTATAATACCGCTCTACAGAGCCATGGTCAGACCACACCTGGAATACTGCGTCCAGCATTGGTCTCTATACTTAAAGAAGGATATAAAACTGCTAGAGATGGTGCAGAGATGAGCAACGAAACTAGTGAAAGGTATGGAGAACCTGGACTACGAGGAACGACTTAGGAGAATGGGGTTGTTCTCCCTTGTGAAGAAGAGACTGCGAGGGGATATGATCGAGACTTTCAAAATACTGAAAGGATTCAACATAATAGAGCGGGGAAAGCAGCTATTTACAATGTCCAGTGTGACACGGACAAGAGGACACAGTCTGAAGCTGAGGGGGGACAGGTCCAGGATGAATATCAGGAAGTTCTGTTTCACGCAGCGAGTGGTGAACACCTGGAATGCTCTCCCAGAGGAAGTAATTGCAGAATCCACTGTTCTAGGATTTAAGGGTAAATTGGATGCACATCTCCCTTGAAAAGCATACGGTGATATGGGGACTAAAACTAGGCCAGGGTACACCTGGTGGGGCCTCCAAGAGTGTGGATCACCGGGCTTGTTGGACCCAGGGTCTGATCCGGAGATGGCAATTCTTATGTTCTTAGGTTGGGTGTGTGCCCAAATTTGTGTATGCAGTTTTGAGCACCCTATATAGAATTACGGTGTCTGGAACAACTCCCTGTTAAGAGCTTTTCCAGTGACACCAGGATGACATTTGGCCTGAATAAATGTGCTAAGGCAACCTTCCTTAGAGGAAAATCGAGCAAACTAAACACACCACTCTGGCTAATGATTATGATATAAAGGAACCTGAACAGGAAGGGTGTATATAAATATCTAGGAGTAGAGGAAGGAGCTGCAGTCCAGCACAAATCATTGAGAGTGACGATTAGCAAAGAATATGAGAAGAGATTAAAAGTTATACTAAGCAGCGCTTTAACAGCACGGAAAAAAATAACAAGTCATTAAGCATTTTGGAATTCCTGTGCTCTTTATATGGCTTTGGAATTGTAGACTAGCCTCGTAATGATTTTGAAAAACTACATGTAAAAACAAGAAAACTATTCCATGTGAAAGAAGATAATTTATAAAAATCATTGTATACTGAGGCAGTATATTACTTGAGCTGGTGAAGGAATGGGTCACATAATCTAATCTAATCTAATCCTTAGGTTTGTATACCGCATCATCTCAACGTTCGTAGAGCTCAGCGCGGTTTACAGTAGAAGAAATAGGAAGGAACTACAACAGAGGGTTAGAGGTAGAGGTGTGAAGAATATTAGAGGACTTGGGGTGCCAAGATATAAGAGTTTTCTTGATTCCTAAGTTGGGGAGAGGCTTGCATTTTTTGAGAAAAGCCAGGTTTTCAGATGTTTGCGGAAAACTTGGAGAGAGCTCAAGTTCCGAAGAAACAGATTATATATAGAGAGCCTTACAGAAGGCACCACGCCTCAACCACTGGAATCAAGAATTATGGAAAATGCAGATATGATCATCTGATAAGAAGCTTGGTGTAAGAAAACTAGACATGCTAGTAAAAGGAGGAAAATACAACAGTGGCATTAATAGACATGTCAGTACCATTATTCTTTTGAAATTTTCTGGGAAAAGATACTCAAATGCCCAAAAAATGCAGTCTGAGACTAAGAAAATGTGGCAGAAAGATACAGAAATATTTCCCATCTTATTGATGGGATTGAGGTTTGATTAGAAGTAATTTCCTATATATATTACATCCTTTAGACTGCAGAAGGATGCTTTCTGTGACATGGTACAAGTACCACGGTGAGTATTAGTAGTGTATTTTAGAGACTAAGGTATCCTAGCTTAGGAGTGAGGTTCATTGAAAAACTAATAATCAAAAAAATATTGCTATTTCATACCACAGGAAAAAAAAAATCAAGGGGCCACTCGATGAGTTACAGATTAATACTTTTAAAACTAATAGGAGGATATATTTTTTCACTCAGAGAATAGGTAAGCTCTGGAATGTGTTGCCAGAGGATGTGGTAAGAGCGGTTAATGTAGCTGGTTTTAAAAAGGGTCTGGTCAAGTTCCTGGAGGAAAAGTCCATAAACTGCTGTTGAGACAGACATGGAAGAAGTCACTGCTTGGCCTGGATCGGTGGCATAGAATGCTGCTACTATTTGGGATTTTGTCATGTACTTGTGACTTGGATTGGCCTCCGTGAAGACAGAATACTGGGCTAGATGGACCATTAGCCTGATCCAGTAAGGCTACTCTTATGTTCTTATCTGTCCTGGTGGGCTCACAATCTATCTTTTGTGGGATAGGAACATGGGTTATCCCAGGACAAGCAGGCAGCATATTCTTAACACATGGGTGACGTCACCGACGGAGCCCTCGGTACGGACCTTTTTAACTAGAAGTTTCTAGTTGGCCGCACCGCGCGTGCGCGAGTGCCTTCCCGCCCGACGGAGGAGTGCGTGGTCCCCAGTTTCTTCGTTTCCGCGGAGCGAAGAAGACGCGTGTATTTTTTCAACGGCCGTTGAAATCACTTTTTCGCCTTCCCGCTCGCGTTTTTTTTTCCTAATTTTTTCTCTCTTTACCTTCGGGTTTATTTTTTCTTTGATTTGCAAAAAAAAAAAAAAAAAAAAACTTTCATTTTTTCCTTTTCCTTTCGTTTTTGCCCCGGCGGGGCCTGTTGCCATTATACAGGCCTCGGACTTCGATTTTGCGGAGGCTATCTTCCCCTTCATGCCCCCGCAGGTCGGTTTTAAGAAGTGCCAGCGGTGTGCACGCCCGATCTCCGTATCTGACCCACACAATTGGTGTTTGCAGTGTCTGGGTCCGGAGCATCGGGCGGACTCCTGCACCCGCTGTGCCACTCTGCAAAAACGAACACTTAAAAACCGAAGAATCCAACAAACTCTTCTCTTCGGCACCGAGTCGGCGATGGACTCCTCACCTTCAACGGCGGTACCTCAAAAATCGGCACCGTCGACCTCGACACCGACCGACCCCGCATCGGCGCCGCTGGCGCCAGGTAAGCCGGCTAAGAAGCCTTCCTCTTCCCTCGAGCGCCCTCCAGCTACGGTGGCGACACCGTCCCTACCGGCATCGCACCGGTCCCGCAAACGCTCCGCCCCGATATCGGTGAGTGCCTCGTCATCGGCCTCCTCATCGCCGGGGCGTGGAGCGGCATCCAAGGAACCGAAGAAAAAGAAAGCGGTTCCGATGCCACCCCTAGATGACCGTATCTCGGTCATTCTACAAGCTCAGCTTCAGGAACAGTTGAAGAAACAACTTGAACAACTGTTACCCTCTATCCTGGCACCGCTCCTTCCGGTACCAGACCGGCCCGAGCCCCGCACCGAGCCCCCGGTGTCCACTCCTTCGGTACCGGCAAACACTTCTATGCCGATCCTTTCGGCTCAACAACTTCACGCCGATCCGGTGGTTCATTCTCAGACCACTGTGGATCCTCCTCGGCACCAGGCGGTACGGCACTCTTCTCGGGACCGAGAACGACGCCGATCGTCCTCCCCTGGTACCGTTTCAGTGCGCTCTGGTAAGTCTTTGTCCAAGACTCGCCACACCGCGCCCTCCACCCCGGTGTCTCGACATGCACCAGAGGTCAGAGACCCTGATTTGTGGGAGGAGACTCCCCTCGGTACCGAGGAGGATCCCTCCTCATCTGATGAGGAACCATCGGCACCCGATGCCACCTCTAAACCAGAGCAGTCCTCATTCACTAAATTTCTGAGAGAAATGTCTGCTGCCCTGTCCCTTCCACTAGAATCTGACTCGAAAAAGTCTCAAGCCTTTTTAGAGGCTTTAGACTTTGAGCAACCTCCTAAGGAGTTCCTCAAGCTTCCCGTACATGACATCCTACGGGAAACGTTCTACAAGAACTTGGAAACTCCCCTCACGGTACCGGGAGCCCCCCGTAAGCTGGACAACCTTTACCGGGTCATCCCTATACCTGGATTTGACAAATCTCAATTGCCCCATGAGTCCCTTTTAGTGGAATCCACTTTGAAAAAAACTCAGGGATCCAGTGTCTATGCCTCTACCCCTCCTGGCAGAGAAGGTAAGACCATGGACAAATTTGGCAAGAGGCTTTACCAAAATGCCATGCTGGCCAACAGGGCAAACAACTATTCCTTCCATTTTTCTTTCTACCTAAAACATTTGGTCCAACAACTGTCTACCCTTCAGAAGTACCTTCCTGAGCGCAAGGTCCCGCTCTTCCAACAACACATCTCTGGTCTTCTCCAGATGCGAAAATACATGGTCCGCTCAATATACGACTCCTTCGAGCTCACCTCTCGGGCCTCTGCCATGGCCGTAGCCATGCGTCGACTAGCCTGGCTCAGAGTCTCCGACCTGGACATCAACCACCAGGATCGTTTGGCCAACGCCCCCTGTCTCGGGGATGAACTCTTTGGAGAGTCCCTGGATTCCACCACCCAGAAACTCTCGGCCCATGAGACCAGGTGGGACACCTTGATCAAGCCAAAAAAGAAGGCTCCGCCTGCTCGACCCTATCGGCCTCAATCATCTTACCAGCGGAGGTTCTCAGCCAGGCCACTCAATCCGCCCCCCCAACAATCTCGGCGACCTCGTCAACAGCAGCACCATGCCCAGGCTCGATCTCAGGCCACTCAACCCTCTAAGCCGCCTCAGCCTGCTAAACAGTCTCAGCCCTTTTGACTCTTCTCTCCAGGGCATAGCCAGTCATCCTCCCTCGCTGCCTCTTCCACAGCCTATCGGGGGTCGTCTCACCATTTTCTCCAGCCGTTGGGAAGTCATCACGTCGGACCAGTGGGTCCTCAACATCATCCGCCACGGCTACTCTCTCAACTTCCAGACTCTTCCACCAGACAACCTTCCCGTAGAGTCTGCTTCACACTCATCTCAAACCCCCCTCCTCCTGAGGGAGGTTCAATCCCTCCTCCTTCTCAATGCCATCGAAGAAGTACCTCCAGATCAAAGGGGTCAGGGATTCTACTCCCGCTACTTCCTGGTACCCAAGAAGACGGGAGACCTCCGTCCCATTCTCGATCTCAGGGACCTCAACAAGTGTCTGGTCAAGGAGAAGTTCAGAATGCTCTCCCTTGCCACGCTTTACCCTCTTCTCTCTCAACACGACTGGCTATGTTCCCTGGACCTCAAAGAGGCCTACACTCACATCTCCATCAATCAGAGTTCTCGCCGCTACCTGCGGTTCCAGGTACTGCACCACCACTATCAGTACAAGGTGCTACCGTTCGGCCTCGCCTCCTCACCCAGGGTCTTCACCAAGTGCCTTATAGTGGTAGCGGCCTTCCTCAGGTCTCACAACCTCCAGGTGTTCCCCTACTTGGACGATTGGTTGGTGAAAGCACCTTCTTCTCAACTCGCGCTACAAGCTACTCATCACACCATCTCTCTCCTCCACCTCCTGGGGTTCGAGATCAACTACCCCAAGTCGCATCTGCTTCCCACCCAGCGACTTCAATTCATTGGAGCAGTTCTGGACACCACGCTCATGAGGGCTTTTCTCCCCTCCGATCGCCAGCGGACCCTCCTCCATCTCTGCCGTCAGGTGCTCATGCATCCCTCCATTCCTGCCCGACAGATGATGGTCCTCCTGGGTCACATGGCCTCGACGGTGCATGTCCTTCCTCTGGCACGTCTCCACCTTCGTACGCCTCAGTGGACTCTCGCCAACCAATGGTCACAGACTACGGATCTTCTTTCTCATCCCATCTCTGTGACATCATCTCTTCAGCAATCTCTCCAATGGTGGTTGAACTCCTCAAATCTTTCCAGGGGTCTACTTTTTCATCTGCCCCCCCACTCTATGATCATCACCACAGATGCGTCCCCCTACGCGTGGGGAGCTCACCTGGGAGATCTACGCACCCAGGGACTTTGGACCCCACAGGAGCGTCGTCATCACATCAATTTCCTGGAACTCAGAGCCATGTTCTACGCCCTCAAGGCTTTCCAACATCTTCTCTGCCCTCAAGTCCTCCTCCTGTGCACAGACAATCAAGTCGCCATGTACTACATAAACAAGCAAGGCGGCACCGGATCTCGTCCCCTTTGTTTGGAGGCTCTGCGCATCTGGACCTGGGCCACGGACCGCAATCTCTTTCTCAGGGCGGTCTATATCCAGGGCGAACAGAACTCTCTGGCCGACAATCTCAGCCGCATCCTTCAACCTCACGAGTGGACGTTGGACCCTCCGACTCTGCTATCCATCTTTGCTCGATGGGGCACTCCGCAGGTGGACCTCTTTGCAGCACCTCACAATCATCAGCTGCCCCAATTCTGTTCCAGACTCTTCTCTCCTCACCGACTGGCTCCGGATGCATTCCTGCTCGATTGGAGGGATCGGTTCCTGTATGCCTTCCCTCCACTTCCTCTGATGTTGCGGACCTTGTCCAAACTCCGCAAGGATCACGCCACCATGATTCTTATCGCACCTCGGTGGCCTCGCCAACACTGGTTCTCACTCCTGCTCCAACTCAGCTCCAGGGAACCCATTCTACTTCCTGTGTTTCCTACTCTACTTACGCAGCAGCATCAGTCTCTACTGCATCCCAATCTGTCTTCGCTCCACCTGACAGCTTGGTTTCTCTCGGGCTGACCTCTCCGGAGAATCTATCTCAACTGGTCCGCCTCATTTTGGACGCCTCCAGGAAACCGGCCACTCTCCAATGTTACCATCAGAAGTGGACCAGATTCTCCTCGTGGTGTCTCCGGCATCATCAGGAACCCACCTCCTTAGCGGTGGAAACTGTCTTGGAATATTTGCTCTCACTGTCCAATGCTGGCCTCAAAACTACCTCCATCAGAGTCCACCTCAGTGCCATCACTGCGTTTCATGAGCCTATTCTCGGAAAACCCCTCACGGCTCATCCTCTGGTTTCCAGATTTATGAGAGGGCTCTTCAATATCAAACCGCCTCTCAAACCTCCTCCTGTCGTCTGGGACCTGAATGTGGTTCTCTCAGCCCTCATGAAACCTCCGTTTGAGCCTCTTGCCACAACTTCGCTCAGGCTTCTTACCTGGAAGGTGCTTTTCCTAATTGCCATCACCTCTGCCAGGAGGGTTAGCGAACTGCATGCACTGGTTGCCGACCCACCTTTCACTGTTTTTCACCATGACAAGGTTGTTCTGCGTACCCACCCTAAATTCCTTCCCAAGGTGGTCTCGGCTTTTCACCTTAACCAGTCCATTGTGCTGCCCGTCTTCTTCCCTAAGCCTCACTCGCATCCTGGGGAACAGGCGTTGCACACGCTGGATTGTAAGCGTGCCCTTGCTTACTATCTTGATCGTACCAGGGCTCACCGAACATCCCCTCAGCTATTTTTGTCTTTCGATCCCAACCGTTTGGGTCGTCCTGTCTCCAAACGGACACTTTCCAATTGGCTTGCTGCCTGTATCGCTTTCTGCTACGCTCGGGCCGGTCTCTCACTGGAAGGAACTGTCACAGCCCACAGGGTCCGAGCTATGGCTGCTTCTGTAGCTTTCCTCCGCTCCACGCCCTTCGAGGAAATCTGCAAGGCGGCCACTTGGTCCTCAGTTCACACATTCACTACTCACTACTGTCTGGATGCATTCTCCAGACGGGATGGACACTTCGGCCAATCTGTGTTACAAAATTTATTTTCCTAATGGCCAACCATCCCACCTCCCTCTTTGTTAGCTTGGAGGTCACCCATGTGTTAAGAATATGCTGCCTGCTTGTCCTGGGATAAAGCACAGTTACTTACCGTAACAGGTGTTATCCAGGGACAGCAGGCAGATATTCTTACGTCCCACCCACCTCCCCGGGTTGGCTTCTTAGCTGGCTTATACTAACTGGGGACCACGCACTCCTCCGTCGGGCGGGAAGGCACTCGCGCACGCGCGGTGCGGCCAACTAGAAACTTCTAGTTAAAAAGGTCCGTACCGAGGGCTCCGTCGGTGACGTCACCCATGTGTTAAGAATATCTGCCTGCTGTCCCTGGATAACACCTGTTACGGTAAGTAACTGTGCTATCTCTCAGAGAGAGAAAGAGATAATGGTTACTGCGGATGGGCATACTGGATGGGCCATTTGGCTAACCATCTCTCCTCCTTTTCCTGTCCCTGTCCCTCCTTGTAATTGAAAACTGATTACCAATACACTTGACAATTGTACTTGACAATACAATATCTTCGCTGTATATGTACAGTCTCTTTCCCTGTAAACTGCTTTGAACTGTTTGTGGTATAGCGGTATACAAAAATAAAGTTGTTATTATTATTATCATGTTGCTATGTTTTTGTTTCTATGTAAGAAGGAAAAAGAATACAAATTAGCTATTCAAACATACCTCCCCCCCAATATTACACCCAGTGTATCATAAAGGCCTTCCCTTCCTCCCTTTCTGTGGTCTGGTATCTCTCATTTCCTCCCCTCTCCTATGGTCTAGAATCTCTGTTCTTTCCCCTTTCTTCCCCTGGAGGACTGGCATCTTTTTTCCCTTTCCTCTCCATATCTGCAGTTCAGTATCTACTCTATTACCCTTCCTGTACGTCTCACCCCTCCTTCCCTTGCATCCCTTTGTCTGGCACTTCTTTCTCCCTCCCATGGTCTGACATCTCTATCTTCCTCTTTCTTTCCCTGGAGATATGGCACCTTTCATTCCTCCTTGCCCTGTGATCTACAATCCACAATCTCTCTTACCATCCCCATGCAATTTCCCCCCCCCCCCTTTTCCTGGCAGAATTTGGTGCTTCCTCACTGTTTTTCACAGTGGCAGTGTGAGTGAAGTAAACAGCTTAGCAGAGATTTAAAAAGATTTGGATAATTTCCTAAAATAAAAGTCCATAAGCCATTATTAAGATGAACTTGGGGTAATCTACTGCTTATTTCTTAGTAAGAAGCATAAAATCAGTTTTCCTTAGCAACAGTAACAGATGAATCCAGAGACTAGTGGGATAGCACACATCTACCAGCAGGAGGAGATAGAGAAACTGATTAACAGGTGGTCCTATTGGCTGGACGTCTCCTATATCTTCAGTATGCTCTATCTCCAGCTGGCAGACGGTCACTATTCAATTAGCTCCTGAATTTTGGCTGTGACTGGACAATTAATTTTCTCCTGTTGAGATTTCTCTTCAGTGAGACAGGGGTATCCGGCTGAACGGTGCCGGATTTGGGCCCCCCCCAGGTCCCTGCTCCCCTCTCCCCTCCGATGGATTGAGGGGTCTTGGTAATTCTCTCAATTTTTTTCTTATTTCCCACTTAATAAAAAAAAAAGAGAGAGAGAGAATAAAGTTGCTGTAGCTGGACAGTCTACTCTGACAGTCTTCTCTGACAGTCTACAATCTACAACTGCCAGTCTTAACAACTTTCCTGTTGAGTGAGAGGAATTTTAGTTTTACTTGGTTTATTATTTTGCTAGTTTAGACAGCTTTCCTGTCAGTTTTGGTGAGTTCGGTTTAGTTTTCTAACTTTATTTCTGCTGGTTTGTGTCTGTCAGTCAGATGAGAGGTGTTTACGTTTTCACTTTTTTATTGTGTATGCCAGTTGAGGCTCTTTCGCGAGTTAGTTAATTTTTGTCAGAGGTTTGTGGGAGCTGAGCACATTCAATTGTTGGCAAGGCGGCAGCGGTAGTGAAAAGGGGTTTGCACTATAGGAAGCGTAGAACACCATTGAGCCTGTGTGCGGCTGTCTGAACAGATGCTCCAGAGGATAAGTTTCACTTCCCGGCTGACAATGCTGTTTTCTTTCCGTTCAGTTGCAGCGTGGCTCAGCTCTTCTTTACTCGTGCCAGTGCGCGGTTGTTGGCTAGGATTGCATGGACCTCTGCGGCTACAAGTAGCATGCTGCTGGAGGAACTGGGATTTTCCTGGCCGCAGGAGGTGCGCACGGCTTTTCTGTTAAATATAACAGTGCTGCGGCATGCAAGCCCTTTTTTACAGGGGATGGATTACTTGCTGCATGCTGCAACCACTACTTGTTGGGGTCAGATGTGCCAGAGAAGATAGGGCAGGCTTTGGTAGCGCCGCTGCAGTCGGGCTCTTGTGTTTTTTAAATTCCATGGAGCCCATCCTAGTTTGCCTCTGGGTGCTTTGGAGGGTGCTTCAGTTCAGGGCTCGCCTGCCCAGTTTCGGTTGGCCTCTGGACTGGGCCAGCAGGAGACAAATTGCCGCTGAGGAACTTTAGCGGCAGGAGAATGCCTGGGTTTAGATAAGGATATCTCTTGGGGTATCTGTTTGATGAAAATATGCTTTATTTGCTATTTCTTTCTTACTGCAGATGTTTGGTAGTGCTATAGAAATTTTTCCTAGCGGTACTAGGAATAGATTTGGTGTTGCAGGTGACTATTGTGGCACAGTTTGGGAGTCTGGTGGCATTTCTTTTTTTTCGTGCGGACATGTCTGTATTTCTACAGTGACAGAGCCTCTATGTTGCACAGATTGTCTCACAAGATTTTAAGACCACCACTTTCTCATGGCAGGTGCTAAACAGCCTCCCAATTTGGCAGAAAGTGTTTTACAGCCACTTCTGACCCTCGCCACTTAATTCTCTAAGCTCACCAATTTCACTGCCACAGCCAATGAAAACGGCACATTAGTCTCAACTTCGCTTTCTTCTTCAGGCACCCAGATCGAGAGTATGGGATTAGTGTAACCAGCCTCAGTCTGTAATTCTGTAACACCAGCCTTACTTTATCTTTAATGGAGTTGTATAGCCAAGTTACCTCAGGCTAGATGTACAGTATACAAATGAGGTCTGAATAGAGAAATGCACCAATCAAATCTTGACTGAGTTATATGTCAAGAAGAACCTGATTAGAGTGAAATTTGAAATTAATTGAGAATCAGACTCAATATTACAAATAGTACAAATGTTTTTTTTTCTTTTTAAATTGCAAAAGATTCTTTAATTACACTTTGCTCAAATAAAATATTTTAAAACCCTTTAAAACCAATTAAAGAATTTCAACAAGTTAAATCTGTGTATATTTGTCTCCTTTTTACCCAACTAACTGGATCCAGTATTATAAGTATATTCACAAATAATTAGTATGGGGGTTTTTACAGGTACTGTCTGTGTAAAAAGTCTCTCTTTAACCTTTTCCTATCATAATAAATTTTACGTTACGCTGGTTCCAGTCGTAATTATCGCTACTGCCCGCTACATTTTCTGCATCAAAGTCCAAATCATTATCCAACTCGGACTCCGAACTACTTGGTAATAAATAGATGGGACAAATGATAGGTAGAAGGTGTACTGTATGTCCCATGCCATGGGACATACGATGGCAACGACATTTTTGGAATGTCCCATCATCCGGGACACACGATAGGAAAAGGTTAATCTTCGTGTACTTAGCTTTTCTTACAGCTTTAATTTCCGTTCCTCCTTCTTGCTTGTATATTTTCACTTGTTCTTCCTAAACTTATGCTAAAATAAATAAAAAGGAGAGAAACTATCTCCCTATCAGTGTGTGCAGCTATGGAATATGCCTGCCTAAGCACAGGAACCTAATATTGCATGCCTAGCTACATAAAATAAAATTAAATATTTCGCTGTCTAATGAACCTAAACCTCACTCTCTTATATAACTTTATTTTCACTACTCTTTCTCTAACTATGTCTTTCTCTCACAGAGCACTCATTCACAAACTCTCTTCTCTTCAAGATCTTCAGTTGTTTTTTTTTTCCTAACTGCCACACTCAACCAATTTCCTGGCTTATTCCAGCCAATCACCATCATGCACTAACATTCTATGAGAATGCCTGCACCCTGCACTTCTACAGCATTATCTTTGCTGGACAACAACAAAACTTTTAACTTTAAAATATTAGAGAAAAAAACCTCTGTCAGGTCTCTTCTGCCCTGGGTCAGCTATCTAATATAATAAAACGTTAGGCCGCACATGCGCAGTTCCATCGCGTGGGTCCGTTTTCCGTGAGATGTACAGCATCTCAGATAGGAGTGGCATGCGCCCGAAGCACTCTCTCTCCTCCCCCGAAACGGATGTCGGACACGGCGGCTGTCGTCCCGTGCTGTTTTTTTGATCCGCCCTGCTCCTTGCCTGAAGTCCTCTCTCCTCCCCCGAAGCTGATGTCGGACGCGACGTTTGTCTCCCCCGAGGCGGATGATCTTATGGGAATCAATGTTCTTCGCTCTGCCCTGCTCCTTGCCTTACTATATTTTTAAGTTGAAAGACCAGGCAGCGGCTCCTCTCAGGATCCCCACCTACGTCGGAAGTCCAATGCAGTCGGGGATCTTGAGAGGAGCCGCCGCCACCGTGTCTTTCAACTTAAAAATATACTAAGGCAAGGAGCAGGGCAGAACGATCTTCAAAATGGCGGCAAATCGATCTCCGTTCCTCCGGGGAGGAGAGGGTCTGGGAGGAGAGGGATTGCGGCCACACCGAGGAGCCCAGCAACTTTCCGCTGTCCGGGACCCGACTCATTTGCCGCCCCCCCTCTTCCCTTACCGCGGGCCCGACTGGCGATTTAAGCAGCGTGTCAGCACTCTTCACACGCTGCTTTGGGCCCTTCTACTGCCCTGATTTACTCTGGCACGTCTGGAGCAAATCAGGGCAGTAGAAGGGCCCGAAGCAGCGTGTGAAGAGTGCTGACACGCTGCTTGAATCGCCATGTGTAGTCGGGCCCGCGGGAAGGGATGCAGGCGGGGATCATGAGAGGAGCCACCGCCGCGTCTTTCAACTAAAAAAAAACAAAAAACAAGGCAGATGTTGGCCCGATGGCTGGAGTTCACCGCTGAGTCCGGTGAAAAGTGCTTCCCTCAACAGGAACCGTTGGGTCTAATTCAAATACTCCCGGCAGGTTGGGAGGGGGCGGAGCAGGCTCGCACGCCTGGCGGGGACCGGACAGGAACTAGACTCCCTGCAGGAGCCAGCCTGATGGCTGGAGATCACCGGACTGGACAGGGGGAGCAGGTAAGGGGGTGCTGCAGTACAGGAGGAGCAGGGAAGAGGTGATTCTGGACAGGGGGGGAGGTAACAGGAAGGGAGGCCTACTGCTGGATAGGAGAAGCAGGGAAGAGGTGCTGCTAGATGGGGGGGGGAGGTAAAAGGAAGGGAGAAGGGCTCCTGCAAAGGAGAAGAGCTACTGCTGGATATGGGGAGCTGGAAATGGGGTGATGCTGAACAAGGGGAGATAAAAGGAGAAGGGCTACTGCTATATAAGGGGAGCAGGGAATGGGTGGGGGTGCTGCTGGACAGGGAGGAGGTAAAAGTAAGGGAGAAGGGCTGCTAGCACCCGTTAATGTAACGGGCTAAACAACTAGTAACATATATTCTGTTTAGGTGTTCCAGCTCATTATGTAGAGGTGAGATCTACTAGAACTCATACTTTTGTCTCGAAATACAAAGTTTTCTCGGTTCTTCTGCAGCTGCACGGAGTGAGAGTCAGAGGGGCTCTTTACTGGCCTTTGCGTCATCTTCTATAAGTGTTGCCCCTTAGAAGATGATTAGCTGTGTGTTTCATCTCATGGCTCCCTTTTTACGGTATGGTGATTCTGGTAGCTCTGAATTTTCTACTCCGTCTATGCTATACGCATCTAAAGGCTTTGTCAGTGGGCGAGCCGTTGTGGTTCCCAATATCTCTGGATTTGCTTACTCAGGGGTTGATAATCATGTAACTTTGTCCCATTTTGGTCTTACGCCCTAGATATTAAAAAAAATATATCATCATGGATAAGGTGTAAGGGTTATTCTTTCCTTTTGAATGAAGGCTAGCCAAGGGCTTAGCGAATAATTAAATTAAGATTCAATTGACAATCATTGATGGTTACAGGGGCCAGGTGTCTCTCTATTCGCTTGCTTATTAGTTTTCTCTAGTTTGCTTACTCAAAGGAGTACAGCATTTTCATCAACATGTTTAAAAATCCTGTCCAGACTAGAGTCTTATCAAAGTTCTTGGGAGTTTCTTTAAGGCCCCGTTTGAACTTTTATCTAATCAGATTCTAAAGGATGTGAAGTTTAAAACGGTATTTTTTGTTTCCATGGCTTCAGCCCGGCGGGTTTTCTACCTTGCAGAATTTGTACTTGAGATCCTTTTTTTTCTGTATTATGGATTTTGGGGTGTCAGTTCAGACAGTACCATTGTTTCTTCCTAAGGTGATATCAGCCTTTCATAATCAAACAGTCTCTTTTCCTTCCTGCTTTCCAGGAGCAGGACTGGGGGAGGCACGCTTCTCTTCACTATGTTTCCTGGATACACGTAGAATTTGTCTACACTATCTACAGGTTACTAACGACTTTCAACGTTCAGATCACCTCTTGGTCTTATTTGAGAGGCTAACAAAGCTAGGGTAGTGTCCAAAGCTTCTATCACTTGTTGAGTCAAAGGGACTTTTCTGCTTACTGGATGCCATGGAAGCGGTTGCCGGAGGAACTACATGCTCATTCTATCAGAGCGATGGCTACTTCCTGGAAAGAGTCCAGAGGTTTCTCCTTACAAGAGGTTTGTTGTGAGGCTATTTGGTCTTCTAAGAATACCTTTCTACACATTACCGACTGCATGTGGCAGCTCGTATGGAGACTGCTTTTGGTGCTTCAGTCTTTGCGGAGGCGGTGTTCGCTTCCCACCCAGATTGAGGATTGCTTTGCTACATCCCACTAGTCTCTGGATTCATCTGTTGCTGTTGCTAAGGAAGGAAAAATTATGTTCTTCTTGTTTTCTTTCCTTTAGACGCAGCAGATGAATCCAGGGCCCCGCCCTTTCTGGATATTGTATGTCGGTTTATCTTTTGTAAGTTTCATAACTTTTGTTATAGTTGGTAGTTGTATTCTGTATTATTACCTTTGAACTTGGTTATGGAAAAGGAGTTTTTTTTTACATGCTAAGCATATTACTAGTTCCAAATGCTTGAGCAAGGAGCAATACTTAAGATACAGGAGGCATGCCAGCCAATAGGAACACCTGTTAATCAGTTTCTCTGTCTCCACCTCCTGGTAGATGTGTGCTATCCCACTAGTCTCTGGATTCATCTGCTGTATCTAAAGGAAAGAAAATTAACAAGTAAGAAAATAATTTTTCCTTACTCTTTGGGATCTTGTCAGGCACTTGTGTCCTGGATTGGCCATTGTTGGAGACAAGATGCTGAGCTGGAAAGACCTCGATTTGTCCCAGTATGACAACTCTTATGTTGGTGGTACTATGAGTTAACTACATATGACAAACGGAGGAAGTTAATCCTCTTGTTTAGTGCTTTTTATCCCCCCCTCTGGTATAAATAACAAAATTTTTATATGATTATTGGATTAGTTTAACCATGTTGAGAGATCATGTGATGCACTGAGCCAAGGCAGAAGCAGGCTGCATGAGCTCCCGGGCCCCGAGTCCTGAAGCGCCCTGTTACTAGTCTTTGGAGGTGAGCCGGGAGACAGCGCTTTGCAGCGCTTGCTATGCACAATATATGGACAGATTTCTGTCCTCTCCTGCGTTGCCGATGTCCACCCGCACTCAAAAAAAGGATCGGGACCGCCCGCAGCACGGCGCTGACAAAATGGCGCCGGTCACCTCCACAGCCGTGATTCAGCAAATAGCGCCGGAGGCACTGACGGCCCTTACTCAAGCAGTAACAGTGGCAATGCAGCACAGCATAGAAAAACTTTCTGAACAGCTCCAAAAGCTTGAAAATCTACTTATGGAGACTACTAGCCGCACCACAGCACTGGAGACTCGGGTTTCCAGCGTCGAGGATACACAGCAGGCACATGGCACCACGTTACAGGAATTGCAGGCTCTGACTCAAAAACAAGCAGAAAGACTGGATGATCTTGAAAATAGATCCAGAAGATCTAACTTACGTTTTTTGGGGATTCCGGAAACAGTACCCGGTCCTAAGCTCCTGCAAGTGCTGGAGGCCTGGCTGACAAGTTCCTTTCCCTTGAAGGAGGGCCTGGGGCCTATTCGACTGGAGAGAGCACACCGGCTAGACCGAGAACAAGCAAGAGAGGCGAGGCCTTGCATGGTAATAGCCAAACTTTTAAACTATAACCATAAAGTGGAAATCTTGCGCAAATATAAACAACTTCGGGAGACTTTAGCATTCGGGAGTCTGAGGTGAGCATTTTCCAGGACTACTCTGTGGCCCTAACGGAGCGCAGGAAGCAATTCTACCCACTTTGCTCCTCTTTGGTTGAAAAAAAAATACGCTTTCTCTTTTTATATCCAGCCACTGAAAATTTACCATCAAGGACGCTGACAGGTATTTGAGGCCGCGGCTGAGGCGGCCCTTTATGTGAACACTCAGGTGTTGCCCCAGTCGGACCTTACATGAAAGAGCACATGGTGTGCTTCCTTGTTTGTCACATGCTCCTGTGTGCCTGTGACATTGTGGATGCACCGGGATCTCCTGGTTTGGGGGAAGCCTGGATCTCAGATAATCTGGCTGTTATTTGCTATTCTGGTTTAAGTTTGTTTACAATTTTATGTTTTTTCCTGTTCTAGTTCAGAAATTGATATACTGTATATTTGAGCTCATCCTAACGTTCATTTGCTCTGCAGACTGCTCTTATGACTATTGTATTTACTGTATGGGAACTCGGGGCCCGGAGTGGCATTGTTTTGTGATCTTTCACACCTTTGGGACCGCCTAGGGCGAACCTGAGGCTGTGACCACAACCATGCAATTGGGGAGAAGGTTAGGAAGGGAGGGGGGGTTGGGGTTCCAGGGGGAGGAGTCCTTGGCCTACGTGGTTGCTGCTGGTATTCTTTCGATTATTGGGAAGGGTGGGATCAGACCCTGCTGCGGGACTCCTACACCTGACATTTACCATGGTACTGGTGCTGCTCGGGCAGGTTCTGAGCGTCATGTGGCTGCCCTGGGTATGGCTGGGAACCCGGGGTGGATTTTTTCCGCACTTAGCATTTTATATGTTTGTACTAGCCCCTTTTATACCTGCTAGCTAACACTTTGAGAATAGTATCCTGGAATGTTTCGGGCATTACCTCTCCCATAAAACGAACAAAAATTTTAACACAGCTCAAACGACATAAGGTCGACATAGCCTGTCTGCAAGAAACCCGACTTACAAACTTGGAACATCAGAAATTGAGGAGGTCCTGGGTAGCCGCAGTTCATGCAGCATCTTCAACTCATAAGCGGGCAGGGGTGGCAATACTGATTAGTAAGACATTGCCTTACACTGCGAAAGTAGTAGCCTCGGACCCACAGGGCCGCTACCTCTTGCTGCAGTTGTCCGTAGGCACATATTCCTTTTACTTGATGAATGTATATGCACCTAATACCTATGACCATTCCTTCTTTGAGGGTCTAACTGCCAAGCTTCTTGGGCGGGTTACTGATCCGGTATACATTGCAGGGAATTTCAATCAGGTGTTTGAACCGACTTGTGATCGTTCTCAGCCGGGACCTGGTGCGAGTATATCTCATACCAGAGGCCTGCCCTATCTTTGCGCCACTGAATTCTCCATACCACTGAACGGGATTACACACACCGCTCCAGAGCACATAACACACAATCTAGGATAGATTACATCCTTACCAAGCGCAGAGCATTTCTGAATGTGGATGCAGTGGTAATAGGCCCAGCGGTGATTTCAGATCACGCGATGATCTGGCTAGATGTGAATGTGGGCTTTGGTTTACGTGGACTCGTACGTTGGCGCTTCCCTAGTTATCTATTTTCTGATGACCATTTCAAAACATACCTAACGACTAAATGGGGTGAATTCATAGACTTTAATGGTCAGCATAGCAATGATCCGACACTGTTTTGGAGCACGGCTAAGGTTGTGCTCAGAGGAGATTGTATAGCTTATGTAATAGCACGTAATCGCCGTTTGTCCCGGGGAATACTGCGTTTGGAAAAAGAACTAGCAAGCGCTAAGCGTCAGTATACCCTGTTCCCGACCCGCCACGCTAGGGAACACTTAGCTTCCATGGAAACGACCCTCAACTCCTATATACATGAGCGCACGGTGAAAATGCTCTTGTATCAAAAATTTTGCTACCATCGCTATGGAAATCGGGCAGGGAAGTTATTAGCCCGCTTGACTTCCCAGGTGCGGGGTCACCGTTATGTTTTGGGATTGAGGGATAGTACGGGCCAATTTCAACACACTACTGAACACATTGCACAAATTTTTCAGTCCCACTTCGGGAAGATATGTGGGCGCCGGGACTCGGGAGCTGAACCCCTTATTAAGGACTATTTCACGGATTTCGGTTTACAGCCACTCTCTGACTCGGATGTTAGGTTTCTTAATGCACCCATCACCCCTAAAGAACTACATAAAGCTATCCACAATCAACAAAATTTTTCGGCTCCAGGGCCGGATGGCTTTACGGCAGAATTTTATAAACTGCTCTCAGGGCAGCTTAGTCCTTTTTTAAGGGACTATTACTCCCAGGTAATCCAGGATGAACATTTCCCTGGAGAAGCGAATGAGGCTTTAATCACGTTGATATTGAAGCCTGGCAAAGACAGTTCTGCTCCTGAGTCCTATCGCCCAATTTCTTTGCTGAATGTAGACATCAAAATTCTGTCCAAAATCTTAACTGATAGATTAGCGACCCTTCTCCCCGATATGATTGCATCCACACAAGTCGGCTTTGTACAGGGTAGACAAGCAGTACATAACGTACGTAAAGCATTGATAGCCTTAGCGCACACGCAATTCCATCACACTCCTATGCTTCTACTCAGTTTGGATGCGGCATAGGCGTTCAACCAGGTCAATTGGACGTACCTCTTTGAAGTGTTAAATTGTATGGGGATATCTGGCTGGTTCGCCTCGGCATTACTCACTTTATATTCCACTCCAACAGCAAGACTACTTGTCAATGACATTATTACTGACCCAATACCTATTGAGAGGGTAACTCGACAGGGCTGTCCCCTGTCACCCCTCTTATTTCTATTGTACCTCGAACCCTTTCTTCGCACAGTGTCTCAGGACCCCGACATAGTGGGTGTGGACTTCGGGACTCATTCACTCAAAGTGTTGGCCTTTGCAGATGACCTATTATTTTTGCTAACTGACCCCGCTCACTCTGTTCGATATTTATTGCAAGCGCTTGACGAAATCAAATTTTATTCGGGATTTACGTTGAACTGCCAGAAATCTATGGCCCTAGCTAGCCCCATGACACTACAACAGACATGGAGCGGTCACTTCCCATTTACGTGGGCTCAGACTTCAATTCGCTATTTGGGGGTACAGATCACCCGAGACCTTATGACCCTGTACACCAGCAATATCACCCCATTGCTCCAAGACACCTCATAACATCTAAAGAATTGGTCCACTTTTCCCTTATCGGTGGCGGGCCGGGTAGCCCTTTTTAATATGGTGCTCTTTCCCAAATGGTTATATCGCTTTCAGGTTTTACCTCTGCTGCTGTCCCATGCCCATAACATTCGTTTAACGAAAGAGCTACAGCGTTTTCAATGGGGTGGTAAGCGACCACGTATGCCCTTGCTACGGATGTGTCTGCCCAGGGATAGGAGGGGCTATGGTTTATTAAATGTACGTTGGTATGCTATGGCTTGTCAGATGAGACATATTAATGATTGGTTTAGAGGAACATCTGATTTTTCTGCTACACCACTGGAGTTATCTTTGCTGGCTCCATTCCATGTGAACTATTTTCTACATGTGGCGGATCCGAGGATGCGTCCTTTGGTGTCTCACTACCCCATTTTTACGCTGGCCAGAAGGACATGGAGATGGGTCTGTAAAACAGCCAAATTGTCTTCTAGGGTGTCTTTATATTTGCATATACAGGGCAATGGAGCTTTCCAGCCAGGCATGCAAAATGCCACCTTTCTTAGGTGGCAAGCACAAGGTCTACAATATCTTTTTCACCTGTTTTCAGAGGAGGGGAGCCTGGCCACATTTGCCGAGCTGCAACGAACTTTTGACCTACAGGCTAATGATCTCTTCGCCTATTACCAGATCCGTCACTATGTTCAGTCCCTCCCAGTGGTTGCCCTTACTGAAGTCTGCAGGGAGGCGCTTTCGGAACACTTCAGCCTTTCAGCCCAACAGAGGATTCCTCTACGATTTCATATTGTGGGGATCCTGGATTGCCAACCAAGTACGAATCTGGATATATTAGCGAAAGCGTGGGCTGAGGACTTGCATTGCCAGTTGACTGCTCAACAGTTACAACGGGTCCTGAAGAACATTCAGAAGGTGTCACCCAATATTACTCACTGGGAAATGCAATTGAAAATTGTTCTTAGACTTTACATTCCACCGGAACGTGCAGCCCGGATGGGGATTACTGCGTCGCATTCTTGCCCGAAATGCAATCAGGCTCACGCATCTTTGAGTCACATGTTTTGGGCCTGCCCCGCAATCCAACAGTTTTGGAGACATCTTGGCCTATATACCACATAGCTCTGGGGAAGGCGATGGCTTCCGCAACCGAGGGCGTTATGGAGAGACGCATGGTGGGAGACTAGACTCTTGGCCCGGGTTGCAAGTTTTGTCAGGTGTGGGAGCACTTCTGGCGGGACCTCACACCGCGTGCTCGCAGTAGACTTTTGAATCTTTAAGATTTTATTCCCACTCTCAGCTGTTGGACTGGCCATGGATTCTTGGGGAGGGGAGGAGAGGGGGGGATGGGAGGGGAACTGATTATATTGTTGAAAATGTTATTTCCTGAATGGTACTACTGTTTGTATTTGCTTCTTACTGCTGGAATAATAAAAATCATTTAAACATAACCCATGTTGAGATACTTTCCCTTAGAAAGTGATCATCTTAACGTGGAGGGGCATAATCAAAAAAACCGTCTAAGTCCCTTTTTGGTCTAAGGCCTTAAACGTTGAAAGCAGAAGCAGGGAAAGTGTCCATAACCAAAACAAACATCCTTGTTTTGATTATGGCCTGCCTCTACCTTCAGCTGTTTAAACGCCCAGCCAACCACTATGTCTACAAGTACACCCCCATGACGTCTACACTTATACCCCATAATGAACCAAAAAAAACGCAAAAGTCCAAAACGTCCAACACAAGGGCTTTTAGGCGAAGGAGGAGCCAGTCCTTCGCCTAAAAGCTGGATTTTGTAACCGGTGTCTGTCAAAAACAACACCGGTTACAGAGTCCACACCAACCCCCCCCCCCCCCCCACACACACACACAACATCGGGGCAGGAGGGAACCCAAGCCCCCCTGACCCGGGCACCCACGGCACCCCCCGAAGACATCGGGGCAAGAGGGAGCCCAAGCCCTCTTGCCCTGCGGCACCCCCGACCTTCCCGACGACATCAAGGCAGGAGGGAGCCCAAGCCCTGTTACTCCAGCGATCGTGCCCTTTCCTCCCCCCCCCTGCTGAGTGCGATCGGGCCAGGAGGGAGCCCAAGCCCTCTTGGCCCTGGCAACCCCCCCCCCCGACTCGATATGGCCAGGAGGGAGCCCAAGCCCTCCTGGCCCCGGCGACCCCCCCCCCCGACTCAATATGGCCAGGAGGGAACCCAAGCCCTCCTGGCCCCGGCGACACCCCCGACTCGATATGGCCAGGAGGGAGCCCAAGCCCTCCTTGCCCCGGCGACCCCTCACCCCCACTCCCCACTACAATATGGGCAGGAGGGATCCCTTGGGTCAGAATGGGGCTGGATTGGCCCAGGCAGCAGAAACCCCGCCCACAGGTGGGGCCTGAGGCACCTGGGCCAATCAGAATAGGCCCGGGAGCCATAGGCTCCTCCTCTGGGCGGGGTTTCTGCCACCTGGGCCAATCCGGCCCTATTCTGGACCCAGCTGGCCTGCCAGACGGGCGGGCATGGCACCCGTCTGTCCGGCCAAAGTTGAAGGTACGGGGAAGGTGGGGGTGGGGGTGGGGGGTTGTTGGGTCAGCCAAGGGGGGTTGCGGGTCGGCAGGGGGGGGCCGATCAGGGGTTCGGGGGGGCGGTCGTTGGGGGGAGGTGGGTTGTGTGGCCCTCCTGCCCGTATTGTAGTGGGGTGGGGGGTAGGGGGTCGCCGGGTTCAGGAGGGCTTGGGCTCCCTCCTGGCCATATCGAGTCGGGGGGGGGGGTGTCGCCGGGGCCAGGAGGGCTTGGGCTCACTCCTGGCCCGATCGTACTCGGCGGGGGGGGGGGGGGGTCATGATCGCCGGGGCAAGAGGGCTTGGGCTCCCTCTTGCCCCGATATCGTCAGGGGTGCCGCGGTGCCGTGGGGAAGGAGGGCTTGGGCTCCCTCTTGCCCCAATGTTGTGTGTGTGTGGGGAGGGGGGTGATGTATCGCGGCAGGAGAGATGGCTCATCTCCCCTACCGTGATGCCATCATCTCCTTCTGCCGCAATGGTTCTGGTGGGTAAGTTGCTAGCGGCCATCAGCTCAGCGGCACCTTTTTCGGCACTTAGACCTGGTTCGACTTCGTCTAAGTCAAAAAGGTATAAGTGCTGACTAGGCAACCTGCCTACGGTTTTGGTTATACCTGCTGCACGCCTAGGTCTAGGTCGGCCCACCTCCCGCCCTTTCCCCTCTAAACACGCCTCTTTTCTCTCTGTGCGTTTAGAGTCAGGGGAAAGGCCTAAGCTGGTTTTAGATATGTCTAAAAACCAGCTTTGGTTATGGGTACTAAGAAAATCGGGCTTTTTGATCGTCCAAGTAGCCATTTAGGACACTTTTTAGACGTTTTTGGTTTTTTTTTGATTATGAACCCCATAGTATATTTTCACAGACTATTAGAATTAAGAAAAAATGCACTGGAAATGTTCTAACAATAATATTTGCTGCCTCAGGCAGATGCTGCTTTGTCACAGATAAGAAAGATCACATAAGCCAAAAGAAATACCATTTGATGGCCTGTTCACCACTGAGGAATGTTTTAAAGTTGCCAGTGCATCAATAGCTTGATCTCAGTTAGACACACCTTTTGTTTTTTGTAATATCAACGATCGGTCTTGGATCTTTTTATTGATTCAGTTTTAGCTTTTTAAGTTCAGATAAAAACTGAAATGACTCAGATTAAGGCTTACCATGCATTTTTCTTCTTTACTGTACACAAATATAGACAATACTAGAAATAAGAGCCTTACTCTAAATGGGAGGGGTTAAAATGAATTGAAACTCCAAAACCCAGATCTGCTCTCTATTCTCCAGACACCTGAAGGGTTTTGGGCTAACTGAGCCCCTTATACCAAATGTTTGTTTGGAAGTTGTAAACAGAGGTTTATATCAGTAAGTGGGAACTCGTGTGGAAAGTTTTATCCGAGTTCACCAGGGTTCAACACCACCAAATGCACCAACGTGCTTGGCAGACATTACCCACTCACATCATTTTAAAACACTCTGTGGGCTAATCTAAAAATCTGTAATTCATTGTACAAAAGATTTTGGTTTTTTTTAACCGCTTTTTTTCTTTTTCTCTTTAGACTATGCAAAAATTGTTATCAATTGCCCAAAACCCTGGAGTCTATATAGTGTGGAGAATTAAATTTAAATAGGATTGAAATAAATAAATCAACAATTCAACAATGCTTTTAAATGACATTGGTGAAAAAGCTCCTGAGAAATATAAAGCCTGGTGAATTTTAAACCCTTAATGAAATGGCTGGAAAACAGGAACTTATCTGCAAACCGCTGTTTGTTATATCATGCGGGGTGCCAGCTGATTGCCCTACAGAGCCCCGTTTCGTGTCCTTCATCAGGGGCAACCTCAGGGGCATCTCCCAAAGCAGTTCGGATCAAAAGTTGGTTCTCCGCAGTACAGTTACACTGCAAATAAAAGCAAGAGTATCCATTCACAAATAGCTATGTTAAATTTCATACATCATCTGATTGAGGAAGAAGGGCATTGTTTACAGCTTCCATTATGATTTGACTTTATTGGATTTATATAAAGCAACAAGCACCTAAAACACGTTTCAGACATCATAGTGTGAAGAGTGCGTTTGATTTTACTGTTTTGTCTCGGAGGGCAGGTAAAGTTGGACCAAGGAGAACATAGGGTCTTTTCTCCAGATGATTCACAGTAGCAACAGTGTTTAGAAAGGATGAGGCAGAAAATTCTGTTTATTTATTTAGATTTTTATCCCGTCCTCCCAGTAGCTCAGAACGGTTTACAAGTAAACATTCACAATGGAGTGAATTGGACATACAAGATTATACAGTAGATTTAAATACTTGGACATACGAGACTGTGCAGCAGTTTAGATATAGGGACTATACAGCAAATTAAGAACAGTAAGTTAAATATAAGTAGTTTAGTTTAGATACAAGTTATTTGAGTATAGTCTGAGAGTGGACTATACAGAAATTTAGGTAGAAGATTAGAATGGAGAAAGAAGGGTAGAGGTGGGGTTTAAGGGGGTTGGGTGTAGACTGAGGGTGACCTTTAGTTGAAGAGGAGGGTCTTTACCATTTTCCGGAATGTTATTAGTGAGTTCTGTAGTCTGAGTTGAGGGGGGAGTTGGTTCGAGAGTTGGGGAATGAAGTGGCTGTTACTTATTTATTTATACAACTAAATATATTGTTCAAACCCCACACGGTTAGCTCAGCAGTACACAAAGTTAAAAAGGGGAAATATAAAACGTGAAGCAAAAATAAAATTCGTAATCAGTAAGGAAATACAGTAATAACCAACAAATACAACATATACAAGAATAAAAAGCTACAATTTATAAAGCAGAAAAAAGAAACACATAAGGAAAGGGAATCAACAGTCAATCAGCCGGTCAGTGTCCAAAGCTGGTGCCTAACTTAAACCAATAAAAGCATTCTTAACTATAGGTCTGGATGAAGAGGCATGGAGCAAAAGATGATTCCAGTCGTTTATGTTTCAATCATTTTTATTGAACAGATAATACAGAAAACCAATAGATAAATTACAAAATACTGAGGATATTCTGTCTCTAGTCCGTATTAGTGATTCATTCTATTTATCTATTACATTGTATACACCAAATGTACCACCCTCCCACCCACACCCATACCAGAGGGACTACCGAATTACCCGTTTAACAAATGACTTCTAGCCCTTGAGGTAAATGTGTTCCAAAATAGTTCCCAACTAGATTGAAATGCAACTCCCGGGGGAGAGGTCATATCGGAAATCTTGTGGCATTCCAGGGATAAAATATTAATCATTTGCACCTACCACAATTGAAGTGAAGGAGGTTCAGATGAAAGGCATTGGAATAGGATCATCCTCAGCAATGCCAGCACAAACCATTGATAAAAGGGTTAGAAATAGAGAATGACACGGGGAAATATTATGTCCCCGTCACTGCCCCGGACCACCATCCCCTTCACTGCCCCGTCCCCGCCGTCCCCTTCACCGCCCCGTCCCTGCAGCATCCATACAAGCCTCAGTACTGCAATATTTACCTTATTCCTTCCTTATAAATCAAAGTTCTAGCTGCTGAAGGAGAGAAAGAGATGTTCATCTGGCAGAGCTTTGTTTATAAATTTTTTATCAGCACAACTAATATATTACTATACTCAAAAGCAAAAAAAAAAAAAAAAGTAAATAAATAGAAATTTTTTTTCTACCTTTATTGTCTGGTTTCTGCTTTCCTCATCTTCTCATTCAATTCCTGTGCCTCTCCCTTCAACCCCTCCCATTTGGTCTGGCACCCATCTTCTTCCCTCCACTCCCCCCATAGTCTGGCATCTCTGTCTTCTGCCCATTCTTGTCTTCCCCATTTCCCTTCCAGCGTCTTCTGCTCACTCTTGTCTTCCCCATTTCCCTTCCAGCGTCTTCTGCCCACTCTTGTCTTCCCCATTACCCTTCCAGCGTCTTCTGCCCACTCTTGTCTTCCCCATTTCCTTTCCAGCGTCTTCTGCCCACTCTCTCTTCCCCAGTTCCCTTCAGGCTGCTTCAGCGTCTTCTCCTCTCCATCCCCCCACCACCAGCACCCTTCACACAGTTCAGCAGCTCCCTCCCACCAGCCAGCCATGCATATCCCTCCCTCTCTTCCCGTTACCTTCTCTTTGTGGTGATATGTATAAGGCTATCCATTGTATTGCAGCCCGAGCCTTGAAGTCGTGTTGCGTTGGCTGCTGGAAACTGGAAGTTGCATCAGAGGAGACTTTTCCAGCAGCCACACGTGACGCGACTTCAAGGCTCCGGCTGCAATACAATGGATAGCCGTATAGAAATCGCCATGAAGAGAAGGTAAGGGAAAGGGAGGGAGGGAGATGCACGGTCAGACGGATGGTGGGAGAGAGGGGGCTGCTGGACCGCACGCTCATTTACCGCGCGGAGATAAGACCATTCGCCGCACCATGGGGCAGTGAATGGCCTTGTCCCCGTACTCGCGGTGACTTTTTTGTTACCGTTTTGGCGGGTTACCTGCGGCTAGCCGCGGGTAACAACCACTATGTCATTCTTTAATTAGAAATTGGTTTGATGGACAGAAGCTAGTGGGTGGTGGTTAATGGAATTTGCTTGGAGGAAGGAAAGGTGAGTAATTGAGTGCCACAGGAATCGGGGTTGGGTCTGATTTTTTTCATTATATATTAGTGAGTGACATTGCTGAAGGGTTAGAAGGAAAAGTTTGCCTTTTTGTGGATGATACCAAGATTTGTAATAGAGTGGACACCCTGGAGGGAGTGGAAAACTTGAAAAAAGATCTGCAAAAGATAGAAGAGTGGTCAAATGTTTGGCAACTAAAATTCAGTGCGAAGAAGTGCAGAGTGATGCAGTTGGGGAGTAGATATCTGAGGGAACTGAATGTGCTGAAAAGTGAGAGGCTGTTAAGTATGGATGGGGAGAGGGACCTTGGGGTGTTAGTGTCTGAGGATCTGAAGGCATTGAAACAGTGCAACAAAATTGTGGCTGTAGCCAGAAGGATGCTGGACTGTATAGTAAGAGACACAACCAGCAGAAGAAAGGAAGTGTTGATGCCCCTGTACCGGTCGTTGTGATGCCCCAGCTGGAATACTGTGTTCAGTTTAGGAGGCCTATCTGGCTAAGGATGTAAAAAGACTTGAAGCGGTCCAGAGAAATGCAACGAAAATGGTGTGGGGCTTGTGCCAAAAGACGTACAAGAAGAGAATGGAAGACTTGAATATGTATACTCTTGAGGAGAGGAGGGACAGGGGAGATATGATACAGACATTTAAATACTTGAAATATATTAATATAGAAACAAATCTTTTACAGAAAAAGGAAAATAGTAAAACTAGAGGGCATGAGGTTGCGGGGTGGCAGACTTAGTAGTACTGTTAGGAAATTCTTTTTCACGGACAGGGTGGTGGATGCCTGGAATGCCCTCCCGGGGAGGTGGTAGAGATGAAAACAGTGATGGAATTCAAAAAAGCATGGGATGAACACAGAGGATCTCTAAGTAGAAAATGAATGGTATAAAACAAAACTAAGGCTGGTACTGGGCAATCCTGCATGTCTGTGTCCCATATATGGTGATTTGGTTTAAGATGGGCTGGGGAGGGCTTTGATAGAAGCTCCATTGACAGGATGGTTAGGATAGGCTGGAGTGGGTTTCAATGGCAACTCCAGCAGTGGGAACCTAATGACAGTACCGGGCAGACTTCTATGGTCTATTGCCCAAAAATGTTAAAGAAAAGACAATTTTATACATGAATGCATAATGAGCATGAAAGTTGGGCAGACTGCATCGCAGATCAGATCTCTTGAAGGTCTCCTCAACTTGAGAAAAGCAATAAAAACACACTTCTTCATCTGACCCCCCTGTCCTTGATCCATGGACTGCAAAGAATTGTATATTGGTAACCGAACCAGTCTGTGTCACATAAGGATAACTACACCTAATATGTATGTGCCAACTAGGATGAAAACTTGCATTGTAATCTTGTACTGATATTATGTATGTTTAACCTGTAACCCGCTCTGCGCTCTTTGGGGACAACGGGATAGAAAACGAATTAAATAAATAAATTTTAGAAAACTCTTAAAAAAACATTCCTCTTCTCAAATTAATCATCCTAATTTAATAACTTCTTTTTCCTCATTATCGAGTAAACTCTCCCATTCCTTTCCATCCTTACTTTTCCATTGCTATAAGTTTTAATTTGTCTTACTTGATGTTATTATTTGCAATATTTCTGTTGCCTTGTTTTTTTTAAATCCTATAAACCGCTTTGAACTATAAGACTTATGCGGTATATTAAAAAAAAAATTGTTATGTTTATCTGCTGTCATTTACTATGTTAAACCCTTTCGTGGAAGGCATGGCCAGTGGTAAACACCATATAACAATTTAAGAGACAATTGGTTTTACTGACCATATCTTTTCTATAAAACCAAGGACCTGGGTCCAATACAAGAAGACTATGGTAGATGCCCCAGAGTTGAGGCATGGTAACCACAGCGTAAACAGTGATCTGTAGAAGTTAAACCTTAGCAGGCACGCCCTTCTGTGAGAACATAGCCTCCTTATGATTTTATATTGTATGAGCTGCAATGTCTTTTCATCCAACAAAAAACCACTCTACATTAATAGTCTGTCCAAGATCCATTGTCCAAGTTGCAAAAGCAAGAGGTCTTCTGCAAACACTAACGTTTTTAAAGTAGAGCCTCCTAAGGAAAGGCCCTTAACCTCCCCCTCCACTCTTAGACTACATAACAAAGGTTCCAACATAAGAAGAAATAAGAGAGGAGACAAGGGGCACTTCGTGTACCTCGTGCAATTGGAAAGGAATCTGACTTCCTCCTATTAATTAGTAAAAAAGCTGTAGGTTGGGAATATAGTGTATGTATAGCTTCAAGAAACCATCACTCTAAAGCCTTTATGTGAAATAGTGTGGAACATAAATGTCCAGCCAACTCAATCGAAAGCCTTGGAAACATCGAGGCTGGCCAATAACAGAGGAATCTGGTGATGCCGACTATAAGCCAAAGCCAGCAAAGCTTTCTGAACATTAATGACAGACTGGCGCCTCTTCACATATCCCACTTGGTCTTAGTGGATAACCTCAGCCAAGTGTGCCGACACCCTATCTGCAAGGATTCGCACAAGCAGTTTGAAATCTACATTCAGAAACGAAATAGGATGAAAGGAATCTGGTTCACTGCCTGATTTCTCCAGTTTTTGAAGTAAAACTTTAAGAGCTTCATTGGAAAAATGAGAAAAGCGTCTCTATTGCACTGCAGTATTGAAATAGGCCAAGAGTGGTCCACAAATCTGTGGAGTTAACATTTTATAGAACTCTCCAGGATATACATCCACTCCAGGAGATTTTTTTTTAAATTTTACTTATTGAAATTATTATTACAACCATAGTACAATCAGGTGTAACTGAGAACACAATCCATAGTTTAACACTGCTTGTACTACTTGCCAGAGAAACATCTTATCATTGTACAAATTGAACTATTTTGGTATAACCTGATATATTGCTGAATTCCCTCTCCCCTTATGATATAGCTTTCTCTCCTCAGAATGGTTTGTATATAATAAAATGTGCCCCCTCAGACCTCTTCAAATATTAACATAATTTAAACTTTAAATTGTCTCCAGTGTATATATAAAATTGCCAAATTTTTCTAAATTTTTGTAATTGTCTATTTTTTTGTGCAGTCATTTTGGACATCAAGCATAGAAAGTTCACTTGATATAATATTGCCTCCATAGTCAGTATATCGGCTCTTTTCCAATATTGTGACAATAAGTTTTGCAACAACCAATATATGTGTGACTAATTTGTGAGTGAGTGTTGAAATGTAGATGAGTCTTAGCTGTACCAAATTTACAAAACACTGTATTGTTTCCAACACCATTTTTCAATATGATTGAACTGTAGGGCATTCCCTCCACATGTGGTAAAAGGTGCCATGACCTCTATACCGATGCCAACAATTCGGGGGATTGGAGGGGTTGTTTTAAACATATTTTTTGAAGCTTCACAGGGGTATAGTACCATCTATAAAGGATTTAAAATCCATTTTCCATTATTCTGCTAGAAATAGATATCTTCAATAAATTGTGGAATATTTTCCGCCAAGATATAGGATCATAGGTTTGACGCAAGTCCTTCTCCCACATATTCATGCTATATTGGATAGGAAAATGTCGCTCCAATAGAGCTTGGTAGAGACATGATATTCCACCTCTTTTGGTCCTCAAGCATAAAGCTTTTTCCAAGTTAGTCTCAGGCAAAAATTAGCTCTTCGCTAGCTTTCTTTGTATAAAGTATCTAAGTTTGTGATATTTAAATAGATCTTGAAATTGTAATCCATATTCATCTGCCAAGACTGAAAAGTCCTGTACTCTATTATCCTCCCACAGTTGAGCCATTGTGCCTATGGATGAGTGCATGTATTTACAATACAACAGTGTCTCTCAAACTTCCCCAAATAAATTTTGGGTGTGCCATGAGAGATTCCAGAATTTTACTTTATTTGTAAAAATTCCCTTTGTAAGTAAATACTGGAAAAGATGACATGTACGTCGTGTACGCAAGAGTCTGTCAATGTTATGAGTGTCTGTATGCGTAAGGATACAACTGCCCAGACAAGATACTGTGGAACCATGGGGTGGAAGGGGACATGCACAGATGGATCAAAAATTGGCTGGCGGACAGGAAACAAAGGGTAGGAGTAAAGGGACACTACTCTGACTTGAAAGGGATCACGAGTGGTGTCCCACAGGGGTCAGTACTGGGACCACTGCTGTTCAATATATTCATTAATGACCTGGAAACAGGGACGAAGTGCGAAGTTATAAAATTCGTGAACGACACAAAACTCTCCAGTAGGGTTAGAACTGTTGAGGAATGTAAAGAACTACAAAGAGACCTGAACAAACTGAGTGAGTGGGCAAAAAAATGACAGATGAGCTTCAATGTAGAGAAATGTAAAGTCTTGCACATAGGGAAAGGGAATTCGATGCATAGCTATACGATGGGACGGATGGTATTGGGGGAAGGCAACCTAGAAAAGGACTTGGGGGTATTGGTGGATATAACAATGAAACCGGCAGCACAATGTGCAGCGGCCTCAAAGAAAGCGAACAGAATGTTGGGCATTATATAAAAAAAAAAAAGGTATCACGATCAGAACGAAGGAAGTTATCCTGCCACTGTATCGGGCGATGGTGCACCTGCATCTGGAGTACTGCGTCCAATACTGGTCGTCGTACCTTAAGAAGGATATGGTGATATTTGAGAGGGTCCAGAGAAGAGCAACAAGGATGATAAAAGGCATGGAAAATCTTTCATATGCTGAAAGGCTAGAGAAGCTGGAGCTCTTTTCCCTGGAAAAGCGGAGACTTAGAGGGGATATGATAGAGACTTATAAAATCATGAAAGGCATAGAGAAGGTGGAGAGGGACAGATTCTTCAGACTAGCGGGGGACAACAAAAACAAGAGGGCATTCAGAAAAATTGAAAGGAGACAGATTAAGAACAAATGCTAGGAAGTTCTTCTTCACTCAGAGAGTGGTAGACACCTGGAATGCGCTTCCAGAAGAGGTGATAGGACAGAATACGATATTGGGTTTCAAAAAGGGATTGGATAATTTCCTGAAGGAGAAGGGGATTGAAGGGTATAGATAGAGGATTACTATACATGATATTAAATGATTAGGGAATAAAAGGTTTAGGTAAAAGATCACTTACAGGTCATTGACCTGGTGGGCCGGCGCGGGAGCGGACTGCTGGGCACAATGGACCCCTGGTCTGACCCGGCAGAGGTAATGCTTATATTCTGTACATGTGTACTCAAAATACCTTTATAAAGATTAGAGGGCCTTATGAATGGAGTAGAGTATTTTATGCAAAAAAAATGTTTCTACACAGGAAGAACTTTTTAGTCATGAGTCTTAACATGTATAGCACTGCAATATTTCTTCCTTCTCATTCTGATTTCACTTCTTGCTTGCTCCCAACACTGCAGTCCATGACTTTCACCATGGTCTTGTTTCGGGCTCAAAAAACTTGAAAATCTTGCTGCCATTCTCTGTCTCATTCCCTGGTTTGTAGTAAGAGCAAGATGCTTCATACTTCCCTTAAGACCCTTTCTACTGTGTGTTAATCATATGCTACCAGTGGATCTTGTGAGAAAAAGTCAAGGTCAGCATGGTACATATCATGGAATTACTTGATACATGAAGTGCTGGCTTCATTTTGCTAGGCAGTGTCTTGCAAACTTTGTCAAGCTACTGCACACTAAACGTGGTGGCTGCAGCTCAAGGCATCCGGAAGTGCGTGGATGTTGGCATGATGATATCATGCGCATGCGTGACATCATCACATTAACGCATGCGGGAAGGCCCTCCAGACGGGCCCTAAGTTGCCAGTGCTGGAAGGGAAGATGCGCGGAGAGAAGGAGAAGCACTGGTGCCAGCTGACTGCCTACAGCAGGGGTAGGGAACTCCGGTCCTCGAGAGCCGTATTCCAGTCGGGTTTTCAGGATTTCCCCAATGAATATGCATTGAAAGCAGTGCGTGCAAATAGATCTCATACATATTCATTGAGGAAATCCTGAAAACCCGACTGGAATACGGCTCTCGAGGACCGGAGTTCCCTACCCCTGGCCTACAGGATGTGCCTCTTTTCTGTGAGAGGCATGTCCTGTAGGCGGTCGGCTGGCGCCTCTCCTCCTCCCTGACATCTCGCGACACACTAGTGTGCTGCGGCACACAGTTTGCGATACACTGTGCTAGGGGAAGGTTGGAGGGCTAGAGATCACATGTTGAGTTAAGCTTCTAAATTTGTGCCTATTTTCAGGCAAATTTAGAAGCCTTTCAGCTGAAAATTCATCTTAATTTAGGAGCTTAAAAGTTATGCTTACAAATTTAAGCCTGTTGAAAGTCAGTGCTGAGCTCCCAGATTCTTTCCCTGCCCTAAATCCTCCCCTGTTACCACCTACTTTTTGTGCTCCTAAATTTAGGGGCTTAGTGAAATTTTGAATACAAATTTAGGCACTCTAAAATTTTCAAAGAAACCAATTTATGAATTTAACTCTCAATGTTAGAAGCATATTTCCTGTGAATATCTGTGTCTGAGATTACAATTTGTAGTTTGGTTACTTTTTGAGTTCAATAATGTTTTTGCTAAAAGCTTTATTTTATTGCTTTCAGGGTTATGAGGGTTCCCTGATCAAGCTCACATCAAAACAGGTAAGAGCTGGTTTTAGCACTCCAGAAATATAGCAGGATATAATAATAATAATAATAACAACAACTTTATTCTTGTATACCGCATTACCATGGAAGTTCTATACGGTTAACAGATGAAGAGACTGTACATTTACAGCAAAAAAGTGTAATTTTTAATAATAATAATTTATTTTTTGTATACCGCTATGCCAAAAAAGGTTCAAAGCGGTTCACAGCAAGATAAAAATACAAACATTCAATAAAATTGAAATGACACACCAGTAAGCTCAGTGCGTGTTACATTGATCCCTCACCTAAAGCAGCTTCTTGTACAATCCCACGTTATTCTGGGACCAGTGGGTTATTTCTGTCTACCTGCCAGGACTTTGTAGGAAGCCTCAAATTTTAGAGACTTAAACTCCTCCCCCTCATACCACATCACTGTCACTGATTCTGTAAACATCAGTCTTTCTTCCTACAAAGCTAGGCAGTAGGAGCTTGTCTTTTCTGCTTGTGTTTTATTTCATGTAATTTCAGTATTTGCGTTTGCAGTTTTTGCCCTCGTGCTGCGGAGGTTCCCTATGGGGACAGCTCCGATTACGGGAGATTGTAGACCTTTGGAAAAAGTCTGTTTCTGGAGGGTTCCCTTCTTGTCAGTAAGCCTTCTGGACAGCCTGCACATCAGAATGGGGCTCAGGAACCTTGGGAGCTAGCTCACCCCAGGTTCGTCCGCTAGTGGGTCGAGCGCAGGCTGTGTGGTTCTATGGAAGCATGCCCGGGATCAGAGCCAGACTGCGTTCCTCCACCAGGCGTGCTGATCGGTGTGTCCAAGGGTGGCTGAGGTGACCAGGAGTGGAAGTCAGGCCGATGGAACAGTCAGAAGATTCAAAGTTCAGCTTTCCAGCAAGTTGAGGCATGGCATCTCACTGTGGGCTGTTTTAGCTCCATCTGCAGTGTTTCTGTGAGTACTAAGCTAACAGCTTGAATTAGAAATTTTGGGGAGTCTATAAAAAGAGAGTTTTAGGTGGTTTCCCTGCATGCCCTACCCACAATTCTAAAATCCTAAAATTGCTATTTTTGAGGATTCTCTGTAGTTTTCCCAGGCTATTTTTTAGTCAAAATAGGCCTTCAGTGGCCATCTTGGATTTTTCCAGATTTGATTTTATAGTTATTTTTTATACTTGCAAGCTTCATAGATGACCTACCCAGGCATGATGTTATGGATTCATGCCTCATGTGTGGTAGATGGCTGTCGGATGCACAGCCCGTGCGGGATGAGAAACACGCCCGGATTAGGTGTCTTTAACCTCCGTAGATGGTTTTCTTGTGCTTTCTGTCCTGATTCCTGTGAAAATGATGTCGTTGGGGGTGGGGTGGAGGCAGGGGGCAGGGGGCCCTGGGGAGTACACAGATGATGCTATGGTGAAACATAAGCGTGTGTCAGGTGATAAACCTGGTAAATCATCCAAATAGTCCCCAACCGGAGCACAGGCGTTTGCTCCCGCCTGGAGGATGGATTTTCCCCTGATTTTGTTGATAATGGTTTTTTCTTATGGTTTTATATCTACATATTTTTGAAGAAACCACACTTGGATCCCTGAGGAAGACTCGTAGGTCGAAACATGTGTTGGGTTTCCTCAAGTTGTGGATGGTTTATTGACTCTCTTTATCAAATAAAAGGCTACATCTGTAACATCAGTCTCCACAGTTGTTTGGCTTGGATATGCTTTGTCAGGAATAATTAAAAAAAAAAAAAACAGTCTCTGCCTGTCTCCCTTCTGCTGGCCTCCGTGCCAGGCACAGGGACACCTGCGACTGTGGTCCAGGGTCTTTTCTCTTGCCTCCCCTAGGGAGTGCCGGCAGGTATGCATATAGTTCTTGCGGTTGTGCCAGATTCACATTCCATACCTCTGCTTTCACAGGGGAGCACCGTAGTTGCAGATCTGGCGGTTCTCCAGGATCCTGATCATTGCAGAGCCCTTGATTTGGGGAAGGATCCTCCTGTGCGCAGATTTTTCAAGCAATTGGCAGGGGTGGGGTATAGGCTTATTGTGGATTTGATCTCTGAACCTCTACTGGCATTAAAGCTGCTTTCTGAGCTGCCTGTCATTGCAGAATGTTCCCTCATGAGTGACCAGAGGCCACAATCCCTCTCTTTTCACTCAGAGAAGAGTTAAGCTTTGGAACGTGTTGCCAGAGGATGTGGTAAGAGCGGATAGCGTAGCTGGTTTTAAGAAAGGTTTGGACAAATTCCTGGAGAAAAAGTCCATAGTCTGTTATTGAGAAAGACATGGGGGAAGCCACTGCTTGCCCTGGATCGGTAGCATGGAATATTGCTACTCCTTGGGTTTTGATCAGGTACTAGTGACCTGGATTGGCCACCGTGGGAAAGGTCTACTGGGCTTGATGGACCATTGGTCTGACCCAGTAAGGCTATTCTTATGTTCCTGATCTAGTTTGGATTCATACGGACATTGAAGAGACTCCTGAGGGTCCCTTGCGCTGTGCTCGCGCCGTGGAGCGGCTTTATTCCCTGGAGGATGCCTTTAAGAAGTACTTTGCTTCCCCAAAAGTGTATTCTTCAGTGATGAAGATCACCAAGCGTACTTTTCTCCTCTGTGGATTTTGTCCTTAAGCGTCTGTTTGATTTGACAGTCACTGGTGTTTAGGCAGCATTGGCTTCTTCTTCATGGCTCAGGCATGCCATTCCAAGCTGCACCCTGATCATGACGTAGGGCTAGATTCACTAAGCAAACTGATCGTGTACCGATTGGTTTGCGATCACTTTGCGACCCCGCCCCCCATTCACTAACCTTACTCCCGATCCGATTCCTGCCCAATCTGATCTACGCATGCAAATGAGGGGGAATGGCATGCAAATGTAGGAAGGAAGCGATTCACCCAAAATACTTCAGGAACACTGACTGGGCTGGCCGATCAAAAGAAGCGACTGCTGGGGACCAGTCGCTCACCTCCTTTCCGACTGTCCTGCTCTCTGCCTGAAATCCCAGCCCTACAGCCCTGAAACTATCAAAAAAGCGCCCAGCTCTCTGCCTCTCTCCTCTATTCCGCCATGCTACCCTGCTCTCTTCTCCCCTTCCCTTTCTGCCCTATTCTGCCATGCCACCCTGCTTTCTGCAAGCCCGTGTTTTTAACCCACGGTTTTAACTCGTTAAAAGCGGAGCTGCACTTCTCAGCCCTGGCTGATCTCAATTGCTGGAGTATACTTTCCACGCTGAAGGTCGGTCCTCTGACCTGGGAACCGAGAGCCCCCTGTCCCGGAAACCTTCACATCCTATACTGACAGCCTTGGCTCTAGCCTCCTCGATCCCCCCTTCTCCCTCCCCCTCTTGTACTGAGAGCCAACGCATGCGCAGGATCATCTACAGGAGAATAAAATGGTCCGCGCATGCATCCCGATTGCTCTGCAGCAGTACATTCAGTGACTGTGGGGTGTGCCTCTGATTGCATTAATTTGCATAAGGAGGCTTGCTGAATCAATCGCCCAAGAAGACTCGTAAACGGATCGGCCCAGTAAAGGTAGGCTTTATGAATCTAGCCCATTGTGGTGCTTAGTAACTTGGAATTTATATTCTTGGGAGTGGATTATATGTCTGATGCCTTGTATGACATTTTGTGGTGGACTGGTGTTTTCCTTCAAATTCTCGTGTCCTGGAGCTTCTGCAGGAAAGTTCCTATCCTGTCCCACTTAGAATCTTACTCTGGTTCCCCGCTCTTTAGCTCATCCGCTGTATGAGCCTTTGGTGTTCTTTATGGATCTTGCGATCAAGGCCATCTTCCTGGTGGCTATTACCTCAGCCCGTGGAGTTTTGGAACTTCAGGCTCTCTTCTGCCAGGAGAAGGGGCAGGACCGCAGCAGAGAGAAGACAACTCGGACAACCTATGGCAGCTTACAAAGATCGCAAGAGCCAGCAATCTTCTTCTGCAGGGCAGGCTGCTGAATTTAGATAAATTAAACACACAGGCCTTCCGGGGGGGAAGGGGGTTGTAGTCCTTCATGGGGGGGGGGGTGTGCAGGCCTTCCGGGGGGAGGGGGTGTAGTCCTTCATGGGGGTTGGTGCAGGCCTTCTGGGGGGAGGGGGGTGTAGTCCTTCGTGGGGGGGGGGTGCAGGCCTTCAGAAGGGACAGGCAGGCCTTCAGGGGGAGTGCAGGCCTTCGGGGGGGATGCAGCCTTCCAGGGAGGGTGCAGACTGGTCTTCAGGGGTGGGGTGAGGTCTTCAGGGGGGACACATGCAGGCTTTCAGGGGTGGGGTGTAGGCCTTCAGGAGGGGATGCAGGCCTTCTGGGGGGGGTGGGGTGGTACCTGCCTTTGGGGGGGATGCAGCCTTCCAGGGGGGGTGCAGACTGGTCTTCAGGGGTGGGGTGTAGGCCTTCAGGGGGGGGACATGCAGGCTTTCAGGGGTGGGGTGTAGGCCTTCAGGAGCGGTGGTACATGCCTTCCAAGGGGGGGGTGCAGGCCTTCAGGGGGGACAGGCTGGTCTTCAAGGGTGGGGTGTAGGCCTTCAGGGAGTGACATTCAGGCCTTCAGGGGTGGAGTGTAGGCCTACAGAGGGGTGCAGACGTTCAGGGAAGGGGGCCTGGTGTAGAAGTACACGAATGGAGGGAGGGAGGGAGGGAGGGAGGGAAAGGGGTTCAAAGAGACGTGCATATGCCGGACTTTGGGGGGAAGAAATAATGGGTCTAAAACAGAGGAGAGGGAGAGAGATGGTGGACAATGGGATTTAGGGATGAAAGGAACAGAAAAGGAGAGATGGTGGATCCTGGGGTGGTGGGCAAGGAGGGAGCGATGCTGGTTGAAAGGGTAGTTCAGAGAAGGTGGATTTGTGGATGGAGACGAAAAAAAGGAAAGATGCCAGACCTCTGGGAGAGGGAAGGAAAACGGAAGGGGAGGACAGAGATGGAAGATTGATGGTTAGCACAGAAAAAGAAGAAAGAAGGAGATCCTGGCAAGCAAGTTATGAGAAGACAACCAGATCCTGGGACCAACAAGATTTGAATAATGACCAGACAACAAAAGGTAGAAAAACGAATTTTATTTTCTGTTTTGTGATTACAACAATTTGAAACGTGTATCCTGCCAGAGCTGGTGTTAGATCACGAACGTGAGTTAGGATTTAACAGAGAGAGGAAAAGTCTTTTTTTGTTTGTTTATTTTGTTTACACCACAGCGCCAGTGTGGTTAAGAGAGGGCAAAGGGGGTGAAGAGGCTATAAAATAAACCCACCAGGATGTTTTTAAAAAACATCCAATTGGGCAGGAAAATCGAATCAAATCGAAAAATCGATTCAATAGGCTGAATCGAATTGAATCTAAATTTTTTTCCCTGAATCGGGCAGCACTAGTCTCAACTTAGCCCAGCCAATCAGGACACCCACAGTGAATATTCATGAGGGATATCTGCATACAATAGAGGCTGTGCATGCAAATTTAGCTCATAACTATTCATGGAGATGGGGTTGGGAAGCACTTCTCTAAATAATGGAAACATATTAATGCTTGTGGAACTATTACTGCTTCAGTTTATAGGCAATGGCTTGTAAAACAAGCTGTAAAGGTGATATTTATCAGTTCCCAGCAAGCAAGGCAGATCAGTGACACTCCTGCTTGACACATACTTGGTATGTGAGTGATCAGACTTAAATGACCAGAGCAGATATCCTGATAGGCAGCTGAAATGGGGATTTCCAAAAACCTTTTACCCTAGTCTGCTTTCTGGGATGTTTCAGACAACTTTGTGGTGTTGATGAATGTGCAGACTTGAAATACATTAAGTCCATCCCTATGGGTGTGTTCATGCCCAGTGCCCTGAGATATTTTATGCAGATAGAACATGAAACAAAAAGGTTGCTAGAGACGCGCAGACAACAGACTGAGCATTATCATATATCTTCCTTTACTTCAGAAAATTGGCTAAAAAAGGCTCTTATAGCACTGTAGGATTAGATATTGATTGGACTGTTTAAGACCGAGTATGACAAGAACAATAATTTTCACTTCTAGTATACAGTGAATTTCTGTTTTATCTATTCAAAATAAAGCCAATAAATCATTGGTTCTTAAACCTGTCCTGGTGGAACCCTAGCCAGTCAAGTTTTTGAGATATCCCTAATGAATATGTATGAGGCAGATTTGCATGCTTCTCCTCTACTATATGCAGATCTGCCTCATACATATTCATTAGGGATATCTCGAAAACCCCACTAGCTGGGGGTTCCCCCAAGACAAGTTTAAGAACCACTGCAATAATTCATACAAGAACTGGGAAATTAGGGAAATTTGGAGCATTTGGTCTTTTAAGTGTTAACTTGCTCAGAACTTGAAAAGTATTTTTGGATTGCCCATATAGAAGCTAATAACCCCTGCTTGAACACCACTGAATCACTTAGATCTAGCGAAAACTTAATAGAGGCCCAATATTCAGACCACAGGAGATAGCCAGCCGTTTCTGGCAACTGGCATTAAATTTCTGGTCTATCTTTAGCTGCTTTTAACATAGCCAATTAAGCTGATATTCACCGGCTAATTGTCTTAAGTTATTGTGGCCAAAGATAGACCTGATATTTATGTGGATCTATCTGGCCACTCAACTTAACTGGTGAGTCAGTGAATATTGGTGATAAACTTTCTTTGATGTGCATCATAGTTGGTGACCAGGCTAGCTGCTAAGCGCTAATATGTGTGGAGTGTGTGGTGCAGTGGTTAGAGCCTTAGCACCCTGAGGGTGTGGGTTCAAATCCCTCACTGTTCCTTGTGACACTGGGCAAGTCTCTTAATGTCCTCATTGCCCCAGGTACACTAGATAGAGCTTGAACTCGCTGGGACAGATAGGGAAATATAAGAGTACCTGAATGTAAACCACTTAGGATATAAGTGGTATATAAATAATTAAATTTAAAAAAAAAAAAAAATTTAGTGGCCAACTCACACTGAATATTAGCTCCAAGCTGGCTAAGTGCTATTTAACTGGCCAGGAGCTGTTCCTGGCCTTTTAAATAATGCTGCGTATCAGGTGGATAGAAATTATCAGCATTGTATTAAGTTTGACCCACATGTAGGGTCTTCAGGCCTAGATTTTCTAACCATTCATTGCCATAATAGCTCACTAACATACATTCTGTTACATAAACATAGGAGTCTGTACTCTTGGTGAATATTCTCTGGTCTCAAACTGTTTCTGAAGGAAGTTGGTCAATCAAGTGGAGAAGGCTTTATCTAAGGCAAGGCAGATATTGGGTTGTATCAATAGAAGTTTCGTCAGCCGAAAGCCTGAAGTCATAATGCCATTGTACAGGGCCATGGTGAGACCTCATCTGGAGTACTGTGTGCAATTCTGGAGGCCACATTACAGTAAAGATGTGCGCAGAATTGAATCGGTTCAACGGACGGCCACCAGGATGATCTCGGGGCTCAGGGGTCTCTCGTACGAAGAGAGACTGAACAAATTGCAGCTCTACACTCTTGAGGAACGTAGGGAGAGGGGAGACATGATCGAAACATTTAAGTACCTCACGGGACGTGTCGAAGTGGAAGATGATATTTTCTTTCTCAAGGGACCCTCGGCCACAAGAGGGCACCCCCTCAAACTCAGGGGTGGAAAATTTCATGGCGACACCAGAAAGTATTTCTTCACAGAGAGAGTGGTTGATCATTGGAACAAGCTTCCAGTGCAGGTGATCGAGGCAGACAGCGTGCCAGACTTTAAGAATAAATGGGATACCCATGTGGGATCCCTACGAGGGTCAAGATAAGGAAATTGGGTCATTATGGCATAGACAGGGGGTGGGTAAGCAGAGTGGGCAGACTTGATGGGCTGTAGCCCTTTTCTTCCGTCATCTTCTATGTTTCTATCTTTCAGTTTCTCCTCCTTCACCAGTGGAGTATAGTGCCCTCTTCAGTTTTTCCTTTTGCAAGCGAACTGAGAAGGTGTGTTCTGATCTGCTTTGTTTTTTTATTATCGTCGGGTATTTTTTTTAATCCAGTTTGAGAGGCTTTGGTGTCTATAGGTTCCCAATTTGGGCTAGCTCTACCTGGGAGAGGATGCAGATCCCGCATGGGGGGGTCTGCTGCTCACAGGGCAACCCCATGTGCATTTGTTGAGCTAGCCTGCTTGGCGCAGTTTGGAAGATCGGGGACCGTTCCCCTGGATGCTAGCTCGTTTTCTTATTTATCAGAGACTTGATCGCATGCAGTGAGGTCCCTGTGTGTGTCCCTAGGGAACTTGCTGCATTTTTCACACCCCTGTCGTAGCGTGAGGATCTTTGGGATTGAGGTCTCAGTCGGGTCAAGGTCTCAGATGGGTCCAGTCCAACTGGCAGCCCTAAGATCTCCAGTTCCATTCTGGAAAGGATTTGAGGCAGAAAATCGCCCATCAGTCAGGCTGCAGGAAAGCTGACAAAGCAGGCACCCTTTATTCCCCATGGGGAAAATCTAGGGGGGTTATAAAAAATTTGATTTTTATTGGGTTCTGGGGTCAGAGTTAGGGTCCCCCACCTCTAAACCTCTTCCCCTGAGTTGTTTAAACTTCAGGGGAACTCCCACTGGCTGTTTTTGGCACAAATTCACTGGTGGCTGCCATCTTGAGTTTGTTTCTTGGGCCCGTGCTCTTCAACATATTTATAAACGACCTAGAAATTGGTACGACGAGCGAGGTGATTAAATTTGCAGACAATACAAAGTTATTCAGAGTAGTGAAGACACAGAAGGATTGCAGAAACCTGCAATGTGACATAAACATGCTCGAGGAATGGGCCACAACATGGCAAATGAGGTTTAACGTGGCTAAGTGTAAGGTGATGCATGTCAGCAACAAAAATCTTATAGACGAATACAGGATGCAGTAGTCGGAGAGATCCCCCAGGAAAGAGACTTGGGAGCACTGGTAGACAAGTCAATGAAGCCGTCCGCGTAATGTGTGGCGGCGGGAAAAAGGGCAAACAAAATGCTAGGAATGATTAAGAAGGGGATCACAAACAGATCGGAGAAGGTTATCATACCACTGTACCGGGCCATGGCACACTCCACCTGGAATACTGCATCCAGCACTGGTCACCATACATGAAGAAGGACATTGTTCTACTCGAAAGGGTCCAGAGAAGAGCGACTAAAATGGTTAAGGGGCTGGAGGAGTTGCCGTACAGTGAGAGATTAGAGAAACTGGGTCTCTTCTCGCTTGAAAAGAGGAGACTGAGAGGGGACATGATTGAAATATTCAAGATAATGAAGGGAATAGACTTAATAGATAAAAACAGGTTGTTCATCCTCTCCAAGGTAGAGAGAACGAGAGGGCACTCTCTAAAGTTAAAAGGGGATAGATTCCGTACAAATATAAGGAAGTTCTTCTTCACCCAGAGATTGGTAGAAATCTAGAACGCTCTTCCGGAGGCTGTTATAGGGGTAAACACCCTTCAAGGATTCAAGACAAAGTTAGACAAGTTCTGCTGAACCATAACGTACGCAGGTAAGGCTAGACTCAATTAGGGCACTGGTTTTTGACCTAAGGACCACTACAGGAGCAGACTGCTGGGTACAATGGACCACTGGTCTGACCCAGCAGTGGCAGTTCTTATGTTCTTATACACATAGAAGTCTGTACGGCCTGCTTTCTGCCTCTGATAAACCTATAGTCGAGAACTGTCTGTTAGCAATACATGTAATCATATATGACTAATATAGCTAGAAGTTTGTTGAGCGCCTGAGCTCCATAAGTGTTTGTTGTATACAGCAGGATGCTAACTATTCTTTTTTATGAGTAACAAAACAGAAATGCCCCTCCTCCTGCTTTCTTATGTTATAGTAGAGATTAATTTGATTGCTTTGGTATAAACTGAAGAGGGCAGTATACGCCACTGGTGATGGGGGAGGAACTGAAATATTTGACTGACATACTTCTGCAACAGTTTGTGACCAGATGATATTCACCTAGAGTACAGACTCCTATGTGTATTAACAGAAAGAAGATGATCCATATAAGAACCTAATTTTCCATTAACATACGGCTCCTTGTATGCAATGGGAGTTATTTACTATAATGCAAATTAGTGGCTTTAGCTCATGTTAATGAACGTGCACTTTGTTCCATCTAGCCCTCAAGGTGTAATTCTTTAAGGTGCCAAAATTTAGGCAACAAGAATGCATGTAAATGATCAGAATATCGGTTTAAATATGTGTCTGTGTGCATATTAACACACGTGCATGTAAGATGTGCCATCTAAACACTGTTCTGTTAAATGGTGCCTAAATTCAATGGGTAGTGTGTAGTTTGAAGGTGGATATACACATGGACAGAGTCTGGACAGAGCACACAGTTAGTTACCTGTTACAATTTACTATAATACCATAATTTACATGCATTTTCCCCTCTGATTCGATAAATTGTACTCAAAATTGCATGTGCCCAATTTGTGTACACTGAGTGAGTGATAAGCCAATTAGTGCCACTAACAAAGTGGCACCAGTTGGCAACAGAATAGCTAGGAGCTATTCTGTAAGATATGCGCGTAAATTTTTCACCATCGATCTAAAAAGGGAGTGTGGCCATGAGTGGGTCAGGGGCGTTCACTAAAGATTCACACAGTGATTTGGGCCCGAGGTCTTACACCAGGTTACAGTTGGCACAAGTCCTCGTTCCCAAAATTGGGTGTGGACCCTGGCACTACACGCCATACTATAAACAGCACTCGACTTGGGAATTAGACGAGGTGAAGACAGCAGTTTAGGCTTAAGCATTTACAGCAGCTGAATGACTAGTGTAAGCGATTGCACCTAAATTGTATTTATCTATTTTACCTGTTACACTAGTATTCTAAAAAGGAGAGTACGGCCTACTTTCTTTTACAGAGTGAACTCCAGATAGGCACTCCTTTAAAGAATTGCCCTCTCGGGGTAGATTTAAGAATGAGCACAGAGAATTAGGTGTGAAAATATGGGCACTAAGGGTCTGATTCTATAAACGGTGCCTAACTCCTAGGCGCCGTTTATTGTGGTTGTCTATCATCTGCTAAGTGGCGTTGAATCCCGAGGGTTTTCATGGCCTAAATAAGTGTGCCTAAGATAGGTGCTTGCCAATGCCTATGTCAAACCATGTCCAAAATCTGCCCTAAATCCACCCTTAACTATGCCTGCTTTCTGGTAGGTGCCTCGGTGTAGACGCCTACCTCAAAGTGATAGGCGCCTACCGAGTTAGATGCCTACCAGCTAATTAATTGTTTTTAAATTATTTTTTTGTTTTTAATGGCCCTTTCAATTATCTGCGCTAATTAAGCTAATTAAGAAAATTAGGTGCCTAGATCAGCTAGGCGCGCCGATCTAGGCGCTTAATTTTTTTCTTCATTTATAGAATCAAGGCGTAAGTGCCAACTTTATAACAGCAACTGTGCGTAGAATTACCGTTATAGAACAGATCGTAAAGTGGGGTATGCACATGCCTAATTTCAGACATGCAAATCCAAATAAATCAGGTACTTACACTAGGTACTTAGCTTTGTCGAATCGGGGACAGTCTACCGTTACAAGTTAAATATAAGTCAAACAATATTAAGTATTTGAATTCTGCTTTTGAGTCGTAAGCTCTTTAAAGACTTTTAGAGAGTGCATATGAAAGCGGGATCGGTAAAGAGATGTATAAATCCCCGGCGAATGAGAAAATTTAGTTTGCTTCTGGGTGACATCGCTGAGATCCCCAAAGAAAATTTGAAGTGGTATTAAAAAGTCTTTTTAGGGAGTTGATTGATTCTATATGATTAACTGTAGACATGATCACTTACACCAGGATGCTCAGTGTCGGTCTTTGAAGTCCGCAACCCAGTCAGATTTTCAGGATTTTCCCAATATCCATGAGATTCTTTGGCATGCACTGTTTCCATTGTATGTAAATAGATCTCATACATATTCATTGTGGAAATCCTGAAAATCTGATTAGGTTGCAGGCCTCAAGGCCTGATATTGAACACCCCTGACCTAACGCCATGTCAAAGGCTGGTTTGCTCCTAAAGTTGGCAGTTGGGTATGGAAGCCATAGCATTCTGTAAGCTAGAGGCGCAACTGCAAGACACACCCGTAATCCACCCATATTCATACGCCCTTTGTTCATAAGCACTACTGCATTTAGGCGCTATGTGCTGGTACACGTGTAACTACAAATCGGTAACTGAATTAACTCGACTGAAAGGCTATTATTTGTACTTAAAGAAAATTGGCACCTAAATTAACAGTTAACTTAGGCACATAACTGGCACTATTCTATAACTTGTGCCTCCAAATTATCTGACTAGTCGAAAATTTGAGCACTTAACTTACTCAACTTTATGGAGCCCTTGGATTAATGTCTTCAGGTCTTCTGTGGATCAGTAGTAGTCCTGGTCTGCAGTTTCTGCATTTGCTTCTATGGAAGTTCACATTCACATGTTGCTCAGTCAATAACAAGTGCTTTCTTATAAACAGCATAGATATAGGTTTCTAAATAACAATTTTTTAAAAAAATGCTTAATTTGTTTCAGCATGACTACTAGCTCATCAGTGTTTTTCCTTAGGTTTATGTGCAGAGTGCAGGGTAGGAAGGGTGATGCTTTAAATGAAGTTACGAGGGCATTCATTTCTCAGATACTGTTTAGGAGAATGCAGGCACTGGTTTTCTTCATTGTCTAAATTAGACTTTTTCTTCTTCAGCCTGTAGGATTTGTCAGTTTTGACAGCCGCTCAGAAGCAGAAGCTGCTAAGAATTCATTGAATGTAAGTACCTAGTTCCATAGGAGAACAGAAATAATAATGATAACAGTTTATATACCGCAGGACCGTGAAGTTCTATGCGGTTTACAATGATTAAAAGATATAACAAATCGAGTGGAATAAACAAAGTTCAGAGTTAGTGAATAACAGTTCTAAAGATCATTTGTTGAGGACTAAGATTGTATAGGTTGGTTTCCTAAGTACTTCAGGAACAGGTGTTTTTAGGCGTTTCCTGAATTCCCTATAAGTTGTGGGCACGAGCAGTTGTTCCAGGTCTTTACCCCATAATGCTGCTTGATGTGAGAGAAGATGTTGGTGATGACTTTTAAATTTACAACCTCTAACCAGTGGAGAAACAAAGTTCGGATGTGAGGTTCTCCTGAATCTGTTGGTTGTGAAGGAAAAAAGGTCTGTTATATATTTAGGGGCTAAGCCGTAAAGTACCTTGAAGCAAAAACAACCAAACTTGAATATCACACGTGCCTCCATCGGCAGCCAGTGCAGAAGTCGGTAGGAAGGTGTCACGTGATCAAACTTCTTCAGTCCACAAAGTAAGCCAGAATTGCAGAAGTAGAAATGGTTTAGAATGAAGACCTTTAATGTGTGTCGGTGTCTTGAATCTGTGCACGATCAATATTCATTATCTGGCTGTAATGGGGTATCTTCTTGGCCGGTTGGTGGGGAGTGGGAAAGGCAGGTATCTTCGCCTTGTCTAACTAGTTTGGAAAAGGTTCCATAGTCCCCTGAGTAGAAAACCTTTAGTCCCTTAATGATGCATTTGATGGGAGAAAATTAGTAACTTAACTGTGTTAGCAGGGCTTGATTTCTGGGGGAAATGGCCTGGAATCCAGTTCTACCACTTCTTTTCAGAACCTAGAGGGGCAAGGGTGTTCTGCTCCAGCCCATCCCTCCCTCCAGGCAGTCTGCAGGGAAAAGGAGAGAAGGGGTTGAACCTGGAGAAGAACAGAGATCAAATCACTCTGCTTCGCAATCCAGCTCTCCTCCTGCTATTCTTGCCCTTGGCCTTCCGGCAGTCTCCCCAGTTCTACCTCCTTTTTATCTACAAATTAAACTTTGTGGATCAGTGTTCTCATCACATGCTATTGTGGCTAGACAATTAGATCATAGTATTCTGCCCCTTCAAGGAGTCTTGTCTGCTCACACAGAGTAATAAAGGAACAGAAAAGTCTTTGTCCCTTATCTTAGGGAAGTACCTTGGTCAATAGCAACCATTTCTTACATGGCTGGGAGCAGGCCTATGAGGGATAAAGAATGTGATTAGAGACTGTGATGAAGAGGTATTGTGTAAATGGAGAGAATCAGAGATAGAGAGCCTGGAGAACTAATGAGATGTGTGACTGAAGGAAAACTGGAAGGTGGAGGAGAGAAAGGGATAAGGTCTAGAGCAGTGTATCGCAAACTGTGTGCCACAGCACACCAGTGTGCCTCCTGAGATTTCAGGTGTGCCATGGGTACACTGGGGGAAGAGGAGAGATGCCGGCGCCAGCTGACTGTCTACAGGATGTGCCCTTCGCGAAGAGGCACGTCCTGTAAGCAATCTCCCAACGCCGGCACCTCTTCTCTCTGCCGGCCCTTCTCTCCAGCGCAGGCCCTTCTCTCGGCGCAAGGCTCGTTTGAAGGGCCTTTGCGCATGCACTGATGTCATCGTGCTTCCGGGTATCTCGAGCTGGGGACACTAGGTTTAGTGTGCCCTGGCTCGAAAAAGTTTGCGAGACCACTGGTCTAGAGGGTGAGACGATAGAGAGAGGAGTAGGGTTGGACACCTCTTCTCTCTTTGGATTTCTCTCCTAAGATTTTAGAACTCCTCTCCTCTCCCCTCCATCATCCCCAATCCCTTTCTCTTTTCATCTAGCCTCCCTGTATCTGAACCTCCTACTTTCTCCCCACTTCATCTTCCTCTCGTTCCCCTACATAGATGCTTGAATTACCCAGCTATCAAATTTTACAAAGAGCAAAAAAAATAGAAATATTCTGATAAAAAACAGGGTGACAAGCTATTTTATTATGCAAAACAATGCTAATTAATTAAAATTTATGCATATATGATATATAATAGCCACAAAATTTTATGAGATTTCTGATAATATGGGACAGCCTGTTGGTGAAGCATGTAGGTTCATGGGTTTGATATACAAGGGGGATATTTTTGCATGGACATATGAAGCTCTGTTTCTTTTTTTCATTTTTGAGTTTCATTTTTTCATTGTTTTGACAGACATTGGAACAAGCCAGATAAACCTCCCATTAGGATTTTGCAAAAGTTATTAATTAGAAAAATTATCATCTGAATCAGTTTTTTACTCTTTCAAAAAGTAAAAGTTCAAAGTATAAAGACTAGGGGACACAGTGAAATTACATGGAAATACTTTTAAAACAAGTAGGAGGAAATGTTTTTTCACTCAGTTAATCTCTGGAACTTGTTGCCAGAGGATGTAGTAACAGCAGTTAGTATATCTGGGTTTGAAAAAGGGTTGGGCAAGTTCCTGGACAAAAAGTCCATAGTCTGCTATTGAGACAGGCATTGGGGAAGCCACAATTTGTCCTGGGATCAGTAGCATGGAAAGTTGCTACTACTCTGGGTTCATGTGACCTAGATTTGCCACTGTTAGAAACAGGACATTGGGCTAGATGGACTATTGGTCTGACCCAGTATGGCTATTCTTATGTTCTTAACTTAGTTTCAGGGTGAAGATTCACCTTTTTACTTTGCAATTACATGCCAGTTGCCAGCCTATGGCTCTGCATGCAAACTGTGGTATACCACATTGTTTTAGAAGAGTTGGGGAACATTTACACACGTTAAAAAGTTGATGTACATGTGTATATAACCCTACTCATCAGGGCCGGATTAAAGGATAAGCCCAGTAGGCACGTGCCTAGGACCCAAAATGGTCAGGGGGGCCCAATGAAGGAGGGTCTCAACAATGGACAATGTTTGTTGTTTTTTTTTTAACGGCGATGGGCCCCCCCCCCAGCATTGATCGGCAACGTGGCCCCCCCATCGACGGACCGTTCGGCAACGGTCCCCCCACATTGACGGAAAGTAAGATAAGCAAGGAACGTGCGTAAGAAAGGCAACAGCATCTGCAATTTTGCAAGCGGTGCTGCTTGCCCAAAGCTTCCCTCTGATGCAGCTTCCTGTTTCTGCCTAGGTGCATCAGAGGGGAAGCTTTGGGCAAGCAGCACTGCTTGCAAAACTACAGTTGCTGTTGCCTTTCTTACCTGCGTTCCTTGCTTATCTTACTTTCTGTCGAGGGGGGGTCCGTTGCCGATCAGTCCGTCGATTGGGGGGGGCCCGCCACCGTTTGAGAAAAAATAAATCAGAGTGATTGGTGTGATGGGCCTGGGGTGGAGGGAGAGCGAGAAGGGGGCAAGGCATAGCAGGGCAGATGATGGATGTGGGAAGAAAGGGGCAGGGCAGATGGAAATGGGGAGAAGGGAGATAGAAGGGAGCAGGGCAGATGATGGAAGTGGGGAGAACTTGTGCCCAGCCCTCACTTCCTCACCATTGCTGCTGCTTTCCCACATGCTGGATGGGGGGGGGAATAAGATAGTTAGTGAGATAGTGGAGGGGTGAAGGAAAGGGGTGGAAAGCTGTGAGTGGACACAGAGAAAAGAGGGAAACTGAGGGCTGAATAGTAAGAATGAATTTAATTTAGACAGAGGCAGAAAATAGAGTACGATAATGACACTCTTGTAATTCAGCACTTCCCACCATCCCTGGTACACCCTTAAGTGCCTTGGCCAGTACTGGTAGTATTAATTTCCAAAGCTGTGCATCTATACTCCCCATATGATAAGCCTGGCTTTGGGGGACATAAGCCCTCATTATAGTACGGTAATGATACTCTTGTAATTCTGCACTTCTCACCACCCCCGGTATACCCTTAAGTGCTCTCATCAGTACTGGTAGTGTTAATTTCCAATTGAGATCCCTCTGCCAATGCTGTAGTAGACCAGAAAAATTCCCAGGAGTTTGTAACTGAAGCAAGCCCTTATGGAAATAGGAACCAATATTCTGGTCTCCACGGAGGCCTCCAGAAATTCCTCAAATCGGACCCCAAATTCCCAAGACGGAGAATCCACCGGGAGGGACCCCACATAATGCCAAATTTGTTGATAAGCATAGTGTGCCCCCAAAGCTGGAATCCCTCTAACAAGCAAATCCTCATAAGAAAGCAGTTTATAAAACTCAGCCCGCAGTCCTTCGTGGCCAGGTGCCTTCCCCAAAGGGCCACTCTGAATACCCCATTCAACTTCATCAGAAGAAATAGGCAGCTCCAAGGAACTAAGTTCCTGATCATTCAATCTTGGCTAGTCCAAACTGTCCAGATAAACTGCACCATCCAAGCCATCAGAATCAGGAGAAGCAAACAGGGACCCCAAAAACTGACCCTTGATTTCACAAATATCCTTAGGTTTATGGTGCAATACCCCGTGAGAATCCTGTAATATGGTAATACCCATCTGTTCTGCCCTAGGATTGGTCATCCAAGCCAGGAGGCGGCTGCTTTTATTGGCAAACCGGTATAATTGAAATTTATAAGCCGAGGCTTGTAGCCCCCTGATGTAAAAGCTCATTTAACTCATGTTGCGCCGCCAGCAATTGCCCCTTATGGTGCAATGCTTCTGAAGCTCCAAACCGCTGCCACAAACTAGTCACCCTCCATTCTAACTGTAAGATATCATGGAGCCTCATACGCTTTTGATGAGCTGCATAAGCTAAGATATCTCCCCTTAACACCGCCTTTGCCGCCTCCCAGTAGAGGATAGGATCATCTCGATGTACTTGATTATGATGTTGATAATCTTTCCATTTCTGAAGCAGATACTCCTGAAATCAGGCATCTCTATATAAATAGCAAGTAAATCTCCAACTACTCCGCCCCCCCGAATCCCCCCACACCAACATAACTGCACCCAAGCATGGTCCGAAATCTCAGTGGGTACCATTTCCACCCCTCTCACCTCCGGGAGCAGAGGACAAGAGATCAAAAGGAGGTCAATGCGGAAAAGAGTGCCATGCGCCCAGGAGAGGTGGGAATAGTCCCGTTCTAATGAGTGCAGCACTCACCATACATCCACCAGGTTTAAGTTGGTGGAAAGCAGAGCAGGGCCCGTAATGGATTTAGATGTCTCTCTTCTCACCCCAGAGGAATGGTCCAGCCGGGGTCTAGAACCTCATTGAAATCCCCTCCCACGATCATGGGCACCTCCCCAAAGGCCAGAAGCTGATTTTGTAATTGCATAATTAATCAGTTGCTAGGGTTATTGGGTGCGTAAACATTACAAAGAAGTAAATGCTTACCATTAATAGTAACAGAAGCTATGACATAGCGTCCATTACGGTCCCGCATCACCCGGTGAGTCTTGTGGTATGCATACTATGCCTGCTAGGAGTGTCCCTAGAGCAATGCACAAGTCTAGTTCAGGCTCCACTCAAATTTCCCCTTTTAAAGCTCAATTTCAGTCAATTCATGACTTTCCTTCTTTGTCCTGTAGAGGGAGCGGGAGAGCAGGAGTGCAAGATTCCCATCCCCAACTGAAGCCTAGGGTGATTCACCGGAAATCATCTCCACCTGAGGGTTTGGGGTGGGGCTTCAGACTGCTATCCCTGAGAGCCAAGCTATTTGAGAATCAGAAGCAGCAGGAACTGAGGCAGGACAGGCCACAGCACTCAGAGCTCTGAATGTCAGCCCAATTCCAGAGTCCATGGAGTTGATAGAGGCTGGTGAAGACATGCCTCTTGGTTTGCTGGAAGAACCACATGACATGGAGCTGGAAGTAAACCCTGAGACAAATGCTGATTTGCCTAGTGAAGCCCAACCTATGGAGGTATGCTGTATGAAAGCCAAGTGACTGACTCTGTAGTAGTGAGTACTGAAAGTTTGTTTTTTCTAATTGCTTGCAAGTGCTGGATATTTCTAAACCAGCTGAAGAATAAAGAAGTTTTCTTTTGAACTGTATTTTTGATACTGGGGTTTTTTTTTCCCTTTTTGGAAGTTTGTTGTTTTCCCTGGTGGGGGGAAAGTGAACTGTTTCTCAGAACCAGACAGTGGGGTTTACCCCGTATTCATGTGGTGGGATAGAGGGTCAGTTTTGGCAGAATAATACCACACGGAGCACACTGTCTGCCCAGCACGCCGTTGCTGAAGAAGCCGGTGCAGTTGCACTGACTTGTGCTGAATTGGTGCAATCCTGAAGTTTGTTTGTTTTGAGTTTTGGAGTTTTTTCTTTCTTTTGTTACACATGCTTTTGGACTGTGAACTAATGTGAACTCTACTCTGTTGGGGAAGATTCCTGTTGAATGTTTTGGGACTATTTTTATTGTGATACACCCACAGAGACTAGTGACTTATTCAGTTCGCCGTAGGAACATTGAGTTTATAAGCTGAATCATCCTGACAAGCTTTCCGTTTATTTTTACTTTGAGGAATAAAGTGCAAGTTTATTTTGGAGAAAAACTTACCTGGTGCGGTGTTGTCCTTAATCTAAACGCTTTATTATTTTTCCTTGTGCTGCCCGCAGCGGCTCACAAGAGGTTTTCTTGTACCAGTGGCTCAAGACCCATTGCCTTGAGGCTGCCGGTTACGGTCTCCAGCTGCACACCTTTCCATATCAAGAAAGCTACATCCCCCTTTTTATGAACAACAGGAGCCTCAAAGTGACAGCCCATCCACCATGTACGTAACTTGGCGTATTCCGCTGATGTTAATCTGGTTTCCTGCAGAAAAGCTATGGTGGTCTGAGTGCGGTTCAACAACTGTAGGATCTTAGAACGTTTAATCAGAGAGTATATACCTCCTACATTCATGATGTTAATTTAAAGTTCATCACCAACTAAGGTGGAACTCCCTCATGAAAACCGGAAAAAAATAATAGCACCATTGTTACGGCCAGAGGGCGTCCCAGCCAGCACTCCCCAGACCCATTCCTGCCACTTGGGTTGCCTATCCCTATGCTCATGGGAAAACCCCACCCCAAACCCCCTCCCCTTCCCTTACCCAATCTACCAACAAAAAGACTCACAGCACCACCACCCCCCCACTTCCCTCCCATCCCCCCTGAGAAACCCTGCACCATAAATGGCGCCACTTCCAGGATACTAATACACCCTCCATAGAGACAACAGGAGACCCAAGCCTCCTCACCGGCAGTCCCAACAGTTTAAACTTCCACAGTCCCACTAGTATCCCAAAAAAGAAAATAGGAGAACCAAATGAATAACCACTCTGCCATCATACCAATGCACACTCTGCTCTCCCAACTAATGTGTCCTAAACCATTCACCGCCACCCACATAGATCTCACATAGAACGGTATATAGCTGGGGTGGACACTGCCTAACCCAAACACATAAAAAGCAAGAAAGAGAAGGAGAAGAGACACCCAGAAGAGAGGAAGAGCAGGGAAAGTCCCTGCAGTGCAATCCTCTGTGCTCTAGGACGGCAGAAAGCCAGTCCCAGATTTGAGTTTAAGTTCGAATACAAAGAATTACAATAGTTGAGTTGTGATATTAACATTTGTGCTACCAATGCAAAGTGATGTTCAAAAAAATAAGATTTTACTAATCAATTGTCTCATTACATACATGGTTTTCTTCCATAAATTTGCAATTTACATACATAAGATACATACATAAGCAATGCCTCTGCCGGGTCAGACCTGAGGTCCATTGTGCCCAGCAGTCCGCTCACGCGGCGGCCCAACAGGTCCAGGACCTGCATAATAATCCTCTATCTATACCCCTCTGTCAGTTTGAAAGTGGCCCCCACAATATTAGGTGGTAGGGGTTAAGTGAAAGGCGTACTGACAAACGCCAGGTCCCAGGTTCAGTTCCTTCACAGAAGTTTCATTAGGGATAGAATCAAATAAGAAGCACAGCCAGGGGTGATTATATAAAGAATATATTATAGAAATAGTCTTACAGAAAAGTAATATTTATAAGCATTACAATTAAGCAGAGAGCATTACACTTAAGCAGAGAGCAAGCAGTCTCACTGCCTTATAGAGGTCAGAGGCAAGATAGAAAGAGAGAGAGAGGGCCAAGACCCTCTCCTGATAGCTCCATAGAAAAAGAGAGAGAGCTGTGTGTTGCAGAGAGCAGGCTTTTATACCTTGGCTCAATATAGAAACCTGTATGCCCCAGTATCTTTCTGTTTAGAATTTGTAAACTGTTTGAAACAATGGTTAATTTAATTGCTAAGGAGGGTGAGATACCTGTAAGCATGGTGATGGGATTAAGTCTCTGGCTTGATCTGTGCACCATTGTCCTAAGCACCCTCTTAATCAGACATTAACACCTTTTAGCTAGCCATGATTCAAGCAGGGCTACTTGAAACTTAAAATATATCAATCAGGGCTACTTAAAACAGTTTCCCTGCACTAAGGGTCTATCTGCCTTCCCATGCCAGGGTCAGATTGATATAATCTCCCAGAGGCCTCTAGGCTGACATCTCCCATAATTTTTTTATTTTTATTTTTATTCTTTGAAATGAGGGCAAGCTTGTGGTACCCTCGCTTACCTCCAACAGTACGTCCCCTGTCTTGCAGAATCTCCAAGCTATGAAGATAGGTTGTAAACAGTTCCCATTACGAGTTCAAACCTCTGTCTTAGGTCGTATAGGCCATAATCTGGGCGGGGATCCCAGTATGCCTATATCTTACCCGTCGTTGAGCGAGTGAACGTTGCATAATGGATGAAGCTTTTTCAGGAGGTTCAGGTATAAAGGTACCAAGATGTCATAAGAGAGAGTATCTAAGTATGGGATATGGGATAATATTATATCTGACCCTGGTAATGGTAATGCAATAGGCCATGCCAAATTAAAACCAAATTAGAACCAAATTAGCAAGTGTCAGAAAAGATACTGGAAATATAACTGCCTTAAAAGTTAGAGGGAAGCTTGTATGATAAGCGTTGTAAAGAAATGTACATGTGTTTCACTTTACAGCAAAGAAAAATCATAATAATACATAACAAAATTTGTACAATAATTAAGATAATGATAGGGTGAATTAAAACATTAAATACGTGGTTTGCAGTGGGCGAATACCCAAAGAAAAGTTCCCAAACTGAGACATGAGCGTCTTGTATTAAATTATGTGCAATCTGTCCATTTTAAAAAGTGATAGTATGATTCACTTTTTTGGAGGTTTTCTGAAGTTGTTCAGTGTAAGTATGGAGTTCAGTAAAGATCAGCAGCTTTTGAAATGTCTCATTCCCCATACCAAGAGGTAGTGGATACACAGCATATGAAGTAAAGTCTGGAATGTCCATAGAATAGGTTAAATAGGAGGAATTGTACAGCAAAGCGTTCTTAGGAAGGTTGCTATATCCGATGAACAGGAAACATTGTGTACAGCATGTGTGGAAAAGTCTTTGCAGTCAGGGTGCATGAAGATGAATTAGTCCAGCAGGAACCGGCAGTCTCTTTAAACTGATGAGGTTCACACTTGAAATGAAAGGATGTTTGCACAGGATCTGATGTTTGCACAGGATCAGTCAAGTCACTGGAAACTGGTGGTGTTCGCCCTTGAGATGAAATGATGTCTGTGCATACAGGGAGGGATTTGAAAAGAGTCCCGATATCATTCAGCAGCTGTACTCCAGTGTGATCCAAATAAGAGATAGAAAATGGAAGAGAAAACATGTTGCCTGTACTGAATGTAGAGAGAGAGAAACCAGGTTGCCTGTACTGAATGCATAGAGAGAGAGAGAGAGAGAGAGACTAGTTGCCTGTACTGAATGTGGCAACATGTAACAATATTAATGCATTTACTTGTTATAGTTATGGCAAAAGACAGACAATAATCAGGTACTTAAGGTTCTTAATCAGACATTCCAAAAATATATGTTTTTGTGTGCTGCATATAACTTATGGCAATTCAGAGAAACCATAATTCTGTACTGAATGTATATATAAAAAAAATTATGTCAGAAATGTGTACTGAATCTAATGAGGAGCATAGAATAAACATGGTATAGATATAGAATAAAACCTTTTCTTAAAAATATAACCCCTAACTAAGCTACATTTAGCATATGCAAATTATAGGGAAAAAAAGAACATTGCGCAATTGGGCTAGTTAAAAAAAATTGGGGAAAAGAGCTCTAGAAATGGCCAATGTTATGTATCCTGGGGTACCCCCTAAACTAAAACAAATAGACAAAAAGACAGACCACATAGCACAGACAACATAAAACACAAATTTTGAGGCGTCGGCATTATTCTTCCATCTGTCAAGTGTTCAGGGCTGAATTTAACTCTGCAAATAAACACATTGTTATAGAAAAACACAGCAAAGATGAACACCTGAGTAGTACAAATAATGCCATCTCATATTCAGAAAAGGCATAAAGCTAATATCTTCTTTGGAACATCTTTATCTCTGCAGTGATAAAGAGGAACCTTGGAAAACACTAGAAATATCTTTGTGCCAAAATTGGTCTGGGATGGCTATATCCGAACTGCTGCTAGGAAAAAGAAAAAACATTTTAAATTAGCAGCAACCTCAAGGTCACTTAGAGCAAACTTTGTCCATGTTCCATTCAGGCCGACCTGGACCACATGTCTGCCACCTGGGTCCCACTGCACTCGGAGGAGTGGGCACTGCGGTGCAGAAGTCAGGTGCAGGCTAGATTTGTCTTCTTTTGTCTGCACTGTTGTGTCCTGGCATTCAGAGGCAAGGGGCAAATTCCGAAAATCATTAGTCATGTCTAGGACAGAGAAAAATGCACATTTAGGGTTAAATGTCACAGTCATTTCAGAGTGAGAGGCTGCCACTGGTACTACGGGCTTTGAAGTCTTAGTTAGGGCCTGAGAGTGTATAGTTAGCCTAACAGAGCCCTCTGATTTAGCAAGTGACCAAGCTGGAGAGCCACATGCTAAAGAGATAGGTCCACTCAGACCTCTCTCCTCCATCTTAGGCACCAGTTCTGTTGCTGGAGGAAGTACTGGTTGCTGTGTTTGTGGTTCAGGATCTTTGCCCTCAAACAAAATTTCTGTGTACCTTTTCCCACAGTTTTGTGCCCAAAGTGAAACAGCTGCAACCTCTGAGTGAGTTATACTACGATCATGCTTCTGCATTAGCATGCTACACTGTGTGGCTAATTGCACAGGAATAACCTCATGAACCAAAGGTTTAGAAGCATTTAGAATTCCTGTACCCAATGCAAGAACAGCCACCTCAACTATTTCTTTGCCTGTATTCTCACTCGTGCTGGCAGTAGTTTCTACAATGTCTTTCATTTGTTCCTTTAGTGGGATAGACACACACTTTGAAGCTTTGTCATTTAGACCCTGAATCTCAAAAATTTCCATATTTTTCTGATCTCCAGTAGGAGGCGCTCTATCTGTGAAACTGATTCTAGCCCTTGTATCAATCAAAGTTAATTTATCCTGACCTTCTATGGTAGTATTAACATTGGGGCTATCGGAAGTGTCCAAAATCAAAGGTGCAACATACCTCAAGCTGAATTCTGAGTCTGACTTCTTTCCCTTATCCTGCGTCTCCAAAAGTGAGTCCACAGGTAAGTGAAAGGAGTCTGGCTGGGCTGTGAAGGCCTGAGTCACCTTGGCATTCGGATACAGAGTCAGGACATCCCTATGGACTAACACTGTTTTTCCTGGCTGTCAAATCACTTTTTACCCTGTCCAATTCTATCTGCATTGTGTGACGATCCTGTTCCCATTTCATTTTCTCTTTTTCTAATGCTTCTGTCTGTGCTCTGAGCTCATGGAAAGGAATGTAAGTGGAGGCATTTCTGTAACTACCTCTGACATGCCCTCTATGTCCTGTGTGTGGTGTGTTCTTGTATTGGGGTGCTCCCTCAGCACGCCACCTTCTAGCTTCTGAGACTGAAATAATTTGAGCTGGCTGGGTCTTCCACACAGACCCAATCCTGAGCAGTAAAGTGTCAAAAGGCGTAGTTTTAGGGTCCTCCGAGAACAACAGAAGGTGTTTAGTAATCTCGGGAGATAATAATTCTAATAGGAATTCTTTATGTTCTCTCTGGCCATAATCTGAGGAAATGGGCCAATGTTCATGTTCGTTAAGTACCGCGTTGATTACCCACACTCTATATGCAAACTGCTCTGGTGTATCACTTGGCAGGGGTGAAAGAGTTCTAAGTACTTGCAAAGAGGTGCAGCGAAATAGTTGTTCGATGCCCATCTTTACAAATTGGTATGGATGAACAAGAGATCCAAATTTATAATAATGTGGACCCAGGGCTAGGTGCATAAGCTTATCAAAATCTGCATTGTTCCTTTTGTATTTCCCTAGACCCCAGTGAATCAGTATGTCAGTAGCCCATTTGCACCATTCATTTATGTTAAAAGGCATAGGGCCCACTTTCTCCACTATTCTTTCAATGTCACTATCTTTCATATGTCCCTGCAGCACTACAGTTACTGGAGCTGTGTCACTTATAGGGGTACTATTGGTATTGCTCTGGCCTGGTAATGAATTTTCCTCACTTTCGTTTGTCGGTTCTTCTTCCTGTTCTACATCTGTAGCTAGTTTACCCTTTCTCTGACCTGCTACAAAAATGGTTTTCTGTTTCTCTATAAACTGACTACATGGATTATATGGTGATGGTGGCACAGGTGCAGACGGCAGAATCTGTAAGGCACATTTTGACTTTAAATACTTTAATTCTGCCTTGGCCTCTTCTAATTGTTCATTTACAGTTAAAAAGGAATTTGTGGCCTGAACAATTTGGGTTCTTAGCATGGATATATTAATTTGTGCCTCATCAAAGTCTTTGGACAGCTGATGGCACTGAGTGTTCAAGTCAGTATTATCTTGTCTTAGGCTAATAAGTCCTCTACATAAGCCCTGAATGAAAAGGCATTTGCGTTTATCTGTTTTCTTTCTATACTCCTGAGAATGAGAAACCATTTGTTTCTGAATATCGTGCCATGTGTTTTCTGGAAAATTACCCTCATATGGACCCCCTTTCTTGTCAAAATATTTGTGTACAATATCTGAGAGTTCTTGAAAATCAAAAGGGTTCATATTTGAGGCTGCAGAAGTCTGCCTTGGTTCGTGGGCCTTGCTCATATATTTCATGAGAGAGAATGGGCTTCTAAATGTCCCTGTCTGTGTGTAGCCTTTGAGATTGAAATGCTCCCACTTATGAAGGAGGGAGACTTTAGTTAATAGGTAGAAAAGCGAGGTAAAGCGTGTTAGGCAAGAGTCATTGGCATAAATAATACACTTATGCCCACACTTGCCCACACTGGTTACTACCTGAAATTTACAGGCAGAAGTTTAGCAGGATAAAATATAGAAGAGCAGAGGTGTCAACTGCCAGTTCCAGTCCAGTGTGCACTGGGCCTTTCACCAGGGCAGAGACTGACAAGAAATAGAATTAAAAGCACAAGGTAAAAAAAGTAAAAGTTAGTACAGATGTGGCGTGTCTTAATTGAGTGACTGTTTTCACTTTGAACCCTGCTTTTCTTCAGAGCAGCTCAAATATTCTTACATGCAACACCCTAGCAAGCATATAATAGCAAATCATACAATGCAAACTGGCACAGGTAAACTACAAAGACTTTTGATAGTAAAATCTCACCAAATATAAAACCCAAAATATTACTGAAACTTTTCACAATTGTGTCATCCAGTCTAAAACAATTTAAGGGTTCCAAAAGGACTTTTGATTTCTATCTCACTCTGTCTATCAATCAAAAATTGAAATAAAATCTCACCAAGTATAAAACCCCACAATATTACTGGAACTTTTCAACAGTGTGTCATCCAGTCTAACGTACAATCAATCTAAGGGTTTTCCAAGGACTTTTGATTTCTATATCACTCTGTCTATACATAATCCTATTGCACAGTGCATTAAAAAAAACCTTAAATTCTACTTACCCAAATGAATTCATCAGGAAGGACCGAGACAGAGCCCCCAAAATGTCAGTTTGAAAGTGGCCCCCACAATATTAGGTGGTAGGGGTTAAGTGAAAGGCGTACTGACAAACGCCAGGTCCCAGGTTCAGTTCCTTTACAGAAGTTTCATTAGGGATAGAATCAAATAAGAAGCACAGCCAGGGGTGATTATATAAAGAATATATTATAGAAATAGTCTTACAGAAAAGTAATATTTATAAGCATTACAATTAAGCAGAGAGCATTACACTTAAGCAGAGAGCAAGCAGTCTCACTGCCTTACAGAGGTCAGAGGCAAGATAGAAAGAGAGAGAGAGGGCCAAGACCCCTCTCCTGATAGCTCCATAGAAAAAGAGAGAGAGCTGTGTGTTGCAGAGAGCAGGCTTTTATACCTTGGCTCAATATAGAAACCTGTATGCCCCAGTATCTTTCTGTTTAGAATTTGTAAACTGTTTGAAACAATGGTTAATTTAATTGCTAAGGAGGGTGAGATACCTGTAAGCATGGTGATGGGATTAAGTCTCTGGCTTGATCTGTGCACCATTGTCCTAAGCACCCTCTTAATCAGACATTAACACCTTTTAGCTAGCCATGATTCAAGCAGGGCTACTTGAAACTTAAAATATATCAATCAGGGCTACTTAAAACAGTTTCCCTGCACTAAGGGTCTATCTGCCTTCCCATGCCAGGGTCAGATTGATATAATCTCCCAGAGGCCTCTAGGCTGACACCCTCTATCCCCTTTTCCAACAGGAAATTGTCCAATCCTTTCTTAAACCCCAGTACCGTACTCTGCCCTATTACATCCTCTGGAAGCGCATTCCAAGTCTCCACCACCCGCTGAGTAAAGAAAAACTTCCTAGCATTTGTTTTGAATCTATCCCCTTCCAATTTTTCCGAATGCCCTCTTGTTCTTTTATGTTTTGAAAGTTTGAAGAATCTGTCTCTCTCCACTCTCTCTATGCCCTTCATGATCTTGTAGGTCTCTATCATGTCTCCTCTGAGTCAAGGAGGGGGGAGGATCTAATATAACCCCTAATACATTGGTTGTTTTTTCAACTTTAAGAGAAACTCCAGATTCCAGTGTGGTTGACTGGAGAGTCTTATCCACAAAAATGTGGTCAATACACAGATATGAACTGTGGACACTTAAAAAAATTGTATAATCCCGCCCCTTGGGATGCAACAAGTGCCAAGTATCCACTACATTTAGCATCTCCACAAAGGAGTGCAAGACTCTCCTATCTCTAGAGCCAGCAGATCCCCCTTGAACCAGTATTGTCCAAATGAGGAGTCATCCTCAAATCTCCTCCTGAGATAAGCTCCCTCTCCTGTAGCTGTAAAATAAGTGAGGGATCAGACCCCCCCCCCCCCCCCGGTTATTATTGGGGGTATACATATTAACCCAAGTATAGCATTGATCTTCTATAGTGCCCACACCCAACAAAAAAATGCCCCTGCATATCCCACCACCCCCTTAGCAAATAAAATCCCCATCCCTCTTTTCTTAGCAGACCCCACTGTAGAAGCCCAATATGTTACTGGAAATCTCTAGTCTTTAACATATGCATCATGAGTTTGCAAGTGATGTCGCCTGCACAAAACAAATTGCCACTCACGATTTATGCAGTTCTTGACTATCCTGTTTGGCAGATTGGCTGGTAACATTAGCTGGTCATCGCCAATATTCAGCGGCTCACTGGCTAAGTTCAGTGGTCAGATAGTCGCCTAAAAAGCAGGTCTATCTTTGGCTGTTAGGACTTAGCCGGCCCTTCAAAAAACTGGAAATTCAGTGCAATTTGCCAGAATGGCGCCAGCATTGAATTTCTGGTTTTGTCGTGGTTTTACTTCCGCAGTCTGAATATCGGCTCCTATGTGTGGAATTTGGTGACACGCCCATAGTCTGCCTTTGCTCCACCTACTACCCCATTGCATCCTTTTAGAATAGTGCTGTAGCAGAGTGAGGGATTTTCCCTCTTTGGAACTGCTGTTATGCCACTGGACAGCAGAGCTTCCTCCAATGTCAGAGGGAAGGCTTCCAGTTCAGCTGCGGTACACTCATAGGAGCCACCACCCACGGCTTTGCAGAGAAACAACTGCAGCAGGAAGGAGGAGGGAGCTGGCCAGAAGGTAAACACCTGCTGGAGGAAGGCTCATATTTGAGGCATAGAATGGAGGGAGAGAGAGGGGCGCATTGGGACTCAGGAGGGAGCACAAATTTTGGACAAATGATGCAAGGCAGGATGGAGGGGGCATGAACTTGGGACATAGAATGGAGGACAGGAGGTAGGGGAGCATGAGCCATAGGATGAAAGAATGGAGGGAGTGAGGGAAAGATGTTGCGGTGAGGGAGGGAATAGAAAGGGAGAACTGGGTGAGAGAGGGAAAGTGAGATGGTGCTTATGGGGAGATGAAGAAAGAGAATTGTTGGGCATAGGGAGGGAGAGAGAATTATTGGACATGGTGGTGGGAGAGGAGTGAGATAGAGATGCATGGGGGAAGAGAGAGATGAGAGGGAGTAATATTGGATGTGGTGGTGGAGAGGGAATAGTGGGATGGATGGAAAGGGTTGGAAGAGGAGCCCCAAGGAGGTGGAGAAGGTGGGAAGAATACTAGGATCCGAGATACATACAAATTCAGCTTAACAACGGTTTAAAAAACAGAACCTGTTCTTAATCCGGGGATTGCCTGTATTTCTGCCCAGGCTTGACTTAGTTAGAGGGAGGTCCAAGGAGAAAGGAGAGGTCTGAGCTAGATACAGCATTTGACTAAGGTAAGCCAAACTTCTTGTATGAATTAAGTGTGAGGCAAACTGTACAGAAATAAAAAGCATTGTGTTCTTATGCCACTGTGGTTTCTGCGTCATGACCCTCCTAAAAATACAGGCCAGCCTTTCTCCAGGTGGTCTGTTACAAGTACTTAGCATGTTTTTATGCACCTAACTGCCAATTTTGGTGTGTCTGACGTGTATAAGTGGTGTTTGAGTATAGGTGTCACAAGTTATAGAATTGCTCTTCTAATCTGTCTATTGCATCCCAACAGTTTCTGTGCAAAGATTATATATTTTTTGTAGCACAGACAAGTGACAAAGCACTGACTATAAAGTACATCAGTACAAACTGTCCAGAACAAGGCACAGAATTAATGGGACATGAAAAGTGCAAACATATTCAAATCAGCCTGTCTCCAGAGCCCAGGAATGCGTTCTGATGATTTCAAACTTATTTTATTTGCCATTGTGATCCTATTATTGCCGCACGCTCACAAAAAAAAATCAAAGTTTTGGGTTTCACTGACTGCAACATGTTTATACTTCTAACTACAGAAATCATTTTGTGCAGGCCTGGCAACAGGAACCTTTTCTGTGCATCAGACACCCCCCCCTCAAACCCATTAGCATGTCTCTTCAAGCTTACTTCTTTCCAGCTACAAATGTCATGATTCAGAAGCACATAATTTTGGAACATCACGACCTATGTTCCTTCTAAGCGGAGTGCGTGAGCAGTCTCTCATACATTCTAGGAGTGTTGCTCATAAAAATACTTGCAAATCTGGAAAATAGTTGGTTTTTAGAACTTGTTGCTCACATGAAAAAAACTTTGCTCGCACACACAAATAAAAATGTCCACGCACCCAGCCAGTCCTTAGAGGGAGTATTGGTCAAGACATTTGGCATCAATCAGCTAGACTAATTGTGAATATGTTACTTAGCACCCTCCTTCCTCCTGTCTCTGCTCTCACCCCATTTGTTTGGATGGGGTTCCTCTATATACCCTTACATAGAAAAGTTCTTATGGTAGCATCTCATACCAACATCAGACACCACACATTACATTCATCCTCTCCAATGTTCTGTCCCTTTTAAAAAGGAACATGAACTAGAAACCGTATTGCAGTGACCTTACCATTGTCAAGTGGGGGTTACAATAAAAAAAAAACTTCAGTGTGGGAGCCAGGACTGCGGACAGATAAGATACTATGCGAGAACAGGGGTTCTCAACCCAGTCCCTGAGACACACCGAGCCAATCGGGTTTTTCAGGATATCCACAATGAATATGCATGAGATAAATAAGAACATAAGAACTGCCGCTGCTGGGTCAGACCAGTGGTCCATCGTGCCCAGCAATCCGCTCACGCGGCGGCCCCTAGGTCAAAGACCAGTGCCCTAACCGAGACCAGCCTTACCTGCGTTCGGTTCAGCAGGAACTTGTCTAACTTTGTCTTAAATCCCTGGAGGGTGTTTTCCCCTATAACAGCCTCAGGAAGAGTGTTCCAGTTTTCCACCACTCTTTGGGTGAAGAAGAGCTTCCTTATGTTTATACGGAATATATCCCCTTTTAACTTTAGAGGTTAAAAGGGGTGGTGAGGCCCCACTTGGAGTATCTGGCGAAGGACGTAAGAAGACTTGAAGCGGTCCAGAGGAGGGCGACGAAAATGATAGGTGGCTTGCACCAGAAGACATATGAGGAGAGACTGGAAGCCCTGAATATGTATATCCTAGAGGAAAGGAGGGAGAGGGGAGATATGATTCAGACGTTCAAATACTTGAAGGGTATTAACGTAGAACAAAATCTTTTCCAGAGAAAGGAAAATGGTAAAACCAGAGGACATAATTTGAGGTTGAGGGGTAGTAGATTCAAGAGCAATGTTAGGAAATTCTACTTTACGGAGAGGGTGGTAGATGCCTGGAATGCGCTCCCGAGAGAGGTGGTGGAGAGGAAAACGGTGACTGAGTTCAAAGAAGCGTGGGATCTAGAATCAGAAAATAATATTAAATATTGAACTAAGGCCAGTACTGGGCAGACTTGCACGGTCTGTGCCGGTATATGGCCATTTGGGGGAGGATGGGTTGGAGAGGGCTTCAATGGCTGGGAGGGTTTAGATGGGCTGGAGTAGGATTTAACGGAGATTTCGGCAGTTGGAACCCAAGCACAGTACCGGGTAGAGCTTTGGATCCTTGCCCAGAAAAAGCTAAGAAGAAAAAATTTAAAAAATTTAAATTGAATCAGGTTGGGCAGACTGGATGGACCATTCGGGTCTTTATCTGCCATCATCTACTATGTTACTATGTTACTAGAGAGTGCCCTCTCGTTCTCTCTACCTTGGAGAGTGTGATCAACCTGTCCTTATCTACTAAGTCTATTCCCTTCATTATCATGTCCCCTCTTAGTCTCCTCTTTTCAAGGGAGAAGAGGCCCAGTTTCTCTAATCTCTCACTGTACGGCAACTCCTCCAGCCCCTTAACCATTTTATTCGCTCTTCTCTAGACCATTTTGAGTAGTACCGTGTCCTTATTCATGTACGGCGACCAGTGCTGGATGCAGCATACAGTGGAGGTAGGATATGCAAATCTATCTCATAGAAACATAGAAGATGACAGCAGAAAAGGGCTACAGCCCATCAAGTCTGCCCACTCTGCTTACCCACCCTGACTGGCTAGGTGTGTCTCAGTGTGTCTCAGGGACTCGGTTGAGAACATCCTGCTCTAGAGCCCAAGAAGCAATAGGTAGCAACAGTTTTTGACCTGATGCCTTAACTCTTTTGACATTCAAGATGGCGCCGGGATAGATCTTTGGTGGTGGTGCCTCTCTCCCTTATTTCTTTAATTTTGAATTTATTTCCATTTTTCTTCAACATTATTCATTAATTTTCCAATCTTTAAAATTTTTCCTTTTGTTTATAACTCAATTCAAACATTTTTGCCTTAACAATAATTTAATTTTTCCCCTGTATCTGACTGTTGGTTCAATGGCCTAACGTTCCAAATGGCAGTGGACATTCTACTTCCTTTCTGCCGGGCGATTTCTCTCATTAATCCTCCGATACTTACCGGGTTGAGGGCGGAGTATTGTGGAGGATGTGCCAACAGAGGAGACTCGGTTGGAGGGCCCTGCAGCATTCGGAGAGTCCTTTCGGCACTACTCTCCTGCTGTGTGGTGGCCTGCTCCGGCTCTTTGGCCTCTGCCTGAGAGTGGCGTTGTTTGCTCGCCGCTGGTTTCACCTTCTGCTCGGAGACCGATGTAAAAGAACTGAAACCAAGGCAAAGAAAAACCAAAGACCCCAGTGAATCAGCTCCATTGGGAGTGGTTGACTGTTTCACCCTGCAGCTGTTCCTTTGCCGCCACCGGCAGTCTTGACTCTACTTCCTCTCATCAGTCTATGGGGCCTGACATTGGGAGATCTTCTGTGGCCGGCCTGTCCTCCCGTCTTCTAAGATCGAATGATTATCACTCTTCATTGACTGAATTACGGTAAGCTTTTAATTTTTCCCTTTTCCCTTTTGACTGTTGTTGTATCTTATTTTGAGCATATTACATTATACTAATTTATGTTGAATTTGTGTTTCTCTATTATACCTCCCAGGTATTTTGCTTTTCTACCTGTTGGTATTTTTATTTTATTTTATCTTTCTTTCTTTTAATATATAGTTTGTACTACTACTTCTTAAGCACTTTAGCTATATTGTAATCCCAATTTACCTAAGTGCCTTCTACTTCATACAAATTGTTTTTACTTATTACAGGAATTGCCAAAAGGAATGTCACCGAGAGGTAAGAAAGGCAAAAAGGGAATACGAGGAGGGGCTGGCCAGGGAGGCGAAAAACTTCAAATCATTCTTCAGTTACGTAAAAGGGAAGCAACCAGCGAGAGAGGAGGTGGGGCCGTTGGATGATGGGGATAGGAAAGGAGTGATTAAGGAGGATAAAGAGGTAGCTGAGAGGTTGAACATGTTCTTCTCGTCGGTCTTCACGTGCGAAGACACATCCAATATACCGGACTCAAAGGAGCTCATGAGGGGGGAACAGGCCGAAAGATTGGAGCATATAGAGGTAAGTCTGGAGGATGTCCTCAAACAGATAGACAGGCTAAAAAGCGGCAAATCACCGGGACCGGACGGTATCCACCCAAGGGTTCTAAAGGAACTAAGACAGGAAATAGCAGGCACAATGCAGCATGTTTGCAACCTATCCCTGAGAACAGGAGAGGTGCCAGAGGACTGGAAACTGGCAAATGTCACACCTATCTTTAAGAAGGGATCGAGGGGTGACCCCGGGAACTACAGGCCGGTGAGCCTGACTTCAGTTATAGGGAAGATGGTGGAAGCGATGATCAAGGACAACATTTGCAAACACATCGAGAAAAATGACTTACTGCGAACAAGCCAGCACGGATTCTGTAAGGGAAGGTCATGCCTTACGAACCTACTGTACTTCTTTGAGGGAATAAGCAGTCAGGTGGACAAAGGGGAACCCATGGACATCATTTACCTCGATTTTCAAAAGGCTTTTGATAAGGTGCCACATGAAAGGCTGCTTAAGAAGCTGTGGAACCACGGGGTGGGCGGAGATGTACACAGATGGATCAAGCACTGGCTGTCAGGTAGACTGCAGAGGGTCGGAGTGAAGGGCCAATATTCAGACTGGCGGGGAGTCACGAGCGGTGTGCCACAGGGATCGGTGCTGGGGCCGCTACTCTTCAACATATTTATCAATGACCTGGAAACAGAGGCAAAATGCGAGGTTATAAAATTTGCGGACGATACCAAACTCTGCGGAAGAGTTAGGACCAGGGAGGAGTGTGAGGACCTACAAAGGGACCTGGACAAACTGGAAGACTGGGCAAACAAATGGCAAATGCGCTTTAACGTGGAGAAATGCAAGGTCATGCATATAGGAAATAAGAACCCGTTGTTCAACTACAAAATGGGGGGGGCACTGCTGGGAGACAGCGGACTTGAGAGAGACTTGGGTGTGCTAGTGGATGCATCAATGAAGCCATCCGCACAGTGTGCAGCAGCGGCGAAAAAAAGCCAACAGGATGCTGGGCATCATAAAGAAGGGTATCACAACCAGGACGCGGGAAGTCATCATGCCACTATATCGGGCGATGGTGCGCCCGCATCTGGAATACTGCGTTCAGTATTGGTCGCCGCACCTCAAGAAGGACATGGCGGTGCTTGAGAGAGTCCAAAGAAGAGCAACGAAGCTGGTAAGAGGGCTAGAAAACTGCCCATACGCCGAGAGGCTGGATAAGCTGGGTCTCTTCTCTCTGGAAAAGAGGAGGCTCAGGGGAGATATGATAGAGACCTTCAAGATCCTGAGAGGCATAGAGAGGGTGGATAGGGACAGGTTCTTCAGACTGAGAGGGACAACGGGTACGAGGGGGCACTCGGAGAAACTGAAGGGGGATAGGTTCAAGACAAATGCAAGGAAGTTTTTCTTTACCCAAAGGGTCGTGGACACATGGAATGCACTCCCGGAGGAAGTGATCAGGCAGAATACAGTACAGGGATTCAAACAGGGATTGGACAGATTCCTGAGGGACAAAGGGATCGTAGGGTACTGAAAGGGGTACAGGGACAAAGGGTCAAGAATTTGATGGGAAGATAGGACTTCGATGAGAAACCAAGGGGTGATTCAGACAGGTCATGACCTGTTGGGCCGCCGCGGGAGCGGAATGCTGGGCGTGATGGACCTGTGGTCTGACCCAGCAGAGGCACTACTTATGTTCTTATGTTCTTATTACCATTGTTAAAATTCTCTTCTTCTTCTTGCACTTATATTTTTGTGACCGCATCGAATTTGAAAGGCATTTTGTGGTATATAAATAAAGTTTTATGTTATGGTTTTTATATTATTCTGCACGATAGTTTGTCAATCAGCACATGTCCCCAAGTTTATGAAATTTTCTTTCAACTGGACTTTAAAGATCAGAATAGCGGAGTGACATGCATGTGTCGTAAAGCCTTGGGACTATCATCTATCATGAAGGGGAAGGTTTTTTTTTGTTACTAGAATGTAAACTGTGGCACTACTGATAAATAGGAACCAAGACATAGCAAGCCACTAGGCTTTTCTGTCTTAGGGCCTCTTTTACAGAGCCACATTAGCGATTCTTCTGTGACAAATGCACCGAAGCCCATTCAATTCCTTTTATTTTTTTATTTGGATTTATTAACCACCTTTCATGAAGATATTCACCCAAAGTGGTTTACAATACGTTGAATAGTAATCTGGTTCTCTTAAGTATTTTCCTTATCTGTCCTGGCAGGCTCACAATCTTATTATAGTATTTGTAGCAATGTAGGGATTAAGTGACTTGCCCAGCAGGTTTAAATTGAACTCACAACCTCAGGGTACTGACTCTTGAGGCAGTAGTTCTAACCACTAGACCACTCCTTCCCTATAGATTTTGGCACATTTGCCAAGGGAGAATCACTACCGCGGTTTTGTAAACGGGGCCCTTAAATTGTTGTCCTTTGCTGTGAAAGATGGTATATAAAGTTTTAAACAAACTATAATGGGTAAGTAACACAACTTAAAATAGAAAGGGAGGGGTGCCTTTAGAGGCAAAGTCAAAATCTCCTTTCTCCCTCTTTGACAATGTTGGATGGGCACATACTCTTCCTCTTTGTCCTTCTGAAGTAATGCTGGGGTAGCCCTAGACCACAGTGATTGAACAAATCGGGATGTGAGCTCCTTTTCCTCAAAACACTTTCAGCGGGCAACTGACTGGTTTCCAGATTCCTTCCTGGCACCCCATTCCCACTCACACCCTTTTACAATCTCTCAGGACTTTGTTGTAGCAGTAATAGACATCTTAAGTTTAAGGTAAGAGGTGTCCTCCAAAAGGTAGAGAATTCTTGCAGTGTTCTCTAAAACATTTTTCCTTTCTTCTGTCTTCTCCAGAAATCAATTAGAGACCTCAACAACTCCTTCCTTTGGTCTGTGAGCTTTTCTTGGGGCACATCATAGCTGGACACTCCCTGTGTCTTTCCTGTAGATCTTTTCCAGGGAAAAGAAATAGAAAACTGTTTCCCCTCTTTCTGAAGACTATCTCCATAACAGCTAGCTTCCAGAACATTCTCTGGGATCCTGTATTTACAATAGGAATGATCCATTTTAGCAGCCTCCCAAAAGGGTGCTATAGAAAATGGCTCAAACTTTTTACCTATGCTGTATTCATATTGTTGCCTAAAAGACTTTAAATTTGCCTTTCTTTCTGATGTGCCATTTGATAAATTACTTTGAACCAGGCAGGAAGCCTCCAACAGCTTTTCTACCAGGTTGTTGGGTTGGGTTGTTTTTTTTTTGGGGGGGTGGAGGTGATGCTTTAATATTATATTTTCCATCACTAGGGTCAGGCAGGATCCCTAGAGTCCTGTAGAATAGTGCTGTCCGATTCAGGGGAAAAATTTTGAATCTATTTGATTCAAATCGATTCTCCCTCCTATCTCCCTGTGTAGCACTTCCTGACCCCCCCCCCCCCTCAGTGATCAGCCCTCCCCCCGGTGAGGCCTGACATACCTCCAGGGCCTCCTAAAGCAGCAGCAGGGGATGGCTAGCAGACATAGGATCTTGTTTGCGGCCTGCCCCACCAGGGCTTCCCTCTGCCATGTCATTGATGATGCAGCAGAGGGAAGCTCTGACGGGGCAGGCCGTGAACAAGCCTGTTCAGAGCCTGCATCTGCTAGCCATCCACCGCCGCTGCTGCTGCTGCTTTAGGAGGCCTTGAACGTATGTCAGGCCTCAGGGGGGTGGGGTGGAGGGGAGAGAGCTGTTAACTGAATCAGCAAGTCCAATTTTTGGGGGGAAACAAATTGATTCACCAAAGTGAATCGGTGAATCTATTCGAATTGGCAAATCAGGCAGCACTACTGCACTACACCACCCTCTTCTGGCAGTACTAGGACATTTGCTCAGCTTAGAGCGAGCAATGGCCACTGCCACCTCACAAATTTATTGAGAGCATGTGAAGGGTTAGTTTATTATTATTATTATTATTATTATCATTTCTAGCCCGCTTTTATCCAAGGTGGGTTACAAAATATACATACATAATAAAACAAATAAACATACTTACACCACAATTAACAAAACAACTTACCCATAATAATCAAACCTCTTACCAAATGACATATTTCACAGTAAAGAGTGCATACCTTCCTATTCACTGTTTCAGTTATCATAATGCGTTAAGTACTATATGGTTACCATATGGCTCCAAAAAAAGAATGGATTGAGACATCCGGGTTTTACTTCCATTGAAAGCAGTGGAAGTAAAACCTGGATGTCTCAGTCCATCCTCCTTTTTCTGGAGCCATAACTGCATGTAGCATTCTAGATGGTCGTCTAAGTGAGAGGGGGGGGGGGGGGGGGAGATCACAGGACATATACAGGCTTCTTTTACTTCTCACTTCTTTAACTGTAAGCGTGGTTGAGGACCTGTTGCTGATGTCACCAGGAAGACTTCACTGGGCAATGTACTGTTTCTTTGTGGAATTGTGTTTTTGGCACATCAGGTAGCCATGTAGTTAATGTATTTTGAAGGTAAATGCACTTCCAATACACTTCCAAATAAACCTGACTAAACTTAACATGCCAATGTAAATTCGAAAGTTCTCTGTAATGTCGCTGTCTGTATTCAGTCTCTTCCCTTGTAAACTGCTTAGAACTGTTTATGGTATGGCGGTATATAAAAATAAAGTTATTATTATTAAATCAGCCCAGTTCTCAGTCTGCAAAGGCAGAACTCACAGATAGGAAGGGTGGGGCACCACCATACATAGTAGAGAGGTGGCCAAAATCAAATAGTGTTCTTCTGGTGAGTTCCACTAGGCAAAGGGAGCGCCCAAGTTCAGAGAGAATGAGGTGGGTTGCCCACTTCTTTGATGCTGCTTTCAATTTCTATCTCCAACCCACCTTCTAAACATCTATATCTGTCATCTCCCTCTTTCATCCTCATCCCACTTGAGCACTGTGTATAGATGCACCTTTTTGTCCAGTTTGTCTCTCGTAACTAGATTATTAAGCTCTTTTGAGCAGGGATTGTCTCTTCCATGTTTGGTACACAGCGCTCTTCCGGTGGGCTCACTATCTTTAATGTACCTGGAAATGGGGGAATTAGGTGACTTGCCCATGGGTTTGAACCCATAACCTCAGGGTGATGGGGCTGTAGATCTAACCACTACGCACTAACCACACTCCTTAAAACAACAACTACCGTATTTTCACGTAGATAACGCGCACCCGTGTAAAACGCGTACACGGGTATAGCGCGCGGGAAACCGAAATATATGTTAAAAAAAATTTGTATACCGCGCACACCCGTATACCGCGCATGCTGCCCGACTCTCCCGTCGCTGCCCGACTCTCCTTTCGCCCGCCCCGACTCTCCTCTGGAGACCCCGACTCTCCTTTCGCCCGCCCCGACTCTCCTCTCCCCCTTGAAGTCCTGTCCCCACACTGAAAGCCTGATGCCCCCCCGACGTCCAATTCACCCCCCCCCGCAGGACCGCTCGCACCCCCACCCCGAAGGACCACTCGCACGCACCCGCACCCCCACCCCGAAGGACCACTCGCACACACTCCCACCCGCACCCCCACCCTGAAGGACCGCTCGCATCCCCACAGCCTCCCGACCCCCCCCCCCATCATGTAGAAGCTCCTACCGGAGTCCTGCTGCTTCCTCTTGGCGGTCCCGGCCCTTCTGTGAGCCCTGCGCCTGCGCTGCTTCTTCCGGCGGTCCCGCCCTTTCTTTGACGTCAAGCTCTCTTGCCCCGTCGACTCCCCGACACGATCGGGGCAAGAGGGAGCTCAAGCCCTCGTGCCCCCCCCGACTCCCCGACACGATCGGGGCAAAAGGGAGCCCAAGCCCTCTTGCCCCGCCGACTCCCCAACTCCCCGACAATATCGGGCCAGGACGGAGCCCAAACCCTCCTGGCCACGGCGACCCCCTACCCCCACCCCGCACTACATTACGGGCAGGAGGGATCCCAGGCCCTCCTGCCCTCGATGCAAACCCCCCTCCCTCCAACGACCGCCCCCCCCAAGAACCTCCGACCGCCCCCCCCAGCCGACCCGCAACCCCCCTGGCCGACCCCCACGACACCCCCACCCCCCTTCCCCGTACCTTTGTGTAGTTGGCAGGACAGACGGGAGCCAAACCCGCCTGTCCGGCAGGCAGCCAACGACGGAATAAGGCCGGATTGGCCCATCCGTCCCAAAGCTCCGCCTACTGGTGGGGCCTAAGGCGCCTGGGCCAATCAGAATAGGCCCGGGAGCCTTAGGTCCCTCCTGGGGGCGGGGCCTGAGGCACATGGGCCCAACCCGACCAGACCAGGGAAGGGGCTTGACGGACAAACTCGGGTAATTTATTCCAGGCATAGGGGGCAGCTAGATGAAAGGAACCAAGTCTGGAATTGGCAGAGGAGGAGAAGGCTAACGTTAAGAGTGAGTCATCTGAGGAACGGAGTTCTCTGGGAGGTATATAAGGAGTAATATAGTAAATGTTTGAGTATTATAGATAACTAATGAGTACAGCAATGCTATATAAACTATGTGCAGTCAATTTCTGTCTACATAAAACAATTTTAAAAGTTTTATTGATATTTAAATTAAATTAAGGTTGTACATTTGGTTGTTAGTGTGCCTTTTGAAATTTTAGAGGGGAAGTTATCAAGATGCAGTGAAAGTCAGGCTTTTACGGCACGTTGACTAATGAAGAGAGTCAGCAACTTTGTGTAACAACATAACAAAAACTTACTTCTATAGCGCAATACCGTTAAGTTCTATGCAGTGTACAAAAGAGAATTGAATTACAGTTTAATGAAAATTTCAATTGCACAGGAATCTAGTGAACAAATAACGTTTTTAGGTTTCTCCTAAAATGTTGGTAGGTGCTAGAAGTTACAATTAAAGATTGCTAATCCCTGTCCCAAAATGCTGCCTGATAGGGCAACAGGTGGTGATTTTTTAAAAAAAATTTGCAGCCTTTGACAGATGGAAAAATAAAGAAAGCATGTGTATGTCTAAGACATTGCGAATCAACAGATGCGAACGAGTGCACAAGTTAATTGGAGGCCAGACAATGCCTTAAAGCACAGGGAGCCGAATTTAAAGTTTACACGGACCTCCACTGGCAACCAATGAAGTTCTCGTAGAAAAGGGGCAACGTGATCAAACTTACTCAGATTAAAAATTAATTGGACTGCCTCATCCTGGACGATACGATCTATCTATCTATCTTTAATCTATCTGTCTATCTATCTTATCTATACGTATTAGTTTTGCAGGTTACTGACTCCAGTACATGAATAATGTTGCCTGTGATCAACCTCGTAAGCATTCTAACATCCCAGAAGCATCGGGCTGTAAAGCCACAGCAAAGTGCTCCCGGGAACCTCTCAAAATTTCTGGCCAAGGAGTAGACATGCCATGAAGATTCAAAGTACATTTAGAAGAAATAGGGGGGGGGGAAATATTTTTTTTACTTGACACCTATTAGGTTTTGGAACTCATTACCAGAGGATTATGGTAAAAGCAGTAATGTAACTGTGCTTAAAAATGGTTTGGACAAATTCCCACAGAAAGTCAGTAAGGTGCTATTACAGTAGCCCTGGGGAAAAGCCTTTGCACCAACTGCTCCTAAAGGATCTGGAAGTAGCACCAAAATAGTGGACACATTTACTTTATTTTTTTCTCTTTATAGTGTAAGGCCAGTCCAATCTGCTTTTTTTTTATTTTTCAAATTATATTTTATTAAATTTCAATACAGAAAAAAGGAAATACCACACAGAAAAATACAAAAGTATACAACAGCAAGTAAACCCCACCAGACCCACCCATTCAGCCCACAACCTGCTTATTTTATCAGGCTATTCTGTCCTCGCTGCTTGCATTGCCCTACAATAACCGTAGGCAGATAACTAAGCAGAGCATTCCAGTTCAAAAATGAGTCGGTCTCGTTTCTTAACATCCATACTTTTATTAACAGAGCGGCTGAACAAGTAAGAACTTACTGTAAAAGACAAATTGCAATTAAAAGTAGTTTTACAAAGTTTGACTTCATACAGCTATGATGAGACTCTCCAGAAATTCAGTGTGAAAATGAGATGCGCTCCTGGGGTCTCTGCATAGACAGCTCATGTTCTTCCTGTCTACAATGGAGACTGGAGCAGGGAACAAGCAGCTTCTCCAGCATGACCAGCTAAGGAAGAGATCCCATCTTCTCCAACCCCATCCAGCTCTGGGTTTGAAAATGATAGCAATGACCCCTAATTGCACTCTCAAATATCAACCCCAAAGAAACTAGGTGCTGTGAGGACAGAATCTATCATAATAAAACCCTAAGTACGCATACGCACTTACAACTTCGTGATTCCTGCCTCCGTGATGTGTAGCTCCGTGGCAGTGTTCGATGCGTTCAGCTGGAGCCTGCGGTGGTTTGTGTGCGGCGGGCCCTTTTCCTTTTGGTTTAGTTTCAGTGGGCGGGGGCGGACTGAGGGGTGTGTTTGAAGCAGCGGTAGGCCAGACGGTAGGTAGCAGCAGCGGGGGCTAGTATGGGGGGGCAGGCTTCGGTTTTGGCGCTGGAGGGAGGCAGCCAGGCAGGCTGGCTTTAGTGTGGCAGATAGGGAGGGAGGTAGGCTAGCTAGCTTTGAGGAAGGGGTGGGACAAAGGCTGGAAGGCAGTGAGGGGGGCATAGGAAGGAGCACTGGGAGCACTAAGGACATGGGAAGGGGCAGTAAGGACATAGGAAGGAGGGACTGGGGCACTAAGGACATGGGAAGGGGCACTAAGGACATAGGAAGGAGGGACTGGAGCACTAAGGACATGGGAAGGGACACTCAGGACATAGGGATGAGGCACTGGGGGACATGGGAAGGGGCACTAAGAACATGGGAAGGAGGCACTGGGGGCACTAAGGACACGGGAAGGGACACTAAGGACATGGGAAGGAGGCACTGGGTGCACTAAGGACATGGGAAGGGGCACTAAGGACATGGGAAAGAGGCACTGGGGGCACTAAAGACATAGGAAGGAGGGAGGGAGGGAATAGAAAGGGAGAATTGTTGGGCCTGAGTGTAGAAAGCGGCCAAGGAGAGAGAGAGACAGAAAGACAGCGGAAAAGGAGAGAGAGAGAGAAAGAAATAAAGGGCTTAAACACTTGTATAAGTAATAAGATGAGTGCTCTACACTAACATTATATTCTACCCTTTGGGAACAGTGAAATATCTGCACATGAATAAAATTGTCCCTGAGCTGTTATGCAAAATAAATAAATTGTAGGAGATATGCTAGATTTGATTATGCTATAAACAGCTCCTTTCAAAGAATCTTTTGAGAGTCTGTAGTGTCTATGGTGGGATTAGGTTGTACATAAGAACATAAGAACATAAGAACTGCCATCTCCGGATCAGACCTTTGGTCCATCAAGTCCGGCGATCCGCGCACGCGGAGGCCCTGCCAGGTGTACCCTGGCGTAATTTATAGTCCATCATATCTTTATATGCCTCTCTTAAGGAGATATGCATCTAGTTTGCTCTTGAAGCCTAGGACGGTCGATTCCGCAATAATCTCCTCTGGGAGGGCATTCCAGGCGTCAACCACTCTCTGAGTGAAGCAGAACTTCCTGACATTAGTCCTGAACCTGTCCCCCCTTAGCTTCATTTCATGTCCTCTAGTCCGTGTCAAATTGGACAATGTAAATAATCTTCTCTGCTCTATTTTGTCGATTCCTTTCAGTATTTTGAAGGTCTCGATCATATCCCCACGCAGTCTCCTTTTCTCTAGGGAGAACAATCCTAGTGTTATAAGTCTATCCTCGTATTCCAGTTTCTCCATACCCTTCACCAGTTTTGTTGCTCGTCTCTGCACCCTCTCCAGCAGTTTTATATCCTTCTTTAGGTAGGGAGACCAATGTTGGACGCAGTATTCCAAGTGTGGTCTGACCATTGCCCTATAAAGCGGCATTATAACTTTCTCCGATCTACTCGAGATTCCTTTCTTTATCATGCCCAACATTCTATTTGCCTTCTTTGCCGCTGCCGCGCATTGTGCCGACGGCTTCAGGGTCCTATCTATCAGTACACCCAGGTCCTTTTCTTGTTCACTCTTCCCCAGAGTTGCACCTGACATTGTATACTCGTATTCCTTATTCTTATTGCCTAAATGCATTACCTTGCATTTCTCCACATTGAACTTCATCTGCCATTTCTCCGCCCATGTTTCTAACCGACACAATGAAATGAAATGGTTGATGAGTAACTGAAGTTAATGCCTTGGTGCGTTGGTTCAGGCTCTGCACTGTTAAGCATGAGACACCTGAGGTTAGTTTCTGTTTTTCTGATCCGTTCAGTTGAGGCTGAGAATACTGCTGAAGACATTGGCAGGAGAGCCCAGTACTGCTTTCATAGTCTGTCTTGTAAAGGCTGGTCTCAGAAGAGCATCAGAAGTGGCTCTGAAGAGAGTTCTTCCTGCCTTTTCAGAAGTTACTTGGAAAGATAACAGGAGCTGTCCAATCATAACTGAGTAGCGCCAATATTTCCACATATCTCAACTTGGATGCCCATCAGCAAGTGGGGAGGAGGGGGTGGGTGGGGGAAGAAATAATCTCTTCTGAACCAGAGGACAGGTAGGTGTATTCTATAACAAACACTGTCATAAATGTAATACAGTATTTAATGGTTAAAAAATATTTATCATTTCTGAAGCATATTCTGTCACGTTCTTTCCTTCCCTAGTCAGTCTCCCAGTACTCCCCTCCCTCCCAGTCCCTAGCCAGTCACAGCATACTCTCACCCTTTCACTCCAGTTCTAGTAAAAAGCATGAGCTAAATCCAAAGCTTTATTCCCCAGCCAGTCTCCAGTAGTTTCTCTTTCATCCTCCTCAGCCGTCCCCCAAGCACTCTTCCTCCCTGGCTCCAGCCAAACTCTTTCATCATGGGCACCCAGCATTTACTCTCTCTCCTAGTCCTCATCTAAAAACTTCACTGGAGGAGGGGGAGAGAGGTGAATAATTCCTGATCCTGAGTTTGGGGGGATATATTTTACAAAAATTACTGTCATGAATGTAACATACCAACCGATATTCAGCACTATTTAACTGGCCAGCAACAGCTCTTGGCTAATATTCAGCCGCTTAATATTAGCATATAGGGCCGGATTCTGTAACCAACGCTAATATTGGTGGCCACCTTAAAAGCAGCCGTCGATCGCATGTCAGTCACGCATCAGCACTGGTTTCAGAATCGTACCTACAGAAAAGATAGGCACCAGAAATGTAGGCCTACATTTCTGGTATGAATCGTGCCTATGTAGGTGCTTTAGGCCAGTGATTCCCAACCCTGTCCTGTTCATTAGGGCTAGCCTGAAAACCCAATTGGCCTGGTGTTCCTCCAGGACAGGGTTGGGAACCACTGCTTTAGGCCACCTAACGCCATGCCTACTTTGGCGTTTGGTGGTCTAAAGCGCCTATGTAAGTGTGATTCCGGCACCTGTTATTTAGGCACCAGTAGGCACTTCAACCTCACCATTTTTTGCTGTTTTTAACTATGTTCTTCAATTAACTTAGGCACTAGTTTCAGATTTCCCCCCCCCCTTTAGTGGCTAGCAGAAAGCTGGCGATCCATGAAATTTAAAGCACTAGTTGGCTAGATTTAGCAACCAAATTGGACCACATAAATAGTTGGTGTATCTTTGGCTGCTATAAAGTTAGCCTTCCAGCGCTGAATTTTGACTTAGCCAACTAAGTTTATAATGGTCAAAAATAAATAGGATATTCAGTGTTGGTCACCATAAATGGCCCCACACTGAATTCCTGGACTCAGCACTGACCATGGGAGTCAGGTCGGCTAATCCCTGTGGTCTGAATATCGACCCCCATAGTATTTTAATGTTTAAGTAACATAATATTACCTTGAAACATAGAAACATGACGGCAGTTAAAGGCCAGATGGCCCATCTAGACTACCCATTATCTCTCTCTCTATCTGAGAGATCCCACGTGCCTATCCCAGGCCCTCTTGAATTCAGACACAGTCTCTCTTTCTACCACTTCTTCTGGGAGACTGTTCCACGAATCTACCACTCATTCCATAAAAAAGTATTTCCTCAGATTACTCTGGAGCCTATCATCTCTTAACTTCATCCTAGAGCATGACACGGTGGCTGTTACCCACGGCTAGTTGCGGGTGACCCGCTAAAACGGTGGGGGTGGGGGGAAAGTGCTCACTGCAGGTATGGGGACAAGGCCATCCACCGCCCCATGGAGCATTGAATGGCCTTGTCCCTGCAGTTAAGGGAGGGAACACGCGCGGTCATCGATCGTGCGTGGCCCCCTCCCTCCCTCTTTTCTACCTACCTGCTGGCCAAATCTATCTATCTCCCTCCCCCCTTACCTTTGCGGCACGTTTTAAGTTTACAGAACAACTTGCTCAAGCTGCCTGAATCTGCCTGCAATCGCATGCGTTTGTGGGCAGAAGCTTCTCCTCTGACGCACGCAACTGCAGTCAGACTCCAGCGGCTTGAACAAGTTGCTCTGTAAACTTAAAAAACGGGGGGAGGGCAGGAGATGCTCAGATCGCGTGAAGGGTGCTGAAGGGCAGTGAGCTGGCAAGAGGGAATGGTGGTGGTGGAAAGGATCAGAGGCTGAAGGGGGTGGAGAGAAACAGACGCTGAAAGGAAATGGGGAACAGAGAGTGGGGAGAAGATGCTGAAGGGAAATGCGGAAGATGGAGAGTGGGGAGAAGACGCTGAAGGGAATGGGGAAGAGGGAGTGTGGAGAAGATGCTGGAAGGAAAGAAGACAGAGATGCCAGACTATGGGAGGAGCAGCAGGAAGAAGATGGGTGCTAGACTAATGGGTGGGGGGTGAAGGGAGAGGCACAGTAACAGAGCAAATGGAGGATGCAGAGAAAAGACAGACAGTGGATGGAAGGAATTGAATGAGAAGATGAGGAAAGCAGAAACCAGAGAACAAAGGTAGAAAAAGAATTTTATTTCTATTTCTTTTCTTTTCTTTTTTTTGCTTTAGGATAAAGTAGTATATTAGTTGTGTTGATAAAAATTTACAAACAAAGCCCTGCCAGCTGAACATCTCTTTCTCTAGTTCAGCAGCCAGAACTTTGATTTATAAGGAAGGAATAAGCTAAATATTGCAGTGCTGAGGCTTGTATGGATGCTGCAGGGATAGTAGTCACAGGGACAGGGTGGGGTCAGTGGTCGCAGAGACAGGGCAGTGACAGAGATGGTGGTTGCGGGGACAGGGACAAATGTTTTCCCCGTGTCATTCTCTACTTCATCCTGTGCCCTCTCATTGCAGAGTTTCCTTTCAAATTAAAGAGATTCGACTCATGTGCACTTACATTACGAAGGTATTTAAACATCTTTATCATATCTCCCCTCTCCCGCCTTTCCTCCAAAGTATACAGATTGAGATCTTTAAGTCTGTCCCCATACGCCTTATCACAAAGACCACATACCATTTTAGTAGCCTTCCTCCATCCTTTTCATATCTTTTTGAAGGTGTGGCCTCCAGAATTGTACACAATATTCTAAATGAGGTCTCACCAGAGTATTATACAGAGGCATCAATACCTCCTTTTCCCTACTGGCCATACCTATCCCTATGCAACCTAGCATCCTTCTAGCTTTTGCTGTCACCTTTTCAACCTGTTTGGCCTCCTTAAGATCATAACATACATCCATATCTGTTTCCTCAGCCTCTTTTTCCCTCACAACCCATGTTTTCCTGCTCTCAGTGCCTGTGACTATTCTTTCCTTCCTTCCTCATTCCTTTTCCAGTGCTTCTCTCAGTGCTTCTCCCCTCTCTATGGTAGACCAAAGACTAGGGGACACTCATTACAGAGTAATACTTTTAAAACCAAAAGGAGGAAATATTTTTCCACTTAGAGAATAGTTAAGTTCTGGAACATGTTGCCAGAAAATGTGGTAAGAGTAGTTAATTTAGCTAATTTTAAAAAAGTTTGAACAATTTCCTAGAGGAAAAATCCACAGTCTGCTGTTGAGACAGACATGGGGGAAGCCACTGCTTTTGCCCTGGATCAATGGCATGGAATGCTGCTACAATTTGGGGTTTTGCCAGGTACTTGTGACTTGTATTAGTCTCTGTGAAGATAGGATAATGGGCTGGATGGACCATTGGTCTGACCCAGTATGGCTGTTCTTATGTTCTTATTACTACTACTAATTATTGCTATAGTCAGTGCTAACAGAAAACCATGTCCTTTTCACACACACCACCTGCTCCCTTTCTCTCTCTCTTTCCCCCCCACCCCACTCCCCCTAGTGGCCTGACATCTTTCTCCTCTCCTTCCCACTGGCTAGCATCTCTCTCTCTCTTCCTTCCCTCCTCCTCTTTTGTGGCCTCATATCTCCCTGTCCTTCTCTTCCCCCCTCTTGGCTACCTTTCTCTACTGCTTCCCTTCAATGATCTGGCATCTCTCTATTCTTCCCTCTCCCTCCAGTAGTCCAACATTTCTATTGTTCTCTTTCTCCTTTCTTTTGGTCTAGTATCTCCTCTTCCTCCTCCCTACCACAGTCTGACATCTCTGTCCTCCCCTTCTCTTTTCCTCTCCCGGAAGACTAGCATTTCCTTCTTGGTTTTCTTCTCCATCCCAGCAGTCTGGCATATATCTAACAATCCCCCAGCAACCCCACTGCATTCCTCCCCTCCACGGGTTCCGATAAAGAAGCTACTCTTGCATTCTTCAGGCTGCCAGCAGTGTGACGTAAGCATGCTGTCTTTGGCGGCCTGGAATTTTCCCTGTGCTACTGCTTCACTCCTAAGTTGGGACAGGAAGTAGTAGCAAAGGGAAAGCTTCCAGGCAGCAGAAGGCAACATGTTTACTTCAGTAATGCTGCCGGTGGCTAGAGTGAAAGAGCAGCTGCAGCAATGGATCCCACCATCCCCAGACTAGTGCTGCCTGATTCAGGAAAAAAATTTTGATTCGATTCGATTCAGCCTACTGAATTGGTTTATCGATTCGATTCGATTTTCCTGCCTTCTCCTAACCACACTAGCGTTGTGGTGTAAACAAAATAAACAAACAAAAAACACTTTTCCTAATCCTAGCCCACGTTTGCGGTCTAACACCAGCTCTGGCAGGATACACATTTCAAATCTGACATATTGTAATCACAAAATGGAAAATAAAATTAGTTTTTCTACCTTTTGTTGTCTGGTCATTATTCAAATCTTGTTGGTCCCAGGCTCTGGATGTCTTCTGATAACTTGCTTGCCAGGGTCTCCTTCTTTCTTCTTTCTGCATGCTAACCATCCGTCTGCCATCTCTGTCCTCCCCTTCCGTTTCCCTTCCCTCCCCCGGAGGTCTGGCATCTTTCCTTTTTTTTGTCTCCCTCCACAGATCCACCTTTTCTTAAACTGCCCTTTCATCCAGCATCTCTCCCTCCTTCCCCACAACCCCAGGGTCCACCATCTCTCCTTTTCTTTCCCAACTACCCTCCTATCCAGTATCTCTATCTCCCCCCCTACAACATCCCTTGTGTCAAACTTCTCTCCCTTTCTGTTCCTTCCCTCCCTAAATCCCATCCCAGGACAAGCAGGCAGATATTCTCACTAATGAGTGACGTGATCCAACGGAGCCCCGATGCGGACGCTTCTTTGAAGAAAAACTCGAAGTTTCGAGTCGCCTGCACTGCGCATGCGCGAGTGCCTTCCCACCCAGACCAGGGCGCGTCTCCTCAGTTCTTACTTTTCCGCGGAGCCAAGAAGTTCGTCTTCAACCCTCTGCGCGAAGTTTTCTTCACTTGTGCCTTCTAAGTCCGCGGTTTTGGTTTTATTTTATCCTAATCGCTGACTTTCGTGTTTTATTGTTTAAAAAAAAATAAAAATTTCATCGTTCCGTTCGACCGGGCAGGCCACGTGGCTGCAGCCCCGCGGCTTTGATCTTGCGGCGGAGCTTTTTCGGCCTATGTCCCGGCCTATCACCTGTTTTAAAAAGTGTGACAAGTGCCAGCGCGCGATTTCGCTAATGGACCCTCATCGACGCTGTGTTCAGTGTCTCGGGCCTGAACATCTCCCGAAATCGTGCCGGCCTTGCTCCACACTCACCACAAGTGGTTTCAAGTGCCGTTGCATCTTGTGGGAATCGCTGTTCATGGAGTCCTCGACGGAGCCATCGACCTCGAAGGGACCTTCGTCTTCAACATCATCCGCAACTCCACAGCCTATCACCTCTGCGGCGCCGAGTCTCATCAAGCCTGCCTCGTTGGATCATGTCACTCAGTGAGAATAGCTGCCTGCTGTCCCTGGATAACAACTGTTACGGTAAGTAACATTGCTTTGTCCATCATCTCTCTCCCTCTCCTCTGTTTTTAGACCCATTATTTCTTCCCCCTCCCCCAAGTCCGGCATATGCACGTCTCTTTGAACCCCCTTCCCTCCCTCCGTGTACTTCTACACCAGGCCCCCCCTCCCCTGAAGGTCTGTACCCCTATTTCTGAAGGCTTGTCCCCCCCCCCCTTTAAAGGCCTGCCTGTTCCCCCTAAAGGTCTATACCACCATCCCTGACCTGTCCCCTCTTTGAAGGCCTGTACCCCCTTTAAATGTCTGCACCCCCCTTAAAGGCCTGTTCACCCCTTAAAGGCCTGTCTTACCCCCTGAAGGACTGCCCCCCCCCCCCGAAGGCCTGCCTGTCCCCCTGAAGGCCTATGCCACCATCCCTGGCCTATCCCCCCTTTGAAGGCCTGTCCCCCCCCACTTAAAGGCCTGAACCCCCCCAAGGCCTGTCCCACCCCTGAAGGTCTGCCCCCCAAAAGTCTGCCCCCCCAAAGGACTGCCTCCCCAAAAGACTGCCCCCCCTGAAGGACTGCCCTCACGGGAAGGCCTCCGTGTTGCTCCTGACCTCCCCGAACCGTTTATCTTATTGCTGGAGCCTGCAGCTGAAGATCGCGGTTACAGCGTCTTTGTGCTCTGAGCTGTTTCCTCCACAGCGATCCTGCCTTTGACGTCAGAGGAGGGTGGGATCGCAGCAGAGGAAACAGCTCAGAGCACAAAGACGCTGCAACTGCGATCTTCGGCTGCAGGCTCCAGCAATAAGGTAAACGGTTCGGGTAGGCCAGGAGCAACACAGAGGCCTTCCCTGGGGGGGGGGTGGTGAGCACAGTCTTTGGGGGGGGGAGTCCTTCGAGGGGGACAATCTTTTGTGGGGGGCAGTCCTTCAGGGAGGCCAGGAGGGAAGCCGGACTGCAGCACTTCCCGACTGACCCTCCCTCCTCGCCCTCGCCAGCCAGCCAGCAAGAGCAGCGCTGCCGCTTCTGCTTTAGGGAGCGAGGGGAGAGGGTCCGAATCGGGAAGCCGTTTTTTTAAAAAAATGTAAATTGATTCAAATCGATTCACCCGAAGTGAATTGGTGAACCGATTCGAATCGGGCAGCACTACCCCAGACCCACCATCTCTCATTTTCTCAACTATTCTTTCATCCAACATCAAGTTTCAAGTTTATTAAAATTTGATATACCACCTTATCATTTATTTCAAGATGATTATACATTTTAAAATAGGGCAAAAACAGATAATACAATTTAACATAACTTTAACAAAATAAACATACACAATTAGACAAAACATTAACATACACGACTGGACAAACTGGTACGAGTGGAAAAAAGGGGAGAACTACAATAATTAAAGAAAAGTAAGATATAAAGGTATAAACAAAAGGATGGGGTTAAAAATAAGTAAGTCCAATACAAGCAGACTCATAAAAGATTAAAAAAAAATTAAATCCTTAAAAGGACATTTACACTTGAAAGGCATCTTTGAAAGGAAAAGTCTTCATGCTTCCCCACCACCCCAGGGTTCACCATCTCTCCCTATCTCTTCCCAACTACCCTCCTATCCAGTTACTCTATACCCCCTCCCTCTACACCACCCCTTTTCTTTTCCCTCCCTCCATCCCATTGTCCACATCTCTCTCCCTCTCTGTTTCCAGGCTCATTATTTCTTCCCCCCCTCCTTGAATTTGAAGGACCTTTAGGGCAAACAGGGCAATTGCCTTAGGAGGCCCCCCTCTCGAAGGCTGTCATGCTTCCCCCCTTGTTTCCTCCCTCATCCAGCGTCCCCCTGGCCTTCCCGGTCTAATTTTAGATGTCATTACCATCTGAAGAGAATCGTTGGAGCGTTTCTCAGAGGCAGCCCACGACCTCTCCACTGCACTTTTCCTCTGCCGCGGTCCATCCCATGCTGAAACAGGCTTCCTCTTACTTCCTCCTGCTCTCTGCCGTTCTCGCAGCATGCTGCAGTGTAGTGTAGCCAAATGGCAAAAAAAAATCTCCAGCCCAACTCATGGCAAAAAGTAGCCCAACTTGTGTCAGAGTAGCCCAAACAATTGCCACTGGAAATGCCTCTAATTTATCAAACAAATATGTCATACAAATACAAATTGTTTATTTATACACTGCACATATCCCAAGCAGTCCTTAATGGTGTACAAAAGATCAAAACTCAAATACAAAACATTCAGGAAAAACACAATAAAAACAAGCACTTAATGTAAAAGTCCTTCCCAAAATTAAAAGCTTTTCAAACTTATGGACATAACGGACGCTCAGTCTCAGAAGCCGCCTAAGTGGTTTTAGTGAATCGCACAGGGGCATCATATATAGAATCGTGTGTCCTCACAGACAGACGTCTAAGCCTACCTAACCACCACAATTCTCTCACCGGCATCCATGTTAGAGAATTGGGTTGCCGCTCAACTGATCGCAGCAAGGGAATTTCCCTGCCGCGATCAGTTTAACGGCCACAGCAAGTAACCCGCCCCCCTCCCCCACGCGAAGATGACTAGTAGAAGGGAAGCCCAATCCCTCCTGCCGGAACCCCCAAAGTCCTCCCACCCCAGAATGTCCACAGTAGGAGTGTCCTATTCCTCCTGACACCACTTCTCCCCCCCACCCGAGACATCCCCCAGGAGGAGGGATGCTCAGTCTGTCCTGCTGGAAACCCCCTAGAAATCCCCTGGCAGGTGGCACTTCTATGGCAGTACAGTAAGGATTTTTATGGGGGGGGTGAGGTTTGGTGGGCTCACATTTTCCACCATTAATGTTGTGGTTAGAGTTACTTATGGGCCTGGGTCTGCCTCACTAGTCCACCCCAAGACTTCTTAAACCACCTCTGTGTAGCTATACTAGGCTTTCCTATTCCAGATGCTGATGTTCCAGAGGTACGTTTTTATTCTGAACTTTGTGGGGGTACGACAGGGTCATGGAGGGAAGTGTGTGTGTGGGTCTTTACTTTGTCCTTCCAGAGGTCATCTGGTCACTTTGGATACCTTTTGGGCACTACATCATCTAATTCACAATAAATAAGTTTCGTCTAACATTCGATTATCCCTGCAGGACAACTTAAGTCTAGGTTGGCCCACATCCTGCCCTAACCACTCCTCCAAAAACGCCCCTTTCAGTTCAGTGCGCACAGCAGGATTCAGCGGCCTAAAATGTCCCTGGATACGTCTAAAAAGTAATTTCAGTTATCGGCAGATGGACGACCTATCTTTTAGGATGACCAACTGCCGACTTGGTCGGATTCTTAGGCGTATTTAAGTTTCGATTATGAGCCCTGTAGTGCAGAGTTATTTTGTGGACTAAAATTAAAAACCCCCATTTCCGCCCCATTTCTGTGAGCTCGGTCACCTCAGTAACTATAGAAAAATAGACAAATATAGTGCAAAATATAGACAGCAGATATAAATTCTCAAAACTGACATGTTTTGATCACTAAATTGAAAATAAAATCATTTTTCCTACCTTTGCTGTCTGGTGATTTCATGATTCTCTGGTTGCGTTTCCTTCTGTCTTTGTGTCCTTTCTTTCATTTCTTTCTTTCTGCACTCAGGCCTAAGAATTGTCCCTTTCTATTCCCTCCCTCTTTCCTTCCTATGTCCTTAGTGCCCCCGGTGCCTCCTTACCATGTCTTTAGTGCCCCCAGTGCCTCCTTCCCATGTCCTTAGTGCCCCTTCCTGTCTTTAGTGCCCCCAGTGCTTCCTTCCCATGTCTTTAGTGCCCCCAGTGCTTCCTTCCTATGCCTTCCACATTTTGTCCCACCCCCACCCCCGAAGCCAGCCTGCCTGCCTGTTTACCTCTATCCCTCCCTCCCTGGCCAAAGCCAGCTTACTTGCCTGCCTACCTCCTTCCCTCCCTGCCGTGCAAAAAAAAAAAAAAAAAGCCTCCCTCCTTCCTTTCCCCTGCTCTTTCCGACGTCAATTCCTTCCCATGTCTTTAGTGCCCCCAGTGCCTCCTTCCCAAGTCCTTAGTGCCCCTTCCTATGTCTTTAGTGCCCCCAGTGCCTCCTTCCCATGTTCTTAGTTCCCCCAGTGCCTCATTCCCATGCCCTTAGTGCCCCCAGTGCTTCCTTCCCATGTCTTTAGTGCCCCCAGTGCCTCCTTCCCATGTCCTTAGTGCCCCTTCCTGTCTTTAGTGTCCCCAGTGCCTCCTTCCCATGTCCTTAGTGCCCCTTCCTGTCTTTAGTGCCCCCAGTGCTTCCTTCCCATGCCCCCAGTGCCTCCTTCCCATGTCCTTAATGCCCCTTCCTGTCTTTAGTGCCCCAGTGCCTCCGTCCCATGTCCTTATTGCCCTTTCCTGTCTTTAGTGCCCCCAGTGCCTCTTTCCCATGTCCTTAGTGGCCCTTCCTGTCTTTAGTGCCCCCAGTGCCTCCTTCCTATCTCTTTAGTGCCCCCAGTGCCTCCTTCCTATGCCTTCCACATTTTGTCCCACCCCTACCCCCGAAGCCAGCCTGCCTGCCTGTTTACCTCTATCCCTCCCTCCCTGGCCAAAGCCTGCTTACTTGCCTGCCTACCTCCTTCCCTCCCTGCCGTGCAAAAAAAAAAAAAGCCTCCTTCCTTCCCTTCCCCTGCTCTTACCGCCTTGCTGCTGCTGCTAAAGCCAACAGGAAGTCTTCTTTCCGACGTCAATTCTGATGTCGGAGAGGACGTTCTGGGCAGCCAGGAAGCGATTGTCAGAATTGACATCGGAAAGAAGACTTCCTGTCGGCTTTAGCAGCAGCAGCAGGGCGGTAAGAGCAGGGGACCGGGGGAAAGGAAGGAGGGAGGCTTGCTTTTTTTTTGCGCGACAGGTAGGGACAGGAAATGATCGCCTGTCCCGTTGTCCCCGAGCACAGCTTTAAAGATTGAATATGGCAGCTTTCAGGTTTTAAGGCTAACTTATCTAAGACAGAGATGATTAATTTATCCGCATCTGCGTAAAGGGTCCAGGAATTACAAAGGACAGTTCCCTTAGATGGGTAAAAGGGCCTATCCGTTATTTAGGAATAAATTTAGGTGCAGATTGGAAATTTTTATTTCAATAGAACTATATCCCCTTAGTATTCTGTTCAGTTTGTAAAGGTCTAATCTTGTTCACTGGTAAACCTAGATATAATGAATTACAGTTTTCTGAATAAGGAGTTATCAAAAACTGTATAACAGTTCTAAAGATTGCTTGAGATAGTAAGATATGCGTTTAAAGCAGTAGTTAAATATTGGTTATTTAACCAACCTAGCCAGCAATTAACCATGCCCCTTAACTATATCCATGGCATCCTAAACTGTATCCATGGCATCCTAATTGTTTGTCTTGTATGTTTAGATTATAAGCTCATTCGAGCAGCGACTGTCTTCTTTGTGACTCTGTACAGTGCTGCGTACATCTGGTGGCGCTATAGAAATAATAATTATTATTAGTGGTGATAATATTGCTGGTAAAATCCAACAGGTAGCTGTAGTGGCCATAAATGTAATGATTCAAAAAAGACAAGTCATTTTCAAAGTACTGCACATGTAAATGAGGTTTGCAGAGGGTCACCAAATTTACCTGAGATCAGTCACTGGATATAGCGATTGGCACATGTGCAGAATAGTCCACGGAAAGAGGCATGGGTGGATAGGAGGTGCGGAGAACTACCAGCAACGCTATGTCACTGTGTCAATATAGGCATGCCAGCACTGTTGGATGGAGGTGAAGGGAGGGTAGGTGTAATTGTCAGCTGTCAACAAGCGCGTATAAGACACACCTTTAATACATGCCTCTATTACAAGCGCTTGAGACACTTTGCCCCATGGGCAAGGGAGGTGAACAATCCTGAAACTATCAATGCTTAGACCACTATTGGGGGGGGCATTTTCCAAATATTAAGGTGTCCAAAAAACAGCATAAATAGGCACTTGGACATTTTTCTTGCCAAAATGTCCTAAGTGCCGATTTTTGAAACCATCTTTCTGGATGTCTTGTGAGGTGTCCTAGCCACTGTGTGACCAGAACTAAAGGGGGCGTATTGGAGGCATGTTCTGGGTGGGCTTTGAGAGGGCTTCATCGTGTCCCGATAAGTTTGCGAGCCTTCTCCGACCTGATTCACTAACCTTCTGCCCAATCTGATCCGCACCCGCAAATGAAGGGAAATGGCATGCAAAGTAGGAAAGCAGCGATTCACTAAACTGAAACAGGAACACCGATTGGGCTGGCCGATCCAAAAAGAAGTGACTGCTGAGGACCAGTCGCTCACATCCTTGCCGACTGTCCTGCTCTCTGCCGCCCTGAAATCCCAGTATCAAAAAAATTAAACCAACAAAATAAAACATTTTAAACACATCTCCTCCTCTCTGCCAACTCTACTGCTCTCTGCCCCCCTTCCCTGCAGTGCAAGCCCTTGGTTTTTACCCTCGAGTTAAAAGCGTGTTCTGTTCCTGGGTGCAGCATGTTCTGTTCCATATGGAGTGACCTCTTTTCTTAAAGCCAGGGATTAATGCTCTCTCCCTCCCCCGTCACCCCTTCAGCTCTGTGTCCGTGCAGCTCCTGAATTGAATTAGGTCTCGGAGCCATAAGGTTGGTATGTTTTGAGAAAGGTGCTTGAGCTGGAGACTCTTGCTCCCCTTTCCCGAGCTGGCAGCTTTGAACTTTTCCATCAGCGCCTTAAAATTCAGTTTCTCCATCCTCTTTCACTGCCTTTTACGGGCAGAAGCGTGTTCTGTTCCATTAAGCCCCCCCCCCCCCCCCCGCCTCCCTTTCATCCTTCCTTGTTTTGACCTCGCTTGTGCGGGGAGCAAGTGCATGCACAGAACATCTACAGGCAAAGAAGATGGTCTGTGCATGCATCAGGATAGCTCTGCAGGATCGCTCTGGGGCATGCCTCTTATCGCATTAATTTACATGAGGAGGCATAGTGAATCAGTCGCCTGGGAAGACTCAGGATCGGATAGGTGAGTCTAGGCCTTAGATCAGACATGTCAAACTCTGGCCCGAGGTGTGCTGAAATTTGGCCCGCCAGACAATTTCAAATTTCCCCTCAAGCTGGCCCGCTGGTACAAGCGCCACATCATCTGTAGGTTCACGCGGCCTGCAGAGGATCGCTGGTCGGCTGTAGCGATCCTAGCAGGCCGCCGTAGCCTCAGCTGCACATTCCCTCTGGAGTGAAATACAGGTATTGCTAAGGTGACCTTAGGTCACATTTTGAACGGGACCATCCCTTTTTCAGATCCCCTGTCCCGTTGTCCCCATTCACAGCTTCAGAACGCCGAAATGTTCTGTTTTCAGAGAGGGCGTCCCGAAGCTGTGAATGGGGACAAATCACAGCCTGGATTCGGCAGCGGCAGCATCATCGCTCGGGCCCAGCTGACCCTCCTATCTCTCCCTCCCATGCGAACCCTGCCGAAACTCCCAGCGAGATGACCGAGCAACAAACCTCCCTCCAACAGCGTTGGCAGCCGCAGCACGCTAAGCAGAGTGCTTCACAGCTTTCTCCTGCTGGTGAGTCCCTCTGCTGCATCACTGATGACATCATCAGTGATGTGGCAGAGGGACTCACCAGCAGGAGAAAGCCACAAAGCAGCCTGTTTAGCGTGGAGGAATGGAGTCCTCTGTCTCGTCCTGTGGTGTCAGGAACAGCAGGAGTAGGGGAGGAGCAGCCGACGCCAAATATGGTTCAGGACGCCCTCTTGCCTGTCTGGCAGGGGATCTGGCTCTGAGAGGAGGCAGGAGGAGTGTGCTTTGCCAGCAATGCAGCTGGATGGAAGAAAGGAGCAGATAAAAGCAGTTTTGAATATTTCTTCTGCAAACGCAAGTACTATTTCTTTACCAGAGGGTGCTAGAACTGAGTTTTTGCCCCTATGGAAACCTGAAGTCTTTAATATGGAGTCAATGAGGGAGGCTATTTCTAGACTTCAAATCTCTCTGAGAAACCAGATACAGCAACTTTCCCAACGTTGCACTGTAGTACTTTCAGAAAGTTTGGATTTGAAGAATAAATTTCCAGCCTTGGAAAACAAATCAGATGATTATGATATCAGAATAAAATCTTGGGTTAAAGATAGTGCAAATCTTCACTTCAACCAAGAAATGGTGGAAAACTCCATTAGGAGATGCAATTTGCAGATTATTAATTTTCCAAAATTGTTTTCCACACCTGCAATAGTTATGTTTAAGCATTATCTAAATGAAGTTCTGAAAGTACCTGAGTCCTCTTACGGTAATATATTTTAGAGAGAGGTGGGTATTTTTCGCTCCATAAGACGCACCTGACCATAATATGCAACCTAGATTTAGAGGAGGAAAACAAGAAAAAAAACATTCTGAACCAAATTCTCCCTGCAAGGCTCGGCACCCAACCCCCACTCCTTGCCAAGCTCTGTCCCCTGTCCCCCTCTGGTGGTCTAGTGGTAGGCCGGGACAGGGGACAGGACAGGCTAGCCTAGTGGCTGGCAGGCAGGTAAGGACAGGCAGGCAGGCCTTCCCCCTCCTAGCCAGCCCCCGCAGGCAGGCAGGCCTACCCCCCTCCCAGGTAGCCCCCCAGGCAGGCAGGCAGGCCTACCCCCTCCCAGGTAGCTCCCCCAGGCAGGCCTACCCCCTCCCATGAAGCCCCCCCAGGCAGGCAGGCCAGCCTAACCCCCTCCCAGATAGCCCCCCCAGGCAGGCAGGCTTCCCCTCTCCCAGGCCTACCCCCTCCTAGGTAGCCCCCCCGGTCAGGCAGGCAGACCCGACCTCATCCTCCTTATTTTTAATTAGGTAGGGCAGTTCCCGGCCTCCCTCCCCCCTCCCCCACCATTACCGTTTTTAAATTACGAGGCTCTCCCTCACTGGACGCAACTACCTGGAACACTGACATCTGACGTGGCTTCCTTGGAGTCTTCTTCCCTAGTGGCAGAGCGGTGCACAAGGCTTACGGCTTGGTCCTGCGCCGCTTCCTGCAAGAACTCTCATGGGAAGTGGCAAAAGACCAGGCTGGCAGCCTTGTGCGCCACTCTGCCGCAAGGGAAGATGACTCAGAGGCAGCCGCGTCAGCTGTCAGTGCTGCAGACAGCCGCGTCCAGTGAGGGAGGGCCTTGGAATTTACAAAAAGGTAACTAGAGGGGTTTGAATATTCGCCCATAAGACGCACCCTTATTTTGACCCCCTTTTTGGGGGTGGAAAAAGTGTGTCTTATGGAGCAAAAAATATGATATTTACTTAGTAGAGTTAAGTCTCTCAAAATCCCAACCAGCAGAATTTTTATGCTGATAGTTTGGATTTGTCTAATTTCGGGGAGAGGTTGGAAACTGAGACCCAAGTTTTGGCTACTTTATTGGCACAGTTTGCAATTGATTCTGATAGGGAATGGATGTTAAATTTGTTCTTTAAATATAAGGATGGATGTTCCCTTTTTGTCATATATTATAAGAATGTATCCAGATGTTTCGCGTCTGACCCAGAAGAGAAGAAAACAGTTTCTTATTCTGAGACAGGCGATACAGTTAGGGGTGACCTTTGTTCTGAGATATGTTTTATATGAGCTACAGCAGTTATCTAAATTTATTTCATCCCAGGATATTTTGCTTCTTTTAAATCCGTTCAGAGAGGAATTGTTCAATGGCAGTCGAGCCTCCCTCTGATTTTCCTTGTTATTTAATTTGAGGGTTAATTTCAGTGAATTTCAGCTCCGTCTCCGTTAGATTGTGGACTAACTATACTGTATAAAGTAAACTTTACATTATGATTTAAGGAGATATTTTGTTTTACATGTTATTTTTTTTGTGTTTTGACTGAGATTGTCAAAAATTATAAAATCAATAAATAAAGAATTTTTTTTAAAAAAGAACTCCTATGAGCGTCTTAGCTGTTTATTGCTGCGGCCGGTGCAAAAAATGCACTACAGTTTTGTAAAGGGTGGGATAAATCTTTTTTTAAAAACAGTAATATAAGTGTTATAATTTAAAAATGACTAAGTGAATCCTACTGATCAGTTTTTACATACTAATTTACTGTAATTTAACTAGTTAAAATATTAAATTTCACTCAAAATAATAACTTTTATATCTTTTCTCTTATTATCAACTTGCAAGTTTTATGATTTTCTTTGTCTGTGTCAGAGCACAGATAAAAATTCTGGTGGCTAAAAAAAAAAGTCCTTTTTGCAGTCTCAAACCTTTTTTCTTCAATGTACTCTCTTCCAACTTTCTTGGTATCTTCTTAGTTCATCTGTCTTTAATTCTTTTTACTTTTCTCCCTAAACCTGACTTAATCCAAATTAAAAGGGAAAAAAACTCTCTACCCTGAGTGAGAAAAATGTACTGATATGCCTGCCTAAATCAGCAAGCCTGGACTGAAGTTTGTTTAGTTCAAAAACAAAATTAACACAATTCACGAATAAATGCTCTCACTAGCTGTTTTTGTAAATTGATCCCTGCACTACCTAAAGGAGAGAGTTTCTTCAGTGCTGCCTGGAACCCACACAGCAAACACCCATTCTACACATTTAATTTGTCTTTAAAGAGTCCTAATTCTAACATCAAAATCATGAAATAGGAAAAATATCCCTTAACTAAGTATTTTCCCTTTAGTTTAAAGATTTTGCTATCTAACAAAGCACCAGTTTTCTTTCCACAGAGTTCAAACCTGTGGTAGAGATCAAATTTTTTAAAAAAACCTTTCCTTACTTAAAATTGTTCTTTCTCAAAATGTTCACAACACAGATTATACAGGTGGAGGGTGTTGAGGGTGACTGAATCTATATATGTAATTTGAGCCTAGGCGTGGGGAGGGTGGAAGGACCTAGGCTGCAGAGACTACCTTGAGAGATAACAAGCGGCATTATTATTTTTTTTTTTTTAGAAGTAAGTGACTTTAGGGAGTCCTGCTGGCTCAGATGATGGAGAATTCCCCTGCTCCGATCAGCTGTACCAGCAAGCAGGGAGAGCAGGGGCTGCTTTATTTTGACAGGACAGGCAGGAGGAGGAGCAAGTGCCAGGCACAGTTCCTCCTCCTTTTACCCACGATTCTCCACATGAATAGCATGCATATAATTTGCATGCTATTTTGCTAAGCATCGCTAATTAGCACGGTATTTTTTACCGTGGTGTCAGAACTTTGTGCATCTGGCCCTAAGATATGAGGGAGGGAAAGGTGCGTGCGTGGCAGGTGTTTGGAAGGGGCTGCTTTTTTTTTTTTTTAATGGGCGCAGCTGTTGTGTTTTGTTTTTCAACTAAACAAAGTTCAGTCCAGGCTTCCTGATTTAGGCCGGCATATCAGTAAATTTTTAAATATATATTTTAAATAAGTTTAAAGTGCAAATTCATCTCCTAAAACTCTTACCCCCCTCTTCTATGAAACTGCGATAGCAGTTTTTAGCGCAGAGAGCCGTGCTGAATGACCCGCGCTGCTCCCAACGCTCATAGAGTTTCTATGAGCATCGGGAGCAGCGCGGGCCATTCAGCGCGGCTCTGCGCTTCAAACTGCTAACGCAGTTTAATAGAAGATGGGGTTAAACATATTTAAAGACAGATAAGTATCACTCTCTACTCTTTGAAAATGGTACATTAAGAGTTTGGGGAGATGAATTTGCACTTTAAACTTATTTAAAATATATATTTAAAAATTATTTAGAAAAAGGTTTTTGCATGACTTATGAGGAAGTTGGTGTGTAAAGCTTGAGGCAATGAGAGGATAGCAGAGTCTTGAGTGACACCTCTGAAGTCTTGCTTAAAATATGCTGAACTAATTAATTGTTGGAATATCTGTGTTATACATTTCTTAAGCTATTATCCAAGTTGTAGGTTAAGATATTCTGAGAAATTGGATATTCTGATAAGATGAGGTTAGGCATAAAACAGAAACTATTTTATTGCCTAAAGAGAAAAGTGGATTTATGAAGATTAGGTGGTATGTACAACCATAGATGAATAGAGTAAAGTACTAGGCTAGGATTAAGTAATGATGAAAGATGATGCTGACATAAATGATAAAAGTAATGGGTTGGGTGAGACCTTATGTGTGTGTGTGAACGGTGAGATTTACCCAGACTCCTGCATATAGAATGTGTGGGGGAGGGGAAAGGTAAGGTGATGCCCTCTGAGGACAGAGGAAAAATGGTTTTAGGAGTATGAGAAATCATTTTTTGTTTAAGGAGGAGGAGAGAGTGACCACCATGAAAAATGCCTCTGCCTCAAGGTCAGTAGTGTTGGATTTTTCAGGGAATCGCTGAGATTTTAAGTGAGTGAATAGAAAGGAGTAGTGGGTAGAGTTGGAAGGCCTTTGTCCATGTGTGAGGGGGTGTGGTATAAAAGGGAATGAGAGTTTCAACTACTTTTAGGTGATGACCCGGTATACAAATCCAAATTTTAGATTAGAGAGAGCAAATTCCTGGCTTTTGGTTGATCCTGATTCTCCCGTCAAAGCCCAGTGTACTGAGGGAGACTCCTATTGGTTCCTGGGAGAGGACAGAGTAAAGAATTAAAAGAGAGAAAACTGTATTCTTTGGAAAAAATAAAAAAGAGAAGTCACAGGGAGACTCCAGACCAGGACTTGGTTGTCCTCGTTCTCCTGCCAATGCCCTGTATACTGAAGGAGACCCCCTATGTGATTATGAGGGGGAGGATGGACGGAAACTTAACTGACATAAACCAATTGAGATAAAAAGAAATGTGGTTGTGAAATGTTTGTTTTGAACCTGATGATTGTCAACACTGAAGGAACTGTATTTGACTTCTACAGTCAAGTTAAATAAAGAGTTCCAGTTACACCTTGGCTTCTTGCAAACCAGTGGGGGATGGACTGAGTGTTGTGACTGAGACCTGGGATTTCAGCCTGCTGGAGTTATCCGGCCTCAGCCTATGTCTAAGCTTAAGAGAGACTGTGAGATTGTGACATAAGAGCTGTGTGATTCATCTTATCTTTTCCTGAGCCCTGGTTGCGGGTTCCTGACCCAGTGAGCTGGCTGGAGTCTGTGGAGTGGCTGTATGCAGGTGGAACCAGGGTTACATACAGAAGGCTGCTTTGGAGCCTGGGCCTTTACCCTGTGACGTGTCCTGCCTTGTGGAAGCAGGAAGTTGCATCGGAGGAGGCAGGACATGTCACAGGGGGGAAGGCCAAAGCCCTGAGGCAGCCTACTGTAATCACTGGAGTGCAGCAGACTGCCACTGACAATGATCAAGGGAGATATACTAGCAGCTTACCCTGAAATGAGAAATCAGGGGAGGGGGGGAACAGAAAGTCCTATCACACGATGTCTCCTAGGTTTCAGGTAGGCCCGTTGCTGTGTGCTATGCTGTACTGTGCTGCTGCTGGTTTTTGACTTTACTCACAGTTCTTGGGGGAGATTTACTCCCATGGTATTTCAATCCATTATACTCCCCGGAGGCCAGTTTCTGTGCTGTATTCCATGGGAAGTCTGTTTGGGTCATGCTTGCAGGCTTAGTCTCCCCAAGCCTCTTATATTGAGCATCTATTCTAAGAGGAACATTTAAAACAGTCCAGGAACTAAGACCTTTGAAGTGGAAATGATAAAAATCTTTTCACACCCACCAGACAGCACTTAACAAAGATCTGGCTCTCCTATCACATTATAAATCATAAAATTATGCTGCTTTGTCACCCTGTGAGTGCCCATCCATCTGTCCCTGTTTCGCAACCCCCAACCCCTATCCCTAAGATTGCCATTGAAATGCTTTTAGTTTCATTTATGTAGTCTGATATTTGTCAACATTTTCTATTTTTTTTTTTTTTAAATAAATTTATTCATTTATTATATCCTATAACAAATACAGGAAATACAAGAATTTCAAACATAAAGTAATCACTCGTCATTTTAAAACTTCCAGTCCACATTATTGGGACTGATTTTCCAATAGAAAGAAATCACATAATGAAATTAGGAAAATACAATTCATCTAATCAGGCTTAATTGTATTGTGCTACATCACAGACCCTCAACCTCACCATTTTTCTCATTAGAATTTACAGGGGATTTATCTTGAAGAAAATTTTCCAATTGATCTGGATCAATAAAGACAAATTTAGTATTCTCATGTCACTAAACGCTTACAGGAAAACTTCAAAAAAAATAAATCTCCCACCGCTAAGACACGAGCCATAAGCTGTAAAAATTGTTTTTTCCTAGAGACATCAGGAAATATATTCAATTGCTGGCCACAAAATAGTGCCGTTTTATTTGCAAACTAAAGTTTCAAAATGGCTTGCTTTTCCAATTTGGTTCTGAATGTCACCAGTAATGGCGCTCTCTTAGGGGTCCTTTTATCAAGCTGCGGTAGGGGTTTAACGCGCGTAATACCGCACGTTAAACCGCCTGCCGCGTTAGCCGCTAACACCTACATTGGCAGGCGTTAGTTTTTTAGCCGGCCGCAGGAGTTAGCGCGTATTGAAATGTCCGACGCGCTAACCCCGCTAGCGCAGCTTGATAAAAGGACTAGAGAATGACACGGTGACAAAATTCATCACCATTCCCGTCCCCGTGGATAACCGCGGGAAATAATCCCATGTCATTTTTTAGTGTCTATTTCAGCCTCAGTCCTTCTAAACCAGCATTCTTCAAAGCAAAGCTTGAGGGTCAGTGGTTGTGGCCATTCATATTCTGATTCTTATGTGAGCCAAGGATAATGAAGCCATTGTGACATCACTGATGTGATTGGCTCTTAGGTACTGGTGTAATGAGGCATTATGACATCACAATATCTGCTCTGGATACCAGAGACTGTCATTCTGTAGTGTCTATCTCAACTTCAATCCTTCTACACCAGCATTCTTCAAAGCAAAGCTTGCGGGTCAGTGGTTGTGGCCATTCATATTCTGAATCTTCCCTCGCTCCTTAAAGAATGACATGAAGATGGTTTCCTGCGGCTATCCACGGGGACGGGAACGGTGATAAATTTTGTCACCGTGTCATTCTCTATAAAGGACCCCATAATCTTTAGATGATTGTAAGAACTGGGATAAATTTAAACTGTCAGGAGATACCACTTGATCTAAACCTCCTTCTTCAGCAATTGCCTTAGTACCTGTTGGAATATAATAGAGGTTATCAGGTATAAATCCTTCAGCCTGCGTATACAGTATAATCCCGTTATAACGGACTTCAAGGGACCTGGAAAAAAAGTTTGTTACATCCAGAGTTGCATTTTTTAAAAACTATTTAGGGCAACTTGAAACAACTTAAATCGATGAACAACAGTCATTGCACAACCATATCAGTAACATCTGTACCAGAACTCAGCAAACTATTGGTATGGCACGAAATGATTGCAAATCAGAACACTGTACTGGAAAGAAAAATACTCTGTCATTTTTTTTCTGGGCTGCATTTTGATACTATATCACCGGCATGCTACTTGCCTTGTAGGCGGATCCTGTATGTCATTATAGCCAAATAAAACTACTGCTAAAAGCAGCTCTGGGGACCAAAATAATTGTCCGTTATATCCGAGTCCGCAATATACGATGATTTTCTGTATGTTTATAATGGCACTCGGCCGGGACCACCGGACCTCGTCCGCTATATATGAGGTTCCATTATAAGCAAGTCCGGTATAACGGGATTATACTGTAGTGAAGAATTTCTTTCATATACATTTTTAACAATTCCAAAGGTGAAATAAAGTGAGATATAGGAAAATTTAAGAATCTAAGATTTTTTGATCTCCTGGCATTTTCCATTTTTTCCATTTGTAAATGCAAAAGAGTATTATCTTTCATACTAGAAGTTAAACATGATTGCATTACCAAGACAGATGCATCCAATTTATCTACTCTCTTTTCTACTAAAGCTAATTGAGCTTCATGGTCAGTTACTTTATTAGTAATCTCAGTTGAAACTTGACATAGCTTAACAACTGTGCCCTGTAGGGAGTTCTCTATTCTATTCACCACTGTCCAGACATCCTGAAGTGTTATAACTTTATCACTAGTAACAGAACTAACTCTAGACCAGGGATTTCAAAGTCCCTCCTTGAGGGCCGCAATCCAGTCGGGTTTTCAGGATTTCCCCAATGAATATGCATTGAAAGCAGTGCATGCACATAGATCTCATGCATATTCATTGGGGAAATCCTGAAAACCCGACTGAATTGCGGCCCTCAAGGAGGGACTTTGAGACCCCTGCTCTAGACACTAGAGCAGTGGTTCTTAACCTTGTTGGAGGTACTGAACCCCACCAGTTTCATATGCGTGTTCACCGAACCCTTCTTTATTGGAAAAATAAAATATGATTTTTACAAATTCAAAACATAGGTTATACAGTGAGGGAAAAAATAATATCAATTTTGAAAACAAAAAAGTTCTCCTATATTTCAAATAATAACAACATAATAATGAAATTTACTGCAAATCAGTGTGACTTCTGCTGTTGATTGATAGATCAAGAAACCGAGTACACGATCAGTCTTGATCAAAATCACTGAATAACTGATAGATGATTGAACATGACCGAAGCGCTATATGAGTTGGAGGTCTGTTTTGACCTCCGCCGAACCCGCGAGACTGACTCACTGCACCCCTGGGTTCGGTCGAACCCAGGTTAAGAACCACTACACTAGAGGCATTGATACTGGAGATAGTGGTGTAAGTCGTTTTCCTGCCATTAATGTCTTTGAGTCCAATACATCTATCTGGGGGAGAAGTTGATTCCATTCCTTCTTTTGGAAAAGAATCATCTTACACCGGGGAATTTAAAGCTGCAATTGAGGTGGAGGTGGAAGTTCGCCCGAAGAGAGAGAGAGGCTGATTGGGAATATAAATCAAAATCTTACCTACTAGAGGTTCTGAAGATCCGGGTTGAAGATGGCGATCTTATTGAAGTAATCTTGGCCTTCCTCTTCCCCATAATCATCTCCTTCCAGCTCCTCGCTCCTCGTGGTGCCGAAGGGGTGAAAAAGAGGCATGTCCTGCCCCTTAGGCCATGCACCTTCAGCCACACAGCCTCAGGCACACGTTCGTGGCTATCAGTTGTTTAAATGTGGGGAGGAAGGACCTCCCCTCCTGAGGCAGGTTTCTGTCGGGGGTAGCCGTAGGGGTGCTTGATTAGGTGTCAGCGTCCTTCCAAAGAGGAAAATCAGCCCTTGTCATCATTTTCTTATTTCTGACCTGAAGAAGAAATTATTGCCTCCAAAAGCTAATCAAAAAATATTGTTAGTCTAATAAAAAGGTATCATTTTTTTTCTTTTTTAAAATTTCTATTTATTACCTTTAAAAGATGACTAGCATGGCAACCACACAATTTAACTGCGTATCAGACACTGTTAATGGGGTAAATGGTAAGGTTCATTGCATCCTGAAAGAGGTGAATTAGCAGTGCGCCAGAGATACTACAGAGAGCAACATCACTGACACCTTCCTTTGAAATGACATTTTAGTTACTGGTTTGGATGTTTCACTTCAAATATTGCTCATACTGTATCTTGTACTTAAATCATGACACAAAGAGATTAGAAGGCGCTGCCAAAATTCAACTAGCGAAACCTTGTTAAGCCTGTCAAAAATAAACTGCTCTGCACCATCTAGTCTCCACAGAGAAAGGTTTTACAGTTGTTTTCAGAGGCTCTGCCAAAGTTTTGTTACTGTCGCTACACAAAGCAGATGAGCCACACCTCTTAACACAGTGTGTCTGAGTGCATGACTGTAAGTGTATGGAAATTTGATAGGCTTGGAGAGGAAAGAAGCCAGGTGCGGCCCTTCCAGCTGATCATATCACAGTGTTTGGCTCCACATCTAATGAAAGATTTCATTCAGCACCATAACTCGGCTGACGTTAATTTGAGCTCTGTCACCATGGATCATGAGAAGAATCTTACGGAGCAAGAGAACCATAACTGAGCTTACTGCACTGTGAAGGGATATATAGAAGACATCCCAATGTTCCATAAGTCCAGATCACCTAAAATAAGGGTTTTGCTTGGAACCGAGCATAATATATACATTTTATGAAGATCTCAGGATAAAAATATTCTGATTGTGCCTTTTGGATTTCGATTTATTTTATAGAAGTAGCACAAATGCCCAAGAATGTGCGTACATTAAGGTTTGATTACAAGCCCCATAGTACATAGTACACAAATGATGGCATTCTATAACTTATGCGTGTACCTTTGCTTACACTAGCCCCTGTGCCCACCCACTAGTGTGGCATGTACTTTTCCACTAGTTGGCTTTCTGCAAACGGTTCATTGACTTTTGTAGCGGCTTAAGTGCATAAATGAGTAGAATACTACCACACAAAGATTGCGAATTATTCAAAACACAGCAATCCGACTGATCTTCGGACTTAAAAAAATGGGAACACATAACTCCCTACTACCACAAACTTCACTGGCTACCCCTAGAAGCAAGAGTGCTATTCAAATTCACCTGTTTCTGCTACAAATCCATCCTTGGCTCAGCCCCCCTTTACTTAGTACCCCATTTTATTCTAGACAGCCCATCCAAACTCACACGTAGAACCCACCTGTTTAGCTACCCTACCCTAAGGACCTGCCGTTACAAAAGATATCTAAATAGAACTCTTGCCTTCCAAGCAGGTCATCACAATAACTGGCTGGCCCACATCATCTCACGCACTTCATCCTACTTAAACTTCAGGAAGCTACTAAAAACTAATCTTTTCACCCGATTCATACCCTAAGACCCTATGCTCACCCTGGCCCCTTCTATCTCTCTTTGTCCTTTACGCAGATTGTCTTGACCTTCTTCCCTGTACCATTTCATTGCCATAATTGTACCCATCTTTCTCTCTGTTGTACCATTTTTTCTCAGCCACCTAATTTTCTCTGATTCTAACATTGTACCATTTTCGCTGATTGTCCAACCCTTCTTCGTTGTAAACCGCCTAGAACTACTATGGCTTTGGCGGTATATAAGAAATAAAATTATTATTATTATTTACATATATTCCTGCTGCATAAAACTAAACTGCTTCTTACAGAATTATTGCCTATTTCTATAAAAAAATTTTGAAAACTGTATATACAGATTTGGTTATGTACCCAATTTGTGCACACAATTTAACTGAACAATCTAATTAGCACCAATAATTGGTGTTTCAACAAGCAATTATTGACACTAATTAAAGTGAATTACAAGTTGTGTGCAAGTCAAAAATGGGGTGCAGAAATTGGCGGGTTATGGGCAAATTGGGGACAGTCCTTTAAGTTACTGTGTAGTTATAGAATAAGGGCATCTGTGCCTAAATTTAGGCATTAGCATTTGCACTACGTTTTCATTGGTGCACTTTAGGCACAGTTTTTTAGAATAGTGCTCATGCCCTGGAACAGCGCCTAACTTTAAGCACAGTTTTTAGAACTTATACGCTGGAACCATTCCTAACTTTAAGCACAGTTTATAGAATATTACTCATGCCCTGGAACAGCGCCTAACTTTAAGCACAGTTTTTAGAACTTATACGCTGGAACCATTCCTAACTTTAAACACGGTTTTTAGAACAGCGCCTAACTTTAAGCACAGTTTTTAGAACTTATACGCTGGAACCATTCCTAACTTTAAACACGGTTTTTAGAACTTATACGCTGGAACCATTCCTAACTTTAAGCACAGTTTATAGAATATTACTCATGCCCTGGAACAGCGCCTAACTTTAAGCACAGTTTTTAGAACTTATACGCTGGAACCATTCCTAACTTTAAACACGGTTTTTAGAACAGCGCCTAACTTTAAGCACAGTTTTTAGAACTTATACGCTGGAACCATTCCTAACTTTAAACACGGTTTTTAGAACTTATACGCTGGAACCATTCCTAACTTTAAGCACAGTTTATAGAATATTACTCATGCCCTGGAACAGCGCCTAACTTTAAGCACAGTTTTTAGAACTTATACGTTGGAACCATTCCTAACTTTAAACACGGTTTTTAGAACAGCGCCTAACTTTAAGCACAGTTTTTAGAACTTATACACTGGAACCATTCCTAACTTTAAACACGGTTTTTAGAACTTATACGCTGGAACCATTCCTAACTTTAAACACGGTTTTTAGAACAGCGCCTAACTTTAAACACGGTTTTTAGAACAGCGCCTAACTTTAAGCACGGTTTATAGAATAGTGCTCATGCCCTGGAACTGTGTCTAACTTTAAGCATTTTTTTTTTATAGAATAGAGCTTTTGAGATGTCATATATAGAATTTATACCTATATGCATAATAGATGTTGTGCTGCTGAAAATGCCTGGAAAGGTGAGATTAAGCATTCCATTGTGTTTACAAGATATAAACCCCTGAAGCTGTTCCTGGCTGGTTAAATAGCGCTAAATATCAATCGGATTGAGTTCAAAAATGGGGCCAAATCAGAAAAATAAACCAAACAATGGCATTTCTGCAGGATCTAAGAGGGCTAGTTCATCATTGCCAATGTTGGACAATGTCACCACTGTATAGCAGATTCATCCTGTTTGTCCATGAAGAAAAGCATTTTTTTCCTCTCAATGTATAGTTAAGCTGTGAAGTTCATTGTCGGAGCAAATGGTAAAAGTAGTTAAAGTACCTGGGTTTATAAAAATGTTTGGACAGATTTCTGGAGGAAAAGCCCATAAATCATTATAAGATAGCCCTGGGGAAAGCCACTGCTTATCCCTGGGGTTAAGTAGCACAGAATATTGCTACTTTTGGGGGACTCTTCCAGGAAATTGTGACTTGGACTAAACTGGGCTAAATGGGTCCTTGGTTTGGCCCAATTTGGCAGTTCTTATCATAAGCATTTCCCCCCTTTCATATGTACCAAGTCCAGTATGGCCCCATCCCGCATGGGTTCATACACCAACTGCCGTAGAGAATCCGGGATCTCTTCTAGAAAACTTTGCTACTGGGATGACCCAATCAGCAGCCAGCATTTTAAAATTATCTGTTGTTAGTACTTCCCCTTTCATAGCTATATTGTTTGAGTATCAAATCTCTGTCCATGTCTTAGGCCTGTGATTTCACACCAGTGTAACTAGATTTTCCATTTCCTCTTTCCAAATAAACCCACAGTGACTCCTCTTTACCCCATAAGTCCTGCAATTCTGTTGCTTTAATATTATCTTCTCCTCCTAATCCTCCTCTTCTTTCTACCCTGCCCTTCCTGAATTGACTGTAGCCTAGTATAATGATATCCCAGTCATGGTTCTCTGTGAACCTTGTCTCTTGTCAGCACCACCAAATCAGCCTCTTCTATGCTGACGTAACCTCAGCTTTCATTCCTCATGGTCCACTCTACTATTATGTCCCTGTTCAGGCACTACCAGATGTGGGGCACTAGGCCGGGTCCCCTGTGGACCAAGCTTAGAGACAATTCTCCAGTTAGCTTCATCTATCCAGGACCTGGAAACCATATTGTATGGTAATGATAGGTATCTGGCACTGTGAGATAGAGTAATAGATTAATGATATTTGGATACCAGTTTGCTTTTGCCTGCTTATATAAAAGGAATTTTCTAGTATATTGGATTTAGAGTTACATAAGTAGTAATGACTGAGGGTGAAATGGGGTTTCCAGCAGTTAACACGTGTGAACATGGCGTCCCCCATCAAAGACAAAGGTGACTGATAAATTATTTAAAAGAGTTTAAAACCAAACCTTGCTTTTTAGTATTTTACCTTTTTTTTAAATCAGAAGTATGTTTATAGGGGGGGAAATTCTATAAGAGGCACCTAAATAAATAGGCGCTTAAAGTTAGGCACCTAACTTCTCCCCCTTTTACAAAATTGTATTGTGGTTTTTACTGCCGATGCTCATAGAATTCCTATGAGCACCAGAGCTGTTACTGTTGTGGCTGGCACTAAAAATCGCGCTACGGTTTTGTAAAAGAGGGGGGTTAAGTAGCAAACTGACTTCAATAATGAGCTTTTTAAAAATCTTTATCTTTTTTTTTTTTTCTCTATGGTTCTCTTCTTAGCTGTTATGTACCACACTGGTCTGGGGGTGGGATGGGTTGGGTGGGTTGGGAAGTTTGGATTTTTTGCCTTTGACTTTGTTCTATGCTTCTGGTGTTGGTGGGGGAGGGGTGTGGAGGGTAATTGTAAAATCCTCTATTGGGCATGTACCAATCTATTCCCATATGCTGTTTTCTGTTTGTGGGGTTTGTGTCTGCTGCTTGCTTCGTATGGACGGGTGGGTGCTCTTGTTTAGCAGCTCTGTGTATATATTTTTGCTCTTTCTCTTGTACTTGTGTGATGCTGGTTTTGCCCAATAAAGAAATATTATATTAAAAAAATCTTTATTGAATTTTCAAAATAATCACAAGATAACCTTGTTCAAGAAAATCAGTTGTAAAAGGTACGAGTATAAATTAAATCAATTCTCAAAAGAAACAAATTAAACTTTCTTAGACCACAAAAATCCTTGGAGAATTCCTGGAAAATGTGAAGAGAAACAATAATTCTTACAATAATAATAACTTGATATAAAAGAATAGGCTTAGCAGTAAGGTTCCCTGTACAACGTAATTAACACTAGCAGTAGACAGCTTCTTCATATCGAGAAATGCACACAAGTGTTCAGGTAAAAAAAAAAAAAAGACATTTAACTGCAAGATACTTGACTAAACATGGATAGGCTAAGAGAAAAGTTGCCCCCAGCGTCACTGTCTCAGTTCTCATTGTCAAGAAAAGTTTACGTCTCTCTTGTGTTTGTCTTGCGACGTCTGGGTATATCCAAACCCTTTTCCCAAGAAAAGGTGATTGAGAATTTTGAAAGTATAATCTCAGAAGTGAATTAGCATCTTGCTCAAACACAAAAGAAACCAGTAAAGTGGCTCGCTCTGTGGAGTCTGTAGACGATGATTCAAGTATATCTGTAAGATTTAGTTGCTCCACAGCTGGACCTTGAGGAGTGACTCCTAACTTTTTTATAGGAATATAATAAGTACGATTGACCGGAGGAATTAAGTCAACTGAGTATTTCAATACTTCAACAAGATATTTTCTTTGCATTTCCATAGGTGACACTCCAATTGAATGAGGAAAGTTGAGAATTTGCACATTTAATCTTCTATTATAATTTTCCAATTGATCTATTTTCTTATTCAAATTTATTTTATCTTTGACCAATTCTGAAGATAGAGTTTGTAACCTTAGTCTTAACTTGGGATACTTCCATATTAAATTGGTCTATAGTACCCTGCAGTTTCTCTCCCAAGGTATTAACAGTACTCACGAGTGCTGCAATTTCTTTAGAAGAGCTGGAAACTGTTGTGTTGATCTTCATGAGAGCCTCTCATATGCTCTCCAGTGACACTGCCTCAGATTTCTTTAGTTGAGGAGAAATCTCCATAGTTTCTCCTGCCTCCAGCTGTTTCCGCGCGGCTACAGCTCCTGCTCCCGGGATCTCCCTCAAGAATATAAAGTCGGGAGTTACATCCGGGTCAGCCGCGTTAGGCGCTGGGAGTGGCGGTGGAACTGACATCGGAGGGGAGAGAGATACCTCCCAGTCCGAAGCCCCAGCCTCTCTTCCAGCCGGGGAACCGCCAGACTCTTCTACCCCGATGAGAGGGGAACCTGCCCCGACAAACTCCAGCATGGAGCGCTGTAAGGGAGTGGAAGTTTGTGCCGCAGGGGGATCGGCTCGAACTACTCCCTTCCTCTTTGAATGTGGCATACTCGGGACAGCTGAAACAAAATGCTCAGACGCTCCTGCAGATCGAAGTCAGAGACGCAGAGGGTAAGCTGCCGCCATCTTGGAATCTTCCCCACTTCAATAATGAGCTTTAACAAACTCATAATTGAAAAAAAATAAATAAATTGGGAGATCTATCTTCTTAGGTGCGATTCTACAAAAGATAGACGCCTATTGCATGGCATTTAGCAGTGTATAAAACCAAAATAGTCGTGTTTACGGGTGGAGAAATACTTAGATGTTGCTAGGCGCAATTCTCTAAAGGACTTAGGCACCCATAATGTAAGCCTTTAAAATCCTGGCCTACATTACAGGTGCCTAAGTTTTAAGTTAGGCACTGTTAAGCACGATTCTGTAATGGGCACTTAACTTTAGGCGCTGGCCCATAGTTCCTGTGAAGGGGTCATAACTGTTTCCACACTATTAATGTCATGTTCTATCAGAATGGCAGATTCCCATCCTAGCTTTCAGACCTGTTGATGTCTGTCATGTACCCGGGGGACAAATGCAAGACAGTTCTAATCCCCAACCTTATGCAGGAAAGATCTTAAGAGTATGCTGTAAGGGTTATTTTATAAAGCATTCTCTGCATTCAAAGCATAGAACAAGGCTACTTACTTCTGGTCCTTAAGGTCCACAAGCAGGCCAGGTTTTCAAGATATCCATAATGAATATACATGAGAGAGATTTACCGTATTTTCACGCATATAACGCGCGCGTTATACGCGTTTTTACCTACCGCGCATACCCCTCGCGCGTTATACGCGTGAGCGCGGTATACAAAAGTTTTTCTACATAGTTCCCACCCCGCCCGACGCCCGATTCACCCCCCCAGCAGGACCGCTCGCACCCCCACCCCAAACGACCGCTCGCACGCGCTCCCACCCGCACCCGCGATCGGAGCAAGAGGGAGCCCAAGCCCTCTTGCCCGGCCGACTCCCCGACAATATCGGGCCAGGAGGGAGTCCAAACCCTCCTGGCCACGGCGACCCCCTACCCCCACCCCGCACTACATTACGGGCAGGAGGGATCCCAGGCCCTCCTGCCCTCGACGCAAACCCCCCTCCCTCCAACGACCGCCCCCCCCAAGAACCTCCGACCGCCCCCCCAGCCGACCCGCGACCCCCCTGGCCGACCCCCACGACACCCCCACCCCCCTTCCCCGTACCTTTGGTAGTTGGCCGGACAGACGGGAGCCAAACCCGCCTGTCCGGCAGGCAGCCAACGACGGAATGAGGCCGGATTGGCCCATCCGTCCCAAAACTCCGCCTACTGGTGGGGCCTAAGGCGCGTGGGCCAATCAGAATAGGCCCTGGAGCCTTAGGTCCCACCTGGGGGCGCGGCCTGAGGCACATGGGCCCAACCCGACCATGTGCCTCAGGCCGCGCCCCCAGGTGGGACCTAAGGCTCCAGGGCCTATTCTGATTGGCCCACGCGCCTTAGGCCCCACCAGTAGGCGGAGCTTTGGGACGGATGGGCCAATCCGGCCTCATTCCGTCGTTGGCTGCCTGCCGGACAGGCGGGTTTGGCTCCCGTCTGTCCGGCCAACTACCAAAGGTACGGGGAAGGGGGGTGGGGGTGTCGTGGGGGTCGGCCAGGGGGGTCGCGGGTCGGCTGGGGGGGGCGGTCGGAGGTTCTTGGGGGGGGCGGTCGTTGGAGGGAGGGGGGTTTGCGTCGAGGGCAGGAGGGCCTGGGATCCCTCCTGCCCGTAATGTAGTGCGGGGTGGGGGTAGGGGGTCGCCGTGGCCAGGAGGGTTTGGGCTCCCTCCTGGCCCGATATTGTCGGGGAGTCGGCCGGGCAAGAGGGCTTGGGCTCCCTCTTGCTCCGATCGCGGGTGCGGGTGGGAGCGTGTGCGAGCGGTCGTTCGGGGTGGGGGTGCGAGTGGTCCTGCTGGGGGGGGTGAATCGGGCGTCGGGCGGGGTGGGAACTATGTAGAAAAACTTTTGTATCTCGTGGGCTCTTATTAGACTCTCTGCTGTGTCTTCCAGAAGGGAGGATATTTAGTGGGCAAGCCATAAGCTTCTAATAAAAGCATTTATGAGGGGGCGGTCGGAGGTTCTTGGGGGGGTGGCGGTCGTTGGAGGGAGGGGGGTTTGCGTCGAGGGCAGGAGGGCCTGGGATCCCTCCTGCCCGTAATGTAGTGCGGGGTGGGGGTAGGGGGTCGCCGTGGCCAGGAGGGTTTGGGCTCCCTTCTGGCCCGATATTGTCGGGGAGTCGGCGGTCCTTCGGGGTGGGGGTGCGAGTGGTCCTGCCGGGGGGGGGGGCAGGGCAGGGCAGGGCGGGTAAACGGAGAGTCGGGACAGCGCACGGAGAGTCGGGGAGGGCGAAAGGAGAGTCGGGGTGGCCAGAGGAGAGTCGGGGCGGGCGAAAGGACAGTCGGGCAGCATGCGCGTTATACCCGTGAGCGCGGTATACAAAAGTTTTTATACATAATATCGTGGTTTCTGCGCGCTATACCCGTGTGCGCGTTATACACGGGTGCGCGTTATCTGCGTGAAAATACGGTACTTGCCAAGGAGGCAGTGTATACATGGCTCTCTTACCATAAACATTGTGGATATCCTGAAAACGTTGTGGATATCCCTGCTGTAGAAAATGCCTACTATAAAATTGGGTGACTGGATATGTGCAAATATTATTATGGATGGGGGCAGGGTGGTTTATAAGTTTAAAATATGTCTAAGTGGATAAATGTGTAATTTTATGTTTAAAATATGTAGTGAATTATGGAATTATGATAGATCTATAGATTCTTGAACGATAAAGAATAATTTGGGTGGGAGGGTTATTGGTCTGTAAGAATAGTGTAATATTTTAAGTGATGTCTATAGTGTAAATGTTTTATTTATTGTTCTTCACTTATTGAAATTATTTTAAAATGAATAAAGATTATTAAAAAAAATATATTTGGACAAATTTCTGGAAGAAATGACTGTAAATTGTTATTTAGATAGACCTGTATGGTCTTTGGTTGAAAATTTCAGACTATAGGGCATTGTATTAAATTAAGTTAAATTAACTGTTATCTTAGCGAAACACATTGAGAGCTTTCTTGATTAACTATTACTGCACAGATCTGGATCCTTTCAAGGTCATGATAAAGGGGGAACCTTGCTTTCAGGAAAATTACTCTTTTGGCAAGGAAATGCATTTTGCAGTCATGGACACAAATAATACCGCTTGAATACTTGACCTGAAGGAATCAACTACATTTGCTAAGTGTTTTAGAGGCAAGGGAGGCTCATAACTCTCCCAAATGCAAGAAATTGTTTTTGCATATCTCATCATAAATGCTTTGAATGTTTTCTGATTTGCACTGTTTTGTATTATTGCTGCCTGGTTAAGAATAGACCCTTCTAGGGAATGGAGTCAGGTGGGGTGGGGGGAACCTGTATTTGTTCAGTTTGAGCAGGGACTGTCTCTTCTGTGTTTTGATGTACAACACTGTGTATGTCTAGTAGCGCTGTAGAAATGGTTAGTAGTAATTTCAGGAGGCAATCAGAGCTAAGACCACATTACATTAGGGATTTCTATTCCGCCATTACCTTGCAGTTCAAGGCGGATTACAAAAGAATTATCCAAGATGTATTACAAAAAGAACTTACAAAAAAAAAAAAATAAAATTGGTCATTTTCAAAAAGAGTGAGAAATGGGTAAGGTTATTTGTTTGGGGTAGTTTGAGACTTGCGGTATTATTTCTTTTTTCAGAGTTTTCTTGAAGAGTATGGTCTTTATTTCTTTTCTAAAAGTCTTGTAGTCGAGGGATGCCGTCAGTAGATTGGCGATTTGGTTGTCTAGTTTGGCTGCTTGAGTGGCCAGGAGGCCATCATATAGTTTTTTCCGTTTGACCTCCTTAATTGGGGGGTATGAGAATGGGATGTGAGTTTTCCTATGTCTGGTTGCGGTGTTGTGGATGAGGCGGTTATTCAGGTAGGTTGGACTTTCTCCGCACCTGAGAAGTTACTAGTTGATATTTCTTGGGTATGGCTATTGCATATTTCATACAGTTGTATGTGCACACAGGCTGTTTAAGAACATATAGGAACATAAAAATTGCCATACTGGGACAGACCAGGGGTCTATCAAGCTCAGTATCCTGTTTCCAACAGTGGCCAACCCAGGTCCCAATTACCTAGCTAGATCCCAAGTAGTAAAAAAGATTTTATGCTACTTATCCTAGAAATAAGCAGTGGATTTCCCCAAGTCATCTCAATAATGGCCACTTCTCTTTTAGGAAATTATCCAAGCCTTTTTTTAAAACCCTACGAAACTAAATGAATTTGCCACTTTCTCCAGCAACAGATTCCAGAGTTTGTTTACATGTTGTGTGAAGAAATATTTTCTCCAGTTTGTTTTAGAACTTAGTAGCTTCATCGCATGCCCCCCTAGTCCTAATATTTTTGGACAGAGTAAATAAACGATTCAGATCTACCCTTTCCATTTCACTCAATATTTTATAGACCTCTTGTCATATCACCCCTGAGCCATCTCTTCTCCAAGCTGAAAAGCCCTAGCCACTTTAGCCTTTCCTCATAGGGAAGTCGTCCCATCCCTTTTCATCATTTTCTTCACCCTTCTCAGTGCCTTTTCTAATTCCGCTATATCTTTTTTGAGATACGGCAATCAGAAATGCACAAGGTATTCAAGGTGTGGCCATACCATAGAACAATGCAAGGGCATTATAACATTTTCATCTTTGTTTTCTATTCCTGTCTTGATAATTCCTAACATTCTGTTTGTTTTCTTAGCCACTGCCGCACATTGAACTGAGGGTTTCAACATGTTCTCAACGATGATACATAGATACCTTTTCCTTGGCAGTGAATCCTAACGTGGAGCCCTGCATCCCATAGCTTCAACCAGCTGCTCCATAAAGCAGTCCTTGATTTCATCAACAAAGTTTTTCTCTCTAGCATGCCCTGATGTTATATTTACTCAGTCAATAATCGGGGTAGTTGAAATCGCCCATTATTATTATGTTAACCCAGATTGTTAGCCTTCCTAATTTCTGATACTATTTCAGCATCTGTCCTTTCATCCTGGGCAGGTTGGCGGTTTAAATATAAATTAAATTAAGTCTTCCAACAAGTTGACACATACTTATAAACACATGGGCCTGGGAGTAGGTGTGAAGTTATTCCTGAGAGTTTGTGCATTATTGCAGATCATCATGAAACCCACTGGGCAATATTTGACCCTTGGTGGTCAACTTTTTTTTTTAACTTTATTTAATTTTTAATGCCAACAAAAAGTGCAATACAATTTATATACAAATAATGATAATCAACCAACAACTTTTTTTAAACACTGGCTGCTGCGGGCAGACTTAGATCTGGTTATTTGCTACCAGGTCATGTCTAGCTACCAGCATTGAATATCTGGATATTCTCCATGATGCTGATATACAAAGTCAATATCCAGATAGGTATCTGGATAAGTTAGGACTGCCGTTTATGGGGTCCTTCTTTCCTTGTCTGGCTTCCAGTCACTGATACTGAGTATTGAATAACTTCCAGCGCTACCTGTGCTCTGCTCGCAGATGACTCTGGCACTAACTACCTAGTGCTGTGGTCCTTTGATATGATAATGAACGTTAGAATCTGCTTAGGTGCTGCTGAAGGTCCTGTTGGAATCCAGTCAGTGGAAGGTAACTGGACAGGAGCTGCTTCTGCCCAATTAACTCCCACTGACAATCGACCCCCTATGCACATAGGAACCCCCTATGCACATATGGAACCCTTTAACTAAGCTGTGTTATGCCCTAATGCGCGCCTAACGCAGCTTAAAATGGAATACTGGGACGTACCCAGGTGTCTTTTACATAGTAACATAGTAAATGACAGCAGATAAAGAACCTGAATGACCCATCCAGTCTGCCCAATGCATTCATAGCTAAATTGTCTTTTCTTTAACATTTTTGGGCAATAGACCATAGAAGTCCATCTGGTACTGCCTGTAGGTTCCTACTGCTAGAGTTGCCATTGAAGCCCCACTCCAGCCTATCCTAACCATCTTATCAAAGCTCTTCCCAGCTCATCCTAAACCAAATCACTGTTTATGGGACACAGACCATGAAGGATTGCTCAGTACCGGCCTTAGTTTGTTTTATACCATTCATGTTCTAATTTGAGATCCTCTGTGTTCACTCCACACTTTTTAAAGTTCCGTCATTGTTTTAATTTCCATCAGCTCCCTCGGGAGGGCATTCCAGGCATCCACCACCCTCTCCGTGAAAAAGAATTTCCTAACATTACTCGTAAGTCTGCCACCCCGCAATCTCAATTTATGCCCTCTAGTTTTACCATTTTCCTTTCTCTGGAATACACTTCCCCCTCCCTATTCGCGGTTTCGATTATCCGCGGGTTTTTCCCCATGCCCACCCCCTGAGCAAAAATGGCCCCGGGACTTGGAGGGAGGCAATCAGAGGCAGAGGGAGGCTATCGGAGGTGGTGGGACGATCGGAGCATGGACCTTACCTGGTTGTCTGGCGGTGACACGGGGCAGGAGCGATCGTGCAGAGCCGTGCTACTGAGTTCCCGTGGTCTCACGAGACTACAACAGGGAGTTCCTATTGTAGTCTCGTGAGACCCCGGGAACTCACGGCACGGCTCTGCATGGGGCAGGAGTGTAGGAAGATCACTCCTGCCCCGCGACACCGCTAGACCACCAGGATAAGGGGTAAGGTCCGGGGGTGGGTCAGAGCCAGCGAAAAGTTATTCGTGATTTTTCCCTGTTCGCGGGCCGGCTCTTCCCCTTACCCCCGCAAATAGGGAGGGAGAAGTGTGGATTTGTTTCTATGTCAATACCTTTCAGGTATATTTAAACGTCTGTATCATATTCCCCCTGTCCCTCCTCTCTTGTAGAGTATATATATATTCAGGACTTCCAGTCTTGTATGTCTTTTGACACAAGATCCATATCGTTTTCATCGCTTTTCTCTGGTCCGCTTCAAGTTATTTTATATCCTTAGCCAGTTACTAATTGCTAAATTATATTTGGGGGGAGGGATATGTCAGGGGACAGCATGGGTATTCTGGCCCTAAACAGCAAATCTATATTACCATATGCTAATTGTTTAGGTCAGAAATGTATTTATTCATTTATTCAATTTTCTCTACTGTTCTCCCAGGGGAGCTCAGAACGATTTACATGAATTTATTCAGGTACTTTAGTGTTTTCCCCTGTCTGTCCCGGTGGGCTCACAGTCTATCGAATGAGCCTTTAACCTCCTTCAAAATGGGTGGTAGTAAGTGCTCACATGGTAAGTTTTTTGTTTTTTTTTAAAGTACATTAATACAAAAAAACCCAGAAAATGGACCATTTTACAGTTGTGATAAAAATGGTCTTGGCGAATGAGAAAACCTGTGTAGGGGTGCGGTAAAGCCACTTTTTGCTGTAGGATCCCTATGTTCCCTGCCTAAAATGGGCAGCTTTATGAAATTTTGACACCGGTTCCCTGTTAGAAATTTGCCCCCTACCCCCATGGCACATGGGGTTTGCCGAAAAATTCATTAAGGGGCTCTACAAGTGGCACAGAATATTGCTGCTAGGATAATAGCCAGACTGCCTCGCTATTCACATGCCACACCAGTGCTTGTGGAACTCCATTGGTTGCCAGTTATATGGAGAATACAATTCAAAATATTGACTTTGGTTTTCAAATCTGTTCATGACTTGTTGCCAAGGGTAATGTCCTCCTCGCTGCAGACTTATGTACCATGTTGGCCTTTAAGATCACAATTTAGGGCCCTTTTGGTTGTCCCTCAGCTACGCTTGGTTACTAAAGTTGTTAATCGATCTAGAATGTTCCAAGTAGCCGGACCGACGTTATGGAATTCATTTCCAGATTCCATTCGTCTAATTTCCGACTTCTGGTATTTCAGAAAAGACTGAAGGCATATTTTTTACGACTAGCTTTTCCGAATACGAGAAATATATAAAGTGGAAGCTGTTAGGTACGAATTGCTTAGGTTTGGGGTTATAGGCTGTCTATTGTTTTTTTATTGTGTATTATAATGCTTTGTTTTAATTCTGTATGTGCTGCTATTACCCTCATAGATGCTTGATATGCAGGCTATGAATGTTTTAAATAAATAAAATATAGCTCGTCTGCAATGCTAAGTTGTTGCCTTTCAGCAATCTCCTTTGACAAATCAGGGCACCTGCTGTGAGCTGTTCTTATCCAGCATTGTTGCAAAATATAGAGAAAAGCCCCTTTTTCCTTAGTTCCATTTTTTTTTTGTATTATTTTTCTTGTTCCTTTAATATATTACATCTATCTGACTTGGCTAATCCCTGTGGATAACAGAGAAAGGCAAAGCAGGATACCAGCTACCAAATATGGTGCTGCTCTCTGAAGTTGTCAGAGGAATGTGGCTTGTGCTCTCAGCCTTGCATCCCACTGCCAAGCAAATTAGGTCACTTCATCTTTTGAGCTTTTAAGGGTGACTTGGAGCTTTTTAATTTGCAGCAAGACTGACATCTTTTGTTGCTGAAGGGCCGAGGGCCATTAATTGCATCTTGCATTCCCTTAAATTATTAAAATTGTACACGTGCCTGCTAACGTAGCCCGAGAGGTTGCCTGCCAGCATGTTGAAACAATAACACAGAATTCATGTGCAAGGTTTATAGAATTAGATTCTAGCATATAAATCCATATTAGGAAGCACTTCTTATTTTTAGAAACAGCAAGGAGAGGTAGGGACCGCTCACTCAGACTGGTAAAAATATAGAACTTTTAGTTAAAAAGAAGTGTACAGCAGTATAAAATGATCTGCAAATACAGTTTTGACTTTTCTTCATGTACTGTACAGCATATCATAAGCCATTCTGTGAGGAAAAGTAATATATGTGTGTGTGTGGTCTCCCCCCAAATATGTTTTTTTTATTTTATCGAAGCACTTAAACCTAGCTATGAGGATAACATAAGAAAAGCCAAACTGAGTTTAGGCCAATTAAATTTTTTATTTATATACCACTTATAATCTAAGGCCCTCTTCTATCAAACTGCACTAGCGGTTTTTAGCGCAGAGAGCCGCGCTGAATGGCCTGCGCTGCTCCCGACGCTCATAGGAAATCTATGAGCGTTGGGAGCAGCGCGGGCCATTCAGTGCGGCTCACCGTGCTACAAACCGCTAGCGCAGTTTGATAGAAGAGGCCCTAAGTGGTTTACATTCAGGTACTTAAGCATTTTTCCCTGTCTGTCCCGATGGGCTCTCTACCTAATGTACCTGGGGTAATGGGGATTAAAGGTCCTATGAACTAGAGAGTTGCGCGGGGACAGAAATCAAACCCGTCCCCACCCATCCCTGGAAGAATCAAACCCATCCCCACCTGTCCCCGTTGGAATCAAATCCGTCCAAACCTGCCCCTATAAACTTCAGAAATAATTATTTCATTTAATTATGCTACTGAATTAAAGGCTCTGGTAGAGACCCATTTACAAATAAGCAAAGACACTTTATTAATTTGGAAATGTTAATTGGGAAGAACACATACTTTGTAGACGGGTTTCTACCAGAGCCTCTAATATAAATTTAAAATGTAAATACTCAGCTGATGAGAACCCCCAAGCTGTCAGCTGAGGACTTCCTTTGCAGTTGGCCGGGGGTCCCTTTTGCCAAGCTTGGCAGGCAGCAGTAGCTTCCCTGAGTCGCAGATGCTGGCACCTCAGTGGCTCATGGATGCTGCCAGCGACTGCTGCGCTTGGTGGAGGGGAGTTCTGGCCGTCTCTAGAGGAGGTCCTCTGCAGGCAGAGCTTGGGGATCCCCACCAGTCACAGCAAGGGCCAGCAATTACTTCAACACTGTAGAAATAAAACCAGAAATGCATTTCCTTTTCTTTTGAACACAATACAAAGACATCTGCTATATACATTTCCCAAAGCTAATATATTTTAGTTAATAAATTCCATTTTTTACCTTTGATGTCTGGAAACTTATTTTTCCATCAAGTTGGTCCCAGTTTTTTTTTCACGCTTTTCCATCTTCTGTAAATTCTTCGGTTACTGTCCATTGGTTCCTCCTATCATGGTCCAGCATTTATCCCTTTTTTATCTTTCGCCCCTGCCCATCAGCCCCATGCCTGACATTTCTCCTGTTCTATCACCCCTCTCCAGCTCCATGCCTCATCTCTCCCTCCATTCCCTTCAAAACTATATCCAACATTCCTCCCTCTTGCATCCCTTTCAATCTGTCCCACTGTTCTCTTTCCACCACATTTCTCCCTCTCATCTTTCTCTTCCTTTTCATCTGTACCTCATTCCCTATGACCAAAAATTCTCCTCTTTCTTCCATTCCTTGTGTACACATCCTTCTCTTTCCCTCTCACTGACACACTCACACCCAATTCTCCCTTTCTATTCCCTCCTCCACCTCAGCGTCTCTTCCCTCCCTTCCTTTCTCCCAAGTTCATGCCTTCTGTGTCCAAAAATGCACTCCCTCTTCAACCCCTCCCCTTCCGAGAGGCTTGTCTTCTTTTCCTGCCTGCAGCATGCCACATGTAGCTGACCCGGAAGTCTTCCCCCGTCGTCTGAGGGAAGGCTTCGCGTCATCCCCGTTCCCGTGCAGCTCTCTACTGTGAACCATCATCCTGTCTAAGATGTTGGTCAGTCTGGGTCACAGCTACCTACTCATCCAGGAAAGAAAATCTATATCTTATAGCTTATTCCAAGGGATGAGCAATGGCCATCCCAAGTCTGCCTGGCTAATAATTTTTATGGACTTTTCCTCCAGGAACTTGTTTAAACCATATCCCACTATGTTATTTGCCTTGACCACATCCTCCAGCAACAGTCTCTACAGGTTAATTATGCACTATAGGGGCATAATGATCAGTACCCTTGAGCGAGCCTGAGAAAAAGTCCAGTATCACCCACTGCTAGGGACTGCCACCTTTACACCTATTCCCAAACATAGGCACCTGGCTCCTTCCCCTTCTCCTCTGCAACCTGCTCTGCAGTATCTCTCTGTCTCTCTCTCTATATCTTTAGGTCTGGCGTCTTTCCCTGCAGTCTCTGGTCCTCCAAAATTACATTGGGTTGTTGGCAGCAGAAGCATTACAGAAAAGCCATGTCCAGCTTCTCTGATGCAGTTTCCTATGGATGAAATATAGCAGAGGAAACTGCCAGACTCAACTCATTGTAAGTTTGGAGAACCATGGGGAAAAGGGAAAAATGCCATGGTAAAGAGAGGAGAGGGAGAGATTTAGGGGGGAAGGGGCAAGGGAAAAATGCCAGACCTGTTAAGGAAGGAAAGGGGAGATGTCAAACCTGCATTAAGAGGGAGAGTGATTGGGAGGGAGAGATGCCAGTCTGCAGGGAATGGGGAAGAGATATTGGCCCCGGGGGGGGGGGGGGTGAGAAGTGACAGGGAAAAACAGTGGGTGGGGAAGTACAAGAGGAAGGGAAGAGAGAAGAGATATGCTGAATGTACAAAGAGACAGGGAAACAGAAGAGATGCTGGGCATGGAGGAAGCATGGGAGAGGGAAACACAGGAGCGATGCTGGCCACAGGGAGAGGGATAGGAGGAACTGGCTTGCTTGGTTGTGGGGAGAAGGGAGTTCTGAGAGAGCTCTTGAGAGTGTGTGTACTGGGGGCAAGAAGGATTTCTTTGTTTTGGGTTGGGTTTTTTTTGTTGGGGTTTTTTTTTTTTTGCTGACCTGCTTTCTGAACTGTATTCCTGTCTGTTTTGTCTATCCTTCATGGATGCTTTTATCATTAGTGAATTAGCTTTCTTCTGTTCTGCCCCTCTTGCTACTCTATATCTTATCACATGTGGCATTCCTTTCTGCACACAAGGACCCTTTTAGTAAGCCATGATAGGTGCTAATGTATGCCTACTGCTGCAAAAAAATAATGAACTAGTGCAGGATGCACTACAGCGTTAAGCTGTAGTTTAAGATTGTGCATGCACTAAATAATTTTTGTAATTATTGGGGGGCGTGTCAGGGGTAATTATTGGGGGGCGTGTCAGGGGTGGAGAGTGGGTGTTCCTTCACTAACCAGTTAGCACATCTACATTGCCATATGCTAACTAGGTGCCATATGTATAACACAGGAGCCCTTACTGCCTACAAAATAGGTTTCAGTAAGTGCATCCACGGTAAACTTTTAAAATGGCCACATATTACCGTATTTTCACGTAGATAACGCGCACCCGTGTAAAACGCGCACACGGGTATAGCGCGCGGGAAACACAAATTTATGTAAAAAAAATTTAATATAGTGCGCACACGCGTATACCGCGCATGCTAAAACCTCCTCCCGCCTACTCCGAACCGGCATCCTCCCCCCCCCCCCGCTTGCTTACCCGCGTTTTACAACTTTTTTTTTTCAATCCGATCCGGCATCCCCCCTGCGAACCGGCATCCTCCCCCCCCGCTCGCGTCACCCCCCCTCCCCCGCGATCCTACATCCCCCAGCACCAAACATCTCTTACCCGATTGGGCACCGGCACCAGCACCAATGCACAGGACGTGCCAGTGCCCGAAGATCCTCCCTCGTTGGTTTGGACTGGGCTGGGCGGTGCGGTGCAGGAGAGATCCTCCTTCTTCCTGCGCCGGGCTGGACTAGGCTTTGAGCATTTGCGCATACTCAAAGCCTTCTGGTCTCGCTCTCTCCGAGATAGAGAGCGAGACCAGAAGGCTTTGAGCATGCGCAAATGCTCAAAGCCTAGTCCAGCCCGGCGCAGGAAGAAGGAGGATCTCTCCTGCACCGCACCGCCCAGCCCAGCCCAGCCCAAACCAACGAGGGAGGATCTTCGGGCACTGGCACTGGCACGTCCTGCGCATTGGTGCTGGTGCCGGTGCCCAATCGGGTAAGAGATGTTTGGTGCTGGGGGATGTAGGATCGCGGGGGAGGGGGGGTGATGCAAGCGGGGGAGGGGGAGGATGCCGGTTCGCAGGGGGGATGCCGGATCGGATTGAAAAAAAAAAGTTGTAAAACGCGCTCACGCGTATAACGCGCAAGGTTATGCACGGTTTGTAAAATCGTGTATAACGCGCGTGTTATATGCGTGAAAATACGGTAATAGTAACATTAGTGGATAACTTTCAATGAGAAAAATGGTTTTTTTTACCACTGCAATAAAAATAGCCTTGCGTAAGGGTATACTAAGGACTATTTTAACTTTAGCATATAAAAGGATCCCTCAATTTGGTTTTTAATCTTTTTTTGTAAATAGCCTTGATAATACTTCTGTAGAGGACGACTGATTTTCATTTCCAGTCAAAACTGAAATTCGCCATACTATTTGTGCAGAATTTATATTTTATTTTTATGTAGAATTCCTCCAGAAGTTAAAAATGTAAATCTATAAGCCTGGTTTTGTGTACGTTGTCTAAGTTGGGAAAGACTGTAAAGTCAGGACGTTCACCGTTTGGAGCCTATTTTATGTAAGGCTCGCTGAACACAGAACCTTTTTGCAATCATCCCCCTCTGCAGACTATACACCTCAGCTTTTCTTCACCTACAATTTGTAATCGTGGGTGGTCAAGTTACCTCAAGCTGAGTGCATGAACCAGAGGTGAGATGTGTACAGAGAAAAGCACTAACCAAATCTTGACTTTGGGGTGAGTGTCAAGAAGAACCAGGCCAGGAGTTAGTTGAGTAAAGAATCAGTTCTGATCTTACAATATTTTTCAATGAAAATAAATCTAAATAACACTCTTTGAAACGCAAGAATAGTTTTAATTGCACTATCCAAATAATTATCTAAAACTCTTAACTTCAGTTTAAAGAAGTTTAAAAAAAATTATTTTCAAAATAATTTCAAATTCTATTCTTAAAAATAGTATTCCCTATTACTTCAACTAAGCTGGATCTAGTTACCTCTTAACTCTACTACTATCAGATATAATCTGTATTCAGTGTGTGGAAAAAGCGCTGCCCACAAGATGAGTAAGACTTTGAGAGACTTTGAGTAAAGTAATGCAATAAAAATTTATTTACTTTATTGGCCAAAAAATTGGCAAGATGGACACACCTGGCATTCATTGAATATATAGTAAGTACAATCTTTAGTTAGCCCAGGGGTGTCCAACCTGCGGCCCAAGGGCCGCATGCACCCCCGTGAAGTATTTTGTGCGGCCCCGGTCAAGGGCGATGCAGTGTTTTCCTCTGCTGCCCCGGGTGTTTACCGTCATGCTGGCTCCCTTCTCTGTCTTGCTGCAGCGTTTGTGCATTTGTGTGGCCCCAGAAACATTTTTTTCGGCCAATGCAGCCCAGGGAAGCCAAACGGTTGTACACCCCTGAGTTAGCCTCTCCTGCCTGTCTGCTCATTGGATTGAGCAGTACAGTTCACAACCTCTCAAATCCTTTACACCTACTTCCTGTCTCTCCACCCCTTATTCTTCAGATTCTGACCATATTTACAGTTGCCCATATTTGGGCACTATTCCCATTCTTTCACATGCTTGCCCCTCATGTGACATGCTTAGACCATCTTTTTAAACAATAGTCCTTATGGTTAGTTCTGCTGACACCTCTGATACAATGTTCACTTTACTGTAGGCATTGCAATCAATGTCTCAGGAATGCTCCCCCTCCCACCTCTTAAGTCAGCAAATACTTGTTACTTGTACAACAGACCCTTAATATTTGCGGGGGTTAGAGGCAGAGCCGGCTCTGATCCACCTCCCTCCTGCCTCCACGACTTTACCTGGTGGTCTAGCGATGACGTAGGGCAGGGGCGATCTTCCTACGCTCCTGCTCTGTGCAGAGCCATCATCAAAATGGCGGCCGTGAGTTCCCATTGTAGTCTCAGGATCCTGGCCAAGTCACTTAATCCCCCAGTGCCCCAGGTACATTAGACAGAGTGTGAGCCCGTCAGGACAGATAAGGAAAAATGCTTGAGTACCTGAATAATTTGTAATTCACATAGAAGTGTAGGATATGCGGGATAAATAATATAAATAAAGTCAACTACAACGGGAACTCACGGCAGTCATTTTGAAGACAACTCTGCACGGGGCAGGAACTTAGGAAGATCGCTCCTGCCCTGCGTCAACGCTAGATCACCAGGTAAGGTCTGGGGGATGTCCGGGGCAGCGTTTCTGCATTAAAAAACAAGGGGGTCAAAAAAATCACGAATAACCAAATTCACGAGTAGGGAAACCACGAATTGCTATATGTGGGGGAGCTGTATGTGCACCCAGTGTTAGACATACTCCTTCTGGAATTTTACCAGTATTCCATTTTGTTTTCCATTACCACTTTATTAATATACTAGTGTTTAAGCCCATTACATTAACGGGTGCTAGAGTAGATGTCTATCTGTATGGAGATTTTTTTCTTTGTCTCTCTCTCCTTGGACACTGTCTGTCTGTCATTCTTTCTGTCTGTGTCTCTCCCTGGCCCCCTGTCTGTCTTTCTTTCTGTCTGTCTCCCTGGCCCCCTGCCTGCCTGTATTTCTCTATTGCGCCATGCCTGCCTGTCTCTCCTTGGCCCCCTTCTGTGCCCCCCCTCTCAGAGCAAAGCATGATTGCTGTCTGCCCCCAGCACACCCCTCCCCCCAAGGCGACCCCCCCTTTCCCTCTCCTGACCCCTGTTGTGCCATGCCTGTCTGCTCCGTGGCCCCCTTCTGTTCCCCCCTAACAGAGCAAAGAATGATTGCTGTCTGCCTCCCAGCACACCCCTCCCCCCAAAGCAGCCCCCTGCCCCCTGTTGTGCCATGCCTGCCTCTGTTCTGCATGACTGTTCTTACCCTCCCTCCATCCTGGCTTCCTGGTATCTTCTGGCCCACCGGCACGATCCGCTGCCATTCCTCTTCAAAGCAGCCTGCCTGGCTGGCCTGGAACTTCCTCCCCGGTGTTAGAATTGACGTCGGAGGTGAAGTCTTGTGGGCCCGGCGCTTGTATGTACCAGGCCTAGCTCGGGGAAGCAGCTGGGAGAAATCAACGTGGTGGCTTGGGGGAGGGTGTGTAAGTGAAAGAATCGGGAAATGGAGAAATTGGCACGATGGCTTGGGGGGGCAGGGGGAGATAGAAAGAAAGGCAGAAAGAAAGAAATATTGGCTTTACAGAAGAAGAAAGTGCAATCAGAAACTCATGAAATCACCAAGCAACAAAGGTAGGAAAAATGATTTTATTTTCAATTTAATGATCAAAATGTGTCCGTTTTGAGAATTTATAACTGCTGTCTATATTTTGCTCAGGGAGCCTATCAGCGTCAAGAGCTCCCTGCACTAAAAACTGCTATCGCGGTTTAGTAAAAAGGGAGGGGGATATATTTGTCTATTTTTGTATCGTTGTTACTGAGGTGACATTGCAGAGTCATCTGCCTTGACCTCTTTGAAAACCCCCCGGAATATAAATGAACATTTTCTCTGCGTACAGTGTGCTCTGTTTTTTGTTTTGTTTTTAAATATCTTTATTCATTTTATGTCTCTTCCCCCCCCTTTATACACATAGAAAATGCAATCAACAATAAATTAAGTTAAAGTTAGTTCCCCACCCCCCTCCTTGTGTTTTGTTTTTTAAAATTTTATTGTTGGTAGATCATTTTGACTTGGTCATTTTAAAAGTAGCTCGCAAGCCCAAAAAGTGTGGGCACCCCTGATCTAAATGATGCAGGGATGTACATACCTTACAGTATCCTTTAAATGAATAAGTACATGAATAAATGAGAGCCCCGTCCTTGTCCTGCCAATGGCTGCCTGTATTCACCCTCTTGAAAATGCATGCTAAATACTGTAGTATCCTGTGTCCCAACAGTGGCCAACCCAGGTCACAAATTCCTGACCAAGTTCCCAAGAGTAAAACAGATTTTATGCTGCCTAACCTAGGAATAAGCAGTGGATTTTCCCAAGTCCATCTTAATAGCTTATAGACTTTTCTTTAAATAAATTATCCAAACCTTTTTAAAACCACTGCTTTCACCATGTTCTCTAGCAACAAATTCGAGAATTGAATTACACATTGAGGCCCTGATTCTCTAAAAGTGCGTCCCGATTTTAGGCAGCTGTAGGCGTCCTACAGCTGTCTAATCAGCCAATCGGGATGCACGTTTTTTTTAAAAAAATGCTCCCCAGGCAGGCCGCCTATATTGAAGGCGAGGCCCGCAAGACACCTAGACCCTGATTCTGTATAGGACGCCCGGGAGAGGCGTCCTATTCAGAATCGGCCTAAACTAAACCCCGATTCTGTAACCGGCGTCCATGTTACAGACACGGGTTAGAGAATCGGGTTAGATTAGACACGGCCCGCTACACTTATCGCGGCAAGGGATCTCTCTGCCGCTATAAGTATAGCGGGTCGTGGCCCCCTGACCGATCACTGGCAGGAGGGTGCCCAAACCCTCCTGCCCGAAGACGCACCCCCCCCCCCGACACTACCGCCCGCCCCCCCCCGACACTACCGATCGCCCCCCCCCCCCCGACAATATCGGTCGCTGGCAGGAGGGTGCCCAATTCCTCCTGCCCGAAGACGCACCCCCCCCCCCGGCGCTAACAACCCCCACTCCACCAAACCTGTTCTTACAGATGGGTCTTGCACGTCGAGCAAGCAGGCACGCCTCGTCGAAATGAAGCGGGCCCGCCCCTTCCCGGCCCATCCCGCCGAAGCCTAAGGCCTGATTGGCCCAGGCTCTAGAAGCCTGGACCAATCAGGCCTTAGGAATAGCGGATCCGCCTATCCCTACTAAGTCTAAGGTCTGATTGGCCAATCAGGCCTTAGATTAAGTGGGGATGGGCGGACCCGCTATGCCTAAGGCCTGATTGGTCCAGGCTTCTAGAGCCTGGGCCAATCAGGCCTTAGGCTTCGGCGGGATGGGCCGGGAAGGGGCGGGCCCGCCTCATTTCGACGAGGCGTGCCTGCTTGCTCGACGTGCAAGACCCATTTGTAAGAACAGGTTTGGTGGAGTGGGGGTTGTTAGCGCCGGGGGGGGGGTGCGTCTTCGGGCAGGAGGGATTGGGAACCCTCCTGCCAGCGACCGATATTGTCGGGGGGGGATCGGTAATGTCGGGGGGCGGGGGGGGCGGTCGGTAGTGTCGGGGAGGGGGGTGCGTCTTCGGGCAGGAGGGTTTGGGCACCCTCCTGCCAGTGATCGGTCAGTGGCCACGGCCCGCTATACTTATAGCGGCAGAGAGATCCCTTGCCGCGATAAGTATAGCGGCTGCGTCTACTTACAATGTATACCAGCATTTTGCTGGCCTACATTTTTAAGCTTCTCATCTACTAGGGAGACGCGTAGGGCCGCCTAGGTTCAGCCTAAGGCCCGCCTAAGGCCCTTAGACGAGCTTAGGTATCTTGCGGGTCTCCCTAGGCTCCCGGAGGCGCCTTCAGGCCTGCCTGGGGAGCATTTTTTTTTTTTAAAAACGTGCATCCCGATTGGCTGATTAGACAGCTGTAGGACGTCTACAGCTGCCTAAAATCGGGACGCACTTTTAGAGAATCAGGGCCTGAGTGTAGAAATATTTTCTCCAGTTTGATTTCAGTCTACAACTTGGTAGTTGGATTGCATGCCCCCCCCTAGTCCTAGTATTTTTGGGAAAGAGTAAACAAGCAGCTCGCATCTACCCGATCTACTCCACTCAGTGTTTTATTAGTTCATAGACAGTGGAGCGCAAGACGTCAGCGCGCTGACAATCCAGCGCCGACAATTCGGCGGAAGACAGAAGTGTGTGGGGAAAAAAATAATTTTTAAAGAGCTCCGACGGGGGGTTTGGGGTGGCAACCCCCCCCCCCACACTTTATTGGTTAGTGTTCGCGCTGCTGTTGGAGGGAGGGTTTGGGGACTTGGAAACCTCCATTATAGCGAAAACTGAACTTTTTCTGATTTTTTTCAGGAAAAGTTCCATTTTCTCTATAATATGGGGGGTTTCACCCCCTCCCCCCCCAACGGCAGCGCGAACACTAACCAATAAAGTGGGGGGTTTGCCACCCCAAACCTCCCAGTCGGAGCTCTTTAAAAATTATTTTTTCCCCCGCACGCTTCTGTCTTCCGCCGAATTGTCGGCGCTGGATTGTTGGCGCGCTGGCGTCTGGCGCGCGATTATCCTGTCACCATTTTATTGACTTGTATCGTATCTTTCCTGAGCTGTCACTTCTCCAGGCTGAAGAGGCCTAGTCACTTTAGCCTCTCCTCATAGGGAAGTCGTCTCATCACCTTTATCATTTTCACTACCCTTCTCTGTACCTTTTTCAATTCTGCAGGTTACGTGGGTATTTGCAAAATAGCACTTAGAGCCCTGCTGGCACTTTTATGGGTATGTGCATACATAAGTGCTAGTATTCTAAATATTTATGCATGCATAGTATGTGGGCACCTGAATTAAACAATTGCTTTTCATGTTGTTGCAGGAAGTACATTTGATTAAAAATGTGTTAGTAGGTTCATGTATTTCCTCTCGGCAATTTTTTTTTGTCCCTAATGGGCTCACACTCTTAAGTTCACAAGGAGCAGCAGTGGGAAATGGACCCGGTTTCCCTGGTTCTCAGCCCACTGAGCTACCCATTAGGCTACTGCTTAATAAATGCTGATGTCCTAACAGATTGATGCTACCATGTAAGTTTAGGTTCTGGCAAACTGCTCCAATTGAACAGCACTCCACTGAAGGGATTAGGTGAGATTGCCCCCTTAGTCTCCCAGTGATTTTTATCTCTACCCCTCCCCCTCTAAAAGCCAAACTGGCAAGGGATGCCAGTCTATGTGACAGCGTTAGGAAATGCACATTTATATTTTTAAACTAAGATAAACATGTACTTGTACGTTGCTATTCTAAAACATAACCTTATATGTGCTGGCTTTCAACCCACTGAAATTTTCATTGCTTTTTTTTTTTTTTTTCTAAAGTGGATGTTTGTATTGCATGCACTTTGTGTATAAATGTCCATTGCAACTGTATTTTAGGACATTCTCTAGTTCAACAGATTCTGTTCTAAAATACTAGGGAAACTTGAGACGTCGTGACCTGGATGTCTCCATTCTAACTTCTATGTCTTTTCTGGGTGCCCAGAGAATTGGATAGAGAATGTGCACTAGATGTGGTGCATTTAGATTTTAGCAAAGTCTTTGACAGTGTTCCACACAGACGTCTAATAAATAAACTGAGTGCCATCGGGATGGGTCCCAAAGTGACGGGCTGGGTCAAGAACTGGTTGAGTGGAAGGCGAGGGTAGTGATCAATGGAGATCACTCTGAGGAAAGGGATGTTACCAGTGGTGTGCCTCAAGGTTCTGTTCTTGGGCCTGTTCTTTTATAAACGATATTGCTGAAGGGTTGTCGGGAAAGATTTGCCTCTTTGCGGATGATACAAAAATCTGCACTAAAGTAGACATGCCAGATGGTGTGAATGACATGAAGAAAGACCTGGTGAAACTTAAAGAACGATCTGAAATTTGCAGCTAAAATTTAATGCTAAGGGCTGCAAAAACCAGAGGGAATGGTACAGTTTAGGGGGTGAAGAACTTATGTGTACTATGGAAGAGTGGGACTTGGGTGTGATTGTATATGATGATCTTAAGGTGGCCAAACAGGTTGAAAAGGTGACAGCGAAAGCTAGATGGATGCTAGGGAGAGGTATGGCCAGTAGGAAAAAGGAAGTATTGATGCCTCTGTATAAGACTCTGGTGAGACCTCATTAGAATATTGTCCAATTCTGGAGGCCACACTTTCAAAAAGATATAAAAAGGATGGAGTTGGTCCAGAGGAAGGCCATTAAAATGGTGTGTGGTCTTTATCATAAGGCGTATGGAGACAGAGTTAAAGATCTCAATCTTTAACTCTGGAGGAGTTAAACTGTGGAGGAAAGGTGGGAGAGGGGAGATATGATAGAGACATTTAAATACTGACATAATATAAATGTACATGAGTCGAGTTTCTTTCATTTGAAAGGAAACTTCAATGAGAGGGCATAGGATGAAGTTAAGAGGTGACAGGCTCCGGAGTAATCTGAGGAAATACTTTTTTACAGAAAGGGTGGTAGATGCATGGAATAGTCTTCCGGAAGAGAAGATGGGAACAGAGACTGTGTCTGAATTCAAAATGGCCTGGGATAGGCACGTGGGATCTCTCAAGAGAGAGAAAGAGATAATGGTTACTGTGGCTGGGCAATCTAGATGCTCTATTTGGCCTTTAACTGCCGTCGTGTTTCTAAAATGGGTCTGTATATCAACTAGAGAATAACATAGGGACAAATTTCTCCCTGCAGGAACTCAATTTTCCTGCCCCATCTCCATGAGTTTTGTCCTTGTCCCATTCCTATAAGCTCTGCCTTAACCGCACAAGCCTTGTGCAGATAAGGACAGAGCTTTTAGGAATGGGACAGGAAAAGAACTCAAGGTGATGGGAAAATGAGTTCCCGCATGGACAGGGAAAATTTTGTCCCTATGTCATTCTCTAATATCAACTGCTTCATCTTTATCCACCTGCTTAGTCATATCTTCAACAATTCATGCCCCCTCTACTACTACTTATAATTTCTAGATACGTGCAGCCATTAATAAAGCACTACCACTTTGCTCTACATCCATGCTGGTTGTTCCTCTCTGTTTGCCCATATGACCAGAATTTTGTATGCAACAATATCTTCCACGTCTTCTAGGACCTACATCGGGCTCACCGACCTCTAGTTACTTGTATTACTTTGAGCTCTGCTTGAAAATCAGCATTACATTGGCTACCTTCCAGTCTTTAGGTACATAGACAGATTTAAATTACATTACATTACATTACATTAGTGATTTCTATTCCGCTTGTACCTGATAAATTACAGAGTGCCAGAAGCGAGTTCACAGTTTTATATTTTTTCCTATAAAACTCTAGGGTGAATATCATCAGGTCTGGTGATTTTCTACTGTTTAGTGTGCTCTAGCACCTCTTACAGATTCACCCACAAAGAATAGTTTCCGTGTGATATCTCGTCATCAAAGTCTTCTTAAAGACCGAAGCATTTAGATTTTCAGCTATATATCCTTCCTAAGTATTTAGCCCTTTACTTTCTGGTCCTCTAATGACTCCCTCTCAGGTTTCTTGTCCTTAATATTCTTGAAGTTTTATTAATAGCTTTTGCTTCTTTATCAAGTCTCTTCTCTCTCTGCCAGCTTTAGTAATGTTTTCATCTAATTTGCCAGTGTTTGTGTCTTCCTGTTTTTCTCATTTGGCCCCGACGTTGGAGGGGGCAAGTCGGCAGCTGCGGGTATGTACATGCTATTTCAGTTTGCTGCTACTTTGGAAAAGCAGTGGGAGAGTGGTGCAGGAGGGAGAAGGGGCTGGTCCTGACTCCACTGGCTTCATGGTGGGGCTGAAAGGCTGCTTGGCCTCCTGCTAAAAAGTATGTGGCCATACAGTTGCACAGCTTAGAGGGAACAGTGGTGGAAATTCTGCGATAACAGCCCCCAGTCCTGTGGCACTAATGTGGAATGGTCTACCGTTTACGCAGTATCCCCGGGGGATTATCCAAAGTACTCCATGTTACCGTGGTATTACCAGGGTAACCATTCCCATGTCACTCTCTTATTGTAAACCTGCCAGGACAGATAGGGAAAATGCCTAGATCACCTGATTACTATTCAATATAAACCACTTAGAATATAAGCAAGTGTATAAATAAATATAAACAGGTAAGAAAACAACATAACTTAAAACTTTATTTCTATCTCATTCTAACCTCGTAGTTCTAAGCGGGTAACAAATCAAGAAAAATGGTTCATATACAATGAATTACAAACATCTAAATCAGGGGTGTCCAACCTGTGGCTCGAGGGCCGCATGCGGCCCCATGAAGTATTTTGTGCAGTCCCGGTTGAGGGCGATGCAGTGTTTTCCTCTGCTGCCCCTGGGTGTTTAATGTCTTGCCGGCTCCCTCCTCTGTCTTGCTGTAGCATTTGCACATTTTTGCGGCCCCAGAAACATTTTTTTTGGCCAGTGTGGCCCAGGGAAGCCAAAAGGTTGGACACCCCTGATCTAAATAAAAATCAACACATTTGTAACAAAATAAATATTAAATTCCCAAAAATGTCTTAAACAAACACATTTTAAGAAGTCTTTTAAAATATAGAGATGAAACTGAGGTTACTAAGAGGTAGTATATATCATGCTCCCTACTTGTCGCTTGATAAGAAAGCATTCAATTATGATATCTTTTATAATTACAATCATTGACCAGGGGAAATGAGAAAAATGTTAAAATTCGCAAAGATCGAGCTGGATTGTTAAAAATAAAAAGGGTTCACTAAATAACCAGGTAACAGACCATGAAGTGCCTTTTAACAAAGAGAGCTAAACTTAAAGGTGATCTGTGCCTCAACAGGAAGCTAATGCAGTTTATAGGGTCCGTTTGTTTCAAATTAAAAATCAAACACACTGCTATATTGAATCAAACTGAGTTTATGAAGATGCTTATGAGTTCCTGCAAGCCAAAGTATATTACAGTAGTTCAAAACTGAAAGACACAAGGATTACACCAGCAGTTGGAATTCTGGTTCTTCAAAGTAAGGCCTAATTGATTGCAGTTCCAAAGGGCCCAAAGACATTTTTGTACTGACATCTGTCTGAGGACCCATGGTAAGATTTCTAGGAGATGCAAGATGGCGTCAGGCTAGACGCACTGAGGAACCATTTGGAGGACTGTCTCTTCAATTATTCTTGTTTCTGAATACTTATCCACCTACCTGATGCCTAAACGGAGGGGTCGAAGTGCTGCTGGTGCCTTGCGGCACACCGGTACCCCTGCAGTCGGCAACATTGAAGAGCTTCTCAGACGGATGCAAGGAGCACTTTCAGTGTCGGAGAGAAGTCCGCAGAGGATCAACGGAACGAGCGAGACCGCAGTAGCTCCTCAGGGACTTGAAACAACTTTGAGTCCCGACATCAGGGCGCCGCCCCCGCAGCCTCAGACAAGCAGCTCTCCAAGGGGCATGGAAACCCCAGAAGTTGTGTCTTTACCTTCCCCGGAGGCAAGCAGTCCATCGGAGAGACGGCTGTTAGGAGCTCATATTAACATGAGCCCTTTTGAAGAATCTGGGAGGAATTCAACTAATGAGAGGCGAGTAAGACAGCAACAAGAAATTCAACAGAATGGTGAGCACTATGACACTACTATTTCCTTAATTTCTTTGGAAAAACCTTCAGAGGTAACCCTGGACTCACTATGGGATCTTATGGCTGGCCTAGTGAAGACCATAAGCCCAAAACTTCAGCTAATTGATGAGAAATTGCTTCAACACACTACTGAACTTAAAGAATTGAAAGATGAAATGACTGCTTCTAATTCTTCTGTTCAGAAGCTTGAACAGGAAATAAAATCATCTAGACAACTACAGGAAACTTTAATGAAAGATAACATCAGTCTTAGGAGAAAGATGGAAAACCTGGAAAACAATTCCAGATACAATAACTTAAGGTTAATTAATTTCCCTAGGTTAACGTTGGTACCACCTAGGGAAATGTTTAAGAGATATTTCCTTGAAGTTTTGGGGGTCTCGGAAGATTCGATGCCCCCTTTATCACGAGTTTATTACCTACCTAACAAGAATCAATCTCTAAAAAGGTCTTCGGACCAAGGATTATTGAATATATCGGAGTTATTGGAGAAATCTGATAAAGAGGCAGCAGAACCAAGTACTTTGATTATATCAGTAGCTCTTTCTATTGATAAAGTTTGGTTGTTAAAATTATTCTTTAAAAATAGGCAGAAAGAATTTATGGGCTATAAAATACAGATATTCCTTGATTTATCACATGAGACCCAAAAGCGTCGCCATGAATTTCTTATGTTGAAGCCAGGTGTTATATCTTTAGGTGCTACTTTTTACTTGCGACATCCTTGTAAGTATATAGTGCATCACCGTACAGTCAAATATGTTTTCTTTGTGACTTCTTTCTTGGCGCTTTCCCGTTTGGAGGCAGAAAAATCTTAAACCCTAAGATTATAGATTAATCCCTGCAATCAGCCCTATAACCATTTCTATGCATAAGAATGTACATTATGTCCAATTCTTTTCTTTTTGTTCTCGCTAAGGAAAACCTTGGATCCCGTAATTTGAGGACTTGAGCATATTAGTTATAAATTACTCCAATGTTATTGTATTATTTTCTTGTTCTATGTAGAATTACTAATTTTGCTTTCTGTACAAGTTATTCTTGGTTGTCTGATTTGAAAATCAATAAATATATAAAAAAAGATTTCTATCCAAATGGACCCCCAGAAATGTTATAGTGGTCTCTGTAAGGTTGTGCAGGGGGTTAAGCGGATAAGTCCCCAAAATGTAAGATTGTGGCCCTACAATCCGCCAGAGGTCTTGGATTCAGTGCCCTCAAAGGAGGTTCAGCAGGAAGATGATAATGACAGCCGAGAGTGGTTGCATAAAGAATATATTGTGTAGAAATAGGCTTAATATTATAGATATGCAATGCTTAGCAGAAAGATTCATAAAAGAAAAATATGCTTGGTTACTAATATACAGTACAGAGAGATATTCTATTATGTAGCAGGTACTTTAGATCATCTTTTGTTTCTTTGTCCTTTAATGAGGTTTCTTTGGAGCAAAATTATGCTCATTGTTGAAGTGACTTTAGCGGTTATCTTCGACACTCCTTTGTCTAAAAATACGCTTAGAGCAGATAAAGATAAACTGTTACTAATTAAATGACTGGAATTGCAATACAAATGATAACGAGAAATTGGAAACATTGGGATTGTTTGAATTTTTCATTCTGGTGGGAAACTGTATGTCAGTATTATAGGTTTGAAAGAGATATGTCAGAAAAATCTAGGGAGTTTCAAAAATGTAAAGAAACATGGGGGTCCGCTAGATACATATGTTAATTTTTTTTTTTAACAAAATGTACCCTTTTGGACTTGGTTTCAGTTCAAGATCCTTTTATACACATACAGGAGGTTGGGGGGAGGGGGCTGGTCTTAACTTATTTATGTATAGTTTCTTGGGGCGACGGATCAAAAGCGCGCGAGGACAAAGGCGCGCTGACAACCGAGCGCGGACAACTAAGTGCAGGGCTTAATTGCGCCGAAGAAAACCCGTATTTTAAAGGGCTCTGATGGGGGGTGTTGGGGGGAACCCCCCCACTCTGCTTAATAGGGATCGTGCTGCCTCACGCTGCCGTGTGGGGGTGTAACCCCCCACATTATATTGAAAACTTTTTCCCTAAAAGACAGGGAAAAAGTTAAGTTTCCAATATAATGAGGGGGGTTACAACCCCCCAAAACCTACACAATGCCAGCGAGATCTCTATTAAGTAAAGTGGGGGGTTCCCCACCAACACCCCCCGTCTGAGCCCTTTAAAATACGTTTTTTCTTCAGCGCGATGAAGTCTTGCTCTCAGTTGTCTGCGCTAGGTTGTCGGCGCGCCTTTGTCCTCACGCGCTTTAGACTATGAACCGTTTCTTGGTGTTTTCTGAACATATTGCTAATTTATATAAATTTTCTTACTGTGTATAAGCTATATTTTGCTCTATAAAATAAATATGTGGCTGCTTCTGTGCTCTTGTGAATGAGAGAAAAGACAGGTTCTGAATAGGTGCTGTGAGGGCGAAGAGAGGAGACAGAGAGGGAGATAAGCAAGAGTTCAGAGAGGGAGAGAGAGAGAGAGAGAGAGAGGTGGCCAAGAGAGGAGGCTTTTAGAGGTTGGAATCTTGTTCTTAAAAATAGCATCTATTGTTAAATACACATTTTCCAGCATCTTTCTCTGCCATCTCTAATTGATAAGGAAGGTGTGACACTGTGAATGGAGGGTTGTCTGTCCAAAGGGAGGTTACAATGGGGGTCCTTCAGGGTTCAGCACTGTCTGCAGTTCTCTTTAATTTGTATTTGGTTTTGTTATGTAACTGCTGAAGAGTCTAGTTTTTTTCTTTCCAACGAACAGAAAACAGACATTGTCGCACATGAGTGAGATTGTGTTAAAGATAAAAGAATTTGATGTGTGCAAACAGATTAATGTTAAATGTCGAAAAAAACCAGTGATATATATGTCCAGAACTGTGAAAACGAATCTTTTGTCATCGGTTACAGTTCTAGGTCATGACGCACAGCTTTTATCTGACTTCCGGTATTTGGGAATAGTACTTGACTGTCAGTTGTCTTTTAGGCAACATGTGGTAGCATTATTTAAGAAAATTTACTTCAAGTTAAAGACTTTTTAGTAAGCTGTATCATTATCTTCATGGAATGATATTAAGAACATTCTCCAAACCATCGTCTTATCGATTGTTGCTTATTTTGTACTTCTTGGAGTGCCTTTATCAGCACTGCAATCCTTGAAGGTAGCCCAAAATTCAGTTATTAGGGCCTTGTTTGGATTGCAGAAATGTGAGCATGTTTCCAGATACAGTCAAACCTTGGTTTGCGAGCATAATTCGTTCCAGAAGCATGCTTGTAATCCAAAGCACTCGTATATCAAAGCAAGTTTCCCCATGGGAAATAATGGAAACTCAGACGATTCGTTCCACAACCCAAAAACTTTAATACAAAATACTGTATGTGATTGTATTGCAAGACCTCGCTTGTTTAGAACAGTCACTACACTCCTGCAGCGTCAGAGAGAGAAGAACCGTTGGCTCAATTGTGTGTGTATACTATCTGTACTTGTATTGCAAGACATTGCTTGTTTATCAAGTTAAAATTTAATAAAATGTTTTGCTCGTCTTGCAAAAACACTTGCAAACCAAGTTACTTGCAATCCAAGGTTTTACTGTATTACCTTAGGCTTTATTGGCTGAAGGTGGAATTCAGGATTAAGTATAAATTACTGCTATTTACTTACCTGAGTTTGAAAGGGTTGACACCAGAATATCTTGTGAATTGTGTTGCCATGTATACTTCGCTACCAAAATTGCGCTCTGGTGCCCAAAACAATTTGGCAGTACTGACAAGGAAAGAGCTAAGACTACAGTCAGATCAGGGGGGGGGGGGGGGGTTCCTGTTCAAGACCTGAGTGGAATAAACTTCCATTTTATATTAGGAAGCAAGTGAATGTTTTATGTTCAAAAAACTATTGAAACACTTATTTTAATGTATGAAGTACCAGAGTGACAGTGGAATCTTAAGGAGAAAAATATGACATTGTCGTATTGAATTTGTTAAGGTGAAGAAAATTTAAGATGGGTTTGTAATCTGCTTTATTTGTTGTTACTATATGCATTTATGTGCTGAGTGGGGTGAAATTATCTTTAAACATAGCGAAGTTTCAGACTTTTTAGTGTAACCACCCAGCGATTTTTATGCGTTCAAAAAATGTTTGCCTACAAAGCTACCAGTATTTTTTAAAAAATTAAAAATAACGGGGTACAACCTAACTGTTAATGATGTCACAGTGGTTCTTGGGGACCCCCAGCCAGTTGGGTTTTTGATATCTCTAATGCAGGGGTGTCCAATGTCGGTCCTCGAGGGCCGCAGTCCAGTCGGGTTTTCAGGATTTCCCCAATGAATCTGCATGAGATCTATTTGCATGCACTGCTTTCAATGCATATTCATTGGGGAAATCCTGAAAACCCGGCTGGACTGCGGCCCTCGAGGACCGACATTGGACACCCCTGCTCTAATGAATATGCATGAGGCAGATTTGCATATAATAAAGGTGACAGGCATGTAAATCTGCCTCATGCATATTCATGTGAGATATCTTAAAAATACGACTGGCTGGGGAGTCCCCCAGAATTACTGTGATATTATTAACAGGTTGTACCCCGTTATTATTATTTTTTCTCTTTTAATACTGGTAGCTTGAAAATACGACTGGCTGAGGGTCCCCCAGGACAGGTTTGAAAACCACTGAAAGGGACTCTGGATCATTTGTTGTATTTTTGTCCATTTACATTAATATTTTGGAAATCCATATAGGGACAAATTAATCTAGTTTTAGATTCAAATATTCCATTAACATATGAGGCTATAATTTGTGGAACAATTTTACATGTTAAACCCACTTTAGATAAGTATAAAAGTCGTCTATTTTTAATTCTTACAGGTATAGCCATTCAATTGATTACAAGTAATTGGAAGAATCATGATAGAATAAATTATACTTTCTGGTGGGTGAATGTGTGTACTATATACAAATATGAAAGAATTAATGTGGAGTGTAGGGGACTTAGTGGAATATTCAACAAAATTTGGTGCCCATTGACTACATTTGTACAAATATAATACTGTATTTTGTCTTACTTTTTTCTTGGTTTATTTATCTTTACACATCCAGGGAGGGTGGGGGGTTGGGAGGAAATATTGATAATAATGTTTTAGGTAACTTGGTTTCATGTTATATTATTTACTTGGTTCTTATGTTATTACTATATGCAAAATAATGTAATTATTGAATGATAGTTCTGTTATCTTTATAGATATTAATGTTATGACTGAATGCAATAATATACTGTTCTTTTATTTATATAACACTGATCTTGTTTAAAAATCAATAAAGAATTATTAAAAAAAAAAAAAAATTTATAATAAGATGACTTACAGATAATTTCTTTAAGAGTGTTTTGAATCAGAACAGCCTGCCTCCGGGACTCATTAACAAGTCTGTTAGGAATTTACTAAAGCGAATAAAAGCCTGTGTTAAAGCTAGAGTGGACACTTTGAACATTCACAGTCACTGCAAAATACATTGCTAATTGTATTGTCTGAATGATGTTATTTTACTGCGGTTTAGCTCAAACATTTTCAATGTGCAAAAATCACTGGACAGTAATGCTAAAATGTCAGTAACATCAACACAGCTTGAGATAAATGTTGTTTAATAGTAATACGTAAGTATGATGACTAAGTACATAAAATTTCTCATTGAAATTTAAAGTGATTGCTGAGAAAACAGCAAAAAACTGTAGGGTTTTGGTGGGGGTTTTTGTTTTTGTTTTGTTTTTTTTTTGCCTCATCCTGTATAGAAACAGAGGGTAGCTGTCAATGGTGGCCATGTTCCCTCTCCACCCATAACTTGCCCTAAGTCGCTAGCACAGAGCTTTTACCATGTTGGGGTAGTTTGAGAATGCAGTAGCCCAGGGCTGTCCAAGTCCGATCCTCGAGAGCTACTGGCAGGCCAGGTTTTCAGGATATCCACAATGAATATGCATAAGAAAGAGATTTGCATACCAAGAAGGCAGTGCAAGGAAATCTCTCTCATGCACAGTCATTGTGGATATCCTGAAAACCTGGCCTGCCAGTAGGTCTCGAGGACCGGACTTGGGCAGCCCTGCAGTAGCCATTAGCATGGGTCTGCGTTGAAAGTTACTGTGTGCTATAGCCTACCTTAGCTGTTTAGTGCAGTGGTTCCCAGCCCTGTCCTGGAGGACCCACCAGCAAGTCAGGTTTTCAGTATCGCCCTAATGAATATGCGTGGGCAGAATTGTATTGCCTGTTACCTCCATTATATGCAAATCTCTCTCATGAATACTCAGGGCGATCCTGAAAACCTGACTGGCCGGCACTGGTTTACTGCAGCATAGTAACTTCCCCTTGGTTCTGGCAGGAACTTGTCATTCTTTCAAAATAGAAAGGATATAAGAAATATTTTCAGCTACATTCAGTTAAATTTCAGGCAGCGAGTAGATAGATTATATTGCAATTCTGGATCAAGAGTCACGATAAATGATGCTCTCTCTGGGGAATTTTCACTGAGCAAAGGGACTAGATCAAGATACCCCGATCGCCACCTTTGTTTATTCTGGTGATGGATATGTTTGCCATGATAATTAGAAATCACTATGGAATTAAAGTCATTTTAGGAGAAAATCTGAGAACATATGCTGACCCTTTTTGCTGTTGATATACAGTACTCCCCCAAAATTTGCAGGGGTTCCATTCCAGGAGCACCTGCGAATTTTGAAAAAACTGCGAATGCGGATTAGGAGCGGATCAGAGGCGGGAGAGGGCTGCAGGGGCGGCGGTGGGTGCTAAAAAAAAACAATATTTAGGCTGACAGGCGGTTTGGCTGTGCAGAAAGCTGACGGGGAGAGGAGGAGGAATCAGCTATGCAGAAGGCTGATTGGCTGACGGGGGAGAGAAGGATGAATCGGCTGTGCAGAAGGCTGATTGTCTGACGGGGGGAGGAGAGGAGGAGGAATCGACTGTCCAGAAGGCTGATTGGCTGACCGGGAGGGGGAGAGGAGGAGGAGGAATCAGCTATGCAGAAGGCTGATTGGCTGACGGGGGAGAGGAGGAGGAATCAGCTATGCAGAAGACTGATTGGATTGTCTGACTGGGGGGGAAAGGAGGAGGAATCGGATGTGCAGAAGGCTGATTGGCTGACGATGGGGGGGGGGGGAGAAGAGGAGGAATCGACTGTGCAGAAGGCTGATTGGCTGACCAGGAGGGGGAAAGGAGGAGGAATCGGCTGTGCAGAAGGCTGATTCGTGGACTCAGTCATTCCCTCTATTTTCTGACTCGAAGAGGCAGTCAGAAAGTACCGTGAATTCACGGGGGTCTACTGTACTCTTATTTTACAAGATCCTATTACTTCCTTAAAAGCTTTGCATGATGTGAAGGAGAGTTTTAGTAAAGTGTCAAGATTCAACATCAAAATATACCAAATTAGAAATGTTGTCTTTAAATATTTTTAATATGGTTTATGAAATTTATAATATGGTTTATGAAATTACCTTGCAAGTGGAGTAAGTGGAACGGAAAATGCAAATCAGTTCAAAAAGTAATTGGCCAGTGACGTAGTTATGGATGGGCAAAAATGTACCCATTCTTAGCTCAGGCCCACCCTGTCTGCCCTCCCTTCCCCGAAACAGTTCAGCAGTTGGCCACCTTGCTTCCCTCCCTTTCTTACATCTCTGGATCTGGCCTTGCCTCCTCCCAACCACAGACCCCTCTCCCAAGTATATCTCATCACCACCTTCACAGGCAGCCACAATGATGTACATCCATTGCCTGTGCTGGCCATCTAGGCTTCCCTCTGATGTGTCTCACCCTCAATGAGATCACTTCTTGTTTCATCTGTAGCAGGATACTGCAAAGTTAAATTTGCAGGACCAGGGCAGGCAGAAGATATGTTTTGTTGCTGCTACCCACAAACTTGATGAGGTACACTAGGAAGGGGGAGTTGCTAGGCCGCAGGCAGGGATCAAATCTGGGGACAGAGGGACAGGAGAGAAGTGTCGGACAAAAGGGGAGAGGATTTGGAAGACCCTCCCATCTTAACTGGGGACCCATTCACATGAGAGGTCTGGTTACATCACTGAAACAGACTAGGAGACATGTCATGAAGTTATATCCTGGTATTGTTTAGCATTATTAATTCTTAATTTGATTTTATGGTATTTTCATTGTACACCGCCTAGAAGTTTGATTAGGGGGTATAAGAAATTCTAAATAAACTTGGAAACTTATAGGGCTCTCAGATGCTTCTTTGAGGTTCCCACTAAAAGGCTATTACAATAGTAGCATATTTTAAAGCAAATTGGGAAAAATATTTTTTCACTCAATAGAGCTCTAGAATTTGCTGTCAATGGATGTGGTTAAAGAGTTAGCATAACTGGGTTTAAATAAGGGTTTGGCAAGTTCCTGGAGGAAAAGTCTGTAAACTGTATTAACAAGGAAGTCTTGGAAAGCCACTGCTTATCCTTGCAGTGAAGTAACATAGAATTTGTCTGTTTTGGGATCCTGCCAGGTACTTGTGACCTGGATTGGCCACTGTTTGAAACAAGATACTGGGCTTGATGGAGATTTAGTTTGGCCCACTGTTGTAGCTCATATGTTGGCTATGGATTTAATCTCCTTAGCCAGTAGCAAAAGTTAGGCACAAGAAACAAAGACTATTATTCTGCTACTATATAAAACATTTGTCATATCACAGCGGGAGTATGTGGGTCGGTTCTGTTATATGAAGAGAGGATAGAAAGGATGGGTGAGAGGGAGAGAGGGAGGTTGGAAGGGAAGAGAGGAAAACGATGAAGCTGGGAGAAGGGTGGGGGGAACAACAGGCTGCAGAAGAGGGAAAGAGAGAAGCAAAGTTGCACCTAAGTAACCAGTTAGGTGGGTTGCTTTTCTATTGCTCTAGTTTACTTTGTGGTTTGTCTGCTTTGGCATTAATTGTGTGTATGTGTTGTATTTAAGTTATACAGTATTTTGTGATCCCCTTAGAACTGGAGAGGCGGAATATAAATATTTTTATATAAATAAAGCACAGTTGGCAAAAGAAAAAAAACAGTCTAGGCAGAACAATTAATGCATAAAAATGTAGGTATTGCTGTTTGCACTGATCAGGATCCCTGTAAGAATGCATTTTGCTCATAAATTCATTTGGGGGAAATTCCAAAACTGGAGCTCAAAAATGGGTGCCATAAAAAAAGTTGGCCTTAAGCACTATTGCATAAAAGCAGGGGTCGGGAACTTCGGTCCTCGAGAGCCGTATTCCAGTCGGGTTTTCAGGATTTCCCCAATGAATATGCATTGAAAGCAGTGCATGCAAATAGATCTCATGCATATTCATTGGGGAAATCCTGAAAACCCGACTGGATTGCAGCCCTCGAGGAGGGATTTTGACACCCCTGAAATAGACTAGATCAGGGGTAGGGAACTCCGGTCCTCGAGAGCCGTATTCCAGTCGGGTTTTCAGGATTTCCCCAATGAATATGCATTGAAAGCAGTGCATGCAAATAGATCTCATGCATATTCATTGGGGAAATCCTGAAAACCCGACTGGAAAACGGCTCTTGAGGACTCTACAAACATTAGTAGTTTGGGGGCAGCAAAAGCATAGTCATCTCTTCAGCTTGAAGATTATACGTGCCTACAGAGCTTTCCTTGTCGCATGTGTACATTTGCGCCTGTTTCAAGTGATCTATTCTGCACATGTGTCGGTCGCTTTTTCCTATGATTGATCGGATGGGATTAGGGCAGACCTCTGTGAAAATCATTTGCAGGCAAAATTGTTTCAACATTAATTGCCATTTTTAAATCAAATAATTTACCAACACCAGAGCGATCCACGGGATTTTAATGGCGATTTTAAAGTACCGGGCGTTTGTTAAGAAATTTTGTGGTTTAAACCTTGAGAAAGAAGAAAGATTTGGGGGTAAATTAATTAATCCTATGTGTGGTTTCCCAGAAAGAAAAAGAAAAAAGGCACTTACCTAGGAAGGACCAGTAATATATTTGGGTTTTGAAGATTACACTGAAAACACAAAACAGAGCTCACCAGGGCTATACAGTATTTGGATTTTCAGCAAGATTGCCTGTACTAGTTCCCCTTCTAGAGCTACGGGCTGCTCAGTTGCCCTTAGGAATTAATCTGCATTTGATCACCTCACTCACTGCTCCTTTCTCCAGATCATTTATGCACATGTTAAAACAGCACGTGTTTCAGCACAGATTATTGGGGCATGCTACAGTTCACCTTTTCCCATTTGGAATACTGATCATTACCCTCTGTTTCTTGTCTTTGAGCCAGTTTCCAAACCGCAATGGAGCACTGGCTCCTATCTGACTTTCATCTCAGTCTGTTCTTTCTTTAAATGCACTTTGGATACTTCATCCTTTACCACAACCTGTCTCTCAGGATATCCCGATTGCAGCATTCTGTCAGTATCTTACTCCAAACCATGAACTCCTGAGTGAGTGCCTGTCAGCTTTCCCCAGGATATATTTTAGAAGTTGGTTCATCTTTTTAAATGTTAGCACCAACAGCATCAGCACCCACCTTAGTTTAGTTGGATCCCATCCTTCATGGAGAGGCTGGAATCTAGAAGGACTCCAAGATTGCATATTTTATCCTCTATAGCAGTACTGAAATTGCCAATCCTAAGGAATTTTGGAATATCAGGAGAAGGGAGATCAGATAGAAACATGATACACTTCTCCCTCCGTATTCGCGGTTTCAGCATTTGCGGTTTTGATTATTCGCGGTTTTTAGCTTGCTGGCTCCTCCCCCAAATGACAGCTTGCATAGAGAAATTGCGGATTCCAAGCGTTTACAGAGAAAATCGCTGATTCCCAGCACTTTCTTCACCGTGCTTTGCCTCTCCTTCAGGAACAGGCCAGGCCTCTCACCATGTTATTCGCAGTTTCACCCTATTCACGATGGTTTTTAATAGAAAACAGTGAATAACATATGAAAAAGTTATTTGCGATTTTTCTGTATTTGCGGTTCTGTTAATCCCCTATAACAGCGAATACGGAGGGAGAAGTGTATAGGTTTTGGCAACATTTAGCTTCAAGAAGTTATCATGTAACCAATGTTCTATCAGGTCCAGGTGTGATTGCAGTCCTAAAATTGTCTCATCAATGTTGCTATTATCCTTAAGCAAGAAATGAATGTCATCAGCTTAGAGACAACAGACAATACCATGGTGTATAAGCAGTTTACAAAGTGGCAGTAAAAAAAAAATATTGAATTGTACGGGTGAAAGGATGGGACCTTGAGGAACGCCACTGGTCATGAGAGTTTCATTGGATCTGCTTTGGGAAATAAATGCATGAATAAATAAATTGGGAGTGAAGGAGTGGCCCTAGTGGTTAGAGCAGCTGCCTCAGCACCCTGAGGAACATGAGTTTGATTCCCACTACAGCTCCTTGTGACTCTGGGCAAGTCACTTAAACACTTCATTGGCCCAGATACAAAATAAGCATGTGTAGAGCACTTTGATGATAACCAGACATAGAAAGCCCCTTTATATGAGGATCTGCCCTATTCTATCAAATGCAGACCTAAATTTCATAACACACAACTCTAAAGGGGGCGTGGCTATTAGATGGACAAGGGCTGGTCAGTTTAGGTGCAATGTTACAGAAGAGTGCCACCAGTTTGGACTCCAAGCTCAATATGAAATGGCAATAGTCTTCAAATCCAGATGTTCATATAAACTCTCTCAATAAATACTGGATTTGCGAAATGTCAATACATTATTTCAAAAAGACGCCTCAGCCCCACCTCTCCACCACTGTAATAATTTTATACTGTGGGAAGTTTGTTGTGGCACTTCATCATTGGCTGTCTATTTGGTTTTCTTTTGTCTTCATTTAGTTTTTCATTTTATGCTGTTAATAAATATGTTTCCTTAATAATAAATAGTTTTTCATTTTATGCTGTTAATAAATATGTTTCCTTAATAATAAATAGTTTTTCATTTTGTGCTGCTAATAAATATACTTCCTTTGTAATAAATACGTATGAAAAGCTGTTCAATACTTATCTCAGCTGAACCCGGGAGTCAGACCCGACATGTTTCGCACAAGAAAGTGCTTTATCAAGGGTCTCCCAAGGCTGCCGCTGTCATCCGACTCCAACCAAATTGTGAGCCGTTTGGACTCCAGCCTTTCCACCAGCGCCATTGCTCGCACCCACAGTTAAGTGCAAAGGCCCCGATTCTATAAAAGGCGCCCAACAATTAGGTGCTAATGAACACAGTCCTTAGCAGCTATCAATTTTCAGTTAGGTGCATTGCAAGGGGGAGAGGCGATACTGCGGGAGGCCAGTTAAAAATAGATTGCTGTAATCTAAGTGTGAGGTTACGAGAGCATGGACAAGGGTCCGGGTAGTGTGCTCTCCCAAATTCTGCCCACCACGGAGTCCAAATTTAGAATTTATAGCCCTTACATCTTAATCCAGCGTTCTTCAATGCAAGGCCTGGGGGCCAGTGGCAGCCTTGGAGACTTTTGGGGCAGCCCTCATCATTCTAGCTGGTTTTTTTCTGCCTTTCTAACCAGGATCTTGACAGAAACGGAGGAGGTGGATGAGAGGAAGAGCCACATGCTTGAAGGACATGCATTTGGTAATGTCTTCAGGCCAATAAACAGTTTGAAGTTGGGCTGGTGGGATGGATGTCATTGACATACATGGAAAGATATGTGGCGGCCCTCCTTCAGCTCTCTGGATCCAAAGTGGCTCTGACTTAAAAATTAGTATCTTAATCCATCAGTGGGCACCCTATCTACCTGCTTTCTTCAGAATCACTCTATATCATTGAACCAACTAATCACTCCAATCAAATGGCTTGCTTTTCAGCCCAGTCCTGGAACAACCAGGCCTTTAATGGTTTCTATAAGCTCCTATAGTTCCCAGCATGACATTATAAAATTCAGAGCTGGCCACCAAAAATGCCCTAGTGATCAACTTAGATTTATGTATCTTCATTTGTAATGGAATCTCAATTGGGTTTCCTTGGCCTGATCTCAGAATTTATTCTGGCTGTTTCTAACATATCCTTTTCACTAGATAACATGAGCTGTATCCTCTGAAAGTTCCTACTGCTGCTTTTTTAGTATATATTACCCTATTATTTTTCTTGACTTTCTATTGATATGTAAGTGATTTTTAAAATGTTATGTACAGAAGACTCTCGGATATGAGACAGAATTACCGTATTTTTTTGGACCATAAGATGCACTGGACCATAAGACGCACCCACCTGCAGAGGAAGAAAAACCAAGAAAAAAATTTGGTTCAGAATTTTTTTTCTTCTTGGTTTTTCCTACTCTACACATAGGTGCGTCTGGTGGTCTAGTGCTGGGAAGCCCATAGCCCGAAGCAACCTACAGCCCAAAACCCAAAACAGCCCGAAAAAACAGCCCAAAGCCACCCGAAGCCCCCCCCCCCCGTACCTTTTTTAAGTAGCGGTGGTCCAGCACGGTTTTCTGCTGGATGGCTGCCTTTCTCTGCAGAGCGACGCACAACGCAGGAGTGCGACCGTTGCGCTTCCTGCCTGGTCCCGCGCTACTCTGTGGCTGCAGTCAGTAATTGACTGCAGCCACTTACTGAAGCCAATCACAGAGCAGCGTACTGGTCGCCATACCTTAAGAAGAATATGGCAATACTCGAGAGGGTCCAGAGAAGAGCAACAAGGAAGATAAAAGGCATGCTGAAAGGCTAGAGAAGCTGGGGCTCTTTTCCCTGGGAAAGCGGAGACAGAGAGGGGGCATGATAGAAACTTATAAGATCATGAAGGGTATAGAGAAGGTAGAGAGGGACAGATTCTTCAGACTAGTGGGGCATCAAAAACAAGAGGGCATTCAAAAAAATTGAAAGGAGACAGATTCAGAACAAATGCTAGGAAGTTCTTCACTCAGAGGGTGGTGGACACCTGGAATGTGCTTCCAGAGGAGATGATAGGGCAGAGTACGATTTTGGGTTTCAAAATGGGATTAGATGATTTCCTGAAGGAAAAGGGGATTGAAGGGTATAGTTAGAGAGTTACTATACAGGATATTAAATGATTAGGGAATAAAATGTTTTAGGTAAAAGATCACTTACAGGTCATTGACCTGGGGGGGCCGCCGTGGGAGCCGTGGACCCATGGTCTGACTCGGCAGAGGCGATGCTTTTATTCATATGTTCTTTTGTGGGACCAGGCAGGAAGTGCAAAGGTCACGCTCCTGCATTGTGCATCGCTCTGCAAAGAGGCAGCTGTCCAGCAGGAGACTGCGCTAGACCACCGCCACTTAAAAAAGGGGGGGGTATATTCAGTCCATAAGATGCACCCCCTTTTCCACCCCCTATTTGGGTCCCATTTCCGTCCCATCTCCGCGAGCTCGGTCCCCACAAATCATCTGATCCCATCCGCACAAGCCTCAGTTATGATTTTATATTGAACGTATTTTATTAAAGTATAAAAAGTATAATTGTATTCTGTACAATTGTCATTTTAAAAATACAAATAATACAGAGCAAGGATCAACAAAATCCCTGTCTCCCCTCCCCTTCACATATATCCCCTCTACTATCAAGAAAACTGAATAAGCCAAGTTATTACAGAATGCTACATAGAAATATCATGCTAACAGAATATTGCAGTCACACATGACAGGAATAGTGTTAGGGGAGTGCAATTAGGGCAACTGCCCCCTGGTCAGAGATCGCCCTAAGCCAGCTGGAAGCTAAAGAAGCACTGCCTGGGCTTTGTAGTCCCCAGTTATGTCTAACACCAGCTCTAGCAAGATATATATTTCAAATCTGATATATTCTAATCACAAAATAGAAATAAAATTATTTTTTTCTACCTTTTGTTGTCTCTGGTTTCTGCTTTCATCTTCTTTTCACTGTCTTCCTTCCAGTGTCTGCTCTCTCTGTCTCTTCAATCCAGCATCTGCCCCTTCCATCCACTGTCTGCCCTCTCCCCCTTTCATATGGTATCTGTCTTCTTTCTATGCCCCTCTCCACTTTCCATCCAGCCTGTGCCCCCTCTCTCCTTTTTACATGATTCATTCCAGCTTTACTGCTCTCTTCATTTTTATCTCTCCTACACCAGATCTAGCATCGTTGTCCCTCTCTGCTTATTTCTCTGCTGACCCCTTCCCATCATCAATCTCTCATGCCTGTCTCTCCCCTTCCCCTCCTCTGATCTCCCTGCCAGCTATTTCCTTCCTTTTTTCCTTCTCCCTTCCCTCCTCCTCCTGTCCAGCAGTAACTCTCTTCCCTTCCTCCCCTCCCAGCAGCATCTCTCCTTTTCCTTCCCTCCAAATCCAGTAGCAGCTGTCCCTTTTTTTCCCTTGTCCAGAAGCTTCCCAGACTCTTTTCCCTCCTCCCCTCCCAGCAGCATCTTTCCTCCTTCCCTCCAGGTCCAATAGCAGCTGTCCCTTGTTTTCCCTTGTCCAGCAGCTTCCCAGACTCCTTTCCCTCCTCCCCTCCCAGCAGCATCTTTCCTTCTCCCCCTCCAGGTCCAATAGCAGCTGTCCCTTTTGTTCCTTGCCCAGCAGCTTCCCAGCCTCCAATAGTGGCTTTCTCCCCTCCCAGCAGCTCTCTTTACTTGTCAGCGCAGCAATTCAGGAAGGCAGCCTCGGGTCCTTTGTTGGGTCGCGCTGCCTCTGAGGAAAGAGGAAGTTGCATCATCAGAGACAGCCGCGACTCAGCAAAAGACCCAAGGCTGCCTTCGTGAATCGCTGCACTGGTAAGTAAGGAGAGCTGGAGAGAGGGGAGAAAGCCACTGTCGGAGGCTCCCTATGATCTCTCCGGCCCAGCGCAGACCAGCTGAAAATATCTCGTCAATCTCGCCGGCCCTGCATCGACCGGCAGAAATTTCCTGCAGATTGGCATTGGTCCACGGACCATCAGTTGAAGAACAGTGGTCTAGATCATCACGCCTAGTTGATCTAGGTGCTTAACTTAATCTTCTTAATTGGCACTTATAATTAGAAGCACCATTAAGAAAAGACAATCGGATATTTCTTCTTTACAAGAATTTAGGTCTACTGTTGTAAAAGATAATGTTTCAATGAGTAAAAAGGTAAAACAGATTTAAAATTTTAACTGAAGATTATACTTATGACTTTACTGGGTCAGACCAATAGTCCAGCAAGCCCAGTAGCCCTATGGATCCTGGGATTTTGTCAAAAGATATGCTTAAGAAATATTTCTTGGAAGTTTTGCATTTTTCCTTAGATATGGTTCCTCCTGTGATCAGTGTTCTATTTGAAAATGCCTATGAGAAATATCTAGGGTGGTGGTGTTCCAATGCAATCTTCTGTTGGTCTTGAAAAATCAAAAATTAGATTTGAATAATTTATCTGAGATTTTGGAACAATCGGTGACGGAAAGTTTTCAGCGAGTTACTCTGGTTGCTGCTTTTGTCTTTGAACAAGATCTGAATAATGTTATGAAAATGTACTTTCACAACTCAAAGGCTCTCTTTTATGGTCAGAAAAGTTGGGTTTTTCCAGATGTTACTAAAGTGTCACAAGAATTTCGGAGGGCCTTTTAAAATCTTAAACAAGAAGTTTTGGACTTGGGAGCTTCATTTAAGTTGCTTTATCCATGTAAATGTTTGATACATTCTGGTGGTTTGAGTTATATTTTCTATATTCCTGAACAGTTGAGATCTTTTATTGATCTTAAGAAGATTGTTAGAAGTCAAGTGTAAAATGGTCAATTAAGGATATATTGCTGGAATTGTGTGGATGCATAGTGTTCTAATCTTATTTTCATGAATTGATACTTTGGGCTCCTTTTACTAGCGGGTTTAGCACGCGTGACTTTTCATCACGCGCTAACCCCTGCGCTGGTCGAAAATCTATCACCTGCTCAAGGGGAGGCAATAGCGGCTAGCGTGGCCTGCAGTTTAGCGTGGCTTTGTAAAAGGAGCCCTTTATTTTTCTATACCGCCAACGCCCAAAGAGTTCTAGGCGGTTCACAGAGTAAGAGGACTGAACAGGTCAGTGATACAACAAAATACTTAAGAAAGCACTGTACAATATTCATTTATATAACTACAGTATGAATGCTATGAAATAGTTATTGATCAAGTAACAAATTATTTCTTGGCGGTATAGAAAAATAAAGTTATTATTATGATTGATTATTATTATTATTATATTTGAATTCACTCCCCTCATTTGTGGACTGTATAGGAGATAAAAAATTTATAGTTTTCTCATAAGAACATAAGCAATGCCTTCGCTGGGTCAGACCTGAGGTCCATCGTGCCCAGCAGCCCACTCACGCGGCGGCCCAACAGGTCCAGGACCTGTGCAGTAATCCTCTATCTATTCCCCTCTATCCCCTTTTCCAGCAGGAAATTGTTCAATCCTTTCTTAAACCCCAGTACCGTACTCTGCCCTATTACGTCCTCTGGTAGCACATTCCAGGTGTCCACCACACGTTGGGTAAAGAAGAACTTCCTCGCATTTGTTTTGAATCTATCCCCTTTCAACTTTTCCGAATGCCCTCTTGTTCTTTTATTCTTTGAAAGTTTGAAGAATCTGTCCCTCTCTACTCTCTCTATGCCCTTCATGATCTTGTAAGTATCTATCATATCCCCTCTAAGTCTCCTCTTCTCCAGGGAAAAGACCCAGTTTCTCCAATCTCTCAGTGTATGAAAGGTTTTCCATCCCTTTTATCAGATGTCGCTCTCCTCTGGAACCTCTCAAGTAATGCCATATCCTTCTTAAGGTATGGCGACCAGTATTGGACGCAGTACTCCAGATGCGGACGCACTATCGCCCGATACAATGGCAGGATAACTTCTTTCGTTCTGGTTCTAATACCCTTCTTGATTATGCCTAGCATTCTATTCGCTCTCTTAGCGGCCGCTGCGCACTGTGCTGTCGGCTTCATTGTTATGTCACCATTACCCCCAAGACCCTTTCTTGGGTACTCTCATTCAATAACATCCCTCCCATCGTATAGTTGTACCTCGGGTTTCTGCTTCCCACATGTAATACTTTACATTTCTCAACATTGAACTTCATCTGCCATCTTGTCGCCCATTCCCCTAGTTTGTTCAAGTCCCTTTGCAATTCTCTTTTTTCCTTCTGTAAATTTAATATCTTCCATGTTTCTGTAGCAAGTGTAATCTTGTGATATGTTTTTTTTTTTTTTAAATGAATAAATTAAAAAAAAAAAAGGCAATATAAAAAATTAATTAGCCAGTAGGCACCTACCACTTCAAGGTAGGTGTCTAAATCGAGATGCCTACCAGTATATAGGTGTGATTAGAGGGTGGACTTTGGGTGTAGTTTAACTTGGGCGCTGGTAAGTGCCTAACTTAAGCACACTCATTTAGGCCAAGAAAACCCTGGCCTAAATGGGAATGCGCCTAAGGTTTGAATGCCAACCGTTGTTTAAAACTGCTTAGGCACCTCTAGATACGATTCAATAAATGGTGCCTAGGAGTTGGGCACCATTCATAAAATCAGGGCCAAAAAGTTTACTTTTACCAATATAATGTTCAATGCAACTAACCCACATTGTTGAAAACCGCAATGTGAGCGATTGCTATTTTCTCACCCAATATTAAGTCTTAGAAATTGCATTTTTTTTTTTCTTGCAGGGGATTCGATTTGACCCTGAAATTCCACAGACCTTGCGATTAGAATTTGCTAAAGCAAACACGAAGATGGCCAAGAGCAAGCTTGTGGGAACCCCAAATCCTAGCGCCCCTCAGCTGAGCACCATACCTCAATTCATTACGAGAGAGCAATGTAAGTACTCTTTTTATTTTAGTTTGTGCTTGTGATGGTTTTACTGCAAAGTATGGTAAGGAAAATGACTTTTGCCTTTGGTCTATCTTGACGTTTCCAAGTTCATAACAACATGCCTGTCTAGGAAATTGTTAAATGTATAAAGTACCATGATTTACATTATTTTGTTTTCCTATTGTAAATTTTGCTGGTATCGTAATGTGCTGTGAATTTTTGAATTCTTTGATTCTGTGGTACTTCTCCACAGCCCAGCTTCCTCCCCTAGAGTTCAGTGGCAGGAAAGAGGCAGTTCAAGCTGGACTTCAGTTTTGACTGTTTTGATTTTATTTTCACTTCTTTTTAGTTTATGATATATTTTTTAATCTCACTTATTGTTTTACCACTTATTTTGTTTTATTTTATCATTCAAATTTCATTTAAATTTCCCCAGAATTCTATTGCTTCAACGGTTCTCCCTCTGCATCTATTCTTATCTCCCCTCTTTTTAACCTTTCAAATTCCTTTAGATCATTGTAATCTTATTAGTATGTTTATTTTCTTATTTTTCTCCTCTATCTCTATTTTCTTTCTTTATTACTCTTCTAATTGTTATTTTTCCTGGTACTTTAGTTAGATTGTGAGCCTTCGGGACAGTAAGGGAACTATAATTTTAATGCACCAATATATTCATTGTAACCCGTTCTGGGCTCTTTTGGGAGGACGGGCAAAAAAATTGAATAAATAAATAAAGAGGTGTTATATTTATCTTTATTCCAAGTCATTCTTTTGAAAGCTCAAACTTAAAGAGAGGCTTGTTCTATTGATTTGGGGCTGTGATGTGTTATCAATTAATTTGATCAAGGAGTCTTTTGCCAGTTCTCCAGTTCTTCACTGTGAAATATGTTGGGAATTTGATTGGTTTGTGAATCCCATCCTAGAGAGTTATCTTTCAAAGCAATTTAGATAGTATAAAAAACAAATGTAAAAAAATGAGTTAAAATGTAGGAGCAAGATAAAAGAGAGAAACTCCATTTCTAAATAGTGAAGCTACAGGAAAGGTAGTAATAAGGATGAATTTTGAGTCTGTAAGGAGGCGATCAGAAAGGTGGGGAGTAGGGCAGGGGCAAGGAGAAGGGATGGAAGCCAGAAGATCCACTTCAGACCCTGGTTGACTCAGTTTTTACTTTCCTCTCCCACTTTTTTTTAGTACATACAACTAACTTCTTTTGATTGCTTTTCTTGATCAGACTCTGAAAAGTTAGTGCTTTGAAACCCAATCTGCTTCTCTGAGCTTAAATTCATCCCCCTCTGCTGAAATTAACAGATGAGGGAACCTATAAGCCCCCTGAAAGCTCAAGTGCAACAATGGCTAAGTTAAAAGGTCATGATCTAATAAAAGATATTGTAGCCTATAAGTAGACTGTTTCCTTTTTTTCTGGGACCAATACAGTACTAGAATGTTTGAATGTTACGTGTGCACATTTGAAACTGCTACAGATCGAAAGTTGAATTGTTCCACTTATGCAAAAATTATTTGAATGATATCAAAGTATAATATCCTTTAGTTAACTTTGTAGAAGTTTATATAATGTGTGTTTATAATGACATTGGGCTGGATTATGTGCCCATGTGGCAACCGCATTAATTTACGCACTGGTGCTTAAATCAATTTGTATATTCAGTACCGCTCTCCATATAGTTTACAGTCCTGGTTCTTTTTATATATATATATATATATATATATTTTTATTTTTTTTTTTTTAATCGAAAGCTTCACATGAGAACAGAAGAACAAATAACAAGTGTGATGTCTGTACATGCAAACGAGCAATACAAAAGCCATAGTCTGCTGACTCAAAAGATGTCAATCTACACTCTATTGACTATTACTACAGGCATAAAAATGCATAACAATAACTATCCAACAAACTTATACCTAAACCACTGGACAGCTACTTAGCTGAGACTAGTATGGTCCATCCAAAGTGGTCTCCCGCATGCTCATTTTGAGTTATTACCCTAATCCATTCATAACCCCCAAATACTTCCCACTATAAGAACATCTCCCTCAAACTCCCATTCATCCACTCTGCCACTCTTCCACACGAACATCCCTTTCACAAATCCCTTGTCGACCCCCCCTTATGTCGAGGCCGAGGTTTACCACTTTTTCGCATACGTGCATGAGTTTAGGGACACTGACGTTTTGTGCTATGATTTAAATATTGCACAGAGCCATTAGTCTGTTATGACTTCATGGTTATTCTCCTGCAACAAGCATATCTATGAGCACAATAAACACACTTTTGAATATTATTTATATATTCTATATGAACACATTTGGTCATTCTTACCATTGTCTGTGGTTATTGTGATTGAGACTGATTTTCTCAGCAACTAAGGGCTCCTTTTATAAAGGTGCGCTAGCGTTATTATCGCACGCTACAGTGCCGCATGCACTAACCCCACGCTGCACGGAAAATACTAATGCCAGCTCTATGGAGGCGTTAGCATGGAGCGCGTGCAGCAATGGAGCACGTGCTAAGCGTGCGCTAAAACCGCTAGCGTACCTACGTAAAAGGAGCCCTAAATATGTCAAAGTGATACCCCTATACCTCAAACTAGACTGGCCGTCCTTCAAAGCAAGGTTTATCCCAGGACAAGCAGGCAGGTATTCTCACTAGTGGGTGATGTCATCAGACAGAGCCCCGGTACGGACGTCTCACAAGCACGTGTTGCTTGTAGAAACTTAAAGTTTCTAGATGCCCGCACCGCGCATGCGCCGGTGCCTTCCTACCCGGAGATCCGGGCGTGTCTCCTCAGTTCTTTCTTTTCCGCGGAGCTGAGAAGTTCAACTTCTTCATGCGCTAGCTGAATTCAGTTAAATTTGCCTTCCTTGTCCGCGTTTTCGTTTTCTTTTAATTACAGTTAACAGTACTTTTCTTTTTCAAAAAAAAAAAAAAAAAGAAGATTATTTCCTCCGGCAGGTCGAACGGGCCGGCCACGTGGCTCAGGCCCACTGGCTTCGACCTAGCGGCGGAGATTTTCCGGCCTATGTCCCGGCCAATCACCGGGTTTAAAAAGTGCAGCAAGTGCCAACGCGCGATTTCACTCACGGACCCTCACCGGCGCTGTTTGCAGTGTTTGGGCCCCGACCACATCCCGAAATCGTGCGGGCCTTGCTCTACCCTTACGGCACGCTCTTTCAAGCGGCGTTGCCTATTGTGGGAATCGATGTTCAAGATGGACGCAGCTAAGGATCCCTCAGCCTCCACTTCATCTGATACCTCCCCGGTTCGGGCGAAACCGGCATCGACCACTCCTGCATCGAGTGTGGTGAAACCGGCATCGCTCACCCCGACACCATCCACGAGCTCGACGTCGGTGCCTGCCCCGGTCTCCTCTGTTCAGGTACCTCTTCCTTCCACAGTGCCACCAATGGTCATCAAAGTGCCGAAAGCTACTAAGCAGAAGCACTCGGCCTCGAAGGAGCGCGATGTCCGTGCAGGAGGACCCCCTTTCGGTGCGGATCCCTCCTTATCGGCTTCGCTACGGTCCGCGCTGGAAGCTCAATTCGTTGAGCTCATGCAGACCATCGGACCCGGGCTCATCGCTGCCATACAGGGTGACCTCCCGGTACCGGTCCAAAGGGGCGGTCCGCCCCCTCCCCCTCCCCCACACCGTTCGACCTCGACAACCGACGAGGACGAACGGGGGAGGGCGGCGATGCCCACGCGGCAAACCTCGATTACCGATATGCCGCCATTAGAACCCATTACGCCTCCGCGCCAACATGGGACCAGACCTCCGATCGATACTCGAAGCCCTGGGCATAGTCAGGAAGAGTTCTTCCGTACTCCTTACCAGACTTGGGTAGCATCGCAAGAACCCGCATCGCAAACCCAGTTGCGATCCACCGCTTCCAGCCCTATCCACTTGGGGGCCTCGGGAGACCATGCGATGCACAGACGATCCCGATCCCCGTCCCGCCACCGAGACGGGCACCGATCGAGACACTCATCCTGGCACTCCTCACGCCATTCGGAGGTGTCACCGCAGAAAAAACTGCAACGTAGGGGATACTCCTCATCAGAGGTGTCCCCCCCGAGGGGCACGGAGTACGAGGAGACACTGGCGCCCGATTCTCCTTGTCACTCCCCGATGTCCACGGACCTGGAGGCTTCCTCCTCCTCCAGCCCGTCCCACAGACCGACGCTGGCGGAACAATTGTCCTTCTCATCATTCCTCCGACAAATGGCGGAGGACCTGGATGTGACCCTTGACACGGGCTCCCGATACTCCAAAGAGTATCTGGACACCATGCATTTACCTAACCCTCCAACGGAGTCGCTTCGGCTCCCCTTGCATAAATTACTGGACCAGACCTTCATGCAGTGCTTCGAAACGCCATATTCCATACCGGCGATCCCCAGCAAACTCGATGCTCGATACCGCATCGTGCACCATAAAGGGTTCGAGGGCCCTCAACTCTCCCACCAATCCCTACTGGTCGAGTCCTCCCTTAAACGCTCTCATCCCTCCCAGGTCTACGCCTCTGTACCGCCGGGCCGAGAGGGGAGAACGATGGACAAATTTGGTAGAAAATTCTACCAAAACTCCATGATGGCGTCACGGGTGCTAAACTACAACTTCTTTTTCTCTTCCTATCTGGAGTTCTTCTTGCCGGTGCTCCGCAAGTTCACTCCGTTCATAGACAACCAAGCTCGATTCGAGTTCGAGGAAGTGGTAGCCTCCCTCTCCCAATTACGCCTCCAGCTGATGCAATCCTCCTTCGATGCATTCGAACTCTCGGCACGCGCCGCCGCAAGCGCGGTAGCTATGCGTCGCCTGGCATGGCTCCGTACTATCGATATGGATCCCAACCTACAGGACAGACTCGCCAACGTACCGTGTGCTGGAGCTGACCTGTTCGATGAGTCTATCGAAACTGTTACCAAGAAGCTGTCGGATCATGAAAAATCCTTTCAATCCATCCTGCGGCCCAAACCCAAACCTCAACAGTCTCGACCTTCCAGGCCACCCCTGATTTACCAGCGGCGTTACATGCCCAGACAAACGCCTGCTGCGAGACAGCCTGCGAAGAGACAACCTCCCCAGAAGTCTCAGCAAAAACCTCAGCCACCGGCGGTACCTAAGGCTCCCCAGCCCTTTTGACGCCCCCCCCGGGAGCATAACCTCGGCCTCTCCCATAGGGGGCCGCCTCCATCTTTTTTACCATCGATGGGAGGCCATAACCACGGACCTATGGGTCCTCACCATCATAAGAGAAGGATACTCTCTTCAATTCCACCGGGTCCCCCCGGACCATCCTCCAAGAGAGTATCCTTCAAGCTCGACGCAGACCGCCCTGCTTCTTCAGGAAGTCCAAACCTTACTTCAGCTTCGGGCTGTCGAGCCGGTCCCGTCAGACCAATTGAACCGAGGGTTTTACTCCCGGTACTTCCTCGTCCCGAAGAAAACGGGCGACCTGCGACCCATTTTAGACCTTCGAGCCCTCAACAAGTCCCTGGTCAAGGAGAAGTTTCGCATGTTGACTTTGGCTTCTCTATACCCCCTCCTCGAGCAGAACGACTGGTTATGCTCCCTGGATCTCAAGGAGGCCTACACTCACATCCCCATTCACCCGGCCTCCCGAAAGTTCCTCAGATTTCGGGTGGGAAATCTGCACCTACAGTATCGAGTGCTACCATTCGGCCTATCTTCGTCCCCCAGAGTCTTCACAAAGTGCCTGGTGGTAGTGGCCGCGGCACTCCGGGACAGGGGTCTACAGGTATTCCCATACCTCGACGACTGGCTCATCAAGGCCCCGTCAGCCCCAGAGGTCACTTCGGCGGCCTTGGCTACAACCTACTTCCTCCAGAATTTGGGCTTCGAGATCAACTTCTCCAAGTCTCATCTACGACCCACCCAGTCCCTCCCCTTCATCGGAGCGGTCCTGGACACCACCCGACTCCGAGCATTCCTGCCTCGGCAACGCATGGAGTCTCTTCTTCATCTCAGCCAATCGGTGTCTACTCGCCAAACCCTACCGGCGAGACAACTGATGGTGCTCCTGGGCCATATGGCCTCCACAGTACATGTGACACCCTTTGCCAGACTCCACCTCAGGATCCCCCAGTGGACCCTGGCATCACAGTGGAATCAATCGTCCGATCCACTATCCAAACGCATCTTAGTCACACCTGCTCTTCGGCAGTCTCTACTTTGGTGGATGACCTCTTCGAATCTATCCAGAGGTTTGCTGATGCACTCTCCCCCCCATCAGAAAGTTCTCACAACCGATTCGTCGAACTACGCATGGGGGGCCCACCTGGAGGGTCTCCGCACCCAAGGATTCTGGACCAGTGCGGAAAGACTACACCAAATCAATCTACTGGAACTCAGAGCCATCTTCAATGCGCTCCAAGCTTTCCAACACCTACTCCACGACATGGTAATCCTCATTCGCACAGACAATCAGGCCGCCATGTATTATATCAACAAGCAAGGAGGTACGGGCTCGGCCCTCCTTTGCCAGGAAGCTCTACGAGTCTGGGACTGGGCGGTGCGCCACAACACCCTACTCAGAGCAGTATACATCCAGGGGGAGAACAATGTCTTAGCAGACAAACTAAGCCGTCTGCTACAACCGCACGAATGGACTCTCCATTCCAGCCCCCTTCACCAAATTTTCACGCAATGGGGGACGCCCCAGATAGACCTCTTTGCGGCTCCCCACAACGCCAAACTGCCTCAGTTTTGCTCCAGGATCTACACTCCTCATCGCCTCGAGGCAGATGCTTTTCTACTGAACTGGGGGAAACTATTCCTATATGCGTTCCCACCATTCCCGCTGATCCAGAAGACTCTGGTCAAGCTGAAACTCGAACGGGCCACCATGATTCTAATAGCTCCTCGGTGGCCCAGACAACCTTGGTTCTCCCTCCTACTTCAACTCAGCAGCAGGGAACCAGTACCACTTCCAGTGTTTCCTTCACTGCTTACTCAACATCAAGGATCACTACTTCATCCCAACCTGCAGGCTCTCCACCTGACAGCTTGGTTCCTCTCAACGTAACCCCTCACCAATTCTCACAAGAAGTGAGGGAGGTCTTGGAAGCTTCCAGGAAGCCCGCCACTCGACAATGCTACTCCCAAAAATGGACCAGATTCTCCTCATGGTGTGTTTCTAAGTCAACGGAACCTCAGCGAGCTTCCTTATCCTCCGTGCTGGACTATCTCCTACACCTATCTCAATCTGGGCTCAAGTCCACTTCCATACGAGTCCACCTGAGCGCTATTGCGGCGTTCCACCAGCCCCTACAAGGGAAACCCCTCTCGGCCCATCCGGTGGTCGCCAGATTTATGAAAGGACTCTTCCATGTTAACCCTCCTCTCAAACCACCCCCAGTAGTTTGGGACCTCAATGTAGTCCTTTCCCACCTCATGAAGCCCCCGTTTGAACCACTCAACAGGGCCCCTCTTAAGTATCTCACCTGGAAAGTGCTTTTCCTTGTAGCCCTTACGTCCGCTCGCAGAGTCAGCGAACTCCAGGCGTTGATGGCGGACCCACCTTTCACAGTATTCCACCATGACAAGGTGGTCCTCCGCACTCACCCGAAATTCCTGCCTAAGGTGGTCTCCGAATTTCATCTCAACCAATCCATTGTACTTCCAGTATTCTTCCCTAAGCCTCATTCTCACCACGGAGAATCGGCCCTTCACACTCTAGACTGCAAACGTGCCTTGGCTTTCTACCTGGATCGCACCAAGCCACACAGAACCACTCCTCAACTTTTTGTCTCCTTCGACCCTAACAAGTTGGGAAGACCCGTATCAAAGCGCACCATCTCCAATTGGATGGCGGCTTGTATCTCTTCCTGCTATGCCCAGGCTGGATTATCACTTCCTTGTAAGGTCACAGCCCATAAGGTCAGAGCAATGGCAGCCTCAGTAGCATTCCTCAGATCAACACCAATCGAGGAAATTTGCAAGGCTGCCACCTGGTCCTCGGTTCACACATTCACCTCACATTATTGTCTGGATACCCTCTCCAGACGGGATGGACAGTTTGGCCAAACAGTATTGAAAAATTTATTCTCTTAAGTCGCCAACTCCCCCTCCATCCCACTGAGGTTAGCTTGGAGGTCACCCACTAGTGAGAATACCTGCCTGCTTGTCCTGGGATAAAGCAATGTTACTTACCGTAACAGTTGTTATCCAGGGACAGCAGGCAGCTATTCTCACGTCCCACCCACCTCCCCTGGGTTGGCTTCTCAGGCTAGCTACCTGAACTGAGGAGACACGCCCGGATCTCCGGGTAGGAAGGCACCGGCGCATGCGCGGTGCGGGCATCTAGAAACTTTAAGTTTCTACAAGCAACACGTGCTTGTGAGACGTCCGTACCGGGGCTCTGTCTGATGACATCACCCACTAGTGAGAATAGCTGCCTGCTGTCCCTGGATAACAACTGTTACGGTAAGTAACATTGCTGTATTTTAAGGAAATACTTTTTTTTTAATTTTTATAGAAACGTGGTAGGTGCTTGGAATAGTGGTGGTGGAGACAAAGGGCTCCTTTTACAAAGGCGTGCTAGCGGTTTTAGCACTCGCTAAAATGCCGTGCACGCTAGCCACTACCGCCTCCTCTTGAGAAGGCAGTAGTTTTCGGGTAGCGTGCGCGCGCTAAAAACGCTAGCACACCTTTGTAAAAGGAGTCCAAAGACTGTGTCTGCATTCAAGAAAGTGTGGGACAGGCACATGGGATCTCTTAGGGAGAGGAGGAGATAATGGATGCTGCAGATGGGCAGACTGGATGGGCCATTTGGCCTTTATCTGCCATCATGTTTCTATGTATCTATAACCATAAAGCTCTATGACATCACAATGCAGGAGTAAAGAGCCTTAGCCAATAGGGAGAGGAGGAGATAATGGATGCTGCAGATGGGCAGACTGGATGGGCCATTTGGCCTTTATCTGCCATCATGTTTCTATGTATTTTTAAACTATGTTCACTGATCTTTTTAATCTTCATGGCGAAACACCAGACTACATGTTGAATTTAATCTTTTTTTTTGTAATTCTTTATTCATTTTTATAACTTACACCAAGTGCATCATAAAGTATCAACCATTTTGACTTAAATACATCACTTGAAAAACTACAACTCTTCACATTAAATAGAATTATCCATTTCCTTCCCCTCCTGTCAACATCACAACACTTATAACATATAATAAAGTCCCCCCTCCCCCACCCCATTCTTTCATTTGTACAAATCAAGGAAAATAATACTTATTCATTACAATAATTTGTTAATGGCCCCCACACATCTTGAAAGTTATTAAAATTTCCTTTCTGAATAGCTAATGTTCTTTCCATTTTATAAATATGGCACACTGAATTCCACCAAAAATTGTAATTTAATCTATTCCAATTTTTCCAATTGCATGTTATTTGTTGTATGGCAACTCCTGTTAAAATAAGTAAGAGTTTATTATTTTTGGAAGATATTTGGCTCTTAGCCCTCATAGACATTCCAAATAGTACTGTATCATACAATAATGACACATGATTTTCTAACAAACTATTAATTTGGCTTCAAATTTTTAAATTCTTCATGGCAAAACCAGACTACATGTTGAATTTAATAGAACTATCAACCCAATGACAAATATAACCTGATCTGCAACCATATGAGAATAAGATTCCCAAATGCTACCAAATACTAAACTATTCACTCTATAACCTTTCCATATCTGGCAGCAAAATTGTGGAATCCAAACATCACCCCGCCCCCCCCTACAAAAATCTTCATAAGAGGCCTAAAAAACTATCTATTTGGAAAATATCATACTCCCCCCACAAACAGGTGACAACCAACAGAAACTAAACAAGACACAGACCACCTCTCCCATCTTGATAGATGATCAAACTCTCTAAATACCCATCACCCCACAAACCATGAAAGTGACACTTATACCAGAACCCATAATGTCAAGATTACAACACCAGTTAATGGCCAATCTTATAAATCATATATTGTTGAAGGAAGTAGACAGAAGAGAAAGTTTTGAAATGGAAAAGGAAGGAGATCACCAGAGAGACAAAAAAATAAAACATAAAATAAACTGAGACAAGAACAGAGAAAGAAGAAAAAGAGAGACACTAAGCCAGAAAATCAAACTAGAGCCAACAAAATGTTGCATTGTTTAAGAATATTAATAACTAATCGGTGTAAAGTATTACAGAAGCCAGTTCAAAATCTCAGATCCTGGATCTGTTTTCAACACAGAGTTTACAGATGGGAAACAGCTGGATGTTATTGACTTATTAGAATCGTTCCAGTGCTTAATTAATTCTTTTCTGTGTAGAGTATGCCCCCATGGTCCTGAGACTTTGCTTTGGAACTGAAATATTTTAAGATAATATGCTTTTAAGTATTAGAAAATTGCATATTTAGGGAGTATAGGACAATAATTTTCCTAAGAGAGGAAATTCCCCCTGACCAGTGCTCTGTCCGTATCACCCTTTAGCTCTCCATGTTGAAAATTAATTGCTCGCTTTTTCCGGGGCTGCAGGGAACAAGATTTTTTACTCTTTCAAAAATTAAAAAGACTAGGGGGACACTCGATAAACTTGCATGGAAATACCTTTAAAACAAATAGGAGGAAATATTTCTTCACTCAACGGATAGTTAAGCTCTGGAACTTGTAGCTGGGTTTAAAAAAAGGTTTGAACAAGTTCCTGGAGGAAAGGTCTGCTGTTGAGATAGACATGGGGGGAAACCACTGCTTGCTCTGGGATCAGTAGTGTGGAATTAGAGAATGACACGGTGACAAAATTCATCACCGTCCCCGTCCCCGCGGATAACCGCGGGAAATAATCCCATGTCATTTTCTAGTGTCTATTTCAACCTCGGTCCTTCTACACCAGCATTCTTCAAAGCAAAGCTTGAGGGTCAGTGGTTGTGGCCATTCATACTCTGATTCTTATGTGAGCCAAGGATAATGAAGCCATTGTGACATCACTGATGTGATTGGCTCTTAGGCACTGGTGGAATGAGGCATTATGACATCACAATATCTGCTCTGGATACCAGAGACTGTCATTCTGTAGTGTCTATCTCAACTTCAATCCTTCTACACCAGCATTCTTCATAGCAAAGCTTGAGGGTCAGTGGTTGTGGCCATTCATACTCTGATTCTTCCCTCTCTCCTTAAAGAATGATATGAAGATGGTTTCCTGCGGTTATCCATGGGGACGGGAACGGTGATGAATTTTGTCACCGTGTCATTCTCTACGTGGAATGCTATTGCTATTATATTTGGGTTGTTGGATACATGTGACTTGGATTGGCCACTGCGGAAACAGGATACTGGTTTAGATGGACCATTGGTCTGACCCAGGATGACTACTGTTATGTTCTTATGTCTCAGAGCCACCCACCAAAACTCTGGTAATTTTAAATATACCACTTCATCTTCCTGCCTCAGCTCTCAAGTCAGGTTCTGGAACTTTGGGAACCTTGGGTGGAATAGCCTATGATAGATACTTTTCTTAAAATGCATGTGGGTTCACATACTTGGAGAGCTAGATGAGCTATTTGCTTCAAGCAGGCAGAGCGGGTCATGTTCTGAAGACATTTTCATGTGTATGCGGTGACATATGTGTCTAAATGGCTTGTTCAAAATCCCAGACATGGTGGTGTATGTTATGTTAGTAGGTGTATTCAGGGCCAAGGTTTGGGTCGGGGCCGGCTCAAGGGACTGTGGCACCCTGAGCCAACTTTCATTTTGGAGCCCTGGACCAGCTTTTGGTTTGGCATTCCCCACCCCATAGGTGTTCATTCCCCTTCTCTTTCTTGCCACCGCCCCCTCAGTCTGCCTTTAAATGCAGCTGTCTCCTCTCGAGCGCCGGCAGCATTTCACCTAACGCTACTGGCGCCAGCTCTAGCATCTTCTCTCTGCTACTTCCCTACAGAAACAGGAAGTTATGTCAAAGTGGGGTGGGGTGTAGGAAGATGTCAGAGCTGGTGCAGGTAGCGTTGGGTGATATACTGCCAATGAAGAGATAATGTAATGTAATGTAATTTATTTCTTATATACCGCTACATCCGTTAGGTTCTAAGCGGTTTGAAGAAAATATGCATTAAGATTATAAATGAGAAGTAAGAAGGTACTTAAAAAATGCCCTTACTGTCCCAAAGGCTCACAATCTAACTAAAGTACCTGGAAATTAATAAAGAAGAGAAAATAAAGATGGTTGAAAAAAGAAAAATTCTATGTGAACTTATAGGATGGAAATTAAACTGACAGTGAAGAACTGTATGAAAAATACATATGGAATGCAGTTAGAGAGGGTAGGTTACAATCTATTTATGGTATTTGTTTAATTGGAAGGTGTTAAGGTGGGTAATTTGGGGGAAGGTTATCTGAAGGTAGGTGAATCTTCTGGAGGTAAAAGAGGAGGGGTTAAGATATTTGGATGAATTTTTTGAAAAGCAGGGTTTTGATTTCTTTTCGGAATGTTTTGAAGTTGTCTGATATTGTCATAAGATTGGAGATGGAATGGTTGATTTTTGCTGCTTGTGTTGCCAGAAGGTTGATAACTGCATTTAATGGTAGACTGGGGGGGGGGGGGGTGGCCTGCGTGAGACGGGGGTTGCCAGAACCATAGATGGAGGTTTTGGCTGCTGTCGGGGAGCAGGTGAGGCAGGCTTTTAGTGCCCTTGAGACTTGGCGCCCTGAGTCAGTGCCTTAAACTGGCCTGGTTTAGGTGGAGAACGGGCAGTTTGCCAGTTTATGCATAGATTATAAAATTATGTTAATTTTTATGTGTAGTTCAATAAACATTTTCAGTTATTCTTGAGCAGGGTTAAATGATCGCGCTTGCAATGTAGGCATGATTTCTATCACATGTGCCAGTATTTTATAAAGACGCACAAACGTCTGTGTCTTTATAAAATAGCTGCTAAGTTGTGTTTTTTGTCCTCCTAAACTAAGGGCTCCTTTCACGAAGGCGCGTTAGCGGTTTAATGCGCGTAATAGCGCGCGCTAAACCCGCCGGCCGCGCTAGCCGCTACCACCTCCTCTTGAGCAGGCGGTAGTTTTCCGGCCAGCGCGGGGGATAGCGTGTGATTAAAATTTGCGTGCGTTAAACCCGCTAACGCACCTTTGGAAAAGGAGCCCTAAGTGCCCATTTATAAAATCACCTTCTATATAGGTATCATATTAAGGATTAGATAATTCTGCAGCAACACACTCCATTTTCATCTGAGGTGCTTTGTGTGAAATGCTGTGCTTGTGTAGACTCCAAGCCTGTCCTGATTCTAAGTTCCCTGGGATTTGTTCTATTAGAATCAGAGAGAGAGAGAGAGAGAGTTTTTGGGTGTGTGGTTTGTGTTTCAGTTTGGTAACCAGTGCCCATTTACCATGTCTTGGTATTTCTATACGCCCTTGCTCTGAAGAACAGCTTTGATTGGAAAGCAATTAGCATCAAAGGCATGTTCCAAACAAATTAAGGTCTGCCATGGATAATAATGTGATTAATTAAAGCAATGCATGCAGCTCTGACACAGTACCAGAAAGCACGTGTTTCTTTCTGGGAACCTGAGCCACAGTCCTGTGGCAGTAGTCAGTTGCCTAAGTCAAGAACTCTCTTGCCACCCAGAGATAGATGTTCCCAAGCCATTTAACCTGGGAGGTGTCAGGTCAAAAGCGCGCCAGGACAAAGGCGCGCGCCACAGAAAATTACAGTTTTTAGGGCTCCGATGGGGGGGCGTGGGGGGGAACCCCCCACTTTACTTAATAGAGATTGTACCGCGTTGTGGGGGCATTGTGGGGGGGTTTGGGGGGGTTGTAACCCCCCACATTTTACTGAAAACTTCATTTTTCCCTGTTTTTAGGGAAAAAGTTAAGTTTACAGTAAAATGTGGAGGGTTACAACCCCCCAAACCCCCCACAACGCCGGCGTGTTCTCTATTAAGTAAACTGGGGGGGCTCCCCAACAAAAACCCCCTTCGGAGCCCCTAAAAACTGTCATTTTCTTCGGCGCACGCCTCCATCTTGCGCTCAGTTGTCGGTGCACGCCTTTGTCTTTCGCGGGGTTGTCTATGAACCAACCTGGGATGACTGTGTAGGTTGTGTACATGCACATATCTTATTTCTTCCTGTGTCTCAGACCTTGGCTTCAGAAATTGGGTAGAAACATTTCAGAAATGTATGGGGCCAGTATGCTTTATATATGTTTTATTTATTTAATATCTGAAGAACATAAAAATTGCCATACTGGGACAGACCAGTATTCTGTTTCCAACAGTGGCCATCCCAGGTCCCAAGTACCTAGCTAGATCCCAAGTGATAAAACAGATTTTAGGCTGCTTACCCTAGGGATAAGCAGTGGATTTCCCCAAGCCATCTCAAAAATGGCCTATGGACTTCTCTTTTAGGAAAATATCCATAGAAAGATGCTGCAGAGGGAAGGCACAAGGGGATGGGTGAGAGGGGAGGAAAAATGCTGTACATTTGGAGGAAAGAAAGGAAAGAGGAAGAATTAGTGTGGAGGAGAGGAAGGGAGAGATAATCATTGTACATGAAAATAATAAGACCTACACTGAAAATAAGACCGGGTGTTTTTTGGGCCCAAAATTAATATAAGACACTGTCTTATTTTCAGGGAAACACGGTATCTAGGAGCTTCATCATATGCCCTCTAATCCTAGTATTTTTGGATAAAGTAAACAAGTGATTCACACACTCAGTATTTTAAAGACTTCTATCATATCACCCCATGAGCCGTCTCTTCTCCAAACTAAAGAGCCCTAGCCACTTTAGCCTTTCCTCATAAGGAATTTGTCTCAGTTCCTCCTGTTTTCATCTCACCGCATGAACCATTAGGCTACTCCTTCAGACCACACTATACACAATATTTATTTGCTTATTTATTTATTAGGATTTAGTAATTAAGAAATTCACCCAAAGTAGTATACAGCAAGTATAAGCTGGACATAGAGAATACATCAGTAAGATATTCAAATATTAATACAAACAATAGCATAGTATCAGGGGCTGCTCAAGCCTAACCTTTAAGCACATATATAGTATATCTTGTTTGATTAGTGTTCAAGAAAGGAAAATTGGTTCCCAAATTCCTTTATAGAATAGAATTCTACCAGGAGCTCTCCATGTGCCAAATCGTATGCACCTGGTTATAAATTGCCCTTTCAGATGGTAATTATACTGTATAAAGTACGCTCTTAACATTTGCACACATATGGGATATGGGCTAAACATAAAGGAATCTTGTATGGAAAAAGCATGAAACCAAACAAACCTAGTGGTGCTTTGATAGCACTAGCAATTGGGAAGCAAAGCTGGTGCCGGACCAACTTCTATGGTCTTTGCCCTAAAAATGGTAAGGACAAATCAAGATCAAGTGTGCATATGTAGTAGGGTTCCCATATGGCTCCAGAAAAAGGAGGATGGATTGAGACATCCGGGTTTTACTTCCATTGCTTTCAACCCTAATATGTAGGATCTCATCATACTGTATGCTATCAGTTCTTGTTGGGCAAACTGGATGTACTGTGCAGGTCTTTATCTGCCATCATCTACTATGTTACAGGCAGTCCCTGATTTAAGAATGCCCAACTTACCGTCAAACTCGTACTTATGAACCAGGGTCCTGCTTCTCCCTTCCTGCGCCAGCGTGCCCTGTCTTCCTCCCTTCCTGTCAAAATGCGACCTTTCTCCTCCCTTCGGTGTTCCAATGCGCCCCTCGTCATCTTTTCCCTCCGTTCAGCATCCCAAATTGGCGCCTCTCGCGGGTGCTTACCTCCTCTGGCCGGCTTTCTCCTCCCAGTTTCACTTCGCAAAGCCGCAGCCGCTGGTTCCTGCACATGGCTCGCAGCTGACCCAGAAGCCTTGAAAGAAGACTTCTAGGTCAGCTGCGAGCTGGTGTCTGGGTAGAGTTTAAGTGACGTGCACAATTAACACACCTCACAAAATACTGCTGAAGGACAAGAATGTGGCGAGCAACTCTGGCAGATGACCCAAGGACAAGCAGAAAGTGACTGAAGCACGTCCCTAGTATTGTAATACCCTGTGCTCCTTCCTGTGCACGATTCTGAATTTTAAAAGCAATCTTCTTGATGATATTTCTGTAGTCTGGTACTGCTGCATGATGGCGAGGCTCCAAAACTTAAAAAAAAAAAAACCACCCACTCAGTTGCCAGTTAACACAAAGTTATCCACATTGTTACATTCAAGTAATAGAGTGAGATACTTATCATTATTGCTTGGCCTTCTCCTTCCATTGCCTGAAAAGTGCCGACTCTGCGTGTTGTAATTCTAGTCATAGAAAGGGGAGGGGTGGGGGGACAATTTCCAAATAACTGGTGTAGTTGTGAGCTATGCCTACACTTTGAACACCATCCGATGTACGCACCCTCATAGAGCCAGCTCTGTTAGTGGAAAAAGAGAAATTGATATTTGATTCAGGAGGGGAAGCTATGGGGAAAAAAGAAAACGGCGGTGGACTCGCAGGAGAAGGACTGAGGTGAAAAAGAAAAACTGGTTCTGGATTCAGGGGAGGGGATGAGGGAAAAAGAAGTGATGCTGAACTCAAGGTGGGGGCTAAGGGACTCACAAGGGAAGGGCTGAGGGAAAAAGAGGCTGCGTAGTTTGCTTTGTGGATTTTGTGGTTACCATTATGTATTAATAAGATTATATTGTGTGTATATGAAAACTGGATAGAAGAAATTGTGTCACAGTTAGTACTATTATTATAGGGGTGGGGTCAGGGGTAGAGCTTGGGCGGGGGTACTCGGTTGGTATTTGTTAGGCTTTGGGGGTACTTGGCTTGAAGAAGTTGAGAAACACTGCTCTAAACAATTGAAAGCAATGGAAGTAAATAAAACCCAGATGTCTCAATTTCTGGAGCCATCTGGTAACCCTACCCATGGAAAACCCTGTGACTTAGGACTGACATCGTGCTTGGAGGCCTGACCCATTAAGCAGTAGAGCATTGAAAGTCTGGGTGAATTTTAATTTGGGAGGGGGAGGAAACAGTATTTTTAAGCCAATTGAAATCTGTCTGATTTTTCAGCTGTTCTGTTTTATTGCGTTATTTTTACCCTTCCCTCTCCTTTTTTTTTTTATATTTTCCATGTGGGTAAAATCTCATATTGCATGTCTCCCTCTAATTTTTGGACAGCAGCTAGTCCTACATACATGTTAAAAAAGGTGTATAATGCTTGCTTCAAATTACACTACCACAATCGATCATACGCCTGGAGGAGAATGTGCAAGGAAGATATGATCCGCTTGTGTATACTGTATAGTTCATAGTATGACAACAGACAATTGTATGTAGAGTGATGCTGAGAGGATGAAGGTGTCAGGTCAAAAGCGCACCGGGACAAAGGCGCGCCCAGACAATTGAGCGCAGCGCGGAGGCGCAAACCCCCCCACTTTACTTAATAGACATCGCGCCGTGTTGTGGGGGCGTTGTGGGGGGTTTGGGGGTTGTAACCCCCCACATTTTACTGAAAACTTCACTTTTTCCCTGTTTTTAGGGAAAAAGTTAAGTTTACAGTAAAATGTGGAGGGTTACAACCCCCCAAGCCCCCCATAACGCCGGTGCAATGTCTATTAAGTAAAGTTGGGGGGTTCCCCCCCCCACACCCCCCCCCCCCCGTCGGAGCCCTAAAAACAGTAATTTAGAGCGGTGCGCGCCTCCGCCCTGCGCTCAATTGTCTGGGCGCGCCTTTGTCTTTCGCGCCGTTGTCTATGAACCGAGGATGAAGCATGGATGTCTTTTCCCCTGCAAGGGATAAATCTGCTGTTTGAAGGAAGGTGTGGCTTGAGATGATGATACAGACAAATAAACAGTAAATCCAGCCCTTTTAAATATCTATAGCCTCACCATAGAAGGATTTATGGCATTGAAACCTGTTGCTAAAAGGAAATTTTTGTATGCTGATATCCTTTGAAAGTTGCTGTGTGTTCCAAAAACCATTCTGTAAGGATCATCTGAAGATATAAATTTTTAAACCTTGTAATGCATGTGTCTGTGTTCTTGATTGTGTTTAGATAAATTAGTATTAGTTGAATGGACTTTAGTTTTATATCTTCTGGGAAGCAAAAGGATATTTTTTTTCTTAACAGGATTGTACATGCCCAAAGGAGCAGTAAATCATAAAAGAGATATCCCAGAAATGTATTCTATACACTGGATTGTATTTTAAGATCTGCTGTTGTGTAAGTTCTTCTGTGTTATAAATAGCTAAAAATTCTCTTCCTTTCAGATAATGCTCAAGGTTAAAAAGCAGATAGAAAAGGAATATGTGTGGCACATAAATATATGTGTGGGTTTCTGTAATAAATATATATAATATATGTATTGTACATGTTAGGTGCCATCGACTTGTGTTAGAGTCCTAGCAACTTGATGAGTTACAGATCTAAAAAGAAATTGGTTTTGTGCTGGTCCTCCAGCATCATCCCCATGGTTGTTTTAACGTGTCCAGTCACCTGATTGCAGGTCATCCTCTTAACCTGGTTCCTTCAATCTTCCCAAACATGATGTCCTCCTCCAATGATCTTTCTCTTCTGATGGTATGACCAAAATAAAACGTCCGTGACGTCATCATTTTGGCTTCAAGTGACATAGCCGGTTTGATCTCTTCCAGAATCAGTTTGTTCTTCTGGTAGTCCACGGCACACCTAAAATCTTTCTCCAGTACCAAAGCTCAAATTAGTCAATCTTCTTTCTGTCTTAAGAACATAAGAACATAAGCAATGCCTCCACTGGCTCAGACCTGAGGTCCATCGTGCCCAGCAGCCCACTCACGCGGCGGCCCAACAGGTCCAGGACCTGTGCAGTAATCCTCTATCTATACCCCTCTATCCCTTTTTCCAGCAGGAAATTGTCCAATCCTTTCTTGAACCCCAGTACCGTACTCTGCCCTATTACGCCCTCTGGAAGCGCATTCCAAGTGTCCACCACACGTTGGGTAAAGAAGAACTTCCTAGCATTCGTTTTGAATCTGTCCCCTTTCAACTTTTCCAAATGCCCTCTTGTTCTCCTATTTTTCAAAAGTTTGAAGAATCTGTCCCTCTCTACTCTCTCTATGCCCTTCATGATCTTATAAGTCTCTATCATATCCCCTCTTGTTTCTGTAGTGTCCAGCTTTTGCATCTGTAATTGACCAATGAGAAAATGAGTGCGTGAACAAGTCTGATCTTCATTTGGAGTGTTATTTCCTTGCCTTTGAATACTTTGTCAAGAGCCTTCATTGAAGAGAGACCTATTGCTATTCTACAGAGTATTTCTTCTCTGCTAGTTGCTTCTTTGTTTATGAAAGAACCCAGGAGATTGGAATCCTTTACAAACTTCAATTAAATTGCCTTTAAGCGCAAAACCTTCATCATTTTCTGTGTTCATGATCTTCATCTTGTTTATGTTCATTTCTAATCACGTTATGACTTTCGGCTTTGGCTTTTTTCACTAGATACAGCACGTCTTCTTGTAGGTGATGAGCGTTGTATCATCTGCGTAGTGCAGGTTGTTTATTTTTCGGCCATCAACTTTGAAACCAGTGCTCTCTTCTTCCAACGTTCTTTTTCTGAAAATGGCTTAACCGTAATGGTTGAACAGGCAAGGTGACAAGATGCATCCATGCCTGATGCTTGATGCCATATTCTGTTCTCACTGCAGCTTCTTGATTTTTTTGTAGTATGGGTATTCATAGTTTATCATGATCCACACAGGTAAAAGCTTTGCTGTAGTTGTTGAGTTATATGTTTGGGTATTCCCATTTGTGCAAGAGTTCTCCATAGTTTATCATGATCCATACAGTGAAAGGCTTTGCTGTAGTCAATGAAGGTCTTTGCTGTAGTCAAATGTATAGAGTCTTTTGGAATTCTTTGCTCTTCTCCAATATCCATCTAACATTGGCAATAATGTCTCTTGTTCCTCGACCTTTTCTGAAACCAGCCTGAACTGTAGGTAGCCGATGATTCTTCTCTCTTTGACACTCTGGGAGTGTAGTGACTGTTCTAAACGAGCAAAGTCTTGCAATACGAGTACATACAGTATAGACGTGTCACATCATCACAACTGAGCTGATGGTTCTTCTCTCTCTGACACTGCGGGAGTGTAGTGACTGTTCTAAATGAGCGAGGTCTTGCAATTCAAATACGTATAGTATTTTGTATTAAAGTTTTTGGGTTCTGGAACAAATCGTTTGAGTTTCCATTATTTCCTATGGGGAAATTTGCTTTGATATACGAATGCTTTGGATTACAAGCATGCTTCTGGAACGAATTATGCTCACAAACCAAGGTTTTACTGTATTTCCTTGAGAGCAAAGTACTTTCTTTCACCCAGGAATAACATTATTTACACAATCAATACTTTTATTGAACCTCAGACTTGTCACTCAATCTCACATTTCACAAAAATCAAGGGTGGCATTTTCATTGCATTTGTGAAGCATTCTCAGTATAAAGAACAAGTTTTGATTATAAATTTACCAACGTAATTAAAAGAGAAAGCTCAAGACGGCTTGATGGTTTTCATCTTTCATATCTATAGGCATCATATGAGAATAAAATAGTAAGGAATTACTATATGACAAGAGATTTGAGTTACTATAACTACAAACCTAGGCTGGCCCCATCACCGTGGCTCAGGAGATAACCATGTATTTTTATAGCATCAGCAACTTACACAGAGGTGGTCTTTCTCTTTTTGTATTTCTAAATACTGCAGGAAGTCAAAACATTTTTGAAATAAATTTCTTATTTATTTTAAATCCCAGAATTGCCAGTCTCTGGAAAAGTTTAATTTCCAACCCAAAACAAACGTTTGTTTTTAAGGACACATATGCCAGCAACTATACATTATACATGGGTTGATTCACAAGTCGTGGCAACTATTTTTTTTCCCCTCGAAAATGCGCCAACACAGGAAATCTAATGTATACATTTGAAAAGTGTGACATGTACTTCTTAATTTTGCCGTCTGATAAAAGATGAGTGCAGGAGTCTCTGGTAAGGGAGAAGCAAAAAACTTGACATTTGAAATCGTCGTTTTGTATGGCATACAGTGTACAACGTGAACAACAAAGTAACATTGAACTAGGCCAGTTACTGGGCAGACTTGTACGGTCTGTGTCTGTGTATGGCCGTTTGGAGGAGGATGGGCAGGGGAGGGCTTCAATGGCTGGGAGGGTGTAGATGGGCTGGAGTAAGTCTTAACAGAGATTTCGGCAGTTGGAACCCAAGCACAGTACCGGGTAAAGCTTTGGATTCTCGCCCAGAAATAGCTAAGAAGAAAAAAAAAATTTTTAAATTGAATCAGGTTGGGCAGACTGGATGGACCATTCGGGTCTTTATCTGCCGTCATCTACTATGTTACTATGTTCTACATAGTAGATGACGGCAGATAAAGACCCGAATGGTCCATCCAGTCTGCCCAACCTGCATGCAGATGCAGATGACATTTTGCTTCATTTGAGGAATCCTGAAACTACCATTCCACATTTACTAGATTTGATTGATAGATTTGGTAAATTTTCTGGATATAAAATAAATTGGAGTAAATCAGAGGTTCTACCACTGAATGTACATTGTCAAAAAGTATTATTTGATCCATTCCCCTTTGTGTGGAAGGAAAAGGGCATAAAATACTTAGGTATTTGGATAAAAATTTAAATTTTTTTTAATTTTTTCTTCTTAGCTATTTCTGGGCAAGAATCCAAAGCTCTACCCAGTACTGTGCTTGGGTTCCAACTGCTGAAATCTCCATCAAAACCTACTACAGCCCATCTACACCCTGCCAGCCATTGAAGCCCTCTCCAGCCCATCTTCCTCCAAACGTCCACATACAGACCGTGCAAGTCTGCCCAGTACTGGCCTTAGTTCAAATATTTAATATTATTTTCTGATTCTACAAGTACAAACTGTTTAACTGTTAGCATCTTTCGAAGTAGTCTCTCAGGTCGTCCACAGTTCATTTCCATCAATGGGGAAGGTGGTAAATACGATCAGCTGCATTTGATTTGCTAATATGTATCACCTCTCGTTGAAATTCAGTTAAAATGTCCTGTTTGTTAGCAAAGCGGTTCCACGCAATGGCTTCTTCACTTTAGGAATCAGATTGCTTATGCCTTAACCCTACGACAGAGGGTTACAGCATAGCACGATCACTCAGTGCTTCTTGTAGCTCTGCATGACATTCCCATGCATTTTTGTCACAGAGAATTGCTATCTTGACATAAGAGCGTTGTTCGACTTTAGTTATTTCCATTTCGCACAGCTGTCGCCAAGAGATTGGTATCAGGTGCGTGATCAGTTCCAGATCGCTGCACTCATCTAGTGGTAATATTAAAAACTAAATTATGTCCAAAGTGGAATACAAAATTAGAATGGACGCCATTTTTTAACGATATGGCAGCAGCGGTCGTATGAGTACTGGTGCTTTATGAGACCTTTAAGCTGGAATCCTCTTTATTTGCACTTACGACTGTATTTAGCAGGCTGTGCTGTTTCCAGCCTGGACTTTTGAACTGATTCTCAGAAGAAGCGTGTAGGCGAAATAACATAAGTGGCTTGGATACATTGAATATATTTAATAAAGTAATTTAGGCGTTTTTAGGGATTGCTATAATTTGTACATTAGAAAAATATAGGAGGAGGAAGACCAATGATTATATTATGGTTTTATTCCGCTGAACAGCTGTTTCAGCTGATTTATATGGAATAAAAAAACCTGTCTGAGGTGTTTTCTCCTTCGTCTTTGAATAGAAGTGATGATTCAATATTAGAAATATGAGGTAACTAATTCAGATGAAATTATCTTCCTTCAAGAACTAGCTGTATAGTTCTAATTTTGTATTCCACTTTGGACATAATTTGCTATTTTGGAGAGTGGAATTTGTATTAAAAACTTTTTGTTTGTTGGTAATATTAAAAAGTACACGTCACACACTTTCAAATGTATATATCAGATTTCCAGTGTTGGCATATTTTTGAGAGAAAAAAAAAATAGTTGCCATAACTTATGAATCGACCCACGTTTTAAGTAGCAGCAATATGACTAAACACTTTCCTCTAAGTTTTATGTCTAAGTGGCATAGAGGGGCATAATCGAAAGGGACGTCTAAGTCCGTTTACGTCCATCTCACAAGTTGTCCAAAGTTAAAAAGAGCCTAAGACAATTTTCGAAAGATATGTCCAACTTTTTTTTACTTTCGAAAATCGTCTAATTATACGTCCTGCTGATCTGATCGTCCAAGCCACTAAATCGTCTATCTTTATACCACATTTCTGTCCAACCTTCCGTCCAAGTCCAAAACGCCTAGAACAAGCCCTGTTGGACGTGGGAGGGGTCTGCAAAGTGATGGACTGCACATCCAGACATGCCACCTTACAGGGCATTGCTGTGAACTTCACAAAAAGGGTGCCATGTCATCTCCTCACTACAGCTCCCTTATAGGTCATGGTGAGCCCCCCAAACCACCTCCAGAATCCCCTAGACCCACTTATCTACCACCCTAATAGCCCTTATGGCTGCAGGAGTCACTTATATGCCAGTACAAAAGGATTTTGGGGTGTATAGGGCACTGCACATGTTTAAGTATCAATGCAGTGATTACAGGAGCTTATGGGCTTGGGTCCATCTCTCTATGGGTCCCTAACCCACCCCCAAGATGACTTAAGCTACCTCTGTGCTGGACAACTAGGCTTTCCTATGCCAGGCGGCCAGGTGATGATGGTCTGAAGGCTGAATTTTAAAGGTGTGATTAATATTTTTATGGGAGTGAGGGAGTCTATTTTATGTGTTTTCAGTGCTTATCTGGTGAGTTTAGGTGGGTTTTTGTGATTTAGACCATGTTTTACATGGTCTAAGTCACAACGGCCAAGTTCCGTCTAGGCTCTGTTGTTAAACTTTCGGTTATACATGCTGTACGACTAAGTCTGAGCCGGCCCACGTTCCCCCCCCCAACTCCCGCCCTCGACACGCCTCCCGAAATGCCCCGTTTAGCTTTGGACATTGAGCGGCACTATGAAGGCCTAGGTCATTTAGAAATACGTTCAAAACCCGGTTTTATTATTGGCGCTTGGACGTTTTTGAGAAATGTTCGTCCAAGTGCCGACTTAGGCCGGTTTTTGGACGTTTTTCTCTTTCGAATATGAGCTCCATAGTGTCTAAATGTAAGGAGTAATAATAATAATAATTTATCTATATGCCGCCATACTGGGAAGGTTCTAAGCGGTTAACAACAGGAAAGCAGTACATGAAGTTCTAATAAATAGATCAAGATAAAATACAAATATATAAGTAAAATGAATAGAGTTAGAAAGACATGTTAAAAAAGCAGAGAGCATTAAGATACCAGCCTATCGAAAAGTTGTGTCTTCAGCAATTTTCTAAAATCTAAATAAGAGGAAGCTTCTAACATCATTTTGCCGAGCCATATATTCAATTTGGCAGCCTGAAATGAAAAAGTTCTCTCAAGGAACCTCTTATAGTGTCAAGATTTATGGAAGGATATGTAAACAGATGTACTCTCCGTGTATTCTTGTTAAAGTGACTCAAAGAAAAATGAGGGAGCAGGTAACCTGGTGACATACCAAAAACTACTTTGTAACAGATGCATGAAAACTTAAACATAACTCGAGATTCCACTGGCAACCAGTGCAGTTTTTGATAGAAAGGAGTAGTATGCTCCCATTTTTTTAAACCACAGATGAGGCTACTCTTAGGGCTCCTTTTATCAAGGTGCGGTAGGCGGTTAACGTACGGAATACCGCGCGTTCAACCGCCTGCCGCGCTAGTCGCTAGTGCCTCCATTGACGAGGCGTTAGTTTTTAGGCTTGCTGCAGGGGTTAGCGTGTGATAAAAGGATAAAAGGAGCCTTTAATTTTCTAAGAATTTTCTTACAGACCCCTACATATAGAATATTACAGTAGTCAAGAATACTTAAGATTGAAGATTGCACCAGCAAATGAAAGGAAGCTTTGTCAAAATACTTCTTAATGGTACGGTGAAACATAAGAGGGGCTCCCACGTATGCGCACAACTTACAGAATGCTATATGGTTTTTTTGGAGGGAGAGGTTCTGGATATGGTGTGATATATATGTTTTTGGCTATGAGAAGTGTGTGTGGGAAGGGGGGTGTAGAATACAGAACGATAAGAGGAGTGTGAGATGAAAGAGGTGAAATGTGCCTTTGCTCCATCTAGGCACCCGGAGTTAATGCTTGGTCTATGACTGATGATACTGTGGGTACATAAGTGTAAAGAGCACCAGTGTCGAGTTATACTTCTCCCTCCGTATTCGCTGTGATAGGGGATTAACAGACCCGCGAATACAGAAAAACCGCAAATAACTTTTTCATATGTTATTCGCTGTTTTCTATTAAAAACTGTCGTGAATATGGTGAAACCGCAAATAACGTGGTGGGAGACCTGGCCTGTTCCTGAAGGAGAGGCAAAACACGGTGAAGAAAGTGCCGGGAATCAGCAATTTTTCTCTGTAAACGCTTGGAATCGCCGATTTCTCTGTGCAAGCTGACGTAATTGGTGTGTGGGGGGGGGGGGGAACCAGCAAGCAAGCTAAAAACCTAATACCTGTTGCTGTGGAGTAGTGGCATCTTCTGCTTAAATTAGAGAATACATTCCTGTAAATATGTTGAGAATAACAAGGTCACTTCAAAAGACTTGTGAACTTGTAGCTTACGATCCTTAGAATAGATTGGCACTTCTGGTAAATTAATTCCGGAAGTGACGAAAGCCGCCTTGATTACTGGTCATTCCCTCTCTCAAAATTATTAACACACGGCGGCAATCTATCTTCTCCATCACAGCTCCTTAAACATGGAATTCACTTCCAATTTATTTAAGAGCAAACTTAAGGGTTTTCTTTTCAAAAATGCATTCAATGACTAATTGAATTGCTTATGACTCTCATTTTATTTTTATATTTTCTGAGAGTTTTCTCCTTCCCTTTCCTATTATTCTTAACCTTAATTGTTTTTCTTCATATTAATCAGATTTGTATTTCTTTTCTAGTCTTTCCTTGCATTTTATTATGTTTGTATAAGTTGGTTTTTATTATGTTTTAATAGATTTAGTCCCTTTGTTAGTTATGTTTTGTTTCCCCTAATTCTATAATTTTTATCGATTTGTACATCGCTTAGAATTTGGAATAGGCGATTAATCAAATTTTATAATAAACTTGAAACTTGATGATTCTTTGGAAAAGTTGAAATCCCTCATGGGGGCCTGAAATTCGGATAGTGTTAATGAATATTAATTACTCTGGTCCTGATGAAGCTCTCTTATTGTAAATGAGAGTGAAACGGAGATCTTCCGTCGTTGTGTTCAGAGGGCCGGGTAAAGAACGTACACCTGAGCTAAGTATTATTATGGTTACATTATAAAGTTGAAATAAGAATAAAAAATGGACTTAAGAAGATGAATTATAATGAATGGTATATATAAAAAAAACGGTACAAAAAGGAAGTGGTACAAAAAGAAAATTTCCATACACATTAAATTGAATAATGCAAAAGAGACTTACGGACCGATGATAGCTCGCAAGATAGTTTTGAGCCAAGACTAGTTCTACCGGCTAATAACTGCGGGCACTTGAGATCCAAAGTCGCTAATTCAATTTAATTCAAATTAAGTATATGGGCTTTTGGGTCTAGCATTAGCCTATCGTTTGGACAATGCCACCCAATAGTTTGATGATATCACTCTTGGTTTATTTTAATTATTTTTCCCAGAGGAACAGAATATTTGGATATTACACCTCGTCATTTCTCCCATTCCATACCAGCAATGTGTAAAGAGACAACACAGATATACAAATAAAGCAGTCTGAAAGAATTCTGTAAGAGAAATTATTTTCTTAATCATTTTTGACCTTTTTTTATTAGTATTGTGATGGATCTTCTACTGCTAGAACTATTGTGAAAAGTTTAGGGCTCCTTTTACGAAGCCGCGTTAGCGACTTTTAATCACAAGCTAACCCCCGCGCTAACCGGAAAACTACCGCCTGCTCAAGAGGAGGCAGCAATGTCCATTTTAGATTAGAAAAGCATTCAGAATCCCCAAACAATTCAACACAGCCATCCATCCCAAATATACTATGCACGCAGTCCACACATTTGTACTGCGGAGGGACTCTTTTGGGGGCTGTGCCCATCATCCTTCATCTTTATGATCGCACCTGTTTGCGCACTGAGACATACCTTAATTCAGTGCTTTTCAAATTATATTTTGATAAAGCAGAATGTGAAAAGGTACACACATGTGAAGACTTTTGCAAGTTACAGTTTTCCACAAGCACTATAAAGTCCTAAACATTATGATCAAGAAGACATGTGTACTGTGCTGACTTGGTGTAACTGGGTGTTGAGTTCTACCAACAAGTAGTATGTAGTCTGATTCATTAAGGCTTTTCTCCTGCTTCATGTCTATAGGAAGACAGTTTAGTGCAAGGATTTCCAAATCTCTTCTGGTGATCTCACGGGCAGTCAAGTTTTAAGAATACAGTACTATATATACAATGAATATTTACATAGTCTCCGGTACATTGAGATCTATGCATGTGGATATCCTGACTAGAGAATGACACAGGGAAAAAAAAATTAGCACTGTTCCCGCTCCGTCCCCGTGAGCTCGTCCCAGTCCTGCAAACTGTCAGATCCCATCCACACAAGCCTCGAATAGTTATGATTTTATACTGAACTTATTTTATTAAAGTATAAAAAGGGACAATATTCTGAACAATTGTCATTATATAAACACAAATAATACAGAACAAGGATCAACAAAACCCCTGTCTCCCCTCCCTTTCACAAATATTCCCTCCGCTATTGTGAAAACTGAACAAACCAAATTACTACAGAAAAATGAAGCTAACAGAATAATTCAGTCACACATGGTAGGAATAGTGTTAGGGCAGTGAAATTAGGGCAGTGGTCATTAAACTCATTAGTCAAAAGAACCAAAGATCAGCAGTACAACGATTAAGATTTCTTTTGAGAGCCAAATTTATTTTCAAGAATCATGTTTTTAGGAATCGATTTAAACTAGCTACTAACATTAAATAAAACCAGACATGGCAAATGTCATTTAAAAGCAGCCAATCAGTATGATGGGCAGGAAATATTGTCCAATATGAAAGGAGGGGTTCGCAGTTTTATCTGCATGTTTGGCGGTGGGACCAATGTTCTCCACCTTTCCTCTTTCCACTCCCTCCCTCGCCCCACAAGCATACCGGAGCCGCAGGGTTTTCTGAACACTAAGTAGAAATACAATAGATGTATGGGACTAGGAGGGACAGTCGGATGGTATAGAAAAGTGGTGAAATCTGCAGTCAAGCCTGCGAGGATTACTAGATGTCTTTCAGCAGCTCACCTCCCTCCCTCCCCCTTACCTTCATGGCGATTTTCTTTTTTTGTCTTCCAGCTGCCCGAGCCGGCTTTTATCAAGTTGTGTATGGCTGCTGAAACTTCTCCTCTGATGCAACTTCCTGTTTCCGGTTGCATCAGAGAAGTTTCGGCACCACACGCGACTTGATGAAAGCCAGCTCGGGCATCTGGAAGACCAAAAAAAGAAAATCGCCATGGTAAGGTAAGGGGAGGGAGATACCCGATCGGTGACCGCGCGTTCCCTCCCTTAACTGCGGAAGACAATGTCATCACCATGTCATTCTCTAGCAGAGCCGCACTCAAGTGGCTAAAGAGCCGCGGTTTGCCGACCACTGAACTAGGGCAACTGCCCCCTGGTCAGAGAGAGAGCCCTAAGCCAGCTGGAAGCTAAAGAAGCACAGCCTGGGCTTTGCGGTCCCCAGTTATGTCTAATACCAGCTCTAGGATACATATTTCAAACCTGAAATATTCTAATCACAAAATATAAAATAAATTTATTTTTTCTACTTTTTGTTGTCTGGTAATCTTATTCTTCAAATCACATTGGTCTCAGGCTTTGGTTTTGGGTTCTTTCTGTCTTCTTCGTGGTATGGCTGGCTCCTGAAGGTAAAATAGGTGCAAGAGGAGCTGGGGAGGAGATGCCGAGTCTGACACAGGCGCAATTTTTTTTTCCACAGGAGCAAGACTTTTCACCGCTTCCACGGGGCAGTGAAGGTCTGGTCCCCATTCCTTTGGTAAACCAGTTGCAAATGTCTCCATTCCTGCGGATTTACTGCGTTGACCACGGTTTACCGTGGTAAACGGTCCCGTGTCATTCTCTAATCCTGACATCCTGACCTGGTTATGGGTCACCAGCACAGGTTTGGAATTGACTCAAGCCCTTATCTTTCCATTACTTGGCATGGTAAAGTGGCTGCTTTTAGAAGCCAAGATCCCACTTGCCGGCAACAATAAAATCAAGATTTGTTACTTGGGATCTCAAACATTTCCTGCATTTTCCCATCACAATTTTCTGCTCTCGCTTGCTGCAAGTCTCTTTTTTTACATTTAGGCTGATAAGTTACACTTTCTCCATCACAATACATCTGGCAAAGCCATTGGAGACAGCGTTGGAGGCAGAATGAGGGTTACCTTCCGGAACTGGCAGTCAAACTCTGCAGCACAATAGAAGGCATTCTGTGCGTCAGGAGCAAACAGTACCTTATTGTCTGCACTCATTGTAGCTGTACAGCATTGCCATCAATCCAGGATGCAGGACAAGTTCAAAGAAACTCAAGCCTGAGGGAACATCATTAGGTCTAATGTTATTCTGGTACTGTTTTATTATTGTTATAAGAAATGTTTTAAGGGTAAATCCACTGAGTTGTCAAATCCCCACGTGAGATGCCCTGCTGACCAGGGCAATTTATCAAGGCTTTTATCAGGGCCTAGGCAAACTAGGCATGCGCCTAAGGCCCAGATGTTGAGAAGATCCTGTCAGATCTGTAATTCAGTTGACTCCCAAGGCAGTTTTTTGCCTGGTAAGTCAGCTGCTGGCAGAAAGAAAGTGCATTTCCTATGGTAGAACCAGAACTCTGCATCATTATTTTTACCCATCCTAATGCATCGTCTTCCAGTCAGCAGGAGAAATTGGTGAGCAGTGCTTTTTACCTGCCATTTCTTCTTGTGCTAGTTTTCTTCCGCAGTCAGAATTACACAGGGCTCCATTTGTGGGAGTTTTAAATTGTATTTATATTGCAATGCCTAATACCCAGCAAAGGGTTTGGCCTTCGTCGCTGCTGACAGAAACATCATTAAAAACTATGGCCCCAATAATGAGACTGTGAGAGGCAGCCACCATCATTGAATATCCGGGTCAAAAGTTCAGCGGGAGAGCCAGCTATCTCCTGCTCCGCGTATAGCCAGCTAAGTGTTACTTAGCTGACCAGGAGCCATTCCCGACCAGCTAAGTACCGCTAAATATCAGAGGGTAAGACCACATTTGATCATTACTGTATAATCCCATGTTATCCTAGCACAGCTGAAGAAGAATTTAAGGAGCACAATGAATATAAAGAAAAAGTTACTGCTCCCTTTAATTGGAAGTCTGAGACCTTAGCAAAGTGGTCTTCCCTAATTTTTTTTTTGTCAGGACTGCGTTGGGTCCAAAAGGGCTGAAGAAGAGCCAGCATTATAATTCCTTCATGAGAGCCATGACACTGACTAATCATCTCTACCAGAACACCAGCCTCGGTCTCACGTGCCAGACACAGATAACCAAATACAGGAGAAGTGACAAACTAAAAGTACTAAGGCAGACAAAAATTAAGCCGAAACCCTAAAGATTCCAGACTGCGTGCAGTGCACCACCAGAGAAATAGAAAGAAATGTACTTCCTCCAGTACAGTGCAAAATATAAAAACTACAGATACAAATTTTCAAAACTGGCTTATTTCAAACCTGGATGCATGGAAGGGAGGATTCAGATGCAGGGCCCTGTGGCAGAGTCCAGTCCAGACTCAGCTGTAGCCCTGCCCACATACATTCAAAACAGCGCAAACAACCACTGTACAAAGGTTTCAACAGCCAGAAAGCTTTTATTTTCCTAGAGACTTGTCTGTTTCTTCACAGACTTAGGAAAGGCACAAACAACTGCTTAGTTTTCATAGCCTTAAGTCACTTCCACAATTATGGGCTTGGCTTACCCTGTTTCACTAGAGACCAGTTATCCCTGGAGGTTATTGCACACATCTCAAATCTTTCCAAGGCTGCTTCAGCCTACTGCTAGGAAAGGGGAAGTTTCTCTCTCCCAGAGACGCCTTCCTTCCTCAGAGGTATTTTTCTCCCTCTTAGGGACCTTTCCCCAGTGATTTTCCTCTGTGGCAGATAAACACTTCCCTGCTGAACCCCGTCTCCTGACTCAGCAGGGTTATCTTGTTAAGGTGGCATAGCACTGAGTTGTAAAGCCCAGTGCAGTCTGGGACATGTAGTCCGCTCAGTCTTGGGCTAGCTGCCCCTGCTGTATGGAGGTGGAATGCTGTATGGAAGATGGCCCTGGTTATTTTGCCAGGCTTGCTCAATGGCAACTATGCCCCTGATTGAGAGTTTTCCACCCCCCTTTCTGGTCTCGGTCACTACAGGTCCAGCTTTTCTCCTCCTCTCTCTCAACACATCCCATAGCCCCTTGAAGATCCACCATATCTCTCGGTACTTCTTTCTCCCTTTCTCTGCCATGGATCCAGCATCTCTTTTCCCCTCGTGGCTCACCTAAGGCACTGTAAATTTACAGGCTGCTTGTAGCTGGCCTCGCCAGGGCTTTTTCTCTGCCAAGTATGCCTTTAGGAAGTAATATCACAGGAGGTGGATGCAGCAGAAGAAAAGCCATGGTGCTGGCTGCACTGCTTCTTCCAGACAGCCACCACAGCTCTGGGAGGGCTAAAAGGGGAGGGGGGGATGCTGGACCCACGGGGGATAGGAGGAGGAAAGAGAGTGGTATTGGACACTTGGGCAGGTCAAGATTGAGGAACGCAGAGGGTGGCCCCTGGCTCAGTGGAACATCCTTGATCCCCCGCAGGAGTACGGGAGATGACCTATGAAAGCAGGAATCTCTTGCTAAATGCAGGAGACTTGGCAAGTCTGAGGTTCCATATCACATAACAGCCTCTTTAACTTGCTCCCTTGTAGGTAAATACAAGCTGCATTATTCATGTTGTATTTCATTATTATTTATCACATGTTGTGCAAAACAGTTTTCAATTAATGGGTATATAAATACATGTGTTTGCCAATTAGCAGATGTTATTTGGCAAATAGTATATTTTATTCTCTTAGCAAACGTTAGCAATTTCCCCTTATAATCAGCAGGAACAATCCCCCTGATATTCAGCAGTACTTAGCCGGCTGGGAAAGACTCCTGGCAGTTAAGTACCACTTAGCCAGCTATCTCCCGCTGAATATCCGGCTCGCCAGATTGGCCGTGCAACCTAGCTGGTCACTGCCAGTATTCAGCAGCTAGCTGGCTAAGGCTAGCGGCTAGACAGAGCTGCCTAAAAAGCAAGTCTATCATTCGCCATTTTGCCTAGCCGGCTAGCTGCTGAATATGCTGACTAAGGTCGAGAGTGAACTTTGACTCATATTCAGTGCTAGCGGCCGAATGCAGCCCCTGCACTGAATATCCGGAATCAACACAGACCCCGGAAGGTAGCTGAGGTGCCTTCCATAGTCTAAAAATATCAGGGCCAATACGTTTACAAAAACAAAAAGACTTTCAAAGCTTGCTTTGCAGAGCACCAGAATTCATAATGCTTCCAGGAAGTGGTATCTTGCCCTTATAAATAGCATCTGCCATTGGTTAATAACTGATGGACTGATGCTCAAAATCAAATGTGGGTTCTGGAAAATAAAGTGAGAGCGGCATAGAAAAACCTCCCAAACTTCCCAATGCCTAAAACTAATATTATGCAAATTATATGCACGCAGTTAGTGTTAAGCATTGGAAATTTAAGGGGAAGGAATGTGCCTAGCACATGGGCAGAAGAGTTTTGCAGTAAGCCCAGCTGTTGCATGCATGCCCAGGTGAACCAGGAAGTGAAGCACACAGCACCATTCTTCTACAACTTAAAATATAAGCTTTTAAAAAAAAATTGTTTTTTTCACTTGAAAGGCTTATATTTTAAGTTCAGAAAACAAGTGCCAAGGTGTGCTCTGACACAAGCACCTTTTGTCTTTCATTACCAGCACTTAGGGGGTTTGCATGGGCTTCGGCTTCCAAATAAATAAAAAAACTGGCAGATTTTAAAGAAACGTCATCGGACATCTTCTCTTAAAACAGCTGAACGCCTGCTCCAAGTTGGTGTTTTCAGCGGTAAGGAGGCCTTGATTTGTGTGCTGTTTTCTGAGCATTAAGAAATGACCTCATTACCATGCCACCACACCATACAATTTCTTATATCCTGCAATTTTCCACTAGGATTGCTGTTTACAATATTAGAGGACAGTCGGTTTGAGTTCCAGTAAGATTTCTCAGATCAGAAATGGGTAGGCATCTAGTAGATTACAAAGGGAAGAGATATGTCTTTTAACATCTTCCAGAAATTGTAGTAAGTGGGGAGCCGACGCAAACTTAAAGTTAGGCTATTTTAGATTTTGGGTCCCTGGAATTTGAAGGTAGACACAAATAGCTTTTTTCCATTGAACTTGTTGGGGAGAAGGGAAGGCTAGTTTGAAGCATTGTGTTGTCCTTGAGTTATGAAAAGAGTGTGTGGCCTGGATATCCAATTCTAGTCCATTAGAGTTCTCTATTGATTTGTAAACCATGCCTTCATTGCCTTGTAAACCTTGTAACTAGAACTCTTTTTTTCATTGGCATCCAATGTAGTTCTTCTAGTAGCGGACTGGCCTTTTCAAATGGGCTTACTCTAGCCACTATATTCTGTAACAATTGCAATCTCGTATATTCCTTTTCAGTAATACCATAATATAAGGAGTTACAATAATCTAAATATGGAAATAGAAAAGCCTTGCATAGTTATTCTAAAACTGGTCAAGGATAAGACTAATCTTACTGCTTTTAACTGTTGCAGCCTGAAGAAGAATTTTTTGATCAAGGAGTTGATTTGGTCCCCAAAGGTTAGGTTTGAATCCAAGATAACAGCCAGTATCTTTGATGTTTTCTCAATTTTCAGACTCTTTCTCCTGTTGCCAACGCCAGATCTGTGCATGGTAGTGAATTGCAGTCACCAAACCTTTGTCTTCAATTTGTTAAGTTTGAGGGACTTATGCAGAATCAGATTCCGATAAAGCCGAACTACTAAACGAATACTTCTGCTCAGTCTTTACCTGCGAGGCGCCGGGGTCTGGTCCACAGTTGCAAGCAAGGCAAAGATCAGAAGACCCGTTCTGGAATTTTGAGTTTACTCCCAGCAGCGTCTACTGTGAACTATCAAGACTCAAAGTGAACAAAGCCATGGGACCGGACAATCTAAACCCCAGGGTGCTTAGAGAGCTGTGTGATGTCCTGGCAGAGCCGTTATCCGTGCTCTTCAATCTTTCCTTGAGTACGGGAAGAGTCCCCTTGGACTGGAAAACAGCCAATGTAATCCCACTCCACAAAAAGGGCTGCAGGACAGAGGCTGAGAATTACAGACCGGTGAGTCTCACATCCATAGTGAGTAAACTCATGGAAACACTAATTAAGCATAAATTAGATACGATCCTGGACGAGAAGAATCTACAGGATCCCCGCCAACATGGATTTACCAAGGGCAGGTCCTGCCAATCCAATCTAATTAGTTTCTTTGACTGGATAACAAGGAAACTGGATGTGGGGGGAGTCCCTAGACATTGTGTACTTGGACTTTAGTAAAGCTTTAGATAGCGTCCCACACCGCAGACTATTGAGCAAGATGAAATCAATGGGACTGGGAGAAACATTAACTGCATGGGTCAGTGAATGGCTAAACGGTAGACTTTAGAGAGTGGTGGTGAACAGTGCCCCTTCAAAAACAGTGGCATGCCGCAGGGCTCGTTCTTGGGCCCGATCCTCTTCAAAATATTTGTAGGAGATCTGACTCAGGGGCTTCAGGGTAAAATCACATTATTCGCCGATGACGCCAAACTATGCAATATAGTAAGTGAGAACACTTTGCCAGACAGTATGACGCAGGACCTACTTCTATTGGGACACTGGTCCTCGACTTGGCAGCTAAGCTTCAATGCTAGAAAATGTAAGGTCATGCACCTTGGCAGCAGGAATCCGTGCAGAACTTACACACTAAATGGTGAGACCTTAGCTAGGACCAAGGCGGAACGTGATTTGGGGGTGATCATTAACGAAGACATGAAGACTGCCAATCAAGTGGAGAAGGCTTCATCAAAGGCAAGACAAATGATGGGTTGTATCCGTAGAAGTTTTATCAGCCGGAAGCCCGAAGTTATAATGCCGTTGTACAGATCCATGGTGAGGCCTCATCTGGATTATTGTGTACAATTCTGGAGGCCACATTACCAAAAGGATGTGCTGAGAGTTGAGTCGGTTCAACGAATGGCCACCAGGATGGTCTCGGGACTCAAAGATCTCCTGTATGAGGAAAGGCTGAATAAATTGCAGCTATATTCACTCGAGGAACGTAGAGAGAGAGGAGACATGATAGAGACTTTAAATATATCACGGGCCGTATTGAGGTGGAGGATGATATTTTCTTTCTTAAAGGTCCCTTGGCCACAAGAGGGCATCCGCTGAAAATCAGGGGTGGGAAGTTTCATGGCAACACCAGGAAGTTTTTCTTCCCCGAAAGGGTAGTCGATCATTGGAATGAACTTCCACTTCAGGTGATTGAGGCTAGCAGCGTGCCAGATTTTAAAAGGAAATGGGATACACATGTGGTATCTCTAGGGGGGGGGGGGGTAAAATCAAAGGGGTGGGTCATTAGAGTGGGCAGACTTGATGGGCTATGGCCCTTTTCTGCCGTCATCTTCTATGTTTCTATGTTATACACACAGATCCTCAATAATCCCCGCTGAGTAATATAGGGTATCATTGAAGGATTCTTTGGCTAGGCATAGGAGGAAGATATCATCTGCGTAAGAGAATGTCTAAACTTGAGAAGAAAATTTATCACCCAAGGCTCTTAAGTATATGTTAAACAAGGAAGGAGACGGAGAGAAGATGTGTTCCAAGATTGGGACTTTTTATGTCTCTTTCTTACTTCATATGTTCTATTGCCTATAAATTCAGAAAACAATTTTAATACCACACCTTGCAGGCCTAATTCACTCAGTTTTAGTAGTAATAGTGAGTAGTCAACTGCATTAAATGCAGCTGAAATATCAAACTACAGCAAGACAGTTTGTTTGCCTTTACTTAGGTAAGATTTAGCTTTTGAGGTTAACTCTAGCAGTAAAGATTCAGTGCTATGCATCTTCCTGAATCCGTGTTGTGAGATGTGAAATCCATCTGTCAGGCTTAAGAAGTCAGATAGCTGTTTGTTAACTCAGAATTCTAATACACTTCTCCCTCCGTATTCGTGGTTTCAGCATTCGCGGTTTCGATTATTCACGGGTTTTAGTTTGCTAGCTCCCCCCCCCAAATTGCATCAGCTTGCATAGAGAAAATGCTGATTCTAAGCATTTACAGAGAAAGTCGCGGATTCCCAGCACTTTCTTCACCTTGTTTTGCAACTCCTTCAGGAACAGGCCAAGTCTCCCACCACGTTAGTCGCGGTTTCACCACATTCACGATGGTTTTTAATAGAAAACAGCGACTAGCATATGAAAAAGTTATTCACGGTTTTTCTGTATTCGCGGGTCTGTTAATCCCCTGTCACAGCGAATACGGAGGGAGAAGTGTAGTTTGGTAGGCCAAGGTATTCCATCCACTGGTCTAAAGTTTTCAGTTTTAGTCAAAACCAAGCTCGATGCCTTAGGTATAGGGGTCAGGGCAATGGTTGATATTAGTTTTGGATATGTACCCTTTTCTAAGCACATGTTAACAAAGTCTGTCAGCCATAATAGAAAACCAGGACAGATATCCAAACAGCAATTTTTCTTTGAAAGTCTCCTCAGCATGTTACATATTTATTGTGAGGTGACAGAGAAGTCCTTCCAAAATCTTATCAGCTGGTATTCCTTCATATTTGCTATAACTGACACAATCTAGTTCAAAACAGTCTTCAAAAGTATGTGTAAATGACTTCCTTACTATCCTAATCTTTTCCTGAAAGTAACTTGTCTACTACTACTGCTATTAATTATTTCTATAGTGCTACCAAACGTATTCACGCTGCACAGAGTCACAAAGAAGGCGGTCCCTGCTCGAAATAGCTTAAAATGTTCTGAGCTATCTGAGAGATAGAGGGGCATACTCGATATGTTGTCCAAATCTGAGTTTGGACATTTTGTGGAAGACATACAAAAATTCAGTAGTAAACGTGACCATTTTCGAAACGGAAACGCATCTATCTTTTTGTTTCAAAAATGGCCATTTCTTAGATGTACATCTGTCTTTTTGAACCATTTTCAAGAAAATCCGTCGAAAAGAAAAACAGACAAAACAAGCCATTGGGATGTAGGAGGGGCCAGCAGTTTTAATAGACTGGCCACACAGACATCCCAGGAGAGCAGTGGAGCACCTATATGTATATACAGTGAGATTTGGGTTGATTTTGGAAGGCTTACATATTCCATCATAAGTTTAATAGTTAGAGTAGGATGTGGGCCTGAGTCTCCATCTCTATGGTTGACTACACTGCCCACATCCCTCCAGTGATAATTTGGATAACTTGTTGACACCTATTCATTGTTAAAACAGGTCTAGTCCCAAATGTCCAAACTGTGCCCTGGATATTTTCTAAAATGATTGATTATTTCAGGAAAACATCCAAATCATGAGCCCACCCTAGTTCTGTCCAAACCACACCTCTAACCTTCCCCCTTGAGATTTAGATGCAGTGTGGGCAACCACCATAGAAATCCATCTATAAAACAGGTTTCAAAAATAGTGAATTGGGAGGGTTTGGCGAGAAAAACATCCATGTGCAATTTTATTTATGCCACATTTGATATTCTTTGTGACTGTAAAATAAAATTGGATGATTTTAGAGGCCCCATCCCTCTCTTTCAGTCTAAATGCACAGAGATATATTACGTATACTTCCGACATCCTGCTTCAAATGAATTCCAGGAAAAGGAACCAGACAAATACCTCTCAACGAAAATCAACATCCAAGAAAAAGTTGTGATGAAGAAATGTCTCCAAACCAAGGTCTTCTTCAGTGACGAGACTTTATTATCAATGTACCTCTAGACCTGACATGGCCTGTGTTTTGGCAGTACCGGTACTTGCCTTTATCAAGAGTCATTGCTTCTTTGGAGCAGGCCCTGGTTACTCTTTTGAATTTGGCATCCTTAGTTTTCACAGAAGCTTTGTACAACTTGTGTGTGCTGCACAGTGAATCTGCAGAATTGTGACCAACACAATACAGCAATATTTCAGTGCATGCATCACCAATTCCCAACAATTCATCAACCAAGATTTGAGTGAAAAACTTAGAACCAATAAATGTGAATGCCGAGCCTCGAATGCTTTTGAAGAAAAACCTTAAAGGAATTCCAGACATAACCCAAGCCAAGTCAACATATATCACCTAACACTCTTCCTCTCTCAGCACAATTCCTCCTTAGTCATGATATCCCTCCCTCTACTGCTTTCTCTCTTAAAATAACAGGGAGTGTTGGAGATGGGAGAGGGTCGAATTAGTTTGATTTTAGAATGGGATTTAAGCTACATATTACTGAAGACTGTAGTGTCATAATATTGTTGATGTTGCATTTGCTAACTGAAATGGATGGCAGGCGATTTTTATTATGGTTGTCCACTGGATTTGTTTGTGTATTGTTTTACTGTTGAAACTTAATAAAAATTGAAATGTTTTAAAATAATGGTTACTGTTGGGCAATCAGAGGACAATGGAAGTTGTTGGTTTCATTATTGCTTCCAACCTAATGAGCTGTGTAACTACTATATGTCAGTCTAGTCAAAGGACTGGTAAATTTATATCCTGGCAGGAGAATGAACCTTTTGAGTACATAATGGAAACCACCTGTTCCTAGAAATATTAATACTATTATACATGGCCTATAACAGTGGTTCCCAACCCTGTCCTGGAGGACCACCAGGCCGATCGGGTTGTCAAGCTAGCCCTAATGAATATGCATGAGAGAGATTTGCATATAATGGACATGATAGGCATGCAAATCTGCTCCATGCATATTTATTAGGACTAGCCTGAAAACCCGATTGGCCTGGTGGTCCTCCAGGACAGGGTTGGAAACCACTGGCCTATAATGCTAGCATTGAAGTTATGAATGTAGGGAAATGAATCAAAGATTGCATTTGTCAGCTATCTGTTATGGAGAAGAGCAGGAAATGGAATTTTGACAACAGACTAATTAGAACATGAAATTCCTGTCTGTTTAAAAACCACATCTGACAGACTGGAAAGGTGATATTTTTGAAAATTAGCATCTCAGCTAGAGAGTTTTGACTTTTTGCTTTGCCTTCTCCAGTTATCAAAATAATATCGTATGATATCCACAGTAACCGCACGTTCTCATAGTTTGTGTTGTTAAACATTCTTTTGCTTCGCCCTACAGAGGCTGTGAAGCTGCATTGCTTTCTGGATGGGCTTGGGAGTAGAGAAAAGGCCTGGAAATTTTGCTCTTTCTCCTTTGATGATCTAGCTCAGTGTTTCTTAATCGGTTCCTTGCCAGTCTGGTTTTCAGGATATCCACATTGAATTTGCATAAACTTGATTTGCATACACTGGCTCCATTATATGCAAATTTCTTTCCTGCATATTCATTGTGGATCTCTTGAAAACCTGACTGTCAAGGGGGTACTCCAGGACCAAGTTGAGAAACACTGATCTAGCTCAGTCAGAAATGAGTTGTACTAGGGCAGGGGTAGGCAATTCCGGTCCTCGAGAGCCGTAGCCAGGTCAGGTTGTCAGGATATCCACAATAAATATGCATGAGATAGATTTGCACCTCAAGGAGGCAGTGCATGCAAATCCATCTCATACATATTCATTGTGGATATCCTGAAAACCTGACCTAGCTCCGGCTCTCGAGGACCGGAATTGCCTACCCCTGTGCTAGGGTAAAAGATGACTTGACCAGCCTTGAGCTAGGATCTATTGGGTCAGAGCAGAGCCAACAGCATGCCAACATAAAAAGAAAAGCTGGGCAGTTGATAGCCTGACATGCGGGCCTATTGCCAGGGATTCATATTGTTCCCTCAAGGCAGGGGTGCACAGTGTCGGTCCTCAAGGTCTGCAACCCTATCAGATTTTTCAGGATTTCCCTAATGTATAAACATTCCACCAAAAAAACACAAGTCTACTCCTCATTCAAAATAATATCTTAAAAAATGCTTTTTTTTTTTAAAAAATGTGATGTGCTCAGATAACCAAAATGCCACAGGGTAGGCGAAGGATTACCACGGAACCATCATAGCCACATCAATGTCACAACCACCTATACCTTGTCACACTTTTACAGTGTACACAATGTACTTACCTTTAAAATGGGAATTGCGGTTCTTCTGCTTCACAACTTGCCTTGCCACCTGGACATTAACACCTTTTTTTTAACATGCAACACACAAACTCAGGAACTCCCCCTGACTCGAGTTTCGCTGTTTTTGGCTTTTTCAGGAGAGGACGCCCACTACAATACACAAACTCACCAATGTTAAAATCCCAAAGCAGTCATTTTCTCGTGTTCTCCTAGTATGAATGCTAATGAATATGCACGAGATTTATTTGTACAGGGTTACCAGATTTTACGCCCAGTTCCGCCTGGCAGGGAAGGGAGGGCGGCATGGCGTGGCAGGCAGAGAGGTCCAAGTGCCCCCCACCAAAATGGTGCCCGGGGCAGTCCATCCGCCTCCCCCCTCACTATGCCACTGCCTGCAATCACGATTACTTATTCAAACTGACATCCTTCTGCTCCTCATGTGGAAGGCAGTAAGTTTTGCCTCTGGACCATCCCTGGCCAGCCAGGAAGTGGAAGACCTGAGCTGGGAAGTAAACCAGGTCTTTTCAGATGGCGTTGTACAGCATTACTACTGGACCACTCTTTAAAGCTGCAACACTGTTGGTTAAGGCTGATGATTTTTATAGCTAGGAGTGTGCAATATCACAATTAAAACAAATTCTGGCTAATAGAACAAATAAGTTGGTTTTCTAATTTCTTTGAACCTGCTTATCAATATCTTGTTTTACAGAAATTTTTTTCCCAAGATAGAGGATAGGCAAGGCTCTAGTGTGTTTTCATACCATTAAGCCACAGTTTCTCTAAGCTGTTTCTCCAACTGCATTGTTGCCGGTGGGGGTTCAATATTGTGTTTTCAGTTGTTAGGGACAGGCAAGTTCCTAGAAGTCCTGCAGAGCTTGTCTTGTCCTTTATTATTGTAAATGTGATAGTAAAACAGCACCGCCTACTGGCAGGACTGTAGGTGGAGGACTTCTATTCAGATTAGAGCAGTGGTCTCAAACTCACAGCGGCCCGCCAGGTACTATTTTGAGGCCCTCGATATGTTTATCATAATCACAAAAGTAAAATAAAACAGTTTCTTGATCATATGTCTCTCTTTAGCTATAAATTACAATACAGGACTCCCCCTGATATTCGTGGGGGAGACTGGAGAGAGCATCTGGAGCGCCGGCAAGTGAAGGAAATCACTCGCTGTATACTCTGACCACCTCTTCCTGTACTAAAGTCGGGCCTTACCAATCAGGAGCTGCGTGTCGACTCTAGTACAGGAAGAGGCGGTCGGAGCATACAGCAAGTGATTTCCTTCACTCGTAGGCACTCCGGCTGCCCTCTCCTGCCTCTTCAGCTGTCCTTTCCTGGTCAGCGGTTCGCGGTCGGAAAATACCACAAATGACCGGGACCGCCAAACCGCGAATTTGTGGGGGAGCACCGTATTATTATTATTAAGACTTAGCTAAAAGGAAAGATTTATAAACTAAAAAGAGTTTTACCTCATGCAAAATTGTCATTTCTTTAATAAGACATTAACTATTTATTTCTGAGGCCTTCCAAGTACCTAAAAATCCAAAATGTGGCCCTGCAAAGGGTTTGAGTTTGAGACCACAGGTTTAGAGGGAACAGTGCATTAAGCATAGCTTGCAAGTAAGTTACGTGATAAGGAATTTTGAGTCCATCTTACAAGGTTGTTATATAAAGGAGAGAACACAGCCTGTCCCCTCCTTGACCCTAGAGCACATTTTTCTGTTGCGGCTATGGTACCATATCCACCAAATGTACAGTTCTGCTTGGTGCCCATTCCTATTGCTCACTTCCCAAGAATGAAAACCACCTCAGTCCTTTGGAATGAGAGCAGATTGGGGGTAGAGGAGGGGTTGGTGTTTATGGTAGTCTCTGCCAAGTTTGCACTATTTATCTTACTTAAAAGTCAACAGTATGAAGCATTAATCTCCTATAATTAAAATGCAGGCATTTATGAGCCATACTCTTTTGTTTTCTTCTTACCATTGAATTTTTCATCTATCACTTTGGCTAATAAGTTGGACCCTAAATTAGAGAAGCACTCGGAAGACAGGTATTTGACACTTGAATTTCATCTCAGAATTTTTTTTAGTGCAGTATCAACTTCACATGTACCAGTGGCCTCAAACGCCGCAGCAATCGTCTAGAATATTTGTATACAGTCTTCTCTCCAGACATTTGCAGACGCAGCCCCGAGTTTAGTGTGCTGGGAAAGTTTGCGAGACACTGCAGCCCACATTGATAGATTCCCCCCCTAATTGACCGTCTGGAAATGGGAAGGATGGAAGGAATTTTTTGTCGTCTTTGGAAACTGTTGCAAATGGTGAATTGGAAGTAGTAATTTGGCAGCTTTCTATATCTAGATCTGCTCTGCTCCCACAATCTACTCATTTGATTAAGAGGTACCAAAATGTGATGTTAGCTCTGCTAGTAAAGATTGTGAATTAGCCCCAAGCAAACCACCCAAGCGATTGATGCAATAACATCGCTTGGCGATGCACCCCCCCAAAAAAAATATCAAAAAAAGCAACTGGTCAAGATCAGTCACTTACCTGTCTTACTGGTACTTTTTTTTAATGGGCACAGATGCTGTACATGTGTTAAGACATACACAATATCTGACCGAAAAGAAAAAAAAGCAACCTTCCCTGCCTATGACGGCCCTCCCCGACATGTCCCCGACAAACCAGCACTGAGGACGCCCCCCCTACGCCAGCGAAAATTAGCAGGAGGGATGCTGACTTCCTTTGCCAATTTTGTCCCCTCATGCCGGGGCATGGGGGAGGTCGGCAAGGCAGGAGGGAGTGGGAGACGTCGGGAAGGTCTGTCATCGGCTGGAAGAGGGTCTTTTTTCCTTTTCTTTTTTTTTTTGTTTTTAAAATGGGGCAGATATTGTAACACATGCACATTGTAACAAATGCACAGCATCAGTACCCATATAAAAAAATAATGCTGGTAAGACAAGTAAACGACTGGTCTTGACCGGTGCTTTTTTTAATCATTTTATTTATGCATCGCCAAGCAATGTTAGTGCATCAATTGCTTGGGTAGTTTGCATGGGGTTTTAATATTAAATAGCTAATTTGCATGTCCTGATTGGAAAATAGGCAATCGTGAGTAAAACACGTGGTGAGCTGTTTTGTGCATCAGGACGGCAAATGCAATCATCGCTAAAGCAGTCAAAACTAGTTTAGCGATGATCGCTGACTTTAGTGCACCTAGCTCACGGTCTTACCAATCTGGTTTAATGCATCTAGCTCTAAGGGCCTTTTTACAAAGCCGCACAGCACAGTCCTGAAGCCCTTTAAATCTCTATGGGCTTCGAGGCTATTGCCACGCGGCTTTGTAAAACAGGCCCTGAGTTTTTTTTCAACATTGTGGGTATTCAAGCACCCACAGCATCCATAAAACTGACTCCTATGCTCTCTACTGTTGTAGTTCAGGAAATGTTATGGCAACGAGATTGTTTTGGTTTTATTGGCAAATGACTTATGGACAGCTACTTTTAGAGATCTTAATTTGCCCTTAATATATTTTTACTTTATTGCAACCTTCAGTACTGTAGATATGACATTGCTGAATCATTTGAGCCAGGTGAGTATTTGGGGTTAGGCAGTATTACGGATGCAGTCATACTTTGTTGCAGCGAGTCATTTGGAATGATGAACAAGTGGAGATGGTGCCCTTAGTTTGTGGATTATTATAAGGGTCCCTATCATCTCTCCTTTTATTCAGTGTTTTATCTGTGTGTGACCCACCTGAAAAATGCGTCTGGTGTAAAAACAAGCAGAGGAGGATTTTTCAGATGCTCACTGAATCTTGACTGTGGCTAGAAAAACCTATGGGAGGAGCTGGAGATCACTTTTCCCAGGAGGGAAGGGGGGAAGTTATAAAAGAGAAGGGGGGACTATAATCCTGGCCTTTTGGTTTTTCCTTTCTCCTGCCAAAGCCTGAGACTGAGGGAGACTCTTGGCGTAATTTAGGAGGGAACTGACAAGACTGTGTAAATAGTGGAGACTAAAAGGAATTGAAAGTGGCAGGGGGAAATCTATTGATAGAACCAAATTGTCTGTCATTTTACTGAAGAAGTTGTAAATAATGGACTCCGAAGTGAAAAGAGGGTAATAGGGGAAAATCTTTGCTGGAACTGGAATATCTGCCTTTTATGGAGTGAGGTAAATAGTTTAAAGACGGTTCCTGAATTAACTTTAAATAAAGTTCCAGTTTGGTTCACTCATACTTCAGACTGAGTTGTCTTTATCTGAATGAATAGTGAAGAGCCCCAAGTGGGGTGAGTGAAGTCCCAGAGTTGCCCATCCTCCGGCCTACCGGATTTGTCTGGCCTATGCCCAAGCTCAAGTGTGAACTGTAAGTCCATAAGGAGGTGTGTAACCAACATTACATTGCAAAATCATTCTTTTTGTGAGCCCTGGTGTCAGGCGGGCAACCCCACCCTGACCTAAGGAGCTGGTCAGAGCCCTGCGCCATGTGGCGGGGTGGGAAACCAGGGCTACATATGCCTACTACAGTGGTCTCAAACTCGTGGCCCAGGGGCCGCATGCGGCCCACAAGGTGCTATTTTGAGACCCTCGGTATTGTAAAGAATGATTTTTTTTATGGAAAACTTGTGCCTTAAGTGTTCGGCGGTCACGTTCTGGAATGTTGCCCGCCTCACTGCTGTAACCTCACGCAAGTGCTTTCCTGCGTCTCTACTCGATTGTCCTCTCCACCTCACAATCGCGTGCAAAAGCAGGAAAGCGCTTGCCTGAGGCAGGCAACATTCCAGAACGTAAGGTAACCATTGAAGGCAGTGCAGCTTGTGCGTGTGTCCGGTGCTGGAGGAGGTGAGAGCTGAAGGTGGTTGTGGACACGACCGCCGGACACTTAAGGCACAAGTTTTCCATAAAGAAACTTTCTTTATAATACTGAGGGCCTCAAAATAGTTGGTCCAAAATCTTGTCTCTTGCAGTTGATACTTTGATACTTTCTGCATGTTGCACTGCTTTTAGCTATGTATAGCTGAAATTATCAGAAGCAATTAAGGAAAGATAATCCACATTTTGGATTTGTAGTTACTTACCTCATGCAAAGTTGTCATTTTTTTAATGTCATTAATTATTTTTTCTGTGGCCCTCCAAGTACCTACAAATCCAAAATGTGGCCCTGCAAAGGGTTTGAGTTTGAGACCACTGGCCTACTAGTATCTGAGATGGAAAGTTTTGGACAATCTGCTGTGTGACATTTAGTTGGTTACACATTTGGTGGGGGGAAGAGGGATAGCAGCAATGAACTATGTAAAATGCTTGTTTGCCAGCTATGGCTGGGTGACCACTGACTCATAAATTGAAGTTGATCTCCACTGAATCTGAAATTTTCTGGATTAGTAGGTATTTAGATAGCTCAGCTATTGGGTGGAACAAATATAGGGCGTTTAGGGATTTTGTTGGCTGTGTCTTTATTGTCTGAGTAACAGATCCCAGCTATTATGAGAAACATATTGCATTTTAAGGATATGGTGGTATTTGTGCATGCTTTTGTCACAGCTAAAATTGATTATTGTTATGGGTTGTACTGTGGGATACCTCAGTGGTTGCTCCAATGACTACAGTGGTTACAAGATACCACAGCCAGGCTATTAAGGAAACTAATGTAATGATCATGTTATACCTTGCACTGGTTACCAATCCGATTTGGAATTGTATAAACTTCGTTGTCAGGTTTTAAGGCACTTGACGGGACGATTCCTGGCTATTTATCTATCATTTTTTATTCTGCATACAATAAAATAATACACAATTAAAATATCATATGAGCAAATATCTAGTTAGACACAACCATCGTTCCTTCTAAGCCAGTGGTCTCAAACCATTTGCAAGGCCACATTTTGGATTTGTAGGTACTTGGAGGGCCACAGAAAAAAGAGTTAATGTCTTATTAAAGAAATGACAATTTTGCATGAGGTAAAATTCTTTATAGTTTATAAATCTTTCCTTTTGGCTAAGCCTTAATAATAATTTTGTAATTTATAGCTAAACAGACATATGATCAAGAAACTGTTTTATTTTGCTTTTGTGATTATGATCAACATATCGAGGACCTCAAAATAGTACTTGGCGGGCCACATGTGGCCCCGGGCTGTGAGTTTGAGACCACTGCTCTAATCTGAGTGGGAGTCCTCCAGCTGCATTGCTGCCAGTAGGGGGTACTGCTTCACAGGTTCCTTGAAGACTTGCAGTGCACTTGCCTCTCCCTCACTATTGAGAAAATAATGAAGAGGGAGAATTCAAGCACACTGCCTGCCAAACATTCAGGGCCAGATTCTCAAAACTAAAATCTGCCTTTAACGTGCTTGCTAAATCGGTTCCAGCCGTATTAGCATGCACGTATTTCAGCGGCTTACTAAGGTCTTTTCCGCATTTTCTAGCAGTCTCCGATACTGCCCTGAAAATGTAGTACAAAGATGTCATTAATATTAAAATGATGCTCCAAGAGATTCTCTATAATCGCTGAGTGATTTTCTGAGCTCATTGTGCCACATTTGCAACCAAAATTTGCTGACAGGTCTTAGCCATCATTACCTTATTTTTTTTATCAGTGTCTGAGCCAATCAGTGTCTGAGCACTGATTGGCTCAGGCACTGACAGGAAAGTAAGGCTTAACAGCTCAGACCCCCCCCCCCCCAATGCAAATTAAAATAATAATTTAAAAAAAAACCCCAACAAATTGAAGATTGGCAGGAGAGATGCCCACTCTCTCCTGCCGTGTAGCACAATCACCCAACACTGTGAATCCTCCCTCCATGCAAATTAAAATAATTTTTAAAAACACCCACATTGAAGATCAGCAGGAGAGATGTCCACTCTCTCCTTCCACATCACGCAATCAGCTGACACTACTAAACTCCCACCCCGCAGTGGGAGAGATGACCATTCCCTCCCGCCACCGAAGTCAAGCACCCCTCCCCCACAACAACAGGAGCCTCTTCAAAATGGCGGGCTTTCCCCTCTCCGATGCATCCTGGGATGTGCTGGGGAGGGGCCTAAGACTCTGATTGGCCCAGGTTGTTTAAGGCCTTAGGATGCAGCAGGGAGGGGAAGGCCCACCATTTTGAAGAGGAAGGCCTACTGGCCGGAGGTAGTAGGCATCCCTCTGGCCAGCCATCGTAAATAAGGTAATGGGAGGGAACGGGGGTTGTCGAGGGCACAGGGGGTGTCAGGGGATCGTTGTTTGGCGGTGGGAGGGAGTGGGCATCTCTCCTGCCATAGGGGAGGGGGGGGGGGTGCTTCACTTCGGTGGCAGAAAGGAGTGGGCATTTCTCCCGCTGCCATGGAAGGAGGGTTGCTTGACTTTGGTGGCAGGAGGAAGTGGGCATCCTCCTGCCGATCTTCAATTTGGGAATTTTTTTCCTAATTTTTGCATTTATTCTGTGCATGTACCAATCGCTATCACTAACAATGGGCACATGCAATTTAGTGAATCTTCGCTACTCTCTTCCAACCTCATTTACATGCAAGGTTTTTGGAGAATGACTCACCTTTTTTTTAAATTGCTACAATAAGGCTGCGACAGTGGCCCATCAGATTTTACTGCAGTTTTAACCCTCATTGAAGAAAAGCACCAAAGGCATCACAGAATGGGACAAAAGTGTAATCTTTATTAATTGATCCGACACAGGCTGTGTTTCGTCATAGTTGCCTGAGTCAGGGGTCAGTACAGAAAGCGCTTCAATCTGAGAAAATTCCAGCAATAGAAAACACCAGAATGAGACCTTGCTTAATCATTCACAAATCTTTTCTGCCAGGCTCAGCATAAACATTGTCAGCATCTTCCATTCTTTGATTGTGTCATGCTTAAAGCTTTCATCTAATAAGTAAAGCACAATTAACAATAAGCCTAAGGGTTAATATTCAAAGCATTTTAAATGGCCAGAAATTGCTCCTGGCTAGTTAAATTGTTTGTGCGAGGCCCACCTCTTTGTGCTTTCGACTCCTATCTCCTCTTTCCTTGGGTTCTACATCCCCTACCCTCTATGTCATGTCTGTCTGTCCAAGTTAGATTGTTAGCTCTTCTGAGAAGGGACCGTCTATAAATGTCAAAATGTACAGCGCTGCGTACTCTTTTCAGCTCTATATAAGTGATAAGTAGTAGTAGTAGTAGTATCTGCTAATATTCAGTGGCAGTTGGAGGACAGAGGAGTCGTGTTAAGGATTGAAGGCTATATCATTGTATGGTAAGCCCTCAAAACTTACTGTACCCACCTATACACCACAATAGCCCTTATGCCTGCTGGTATCATCTTTATGTAAGTACAGTAGGTTTGGGGTAGATTTTAGAGGTATCACCATCATAGGAGCCAACTTTTAAAAATTATTGGGGGTGCTAAACCCAATGGAAATTACTTCTCCCTGGACACAGTCAATGAGTTTCTTCAATACTGGAGGTTCTGAAGCACCGCTCAAAAGATATGAAGATGAAAGTGAGGTAAATCAAATCTTGACAGGTCCAAAACTTCACCTCACTCTACTTAGAGGAGGAAATAAATGGCTCGGTCTCAAAGCTGAGAGCAGTCACCTCCAATATGTTGTAAGGTTAACATTTCAGGTATGTAGTCATCTTCCAATTTTATAAGAAGTAAGACAAACCAAGTTTGTAGAATATTTCATTCATTTATTTTCTTCCATACAGCAGAGATACTAGCATGCCCCTGACGGGACCCATTTCGCCCAAACAGGGCTTTTTCAAGGGTTCAAAAGTGGGCACTCTGCACAACACAAAAAGAATTTTAAATACAACATATCTTAATTTTTTAAGGAAACAATTTATACAAATCTATTTATCCAATATTGGTATTATCCAACTCTAATAAGACTGTGTACACTGTCTTTCAATTTATAAACCAAAACCCTATTCAAACACACATACATTATAATTCATAAATAATACTAATTAAAAATGGAGAAGTATTATTACTAAATGTTCCTAAGAATCCATACACATTAAACATTCATAAAAAATACATGTTATAGCTATAAATTAAGTGTGATGATAAAAAACATACCAAAAACTCATCATTCATTCTTTTATAAATATGATCAATATCTTAAATAACTCATTAATATGTTTAAAACAATCAATATATTGTTAACCATACTTCTAAAGCTAATTCAATTCATAATACTTATATACATTTAATCATTAACCTACTTTTTCTAAAGTTAATAATATAGTTCATTTGAAACTAACTCATTATCTATAATTAGCTCATTAATATAATTAAAACTATCTATATAAAATTAATCATTTTTCAAAAGCTAATTAAATACATGGATCTTAAACTTACATCATCTAAAGCTAATTATCTAATTCATTTTAAACTTACTCAATAATTAACTCATTACCTATAATTAACCATGCTTTTAAAGCTAATTAAATTCATGTATTCTTAAATCATATCTTAATTACTCAATAATCAACTCATCCTCTTAAAAACATGACTAAAAGTGTTCCATCAATCCCAAAATTCCTTCAATAATTATCTCATAAACCATATGGAGCTCATTTTAATTAAAAAACTCACATAGTGCTAAATCAGTGCAATTAAATCCCTTAAATAGAAATCGTTATTCACAATCACTAAAACAATCTTGTATCCCACTCCTTAAAAATACAAATGTGTTATATTTATTAAATTACTAAAAACATATAACTTAAAGCGATTTGATTAAGGTGTAATGGTGAAAAATGCTTAAAACTTAAAAACAATTCAATTATCATCTAAATTATATGGTGAGCTAAAACCTTCATATATCTTTTACAGAATTTCATTGAAACACCTTAACTTATATTAATCTGAATCATTGTCCTCCAAACATTTATGTTTATTTAGTTCTAATAATCAATTCTAAAGAACCATTCATAAAGAATGCTTAGAGTTCTCTGTCAAACGACACTGACTCAACTTAAATCACTCATTAATAGTATTCTATTTATCCAAAAGAGTAGAAATCCAGCGAACATTAATTTAAGTTACCAACCTTTCATCAGCGTCCTCACAACTAAGGTGCTAGATCTGCCGGGAGTGTTATAGCTTAGAGTTAACTTCCCTTTTATATAGCCACGCTGTGAAAAATCATTTCTGGAAACCAGCGTGCTCAAGTCTCATTTTACGTTCCTACATTTCCTGGAAGCCATTTTTTCAACAAGGACTGCCTCGATACCACCGCGCCTGCGCAAAAAGAGCGATTTTCTCCTTCATCTAAACTACAATTAAAGCGGGACACATACTTCTGATGTGACGCTCATATCATATATTTCATCACGTGGATTATATTTAAGGAAGAACACATCTCCCTTCTCTCCCATGCCAAATTTTAGCATTTTATTCAACAATAAAGATCATAGCAAGCCCAAGAAAGATAATCTAAGTTGTCTTTCCTTAAAGCAGACCTCTATGTGAGACGCTGAGGAAAAACGTTGGTTCACCAAATGAACAATACAATATAAAAAGATCTATGTTTAGAGACAATATACATTCTCAGTCTTCAAACATTCAGATCATATACAAGCATGTATAACCTTTTGCAAATCACAACTCCAAACCAAAAAAGAAAATACCAAAAAAATATCACAAGATGCATTCTATTCCAAAAAAAATAGAGACGGTTATATATAGGGTTTCCAGTGATGTTAACTGAAGTACCCTCTAGCTGAGCTGTATCTGTGTGACCATCTGAAGCTGGAATACAGGCTGGAATGTACTGTTTCTTTCACATTTTTGGGTGGTGGGAGAGAGTCGATGACCACTAGGGGAGTAAAAGGGGGGGTGGTTCATGCCTTAATACCTCCAGTGGTCACCTGGTCAATTTGGGCACCTTTTTGACACTTGTTTTTAAAACAGGTCTAGTCCCAAACGTCTATAAGGAGTGTCCAACCTTTTGGCTTCCCTGGCCCGAAAAAAATGTTTCGGGGGGCCAGCGCAAACGCTGCAGCAAGACAGAGGAGGGAGCCAGCAAGATGGTAAACACCCCGGGGGCAGCAGAGGAAAACACTGTATTGCCCTCAACCGGGGCCGCACAAAATACTTCACAGGGCCACAGGCTGGACACTCCATGGTTCCCTGGAAGTTTTGTTTAATGTTCGATTATTCCTGCAAAATGTCCACATCCGAAGCCCATCCAAAGCACTCCTTCAAACCCCCCCCCCCTGCTTGGAATTTAGACAAACAGGGGATGGATGACCAGCCTAGAAAGATGGCTACAATTTGGGTTTTGAAAATGAACCCTTTAGAGTCTTCTCTGATCAGAGCACAAACCACCCATTTCTTTAGAACTACTGATGCAATTTTCTTCTACTTCCACTAGGTGACAGTATATCATATAAAGAGTGTTGAAGCATAAAGAACACTGAAAACATAAAACAGTAATCTAACATAAACCAGCTGACATATGTTGAAAATTTAGCAGAGATAGGAGAAACTCACTCCCGTGTACTCAGTCCCCCCTCTCCAATCCTAGCACAATGTTTCTTCCCCAATCCAAACTCAGCACTTTGTTTCACCCTTCCCTTTGTTTTCCTCTTCTACCAGAGGATGCAAGAGTCCCCTTTATCCAGACCACCCATCTCACTGTCCTCCTTCATCCAACAGCTGTGGGAGAGTTTTGGCCTTTCCATCTGGACCATCCATCTTGCTGTCCCGCCATCATGCATCTGTGATCCCCCATGCCAAATGGTTTTGAAGCAGCATGCACTGTGCCAGCTTGGACCTCTCCATATCATCCAGCTATCATCCTGTTTCAAATATTGAATTTATTGATAAAGTCATAGAAAGACAGGTTTTCCCTCAACTCAAGGATTTTGTGGCATAAAGTTTCTGGAAAGGGAATAGAAGGAGAGAACATGGCCTATAGAAGGGACAGAGAGAGGGTAGACGGTGGATGAAAGGAAGAGAGTGACAAGAAGATAAGGAAAGCAGAAACTAGAAAAAGAAGAAACTTTTTTTTTTGCTTTAGGGGAGATGCTTCGCTGTTTCTGTGGTGTTGCATTGTATGCAGAGTCCAGCTTCTTGGTGCTTCAATTTAACCTTTGTCTACGTATTTCTATTTTATCTCCCCTTTTACAAAACTGTAGAGCGTTTTTTTTAGCGTTGGCCGTGGTGGTAACAGCTCTGATGCTCAGAATTCTGTGAGCGTCTGAGCTGTTACCACCGTGGCTAAAAACCATACTACAATTTTGTAAAAGGGGGAGGGGTTAATTTGTGATTACATATTCCATATTAGGCGAAGGTGTTTTCTGTGTTCTGTGTGTTTGAAAAGACATGGTTTTCTGTTAGGATTGACTGTGTAGGATTGATCTGTACTAGTCTGGCTTGTTTTAGTTTTACAATGGGGGTTTTGATGTTGTACTGCTCACTGCAGTATGTAAGATGCTGCATTTTCCTAGGTACTCATGTGTGGGCATGATGGATTGTTACTAAAAATTATGTTTTTTCATACAGATGGGGGGTGTGTCAAAAAATGATAGGCCCCAGGTAGTCACATATGCTAGGTACGCCCCTGGATATCTGTACAGTCATAAAGGACACAGGCAGGACAACCAAGAGTCTGAGGACGGAGATACTGCTGTGGTCATCACGACTAATGAAACATCTGCAGAGATTGTTTCCTTCTCAGACGCACTGAAGTCCCTATACACGCTGCGTTGTTATCTGGAGATAAATGGATGTCACGACTATGGCCAGTTTCTTACCAGCATCAGTAGTCAGATACACAGCCTGAATCGTGCAATCTGCGTGCAGAAAACATTGACTGATTATTTCAGTAAGAATGTTGGTTTAAAGGAAGGTTTGAAGTATATTACATTAGAAGGAACAGTGCTGATTCTAAAACTGAACCATGTAGAATTGTTTTACGTATGTGGGGGTTTTTTTTTTTTTGCTGAATAAAAGTTTTATTGCATTTGACTACAGCGTACTGTGATTTTTCATGACTAAAAAGTGGTACTCCAATTAAGCACACACTCCGTTTAAGCGCATGTGGCGGTCTGGTCCGGAGGCCTTTCACTTAAGTGGAGTCGACTGTATGTCCTCGGTGTGTCTGTTCTTTAACCATTTTTGAATAAAACGCAAAAAACAAGCCATTGGGATGTAGGAGGAGGTCAACATTTTTACTAGGCTGGCCACACAGACGTCCCAGCAGAGCTGTGGAGCATCTTAGGGGGCACTGCAATGAAATTCACATAAAAAGGCCCATATTTCACCATAAGCCCCTTATAATGTATGGTGAGCCCTCCAAAACTCACCCAAAACCTACTGGACCCAACTGTATACCACACCAATAGCCCTTATGCCTGCAGGTGTCACCTATACATAGGTATAGTGAGATTAGGGTGAGTTTTGGAATGTTCACATATTCCACCATAAGTGTAGTAGTTAGTGTGGGATATGGGCCTGAGTCCCAATCTCTTATGTTTGGCTACTCGAGGAACCTACTTGCTGCTCTAGTGGTACTGACCGTAATATCTGAAGCTGTCATAGAGATGGGTATGTACTGTTTCATTCACATCTTTGGAGGGTGGGGGAGGGGGGTCAGTGACCACTGGGGGAGGTATCCTTGCCGTATCCCATTCCCTAAATCTATACTACACCATTTCTTCTTGTAACTCCCTCTGGAAATGTTTTTCTTCTTGTAACTCTTCTGGAAAAGTCCAGAAGTCTGTCGAGGCGGAATAGACATCAGTAATGTAATGTGTCATGCCTTCATATCTCCAGTGGTCATCTAATCAGTTTGGGTACCTTTTTCACACTTGTTCATTGTTAAAACAGGTCTAGCCCCAAATGTCCAATGTTTCTAAAATGTTTGATCAGTGCAAAAAAGCGTCCAAATCATAAGCCTGTCCTAGGCTAGCCTCTACCATGCCCCCTTGAGATTTAGACTCCCTGCAGACAAACACCATAGAAATTTTATCTGCAAAATAAGTTTTAAAAATAGCAAATAGAAAGGAGTTGGCGCAAAAAAAAAAAAGTCAATTTGCCTCTTTATGCCACATTTTGGAGGTTTTTTCTTTTTTGAAAATGAGCCCCTAATTAGATCAGTGCTTCTCGACCCTCTCCTGGAGGCATATCTAGCTAGTTGGGAATGCCTAACTGAAATTCTGTTGTGGTGTTTCAGTAGTGGTAGTGAATATTCTAGTGGTAGTGAATATTCTTGAGAACTCATGAGACATTTGCTTTCAGTGGGTCTCCAATATGGCAAATTGTAGAATTTCTAAAAACCCTACTAGCAAAGGGTGCTGCCTCAGTGCTCATTTTTGAAAGTAGCACAGCAGATGAACGAGAATTCTTATAATGAGGCAGTACCCTAGAAATAGATAGTCTCCCTGAAGACATTGCTGTAATCTGGATTACTGCTCGTTATGTTATTTTAACATAGTAGAGCATAGGCACAAATGGAGTTTCAGGGTAGGAGTTAAGAAAACAAAGGTTCCTTCTATAAAGTGTTCTGGGACGAAAACACCTTCAGCTGAAAGCCAGATGAAACAATAGCTTTCACAATAAAAAAATGTTGTATTTGTTTAATAGTCTCAGAAAAAGTAAGACATGACAGAATGCCAATATTAACTATAAGCAAAGATACAGAAAAATTGCTTTCTCCCACTGTTTAATAATAATAATAACAGTTTATATACCGCAGGACCGTGAAGTTCTATGCGGTTTACAATGATTAGAAATGTTATAGATTGAATGGAATAAACAAAGTACACTTAGTGATTGATAGTTCTAGCGATCGTTTGTTGAGAACTAAGATTGTATAGGTTGGTTTCCCAAGTATTTCAGGAACAGATGTGTTTTTAGGCGTTTCCTGAATTCCCCATAGGTAGTAGGCACGAGCAGTTGTTCAAGGTCTTTACCCCAAAATGCTGCTTGATGTGCAAAAAGATGTTGGTGATGACTTTTAAATTTACAACCTCTAACCGGTGGAGAAACAAAGTTCGGGTGTGAGCTTCGCTTGTGTCTGTCTGTTGGTTGTGAAAGAGAAAAGGTCTGTTATGTATTTAGGGGCTAAGCCATAAAGTACCTTGAAGCATAAAACAACCAAACTTGAATTTGACACGTGCCTCCATCGGCAGCCAGTGTTAAAAGTCGATAGGAAGCTGTCACGTGATCAGACTTCTTCAGTCCACAAAGTAGTCTAACCGCTGCATTTTTGAACTAGTTGCAATCGCCGCATATTACTTCTGGGAGAGTAAGTAATCGAGTTGGCTTAGTATAAGGAATTGTATCAGAATTTGAATGATGAGACATCGAAGTAAGGGGTATAGTGAAAAAATAAATCCTCAAAATATAGTACTTTGTTTGTAAAGTCAAACAATGAGCACTTTTTTCACTGAGGGCCTAAGTTGGATACTGAAGTTGTGATCTCTGAGAAAGCTTAAATAGGTCAGCACATGGCTGTGTAAAAGACTGAAATTGGGAACTAAGAGTCCAATTATGAGACTGTTTAATTGGCCACACAAAAGAGCTTTTATGTGCTAAAAGCTTAAAATAATTAATCCATTTAGCAGATTTGGATTTTTATGTCTAGATAAATTATTTGAAATAGGGTGAATGCATACATCTAGAACATACACACATATTTCCTCAGCTTCTGACCTGTTCATCTTCATTTCTTGTACTTCTTTGTGTATCTTGTCTCAATCTCTCCATTTTTCTCTCTGATCTATTAGTTTTCTCTCCGTGTTATTTTCTTCTCTCTTGATCTTTTTCTTTTTCTCCATCATACTCTCTTGATCAACTTGGCCACTTACTTCCCTTTACTACTTTCTATTCTAATGCTTGGCTTTATATACCGAGACTTCAATCCAGGAAAGCTCGTCTCGGTTTACAATAATTAGTTTAGGCTAAAAAGGACTAAGAGAAGGGAAATCGAAAAGGAGTTAGTTACCAAAATGCTTAGTGAACAGGATAGTTTTCAAATACTTATGAAAAAAAAGAAAGGGAGATGGAACTTCTGTTCATAGTAACAGCTGAAGCAAGGGCAGTGAGTCATAAGGATTATATGAAGAAGACCATCACAGACGAGGAGTCTTAGCAACCTGGACTATCAACCAAACCTCTTACATAAAGAAGTCCTTTTTATGGAGAACGTCATCTTTTCCTCCAAAACTTACTTGATCCACTTCATCATTGAAACTGAAACTGTAGACTGATGTTTATTTTTTTTATTTTTTATTTTTTCCAGTTTATTAATTATTTTTAATCTTACTAATCTTCTGCATCTATACCTCTCTATCCTCTCTCTTTGCCTTCTAAAATACTCAATTCAATACAATCTTGTTAGAATGTTTATTTCTTATTCTTTCCTCTATCGGTACTTCTCACTTCTCTATTCTCTTTAGGTACTTTAGTTAGATTGTGAGCCTTCGGGACAGTGAGGGAATTTTCTAAGTACCTTCCTTACTTATAATTTTAATGTATATTTTCTGTAACCGCTTAGAACCTAACGGATATAAGAAATAAATAAATTACATTACTTCTTAAAAAGAGTGGGAGGTTATTCCAGAGTTGAGGAAACTTAAAAAACAAAGAGTGACCAAAGCTCCTTTGATACCTTTACTAGAAGGACAGGATAGTTTGAGTTGTTGGTCACCCCTTGCAAAAGAGAATCTATAAAGATTCCAAGATAAAAGGACTAGGGGAATGAAAATGGCATGAAGAATTTTAAAGATGACACAAGCACATTTGAACTGGACTCTGAAATACACAGGGAGCCAATGAAGATTATGAAGCAATGGTCTCACCCTAATTCTTCCTTCACCTTTCCTTTCCTCACTTTCTGTTGTCAAACTCCAATTTATTCTAGGTCAGTCTATGCACTCTGGTCCTGATTCAGTAAACAGTGCCTAGGTTAGGCGCCTCTAGGTGCCCTAATCGGGGATGCCTAACTGAAATCTGTTGTGTTCGATGCCATCGACTAGTGCTCGAGTCCTAGTGACTCGATGAATTACAGATCTAAAAAGAGATCGATTGGCCCAAAAAATTGCCTAATTTGATAGCACGTCCTCAATTAGGCTTCATATGGGGTAGAAAGGCAGTTAAAAATATTCATCTGATATTATCATCCCTAGAATGGGTCCATCATCAGAAACAGCCTTTGACAGAATCCGGTGGGACTTTTTGTTTGGAGTTTTGGATAAATATGGTACTGATGGCTTTTCTCGAAATGCCATTCAAACTCTCTATCATAACCCATGGGGTGAGTGTGAATGTCAATGGGGCTCATTCTGATTTATTTTATTTATTTGCAATTTCACAGTGGCACCAGACAGGGCTGCCCACTGTCGCCATTCTTTTTTGTCCTCACCTTGGACCCTCTTATTAGAGAAATACTTTCTAATCTGGAAATATTGGGTGTTACCATCGGGGCTCATACTTTTAAAATTGTTGCTTTTGCAGACAATCTGTTGGTCGATATTACTAGACCTAGATTGTCCCTGCCCACCTTGTTGAATATGGGACTTTTCAGGATTTAACTTAATATGGATAAATTGGAGGTCCCTAGGCACGGATGCTGAGATGCCCCGACAGTGGGGCCTGGACTTCCCTCTGCGCTGAATGGATGGCCATTTCAAATACCTTAGTATTAATTTACCCTTAAATCCTCGCTATTTATGCCAAATTAATATACCTTCATTACTTCATTCCACTAAACAACAATTGACTAAATGGTAGTCTCTACCTCTATCTCTGGGAGGTGGTATCACACTTTTTGATATGATGTTGTTCTAAGTTGCTCTATACCTTATGGCTAACTAGTAGAGACTGGCGCTGTTTGCAGAAAGAACTTACCAAATATTGAGCAGGTAAGAAACTGAAACTGCAATTTGCTGGTTTGTTGGGCCCCAGAAGAAGAGGAGGTATGGGACTCCCAGATCTCCGCTTACTTGGGTTTGTTTACTCAGACACGGAACTGGTTCTTGAGGATAATGCTTTAACCCCCCCCCCCCTGTCTTTTGAACAGGCATTATTTCACTCCCTCAACTTAATATACTTGCTTCACGCGCTTCGCCACCATCTGCATGTACAGACATGAGCTAGTTCCATATTGAGTCCTCTGAGGTTGGCCCGGGGTCATCTGTTGAAGGCGCTGCATTATAATCCTAGAGTAACAGATTTATTGTCTCCTACAAGGGAACTCCGACTTTGTGCCAGGCCTGACTTCCGTCATTTTTCGTAGTTGGGGAGCACAGGGTATTCATTCTATAGCATAGGTTCTAGACAAGAATGGAGCCTTTCGATCATTTCCAGTGCTCTTTTAACACTTTAGCCATTGGGCTAGGGCAGGGGTCTGCAACCTTTAAGACATAAAGAGCCACTTGGACCCGTTTTCGAAAAGAAAAAAAAACTTGGAGCCGCAAAACCATTATAAAACAAATCTAACACTGCCTATATTGTTCTTATCTTAATGCTATATACAGGATCACTAAATTGAAAATAAAATCATTTTTCCTACCTTTGCTATTTGGTGATTTCATGAGTCTCTGGTTGCACTTTCTTCTTCTGACTGTGCATCCAATCTTTCTTCCTTTCTTTCAGCCTCCTGTATGTTTCCTCTCCTCCAGACCTCATTCTCTCCCCCAACTTTTTCTTTCTGTCTCCCTGTTCCCCCTTCTTTCTGTCTCCGTGCCCTCCCCCCTAGCCACTCGGTTTGCTGCCACCGCAATCGGGGAACAGCCCCCAAGCCACCGCCGTCCCAAGCTTTCCCTGCAGAAGTGTTGCGCTGACCAGCATTCCGCTCCCTGACGTCAATTCTGACGTAGGAGAGGAAGTTCCGGGCCAACAAGGCATTTCTCCTCATTCCATCCAGCCTGAGCCCCATCTCTCCTTGATCCAGCATTTCCCTTCTGTGTCTGTCAGAATTACCATTCCACCTATTTTCCAGCATCACCCTCTTTGTGTCCATCTCACCTATATCCGTATCTCACCACTTTTTCAGAATCTTCATTTGTCTCTGTCCTTATCTTTACGCCATGTTCACCATTTGCCCTTTCAATGTCTTTATCTCCCCCCCACACACTTTTTCAGCATTACTTCTGTCTCTATTTCACCTCCTCTCATGTCCCCTCTGTTTCTCTATCCTTATTCAGTAGGTCCTGCTTACCCTTTCTCTTCTTTGTGTCACTATCTCCATTTTCAGCTTTCCCCCCTTTTCCTTTGTTAATGCACCCTGTAGCCAGAATCTTTCTACCCTCCCTCCACTCCGGCCCAGCCCAGTATGAAATATTTCCTTTTGTTTCCCTCCCCTCTCTCTTCTCCTCCCTCACCCACGAGTCCTGCATCTGGCCCTCTCCCTTCTACTGCAACCTGCAACACCCCCCTGCTCCGCGGCTCTCTTCAGCAACTCGTCAGCAGCGGTGATCAAGACAAGCTGCCGACATCGAGGCCTTCCCCTCTACGAGTCCCGCCTTTGTGGAAAAGGAAGTTGAAACAAGCGGGACTCGCAGAGGGTAGGCCCGACGTCAGAAGCTGCCTGCTGAGTTGCCGAAGAGAGCCGCGGAGCAGGGGATGTGGCCGGAAGCAGGTAGAAGGGAGAGGGAGATAGGAAGGCTGTAGATCTCCGGAGCATGACATCGACCCCGGCCAGGATGATTTCTTTTTCAGGCGTGCATCTTACAAGTCCGGCGTCGCGGCGGGAAATAGCCATGCTGAGTGAGCTCAGCACGTACACAGATGAAAGCCTTGCTTGCTGATTTGGTCCGGCGGCACGGCGGGACGGGGCAGCCGGACCAATCAGCAAGCAAGGCTTTCATCTGTGTATGCTGCTGAGCTCACTGCTCAGCGTGGCTATTTCCCGCCGCGACGCCGGACCTTGTAACTGCATGCCTGCGTGACACACTACCGGAGCCGCAGCAAAGGTGGAAAAGAGCCGCATGCGGCTCTGGAGCCGCAGTGTTGCCGACCCCCGGGCTAGGGGATCTGAACATCTACATACAATTGACACATTTATGTGGCTGCCCTGAGAATGGCAGGTCTATCTGTAGGGGTAAGTGATAGGTTGCAGCAAGTTTTTGAACAGGATGAGTGCCGCCCATTGTCCGTATCTCGCCTACACAAGCTACTATGGGTACATTTTACCAACATGTTCTCTATACTGGGTTAATTCGCAAATGAAGTGCAGAACTGGGGGTACCTATATGGGACACAGATATTAGCCAGGCGATACTACGATTATTCAAAATTATATCAGGCTCTGTCTGGAGAGAGTGTACTTATAGAATCATACATAGGGCGTACTTTACTCTAGTACAAGCCTTTCATGCTGGCCTGATTGCCTCTTCCTCATGCAACAAATGTGCCCAGGGAACTAACACATTTTCCCATGCCCTCTGGCACTGTCCTAAAATTACAGTCCTTTCTGGAATCATATCTTCTGCTATCTAGGCACCTTGTGGGGTACTCAGGTCTTGGGTTTACCTATGGGTGCTTTGTTTGGTAAGGCCGCTTGTTGTGGGGTCTTTGGGATGGGGAAAAGATTTCTATTTCAGAAGGCCTGTATGGTGGGTCATAAGTGCATAATGCAGTCTTGGGTGCAAGATCTCCCTTCGGGCTTTTGGCATTTGAGAAATCAACTCCATCACTTGCTCCTTTTTGAGGTTTGGGAGGCTCACCTGACTCCTAAATGCATACAAACTTTCCTATTGATTTGGGAACCTTATTCCCAATCTATGCCACACACAGCTAGAAGTCTAATTTTGAATAATTTACATTAATATACTGATTATTCTTTTTTTCCGCTATGCAGGTCACCTTCCATCTTTAGGGTCTTCGGGGGAGGGGGGAGATAAGTGGTTGTTCATGTAATGTTTGAAGGAACTGTTTCTTTGCATAATTCCTGAAGTGGGGCCACAAGAACTAGAGCTCTGCTTGTTGTTTTTGGATTTACACACATTATAGCTTTGTATCCTTTCTTTGTATTGTTTTAATTTGTTCCTTCAATAAAAACAGATTGAAATATAAAAAGAGTTATTTTCATCATGTCCAGCATCGCCCCTCTTCGCCTGATTCCTTCGTTCTTCCCAGACATAATCTGTGCACAGTTGGCATGTAAATGTAAGTGCATAGTTTTTAGGATCACATGTAGGAGGAGTTGAATGTCAGTGGCAGCTGGTAGACATATAAGACCTTTTGAAAACATCTTCTGGGGTCAATATTCAAAGTGATTTAATCAGTCAGAAATGGCTCCTGGCTGGTTAATTCCCTTGTTTGGGGCTAACCATGATTGTGCCGCTGAAAATGTCTTGTTAATGCCTTAGCGTGAAGCAGCCATTTTGGGAGTATTCCAGGGACAGAGTCAGCACTTAACCAGCCGAGGTAATCACATAACTAGGGCTGCATAAAGTCAGAGCCGTCTTTATGCAGCATACCATAACCAGTTAATGCTAAATATCACACTCCATCTATGTTTTCACTGGTTTTGTAAACCCGAAAATTCAATGCCAGAATTTGGACAGGGCTTGGCATTAAATTTTTATGGATAATGCCGGCAACGGTCAGCAAAATGCTGAACACCACTGGCTGAATTATCAGGCCCACTATGTTTTGGGTGACAAGGGATTTTTCTGTGATCTCTGGGAGTTACCACTGGAAGCCTCTAGAATTCCACTCTGTATAATGAATTCTGTTTCTGTTCAAGGAAAAATCAAAAAGTGCCACATCACACCTCTAAGGTTTGGTTCTGAACTGGTGGTTGCAGCAGTATTATTACAGGTGGTAATGGTGAGCACTGATACACTCAGGCAAGCAGGGTAATGTGACAGCTTCAGAGAAAGCTGTTCCTCTAATCCAGAGGTGTCAAAATCCCTCCTCGAGGGCCGCAATCCAGTCGGGTTTTCAGGATTTCCCGCAATGAATATGCATGAGATCTATTTGCATGCACCGCTTTCATTGTATGCTAATAGATCTCATACATATTCATTGGGGAAATCCTGGAAACCCGACTGGATTTCAGACCTCGAGGAGGGACTTTGACACCTCTGCTCTAATCCTTTGACCGTTTGGGGATTCTCAGTTATTCAGCTTCTTTGTTCCTCCTTAGCTTCATTATTTTTTTTTTCAAATAACATGCCAAAAGCTCCAACGGTTGATTTTAGTGCACAATCACATACTGTATCAAGGGGCAGTCTTAGATGTGTGAAAAAAAGAAAAGGCGAAAAAAAAAAAATAGACTTAATATGAACTTCTACATCCAGTGCTGCTCTAGAGTTGAAATAGGGTGATGGATAACCCATCTGACTTGCAAAAGTAACTCAGATAAAATATGGATATATAACTTGTTTATTTTAACAAATTATTTAACAATGTGTTAAGTTAGCAAGTATGTGGGCTTAATTTTTCGCTTTAGGCTGACACTTCACAACCAATCTATCTAAACATTTCCAAGAAAGGGCAAAATTTGTGGTCAGGTTGGCTCTTTCAAGACGTCTGTAGAATCCTTATAAACAAACAACTGATCAGGCAGAAACCAATGCCCAAAAAAAGACAGGCGTATCAACAAACAGTGCTGTGTACTGATTTTTAATGGGTTCAGTGCAAATTATTTCACAGTTCCCCTGCTGGCTTTTGATTTGTTCTGTCGTATGAGATCATGAGGACAGAATGCTGAGAGACATTTCTGAACCTCCTAGAATGGTCTATAGTTTAGAACAAATTCTACTCAGAACATGATTAGATCCTAATCTAAATCCTGATAAGAGAGCAAGATAATAATAATAATAACAGTTTATATACCGCAGGACCGTCAAGTTCTATGCGGTTTACAATGATTAAAAGATATTACAGATCGAGTGGAATAAACAAAGTTCAGAGTTAGTGAATAACAGTTTTAAAGATCATTTGTTGAGGACTAAGATTGTATAGGTTGGTTTCCTAAGTACTTCAGGAACAGGTGTGTTTTTAGGCGTTTCGTGAATTCCCTATAAGTAGTAGGCACGAGCAGTTGGTCCAGGTCTTTACCCCATAATGCTGCTTGATGTGAGAGAAGATGTTGGTGATGGCTTTTAAATTTACAACCTCTAACCGGTGGAGAAGCAAAGTTCGGGTGTGATAACCTTACAGAATAAATAAAGGACAATAGTATAAATGGATGCGTTCAGGAGAAAGTAAATGGCGCCTTAATTGGCACGTACGGAAGTACACTAATGGCCTAATTCTATAAATGGCGTAAACTGCACACACAAGATTGGCCACATGCTGAATTTCGACACACAATGTAACTGAATAACAAGCCAATTAGTGCCAATAATTGGGTGCTAATTATTATTGGTGCTAATTTGCACTAATTACAATTTACACGTTTTTTTAACGGAGATTTCGGCAGTAGGAACCCACGCACAGTACCGGGTAGAGCTTTGGATTCTTGCCCAGAAATGGCTAAGAAGAAAAAAATTAAAAATTTAAATTGAATCAAGTTGGGCAGACTGGATGGACCATTCAGGTCTTTATCTGCCGTCATCTACTATGTTACGTGCATTTTTAGATGCCAGGATCCGTGTGTAAATTTTATGCACAGTTCCAAAAAGGGGGCCTGGCCACGGGAGGGTCATGAACAGATCACGAGCATTCCTGCAATTTATGCATGTTATAGATTAATCTTCCTTGCCTACTTTAGGCACAAAGGTTTACACAAGGTAGAATATTGCTTAGCACAAATTATTGTGTCTGGTCTGATTTTTTTGTTTTGTTTTTTTTATTAACTGCTTTTTTTTTTCTTTTTTAAATCTTTATTGATTTTCCAAACGTCAAGAGTGCAAGATACAAATATATAACATATAATAAATCAACAAAAAGAACATTCAAATTACAAATGTACATAACCAATCATTTTATCCTGCTTCCCACCCATCCAATGCTTAATCAATAAAACATCTAAACATATATTTTCCCAATAACCTTATCCTATTCAAATTAATAATATCCTCCCCCCCAAAAAAAAATAATCAAAAGTCAAAATTAGAGCAAAAATAGCACCCACCCTTCCCTGGATGTGTACTAAAATAAACAAAAATTGACTCATAATCACAAACCTACTATAGTGAAGTAATATAAGATGTCAGAGGACCCCAAACCAATTTAAATAAATTTTTCATTAAAGCTTTTTCACCCAAAAGCAGTTTACAGTACACTGAGTATTGGGCTCACAATCTTGCTGTGGTTCCTGGGGCAATGGAGGGATTAAGTGACTTACCCAGAGAGTCCCGAGGAGCAGGCTGGGATTAAACTCACAACCTCAGGTTGCTGAGGCAGCTGCTCTAACTACTAGGCCACACCTCTGCTCAGTGCCATTTATAGACTTGTGTCCTTAGCGCAGTTCTATAAGGGAGCTATATATGGTATAGCATATCACTGCAAGGGGGCATATATGTGGTTGGAGCATGAGTGGGATGGGGGTGTCTCCTTTTTATATGCACTTCTTATAGAACACTAAGTTGCATGCCAACACTCAACAGTCATCTGGTGTGAGTGGCAAGATGCCAAAAAATAATTGGCATTCAGCATGTGACATCAAAGCACCTAAAGAGGCACCAAGATTAGAATTGACCCCAATAACAAAAATATTCAACAATAGCTACTCTTGTTTGACAGGGTTCATGAAGTCTTCAGTCAGTGGGCAGTGGCGCTTCTTTGAGCAGCAATAACTTCAACGAACTGTTGATCCAGTCTCTCACATTGCTCTTGGAGAATTTTGACCCAGTCTTCCATACATAGAGAACTTTTTCAGGTCTATGACATTGGAAGGTTTCTAGGTATAAACAGCTCACTTCAGGTCTTTCCATAACATTTCAGTAGGTTTTAGGTTGAAACTTAGGCCAATCAAAAACGCAGAAAGGCCCATTTTAGATAATACATTGAGATGAGAATTGAGACAGTCAAATTAGGCACAATCTGGCACAAATGAAAGCATGTACTTTATGCATGTACACCCATAGATTTGCATCTGTGCTCTGTCCAGTCTCTGCCTCTCTTCAAGCTTGCCTATTTTTAGTACAGACACCTTAAATGTGGGCCAGAATTTACAGGGAGTGCCAATTCTAGAATGGAATCAGGGCATTTTGATTCCATTTTAGAATACTAGTGCCAACCCACATTGGTGCACCCAAAAGGAAGGCATGCTCTTTTTACCCCAAGCCAGAGACCGGCGTAAAAGAGTAATTCCGTGTCAACTGGTCCAAGGAGGGTCCACACGTGACATCTTCTGCAGATACAAAAAAAGTGGCCCAAATAATGGGGCCCCTAACTCTGGATCTGGTTGAGATCATGCCCTGAGAAAATTTCAGCAATTTCTCAGATGGTCAAGTGGGGAGTTCTGGACCACTTGACATAGAATGACCCCCCAAAGCATCACTGAACCCACACTTCTGATCACCTTCTGTAAGATGCATACGTTGATGGTCGACACACCCATGACCTGCTCATACTCTACCCATGTGTATGCCCTTTTGCAGGTGCGCACTAAGGCACTTCCACACTACCTCACAAAATAGTGTGCAGTGCATTACTATGCAGAATTGTCCATATAGGTACCCCCTTGCATGCATAGATTATAGAATACATACTCTAAGCCACATGTATTCTTGTGTGATCTAGGCATCGGCATTTATACAGCTGTAGAGCTGGTGTAAGGACTCAGGAGCGTTTGCACTCATAGGGCCAGACTCAGTATATGGCATTAAAAAATAGACACTGAGTGGGGCACCTTGTATAGAATAGCACCTAGCAGGGATTCGCACCCCCAACTTTGATCGTGAGGACTTACACTGGAACTAACTGAAACCTGGTATAAATCCTGTAATGCAAGTTGGGTGCGGATTCCTGAAATTCTGTACCATTGCTTGCATCTTTTGTGAATGCCCCTGACGGCCACCCCCTTCCCCCTTGGGTTGCACGGGAGAGGATTTGGACGCAGATCTTTATGGGATTGCGTGTAGACAGACCCATGCACAAATCTAAATTAGTTTCAACTAACGTCAATAATTGCTTGTTTTATTTGCACTTAGAACACAACAAGAGTATAATGAATATACATAAAATGAATATACAGGTTGAACATAAGAAAAACACACAAATGTAAAGTATATGATAAATAATACACAAATAATGGAAAAGCAATCGTAGCTCATGTATTGTAACACCATTACCGAAGCTCATGTATTGTAACACCATTACCGAAGCTCATGTATTATAACACCATCATTGGAGATCATAAATTAGAGCTCAAGTATAGTAACACCACTTACTCATGTATTGTTACACCATTTCTGAAGCTCAGGTATCGTAACACCGTTATAAAAGCTTATGTGGACCGCTCTGAATTGACCACCCAGTCATTAGTAGCGGTATAGAAGCTTTCAATAAATATAAACATGACCTCAGGATCACTCCCATTTATAGAATCCAAGGGATATTCTAAAAAGAAAAGTAGGTACTTATTTTTCTTATAGACTAAGCTCCAAATTGGTGCTTTCTTGGAGCTAAAAATATGCACTCCTTTATAGAATTATCTCCATATGTCCACAAAAACTCTTCAAAATACCTGAAGTGTGTTGGAGAAGGGTTGCTGAGCTAATCTGAAGTGCTCCTTTAATGACACATCATGTACCAAGAAGAGTTTTTAAATGTCTTTGAATTGTAAGCCAGGAAATTGACTCTTTAGGCTATAAAGTTAATTCCTTCTAAGGATATTATTTTCCACGAACTGGAATTGTTTCCCTCATGCTTGCTTAAGTTATATATACCAAAGTAAAATAAGTGCAATTTGATATAGTTACCTTGTGAAAAAAGGATATTTAATGAGGTGATAATGGATTTGTTTAGATCAGGAGGCCTTTTAGGTGAAAGGTTACCTTATTGGGAAACTCTTGGCTGACAGGGACTAGAATTGTTTCTGTTTCTGCTGCCTTTAATTTAACTTACAGTAAGTACATTGTGGAAGGGATTTTATGTGCTAGGAAATGTGTGTTTGGTCTTTCTAGGCAACCTCTTTTTAGGTGGGGTCCAGCCCCAGGTGGACATTAAGATGTTCACCCTCATAGTCTGCTACTGAAAGTCACCTCTGCAATCGGTGGCGTAGCGAGGGTAAGCGGCACCCTCTTCCCCACCTCCCCTGCCACATGCCCCTTCCCTGTACCTTTTTAACTTCCGTGCGAGCAGCCACCAGCTTACTGTTGGCTTCAGCGCTTTCTCTGACGTTGGCGCGGGTCCCGATCAGAGAGAGCCCCAAAGCTGCTCGCGCCGAAATTTAAAAAGTATGGGGAAGGGAAGATGCGTGTGTGTGGCCGGGGGAGGAGGGGTACCGCCCCCCCCTTTATTACATCACTGACTGCAATGACTGGAAACAGGTTTTCTGAGACTGACAGTAACTGCTGGGAGGCCTAAGCCCATTTGGAACACTCAGACTTTCTCTTCTCTCTCTGCTGCAAAATAGTCCAGGTTTTGCTGCAAACCAGGGAAAACTAGGTCAAAAACAACAATACATTAAAATATAGAACCCCCTTCCCCCCCCAAAAAAAAACCCAACCCTCTAAACGCCACTGTTCATTGCATCTGTTGATAATTCAATGACTGAACAGGAAGACTCTGAAATTCCATCTGTTATTCAGCCTTACAAGGATGGTTCCTATGTGCACCAGCCGTAGGCTTTCAAAGGATGGAGAGTAGGCAGGAAGGAATCGGGCCAGAGCTGAGATCTGACCATATATTTATTTTGCAACATGAAGATCCCTGAAAGTAATTATTCTCCACTTCTGAGGGTTCCCATTACTTCTTTTGGTGCTTTTGTTTGAGGGGATAGCAGCTTCCCTTAAGATTGTTGCTGGCATTGAATAAATTGCCTTTAGGCCTCTAACACAGGGCTATAGATGGAGATGTTCTTAGGGAATCTATCTGCTTTCCTTTCCATGAGTGCATTTGAAACAAAACACATAGGTAGAATATTGTATTCAGTAACTCTCTGATTGGGCAGCTAGAGATGTACCTAGCTAGTGGAATAATCTTCCACTGCAGGTGATTGAGGCCAGCAGCGTGCCTGATTTCAAGGCCAAATGGGATCGACACGTGGGCTCTATTCACTAGGCAAAGGTAAGGAGGGTCATCAGGGTGGGCAGACTGGATGGGCCCGTGGCCCTTTATCTGCCGTCAATTTCTATGTTTCTATGTTTCTATGTAGGAGTCTGTTACCTTTTCTCCTTCACCAATAGATGTAGAGACAGTTATCTCTCCTTTGGCATACCAGCTCCTCTGCTGCAGTCTCCCACAGACTCCCTTTCTTCTGCCAGTCTTCTCTTATTTTGCAGCTCTCTGCTTTCTCAGATCTGACTGGCTTGTGGTAACCGTTTTCCTGTGGTCGATTACTTAGAAAGCGAAACCTGGACTTGACTCCATTTCTGAGCTTAGTCAGTCTCCTTGACACCCAGATATCCAATCCAGCCATCCCAGTAAAAATGGCTGGTCAATATTCAAAACAATTTAACTGTCTGGAAACAGCCACCAACTTGTTAAATTGCTTGTTTACGACTATCCAGTTCAGCGGCACTAAACCGGTTGTCTTCACTGAAAATGGCTAGTTAGCATCAAATTCAAAAGCGGCTAACTTTTGGGCATTCCAGGGCAGAGTTGAGGTAAATGCATGATATCCAGCCCCTCATCGCATAGGTAAACCTCTTAAATCAGCCACATAAATAGCAGCCCTAACTTTAAGCCGTTTGGCTATGCAGGCAAGGGCTGAATAGTGACTAAGCCAGTTCAAAAAAAAAAAAAGATATCACTGTGCAAACAGAGGTTTGGGGGCAATGAATTGTAGTGGGTGTTCTATAGTGATTTTGGGGGGTCACTGAATTCAAAAACTGACCTTCATTTTTTGGTATAACCCTCTGATTTTTGGCAAAAAGAGCATTATAATGCAAAAATTAACATTTTTGCTATATTTTCTAATGCTGGGAGAAATGTTATAACAATCTCTGAAATATTAAAACAGTTTTCCCCGATAATCTTGGTAGTGTTAGTGATGAGCAGGGGGAAAAAGTTTCACCAGGACATTGCTACAATGGGGAGGGGGTGGGAAAACGATATCAGGGCAGATGGAATTCATCACTGCTGGCTGACTATTGCTGGACATCAATTAGAGATGCTCCTAATCTCGTTTATAACGCACTTCAACAGCAAAACAATTCTAGAAAATAGTATTTATAGGAACCCTTAAATCGGCGCAAAGCTCTACATTATGACTTCTCATGCTGTAAATATTTGCAATTTTCTCAAAAAACTATACGTGATAGGAGAAAACAGAGGCTATTTTCATACACAGGAGGTCAAATTTTATAAAGTAATCCTAATTTTTTTCTTGCCCAGAAAAATAAGTTAAAATTTGTTGCGCAGTGTATTCAGTGCCAAAGCCCAGACAAGGCTCGGCATTCAATATCTAGGGATAACACTGGTGGAAGGCAGCAAAATGATACCGCAACAGCTGAATATTGGGGTTGAGGAGGGGTGAGAGGCTCTGTTGCGCTAGCAAGAGCAATGAGCATATTGCATTTGGGTTTGATATAGAATTCACTAATGAATCGGAGATTTTCTGTGTTTGTACTTTAATACTTAGCCATAAATAAGCAGAGTTTAGGTTGTAAAATGCATGCATATTCCCAGAGAGTCATAAACTCTTAAGTTTGGGTAGATGAGTCTTGGCATGAATGACTTTACTGTTATTTCTTTTGTTTAGGCAGCAAGAGGGATCCCTCCCCTCCACTTTCCCTCAAATAATAAAGAATTTATAACCCTGTCTCGTTGTTGTCATTTGGGCCCAAACATGTGCATGTAATATTGTTTTCCAAAGGCATATTACCAGCACTGTGCATGCCTGTCCCTACACCCATCCCTTTTGCCAGCCATTTTGCTCATGTTCTATAAATGTGAGCTTTGTAAGTAGCATATGCATATTTTTATTTCAACTGACATTAACTACGTTTTGGGAATGGATTTCATAAATATCCTATATAATAAAATGCTAGCCGCACATGTGCATTCCCATCTGCGTGTTCCATGATCAGTAGGTCTGTGGCTGCAGGAGTGCACATGCGTGCTTATACGTCACCAGCCGCCGATCGCCTCCACAAGCCGGGACCGCAGCCAGCCGCCGATCTCCGTTCCTCCAGAGATGTGCCAGAGTAAATCAGGGCAGTAGAAGGACCCGAAGCAGCATTTGAAGACTGCTGCACACGCTGCTGGAATCACCAGCTTTGTAGTCGGGACCGCGGGAAGGGAAAGGGGGGTAGAGGAAACGCTAATGCTGCTGCACAGGGAACTGGTGTGGGGGGAGGGAATGCTGCTTTGGACAGACAGACAGAGGGAGGAAGGGAGACAGAAAGAAAAGAAGAAAGACACAGGGGGCAGGGAGATACACAGAAAGGCAGACAGACAAAGGGGGCCAGGGCCAGAGACAGACAGAAGAAAGACAGCGGGAGTCACGTAAGGAGGGGTGCGGGATGTGGCAGAGGGAACTTTTCCAATGGGTGCAACTGGGCGGCTGTCGGGAACCTCTGATCAGGGGCAGAGCAAGGTAAGTATATCATAGGGATAAGAAGGAGGAGGGGGGAGAAAAAGTAAGGGACGCCTACTGCTGGACAGGGGGAGAAGGAAAGAGGTGCTGAAGGACAGGAGGGGGGTGAAGAAAAAGGAACGGAGGCCTAATGTTGGACAGGGGGAGAAGGAAAGAGGTGCTGCTGGATAGGGGGGAAGTAAAACAAAGGGAGAAGGGCTGCTGCTGCATAAGGAGAGCAGTGAAGGGGTGGTAGTGGACACAGGGGAGGTAAAGGAAGGGAGAATGGACAGGGGGAGCAGGCAAGGGGTGGTGATGGACAGCCAAAGAAAAAGAAAGACAGAAAGAAAGAAAGCGGCTAAGGAGAGAGAAAGAGAAAGAAATAAAGACAGACACACACACATATATTCTAGCACCCGTTAATGTAACGGGCTATAAGACTAGTGTACTTATAAAGAAATACCAGTAGAGTTTTGTTGAAAATCCTGAAATTCTAGGTTTTCATGTGTTCCAGCTTGCAAAGATATTTTTTTATTTTTTTTGCAAAATTTGTCATTCATTGTTGTAAACTTGTGCTTGCAGACTGCTGCCCACAGAGATTTATTGTAATCCAACGTGGATGAGCTGCTTTGATACAGGAGTTTACAGAATACCTCATTCATTTTAAACTTTGCAAAAACTGATGTTTGCGCAACCAGAGATGTCTGCGCATGCATGGGAAGTCAATAAATGTTTGGTGCCAAAAAACTTGCGCCCTAAGTGCTGTTTTTTACAGGAAGTGCACCCTTCATACAAAAACATTTGGCTCAGATCCGATGCCTAATTTTTGGATGCCATATGCCTGCTAAATGCAGATGTAAACGCCAGCATCCAACTTAGGCATATTTTGGCCGAGTTATGTAATTCTGCATGCAATGTTTTGAAATGCCCTCCCCACCTCGACATACCCCTGGGTATGCCCCCCTTTTCAGATAGACGCTAAGAGAGTTAGACGCTTATAGAGCCTTATAGAATAATGCATAGCAGGTTGGCATGTACAGATTGTAATTGATGCCAACTAACTGCAGTAATTAGTTATCGCCCAGTTTTTCCTAGTTAAGGGCTTGATCAATTAAATCGCGTGCTCAACGCTGAGAAAAGGGATAAATGTGCCAGAGTTTAACGAATGGCCACCAGGATGGTCTCGGGACTCAAGAACCTCACATATGAGGAAAGACTGAATAAATTGCAGCTATACTCGCTCGAGGAACGTAGAGAGAGGGGGGACATGATTGAGACGTGTAAATATATCACGGGCCGCATCGAGGTGGAAGATATCTTCTTTCTTAAAGGACCTTCGACCACAAGAGGTCATCCGCTGAAAATCAGACGGGCAATTTCATGGCGACACCAGGAAATATTTCTTCACCGAAAGGGTGGTCGATCACTGGAATGAACTTCCACTGCAGGTGATTAACGCCAGCAGCGTGCGCTAGATGTCAAAAGAAATGGGATATGCATGTGGGATCTCTAGCAGGATAAAGTCTGAGGGTGGGTTATAAGCGTGGGCAGACTTGATGGACTATAGCCCTTTTCTGCCGTCATATTCTATGTTTCTATGAGTTATCTTTTTGCATGAAAGTTTGCTGTGAAACTTGTTTGTGTCCATCCTGTTAACAATTCCTTGAGATATTCCCCTCTCTCAACAAAGTTAGTTTGTGTGACTTCTGATAGCGCTACTACAGTTAAACCTTAGTTTGCAAGCATAATTCGTTCCAAAAGCATGCTTGTAATCCAAAGCACTCGTATATCAAAGCGAATTTCCCCATAGGAAATAATGGAAACTCAGACAATTCGTTCCACAACCCAAAAACTAATACAGAATACTATACATACTTATATTGCAAGACCTCGCTCATTTAGAAAAGTCACTATACTCCCGCAGACTCAGCGAGAGAAGAACCATCGGCTCAGTTGTGATGATGTGATGCGTGTAAACTGTATGTACTCGTATTGTAAGACTTTGCTTGTTTAGAACAGTCACTACACTCTTGCAATATCAGAGAGAGAAGAATCATTGGCTCAGTTGTGATGTGTGTACCATGTATCTACTTGTATTGCAAGACATTGCTTGTATATCAGTTAAAATTTAATAAAATGTTTTGCTTGTCTTGCAAAACACTTGCAAACCAAGTTACTTGCAATCCAAGGTTTTACTGTATTTGGTTTCTGCTACTACTTCTGATTTAGGTTTCTGCCAGCTACTTGTGGAAACAGGATGCTGGGTTAGTGGAACCATTAATCTTACCCAGCATCTCTTCTCTTAAGCTGAGCGGATAATCCTCCACCTATAGTGCTACCAGTAGAGGACGCTGTTTCACTATCACATTTTCAATAGTGAGAGAGAGGCAAGCCCTGCTGGACTCCAAAGACCTGCCTGTCCCCTAGTAATGGAAGATACAATATTGAAGCATCGCCGCAGCAATGCAGTTGGAGGACTCCCGCCTAGCATAAAGGGGACAGTGCCCTATATAGCTATTATTATGTTCTTAGTGGGGGGAAAAAATCCTAAACAGCCTTAAACGATGGAAACAACATTGAACTGCCGTGCTAATGTGAAGGTGGTAAGTAAATTTACTGTCAAAAGTGACCCCTAACAACTTTAAAGAGGTAACAATTTTAATCGACAGAGAGTTGAGTTCCAGTGGCGCCTGAATAGTTAAACCTTCCTTATTAGGGAATATCATTAATTTTGATTTTTCAATGTTTAATGATAATTTATTGTCATCTAGCTAGGATTTTATTTTCTCTAATTTCAAATTTATATGAGAAACTTCAACTGGTTTACTAAGATGTATTGGGTGGATTAATTAAAAGTCACCGCGTACACGAATATCGTGAAACCTATAGACTGCCCTAATGTTAAGAGCGGAGGTTCTCTTCTTGGGCCTATTCTTTTTAACATTTTTAGAAGCAATATTGCTGAAGGGCCGTCAGATAAGATTTGCCTCTGCAGATGATACCAAAATCTGCAGTAGAGTAGACATCTTAAATGGTGTGAATAACATGAAGAAAGACCAAGCGAAGCTTAAAGACTGGTCTAAAATTTAACAGCTAAAATTTAATGCTAAGAAATACAAGGTCATGCATTTGGGCTGCAAAAACTCGAAGGAACGGTACATTTTAGGGGGTGAAGAACTTATGTGCACGACAGAATAGCGGAACTTGGGTGTGATTGTAGGTGATGATCTTAAGGTGGACAAACAGGTTGAAAAGGTGATGGCAAAAGCTAGAAGGATGCTAGGGTGCTTAGGAAAAGGTATGGCCAGTAGGAAAAAGGAGGTATTGGTGCCCCTGTATAAGACTCTGGTGAGACCTCATTTAGAATATTGTGTACAATTCTGTACTCTGCATCTTCAAAAAGATATAAAAAGGATGGAGTCTGTTCAGAGGAAGGCTACTAAAATGTTGCTTGGTCTTCATCATAAGGCTTATGGGGACAGACTTAAAGATCTTACTATGGCCTTAGGCCAAAGTGTGTCAAGAAAAAATATCCAGCGTTCATGCTGGTACAGTGTTCGCTTCACATCACCTCTCCGCAAAGTTATAGGGATGTGTTCTAATACCAAAACACCCAAAATCATTAAAATTATGCTGCTCTTTGACACAATGGTAGGTTAAAATATCAATTTCTTTTTTATGGGTTATGTTGGACCGGTGTTCAAATTGCCTCATTTTCAATCTTCTGGAAGTATGGCCAATGTAGGATAACCCAGGGGCATGTCATCCCGTACACCACTCAGAGAGCAGCATAATTTTAATGATTTTGTGTGTTTTGTATTAGAACACAGCCATATAACTTTGCGGAGAGGTGATATAAAGTGAACATTGTACCAGCATGAACAGCGCTGGATATTTTTTCTTGACACGCTTTGGCCTAAGGGGTTGAATCAGTGGGCATAATGGGTAGCATTCTATGGATGATTGATAGCTAATGTGACAACATGACCCGGATGTGCTCCCGGAAATGGATCTTGAGCTTCTTTTTAAGCAGTACGTCATTCTTGTGCCGGCATGCACAGGAGGGTGGAGGAGTTTCTATCCCTGAAGAAGCTATACTGAAGCGAAAAAAGGCACTTGTTGGAATTAGACATGGTTTCTGGACTGACTATCTGGTAGCCGCCACATTTTTCACCAGTTGGGACCCTGACTGCCTCGGCTGGCAGCACGACCCCAGTTTCTCAGCTGGTGGGCATAAGGCAGGGGTGTCCAATGTCGGTCCTCGAGGACCGCAATCCAGTCGGGTTTTCAGGATTTCCCCAATGAATATGCATGAGATCTATGTGCATGCACTGCTTTCAATGCATATTCATTGGGGAAATCCTGAAAACCCGACTGGATTGCGGCCCTCGAGGACCGACATTGGACACCCCTGGCATAAGGAGACCATCCGAGATGGCAGCAAGTTACAAGGGGCCGTGGTCGGCCTATGCGCCAGCTCCAGCCCTGCCTTCTTCTGGGGATGCCCCGACTGGTGACTGTTTAATTTCAAATAAGCCTGGGGTAGGCACAGTGAGATCTCTTAGAGAGAGGAAGAGATAATGGTTGCTACAGATGGGCAGACTGGATGGGCCTTTTGGCCTTTATGTGCCATCATGTTTCTATGTCACCCTAGACATGGGATCATTCATTGCAGTTAGTAAACAGCAATTTACTGCACACTGTCACAGCTGTAGCAAGCACAGTCCACTTCCAGCCTCTTAAATAGCGTGGATACACTTACTGCCCTCATAAGAACATAACATATAAGAACATAAGAAATGCCTCTGCTGGGTCAGACCCGAGGTCCATCGTGCCCAGCAGTCCGCTCACGCGGCGGCCCAACAGGTCCAGGACCTGTGCAGTAATCTTCTATCTATACCCCTCTATCCCCATTTCCAGTAGAAATTTGTCCAATCCTTTCTTGAACCCCAGTACCGTACTCTGCCTTATAACGTCCTCTGGAAGCGCATTCCAGGTGTCCACCACACGTTGGGTTAAAGAAGAACTTCCTAGCATTTGTTTTGAATCTGTCCCCTTTCAACTTTTCCAAATGCCCTCTTGTTCTCTTATTTTTCGAAAGTTCGAAGAATCTGTCCCTCTCTACTCTCTCTATGCCCTTCATGATCTTGTAAGTCTCTATCATATCCCTCTAAGTCTCCTCTTCTCCAGGGAAAAGAGACCCAGCTTCTCCAATCTCTCAGAATATGACAGGTTTTCCATACCTATTATCAGACGTGTTGCTCTCCTTTGAACCCTCTCGACTAATGCCATATCCTTCTTAAGATACGGCGACCAATATTGGACGCAGTACTCCAAATGCGGGCGCACCATCGCCCGATACAACGGCAGGATAACTTCTTTCGTTCTGGCTGTAATACCCTTTTTGATTATACCAAGCATTCTATTCGCTCTCTTAGCGGCCGCTGCACACTGTACCGACGGCTTCATTGTCATGTCCACCATTACCCCCAAGTCCCTTTCCTGGGTACTCTTATTCAATAACATCCCTCCCATTGTATAGTTGTACCTCGAGTTTCTGCTCCCCACATGTAATACTTTACATTTTTCAATGTTGAACTTCATCTGCCATTTCGCCGCCCATTCTTCTAATTTGTTCAAGTCCCTTTGCAACTTTTCGCAGTCCTCTGTAGTCCGAGCTCCATTAAATAGTTTGGTGTCGTCCGCAAATTTTATTATCTCGCACTTCGTTCCTGTTTTCTAGATCATTTATGAAGATATTAAATAGCAGCGGCCCGAGCACCGAGCCCTGCGGGACACCACTCGTGACCCTCCTCCAGTCGGAGTAGTGACCCTTCACTCCTACCCTTTGTTTTCTACCCTCCAACCAGTTCTGATCCATCTATGTACGTCTCCTTCCACCCCATGGTTCTTCAGTTTCCGGAGTAGACGTTCATGGGGCACCTTGTCAAAGGCTTTTTGGAAATCTAGATATATGATGTCTATGGGGTCTCCTTTGTCCATCCGTTTGTTGATCCCTTCGAAGAAGTGCAATAAATTCGTTAGGCACGATCTTCCCTTGCAGAAACCATGCTGGCTGGTTATCAGAAGTTCATTTTTTTCAAAATGTTGATCGATGTTTTCTTTTATCAGTGCTTCTGCCATTTTCCCTGGAACCGAAGTCAGGCTCACCGGCCTGTAGTTTCCCGGGTCACCTCTTGATCCCTTTTTAAAGATGGGCGTAACGTTGGCTATCTTCCAATCTTCCGGGATCTCGCCTGTTTTCAGGGATAAGTTGCAAATTTGCTGCAGTAGTTCCGCTATCTCCTCCTTTAATTCTTTCAGAACCCTTGGATGTATGCCATCCGGACCCGGGGATTTGTCAGTTTTTAGTTTTTCTATCTGCCTACGAACGTCCTCAAGGCTCACTTCTATGGATGTTAATTTTTCTGCCTGACTTCCGTTGAAGAATTGCTCAGGTTCCGGTATGTTGGACGTGTTTTCGTTTGTAAATACAGACGAGAAGAACATGTTAAGTCTTTCTGCCACTACCTTCTCCTCCTTCACCACTCCCTTCCTGTCTCCGTCGTCCAGCGGTCCCACTTCCTCTCTAGCCGGCTGCTTCCCTTTAACATATCTGAAGAATGGTTTGAAATTTCTTGCTTCCCTGGCTAGCCTCTCTTCATACTCTCTTTTGGCTTTCCGAACCTCACGGTGACATTCTTTTTGATGCTTCTTGTGCTCTTTCCAGCTCCCCTCAGTTTTGTCCTTTTTCCATTTCTTGAATGATTTTTTCTTATTGCCTATCGCTTCCTTCACTGTTTTGGTTATCCACGCCGGGTCTTTTGTTCGATTCTTTTTACACCCCTTCCTGAATCTGGGGATATACAGATTTTGCGCCTCGCTCACCATGTCCCTGAAGAAGGACCAGGCATGATTTACCGTTAGCCATGTTTTGGAAGTGTTCCTAAGTTTCTTCCTTACCAATTCCCTCATTGCTTCGTAGTTTCCTTTCCCTCCTATCTGTAACTGCTTTTACTGTACAGAAATTTTTTCTGTGTTGAGTTTTGCTATAGGGAAATATTGAGAAGGCCCCCCAACAGCGCACTTTACTAAAAGGGCCCCTGTTATACAGTACTGTACATGTGAGGATGCTTCCTGACATGATGAAGATCACTCAAAATAACAGAAAAAAAATGTTTGTTTTAGAGACCAGTTAAGTGAAAGTAATGATATCTTGTCTTGGATGTTTTGTGTGCTCAAAATATTATGATAGACAGATGTTCTTCAAAGCAATCATGAACCTTATTCATTATTAAAGATATGTTGTTTTTCATCACTGGAGGTCATGTGACTGTCCCGCATATACATATTTATGTTAATTCATGTGGAACCCGTCACAGGGCATGAGATCACAGGCGGTTGCTGACTTCACTGGTATCAAGAGCAGTCTGCAGAGCGATCTCTGTTGTGTTGCTCTAGAAACATTTCAGATATATCTTGAATTCAAGTCTGCTTTGTGCCTCATGCCCAGTGTGAATGACCCTCCAGAAGATGGCTTACATCATTGGTAATGGCTGCATTGTTAATTTAATCCACGTTTTCATTTCTGATTCATCTGCCAGTTTCAGTGACTATGTACATATGTTTAGCTTAACCACTTTACAGAAATAAACACCGAAGCGTCAGTATTCAGCCAGTGGCAGTGAGCATTGTTTTAGCTGCCGCCAGTGTTATTCCTGGATACTCGGTGCCAAACTATGACCAGGCACCGGCATTGAATACCCAGGTTTATGCAACTGGCTGTCGCATATGCAGTTAAATGAAATATTCTGCCCTGAATCATATAAGTGACACCATGTAAAGATAGAACTGACTTTTATGCGGTCCAGTTTAACCGCTGCTGAACTTAACTGCATAAGTGCTGACTCCACAAGGTAGACGGCTTTCAGTTTAACAGTCTGTCTTGATATCTAGCGGCACGAACTAGTTAAGTTCTACTGAATATCGGCAAATAGTCCCGAATAAGTGATTTAACAGCCAGGAAACATTTCTGGCAGGTTATATTGCTTTGAATATGACCTCTGAGTGTCCCCAACATAAAGTACTAAAGAACCTGCTAGCATTTTCAAATGTTAGCTGTGGCCTTGTGAAAATATCGAAATCATAATGCTGGTGTTACAAGTAGGAGAAAAATAATTCGTAATGCAAACATCATCCCTTTTGCAATATGGATGATTAAAAATGGAGTGAAAGGTGATTTCTGATACATGGCTTATCTTACGAGTAGATATGACTTGGTGTGTAAATGTCAGCGCCTTTGAATGATACATCTGTGCATGCATCTTGAGTCTCTGCAGTGGAAATGGACCTTTCGTCAGGCCTCTTTGCCTTTATATACCACAAAACATTTATGCCAGCCCATAGGCAGCAGAATCGACACAGCTTCAGCAGCTAGAGAGCTCAGGCCAGGGTCAGAGATTGGTTTGTTTTGGCCCCTCCTGCCAGCCAATCATTACTAAAATCCAACAGGCTTTTTCTAAAAATAGAGGGTTCCTTGCTGCCTTGCAGCCATAGCAACAAGTACAAATAAATAGATTAATTTGGGATTTTAAGACGTGTTTTATTGTTTTTCCCAGGCATTTAACCGTTGCCTACAGATATAATTAGATACTGAGTTTGTTTTAGAGTAGAGCGTATGGCACAGGATCCCACGCTCAGTTGATTCAAACAGAATAGAGAGCTTGAGGATGAGAGAGAAGAGCAGGTGTAATGATTTGTTTCAACAGGAAAAATATCTTCATTGATAGAGGCGTCAACTCTGTGCTTGGTCCAAGCACATAACCATTGAGAAGAATGTAAACGTACTCTGTTGTTCTTGCTTCTTGATTTCCCTTTTTTTTTTTTCTTTCTGTTTTGTAATCAATAACTCTTTCCTTCTTTTCTTGCAGATGAGCTCACAGTGCCTGCACTTTATCCCAGTAACCCTGAAGTGTGGGCGCCGTACCCACTGTACCCAGCGGAGTTAGCACCTGCTCTACCTCCTGCTTTCACCTATCCTGCTTCACTGCATGCCCAGGTAATTCATACCAATCAGCCACATCTTGACCCACTCTCCCACCAGCCCTTTTTCAATCCTGGTTCCACAGTGCGCACCATACGACTAACAGCTGCCCCTCTGGCTAACAGATCCACCCCTCTTCTCTTCTCTCAAAGAGATTACTGATCTCGCCTAAATCCAACTTGACACATCTTTCCGGAAGTTGTAAGAACAGCCTTATAGAAATAAGCACACACTGCTTGATACACTGGAAACACTCTCCTTAACGACTTCACCTTCATTTATGCAGCAGTCAAGGTATAATATATGCAATGTTCAGGGAATTTACAGCATAAACTATACTGTATTTTAAATCCTGACCTACAGCATTATGTGGTATACATAATCCCTTCTGCTTATTGGTTAAAGATGTGTGATCACCATAGAGAGGCTGTACACAAGCCTGGAATCTGGAAAAATTCCTTACTTATTCTTCAGTGGATTTCCATTGTTAGTGGCCCCCAGTTCTGTTGACAGACCCAGACAGCAAAGAACCATGGGCCAAACTTGCAGATTTCATGGATGCAAATCTAAGCAGTCCTGGCTGCTGTGGGATCGTATCCATTGAATCCTCTAAAACATTAAAGAGAGCAGATTGTGTGATATGACATTAAGACCAGGAAGGGGCTCTTGAAGCATGCTTGAAGCCACTCGTATGAAATCTGGTCCTGAGATAGTCCTGGAGTATTAACTAGAGGCAATCTTCAATAGCTGAATGGCCAAGTAAGCTTAGAGGTTATATAACATTTTTTGCTTTTAAGGTATTGGTAGACGTCATGGAAAGAGCAAATGTGTAAAAAAAGGTGAAAGGATAAACTACTGTCACATGACATCCCTACAGAATGTAGGAGTAAATATTCAAGGTCTGAATTCTAGGAAATTGTGGATGTCACTGATTTCTTAGCGCAAGGAAGAGACAAAACCGTACCAGAGACAAAGTTATGAAAATCATCTTGCTGTTAATCTGGTTCTCCTTCTATTCACAAGCATGAATCAAACATATTCTGCTTTTACAGGGTGGGCCACGGAAAAGTAACTCACCTCCGGCAATAGTATGACAAGATAATGAGCAAGTGGATTGCTTTTATTCACTTATCCACAAGTTACAACAGATGGTGAAAGTGGTCCCCATTCACATCTATGCACCTTCCACAATCACTATTCACTGTTCCAGGGAGAACACCATCTTTCTGGTATTAGAGGCGGTCTACTTTTCCGTGGCCCACCCTATAGATGAAAATTTCTCCCAGTTTGATTGAATCCATAGTTGGGTTGCCAGTCCAGAGAAACAATGTTTGCTGGGGGTGGGTGAATGGGAGGACTCTTGGTCATCATTCAAGTGCAACATCTGAATGCATCAGGGGTTAAATATGGACAGAGTATGGTTGGGTTGTGGGCATGTCTCTGAGATACACACATAACTTATAGAATGCTATAAGTTAAGCACACTTCAGGGCATACTTAGGTGCCAACAATTATGACTGCCATTGACTTGGCATAAATGCTGGCGCCTATCATTCAGCATACCAAGATGTTGCTATAGAATTGGTGCCAGTGTATGGCACTGGGGACCTTTAAACCTTGGGGACAATTTATAGACTTGCCATCCTAGCATGCTAGCTTATTTGAACAGTATGGTGCTAATTGGCTCTATAATCCAGTATCCACTGAATAAAGTCTCATATGTCAATATCTGAAACCATTCAATTGAATCAAGGGTGACAGAAAAACTCTCAATAATACTTTTAGAAGTGCTAGAAATTTCCATACCTATGATGAAAAACATGAAAATGGACTTTCATAGTGGCACCTGCCATGCAAAGAGACTAGGGCTCAATTCCAGTGTTCAGTTCCTGGATCAAGGGCTAATTATAAGGTGACATCATTATTGTACAACAGTGACATCAAGTGGCTGGATTTCAGGATCCACCATTGCAGGGTTCTGGAAGGTGATACATAGTCTCCTGCTTAAAACTATTGCTGCAATAGCTGGACTAAAATAGGGGTGCCAAATTGAATGAGGGTGCCATCGAGGGCAGGAACGACTGGGAGACTGAGGATCTCTCCTCCTGTGCAACCATTGGACCAACAGAGACCAGAGAGGTCTGGGAGGGGAGGGTGCTCATGGGGCAGGGGGGTTGGTGACCAGGGAGAGCTTGAGGATTGGGGGTTGTGGTCATATATGTGGGGAAAGGAGTATCATCAGCAGTTGGTCTTGTGCTGAGGTTAGGATCAGAGCTTGGAGGTATTCATGGGGTTGATTTCAGAGCTGTGAATGGCCCTTTAACCTGCAGCCTGGGAGCATTGAGCTGCAGCTTTGAAACCTGATGCTTGCAGGCTGCTAAAATAACACTGCTTATGAAGTGGCTGACAACCACTGTAGTCAGCAATCTGCGATGTTATGATACTACATGTTGGTGACTCTCATGGTAATCCAAGGTGTGGTAAAAGCTCACCTTTTCTCACATCTTGCTAACTTTCCTGTGAAATCCTTCCAGGACACCATTACCAAGGTGATAACAATGCAAAAGGCTGCACTGCAAACAAAAACAAGCTGAAGTGAACATTTTGAGTTTGTTCAAAGCAGTGGCATAGTAATTGGGGGGGGACGACCCAGGCGCTGTCTTGGTGGGGACACCGGCACCTTTATGCCCTCCTCATGCCACGCTCGCTTCCCCACTCCCGTACCTCTTTAAAATCTTCACCAGGGCGAGCAACTACTTTCACCTGCTGTTCACGCTAGCCTGGCTCCCTCTGAAATCACTTCCGGGTCATGGGGCCAAGAAGTGGAGTCAGCGCTAGCAGCAGGCTGGAGATACTGCTCACAGAGGCAAAGATTTCAAAAGGTACGGAAGTGGGAAGGGAGGGCACAGGGAGGGGAGGGTGCGGGGGGTTGGCGCAGAATGGGGTACCAGTGCCCCAGGCGCCTCCTACCCTCACTACACCACTGGATGAAAGATATTGGATTTTGTATATACAAGTATTTTTATTTTTAATCCTCTCTAGAAGATTCTTGTCTCTAGAAAATTGGATGAGAAAAAGACATAGAGGGAGACTGGACAGTTCAACTGAGCCCCTTGCATGTTTCTTAGAATTTCCTACGACCGCTAATGCTGCGCAAACACTGTTTATTGTAGGTAAATATACCGACAGCATTGTACTGCCATTCCTTACACTTGAAGAAAATGCTCAGATCAGCTGTCACCGAGGCACGGATGCTCTAAAATCACCATTAAAATCCTGTGGGTCGCTGTGGGGCTGATAAATAGTCCAATTTGAAAATGGCAATTAATGTTCAAACAATTTCACATGAAAATGAGTTTCTTGGAAGTCCGCCGTAATTCCATCCAATCAGTCATTGGAGAAAGTGACTGACACATGTACAGAGCCAGCAGAGGAAGCCCCGAACAGCTAAGCGGCAGAGGAAGCCCTGAAACAGCCTCCTGCCACTCAGCTGTTTGGGGCAGGAAAGTTAGTTTTTTGTTGGGGTTTTTTTTTTAATGGGCATAATTGTACGTGTGTTATACATGCATAACATTTGTGCCTTTAAAAAAAAAAAATCATGTCAGGCTCCCCCCTTACCAATGATGGTCCATACCCCTGAACTTAAAAAAAAATCAGCAGGAGAGAAGCCCACACCCTCATGCCCTCCCCCCCCACACAAATACAAACTCTCCCCACCTTTAAATTGAAGATAGGCAGATATGCCCACTCCCTCTTGCTGCTGCCACCACCACCACAGCCCCCCCACATGAATCCCCAAACGAACCCCCCCAACACACCTTTCAATGCACTGGGAAAGGGAAGGCCTGACATTTAGAAGAGGCGAGCCTGCTGGCAGGAGGGAGCGGGCATCCTTCCTGCTGGATTTTCATCAAAAGCTACTGGTTGAAAGGGGTTGTGAAGGATTCGCAGGAGCCCTGGAAGCAGGAGGGATGCACTGGGAGTGGCCTAAGATTCTGATTGGTCCAGGCACTTAAGGCCCCTCAACCAGAGCCTTAAGCCCCTCCTATGGGAGGGGGGCCTTAGGCACCTGGACCAATCAGAGTCTTAGGCCCCTCCCAGTACATCCCTGCTGTTTTGAAGAAGTGTGCCTGCCAACAGGAGGGAGTGGACATCCCTCCTGCTGGATTGTCATTGAAAAGTTAGGGGGTTTGGGGGTTCTGGATGGGATGTCAGAAGTTCACGGGGGCCCCAGCAGCAGAAGGGAGTGGGCATCCCTCCCTCTGCTCTTTAATTTAAAGGTGGGGTGTCCAGGTGGCCAAAGCAGGAAGGAGTGGACTTCCCACCTGCAGATTTTTTTTTTTTTTTTAAGTTCGGGGAGTGTGGGCTGTCATGGGAGGTTCCTGACAGAACTTTTTTTTTTTTTGGTATCTTTAAGGGGACAGATATTATGCGTGTGTAACATACTCACAACATTTATACCCTTTAAAATAAAATGCTGTCCACTTTTTTACCGCTACCAGCACCTCCAGATCTGTTGATTTTGGAGCATTAAAAATCACGTCATTTTGTTCATCATGTGGGCATCGATCAGAGTGCTCATTTTAATACTGATAGGCTCGTTGTAATGTATTTACATACGATTATCGAAGGCTGCTACAAACCACGGAAAAGATTGCAATTTGCTGTTATGTACCTCGATAACTGAACTACTTCAACGCTAAACCAGTTAGCAACGATCATTAAACACACGGTGAGTTTTGTGCATCTGGCACGGAAAGACTTGCCAGCTGGAGCATCTTACAGTAGGGTCTCTGGATGTGCCCTCTCTTTCCCTCTCTCTTTGCCCTTTGTGGAGGAGTTTTCGCTTGCGTGTTGTCTGCTTGTGGGTTCTCTTTGGCTCACTGCTGGCTCCTCACCCTCACAAAGAACGACTGAGCTGTGTTTTTTTGGCTTTGCAGACACGCACAGAATCACTCATTCTCAGGTCTGCTCTTCTTAGACTGTTGACAGAAGCAAATAAATGTCAATGAGTCAGATTTTCCACTGCCTCTAGCTGGGAGCTTACTCTGAAAGGACATGTATAACTGTGCAGTAGATATGTGTCTTTCTGAATTTAGCCTCTAAAGATTTACTTCCTATCCATTTTGGGCTTCAAGCAACAATCTATTTTTTATCCATCTGTTTATTTATAATAGTAAAACAAGAGTCTTGAAAGCATAGGATAGTTATCTTCACTATTTTTCTGGTGAGGGGAGTCATGTTGGCAAACCTAATGTCTGTGTGAGAGCCAAGATCATTGCTGGATAAAGCAGACAACACACTGGGTGGGAATCTTTCTTCAGTGTCCTCTATGGATTCATTGGCAGTGCTACCTGTGAAAAAGCTGAGAGTCATGAGATGCCAGAAAAGAAAAAAGAATAAGAAGTTTAAGCTGCTCAGCACCCAATCTTCCACTTGTTCTCTGTCTTAAGAACATAAGAACATAAGCAATGCCTCCACTGGGTCAGACCCGAGGTCCATCGTGCCCAGCAGTCTGCTCACGCGGTGGCCCAACAGGTCCAGGACCTGTGCAGTAGCCCTCTATCTATACCCCTCTATCCCTTTTTCCAGCAGGAAATTGTCCAATCCTTTCTTGAACTCTGTCCTATTACGTCCTCTGGAAGCGCATTCCAGATGTCCACCACACGCTGGGTAAAGAAAAACTTCCTAGCATTCGTAGTGAAGGAGTTTAGGCAACACATGGCTCAGATTTACAGAACTGAATGGTTCTGGTAGAAAGCAGAACTGAGTGGGACGTTACCAATGTGGACTACCGTTAAAAAGTGTTAACCACAATTATTAGGTCTCATTGCATAAAATGTTCAGACCATCTGTCTCTGAGAGACTTGAGTTGACTGATCTTTCCAGCCGGAACATCTCTTATAAAAGGTTGTTGTATTACATATTGTATCTAGACCTTTTCATCAGAAAATCAGGAGGTTCAGAACACAGTTTAATAACTGTAAAGGTTCTTCATCTTAGAAAGGGATAGATTTTCAGATGATAGCAACAACCATCGTAAAGGAGCCTCCAGACGTGCTTTCTCTTTCTTTGCCCTTCATGGTGATCCGGTGATTATGGTAGAGTTTTCTCTTGTGTGTTGCCTGCTAGTTGATGGCAAACGACAAGGAAATCCAACAGTGTCTGCAATAAAAGGACAGCAAGCAAAAAACAAAAGAAAAACTGCAGACAATATGTACAAGATGCAGACTGTGTGTATTAAACCAAATATAAAATGTGGTAACTATTATCACCCTTTTTATAAACCCTGGGTCCCGACACGGTCCGTGTTTCGGGGAACACACCTTCTTCAGGGGTCCATTGGTTGTAAACCAAACCGCAATATAAATTGGTAATAAGCAAAGCGCCTGTATTTGAGCAATCAATATGATCCAACTGTACACCATGCTTTGCTTATTACCAATTTATATTGCAGTTTGTTTTAACCCTTACAACAAATGGACCCCTGAAGAAGGCGTGTTCTCCGAAACACGGACCGTGTTGGGACCCAGGGTTTATAAAAAGGGTGACAATAGTTACCGCATTTTATATTTGGTTTAATAAACACAGCTTGCATCTTGTACATGTTGTCTGCAGTTTTTCTTTTGTTTTTTGCCTGCTAGTTGATAACATTCCCATGAATTTAGTTCCATTAGCAAGACTTGTGTGTTTGTGTGGGGGAGGGGAGGGGGAAGACAGGTGGTTACACTTAGGTGATTTGAGAAGGGTTAGGTGCCATTTACATGTGTAAAATGCAGATTTGCACAAGCATAAATAGTGATCTCAGAAAAGCCGCTACTTATTGTAACCAAGGTTAAAAAAAAAACAAAGAAAAAAAGATTTACCTTTTGATCCGGCGTTTCTGCCAAATCAAGTGCATATTTGCGGTTCTCCTGAGCCGCGGGAAGAGAGAGCCAGCATGGTTGCGGCTGGTTTGGGGCCCAGGGGGCAGCCGATGATGTCGGGCTGCCTGGATTTTGGGTTGCGGCAGAGCTCCCTGTCAGCCGCAACAAGCTTATTGTTAAGGGGCAGGTTAAAGTGGTGCCAGAAGCGCCAGAAGTTGGCCCAGCACACGGACGCGGCAGCGGCCACATGTGCTGGTTACGTCCGTTCACATTGGTGGTGGTTTCGCGGCTAAGAAGTGCGCTGATGACGTCGGCATGCATATGAGTTGATGACATCGGCGTGCATTCACGTTTGTGTGGCAGTGTATTTTTCCCAGCTTGGGCCTAGGAGGCCCAAAGAAAACTTAATTTTGGTGCTGGCAAGCGCCAGTGAAGAAGGGAAGGTCCGGAGGGAGAATTAGAAGTCCTTGAGCATGCGCAGATGCATGCTCAAGGCAGGCAGGCAGAAACCGGAAGATCTTCTAGGCACACGATCTGTGCCTGCGCTAGACGGGGGAGGGGGGGTTAAGTTTAAGTTGTTAGGGCAGGGGGGCCGGTTCGCGTGGGGGGGGTGCCGGTTGGAGCGAGGGGGACTTTGCAAGCTGGGGGGGGAGCAATGCTGGTTATCGAGGGGGATGGGGGTGGGAACGTATCAAAGCGAGTTTCCATTATTTTCTATGGGGAAACTCGCTTTGATAAATAAGCATTTTGGATTACGAGCATGCTCCTGGAACGGATTATGCTCGTAATCCAAGGTACCACTGTAATTGTTTTGAGCTGACATGAAAAAGACACCTCAGAAATCTCAAATGTTTCCATTTTGGGACTTGTCTCCTTAACTGGCTCCCCTTGGCCATGCAGTTCCCTAAAATGTATTTATTTCCTTTATTTTTAGTTTTCCACTTGTAAATAATAGCACTTCCACACAAAAGTTGTAATAATCTTCCTCTTGCATATACAAGGGGCGTTCAATAATTTATCTACCTCAGTAGGAAAGAGTTTTTGTTTCATTTTTCAGTATATAGTCCCCTGATAGCTCCTTACACTTCTCCTTACACTTCATCCACTTTTCTTGCAATGACTTTTAATCCCTTTGCAAAGAATTCTTCTGTTTGACCTTCAAACCAGGATGTCACAGCTTCCTTGACATCTTCATCACTTGGAAACCGCTGTCCATGGAGAGATCTCTTCAAAACACGGAACAAGAAATAACCTAAGATGACAGCCTGTGATTGTCATGACATGTGCACCGCCACATTGTCATGAAGAAGTAGCACACCTACTGTGAGTTTTCCTTGTCTTTTCTCCTTGATTGACTCCTGCAAATCGATCATTGTGTTGGAGTAACTCTTCCCAGTTATTTTTGTCTTGTGTGGCATGAACTTCAGAAGCAAAAGTCCTTCATCCCAGAAGACAGTTGCCATGATTTTGCCTGCAGATTTTATTCTGTCTCGACCTTTTTTAGGGTGGAGGATGACTTGTGATTCTACTTCACTGACTCCATTTTGAACTCAGGATCTTTGTGATAGACCCAGGTCGCATCCCCAATCACCAAACTGTGTATGAGTAACCTTGAAACACGTCACAACATGCACAGACTTGTTCCAACATGCTTGCTACTTTCGTTCAGACTCAGGTAGATAAATTATTGAACGCCCTTCGTGCATGTGAAAGCTCTTTCAGAAGCAGAGCTTCTCATGGGTTTTCAATCTGTTTCTTTGTAAAACAGTGGCTCTTATATAAATGCCACCAACTACCCTTTTTTTATTGTAAATCACTTTGACCTGTTTGTCAGAGATAAAAACATAAGTATTTCACAAAAGGTTTTGGGGAACATTCAGTCAGTGATAGTCAAGGCCCGGTTTTATATAGCTGCCTAAAAATTGGCACTGACTAGTATGGCGCTAAGCATGATTCTATATAAGTTAGGCACACTATACAGAATCACGTTTAGCACTGCTTAAGGAAGTTTAGGCATCGCTAAGCCTTGTAACTTTAGGTGCACTGTAGTTATGCCAGGGGTTTTCTTTGCCAAAATAAGAACATAAGAATTGCCGCTGCTGGGTCAGACCAGAGGTCCATATTGTCCTGGATTCTCTAAACAGTGCCGCTTTTGGCAGCCCCCATAAAAGCGGCTGCTTGTCGTGTGTCAATCATGTGATGACGCTGTTTAGAGAATAGTTCCTCCGGCAAAGGTAGGCGCCAGAAATGTAGGCCAGCGTTTTCAAGGCCTACATTTCTGGCGCCTACCTTTGTCATGAATCACACCGACAAAGGTGCCTACCGGTGTCTAATGCCACTTCTGGTGTTAGCCACACCTACAGTGGCGTTAGGCGCCTCTGGAGGCACAATTCTGGCGCCATTTTTTTTAGGCACCTGGAAATCTCTTTGTTAAAGGATTGCTTATATAGCATATGAAATTGTGGCAATTTATAAAAAAATGTGGTATAATGCTGCACTTATATATAATTCCTGATGAAGCCCTTCATTCTCGAGTGAAAACGGCAGGACCCATTGGATGATTAATCATTGAGATAAGTGCTATATCTATATAGATAGATAGATAGATTTCTTATTTTGTATTGCCCATTTTACAGTATATTGAAAATTTTTTGCTTAAAAAACCAAGTGTTTTCTTGAGACCAACCAGTGATAATGGAATTCTTTTTTTTTAAGTTCAAAAGATTTTTATTGGTTTTGTGAAAAAGCAAAAGGCATACAACAAGATCAAGGGATGCATAATACAAATGTAGTGATTATACATATTAGAACACAAGTACATCCAAAGATCAAGAACAGAAAAATAAGGAAAAGGGAAAAAGGGAAAGAATTCATGCAAAAAGTGAAACATGGCGGCAAACTCTTTATGTTGTTGTGTTCAAACCTTTTTTTTAAATCCAGCTACATTAACTGCTCTTACCACATCCTCTGGCAGTATGTTTCAGAGCTTAACTATTCTCTGAGTGAAAAAGTTTTCTCCTATTGGTTTTAGTATCTACCTGTATCTCTCAGTGTTTCTGTACAATGAGATCTAGGTAATAATCATGTTTTATAGGGCTCCTTTTATCAAGCCGCGCTAGCGGGGTTAACGCCTCAAGAGGAGGCAATAGCGGCTAGCGCGGCCAGCGGTTTAATGCGCGCTATTACGCACGTTAAACCGCTAGCGCGGCTTGATAAAAGGAGCCCATAGACTCTCTGCACTTTAGATATTCAATAGAGCATACCTAACGTGACCATTTATTTTTTTCATCAAAAGGGGACATCTATTAATTGTCAGTCCTGCCCTAGCCCCACCCCAATCCCACCCTTGCCCCGCCCCCAATCCTGCCCCCAATTTCTTCTATTCATTTTTCATGTACACACAATATCTTATTAATTCATAATGGTAAACATAAATTCTTTTTAAAAAAAAATACAAAGCACCCTGTACGCAGAGAAAATGTTAATTATCATTTACGAGTTTGGTTTTTTTTTCAAAGATGTCAAGGCAGATGATTTTAAAATATGCAGTGTCATCTCAACAACTATAGAAAAATAGGCAAATAGTGCAAAATATAGACAGCAGATATAAATTCTCAAAACGGACACATTTTGATCACTAAATTGAAAATAAAATCATTTTTCCTACCTTTGTTGTCTGGTGAGTTCATGAGTGTCTGGTTGTACTTGCAAGTGCACCTTGGACCCTTTCCCCTCCTACCTATTCGAGAACACCTCTACACAGGCCATCGCTTCCCTCACCGAACTTATAAACTCAGCCCTTACATCGGGCCTCTTCTCCTCCGACATGGGACATATTTCATTGGCCCCTCTATTGAAAAAGGCCGACCTTGACCCCTCCATACCATCAAACTACCGCCCAATAGCTAATATCCCCCTCCTAACCAAGTTATTAGAATCCATCATATCCACTCAACTTTCATCCTACCTAGAAAGATTCTCTATCCTCCTACCCCACCAATTTGGCTTCAGACCCAACTTCAGCACCGAATCCCTTCTGGCCTCACTAATCTCTAAGGTGCAACAACTCCATTCTCGCAACAAATTCGCTGTTCTCCTACAATTCGACCTCTCCGCAGCTTTCAATGTCGTTCATCACGATATCCTAATCTTCCAACTCTCCGAAATAGGCATAAGCTCCACAGTCCTAGATTGGTTCTCGAAATTCCTACGCTTCGCTCCTACACCGTTAACCTAAACGGTACTTCATCTTCCCCCCTGGAAACCGAAATGTAGAGTCCCGCAAGGCTCCCCCCTCTCTCCTATCCTTTTCAACATCTACATGTCCTCTCTGAAACTCCTTCATCTATCCCCCCTAGAAACTCTCTACACCTACGCCGATGACATCCTCCTCCTCCTCGAGACCGACTCGAACCTCTCGAACCTCGCTGAGAACATATCCACTTGTATTACGAATCTCCAATCCTGGGCCCAATCTGTACAAATGAAACTGAATGAGTCCAAAACAAAACTACTTTGGCTCGGCCCAACATTAGATCATTTACCCACCTCCATCCCATTACCTTCTGGACCCACTCTTCTGCTTGAGTTTTCAAGCAAAGTCCTAGGCATCGTCATAGACTCCTCTCTCTCCTTCAATGATCACCTCAACTCTTTGATAAAAAAATGCTTCTTTTGCCTTCATATGTTGAGGAAGGTGAGATCCTGCTTTCATCATTCTCACTTTACCGTCCTCGTTCAATCTACTATCCTCTCTAGACTGGAATACTGCAATTCCATCTATATAAGCCTAACTAAGAAAAACCTCCATAGACTTCAGCTAATTCAGAACGCCGAGGCTAAGCTTATTTTCGCAAAAGGCAAGTTCGATCATGTCTCCCCACTCCTCTCCAAGCTTCACTGGCTCCCAGTATACTCCAGAGTCCTCTTTAAATGTGCCTGCTTAGCCTTCAAGATCCTACATGGCGTCCTTCCTCTCGTCATCCCACTCTTTTGGAATTCCTCAAAACCACACTCCACCAGACCCTCCCAAAAACTGAAACTATCATTCCCCTCTATAAAAGGTATATCCCGCGCAGGAAAACTTGGAACATCTCTCCCCTTTAGAACCACAGAACTCTGGAACAACCTCTCATCCCCACTCAGAAACTCAAGCTCCTTCCAATCCTTCCGCAAACACTTGAAAACTTGGCTCTTTGCAAAAATCTAATCACCTCCCATTCTCCAGTATTCTGTCCCTCTCTTTCCTCTTAACTCTGTAAACCGTGCCGAGCTCTGCGCTTGCGGAGATGGCGCGATATACAAATCTAAGGTTTAGTTTAGTTTAGTTTACTTCCTTCTAATTGTGCATTCTTTCTTTCTTTTCCAACATTTCAATCACAATCCAGCCCCATCTTATTTGGGTCCAGGTCTCTCTCTCTTTGCCCTCTGTTACCCTTCCCATATCCAGTGTCAGTTCTCCTTTGTTCCAGGTCTCCCTCCTCTATTATGATCTTGCATTTCTCTGTTCTTCCTCAGGATCTCTCCCCCTCTGTCTGCACCTCCCATAGTCCAGCATCTGCCTCCTGTCTTTCCCCTTTGGTCCAGGCCTTTCTCTCTCTAGTCTTTCTAATCTGCTTACAACCCCCCCCCCCCTTTTCTCTGCCTCTTTCTCTCCTTCCTTCCTTCCTCTCTCCTTCCTATGTCCTTCTCACTGCCTTCTAGCCTTTGTCCCAACCCCGAAGCCAGCCAGCCTACCTCCTTGCCGCACTGAAGCCAGCCAGCCTGCCTGTCTGTCTGCCTCCCTCCCTCCAAAGCCTACCACTGATTCTTCTCCCCCACCCGGTCCGCCACCGCTGCCCGCTGCTGCTTCCTGCCCACCGCAACAACAGCAAGAAAGGCATGTCCAGGTGTTGCGACAGGGGATCTGAAAAAGGGACAGTCCTGTTCAGAACAGTACGTATGGTCACTTTAAGCATACCTACCAACTTCACAAAATTAATCCTACCCCAACAAGGACCTTTTGCTGTTATTGCGTTATTCATAATTTTGTTACGTTTTGGATTGTGATTTTCTACCTGCATTCACTTTCTCTCTCTCTCTCTCTACTATTTTACTTTGTTTCTAACTCTACTATTTTACTTTGTTTCTTCCTCTCTGTTGTGAGAATTGGCGTCGGGAAGAAGGCTTCTGGGCAGCAAGAAGAAGGTGCAGCGGCGGCGGGGGAACGGGAGTTTGATTCGGCGCTTGAGGGAGGCTGGCAGGCAGTGGCAGGGGGGCGGGGTTTAATCGGGCGCTGGAGGGAGGCAGACAGGGAGGGAGGTAGGCAGGCAGGCTGGCTTCGGGGGAGGGGGTGGGACAAAGGCTGGAAGGCAGTGAGGGGGCCATAGGAAGGAGGCACTGAGGACGCTAAGGATATAGGAAAGGGCACTAAGGACATAAGAAGGAAGCACTAATGACATGGGAAGGAGGCACTAAGAGCACTAAGGACATGGGAAGTGGCACTGGGGGCACTAAGGACATAGGAAGGAGACACTGGGGGCACTAAGGACATGGGATGGAGCACTAAGGACATAGGAAGGAGGCACTGGGGGCACTAAGGACACAGGAAGGGGCACTAAGGACATAGGAAGGAAGGAGGGAGGGAATAGAAAGGGACAATTGTTGGTCCTGAGTGCAGAAAGAAAGGATGCACAGTCAGAAGGAAACGCAACCAGAGACTCATGAAATCACCAGACAGCAAAGGTAGAAAAATGATTTTATTTTAAATTTAGTGATCAAAATGTGTCAGTTTTGAGAATTTAGATCTGCTGTCTATATTTTGCATCTATATTTGTCTATTTTTCTATAGTTACTGAGGTGACATTGCATATTTTAAAGTCATCTGCCTTGACATCTTTGAAACCCCCCAAATATAAATGATAATTAACATTTTCTCTGCGTATAGTATGCTTTCTGGGTTTTTTTTTATTTTATGGTTACCATTATGAATTAATAAGATATTATGTGTACATGAGAAATGAATGGAAGAAATTGGGGGGCGGGATTGAGGTGGGGGTAGGGCAGGATTGGGGGCGGGACCGACAATTAAAAGATGTCCCGTTTTGATGAAAAAAATAAATGGTCACATTATCCTTTTCCCAATCAAAGCTGAAACTTCTCTCCTATTTGGCTCTTTCTCCTGTATTCTTTTGCCTTCTTCTTCCTTATTCTGTGATGTCTTATAGGATTGCTCTATTCTTAAGGATCAGTGAGTACTGAACAGAAAGGAGTAAGTGGAACTGGAAAGCAAATGTTGAAATTACTGAAAATAAACTACATCAATTCTTAAACAAGAAAATGCAAACATGTTAATGGTTAAAAGAATTAAGTATTTTCTTCTTGGAGTTCAGGAGAAAGCTTTACAGGACCTAGGAATTTATTTGGAGAAGTCTGGACTTGATTGAAATTTTTTTCATAATTGATCATTAGCTACCAGTAGTTTGTACATGAAAATGGGCATATACCCAGGACTAGTGATTTTAGAAAAGCCACCACTTACATGCATATCTGCAGCAGGCACAGATTTCAAGAGAGAATGCTGTGTGTGAGTTATTAAAATAACGTGTACTTCATGTTTTAAAAGGACTACACATCTTTTTCAAAACATTTCCCTGTCGGCATTTTCTATACACCTCCTCTGAGAGTTATCGAAATGGGGAGAGCCACTGGTGCCTTGGCACCCCCCAAATTTTCCTTCCCTCCCTCTACTTCTTACCTTCCTTCTCCCAGTGCAGCGATGCAGGATACAGTGTGATGTGCTGGTGCAGGAACTTGTGTATTTGTGCATGATCAAGGCCTGCTGGATCCCTCCCCCCATCAGGAAGTTCAGAGAGGTGGGAGCCAGCAGGCCTTGAGTATGCAAGGATGCTCAAGGCCTTGTGCTGGCCTACAACAGTGTGTCTTGTGTTACTGTCATAGGTGGAAGTGAGATAAGAAGTGGAAGAGGGAAAGAAAGAAAATATAGGGGGAGCCAGGAAAGAGAAAAATGATGGAGATCGCAAGGGGGAAGGAGGTAGGAACTGAGAGAGATGCTGAACACCAAGACACCAAAGGGGAAGAGTAGAAAGGGAGAGAAATTCTGGATGTCATGGAGTTGGGGGGGGAATAGGGGGTGATGAGGGAATATGGAATGGTAGGGAAGGGGAGATGCTAGAGTTGGGTTCAGGAGCTGCGGGTGGAATTGAGGTGGGTTTGGGCACCCTTAACAATAATATGTTGCATCTTGACACCATAGGTGGATTGGGGTTGTAACGCATGGGTTGTGTTGGACAATATTTTTACCTAACACTGCATCAGCAACTGGAAAATGGGTGGGGCTGTAGATTGATTGGTTTAGCCCTTCCAAGCAAAAAGATGTTCCAGTGCCCCTGAGATGCACTGTGTTGGCTTATCTGCCTTTTGAGGGGTACTCCAAAAATTATATTAATATCTTCATCTGCCCACTTGCTACTGTAATTCAAAACTACAGTATCTCATTTCACATTTATGGTCATGACATTATTTTACCTTATCATACTAATTTACACTCCCCCAGCCTCTCTTGTCTACAGCAGTTTCTACATATCATAGCTGGGTGGCTAGCAGATCATCAGTTGGTTCTCAATTGTGATAAAATTGTAACCTGCTGACGGACAGGTCACCTGTCTCCACTTTCTGAACCCCTTACTTTACTAGGAATATCCAACATTCCAACACCTAGTTTTCGTTATCTATGGCTCATCATTGATTCTCAGCATACTTTCACTGTTCATGTTTCCTCTGAATGCACAACTGGCTTTTTATGACAACTTCTTACAGTTAGATGTCTTTTCAATGCAGATTCATTCCACTCAGTGATATTATCCCTACTTGTATCACAAACAGATTGCTGCAATCTACTGTACCAACACTACTTAGTCCTTATTTAAGAGACTCCAGACTCTACAAAATAATATTAATAGCTTTATTTATATCCTGTCATACCTTTTCAGTTCAAGACGGTGTACAACTAAAGGTGCTGTAAGGACAGCGAGGTTACATCAGTTAGATTTGGGAAGGGGTAGAAGACAGTTGAGTAAACGAGGCGGTATGGAGTAGGAGGGAAGGAATGTGTAAGATGAGGTAAGTGATGAGCAAAATTGAAAGATCACATAAATACAGCCATTCAGCTTCTTTTCCTACTGGTGACGAAAAGATTGTCACCCCACTGCTCAAAAAATATAACTGGCTTATCATATGTAATTTAAAACCCTCCCACTTGCTTTCAAAGCATTTTGCCAAGACACCCCACCTTACTTGTCCAGTCTGGCTATCCCATACTCCCCAGCACGTGTCAATATCACTGAATGGCAATTGCCTAGTGTTGCTGGGGCGCTGTTCTGCAAAGCTTGAGAGCACGCAGCATAGTGCATTTTTCTTTGCAGCCCATGCACTATGGAATTCAATGTCTGTAACACTACGCACTGAACAGTCGACTAAAACTTCCAAATCGCTATTAAGGCCTGGCTTTTTCAACAAGCTTTCAACTCCTGATTCTGGCCTTTGGACTGACGTTTGCTGGTCTCCAGTCCCTTTGAAGATGCTGACTGTGTTTGGTGTGAAAGTATCTTTTTGGTCTCATACTTGGAGTTCATTTCTTTTGATTTTATTTAGTTTGTAAATTGCTTTGTTCTGCCAGACAGTTGAAGCAGTATAGCAAGTCGGGAATAAATAAATATTGGTTGCTCTCTCTAGGCTCTCTCTTAGATCTGTACCTGTTCAAATTTCTTCCTTTTGTCAGGTCATGCCAGCCTTGGAGAGAGGCAGTTTCTGCCACTCCTTCATTTCTCAAGAAAGAAAGAAGAGCATCCAGCCCCAATATACTGGCTAAAAGGATATATTCCTTACCCAATGATGGACAAACCAGCCTTGCTTCCATTAAATTACCGTATTTTTCGCTCCATAAGGTGTACTTTTTCCCCCAAAAAAAGTGGGTGGAAATAAGGGTGCGTCTTACGGAGCAAATGTAACCTCCCCCCCCCCCCCCGGTACCTTCCAAACTGTATGGAGTCTACCAACGTCTTCGGGGCATGCGCGCAGTAGCAGCATGCTGGCCAACCCTCGTGGGCCGAGGCTCGGTTGTGGTGGTAAAGGGCGTGCGGAGAACCAGCCAGGAGAAGCATGTGGCTGGGGAGTGACGTCAGTACGCCACGAGCCTGGGTCCTGCTGCGGCCTGAGAATGGTGGCTGCCACCTTCCTACAGCGCCCAGTTGAAGACGCTCTTGGCTGTGAGGAGCATTGGGGGTGCCCCTGCTGGTCTCCAGCCTGGAAGGTGATCGCTTTGCCCAGGTGGGGATGCCCCTGAGAGACTAGTGTGGTATGTTATAAACGATATGTTACAGACAGACTGTGAGTAATGGTAAATATAAAGAATGACACAGTGGCTGTTACCCGCGGGTAGCTGCTGAAACGGTGAGGGGGAGGAAAAGTGCTCACTGCGGGTACAGGGACAAGGCTATCCACCGCTCTGTGGAGCGGTGAATGGCCTTGTCCTCGCAGTTAAGGGAAGGAACACGCACGGTCACCAATCGCACACGCCCCCCCTCCTTCCTACCTACCCGAATCTATCTTCCCCTTACCTTTGCGGCGCATTTTGAGTAACTTTCACAAAGCTGTTGGAGCCTGCAAGCAGTAGCGTGTGTGTGTGTGGGCGGAAGTTTCTCCTCTGACGCAACTTCCGGTTTAAAAAATTGTAAGGTCTTCAGTGTTACCTACAGCATTGATGACATAATAATCTTCTCTTACTTCCAGCATGGAAACACTGAAATTAATATACGTATGGTGTTGGAACACAGAAATAATTGTAAGATTATTATAAATGGGTTGAAAACAGAACTCAACAGTGTAAGAAGATGAAGTTTAATTTCTGGAGACATTCACATGCTCTCATGCATGCACAATCCTGTTTCTTTTCAGGTCTTTAGACATTCTCAGCTTAACTTGCCTATCCTCCCACCTACCCCCACCCCCAGTTTCTTAAGCTTTCTCCACCTTATCTAGGTTTTTTCACATTAACTAGTATCTTGTTACGTGAATTTTTTTGTTCATAATAGATTAAAGAAATAAGCTCCTTTTTGAAACAGCTGTTTTAAATAAATAAGGCAGACATATTATATTTTATCCCAGGACAAGCAGGCAGCATATTCTCTACATGTGGGTGACGTCACCGACGGAGCCCCCTAGCGGACGTTTTCACAAGCAGACTTGCTTGAAGACCTTCAAGCTTGCGATTGACCTGCGCATGCACGTGTGCCCCTCCCGCCCGGTCTAGGGCATGCGTCTCATCAGCGTGGCCTCAGTTCAATATTTTCCACGGAGCCAGAAGCACTGCTCACTTGCTATGTGCGATCTCGTCCCTCTTGCACCACAGCTTTCTTTTTTATTTTCGTTTAAGTTGCTGTGCTCGCTTCTTTATTATTTTCTTTCGTGTATTTTTGACCGGGTCTCCGGTCTTGCTCTGGCTGCTTGGCCTCACGGGGCCGCAGTCGTCTTTTTGCTTATGCCCCGGCCTCGCTCTGGGTTCAAAAACTGTACTAAGTACAACCGGGTTATCTCCATCACCGATCCCCATCGTTGGTGTGTAGAGTATTTTCTGTTGCCCAAGAAGACAAGTGTGTGGAGTGTGTGGCGCAGTGGTTGGATCTACAGCCTCAGCACCCTGCGGTTGTGGGTTCAAACCCCGCCGCTGCTCCTTGTGACCCTGGGCAAGTCACTTAATCCTCCATAGCCCCAGGTACGTTAGATAGATTGTGAGCCCACCGGGACAGATAGGGAAAATGCTTGAGTACCTGATTGTGAAAACCGCTTAGATAACCTTGATAGGCGGTATATAAAATCCTAATAAACTTGAAACTTGAAGACGGGTGATTTGCGTCCGATCCTGGACCTCTGTGCCCTGAACAAGTTTCTAGTCAAGGAACGGTTCAGAATGCTCACCCTTCCGATGTTGTACCCCCTCTTGGATGAAGGGGACTAGCTGTGTTCACTGGACCTCAAAGAGGCGTACACGCACATTCTTATACACCCGGCCTCGCGCCAGTTTCTGAGATTCTGGATGGGGGATCTCCATCTCCAGTATTGTGTTCTTCCCTTCGGCCTGGCGGCCTCTCCGAGGGTTTTCACAAAATGCCTGGTTGTGGTAGCTGCGGCCCTGTGTCTCCGCAGCCTGCAGGTTGTTCCCTACCTCGACGACTGGTTGACCAAAGCATCCTCTTCGCCAGGAAGTTCTGCGAGCGACGAATCAAACCATCTCACTCCTTCAGAGCCTCGGCTTCGAGGTGAACTTCCCCAAGTCTCACCTCTCTCCATCCCAGTCTCTGGAGTTCATCGGAGCGGTCCTGGACACAGTTCGTCTGCGCTCCTTCTTGCCTCGGCCTCAGCAGGAGGCCCTTGTTTGTTTATGCCAGAGGGTGGCCCATCTGTCTTCGGCCCCGGCTCATCTCCTAATGGTCCTCCTCGGTCACATGGTCTTTATGGTTCACGTGACTCCTTTTGCCAGACTTCACCTCCGTATTCCTCCTCCGCAAAAGGTCTTCACGACGGACTAGTTGGCCTATGCTTGGGGGGCTCATCTGGACGGTCTTCGCACTCAGGGTCTTTGGTCCCATGCCGACCGCCTTTGTCACATCAATCTACTGGAAGTTCAAGCGATTTTCCTCACCCAGAAGGCTTTTTGTCACCTGCTTCGCGACCAAGTGGTGCTAATCCGCACGGACAACCAGGTCGCCATGTATTATATCAACAAACAGGGCCAGCACAATTGTCTGGCGGACAGGTTGAGTCGTCTTCTGCAGCCTCACGAATGGTCCATCCATTCCTTGACTCTGCATTAGGTGTTTGCTCGTTGGGGACCCCGGATGTCGATCTGTTTGCGTCCCCCCCCTCAATCACAAGTTGCCCCGCTTCTGCTCCAGGGTTTACACCCCTCTCAGGCTCGAGGCGGATGCTTTTCTACTGGATTGGATGAACCTATTTCTGTATGCGTTCCCTCCATTCCCTCTGATTCTGAAGACTCTCGTCAGGCTCAAGTCCACGTGTGCCACCATGATTCTGATAGCTTCTCGGTGGCCCCGACAACCGTGGTTCTCCCTTCTGTTACAACTCAGTTCCAGGGAGCCCCTTCTTCTCCCTGTTTTTCCTTCTTTGCTTACACAGAGTCACAGTTCTCTTCTTCATCCCAACCTACAGTCTCTGCACTTGATGGCTTGGTTCTTCGAGACTTAATGCCCTTGTTCCAGTTCTCCCAGCCTGTGCTGGACGTCCTGGAGGTGTCTCATAAGGAGTCCACTCGCCAATGTTACCTTCAGAAGTGGACCCGCTTTTCTTCCTGGTGTGCTACTCGCAGCTGGAGCTGATCTCTGCCTCCTTGTCTGCTGTCCTGGATTATCTGTTACACTTGTCTGGCGCTGGACTCAAGTCCTCTTCGGTTCGAGTCCACCTTAGTACCATTACTGCTTTTCATCAGCCGATTGACGGGAAGCCTATCTCTGTTCATCCTGTGGTTTCCCGCTTCATGAAAGGCCTTTTCCACGTTCATCCGCCCCTTAAACCTCCTTCTGTGGTTTGGGATCTTAACGTGGTCCTTACTCGTTTGATGAAACCCCCGTTCGAGCCGCTAGCACGGGCTCACTTGAAGTATCTTACTTGGAAGGTTGTGTTTCTTATTGCTCTCACTTCTGCCCATCAGGTCAGTGAGCTTCAAGCCTTGGTAGCGATCTGCCTTTCACTGTCTTTCATCATGATAAGGTGGTTCTCCGTACCCATCCTAAGTTCTTGCCTAAGTGTTCCTGAGTTTCACATCAACCAATCCATTGTTCCTCCTGTGTTTTTCCCGAAGCCCCATTCTCACCCTGAAGAAGTGGCTCTGCATTCTCTTGATTGTAAGCGTGCGCTGGCCTTCTACTTGAAGCGCACTGCTCCTCACATTCGGCTCCCCAGCTGTTCCTCTTTTTCGATCCTAATCGCTTGGGTCACTCTGTCTCTAAGCGGACTATTTCTAACTGGTTGGCCACTTGTATTTCTTTCTGTTACGCTCACGTTGGTCTCTCCCTGCCGGGTCGAGTCACAGGCCACAAGGTCCGAGTGATGGCCATTGACGAAATCTGTAAGGCTGCCACTTGGTCCTAAGTTCATACGTTCACCTCTCACTACTGTCTGGATGCTTTCTCCAGGTGTGACGGCCACTTTGGCTAGTCCGTGTTGCAACATCTGTTCTCCTAGTTTGCCAACTCTCCCACCATCCCATTCTGGTTAGCTTTGATGTCTCCCATATGTTGAGAATATGCTGCCTGCTTGTCCTGGGATAAAGCACAGTTACTTACCGTAACAGGTGTTATCCAGGGACAGCAGACAGGTATTCTCACAACCCACCCACCTCCCCGTGGTTGGCTTCTTTGCTTGCTATCTGAACTGAAGCCACACAGAGGAGACGCATGCATGCGCGAGCCAATCGCAAGCTTGAAGGTCTTCAAGTAAATTTGCTTGTGAAAACGTCCGCTAGGGGGGGCTCCGTCGGTGACGTCACCCACATGTTGAGAATATCTGCCTGCTGTCCCTAGATGACACCTGTTACGGTAAGTAACTGTGCTTTATTGAATGCCCCTCAACGTCGTATAATTGTTCCCTCTTAGAGGAATTTCTTCTGTAATTCGCTGAGTACTCTTTTTGAAAATAGATGGAATATTAGCTACATTACATTATAGTATAGTATAATATGTCTAAGCAAGCTTATTTTGACCTCTGGAGATGACTTCAGATTGATCTTATAAATGGTGATACAATTGCTGGTTAAGGTTTTTATCATATTTAGGGCTGTTGCTTCTATATGCTCATCACAGGTACTGAGGAGGGGGTTAATTCTGCTTTTACTTTTGATTTTAATTCAGATTTTAATTTTTGAGCTATACATTGATGTTATCACAGATGTAGACTAGGAGTCTCTGCCTGGGGGGATTGGTAGGGATGAGATAATGAGGGTAATGTGCAGGCAGTGGGGACTGGGAGGGGTGTGAAGTGGGAGAGGGCAGAATGTATATGAAAATATTAAAGCCAAAGGATAGTTCTGTCTATGATATGTCCTAATAACTTTGTTTTACCTCTGTGACATTTGATTATCTTGGATGTTAATTTTTTGGGTCACTGACATTTTATGAATCTTGCATAAACACTTCCCCCTCCATATTCACAGGGGTTAAGGGCACATCCCCCCTCATGAATAACTTTAGGGCCCACCTCCTGGATGTCTCCACATCTTACTTTTAAAGCCTGGTGGTCTAGCGGTGAAGTGGTACAGGAGTGATATTCCTATGCTCCTGCCCTGTGCAGAGCCATGAATAAAAATGGCTTGCACGAGTTCTGGCTGTACTCTCGGGAGACTGCTGCTGGAGGAAAAAGACCTTAGAGACCCCTGACAAAAACAACTATTTATCCGTCAATATTAATAGGTCTAATTCTCATTCACCGATCCACAAAAACCTCATTTTATTTCATAACATGTCATTTGATAAATTATTATGCAAAATCATTAATTTTTCATCCAAATAACTGAGCCAGAAAAATGCACTTATCTTCATATACCCCAAAAGGCTGTTTTCACCAAGTCATGGCTTCATCAGGGGTTATTTGTTTCTTGTGCAGAAATCATAATTCAGCTTTTTCAAGATTAAGCACAATCATGCATAAATATGAATGGTGTTCAGTCTCATTGGTAGCAATATCTTCTGCCAAAAAGGTCAGACTGACACTATTATAATGACTTGAAAAAGTCTGCTTATTTACAGAGGCAGCAATATCAAGAAAAACCAGGGGTTGGCAACCTTTTTAAAGCAAAGAGCCAATTTATCCAAAATGTTTGACCCAAGATTTACAAAGAGCCACAAGGTATAGCTTCTCTCCCCTCCAACCCCTTGCAGGTCTCTGCACCTCTCATCCCTTCCTCCCTCCCCTGTCCCTCTCCCCCAACCCACAGCCAAGGTTCTCTCCCCTCTCCAGGCTCTGATAGTTTAATCTCCCTCCCAGTACCACGATTCCCCCCCCCCCCTCCGAGCCTACAGAGGTATCAGGAGGTCTAGCAGGTGTCTTTGTGGTAGGAGTGCAGCCTTCTAAGATGGCTGATGCAACCCCACACGGCACTACAGGAAATGCCACGAGCAGCTGCAAGAAGTCACGGCAGCTGTTTTAGAAGGTAGCCGCAAGGAGGCAGGAGCAAGAAGGCCGTGCTCCTTTCAGAAAGACTCCCACAGGTACCACGGTAGGCCCGGGAGGGCATCATGGGGTTGAGAGGGAGATTAAAGTGTCGGGGCCTCGAGAGCCGCAGCCACATGGAAGAAGAGCTGCAGCTGCAGGTTGTCGACACCTACCTTAGACAGCCCTCAGTGAATGACTGGTGCATTTCTACTAAGAACTGTGGTTAAAAAGGGTTATATATTTTTTTTAATACAGTACTTTTCTCTCAAAAGATAGGAACAGCACATCAGGCACAGATTCAGCAGCCTCTAGTTTGGGGTAGAACAGCAGTCTTTTATAATGGGGAATGTGTGGTGCAGTGGTTAGAGGTACAGCCCCAGCACCCTGGGGTTGTGGGTTCAAATCCTGTACTGCTCCTTATGACCCTGGGCAAGTCACTTCATCCCCCAGTGCCCCAGGTACATTAGATAGAGTGTGAGCCTGCCAGGACAGATAGGAAAAAATGCTTGAGTACCTGAATAATTTGTAATCCACATAGATTTGTAGGATATGCGGAATATAAATAATTAAAAAAAAATTTTTTAACTCGGTTTATTTTTATGCTTATTTATTTCGACACTTTATATACCGCCTTTGATCAAAATATCATGGAGCTGACATAGGATAATAAAAGCAGTGGGGTTGATGTCCAGACTCCCCAAAGCTGATACTGAGCCAGAACTCCTAATGTTTATACAGTACAAGCATGGTGTAGGTGTTACTCAGTTTTCTTCATTATTTATCAAATATTGTCACTAATATAGGGGTAAGACCATTTTGCAGGTTGTGCCATATGTTGTTCTTCCTCCTAGCAGCGAGAAGAAAAACTGAAAATAAGGGCTTGAGATGCTAGAGATGAGAGTCTGATCTTATACAAACATGTACAAGGACATCCGCTAACCTATGTAAAAGAGTTTAAAGAAATATACCCTCTTTTATAAAACATGAGCTGAACAGACACCAGTTTACACTGTGCCATAGAGCTCCATTTGCTTTGCCTAGTTGACAGGGCTGGTAGACCAGAACTTATCCCTCCTCCCGTTCCAAAAGGAATTATCCATTGTAAAGTTCCTAGCAGCAATTGGAAGGAATAAGGTAAAGATTCCTATAATATTAGAATTTCTTTGATTAGGTTCTTTCACTGTTCTACCCTTTCTTTGGACCTGTAGAGTGTTCTCTAAACCTGTTGGCACCCAACCCACCATAAGAGGTCTTTTCTGTAATGTAGAGGGTTTCAACCCAGTGCTTGGAAACCAGTGTTCAGGAAATGTAGTTTTCAGGCAGCCACAATGAATGGACATGGAATACATTTATGTATTTGGATCTTGGAATATCTCATTATTATTCATTCTGCATAGTCTGAAAATCAGACCAGTCTTGGTTGTTCTTCTCTTGAGAACTGGATTGAGAACCGCCTGCCTAATCGCTGCATCCCTAGCCAGCTCCTAAGGATCAGTTTTTTAAATCATTGTGTGAACGGGTTGTATGTTGAATCAGCCTTTGTGTATAGTATGGGTCATGTCCTAACTGTATGTTCATTGTCTTTCCAGGTGCGCTGGCTCCCTCCCTCAGATGCTACTTCTCCGGGCTGGAAGTCCCGTCAGTTCTGCTGAATATTATGTAAGTAACTATCATTTCTGTAGCACTGAAAGTTATTAATGTTGCCTTCTCAATATATGCTTCAGCTGTCTGCAAAAAACCGATAGAAGCAAATACAGCTGGCAATAGTGACCAAAAGTTCCAAGTTGATGCCAGTCTATAAAAAGAAGTAAATGTCTGTGAACAGATAAGTCCACTTTTACATCTGAAATTGTGGCAGACAATAAAATCCACAGACGTAGTATGACAATTCAGCTGGCAGATGGTGTTGCAAGTTGGTACCCAAGTAGATGAGAATAGGCCCATACACAGGCCGTGTTTCAGCATGTAGAAATGCCTTAATCAGGGATCCAACATATACATCACCAAGCTGATCCAAAAATATGAGCAAATAGACACGGAGACTATAGAGCATTGCTGAGTGCCAACACTGCAATGAAGGGAGCTCAAAGAACTTGTGTTGAGAAGATTGCAACACAATGATTAAGGGAGGATAAGAAGATATTCTTACCTAAAGCCACCTAAACTAATAAGAACAGAGCTCAATAAAATGTTCCTGATTGTAGTAAAGTAGTTGTCTGTGTATAGATCAGTGTTTCTCAACTCGGTCCTGGAATACCCCCTTGCCAGTCAAGTTTGCAGAATATATCCACAACGAACATGCATGAAAGAAATTTGCATATAATGGAGGCAGTGTATGCAAATCAAGTTTCTACGTTTTCATTGTGGATATTCTGAAAACCTGACTGTCAAGGGGGTACTCCAGGACCGAGTTGAAAAACACTGGTATAGATGACCAGCAGGAAACAGGATCCTCAATTGCTTCATACAATGCCTTGGCTAAATGTATTCAGATCTGTCAGGAAATGGATCTTAACTGCTCTGAAGTAGGATCAGATTGAGGAGGAAGGGGTTACCGTTGATGGGGGACTAGGGATATAGAAGGTGGGAATCATATGTTGCTGGGTATCTGGGAGTCCTTTGTGGTGTTTTTGAAAGTGAGAAAGACTTTGCATCTTTTGGCTTATTTGAGGAGTGAAGAATGCACTTATTGCTAGCTTGATTGCATTGGTGAATGCCTCTCTACAAGAAGGAATCTTTCCAAAAAAGCTGAAGTAAAAAGTCATTCAGCCCAATATTCAGTGCTATTTGGCCAGCCAGGAACAGCTCATAGCCAGCTAGGCCCTAATATTCAGCACAAGTTAGCTGCTCAATGTTAGCGCTTTAGTGGCTAATGGATAGACAGTTATGTAGTGACCAACTGCAAAATTTAGACCACTAGTTGGCTAAGTTCGGCAGCCAAATCAGATCACGTAAAATAACCGGCCTATCTTTGTCCACTGTAAACTTAACTGAATATCGACTTGGTCGACTAAATTTCTAGTGCCAAAAATAGTCCAGATATTCAATGCCAGTCGCCAGAAATCCAGCATTGAATATCCAGGCTGAGCCCTGACCATGCAAGTCAGCCCAACTAACTCCCGCGGTCTCAATATTGGCCCCATTAGGTTTATGCAATACCATAGTACCAAAATGGTTTTTTGCTATCAATATGTGGTATTTGCTAAGAAGGTCAGGTGTTATCATTACCCATTTGAGCATTTGATAAATCAAGCATGAACCACCTTGGATCATGGTGCAACAGAGGGGTCAGTTGTCTTGTTGTAGTGTTCCCAGATGGCATCGAAATTCAGTCACATTTCACCGATACTTCGAGAGCTTCATTGTCTGCCAATTGGCATGCAGGTCAAATTAAAGGTTCTTTGTGTGATGTTTAAGGTGCTTCAGCATAATTGTCCGTCAAGTGTCCACTCTCTTCTGCAGTGGCATTGCCCTTCGCGTGAGCTGCGGTCTTCAGATAGTTCAAGTTTAGAAGTTCCTTCATTAGCAGTTGTGAGACTTATGGGAAACCGTAAGTCCATGTTCTCTGTGCAGGGCCCGGCTCTGTGGAATGCCTTACCTCTCTCTGTCTTTGCGCCAATCTAACATGCTCTGGCATTTTATTTTATTTGTTTTAATATTCTTTATTCATTTTATATTTACATCAAGTGTACAGAAAATAATAGATTAACTTAATACATAACTTGCAATACCACACATGTTCCCAAAATAAAATTTATCCCCTTCCCACCCACCATACTAATATCAGTTGCTACATACAATATAATAAAATCATTCGTACTCTTCATATCGAATATTAAGTCAAACCCCCCCTCCCAAATCTTTCATTTATTTAAAATCAGGGAAAAACGATAACTATTCTTTACAATAATTTATCAATGGCCCCCCACACATCCTTAAACTTATTAAAATAACCTTTTTGAACAGCTAACGCTCTTTCCATGCTCTGGCATTTTAGAAAGGGAGTGAAAGCTGTGTTTGAGTGCTTCTTTGGTGTGAGCCATGTGACAGTTTGAGTTAGGGTAATTCTTTTTTATGATGTTTCTCTTTTGCTGTTTTGTTTTTGTTTGTATTATTTAGTGTGATTTTTGTTCCCCCACTTAGATTTGTGGATAGACGGGTTATAAATAATTTTAAATAAATAAATAAATCTACACCCCTGGTAGGTTCTGCTCTTGAAGGATCACAGCTCTTATGATTGTGGTGGGGTTTTCTTGGGGGATTGGGAGGGGGTTCAGGAACTCTTGGTGGGGGCAGGTGGCAGAGGGAGCAGATTTATGCAACCACGCTAATGGATTACCAATAGCAAAATTGCATCTACTGCCTCCTCCTGAGGGGCCAGTGAAATGCAGCAGCACTCTAAGCAGATTGACAGCTAGCTGATGGTAATCACTGTTTCCTCTAAGCTGACAGGGAATCCTCCATCCCTCACTGTATTGATGTCAGTGGGGGGAGGGGGGGGGGTGATGCTTCAATATTGTGTTTTCAATCATTAAGGATAAGCAAATTACCGGGAGTCGGACAGAGCTTGCCTGCCTCTCACTACTGAAAATGTGAAAGTGAAACAGCACCCCTCAGTGGCAAGAATGTACGTAGAGGACTCCCACTCACCTCAGAGGGAACAGTTATGTAAATGACCCACACAGTAGCTGTCACACTAGTTTCTAGGATAATTTGGGCCAAGATGAACATCTATGTTGCTATTTCAGAATGTAGACATTCATTGCTGTCAAATGGACATCTATATGCCTGCTTTTCTCCATCCATATTTTGGATATTTGGGTTGGGTTATGTTTTTTTTAATCTAAAATGGACGCTGCTGCTGCACCATACTAACATGCCACTATGTTGGCAGTTGCTATTCTAAAATGCCAGAAGTCCTGCCCTGACCTTAAATTTCCAATTTGAAAGCCTTTCTAAAATGCTGCTCAAAACTGATATGAAGCACGTGAACTTGATTAGTGCATATAAAATCAATATGTGCTGTGCTAAAAAAAAAAAAAAATTCTAAAGCATTTAACAAATTTTTATTAAAACAATAGTCTGAAAATTACGTGCGAACTGAAATTTTTTTGCAAGGAGATAAGTGAAGCGTTGCAAGATGTGGAAGGGATGTGAAAGGCAAGGGTTCAGGACTTCATGACCATGGCATGCTGCTGCTGGTGTAATAATTCAGAGAGAGAGAGTAGGAACGAAAAGGTGTTGAAGTAAAACAAAATATGATGTTTTCTCCATTTTGACAGTGCATGAAAAGAGGTAGCAGAGATATTCCAGCAAGTGAATGTCTGTCATGACTTTATCACAACCCTGGTTAGTCATAATTGTGGGGGTTTTGTAACACTAATAGGCAGAGCAAGCCAGAAGTTAACTAATCTAATCTTCCATTTGTGAGTCGCACATACCTATACAGGCTGAAGGCGACAGATCAAAGGGGAAGGGGAAAGTAGTGGGGGAAGAGGGCATGGAGAAAAAAAGAGGAGGGACCTAGAAGTAGGGGGTGCTATGTAGAATTGAAGACAGTTAATTGTCAAAGAGGTGAGTCTTCAGGTTTTATCTGAATGTAGTGTAGTAGATTAGAGCAGTGTATTGCAAACTGTATGCCGCGGCGAGATTCTGGGAGTGCAGCAAGGCGCTGGGGAGGAGGAGCTAAGCCGGCTGACTGTCTGCAGGATGTGGCTCTCACGGCGAGAGGCACGTCCTGTAGACAGTCAGCCAGCGCCTCTCCTCTCCATGTCTCTTCTCTTCCAGCAAACACGCCCCACACATATACACACCCACTGTCAGCTCAGGGCCCCATTTGGAGGGCCTTCGCACATGGGCGTGATGTCATCGCATTGTCATCCGCACATTTCTGGAGGCCCTCGGGCCGCAGCCCCCAGTTTAGTGTGCCGCATCTTCGCAGAGTTTGTGAAACACTGGACTAGAGACAACATAGCAGAACCAGTCCGTGGAGGGAAGATGTGGGAGGTACATTTTATTGAAGTTTTTTTTTCCCAGACAGTAGCAGTCAGACTTAAATCTATCATCTGTATGAATGCTAGAACTTGTACTTTGATTCTTAGTTGCGCCTTCATGAAATTAACATACTTTTTGCTGCTGATGTGTTCTCTAGAGCCTAAGGAACCCTTTACTAAGCTGCATTCGGCACTAACGCGCACCTAATGCAGCTTAAAAAGGGGTGCCTATAAGTGTGTTCATACCTCAACTCCTCTTATCTATCCTTATACACCTCCCTGAGAACTCCGTCCCTCAGATAAGCTGCTTTTATTTGTACCCTTCTCCATTGCTAATTCCAGACTTCGTACCTTTCATTTAGCTGCCCCATATGCCTGGAATAAACTACCTAAGTGAATCAGTCATACCTCTTCCCTTTCTTTGTTTAAAAGTAAACCGAAAACCCACCTTTTTGATATAGCCTTCAATCCATAACCCTACTCCCCCACTGCTCACTACCCTAGCCGTCAGATTAACCATTCCCCCTAACTGTATCCCCCACCCTGTTTGTCTGTCTTGTCTGTTTAGATTGTAAGCTCTTTCGAGCAGGGACTGCCTCCTTCTTGACTACAGCACTGCGTACGTCTAGTAGCGCTCTAGAAATAATTATTAGTACTACTAGTAGTATCCTGTGGGAACTGCCAAATTAGCATGTAGTAATCCAGGCAATAAAATTTTTTATGGGGGGAGGGGTGTGTTGGGATAGAGAGCGGTTTCCTGTGCTAACCAGTTAGTGTATTCACATTAGCAATAAAAACATATCTCTTTACCTAACCCCCTGCCCTTGACCCGTGGACTACAAAGAAATGTATATTGGTACCAGTACCAGTATGTGTCACCTAAGGAAAACTTACATTGTAAAATCTTGCACTGTAATTTATGGCAAATTGTAACCTGTTAACTATATATTATGTATGTTTAACTTGTAACTCATTCTGAGCTCTTTGGGGGACAATGGGATAGAAAATGAATTAAATTAAAAAATAATTGGTTAGCACTGGATTATTGCATGAGCCTCTACCAGCTACAGTACTCCCCTGAAATTTGCAGGGGTTCCGTTCCAGGAGCACCCGCAAATTTTGAAAAACTGCAAATGCGGTTTTGGAGTGGATCGGAGGCAGGAGAGGGCTGCAGGGGCGACGACGAGTGCTAAAAAAACAATATTTAGGCTGGCAGGTGGTTTGGTTTTGCAGAAGGCTGATGGGGTGGGAGTAGAGGAGGAGGAGAAATTGGCTGTGCAGAAGGCTCATTGGCTGACGGGGGGAAAGGAGGAGGAATCGGCTGTACAGAAGGCTGATTGGCGGTCCAGGGGGAGAGGAGGAGGAATCCCTGTGCAGAAGGCTGATTGGCTGACCGGGGGGGAGGGAGGAGGAGGAGGAATCAGCTGTACAGAAGGCTCATTGGCTGACAGGGAGGAGAGGAGGAATTGGCTGTGCAGAAGGCTTATTGGCTGACGGGGGAAGAGGAGGAGGAATTGGCTGTGCAAAAGGCTAATTGGCTGACTGAGGGGAAGAAGAAGAGGAATTGGCTGTGCAGAAAGCTGATTTGTGGATTCAGTTATTCCCTGTATTTTCTGACCGGAAGAGGCAGTCAGAAAATACCACGAATGACTGAGTCTGCGAACCGCAAATTTGCGGGGTTCTACTGTTTATAATAAGTAGTGTTAAGTATTCACATGGTAATTTTTTTTTATAGCTGCACACTAATAGCAATATTAGTGCATGGTCATTAATGCAAAAAAATAGAACATTGGCCATTTTACAGCTGTGGAAAAAAAAATGGCTATAACATATAGTAAAAATCCACAGAAAGATACAGTAAAGCCACCTTTCATCACAGCTAAGTAAAAGGACCACTAACTGATAAACCATGTTACTGCATGGTATACAGATCTTTTCTTTCATTAGGGTTGCCTTTAATTTTATCGTCCGCAATAAAACTGATGTTGTGCATACTACATAGCTGTTACTGTGGACGGGTCTTCACACTACTGCTGCCCGATTCACGATTTGAATCGGTTCACTGATTCACTTCGGGTGAATCGACTCAAATTGATTTAAAACAACAAAAACATTGCCCTCCCGATTCAGTAACTGACCCTGACCCCCTAAAGCAGTAGCGGCAGCGCTGCCTCTTGCTGGCCGGCCGCTGCCGCACCTGCTTTAGAGGGGGAGGGTCAGTCAGGAAGTGCTGGTGTCCGGCTTTCCCCCTGGCCTCCCGCTGATGTCCGGATTCCCCTCTGGCCTCCCACTTGTTGTCTGGCTTCCCCCCTGGCCTCCCGCGCATCCATTTACCTAATATCAGAAGCCTGCAGAGAAGATCGCTGGTGCTAACGATCTTTGCAAGCTGCCATAGGTCTTCGGAGCTGTTTCCGGGGCCGCGGCAGAGGAAACAGCTCCGAAGACCTATGGCAGCTTGCAAAGATTGCTAGCACCAGCGATCTTCTCTGCAGGCTGCTGATATTAGGTAAATGGATGCGCGGGAGGTTAAGGGGAACATGCAGGCCTTTTGGGGGGGGTGCGCAGTCCTTCAGGGGGGTTGGTACAGGCTTCAGGGGGGACAGGTAGGCCTTCAGGGGTGGGGTGCAGGCTTTCAGGGGGGACAGGAATTTGGGGGGGTGCAGGCCTTCAAAGGGGTGACAGGCCTTTAGGGGTGGTGGGTCAGGCCTTCAGGGGTGGGGTGCAGGCCTTCAGGGGGGGACAGACCTTCAGGGGAGGGGGGCCCTGGTGTAAAAATACACGAAGGGAGGGAAGGGGGGGTCAAAGAGACGTGCATATGCCGGGGGGGGGAAGAAATAATGGGTCTAAAAAGGCGAGGGAGAGAGATGGTGGACAATGGGATTTAGGGAGGGAAGGAATAGAAAGAGAGAGAAGTTGGACACAAGGGATGGTGTGGAGGGGGGATAGAGATACTGGATAGGAGGGTAGTTGGGAAAAGAAAGGGAGAGATGGTGGATCCTGAGATGGTGGGAAAGGAGGAAGTTATGCTGGATGAAAGGGTAGTTGAGAAAAGGTGGATCTGTGGATGGAGATGAAAAAAAGGAAAGATGCCAGACCTCCAGGGGAGGGGAGGGAAGGGGAGGACAGAGATAGAAGATAAATGGTTAACACAGAGAGAGAAGAAAGAAGGAGATAACTAGAACCGGGGACCAACGAGATTTGAATAATGACCTGACAAAAGGTAGAAAAAAATAACTATTTTCTGTTTTGTGATTACAATATGTCAGATTTGAAACGTTTATCCTGCCAGAGCTGGTGTTAGACTGCAAACGTGAGCTAGGATTTAACAGAGAGGAAAAGTCTTTTTTGTTTGTTTATTTTGTTTACACCACAGCACCACTGTGGTTAGGAGAAGGCAAAGGGGGTGAAGAGACTATAAAATAAACCCACCAGGATGTTTGATAAAAACACCCAATTGGGCAGGAAAATCAAATTGAATCGAAAAATCAATTCAATAGGCTGAATCAAATTGAATCAAATTTTTTTTCCTGAATCAGGCAGCACTACTTCACGCAGTTGATTACACGGGAGCTCAGAGGTTCCTGTACAGTGTGGCAGATCCTACAACTACTACTATTTATTTTTTCTTTAGCTCTGAAAGGCATACGCAGCATTGTACATTTTAACATACAATAGACAGTCCGTGCTCAGAAGCGCTTACTATCTAATTTAGACAGGACTTTTCAGGTTTGGGGAGGTTATAGTGGGCGTAGGTATCTGACAGCAGTGAGGGGGCGTTAAGAGTTGAAAGCAGTTTCAAAAAAGTGGGCCTTTAGCTAGGATTTGAACACTGCCAGGGATGGAGTACTATTATCCTACTGGCAGTTTTATGTATTCATAAATGTCTGCTTTGTTAAATACAAACAAAAAAAAAAGGCCCAAAGTTTGCCAGGATTCAAGTTCTCACTGGTTAAACTTTTGAGCATGTCCAGGAAGGTACCAGCCGAGTAAAACTGATCTCTCACTGGCAGTCTTATTCCTGATGAGCAGAGGATTACATCTAGTGATCACTGAGAAACATTCCAAACATACAGTATATGCACCTAAAAGGAGCCAAAGTTTAAGACCAGTGCTCTATATCTAGGATTACCATATGGCTCAGGAAAAATGAGGACGGATCGAGATATCTGGGTTTTACTGCCATTGCTTTCAGTGAAAGCAAAACCCAGATGTCCTCTTTCTGGATCCATATGGTAACCCTATCTATATCTCCTTTAGGAAGGAATTGGCTGACCAGCCAACCATTTACCAAAGCCCTGAACATCTGTAGTGCTGGTTTTCTAAATTAAACAATGCAGAGGACACATTTCACCAATTCATTGAACAAGAGAATGATTGTTGGGCTTCATACCATCGAGCTACATTTCATGCCCAAATATGTTAAAAATGCTGCCTCATTACAGACTAATAGAAACTGCCTTGGCAATAAAGATTATGGTGCCATAAATCATGTTTAATAATAAGCACATCCAATAGAACTATACATGCTTACTGAGGACAAGCCAAGGCCTAGGGAAGAGAAGGTTATGGTTTAATCCTTTGATGTCACATAACTTTCATTTTTGGATAAAGCTTTCCTTGAAACGTCTCTTTGCTGTTCTCTCCCCCACTCAGTTCTCCTTGCTTTGATAAGGAAAGGATTAGAAACCATTGGGGGGGGGCAAATAAATTTTGTTACCAAAGCCCCACCTTGGATGAGAAATCATCATGAGAGGAGCAATACACTGAGCAGAACGGGCCCCATGGAATTATGGGAACTGTTTCACTGTCCAGAAAATTCCTCAGCTTTGGTCTTTGTTTTCTGTTCCTCCCGGCTGGGCAGGAGAGCCAGCTTATGAACTGAACAGCAAATCATGTGCATTAGAGGTTTAAGAGACTGTCTGTTGGTCTGCCCTTTTCTTTCCAGACAAGGCAAAGTGCCTCCCAATAACAAAAAAAGTTCATCATAATATCTGTATTAATGTGACATAAATTCAATTACATATGCATTTTTCCTTTAGACATTTTTATTGAAAACATTGTAATACTGCAGCATTAAAAAAAAAAAAATTATAAGAACAGACAACCAGATATTTAAACGGGTTTATACATTCAGTGATAGCCATTAAATATAAAGGGCCGGATTCTACAAACGGCACCGGTATCGGTGGCTGCCTGTGTCAATTACACAATGGCGCCATTTGTAGGGTTGCAGCTACCTCAACATAGGCACCATAAATCTATACCAAGGTTTTTGAGGCCTACATTTCCGGTGCTTATGTTTGACGTGAATCATGTCTATTGAGGTGATTAAGGACACCGGAGGTTGGTTCCAGCATTAGCCATGCCTACTTCAACCTTAGATGTTCTAAGGCACCTACATTTTTGTTTTTAAACAGCTTTGCCAATTAAGTTAGAGGTGCTGGTAGGGTTCCTTCCGGTGCCTAACTTAAGGTACCATGGAATAAAGGTACCATGGAAAAAGGGAGTACTAAAGGATGACAAAGCCATTGCCGACAAACTGAACACATTTTTTGCGTCTGTATTTACCGAAGAGAATATACACAACATACTGGAAGCCGACAGGCTATACGCAGGAAACGAAAATTAGAAACTGACAGGGTTGACGGTCAGTCTAGAAGAGATATGTAGGCATATTGATAGGCTTAAAAGCGATAAATCCCCAGGACCGGACGGCATCCATCCGAGGGTAATCAAGGAACTGAAAGGGGTTATAGCTGAACTGCTCCAACTAATAGCTAATCTGTCGACCAAATCAGGAAAGATTCAGGAAGACTGTAAAGTAGCAAATGTTACACCGATCTTCAAGAAAAGTTCGAAGGGAGATCCGGGAAACTACAGACTGGTGAGTCTGACCTCGGTACCGGGAAAGATGGTAGAGGCGCTGATAAAGGACCGCATCATTGATCATCTTGACGGACACAATCTGATGAGGACCAGCCAGCACGGCTTCAGCAAAGGAGGATCTTGCTTGATGAACTTACTGCACTTCTTTGAGGGAATAAACAGGCAAATAGACAAGGGTGACTCGGTCGACATTGTATATCTGGATTTTCAGAAGGCGTTCAACAAGGTCCCGCATGAACGACTACTTCGAAAAATTGCGAGCCATGGAATCGAGGGTGAAATACGTGGATTAAAAACTGTTTGGCGGATAGGAAACAGAGAGTAGGGGGTAAATGGACAATACTTGGACTGGAAAAGCGTCATGAGTGGGGTGCCGCAGGGTTCAGTGCTTGGACCCATGCTCTTCAACATATTTATAAATGACCTGGAAATTGGTACGACAAGCGAGGTGATTAAATTTGCAGACGATAGAAAGTTATTCAGAGTAGTGAAGACACAGAAGGATTGCGAAAACCTGCAATGTGACATAAACACGCTTGAGAAATGGGCTGCGACATGGCAAATGAGGTTTAACGTGGATAAGTGAAAGGTGACAAAAATCTTATACACGAATACAGAATGTTCGGTGCAGTACTCAGAGATACCCCCCAGGAAAGAGACTTGGGAGTACTGGTAGACAATGAAGCTGTCCTTGGCAATTTTCTGATTCAGTCTCAGAAGACCCTCCTGGTCTCAGTTTCTCTTCAAGATTTTCTGTTCTATAAAGATAAATCAGTCCCATTTTAAAAATGTCTTACATCATGTTGAAACTTTCTAATTGTAAGTGATCATAAATCCCTCTGAAAATGTTCTGCATTTACTCTGAGGTTTACTCTGAGGTTTCTCATAAGAAGCTGGTTATTGTAGATGTTTCAAATTAGTATCTTCTGTTTCAAACATTCATACTTCTCTTGGGAGGCCTCAATAATAAGCAACATCATAGAAACATAGAAACATAGAAGATGACGGCAGAAAAGGGCTACAGCCCATCAAGTCTGCCCACTCTGCTTACCCACCCCCTGTCTATGCCCTAATGACCCAATTTCCTTATCTTGACCCTCGTAGGGATCCCATATGGGTATCCCATTTATTCTTAAAGTCTGGCACGCTGTCTGCCTCGATCACCTGCACTGGAAGCTTGTTCCAATGATCAACCACTCTCTCTGTGAAGAAATACTTTCTGGTGTCGCCATGAAATTTTCCGCCCCTGAGTTTGAGCGGGTGCCCTCTTGTGGCCGAGGGTCCCTTGAGAAAGAAAATATCATCTTCCACTTCGACACGTCCCGTGAGGTACTTAAATGTTTCGATCATGTCTCCCCTCTTCCTACGTTCCTCAAGAGTGTAGAGCTGCAATTTTTTCAGTCTCTCTTCGTACGAGAGACCCTTGAGCCCCGAGATCATCCTGGTGGCCGTCCGTTGAACCGATTCAATTCTGCGCACATCTTTACTGTAATGTGGCCTCCAGAATTGCACACAGTACTCCAGATGAGGTCTCATCATGGCCCTGTACAACGGCATTATGACTTCAGGCTTTCGGCTGACGAAACTTCTATTGATACAACCCAATATCTGCCTTGCCTTAGATGAAGCCTTCTCCATTTGATTGGCAGTTTTCATGTCTGCACTGATGATTACTCCTAAATCTCGTTCTGCTGAAGTCCTAGTTAAAGTTTCTCCGTTCAAGAAGTACGTCCTGCATGGATTTCCGCTTCCGAGGTGCATGACCTTACATTTCTTAGCATTGAAGCCTAGCTGCCAGGTTGAGGACCAACTTTCCAATGTAAGCAGGTCCTGCGCCATATAATTCTGTAAACTGCATTCACTTACTATATTACATAGTTTGGCGTCATCGGCGAATAGTGTTATTTTACCTTGAAGCCCTTGAGTCAGATCCCCTATGAATATGTTGAAAAGGAGTGGACCCAGGACCGAGCCCTGCGGCACTCCACTGGTCACCTCCGATGTTTTAGAGAGGGTACCATTAACCACCACCCTCTGAAGTCTGCCACTCAGCCAATCATTGACCCATGCAGTTAGTGTCTCTCCTAACCCCATCGATTCCATCTTGCTTAGCAGCCTGTGGTGTGGGACACTGTCAAAAGCTTTCCTGAAGTCCAGGTACACGACGTCCAAAGACTCTCCCAAGTCCAACTTTCTTGTTACCCAGTCAAAGAAGCTGATGAGATTGAATTGGAAGGACCTACCCTTGGTGAATCCATGCTGACTGGGATCCCGAAGATTCCCTTCATTCAAGATCGTGTCCAATTTGCTTTTAATTAGTGTTTCCATGAGTTTGCACACTATTGATGTGAGACTCACCGGTCTATAATTCGCAGCCTCTGCCCTGCAACCCTTTTTATGCAGAGGAACGACATTAGCTAATTTCCAGTCCAGGGGAACTTTCCCCTTACTTAGGGAGAGATTGAATAGCTCAGCCAACGGTTTCGCCAGGACATCGCTCAATTCTCTGAGCATTCTTGGGTGCAAATCGTCTGGTCCCATGGCTTTGTTCACCTTGAGTCTTGCCAGTTCACTGTAAACTTCACCTGGTGTGAACTCAAAATTCTGAAACGGGTCTTCTGTGCTTTGTGTTGCCTTCAACTGGGGACCGTGTCCTGGTGCCTCACAGGTGAAGACTGAGCAGAAGTATTCATTCAGTAGTTCGGCTTTATCGGAATCTGCTTCCACGTAACTTCCGTCCGGTCTTCTAAGGCGTACTATCCCGCCTGTGTTCCTTTTTCTGTCACTAATATACCTGAAGAAGGATTTGTCCCCCTTTTTAATGTTTTTTGCCAGAATTTCTTCCACTCGAAGTTTTGCCTCCCTAACTGCCATTTTGACCGCTGTAGACCTGGTCCTATATTCTACTTTTGCCTCTCTTTTCTCCATGCGCTTGTAGGAGAGAAACACTTTTTTCTTCTCCTTAATGAGGTGCGAGATCTCCGCGGTGAACCATTGGGGTTTACTGTTTCTTTGTCGTATATTTACTGATTTTATGAAGCGGCTAGTTGCTTCATGTATGGTTGATTTCAGTGTTAACCACTTAGCTTCTACATCATCGGTCTCCGCTTGGTCCTGCAGCGTCTGATGGACGAAATCTCCCATGCGTGCGAAGTCTGTGCCCCGGAAATTGAGTACCTTTGTTTTCGTGTTTGATCTAGGGAAGCCTTTTCTAAGGTTGAACCATACTATATTGTGGTCGCTGGAGGCTAGCGTATCTCCTACTGAGACCTCTGAAACGCTTTGCCCGTTGGTGAGTACCAGGTCGAGGATCGCCTGGGCCCTAGTGGGCTCCGTTACCATTTGTTTGAGACGTGCTCCCTTTATGGAGGTTAAGAGCCTCCTGCTACCGCTGGTTGTCGCTGAAAATGAGTTCCAGTCTGCATCAGGCATATTGAAGTCCCCTAGCAGTACAGCTTCTCCTCGTAGAGTGATATTCTCTATGTCTTCAATTAATTCTGCGTCCATGTCTTCCAGTTGTCTTGGGGGTCTGTAAACCACACCTAGATACAGGCATTTTTCTCTGCCTTTTCTTGACATCTGTGATCCTGGTGGTTTTGATGTCCTCTTTAATGTATAGAGCTACCCCCCCCCCCCTCCTAACCTGCCCTCTCTGTCCTCAAACCCAAAACACATTTTTAAAATGCTGTTCCATATTTTAATAAAGATATTGTCAACCAAAAACAACTTAGGCTGTTTTGTAATTAGGAATCCATGAAGAACCAGTTCCTTCTTTCAGTATTCAATAAGTGTCATACTGTAGCCGGATTCTGTAATTGGAGCCTATAGTTAAGCACCTATCTCTTTTCAATCACACTTAGGTCCCCAGAATTGCGCTTAGTGGCTCCTAACTTAAAACTTAGGCGCTTGTAACTTAGAGTCTACTTTATAGGCACCTAAGTCCTTTAGAGCAGTGGTTCCCAACCCTGTCCTGGAGGACCACCAGGCCAATCGGGTTTTCAGGCTAGCCCTAATGAATATGCTTGAGAGAGATTTGCATATAATGGAAGTGACAAGCATGCAAATCTGCTCCATGCATATTCATTAGGGCTATCCTGAAAACCCAATTGGCCTGGTGGTCCTCCAGGACAGGGTTGGGGACCACTGCTTTAGAGAATTGTGCCTAGCAGTGTCTTAAGTTCTATTGTAGAATTGCGCTTAAGAAGATAGGTGCCTATCGTCCAAATTTTATTTTTTTCCACTTATGAACGTATTAATTTATTAATTAACCTCTCCTTTTATGAAGCCACATTAGGGTTTCTTATCACCAGTCGCTGCAGTAAAAGCTCAGACACTCATAGGAATTTTATGAGCGTCGGAGCTTTTACTACGGCTGGCAATAAAAATCCCCAACACGGCTTCATAAAAGGGGAGGGGGTAAATTAGGTGCCTCTTATAGAATTTTTCCCCTAAATGTATTGACTTTTTAAAGAAATTCTAAATATAAGTCCATTCAATGGAAGACCAAGAATCATCTTCTTCCAACAGAGAAAGAGCATTTTCAGCATATGGTCAGATGTATAAGTTTGTAAGTCTTGCCATACAGTGGACTCCATTAGGTCAAAATATTCCAAAAGAGTCCATAAGAACATAAGTATTGCCATATTGAGACAGACCAAAGGTCCGTTAAGCCCAGTATCCTATTTCCAATAGTAGCTAATTCAGGTCACAAGTACCTGGCAGATCCACAAAAAAGAGACCCAAAAAAAGACACGTTAATGTTTTATTGTGTTTGTTCTGTCGAAACATATTTTAGTATTTTTGATATGTATGCATGTAATTTTGTAAACCGCATAGTTTTTATGTAGTATATAATTTTTTAAATAAATTCTATTATCCAACTTAAACAATGCATTGGAAATCAATGTCTCTAAATGCTTACAATGAATTCACAAAAAGGAGAAAATGGAACTTCAAATATAGATGCTAGTTTTAACACTTATCGATCATTATTTCCCAAAAAAGCTCTTCTAACTGTGAAAAAAATAAAAAATGGGCACTATATTAAATTTCCAGGTTTCCAATATTTAGCACTTAACCAGCTATGGATTACTGTTTATAGACAGGACTAAATTTTATGCGATTAGGGAGCTGTGGCAAGATCTTGAGGAAATCAGTTCCTGCATCAACACTGTGGAGCTTCAAATGGCCCATTGAAACAGATTCGGGGAGACCCGGATACAAGTGAATATAAAGATGCGAAGGATGTGATGACCAATTTAATCAGATGGTTGTTACAGGACAATAACTTAGTGTCAAAACAATTTTTATTGGCAATGAAAAAGCGCCATACACAATGATAAATCTGAAACCAAAACAATCCCCCCAAACCCCAACCCCCCCCCCAACAGCCCTCCCCCCTCAACAACAATCCACAAAGAACAAAAAGGAGGAAGAAGGGCCCGCAAGGCGATCACAACCAAAAGTGCACGGGGATTTGGACTCTGATAATCCCCGGGCCACATGCACTGCACGGCCCCCCCCCCAAAGGCTCCTAGAGCCTAAAATAACCCCTCCCCCCCCCCCCCCCCCCCGGTTCCTCCCCCCACTAACATCCACTTCCAGTAGAGGAGAAATAAAATTAAAAAAAATATATATATATACCACCCAACCTCAACAACAAACCCAAAGAGCTAAGAACAGCGCAACTCATTCAAGAGCAGACTGCGTCCCCTGGGATGGAGGAGCTGATGATAGGGATCCCAGAGCCTCAAATATCTCTGCCCCCCCTTCCTAGAACCCTTTGCATCTCTGGCTTCCCAACAGGCCAATTGATGCACATCCCCCCTCCAAAGCCAAAACCCTGGAGGCTCAGGAGAAATCCAAAATTTCAAAATACCCTTCCGAGCCACCAAGGCTAGCTTCCGGCATAACAATTTTCGCAATCCACCCATCGACCCATATGCCCCAGCCAAATCCAACACCAGCTGATCCGGCGTGCCCTCCAATGCTAACCCCAGCCTGGTACACATAAACTGTAAAATCTCCCGCCAATAGGATTGTATGACCGAGCACCCCCAGAACATATGGCCAAAGGTCCCGTCTCCCAACCCACATTTAATACACAACGGAGACCTGGCACCCCCACAATAATAATACTGCTGAGGCGTAAGATAAGCCCTAAAAACCACCCGATAGTAGCATTCCTGCAGGGGTGCACTACGGGTCAGGGCGGGAACCCCCCCTATTTGCGCAACAATATCCCACTCCTGTAAAGGCATTTGCAAGTCCTTTTCCCAACTTCTACGATAAACACTCACATCCTTACATGCTTCCACCTTTCCCAAACCCTTATAAAGCATCGACACCGACAAACCCTCCTCATTATCTACAGGACAATAACTTAGACCTGGGCATTGAGAGAGTGCATAGAGCTCTGGGGCCAAAGACATCGGAGCGGCCCCATGATATTGTTGTCTGCCTTCAAAGTTTTGTGCTCAAAGAGCGACTTCTTCACAGGGCTCAGGAATTGGGATCACTTCAATGGAACGGGCACCATGTGGAACATTTATCAGGACCTTGCATCTAGTACATTGCAGAAACGAAGAATGTTTTGGGAGCTAACCCAGGCATTGATGCACGCCAGTGGAAATTCCCATTTGGGTTTCTGATCACCTTGAATGGAGTCCCTAAGCGAGTCACCAATGTTGGAGAAGCCCGGGACTTGCTTGCTAAAGAGGGGATTGAGGTTCCTGCTGATTCTGTCAGTGGCACAGCCCCGCAATCTATTCAACAGCGCTTGTCCAACTTCAGATGGCAGCGTGTGGATCGTAGGCAGGGATCACTTGCACAGAGGTCACTTTGGTTGTGGGCCCTTCATCTTGAAACACTTTGTGTAGATGCTGGACTCAGATTTACCTACGCACAGTTTGTGTCTTCCTTGGTATCTGTCCCGCAAGTTGGATGAGACCACAGTTCATTGCTCTACAAGTCTAGACTATAGACTGAGGGGTGTGAGTGGGAATTTGGTGGGGCTATGCTTCCTCACATGGTGGGATGTGCCAAATTTGTTGGTGAATGAATTTGGTGGTGTGTATGTATGAGCTCTCCTGCGCTGTTCCATTTCGGGGAACTCTGGGTGAGTTAAGAAGCATGTTTTCAAGGGGGTGCATTGAGTTTGTTTGTTGATATTTGCCACCCTGAAGGGTGGCCTTGAGTGCTTGAGGGGTAATGGGGCCATTGTATGTGTCGTCCCTGATAGATTCTGGTGGATATTTGTACATGTGTGTGCTACTGCATTTTGATCCCACTGGAGGGTTTGAGTGTGGGAGGGTGGTGGACGTGTGGGTTGGGGAGGAAGGGGGTTAGGAGGGGAGGAGCCATCACAGTTTTCACGGATAGAGATTTATTTTTCCACTTTGGAAGATGGCGGGTTTCAAGGTTGTCTCCTATAATGGTAGGGGGTTGAATTTCCCCCCACAAACGTACAGCCTTGTTCAGAGAGCTAGTGCGTCTCCAAGTGAAGGTATGCTTCCTACAGGAATCCCATCTTCCCAGAGCCCATGAATGGTACTTGCAGGACTCTAGATTCTCCTCAATATATTGGGCATCTTCTGAGGCTTCCAAAAAGAAAGGGGTGGACGTTCTGTTGGCCAGGACCCTATCACTAGAGGTTAAGAAAGTGTTTTGGGACCTTCAGGGACATGTTATGTTTGTGATGGGAGTTCTCCAGGGTCACACCTATACCTTTGTCAATCTTAATGCACCGAATGAGAGCAGGGACTTCTTCCATGAGATGACATCTAAGATACTGCAATACAAAAAGGGTTCGCTGATCATTGGGGGAGACCTGAATATGACACTTTTTCCATCCATGGGCAATTCTGGCAGTCAAGTAACCTATGGTAGGAGGGATAGGGCTGAGCTGCGCCGCTTCTTCCGAGATTTTAATTTGGAGGATGGGTGGAGATGGCTGCACGCTAGGGACCGAGATTACACTTATTTTTCACCCGTGCACTGCTCATACTCCCAAATACGTTTTGGTAGAGAAAAAATTGCTACATAGTGGGCCAAGCTGGAATTGAGCCACAGACCTGGTCTGACCACTCACCAGTGTGGGTTTATTTGGATGGAGTCTTCCAAAGCACGGGTAGTATGTATTGGAGGCTAAATGATAGCCTCTTGGACGATCCTGCAATTTTCCATAGGATTCAGACTGTTATTTATGACTGTATCCAGTTTGAATGTGGGTGGTGAGGCCTCCGAGGAGGAAGTTTGGGAAGGGCTAAAAGCATTAGTGTGGGGGTCATCTTATCTCAGTGGTGACCCACAATAAGAGACAAGAATGTATGAGAGGTCCTGCATCTCCGCCATATTATTGCAAGTTAGAGGGAACTCATAAGTATCAATCGTAGGAGTGAGATCTTGCATCATCTTCCAGAGGCCCATAGAGCCCTGCAGGCATATAAGCTTGAGCGTGTGAAGTTTCAGTCCCAGCTTCTTTGGCAGAAATATTTTGAATACAGCAATAAAGGTTCCCGTATGGTGACCCATAGATTGAAACTCAGGAGGTCTTGTACCAATGTGTTTAGTATTAAACGACCCTCTAGAGGAGGGGGAGGTACGCACTGAGCATGAAATACGGGACTTCTTTGTGTAGTTTTACAGGATTCTATACTCTACTGAGGATGAGGCCTTGGACGCTGACATAACAACCTACCTCGACTCCCTACAGTTAAACTTTATTGCAACCCCGGATGCTCTAAGGCTGGATAGACCCATTACCCTAATTGAGGCGCGTTGGGCTCTCTGGGCAAAGACATTGGGGAAAATCGCCAGGATTAGATGGCTTTATGTTAAATTGTATAGAGCCTTCCAAGACTTGATCCTCCCATTGCTCCTATCCCTGTTTAATTCCTTGGAGAATGATAGCCAGTTCCCATACTTTATGCGTCTCGCAGGGATTATGGTATTGCATAAGATGGGGAAGGACCCCACGTCCTGTTCTTCCTATCAACCAGTTTCATTGTTAGGGGTAGATACTTGCTCAGGTTCTTGTGGAAAGGCTGATAAGTTGGGTACCCCAGCTGGTACATCTTGATCAATCTGGTTTTATAGCGGGTTGGGTGGTAAATTTGAGAGAGTGGGCGGTAAGGTCGAAGCAGCAAGCGGTATTTTTCTTGGTTGATACCGAAAAGACATTTGATCAGGTCTCTTGGCCATTTCTGTTCCAGGTTCTGGCACGTATTGGCTTGGAGCCTCGAATGCTAAATTGGCTCAGAACGCTATATAATTCCCCGTTAGACTGTGTGAAAATCAATGGGAGATATTCTGATATATTCGAACTGGCCCAGGGACAAGGCAGGGGTGATCTCCATCCCTGATCCTTTTTGCTCTGATTGTGGAGCCGCTGGCCCAGCAGATATGGGAGAATCTCGATGTAGTAGGTGTTCAAATCCCTGGGGGGGAGTATAAGATCAGTCTATTCACAGATGATATTCTGTTCATCTTAACTGACCCTGAAAGATCTCTAGCAGCGATTGAGGAGGAATTATTGCATTATGGTAAACTTTCGAGCGAACATTCCAAATCGGAGTTGTTAAATATCACTCTTTCCCCTGACTGAGAAAGGGCCTCTTCCCCTTGGGTGAAAGGAGCTATACACTATATGGGAATTCATATATGCCCTCCTGCTCTTCGCCTTTACAATTCAAATTATGTGCCGACACTTCAGAGAATTCGAGAGGAATTGAATACTTGTGAAAATTTTTGCTTCTCCTGGCTTGGTAGGATTGAGCTGGTTAAGATGATATTACTTCTATTCCTTTTCCAGACACTTCTGATTTGAGTAGATAGAAAGGTACTTGGGGCCATACAATAGCGACTTTTTGCAAGGATTAGTGGGAGAGTGTTGTGCCTGCGTAAAGAATACGGTGGCCTGGTGGTGCTGTTCCTTTTGAAATATTAGGTGGCCCAGCTGAGGGCACTTCTGAAATGGCAGGTTCAAACCTGCAAACCCTGGGTAGATATCAAACAAGGCAGAGCTGACTCTATTCCCTTGCTCCATTTGCTCTGGCTCTCAGGTGGCAGGAAGTATACGGGGGTCTGGAAGCGGTGAAGACTGCGCTGCGGGTCTGGTGCTCAGTGGATCATCTGGCACTGTGGGGAAGGTGACACTCCTGGCATACCCTACTTCAATTTAACCCTGAATTTGCCCCTGGGGATAGAGCGGGGATCTTTCAATGGTGGGAACATTGGGGGTTGGTCTGTGTGAGACAATTTATAGATATAGGGGTGGATGGTGCTATCCTTTGGAGACCTCCAGGAGAGATATTATTTGGAACCTAGAGATTTGTTTCCATATTTCCAAGCGAAGAGCAAGCTGGGGTTCTGAGAGAGCTCCTGGGGGGGAAAAACTGAATTTGAACAGCTGTAGTGCCTGGAGGTAAAAAAAAAAAAAAAAAGGGCATGATTTCTGCTACATATGTCTGCCTTAATAGTAGCTTGGAAATAAACAGGAGAAACTGCCTTCACACCAGTGAACAGCAAACAAAACAACAAAGGTGACCAATTAGTGTTCAGTATCTTTTATTATGATGGACTCAGTACATGTTAGTTCACCAAGGAGAGGTTTTCTATAGAATGAGTTGAAAATTTTGTGGATTTTGTACGATTTGATTTATAACAAGATTCCTGAGGCAGGTCCTTGTTGCTGAAACATGATCTTGTCGAGTCCATCATAATAAGAGACTGAACACCAATTGGTCACCTGTGTTGTTTTGTTTGTCTTAATAGTAGGCCCAATGTTCCCTGAAATACATGTTAGCTTGGGAAGCAGATTTGAGCTAAAATATAACCCCAGAGGAATGGGATATGACCTGGAAGCATGCTGCTTCGCTTGGTGTGGTCACTGTGATGGTAGAAAATGGGTACAAAGCATCATTACACTGGTACTACACCCTTATTCTCCTAGCAGAACTCTCTGGAGGGGGGGGATAGGCAGTGCGGATGCGGGCTCCCGGGAACTTATTTGCATATGTGGGATTATGGAATGGCTTGGGGGTTCTGGATCTCAGTATTCCGAGGACTCTTGAGCCCTCCATTGGGTTAGTCTTTCTGCATCATTATGACAATGTTTGAGAGGAGGGGAAAGTCTGCTTCACTAAACTGTTCCTGACGGCAGCTTGCCTGGTGCTGGCAGCCAGTTGGAAACAGTCTGCTGCTCCAGAAATGCAATTAGTGTTTATGTTTATTTAAGATTTGATATACTGCTCCTGCATTTTACTGACCTAAGTGGTTTACAAAGTGTCAAACTAAAATGAAATTAGGTACTTGAGAAAAACTACCCTATCTGTCCCGAAGGCTCACAATCTAACTAAAGTACCTGATAAACTAAAAAATATGTAATAACAACATATAATACATTTTCAAGATCAAAAATCAAAGAAATAGAAATAATGAAAGAAGATTAAAAAATTAAAAATAAAATAGTGCTTACTAAACTGGACGACTACCGTATTTTCTCGCATATAACACGCGCGTTATACGTGGTTTTTACGTACCGCGCATACCCTTGCACGTTATACGCGTGAGCGTGTTGTACAAAATTTTTTTTACATAGTTCCTCCCCCGACGTCCGATTCACACCCCCCCCCCCCGCAGGACCGCTCGCACCCCCACCCCGAAGGACCGCTCGCACTACCAGCACCCCACCCCGAAGGACCGCTCGCACGCACTCCCACCCGCACCCCCACCCTGGAGGACCGCTCGCACCCCCACAGCCTCCCGCCCCCCCCCCACCCATCATGTAGAAGCTCCTACCGGTGTCCTGCTGCTTCCTCTTGGCGGTCCCGACACGATCGGGGCAAGAGGGAGCTCAAGCCCTCTTGCCCCAGCCAACCGCGGCACCCCCGACACGATCGGGGCAAGAGGGAGCTCAAGCCCTCTTGCCCCAGCCAACCGTGGCACCCCCGACACGATCGGGGCAAGAGGGAGCTCAAGCCCTCTTGCCCCCCCGACTCCCCCACACGATCGGGGCAAAAGGGAGCCCAAGCCCTCTTGCCCCGCCGACTCCCCAACTCCCCAACAATATCGGGCCAGGAGGGAGCCCAAGTCCTCCTGGCCCTGGCGACCCCCCCCCCTCGCTAGTTGTTCGGGCCAGGAGGGAGCCCAAACTCTCCTGGCCACAGCGACCCCCTACCCCCACTACATTACGGGCAGGAGGGATCCCAGGCCCTCCTGCCCTCGACGCAAACCCATGTAACATAGTAACATAGTAGATGACGGCAGATAAAGACCCGAATGGTCCATCCAGTCTGCCCAACCTGATTCAATTTAAAAAATTTTTTTTTTTTTTTCTTCTTAGCTATTTCTGGGCAAGAATCCAAAGCTTTACCCGGTACTATGCTTGGGTTCCACCTGCCGAAATCTCTGTTAAGACTTACTCCAGCCCATCTACACCCTCCCAGCCATTGAAGCCCTCCCCTGCCCATCCTCTACCAAACGGCCAGACACAGACCGTGCAAGTCTGCCCAGTAACTGGCCTTAGTTCAATATTTAATATTATTTTCTGATTCTAAATCTTCTGTGTTCATCCCACGCTTCTTTGAACTCAGTCACAGTTTTACTCTCCACCACCTCTCTCGGGAGCACATTCCAGGCATCCACTACCCTCTCCGTAAAGTAGAATTTCCTAACATTGCCCCTGAATCTACCACCCCTCAACCTCAAATTATGTCCTCTGGTTTTACCATTTTCCTTTCTCTGGAAAAGATTTTGTTCTACGTTAATACCCTTTAAGTATTTGAACGTCTGAATCATATCTCCCCTGTCTCCCCTTTCCTCTAGGGCAGGGGTGTCAAAGTCCCTCCTCGAGGGCCGGAATCCAGTCGGGTTTTCTGGATTTCCCCAATGAATATGCATTGAAAGCAGTGCATGCAAATAGATCTCATGCAGATTCATTGGGGAAATCCTGAAAACCCGACTGGATTCTGGCCCTCGAGGACCGACTTTGACACCTGTGCTCTAGGGTATACATATTCAGGGCTTCCAGTCTCTCCTCATACGTCTTCTGGCGCAAGCCTCCTATCATTTTCGTCACCCTCCTCTGGACCGCCTCAAGTCTTCTTACGTCTTTCGCCAGATACGGTCTCCAAAACTGAACACAATACTCCAAGTGGGGCCTCACCAATGACCTGTACAGGGGCATCAACACCTTCTTCCTTCTACTGACTACGCCTCTCTTTATACAGCCCAGAATCCTTCTGGCAGCAGCCACTGCCTTGTCACACTGTTTTTTCGCCTTTATATCTTCGGACACTATCACCCCAAGGTCCCTCTCCCCGTCCGTGCATATCAGCTTCTCTCCTCCCAGCATATACGGTTCCTTCCTATTATTAATCCCCAAATGCATTACTCTGCATTTCTTTGCATTGAATTTTAGTTGCCAGGCATTAGACCATTCCTCTAACTTTTGCAGATCCTTTTTCATATTTTCCACTCCCTCTTCGGTGTCTACTCTGTTACAAATCTTGGTATCATCTGCAAAAAGGCACACTTTTCCTTCTAACCCTTCAGCAATGTTACTTACATATATATTGAACAGGATTGGCCCCAGCACCGAACCCTGAGGGACTCCACTAGTCACCTTTCCTTCCTTCGAGCGACTTCCATTAACCACCACCCTCTGGCGTCTGTCCGACAGCCAGTTTCTGACCCAGTTCACCACTTTGGGTCCTAACTTCAGCCCTTCAAGTTTGTTCAACAGCCTCCTATGAGGAACTGTATCAAAGGCTTTGCTGAAATCCAAGTAAATTACATCTAGCATATGTCCTCGATCCAGCTCTCTGGTTACCCAATCAAAAAATTCAATCAGGTTCGTTTGGCACGATTTACCTTTTGTAAAGCCATGTTGCCTCGGATCCTGGAACCCATTAGATTCAAGGAAATACACTATCCTTTCTTTCAGCAACACTTCCATTGTTTTTCCAACAACTGAAGTGAGGCTCACCGGCCTGTAGTTTCCTGCTTCATCCCTGTGACCACTTTTATGAATAGGGACCACATCCGCTCTCCTCCAATCCCCAGGAATCACTCCCGTCTCCAGAGATTTGTTGAACAAGTCTTTAATAGGACTCGCCAGAACCTCTCTGAGCTCCCTTAGTATCCTGGGATGGATCCCGTCTGGTCCCATCGCTTTGTCCACCTTCAGTTTTTCAAGTTGCTCATAAACACCCTCCTCCGTGAACGGCGCAGAATCTACTCCATTTTCTCATGTAACTTTGCCAGACAATCTCGGTCCTTCTCCAGAATTTTCTTCTGTGAACACAGAACAGAAGTATTTGTTTAGCACATTTGCTTTCTCCTCATCACTCTCCACATATTTGTTCCCAGCATCTTTTAGCCTAGCAATTCCATTTTTTATCTTCCTCCTTTCACTAATATATCTGAAAAAATTTTTATCTCCCTTTTTTACATTTTTAGCCATTTGTTCTTCCGCCTGTGCCTTCGCCAAACGTATCTCTCTCTTGGCTTCTTTCAGATTCACCCTGTAGTCCTTTCTGCTCTCCTCTTCTTGGGTTTTTTTATATTTCATGAACGCCAACTCTTTCGCCTTTATTTTCTCAGCCACTAGGTTGGAGAACCATATCGGCTTCCTTTTTCTCTTGTTTTTATTGATTTTCTTCACATAAAGATCCGTAGCCATTTTTATCGCTCCTTTCAGCTTAGACCACTGTCTTTCCACTTCTCTTATGTCCTCCCATCCTAACAGCTCTTTCTTCAGGTACTTTCCCATTGCATTAAAGTCCGTACGTTTGAAATCTAGGACTTTAAGTATCATGCGGCCGCTCTCCACTTTAGCCGTTATATCAAACCAAACCGTTTGATGATCGCTACTACCCAGGTGAGCACCCACTCGAACATTAGAGATACTCTCTCCATTTGTGAGGACCAGATCCAATATCGCTTTTTCCCTTGTGGGTTCCATCACCATTTGTCTGAGCAGAGCCTCTTGAAAGGCATCCACAATCTCCCTACTTCTTTCCGATTCCGCAGACGGAACATTCCAGTTCGCATCCGGCAGGTTGAAATCTCCCAATGAGGCCGGATTGGCCCATCCGTCCCAAGGCCCCGCCCCCAGGAGGGACCTAAGGCTCCAGGGCCTATTCTGATTGGCCCAGGCGCCTTAGGCCCCACCAGTAGGCGGAGCTTTGGGACGGATGGGCCAATCCGGCCTCATTCCGTCGTTGGCTGCCTGCCGGACAGGCGGGTTTGGCTCCCGTCTGTCCGGCCAACTACACAAAGGTACGGGGAAGGGGGGTGGGGGTGTCATGGGGGTCGGCCAGGGTGGTCGCGGGTCGGCTGGGGGGGGTGTTCGGAGGTTCTTGGGTGGGCGGTCGTTGGGGGGAGGGGGGTTTGCGTCGAGGGCAGGAGGGCCTGGGATCCCTCCTGCCCGTAATGTAGTGCGGGGTGGGGGTAGGGGGTCGCCGTGGCCAGGAGGGTTTGGGCTCCCTCCTGGCCCGAACAACTAGCGGGGGGGGGGGGTCGCCAGGGCCAGGAGGACTTGGGCTCCCTCCTGGCCCGATATTGTCGGGGAGTTGGGGAGTCGGCGGGGCAAGAGAGCTTGGGCTCCCTTTTGCCCCGATCGTGTCAGGGAGTCGGGGGGGGGGGGGCAAGAGGGCTTGAGCTCCCTCTTGCCCCGATCGTGTCGGGGGTGCCGCAGTTGGCTGGGGCAAGAGGGCTTGAGCTCCCTCTTGCCCCGATCGTGTCGGGGAGTCGGGACCGCCAAGAGGAAGCAGCAGGACACCAGTAGGAGCTTCTACATGATGGGGGGGTCGGGAGGCTGTGGGGGTGTGAGCGGTCCTTCAGGGTGGGGGTGCGGGTGGGAGTGCGTGCGAGCGGTCCTTCGGGGTGGGGGTGCGTGCGAGCGGTCCTTTGGGGTGGGGGTGTGAGCGGTCCTGCAGGGTGGGGGGGGTAAATCGGAAGTCGGGGGGGCATCAGGCTTTCAGGGTGGGGACAGGACTTCAAGGGGGAGAGGAGAGTCGGGGCGGGCGAAAGGAGAGGCGGGGTGGCCAGAGGAGAGTCGGGGCAGGCGAAAGGAGAGTCGGGCAGCATGCGCGGTATACGGGTGTGCGCGGTGTATAAAAATTTCTGTACATAAATTTGTGTTTTTCGCGTGCTATACCCGTGTGCACGTTTTACATGGGTGCGCGTTATCTACGTGAAAATACGGTAGTACTCTCTGTATAGGCTGACGGCCTTGAAGTATCACAGGATGAGGAGCTTTATTAAGAAATGGGAATATTATGAAGAGTGGAAGAAAACTGTACAGTGAAGGTGAAATTTGATGTATGTGGGATCTTGGGGGGAGGGGAATTACTGTTGCTGGTTGCCTTCTGTACCATAATGGTTACTCTATACATGATGCCTTTCAGTTCTGTTGTTCTTATGTCTATTGAGTTTCTGGACACTTTGTTCTGTATAATGTGCTTTGGCGAAAAATAAAAGCTATTAAAGAAAAAGCTGTGAAGAAACCTGAACACCTGTGTGTGAATGGTCAGGCACCTGCTAAGCCTCATGGGTACTATTCAGTCTTATGTTCTATTAACAAAGCTGCGCTCTGTTCATCGTGCAGACTTGTTTGTTCCCCCCAGTTGAATGTTTGAGAATGAATATCACACGAGTAAGCATGTTTTCTTGCATCGGCCTGTAGGAGTGGAACCGGGTACCTATGTATCCGAGTACCTATGCCTCTGCTCCGGAAGAGGTAAGTGACGTCGGAGGGGGGCTGGGCTGACAGACGCAGGGAGTTGCGGCAATGTTCCGCGATGACTGCTGCTGCCGGTCCACCCCCCTCTGACGTCACTTACCTCTTCCGAAGCAGCGGCAGCAGAAGTAGTCATTGCAGGACCTTCGTGCACTTCAGCGCGGCTGCCGACTCTGCTCTGGAATAAATACGGCAGCTGCGCTGAGGTACCGTTTTCAGCAGTGCGGGAGCTTCCGGTCCCGACCGGCTGTGCACTAGTGCTACCCGATTCAGGAAAAAAAAAATTTAGATTCGATTTGATTCAGCCTATTGAATTGGTTTTTTTGATTAGATTCGATTCGATTTTCCTGCCCTATTGGGTGTTTTTTTCAAACATCCTGGTGGGTTTATTTTATAGCCTCTTCACCCCTTTTATAGCCTCTTCGCCCCCTTTGCCTTCTCCTAACCACACTGGCGCTATGGTGTAGACAAAATAAACAAACAAAAAAGACTTTTCCTCTCTCTGTTAAATCCTAGCTCACGTTTGCGATCTAACACCAGCAATCTTAGTGCTTTTAAGAAGTTACTGAAGTGACACCTGTTTGTAATATGAAATATGGGAAATGAGATTTTGTACAAGTAAAGACGCTGGTCGCTTATTTGTTTGTGTTTTAAATGTGTATCATTTGTATTGTGTATGTTATATTATGAATCACTCTGTAAAAAAAAGCAGGTTATAAATAAATAAAACAAAAAAACACAAAAAAAACACCAAAACTTGGCACACATCTTTGTTTCGCTGGAGAAGAATGCAGCTTCAGGAGCTCATTATAATAACCAGTTTTTTGAAAGCCAAATAGTATAAAGCATTAAATATATGGTGGTCATTCAAAGTATCTAATCAAAAGCAATTGGTACAGCTTAAACAAAGAGAAATTGGAGGCCCCTTTAGTTCTGTATTATTTACAGTACATCATTCTTTTTCGAGATTTATGTGTTATTGCCTTGTTGCTTTGCCAAATTGGACATGTGGAGGAGACTATGGTAAGGCACTTCTTTAGCTGGAACAAAGGTAGATATTTTCTTTGAAGATATTGGAACTGCAGGGATTGAACTCTGGGTTCTTGTTTTTTAGTTTGGAGAGTATTTTTTTGAATTATTATAATTATGATGACAATGTGCTATATGGTTGTATATGAAGCTTGCAATTGGCAGCTGTTGGCTGAAATGCTTTTGATTGGCTGATCTGATTGACCCACATATATTTAATGCCATACACTATATTGTTTTCAGAAAACTAGTTATGATAGTAAGTCCTCTGAAGCAGCTTTCTGCTAAAGTGAAACAAAGTTCTTTCTTTTTTATTGTTCAAGAATTTCCTGCTGAAGGGTGAAACTTTCAGATGCCTGTCCAGTTTTTCATGAAGGAAAGCAGCCTTTTGCATATTGATCTGAACAAAAAGTCCCCTGATGTCTTTTGGAAACTCTTTACTATTCAGTGTTGTTATTTTCATTGATTGCAGAACTGAAAAACTTCTAATTATTATCAGTAACAGATGTGATGTTATTTGGAGAGTAGTAGCACCTCTTGCATTAAAGCTAAATTTGTAAGTCAGTGCATTAATAAGAATATTCTGTGGATTTAATGCCGGGCAAAACAAAAGTGGTGACAAGGAATCTCCCTAAAATCATCCTCACTTTATCTTGCGATTAGGAATTACAAATTGTTTATCTTCATAATTCAGGTGAAATACAATCTACCAGATCTTCATCGTGAGCTTGATGTACTTAATCAATGTGGGTCCACTCTGTATATTTCAAGGATGCAAACAAACTTTCTTATTCAGTATGTCTGTGCACTGGTATCCCCTTAGACAGTTCCCACCCACCAATTGCCACCCTGGACTATTACCACCGTGGCCTATTGCCATTAATGCCTAGTTTCCACCTGGACAGTTCCCCCTCGATATTACCTGTGATGTGTTCTGGTGATTGCTATAAATCCTTCTTACACTGGAGCAGCAGTATGAGAATATCAGGCTTTTCGAAGCAGTAACTTAGGGTGGGGCAGGGGACTGCTGGCAGCATCAGTCAGCTTCCGGGGAAAGCTTCCAGGGCTGTCAAAGGCAGCGTGTTCAGCTGATTGATCCTGCTAGCAGCTCAAAAATTTCAAATGAGAAGTGCTCATCCCACAGGAGGAGGGTGGGAGAAATATCACACCCGATTGGGGGGGAGAGAGGGGTAAAGGAGAAAGCCAGGGTAGTGAAGAAAAGGAATGGGAAGGGAGAAGAGAGAGAGATGCCCAACCAAATGGAATTGAGGGAAGGAAAGGTATTTTAGAGAAAGAAAGGTATTTTTAGTGATGAAAAATTATGAAGAATGGTAGGTTTGCATCATTTTCATGTACCAGTAGCCTGAAATACCTTAAACTGTGTATCTAGTGGGTAATTTGGTTATAACTTGGTTGATATTTTTGGAAGTGGATTGTGTATAGTGTGTTAGAATTTGAGGTATTTTAAAGAAACATGAATGGCGAGTACTGTTTCATGTCTTCTACAAGGGTGTCTGCTGGCATCACCTTCCTCCTTGTCTGGATTGGCACAATTTTATGAAATTGTCTTTAATATTTTGCAGTTGTTTTTTAAATATTGGCTATATGTCTAGTTTAATGGTAATATTGCTTTTCCTTATAAGTAAAGTGTATTATACATATGTTTGGTCATGTAAATGTTATGGAGGGCAATTGTCTATCATGGGGGGTGGGAACCAGTTAGGGGAGAATTGGCATAGGTGGCAATTGGTGGATGGGAACTGTCTGGGTAGGTACTGACCTAGAACCCTAGGCACCATTTGTTCCACATTAACCTCTCTCTTTACCCTTTGTTCTATCGCCATGATATTATTTAAATCTGTATATTCAAATATCCTATCTGCATCTATTGCACTGTAGACCTTGACAGTGACAGGTGAGCAGGTAAACTGGTTTGTATTTTGGGGGGATGCTATTTGTCTTCTATTCAAAGGACTAGTATAAATGTTGTAGGATCTTATGTGGGAAATCAAAGTTTGCTTAACTTTCTGTTCCTCCTGTCAGCTTGGGATGCTGCAGATTTGTTAACTGCTACTGGTCAGACTTGGAATGCACACATACAGAGTTTTTAAGGGAGTTAAGGTGTGTAACCTTTTAGCCAAGTACTGTAATTATTATAGGCGGGTGACAGGCTAAAAGGGGGGTTGCAATGGCTGGAAACTCTCCAAGGAGTGTGAATGAAGGCTTAACCCCAATAGAGGCCAATCGCAGTAGTGTTGGACGTTTGAAAAAAAATCAGGAGTAAATTAGGCTATAAAAAATTTTATAAAACTGTTAAAAAATATAGGGGGGACTTGTCCTAAGGTGCGCTAATGGATTTAGCGCTCATTAAATACACGGCCCACTGTATATCTATGGGCTGCTTGGCACTTAACACACACTAATTAGTATGTGCTAAATCCATTAATGCATGTTAGTAAAAAAAAAAAAAAACTTATAATGTGCCACTAGCTAATGTTAATATGATAACAATGAATAATACTTCCAAATACCTTTTGAAGGAACTTGATTTTGTTGATACATTGGCATATGGCACTAACAAAATTACAAAATGATTATTCGCAACCCATTAAACATTTTGCCGCTTCTATTGATACAACCCTAGGATGCATCCTACTGAGGGTGAGGAGAGAAAGAAAAAGGGCCCTCCTAGGAGGACAGGCTATAAAACCAAATAAATAAATAATAGTGAATATGCCTTGTATGATGCAGCATGGGAAATCAAATGACAGAAATAATAGCAACTGATTTTTTAGTTTCTGATTTTTCAATTAGCACCTCCTCCCCTCCCCCCCCAAAAAAAAAAAATGAAGTCCGTGTAGGATCTGCTTATCTGCTAAAGAACTATTCATGTTTTTTGTCAATATTTTTCCACATACCAGGTGTCAGGTGTGTGATGGTGGCTACAGTCTGTCTTGCGGGTGTTAACGTGTTTTCATCGTTGGCCACTGGTGTCTTTGGCTCTTCTGCAGAACTTCAGTGTGCTGGTAAGTTAGAAACCTGACGCTCATCTCCTGTGGGAGTGCAACCAGCAGGAGATTAAAATCTGAAAAAGATGATCAGTTCGATGCTCAGAAAAAGAGTCAAGAGCTGGTCTGTTTTTTTACAGCATTTACCAGTCTGACCCCTCTCTTTTGAATAGGCTAGATTTTTCCAGTTCGATGCTCAGCCACCATGGTTGGCTTTTTTTTTTTTTTTTTTTTAAACACTGGCCATGGTGTTTAAAAAATTCAAATATTCAGTACCAGTATCCTGATAATGACTGGCATTGAATATCTGGTTAGAGCAGTGACCAGCAGCATTATCCAGATAGCAGCAATATTCAGTCAGCAATCCAGAAAAGCTAGGTGAACGACATGGGACGGCCATTTTGCTGTGTTGGCTAGATATCTTATCTGGATCACAAGCTGAATATTGCTGCTCTCTGGATAAGTCCAGGGTCCTCCATGCTCTGTCCACAACACTATCAAGTGCTGTAATCTTTAACTAGCTAGTGTTAAACAGTTATATTTAGCACTCCAGCCACAAGGGTAGTATGAACAGCTCTGAAAGAAAAGGTTTGAGAGTCCTGTCCAGTGTTTCCTCACATTGTTATCTTTATTGAGTATTCATTTCCAGGTTGTTGATGGATAACATCATTATTCAAGCTGAGAGTTAGAGGGATAGGGAAAGGACCCAATAAAAGAGAGAAGGAGACCAGGGTAGTGGAAAAGAGAGAAGAAAAAGACCACATGCCTGGAGAAGGGGCCTCATACACACCTGTTATTGACATCATTGAGAAATAGCCTTGTAATATTCAATAAAAAGAAAAATAATTTTCTGATCGGTAAATTAGTAAATCAGTAGAAGGTTCTCAAAACTTTCTTGTTGGCCTGGAGGACTTTGACATGACTTTGGCCTCCTTTTATGAAATTGCGATAGCAGTTTCTAGTGCAGGGAACCGTGCTGCTCCCGACGCTCATTGAGTTCCTTTGAGCGTCGGGCGAAGCACAGTCCATTCAGTGTGTCTCCCCACGCTAGAAACTGCTTTCACAGTTTTGTAAAAGAAGAGGTTTGTGTTAAGTCTCTTAGATTCAGTCTAACAAGATCTGAGCTAGAGAATGACACGGGGACAAATTTTTCCCCATCCCCGCGGGAACTCATTTTTCCGTCCTGGAGAGTTCTTTTACAATCCCTTTCCCATTCCTGCAAGCTCTGTCCTCCTTTGCACAAAGTGTTCGAGGCTTGTGCGGTTAAGGCAGAACTTACAGGAATGAGGCAGGGACAGCGACAAAATTCACAGGGATGGGATGGAGAAATTGAGTTCCTGTGAGAACGGGAAAAAATTTGTCCCTGTGTCATTTTCTAATTTGAGCCTCTTTGGTAGACAGATCTGTAAAGACTGTTTGGAGGAAAAGTCTGAATATAGTTAGTGTAAGTGTAAAGTTAATGTGATTATTTTGATCATGCTGAAAACATAAGAGCCAGATACTGAAAAGAAATTATCTATTTTGTTTTAAGTTTTTTATTCATTTTTCATATAACAACAAGTGTACCACTTAAATTTATACAATTTCATTACGTACACACTCGATATTCCTTCATACATTGCTATACTATATATATAACATATCGTTATATAATCTTTTGCTATAATTTTGAAACAGTGTATAATATTTAATAAGTATACCAACTATTTCTCAATTATAAACCCATCCCCTCCCCTTCCTTTGGCAACTGCATATAATACTACAAGATATATTGATAAATTATTTATATTATAAGATGAATAAAATAAACCCTCCCATCCCCCCTCTTATCAATATTGTATTATGGGAAAATTATCTAGATAACATCCAGTATTATATGGATAATTTATATAATGTATTTATTTATTTATGAAAACTTTAAAGCAATCAGTATTATGTTCAGTACCCAAACCCAACATGTAAACAGTATCTTAGGCCTCAAATAACATTTTAAAGCCTTGCTAAATCATATGATTGAGACAATAGTTTTAGTTCCTCTGGCAGTCTCTTTACCAAACTTGAAAGCCTTCTTTCTCCATAATAGAATTATAATTTCCTTAGCCAGTGCTATTTATGGATGTGGTAAAATCGCAAAATATCTTTAGAGAGCACCTCGATGCTAATAGATACGGCCGGGTGGTACATGGGTAGAGCAGTAAACTATCTGGAGAATGGCAATATTCACGGTACTATCTACTTAACCATCTAGGTAAAGTTAGGCCAGAAAAAGCAAGTTGTCCTAGCTTTATCCAGATAGCAGTCTGAATATGGCCATTTATCTCGATAGTGGTGGAACTCGCCACCCTATCTGACAATTCAGCACCACTCGCAATCAGAATAGCAGTCTGAACATCCAGTTTATCTTTTAAAAATAACACCAGCTGTCACGTTTAAATATTCACATAAAGATGAAAAAGCAATCAAATAGAATGCTCCTTAAATCTTCAACAATATAGTACATTCAGGAAACACATTAACAATGAGGAAGGAAGTGCCACAGATTTAGTTTTAAAAGTGGAGAAAAGACCTCAGTATCACGGTGGATTTAATAAACAGTTCAATTCCCCGGATGAAACAGCTTCAAAAAATAATTTTGAAGATGCAGTCTAGAAAAACTTTACTTCATAAAATTATTCCTTACTTGAGTAAAAATATTAGTCATATAAATAGCAGAATAACTCTTGATAGCTATAAAATATTAAACTTCACCAAACTCAAAGCAAAGAAAAAAACAAAAACTTATCTGCAGCAGCAGGATTTTCTTCCACAAAATGTGTAAGCAGGGTGCAGAAAAGAGGTGTTTTCACAGGGTCCAAATGTGTCCACTTCCAAACAGTATTCATCAACGGACCCCCTGAGTGGGGGCTTGGGGAGGCGATCGTGGGGGGGGGGGGGTGACGAGGCCAGGTGGGCCTGGGATCCCTCCTGCCCATATCTTAGAGTGGGTGGGGGTAGGGGGTTTTGCCAGGGCAGGAGGGCTCGGGCTCCCTCCTGCCCGGTCGTGTCGGGGGGGAGGGGGTGTGGGGAGGTGGATAGTGGCAGGGGAGATGAGCCATCTCTCCTGCCATGATCATTGCTGGTGGGGGGGAGGTGGATTCTGTAACCGGTGTTCTTTTTGGCAGACACCAGTTACAGGTTCCAGCTTTTAGGCAAAGGACTGGCTCCTCCTATGCCTAAAAGCTCTTGAGTTGGGCGTTTGGGACTTAAGCTTTTTTTTCATTGATTATATGTGGTAAGTGTAGACGTTGTGGTGGTCCGGGCATTTAAACAGCTGAACGTAGAGGCAGTACATTATAAAAAAAAAAACCTCCTTTTGGATGTTTTTTTTGAGAATGGACATTTTCCCTGCTTCTACTTTCGGCATTTAGGGCCTAGACCAAAAGGGGACTTAGACGTGTTTTTTTTATTATGCCCCTCCACGCATTTACCAACAGGTATCCAATGCAGTTCAAACAAAACTGGGATAACATGTTCGGTTTTCTTTGCTCCCGTAAGAAGTCAGGCTGAAGTTTTATGAATAAGCTGTAAACGCTACAAATTAGCTGATACAAGATAAAAAAAATAATAACATTGCAATAATCCAATCAACTTGTAATAAAAGCATGGATTAACTGTGTCAAATTATCAATTGTCAGTATAGGTTTTAACTGCCAACATATATGCAAATGGTAAAAACAAGACTAAACTGCATACCCTATTTGAGGTTTAAAACTTAAGTCAACACATCACAATTAATTCCTACAGTGATTGTATGTGTAGTGGGGGAGGGGGAGATTGCTGCTGCCCTTTCAGGATGGGATCTAAAACTTTGAACCTATGGTTTACAATAAGGAGGGATTTCCCCCTGTATTTTATATCCCCTCCCTACATCCTTAGCCTAGACATTATTGTAGCCATTCCCAAACCAGTCTTCAAGGCACACCTAGGCCCATCGGGTTTTCAGGATATCCACAATGAATATGCATGAAATAGATTTGCATGCAAGTGTATGCAAATCTAACTCATGAATATTCATTATGGATATCCTGAAAACCCGATGGGACTAGGTGTGCCCTGAGGACTGGGTTAAGAGAGGCTGAACTCTAATGCTAGTTCTTAGCCATGGATTGGAATCATGGGCGTTAAATCCTAACACCAGATGTCAACATTACACAGTGGCTGTGACTTCCTTGATGCAGGAAATGGAAGACCTGACCAAAAAGTCCAAAAAGAAACTTATTAATATTAAATTATTTCACATGATAATGTAGAACAAAGAGTGCTCAATATGCCTAGGACTTTTTAGGGACTGCCTAAGGGAGGTCCATTGCTCTGTTGTAAGATGTGTGTCCTGGCTCACAAATGTATCTTGCAATCTTGGACTTCTTCGGACCCTCTTTCATTCTGGGAGACCCAGAAAGCAGCGGGGTGTGCCAATAGGCGAAAACAATTTCTTGTTTGGGGGACCCAACTGGCTTGCTTGTCACCTAGAGGGTGTAGTTTAATAATGAATCCCAAAAACCAATAGGAGTGGAGGAACAAACTTGTGATCTATAAAAAAACAACTCCACTAAATTATAGTCGCCCAAGTGGCATTGCACATTGCATGGGAGTTTCTTTAACGGAGGAAAAACGCCTCAGGTTAAAAAGAGCCAAGAAATCCACTCAACTTCTCAAACATCACGGGCTTAAAAAAAAAAACAAACCTCTGGACCGCTAATGTGTGATGAATTAAGGGTAATACAACCAGGTAAGCACCTTTTGAAAAATGTTCCCCTCCTACGCGGACCTGCGTTTCATGGTACACTAACCACTTCTTCAGGGCAATAGTGCAAAAGTACTACAATAAACCACGCAAACATCAGCTGTAATTTTGTTGAAAGAAAAAGCTATTAAAGAACGCAAATAAAGATACTGCTATGCTGGCGCGTCCCTTGATCAGCTTCAGCATTCTAGTCCTAACGCCGCTTCATTATATCCGCCCCTTCCATGACGTCGATTCTGAGAATTAGGCGTGGCAGACTCACCGGTAGGGAAGTAACGTCTAACATTAAAGGAACAGATACTGTTAAAGGGGTATCAGCTGTTAGAAATATATTAGTAGAAATAGAACCATTTAATAGCATTATTTAATTCACACAGTTGTACTGTTATTTATTGTGAAAATCTAAAGTTGCTGTAAAATGAGGCTCCGGTTACCTCCCTTCGTAGACGGGGGTATGTGGTCCAAAACAAAACACCATAACTCAGTGAACGAATGGGAAAATTGCAGACAGTGTTGAACCATGGGTGCATGATACAGTCCTCTTTTCAACGCAGTATGGTGTTCAGTGATCCTAAGTTTTAACATTCTACTAGTCTGGCCAACATATAGCTTCTGGCACGGATATATCAACAACAAATTGAGACCTGCTCTGTATTCTCTAAACACTTGTAGGGTTTTGGGCTAACTAAACTCCTTATAAGAGATATTGTTAGGACATTACTTACAAGGTGTTGAATCAGTAGATAGGAACTCGTGAGAAAGATTATCCGAGTTCATCAGGGTTCAATACCGCTAAATATACGAGCATGCCCAGCAGAAGTTACCCACTCACATCACTTTAAACACCGTGTGGGCTAATCTAAAAATTTATAATGCCAAAAACTTTTTTTCCTATTTTCTTTTTAACTGTGTTTGTTGCAAAAGCTAGCCATAGCCCAAAACCCTGGTGTCTATATAACGTATTTAGAGAAAATAAATAATTCAATAATGCTTCTAAATGACATTCATTTGAGAGGCTGCTGTAGTATTTAGCCTTGTCAGTTTTAAACCCTTAATAAAGTTGCTGGAAAACAGGAACTTATCTCAATTCTGCAAACTGCTCTTTTTTTCATTCATACGGGGGTTCCAGCTGATTGCCCTACAGAGCCCTGTTTCGTAGCCTTCGTCAGGGGCAACCTCCAGGGGCATCTCCCGATGCCGTGTAACTCCCAAAGTGTCACAATTGGTGGCATGATGCAAAAAGTATCTTTTCTGGTTAAGAGGATTCACAAATTCTGTGATAGTAAGCATGATGTCACAAGTCTTGCAGGTAAATAAATAGTAACACTTTCACTTAAATTGATGCGTGATGTCAAGTTATATGATAGCAGAACAGCACAGGCTCTACAACAAGTTGAAATAGAAGGAAAAAGCCTCAGAAAAGGGCCATCCCACCTCCACAAAAAGTGGTTTGTTAAAGGTGGTTGAGCGGTCACCTCATTGGCAAAAAAACCTTCATCAAAATTGAAAAGACTCTGTGCTGAGCTGTAGAAGACACAAAAAGATAGTAGAAAAAATTATTCGACATCTTCAGCTGATCGGTACACTGACGGTGGCAAGCGTTTCACAAATCTGCTGCCTCAGGGTGTAGCACGACCGATCAGACTTTAAAGTGGGACGCTGTGGCCACCTACTCCCCTTCCAGTACTGGCCAGTGAATTCCTCAACACCGCAGGACATAGTTGTTCTTTCAGATTCGTCTTTCTCCGAAAAGCCATCTGGAGACAATGGCCGGCAAAACATGACATGGTTGATCCCATGTCCCAATGTCGCCGGACAATTCTGGCGACTTGATGTGCTTGTGCATCATAATTAAGGACACAGATAATCTTTTATCATCTTGTTCATCTCTGCTGGTGGGAAAAATCAACTCTCGGTTGATATAACCACCGGGACAGACAGGGAAAAATGCTTGAGTACCTGAATAAATTAATGTAAACTGTTCTGAGTTCCCTTGGTATAGAAAATGGAATAAATAAATAAAATTAAAAAATATAGAGCTTACATATATGCCTTCTTAATCACATAGCCCTTTCCTCCAGCTGTTAAGACAGGTTGATATTTATATTCTTCCTTGGTAGAACATACTTGCCTTTACCTCAAAAATTGAAATATAGGAAGACTATGTTTAAGGTGAGGCAGGTGAAAACTCCCAAAATGCAGGAACGTGTTACGATCAGTAATCTTTCTAAACACTGTAGTTTGTAAATTACTGTTATTCACTGTAACTCTGACATCCAGAAAGGATATCTCATCTTGACTACATTGCATAGCAACTTTTAACCTGGAGTGTTGATCATTAAGCCATACTCATCCATCTGTAGCTTGTCGCCCATCCATACAAGAAAAATGTCCTCTTAGTCCTGCTTATATACCTTAACAGTTTAAACATGGGGGATTGAAAAATCAAGGAATGGTCATTCATTCTGGCCTATAAGAGTGGAGCTCTATGCTAACATAGACCGAAATGCTCTTGACTGAAGCCTGCAGAACTTCAACCTGAAGTGAACTACACTGTTTCACAGAGAGTCCCCATTTTGCATTCTTTCTATGTTTTCATACATTCTTCCTCATCCACATGTGTCCTTGAAGATAGCAGTTCGACAGTAAGTAGATATTTTTGCAGAGTTGGAACTGAAAGCATAACAAAACATTTTTGTTAACATAAAGAAAAGAAACCAGTGTGATTTTTAAAAGCGGTAGCTGAAAGCATAGGGCCTGACATTAAGCTAGCAGTGACTGCCACCAACATTAAACCCAGAAATACAATGCCAGGACACATCCGGGCCCCATTTCTGGGTTTTCGGAGTCAGCACTTAGCCAGCCATGGGTTACCGCATAAAGACAGGACTGCGATGCAATGCAGATCTTGAAATTAAAGTTCAAGTTATTAATTTTCTAACAGTCTCAGCTTGATTTATTTCTATTAAGTAAAAGACTATGGACTCCTTTTACTAATGTGCGCTAGCGTTTTTAGCACGCAATAACCCCTGCGCTATGCGTAAAAACTAACGCCAGCTCAATGGTGGCATTAGTGTCTAGCGTGCGCGCTAAAACCGCTAGCGCAGCTTAGTAAAAGGAGCCCTATGTGAAGCGACTGGACCCCAGGGAAAGTTATCCTTCTGCCTACCATGATTTAGCCTGGCCTCAGCCTGCGCTCAGCTTGAAATCAGACTTTTCTTTTTGAATATCCTGGTCACGGGTACCTGACCCAAAGACCATGCTGGTACCCAAAAGAGTTGTGAGTAAGACCAGAGTTACATTTATAAAGTAGATCATAGCTTAAGCACCTATGACCTGGCACCTATGGCCAAGGCTGCAGAGTCACAAATGACAAAACAACATTTTAAAGACATTAAGGGGGAGCAGAGATGAAATAACACTGAGATGTGAAGGAAATGGGACATAGCACTGCTGTACAAACTGGGTACAAACTCTATCGTGAAGACAGGTCAGGTCAGAAAGGAGGAGGAATAGCCTTATACATAAAAGATAACATACACTCGACCAGAGTGGACACAGCAGTGACGACCAACAAATTGGAATCACTATGGGTTAAAATACCGGGAAGGAATGGGCCCGAGATAAAGATGGGCCTGTACTATCGTCCACCTGGGCAAACCGAAACAAACGATGACGAAATGAAAGCCGAGATGAAGCGAGAATGCAAAAGCGGTAGCACGATTGTTATGGGAGACTTCAACTATCCCGAGATGGACTGGAGTCTTGGAAACTCAAAATGTGCTAGGGAGACCAGATTCCTGGAGGCCATACAGGACTGCTTCATAGAGCAGCTTGTCAGAGAACCGATGAGAGGGAATGCCACTTTGGATCTAATCCTCAATGGGCAAAGAGGACCTGCAAAAGAAGTGGAAGTAGTGGGGGCGTTGGGAAACAGCGATCACAATATGATCAAGTTCAAAGTTGAAGTAGGAATATCGAAGGGGAAGAGAACCACAGCGACAACTTTTAACTTCAAGAAAGGAAACTACGAAGCGATGAGAGTAATGGTAAGGAAGAAACTTAGGAACAGCTCAACAAAATCGCAGACTGTAGAGCAAGCCTGGTCTTTATTCAAGGACATGGTGAGCAAGGCGCAAAATCTGTATATCCCCAGATTTAGAAAAGGATGCAAAAAGAGCCGAACAAAAGACCCGGCGTGAATAATTAAAGAAGTAAAGAAAGCGATAGGAGTTAAAAAGAATTCATTACAGAAATGGAAAAAGGACAAAACCGAGGAAAACTGGAAAGAGCACAGGAAGCATAAGAACTGCCATCTCCGGATCAGACCTTTGGTCCATCAAGTCCAGCGATCCGCACACCTTTCGCCATCACCTTTTCAACCTGTTTGACCACCTTAAGATCATCACATACAATCACACCCAAGTCCCGCTCTTCTGTCGTGCACATAAGCTCTTCACTCCCTAATCTGTACCGTTCCCTCGGGTTTTTGCAGCCCAAATGTGTATGACCTTGCATTTCTTACCATTAAATTCTAGCTGCAAAATTTCAGACCATTTTTCAAGCTTCGCCAGGCCTTTCTTCATGTTATTCACACCATCCGGCGTGTCTACTCTATTGCAGATTTTAGTATCATCTGCAAAGAGGCAAATCTTACCCAACAACACTTTAGCAATATCATTTGTAAAAATGTTAAAAAGAACAAAACCTTGAGGCACACCACTGGTAACATCCCTTTCCTCGGAGCGATCTCCATTGATCACTACCCTCTGTCGCCTTCCACTCAACCAGTTCCTGACCTAGCCTGTCACTTTGGGACCCATCCCAAGGGCACTCAGTTTATTTATTAGACGTTTGTGTGGAACACTGTCAAAGGCTTTGCTAAAATCTAAATACACCACATCTAGTGCACATCTTTATTTATTTATAAACATTTATATACTCTCTCCTTGACTTCGGAAAAGGCCAATCAAGATGGCATATAATCACAAAACATTAAAAACCCCAGTTAACATAACTGATAAACATGAAGAAAACAGCTGCACTTTTCCAGCTTTCCTAAACCACAAATCCCACTCCACCCACTAAGTTTCTCAGGCAACTTATTCCCCTCCAACACAACCCTTATCCTAAATGCCTTCTTTCTCCACAGAAACAATATTAAGAAGCCAGTTAGCTGTAATTTGACACAAGGGTTTGGTTTGGTTTGGTTTTTTGCTACAATATTTTCTGTACAATGATCAAAGCAGTTTGTTAGACTAGGGAAGCAGTGTATAAATGATAATAAACAGGAGCACTGAAGGGAAGATTAAAAAAATAATAATGTGAATTTAATCATACCATCAAAGCAGTAAAATTCATCTTCTTTATTGAAACCATACCGTACATTTTCACTGATGGGATTTGAGAAAGACCCCCAGATAAATATCAACAATATATACTGCTGAGTTAAGCACCAGCGCATGCCTGCCTCTGGAAAAAGTGCTTCCTTTGGGGTGTGCTTAGGTGCCCTGTGGCAATTTTGCTCTCTGCACATGCTTCCCACATGCTAAAAAATAGTCTTTTTTTTTTTTTTTTTAGCACTGGGGGCGGGTCAGGAAGTGGAGAGCAGGCATGTTTTTCATCAGTAGGTTTCCATAGCTATATTGCCAAGTAGTACATGAGCTATTATCACCTATAAAATAGGTGGCAGTAGGTATTAGTACACCTAATGGGAAAAATAGCATTAATGCAGAAAATGGGATTTTTGGCCATTTTACTACTGCAGTAAAAATGGCTTTAGCGCTCGGGAAGATCCGCATAAGGGCACAGTGAGGCCATCTTTTTCCACAGTTTGGAAAAAGGGCCCCATTGACTGGAATGTTCAGACTTGTTAACCAGCCAAGCAAACTAACAGCATGTGCTCCAGTGGTAAGTAAACTGGTTATAGGTGAATATTAGGATGCCTGTGGAAAGCTTCCTCTAAGGTTACATAGAATTTTAGAGTAAGCATCCCACAAGCATCCTAGTACTCGCCTATAACCAGTTTACTTACTGTTGGAGTACATGTTGTTAGTTTGCTGGGCTGGTTATATATGGTAACATTTTATATATCAATGTAACCACTTAAAATTTATACTCGACTTGATTTAAAAATGGAGTCACCCAATCATATTCCTTAGCTTTGAATAGAGCTGCTGGTGGCTCAGAGATAAAACCTAATTGGTGATCACCTGATAATCAGGGGTTCAAATCCCATCTATTACTGTGGGGGAGTGTGTGACACAGTGGTTAGAGCTACAGACTCATCACCCTGAGGTTGTGGGTTTAAATCCCATGCTGCTTCTTGTGACCCTGGGCAAGCCACTTAATCCCCTGTTGCCCCAGGTAGATAGAATGTGAGCCTGCCAGGGCAGATAGGGAAAAATGCTTGAGTTCCTGAATGTACACCACTTAGGTTATAAGTGGTATATAAATACAATAAATAATATCAGAAGTACCCCAGTGTTCTGAAGCAATTGCAACCTATATTTTAACTTTAGTGTAATACCACAGTACAATGAATTACAATAATCTAACGGGTAAAATAATTGCTCTGACATATTGTTTGAAAACTATTAGTAGAGAAGACAGAACGTATAGCACATAGTTGATTCTTAAAAGTCAAACCACAATCCAGTATAATACCCAAAACCTTAGATTTCTCCTCAACTATAAGTATCTCGCCAGTAGACACTACTATTTTACCCATAAAACCTGGATTGTCAAAACAAATCAACTTGGTCTTCTGTTTATTCAGTCTTAAAAAAGTAATAGATGTCCAATTATCAATTAATGTTGTTGAATGCTGAATAAATCTAAAAGCCTCCTCAAAATTTTCTAAAGCTGGATGCAAAATAAAAATATCATCCACATAAGACACATATTCCAAAACTAGTCAGCCATTCCTCCAAAGTGCTCATATACAAGTTAAAATGTAAGGGCAAAATTGGTGGCCCCATGGAACCCCACAATCTGCCAACCAAAAATCAGAATTTGAATTCGCTCCTTTTAGTCAAGAAATCAAAAAACCAACTCAACACCTTACCACCCATTCCTACAGCTCTCAGTCTATTCAACATTACATTGTGATAATAATAATAATAATAACTTTATTTTTCTATACCGCCATAGTCAGGCGACTTCTAGGCGGTTTACAATGTAAGAAGGCTGGACATTCAGCGAATAACAAAGGTCTTAGTACAGTACAATGCTAATACAATACAATAAGTCCACATATAATACAATACAGTAAGTCTAAATACAATACTATACAATAAGTTTAAATACAGTACCGAACAAAGAGTCTAGATGCCGTACAATAGTCTAAATGGTAAACTTACATATTAATTGGAGATCTAAGGGTAATGAGTGTCTGAAAAATTTAGAACATCCATGAGGGGGGTCTTAGTAGGGGAGGGGACCGTTTTAATCAATGAATTTAGCGAATAGGGTGGTTTTGATCGATTTGCGGAATGTATTATAAGTCATATTTGGTTCGTTTATGTGGTTTTTCAGCCAGGTTTGCTGTCTGTTCGCTTGGAACTTAAAGGTTCTGTCCAAGAAGGATTTGTATCTGCAGCCTGTGGTCTTTGGGTATGCAAAGATGTTTTTGTTTCTGGTCGTTCTTGTGGGGTTGTGTAGGGTGAAGTGAGTTTGTAGGTATGAAGGTGCTAGTCCCCAGGCTTGTTTGAAACAGGTGCAAGCGAATTTGAATAGAATTCGCGCTTCTATTGGAAGCCAGTGCAGCTTTTTGTAGTAGGGGCTGATGTGGTCGTTTTTTCTAAGTCCGAAAATTAGGCGAACGGCGGTGTTTTGTATTAATCTTAGTTTTTTTATTGTTTTTTGTGGGATGCCTAGGTAGATGATGTTGCAGTAGTCAAGAAGGGATAGGATCAGTGCCTGTACCAGCAACCTGAATGATGAAGGGTCAAAGAATTTTTTTATGGTTCTTAGTTTCCATAGCGTATAAAAGCATTTTTTCACAAGTGAGTTTGTGTGGTCAGTCATAGTTAGGTGAGTGTCAAGAGTGATACCCAGTATTTTTATGTTTTTGGAAATTGGGTATTCGTGGTTGTTTATTTTTATCGATGTTTTCGTAATTTTGTCATTGGGACTAGCCAGAAAGACTTTTGTTTTCTCTGCGTTTAGTTTTAGTTTGAAATTAGTGGTCCATTTATCGATTGCGGTCATTGTGTTTGAGAGATTATCTACAGTTTCTTTTGTGATGTCGTTTAAGGGTATAAGGATGGATATGTCGTCCGCATAGATGTAGTATATTAAATTTAGTTTTTGTAGTAGGTGACCTAAGGAGGCGATGTAGATATTGAAAAGTGTGGGGGATAGGGGGGAACCTTGAGGCACGCCTGAAGGGTTTTTCCATGGTTTAGAGTAGTTTCCATTACTGATTACTCGGTAGGATCTATCGAATCAAACGCTGCAGATATATCAAATTGAAGCAGCAATGTTCATATATCAAAACTAATTTCAGAGACCAAAATTAACAATAAGGTTTCCATTCTGTGGTGTGGCAGAAACTGTGCTGGCTTGTGTGTAAACCTTTGGAAAATATATAATCAGAAAATTGTTGATATATCACAGATTCTAACAGTTTGGCCTGCCATGGAATACCAGCCATTGGATGATAAAATTCAACTTTACTTAAATCAACATTTGATGCTTTTGATATTAGTTTAAGTATAATATCAGTAAGTTGAACAGGATATACCCCTTCTGTTAACGCCTTATTAGCAAAGTTAGCCAAAGTCTCAGATGGCATTGATGGCAGTAAAACAGCAGGACAAATATCTAAAACATATGATTTACGTGATAATCGCAACAAAACCTTTAAAACTTGTTCTGAGACTCTAGAATACACATCCCAATGTAAATCTCCCAAAATTCCTTGCATATTAAAAATATTATAATCTGGGACTTCACATGGACCCAAATTTTTTAAAGACAATCGAATATGTTCCACTTTAGATTCCGTGTCAGTCTAATTTTAGAAAAGTGCTCCACCTCACCAGATGGTTTCAGACTTTTTTGACGGAGACTTCAGTAGATGGAACCTAAGCATAGTACTAACAGAGCTTTGGGTTCTAGCCCAGAAAGAGCTAAGAAGAAGGAAAATTTAAATTAAATCAGTAATTTAAAGAGAGAGGGTAAGGTTGGGCAGACTGGATGAACCATTTGGGAGTTTATCTGCCGTCATCTAGTATGTTACTATAAATTTACTTGGCAATGAATAGAAAAACTATACTGTTATAGAAAAACAATACTGTTGCATCTCAGAATATCCCCTCGTCCACCCTCACTTCCAGTGCACACTGAGCAGAAACTATTCCAGTAGATTCCCCATTATTAATAATTATTAATAATAAATCCCCATTATTAATAATTATTGTTTTCATGTGCAAGATTAAACGCAAAGTCCACAGGAGGTAACCAATGTTCCATACCACAATCGGAAGTATCAAAATCAACACAAAGTGGAACACAAGTTCCTAGAGTTATAAGAATTTTATCGCAATGTTGTTCCTCAAAATACCTTATAATCATAACAAATAAAAACTATTAAAAACAAATATACATACATTTAAGGTACCAAGAGTCTGTGTCAAGGTGTTACAGTATTAACACCATAACACAATGCTCACAGAGTTAAAACAGGGCCCTACACGGGCCATGTTTCGGGAATATTTTGCCTTCCTCAGGGATCCAACGCTTGAACTTTGAATGAGATTTTGAGCATCAATAAATGTAACGTTGATACAAAATGGACTGTACCCTAAAGTTTTTGAGTAGTGTGGCAGTGTTTACATCTAGAGTAGGTGCCGGTGAAAATGGTTCAAGCGTTGGACCCCTGAGTGAGGAAGGCAAAGTATTAAAACTTGTAGGGCCCTGTTTTAACTCTGTGAGCATTGAACATATGGTGTTAATACTGTAACACCTTGACACAGACTCTTGATACCTTAAATGTATGTGTATTTGTTTATAATAGTTTTTATTTGTTGTGATTATTAAGTATTTTGAGGAACAAACTAGGGAAACCAAAGAAGGCGTGGGGAAGGGACTGAACACATCAACCTTAAGGAACAAATACAATTTTATTATAAGCAAAAATAACATAAAATCATATCATATATGTAAAACCAAACCTTATAAAAAGTCTAAGGGCTCCTTTTACAAAGGTGAGCTAGCGGTTTTAATGCGCCGCACGCTAGCCGCTACCACCTCCTTTTAAGCAGGCGGTAATTTTTCGGCTAGCGCTCACTAAAACCACTAGCTCACCTTTGTAAAAGGAGCCATTAGACTTTTTATAAGGCTTGGTTTTACATATATGATATGATTTTACGTTATTTTTGCTTATAATAAAATTGTATTTGTTCTTTAAGGTTGATGTGTTCAGTCCCTTCCCCACGCCTTCTTTGGTTTACCTAGTTTGTTCGTGGGGTGTTTTCCCTTCTTTTTGGATTATTTTGAGCAATAAAACCATTGTGATAAAATTCCAGTGTTCCACTTTGTGTTGCTTTTCATGTGCAAGATCAAAACTCCATCAAAATGTTCTCAACAGCTATCTTAAGAACATAAGAATAACTTTACTGTGTCCATCTAGCCCAGGGGTGTCAAAGTCCCTCCTCGAGGGCCCCAATCCAGTCAAGTTTTCAGGATTTCCCCAATGAATATGCATGAGATCTATTTGCATGCACTGCTTTCAATGCATATTCATTGGGGAAATCCTGAAAACCCGACTGGATTGCGGCCCTTGAGGAGGGACTTTGACACCCCTGATCTAGCCCAGTAACCCGTCTTCACAGTGGCCAATGCTGGTCACTAGTACCTGACAAAAACCAAAATAGTAGCAACATTTCATGCTACCGATCCAGGGCAAGCAGTGGCTTGGGAAATAAAGGGGTTCTGAAAGTACAAGAAGAATTGGCCTTGCATGGGTCTTTCCTGCACAGTAAGGCCATTTTTACTGCGACCATGAAAAGGGCTATTTTCTGTTTTTTGTATACCTCAGCATGTGCTAAAGTTAGCATTAGCGTGTAGCCATTAATAAAATTACCACAGGAGCACTTAGGGCCTGATTCTCTTTAACATGCGCTAAAGTTAGGCAGCCACCTAACTATACAATGGCAGAGCATGTTTTGTTTTATTAGGTGCACTGTATTAATGCGCCTACCTCACACATACGAAAGTGCATAGTAATGCCTAAGCATGCATAAGGCAGGCAGAGGCGTGGTTTGCACCGGAAGTTGCCTTACACATGGTTAGGCGTCGCTGTGCACGTGAGGTAGGCGTGTAAAATGTAGGCCCGTGAAATGCTGGAGGAAGAGAGAGTTGTTATGGAGGTTTTGAACCTCCATGATAAAATGAACTATGATAAGAGGTGAAATAACTCAGTGAAAACCTGAAGCAGTCATGGCTCCTGAAGACGCTGATCCAGTGAAACACAGCCCTGTGTTGGGCCGACTGAGCAATATGATTGTGGAGTCCGATAGTGATATCAGAAAGCATAAACTATTACCATTGTGGTTGAGCAACATGAGACTGTGGTAACAATTTGCAATACAGCAAGAGAATGTGTGATAATTTTTAAAAAATGGGGCAATGTGGTTTTGAAAGGAACTGAAACAGAAAAAGCTGTGTTCCAGTCCAGGTTTTCTGGCCCAATGGGGCATCCCCATTGAGCTGTTTTATAAAGAAAACAGTTGTGTAGTGTGATTTGTTCACAGAGAGTGTGGTTTGGTAATATATTATTTAAAAAATAAAACATGATAAGTGCAATAGAAGGCTTCTTAAAGTTAGTAGGTATACAAAACTGTAGGCGCTATTCTACTACATGTGCCTAGCGGTTGATTGACAACCGCATGCCTGCACACCTACAATGTAGGCGCACCATAGAAAATCAGGCCTTTACTGCCACTTATTTAGAAGCCACTATCGGCTCCTGTGTTATCCTTGCGCTAACCAGGTAGCGTGTGTAGTGTCAGTGCAGGAAAACTCACTCTCCACCCTGATACACCCACTCAAAAAATAAGTCGCTCATGGATTATATTCACACATCCCAAAACTAACAAGGAACGCATTTAGCATGTCCGATGTTAGACTTTTTATTGTGTTCGACACGCGTGCAGCTTAGTAAAAGGATCTCAAAGTGCCTAAGATGAAAGACCTCTGTTCTTTAATTTATAGAGGTACCATAAGAATTGCCATACTGGGACAGACCGAAGGTCCATCAAGCCCATCATCCTGTTTCCAACAGTGGCCAACCCAGGTCCCAAGTAGTAAAACATATTTTATGCTGCTTATCCTAGGAATAAGCAATGGATTTCCCCAAGCCATCTCAATGATGGCCTATGGACTTGTCTTTTGAGGTAGCAGTCAAAATACAAAGCTCAAACAATACAATAGGTCATGTTCAAAACAATTCCAAAAGTATAAGCAACAATAGAAAACAAAGCTAAACCTCCATTGCAAAGGTTTTATATAAACACCAAGAACACAAACAACCCCATCTCCAACATACTACCCAGCTCCATACTTTAACAAGAACCAAAAGAAGAATACAACCCCTACCGGCCAAGCAACAGTGAAAAGTAAAAAAGGGGAGAAAGAAAACAAGTAATGATCATCAGGTGCAACAACTAAGAAGAGGTCTCCTTATTTGCTCCTGCTTAGCCAGAGATCTGATCTGTAAGTTATTCCATACTGCAAATGTATCAAAGTTTAGTAAGCCGTTTATAAGCTGCTGGCACATTCTCGGACTACCAGGCAACAGCCAGAATAAGATTAACATAGAAAATGACGGCAGAAAAGGGCCTCAGCCCATCAAGTCTGCCCGCTCTAATGACCCACCCCTCTAACTTCACCCCCCAAGAGATCCCACATGCCTATCCCATTTTTTCTTAAAATCTGGCACGCTGCTGGCCTCAATCACCTGCAGTGGAAGTTCATTCCAATGATCAACCACCCTTTCGGTGAAGTAATACTTCCTGGTATCACCATGAAATTTCCCACCCCTGATTTTCAGCAGATGCCCTCTTGTGGCCGTGGGTCCTTTAAGAAAGAAGATATCATCTTCCACCTCGATACGGCCCGTGATATATTTAAACGTCTCAATCATGTCTCCTCTCTCTCTACGTTCCTCAAGTGAGTATAGCTGCAATATACTCAGCCTTTCCTCGTATGGAAGATCCTTGAGTCCCGAGACTATCCTGGTGGCCATTCGTTGAACCGACTCTACTCACATCACATCTTTTTGGTAATGTGGTTTCCAGAATTGCACAGTATTCCAGATGAGGTCTCACCATGGATCTGTACAATGGCATTATGACTTCAGGCTTCCAGCTGACGAAACTTCTGCGGATACAACCCAACATTTGTCTAGCCTTGGAAGAAGCCTTCTCCACTTGATTGGCAGTTTTCATATCTTCACTTATGATCACTCCTAGATCACGTTCTGCTGTAGTCCTAGCTAAGGTCTCCCCATTTAGGGTGTAAGTTCTGCACGGATTTCTGCTGCCAAGGTGCATGACCTTACATTTTTTAGCATTGAAGCTTAGCTGCCAAGTTGAGGGACCATTAAGGAAACGTTGTACCACGCTGCTGGTGTTGCAAGAGCCCTGGAACAACTCTATGGAATAGAACCACAGAATCAAGACCCTCCTGGGTTTTTTAAAAATCATATTTTCTTTGGATCTGTAACTCAGGTTCTTTTAAGCTTTTGAATATGAGTGCTACTTCTGGAGACTTCTTTGTCCCCTCTGATTAAATGTTCATGTTAAGATATTTTTCTGCTGCGTTGGGTTGTCTATAATTTGTAATGCTTCAAGAGCAAACCACTTTTTTCAAAGGCCAAAACCTGAGTAAGGATGTTTTTAGTTAGTTAGTTTTATAGCCTGTCCTCCCCAGGAGCCTAGAACAGGTTACAAAGATATGTACACAGTAGTTTTCAGGATCAATAACATACAAGCTATAGGATCAATAATGAGCTACAGAAAATTGAGATGGTTTTCAATAACACACATGCTATAGTGAATCTACGTGCTACAGGATCAATAACGAGCTACAGGAACAGTATTCACATGTTTCAGAAAATTGGACAGTTTATATGACACACATGCTATTGTGGGGGAAGTTGAGAGCACCTATAGAGTCTCAGAATGGTATCTGCATGGCCATAATAGATCTGTATTGCTGACAGATTCAGGTGCCCCGAGTTATGGTGCGCCGGCTTCTGGCCAGTTAAAGTTTGAGACCAGTTTTGGCCTCCAAAAGCTACAGCAGTCAAAAATGTATATCTGTTTTAGTTTTTATTTACTAACCTTGGAAATCAGAGAAAATTACAGAACCAGACAAGATTGCTTTTTTTTTTTGCATGCTTTCAGACAGGATGAGAAATTAGAGATAACAGGCAGCACAGGCTGCTGGAGCTTGCTTTATCTGCAACACTGTAGGTCTGGTACCCTTAAATCGGAATCTCCTTCAGCAGCAGGCAACAAACAGCTGGGGATTCAGGAAATACATGAGTCTGCAGATTTGGAGCAGACCTGGGTTTCTTTTTCTCTTTCTGGCAGTATAACTTCAGGAGCTGATCTTGCAAAGCATAGCCTTTCACACAAACAGGGCCCTTCCTAAGGAAGGGACTGCATAGTTGAGATATATTTACCTCTTAAAATATTTGCTACTCTAAAATAAAGAATACTTTAATATTGTCATTACCCAATGTCCAACTAGTTTGAGATCATATCTTTAACAAAATGTGCTTTTTAAAAAAAAAGTTTTTAAACCATCTTTATTCTTATCAAAAGAACTAACACAGGCAGATTGCTAACAGCAAAATGTAAAACAATCATAAGAACAGTCCCCCTCCCCTCCCCTCCCCAGTCGACATGACATAGACCAAAACGGAATGAATATAAGATAGCAAAACAGTTCCATCAACACATACCCCTGATTTGCATCAGTCCATTCCCCTCCATTTACAATAGGGAAGTCACACAAGTCGAAAGAATCTACAAGAGCAGTAAGTTTGGACATCAAATAGATATGATCCAACTTAAGGAGAAAGGAGAAGGTCATCTCAAGTAGGAGTATTACTCTGTTTCCAGAAGGAGGCCAAATGTGCTTTTGATGGACTAATGTGATAATCTCTGCTTTCATTCTGTCAAAGATGGCTGCCGGAAATGATTCCTACATACATTCAGTAGACTTGACCTCTAATTCTTTTTGAAAGCTTATGTAGCAATTCCTTAAATTAATGCTACAAAGATTTTGATTAGGGCTGCAGGAAGATTAAACATTATAATCGTGATTAATCACACAATCAAAACTTTAATCACGCGATTAAAATATGCCACACCTCTCTCTACCTCAACCCATCCCTCACTTTCCTGGTTCAACATCTTTCCCTTTCTTCTACTTCACCCCCTCTTCTCTTTGGGCACTACCTCCCTTCCTTATAAGAAATGTCACCTATACATGCAATATGCAACAGTGTCTGCCCTCTCTTTCTCTAAAAATGTCTGCTTCTCCTTTTCTGCCCTCTAACTGCCCTCCCACCCAATGTCTGTCCTCTTTCCCCTTCCAGTTCCCAAGCTGAAATTGTGCTCGCCTTGCTCACTGTACTGTAGACCAAGCAGGGAGACAAAGGAAGGAAGGGGAGTGGTTTTGTGGACACTGTTCCCTAGTCTAAGCTGAGCAGAGTCCTTCAACTACATTGCTGCCAGTAGAGGGGGTTGCTTTAATATTGTATTTTCAATCATACTGGGGGAATGCACTAGTCAGCAATCGTCACTAAACCTGTTTTCACACCTTTAGCAACGATCGCTGTTACTGACCCAATGCACAAAATGGCCCACAGCATGTTTTTCCCCTCAATCGCCTATTTTCCAATATGGCCATGAAAATTAGCTAAACCCCATGCAAAATATTCAAATGATTGATGCACTAACATCGCTTGGCTATTTTGTATGGGGTTTTAGCAATTGTAAAAACCAGTTGCTTTAGACCTGTCGGTAACTGGATTCTGGAACTTGGCTGTGAAGCAGATGGTGGTGTAATTGCTTTGCTCCTCCTTGAAGGGCTCCATTGGATTATTTTTTCAGATTTTAAGAAATTATTTCTTCTCCAAACACTCAGATTTGGATTATCATGTCATCAGGAAGACAAACCAGATTAGATTTTTGCAGCATCTGGATCAATTTTTTAGCCCACAGTAGTTTAACACTGGTGGTGTTTGCACTTTCACTACTTACAGGTCACTTTAGCTTCGAACCAGGAGGGAAGAATACGCAAAGGCTGCAAAACAGCTGACAATGGAACGAACATCCTGCACTATGTTACGCCCTAACCTGTCAAAGATTCCAAAGACGGTGGCCCACTGGTGTGGCAGGAGACTTTGGCAGCAGGTTTTACAGAACTTTTAAGGCTTTTTAACATGATTATTTGATGACTGTTGCACTTTGTTTGAAGGGACAGTTATGGTTTTTTTTTGGGGGGGGGGTTTACATCAATTGTTTATGTGTACAAAGATATTGACTGCTACTGCGAGGGATGGAATAAAAGGGGGGGAAGTTATGTTTGGATGAATGGAAAGTTTGAATGTGTGAATAGGTAATTGGAAGTGAAGCTATAATGATATGTGAATTTTAGATTGGAAGGGTGGTGTGAGACTAGCCTATAGGTGAATGAAATCTGACGATGCCTGAGTAGTTCTGTGTGTAAATTCACTTTTTGGAATTTTTGGCCAAGGATAAGCAATGGGGCAGGATGTGTGAGGTTTGAGGTTGTTAGTTCATTGATGTTCTGATTTAACTGTGATTATATATGATATTAATGAGTTAAATAAAATATTTTATATCTCTTGATATTAAGCAGTGGAAATTTATATTCATTGTATTTCCAACAATAAGGTAGTAGTTGGGAATCAATAAATATAAGACATAAGATCTTGTAGGATACATGTAAAATAATAGTGGTAGTGGAAGATATGAAAGGGCAACTAGGTACAGTGGGAATTGGGAGATGTTTGGTACAAATTGGCATTCATTATAAAACCGGTAATGTATCTTATTTTGTTTATTATATTAAAATTGGGACAGTATTTCTATTATTATTATTGTTTCTCATAGGGTCTATTACTAATTTACTCTCATTTTGGCTGTTGGACTTCTATTGTTTATTGAGATGGTTTATCACTTTACTTTTTTTTGTCTGAACTGATTTATTAGTTTTATTTATTTAGCTTTGATATGTATTAAGGTTCTTATTTTTCCTCATTTATAAAGAAAATCAGTACATAGTACATAGGTTTGTTATTTAATGTATTAATTGAACAATAATTTACACAAAAGTAGTTGAATATATTATTTAGATGTTTAAAAACAAATGGAATGGGTATGAGTTGTTTTATCTTAAAATGATAGAGGTTAAATGATTCATATTGTAAATTCTTTATTGACATACTTCATAATTAATAATATAATTGAAATTAGGTTTAGTTTAATAGAATTGGAAATCATATTGATCTAATATTAATTATTACATGGGGGAGATTAATTTCTGGGAAGTTATTAAGGGGCCTAGGGGAGGAAAGTAATTGCTAACCCGGATGCACGCACCCAAGTTATTGAGATACTCACAGGGATGGGTTGGGGGAGGGAGGGAGGGGATTATAGGTTAAGCTCCTGGATGTGTGTGGAATTATTAGTTATAATTTCTGGGGAACTTATATTCTTTTTTTATTATTTGATGATACACTTCTCCCTCCGTATTCGCAGTTTTCATATCTGCAGTTTCACTTATTCGCGATTTTTCAGCCACTGACTCCGCCCCCCCCAAAAAAACATCATCACTAAAGTTTTTTCCTTTTACTGTACAGTACCGATAAAAAAAGTTTATCACTTACCATTACTGTACTGTAACTCTGAAAATTGTTGCTTCAATGCTTTCTCCCACAAATTCGCTGCTTCCATGTTTCCCAGTGTGCACTGAGAAAAACGCTGTTTCCCAGCATCCCTAGAGAGAAAGGCTTCTTCCCAGCATGCATGAAATCACTGGTTGGCTGCCCAGAAATTGCTGATTGCTTGCCTGCCCTGAAATCGCTGGTTGGCTGCCCAGAAATTGCTGCTTGCTTGGCTGCCCAGAAATCGCTGCTTGCCTCTCCTTCAGTAACAGATCAGATCAGGTCTCCCACCATGGCTACAAAGTGCAAGAGTTCAAGTAGTACCAATAGTGCTCCGAAAAGGGAAAAAAAGTGAAAACCTTACAAGAAAAGGTAGAATTACGGGATATGCTTCAGAGACTAAAGACATCTTCCGCTGTTGCTCGACATAATGGCATAAATGAGTCAACCAATAGTATACAGTACAGTACAGGTATCCCAGTATTGAACTTTCAATACTTTATTGAACTCTCAGTATTGAACTTTTTTTTTTGTTAAATATCTTTATTCATTATAAAGCCAAAAATAAGTGCAACATATTATACACTTTAACAGCACTTAAATGCTATCAAATTATATTTTATAACAAATACATATATCATCCCCCGCTTTCTACATGTCCAGCAATTGCATTCAAATTAAAGTATCTCCTTACCCCCTTCCCACCCACCCACCCTGGATGTGTATGAACCAAGGGCAAAATCAACAAATCACTCCTTACAGAATTTTGTCAATGGCTCCCAAACATCCATAAATTTCCTATAATGTCCCTGTTGTATGGCCATCATACGTTCCATTTTTAAAGTAAGGCATAAACATTCCCACCAGAAAGTATAATTTAACCAATCCCAGTTTTTCCAGTTTCTCAAACTAAGTTGTATGGCAACCCCTGTCATAATAAAGAGAAGTTTATTATTATGGAAAGATATTTGACTTTTAGCCCTCATTAATGTGCCAATTAACACGGTATCATATGTCAATGCCACAGGATTTGCCAATACTTCATTCACTTGATCCCAAATGGATCTCCAAAATTTAAGTATCATGGGGCAATAGAACAGTAGATGATCCAATGTTCTACCTCAAGATGACAGTGCCAGCATCTATTAGACTTGGAACTATCCAATTTCTGTAAACGAACAGGGGTCCAAAAAGATCTATGTAACAAGAAAAACCATGTTTGTCTCATATATGCAGACGCCGTATATCTCATCCTCCAAGTTCAAATTTTTGGCCATTGAGACGCAGAGATCTGCTGCTTTATCTCAGTGCTTCAAATGTCAAGAAAACCAATCTTTGGTTTCTTATTCAAAAATTCAGATATTAATTTGTATCACTGGGCGGCCTGATGCCCTAGGAAATCTGTCTGGAAGCATAGGACCGTTAAACTATACTGATTTTTAAAGATTTCACCAATCAGGAAACCCCTTCTGAATGGTATTGAACTTTTTGTTTGCCCTGGAAATATGACTGTACAGGTATTGTTGTATACAGTAATAAAAATTTGAGAATACTTTATTGAACTTTATTTAACTCTCAGTACTGTATTGAACTTTTTGTTTGCATCGGAAATGACTGTACAGGTATTGTTGTATACAGTAATAAAAATTTGAGAGAATTTCAATAGTAGTAATAGTGGCAGCTTATTTCAAAAATCGCAAATAACAGTTGAAAAGTTATTTGCGGTTTCAATAGTAAAAATGATGGCACTTTCCCAAAACTGCGAATAACATATAAAAAGTTATTCGCGGTTTTTCCATATTCACACCTATTGGCAGCCCGCATCCACCGCGAATACAAAGGGAGAAGTGTATTGATACATGAAAGCAAATGGATTTAAAATTATACTCTTTAAATGTAAATGGACTGAATCACCCTATCAAGAGGAAAAAAGTTCTTAACTTCCTAAAAAGTCAGCATGCTGATATTTATTATATTCAGGAAACTTATCTTTCTGCTGTAGAGTTGGCAAAATTGGAGGGATCCATTGGAGGGAAGCATGTGTTTTTGCCCCAGCAATAGGGAAAAGGGAAGGTGTAGCAATCCTAATTAAAAAGACTGTCTCTGCTAACTTCAATAATTTTAAAGCAGATCCATTGGGTAGTTAGCTCTATGTTAATATGACTTCAGGTAAAGATACCCTGATGCTTCTTAATGTATACGCTCCTAACACCAATCAGGCAGATTTCTTAAAAAAAACCTCCAACAAATAATTCTATCACTGGCTACAAATAATTTAACGATGGCCGTAGACTTCAATGCTGTCACGGATTCATTAATTGACAAACAACCCAGCAAACAATTAAAATCCTTAGGTCTAGATAATCTTGTAAATTCATGTGGATTGAAGGATATATGGCGGATTCTTCATTTTTATGCTCGCAAATTTTCTTTTTGCTTCCACGTTGATAAATCATTTTCAAGAATTGATTATTTTTATGTTTCAGATCAGTTAATTCAACAGGTAACAAGGGCCAACATAGATCCAATTCTTTGTTGGATCATGCTGGAATATGGATAAATTTTCAGTTTACTGAAAAAGATTCTAATAGACCTGTTTGGAGATTTAATAATACATTGCTTGCAGATTCAAACTTTCTCGAGGAAATTCAAATAAAAGTGGATGAGTATTTTCAACTCAATACCTCAGAGGAAATCTCTTTGGAAACTATTTTGGATGCTTTTAAAGCTACAATGAGAGGGCAAATAATTTCATATTCGGCGCACATTAGGAAACAACTAAAATTGGAATTTTCTAATTTGGTACAAATTATTTTGACTTTAGAGTCACAATTGGCCTCAAAATGGGAACAAAATACTTTGCAGGCCCTGTTGAAAGCTAAATATAAATATAATGAGATTTCCTCACAATTGGCTAGGAAAGATTTGTTTTCTCAGCAAGCTCTGTATTATGGAAACTCGAATAAAGCAGGAAAATTATTGGCCAACTATCTTAAAGCTAAGAAAAGTAAAGATTGCAGCCGTTAAAGATGAAAACAGTAAAATTCATACTCAAATTGGAAATATTTTAAAATATTTTTGGGAATATTATAAGGCTTTATATTCCTCTGAGCTTTATTCAGATAAAGAAATTGAGGGTTTAGAATTTTTAAAATTAATTCATGGGCCAAAAATTCCCAAGCATATAAAAGGAAATCTTGAAGCACCTATATCACTTAAGGAACTCCAGGCAGCGTTGCAGTCCCTTAGAGCTGGATCCGCTCCAGGTAGTGATAGATTTGCAGTGAAGTTTTTCAAGTCATTTCAAATTAAACTATTACCTCATCTTCTAAATTTATATCAATCACAACTAACATTTCAGGTACTATGGCGGAATCTATAACCATTGTTTTGCCAAAGCCAAATAAAGATCCCATGTTGGTTTCAAACTACAAGCCTATTTCTTTAATTAATGTGGATGTAAAACTTTTGGCTAAATTATTGGCTTTAAGAGTAGCCAAGGCTCTCCCTTATATGATCGGTATGTACCATACGGGTTTTGTTGCTCAAAGACATTCTTCAAATAATACTAGATTGGCATTTCATATGCTAAGTTTATCAAAAACAATGAATGATCTGGCTTTCTCTGTCTCTTTGGATGCAGAGAAAGCCTTTGATAGTGTGGAATGGACTTTCATGTATCAAGCGATGGATTAGCTTGGTATAGGATCTGGATTTATACAAATGATTCATACCTTGTATGGTTCCCCCTCAGCCAGACTATATATTAATAATACATTTTTGGAGCATTTCTGTCTAAAGAGGAGAGATAGAAAAGGGTGTCCCTTATCTCCTTTACTTTTTGATATTGTTTTGGAACCCTTGTTGTTGGCTATACAGCAGGCAAGGGAAATAGAGGGGATTCCTTATGCAGGTCGGGAATATAAGATATCTGCTTATGCAGATGATATCTTGCTTCATTTGAAGAATCCTGAATCTACCATTCCGCATTTACTGAAATTGATTGATAGATTTGGTAAATTTTCTGGGTACAAAATAAATTGGAGCAAATCAGAGGTTCTTCCGTTAAATGTGCATTGTGCAAAAGAACTATTTGATCCATTCCTATTCCTTTGGAAGGAAGAGGGTATAAAATATTTAGGTATTATGATTCAAAAAAATTGAAAGACACGATGACAGTAAATTAAAAATCTTTATTGTTGAAAGTCAAAGAAATATGTGAGCATTGGAACCCATTATATCTCTCTTGGTGGGGGAGAGTCCAAACTGTCAAGATGATGATTTTGCCTACTGTAGTCTGCTACCAAATGAGTATGTTGCCAGTTTATTTTCAGAGACTCTTTTATAAGAAATTGAATGGAATTCTCACTAAATTTATTTGGCTGGGTAAAACTGCTAGAATAGCTTTAGTATCTTGATTGAATGTACTGAAAGGGAGGGGGGTTTATTAATTTTGTATTCTTATTGATTGACTGTAAGTTCTGATTCTGATTATTAATGTATGTATAATTTTCTGCACTTTGTATTAGCCTTGAAAATTTAATAAAGATTTTAAAAAAGACCTATCGGTAACTGTGTTACTGACTGGTCTGCCTGATTTTATTTTTCAATGGCACAGATATTTTGCATGTGTTAACCACGCAAAATATCTGTCCCATTAAAAGAAAAAAAAGGTCCTTCGCCCCCTCCCCAACGAACCCCATCAAATGTGACACCCCTGAGCTACTGTTTCCCTGAATGCAAAAAAATGGCAGGAGTAATGCCCACTCCCTCCAGACACCACCCCCACCAATAACCTTCGACGTACCTCTTTACAACATTGGAAGCAGGATGCCCGCAGGAGGCACCTGCTTTGGCCGCCACTGCCAATCCCAAATGTCACACCTTCCAAATGATGCACAGGGAAGGGCCAAAGGCCCTGATTAGTTCAGTCGCCTAAGGTCCCTCCCAAGCCCATCAGGGCCTTAGGCTCCTCCCTCAGTATCCTGGATACAGAGGGAGGTGCCTAAGGCCTGATTGACTCAGACACCAAGGCCCCACCCATTGGGAGGGGCCTTAGGTGACTGAACCAATCAGGGCCTTTGGCCCCTCCCTATGCATCATTTGGAAGGTATGACATTTGGGACTGGCAGTGGCGGCCGAAACAGGTGCCTTCAGTGGGCTTCCTGCTTCCAACTTTTTAAAGAGGGGGAGGGGAGCGTCCCTACGAGTGGGCATCTCTCCTGCCATTTTTTTTGGGTGGCGGGGACCTCCAGTGGCAGGATGGAGTGGGCATCCCTCCTGCCACATCGCTGCCGTGGAGGGGGGGAGTGGAATTGGCAGGAGGGATGCCCTGTTATTGCTGTTAGGGCTCTGCGCATGTGTCAATTGCTCACTGAGAGATTGATGGTCGCGTTTGTGTGCAAATGATTTGCACCTCCATGCAAATCATTTACATGCAAACTTGATAGTGCATCGATCGCTGCTGGAGAATCGGCCAACAGCAATCGAGTTGCTATCTTTAATGCATCTAGCCCACAAGGTGGGCAGATTTCTTGGAGTCCTGCAGAACTTGTTTGTCCCTCATTATTGAAACTGTGATAGTGAAACAACTCAGCTTAGAGGAAATATGTTTGTGGACCCATCTTTGTGCATTGTGCTGTTGTACTGCTCACATAACCCTCATGGCAGCTAGAGAATGACACGGTGACAAAATTCATCATCGTTCCCGTCCCCGCGGATAACCGCGGCAAACCATCTTCATATCATTCTTTAAGGAGAGAGGGAAGAATCAGAGTATGAATGGCCACAACCTCTGACCCACAAGCTTTACTTTGAAGAATGCTGGGGTAGAAGGACTGAGGCTGAAATAGACACTAAAAAATGACATGGGATTATTTCCCGCGGTTATCCGCGGGGATGGGAACGGTGATGAATTTTGTCACCGTGTCATTCTCTAATGGCAGCCCTGTGAGCAGCAATCATGCATGCACACACATCCCCTCCTACAAGGTAATGTACTCTCAGCTGCAGCTACGCCATCTTTTTTGCAAAATGTGCCTTTAAAATGGTTTGACCGTTTCACAAAGGGAAAGAAAATATTTCTGTTACAAACTCATGCACATATAGATTTTAGAAGTCTCTGTTGTTGCTGTTGTCAGCTAGAGGGGGAAAAAACACCTATCTGAGCAGTCATTGTACTTGGAAAGTTTATCAGAATCATTAAGACCTCGTCCAGATTTGATCAGTTACAGGGAATTCTATAAATAGTGCTTAAAATTGTGTGTGCAAATTTGGGCACATGTCCAGTTTGCGCACACAGTTTAATTGAGGAATGAATAGGGTTACCATATTTAAGTAAAAAAAAGAGGACACATAACCCCACCCATAACCCACCCCATCAACAGTGCCCTGCCCCACTCCTCCCTCTCAGTAGTCTTTGGCCCTACACCTCCCCCACCTCCAGCACAGCCTCTCTATATCTCCAGCTCTCCACCTGGGCCACTCCAGAGTTAGGTATTTCTCTCTGAGTCTCCCCTGTCCCCACCTACTAGTGAATGACACGGGGACCGTTTAACGCGGTAAACCGTGGTCACCGCAGTAAATCCACAGGAATGGAGAAATTTGCAACTGGTTTACCGCAGGAATGAGGACAAGACCTTTCAGTGCTCCGTGGGAATGGAGACAAGACCTTTTACCGCCCATGGGAGCAGTTAAAAGTCTTGCTCCTGTGGTAAAAAAATTGCACCTGTGTCAGACTTGGCATCTCCTCCCCAGCTCCTCTTGCACCTATTTTACCTTCAGGAGCCAGTCATGCCACAATGAAGACAGAAGGAACCTAAAACCAAAGCCTGAGATCAATGTGATTGGAAGAATAAAATTACCAGACAACAATAGGTAGAAAAAAAAATTATTTATTTTATATTTTGTGATTAGAATATTTCAGATTTGACATATGTATCCTGCTAGAGCTGGTATTACTTCCACTAACTGTTCTTTAATTGCACCTCCTTAAATAATTAGTTCTCAAATAATAATTAGTTCTTAGATAGTAAATTCTTAAATATTAAATTCTTATATAGTTATTTATCCCACCGAAGTTCCTCAGCATGCCACACTTAAACTCTCAGCAAAGAAGCCTATGTGGTGACTGTCCTCATCAGAACTTAAAAACCGGTGTTTATCAATTAATCTATATCTAATTATAATTTTGTAAATTTTATACATTTTTTTGTTTCATTTCATTTCATTTCCTAATTACTGATTCCGAATTACTAATTCCGGTATGATTTTGGTTGGCATAAGTTAAATGCTGATAGCCTGAACATTTCTGTACTTTCCCCGACCCTGAAGAAAAATGAAACGCGTCGGTGGGGAATGAAACAAAAGCTAAGTTTCAGTTTTCATAAGAATTTATAAACTTATGAATATATTTATAAGATTGTTTTCAAGAAAAGCACTGGCACTTTAATAAGGAAATGAAATGAAACAAAAAAAAAACGTATAAAATTTACAAAATTATAATTAGATATAGATTAATTGATAAACACCGGTTTTTAAGTTCTGATGAGAACAGTCACCACATAGGCTTCTTTGCTAAGAGTTTAAATGTGGCATACTGAGGAACTTCGGTGGGATAAATAACTATATAAGAATTTAATATTTAAGAATTTACTATCTAAGAACTAATTATTATTTGAGAACGAATTATTTAAGGAGGTGCAATTAAAGAACCAGTTAGTGGAAGTGTTTATTTAACTGGTGCCACTGCTTGTTTTGATGAATCAGAGCTGGTATTAGACATAACTTGGGACCGCAAAGCCCATGCTGTGCTTCTTTAGTTTCCAGTTGGCTTAGGGCTCTCTCTGACCAGGGGGAAGTTACCCTAGTTGCTCTACCCTAACACTATTCCTGCCATGTGTGATTGAAGTATTCTGTTAGCTTGATTTTTCTGTGTAACATTCTGTAGTAATTTGTTTTGTTCAGTTTTCACAATAGTGGAGGGGATATTTGTGAAAGGGAGGGGAGACAGGGGTTTTGTTGATCCTTGCTCTGTATTATTTGTGTTTATAAAATGACAATTGTACAGAATATTGTCTCTTTTTATACTTTAATAAAATAAGTTCAGAATAAAATCATAACTATTCAAGGCTTGTGTGCATGGGATCTGACAGTTTGCAGGACGGGGACTGAGCTTGCGGTGTGGGGACAGGGCAGGAACAGGGACTGAGTTTGCGGGGACAGGGATGAGTTCACAGGGACGGGGAGGGAATGATGAAAAAAATTTTCCCCGTGTCATCCTCTACCACCTACCTCAGCGCTGCAATTTCAAACTTCAGGCAGCTGACATCTGGCAGCATTAGCAACAAGATCCTGCTGCTGCTGGCCTGCCCCAGAAGCCATCGCTCTGCAGCATCCTGCCTACACAGGAACAGGAAGTCACTACAGAGCGAAGGCTTCCGGGGCAGGCTGACAGCAGCAAGATCATGTCACTAATGCTTCCAGCTGCCCATCGTTTGAAATTGTAGCGCCAGAAGAGGTACGTGGGGATCAGGCCAAAGAGAGAGCTATACTTGATAGAGAATGACATGGGGACAAAATTTCTCTGTCCCCGCGGGGACTCATTTTCCCATCCCATTCCGGCAAGTTCTTTTCCTGTCCCTTCCCCATTTCTGCAAGCTCTGTCCTCATCTGCACAAGCCTCAAACACTTTAAAAATTATAAGTGTCCGAGGCTTGTGCGGTTAAGGCAGAGCTTACAGGAATGGGGCAGGAGAGGGACAGTGACAAAACTTGTGGGGACAGGACGGGAAAAATTGAGTTCCTGCGGGGATGGGGATAAATTTGTCCCGGTGTCATTCTCTATTTAACTCTGGGGTGGGTGCTGAACTGGAGAGAGAAAGTCCAAAACCCAAACAAATTCCCTCCAGTCCAGGAAACCATCCAGACTCCTCTAAAAAGAGGACAGAAAATGCTTGTGTCCTTGAATAAATTCATGTAAACCGTTCTGAGCTCCCCTGGGAGAACAATATAGAAAATTGAATGAATAAATAAATAAATACAATGAGCCTATTAGCAACAATAATTGGGCGCTACTAGTTATTGGCGTTAATTAGTAACTATTTGGATGGCACATCTCACTAAGCACTGTTCTACAAAGATGTGAATGCAAATCCTTTTTGCACACAACTCAAAAGGGGACCTGGCCATGGGCAGGTTAGGGGTATTCACGTAAGAAGCATACGTTATTCTAGAATTCGGGGGATCCTCGCCTAATTTACGGATTCTTTTACAAAGCTGCGCTGCTGAGCAGCACACTCTAAATGCCAAAGCCATCCATTCCAGTCCAGGCTTGGTATTTAGCATGCACCGTTCGACTGCACAGCTTTGTAAAAGTCTGCCTTAGTGCAGGGATTTACACCAAGATTCAGTTGGTGAAAATCCTTGCACCTAAAAGTGGAGCATTATTCTATAAACGGTGCCCAACTTGGAACATCATTTTGAGTAGCACTCGATGTGCTGGTTGGTTTGGGGTTTTTTTGGGTGGGGGGTGTTCTGAGCCCAAGTTTGAACGCTATTTGCTGAATTTAGTCCTTAATGACTTGTATCAAGTTTTCAAGTTTATTAAGAAATACTGCTCAATCAAACTTCTAAGTGGTGTACAAATAAGTGCTAATGAAGATCCAAAGACACAGACTTACATAGGTAAAACTTGAGATAGGTTACGAGACAAATATTACATAACATAAAAACGAACGGGCACAAGAGGAAAGAAGGAGGAACTACAATAATCAAGTAAAGTTAACATAAAAAGTAGGTACGATAGGAAGGGGATTTTTTTTAAAAAATGATGATAATTAAAATTCAAAATTTTAGCCCTAATAAGGGCAGTTAGGTGTCAAAAGCATCTTGAAATAGAAAAGTTTTTAGGTAATTTTTTTTTTTTTTTTTTAGTTCAAAAATTTTTTTTTATTAAATGGGGAAGAGAAACTTCTGTACAAAGATGGTTAGGGGTAGAATTCCAAAGTGAAGGGGCAGATGTGTTAAGGAAGGAATTGTTAGGAGATTTTGAGATATAGAGCGAAGAACTTTAGAGGGGCAGTAAGGTATGATTAGATTATTAATAAATTCAGGTTGGTTACTTCAACGGGTTTTAAACGTCAATAAAATAATTTTCTGAAGATTTGGGAGCCATTGACAAAATTTTGCAGAGTGATTGCTGATTATGCCCTTTGGTCATACATGTCCAGGGTGGGAGGGCAGGTTGGAATGTAGTTTTAAATTTCAAATTGAGTGTAGTTCTTAGATATAATTATGGGGGGGTGATGATCTTTTTGTCATAGATTATAATTGTAATTGTATTTAAGTGCTTTTATAGAATTATATGATTGTATTTTATTTTGCACTTACTTATGGATTTAAAATGAATAAAGAAATTTTAAAAAATAAATAAAAATAATTTTATAATTGATTCTGTGCTCAACAGGGAGCCAATGAGCTTTGAAGAGAAGGGGTGATACATGATCATATTTTTTTTGCATTGAAAATAATTTGCAAATGTAAACTGTATGCTTTTCCTTGCAGGCTAGGACCCCGGACTTCCTTCAAGACTTTGACAGAGCCTCTATCACACATCTGTTCTCCTAGAAGAAACCAACAAAAACAAGAGATTTAGTTTGTTTTTTTAAAACACTGTATAATTGTAAAAAGTAGAGTGTGTTTCTTTTTGAAAGCATGGTCTGCTGTACGTTGCTGTACAGTTTGAAAAGTATTTTCAAACAAAACAATTTAAAAAAAAGAGCAAGTATTTTTATAGCAAACGTAAGTTTGACAATCTTACACTGTTGGATTACACTTTTTTGTGCTTGACTTTGAAGTTTTGTATTTTAAGAACTTATATATATATATATTTTTCTCCTAAGCTGCATGTTCAAGGCATGTCTTGATAAGTTGTTGAAACAAAACCAAATGAGGTGTTATATGTTTATGGACTGTTCTGTCATCCTGTATTATCTGTGTGTGCTATATGTGTCTGATAAAAACAAACAAACAAAAGGAAAAACAGTTTACATCTGCAGATTTTTTATGTTTTAATTCCAAGTTGTGCCAAATGATGTCAGGGAGAGCCAATCAGAAAGCAGCTTTTATCTTAACCATAAATTCCCAGTCAGAGGAGAACTTGCTAAATATAGTGTTTTCAGACTGGGGACTGGATCACATCTCTCTGCAGAGTAAATGATGCTGGCTGGATTTAGTGAGTGCCAAAGTGAAAACTAGAACCACCCATGTGAATTTCTTCAATTCATGTGGTACCTAGCAATCCTGTTTTACTGAACATATTTATTCTAAGGTTCTTTGATAAAATAGTGTGGTGACCATGTTAATCCACTGAAAGAAACAAATGAAAGGAAAATAGGGTGATACTTTCTTATTGGACTAATTATTGTGCATTGTTTGGCAAGCTCTTGAAAGCCAGAACCACCTTCTTCAAGTTGAATATTGTCACCTGAAGAAGAAAATTGGTCAAAAAAGGATATCGCCTTATTTTTCTTCCTTTGGTTGGTTTTATTTCTGTTTTCTACCTTTTAAGGTTCCTAAAATCCCTTCAGCAGCACCACAGTCATTTCCATGAACCTCACCAGCCATGCTTGGAACCTCATATGGAATGAAAGAGATCGGTTTATCTTGTCTGTATGACATTACACAGATCATGAAGTAGATGCCTGCCAGGTTGGGTCACGTCCTTTGTGAGGGTCTGTTCCAAGAGGTTGGGGAGTTGGGGGATTGCCAAGAGCTGCTCAGAAACATTCAGGAAGAACATTTTGTAACTAATTGTCTGGTGAATGTCTGACTTGCATGACTTGCTGAGCATGGTTTTCTCTCATTTAGAGTCTGTCTTGTATGTAATCACTTGTTGGATTCAGCCTCATGTTTAAGGTGTCCTGTGATTGTCTTCTTTTTGCAATATTTATATTTTCTGTAGGAACACCAAATCACAGGTAAATCTGAAAAGAACATTTGGCATTCCTTACCTCAAAGGGTTGTTTTAACTTTGTGGGAATAAAAAGCTATTATTGTACAGAGTGTATCCTAATAGGATTTGAGGGTATTATTATCAAGAGAGGAAATTACAATGAAAAGTATAGATTTTTTTTCTGTTCTGTTTTACATTTGCCAGAGTAGTTAAAATATAGCAGCCATTTTTTTTTCTTACATATAACAGTGCCATAGACAAGACTATAGTGCTATATAGTGTGTGAAAACTGAAACCAAAAAGCTCCTCATATCAAATGGCAACACTATGGAACAGGTTAAACAGTGTTCTTCTGTGGCTTAATGGGGGTAGTTTTATAGCAGGGCATCTATGTGAAAAGTCTAAAATGGCGCCGTTTTATAAAATCAGCATAGGCATCCACAGTGGCCCCTTGTAGCAGACAAATGCCTAAATACAAATTCACTCCTCCTCCATGTAAGGTAGCACATACTCTGGGGAGGAAAATTCTAGAAAAGGGCAGCTGTTCTAGAAAGGAAAGAAGGAGCCTATTTTCTTTTATAAAATACTTTTGGATCCAGGAATATACATGCATGTATATTAGGCATCAGCGGTTAAACCAACCATAGAATGGGTGCAAAGGATTGGGCCTTGTTTTTGTGGTAAGAAATGTGCATTAATTACAGTATTCTATAACTTATGTGTGTAATTGTGCTTCTGCCCATGCTTTGCCCAGACTCCACTCACATGTACATCTACTTTCAAACTATACGCCATCACATTTAGTGGACTTTTATTTAAGCATATTAAGCTCTTAAAGCAGCTGGGTGTGGTAAACCATGCATTAAGGAGCTTTGAAGTAGAGAATGCAAGGGGACAAATTTTTCCCGTCCCATCCCCATGAGTTGCCCCATTCCTGCAAGCGCTGTCCTTATCTGCAGAAACCTCAAACACTTTAAAATCATACACGTTCGAGGCTTGTGTGATTAAGGCAGAGCAGGGAATGATTAAGGAATGGGGCCGGGACAGGAAAATGAGTTTCTGCGGGGACAGGGAAAAATCTGTCCTCGTGTCATTCTCTACTTTGCAATATTTCATAGTTACCACATGCCCATGTGTTATTCACATGTTAGAGGGCATGCCATGGGTGAAGAATAGGGTTGGAAACATTAGCCAGGTAGCGCGCTGCACTTACTGTACCATAATTAGCTAACACACAGTTATAATGCAGGACCAATTACTGTCTCCTAAATAGGAGGCACTGAGGCCTGGATTCTCTAAACTGCGCCATTGTCAGCAGCTGCCTTAAGAGCGACTACCGATCGTGTGTCAATCCTCCGGCAAAAGTAGGCACCAGAAATGTAAGCCTACATTTCCGGCGCCTACCTTTGACGGGAATTGAGCCTACAGAGACACCTACCGGCTTGTAACACCACTTCAGCCATTAGCCACGCCTAGAGTGATGTTAGAGGACCTCCAGAGGCACAATTCTGGTGCCGTTTTGTTTTGTTGTTGGGGTTTTTATTAATTCTTTATTATTTTCAAAACTACAACAGTGCAATACAACCAATGCAACTCATAGTAATACTATAAAAGCACATTCATCTTTCTCATGTTCATAATCATCCTTCCCCCCCCCATCCATCCATCCAAACAATTATCACTCTGTATAACACAAACATATATTATCATAAATATCCTATCTATTCTGAATAATGATATCTTCACACCCATCTCCATTATGAATATTCAAAAATCAATTTATGACATAAAGAATCCCTCTCCCCCCCTGCCCTGGATATGTACCATAGTAAAGAACAAACTGATTCACAGTCAACAAACAATTACAATGAGGTAACATAAGATGCCAATGAGCCCCATATTAATTTAAATATATTACCATGTCCTACATTTTCAGCTTTTATTCTTTCAAATCTATAACTAGAGCAAAGACTTGCCCACCAGAATGAAAAATTTAAACAATCGCATTTCTTCCAATTTTGGGTGATCATCTGGATGGCTATCCCAGTCATTATAAGGAAAAGACGACCTCTATATTGATCTAAAGGGGGTTTAACATGCAATATTGTACCACAAATGACTGTCTCATAAGTTAAAGGAATTGATGATTCCAAAATGTTATTAATTTTACTCCATATTGACCTCCAGAAGCTAAGTATCAATGGACAATAGAACAACAGATGATCCAGTGTCCAAATGTCTAAATGACAGTGCCAACATCTATTAGACTTGGAACTATCCAACTTATGCAACCTAACAGGGGTCCAAAAAGATCTATGTAATAGAAAAAACCATGTCTGTCTCATAGATGCTGATGCTGAACATTTCAATCTCCCAGTCCAAATTCGTGGCCATCGAGATGCAGAAATATACTGCTTTATCTCAATGCTCCAAATGTCACGAAGACCATTTTTTGGGTTTTTTTTATTCAAGAACTCTGATATTAATTTATACCACCTGGCGGCCTGATGTCCTAGCGAATCTATCTGGAGAACTCTTAAAAGGGGTTTCCCTCTTAACTTAGGCGCTAGTAAGTTAAGGTGCCGTTTATAGAATATGGGCCTACGCTCCTGAATTAACCACAACCAGGCACCGCACACTAACTGGCACTTTAATGTAAGACCTGCATTTTAAAAAAATACTGGTTCCAACTCCACTGCTTGCAGCAGGAAATTTGCAGCTACCGCACAGTAAGGTCTCGCATCACACCACACGAACTGCAAATTTTACCACTCAATTTCCCCATCCTGTCCCCACGAGTTTTGCCACTGCCCCAGTTCTGTAAGTTCTGCCTTAGCTGCACAACCCTTGGACACTTATGATTTTAAAGTGTTTGAGGCTTGTGCAAATGAGGACAGAGCTTGCAGGGATGGGACAGGAGAAGAACTTGACGTCCCCGTGTCCTCCTCTAGCGAAAAAGTTTTAGAATAGTGCATAGCTAGCATGCTTTGATTTACACACATGCACCCATGTGTGTATATATGCCAGTATTTTGCTCATTAATGCACTTTCTAGGTGCCTAACCATTTGTGCCTTTTTATCAGATTACACCTACCTGTGTACAGGTTTCGTTTATGAAATATGCCTCCTCTCCACCAGACTGCACCAGGAAAGCAACTTGTAGGAAAATAATACGCTTTCGTGTCAATGTCCACTTTCTCCTCTAAAACTTGCAGAAGAAGCTTTAGATATTCCCACCATGGAGCGTTTGTGATAGCAGAGACTGGGGCCAGGAACTCAGGAACCAAAATCAAAGCGAGTTCTATGTTCACTGGGAATAATTCTATAAAGAAGGCACCAAGAATGAGTGTATGCATGCACAAACAACCAAAACCAAACTCGGCACATAATATTTCATATGCTGTGATTTGAATGTGCTCAGAGATGGAATTGAAGAGACCACTTCAGGGACATTTACCCTCGTTGGCTTCTCTGAACTATTTCTCAATCATTGCGCCGGTAAAACAAGCCCAAATCAAGAGCTTGCTTATATTCACAAAAATTGGGACTTTGCACTTATCGTTATCACGTTTGGGTCCCGAGGCATTCTCAGAAGCTAGTCAAATGAGTCCACATGCACGTTGAAGATTTTGGCAGTAGGGGTCATCTGAAGCAGTCTTGGCAAAACGCATCAGGACCCAAACGTGATGAAGACAAGTGCGCCGTCTCAATTTTTGTGAATATAAGCAAGCTCTTGATTCGGGCTTGTTTTTCCGGCGCAATGACTGAGAAATAGTTGAGACAAGCCAACGAGGGTAAACTGTCTTTGAAACCGTCTCTTCAATTACATCTCTTGAGCACATTTAAATCACAGCATATGAAATATTATTAATAGTTATATACTGAGTTTGTTTTTGGTTGTTTGGTGTATGCTTGCACGTGCATGAGTAAAAGCCAATATTCTTGACTACGAGCTGTTTTGCCTAAAAGCGATGTGTGGGCAGAGTCTGGGTAGGATTCATAGTCGCACACAGAAATTATAGAACTCTACAATTAATCCCCCACTTTTCAGCAATCTGGGTTCAATTATTCACACCAGGCCTGCTCGGGCCTTTGCCTAAAGTAGGGTTACCAGATGTCCAGATTTCCTCAGACATGTTCTCCCTTTGAGGACGTGTCTGGGGGTTCTGGGCGGCTTTTCAAAACCCGGCACTTTATCCTGGTTTTGAAAAGCTTCCAACAAATCGCCCTCGGGCAGGAGAACATCCCCAAATATGCCTTCACCCACATACACCATATACACTTTACATTACAATATGTAACCGTGGGATCATTTTATTAGAGACTGTTTACATGCAAATAATTTGTTATAAAATTACCCCCACAGTGAATCTTTAACATGTATGCTCCTCCCTACTGCTGAAAATTGATCCCTCTGTTTTTTAAGAGGTGAAAATAATTTGGTGAAAACTAGTGCATCCCAGCAAAGTAGATGCAAATGGTGATAATTGTAGTGGAATGAGGCATTATGGAGGGCTGGGGGAGTCCAGGACCCTGGTTGCTTACATAGGACTTGTAACTTGGAAGGTTATGTTTTCACTTTGTTCAGAGTTATGAGCAAACGAGTGCCTATCTTATGACAACAAAGATGTCAAAAGGATATTCCAGCAGTGGCGTAGTAAGGGGTGAAGGGTGGATCACACCGGGCACCATCTTGGCTAGGGCGCTGGCACTTTTCCTCCTTTCCGCCCACCCACCCCAGCTCCTCCCACCCTCCCTCTGTCACATGTGCATCTTCATTCCCCTCGACCCCCACCGTACCTCTAGCTCTCTGAAAACGTGAGCAGCAGCTCCAGCCTGCTGTTCACGCCGGCCTCGGCACTTCCCTCCGACGTTATTTCTGGTTACCGCAACTAGGAAGTGATGTCGGAGGGAGAGCCGACACTGTTGCGGGCATCAAGTTAGAAACGCCACTTGTTCTGGGGAAGCTAGACAGGTGTCACCAGTGGAAAGGAAGGGGAGCGCACACGGTGGGGGGAGGGGGAAAGGAGCAGGGGGCACCACTATCACAGGTGCCTCCCAATCTTGCTACGCCACTGTATTCCAGTGCAATAGGCGAGACATTCCAGACAAGTGGGTTATCTTCCAATGGCCACGTGAAATATGCAGTCTAGAATGTCTCACCTATCTCCTGGAAAAGATATTATCAAGGCAAGAACATAATCTCTTTTTCTATGTAGGTATAGTATGGGGCAAACCTTAGATCAGGGGTGTCCAATGTCTGTCCTCGAGGGCCGCAGTCCAGTCAGGTTTTCAGGATTTCCCCAATGAATATGCATGAGATCTATGTGCATGCACTGCTTTCAATGCATATTCATTAGGGAAATCCTGAAAACCTGACTGGACTGCGGCCCTTGAGGACCGACATTGGGCACCCCTGCCTTAGATCAACTGGGCTCTGTGCACGTGAAACTGTTAATTCTTCAGTGCTGAGGCTGTAGGGACAGCTGTAGCCCCAGAACTAAGAAACCTTCACACTTATAGGAAAAAATGCTAACCTTGGCTTATGTTCACTGAAGAATATAAGAGAATACTTTTTAATCAAATCTCAGACTCACATTCAAGGACATTGTTTGTCTGTTCCTTTTATTGTTAGCAATATACTGTTTTTGAAAGGTTCTATTACTGTCTTAAGCTTTTAAAAGATGTTTAAAGGTACTTTTCTAGTGTAATATTTTTTAAATAAACTGGTTGTTACAGTTCATTTTGTAGTTTGTGTTTTCTGTTATTTTTCTTGCTGTAACACTTGTTATGTTTTCAGGATAAGCCAAGGGTTCTCAATTCAAATCCTTGGGACACATCCAGCCAGTCAGGTTTTCAGGATAACCATAGGAGATAAATTTGCAGAAAACCTAACCACAGGCCACTCACTTATATTAAATTTTAGAGGCAGTGTAAGCTTCAATCAAAATAGCAGAACTATCACTTCCCTATTCAACCCATTTGATTTTTGCATTTAAATTTTCTTCCGGGGCCTCAGCGATGACACCCGCACCAATATTTCAGTTTTGAGTGAACTAAGAATTGAGTTGAAAGGTGACAACGGCACTGTTAAGGAGAAGGTTAGCCCTTAATGCAGCGATAGCGAAACACGAGTCATTTTGGTCGTTGAGTCCCTGCCTGATATTGATTCATACTTGGAAGAGAATGAGATAAGTGGTTTTTATTATTAAAACTATAATTAGTGATTTATACTATAAAGCTTAACTAAGTAATGCTGAATACTGTTGAAGATTGAAGTGAGAATCAAACTATTAAGTTTGTGGGAGCCGGTAAAGATAGGATGAATAAATCGCAGCCGATATAAAACTGAAATATCGGTGCGGGTGTCATCAATGAGGTCCCAGAAGAAAATGAAATGTGTTGAATAAGTCAGTGATAGTTCTGATACTTGATTGGAGATAATTTGCATGGACTACCTCCATTATATGCAAATTTCTCTCATGCATATTCATTGTGGGTATCCTGAAAACCTGACTGGCTGGGTATGTCAGGACTGGATTGAGAACCACTGGGACAGGCTATTGCAAAAGTGCTCAAATATGTCCTGGAGAACCACCAGCCAGTCAGGTTTTTAAGATATTCCTAATGAATATGCATGAGGGAGATTTGCATATACTGTAATGAAGGTGACAGGCATGCGATATTACCATATTGGAACAGGGAGTTCTCAACCCAGTCCATGTGGACACACCAAGCCAGTGTGATTTTCAAGATATCCACAATGGAAGTACATCAGATAAACTTGCATGCATGCTGATATCCTGAAATCCTGACTGTTCTCCTACAGGGGTTCTCATCTCAGTCTTGAGGACATACTTAACCAAACTACAATATAGCAGATAATCATCTATTTTTCTATATTAGTCTTCAGATAACCAAAATCAACATGGTTCATGATTAAACTTAAGACTTTGTCACTTCTACACATTTCCTAGCTTTGCATACTTGTTCCCAGTGATTGACTTCCAATCAGCTCCACCTGCATGGCTTGGGGGTGCACAGCTGGCCAGGTCCGGGTCTTCCTGCCCTTCCTTTCCACCGGCCGCACCGCTACGATCCTACCTCCCCCCGCCGACAAGAAGTCTTTCCGACGTCAATTCTGACGGAGAGGATGTTCCAGGCCAGCCAGGCAGTGATTAGCTGGTCCGGAACATCCTCGGGAAAGACTTCTTGTCGGCGGGGGGAGGTAGGATTGTAGCGGCGCAGGCCGGGGAAAGGAAGGGGAGAGGCGCTTTTTTTTGCGGCAGGGAAGGCAGGATGTAAGCAGGCAAGCTGGCTGGCTTTAGCGTGGCAGGGAGGGAGGGAGATAGGTAGACAGGCAGGCTGGCTTTGGGGTTGCCAAAATCTGGAAGGTAGTGGGGGTGGGACATAAAGAGGCACTGGGGGCACTAAGAACACAGGACGGGGGCACTGGGGGCATCTTGGACACGGGACGGAGGCACTGGGGGCACTAAAGACACAGGATGGGGGCACTGGGGGCACCATGGACATGGGAAGGAGGCACTGGGGACACTATGGATACAGGACGGGGGCACAAAGGACATGGGAAGGAAGGAGGGAGGGAATAGAAAGGGACAATTGTTGGGCCTTGAGTGCAGAAAGAAAGAAATGAAAAAAAGGATACACAGTTAATAGATGTCCCCTTTTGATGAAAAAAATAAATGGTCACGTTACCTCTGACTTACTTTCGCTGCAGCAGAGTCGGCAGCCGTGCTGAGGTGCAGGAAGGTCCCGCGCTGACTCGTCTGCCAGCTCTGCTCCGGAAGAAGTAACTTACGTCGGAGGGGGTGGGCCCGGCAGACGCAGTCATTGCGGGACTTTGCTCCAGAAGAAGTAAGTTACGTCGGAGGGGGTGGACCCGGCAGACACAGGGAGTTGTGGCAGAGTCAGCAGACGAGTCTTCGCGGGACCTTCCAGAATGCGGCTGCTGAGTCCGCTCCAGAGCAAGTGCGTCGGAGTAGGATGGACTAGCAGCCGGCAGCTACAATCATCGTGGGACCTTGCTGCATGAAGGGAGAGAAAGAAGCAGGATTGCTGGAATGGAAGAGTGGTGGAGGGAAAGAAAGGGGGCAGGGTGGTATGGAAGGGTGGTGCTGATAGAATTGTACAGAGAAAGGGGAGAGACATAAGGGGGAAGGATATTGGAGGGAGAGAAAGGGGGCAGATGCTGATTGAAGAGGGGTGGATGGCGAGAGAAAGGGCAGACATTTGATGGTAGTGGGGAGCCTATGCTGGATGGAAGTGCAGATGGGAGAGATAAGGGAGCAAATGTAGGAAGGAAATGGGAGGAGAGAAAGAGGGGAGCAGACGCTGGATGGAAGTGGACAGAGAGAGGAGAAGGTACTAGATGGAAGGGTTGGAGAAAGGGTACATGATAGAAGGAGGGGGTAAATAAAAGGAGGGCACATGATGGGGAGAAAAGGATTGAGTTAGGGAAACACTGGAGGGGTGAGGGAAAGAGGTGGCAAGCTTTAAGTAGACAGTAAAAAAGAACATTGATGAGAGGGTAGTAAGAACGTAATCTAGACATGCAGAAAATAAATTGAAAAGGAAAATGAGGGAAAAAAGGGAAAGGGATCGTAGAAGAGAGGTGTGGGAGAGGGAAGGAGAGGAGAGAGATGCCAGACCAATGGGGGTGAAAGGAGAGATGGAAGGGGGAGGCATACAGTTTCTGGAAGGGGCATAGAAGGAGAGAAGATGCCATATAGGGGAAGAGAGATGGCAGACAGTGGATGGAAGGAAGAGAGTTACAAGAAGATGAGGAAAGCAGAAACCACAGAAGACAAAGGTAGAAAAAAATTTTGTATTTATTGCTTTAGGAGATATGTGTCACTGTTTCTGTGGTGCACTGTATGCAGAGTCCAGCTTCTTACTGGTTCAATTTAACCTTTGTCTATGTATTTTTATTTTATCCCCCCTTTTACAAAACTGTGGAGCGTTTTTTAGCACCAGCCGTGGTGGTAGCATCTCTGATGCTCAGAATTCTATGAGCATCAGAGCTGTTACTACCATGGCTAAAATTCACACTACAGTTTTGTAAAAGGGGGAGGGGTTAGTTTGTGATGGCATATTCCATACTAGGCGAAGGTGTTTTCTGTGTTCTGTGTGTTCGAAAGACATGGTTTTTTGTTAGGATTGACTGCAGGATTGATCTGTACTAGTCTGGCTTGTTTAGTTTTATTTATTTAGATTTATATCCCGTTCTCCCAGTAACTCAGAACGGTCTACAAGTAAACATACACAGTAGAAGTAATTAGGCAAATAAGATGTACAATAGGTTTAGATGCTTGGACATACAAGATTGTGCAGTATTTATCAGGGTACAAACAATTTTTCAGAGTACAGACAATTTATCAGAGTACAGACTAAGAGAGGACTATATTGAAATTTAGGAGAAGTTAAATAGGGGAGAGAAGAGAGAGGTGGGGTTTAAGGGGGGGTGTAGACTGAGGGAGACCTTTAGTTGAAGAGGAGGGTCTTTACCATTTTACGGAATGTCAATAAATGATGTCAATTATTGATGTTGTACTGCTCACTGCAGTATGTAAGATGCTGCCTTTTCCTAGGTACTCGTGTGTGACATGTGGCTTGTTACTAAAAATCATGTTTTTCGTACAGATGGGGGGGATGTCAAAAAATGACGGGCCCCGGGTGTCACATATGCTAGGTATGCCACTGCAGAAGAGTTTTCACAGCTTTCCTGAAACCATCATAATTAGTCAACTTCAAATGATGGTGCATTCTCAGCTTTGGCTGCCTGATAAGAAAGGGTAAAAAGCCCCTGGATCTCCACTTTTGGTGCTGAACCCAGATGGCCTGGGGGCAATGCCTGGATCCATGCTGCCATCTTCCCTGGCCTGGAATCCCTAACATGCATATATATCACTCTTGCCAGAAGCACCTACCTCGGTGATATGTAAGCAGGAACATTTGCAGCTGTAATGTTACTTCTAACCTGCCCCAGCTTAAGGGAATTTGTAATTTTTTTGATGTGTACATCGCTTAGAATTTTGAATAAGCGATCAATCAAATCTATAATAAAACTTGAACTTGAAACTTGGTAAGCATTTTGTTGATTTTATTAATGTTTTTATGCAAGCTGCCTAGACTCATAGATAGGGATTCAAGACAAAGTTAGAGAAGTTCCTGCTGAACCGGAACATACTCAGGTAGGGTTAATCTCAGTTAGCCTACCTAATACCGAAGTTCCTAATTCTACTGCTCTTTTTCTCCCATTGAAAGGGATTTTAATTGTTGTACTCTAGCGAAGCAGCAACCATGTTATGCTGTCTTAACCTTTACAATACATGCCGACACTAAAAACTGTGCTAGTTTTGGAAAAAAAAAAAAAAAGGGGGGGGGGGGGAGGCAGTGTTTTTGAATATCAACAGCCATGTAAATGGTATCACACTAGTGACCCATATAAGATGGAAGGTAATGTCAAGAGGTGAATTCAGCTGGTTTAAAGGAATGCTCTATTAGGTAATAATTAACCACGTTGAACCTGTCTCAGCCTGGCTCCTCTTGGCTGGCAGCTACTCAGCTCCAAGCAACAGCACATAAGGAATTGAAACAGCAGCAGCTGCAACTTGAAGGCAAAGTCACAGGGCTGGAAGGAGTTAGATGCCGTTGCCATTCTTTTGTCCAGTCATCTTTTAGTATTCCTTAACCTCTCATCTAAAGAAGACTTGGCACTCCTTTGCCTCATGCTACCATCTGCCTGTATGCCCTGCGGTGACGAGACATGTTTTCTTCATAGGTTCTCTTTCTTTCATTTCCGCTGCTTTTACTAATAGCCTGAAAGCGATGAAAGGACTTTCTCTCAATTGTCTTTCATTCACGTATAAATAACCCAATTGTTCTCTTTACAATACTTAAGTCAAGAGAAAATGAAGTTGCATGAACTTTTTTATCTGGTGCAACAGTTATTGAGGAAAATAAAGTTTGCAGACCGCACCAGCAATAAACCTCAGAACTTAACACCCATTAAAGAAAATATGGGTTTTATCTGCATATTCTGGTGGTGTTTTTGTTCACTGCAGTATTTGTATGGTTGTGTAGCACCATTGTGGTATGTCTTAGCTTTAGTGTCTGCATTTCTGTCTTTGAAATGTACACAGCCCTCTGCTAGGCTGCTGCTGCCACCAAAACAACCCTAAAATGATGAGCCAATGATGCCATTCTGATTGCGTTTCCTTCAAGGCTCATAGATCTAACTGCCATTCTGGTTCATTTCCACAGTTGACTAGCAAGCTGTCAGACCCTATGGAAAAGAGGTGACAACGGAAATGGAGGCGAAAGTAGAAGCAAATAGCATATGTACATCAACAGCTGTTACTGTGGTTTCTTTATCCCTTTCCTCCCAACCATCCCTCCATCCCTGGCTTTTCCTCTGTGCCACCCCAGGAAGAGCATGATGATAAGAAGATGGCACTTATCTCAGAAAGTGAAAAGGTCCTGGGTCTCCAGCAGGCTCCGTCTTCTGTCCCTCATGTGGCCAATATACCATCTCTTCTGGCATCTGGGGCCACAGCTCAATCAGCAACCCTAGGTGCTGCAGGAGATGAGGCAATAGCTGCATGAAGCTCCAGATTGGAGGCCAAGGGCTACAGAAAAGCACAGCAAGAGGATGAAGGGCACTCTTGTGCACATGCTGGGCACCTTTGCTGTTGCCTTTCAACATGGGCATGGGTGAGCTGCCTTCCTCTCAGGGCCTTAGATCAGTCACCTCCTGACATCTGTCTTCTTTTCCCTGCAAAGGCTTCCTTTCCCTAGGTTGGCCTCTCTTTTTCCTTCCTTCCTTCCTCCCACTCCTGTGATCCATCTCCTCTCCAAAAAAAGATATTGTGCATAACTAAATAATTAATATTGGTAATCACAGTTGTCAAGTGCTTGTATTACAATTGGTACCTAATGCTGCAGCTAGGCTAGTATTGGGCGTTGATAGGACGGTACATATTACGCTAGTTTTGAAGCAATTACATTGGTTACCAGTTCTATTTCGGGTACAACATAAAGTTGTTTCTGTGGTCCATCAGATTGTTTACCATCAAACACCATGGTATTTTTGGCAAGTGGTGGCAGTCTATAAGCCTAATAGAACCTTATGATCTGAAATCAAAGGCTATTAAATCTAGTACTGCAGGGAAATTATGCAGATACTAGAGCGATGACGTTCTGTATTGCTGGTGTTAACATGTGGAATGCTCTGGTGGGCCAATTGCGCCTGTGTGTAAACTAGTTTCAGTTTAACCCTTTCAGGACCATAAGGATCGTAGGCCAATTTTTGTGGTTTTGACGACATTTTTATGGTAAAAAAGGCTTGCAGATGCCAAAAAATTGATTTTTTTTGTGAAATATTATTTTTATTTAAAAAAATCACACTTCTGGCTTATGGACAGTGTGGCAAGTGAATCTTCTCGTCAATCTAGCAACGACGCTAATGAATGAATGTCGGAACCAGTTTGTTTACATAAAGGTAGTATCATATGGAATCCGTACATATCAAATTTAGAACTGTAGACTATCCCAATCAAAATTTATAGGATTTTAAAGTTATGGGACAAATATGTCCCTTGGTCCTGAAAGGGTTAAGAAACAATTAAAAACTCAGTTGTTTCTGTTAATTATTAGCCAGTATTTGAAGAGAAGAAACTATGTCTGTTACTGTATTCTTGAGATGTATTAGCTGTTATTTGAAGAGAAGAAATTGTTTAACTATGCAGATTTTAAGATTTTAATTTGTCTCTTGTTTTATGTATGTTTTTACTGATGTAAACCGTTTTGTAAACAGTATAAAAAAAAGTTTTTACAGAAATATTCATGAATAACCCATGGGATGTAAGCCTTTGCACATTTCACGTATGCTCTGTGATGTTGAGTTCCCAGTGCCACAGCAGAAATAAAAACATAGAAACAGATGGCAGATAAGGGCCACGCCCCATCAAGTCTGCCCACCCCAATAACCCTCCCCTACCTGTCCCTGTGAAGAGATCCCACTGACGATCCCATTTTGTCTTAAAATCAGGCACGCTGCTGGTCTCAATTACCTGTAGCGGAAGATTATTCCAGCGATCAACCACCCTTTTGGTGAAGAAGTATTTCCTGGTGTCACCGTGTAGTTTCCTGCCCCTGATTTTCCACGGATGCCCTCTTGTTGCCGTGGGGCCTTTGAAAAAGAAGATATCCTCTTCCACCTCAATACGGCCCGTGAGATATTTGAACGTATCGATCATGTCTCCCTTTTCTCTGCGTTCCTCAAGTGAGTACAGCTGCAATTTATTCAGCCGTTCCTCATACGGGAGATCCTTGAGTCCCGAGACCATCCGGGTGGCCATTCGCAGGACCGACTCAAGTCTCAGCACATCTTTGTGGTAATGCGGCCTCCAGAATTGTACACAGTATTCCAGATGGGGTCTCACCATGGATCTAAAGGCATGACTTTGGGCTTACGGCTGACGAAACTCCTACGTATACAACCTATGATTTGTCTAGCCTTAGATGAAGCTTTCTCCACTTGCTTGGGAGTCTTCATGTCCTCACTGATGATCACACCTAAGTCACGTTCTGCTACAGTCCTCGCTAGAATCTCACCATTAAGGGTGTAAGTCTTGCACCCTTGTGGCTACAGTTGTCAGGGCCAATCCAAGTTTCCAAATTTATTAAAATTTGATATACCGCCTTAAAACTGTCAATAACATACCAATAGTACTTTGGGTAGATACAAGATAAATCGAGACAGAAGGGACGAGAGGTAGCACTACACTCAGTTATAGGCAAGAAAGACAGAAGGTAGCACGATAGGTTAGAGCAGTGGTAGGCAATTCCAGTCCTCAAGAGCCGGAGCCAGGTCAGGTTTTCAGGATATCCACAATGAATATGCATAAGATCAGGGGTCTCGAAGTCCCTCCTAGAGGACCGTAATCCAGTCGGGTTTTCAGGATTTCCCTAATGAATATGCATGAGATCTATGTGCATGCGCTGCTTTCAATGCATATTCATTGGGGAAATCCTGAAAACTTGACTGGATTGCGGCCCTCAAGGAGGGACTTTGAGATCCCTGCATAAGCTAGACTTGCCCCTGCATAAGATAGACTTGCATCTCATACATATTCATTGTGGATATCCTGAAAACCTGACCTGGCTCCGGCTCTCGAGTACCGGAATTACCTACCCCTGGGTTAGGGGAACTATGCTCTTCCTTAGGACAGTGGTTCCCAACCCTGTCCTGGAGGACCACCAGGCCAGTTGGGTTTTTAGGATAGCCCTAATAAAATATGCATGGAGCAGATTTGCATGCCTGGCACCTCCATTAAATGCAGATCTCTCATGCATATTCATTAGGGCTATCCTGAAAACCTGACTGGCATGGTGGTCCTCCAGGACAGGGTTGGAAACCACTCACTGCCTTAGGAGACATTTAGTTGATAGAGGTCTGTGATTTCCTTTTTCCTCGCAAAATGATCATAAAGTGTAAGCGTCCCTAAACATGAAATTTTTAACGTTTGTTTTAAATTGGTCGATATTTTCCTCTTCTCTTAAATGCGCTGGTAATGAGTTCCAATGTTCAGGTGCACTAACAGAAAAAGTGCATTTTCAGGTGGTATCATAAAAAAAAATGTCTAACAGAAGGAATAAGAGTTCCCAGCAGACTTTAGTAGTATAATCCGCAAAGGATAATATGCAATGCTTTACGTCTATGGGTACAGCTGTTATCCCCGAAAAGTTATCCAAGGACAAGTAGGCCATGAGGGCATAGACCCAACACTCAATAACAGATACTTGGGACCCTAATTTACAAGGCAGAACAGGCCACCTCATGCATGTTTGTCCTGTGCCATGGCCCCCACCCCATCCATAAACTACAAATCTCCTCACTCCTAAAAGTGTGCTCCTGTGACAGGATACCACCAAGCAACAGTCAATGTGTGAACTACATTTGATGTATGTGGACCCAGTGGCGTAGTTAGGGAGGGGAGATCTGTAGGCACCTGCCCTCTGCCCCCCACCACCCCACTGCTGGGGTGGTGGGGGGCAGAGAACGAGAGGGCACTCTCTAAAGCTGAAAGAGGATAGATTCCATACAAATGTAAGGAACTTTTTCTTCACCCAGAGTGGTAGAAAACTGGAATGCTCTTCTGGAGTCTGTCATAGGAGAAAACACCCTCCAGGGATTCAAAACAAAGTTAGACAAGTTCCTGCTGAACAAGAACATGTGATGGTAGGGCTAGTCTCAGTTAGGGCGCTGGTCTTTGACCAGAGGGCCCCCGCGTGAGCGGACTGCTGGGCATGATGGACCTGGTCTGACCCAGCAGCAGCAATTCTTATGTTTCTTTATTCCTACTACAGAAAATTTGAAAGAGTATAATTTATGATTTCCTATACTATTTATCAAATGGAATGACTACTTCAGATTAAGATTTTCTTCAGTTCAGTTCTTAAATATGTATTAAAATCAATTGTAAAAGGTGGATCAGGGGAATCTCTTATATTTGTTGTATAGTTTGAAAGACTTAAACATGTGATCTGTTCAATAAGTAATGTAGTTGGTATATCAAGACCTAATAACTAATTTAAATCAACAGCACTATTGTTTTTAAGCATTGAGCTAAAAGCAGTAAAGTTAAGTTACATCTGCCATGAAAGAAATATGCAACCACCAACACCCAGAACCAGAAGATGCCTCTTACTGCAGGACTGCATCTGAAACCAATAGGATTTCAACCTACCAACTGGGTCTGTTTGGATTTATTTCTATTTTTCTCTCTTTTAATGATCTTTTTAAACAGAGAACATACAGTATGCATATGGCAATGTTACCTTAGAAAATGCAAGGTCTTGCCCTTGTGTACCTCCACCATATTCATGATCCTGTTGCCAGTCTTCTGATAGAGAAGCAGAAAACATGGTGGTAGATAAGACTGCTAATGGTAAGAGCCTTACTCCAAATGAGAGAGGTCAAAATAACTTAGAACTAGAAGGTGAGACCTGCTCGCTATTCTCCAGACACTTATAGGGTACCAGGCTGACTGAACCCCTTATACAAAGCATTTCTAGAGTGTTACATGCAGAGTGTTAAATCAGCAAGTGGGAACTTGTGTAAAAAGTTTTGTCCGAGTTCACCAGGGTTCAATACTGCCAAATGCACAAGCGTGCCTAGCAGACATTACCCACTCACATCATTTTAAAACACGCTTTGGGCTAGTCTAAAAATCTATAATTCATGATACAAAAAGTTATTTTCAACTTCTTTTTTTCTTTTTAAGCTGTGTTTATTACAAACTATCAGTCGCCCAAAACCCTGGTGTCTATATAATATTAAGAGAATTAATGTGAATAATTTAATAACATAAATTCGGAAAGCTCCTGTCTGTACCAATCCATATCATCTGTCAGTTTAATAATCCCTTCTTTTCCCATGCTTTCTTTAATTCAGACACTGTCCTCATCTCCACCACCTTCACCAGGAGGCTGTCCTGTATATCCGCTACCCTATCTGTAAAGAAATATTTCCTTAGGTTGCTTCTGCCCCCTTTTGCCATCAATCCCAAGACCATTCACATGAGATGTCTGCTTCTTGTGCATTTATACATAAACTAGTCTTTAAGCCCGTTATATTAACGGGTGCTAGAATAGATTTGTGCGTCTGTCTTTCTTTCTTTCTCCTTGGCCGCTGTATGTCTGTCTGTCTGTCTGTCTTTTTTTTGCTGTCTGTCTCCTTGGCCGCTGTATGTCTGTCTGTCTTTGTTTTGGTGTCTGTCTCTTTTAATCTGTCTCTATAGCCCCCTGTTCTTCTGTGTGTGTCTTTCTTTTCTGTTTGTCTCTCTCTCCTTGTCCAAAGTTTTTTTTTTTTTCCTTTAAATCTGTCTCTTTAGACCCCTGTTCTTCTGTGTGGTTTTTTGACTGTCATCTTCTGTCTATCTCTTTGGCTGCTGTCTGTATTTCTTACTTTTGGTCTCTTTATCTGTGTTTGTTTTGGTGTTTGTCTCTTTGGCTGCTGTATGTGTTGGGTTTTTTTTTCTTCTGAATCTCCTATTATTAACCAGCATTCCCTCCCCCTCCATTTCCCTTCCCCCACACTACTTCCCTGTGCAGCAGCAGTGTTTCCCCTACCCCACTTTCCCTTCCCGCGGTCTGGCCGGCTCCCTTAGTCCCTTTCCGCCCCCCCTTCCATTCCCACGGTCCCGACAAACCTGCAACTCCAGCAGTGTCTGCAGCACTGTACACACGCTGCTTCAGGGCCTTCTACTGCCCTGATTTGCTCTGCTGCGTCTCTTATGATGTCATGAGGGATGTGCCAGAGTAAATGAGGGCAGTAGAAGGCCCCGAAGCAGCGTGTGTACAGTGCTGCAGGCTGCTGGAGTCGGCAGGTTTGGAGTCGGGACCGCGGGAAGGGAAAGGGGGGGCAGGAAGGGACTAATTGAGCCGGTCGGATCGCGGGAAGGGAAGGGGGGGCGGCAAGGGAGTAAGTGAGCCGATCGGATCGTGGGAAGAGAAGGGGGGAGCGGCAAGGGAGTAAGTGAGCCGGTCGGATTGCGGGAAGGGAAAGGGGGGTGGCAAGGAGTTAAGTGAGCCTGAAGCCACGAGTGTGGGGCCGTTTTTGCAGCCGCGAGAGGTGGAGAGCAGGGAGACTTGTCTGGCGCGCATGTGCACTCCTACCGCCACAGCCCGACAGATCAGGGATCAGGGAAGCATGCGGTAAGAGTGCGCATGCGCGCTTAGCATTTTATTATTATAGATGTTTCTATTATCTGCCCTTTTTCACCTCTCATCCAGAGTACACGTATGTAGATCTTTAAGTCTGCTCCAAAGTGCTTTATTATGAAAACCATTATAACTTTAGTGGCCTCCTTCTAAACTGACTCCATCCAGTTCATATCCTTCTGAAGGTAAAGTCTCTAGAACTGTGAGCAGTAATGCATATAAGATTTCAAGACTTACATAAATTCAGTATCATCTCCTTTCCTTTTCCCCATGCAACTCTGCAACATTATGGCTTTTCGTGTCATTTTATCTATTGGCTATCTTGAAATGACAGATATGGTTACCCTAGACCTCGTTTTTGGTTTGTGCATAGAATAACTTAATTCCTATACTGTACTGCCCCTATGGCCAGATTTGTGTGTGTTTTGGCCGCCTAAGCTGTAATATTTAAGAGTTCCCCTTCTTCAATTAAGTTGTAAATACATTTTGGGTTTACAAATGCATTTAATTTTGTTTGGTGAAGAGTGAGGCTCTAAGCTGTAGCTTGTCTAGCTTATATGTAAATCTGACCATGAGTTACCCCTTAAATTATTCTAATCCAGGGGTCCTCAACCCAGCCTGTTTTTCAGGATTTCCACAATGAATATGTACATATGAGATCTATCTGCATTCACTGCTTCCATTGCATACAAACTCAGCAATCACATTCTATTCTACCGACATTATTTAAGTTAATCATGCAGCTCCTTGGGATTATTCATTCTTTCCTTTGTTCAGTGATGGGCTAGAGCAGTGGTGTTCACTAATTTTTGTTGTTGCCACTTTGGATCTAAGTAAGTTGAAGGAGAGCCACCAAATATCTTCCAATGTGTGGCCATGACACTACTAACCAGCAAGTGTCAATGGCATCCATCCCTACCGGCCCACCTTCAAAAGTTTCCATAGGAGTATCCTCAAAGAAGTGGACATTTTCAAATACATTCTCTTTGTTTATTAAGAAATGCTTTTTCTTGAAGCATGTGGGTTCTTTTCCCATCCAATTCTCCCTTTCTATGGGTAGAGAAGAGAGCTGATGAGGGCTGCTCCAGAGGTCTCCAGGGACTGCCTTTGGCTCCCAGGCCTTGCATTGAAGAACACTGAGCTAGAGAATCTCAAATGCTTAATGGATTTTAAAATTGAAAAACAGCTAGTGGCTTCCAGGAAAAAAGGAGAAATTAGGTTCTCACCTACTAATTTACTTTCTTTTAGCCTCTCCAGACCAGCATAGGTTAATCTTACAAGCGGGAATATATCTCATCATGACCAGCAGGTGGAGACTGAGACAAAACTTTGGTGGTAGCCTTGGAAGCACCATCCCCCCTACAAGGTCCCGCTAGAAAGACAAAAAGATGATCTGATTTCCTGGGTCCTCTGAAAGTAGGCGCGAAGGACCCAACCAACATCCAATTTGCGCAACTGTTTCTGCTCAGAAGAACCTGCCCGACTATCCAGGACTTGGAGGACCACAGACTGATTGACATGAAAAGGAGAAACTACCTTTGGCAGAAAGGAAGGAACAGGCTTCAACACTACCCACTCCTTAGAAAACTCGAGAAAGGGAGGCCTACAAGAAATAATAATAACAACAGTTTATATACCGCAGGACCGTGAAGTTCTATGCAGTTTACAATGATTAGAAAGGTGCTACAAATAGGGTAGAACTTACATAGTTGAAGAATAGTGGCTAGCAGTTTAAGGGAACAGTTGTGATGGGGGGATTGAGGTGGAAGATTGTGATAGGAGAGATTGTGCAGATTCGCTACCTAGGTATTTCAAGAACAGGTATGTCTTTAGGTGTTTCCTAAATTCACCATAGAAAGAGCCTGCAGCTCCAAAACACGTCCTCCCTCCCGCACTGGTCCGACGTCACCATCATGCCGGAAAGTCTGCCGGCTTTGACAGCAATTCAGCAGTGTTGTTTGTGGCTCCCCCTCCCGCCTTCCGTCCACCTGGGTGGAAACAGGAAATTGCGCGTCATTAGAGACAGACCGCAGCAGGTGAAAAGCAAGAGGAGGAGCTACGTATAGCACTCCCGAATCGCTGAGGCCGGCAGATTCCTCGGCTTGGCGGCGCCAGAGGGAAAGACACACCGGGCTGTGAGGAGAGAGGGACTGGCGCAGAAGTTATAGCCACCAAGAAGACCGCCTCAAGAGTAAGGTCCTTTAACGAGCAGGCACCCAAAGGCTCAATCGGGGGGCACACAAGTCCAGACAGGACCAGATTCAAATCCCAAGAGGGAACGGACAGTCGCGCGGGAGGCTTGAGCAACTTGACCGCCCGCAAAAAGCAAATGACATCGGGAATGGCAGTCAGACGTTGACCCTGTAATAACCCACGAAAGGCTGAAAAGGTCGCAAGCTGAACCTGGAGAGAAGACCAAGCCAGGCCTCTGTCTAGGCCATCCTGCAAAAACTCTAAGATGTTAGGCAGGGAAACGTGAAAAGCGACCACTCCTTGCGCCGTACACCGCTCCTCAAATATACACCAAACTCGCACATAAGCCCGAGAAGTGGAAAGTCTGCGGGACTCCAAGAGAGTGGAGATCACTTTATCTGAATACCTCTTCTTACTTATGCATTCCCTTTCAAGAGCCAAGCCGTAAGACAAAAGGGACTCGGATCAAACATGGGAATGAGGCTCTGAATCAGAAGATTGGGCGAAAGAGGCAGAGGAAGAGGATCCGACACCAGATGCCACACCAGATCCACATACCACGGCCGTCTGGGCCAATCCGGAGCCACCAGGCCCGCATGACGAACAATGTGGAGAAGAACTCTGCCCACTAATGGCCATGAAGGGAACACATACAACAGTCCCTTTGGCCATGGATGAACCAGAGCATTCAGACCCTTGATCTGACCGTCTCTGCGACGACTGAAAAAGCAGGGAGTTTGGCGTTGACCCCTGTGACCATCTGGTCCATTAGGGGCTGACCCCAAGAAGACTGCACTATCAACTGAAAGACCATGTGGCTTAGACACTACTCTCCGGAATCTAACATGTGACGACTGAGGAAATCCGCTTGAACATTCTCCCCTCCGGCTATGTGGGAGTCCGCGATGTCCTGAAGATGCGACTCTGCCCACAGCATGAGCAGAGCTACCTCCTGTGCCACCTGATTTACATAGGCCACCGCCGTGGCATTGTCGGACAGAACTTAGACTGATTTGCCCGTCAAGGTGTGCAAGGCTAACAGCACCAGAAGGATGGCTCTGATCTCCAGAACATTGATCAATCAGAACGCCTCCTCCGTGGACTAGGTGCCCTGAGTTGAGTGACCTAGACACTGAGCTCCCCAACCGAGGAGATTGGCATCCGTGAGAAATACTGTCCACTGTGGATGATCCAGACTCGTCCCTTGAACAAGATGGGAGGACTGGAGCCACCAATGAAAACTGGAGCGAGCCAAGCCCCGCAGAGGAACAGGGTGATCTAGACTGAGGCTCTGGGGTGACCACCTCAGAAGCAGAGCATACTGGAGAGGACGCACGTGGGCCCGAGCCCACCACACCATGTCAAGGGAAGCTGCCATTGACCACAAGACTTGGAGGAAATCCTGCAGCCGAGGACACCGGGATGTCATAAGCAGGTGAATTTGAGAGTGTAATTTGCTTACCCGGGCCTCTAGGAGGAAGACCTTCCCCAAGGAGGTGTTGAACACCACCCTAAGATACTCCTGTAGGGGTGTTTCCTTATTTGCAGCTGAAAGTTAGGCCTCTCTGACATCATCAAGCCTGAACCATTATTTGCAAGAAATCATTCCAGCATGAACCTAGCAAGAAGAGAAAGAAGAAAACATCTTTGCTGTTTCTGCCTGATGCATTCTGGGTATGTACCAGAACTGTATTCTAGTCAAGAACATCCAGTTATGCCTATGTGATCTTCCCATGTGAATCTTGGGGAAGGCATACTCCTATGCTGTGCTTATCTATTGAAGGCGCCTGTGTCTCCCAGCCTGTATGGGACTTTATACAGAAAGGCTATTCATCTAAGTTCTGTTTCTGGATTGGTCCGGAGAAGTCATCTGACGAGATCCAAGTGAAAAGGTGCTAATTATAATTTAGTCTGTGTTAAGTTGTGGGTGAACTCGCATCTCATCACAGGTATTCTCCACGCACCTCTTTTATAATAATTAAGACCTAAACAGTTACCTCGTGTGACTCTCTGTCTGAGAGAGTGAATCGGACCTTAAACAGATCTGAATTCCATCACATCAAGGAAACCTTTGCTGCCAACCTAAATTATAGCTGCACCAGTGGCTGACAAATACTTGTTCCTGTAACAGAAGGATTTCTATAATTGCTAAGCTGAGGAGACATCTTCCATTTCACCTGATTTTGTGCCAAGGCCTAATTGGATGGTAAGATAAGGAACTTATTATCTTATCAGCTGGGGTTAGATAAAGTATCCTATTGTGATATAGAATAAGGCTTGTAAAGCTACTCTTGGTGATAACTGTAATAGATTGCTGCTAATCAGGAATTGCTATTATAAGGAATTGTTTAGTGTGTGTAAGAATTAGTTACGTATTTATCTAGCAAGTGTGTTGTGATAATTATGTACTGAGTTTCATATATGTAATCAGATATTTTGTGAACAATAATTAGATATTGCTGCTGGCTTGTGAATTATATTTTTCTATTTTCATAATAAAAGTATTTCTCATTAGCCCTGGTCTTGTGTCGTGTAAATAGGCAAAGAAAGCTGAACCTGGATGAGATATTATGGTCTTCCCTAGAAACTAACAGGCACGTATTTGTTTATGTAACTGATTAGTGGACCGTAAATCTTTCTACACTCCAGGCGCTGCGAGGGGGCCAACCGAATGCAGGAACTCCATCACTCGAGCCGTGACCCTAGTACTCTCCTGGAAGGATTTCACTTGAATCAACCAGTCGTCCAGGTAAGGATGCACCAGAATGCCACCATAACCTTGGTGAACGTCCGGGGAGCCGTAGCCAGACCAAAAGGAAGTGCACAGAACTGAAAGTGCTGGCCCAAGATCGCAAAATGAAGGAAGCGTTGATGGGAGGTCCAGATTGGAATATGCAAGTAGGCCTGACAGGTCAAGAGCGGTTAGATACTCCCCCGGCTGAACTGCCAGAATCACCAATCGCAGTGTCTCCATGCGAAAAGACAGAACTCTGAGAGCCCTGTTGAGCCCCTTCAAATCTACGATGGGCCGTAAAGTCCCCTCTTTCTTGGGCACCACAAAGTAAAACGAGTATCTGCCGGTGCCAGACTCCTGAGGGGACACTAGAACCACAGCTCTAAGATCTAGCAATCTTTGAAGGGTCTGGCTAAAAGCCTGCTTCTTCCACTCAGCATGACAAGAAGCTAGAAAATGATCTGGCAAGGAATGGGCAAACTCTAGAGCATTGCAGTCCCGAATCACCTCAAAGACCCATTGATCGGATGTGATCTCTGACCATTTGTGAGAAAATTCGCGCTGCAGGGCATCCACCGGAACCAGAGGGGGCACCAGCAAGGAGTCATTGGGCAGGATGGGCTGCAAGGAAAGCGGCGGGTAGATTCCCAGCCCCCCGACGAACTCCCCCGAAAGGACTGCATGTGCTGAAAGAAACACCCCTGGGAAAATCCAGAAGATGGGAAAGTAGCAGCCATACGCTCAGGACGAAACCTGTGGAAATCCCGCAGACGCCCCTAGCAGTGCCTCCTCTAACCGCCTGGCAGGCACGGTCCTCAGGCAGGCAGGGCACCTTAGAGTGTCAAAGTCTGAACCAATTTATCTAAATCCTTTTGAAATAAAAAGACCCCTGAAAGGGAAATTTTGTGAGTTTAGTCTTGGATACTGTATCCGTCGACCAAGCGCACAGCCACAAGGTATGATGTGCAGCCACCCCAAAAGCCATAGACTTGGCAGAGGACCGCACCAAGTCATAGAGGGTGTCGGAGAGGAACAAGGCCGCCATTTCAATTTTCGTGACCTCTTGATCCACCAAGGACCAATCATCAGACTCACAGTCAAGAATACGCTCAGCCCACCAAAACACAGGGCGAGCACCCCACATATAGCCGCCTGGACCCCCAAGGCAGAGACATTAAAATTCTGTTTAAGAAGAGCCTTCAATTTACGCTCCTCAGAATCACTTAAGGCATAACCACCCTCTACGGGCACAGTATGCTGCTTTGAAATAGCTGAAACTACTGCATCTACCACTGGCAACTTCAAGGTAGCCCTATCCACCTCTGGGATAGGATACAAACGAGCCATGAAGCGTGAAAACCGAAACAGCTCCTCCGGCATATTCCACTGCTCCAGAACAATATCCCGAATATCCTGATGCATAGGAAAAGAGTGGGACGCTGGGTGGATCCCCCGAAGGGGGTCCCCCACCTGCAGGGTCTCAGGTGGCTTCTCCTCAAAACTTAAAACCGAGGAGCTCGTCTCTGTGAAAAAGGCGCACGCACAGCGGACGCCTCCTCGCCGGTAATCGGAAAAAACGAGGCCCCGCTACCAGTGGCCATCCCCTCAAGAGGATCCTGGAGGTCCCAAGGGTCCACACAGCCCACAAGTCTTCATCTCAACCCACCCGCGGGCACTTGGACGAGGGAGGAGGAAGAGGGTACGTGAAAGTAGCAGAAGGGGGCAAAGCCACAGAGGGTGCGGGAGGCACAACCTCTCCCGAAACCCCCAGGTCAACTGCAAAACCCCTGGCCACCTGAAAATAAGCTCTGCATAAAAAAATAAAATCAGGGGAAAAACCCCCCAGCTGCGCCTGGGGGACCGCCTGCCCGAGTAGAGGTCCCAGCAGAAACTTGCCCCTGTTTTATCAAGACAGAGGGAAGGTCACCTAAGGTGGCAGAGCAAATGGAGGGTTTATTGTGCAAAAATGGCAAAGTTCCCACCAAAAATAAACTCTCCAGGGCCTGTAGCAGCTGGGAAGCCTGAACTGTCCCAGCCCCTAAAGCAGGCAAGCTGGCATCAGTTGATAAAGAAACAGCTGAGAGGGAGTTCCTAGCCAAACCAGCGGTAAGGGAATCATAAGAACATAAGCAATGCCTCCACTGGGTCAGACCCGAGGTCCATCGTGCCCAGCAGTCTGCTCACGCGGCGGCCCAACAGGTCCAGGACCTGTGCAGTAGCCCTCTATCTATACCCTTCTATCCCTTTTTCCAGCAGGAAATTGTCCAATCCTTTCTTGAACTCCAGTACCGTACTCTGTCCTATTACGTCCTCTGGAAGCGCATTCCAGGTGTCCACCACACGCTGGTTAAAGAAAAACTTCCTAGCATTCGTTCTGAATCTGTCTCCTTCCAACTTTTCCAAATGCCCTCTTGTTCTTTTATGTTTTGAAAGTTTGAAGAATCTATCTCTCTCTACTCTCTCTATGCCCTTCATGATCTTGTAGGTCTCTATCATGTCTCCTCTGAGTCTCCACTTTTCCAGGGAGAAGAGCCCCAGTCTCTCCAATCTTTCAGTGTATGAAAGGTTTTCCATGCCCTTAATCATTCATGTCGCTCTCCTCTGGACCCTCTCAAGTATTGCCATATCCTTCTTAAGGTGCGGTGACCAATACTGAACACAGTACTCCAGGTGCGGGCGCACCATTGCCCGATACAACGGCAGGATGACTTCTCTCGTTCTGGTCGTAATACCCTTCTTAATAATACCCAACATTCTGTTTGCCTTCTTCGCGGCTGCTGCGCATTGTGCTGTTGACTTCATTGTTGTGTCCACCAGTACACCCAAATCTCTTTCAAGGTTACTTCCCTCTAATACTAATCCCCCCATTTGGTAGCTGAACATCGGGTTCTTTCTCCCTATATGCATGACCTTGCATTTCCCTACATTGAAGTCCATCTGCCATTTATTCGCCCACTCCTCCAGTTTGTTTAGGTCCCTTTGTAGGTCCTCACACTCTTCCGCATTTCTAACCCTTCTACAGAGTTTAGTGTCATCCGCAAATTTGTTAACTTCACACTTCGTCCCCGTTTCCAGATCATTGGCGGCTGAGGAAATCCCTCCGTGGGAGGTGGGGGAAGACCGGGTTTCCCCACTGCTCCCTGCTGACTCGTGAGGCATTAGTGGAAGGTAGCCTGTAGCCTGTAGGATGCCTGCAGCTTTTGCTGACGGAGCTCCACCACCGCACCAGCCTACACACCGCTTGCACAGGCCAGCCGCGAGTGCCTCACGTCTGGAGCACAATGAGCACTTTTTTCCTTGTAAAGTGCTCATTGCTCCATACGCGACCTAGCTAGAAGAAAAGTGCCGGTTAGTTGAAAAATACAGTAAAATACAGCAAATTTAAAGGGAAAGCAACCCTTCAGACTGGCACTACCTCAGGATTTTTTTTTTCCACAGAACAGACTCCACTGGCTCTCTAAACAATATACCTTACTACCAGGGGGTAAGGCTTACTATTGAGGCACCTCTAGAAAAAAGTTGGGGAGGTGGAAGAAAGGGGGGAAGAGACTCACCGGGTTTGACACCCCCGAGGTCGGATGGACCCCAAACAGGGTCCATCCAAGCTCAGTCTGGCAACAAAAAGGGACAAAAATTCCTAAACAAATTCCAACAGCCCTATCAAGGGAGCTGGGTACAGCTCACCAAACCTGCTGGAAACTGAGAGAAGACTGGGGTAATTAGGAGGGGTCACATGATATGTACAGTTCCAAAGTTTTGTCTCAGTCTTCACCTGCTGGTCATGATGAGATATATACCCGCTTGTAAGATTAATGAATGCTGGTCTGGAAAGTTGCTAAAGAAAGTCAACTTAAAAAAACACAAAGAACAAAGATATGACTATCCTAATGACCAATTTCCAAATTAGATGGCTAGTTTTAGGAAGATGTCCCAAATTTAACCTAGAAAGAAAAACCTGAATTTTGATATGTGTCCAAATAATCTGGCAAAAATCACTTTCAATCTAATAAAGTGCACTCTAAGGCAGGCATACACAAACTACGGAAGCATTTAAATAACCCAATACTTCAAATGAAATTCTGGAATGTTGAGGTGACGTTTGCCGCTGGTGAGGTAGGTATCTTTAGAAAGCAGAGCAGAACAGCACTAAAGTGTTCAAGTCTTGAAAAAGGCTCTCCTCCAACATAGACATTAAAAGGAACTACCGAGTTTCCCCAAAAATAAGACAGTGTCTCATATTAATTTGGGGTCCAAAAAAGGCACTAGGTCTTATTTTTGGGTAGGTCTTATTTTTTTCATGTACAATGATCATCTTTCTCTTCCTCTCCTCCACCTCAATTCTTTCTCTTTCCTTTCTCTCCCCCACATGTGCAGCACCTTTCCTCTCCTCTCACCCATCTCCCTGTGCCTTCCCTCTGCAGCATCTTTCTATCCCTCCCTCCCATCCCCCACTGCAGCAGAAACAACCCAAGCCTCAAACCGCTAGACTGACATACCTCCCTCTAAATAGCAGCAACACTCTAAACAGGCTACTTCACGGCCTTCTCCTGCCGGGGCCTTCCCTGTGTCACATTACTGATGCGGCAGAGGACCATGAAGCAGCCTGTCTAAAGTGCTGCCGACACTGCTGTTTAGAGGGAGGTATGTGGGAGGGTTAGCAGGGTTTGGATGGGAGGAAGAGATGGAAAGATACTGCGCAGGGGTTGAGTGGTAGGGTCAGCGGGGTTCAGCTGTGCGGCGGGGGAAAAACATTGCTGATGCTGCTGCCAGTGAATCCAGGGATGGAGTCGGGGACATTTGGGAGGGGCTTCACGGGCGATCTAACTAGGGCTTATTTCTGGGGTAGAGCTTATATTAAGACCTACTCCAAAAATCATGCTAGGGCTTATTTTCAGGGAAACAGGTAGTTACCCAGGTCTCCTAATGGGGTGCGGTAGAATTAATGTGAGAGAAAAGGGAATAAAAGATTTTTTAATAATGATTTTATTATAAATTTGCATCTTTTGGGGAAATGTACAAATGAAATATTGTGTTCAAATTTTTCTGCAAATTTGCTTTAAAGAAACAAGAGAGAATACCGCACACTTACAAATGCTAACAAATCAAAAGGAACACACTGACCTGGGGTGACTTTTTTTTTTAACTTTAGAGAGAGAAAAATGGCTTACATAGCTCACAGTATCACAGTAAAACAACCAATTAAATGAAACAAAAATATTTTAGTCAGGTAATCTTCACCCATTCTGTAAAGAAAAGTATCTTTACAGCTGCAGAGAAAGCGAACCCGCCACTGTCATTGTGCAGCCAAGTCCTGAGAAAGCCAATGGAAAGACTCCTGCATAAAACAAGGCTTCTTCTCCTTAGTCAAGAAAAAGCTCATTGTTTGCCAGGAGTCACATCCGAGTAATCCTTCAATACTCCTGCCAAGTGATCATTGAGTGTCTTAAATTTACGCTTCTTTTGGGAGGCAGGTTTCTTCCTCTTCTGGACAGGAACCTGAAATAAGAGGACAAGAAATCTTCAAACCAGTGACTAAAATCTCTGTTTGTGCAGCAATCACAAAATCACACTAGTCTAGCATACCACATGAGATTGGCCAGCTCCAGTCTGAATTAGAGAATGACACAGGGACAAATTTGTTCTTGTCCTCGCAGGAACTCAATTTCCTCATCCCGTCCCTATGAGTTTTGTCACTGTCCCATTCCTGTGAGCTCTGCCTTAACCGCACAAGCCTCGAACACTTATGATTTTAAAGTGTTTTAGGTCTGTGCAGATGAGGACAGGAAATGAACTCGATGGGATGGGAAAATGAGCTCCTGCGGGGACGGGGAAAAATTTGTCCCCAAGTCATTCGCTAGTCGGAATACCACAAAGGTCTGATTCTCAGGATTTTCCACTATGACTTCTCAGGAGGTTATGGTTACATATGCTTGATTGAAAAACCAGAGCTGATTTGTACAATTTAGTTATACTAACTAGGAGTCTGCACTTCTAGTTCTTGGAAACTACAAAAACTCATCAGATATGCATATTATACATATAACTAGTTTTTAAGCCCGTTACATTAACGGGCGCTAGAGCAGATGTCTGTCTGGGTTTTTTTCTTTATCTGTCTCTCCTTGGACGCTGTCTGTCTGTCATTTATTCTGTCTGTGTCTCTCCCTGGCCCCCTGCCTACCTGTATTTCTCTATTGCGCCATGCCTGCCTGTCTCTCCGTGGCCCCCTTCTGTCTCCCCCCCTCCCAGAGCAAAGCATGATTGTTTTCTGCCCCCAGCACACCCCTTTCCCTCTCCCCCTGTTGTGCCATGCCTGCGTGCTCTGTGGCCCTATTCTTTTCCCCCTCGATGATTGATGCCTGCCTCCAGCACACCCCTCCCCCCACAGCAGCCCCCTTTCCCTCTCTCCCTGGTCCCCTGTTGTGCAATGGCTGCCTGCCCTGTGCCTGTTGTGCCATGCCTGCATGCTCCCTGGCCCCCTTCTGTTCCCCCCTGATGATTGGTCTGCCCCCTCCCCCCAAAGCAGCCCCCTCTCCCCCTGGTCCCCTGTCCCACAATGCCTGCCTGTCCTGTGCCTGTTTTGCTATGCCTGCGTGCTCCGTGGCCCTCCTCTGTTTCCTCCTGATGATTGCTGTCTGCCCCCTCCCCCCAAAGCAGCCCCCTTTCCCTCTCCCCCTGGTCCCCTGTTGTGCAATGCCTGCCTGCCCCATGGCCCCCTTCCGTTTCCACCCCGCTCCCATTCTTACCCTCCCTCCATTCCTCGAGCTGGGGTTGCATCGTTCACCTCTCGGCCCAGATCGTTGAGCAGGTTCTCCTGCTTCATGGCGGTGGGCGGAGCTGCAGGAAGATGTGCGTGTGTGGTGGCAGCGACAATCCTGACTCCTTCTTCAGCACCATGTCGGGAAGGTGGAGAGCAGCCTGCGAGGTTCGCTACAGCTGCTGGCGAACCTCAGCAGGCCGCTTTGAAGGAGCAGCAGCGGGAGGGAGGAGTCGCTGGCACCTTCATAACAGTCACGTGCTTCCAGCTAGTGCAGGCGCCGTGAGGCTGACACAGAAGCACACCTCACGCCACCAGGAATCACGATCTTTGAAAAGCGCATGCGCATTTAGCCTTTTATTATTATTGATATCTATCATAATAAAATCCTTAGCGCGCATGCGCACTTCAAACTCCGTGATCCCTGCTTCCATGCCACACATGTGCAGTAGAGGTTTGCGACATGTGTAGCGGTGGAGCCTGTGGCGGTTTCCTCCAGCTGACTAAGGAGGGTGCGGCGGTTTCCCTGTCAATACAAGAAGCCTGCGTCGGACCCTGCCAGAGCTGCTTCATTTTTACAAGGAAGGTGGGAGAAGGGGGCTGGAGCTGAAGTGTCTCAGTGCACAAGAAACAAAGACAGACAGCAGCCAAGGAGAGAAAGAAAGACAGACAGCAGCCAAGGAGCAAGAGAGAACATAAGAACATAACATAAGAAGTGCCTTTGCTGGGTCAGACCAGAGGTCCATCATGCCCAGCAGTCCATTCGCGCAGCGCCCCATCAGGTCCAGGACCTGTGTAGTAGTCCTCTATCTGTACCCCTCTATCCCCTTTTCCTTCTGAAAATTGTCCAATCCCTTCTTGAACCCTAGTACCGTACTCAGTCCTATCACGCCCTCTAGAAGCGCATTCCAGGTTTCCACCACCCGTTGGGTGAAGAAAACCTTCCTAGCATTCGTTTTGAATCTATCCCCTTTCAACTTTTCCGAATGCCCTCTTGTTCTTGTAGTTTTCGAAAGTTTGAAGAACTTGTCCCTCTCTACTTTCTCTATGCCCTTCATGATCTTGTAAGTCTCTATCATATCCCCTCTAAGTCTCCTCTTCTCCAGGGAAAAGAGCCCCAGTTTCTCCAGTCTCTCAGTGTATGAAAGGTTTTCCATACCCTTTATCAAACGTGTCGCTCTCCTCTGAACCCTCTCGAGTATCGCCATATCCTTCTTAAGGTACGGCAACCAATACTGGACGCAGTACTCCAGATGCGGACGCACCATCGCCCGATACAATGGCAGGATAACTTCTTTCGTTCTACTTGCAATACCTTTCTTGATTATATCTAGCATTCTATTCGCTCTCTTAGCGGCCGCTGCGCACTGTGCTGACGGCTTCATTGTCTTATCCACTATTACCCCCATGTTCCTTTCCTGGGTACTCTCACTCAATAACATCCCTTTCATCGTATAGCTGTATCTTGGGTTTTTGCTTCCTACACGTAATACTTTACATTTCTCTATATTGAACTTCATCTGCCATCTCGTCGCCCACTCCCCTAGCTTGTTCAGGTCCCTTTGTAGTTCTTCGCAGTCCTCTTTAGTCCGAGCACCACTAAATAGTTTGGTGTCGTCTGCAAATTTTATTATTTCGCACTTTGTCCCTGTTTTATGTCATTTATAAATATATTGAATAGTAGTGGTCCGAGCACCGACCTCTGCGGAACACCACTCGTGACCTTCCTCCAGTCCGAGTAGTGGCCCTTCACTCCTACCCTCCAATCAGTTCCTGGTCCATCTATGTACGTCTCCTTCCACTCCTTCAGTTTCCGAAGTAGGCATTCATGGGGTACCTTGTCAAAGGCTTTTTGGAAATCTAAATATACGATGTCTATGGGGTCCCCTTTGTCCATCCGTTTGTTAATTCCTTCGAAGAAGTGTAGTAAGTTCGTTAGGCACGATCTCCCCTTGTAGAAGCCATGTTGGCTTGTGATTAGAAGTTTATTTCTTTCAAAAATGCCTATCGACAGACAGACAGACAGAAAGTAGCCAAGGAGAAAGAGACAGAAAGAAAGACAGACAAAAAGCGGCCAAGGAGAGAGAGAGACAGAAAGAATGACAGACAGACAGCGGCCAAGGAGAGAGGCAGAAAGAAAGAAAGACAGACATGGCCAAGGAGAGAGACAGAAAGAAAGACAGCGGGAAGGGAAAGAGACAGAAAGAAAGAAGGAAAGACAGACAGCTTTGGTTTGGGGGAAGAGGGTGTCCTGGGGGAGCAGTGACCGATTTTGCATTAGTTTGGGTGAAGGGGATGTGCTGGGGAGGGGGCCAAGGAGCAATCTTGCTTTGTTTTGGGTGAAGGGGTGTGCTTGGTTGGAGTGCCAGCACTCAGTGTGCCTAAAAAATAACAACAAGTCCAAGCTGGATTGTTGGTACTGTTTGCACTGTCTTCGTATCTCCTTGTATTACGACTTATATTTTCTTGCTGTATTCTTGCCTGCATTATCAATCAATAAAAATCATTTAATAAAAAAAAACCAAAACCAAAACCGTGCCAGCACTCAGTGTGCCTGAATAGCCTCCACAGTGCCAGCAGTCAGGTACTGCACTCCACAGTGATTGGGGTGTGTGAGTGGTATAGGGGTCTGCTGGATAAAGGGGAAAGCAAACAATTTTTGAGGCCTGCAGCATCCAACAAAAAAATAAGAAAAAAATATTTAAAATTCAGAAAACTGTTTAAAGCCTGCAAATCAACCGTACAAAGGATATTAAAGCTCACACGCTAAGTTTTCAGTTGGTTTTGTGGCCTGTTAAGTTTACACATCTACACATCTATTCTAGCACCCGTTAACGTAACGGGCTAAACACTAGTATATATATATATTTATATATATAAAATTTATTTTAATTTATTTATATACCACTTATATCCTAAGTGGTTTTACATTCAAGTACTTTATCATATTTCCCGGTGGGCTCAAGCTCTATCTTTTCAAGGACACGGTGAGCGAGGCGCAAAATCTATATATCCCCAGATTCAGAAAAGGGTGCAACAAGAGTCGAATAAAAGACCCGGTGTGGATAACTAAAATAGTGAAGGAAGCGATAAGCAATAAGAAAAATTCATTCAGAAAATGGAAAAGGAACAAAACTGAGGTAAACTGGAGAGAGCACAGGAAGTATCAAAAAAAATGTCACCGTGTGGTTCGAAAAGCCAAAAGAGAGTATGAAGAGAGACTAGCCAGGGAAGCACGAAATTTCAAACCGTTCTTTAGATATGTTAAAGGGAAACAGCCGGCTAGGGAGGAGGTGGGACCACTGGATGACGGAGACAGGAAGGGAGCGGTGAAGGAAGAGAAAGAGGTCGCAGAAAGACTTAACATGTTCTTTTCATCTGTATTCACAAACGAAGACACAACCAACATACCGGAACCTGAGCAATTCTTCAATGGAAATCAAGCACAAAAGTTAACATCCATAGAAGTGAGCCTTGATGATGTGCGCAGACAGATAGAAAAACTAAAAACTGACAAATCCCCGGGTCCGGATGGAATCCATCCAAGGGTGCTGAAGGAACTAAAGGAGGAAATAGCGGAACTACTACAGCAAATTTGCAACCTATCTCTGAAAACAGGTGTGATTCCGGAGGATTGGAAGATAGCCAACGTTACGCCCATCTTTAAAAAGGGATCAAGAGGAGACCCGGGAAACTACAGACCGGTGAGTCTGACCTCTGTTCCGGGGAAAATGGTGGAAGCACTAATAAAAGAAAAAATTGATGAACATTTTGAAAAACACGAACTTCTGATAACCAGCCAACATGGTTTCTGCAGGGGGAGATCGTGTCTGACCAACTTATTGCACTTCTTCGAGGGAATTAACAAACAGATGGACAAAGGAGACCCCATAGACATCATATACCTAGATTTCCAGAAAGCCTTTGACAAGGTGCCTCATGAACGTCTACTCCGGAAACTGAAGAACCATGGGGTGGACGGAGACGTGCATAGATGGATCAGAAACTGGTTAGCGGGTAGGAAACAGAGGGTAGGGGTGAAGGGACACTACTCAGACTGGAGGAAGGTCACGAGTGGTGTTCCGCAGGGCTCAGTGCTCGGGCCGCTGCTATTTAATATATTCATAAATGATCTAGAAACAGGAACAAAGAATGAGATAATAAAATTTGCGGACGACACCAAACTATTTAGTGGAGCTCGGACAAAGGAGGACTGTGAAAAATTGCAAAGGGACTTGGACAAATTGGGAGAATGGGCAGAGAGATGGCAGATGAAGTTCAATGTTGAGAAATGTAAAGTATTGCATGTGGGAATCAGAAACCCGAGGCACAGCTATACGATGGGAGGGATGTTATTGAATGAGAGTACCCAAGAAAGGGACTTGGGGGTAATGGTGGACATGACAATGAAGCCGACGGCACAGTGCGCAGCGGCTGCCAAGAGAGCGAATAAAATGCTGGGGATAATCAAGAAGGGTATTACAACAAGAACGAAAGAAGTTATCCTGCCGCTGTACCGGGCAATGGTGCGTCCGCATCTTGAGTACTGCGTCCAGTATTGGTCACCATACCTTAAGAAGGATATGGTGTTACTCGAGAGAGTTCAGAGGAGAGCGACACGACTGATTAAGGGGATGGAAAGCCTTTCATACGCTGAGAGATTGGAGAAACTGGGTCTCTTTTCCCTGGAGAAGAGAAGACTTAGAGGGGATATGATAGAGACTTACAAGATCATGAAGGGCATAGAGAGAGTAGAGAGGGACAGATTCTTCAAACTTTCAGAACATAAAAAAACAAGAGGGCATTCGGAAAAGTTGAAAGGGGACAGATTCAAAACGAATGCTAGGAAGTTCTTCTTTACCCAACGTGTGGTGGACACCTGGAATGCGCTTCCAGAGGACGTTATAGGGCAGCGAACGGTACTGGGGTTTAAGAAAGGATTGGACAATTTCCTGCTGGAAAAGGGGATAGAGGGGTATAGATAAAAGATTACTGCACAGGTCCTGGACCTGATGGGCCGCCGCGTGAGCGGACTGCTGGGCGCGATGGACCTCAGGTCTGACCCAGCGGAGGCATTTCTTATGTTCTTATATTCTTATCTAATGTACCTGGGGCAATGGGGAGATTGAGTGACCTGCCCATGGTCACAAGGAGCAGTGAGGGATTTGAATCCACAATCTCAGGGTACTGAGACTGTAGCTCTAACCACTGCACCGCACACTCCCACCACACACACATACATAAATATATATACATATCTATATAAACAATGGCCGATTGAAAAGTAATGAGATGGCCTCTGGTTTTCTCTCCAAGAAGTAGATGTGGCAGCACTGTGCTGGTTCCTGTGAAGCTCATACATCAGCATTTCTGAACCTGCAGTTGGACAGCCATAGTTTTCATTGTTGGGTCACAGTGAGAAGAAGAACTTCGTATGTTTTGTCATGGCAGATAAGGAAAATGTGTCTGTGAGAGTATGCCAGAGATGTGTGATTGAATTTTGTGTTAAACTTGGAGAGCTTGGCGTTACAGCAAGTATTTGATGGTGAAACAATTAGCTGTGCTGTGTACTCTCACAGATGTCTAATGTTCTTGAAATAATTTGAGCTAACCCTGTAATACCAAAACTTGGTTCATGTAACAAATGTCTTACTTGAACTACATGTTTGTTTCTCATAAAGAAGAGTCTAAGGAATAGCTATGTATAATATCTCAGGCTCATATCCATGCAAACTGCCAAAGGCTTCATGAGAAAAACTGCACAGACATCACACAATAGCCTCTAAAGCAAAATGTAAGCAATAATCAGTATAATTATTTGACAAGGATACCTGAATTTTTTAAATTTGTATTTAACAGTACATATTTTGAGCTGGAGCTCAGGATATTTACTGATATTCAGGAATAGGGAGGTTTCAGGTTAGTAAAATATCTTTTGGAGAAGGATGAGCTTAAAGTTGTTTTCCTCTGCAAAAATTAAACAGAAATATGAGCTCACAGAGATGAGTTCCAGTAGGTGTAGGCCAGTGGTCTCAAACTCAAACCCTTTGCAGGGCCACATTTTGGATTTGTAGGTACTTGAAGGGCCTCAGAAAAAAATAGTTAATGTCTTATTAAAGAACTGACAATTTAGCATGAAGTAAAAAACTATTTATAGTTTATAAATCTTTCCTTTTGGCTAAATCTTAATAATAATATTGTCATTTATAGCTAAGGAGACATGTGATCAAGAAACTATTTTATTTTACAATTATGATAAACATACCGGGGGCCTCAAAATAGTACCTGGCGGGCCGCAATTTTGAGACCATTGGTGTAGGCGGTGGGCTTGCAAGCACAGAATAAAGCTATGCATGAAGCACCAGAATTTGACCAGATGTGGCCTAAGGAGTGGAAGAGAATGGTTCGATTGTAAGTTTTTATCCTAGATTTTCTAAAGTCTAGAGCAGGGGTGCCCACACTTTTTGGGCTTACGAGCTACTTTTAAAATGACCAAGTCAAAATGATCTACCAACAATAAAATTAAAAAAAAACACAACGCACACTGTACGCATAGAAAATGTTAATTATTATTCCTATTCCAGGGTTTTTCAAAGAGGTCGAAGCAGATGACTCTATGCACTATCACCTCAGTAACAACCATACAAAAATAGACAAATATACCCCCCTCCCTTTTTACTAAACCACGATAGCAGTTTTTAGAGCGCAGGGAGCTGCGCTGAATGCCCAGTACTGCTCTCGACGCTCATAGGCTCCCTGTGCTAAAAAACTCTATTGCGATTTAGTAAAAGGGGACCTTAGTGTAAAATATAGACAGCAGATATAAATTCAGACACATTTTGATCACTAAATTTAAAATAAAATCATTTTTCCTACCTTGTCTGGTGATTTCATAAATCTCTGGTTGCACTTTCTTCTTCTGACTGTGCATCCAATCTTTCTTCCCTTCTTTTAGCCTGTATGCTTCCTCTCCTCTAGACCTCGTTCCCTCCCCCAACTTTTCCTTCCTCTCTCCCTGCCCTTTCTTTCTCTCTGTCTCCCTTTCTTTTTTTTTTGTTTCTCTTCTTTCCTTCTGTCTCCCTGCCTGCCCTTTTTCTTTCTTTCTCCCTGCCCTCCCCCAAGCCACTGCCATCGGGGACCAGGACCCAAACCGCCACCAATAACAAGCCCGAAAGCCGACGCCGCCCCAACCTCTCCCTGCTTCGGCCGACCAGCATCGCGATCGAGCTGTTGGGGGAAATGCTGCCGGGTCCTGCCTTCGCGGAAACAGAAAGTAGGCAGGACCCAGCAGCAAGAAGAGGAAATGCTTCATTAACCTGTCTCCCGCCTTAGCCCGTAGTGAACGCTTGCTTCAGGGCTCTCAACATGTGCGTGCCTGCTTCCCTTCCCCCCCCCCCCCCGGACATAACTTCCGGTTTCGGAGGGAAGAGAAGGGAAGCCTGCACGCACACATTAGAGCCATGGAGCATAAGTTGGCTACGGGCTGAAATCTGCAAGCCGTTTTTTTTTTGTTTTTTTTTAATGTTCAGCAGCGGCGGCAGCAGCAGATGACAGCTGGGCGGACCGCCCAGCTAAAAGGCCCTAGAGAGAACACTGGAGAGGAAGGCTGATCGGCCCGGTAGATCAGGATGGCAACACGAGTCTATCACGGAGCCCAGGATGGGCTCCGCGATCGACTCGCGTTGTCTTCCTGAGCTACTGGTCGATCACGATCGACGTGTTGGGCACCCCTGGTCTAGAGTTTCGCTGTTTAACATCACAGCACAGATGTTTGACGTAGGATTTGAGGGTGAAATATTCAGAAGGCGACATCTAAGAGGAAGTGGTAAGGGGTAATACAGTACACAATAAATAGCAACATCTAGTCTGTCCTCCAAGAAAGCCAGAGTTGTACACCTGCCCCACACTGTACAGGTTATACACGTCTATGCTCTGATGTGTGAAAGTCATTTAAATTTTGCTTCAATTCCATCCTTTTTCTATATAGGGATTTTGTGTTTAAATTCCATACATCCTTGAATTCCATCACTTTCTTTTTTTTTAATCCTACTTCCACCTGGAGGATATTCCAGGCAACTACCACCTTCTCCATGTTAAAGTATTTCCTGATGCTACTCCTAACTTTACCACCATGCAATCTGAATTGATGAACTCTAGTTCTATTGCTTTTCCATCTCTGAGAAAGATTTGTTTGCATTCAAGTGTCTGTGTCAATTTATTAAGCATTGGACTTCCAAGAATTTATAAAAATAACAAGATTTTTCATTCAACTTGGAAAACATTGAGATGTCTAGATCCTTTATTGCCAGTCCCCACTAATAAAACAAAATGTCAATCTTTGTGGCTAAATTATGGTGGGGAATTCAAAAATTTTATGGAAACAGTGGTTGCAGGCCGGAATTCAAACCTTAGATGATGTAATTTTTCAAGATAAATTGGCTTCCTTGCTTCAGATGCAACAAACCTTCGATTTATCTAATATTCAATGTTTTAAATGGCTGCAATTGAATCAAGCTATTCAAAATGGGATTCCTTAGTGGCGCACTCTTACAAGCCAACAAAGTCTTCCCTTCTTGTGTTTTCAGGTGGACTTTCAGGGACATCAGGCTTCGAAGTGGTATAAACTAATATCTGAATATATACCTAAAAAAATCTAAAACAAGTCTCTGTGATATTTGGAGCATGGAAATATAGAATAATATTTCTGTGACCCAGTGGTCCAGAATATGGAATTGTAGAGTGAAATGTACAGCCTCAGCTGCGATGAGGCAAACTTTGTATTTTTTGCTCTACAGAATATTCTGGACCCTGGTGAGGCTACAAATGTTAGATAATAAACGCTCCAATAAGTACTGGCACTGTCAACTTAATCCAGGTACATTGGATCATTTATCATTTCATTGCCCACTGATTCAGGCTTTTTGGAAATCTATATGGAGCAAAATTATTTCAATTCTTGGAGCTCCTATTCCATTATCATATGGAACTGTTTTATTTGGTACCTCATTGATGCCCAAGAGTCCACTTGACGATCATAAGGATAGGCTCCTTCTTGTAATGACTAGAGTTGAGTTACAATTAATTACAAGAAACTGGAAGAATTGGGATCGTCTAAACTTCTCATTCTGGTTGGAGACACTGTGTCTATATTATAGAAATGAAAGAATATTGGCAGAGCAAAAAGGTGAATCCCAATTATTTAAGGAGATCTGGACCCCGTTGGATTCCTTTATCAGGCATCATTAAAATTTAAGATGGATTGATATTATTATTTTGTTTTAATATATCACTTAATTTTCTTCATACACATCCAGGACAGGCTGGGGAGGTGTTAAGCACAGTTACTTACCGTAACAGGTGTTATCCAGGAACAGCAGGCATATATTCTCACATGTGGGTGACGTCATCTACGGAGCCCCGATGCGGACAGCTTTTTCAAGCAAACTTGATTGAAGATTTAAAGTTTGCTCTGCTGCTCCACGCATGCATGCCTTCCTGCTCCACTAGAGGGCGCATCTCCCCCTCGTGGTCTCCAGTTCACTTAACCAGCAAAGAAGCCAACCTCGGGGAGGCGGGCGAGTTGTGAGAATATATGCCTGCTGTCCCTGGATAACACCTGTTACGGTAAGTAACTGTGCTTTATCCCAGGACAAGCAGGCATGATATTCTCACATGTGGGTAACCTCCAAGCTAACTAAAAAGGGATGGAGGGAAGTTGGCAATTTAAGCAAATAGATTACGTTATACCCATTGGCCAAAACGGCCATCGCTCCTGGACAATGTATCCAGGCAGTAGTGGGAGGTGAAAGTATGAACCGAAGACCACGTGGCACCCTTGCAGATTTCCTCAATGGGTGTGGACCAGAGGAAGGCTACGGAGGCTGCCATCGCTCGGACTTTATGTCCCGTTACTCGACCATGCAGCGCGAGACCAAAAATACAAGCAGCCAACCAGTTGGACAAGGTACGCTTGGAAACTGGGCGACCCAGCCGATTAGGGTTGAAGGACAAAAACAATTGTGGGACTGTCCGATGAGACTGAGTGCGTTGGAGGTAAAAGGCCAACGCTCCCTTACAGTCAAGCGTGTGTAGCGCCGTCTCTCTGGGGTGAGAGTGGGACTTGGGGAAAAATACTGGCAAGACGATGGACTGGTTGAGGTGGAAATCAGACACCACTTTAGGCAGGAATTTAGGGTTAGTGCGGAGGACCACCTTGTCGTGATGGAATACAATGAAAGGTGGGTCCGCCACCAGAGCCTGCAGCTCACTAACCTGCCGAGCGGAAGTGAGTGCGAGCAGGAAGATCACCTTCCAAGTGAGGAATTTTAGATGGCATTTGTCTAACGGCTCAAATGGGGGTTTCATGAGTTGAGCCAACACCACATTAAGGTCCCAAACCACTGGGGGAGGTTTGAGAGGAGGGTGGACATTCAAAAGGCCTTTCATGAAACGAGAAACTAAGGGATGGAGTGAAAGGGCTTTTCCTTCCAGGGGTTGATGGAAGGCCGCAATCGCACTAAGATGTACCCGAATGGAGTTGGTCTTCAGGCTGGAGTGAGAAAGATGGAGCAAATACTTCAGGACCAAGGGGACCGAGACCGACACCGGGTCCTGGTCATGCGAGGAGCACCAGGACGAGAATCTGGTCCACTTTTGGGAATAGCAGGTTCTAGTCGAGGCCTTCCTCGAGGCTTCCAGTATTTCCTTGACTGATTGCGACACGGGGAGAGAAGTCAGGGGGAGAGAAACCAAGCATTCAGATGAAGAGACTGAAGATTTGGATGCATCAGTGAACCCTGGCTCTGTGATAGCAGAGAGGGAAACAGAAGCAGAGGCAGTGGATCTCTGGTACTGAGTTGAAGTAGAAGGGAAAACCAAGGCTGGCGTGGCCACCGAGGAGCAATCAAGATCATAGTGGCTCGCACTGGTTTGAGGTGGACCAGCGTCCGCAGAATCAGAGGAAAAGGCGGAAACGCGTATAGAAACCTTCCCTCCCAATCTAGGAGGAAGGCGTCGGCCTCGAGGTGGTCCGGGGAGTACATCCGGGAGCAGAATTGAGGGAGTTTGTGGTTGAGGGGGGAGGCGAACAGATCTATCTGAGGCGTCCCCCACTTCTCGAACACCTGTCGTAAGGTTTGAGCGTGCAGCGACCACTCGTGTGGCTGGAGGAGGCGGCTGAGTCTGTCTGCCAGACAGTTCCGCTCTCCTTGTATGTATACCGCTCGAAGGAAGATGTTGTTGGAGATTGCCCACTTCCAGAGGCGCCGGGCTTCCTGACAGAGGGCCCGAGACCCCATCCCTCCTTGCTTGTTTACGTAGTACATTGCTACCTGGTTGTCGGTTCGGACGAGAACTACCCGGTCGTTGAGCAGATGTTGAAAGGCTACAGCGGCGAGATAGATGGCCCGAAGCTCCAGCACGTTGATGTGGCAGCGGCGGTCCTCTGTTGACCACATCCCCTGAGTGCGTAGGCCATCCAGGTGAGCTCCCCAAGCGTACTCCGACGAATCCGTGGTGAGTACCTTGCTGTGTGGAGGGGCGAAAAAAAGTAAACCTTTGGATAGATTTGAAGAATCGGCCCACCAGAGAAGCGATCGTTGCAATGAAGGAGTCACTGTCACGGGACGGTCGATTGGGTCCCGGTCCAGACGCCATTGGGAGGCCAGGGTCCATTGAGGAATCCTCAGGTGGAGGCGGGCGAAGGGTATGACGTGGACGGTAGAGGCCATGTGGCCCAGAAGAGTCATCATCTGCCGAGCTGATACCGAGGTCAGCAGCGAAATCCTTCGACTCAAGCTTACTAACGCCTCTTGACATGGAGGGGGAAGGAAGGAGCGGAGTCGAACTGTATCCAGCACGGCCCCGATGAACTGTAAGGACTGAGAGGGGCGCAGCTGGGATTTTAGGAAGTTTACCTCGAACCCCAGACCTTGAAGGTAGATAATAATCTGTCGGGTCGCTGAGATAACCCCCTCCCTGGACGGGGCTTTGATCAGCCAGTCGTCCAGGTAGGGGAATACCTGGAGGCCCTGTGAGCGTAAGGCAGCTGCGACCACCACGAGGCACTTCGTGAAGACTCGGGGTGACGACGCCAGGCCAAAGGGGAGGACTCGGTATTGTAGGTGCAGGTCCCCCACCTGAAAGCGCAGGAACTTGCGGTGAGCGGGGTGCACTGGAACATGTGTAGGCTTCCTTCAGGTTGAGGGAGCAGAGCCAATCGCCCTCGTCGATGAGGGGGTAGAGAATCGATAGGGAAAGCATCCGGAACTTTTCCCGCACCAGAAATTTGTTGAGTCGCCTCAAGTCTAGAATTGGGCGCAGGTCTCCCGTCTTCTTCGGTACCAGGAAGTAACGGGAGTAGAATCCTTTCCCCCGTTGGTTGGGGGGAACCACCTCCACTGCCCGTAGGCGAAGCAGTTCTCGAGCTTCTGAGAGAAGGAGGGGTAACTGAGTTCGGTTGGGGGGCACACCCTTGGAGGATTGTCTGGAGGGTTTCTCCGAAAGTTGAGAGAGTATCCTGATGAGATCACGCCAAGGACCCATGCGTCTGACGTGACTTGTTCCCAGCGCGGGTAGAAGGCTCTGAGGCGTCCCCCGATGGGAAGGAGGCCTGGGGCTGTGGCGGAGGGGGCCAGCCCCCAACCGTTTGTCCCATCAAAAGGACGGGGATGGTTTGGTGGTCGCAGGTGGCTGGGACTTTGGCGGAGCCCGATGGTGAGCTTGCGGGCGTCGGGGTGGAGGCCGTGAGAAGGCAGGGGTGGATTTTTGAGGGTAACGTCGTGGAGGGGCCCTGAACGGCCTAGACGTAGGCGGTTTAGGCTTTTGCCGAACGAGGGAGGCAAACGAGCGTTCATGCTCTGAAAGGCGTTTCGTAGCTGCCTCGATAGTGTCATCAAAAAGTTCTTTGCCCACGCAGGGGAGGTTAGCCAACCGGTCCTGTAAGTTGGGGTCCATGTCGACGAGGCGTAACCAGGCTAGGCGGCGCATGGCGATAGCGAAGGCTGCCACTCTGGAGGAAAGTTCGAAGCCATCATAGGCCGCGTGGAATAGATGGAGGCGTAGGTTGGAGAAAACCTCCAGGAGCAGGTTAAAGGCTCTTTGGCGTGAGGCCGGCAGGTCGGTCGCAAAGGCTCCCCACAGTCCAATGAGGTGTTTCAAGTAGGACGTGAAGGTGAAAGTGTAACTTTGTACCCTAGAGGCCATCATAGAGTTCTGGTACAGTCTTCTGCCGAACTTGTCAAGGGTCCGACCCTCTCGACCCGGGGGGACCGCCGCTGAGACCCGGGAGGGGTGAGCCTTTTTCAGGTAAGATTCTACCAACAGCGACTGGTGGGAGAGCTGTGGTTGCTCAAATCCGGGGTATGGTACTGTACGGTATTTGGACTCCATTTTGGAGGGGACAGCTGTTACCATATAGGGGGTCTCCAGATTCCTGAAGAAAGCCTGTTGGAGTACCGGATTGGGAGGTAAGCGGAGGGACTCTCTGGGCGGTGACGGTAAATCTAGTTCTGCCAGGTACTCTTTAGAGTATCTTGAATCGGACTGGAGGTCTAAGTCCAGAGCGTGGCCCATGTCCTGGACAAAGCGAGTGAAGGAGGGGCGAGAAGTTCCCGGGGCCCCGTGTGGGGACGGTGAACGAGACCTCCGTCGGGCGGAGAAGGACGGGGAGGCTTCCCTCGAGTATCGAGGTTCATGCTCTGACCCGCGCTCCGAGACCGGGGAAACACTGTGGCAATGTTCCGGGGTCGAGGACCTACGTCGTCTCGAGGAGCCCCTCGGAGACGATGCCGGGGTACGGGGTACTGATCGATGTCGAATCGGTGACCTCGACCCGGACTCCCTCGGCGAAAGCCTGGGACCTCGGCTCGGAGCCCCGGTCCGAGGGGAAGTTAGGAGGATGTGAGGGTTGGAGAGTGATAACTCAGTCACCTTCAGCGGTCCTGTACGGGGCGTCGGTGAACGGCCTCGTAATGTGGGGGAACTCCGGGCCTTCTTAGAGGTACGGCGTTTCGAGGTTTCGGTTGTCTTAGCGCGACGCTTTGCCCCATGGTGGTCCGTGGAGGGAGAGCGTCTCGGGCGCCTCGGCGAGGAATCCGAGGAGGATGGAATGCGGCGAAGCTGGCGCACTTTGCCCCGAGGAGGCTCGACTCGAGGCTCAGGCTGGTCCGGCGCACGCGAAGTCGAGGTCGGGGCCAGTTGTAGATGGGCCAGTGCAGCGGACAGCTCCGACGAGATCATCGCCCGGAGCAGGTCCTGGAAAACGGGCACGGACAGCATCGAGGGCATGTCCGATGCCTCGGTGCACTCCACCGGGGGCGACCTCGTGTCAGAGTATTCCCGTGTGGTGGAGGCACGGCCCGAAGGCTTGGCAGGCTTCGCCGGGGCTGAAAGCATGGGGCTTCCACCATGCGTCGCCGGTGTCCCCGAGGCTGGCTTCTTCGCTGGTGCGGAACCTGAAGAAGGAAGAGGAGACTTACCCGGGGCCGAGGCTTTTTGCTGTCCCGAGGGCTTCGGGGTTGAGTCTCGAGGTGATGCCGAGGCATTTGGGGCCGAGGTCAAGGCCGGGGCTGACCTCGAGGCCGAGGTAGTGGGTTGGTCGGCGGTGAAAAGGTCCGCCATGTGGGCTTTTCTTTGACGGAGGGCCCGGTTCTGAAAAGTAGCGCACTGGGGGCAGGAGTCGGTTGGATGGGTGGCCCCCAGGCAGAGGATGCACTGGTGATGCGGGTCTGTGATGGAAAGAAGCCGCTCGCACCGGGTGCACTTTTTAAAGCCGGTCTGGGGCCGGGACATAGAAAAAGAAACTGGCCGCGGCTCGAATAGCCACGCGGCCACGGCGGCCCGGAAGCCTCCGGGTCGCGAAACGAAGCAGGAACAGGAAAGAAAAAGAAAAATTTTGCGCACAGCGACTTAATCGAAGGCAAACAAAAAAATTGCGGTGCTAGAAGGCAGTTGGGGCAGAGCCTGGAAAAAAATGACTTCTAGGCTCAGTGGAAAAATTTGAACTGGAGACCACAAGGGGGAGATGCGCCCTCTAGTGGAGCAGGAAGGCACGCATGCGTGGAGCAGCAGAGCAAACTTTAAATCTTCAATCAAGTTTGCTTGAAAAAGCTGTCCGCATCAGGGCTCCGTAGATGACGTCACCCACATGTGAGAATATCATGCCTGCTTGTCCTGGGATAAAAGATGTTTCATAAATTTGACATAGTATGAAAGTGTTGTTTGTTGAATTTTGATAGAGAAATGTTGTACTTTGTATAAATTGTTTATATAAAACTAATAAAAATTATTACATACAATAAAAAAGTGTCCTCTTCTTCCAGGGTATATATAGACATACCTTTAAGTCTCTTCACAAAAATGTTTTGGCACAAACCCCATACCATTTTTTCACCTTCTTCTGAACCACTTTAAGTTTCTTTATGTCCTTAGTTAGATATGGACTCCAAAACTGAACACAATACCCCAAGTGAAGCTTCACCAACATCCTGTCTTCTGTTTGTCTCTCTCTATGCAGCCTAGTATCTTCTTTGCTTTGGTCACTGCCTTGTCACTTTCAGGATCTCAAGGTGGTGAAACAAATACTAATCACTCCATGGCCCCTCTTCTGATCCATGCATATCAGCCTCCCACGTTTATCATATACAACTCCTTTGGATATCTACACCCTAAGTGCATCATTCTACACTACTTTGCACTACTAAGTCAGTTGTATTTTAATCTGCTTTAAAAACCATTGTACAACCATTGTACTTATGAACAAATGTGTTTAATGTTTAAAACCAAGTTGATAAATTCTCAGCAAATCACTAAGGAGAGAATTCATCAACGAGCAACAGTGTTAGCATGCGATAAACACTAAAGATGCCCATTATATCCCTATGGGCGTCTTTAGTGTTTAACGTGCACTGATGCAGTAACGCCCATTGAAATTCTAATGCTAAATATTTTATGATTAATCTGCTTTATGTTTAAAGTCTCAGACTTCTTAATATGTCACTTTAGTTTATACTGCAGCAAAACTAGCTTCTCAAAGTTATCGTCGGTAAGAGAGTATTGATATGGCACTAAAATTTGTCCCGAGCAACTAAGTAATCGTTCTACTACTGCACTGCTGGGAAGTGCAGCACTGAACATGATAAAAAGCTTTTGTCACTTTTAGAAATGCGAGCGAGCTATTTGATGAAGGTGTCTAACATTCCAGGTAACACTCAACCTCTTTCTTTGTTCCGGATTCAGCTGCTGGAAGGTTTTTCTTTGGAGTAGACAGAAAATCAAAGAGATCTTCACCTCCAGCAGCCATATTTTCCTCGGAGGCTGACTGACTTATGTTCAAATGAAAATGGAACTATGCCGCTATTTCTGACTTCAGTTTCTGTTGCAGCCAGAACACGAATGAACGGCTGCATCTTCTCATACCATTTTTTGTTCTGGTAGATATTTCAACTTGAGCTTCAGAACAAGCATCACTGTAATATGGTAGTCATCTTCTTCAAATATTGGACAAAACCTTAAAGCTACTTTTTTGTCACAGCAGTGATTTAAGGGGCTGCATTGTCTTATCCAAGTTCCTGTAAGTTTTACTGACTAAATGTCTATTATCGTGGGGATTACATATCTAAAATAGCAGTCATTTTCAACTTGCAGAATATCAGTTATAGAGGACAATAGCTTCATGATGTTGATGTAGTTCTTCAGGAACACCAACTCAGTATCAGTCATCAGTTCTAGTCCTATTTTTTGTTGGCATTCTCATGTGTTCTCCACTTCAATTGTAACCAGGTGACTGATGGTTAAATAAATCTGAAACCCACCTTGGTCTGGATGGATTGAGGAAAGCATGACCAGCCACTTGTTCAACATCTGCATGTTTGGTACTCCGATTGACTGCATTGATAAGAATGTGTACTTTCCCTATGGTCTTGTCAGACTAATCACTTATAGTGCAAATCTTCTTGTACTTTAAAGATATCAATAGCTAGTACAAGACTGAGTGTTTGCCATTCTTGTCCAACTATACTTTACTATACACCATATTTACCATACTATGTTGGCTCTGCTACGTTTTCTCATGCTACCATGTTTGCTACACAGTGTTTGCCGTTTCATGTCTTCCATACTATATTTTGTCATGCATGCTTGCCTAACCGTTTTTGCTAGTCATGTCATAATATGTTAGCCATGATTTGTAATACTATATTTACCGTGCCATGTTTTGCTGAACTATGCGTGCCATGCTATGTCTCACCATACCATGTTTTGTCATATCATTTTTACCATGCTTTGCAAACTTTGTTTTGCCATCTTTGTCAGACCTGCCCCGGGTACAGTAGAAAAATTGTCAGTCCGCCAGGACAGACAGGGAAAAATGCTTAAGTACCTGAATGAATACATGTAAACTATTCTGAGCTTCCCTAGGTGAACAGTATAGAAAATCGAATGAATAAATAAATTAGTTAATAAATAAGATCTATGGTTATTGATATTAGATGTAACCTCCTTATATTCAAGGATCCCACAGAAGGGGGCTTTACAAGTGATAGAAGAGATATTGAAACAACGTTCAGATCCTCAACAGATTTCTAGAGAAGCATTGAAAAGGTCAGCTTGGGTGAATGGCACTTAAGGCCAGCGGAGACACCAGAACTTCTGTAAGTTCCCTTGAACGTAACCATCCAACCTCATCGCTTTATCCACCTTTAGTTTAGCGAGCTCCTCATGAACACAATCCTCTGAAAATTGAACAGGGTCTACCACAGTGTTTCTCAACTTGGGTCCTGGAGTATCCCCTTGCCAGTCAGGTTTTCAAGATATTACATTACATTAGGGATTTCTATTCCGCCATTACCTTGCGGTTCAAGGCGGATTACAAAAGATTAATAAAAACGTTGTTACAATGGGAGAACTATTGATTAGCTAGAGAGGTAAGTAGTAGATCTTTTAAACATTTCACAGGTTGTTAAGGATAAATCGGTTTGCAAAAGAATTAAGAAGGGGGTCACAATGGAAGCTCTATTGTTATTACTAGTGAAGTAAAGGGAGATCAATTGTCAGTTTTAGAGTTATTAAGAGTATGTGATGTTATGGCTGCTTCAGGAATTTCTTGAAAAGTATAGTTTTTATTTCTTTTCTGAATGTCTTGTAGTCTGGGGTGGACGTCAGAAGGTTGGAAATCTGGTTATCCAGTCTTGCGGCTTGAGTGGCTAGGAGGCCGTCGTGTAGTTTTGATCGTTTTACTTCCTTGATTGGGGGAGGTATGAATGGGGAGTGCGTTTTTCTGTGTCTGGTAGTGGGTGCTTGGATGAGGCGGTTGTTCAAGTAAGATGGGCTGTCTCCGTTTAGGGTTTTAGATAACATGCAGTAGAATTTAAATTGGATTCTTTCTTGGATTGGAAGCCAATGTGAGTTGATGTAGGCTTCTGTGATTTGGTCATGTTTTCTCAATGAGTAGATGAATCTCAATGCTGTGTTTTGGATTGTTTGAAGTTGTTTAATCATAGTAACAGGGCAGGGAAGGAAGAGGATGTTGCAGTAGCCAGTAGACCTAGTATTAGGGATTGTACTATAAGTTGGAATTGTGTTCTTTCAAAGAATTTCCGGACTAGTCTCAGATTTCTCATGATTGCGAAGGATTTCTGGATTGTTTTGTTTATTTGCGGTTGCATGGTGCAGCATCTGTCTATGGTCATGCCAAGTAGTTTTATGGTGGTTTGGATGGGATAGTTGGTTGTGTTGAGTTCTAAGTTGGTTGTGGTTTGGACCTTGTCATTTTCGAGAAGGATGAATTTGGTTTTGTCTGGGTTGAGTTTAAGTTTGTGATCTTTCATCCAGGTTGTGACTGTTTCAAGTGTTCGGTGAAGTGTGTCTGTCATGGTAGGTTTAGAATGATCATATGGGATGAGGATGGTGATGTCATCTGCATAACTATATGTGGTTATGCCTAGATTGTCCAGATGTGTTCCTAGAGAAACAGTGTAAAGGTTGAAGAGGGTAGGGGATAGTGGAGATCCTTGTGGTACGCCGCAGGGGTTTGACCAAGGTTCTGATTTTTCTTTGTTTGATTTTACACTGTAGATTCTAGATTTTAGGAAGCCTTCAAACCAAGAGTATACTTTATCTGAGATGCCTATTGCATCTATGATCTGTAGAAGGATGTTGTGATCTACTAAATCGAATGCAGCAGTTAGGTCCAGTTGTATGAGAAGCATTTTTTTCCCTGTACTAAGGTGTTGTCTGACAGTGTCCATAAGGGAGCCTAGTAGTGTCTCTGTGCTGAAGACATTGAGAATATCACCTTACGGGGAGACGTTGTTCTGTTGGGAGACTTTAACATGCCTGATGTAGATTGGCACACGATTTTAACGTATGGTAGCTGTCCTCATAGGAACCTTTGTATTATGCGATTTTTCATTCAATATATTATTTTATAGTTTTCTTTTTAAGTTATAAAGTGCTTGTGCTTAATACTATAATAGTAGCAAATGTAGCTTTTACTTAACTTTTTCTTAATAAACTGGGTCTGGCTCATTGTTCGTAAACATTGTTCTTAAACATTGGCACATCATTAGACTGATCATGGGGAATGAATATGGCCCGCCCACTTTTGCGTTTAAAAGAGCAAAAAATTTGGGGGAACTTATTGGTCATTACAAACATAAACGAAATGAACCCTCTGCAATCAATGGTCACTATAGATGTGACCAATGTCAATGGTGCGAGTATGCATTGTTAGGGGAAACTTGGTCTCATCCCTATACTGGCCAGGTTTATACAGCTAAAACGAGAACTAACTGTAAAACTGATCATGTGATTTACATGATCGTTTGTCCTTGCCCAAAAATCTATATAGGTCGTACCAGCCGGCCTATGCACATTCGACTTAATGAACATAAGTCACGTGTCAACACTGGAGTTGAGACTGCTCCTTTGGTCCGTCATTGGTCCTTAATGAAACATAAAATCACTGATTTAAAATGGCGTATTATTGATACGGTTCATGTTGGGTGGGAGGGAGGAAATTATGAACACAATTTAAACATTAAGGAATTGCGATGGATGTTTAAGCTTAACACTATGTATCCCCATGGCTTAAATCTAACTAGTGATTAGCTTACAGCGAGCATATGACTTTGTCATTTGACATCTGTGGTATACAAGTTAAAGAGCGGTGGGGGTGTTGTGTATTGGCCAGTTTTGAGTCACATGACCCAGGAGTTTTGATTATTAGCTCCCATTCTGCCGGTGTGTTCTCACTTCCGGCTCACAAACCATGGATTTAGCATTCAGCTAAGATAGTATACTGTTCTGGTAAGCTTTGTGGCGTTTTTAAATTTTTAAATTTGCTGGGTTCTTAAACTTTAAGCTAATACAATGTTTTACTCTTCACAGCGTTCTCCTTCCCCGACCCTGATGAAATAATGAAACGCGTCGGTGGGGATTGAGCCAGACCCAGTTTATTAAGAAAAAGTTAAGTAAAAGCTACATTTGCTACTATTATAGTATTAAGCACAAGCACTTTATAACTTAAAAAGAAAACTATAAAATAATATATTGAATGAAAAATTGCATAATACAAAGGTTCCTATGAGGACAGCTAAAATCGTGTGGCATTCTGAGGAACTTTATGCGAAGAAAATGGTGGCTAACTCAAGTTAAGTTTTGTTCATAGACACGATATTTTGTGCACTTTTTTGTTTTGATGTAGATTGGAACACACTCTCAGCGACTACTTATGATAGCAGGAGGATATTAACGTCCATGAAGGGAGTACGACTCAAACAATTGGTATTAGAGCCCACTAGGTCCCAGGCCATCCTGGACCTGGTACTTACGAACGGGGAAAGCGTCTCAGAGATCTTGGTGGGAGAACCGCTAGCCACCAGTGACCATAACATGGTATGGTTCAACCTTAGGAAAGGCTTCCCTAGATCACAAACAAAAACAAGGGTACTCAATTTCCGGGGCACTGACTTCACACGCATGGGAGACTTCGTCCATCAGACGCTTCAGGTTCAAGAAGTAACGGAGAATGTAGAGGTTATTTGGTCAACCTTGAAATCGACCCTTCATGAGGCAACTATCCGCTACATAAAATCAGTAACTAAACAAGAAAGAAAAAAGAAACCCCAATGGTTCACTGATGAGGTCTCGTACCTCGTCAAGGATAAGAAAAGAGCGTTTCTCTTGTACAAACGCACGGGGGAAAAAGAAGCAAACATTGAATACAGGACAAAGTTTGCAGCAGTCAAAACAGCAGTCAGGGAGGCCAAACTTCGAATGGAAGAAACTCTAGCGAAGAACATTAAAAAAGGGGACAAATCCTTCTTCAGGTACATTAGCGACAGGAAAAAGAACGCAGACGGGATAGTACGCCTTAGAACTCCAGACGGGAATTATGTGGAAACAGATTCTGAAAAAGCCAAACTACTGAACGATTACTTCTGTTCAGTCTTTACCTGCGAGGCGCCAGGGCACGGGCCACGGCTGGAAGCAAAGGAAAGCAAGGAAGACCCATTTCTGAATTTTGAGTTCACATCAGCTGATGTTTACAGAGAACTTTCAAGACTCAAGATGAACAAAGCCATGGGACCGGACAATTTGCACCCAAGAGTGCTCAGGGAGCTGTGCGATGTTCTGGCGGAACCGTTAGGCATGCTCTTCAATCTCTCCCTAAGTACGGGGAGAGTCCCCCTGGACTGGAAAACAGCTAACGTCGTTCCTCTGCACAAAAAGGGTTGCAGAGCAGAGGCTGCGAATTACAGACCGGTGAGTCTCACATCAATAGTGTGCAAACTCATGGAAACTCTACTTAAAGGTAAATTAGACACGATAATGGATGAAGGGAATCTAAGGGATCCCTGTCAACATGGATTCACCAGAGGTAGGTCATGCCAATCCAATCTTATAAGCTTCTTCGATTGGGTGACAGGAAAGCTAGACTTGGGAGAGTCTCTGGACATAGTGTACTTGGATTTCAGTAAAGCTTTCGACAGTGTCCCACACCGTAGACTATTAAACAAGATGAAATCAATGGGTTTGGGTGAGAAACTAACTGCATGAGTCAGTGATTGGCTGAGTGGAAGACTTCAGAGGGTGGTGGTCAACGGCACCCTCTATGAGACATCGGAGGTGACTAGTGGAGTGCCGCAGGGCTCAGTCCTGGGACCATCCCTTTTCAACATATTCATAGGGGACTTGACCCGGGGGCTTCAGGGTAAAGTAGCACTGTTTGCCGATGATGCCAAACTGTGTAACATAGTAAGTGAAAGCAACCTACAGGATAGTATGACACAAGATCTGATCACGTTAGAAAACTGGTCATCGACATGGCAGCTAGGCTTCAACGCTAAAAAATGTAAGGTCATGCATCTCGGCAGAGGAAATCCATGCAGAACATACTCCTTGAATGGAGAAACGCTAGCTAGGACCTCAGAGGAACGGGACTTGGGGGTAATCATCAGTGCAGACATGAAGGCTGCCAAACAAGTAGAGAAGGCCTCATCAAAGGCAAGGCAAATGATGGGATGTATCAATAGAAGCTTCGTCAGCCGTAAACCTGAAGTCATAATGCCACTCTATAGAACCATGGTGAGACCCCATCTGGAATACTGTGTGCAATTAATTCTGGAGGCCACATTACCGGAAAGATGTGCTTCGAGCTGAGTCGGTCCAGAGGATGGCCACTAGGATGGTCTTGGGGCTCAAGGGTCTCTCATACGAAGAAAGACTGGGCAAACTGCAGCTCTATACCCTAGAGGAGCGCAGGGAAAGGGGTGACATGATTGAGACATTTAAGTACGTCACGGGTCGTGTCGAGGTGGAAAACGATATATTCTTTCTCAAGGGACCCTCGGTCACAAGGGGGTACCCGCTCAAACTCAGAGGAGGGAAATTTAGTGGTGACACCAGGAAGTATTTCTTCACAGAAAGGGTGGTAGATCACTGGAACAGACTTCCGGTGCAGGTGGTCAAGGCCACCAGCGTGCTCGACTTTAAGAATAAATGGGACATCCACGTGGGATCCCTACGAGGGTCGAGTTAAGGAACTAGGTCATTAGCATTCAGACTTAATGGGGTGGGTCAATAGAGTGGGCAGACTTGATGGGCTATGGCCCTTTTCTGCCGTCATCTTTCTATGTTTCTAAGTTGGTTCTGAAGCCTGATTGCATGGGGTGGAGTAGGTTATGGTCATCTAGGTAGTTGTTGAGGAGTTTGGCTACTAGGCCTTCTATAATTTTGACAAATAGCGGAATGGAGGCAATAGGTCTAAAGTTAGATGGGTGGTTTTGTGGTACTTTTGGGTCTTTTTGAATTGGGGTGATGATGATTTCGCTGAGGTCATCAGGGAAAATGCCTTCTGTGAGCGTGGATTGAATCCATTGTAGAAGTATGGTGCTGAATTTTACACTGGAGGTAGTAAGGAGATATGAGGGGCAGTGGTTGAGGTCACAGGAGGCATGGCTGTATTTTTTGTAGAATTTATTGAGTTGGGACCATTGTGTGTTGGGGAACTGTGACCATGTTCTGTCTGCTGCAGTTGACTCTTTTTCTGAAGGGTGGATTGTGATTGTATTTGATGGGGTGGGGTAAGGTTGAGAGTGGCTCTGGTGTTGGTAATTTTGTTCTTGAAGTGTTCTGCTAAGAGGATGGCTGAGGGAGGGGGGGTGTTATTGGTGGTTGTGTAGGGTTTGGTGTCTGTTAGATCTTTCAAGATTTGGAATAGTTTTTTGGAATCTTGGGTTTCCGTGCCTATGAGATTAGTGTAGTGGGTTTTCCTCTTGTCCTTTAGTAGATTTTTGTATTGTTTGTTGATTTTTTTCCAGTCGGTTTTTGTTTGATCTCGGTTAGTTTTTCTCCATTTTCTTTCTAATCTTCTACACTGTCTTTTGAGTTGGAGCAATTCATTATCAAACCACTGGTCTGATTTCCTGCTGGTTCTGGTTTTGGTTTGTAGAGGGGCCAGTTCATCAAGGATGTTGGTGGTCACATTCTTCCAGTGAGAGATGAAGTCTTTTGGGTCGCAGTTTTGGATAGTTTCGTCTATTTTTGACCAAAAAATGGTTGGCTCGATATGTTTGCGTGCGGTGTATGTGGATTTTTTGGATTGAGGTGTGGGTTTGGTCTTGGTCCAGTTGATGTTGAAGTTGTATGTGTAGTGGTCTGACCATAGGGATGGGGACCATGTTCCGTTGGGAGTTTGGATTGCTGGGTTGGATGGTTGGTGAGTCATGAATGCTGCAATGTCTAGTTGATGACCTTTTTCATGGGTGGTTTGTGGGTTTAGGATCTGGAAGGATAAGGCATTGAGGAAGGATAGACAGTTATTTGCTGGTGTGGAAGTTGTGTCTTCTAAGATATCCACAATGAATATGCATGAAAGAAATTTGCATATAATGGAGGCAGTGTATGCAAATCAAGTTTATGCAAATTCAATGTGGATATTATGAAAACCTGGCAAGGGGGTACACCAGGACCGAGTTGAAAAACACTGGTCTATCACACCTCCAGCCCTATTTGTTTTTGTTTTCTGCAGTTCCATTCCTGGCACTTCAGCTGTGAATATGGAACAGAAATATTTGTTAAGCAATTCAGCCTTATCTTTATCAGCTTCTACATATTCCTCCCCTTCACCTTTTGAGTCTCACAATACAACTTTTGCACTTCTTCCTATCACTAATATATCTAAAAAATGTCTTGTCCCCCCTTTTACTGTCTGCCATTTTTTTCCCATTTTATGACAGGGTGGAGTACCTGTCACTGGCCAGTGGAGGAAACCCAAGCAGTGGAGCTGATTGAGCTTGAGTGAAGAGCTAATCTGCATAGAACTGCAAGTGCTGCTGGGAGTTGTTCACTCACCCTGAGTGGATTGTGGTGCTGAAAAGAACAGCTCCCAGCAGACAGCACAAAGCTTTTTATCTCTCCTACACCAGATCTAGCATCGTTATCCCTTTCTGCTTATTTCTCTGCTGACCCCTTCCCATCTACTTTCTCATGCCTGTCTCTCCCCTTCCCCTCCTCTAATCTCCCTGCCAGCTATTTCCTTCTCCCTTCCTTCCTCCTCCTATCCAGCAGTAACTCTCTTCTTTTCCTCCCCTCCCAGCAGCATCTCTCCTTCTCCTTCCCTCCAGGTCCAGTAGCAGCTGTCCCTTTTTTTCCCTTGCCCAGCAGCTTCCCAGACTCCTTTCCCTCCTCCCCTCCCAGCAGCATCTCTCCTTATCCTTCCCTCCAGGTCTAATAGCAGCTGTCCCATTTTTCCCTTTGCCTAGCAGCTTCCCAGACTCCTTACCCTCCTCCCCTCCCAGCAGCATCTCTCCTTATCCTTCCCTCCAGGTCTAATAGCAGCTGTCCCATTTTTCCCCTTGCCCAGCAGCTTCCCAGACTCCTTTCCCTCCTCCCCTCCCAGCAGCATCTCTCTTTCTCCCTCTCCAGGTCCAGTAGCAGCTGTTCCTTTTTTTTCTTTGCCCAGCAGCTTCCCAGCCTCCAACAGTGGCTTTCTCCCCTCCCAGCAGCTCTCCTTACTTGCCAGCACAGCGATTCAGGAAGGCAGCCTCGGGTCCTTTGTTGGGTCGCGCCGCTTCTGAGGAAAGAGGAAGTTGCATCATCAGAGGCAGCTGCGACTCAGCAAAAGCCCAAAGGCTGCCTTCGTGAATTGCTGCGCTGGTAAGTAAGAAGAGCTGCAGAGAGGGGAGAAAGCTACTGTCGGAGGCTCCCCATGATCTCTCCGGCCCAGCACAGACCAGTTGAAATATCTCGTCGATCTTGTCGGCCCTGCGTGGACCGGCAGGAAATTGAAGTTAATCAATCTCGTCAGCTCTGCACGGACCGGCAGAAATTTTCTGCGGACCGGCGGTTGAAGAACAGTGCTCTACAACATATCTTAGATTAGTGGAGGAGGCCTATGATCACTTGGACTCTATGAAGCTTGAATGTATGGATTAACAACAGCCACGAGTGATCTGAAAGATCAAGCACAGGACCAGGCCAGCACCCAAGAATTTCAGCCTTGGAAAAGAAAGTAGAAAATAGCTCGCACAGGAACAATTTACGCTTGACTGGAATACCGGAGTCCCTGGCTTATAGTGAACTGCAGGGTTTGTTGAATCCCAAAAGAATTACAGTTAACTGAGCAAACTAGGCCTTTCCATATAAAGTGTGCCAAACATGTAGGACCCCAGACAGCGGCCCCGACCTGTTATTTTCAAGATTTTAAACTTTGAGCATAAACAGACTATATTGTCTGCCTTGCGCTCGCGGATGTCGCTCACTTACAATAATAGAAAGATCTTGTGTTTTCAGGACTACTCTGTCTTGGTCCAGGCCCAACGAAAAACTTTCGCTTCAGCATGTAAACTATTGGTGGAGAAGTGGCTCAAGTTTGCGCTGTTGTATCTTGCCAAGCTGCATATTGATTATGCTGGCCAGACTAAGTTTTTTGATGAGGTCTCTGGGGCCCTGGACTTTATTCAGACTCTCTTGACCGACCCTTTGTCCTGAACTGTGTTGACCTTTTGATAATTTTATTTGGGCGCTTTCTGGCCACTATTCTTAATAGCTCGGGTGGCAGATGTTACTCTTCCCCTTTTTTTCACCTCATTCTATGCTTCTGAGGCTTTCACTTGGTGGCCTCTCAGCTGAATTTTTATAAATTGTTGCAAAATCATATCTGATTACCATTAGAGGTCTATTTTGCCCAGGTTCTACAGTGGGGGTCCTTTCCGTTACATGCTAATTTTTCTACTATTATTGTATTGCCAAAACCTGGTAAGGACCCCTTGCTAATGGAATTTTACTGGCCTAGATGAGTGATCAACTTTGAGGTAAAACTATTGGCTAAGATTTTGGCTCAGTGTTTGGCTCCTCTTGTTACCTGGGATCATTCACCCTGACCAAGTGGGGTTTGTTCAGGCTCCTCAGGCAGTTTGGAATGTGTGGAGGGTGATGGCTGTTTTGGGACATGTGGCCACGAAACATCAGAGTGGGCTTTTGGTGAGTCTGAATATGTGTAAGACATTTGATTGTATGCATTGGGAATATTTGTTTCAGCTCTTGGAATGTTATGGGATGGGAGGAGGCCCCTTTCTGGATATGGTTCAGGTGTTATACGAGTACCCCTGGTCAACTGTTTTAGTTAATGGGGTGTATCAGGAGTGTTTGCTTTAGGTAGGGGTATGAGGCAAGGTTGCCCCATGAATTGTTTGCCGTGTGACAATATGCTACCATGCTTTCAGTTTGGTAAATTTCAAAATATCAAAGTTCTCTTCACAAAAGCAAAGTTTGAGAGGAGCGATACCCATTTTCTGTACTTTTGTGGCATAGACCATTGAGAGATAATTTTTTTACCCAGAAACAAACAAACAAAAAAATTGTTACATGGTGATAACTATGTGGCATACATAAGCATGAGGTGAGTCTCCTTCGATTGAAAGGAAACTTCAGAGCAAGAGGGCATAAAGTTAAGAGGTGACAGGCTCAGTAGTAATCTAAGAAAATACATTTTTAAAGAAAAGCTGGTAGATGCGTGGAATAGTTTCCCGGTAGAGGTGGTGGAGACAAACACTGTGTCTGAATTCAAAAATGTGTGGGACAGGCACATGGGATCTCTTAGAGAAACGAAGCGATAGTGGGTGGATGGGCAGGCTGGATGGGTCATTTGGCCTTTCTTTATCTGCTATCATGTTTCTATGTTTTCAAGTATGTACAGCAATTTTTGGACCTGGTCTCTGCTTTTGCAGCAAGGGAACCATTTTTTGATCTGAGATCATAATTCTCTGCAAAGGAACCATGCTTTGTTGCCGATACTCCTCTATGCATCCCTTATTGTCATTAATATACCCTTTGCCTGGCCTTTATGCATAAAAGTATGTTTTCTGTGCGTTTTTAAGGAATTACCATTGTTTTCTATATTATCCAACTTTTCACTTATTCAACAACAGATCGGTCCCATTATGTCAGATAGTTGAGACTGTATTTTTAGATTACATTGTGTCACCACTATTATGCAATTTATATTTTTTCACAAATCTCACCCCCATTCAGTTTTAGTCAAAAAACCTCCTAATGTCAATAGGAAGCACAAGAGATGTACCACACCTAATGCAAACCCAGAAGGAAGTAGTAAGTGTGAAGGGCTAGGTGGCTCAGGAATTTTTTAAAAATCAGAAATGTACCTTTGAAAGCAACATTGACTTTAAAATGAAAAATAAAGTTCTTACAATTTTCTTTGGTCCTGATTCCTGCATGGAGGAGATACCCTGCCTCTTCAAATAATCCTCAATTTTCTCTTCATCCATGGAATCCACAGGAATGCTCCTCCAAAGCTTTTGGAACTCTGCAGGGCAAACACACACATGCCTCAAATCACTATCTACAAAGATGGTATGCACTGTCATTTTGCAGTGAAATGTAAATACGAGTGAACAATAAACACTGAGTAATACTGTACTGCCACATGACTTCAAACTATCTTTTCAAAATAATATAAAAACTAAATTATGGCTTTTATACATAACAGTAGCAGCTTTTATAATACATATTATAATGCCCCACAAGGGACCAGCAGGGCCAGAACAAATGCCCTCTATTTTTTTTTCCTCTTAAATCCTACCATCCCCTCTCCTTCCTCTCTAGACAGCACTGCTGTGGAGCTTCATGGTCCCTTAGCAGTCCAAAGCACATAACCAGTGCACCTCACTTGCCAACAGGGAACCAATCAGCTTCAGCCAATTAACTACTTCCTACCTTTGCTTCCATGGCACATATTGAGTCTGACTGGCCTCTACAGATAAGGAATTTGAATGTGGAAGCCCTGCACTGAAGTTGCCCAGTTTTGGGGTTTTGATTTTTTACCAAAACTGAAACTATTCTATACTGTTGGCATTATTATCTTTCTATCCCAAGAGAATGGTATTAATAAAATGATATCACCTGTATATATGAATGATTTGACACCAATTCCATTTAACTTAGCTCCAAAGAAGACATCAGGAAGTTAAATACCATTAGTGATATTAAGTAGCTTTGTGGGACTCCACATACTACATCTCATGGTTTGGATAGAATATCTGACATCCTCACTCCCTAAAGGGTCCTTTTACTAAGGGTCCTTATGCTAAAGATTAGCACACGCTAAATGCTAAAAAGCCCATAGGTATAAAATGGGCTCTTAGCATTTAGCATACTTTGGTAAAAGGACCCCTGAATCTTTCCAGATAAAAAGCCCTTAAACAACTTCATACACCATCAGTTATTCTTGGAGATCTTGAGTGGTATAAGTTGTGATCTACCAGATCAAAAAGCATTTGAAAAGTCAGAAACAGAAAAAGATGAAGGCAGATAAAGACCATATGGCTTATCTAATGCTACCTACTATCTTTTCCTTTCCATTATAGATCCAACATCTAATATACCGGACTCAGAGGAGCTCATGAGTGGGAAACAGGCTGAAAAATTGGATCACATAGAGGTAAGTAAGGAGGCTCAAACAGATAGACAGGCTAAAATGCGGCAAATCACCGGGCCCGGACGGGATCCACCCAAGGGTTCTGAAGGAACTAAGACAAGAAATAGCGGGCACAATCCAGCATGTTTGCAACCTATCCTTGAAAACTGGTGAGGTACCAGAGGACTGGAAATTGGCGAATGTCACACCTATCTTCAAGAAGGGATCGAGGGGTGACCCCGGGAACTACAGGCCGGTGAGCCTGACTTCAATTATAGGGAAGATGGTGGAAGCTATGATCAAGGATGGCATTTGCGAGCACATCGAGAAGAATGACCTATTGAGAACAAGCCAGCACGGATTCTGTAAGGGAAGGTCGTGCCTAACGAACCTTCTGTACTTCTTTGAGGGAATAAGCAGTCGGGTGGACAATGGGGAACCCATAGACATCATTTACCTCGATTTTCAAAAGGCTTTCGACAAGGTGCCACATGAAAGGCTGCTTAAGAAGCTGTGGAACCACGGGGTGGGAGGGGATGTGCACAGATGGATCAAGCACTGGTTGTCGGGCAGACTGCAGAGGGTCGGAGTAAAGGGTCAATATTCTGACTGGCGGGGAGTCACAAGCGGTGTACCACAGGGGTCGGTGCTGGGGCCGTTACTCTTTAACATATTTATCAATGACCTGGAAAAGGAGGCAAAGTGCGAGGTTATAAAATTTGCAGACGATACCAAACTGTGCGGCAGAGTTAGGACCAGGGAGGAGTGTGAGGACCTACAAAGAGACCTGGACAAGCTAGAAGACTGGGCAAACAAATGGCAAATGCGCTTTAACGTGGACAAATGCAAGGTCATGCATATAGGGAAAAAGAACCCGTTGTTCAACTACAAATTGGGGGGGGTATTGTTGGGAGACAGCAGACTTGAGAGAGACTTGGGTGTGCTGGTGGATGCATCACTGAAGCCATCTGCACAGTGCGCAGCAGCCTCGAAAAAAGCCAACAGGATGCTTGGCATCATAAAGAAGGGCATAACAACCAGAACACGGGAAGTCATCATGCCATTGTATCGAGCAATGGTGCGTCCACATCTGGAATACTGCGTTCAGTATTGGTCGCCGCACCTCAAGAAGGACATGGCGGTACTTGAGAGAGTCCAAAGGAGAGCAACGAAAATGGTAAAAGGGCTGGAACACTGCCCATACGCCGAGAGGTTGGATAGGCTGGGGCTCTTCTCTCTGGAAAAAAGGAGGCTCAGGGGAGATATGATAGAGACCTTCAAGATCATGAGGGGCATAGAGAGGGTGGATAGGGACAGATTCTTCAGACTGAAGGGGACAGCAAATACGAGGGGGCATTCTGAGAAACTGAGGGGAGATAGGTTCAAAACAAATGCAAGGAAGTTTTTTTTCACCCAAAGGGTCGTGGACACTTGGAATGCGCTACCGGAGGAAGTGATCAGGCAGAGTACGGTACAGGGATTCAAACAAGGGATTGACAGGTTCCTGAAGGATAAAGGGATCATGGGATACTGAGGGAGGAGCTGGGATGTAACACAAGTATAGAAAGCTAACCAGGTAATGAGTATAGAAACCAAACCAGGTCGTGCAGGTGCAAGACCGGAGGGTTAGGACTTCGATAGGAAGACAGGACTTAAATGAGAAACCAAGGTGGCAAGGGAGCCCCTTCTGATGATACAGACAGGTCGTGACCTGTTTGGGCCGCCGCGGGAGCGGACTGCTGGGCAGGATGGACCTGTGGTCTGACCCGGCGGAGGCACTGCTTATGTTCTTATGTTCAATGTACATGTCCCAAGCTTTCTTGAATTCAGATACAGTTTTTGTCTCCACCACCTCCATTTCACAAATTCACCACCCTATTCATGAAAATGTATTTTCTGATGCTACTTCTCAGTCTTATCCCATTTTACCTTCATCCTATGTCCCCTAATTCCAGAGCTTTCTTTCATTTGAATGACTAGCCTCATGTGCATTTATGCCACATATATATTTAAAAGTCTCCATCATATCTCCTCTCTTTCCTCCAAAGTATACTTACTGAGATCTTTAAGTCTGTCCTCATACACTTTATGACAAAGAACTTTGACCATTTCAACAGTCAACCTCTAGACCAGTGGTCTCAAACTCGCGGCCCGCCAGGTACTATTTTGAGGCCCTCGGTATGTTTATCATAATCACAAAAGTAAAATAAAACAGTTTCTTGATCATATGTCACTTTAGCTATAAATGACAATATTATTATTAAGACTTAGCCAAAAAGAAAGATTTATAAACTATAAAGAGTTTTTTACCTCATGCAAAATTGTCATTTTTTTAATAAGACATTAACTATTTTTTCTGAGGCCCTCCAAATATCTACAAATCCAAAATGTGGCCCTGCAAAGTGTTTGAGTTCGAGACCACTGTTCTAGACCAACTCCATCCTGTTTATTTCTTTTTGAAGGTGTGGTCTCCAGAATTGCATATATTTAAAAAAAAGATCTCAGAGTCTTACACAGGGACGTCTTTACCTCCTTTTTCCTACTGACCATTCCTTCCCCTACATACCAATGCATCCTTGTAGCTTATGCCATCACTTTTTCAACATGTTTGGCCTCCTTAAGATTATCACAATCACACACAATTCCTGCTCCTCTTTCGTGCTTCAGTGTGACCTCACCTAGAGTATTGCATTCAATTCTGATCGCCTTATCTCAATAACGGATATAGCGAAACTAGAACAGGTTAAAAAAAGAGTGACCAAGATGATAAAGGGGATGGAATCTCTCTCGTATGAGGAAAGACTAAAAAGGTTAGGGCCCTTCAGCTTGAAAAACAGACAGCTGAGGGGAGATATGATTGAAGTCTACAAAATTCTGAGTGGTGTAGAACGGGTACAAGTGGATCAATTTTTACTCTGTCAAAAATTACAAAGACTAGGGGACACTCAAAGTTAAAGGGAAATACTTTTAAAACTAATAGGAGGAAATATTTTTTCACTCAGAGAACAGTTAAGCTCTGGAACGTGTTGCCAAAAGTAGTAAAAGCAGTTAACATTGCTAGTTTTAAGAAAGGTTTGGACAATTTCCTGGAGGAAAAATCCATAGTCCATTAATGAGACAGACATGGGGGAAGCCACTACTTGCATTGGATTGGTAATATGGAATGTTGCTACTTTCTGGGTTTTTGACAGGTACTAGTGACCTGGATTGGCCACCATGAGGATGGGCTACTGGACTAGATGGACCAATGAAGACCATGGACCAGTAAGACTATTCTTATGTTCTTTCTCCATATCCACCTTCCATTTCCCTCTGCATCCCTATCTATCCTGTCCAGCATCTACCCTCTATGCCCTTGTCGCTTTGTACCCCTGTGATCAGTATTGCCTTTATCCCAGGACAAGCAGGCAGCATATTCTTAACACATGGGTGACGTCACCGACGGAGCCCTCGGTACGGACCTTTTTAACTAGAAGTTTCTAGTTGGCCGCACCGCGCGTGCGCGAGTGCCTTCCCGCCCGACGGAGGAGTGCGTGGTCCCCAGTTTCTTCGTTTCCGCGGAGCGAAGAAGACGCGTGTGTTTTTTCAACGGCCGTTGAAACCACTTTTTTGCCTTCCCGCTCGCGCTTTTTTCCTTATTTTTTCTCTCTTTACCTTCGGGTTTATTTTTTCTTTGATTTGCAAAAAAAAAAAACTTTGCTTTTTCCCTTTTTTCTTTCGTTTTGCCCCGGCGGGGCCTGTTGCCAGTATACAGGCCTCGGGCTTCGATTTTGCGGAGGCTATCTTCCCCTTCATGCCCCCGCAGGTCGGTTTTAAGAAGTGCCAGCGGTGTGCACGCCCGATCTCCATAACTGACCCACACAATTGGTGTTTGCAGTGTCTGGGTCCGGAGCATCGGGCGGACTCCTGCACCCGCTGTGCCACTCTTAAAAAGAGAACTCTTAAAAACCGAAGAATTCAACAAACTCTTCTCTTCGGCACCGAGTCGGCGATGGACTCCTCACCTTCAACGGCGGTACCTCAAAAATCGGCACCGTCGACCTCGACACCGACCGACCCCACATCGGCGTCGCTGGCGCCAGGTAAGCCGGCTAAGAAGCCTTCCTCTTCCCTCGAGCGCCCTCCAGCTACGGTGGCGACACCGTCCTTACCGGCATCGCACCGGTCCCGCAAACGCTCCGCCCCGATCTCGGTGAGTGCCTCGTCATCGGCCTCCTCATCGCCGGGGCGTGGAGCGGCATCTAAGGAACCGAAGAAAAAGAAAGCGGTTCCGATGCCACCCCTAGATGACCGTATCTCGGCCATCTTAAAGGCTCAACTCCAGGAGCAGTTGAAGAAACAACTTGAACAACTGTTGCCCACTATCCTGGCACCGCTCCTTCCGGTTCCAGACCGGCCCGAGCCCCGTACCGAGCCCCCGGTGTCCACCCCTTCGGTACCGGTGAACACCTCCATGCCGATCCTCTCGGCCCAACAACTTCATGGCGATCCAGTGGTTCATTCTCAGGCCACAGTGGATCCTCCTCGGCACCAGGCGGTACGGCACTCTTCTCGGGACCGAGATAGACGCCGGTCGTCCTCCCCTGGTACCGTTTCGGTGCGCTCTGGAAAGTCTTTGTCCAAGACTCGCCATACCGCGCCCTCCACCCCGGTGTCTCGACATGCACCAGAGGTCAGGGACCCTGACTTATGGGAGGAAACTCCTCTCGGTACCGAGGAGGATCCCTCCTCATCTGATGAGGAACCATCGGCACCCGATGCCACCTCTAAACCAGAGCAGTCCTCCTTTTCTAAATTTTTGAGAGAAATGTCTGCTGCCCTGTCCCTTCCTCTAGAATCTGACTCAAAAAAGTCTCAAGCCTTTCTAGAGGCTTTAGACTTTGAGCAACCTCCTAAGGAGTTCCTCAAGCTTCCCGTGCATGACATCCTACGGGAAACGTTCTACAAAAACTTGGAAAATCCCCTCACGGTACCGGGAGCCCCCCGTAAACTGGACAACCTTTACCGTGTCATTCCTATTCCTGGATTCGACAAATCTCAATTGCCCCATGAGTCCCTTCTGGTGGAATCCACTTTAAAAAAGACTCAGGGCTCCAGTGTCTATGCCTCTACCCCTCCTGGCAGAGAAGGTAAGACCATGGACAAGTTTGGCAAGAGGCTTTACCAGAATGCCATGCTTGCCAACAGGGCAAACAACTATTCCTTCCATTTTTCTTTCTATCTGAAACATTTGGTCCAACAACTGTCTGCCCTCCAGAAGTACCTTCCTGAGCGCAAGGTCCCGCTATTCCAACAACACATCTCTGGTCTTCTACAGATGCGAAAATATATGGTCCGCTCAATATACGACTCCTTCGAGCTCACCTCTCGGGCCTCTGCCATGGCCGTAGCCATGCGTCGATTAGCCTGGCTCAGAGTCTCCGACCTGGACATCAACCACCAGGATCGTTTGGCCAACGCCCCCTGTCTCGGGGATGAACTCTTTGGAGAGTCCCTGGATTCCACCACCCAGAAACTCTCGGCCCATGAGACCAGGTGGGACACCCTGATCAAGCCGAAAAAGAAGGCTCCGCCTGCTCGACCCTATCGGCCTCAATCATCTTACCAGCGGAGGTTCTCAGCCAGACCACTCAATCCGCCTCCTCAACAATCTCGGCGACCCCGTCAACAGCAGCACCATGCCCAGGCTCGATCCCAGGCCACTCAACCCTCCAAGCCTTCTCAGCCTGCTAAACAATCTCAGCCCTTTTGACTCTTCTCTCCAGGGCATAGCCAGTCATCCACCCTCGCTGCCTCTTCCACAGCCTATAGGGGGTCGTCTCACCATTTTCTCAAGCCGTTGGGAAGTCATCACGTCAGACCAGTGGGTCCTCAACATCATCCGCCACGGCTACTCTCTCAACTTCCAGACTCTTCCACCGGACAACCTTCCCGTAGAGTCTGCTTCACACTCCTCTCAAACCCCCCTCCTCCTGAGGGAGGTTCAATCCCTCCTCCTTCTCAATGCCATCGAAGAAGTACCTCCAGATCAAAGGGGTCAGGGATTCTACTCCCGCTACTTCCTCGTACCCAAAAAGACGGGAGACCTCCGTCCCATTCTCGATCTCAGGGACCTCAACAAGTGTCTGGTCAAGGAAAAGTTCAGGATGCTCTCCCTTGCCACACTTTACCCTCTTCTCTCTCAACACGACTGGCTATGTTCCCTGGACCTCAAAGAGGCCTACACTCACATCTCCATCCATCAGAACTCTCGCCGCTACCTGCGGTTCCAGGTGCTACACCACCACTATCAGTACAAAGTGCTACCGTTTGGCCTCGCCTCCTCCCCCAGAGTCTTCACCAAATGCCTGATAGTGGTGGCGGCCTTCCTCAGGTCTCACAACCTCCAGGTGTTCCCCTACTTGGACGATTGGTTGGTGAAAGCACCTACGTCTCCACTTGTGCTACAGGCTACTCATCACACCATCTCTCTCCTCCACCTCCTGGGGTTCGAGATCAACTACCCCAAGTCGCATCTACTTCCCACCCAGCGACTTCAATTCATCGGAGCAGTTCTGGACACCACGCTGATGAGGGCCTTTCTCCCCTCCGATCGCAAGCAGACCCTGCTCCATCTCTGCCGTCAGGTACTCATGTATCCCTCCATTCCTGCCCGACAGATGATGGTCCTCCTGGGTCACATGGCCTCGACGGTGCATGTCCTTCCTCTGGCACGTCTCCACCTTCGTACGCCTCAGTGGACTCTCGCCAACCAATGGTCACAGACTACAGATCTTCTTTCTCATCCCATCTCTGTGACATCATCTCTTCAGCAATCTCTCCAATGGTGGTTGAACTCCTCAAATCTTTCCAGGGGTCTACTCTTTCATCTGCCCCCTCACTCTATGATCATCACCACCGATGCGTCCCCCTACGCATGGGGAGCTCACCTGGGAGATCTACGCACCCAGGGACTTTGGACCCCACAGGAGCGTCGTCATCACATAAATTTCCTGGAACTCAGAGCCATGTTCTACGCCCTAAAGGCTTTCCAACATCTTCTCTGCCCTCAAGTCCTCCTCCTGTGCACAGACAATCAAGTCGCCATGTACTACATAAACAAGCAAGGCGGCACCGGATCTCGCCCCCTTTGTTTGGAGGCTCTGCGCATCTGGACCTGGGCCACGGACCGCAATCTCTTTCTCAGGGCGGTCTATATCCAGGGCGAACAGAACTCTCTGGCCGACAATCTCAGCCGCATCCTTCAACCTCACGAGTGGACGTTGGACCCTCCGACTCTGCTCTCCATCTTTGCCCGATGGGGCACTCCGCAGGTGGACCTCTTTGCAGCACCTCACAACCATCAGCTGCCCCAATTCTGTTCCAGACTCTTTTCTCCTCACCGTCTGGCTCCGGATGCATTCCTGCTCGACTGGAGGGATCGGTTCCTCTATGCCTTCCCTCCACTTCCTCTGATGTTGCGGACTTTGTCCAAACTCCGCAAGGACAACGCCACCATGATTCTTATCGCCCCTCGGTGGCCTCGTCAACACTGGTTCTCCCTCCTGCTTCAACTCAGCTCCAGGGAGCCCATCCCTCTTCCTGTGTTTCCTACTCTGCTTACACAGCAGCATCAGTCTCTACTGCATCCCAATCTGTCTTCACTCCACCTGACAGCTTGGTTTCTCTCGGGCTGACCTCTCCGGAGAATCTATCTCAACCGGTCCGCCTCATTTTGGACGCCTCCAGGAAACCGGCCACTCTCCAATGTTACCATCAGAAGTGGACCAGATTCTCCTCGTGGTGTCTCCGGCATCATCAAGAACCCACCTCCTTAGCGGTGGAAACTGTCTTCGAATATTTGCTCTCACTGTCCAATGCTGGCCTCAAAACCACCTCCATCAGAGTCCACCTCAGTGCCATCACTGCGTTTCATGAGCCTATTCTCGGAAAACCCCTCACGGCTCATCCTCTGGTTTCCAGATTTATGAGAGGGCTCTTCAATATCAAACCGCCTCTCAAGCCTCCTCCTGTCGTCTGGGACCTGAATGTGGTTCTCTCAGCTCTCATGAAACCTCCGTTTGAGCCTCTTGCCACAACTTCGTTCAGACTTCTTACCTGGAAGGTGCTTTTCCTAATTGCCATCACCTCTGCCAGGAGGGTTAGCGAACTGCATGCACTAGTTGCCGACCCGCCTTTCACGGTTTTTCACCATGACAAGGTTGTGCTGCGTACCCACCTTAAATTCCTTCCCAAGGTGGTCTCGGCTTTTCACCTTAACCAGTCCATTGTGCTACCCGTCTTCTTCCCTAAGCCTCACTCGCATCCTGGGGAACAGGCGTTGCACACACTGGATTGTAAGCGTGCCCTTGCTTACTATCTTGATCGTACCAGAGCTCACCAAACATCCCCTCAGCTATTTTTATCTTTCGATCCCAACCGTTTGGGTCGTCCTGTCTCCAAACGGACACTTTCAAATTGGCTTGCTGCCTGTATTGCCTTCTGTTATGCTCGGGCCGGTCTCTCACTGGAAGGAACTGTCACGGCCCACAGAGTCCGAGCTATGGCTGCTTCTGTAGCTTTCCTCCGTTCCACGCCCATCGAGGAAATCTGCAAGGCGGCCACTTGGTCCTCAGTTCACACGTTCACTACTCACTACTGTCTGGATGCGTTCTCCAGACGGGATGGACACTTCGGCCAATCTGTGTTACAAAATTTATTTTCCTAATGGCCAACCATCCCACCTCCCTCTTTGTTAGCTTGGAGGTCACCCATGTGTTAAGAATATGCTGCCTGCTTGTCCTGGGATAAAGCACAGTTACTTACCGTAACAGGTGTTATCCAGGGACAGCAGGCAGATATTCTTACGTCCCACCCACCTCCCCGGGTTGGCTTCTTAGCTGGCTTATCCTAACTGGGGACCACGCACTCCTCCGTCGGGCGGGAAGGCACTCGCGCACGCGCGGTGCGGCCAACTAGAAACTTCTAGTTAAAAAGGTCCCTACCGAGGGCTCCGTCGGTGACGTCACCCATGTGTTAAGAATATCTGCCTGCTGTCCCTGGATAACACCTGTTACGGTAAGTAACTGTGCTTTCTGTGTCCCCATTCCCACTCCATCTTGCCTTCTCCCTCTGTGTCTCTTTCCTTATCCTCCCTGCATAACTAGCATCTCTTCTCTGAGCATCACCTCTCTATTCTTTTCTGCCCACATCCCACACTAAAGGCTTGCATGTCTCCCTCTCTATTCCTTCCTCTTTCCCTGCAATCTGCGTCTCTACCTTCCTGAATCCAGTGTTCCCCATTCCCCCGATCCAGTCTCTCTCTCCTTCTTCACTGCCCTCTCCCCCAGTCCAGCTTCACCTTCTTCAGTCCAGCATCTGCCCTCTGTCTCTTCAGTCCAGCATCTGCCCCTTCCATCCACTGTTTGTCTTTCCCTGCCATCTCTCCTCCTGCCCCTCCCCCCAATTTGGTCTGGAATTCATCATCTTCCTTCTGTTCCCCTCATGGTCTGGCGTCTCTCTCCTTCCCTCCCCCCTGTGGTTTTTAGCATCTCTCTCTTCTCGTTTCCTCTACTCAGATCTGATATCGTTCTCTCCTCTCTATTCCCTTTCCTTTTCTTCTCTGGTCTTCCTTCTCTATTTTATGCCTCCATCTAAATTAAATTCTTTCTTACTATTTAGTCCTGTTTCCCTCTTTTCACTGTGCCTACCCAAAGCTTGTCACCCCTTTCCCTCACCCATCCATTATCTTACTAACTCTATTTTCTTCCTCCTTTATTTATCTCCACCTTCCATCCAGTATGTGTTCTTTCCCCACTTCCATTCAGCATCTGCTCTCCCCTCTCAACTGACATCCATCTGCCTACTGCTCTCTCTCCCTTCTCACTTTCATCATCTGTCCCCTTCTCTCTCTCTCCTCTTCTCACTTCCAACATCTGTCCCCCTTCCCCTCACCTTTGCGGGTTACTTTCTTTCCCCTGAGGGTGGCTCATGTCAGAGGGGAAGCTTTGGCCCAGCAGAACCGCTTATAAGGAACAGTGGAACTTACTTGACGTCGGTGCTGGGGCCCGTCACCGTTTGAAGAAAAAAAAAAAAAAAAGGTAGAAAAAAGGGATCTGCAGGGAAAGGGAGACCTCCAGGACAGCTGCTCTTTGCCCTCCTTCAGTGGCCCAAGAGTCTTTAGGCTAGTGGCAGCTCTGTGTGCTTTTAACTTTGGCACAGAGCTGCCCCTAAGCAGTAGTTTAGCCGCAGTTTCATGAGGCAGCCTCGGGGCCTTTGCTAGGCTGGCCCACATCGCATCATCGAAGCGGGCCGGCCTAGCAAAGGCCCCGAGGCTACCTCATGAAACTGCGGCTAAAATACTGCTTAGGGGCAGCTCTGTGCTGAAGTTAAAAGCACACAGAGCTGCCGCTGCTGGTCTAGGGATGCGGAGACAAAGGCAGGAGGCATACGCGGTGGAAGGCAAGGGTCCCGGCACAGTGACTGCAACAGGAAGTTGCAAGTCAGCTGATGTCGGCACCTTTCATTGTGGCAGGGACCCGAATCCTTCACGGACAGGCAAGATTTTCTGGCGGTTGAAGAACAGTGCCCTATAGGTATGCCTTTCCCCTTTCTTTTAACCTTAAATTTTTTATAAACTGTTTAGATGTCTCTGCTGAGTCTGTGTTATATCAAAGTTGATGATGATGGTTCCCCCCCCCTTCTTAAACCTTGTATCCACTAGTGACTACTGACAGCTACACATATCGCTGTTAGCTGCTAACAGTTTTAAAGTTGTTAAAATTACAGTAGTACACAATTGTACTACCAACTGTCCTGAATAACTGCCTTCACTTGGTTTAGAAAGTTTCCTAAATTGCCTCAGATTTCAAGACCATTCTGCGCATCCTGTCTGTCCTCTTCTTGCACCACTGGTTAAGAACCCTTGAACTAGAACATCTTAAAAACCATGGTAAGTCATTTGATCCGAAGATATAGTACAACATTAACTCACTGCTAGATAAATATTACTACAGCACACCTAGCCAGTACATCTGACACAATGCAAGCAGAAATTAACATTGCTTATGAAACATTATAAAGTCTTCAAACAACGCAAACATCTATACCTACACAACATTAAGCACCTTCAATATGGACTAAATGACTACCTGCAATGAGGTCATTTTTTGAACAAGCACCCCCAATTCAATCAGAAATTCAAGAAGGCAGTCTCCCTTCTGATATAAAAGAGCAGAGGGAACTTGCGTATCCTTTACATCAGAGTAGCTGTCATCCATGGCATTCAGCAGTGCTCTTAGAAGCAGCCTGCAATGTCTTATCACGGCAGAGACTGGTACGATTATACCTCCTTTCATTCCAAGGGCTATGAGGTTATATATATGCTATCAAGCAATTTCAGCTCACTGTCCATAAATAAATACACAGGGTAACTATCACACTCCATTTTTTTTCCTTTTTTAATTCCTGAATGAATTACATCAGATGAGTTAATATTTAATTCAGAAGCCCTGTCGCTGCAACACAAATTTTTTAAAAAAAGAAGGACAAGGTTGGGGGGGGGTTAGATAGGAAGAGGGCTGTCTTAGTGCACCCAATACCCATTCAAGATCCATGCTGAAATAAATTAATCTGCTCACACCACCAAAACCTGTTAGCTGGATCCCAAAAACAGGTCTATGACATCTGACACACGTCAACACCCCTCTAGCTGCTCTCACTGCTCTTGGGTTCCTGCTACCAAGAAAAGTTCATAAGAAATCTTAGGGCTCCCCTCCCCCTTCAATCCATGCAAAATTCTGCTGCACGACTTATATTCCATGAGAACCGCCATACTCACATTACCCCTCTCTTCAAGTCTTCACTGGATTCCCACATCCATTTCCAAATACAGATCAAAACTCCTCTTCCTGACCTACAAAAGAGCACTCTCCCTGCAGTCCCTCAATATCTCTCCATACTTCTCTCCCCTTATGGGCCAATATGGTGCAATGAAATTCATGGTTCCGTGGTCTTGCTTGGGTTTCAGCAAAGTCTTCCCTATAAGATATATAGACGAGACGCATATAGAAGACCTGTTCTCCAGTGCAGGTGAAAGGCATCCAACACTAGTTTGTTGTATGATCTGAGCCTGGAGCAGTACCAAGGAACTTTGTGACTGAATGGAGTAGCAAAGAGATCCACAAACAGGGTGTCCCACTCTCATAAGATCTTCCAAGCAATGCCCGTATTGAGAAACCACTCATTGGTTGCCTTACTCTGCTCAGTCTGTTGACTGCTAGGTATGTGGCTCTCAGGACCATTCTGGCCCAGATCCACATTCTGATTGTCTCCTAACACAGTGAGTACAAGCCCATTCCCTTTTGCTTATTGGTGCAGTATATTGTAATCTGGTTGTCTGTCCAAATTGTATAATTTTGTAGGGTAGCCAATCTCTGAAAGCCTTTAGAGCATTCCAGATTGCTCGGAACTCCAGGAAGTTGATATGAAAATCTTTTCCCACTGTTGACCATGAATCATGAGTGCTAATCCCATTTAAATGAGCTCCTCATCCCAGGTTGGATGCATCCATCGTCAATACTTTATGATGCTGAGGAATTTGGAATGAGATCCCCACGGTCAGAATGGATCGAATTGTCCACCAGAGAAGGGACTGTACTAGGTCTAGTGTTATCCTGTTGACATCTACTAGGTTCCCAAAGGTCTGAGGTCATTGGGAAGCTATCATTACTAGGCTGTTCTCATGTGTAACTGTGCCAAGGGAGTGACATGCACTGTGGAAGCCATGTGACCCAGTAACCTCAACATCTGTTGAGCCGATGCAAACTCAAGTGGTGAGGACAACTAATGCGTCCGCACATGTCACAGCAAGAAATGATTGTGCCAGCTGGGCTTTTTGCACACATTCTTGATTAAAATAAGTGTTCTGGAGTTGGTTCTGTTGGGCAGGGCGAGAAGGAGCATACCTACACCTTTAGAAGTAGTAGAAAACTCACTTTAACTTACCTAAAATCCTCCTGGGAGAGGAGGGTGCAGAAGGTGCTCACAGGGAGAAAATGTCAAGGGAATAGTATGTGTTTTGATAAGGTCTACGATCTTGTCCACCTTCTCTCCAAAAAGGTTATCATATCGGCAAGTAGCATTTGCCAACCTTTGCTGAACAGCGGGTTCTAAGTCAGAGACACACAGCCATGAGAGTCTGTGCAGAGATCTTGGAAACTATGTATCAAAGTGTTATAAGTGCCCTGAGCCAGAATTTTCTTGCATACCTTCAGCTTTCTGGCTAACTGGCAAAGAGATTTGGCCTGCTCCAGTGGAAGAGTATCTGCCAAATCCAGCATACTGCACTCTATGCTTGCAAATATATGCTTGTGTAGAGCTGGTATGACTGAATGTGGAATATGAACATGGAGATATGATACATCTTCCAGGCAAACAAATCCAGAACTCTAGCTTCTCTGCCCAGGGGACTTGAGGCATAGTCTCTAGAACTTTTGGCCTGAGTGCAGATTCCACGACCAAGGAACGATGAGGCAACTGAAGCTTATTGTAACCTAGTGCACTTTTAATCTGATACATGGTGTGTGGCATAGATAAACACTTTATTTCAATTGTGCCACTTCTTTATGCCTTCTAGTGGGTTTACTGCTCTAAATTATGGTGGTGCAGCTAAGTTCTGATGAAGCACCGAGACAGGAGATACAAAGCTAGTTAATCATATTCGTGCTGTATGGCCACCAAACTGGCGCTTTGTCACTCTCTGACCACCCCATCTATCCCTGTTTGTTTTTCACCTCCACCCTAACCCATATCTTTTTCTCTAAGACTGTCACTACAGCACTTTTGTGTTTACTTATATATTCTGATAATGTGTCGTCTTTTGCTCATTTCTGACCTGGAGAATGTACCATCTTCAAAGCTAATGGATTTAATTGGAATGTTGAGAAAACATAAATGATGATTGTAAGAGAACGACATGAGCATTTATGGCCCCATGAAGTACTTCTGAATGAACGAACACTTTATTACGGTTAGAGAAGAGATCAAGGTGTAATCCTTGATGCAAAATTATCATTAATATCACAAGTAGTGAGAGTATTACAGTTTGCGTACTTTGCAATGAGAAAGCTATTACAATTGAAGAATTTCCTGACTGGTTGGGATTTTAGACAAGTACTACAGATGATGGTGCTTTCAAAGCTTGATTATTGCAATAATATTTATCTGGGGCTTCCATCTGTCCATATGAAAGCACTGCAGATTGTACAGAACTCAGCAGCTCGGGTTCTAATGGGAAAATCCCATCTTACTCCAATCTTAAAGAAACTGCACTGGTTACCAATTTGTTATCGAGTACAATTCAAAATCTTGAAAATAATTTAACAAGGAATTTATGCCATTTTACCTGACTATCTGATCAAGTACTTGACAATGTATAGACTAAGTAGAATGTTAAGATCGGAAAATTATATGTTATTAGATATACAAAGAAGGAATGAAGTGAAATATGTCAGCACTAGAAAATCCTAGGGCTCCTTTTACAAAGCCGCGCTAGGGCCTTAATGCGTGGAATATCGGGCGCTAATCCGTTGCTTGTGGTAAAACGCTTAGCGTACCTTCGTAAAAGGAGCCCCTACTTTTCAGTTGCAGGCCCAATTTTATGGAACAAGACATCTGGAGTAATATGACTGTAAAAATGTTTTACAGTTTAGGAATTTGCTTGACACATTTCTTTGTCCAGGCCTTTAATTGATATTAGCAATTTACATTAGACGTGGGATGGTGGACTAGGACCCTGAAGAGAGGAAAAGTAAATTAAGAAAGTTGATTCTTTTGATTTTAGTACTTGATAGTTTTGTTTTGTTCAGTTCAGTTCGATTAATGTGTTTTCTTTACTGATATTATGCATGTTCTACTGGGAGTCGCTTAGGCTTGTAAGCGGATTATAAATATTTTAAATAAATAAAATAATCAAAATATGTATTAAGTTATCCTCTTGTCTTGTTTCTATTTATTAGCTAAATAAATAAATAATGTTACTTTTGTTATTAACTCTTTAAGTGGCATTGTTGCTCAGAAGCAACATGTGTTTCCATAGTTCTTACGGGAGATCTGCATCTCCAAATGCCTGTTGCTTGGCACTGTTGCTCCGGTTCAACAACAAGTTACGTAAAGCAGCTGTTTTCACCATCTGCCAATTAAAGGGTTAAATGACTTGCCTAGAATCACAAGGAGCAGGCTGGGATTGAACTCACAACCTCAGGGTGCTGAGGCAGCAGCTCTAACTTCTAGGCCACTCTCTCCCTCATGTTATGTTAAATGTGTAAAGTTGAATCCTCTAACAATTTCTCTACTCAAACAAAGCTTAGAATAATATAATTATTTTTAGTGGGCTAGTGGTTGGGCCTCAGCACTGCAACTTTACTTCACTTAAACTTGAAGGGTTTACCATTTGAATTTTTCTTTTCATCTACCTCAGAAACTTAGCAGCAGTGTCTAAAATGGCCAGGTATTCAGGAGATGAAGTCAAAATTAAGACAGTGGCAAGGTACCCTACAAAACTCCAAAAGCAGTTTTACAGTGCCATCAAGTGGAGAAAATAGTTCCTTTTTGAAGCAAATCTTAAAAGAATTTATCAATAAAATTAGATTTAGACAAGTATTACCTATTTCCCATTCTATCTGTATGATTTTCTGGCATGAAAATTTTGAAAGGAAAGGTTGTATACAAAAATTCTGTACTAGAAGGCCTCAGTTTATCATAAGAACATAAGAACATCAAGCCCAATATCCTGTTTCCAACAGTGGCCAACCCAGGTCCTAAGTACCTAGCAAAACCTGGGTTGAATAGTGAATTTTTGAACGAGCCAACTGGTTTCATCCCAATACCTAAGAGTATTATTCAACACAGCAGAAGGCCGGGTTTATTTTCCACACAGAGAGAAGCTTTGCACTCAGATAACAAACATGATGGCCAAGCCAGTTCCATCTGCGTGGCACTATCTCCAAGTACTAGGCTCCATGACAGCCACTATAGATGTGGTCCCTTGGATGAAGGCTCACATGCGTCCTCTCCAGGATACACTAATGTCTTGGTGGACCCCACAGACAGACTCCCTTCAAATGACTCTTCCATGGTCTCCAGAATCCCAAAGTATGAGTTGATGGCTCTAGCTAGACTTAGTCATACTGAATGTATAACTGAACGTTTTACAACACAGCCTAGACGGAACATGGTCTAAGTCACAGAAACCTATATAAAGTGACCAGATAAGCATGCAAACACACTGCACAGACCCCCACACACTACCCCAGTGATCACCGACCCCCCCCCCCACCCCCATAAAAATCGTAATCACAACTTTAAATAACTGCCTCCAGAACATCAGCACCTGGCAGCCTGTCATAGGAAAGCCTAGTAGAGCTGCACAGAGGCGGCTTAAGTCGTCTTGGGGGTGGGTTAGGGACCCATGGAGAGGAGGACCCAGTCCCATAAGCCACTGTAATCACTGCATTCATGATGAAACATGTGCACTTCCCAAAAAACCCCAAAACCCTTTTGTACTGCCATATAAGTGGCTCCTGCAGCCATAAGGGTTATTGGGGTTGTAGACATGTGGATATAGTATGTTTTGGGGGGCGCACCATGACCTGTAAGGGAGCTGTAGTGAGATGTTTATGGGTCACCCTTTTTGTGAAATTCACCGCAGTGCCCTGTAAGGTACCCCACTATTCAGGTGCCATGTCTGGATGTCCAGTCCATCACTTTTCTGACCCCTCCTACGTCCAACAGGGCTTATTCTAGGCGTTTTTGACTTGGACGAATATTTGGACGAAAATGTGGAATAAAGATGGACGATTTAGCAGCTTGGACGATCAGACTGTATAGTTAGACGATTTTCGGGTGTATTTTTCAAAAATGTGTCCTAAGCTGTGTCTGACTTTGGACGACTTGCGAAAAAGGACTAGACGTTTCTTTCAATTAAGACCCCTCAGAGTCTATACATTTAGGATGAGAAAGATGTGCAGATAGTACTTACATTGCAAGGTTAAAAAAACCAAAATTCCTTAAGACTTAGTTCTCTGCTGAAAAGAATCACTGAGGGACAAAGATTAACCATTACCAGCACATGTATCAATATTTCAACTGCAACAGGTTTGGGTGCCTTTGATAAAATTTAATGGAAAGTTGAGGAGTTGCCTAAACTCTAGCCTTGTGTTCTGAAGTGCCAGGACTTTTATTTCTCATACCTGATCTATCACAAAGCGGTGTAAAGTTTACTCCAATCTCCTCCTCTCTTAGTCAGGGCCATTGGGGGGGGGGGGTATTGGCTCGGGTGAAAGTCCTCCTCGGCTCGGGTCTCTAAAGGCTTCGTCTCCTCCTCGGTTCTTTCAATCAGGGCCTTTGGCCTTGGCTCAGGGGTCCTCCTCCTCCTCTGAAGGCTTTGTCTCCTCCTTGGGTCTCTCTCTCTCTCAGTCGGGGCCTTTGGGGGGAATAGGCGGCTCACTGAATTAATACAGGCTGTCTTTCCGCTCTAGCCTTGCATGTGACGCCTCCTGACCAATCAGCAGCATTTCTTCCCAGTGTGCGACGTGTGTGTACGTGCTAAGCTCACTGCACAGCATGGCTGTTCTCACTGTGGCGCCACACCCGGACTGGTTTCTTCATTAAATTTAAAGTGGATCGATGGAGCATTAGGTAGGCATCAGGAACCCCAGTTCCATTCCCATGGGAGTCCCATGGGCCTTGGGGGGTCCCCGTGGGAGCCCCCTATAGCTAGAGGTGAACCCCACGGGATTCCCGCGATCCCCGTTCCCATGTAGACCTCTAGTTCAAACCCAAGCTGTTGCATTGTCTCTTCTGTTGCTGCTGCTTTATGAAAACGTGCATTGTCATGGTGCAGCAAGACTTTTGGACAACGCTCTTTTGCTGTGAATTGCAGGTTTAAGTTAATTTTGCAGCAATGTACAGTAATTTTCACTGTTTGCCTGTGTGCCAGAATAAGCTCCTTCATGTCCCAAAAGAAGGTTAACATGATTTTCTTGGAGGAGGGCACCACTGCACGTTGTTCTTCGATGGTATAATCTTGCAATGGAGCATCCATGTTTCTGACTTTGTGGCTGCCACACGACTAAAGGCTGAATGCTGCACTGTACTTGGACTATCAAACAGGAAATGTACAAGTACATATGTTGCATTTTGCTAGCTCTGTTACGGTTATCGCATAATTTAAAAATTGCCTTTAGTTTTGGATTCATATATATACATATATACATACATACATACATACACAAACAAATACACGAGGAGGTGCTGAAAAGTTCTCAGGCCCAACCCACCAATTTCTTAAATTCTGAGTGTTATTTTGCACTGTAGCTGAAGATGGTTATATTATTTCGTTAAGTATCAATTTGCAGGAACAAAATTCAGTATTTTGACATTGTTTTCTATCATTGATTGAACCATAGCCATGTACGTCTCTTCTTGGTTGAGAGAAGAATGAGTGTATGTGTGTCTGTCTGTTTCAGTGTTGTGTGTGTCTCCGTCTGTGTGCATATTATTTTAATTTGGCAAAAATCACAGTAAAGGAGACAAATATCAGATAGACTTAAGTTGCATCAATTTATTAGATGATACAGCATTCTCAACACAATTCATGTTTCGGCCAAATTAGCAAATAATAATAAAATGATAGTAAATTATTTATATCCCACAATACTTTGCAGTTCAGAGCGGTTAACATCAAGAAAAACTGCACAAAAAGCAGCAAAAATACATCAGCATGTACGAACAATTAAACAAATTTGTCAAATAAGTCTTCATAGATCTTCTTAGAGTACAATATTAAGAGGAATTTAAAAATAAGACACTTAGGGCTCCTTTTACTAAGGTGCGCTAGCGTTTTTAGCGCATATGCACAAAATTAGAACGCTAGCCGAAAAATTACCGCCTGCTTAAAAGGAGGCGGTAGCATCTAGCGCACACACTAAAACCGCTAGCGTGCCTTTGTAAAAGGAGCCCTTAAAGTTTTATTCCAAATACCAGCCTGAAAAGATTAAAATTTTATCTAGGAATCTTTTAAACTGACATCCTTTCAGAGTCGGAAATAAGAAAAGAGAAGTTCTCCGTGTAAAAGGAACTTTGTCTGGTAAAACAAAGTGTTTCAAGTGCCATTCCTAGTAATGTTTTGTAACATAAACAGCCCTACAGAGCCTTATTTGTCTTTGGAAATTGCACGACCCTTGCCATTTCACAACAGTGAGCAGATCATTTTGGAAGATCATCAATTTATTCTATGCCATAGACTTCTGATGCAGGCCCTTGGCCGAATCAAAAATCACGTTGAGTCTTTCTTTATCATCTAATAAATTGATTCAACTTAAGTCCATTTGGTCTTTGTCTCCTTTGTTGTGGTTTTTGCACCCTACCTTAAGAAATGTTTACCAAAATTATCTTTCAGGTGCCTTTTGATACAAGTTAGCACCATTAACCATTCATTTAATTTTCTATAACGTTCTCCCAGGGGAGCTCAGAACGGTTTACATGAATTTATTCAGGTACCCCAGTATTTTTCCCTGTTTGTCCCAGTGGGCTAACAATCTATCTAATGTACCTGGGGCAATGGGGGGGATTAAGTGATTTGCCCAGGAGCAGCACGGGTTTGAACCTACACCCCAGGGTGCTGAGGCTGCAGTTTTAACCACTGCACCACACTCTCCCCATTGACTTTACCACGGGCACCCCTCAAACTCTTGGTTGTTTCAAATATACAGTCCACCAATGGTTCACCAAAAAGAGTAATTTTCATTGAGAAGCAACCTCTGACAAAGAAAAAAAAATCATCATACTCTTAAGCCCTTGTTCCATACAAAAAGCCTCCCATAATACAAGAGAGAACAAGGTCCATATCTAATGTTAGCCATGATTAATAGCAAACATTCTCCCTTTGCAACCTGTGAGAATCTTTTTATTATCTTGATACAAATATAAATTCAGAAACGGCAACTATTACCGAAACAAAAATTAACTATTTTGTTGGGTTTCCTTCCTAAATTTTAAAGAAAAGTGTATGGATGAGTCATTTTATTTTGTTTGCATATTAAAATAAGACCAAGGGACAAGATCAAGAGAATCAAGAGCACTCACCTTCATCCACAGTAAACTGGCAGCTCTTGTCATTGTAGAAAAGAATTTTCTTCTTGTCTGGACGGGTAACAAATACTATCTGGTCCCCTAGCGCCTAAGTTACAAAAGAGATCCAAACTGTTATAACGATTTGTGTCCTAATGCAACAAGATACTCAGGTCATACAATAAACTGTTTTTCCAAGGTGAATAAAAAATTGTGACTGCTGTGCGAGTTCTCTTGTGTATGCAGAAATAAGGGTCAAACAAGTGACCTGATGAACTAAACTAAACTAAACTAAATCTAATTGCCCTGCCTTTTCATTGCCTCACATTTAACATCACTGTAAATGTACCACCGCTTTAACATGTAACATCGCTGTATACGTACAGTCTCTTCTTTAGTATATGCCTTTTTATTACTGCTATTTATGTAACATCTCTGTAAATGTAACAACACTGTAATATGTATCATCGCTGTAAATGCACAGTCTCTTCTATTGTTAACCGCATTGAACTTCCATGGTATTGCGGTATACAAGAATAAAGTTATTATTATTATTATTATTAAATCTTGGGTTTATATACCGCATCATCTCCACAATGTGGAGCTCGGCACGGTTTACAGAGGTTGGGATAGAACGGAACTCCAATTGAATTATAGAAATAAGTATAAAGAGAGGTTAGGGCTTAGAATACCAGAGAGGGGGAGAAGTTACATTTTGGAGAAGAGCCAAGTTTTCAGATGCTTACGGAATAGTTGGAGAGAGAAGAGTTTTAGAAAGCTACTCACAGATATTTTAAAAAGGATATCTTCTACAAGTTATTTTCAGACTCCTATTTCTACATATTCAAACTGATAATTCATACACAACAGTGTAAAATGACACACAAGACAGATAAATGATAGAGAAAGAGATCTAGTTAATCAAAGAAGATCCCTCTAGGTTAGCTCTCTGGGATAGGAGTATATGTTTTGTTCTACAAATAAGGCAAGATACTAGTGTATTATTTACATGCTTTATTTACTACTTCAGGTGAATGCTTCACCATTGGCTCCTAACTAGCAAATTTCAGAACTTCCATACAGCCCCTTGCACAACTTAATTGAAATCATAAATGTCAAATAAACAATGCAAATCTCTTGTTACAGCTGTTCTGACACCCCTCCCCACCCCAATAAGTTTCTCAGTTCCTGGTTGTAGTTATAGGCTAGTCTGCCTCTACATACTGCAACCTTAGCCTCTTGATATTAATTTATCCGATTACTGTATATACTCGAATATAAACATAGATTTGGGGGCCAAAAATGACCCCAAAATTGGCCCAAAAATGGGTGTCTCAGTTTATATTTGAGTCTTCTCTCTCTCAGACCCAACACAACCCTCTACACAGGCCTAACTTAAGCCCTGCTGTTCTAGTGGTGAGCCAGGGCAAGAGTGATCCTCCTATGCTCCTGCCCCATTCAGTCTCACTACTCAAAAATGGCTGATGTGAATTCTTATAGTGGTTGCTATGTTTATTTAAACCTTTTCATGAAGAGATTCACCCAATGCAGCTAAAATACATTGAACAGTAATCAGGTACTCTTAAATATTTTCCCTTGGCAGGCTCACAATCCTGTGGTACCTGGGCAATGGAGAGATTAAGGGGCAAATGCTATATAAATGTCATCCCGAATATAGGCATCCTACCGCTGTCTAACCAGCAAATCGGGACACACGTTTTAAAAAAAAAAAAAACCCAACATCCCAAGGAAGGTCGCCTACATTGTAGGCATTTTTGCGAGCCTAGAGTGGCATGTGGGGCTACCCGAGCTTAGGCGGCCCTAGGCATCTCCCTAGGGCTGTGATAGACACCTGAAATGTAGGCCAGCAAAATGCTCAACAGCCATGACATGAGACCAAAGTGCTGGGAGTTCTCCATGGGAACCTGACCCTAAGTGAGGAGGTTGCGATGAAGAGTGAGTTTGAGTTTCCTGTCTCAATGAAGGTCGGACAAGATCCGCATACCATGGACAGTGAGGCCAGTCTGGGGCCATCAAGATCACCAGGCATGGATGAGTAGCTACTTATTTATTTAAACAATTTATGTACTGTATAAATCCTATATGATTTATATAACAGCAGTCATAAATATCCTGCAGATGACTCGACACACCATGAGCCAAGGTGGGAAGACGTAAGGGAGATCCTGAATTGGCCAGGACTGAACCAATACGTCTAGCCCTGAGCTTCCTGGCTGTTCATCAACTGAAGAAGTGCTTGATTTTCGAGTTCATGGCAGAAACCATCAAGTTCATCACAGGTCAGCCCCAAAACCGCACAATGGGATGAAACGCCTTCTGCGAGAGAGACTACTCTCCCAGGTTCAGGACTTGGCAACTAAGAAAGTCTGCTTGCATATTTTTTACTCTGGCCACATGTGCCACAGAGAGAGCCAGAAGGTGCAGTTCTATCCATCAGAATAGCATCCAAGCCCCCCGACTCAAGTAAGCACTTCTTGTGCCTCCCTGTCTATTCACGTACACCACCACCGTGGCATTGTCAGAAAACACTCTTACCACTTTTTCCTTCCAGGGTGTTTTGGAGAGCTCGCAATGCCAACCTTACGGCTCGAAGCTCAAGACGGTTGATCGACCAATCCTTTTGATGGAGAGACCACTGACCCTGGATGGAGCGATCTCTGCAATAAGCCTCCCAGCTGGAAAGACTATTATTGGTGATGAGAGTAATCCATCCTGTTACTCAGAGACATGCTCCTCTCTCAACCATCTGCTTGAAGCCACTAGTGCAGGCTGCTGCGTGCTGGCTCCATTCAGGGAAGGGACATCTGAAAAGAATGACACTGAGGGGATCAACAAGACAGGAGGTACTCTTGCAGAGGCCACATATGGGCCCTGGACCAGGGCACAACCTACAGGGAGGCCACCATGGGCCCCAATACCTGAAGGAAATGCCAGACTATGGGTTTTGGAAGCGCCAAGAGGTCCAAGATCTGTTTCTGGAGCTTCTGTTTGCACGGTTCAGGAAAAAAACCATGACCATCGAATGTGTCAAATTGAGATGGTGTGAGCTGGCTCTTCTTGAAATTGAGTGTGTCTACATCTAGCTTCATATCTCAATTCCTCATTCCTGATCTTGGCTTATGGAAATAAAAGTATTATTAATTTATTGATGTGTATTTATTTCATGCCTTTTCAGTAGCAGCCCAAGGTGAGTTAGTGACATTCAGGTATGCTAGATATTCCCTCATCTTCTAAGCCCTTACAATCTATGTTTGTAATTGGGCAATGGAGGGTTACATGACTTGGCCACAGTCATTACTAGTGGCAGTGAGAATTAATGCTGGTTTCCCTCATTAATAGCCCACTACTCCATGCTACCTTCTCAGCTTTCTTAAAGCCTACTAGACAGCCAAATGTTTCTATCATTGCTGTGAAGTTGCAGTCTGGCTCCACAGGACTGCGTCCTTTTCTCTGGCAGCGGACCACCGGGGAGGGTCTCAAGGCATTGAAGCCATTGAGAAATTAAGTTTCAATTTACTTTAATCAAAAAAATAAGAAACAGAAGCAGAGCAACAGCAAAAGACTTCTGCCTAGACTGCTTGCAGAAATTGAAAACTGATTTTACCATTAGGGGGAGTACACCATGTGTTCTGAAAAGATGTGAATTCCTGCAATACCCAGACTGCGGGTTGGGATTGAACACCTAGCGTATGAAATCCAGAAGGGACGTAACAGAATTACATTTACCTGTGCTCTAAGCATCTGCGGCTTCTTCACTACATATTCCATACTGCCTACCAGTTTAAGACTCTCAAGGACTATATCTCCCAGAATTACATGAGCTCACATCTTTTCAGCTCTCTTGTATGGCCTCTTGAACCCAACTGCTCTATAATCAGCAACAAGCTGCCGAGTATATCATTGTATCTATAGAGATTAAGATAATTTCCTTCTGGTTGCAAATATTTTGCCTTTAAAAGGCACATGTTGGAATCCTGTTAATCCTTCTTCCCCTACCCCACAGGATAGAAATGTCTCCTCACTACACACTGGAACGGTTCATTTCTTCAGAAATTAACTCTGAAGCACAAACCCTCGATACCCAGCTTAATTGGTCCTTCCTTGCAAGCTCTTTAGTCTATATTAATGTTTCCAGATCAGAAAGCAGCAGCTCTTTCACTGGCCGACTTACAGAGCAAGTTTGCAGACAGCAGGGGTCCCCTTAGACACATCACTGTTACAGAAAATAGTCGCAGGATCAGACACTTGTCTCTGCACATTTCCTTTAAGAATCTTTCTCGGTCCAACCCAACCTGCTGCGTATAACAACTGCTCCACTAGTTAACATTATATTGTATTCATTATTGTTCTTCTCTCTCGAACACGATCTTACTTTTTATTTTGAAAAAGGGGAGATTGGGATTTGAAATACCGGTTGGACAAGGTGTATTAAGTGATTTACAATCAGGTAACTCAAGAATTTTCCCTATCTGTCTCGGTGGGCTCACAGTCTATATAATGTACCTGGGACAGCGGAAGATTAAGTGACTTGCCCAGGGTCACAAGAAGCAGTGCAGGGTTTGAAGATGTCATTTAAGTAACCCAGTGTGTCTTGTCAACATCCTGATAATGGCAAAATATTATATAGAAGTTGTTTACGCTGGCTGTTCTGCCATAGTCAGCATAAACACACACACACACGTTCTCCTTCTCATCCTGATGATTCATTGTGTCTCTCTTAGAATAGCTGTTCAAATTTCAAGTTCAATTTATTTGATATACTGCAAGTATAAAACCAAAGTAAATCTAAGTGGTTTACAATAAAAATTTCTCATGATCAGATGACAAAGACTGTGAAAAAAATTGCAGACATCAGAGGATAACATTTTGACCAGATCCCAGGATGATACCTTGATGGCTTTCTGTGCATTGGGTAATCCTTCCTCAATGTCTTCCAAAAGGATCCCCCCCAGTCCTCGCTGGTCATGCTTGTCCAAGAGTCTCAGCAAAGCTTTTTTATCTTTCAGATTGTATTTGGGTTTGAAGGCATACTTCCCGTCTACGATCTCAATTTTGGGGTTGTTTACTAATGCCTGAAACAAAAACATTCATTTAGTTTGAAAAGTTCCTCTAAAATCAGAGTAACATAATTCTCAGCAAGTAAGGAGTACTTGGCCCACCCAATCTGCCCAGTTGCCTCACCTAATGACCCCCTACTTAACCTCTGGTCACCACTCTCTCATGCAAACCCATGCATCCTGTCATAAACATGCTTTAAATTAGATACAATTTGGGTTAGTTATACCTCAGTTAACAAAAAATAAGTTCTTAAAACATCCATCATCATCTTGGTAATTTACTTTTTTTTGTTATTGAGTGTGTCTACATCTAGCTTCATATTAGAGAATGACACGGTGGCGGTTTACCCGCGGCCACCACGTTTAGCCGCAGGTAACCCGCCGAAACGGGGAACGAAAAATAGCAGTCGCTGCGGGGAAGGGGACAAGGCCATTCACCGCCCCGTGGAGCGGCGAATGGTCTTGTCCCCGCAGTGAGGCATGAAGGATCGCGCGGTCCCCGCAGCCCACACCCGCCTGCCCAATCGATCCTAGTGTTTAGCCTGCTCTCTCCCTTCTCCTCACCTTAGTTTGTAGGTTTTCTTTTTCGGCGACCCGCACGCTATCAAAGAGCCGCGCACCCACTGCTGCTCAGTTTCGATCTTCTGCTCTGACGCAACCGGAAACAGGAAGTTGCAGCAGAGCAGAAGATTGAACACTGAGCAGCCGCGCCTGCGCGGCTCTTTGGGAAAGCGTGCAGGTCGCCGAAAAAGAAAACCTACAAACTAAGGTGAGGAGAAGGGAGAGAGCTGGCTAAACACTAGGATCGATTGGGCAGGCGGGTGGGGGCTGCGGGGACCGCGCGATCCATCTGTAAGATATGTTACATGCATTTCTACTAGAGAGCATCGTTTTTTGGTTAACGCTGAGAACAACATGTGCCACATCAATCGCCTGTAATGCACTAGTTGCCATTGTTCATTATTTGTTGGAGTAGTGGTTGGTACTTAAGGTGTAAGAAGAATGAATGTTTTGTACTAAATAACACCATCTACCCTACCTGCTTATTTGGAACTTTGGTTATCTAGATGTGCAGTTCTAGAAACCGCTTTCACTATTATGAGCTGTCTACCTCCATTGCATGTTGAGGGAAGAGGAAGTGGTGGTTGCAAACTTACCAGGTGCAATACCATATTAATATAGCATATTACCTTGGAGATGAAGGAACAGTGCATTGCTTCTGCCCAACCAGGCTCAAACTGGAAGGAGGGAGTGAAAGGGAAAAGGATTCTGGGCCAAGGGGATGAAGACGGAAAGAAAAACCCACAGCAGGAAAGAAAGGGAAGGACAGGCAGGTGAGCCAGATGCTAGAAGCAGGGGGGGGGAAGAAAGAGGGAAAAAAGCTAGATGGGGTTGAAAAGAAGAGACACACTGGTTTGGAAGAGGAAGATAGGGGAAATCTGGACAGAGGAAGGTAACAGAAAGAGGGGAAATTATGTGCATGGGGCATAGGGACAGAGACATAAAGGGGACATACCATGGGGATGGTATATGGACACAGGGGGGGGGGGGCAATGGTTGATACATAGGGGAGATATTAGAAATGGGGAAAATAGGAGCACAGAAGCGAGATGATTTGTGGGGATGGGACAGGGACCGAGCTTGCAGGCTCCAGTGGCTTGCACAAATTACATTGTAACGTGCCATGAAAATAAGAGGGAGGAAGGTAGATAGATAGGCCACGTGAGAGGAGCTGAAGGGTGGTAGAAAGGAACAGATGGTAAAGGAGGGAGGGAAGGGTGGTGGTGGAAAGGAATAGGAAAGGTGGAAAGGAATAGGACAGACATTGAAGGAGGGTGGAAAGGAACAGACCCTGAAGGGAAATGTGGAAGACAGAGTGGGAAGAAGACAGATGCCAGACTATGGGGGAGCGGAGGGAAGAAGATGGGTGCTAGACCAATTGGGGGGGGGTGAAGGGAGAGGCACAGTAACAGCAAATGGAAGACGCAGAGAGAAGACACACAGTGGATGGAAGGAATTGAATGAGAAGATGTGGAAAGCAGAAACCAGACAACAAAGGTAGAAAAAAAAATTCTATTTATTTATTTATTTTTTGCTTTAGGATAAAGTAGTATATTAGTTGTGTTGATAAAAATTTATAAACAAAGCCTGCCAGCTGAACATCTCTTTCTCTAGTTCAGTAGCAGGAACTTTGATTTATAAGAAAGGAATAAGCTAAATATTACAGTACTAAGGCTTATATGGATGCAGGGGGATGGTGACGGGGCGGTGAATGGGATGGCAGTGGCGGTGACGGGGCGGTGAAAGGGATGGCGGTGAAGGTGACGGGGCAGTGAAGGGAACGGCGGTGACGGGGCGGTGCAGAGGATGGTGGGCCGGGAACGGGGCGGTGACAGGGACAGATTTTTCCCCCGTGTCATTATCTACTTCATATCTCAATTCCTCATTCCTGATCTTGGCTTATGGAAATAAAAGTATTATTAATTTATTGATGTGTATTTATTTCATGCCTTTTCAGTAGTAGCCCAAGGTACTCGAGTCAGTGACATTCAGGTATGCTAGATATTCCCTCATCTTCTAAGCACTTACAATCTATGTTTGTAATTGAGGCAATAGAGGGTTAAGTGACTTGGCCGCAGTCATTACTAGCGGCAGTGGGAATTAATGCTGGTTTCCCTCATTAATAGCCCACTACTCCATGCTACCTTCTCAGCTTTCTTAAAGCCTGCTAGACAGCCAAATGTTTCTATCATTGCTCCCTTTCCCATTAGGTCCAATTTCTTTCCCACATTTGCATTTGAAATGCATCCAATTGTTCTTAAATGCACATAACTCCAGTACATTAGGAAAACAATTTTACTTATAAGGACATAAAACTTAAATGAAGATTATGCTTTACATACTAAAGCTTTTGCTACATCAGAAAAGCACAGTTACTTACCGTAACAGGTGTTATCCAGGGACAGCAGGCAGATATTCTCAACATGTGGGTGACGTCAACGACGGAGCCCCCTAGCGGACATTTTCGCAAGCAAACTTGCTTGAAGACCTTCAAGCTTGCGATTGGCCCGCACATGCCCCTCCCGCCCGACCTAGGGCATGCATCTCCTCAGCGTGGCCTCAGTTCAGATAGCTAGCAAAGAAGCCAACCACAGGGAGGTGGGTGGGTTGCGAGAATATCTGCCTGCTGTCCCTGGATAAACACCTGTTACGGTAAGTAACTGTGCTTTATCCCAGGACAAGCAGGCAGCATATTCTCAACATGTGAGAGACCTCCAAGCTAACCAGAATGGGATGGAGGAAGAGTTGGCAAGTTAGGGGAAAAGATTTTGCAAAATGGACTGGCCAAAATGGCCATCACGCCTGGAGAAAGTATCCAGACAGTAGTGCGAGGTAAACGTATGAACTGAGGATCAAGTGGCAGCCTTACAGATTTCCTCAAGCGGAGTTGAGCGGAGGAAAGCAACAGACGCTGCCATCGCTCTGACCTTGTGGCCCGTGACTCGACCCGGCAGGGAGAGACCAGCCTGAGCATAACAGAAAGAGATACAAGCGGCCAACCAGTTAGAAATGGTCCGCTTAGAAACAGAGCAACCCAAGCGATTTGGATTGAAAGAGAGGAACAGTTGGGGAGCAGAACGTTGAGGAGCGGTGCGCTTCAAGTAGAAGGCCAGCACACGCTTACAATCAAGAGAATGCAGAGCCACTTCTCCAGGGTGAGAATGGGGCTTCGGAAAAAACACAGGAAGAACTATGGATTGGTTGATGTGAAACTCAAGAGACAACCTTAGGCAAGAACTTAGAATGGGTACACAGAACCACCTTATCATGATGGAAGACAGTGAAAGGTGGGTCTGCTACCAAGGCTTTAAGCTCACTAACCCTACGGGCAGAAGTGAGAGCAATCAGAAATACGACCTTCCATGTAAGATACTTCAAGTGAGCCCGCGCTAGCGGCTCGAACAGGGATTTCATCAAGCGAGCAAGGACCACGTTAAGATCCCAAACCACAGGAGGAGGTTTAAGGGGCGGATGAACGTGGAAAAGGCCTTTCATGAAGTGGGAAACTACAGGATGAACAGAGATAGGCTTCCCGTCAATCGGCTGATGAAAAACAGCAATGGCACTAAGGTGGACTCGAACCGAAGAGGACTTGAGTCCAGCGCCAAACAAGTGTAATAGATAATCCAGGACAGCAGATAAGGAGGCAGATAGCGGCTCCTGCTGCTGAGTAGCACACCAGAAGAAAAGCGAGTCCCCTTCTGATGGTAACATTGGCGAGTGGACTTCTTCCGAATTGCCTCCAGGACGTCTAGCACAGGCTGGGAGAACTGGAACGAGAGCATTAAGTCTCAAGGAACCAAGCCGTCAAGTGCAGAAACTGTAGGTTGGGATGAAGTAGAGAACCTCGACTCTGCGTAAGCAGAGAAGGTAAAACAGGCAGAAGAAGAGGAGTTGCAACCGCCCCCCCCGATCCAGCCGGAGGACAGACACACACAGAAAAGGCCCAGCGCCTGCACCTTCCACCATCTAGCCAGCCAGATCGGGACCAGCGTGGGAGCCCTGCTCCGCCCCCCCCCCGATCCAGCCGGAGGACAGACACACACAGAAAAGGCCCAGCGCCTGCACCTTCCACCATCTAGCCAGCCAGATCAGGACCAGCGTGGGAGCCATGCTCCGCCCCCCCCCCCCCCCGATCCAGCCGGAGGACAGTGGAGCGCCTGCGCGACACGCCTGCGCCCCAAAGACCAGACCACCTGAACGCCTGTCGACCTCCAAGTCAGGTAATATCTTCATATCACAGCTTCTCACTGATACTCGGTTACTGCATATTGTATTCCTTACTGTTTACCTGTCTCTACAGCAAATAATTTCCTGACTCAGTACCTCTCTCAGTACTACCACTTTTACGCTACTCTTTTAATCAGTGCATTAACATGTTACCCCCTCTTCACAGCATATGGTTACTACTCATTATCTTACACTTACTTAGCTCTAGATGCAAGGCAACCTCCCCACCCTTCTTCCCCCCTCCCCCACCCCATTCTCCACTCGCACCTTCAAGCCCAAACCCCCCCACCCTTATCAAGGCCCCCTTCGACATCCAAGAGATCCCAATCCTAACTACTTTCCACAGACCTTCCAGACCCTATACCAAAAAAACCAGAGTACTAAAAAACATAACTCCCACCCATCCCTCCCCTTCCACCCCCCTAAGCTATTCCTACCTGAACATAAGATCTATGAGGAACAAATCCCAATTAATCCACGACTGGCTCACCGACACCAACCCTGATTTCGTCTTACTAACAGAGACTTGGCTACTCTCAGATGAAGACATTATCATCCAAGAATGCCTCCCCCCTAACTTCAAAATTCTCTTCTTAGCAAGAGAAAGAGGCAGGGGTGGGGGTCTGGCCGTAATCCTCAAAGACAACTTAAACGGCTCCATACTCAGCTCCAAATCCTCCCCCACCTTGGAAATCTTCTCTCTAAAGCTTCAATCAGAACTGCTAGTCGACTCCCTTACTATCATTCTGACATATATTCCACCCAAAAAATGGTCAGCAGCCAAAGAAGAATTTCAGGAATTCCTTCTATCCAATTCACTTTCGGGCCCTTACAACCTCTTATGCGGCGACCTTAACCTACATTTAGAGAATCCAGATCTACCTGAACCCACCGAATGCTGGTCCTTTCTAACATCCCTAAGCTTCCCTCACGCCCCCCCCAATATCAACCCACACAAAAGGCCATCAACTGGACATTGTTTCACTGAACAATTCGCACTCAACAAACCCTACGATCCGACTAATATCAGAAACCTGGTCAGACTCACTTTGGTCTGACCACAAAATATGCAACTTCGAGTTAGAATGGCAACAGACATCATCAACGAGAAACGCTAAACACAAACCCACTCTATTTAAAACAAGCAGAGGCAAACTCAACCCCGTAGAATTCTGGTCTAACTATGACATTATCCACAACCATGACGAGGATCCCAACCTCTTCATGAACTCCTGGATCTCCACCAGCACCCAAATCCTGAACAAAATGGCCCCACTGAAAAAAAGAAGGTTCAGACCTAGAAACCAATCGGGATGGTTTGACTCAGAGCTCCTTGGGATAAAGAGAGAATTAAGAAGACTAGAAAGGAAGTGGACAAAGTTAGGAACACCAGAATCCAGAGACACCTGGCGCCAAATGCTAGCTATCTACAAAAACACCATCTCAAAAAAGAAAAAAACCTTCTACGCCAACATTATAGGCAATACCTCCTTAAACAGTAGCAAACTATTCAAACTTGTCAACGACCTGTTCGACACCCACCCCTACACAAACCCAGTAGAAGATTCCATGATCACAGCACACGACCTGGCCGATTTCTTCAACTCAAAAATATCTAAATCAAGACTTGCCCTCCAAAACTCACATGACTCCCACTGGAACTACACCATCCTACAGGATCCTGACTCCTCTTCTAAAGCCGACATGAGCTGGTCCAACTTCAAGGAAACTGACTGGTTAACGTTCATCAAGTTCTATAATAAATATACAAAATCTTATTGCAAATTAGACCCCTGCCCCCCTAACGTGATGAAAGCTGCCCCCATCTACTTCAAAACCAATCTGCTAATCTGGATCAATCTACAATTATCCGTTGGGAAATTCCCGGAAGACCTAGGACAAATTATTATTATCCCTATAAAAAAGAACAAAAAAGAAGCAACCAACAACATCTCCAACTACAGACCCGTCGCAAACATCCCTCTGGCTGCCAAAATAATGGAAGGCCTGGTAAATGCTGATCTAAACAACTACTTAGACAAATTCAACTTACTGCACACCAACCAATCTGGTTTCAGACCCGGCTTCAGCACAGAAACTATAATGGCCTCCCTTCTAAACTTCCTACACTCCCTTCTCAGTCAAGGCTCCAACGCTTTGATCCTCCAACTGGATCTAAGCAGCGCCTTTGACCTAGTCGACCACTCAATCATGCTGAACTGTTTGGAGTCAATTGGCATCTCTGGAAACACCCTTACCTGGTTCCGAGGATTTCTAGAACTCAGGTCCTACCAAGTACTCTAAGATGATAATCTCTCCTTCAACTGGAACAACAACTGCGGACTCCCCCAAGGCTCCCCGCTCTCACCGACCCTCTTCAATATCTACCTCATCTCATTGGGTCACCTATTACAGAGCTTAAATCTCACTTTCCACATTTACGCTGACGATATCACCATCGTACTGCCACTATCCGATATTTCGCCGAATTTCAACATTCACCTATCCAATATCCTAAACCAAATAGAACTCTGGATGAAGGCCTACAAACTTAAACTGAACACAGAAAAAACCAAATTTTTCCTAGCCTCTCCCAACGAGCAGATAAAGGACAACAAGATTCACGTGAATGGTAAAGATTACGAAATTGATCAATCTATTAAAATACTCGGGGTTACCCTTGACAGACACCTAACACTAGAAAAACACACGGATCTAATGTTCAAAAAATGCATCTCTACCTTCTGGAAACTCCGCACCATCAAAAAATTCTTCGACGAATCATCCTTTCGTCTACTAGTACAAGCCTCCATCCTGAGTACGCTGGACTACTGCAACATCATATTTCTGGGAGCATACAAAAAGTCCCTCCACAAGCTAAGATTAATCCAAAACACTACCGTCCGTCTCATCTTCGGACTCAAGAAATAGGAACATATCTCGCCATATCTCCAAATACTCCACTGGTTACCAGTTGAATCCAGAATACTCTTCAAATTCGCCTGCATCAGCTTCAAAGCAATCTTCGGGATGCTACCAACTTACCTAGCTTCCCAATTCCTCACCTAACACTCCTCGAAAGTCCTCCTCCTTCCTCTCCCTTCCCCTAATGCTTAATGCTGTACACCTCTCTTACGCACTTTACACTTATCCAGTTGTAAACAGCATTGATCTCTAGTGACTGTTCATACTGTACCAGCCTAGAACTTACTTTAACACCCTGTATCCTATCGTAATCATCCCGTAACTGCTCTCTGGTAAATATCTTGTACCTTTTGTAACACCCAATACCCCGCTCACTTTGTTTTATCCTGTATCTCTTTGTAAACATCCTGTAACTGTTCTCATGTTATTATCTTGTACCTGATTGTAAACATCCATTACCCTGTATCTTATTGTAAACACCCTGTAACTGCTTTCTTGTTATTACCTATTGTAATCACCCAATGCCTGCTCACTTTGTATATCCTGTATCCTACTCTCTCTAGACACGACTTTCACTGTAAACCGCTTCGAACTTAGGGTAAAGCGGTATATAAGAAATAAAATTATTATTATTATTATTATAAGGGAGAACCACGGCTGTCGGGACCACCAAGGAGCTATCAGAATCATGGTAGCACGCATGGACTTGAGCCCGACGAGAATCTTCAGAATCAGAGGGAATGGAGGGAACGCATACAGAAACAGGTTCGTCCAATCCAGCAGAAAAGCATCCGCCTTGAGCTTGAGAGGGGTGTAAACCCTGGAGCAGAATCTTGTGATTGAGAGGGGACGCGAACAGATCAACATCCGGAGTCCCCCAACGAGCAAACACCTGACGCAGTGTCAAGGAATGGATGGACCACTTGTGAGGCTGCAGAAGATGACTTAACTTGTCCACCAGACAATTGTGCTGGCCCTGAATGTAGACCGCTCGAAGAAATATGTTGCGGCGGATGGCCCAATTCCAGAGCCGCAGTGCCTCCTGGCACAGGGACAGGAACCCCGTGCCCCCCTGTTTGTTGATATAATACTTGGCGATCTGGTTGTCTGTGCAGACCAGCACCACTCGGTTGCGAAGCAGGTGACAAAAAGCTTTCAGGGCGAGGAAAATTGCTCGAAGCTCCAACAGATTGATGTGACACGGGAGGTCGGCACTGGACCAAAGACCCTGAGTACGAAGACCCCCAAGCATAGGCCGACGAGTCCGTCATCAGGATCTTCTGCGGAGGAGAAGCATGAAACAGAAAACCTCTGGAAAGATTGGAAGAGAGCATCCACCAACGGACAGACTGCTTCAACAAAGGAGTCACGACAATGAGTCGAGAGACAGGGTCCCGATCCTGGTTCCATTGGGACGCTAGAGTCCATTGAGGAATATGGAGGTGAAGTCTGGCAAAAGGAGTCACGTGAACCGTGGAGGCCATGTGCCCTAGGAGGACCATCAGGAGCCGAGCCGGGGCCGAAGACAGATGGCCACCCTCTAGCATAAATGAACAAGGGCCGCCTGACGAGGCCGAGGCAAGAAGGAACGGAGACGAACCGTGTCCAGGACCGCTCCGATGAATTCCAGAGACTGGGACGGTCAGAGATGGGACTTGGGGAAGTTCACCTCAAAGCCGAGACTCTGAAGGAGCAAGATGGTCTGATTCGTCACTCGCAGAACTTCGTGGCGCGAGGACGCATTGATCAACCAGTCATCGAGGTAGGGAAATACCTGCAGGCAGTGGAGACGCAGGGCCGCAGTTACCACAACTAGTCACTTCATGAAAACCCTCGGAGAGGCCGCCAGGCCGAAGGGAAGAACACGATATTGGAGGTGGAGATACCGGCGAGAGGCCGGGTGTATAGGAATGTGCGTGTATGCCTCCTTGAGGTCCAGTGAGCACAGCCAGTCCCCCTCGTCCAAGAGGGGGTACAAGGTAGAAAGGGTGAGCATTCTGAACCGTTCCCTGACCAAAAACTTGTTCAGAGCACGGAGGTCCAGGATCGGACATAGATCCCCCATCTTCTTGGGTACCAGAAAGTACCGGGATTAAAATCCGGTATTCCACTGGTCCGGAGGAATCTCCTCGACTGCCCAAAGGCGAAGAAGGGCCTGAGCTTCCTGCAGAAGGAGAGGCAGCTGAGACCGGGCAGAAGGAAACTTTCTTGGAGGAAGGTCCGGGGGCACGTGACTGAAGTGAAGGGAGTACCCCTCCCGGACGATGGAAAGTACCCAACTGTCGGTGGTAAGACTTTCTCAATGGGTATAGAAATGATGGAGACAACCCCCGAAGGGGAGGGGGAAGGCTCCAGGAGGAAGGGAGCCTGAAGCTCAGACTGGAATTGTCAAAAGACAGCCCAGGCTTCGCCGGAGCCAGCGGCTGAGCCTTAGCTTGTCGCTGCTGCTGCTGTTGCGGCTGCTTCGAAAGAGGCCGAGAGAATGCAGGAGTAGATTTCTGCGGATACCTCCAGAGAGGAATTTTGTATTGTTGAGCCGGAGGGGTCTTCGACTTAAGTCTCACCAGAGAAGCAAAGGACCATTCGTGTTCCGAGAGGCATTTGGTGGCTGCCTCTATGGAATCATCAAATTGCTCATTACCCACGCAAGGGAGATTGGCAAGATGATCCTGGAGATTTGGATCCATGTCCACAATCCTGAGCCAAGCGAGGCGACGCATGGCGATTGCAAATGCTGTGACCCTCGAGGACAACTCGAAGGCGTCATAGGCTGCCTGAAACATATAGAGGCAGAGCTGGGAGAGGGTCTCCTCGAGGAGACAAAAATCCTGATGCCGAGAATCCGGCACCTCCTCCCGGAACGAGCGGAGGGCGTCCACACAGAACCTGAGGTAGGACGTGAAGATATAAGTTATAGTTGAGGTTCGCCATCATTGAGTTTTGATAAAGACGGCGACCAAATTGGTCCATCGTATGGCCCTCCCTGCCCAGAGGGATGGCAGCGTAAACCTTCGAGGGATTGGACTTCTTCAAGGAAGACTCAACCACCAAGGATTGGTAAGAAAGCTGAGCACTCTCAAACCCTTAACCAGGATCGTCCGGTAACGAGATTCCAACTTAGAGGGAATGGCCGTGACCGCATAGGGGGTCTCCAGATTCCGTAGAAATGTTTGCCGGAGAACCTGGTGCAATGGCAAGAGCACCGCCTCACGGGGCTGATGATCAACACCCATTTCCCCCTAGGAATTCCTGGGTATAATGGGACTCAGACTGGAAGTCCAGGTTCAAGGCCCTACTCATGTCAGAGATGAAACGAGTAAAGGAGGAGTTTTAAGAAGAAGACTCATCCCCCTGAGGAGACCTCGAGTGAGATCTGGGGGCAGCCGAGAAAGAGGGAGAAATTTCCCTCGAATAGTAAGCCGGGGCCTCGGAGTCCCATGAATGGGAGATCGAAGAGGCTCGACTAAAGTATCTGGGGGGCGTCGAGGAACGACCCTGTGCAAGTTGGACTGGGGAGGACCCCGGAGTCTGAGCCTCAGAGAAGACGGGGCAAAGGAAAATTCCTCCACCGGTTTCGAAGAAGACCCCTTAGAGGCTGGCATCTGCCTCGATGGGGAACGCAAACTAGAGTCCAACTCAAGGACAAGGGTATGCCTGGAAGGCTTTGTGGTCGGAAACCGAGAAGACCGGAGCTTTTTAGGATGGGCAAGCCTCGACATAGTAGCGGGCCCCTGTCCTGGATCCTCGAAAAATCACAGGTGACTCGGGGGATGAAGAATCGCTCAAGGGAACCCGAGTCTTGCGGGCACGGCCTTAAAACACGAGAGAAGGACACTCAGGCTGGTCAGACCGAGGCTGGGTCGAGACCAAGGTCAGAGGCGTCGAGGTCGGGACTAGTTGGCTCACCACCAAGGAAAGCTGCGTGGTAAGTATAGCCTTAAGCATGTCCTCGAACATAGGCACCGAGACCAAAGGCTGTTGGATCGTAGGTGCAGCAGTGCGCTCCTTTGGGGGCGCTCCTTTGGGGAAGAGTATTCCCTACGTGAGGAGGCACACTTAGAATGATGTCTCGAAGACGCTGATGAGGCGGCACTGACATGAGACTCTGAGGCAGGCTTCTTTGCCGGCACACCTGAGGAGGAAAGAGGAGACTTACCCGAGACCGGAGTAGCAGGAGGAGCCGAGGCCGAAGCCTTTGAGGCCGAGGGGGACTTCGAGGCCGAGGCACCCAACGAGGGTGCAGAGGCCGAGCTCGAGGCCTGTCCTGCAGGATCCATGGGGCCAAATAGTTGGAGAATCTTGGCCACCCTCTGACTAAGAGCCCATGGTTGCAAAGTCGCACAACGTGGACACAACTCAGCGCAGTGCTCCGCACTCAGGCACTCCATACAACGATAAGGGTCGGTGATGAAGATAACCCAGATGCACTGATTACAGTTTTTAAACCCGGAATGAGGCCGGGACATAAGAAAAAGGACGGCCGCTGCCCTGCGAGGCCAGGCGGCCAGAACAAGACCAGTGAACCCGGTCAAAAATATACAAACGGAAAAAAAGAAAAATAAAGACGCGGGCACAGTGACTTAACTAAAAGTAACCAAATAAGCCGCGGTGCAAGAGGGACAACGAGATTGCATGAAGCAAGGGAGCAGTGCTTCTGGCTCCGCGGAAAACAGAACTGAGGCCACGCTGAAGAGACGCATGCCCTAGGTCGGACGGGAGATGCTCGCGCGCATGCACGGGCCAATCGCAAGCTTGAAGGTCTTCAAGCAAGTTTGCTTGAGAAAACGTCTGCTAGGGGGCTCCGTCGGTGACGTCACCCATATGTTGAGAATATGCTGCCTGCTTGTCCTGGAATAATGTATTATATTTATTTCTACCTAAGTTTTTTCTTTCAGCGGAAACCCTGTTACTATTCACATTTGTCTTCTGCGGTCCCGCTTACGGATCTTCAGTCATGAACACAGAACAGAAATATCTGTTAAGCAATTCAGCCTTTTCTTTATCAGCTCGTACATATTTCTTCCCTTCACTTTTGAGTCTCACAGTGCCATTTTTGCACTTCTTCCTATCACTCACACAGTGGTACCTCAGTTTATGAGTGCACCGGTTTGCGAGTGTTTTGCAAGACGAGCAAAACATTCGCAAAATCGGTGCCTCGGAAACCGAGCACGCTTCGATTTGCGAGCGCTCCCCCTCCCTGCGGTCTGGCACCCCCCTCCGCCGCCATCAGGCACGCCCCCGCTGCGACCTGAGGTCCCCCCAACCTACCCGAACCCTCTTCTTACTTTGCTGTAGCCTCCGCAGCGGCACCGGCACCAGCATGTCCTGTGCGTGGTGCCGGTGCCTGAAGATCTGCTTCCTGTGCTGGGCCTTGAGCATGTGCGCATGCTCAAGGCCCAGCACAGGAAGCAGATCTTCAGGCACCGGCACCACGCACAGGGCATGCTGGTGCCGGTGCCACTGCGGAGGCTACAGCAAAGTAAGAAGAGGGTTCGGGTGGGTTGGGGGGACCTCAGGTCGTGGCGGGGGGGGGGGGGGGCCCGATGGCGGCGAGGGGGGCGGATCGCGGGGGGGAGGGTGCCGGTTCGCGGGTAGGGCCTTCGGGGGAAGCAATGCCGGTTCTCGTGGATGGGGAGCAGCGCTGCTGGCCTCGGGGGGGGGGGGTAACCTATCAAAGCGACTTTCCATTATTTCCTATGGGGAAACTCGCTTTGATAAACGAGCATTTTGGATTACGAGCATGCTCTTGGAACAGATTATGCTCGTAATCCACAGTGGTACCTTGGATTACGAGCATAATCCGTTCCAGGAGCATGCTCGTAATCCAAAATGCTCGTTTATCAAAGCGAGTTTCCCCATAGGAAATAATGGAAATTCGCTTTGATAGGTACCCCCCCCCCGAGGCCAGCAGCGCTGCTCCCCCCCCACGAGAACCATCATTGCTCCCCCCGAAGGCCCCCCCGCGAACCGGCACCCTCCCCCCCCCGCGATCCGCACCCCCCCCACCACCATCGGGCACCCCCTCTGCCATGACATGAGGTCCCCCCAACTCACCCGAACCCTCTTCTTACTTTGCTGTAGCCTCTGCAGCGGCACCGGCACCAGCATGTCCTGTGCGTGGTGCCGGTGCCTGAAGATCTGCTTCCTGTGCTGGGCCTTGAGAGTTCACGTTCGACGTGAGAGTTCACGTTCGACGTGAACTCTCAGGCCTTGAGCATGCGCACATGCTCAAGGCCCAGCACAGGAAGCAGATCTTCAGGCACCGGCACCACGCACAGGACATGCTGGTGCCGGTGCCACTGTGGAGGCTACAGCAAAGTAAGAAGAGGGTTCGAGTGGGTTGAGGGGACCTCAGGTCGCGGCGGGGGGGTGCCAGTTCGCAGGGGGGGCGCTCGCAAATCGAAGCGCGCTCGGTTTCCGAGGAGCCGATTTTGCGAATGCTTTGCTCGTCTTGCAAAACACTCGCAAACCGGTGCACTCGTAAACCAAGGTACCACTGTATATCTAAAAAAAATGTCTTATCTCCCCGTTTTACCATATTGGCTATTTTTTCTTCCATTTGTATCTTTGCTTTCCCGACTACTCGACCAGCCTCTCTTAACTGTTCCAGATATTTGCCTGTCTTCCTCTTTCTGCGATCCTTTGTAGCTTATGAAAGCTAACCTTTTATTCCTTACCTTCTCAGCTACTACTTACTTTTACTGGAAAATACCAACTCCCCTAGAATTCTTTCACCCTTCCCTGGCTCATCTCATATCCTCCATTCAATTTTTGTGCCTTCTCTGTAATAAAGACTTAGGACCCCTTTTACAATGCGATTACCACATGGCAAATGAACCAAAGCCCATTCAATTTCTATGTGTTTGGTGCATTTGCCATGTAGGAATCGCTACTGTGGCTTTGTAAAAGGGGTCCTTAGTTAAAACATGTATACATGTTGAATTCTACTGGAAAGGGTACCCATCAATAGTAACTATGGTGCAAAAAAGCACAGTTACTTACCGTAGCAGGTGTTATCCAGGGACAGCAGGCATATATTCTCACATGTGGGTGACGTCATCTACGGAGCCCCGATGCGGAAGCATTTTCAAGCAAACTTGATTGAAGATTTAAGTTTGCTCTGCTGCTCCACGCATGCGTGCCTTCCTGCTCCACTAGGGGGTGCATCCCCTCGTGGTCTCCAGTTCAAAATTTTCCGCTGAGCCTAGAAGTCGTGTTTTTTCAGGCTCTGCCCCAACTGCCTTCTAGCACCGCGATTTTCTTGGTTTTTTTTTCACCGTTTAAGTCGCTGTGCGCAAAAGTTCCGCATCGGGGCTCCGTAGATGACATCACCCACATGTGAGAATATCATGCCTGCTTGTCCTGGGATAACATTCCTAATTAGCTGAAAAAAGCAGCACTTACATTTTTAATTTATTAAATACCTAGGAGTAGAAACCCTAAGCTGAAGAGGCTAAAACTTTCAATAGCTCGCATGTGGGAGGGAAAAGGATAGGCATCAAAATATGATGGTAGAATTACAGCTTAAGCATGGAATCAAAATATGAGATCCAGCTTAAGCATAAATACTCAGCTCAACTCTATATGATGTAATCCTCAACTAAACAGAAACACATCACAAATATGAGGCTGGACATAACAAATTCAACTACCACTACTGTTTTAATGTATAATTTAGAGAGATTTTGATCTTTGAACCCTTAATAGGTGCTTTTCATTTTGTGACCTTTAACCCTCATAACTTTAACACCATCAGTACTGTAAACATTTTGCTCTAAATTTATGCTCTGTTCTTTGTATATGCTTTCTCTGGGGTAACACATCACATAAAAGTTTCCCTTAAATGTATCAGTTCAATTGGGTAGGGAGGGGGGATATTTTATTAATATGTATTTATATGATTATGGAATTTATGGTAGGGAGGGATGGGAAGGGGGAGGGATAAGAATTTATTTCATATACAAATGATGGAATATAAGTGATATATTTATTGTTAATGTGATTGAATATACATATACACTTAATGTAATTTTGAAAATGAATAAAGAATTAAAAAGAAAAAAAAAAAAAGTTTTACACTGACTGGAGCCCTGCGATTCTGTGCATCCAAGGCTTTAAGAAACTACTGAAGGCATGTTTGTTTGTGAACGCATTTATGTGGTTCATAGACAACGGCGCGAAAGACAAAAGCGCGCGCGCCGCCGCACCGCTCTAAATTACAGTTTTTAGGTGCTCCGACAGGGGCTTTTGTTGGGGGGTTTACTTAATAGACATCGCGCCGGCGTTATGGGGGGCTTGGGGGGTTGTAACCCTCCACATTTTACTGTAAACTGAACTTTTTCCCTAAAAACAGGGAAAAGGTGAAGTTTTCAGTAAAATGTGAGGGGTTACAACCCCCACACCCCCCACAACGCGGCGCGATGTCTATTAAGTAAAGTGGGGGGTTCCCCCCCCATGCCCCCCCGTCGGAGCACTAAAAACAGTAATTTAGAGCAGCGTGGCGGTGCGCGCTGCGCTCAATTGTCTGGGCGCGCCTTTGTCCCGGCGCGCTTTTGACCTGACACCCATTTATGTAATAGGATGTGGCTGAGATTAGGATACGAAGCATTAGGATAAATTAAGGATTTGGATTTGTGCGTGCTGATATTATTTTAAAGCAGGCCTGCACAATTCCGGTCCTCGAGGGCCGAATCCAGTCGGGTTTTTGGGATTTCCCCAGTGAATTTGCATGAGATCTATTTGCCTGCACTGCTTTCATTGTATGCATATTGATCTCATGCATATTCATTTGGAAAATCCTGGAAACCTGGCCTGGCGAGGGCCTAAGTTGTGCAGGCCTGTTCTAAAGTTATGCAGGATTAGGATTTATAACAATTATGTTTGTATTGTCAAATTTTTTATGTATGTTTTGTATGTAAACCGTGTAGGTTGTTTGCGGTGTATACATTTTTAAAATAAATATTATTGGAGCTCAGTAGGGGTGGATTCTAGTTTGCATCCTTTACCTCACTCATAAGCCATTGTTTCTGTTTAAGCGCAATATCTAGGTGTTGCGTTTCATCCAATATTTCATCTAGAGACAAAGGGTGGGTGTCGCCTCGCTGATGCCGTGTCTGTAAAAAAAAGAAACAGTCATTACAGACTATCAGATCATTGCCAGCAAACAAAAATTGATTCTTAATACTCCACAGACCCAAAGATCAACCAAGACAGAAACAAAAACACTGTGGAGACAACGATGTCCAAGATGCAGGTCTTTATTGAAAATACAGTCAAATAATCCACATGACGAGATGTCAAGGACCCATGTGGATTATTTGACTGTGGGTCCTTAGTCCCCATTTTTTGGGTCCTTGACATCTCGTCATGTGGATTATTTGACTGTATTTTCAATAAAGACCTGCATCTTGGACATCGTTGTCTCTACAGTGTTTTTGTTTCTACATCCTTCCCAATACCAAACACCCAAAGGGGATAATTTTATAATTCCACATCTCCATTTAAGTACCCTGAGCCTGCGCAGAAGGAGCCTATTCTATAAAGGCGCCCAGGTTCCATTATTTAGAATTCTAGCAGAACCCAACATGCAGGTGTTCACAGTTGCTTTTTTTTTACAGCAGGCGCTAGATTTGTGAGCACTTGTACTTTTGGCTGTTAGAGACTGATATTACATTGTTTGAGATTTGTCACACCATTATATGAAGTGCCATCTATCAAAATAACATAATTTAGCAACAGTGTGACTCCTGAGGAAGGCACTTAGGTGCGAAACACTGGCCGTGTTGAGTCAGGTGTTTGTTTTTTGCAATAAAGTCCCAGTTGATACATTTCTTCCATCTCTAGTATTGTTGGTTTTGTTTTGGTTTTTGTGTCTGCAGTTATGCCAGTCATAGAGCTTGTGCAAGTGAAAGTGTGAGTGCCTCAGTGCATCAGGGACATATGTAAATTATGGCTTCACTTATGTCCCACCTCTGGATACACTCCCACCTTTGTAAACATGCATTATAAAAGTTAGGAATGTATTTGCAGGATAGCACTTAGGCAGAATGTTGGCCATTATATATTTATGAGTGTAGATACGTATGTGTGTGTGTCATGATTCTAAACAATTAAAAGAATAATGGGCGCATAAATATGAGTGCTTGCGGTTTACAGAATTGTACATCAAATGTGTGGTTCAATTCCTGATCCTTAGGCAGCTGAGGTAAAGTTCTCATCGTCACACACTGCTCAACAAGGTCTGGTGTAAGGAACCAGGTCACAGGTATTGGAAAGTCCACACAGTTTTATTCCTGATGCACAATTATAGAGCTCGGTTGAGCTATAGCTCTTCTTTTCATCCAGTGATCCTTAGAGCTCATCACAAGCTTTCTTAGAGCAGGGAGCTGGATGGAGTACATCTGAGGGTACTGTGGGAACTTAGCCAGCTCCACTGGCTGACCTTTTCAATGCTTCTCTAGAGTGAATAGTGGTATCGGAGGCCTGGAGAAGAGTGGTTGTGGTCACTCTCCACAAAAGTGGAAGTAAAGGAAGAAGTAGGGAACTACAGACCATTAAGTCTGATTTCTGTGTTAAGTAAATTAATGGAAACACTTTTAAAACAGACTATAGTAAAGGTTCTGGAATTCACTGGATTACAAGACCTGAGGCAATATGGATTCACTAGAGGCAACCAAAACGCTTTTTTAGAAGCGACCTCCCCAGTCTAATTGTACTTCCTTCTCCCATTTCCCTTTTTTACTTTCATCTCAATGTATTTATTACTCTCCTTCCCATCCTCTCCTAATGTATCATGTACGTTCATGGGTAAATGTTTCCCCCCTTTTTTTTTTTTTGGATTAGATAGTTTTTATCCTTTTAACTTTTACGATATATTATTTAAACCGTTTAGATACCTGTATGATAAACGGTATATCAAAAATAAAGAAACTTGAAACTTGTAGGTGAAAGTTTGACAACTCCAGTGTGTTGATCATTTTGTTGTCACTTACTGCGAGTGGGAGAACTATACAGCTTGGAAGGAAGAGGAAGGCATTTTGACTGGTAAGTGGAATACCGTCAGCAATACACCATGTTTCATCCTCATCATGGTTGGCATGGTAGGGACTACACAACTAGTGTTTAAACATGCATGACCTGGGCCTACACGGAGTGGTGGACGAAGTTCTGATCACCTTGTTGGGCAGACTGGATGGACCGTTAGGGTCCTTTTCTGCCTTCATTTATTGTGTTACTTTGTAGGGAGAATGGACAGATCAAATAAGGCTCATACTATAATGCACCAAGGAGTAGTCAAACAAACTGCACCATTGCCAAATATCTCTGGTACTTCAGGAAGTGTCCAAAATGATAGGTAGACAACTCCATTCAAGGGAACAGCGCAAACTTTCCTCTCAAAACTTCTGAACTGGTGACGGGGTGGAAAGAAACCGCACATCAATCCTTATAGTAAAATTTGTGTACAGCTGCAGTCTAGAACAGTAAGATATATCCACAGGAATACCTTACAAGGACTAAAAACTATTCTTGCCTCAGGCAAGTTCATTTTTTACTGGTGGCATGAATCAGCAAACACTCCTTTTGCTCTTGAAGATCAAGAAATGAGGAGAGGGGAATACCCCTTCTCCTGCTAAGAGAACTGCTCCCACTCATAGGAAGTTGCAGATGGGTGGAGCAGGTGGAGGGAATGCTTTGCCAACAGGATGAAGCAGAACAGCTTAACAGAGATTCTTTTTAAATATATTTACCTTACACCATTTTACGGGTAATTCAACACGAGTTAGATTTAGGTATAATAGGGATTTCTCTGTTCCTAGACAACAATCTAATGGGGTTGGGGTGTGTGTGCGTGCTAAGAATACCCGTACCATTGACGGGATTTGGGATTCTGTCAGATACTTGTGACCTGGATTGGCCACTGTTGGAAATAGGATACTGGAATAGATGGACCATCAGTCTGATTCAGTATGACTATTCACATGTAGGAAATTTGCATGTTGGCAGGGGCTTCTCTCTTCCTCTGAGTTTGATGATATCAGATCCATAGTACTCCTACAAAAGGTCCAATGGTTAGGGCAAATGAGAGCTCTGAACGCAGACAATGAGCCAGAGAACTAACCCTGGATTTCTTGGGTTTTTTAAATCGTTTTCCCACTAATCCTGAGAACCAGACAGCAAGAGAACAAATTGGGATTACTGTCGTGCGGAAGAAGATTACATCACAGTAGGTGTCATTTTGATTTCATCTATATGGAAACTATTGATATTTATTAAAAAAAAAAAAAAAAGCGCCTACAACAGTGTGCCTTAAAGCTTTTGAAGCTGCGGCACACTAAACGCAGGGCTGTGGCTGGAGGGTATCCAGAAATGTGTAGACATCGACGCAATGACATCATGTGCATATGTGACATTATCATGTCGACGGGCGCGGATGCCCTCCAGCCGCAGCCCTGAGCCTCCTATTACCGCCAGTGTGTGTGTGTGTGGGGGGGGGGGGGGGTGCTAGAGAAAGAGAAGTACAGAAAGGAGGCGAGGCGACGGCTGACTGCCTACAGGACGTGCCTCCCCTTTTTCCATTATCCTGGAACTCCTCTAATCCCAACACCACCAGATCCACTCAAAAATTCAAACTATCCTTCCCCTCATTAAAAGGCATATCCCATGCAGGAAAATTAGGGACTTCCCTCTTCTTCAGGATCACCGAACTCTGGAAACAGCTTTACTACCCCGCTTCGAAGCCTGACCTCCCTCCAACTCTTCTGAAAACATTTGAAAATTTGGCTTTTCTCTAAAATGCAATGACCCCTCACTCATCGATATACGAAGTCCCTCTAAACTTCTCTCTCTAAGTCCTTCTACTTTTCATTGTAGTTCCTTTCTATACCAACTCCTGTAAACCGTGTCGAGCTCTACTTCTGTGGAGATGATGCGGTATACAAACTTAAGGTTTAGTTTAGTTTAGTCCCCGATGAAAGTTTTTTGATATTTCGGAGGGGTGGTGCTGCAAAGCTAAGTACTTTTTGTGAATTACAATTACGCTTAGAAATTATTTGGAAACCAAAGTTTAAAAAGTTAAATTATACATTAAATAAAGAAGAATTTGCATGATTGGAAATGAATAGAATATAACAATGGGATCAATGAGGAGTCCAGCCTGCATACCTTAAGTCCCTTAGACTTCCTGGAATAAATTGCTTGTCGTAGGCCAGTGTATTGCAAACTGTGTGCTGTGTGGAAGGTGCCGGCACTGGCTGACTGCTCACAGAACATGCCTCTTGTGGTGAGACTTAAATAATGTCTACACACTACCAAAGTGCATCTAAAAAAAAAAAAAAATTATATATATATATATATATATATATATATATATATATATATATATATATATATATATATACATACACACACACATATATACATACATACATATATATATATATATATAATTTTTTTTTTTTTTAGATGCACTTTGGTAGTGTGTAGACATTATTTAAGTCTCACCACAAGAGGCATGTTCTGTGAGCAGTCAGCCAGTGCCGGCACCTTTCCTCCTCACTGGCGTCTCACGGCATACCTTGAACCTGCCAAACAGCACACAGTTTGCAATACACTGGCCTACGACAAGCAATTTATTCCAGAAGTCTGAGGGACTTAAGGTATGCAGTTTAAGATGCAACCCCAACAAGGGATAACTCCATTGGTGGAATAGCCACAATACCTTCCACAACTGACAAACTGCCAAAATACATGAAAATCAGTGTCCAAGGAGGAATCAGAAGTTACCTTCATGTAGTTAACTATTTTAGCAAGGACTCCGAACCTATACCCAGTGCTTCCTGAAAGAGCTTTCAAGTTAAATATTCCATTGCTGCCATCTGTGAATAGAAACAAATCATAAAAAGCAACCAAACAATAACATGCTGCTTTCTAGTTGGGTTGTGATGGAGGAGGGGAAGAATTTTGCTGCAAACTTTTAAAAAATTATCTAGGAGGAAACATTTTTTTGAACATTCTCATAGCTTAAACAAGTATTACTAGTTCTGCTTTACATTATGATTGATTGGGCGATTTAGTCAGTGTGTCCAGAAAAAAAAGGGACCCCCTTACATAGTTTCAAAACATTTTGAAACTGTTTAAACATTTAATATGAACTCTGAAAATATATTAATCCAACCTTTTAGGAAACTCCCTTAGCAAACACTTTGCGCCGTATGCCTTAGTATGTCAGAAAAATTTAATTGCAACTTTATCTTCTTCACTAAACACCATCGTAATTTTGTCATTTTGAAAACAGGGATCATCCAGTTTTTATAGCATCTTGAAGTAACACCTGTCAATAACAGTATTAAAAACAAAATTAACACCACTACATTTGTTTTGGGGTTATTTGGAAAAATGATGGGGGTCCTGTTTTTTCTCCGGACACCATGTAGAGAACATGACTGCTATTACTATCTTTTGACAATAAGTATGATAGCACCAATGTGACATCAAAGAAACTATAATATACGATGACATGTTTCCTATATATCTCCTCTCTAACCTTATGATACCTTAATGATCATGGTTTAATTCTCCATCCTTACACCAACCCAACTTAGGTAATATCAAGAGGTAATAGGGGTCTCAAGCGCTCACAGTTATAAGCCCGACTTACTTTTCAAGACTAATAACTACAAAGTGAGCTATCATCGGTCCAATACACTCTCTTAAGTGATTTTTATACTTTTAAATAGTTTAGTGATCTTAATTTCTTATGCAATACTCTCTCATTTTGGTATACAGTCATGAAGTTATGAAGATTCCAGTGTGTTTCACAAGAGTTTGAAGAATTATTTAATTCTCCATGCACCTTCTTGTGTTTCATTTGAATCAAATGGACATTCTGCATTCTTTTTTCTAGCTCTGAAGTTATGGAATGAATTACCCCTGGGTTTGCAGTCCAAACAGTTGCTTGTCAAATTTAAGACAGATTTAAATCATACTTTTTTCAACAGGCTTTTGGTGACTGATTGCTAGGTCCAGAGATTGGGTGTGAATTCTGATTAAATTAAAATTTTCTCTTCTCTATCTTCTTCTTACATAAGGTATGACTAATTCTGTCTTATCTATATAATGACATTCTTTTCTCAAAATTTTTTATTGTATCTGCTTTGACCTGTATGTCAGGTAGAGCAATATAGCATGTTTTAAACCAACAAACATAAAACCTTTAAAAAAATTTTTTTAAAAATCTGAATTATTATTGAACAAAGTCCCAGCTATAATTATCAACACTCTGTAGGCTACAGTTTATAGAGACCTTCACACTGTGCTCTGCGAGCGCATGTGTGCGTTTACACCAAGTTTAGTGCAAGAAGAAAAAATTATTACCTGCTAATTTCCTTTCCATGATTCCTGCTAGATCAGTCCATTCCTAAACAGCAGATGTAGGCAGAGGACACTGAATTCCTCTGATGACATTACTAGCATAAAGTAGTAGCGTAGTTCTAGAACTCTCTAGTAGTGCTGCCCAATTCAGGAAAAAAATTCTGATTCGATTCGAATCGATTTTTCAATTTGATTTTCCTGCCCAATTGGGTGTTGTTTTTTTTAAAGCTTTGCAGTCATGGCACATTAATTGCCAAAAATTGTGCACGTCATCTCAGGACTCCTACAATCCTTTTAAAAACCAAATCAGATTTTCCCCATGCCAAAATTATAGCTCTCCTCATGACAGATTAGGCAAAACTAATTTTGTACACTGGACATGATCAAGGCATGCCAAACAGGGATTAATGCTTACCAGTAACTAGTCTACTATATCTGTGTAAATAATATCATGGCTTAAATGCATCTGGCTACCTACACAAAGCTAGACATTTCAGATAAATAAACTTACGGACTTCCAAGGAATGCTTATTATTAATTTTATGTTTCTAATTCTATTTCTAATGTTTGTGTTCCTATAGCAGACAAACCAATTCAACTACCTAACTATAACAAGGCACATGGAAAGCACAACTCTCAAATTCTGGTAACAGGAGATCGAGTTACTTTTGGCCTTGGCTCCAGTCTTGCCTCCTTTCACCTAACATCAAAAACTTCTCTCATTCTCTACCTCCACCCCCTCCTCAAACTCTTGAATGGTATATGAGGAGCAAACAGGGCAATTCTTCAACTTTGCACATCAAGTTAGGTGCACCAATAAGACACACTGAGCGCCAACTCTAATGGCATCCTTGCAAAAAGATATTGTTATAAAATACCCAAAAGTACCGAGGTTTACTCTAGGTATGTCCTATCTATTTCCTCGAGGGCACCGAGGGACCAATATGTAGATCGGATCTAGAGAGGTTTGTTGTCTGCCAGGAGCCAGGATGTGACCACCTGCTTAGGTAGACTGATCAGGCCCCAAGACCACTACCCGATACTACCTCCTTAATGTTTTACCCTTAAATGTCTTTCTTATTATAAGATATGTAACTTTGACCTTCCTTTCCTCCCAACTGTTGTTTGTCTTGTCCAATATCTAATGTTTATATATTTATTGTATGTTTTTATCTTAATTAATTGTATTTTAATGTACATCGCTTTGTATAAAGATATAGCGATTTATCAAATATTTAATAAACCTTGAAACCTTGAATTCTCATCCACTTTGGGACGAATGACACCACCAGAAACACCCTGGAGAAGATACCTGAAGACTTTGGAGTTCTGGGTGAGAAGCTGAAGCAGATGGGAGTGAAGGTGGTCTTCTCTTCCATCCTTCCAGTGAGAGGTGTGGGAAGAGCTAGGGAAGATCGTATCCAGAGGACCAACGAGTGGCTGAGTGGATGGTGCAGAGATGAACTTCGGATTCCTGGACCACGGAGAGGCACTTCAAGGACTACAGGGAGCCCATCTGATCCCTAACCAGAAGAGGGAAGAATGTCTTTGGACGACGGCTGGCTCACCTGCTCCAAAGGGCTTTAAACTAGGTGGGTTGGGGGAGGGTACCCATTCTCATCCTGCTGTGGTAAGTAACCTTCCTGGTGAGGTAAATAACCACTCCATTTTTTAATCTGAGGTAAGTACTCACGTTGCAGACTGCACTGTAGGGGGCAAACTAACTCAAACGGGAAAATCTCCATGCAGACCGGGCAAACATGGAGTATGGAGGGCTATGTATGTTAATGCCCGCAGTTTAGGCAATAAAATTCTGGAATTGGAGACGGAAATGAGGAATGCCAACCTAGATATGGTGGCAATATCTGAAACCTGGTTCTCGGATTCCCATGGATGGGATATGGCTATACCAGGGTATAACTTGCTCCGTCGAGACAGAGAAGGCAAAACCGGAGGAGGGGTAGCACTATACATCAAGGAGGACATCAAAGTTACCAGGATTACAGATGTCAAGTATACCGGGGAATCCCTCTGGGTGAACCTTAACAGGGGAAATGACAAATACTTGTACCTTGGTGTTGTATACAGACCTCCAAGACAACAGGACAACATAGACAAAGAATTAATCGAAGACATTGAGTCCATCACTGCGTGGAGACATTGTGCTGTTAGGGGACTTCAATATGCCTGATGCAGAGTGGAACAAACTTTCTGCTACGACCAGCAACAGCAGGGAGCACAACTCAAACAGATGGTATTGGAGCCACCAAGGATTGGGTGATTCTGGACCTGATACTCACCAATGGAGATAGTGTCACAGAGGTTTCGGTAGGTGATGCGCTGGCTTCCAGTGACCACAACATGGTATGGTTTCACCTCAGGAAGGGATTCACCAGGTCAAACATGTCAACAAAGGTTCTTAACTTTAAGGGCACTAACTTCAAGAGCATGAGAGATTTTGACTATGAGGCACTGCAAAACCAGGACACGACAGATAGTGTGGAAGTACTGTGGTCAGCTCTAAAATCGACCCAACAGGAAGTAACCAACCTCTATATAAAAACCGTGAGTAAACGACGGAGAAATAATAAACCCCAGTGGTTCTCCGTAGAGATTTCGAATCTCGTAAAACAGAAGAAAAGAGCATTTGCATCCTACAAACAATCACAACGACTGGAAGCTAAAGAAGCCTATCTGGTGAAATCTAGAACTGTTAAAACAGCAGTCAGAAATGCCAAACACCAGATGGAAGAAAATTTAATTAAGAATATTAAAAAAAGGGGATAAATCCTTTTTCAGGTATGTTAGTAATAGAAAAAGGAACACAGACGGGATAGTGCGCCTAAGGAAACCTGACGGTAACTATGTAGAATCGGACGATAAAGCCGAACTACTCAATGAATACTTCTGCTCAGTTTTTAACCTGTGAGGAGCTGGGATCTGGTCCACAGCTGCAGACAAGGGAGAGCTCAGAAGACCCATTCCGGAATTTTTAATTTACCGCCAGTAGCGTCTACCAAGAGCTATCAAGGCTCAATGTGAACAAAGCCATGGGACCAGATAAACTGCACCCCAAAGAGCTCAGGGAACTAAGAGATGTCCTGGCGGAGCCGTTAGCTGCGCTCTTCAATTTTTCCCTAAGCACGGGAAAAGTCCCATTGGACTTGAAAACAGCTGACGTCATTCTGCTCCACAAAAAGGGATGCAGATCGGAGACTGCAAATTACAGACCGGTAAGTCTCACATCAATAGTGTGTAAACTTATGGAAACGTTGATTAAACACAAATTAGATGTGATTCTGAACGACGAGAGGCTGAGGGATCCCCACCAGCATGGATTTACAAAGGGAAGGTCCTGCCAATCCAATCTAATCAGCTTCTTTGACTGGGTAACGAAAAAGCTAGATAAGGGAGAGTCCCTGGATATCGTGTATTTGGACTTCAGTAAGGCTTTTAATAGTATCCCACACCGTAGGTTATTGAACAAGAAGAGTTCGTTGGGTCTAGGAGAAACATTGACTGCATGGGTTAAAGACTGGCTCAGCGGCAGACTACAAAGGGTGGTGGTAAATGGTACTCCCTCCGAAACGTCAGAAGTGATCAGTGGAGTGCCATAGGACTTGGTCTTGGGTCCAATCCTATTTAATATCTTTGTACGGGACCTGACTCAGAGACTTCAAGGTAAAACATCATTATTTGCTGATGACGCTAAACTGTGCAACGTAGTGGGTAAAGGCACCGTGCCCGACGCTATGACACAGGATCTACTTTTACTGGAACAATGGTCTGCAATTTGGCAACTGAGTTTTAATGCCAAAAAGTGTAAGATTATGCAGCTTGGCAGTGGAAACCCATGCAAAAAACTTACACCCTAAATGGTGAGACCTTAACAAGAACTGTGGCAGAACGGGACCTAGGAGTAATCATTAGTGAAGATATGAAGACTGCCAATCAGGTGGAGAAAGCTTCATCCAAAGCTAGACAAATGCTGGGTTGCATCCGAAGAAGTTTTGTCAGCCGAAAGCCTGAAGTTGTGATGCCGTTGTACAGGTCCATGGTGAGACCTCATCTGGAATATTGTGTTCAATTTTGGAGGCCACATTATCAAAAGGATAAGCTGAGAATAGAGTTGGTTCAGTGAATGGCCACTAGGATGGTCTCAGGGCTCAAGGATCTCTCCTATGAAGAACGTCTAGGTAAGTTGCAGCTATACTCTCTCGAGGAACGCAGAGAGAGGGGAGACATGATAGAGACGTTCAAATATGTTACTGGCCTTATTGAGGTGGAAGAAGACATCTTTTTCCTTACAGGACCTACGGTAACAAGAGGGCATCCGTTAAAAATCAAGGGTGGGAGATTTTCATGGTGATATTAGGAGGTATTTCTTCACTGAAAGGGTGGTTGATCATTGGAATGATCTTCCATTTCAGGTAGTTGAGGCCAACAACGTGCTCGATTTTAAGAAAAGATGGGATAAACATGTGGGTTCACTTCGAAGAAGTGCTTAAGGGGGAGGGTTCTTGAGTGTTGTTGGGCCGATGGCCCTTTTCTGCCGTCATATTCTATGTTTCTATCCAAAACCCAAGCCTCATTCGGGGTTTCTCACTTCACCAGCATCATGCGAGAAAGCACCTTGTGGTGCAAAACGTGTTTCAGGAATCCCATCAGCCTCTCCAGAAAAAGGTCACCTTCAAATGGATCAGCCGCTGAGATCTTCATGAGGCTAACGGCTTCCGAGGTGGAATCAGATGGGAAAGTTCTTCCTGTCTGAAGAGCCATTTAAAGTGTGACATTTCCTCCTCCTCCTCGAGAATCTACCTTTGCATCAGACTCAAGAGGAATCTAGAGTCTTAAAGATCCCCCATCTTCTCTAAAGTGATCTCCAACTCAACTGAGAGTTTGAACACCATGTATTCTCCTCCCCCTTGCAGCACTTGGCCCTCATAAAGGAGCTCTCCACCTAAAGGGGACCCAGCCTATGACTGCAGGGCACATATGAACATTGGGTCAAGCTCTGAAGTAAAAATGGCGGACCATAATCAACCCTTCCCCTTACCAATGGGCCTGAAGGGGATGCAAGAGTATTCCCCTCGCTCCCTCCAAAGGGGCCCGAGAAGTTTTCTGCTGCAAAGAAGCTGCAGCAGAGAAAAACTTGTGGTATCCAAAATGGCCATCATTTCTGCTGATACACTTTCAGCAGGTCCCCAACCCCACCTCCACGTCCAAGTTGGAAATGGTCCACTGCTGGAGGAAAACAAGAGAATTGACCCAATGATCTCCATAGACAAATCCAAGAAGAAACAATGTGGAGAAATGATGTTCCTGAGATGGACTTTATTAATATTAAAATTATATTTAAACTTGGCAAACCACATAAAAACCTCTAGGACGCAGTCCGCTGAAAAGCTTTGGACCCTAGACCCAATACGGTTCGTTTATCGACAGAATATCTTCTTCAGGAGTCCCTATGAAGTCCTATGGTAAAGATACGTGGATAAAAATGCCAGTCGGAAATAAATTGTTCCGTAGAAGCTGTGTGCAGGACATGGGCTCAAAAAGCTGAGTGAAAAGCCTGCACTACTGCAGTGCCATCAAGTTAAACTGAAAGTAGAGAGGCACAAGGAGCCAAGCAGCTGTACTCAGCTGCCAGCTCCTAAAAGTACTGCAGCATCAGCTAGCAGACATGCCCAACCACTTGGCTGGCACATGCAGACCGATCCAACAGCTTGAGATGACTTTAGCCCAAGGCTCCAGCATCTTTATCAGCCCCCTCTTTCATCAGCCATGCTCACCTTTGTTTTTGTGTGCAGTTAGCATTACTCTCTAAACAACGCTGCAATAATTTGCATGCTATTTGCTTACTGCATCAGGATAAAGCATTGCTGTCCAACATTTTTCACGTAAAGGACCGCAGTGTGAAAACAAAAGATTTCAAGCTTACACATACTACTAATTTTGTAAACTGCCTTGACCTGCTTGTTCAGACTGGGTATTAAACATTAAAAATTATTACTAATATTGATTCAAAACTTTAAGAATATATTTCTAAAACACTATTTTGGAATGTCAACGTTGACCAATTCCATAAATGAAACTCCTGAGTAACACATTTAAGAGACTGTATGCAAGATATTGTGGGCAAAAAAAGAACATAAGAATAGCCACACTGGGTCAGACCAATTGTCCATCTAGACCAGTATCCTGTTTCCACAGTGGCCAATCCAGGTCACAAGTACCTGGTAAAAATACAAATAGTAGCAACAGGATTTGAAGAGCATTTTAGCCAACTGTTTAAAGAGTCGCAATGGAGGACTTTGGGGGGAAACATATGCAGCCCTGAGACCACTGGGATAAAGCTTTTCTCAACACACTGTATTTTTCATACATATAAGCTGCGTCATACTCATTTTAACGTTTTGACTACAGAGGTCCTGGCTAATATACAATATGGGACATTTTTATAGGTACTCTGTTATAAAATTACACCCCCCCCTTGAGTTTTTCAGCTTCATGTTCTTTAATTTTTTTAATCTAATAGTTTACTTCTGCTCAGTCAGAAGTAGGGTAGGAATCCCCCTCTATTTTAGCGCCCTTCCAATCTTAAACTACTTAGTGGCCTAAATACTGTATTTTTGTACAAATAAGCTGTATAGAACCGTAAGCCATGGATTTCCTGCCTTTGTATAAAAGTGCATCTGCATAAGCTGCACCTATGTATTATCTGCCGCTCAGGTGTGCATGCATGTTATTGTGTGTCAAATGCTCACACACGGGTGTTAACGTGCACAATACAGATGGCCACAAATTGTAAGTTTTAGGGAATGAGGGCTTGTATACCACCTTTTTGTGGCTTTGGCTTTCAAAGCGGTGGGCACTGGAGGATTGAGCGACTTGCCCAGGGTCACAAGAGAATGAACGCAGGGAACGAACATGTGTGTGTCCAAACAAAACTGAAAACAAAAGCACATGTATTTAAGTGCAGAAGTACAGGCAACCGCTGTGTGGTGACACTTCCATTTTTGTCTGGGCTTGCACACAAGAGCTGCGCTTATCCCAAAACCTTCGTGCACATGTGCTAGGCATGTTCCCACTTTCAGTTTAATAGTGCAATTTAACCATGCATAAAATTAGACAATCACATTGCATAGTCCACTGCACATTTATATACAGTACTAGTCTTTAAGCCCGTTACATTAACGGGTGCTAGAATAGATGTCTGTCTGTCTTTCTTTCTTTCTTTCTCTCTACCTCCTGCTATATTTCTCTCTCCCTGGCCCCCTTTCTCTGTCTATCTTTCTGTCCCTCTTCCTGCCCCTGTGTCTTTCTTCTTTTTTTTATGTCTCCCTCCCTCCCGCTGTCTGTCTGTCTTTCTTTCTATCTATCTGTCTCTCTCCCTGCTCCCTATGTAACATTCCCTCCTCCTCCATTTCCCTGTGCAGCAGCATTTCCCCCCACCCCACTTTCCTGTCTAGCAGCAGCATTCCGTCCCCCTCCATTTCCCTGTGCAGCAGCATTTCCCTCCCCCACCCAACTTCCCTGTGCAGCAGTAACAGCATTTCCCTCCCCCCAATTACCCTGTGCAGCAGCCGCAGCAGCATTCCCTCCCCCTCCATTTCCCTGTGCAGCAGCATTTCCCTCCCCCGACCCCACTTCCCTGTGCAGCAATAGCAGCAGTATTTCCCTCCCTGTCCACTTCTCTGAGCATCAGCAGCAGCAGTATTTACCTTCCCCTCCAGGTCCCTGTGCAGCAGCATTTTCCCCAACCCCCCCTTCCTTTCCGGTCTGGCCTACTATCGCACTCACTGTGGTCAAGGAGATCTCCCTCCTCCAGATTAGACACACTGATTGGCTGCTTCATCAAAACTATTTGTTGCCGCAATGCTTCATTCACTGAAAGAGAGGGCACAGCAGGAAAAATGGTACTACCGGTAAAAGTTTATTTTTAAGTTTAAAGGTGCCTGCGTCGGAAGCCTTCTCCGACACAGGTGCGGCTCGTGAGAGGAGCCGCCGCAGCACCTTTAATCTTAAAAATAAACTTCTACTGGTAGTGCTGTTTTTCCTGGATGGAGGTCTGGAGCGCCAATTCTGTGCACGTGACCGCCGCCAGCACTCCCAATGACCTCCTCGTGGTCCAATGTGGGCAGCCATAGCGATGTTTCTCTGGCGGTGGGTGAGTGAGGGCGGGAGGGGGGAGTTGCGCATGTTTGCTGCCTCTGTCAACCGGCCACAGCCAAGCGCGTATGCACACTCCTACCTGCAGGAACCTACAGCTCAGGGAAAACAGAAGCACGCAGATAAGAGTGCACATGTGTGCTTAGAGTTTTATTATATTAGATACACACATATATATACATACATACATATATGCACACACTTTTTTTTAAAGGCAATATGGGTTCCGGACAGGAGGGGCCTTATACGTTTTTGCCAATCAGGCCCTAGGATCCTGTGGGTTGGGCAGGGGAGGGGCGGGCCCGCTAATTTGGACGGAGGCGGGCCTGCTGGCCGGACGTGCGAGGAGCCATCCAGTCCAACTTGCAGGTAAGCCCAAGGGGGGGTTCCGGGGTGGGGGGGTTTGTTGGGGGGGTCCGGCAGGAGGGGTTAGGTACCCTCCTGCTACGATCTTTGGGAGGGCCGTTGGGGGGCTCGGTAGAAGGGTTTGGGTACCCTCCTGTCACGATCTTCGGGAGGGCCGTTGGGGGATACGCAATCGTCAGGGGGGGGTCAGGTTCTGTCGACAGGAAGGGCTGAGCACCTTCCTGCTGGCGATCGTTGGGGGGAGCAGGTTCTGTCGGCATGAAGGGTTGATTACCTTCCTGATGGCGATCTTAGGGGGGGGGTGCATTGGGGAGTCCAGCAGGAGGAGTTGGGCATCCTACTGCAGGCGATCTTCGGGGGGGGGTGCGTGGGGGGGTCCGGGGAGGGGGTTGGGCATATTAAACCCAATTCTGTAACCGGCATCTGCAACATGGACGTCGGTTACAGAATCGGATTAACTTTGGGTGGGTGCAGGCCCGATTTTGTATAGGACGCCCGAGACAGGCATCCTATACAGAATCCAGGCCGTAATGCGTAATTTATAAAAGCATGCATGTGCATTGCAGCTCTGTTCCAAGTAATGCTTATGTCGGACCCTCTCATTATGTAACAGGGTGCCTATAGCTAGGCACCATATGTGCACATCTGTTATAGAATACTGGCACATATATACACATAGAGGGCCAGATTCTATAAATGGTGCCCTAGTTAGGTGGCACTGGGCACCGTAATTGAAGTTGCCTGACACTTAACTAAAATCCGTGCCCAGCCTAAATGAAATCAATTAGCTTAAATGGCATGGTAATTGACCGCACCATTGAAATTAACGGAATAATTTAAAATTCAGATTCAAAGTTAGGTGTGAAATTCTGCAAAGTGTTTTCTGATGCTTGATGCCTAACTGATAAGTAGGTGTGGATAGGGGCAGAGAATAGCCATGGTTGACTTAGGCTTCACTAAATGTCCAAGTTAGGCACTGGTAAATTAGGCCCAGTAAAACCAGGCCTAATATACCGGTGCCTACCTCCAGGACACCAAATGATACCTAAGCACACCTAGGCAAGATTCTATAAATGGCGCCTAGTGGTTGATTGATAACCACTCCGAGTGGTGGCAACCATTTATACAATCAGGCCCGTACTGAATACATGAGTGATAGAAATTCAGTGCACACCATTTGCACTATAGCATACTGTACATGCATAATTGCCCTAGCACAAAAATGGAAGGGTGGGTGTGTGCACGTCAGCATAGCATGGGCGGGATATAGGTGCATCTCTCACACAGTATTCTTTAAGTTGTATGCAAGGTATGTAGGTTAAGTGCTGCATTTCGGCACAGCCATTTATGGGCATGCCTAAACATATGTGCATTTCTGCTAGTATTCAAACACAGAATTTATACACATAGATGCTTCGCGTGCTGTGTTCATGCACCCAAATGGAGGCACCCAGTTATAGAATTGGCCTCAGATCTGAATAAGAGTACATGTGTGCCTTATGCAGGTCTAGGCGTGTTTAGGCATCCTGGAGGAAGGCACCAGTATAGTAGGCCAGGCAGTATAGAGTATCTGCATGTGTATATTCAGCTGCACAACTTGGTAATATCCATTTTTCATGAGCAAAACATGCTTTACAAATTGAAAATGCTTTATAAATAGTGACTTAGGGACCCTTTTATAAAGTCTTGATAGTGAATCCCGGTGCGGCAAATGTAACGCAGCCCATAGGACCTGCCACGCGGGAATCGCCACTGCAGCTCTGTAAAAGGGGCCCTTAGGGGGTAATTTTATGAGAACAGCCATATCACGTTATAACTACAGTGACAATAATGCTGGGCTGGACAGACCCAATGAATAAAAGGAGAGTGAGGTGGGGAAAGTTAATCTGAAAGACCATACGTAGTCTAGAGTAACTCTGCAAAATAGAAAAGGTCCAAAAATGTCAATATTCTGTAGCAGGCCAGTATCATACATCTTTTCTCTTCCCAAACGAACAATTACTGCACTGGACTCCTGGTACCTAGGTAATCTGAAGCTAGCTAGAAATGCAACACTTCTGTTCACGCTTTCTATGTAACATACCCTTCAAAAGCAAGGGCCTTCTACAATAACCACTCTATTACCTAAGCTCACTGTACCGACACTGGCAGGTGGGGGAGGTTAGCTTTTGCATCTCCTCACAATGCAGACAATAGCATGCATATTGCTGAATGATTTCCTCCCATGGGTGGAGGCTACAGATGCCGAAGGATATAGGGGAGAGACGGCCAGCTGCTTGATTCTCTAACCAATGGCAAAACAGCTCCACCTTACCTCTCCAGTGCAAGAGGTTGGGCTGTAACACACTAGCAGACCTGCGCTCCTTCAGCATCCTTTCGGCAAGAGGTACGATTGCACATTTGTTTTCATTTCTATATTCTACTTTGCCATTCACTGTTAGGCACAGATGGTGTTCATAGGCAGCTGCAGTGAGTAGCTATGGTATATATCTGTTGTTCGATAAAACGGAGACCGAGCAGGCTGTTACTCTGCTTGGCACAGATGGCTGTCCCATATTGCAAGATCTGTGTTACTACCATCTGCACTCCTATGTTGCAGTGACCCCGAAGTCTCCCAGCTCAATTTTAACTGCCAAAAAATGAATTTCATACTTTGCTAGCCTGGTTGCCTCCACCTCCCTTGACAGTTTCTGCATCATCATCATATGTCCTTTCGGGAACTCGGCAAGAAGGCCTATTCTCTGGAACGCATAATGAGCATTAAATTAGGTAGAGGGCATGGTAAAAAAATCTGTGCTTTGTTTCAAAAGCTACTCATATAACAAAAATAATTTGCAATATGGGGTAGGATGTCAGTGCAGAATTCTTCCACAACAAAATGAATAATCCTTGCAAATACTGGCAAAAAGAATCAACTTTTCTTTTCCAGAAATCTAACTTTCAGGTTTAAATTAACCAGTTGAAAGTGTAACTCAAACAGAAAAGGTTTAATGAATTACAAAATGGCTTTGTAATTCCAGCTGTGTTCTATCCATTGCATCCTTATTGCAACTGAGAAGTCCAGTTTCCTAAACCCTGCTTTTTTGTATGATCAATATAAGACATGCAGAATATCATTAAAATGTAGGCACTGCTGTTATATCATATTACCACCTTAATCAGATATATTTTGGGATTAAAGAATACAATCCCCATGTTCTCTAGGCAACATTTTGAATTAAAATAGGAAATAAAAACACAGGTGGCAAATCCCCCTCCCAAACAAACCTTAGAACAAATCTAAGATGATCAAGCATAATTTGAGGTTGAGGGGTGGTAGACTCAAGAGTAATATTAGGAAATTCTTCTTTACGGAGAGGGTGATTGATGCTTGGAGAGGAAAACGGTGACAGAGTTCAAACAAGCGTGGGATAAACACAGATGATCTCTAATCAGAAAATAATGGGTATATATTGAAGAAACTAAGGTCAATACTGGACAGACTTGCATGCTCTGTATCCCGGATATGGACATTCAGTTGAGGACGGGCTGGGGAGGGCTTCGAGGGCTGGGATGGTTAAGATGGGCTGAACTGAGCTTTGACTCCAGTAGATAGAACCTAAGCACACTACTGGGCAGGGCTCTGGGTTTCTGGCCCAGAAATACCTTTAAAAAAAGGGCCATTTAAATGATTAATTTATGGAGCATGTATGGTTGGGTAGACTAGATGGACCATTCGGGTCTTTATCTGCCATCATTTACTATGAAACTATGTTAAGTGCTTTGAAAATGAGACCCTAAGTCACTTTGGTGTTCTTTTACTAAGGTGCAGCCCATTATATACCTATAGGTTGCATGGCATTTAATGCACACTAATTCATTAGTGCAGCTTAGCAAAAGGACCCCTTTCTTGTTAAGAACAACCTTTAGAATTTCCAATATTTATTAAATTTTAATTCCTTATTTGTCTAACAGAAAATCTCAAAGTAATGTGTATACTAAAAACAAAGGTGTAGAATTTAAAGGGGCAGGCAGACTAGCCTGTATAAACCCCAATATACAGTTGAGTAGGGGGGTATTTAGCAGCACATACCCCCTTTTACAAAATGTAGTGCAATTTTTTTGCACCAGCCACGACAGAAACAGCTCTGACGCTCATAGAAATTCTATGAGCGTCTGAGCTGTTACTGCCGCGGCCAGCGCTAAAAAACCACGCTACGGTTTTGTAAAAGGGGGAGATAATTAGGCAGTCTCCAGACATGGTGCGTGGGATTATCGTGTCACTGGGGTTTGTGCGTGTCTGTGAAGTTGAAAGCTATGTCGTCGGTTCACTACCAGCAGGGCCTCCTAAGACGGACGAGTTTCAGATAAGTTTCCAAGTTTATTTATAGTTTGATATACCGACCATCAATGTGTATCTGGTCGGTTTACAATGCTAAAAATTTAAGTAATAAAATGTAAAATAATTTCACACTACCGATGTACCACCCATTTGGGCAGCAGCAGATGGGCAGTGCTGGAGGCAAAGGATCGTATTTGATGCAACAACATCAAAGAAAGACTGGCAATCTGCTTCTGTATTCTTAAGCAAAAACTTGATGATGTTCATCAAGTCGATAGGACTTGAACACAAGTCAATGGAACTTAGGTAGTGAGGCTAAATATCTCCCTCTGGCTGTCACAGAACTGTCCAGGTAGTCCTCGGGCAGAGTTGCAGCAGAGCTGGCAGATATGTGGGCACTAGTGCTGCTCGATTCAAATCGATTCAAAACCCCCAAAAACTTGGCTTCCCGATTCGGCTGACCCTCCCCCCTCTAAAGCAGGAGCGGCAGTGCTGCTCTTGCTGGCCAGCTGCTGCCGCACCTGCTTTAGAGGGTGAGGGGGGGAGGGTCAGTTGGGAAGTGCTGCTGTCCGGCTTCCTCCCTCCTGGTGTCCGGTTTCTCTTCCCTGACGTCCGGATTCCCCCCCTGGTCTCCCCGCACTGCTTACCTTTGAAGACCAGCCTGCAAACAAGATTGCGGTTATAGTGTCTTTCCAAACTGCGTCGGAGCTGTTTCCTCCGCAGCGGTCCCGCCCCTCCTCTGATGTCAGAAGAGGGGCGGGACCGCTGCGGAGGAAACAGCTCCGAAGCAGTTTGGAAAGACGCTATAACTGCAATCTTGTTTTCAGGCTGGTCTTCAAAGGTAAACAGTGCGGGGAGGCCAGGGGGAAGCCAGATACCAGTGGGAGGCCAGGGGGAACATGCAGGCCTTCCGGGAGGGGGGGAAGGGGAGGGGTGAGCAGTCCTTTGGGGTGGGGTGGGGTGGGGGTGGGGCAAGCCTTCAGGGGGGTCAGGCAGGCAGGCCTTCAGGGGGGACAGGCCTTCAAGGGGGGGAGACAGGCCTTCAGGGGGGCAGGCAGGCAACCCTTCAAAGGGGGGGAGAAAGGCCTTCAAGGGGGGTGGGACAGGCCTTCAGGGGGGGAACAGGCCTTCAGGAGGGACAGGCAAGCAGGTCTTCAGGGGTGGGATGCGGGCCTTCAAGGGAGGGAGACAGGCCTTCAATGGGGGACACGCCTTCAGGGATGGTGGCACAGGCCTTCAGGGGGGGACAGACCTTCAGAGGAGGGGCGCCCTGGTGTAGAAGTACACAGAGGGAGGGAGGGAGGGAAGGAAGGGGGGGTTCAAAGAGACATGCATATGCCGGACTTTGGGGGGGAAGATATAATGGGTCTAAAAATAGAGGAGATGATGGATAATGGGATTTAGGGAGGGAAGGAACAGAAAGGGAGAGAAGTTGGACACAAGAGATGGTGTGGGGGGTGGATAGAGATACTGGATAGGAGGGTAGTTGGGAAAGGAAAGGGAGAGATGGTAGACCCTGGGGTGGTGGGGAAGGAGGAAGAGATGCTCGATGAAAGGGTAGTTGAGAAAAGGTGGATCTGTGGATGGAGACGAAAAAAAGGAAAGATGCCAAACCTCCGGGGGAGGGAAGGGAAACTGAAGAGGAGGACAGAAATGGCAGATGGATGGTTAGCACAGAAAAAGAAGAAAGAAGGAGACCCTGGCAAGCAAGTTATCAAAAGACAACCAGAGCCTGGGACCGACAAGATTATCTTGTTTTGTCCTCCCCAATTTGTTAATTGTTATTTTAAAAACAATTGTTATACGCATTGAAATATATGATATTGCATAGATAACAAATCCCAATAAAATTTGAAACCTGAAACTTGAATATTGACCAGGCAACAAAAGGTAGAAAAAATAATTTTATTTTCTGATTTGTGATTACAATATGTCAGATTTGAAATGTATCCTGCCAGAGCTGGTGTTAAGACTGCAAACGTGAGCTAGGATTTAACAGAGAGAGGAAAAGTCCTTTTTTTTTAAATTTTGTTTACACCACAGCGCCAGTATGGTTAGGAGAACCCAAAGGGGGTGAAGAAGGTATAAAATAAACCCACCAGGATGTTTGAAAAAAACACCCAATTGGGCAGGAAAATCGAATCAAATCGAAAAACCAATTCAATGGGCTGAATCGAATCAAAATTTTTTTTCCTGAATCAGGCAGCACTAGTGGGCACTGACCATATTTACACCGGCCCGCACAAAAAGTTGGACAAATATGGGACAGTTAGGATATGTGGATTCCAGCATGAATGTCAGCCAGCATCCACATAACTTCTAGGGCTACAGATGACCAGAACACTTGGCATTAAATATCTGGATCTAATTCGGTCTATGGCTGTCAGTAGTTTTAAAACTGCTGACTGCCTTGGGCTGAATATTATCTGGACAATATACAATTACATCATCATCAGTGAAAGGCCTATTCATCAATCTTACCTGACTTCCCCAAGTCATCTGCTGTGGCACATGCCTTGCAGTGACATACCAATGATTTTGCTTAGGTTCCAACTGCTGAAGTCTCCGTCAAAGCTCACTCCAGCCCATTTACACTCTCCCAGCCATTGAAGCCCTCCCCAGCCCATCCTCAACCAAAAGGCCATATACAGACGCATACGACTATACTTAGAAGATTAAAACTAACTTCACTCAGTGGAGGCCTTTGTTTTGCTAGCAAAACTGACTGGGAACCAAGGTCCTCTTTCTCCTCTCTTAGAAACTGATCAAATTGTTTTTATCAAATTTTATGTTTAAATCCTTTTTTATTAAAGTATAAACATAGCAATGAACAAAACATGTCACAATTTTCAAATAGCACACAAAGCCAATCCCCACCCACCCAACCAACCAACCCCCCTCCCACCCACCCTGGCAGCAGCGGTAACAAAGCAAGAAAGATAAAGCAAAAGGGGAAAAAAGAAAAATCAATTAAGTACCCCAAAGTTGGTTTTGAACATAAGGTGTAAAAGTCAAGCTAAAAGGGTACCAGCACTGAGTGTATAAACGTCCAGCTTTAGTTGACAAGTCCAGTACTTCACGACGTTCCAGTAACATTTGGTGTAACATTAATATTTATCAAATTTTATAAATTGTTAAACAATTGTGGCATCATTACAATAGTGCAAAGTCAACAGTGGTGTACGAGTGTGGATATCTTTGCCTACCTCTTTTTGAAATAAACATGTCCTACAGTACCATGTTCTCTTCTTCAGCTCTTGCCTCCTTCCCTCACTGTACAAATCAGTAAAATTAAATTTATGCAGATGGGTAATGTACATAATTATTGCCAGGAAGCAGATGCTCAAAAAAAAAATCAAGCACACTTTTATATGGATACAGTGGGACATATAAACAAATGCAGCAAACAAAGAGAGAGAAAAAAAAAAAAGACGGCATCTATACAAGCCACAATTAATCCCAAGATTTCATTTTAGCATAAGAGGCAGCTATGACTTTCAGGTTATCCCTGCTTGGTTTTCTGGTTTAAAATGTATCTAAGGTTGGCCTAATGGACCAGTGGAGAGGCAAATTTGATTCACAGAACCAGATCACATCCCTCATGTCAGAGCTGGGGATGCAATAATAAAGATATCCTGGCTACCCAGAAAAGCAATACCAGGTGATCAGATTTAGTATGCACATACAGTACTTTTTAAATAAAGGTGTAAAAAAAAAAAAAAAAAGGCTCTTTTACATAAGGAAAAGGACTTTAAAAAATTATTCCATAGTAAAGCCCATAATATCCAGTGACAAGGTAGCATATATTTATAAATATTGAACTTACAGGCCTATATGAGTACATGCACATATGTAGTTCTAGGTCACAGGTGTCAAAGTCGGTCCTCGAGGGCCAGAATCCAGTCGGGTTTTCAGGATTTCCCCAATGAATCTGCATGAGATCTATTTGCATGCACTGCTTTCAATGCATATTCATTGGGGAAATCCAGAAAACCCGACTGGATTCCGGCCCGCGAGGAGGGACTTTGACACCCCTGTTCTAGGTGCTTAGTTTATAAAAGATAACTTTAATATGATTATCATAAAACCCCTAGGTTCATTCTCAGGATTGGCTGGATCATCCAATAGTAAGCACGCCTATAATTTCAAAATGGCACCAGCACAGCTCCCAACTGTCACAAATCCAATTTACTCTTTTTTAATTCTCTTATAATCCTTAAAGATATCCTTTAATTCTCTTTTTGTATTTTCATTGAGCAATATATATGGACTTCTTATATATGTAAAATGGAGCATTTAGCTTTAATTATAGCAGGCAACCTCCCTCAACACAATCATACATCGTAATAACTGATCAGGACAGTGCCTTTAAGTACACATATAGGGCCCGATTCTGTATAGAACACCCAGTCTCAGCAGCCGCCTAAGCGGCTTTTGAGAATCGTACACGAGTATCCTATACAGAATCACATTTATCCATTAGGACAGACAACTAAACTCGCCTAGCCACCCCGATTCTCTAACTGGCGTCTATGACACAGGAACCGTTTAAAGAATTGCATTGATGCTGAGCTGATCAGGGCAACGGAATCTCCCTCCCGTGATTATATGAGCAGCAGGGAACCCCCAACCTCCCCCCACCCGGTAAATTGGCTGGCAGGAGGGATGCCCACTCCCTCCTGCCAGCCGGCAACCCCCCCCAACATCCCAAGCATGAAGGATGCCAACTCTCTCCTGCCGGCACCCCCAAATATCAGGAGAAAAGATACCCACTCCCTCCTGCCGGCAACCCCCCAACATCTCCAGCAGAAGGGATGTCCACTTCCTCCTTCCGGCACCCCCGCCTCAACATCTCTGGCAGGAGGGATGCCCACTCCCTCCTGCTGGCAACCCCACAACATTTCCAAGCATGAAGGATGCCCAGTCCCTCCTGCCTGCACCCCCCAACTTCAGGAGAAAGGATACCCACTCCCTCCTGCTGGCACCCCTCCCTGAACACATGCCCACCTGGACCATTATAAGCAAAGGCTGGATGGAGGGTTTACTCCCTCCGGCTGGCAGACCCGCCTCTTCAGAACGGCGGGCCTTTCCCTTCCTGGTGCATCCTGGGATGCACCAGGGAGGGACCTAAGGCCCTGATTGGCCCAGGTGCATAAGGCCCCTGCCACAGGAGAGACTTTAGGAACCTGGGCCTATCAGAGTCTGAGGCCTCTTTTCCAGTGCATTCTGGGATGCACTGGGAGTGGCCTAAGGCTCCAATTGGTCAGATCTCTAAGGTCATGCCCACAAGAGTAGCTTTAGGTATCTGGCCAACTGGAGTCTTTGGCCACTCCCAGTGCATCACAGAATGCACTGGGAAGGAGGCCTAAGAGCCTAAGACTCTGGTTGGCCCAGGTGCCTAAAGCCCTTCCAGTGGGAGGGGCCTTAGGTGCCTGGGCCAAACAGGACCTTATGCCCCTCCCAGGTACATCCCAGGATACACCGGGAAGGGAAAGGCCTGCCATTCTGAAGAGGCGGGACTGCCGGCTGGAGGGAGGAGATAGGTTTCACTCCGGCTGGCCTTGCTTATAAAGGTATTTAGGGGGGACCATGTGTTCTGGGATTGGTGCCGGTAGGAGAGAGTGGGCATCCTTTCTTTATAATCAGGCTTACGATAGGTGCCTTTTTTAGGCTGCTTACATAGGTGTTCTATTGTAAAATTAGGCCAATATTGTCCTGTGCTAAGCTCATGAGCAAATCATATAGCTGGATTATAGGATCCAAGTCAAAATAAGGAGCTCTATTACTAAAGGGTGTTGAACTATAAAATGCATTTAGGTTGTGAAAAAAAAGGCTTACTGCAAGCGTTTATAATATTTTGACAGTTTACACATGCTAATCGTATGTTAATTTTTTAAAATATTTTGGGGAGGAAGTGCATCACGGGAGGGGAATGAGCTCAGAAATATTATCCAGCTTGCATTAGGCAACATGAGTACTTAGTGCCTTCTAAATAAGAAGTGGCAAGTGCTTCCATGTAAATTTTTTTGTAAGTCTCGTGTTAACGGCAAAATGAGTGCTAGACCTGCAAAATGAATTATTTTATCTTTATCTTGCGAGAGAAAGAGGAAACCTCCCACCCCCCAAAACATATGCACACATAGGCCCTGATTCTGTATAGGACGCCCGGGAGAGGTGTCCTGTACACAATTGGGCCTACACTAACCCCGATTCTGTAACCGGCGTCCATGTTACAGACGCGGGTTAGAGTAGACGCAGCCGCTACACTTATCGCGGCAAGGAATAAGTATAGCGGCTGCCTGTCCGATCGCCGGCAGGAGGGTGCCGAACCCTTCCTGCCGGAACACCGTCCCCCGAAACTCCCAATCGCCGGCAGGGTGCCCAACCCCTCCTGCTGGAAAGCCGGACCCTCTCCGGACCCCCCATGCTAACGACCTCCTCCCCCATGACTCCCCTAACCTTCCCCCCAACTAACCTCCCCCCCAACTAACCTTTAAATGTTGGTCGGCTGGATGGATCTTGTTGCTGTCCAGCCGACAGGACCGCCTCGTCTAAATGAGACGGGCCCGCCCCTTCCCGGCCCATCCCTACGAGCCTGGGCCAATCACACCTTAGGGTTAGTGGGGATGGGCGGACCCGCTATGCCTAAGGCCTTAGACTTAGCGGGTATGGGCCGGGAAGGTGCGGGCCCGTCTCATTTAGACGAGGCTGTCCTGTTGGCTGGACGGCAGCAAGATCCATCCAGCTGACCAACATTTAAAGGTTAGTTGGGGGGGAGGTTAGGGGAGTCATGGGGGAGAGGTCGATAGCATGGGGGGTCCGGAGGGGGTCCGGCTTTCCGGCAGGAGGGGGTTGGGCACCCTCCTGCTGGCAATTGTGAGTTTGGGGGGGCGGCGTTCCGGCAGGAGGGGTTGGGCACCCTCCTGCCGGCGATTGCGAGTTTGGGGGCCGGCGTTCCGGCAAGAGGGGTTCGGCACCCTCCTGCCGGTGATCGGACAGGCAGCTACGGCCGCTATACTTATTGCGGTAGAGAGATCCCTTGCCGCGATAAGTATAGCGGCTTTGTCTACTTACAATGTAGGCCAGCATTTTGCTGGCCTACATTTTAAGCATCTCTTCCTCTACTAGGGAGACGCCTAGGGCCGCCTAGGTTCACCTAAGGCCCTTAGGTGAGCTTAGGCGTCTTGCGGGCTCCCAGAGGCACCTTCAATATAGGCGGCCTGCCTGGGGAGCATTTTTTTTTTTTAAACGTGCATCCCGATTGGTTGATTAGACAGATGTAGGACGCTTACAGCTGCCTAAAATCGGGACGGCATTTTGCAGAATCTGGGCCATACTACTTATTAAATCTGGGCTTAACACACTGGAAACTCCGTGTTAAGCATGTTATATAAGAACATAAGACTAGCCTTACTGGGTCGGACCAATGATCTATCGGCCCAGGAGCCCATCCTCATGGTGGCCAATCCAGGTCCCTAGTACATGGCAAAACCCAAATAGTAGCAACATTCCATGCTACCGATCCATGACAAGCAGTGGCTTTCCCCCATGTCTCTCTCAGACTATGAACTTTTCCTCCAGGAAATTGTCCAAACCTTTCTTAAAACCAGACAAGATGTTAAGCCAAGATTTTCACACACTTTAGTAAAAGGGTCCTTAAGTGTTTACTTTTCCACTCTTTAAAAAGCACAGACTCCTTCCCCTTCCCACTATCCTTCACTGTTCCGCAGTTATATGTCAGGATAGTACTGGGAGCTGGGATCACTGAATAATACCGCCGCCGCCCCCCCCCCCTCACCTTAGGTGTGATGTCAGTGCTGGACAGAATCCTCCCAAAGTTCTGTACATTGCCATCTTGACCACCACTGAAGGGTGTAAGGACAACATAACCAGGTAACACCACTAGATCAAGCGCTTCAGTACGCTACACTTGAACCCCAAAGAGAGCGCCTTTTCAACATCAGCTTAGCTACTACTCATGGTTACTCAAATTCCTAATTAGTTAAAGGGCTCATTGATCAATACATAGAACCTAAGGATCACTAGGAAGCCTGTATTTTCAGTCAGTAACACCGACACCACACGTATATAAAAATTATGATTAGGCTTCACTAAGTCCCACAGATGGATGGTTTCTGTTTCATAGTCATATACCAAAAAAGGAACCCAGCGCTGAGTAAAGTTTTGTCCATCCTGAGATGAACTTACAGCATTTAAAGGGGGGGGGGGACCCTATCCCTCCAGGCTATTATGAAGAGACATTTGAAAAATTTAAACTCCTGTGCAAGGATCAGTGTTCTCTGGAGGCTTAGTAAATCCTTCAAACAGTTTATCATCAGTCATGAAATCTTTAGTATTCTTTTCTTGTAAATGCAGTCATTTGAGAAATTTAATCACATAGACATAAGATATTGAGAAATTAAGTGCAGTCTTTAATTCCTAACTGCCACCCAAAGAATTCTGCATGAAAACATGGACTGGATTCTGCTAGAATGTTAACAGAAAACCGTAAAAGTCTTAGAAAAAACAGTGGAACCCAAGCATTATTTGCCAGTGAAACATTTCAAGTTTATCAAGTGCAGTGGAAGGGGAGTTGTAAAATTAAGGATGGGACTAATATCTGCTCATAAATAAAGCATGATGGCAATTTCTTTACCTATTTCATTAAAATTAAAATGAATTATAAATTACAACCAAATCACATGCTAAGGCCACAAATATACTCATATTTCTCTGCATCTATGGTAAGAAATATTTAACCAGCAGAGCCCATCTTGAAAGGCAAACTGATACTGAACAGTTTCAAAGAAACTTTTGATTAAGAACATAAGAATTGCCATACTGGGACAGACCAAAGATCCATCAGACCCAGTATCCTATTTCCAACTGTGGTCAACCCAGGTCCCCAAGTAGTAAAACAGATTTTATGCAACTTATTCTAGGAACAAGCAGTGGATTTCCCCAAGCCATCTTAATAATGGCCTTTGGACTTCTCTTTTAGGAAATTATCCAAACCTTTTAAAAACCCCACTAAGCTAACTGATTTCACCACATTCTCTGGCAATTAATTCTTTCTGTTAATCCTCTCAGGAATCTGTATGTATTGTGATCAATCTGTTCCTGTGAACTGGACTTGCAAAAGTGTGAATACTTATAGTTTTGAGCACCTCCCACACAGAGGTGGAACCCAGTATTCCCTTTCAGCTACATTCAAAAGCAATCGAGCTCCACTAGAACAGAATACAAAGAAGAAGGGGAATGGGGAATGATTCTTCACACGTTACACAATTCTGTTCTGCTCTAGTGCTGCCCAATCCAGGGAAAAATTTTTTTATTTGATTTTCCTGCCCAATTGGGTGTTTTTTTCAAACGTTCTAACGAGTTTATTTTATAACCTCTTTACCCACCCCACCCCCCTTGCCCTCTCCTACCCACGCTGGCACTGTGGTGTAAACAAACAAAAAAGACTTTTTCTCTCTCTGTTAGGTTCTAGCTCAGGCTCGCTATCTAACACCAGCTCAGCAGGATACACATTTCAAATCTGACATATTGTAATCACAAAACAGAAAATAAAATTATTTTTTCTACATTTTGTTGTCTGGTTTCTGTTTGACTTCTGATAACTCACTTGCCAGGGTCTCCTGCCCATTTAACGTTTTCTTCTTTCTCCATGCTCACTATCCATCTTCCATCTCTGTCCCCCCCTTCCCTAGAGGTCTGGCATCTTTCCTTTTTTTTATCGTCTCCATCCCTGCAGTCTAGCATTCCTCTAATTACCACTCCTCCCCCCCTCCCAGGTGATCCTCTGTTGTCGCAGCTTCCATTTGCGTGGTTCTGGAAAAAAGCGGCCCCGAGCCGTGTCGTAAAGAACTCCCAAATACTCCAGAGACTGGTTCAGTTCCAAATGGCTCTTCTTGAAGCTGACAGTCCAGCCTAAATGCTGGAGCAATTCCAAAACTCGCTGTACTGCCATCTTGCATTCCTGCTTGGACAAAGCTCTGATCAGCCAGGTAGGGATGTACCTAGATCCCCATCTTTCAAGGATGAGCCGCAACTACGGCCATAACCTTGGTGAAAATGGGGGGGGGGGGGGGAGTCTGTCGCCAATCCAAACTGAAAGGCTGTAAACTGAAAATGCTGCTAACGTATGTGAAACCTCAAATTGTTCCTGTGGCCCAGAAAGATGGAAATATGCAGATATGCCTCTGAAGTCCAGGGAGGCTAGAAATTCTCCAGGAGCCACAGCTGCGATGATCGACTGGGCCATTTCCAAGTGGAAATGGGGGATCTTCAGAAAGACATTAATCGCCTTAAGATCCCAAGATGGGCCTCCAGTTCTCTCTGCCTTTCTTGGGCACCATGAAGTATCTGGAGTATCTGCATAAGCTGGAGCAGACATCGGGGACAATTCTATGGCCCAAATGTTCAGAAGTCTTTGAAGCATGGCCCTAACTTTGGCCTGCTTTTCCAGCTGGCTGGAGAGACTACCAAGAGATCCAGAGGAGGGCGACAGAACTTGATCTTGTGACCTACTCAGATGATATCCAACACCCATTGGTCCAAGGAAATTTTTTCCCACTCCCCCTGAAACAGCAATAGCTGCCCTCTAATATGCAGATGCATGGCCGCCAACCTGGCATCCCTGGGGTTTTTGGGAGGGAGAGTTGACATAAGCCTCTGAGGACTGCTGGCTCTGGAACTGCTGAATCACTAGATAGCCCTGGAAGGACCTCTGGATAGAGGCCCCCCTGGTTATATTGCCAAGGATGGTGGGAGGGATGAAAATTGTTCCTACTCCTGCTTGGAGGTCAGTATGGCCTACTTTCCAGCAAAGACTTAGGTAAGCGATCTGCAATACTGGCTATAAAGTCATCATGACCCTTATCAAAAAGCATTTGTCTCTTAAAAAGCAACCTGCTCAAGATTGCCTTGGAGGTTGAGTCGCCCACCTATTACTTGATCCAGAGCATTTTGGAGCCAAGACAGCATAAGCAGACACCTGTTTGTGACCTTGATAAGGTCATATAAGGCATCTGCCAAGTAATCCACCCCTCCAGCACAAGCTGGGGACAAGCATCCTCTCCGCAGAGGGCTGCTGTCATAGTCTGGTGTGTCAGGCCTGAGCAGCAAACTAAGCAGCAGCAGCCTTGATCCCCTGAGCAAGAGCTTCGGACTACTTTTTCAAAATCATATCCATCTTGCAGTCCTGAACATTTTTCATAACACCCTCACTTGGGAGAGACATAGGTTTGGTGACTTGAGCCACCACCAAACAGCTGCTGGAACTCCGGTGCCATGGGATAATGCCTGGACATGGCAACCCTCAGGGACTCCTCTGGTGTCTCCCACTGTTCCATAACCAGTTCAAAAATATCTGGATGTGCAGGAAAAAAAAGGAGGTCTGAGAAACTAGAGCCACCAATGACCATACATTGGGAAGTGGAGGTTGGAGCCTCCAGCCTCAATTCTTTATAGCATCATCAATAAAGTGGTGGACAGAGGCTGACTTGAAGAGGCTGTGGATCTGAGGGTCATCCCCCTTGTCAGGACCAGGGAGACCTCTTGACAGCCAGACCCAAACAGGGAGAAAGAGTCATCCAGTATGAAATCTGAGTCCTGAAACAAAAATGGTATGGAACATAACCTCCAATCCGGCCAGTCTGGCTCCAAATGCTGACACTGGAGGAGAGTACGCTCCTTGGGTCGACGTACCCGCAGGCTGCGTTAACTGAACTGGTCTTGTCAGAATGGCTCTCTGCATCAGATTTAGAAATTCTAGAGAGAAGCCTTGTGCAGGGGAAGCAAAGGAAGCCTGCAGAACCTCCAGTTGGGTGTTGTGAGTTCCACAGAATTCCATACACCTCCACTTCACGTCATCATGAGATAGGTGCTCTGGACATGATTTTTTTATCCATTTCTCAGACCCACAGCGGTTTACCATCCCTGGAGGACATGGATGGGGTGAAGCACAAAGCTCCCGACCCTCCCTTACGTGAGTTGCAGCATGTGGTACATGGATGCTCCTCCTCTAAACAACCGGCACAAATTTTACAAGCCGCTGTACTGGGCCATGGTACGCCCCCACCTGGAATATTGCGTCCAGCACTGGTCGCTGTACATGAAGAAGGACACAGTACTATTCGAAAGGGTCCAGAGAAGAGCGACTAAAATGTTTAAGAGGCTGGAGGAGTTACCGCACAGTGAGAGATTAGAGAAACTGGGCCTCTTCTCCCTTGAAAAAAGGAGACTGAGAGGGGACATGATCGAAACATTCAAGATAATGAAGGGAATAGACTTTGTAGATAAAGACAGGTTGTTCACTCTTTCCAAGGTTAAACGTAAGGAAGTTCTTCTTTACCCAGAGTGGTGGAAAACTGGAACGCTCTTCCGGAGGCTGTCATAGGGGAAAACACCCTCCAGGGATTCAAGACAAAGTTAGACAAGTTAAACCAGAACGCACACAGGTAAGGCTAGACTTAGTTTGGGCACTGGTCTTTGACCTAAGGGCTGATGCGGGAGCTGACTGTTGGGCACAATGGACCACTGGTCTGACCCAGCAGCGTCAATTCTTATGTTCTCACACCCTGAGGAGTCTATCCCAGCCAATTTAAAATCGAGTGGTTTTGAGGCAGCTAGAAGTTTTTGAAAAAAAAAGATCAAGATGGCTGCCAACAGAAAAATCATGCCACAAATGGCCCATGGAGACTTAACTGAAAATTCAAAATCAGTGAAGAAGGGGTTTTGGGGGTGGGAAATCTAAACTAAACTAAACCTTGGGTTTATATACCGCACCATCTCCACGAATGCAGAGCTCGGCACGGTTTACAGGAAGAAAGATGAGAGAGGAACTACAGTGGAGAGATTAAAGAGTTAGGTGTAAAGGGGGAAGGTGAGAGGCCTAAGAGGGGGGAAGTGTTACAGTTTTGAGAATAGCCAGGTTTTTAGGTGTTTGCAGAAGAGTTGGAGGGAGCTTGAGGTTCGGAGAGGGGAGGTGAGGTTATTCCAGATCTCAGTGATTCTAAAGGGGAGGGATGACCCAAGTTTGCCTACATGGGAAATACCTTTTATGGAAGGGAAGGATAGTTTAAAAATTTGGGAGGATCTGGAGGAAGTAGGGGTTGGGGAGTTCCAGGATAGAGGGATAACGGCAGGAAGGATGCCATGTAGGATCTTGTAGGCCAGACACGCACATTTGAAGTGGATCCTGGGGATTACTGGGAGCCAATGGAGCTTAGACAGGAGTGGTGAGACGTGATCAAATTTGCTTTTCGCGAAAACAAGCTTAGCTGCGGCGTTCTGAATCCGCTGAAGTCTGTGGAGGCTTTTCTTGGTTAGGCTGAGGTAGATAGAATTGCAATAATCCAATCTGGAGAGGATGATGGATTGTACTAGGACTGCGAAGTGTTTTTGGTGAAAATAGGGTCTGACTTTCCTTAGCATGTGAAGGCTGAAGAAGCATTTCTTCACCAGGGATTGGAGATGTTCGTTGAAGGATAGAGAAGAGTCTAAGGTGACACCCAGAACTTTGCTTGAGAACTCGAGCTGTAATGGGGGGCCGGAGGACAATGGGATGGAGGAAGGTAGATGGTCTAATTTTGGGCCGAGCCAAAGGAGTTTTGTTTTGGACTCGTTTAGTTTCATATGCATTGTGAATGCCCAGGATTGGAGGTTCTTTATGCACGAGGATATGTTCGTGGAGAGGTTAGTGAGGTTCGAGTCGGTCTCAAGGAGGACGAGGATGTCATCAGCGTAAGTGTAAAGAGTTTCAAGGGGGGATAGTTGGAGTAGTTTCAGGGAGGACATGTAAATATTAAAGAGGATTGGGGAGAGGGGTGAGCCTTGTGGGACACCACAAGTCGGGGTCCAGGGGGAGGATGAGGTGCCGCTCATGTTAACCATGTAAGAGCGGAAGCGCAAGAATTTGGAGAACCAATAGATTCCGGAACTTGGAGGCGAGGAGGATGGCAGTTTGAGTGCAGAGCTCCTCTCCCTGGACAATCTGCCTGCTTTTAAATATCAGCAGCAGTGGGAGATCAATTGCTTTTACACCTAAGCAGCAACGGGACCAACCCACCAAAAACCCATAGTGCCGGTCCTGCAAAAATATGAGCTCCACCCTCCCTGCAGTTCGCTAGGAAAATCAACTGCTTGTACACCTAAGCAGCAGCAGGACCGATCCAGCCAGGCATGTGAGCTCCTCCCTCTGCAGTCCATTGGAGAGATCAATCTACCTGCTTTTAAATATCAGCAACAGTGGGAAATCAACTGCTTTTACACCTCAGCAGCAGCGGAACTATCCGCAACTACCAAGAGCACACAGACCCGATCCAGCCAAGAGTGTGAGCTCCACCTCCCCCTGCAGTCCACTAGGAAGATCAACTGTTTTTTACACCTAAGCAGCAACAGGACCAGCCACCACTACCGAGAGCCCTTTGCCCTGATCCAGCCAAACAAGTAAGCTCTTCTCCCAGCATTCCGTTGGAAAAATCAATATGCTTGCTTTTAAATATTATCAGAAGTAGGAGATCAACTGCTTTTACACCTAAGCAGCCTATAATAGGAGCCCTTGCCCCGATCCAACCAGGCATGTGAGCTCCTCCCCCTATATCCCGTTTAAGAGATCAATCTACCTGCTTTAAATATCAGCAGCAGTAGAAAAACAACTGCTTTTACATACAAGCAGCAGCGAGACCTACCTCAACCACCAAGAGCCCACAGACCCGATCCTGCCAGGAGTGTGAACTCCTCCCCCTGCAGTCCATTGGAGAGATCAATCTGCCTGCTTTTAAATATCAGCAGCAGTGGAGATCAACTGCTTTTACACCTAAGCAGCAACGAGACCAGCCACAACCACCGAGAGCACACAGACCCGATCCTACCAAGAGTGTGAACTCTTCCCCCCATGCAATCCGCTAAGAAGATCGACTGTCGGCTCCGGGCGGCTTTCCCGCAGAGGAGAGAATCCTGCATTCACCGTGGGCCTCATCTGGGGCAGCCTCCTTGGAGCGGCTGGGGCACGGGCAGTGTGTCTGGGAGGGAATGCGTGGATGGGAGAACATCGCAGGGGAGGAGACATAGGCATCCTGGGACTGTCTGCCAAGTCTCTTCCCTGAAGAAGCCCTTTCTGGAAACGTCAATCGCTCCTCCTAAACTTAATTGCTCTACTTCATCACTGACGCTGAAACCGTGGATTGAAGACAAAGTTTTATTTTATTTTTCTTTCCAGCTTATGATTTATCTTTAATCTTATCTATTGTTTTGCCTTTTGTCTTTGTTTTGTTCTATTTCTATCATTTAAATTTCTCCAGAATTTTTTATTTTATTTTTCCTCTAACTCTACTTTTCACTTCTCTATTACCCTCCAGGTACTTTAGTTAGATTGTGAGCCTTCGGGACAGTAAGGGAATTTTTCAAGTACCTTTCTTATTTCTAATCTTAATGTATATTTTCTGTAAACCGCTTAGAACCTAACGGATGTAGCGGTATATAAGAAATAAATTACATTACATTACAATCAAGAACTATGGAGCTAATGCCTATCTCGGAGAGTTGGAAAATTAGAATGTCGTGGTGGACAACATCAAAAGCTGCGGAGAGGTCGAATTGTAGAAGGACAGCAAACTTGTTACGAGAATGCAGTTGCTGAACCTTAGAGATTAGAGAGGCCAATAGGGATTCAGTGCAGAAGTTGGGTCTGAAGCCATATTGGTAAGGTAAGAGGATGGAGAATCTTTCTAAGTAGGAAGAGAGCTGGGTAGATATGATAGACTCGAGCAGTTTGGTGAGGAGAGGGATATTTGCTATTGGACGGTAGTTGGATGGTATGGAGGGGTCTAGGTCAGCTTTTTTCAGTAAAGGGGTCAATGCGATGTGTCCCATTTCAGTGGAGAATAGGCCTGATAATAGGGCAGAATTTAAACCCAAACCTCAGAAACCCTCAAACTAAAGATTTTCAGACTCACCCCAATGTTCCTATAAGAAATAATGGGGCGGTACTCACAGTTCTGTGGAGGTGCCTGCCTGTCAACTATTTCCGTGCAGCTAGAGAGAAGGAAAGGTCTTTCTGTCTAAAATGCTTTCAAATCCAACTCCAAGCCAAGAAATCTTCGGACTGCCAGTTGGACTGACCCTGATCGAGACATCCACCCCCACGGAACCTTGTTGGCGCCCTGATACCCGAGGATTCTTACACAGGGTGCCCATAGCCTGCGCTGAAGCCACTGGTGATAAACTGGATCCCAGGGGAATGGTCTCCAAGCCCTGAAGACACACAGCAGGCTAGCTCCCCAGGTGCATCCAAAGGCTTGCCCTGCAGAGCTACAGTCCAACTCAGCAGAGCCTGCATCCTTTCCCAGGCAGAAGGTACCCAAAAATGGGGTTTCAGGGCACCAAAGCCTCACAAAATATGAACTTAAGGCAAAAAAGAAAAAAACTAAACTAAAAAGAGCAGATCAGAACTTCTCTGCACAGTTCGCTTGCAAAAGAAAAACTGAAGGGGGATACTGGACTCTACCTCCATGTGGGAAGTGCTCAAAACTGTTAAGTATTCACACTTCTGCACGTCCAGTTCAAGGGAACAGATTGATTACCATACGTACAGACTCCTGAGTGGATGCAACAGAAAAATATGGTTGTAATCAGCAAATTAACCTCCTCCTTTACAAAGCCACGTTAGCGTTTTTAGCACCGGCCACCGCGGTAACAGTTCCGATGCTCATTAGAATTCTATGAGCGTCAGAGCTGTTACCGCAGCGACCAGCACTAGAAACACTAGTGCGGCTTTGTAAAGGAGGGGGGAAGAGTCATATTGGCATTAATTGTCATAATAATATCACAAGGCATAAATCAAGCTCTTTGTAAAGTTTAAACCTACATGTAATTTTATTAGGCTTCTGGGACTGCCACAAGATATTTTCCCAGATGAGATTAAAATTGACAAATTTGAAAGATACTATAGAAGATAATGAAGGAAACGTTCAGCAAACATCTGTTTATTTGAACCTCTGCCAATTACTACAAGTCTGATGAGAATTTATTTATTGAGATTTATTAACCACCTTTATGAAGAGATTCACCCATAAAGGCAGTTATTTGTAAAAAAAAATATATTAAACTGATTGGCATACCAATTATAAGGATCATGTATTATTTTTCTTGCAGAATCTTGCAGAGTCGATATTCAGGATGGTTTAAGCTGGCAGGAGAGGTTCCTGCCCACTTAAATCATGCTCAGCATCCTAGCTGCCAATATTCAAAGCACTTAACTGGGCAGTGCCACTGAATATTGGCTCCGATTGCCATGGCACTGCCTAGTTGGTGCCAGAGGAGTCTGTGGGCAGAGTCAGGGAAAAGCTAGCAGTTGGGTGTGCTGACCAATCTTTGCTTGCTAAGCTATGTGGGTGCCAGAACTGGCATAACTTCTGGGTAGAGGCTGACCAAATTTCAGTGCTGTAATCGGCCTGAAAATTGCATTTGGCTCTTTTGGTTTTGTTCAAAAATGCCAGTGCATTTTCAGCTGAAACTGCACCTTTTTCTTCTTTCTTGTGGCTTTTCTTCCTCCGCCCCAGATCTATCTTACAGAGATGAGTTGGGACAGGAGTGATCTTCAGTTGCTCTTGCCCATCCGCTGTCCACAATCAATATAGCTGCTGTGGCTTCCCATGGCAGTCTTGTGAGATTACTGCTGGGCGATTGTGGCAGCCATTTTGACTGTGAACATGGGATAGGCAGGAGTGACTGGAAATCATTCCTGCCCCAATTCACCACTAGGCCTTGGAGAGGAGGGGGAGAGAGGGAGGAAGTAGGTATATGATGGCAGAAGAGAGAGAGAGAGAGCTTTAATCACATTTTTAAATACTCCTCTTTACTGCCAGTCAAAGTGCATTTTTAAGGGCTATTCCTTGATACACCTGGCAGGGAAAAAATTTCATGTCAGGAGTCGTCAAAACCAGCAGTAAAGAGGAGTATTTAAAAATATGATTAAAGCCTAATTAGAATGTAACACATTTATATATAAAGTTGAAAAATAAAATTTTGAACTTTCAAAAATATGCACATGAAAATTGTGGCATAAATTCTTCGCAAATAGCTTTTATGTCATCTGAGTGTTGCCTCTGAGGTCCAACATACATTATGAAATGTATTACAAGTAGTTGGATAAATTTTGGATGATTTACAGAAAATCAGTCTCCTGGGCATTTTTTAGATGCTGATGCCTGAAGTTTGATACTGTGAATGGCACTCTGTAGACTAGATTGGTTTTATGGTCGTCGTCATTCTATATTGACACAATTTATGGATTATTGCATTATCATTTTCATCTCCTTTATTAACTTGTAACTGATTTAGAACCTTAAATTGGCGTATAAGATAGCATCCAATACAATAACACTCGCCATATATAAAATATAAGTACAGAAAAAATTAGTCTGATGCATCATCTACATTTTTTTTTTATATTACAGTCATTTTATGGAATTACCGTATTTTGCACTCTATAAGAAGCACCTGACCATAAGATGCACCCTAAATTTTGAGAAAAACAAGAAAAAAATCATTCTGAACCAAATTCTCCCTGCCATGCTCTGCACTCAAACCCACACTCCTTGCCAAACTCTGCACCCTGTTCCCTCTCCCTGCCAGGCTCTGTACCTTGTCCCTCCTCTTGTGGTCTAGTGGTAAGTCGGGACAGGGCAAGCCGAGACAAGCAGGCAGGTAGGGACAGGGTGGGTAGGTAGGAAGGCAGGCCTCTCCTCCCCCCAGGCAGGCAGGCAAGCCCTAGCCTCTCCCCAGCCTCTCCCTCCCAGGCAGGTAGCAGGCCGGCCCCGGCCTCTCCTTCCTCACTCCCCAGGCAGGTGGCAAGCAGCAGGCAGGCGCCAGCCCTTTTCCTCCTCCCCCTCCCTGTGTACCTTTTTTTAAAAACTTCTGGCGCCTCACTCGCTGAGAGCGGCGCACAAGGGTTGCTGGCTGCCTGGTCCCCGCCGCTTCTGCTGAGAACGGCAGATACGGCTGCCTCCTCTGCCAAGAACAGCAGATGCGGCTGCCTCCTCTTCTGTTCTCTGGTGGCATAGCGGCGCACCAGGTTGCCTGCCTGGTCCCGCGCCGCTTCCCGCCTGGTGCGCCACTATGCCGCCAGAGAACAGAAGAGGAGGCAGCTGTGTCTACTATTCTCGACAGAAGTGGCATGGACCAGGCAGCCAGCAACCTTTGTGCGCTGCTCTCAGTGAGTGAGGCGCCAGAAGTTTTAAAAAAAAAAAAGGTACATGTGGGGGGGGGGAAGGAAGAGGGCCGGCAAGAAAGGGAGGATGACAACATTATAATAAGTTAACAGGGTGGGGGATGCTTTACGTATTCACTCCATTAGACTCACCCTTATTTCCACCCACTTTTTTGGGGGGGAAAAAAGTGCGTCTAATGGAGCAAAAAATACAGTACTTAGTTGCTAGATTGCAGAATACTTGTTTACAAAATCATTCCTACTAGCTGATTTTTACTGAAACCTCAGAGAAGAAGAAATTATTAGGCATGTAGATAGTTGGTTGGCTGGAGGACGTGAGGATTGCCTGGCCATGTGCCTGCCTAGTGCGAAGATGGTGGACTTCACACATCACCTAGATAGGATTTTAGTTAGTGCTAGGGAGCAACCAGCTGTCTTGTATTAATAAACTTTTTAGTTTCTATTAATTAATTCAATTTATTATTGATAAATGACTGTTATAGAAGTTTATATATAGAAGTCGCAAGATTATGGCGGTATAGAAAAATAAAGTTATTATTATTATCATTATTTAGAAAAAAAAATACTTTTTTTCTTTCCTTTTCTATTTCGAATGGAGTTCTTTTTATAATTGTTTTGAATTATATATATTGTAAACCCGGCTTGGATCCTTTTTTGGCTATATTAGCGGTATATCAAGTTTTTAATAAACATAAACAATGACCTAGGAAAATGTGAGAGGGATGTTCTGGAAGCCAAATTTACCATGGGCAGCTCGGCATTTAGCTCATGCTGCCTCACAGCGCAGATTGATAAAAGGGGGGTTAGGCTCTTATGTAGAAAGCTGAAATCCAGATCCTTCAGGGTAGCATTTTCAGAACTCCTCCCTGTTACAAGCACAGGATCCAAGAGGTAGGCAGAGTTCAGAAGTCTCAATGCATGGTTGAGATGATGACGATACATGGGAAAGACCTTGTAGGAGGAAATATTTTTTCATTCATTGAATACTTAAGGATACGTTGAAATCATTAGCTCAGTGTGCGGCGGTGGCTAAGAAAGCAAATGTTAGGAATTATCAGGAAAGGAATGGAAAACAAAGAAGGAAATGTTAGAAATGCCTTTTGTATCGATTTATGGTGTGGCCGCTAGTGCTGCCTGATTTGTGATTCGAATCGATTCACCAATTCACTTTGAGTGAATCGATTTGAATCGATTCGTTTTTAAGGAAAAAAAAAATTCGGCCTCCCAATTCAGTGACCAATCCTCCTCCTGCATTCAGGAGTGGCAGTGCTGCCTTTTGCTGGCAGTCCACTGCCGCTCCTGCTTTAGGATACCTGAAGGCAGGAGGAGGGTTGGTCACTGAATCGGGAGGACGAGGGGGGAGGGCCTGGAGCTGATAGTGGATCTCCGGTTTTACCTTAGCCTCTGATCCAAGTTAAGTCACACACAGGTGGAGCGCTGCATTGCGGGCACAGATTCACCTTAGTGTAACAGGACAGAGGGGAGCCAGGAAGTAGCTCCGGAGAATCAGAACCTGGGATCCCCTCAGTAATGGATTCCCCCGAACTGGGCAGCACAGAAACTCCTTTCCCTGGCCCTGTTAGAGCTCTACTCCTTCCATCTTGCAGCCTGGCTCCCTTCCTCTGCTACTGCACTTCATCGGTCACTTCTTCATTTTGCACCCGGAGCTACCCGCAGCAACCTCAGCATTCTATTATTACTATAAAAAAACTCAGAAAACTTCCCTCTCTGCCGCGGCCGGACAATAGGGAGAGAGAGGGAGGCATGGCGAAGCGACAGGAAGAATCATCCAGAGGGTGACTCGTTGGTCTGTTGCTTACGATTGAACCTCGAGTGATTGGTGGAGGGAGGACTCAGCTGGCTCGGGAAAGGCGGAGAAGTGGCAGCGGGGATTAAGGGTGGGGTAATCTGGGTTTCTTTTTGGTTTTCTGGTCTAGCAGTGTTTTGCCATGTTTTGGTTTGTTTCGGGGTTTGGTTTTTTTTTCCAGTAATCTATTGTTTTTGGACCTGTTTTTCTAGCTGTTTCAATAGGAAATAATTTCTTAGTCTGCCCCTTCTTCTTTTTTTTTATTATAATTTTGAATACTTACAATATCCAATAAGACAAAGGAAAAAAAAAGGATATCATAAACAATACATAAACAATCATACATACACCCAAAGTTGGCAGCGGCAAAATGTCCATTCTCAAAAAGTATGTCCAAAATATTTTTTTTACCCAAAAATCATCTTATCTGGACATCCACGCGATTGATTATCCAGACCGCCACAACATCTATCTTTATACTACATTCTCGACCAAAAATTTGTTTAAGTCCCAAACGCCCAGAACAAGACCTTTTGGATGTGGGAGGAGTCAGCATTGTGGTGGACTGGCCACCCAGATATGGCAACAGAGCAGTGGGGCATCTTACAGGGGAGTGCTGTGAACCTCACAAAAAAGGTGAGCCCCCCAAAACTCATTATACCTACCTGTCTACAACCCAAATAGCCCTATGGCTCCAGGTGCCACCTATATGTCAGTATCTGGGTCCTCCTCTTTATAGTTCAGCAACCCACCCCCCAAAACTACTTAAGCCACCTCTTTGAAGCTCTACTAGGCTTTCCTATGTCAGGCGCTGATGTTCCGGAGACAGATATGCACGTTGTTATTCTGAACGTCGTGGGGGTATGACGAGGGTTAGTGAACACAGGGAGTGATGGTCTTTACTTTGTCACTGCACTGGTTATCTGATCACTTTGGGCACCTTTTGGTCATTTATACGTGTCTTTACAACATCTAAGTCACAACACATAAGTTCTGTCTAGGCAGCCTCGTCAAACCTTCGATTATCCCTGCAGAACAACCAAGTCTAGGTCGGCCTAATCCCACCCTAACCACTCCTCCAAAAACGCCCCTTTCAGCTTTGGGTGCACAGCGGGATTCAGAGGCCTAAAAAGTCCCTGGCTATGTCTAAGCCGCTTTGATTATTGGCACTTGGACGACCTGTTTTATAGATCGTCCAAGTGCCGACTTGGGCAAGTTTTTAGACATATTTAAGTTTTGATTATGAGCTCCATAGCTTTTAAAGGACACTGAAAAACAGACTAAAATCCCAGAGGGGAATCAGATCCCTCAAATGAAGGATAAATTTGTCTAGCACCCTGAGGAAAAATAAATTATGTTCAGGTGTGATGCCATCTAGTTATACAAATCCAAATTAACACAACTGGAAATTGTTGCATCCTGAACCTTTGGTTAATTAAGAGCTAATCTTTATCCAGTTCATTTTGTATAAGTTGTCAATAGTTGGTATGTCTGCTCACTTGGCTAAACAGGCAGATATCTGTAAGAATCTTCCAAAAGACACACAAAAATCCTATCATAGGCCAATGAATTCAAGGCCTTACATGCTGCTAGAAAGGTACAAATCACTATCGAAGAGGTCTCTACTCTTTTGCAAATCAGCCCTTTCAAGGATGAGAATTCAAAACAAATTAGAGATGGATCCTCCACACGGGCCTTGGAGCAGTTGGCCGTGATGTTCTTAGAGCACCCCCAGACCATCAGCCTTTTCAAAAGGGGTTGGAAATTAATAAAGTTAAACTGATGGTTTGGGTTTCCAGTCTGTTTACATACTACAAGGCTTCATTCTCTAACCACCGTATCTTTGGCAAAGAGCTCCCTAGCCCACTAGACTCTATTCAAATATGACCTCAATGCAATTGGAGTCTAAAAATCCAATTGCTTCAAAACACTAGAGATGTAGAACTCCAAGTCAGGCTCTCCTTTTCTGAAAGCAGCACAGAAAGCATGATCAGGAAGGACACCAAATCACTGAAGAGTACTTAAAGGGGCTCATGTAAACTCTCACCCACAGTATCTATTCCAAGGAGACCATCATCAACCTAGCAGTTGATTTTGATAATACTAAAAACTCGCAGATGGAAACCTCTGAATCCAAGACAGTGACTTGGATATATTTTCTTAGCTTGCCTTGGTTTCAAAGTAAGCTTCCAAATAGTCTAATGCACAGTTCTTCAACCGCCGGTCCGCAAACAAAATCTTGCTGGTCCGCGAAGGATTCGGTCCCCGCCGCAACGAAAGGCCGGCGTTAGCTGACTTGCAACTTCCTGTTGCAGTCGCTGTGCCGGGACTCCTGCCTTCCACCACGTTTGCCTCCTGCCTCGTCTCCGCACCTCCAGACCAGCAGCGGCAGCTCTGTATGCTTTTAACTTCGGCAGAGAGCTGCCTCTAAGCAGTAGTTTAGCGCGGTTTCATGAGGCAGCCTCGGAGCCTTTGGTAGGCCGGCCCACATCGCATCATCGAAGCGGGCCGGTCTAGCAAAGGCCCCGAGGCTGCCTCATGAAACCGCGCTAAACTATTGATTAGGGGCAGCTCTGTGCCGAAGTTAAAAGTACACAGAGCTGCCGCTGTTGGTCTGGACTCTTGGGCCGTTGAAGGAGGGCAAAGAGCAGCTGTCCTGGAGGTTTCCCTTCCTCTCGCCTTTGCAGGTCCCTTTTTTCCACCTTTTTTTTTTTTTTCCTTCAAACGGCAACGGGCCCCAACATCGACATCAATCAATTAAGTTCCACTGTTCCTTGCAAGCGGTTCTGCTTGGCCAAAGCTTCCCCTCTGACATGAGCCATCCTCAGGGGAAAGAAAGTGACCCACAAAGGTGAGGGGAAGGGGGGCAGATGATTGAAGTTGGGGGGGGAGAGAGAGAAGGGGCAGATGATGGAATGGAGGAGATGAGAGAGAGAGAAGGGGACAGATGATGGAAGTGAGAAGAAGGGAGAGAGAGCAGAAGGCAGATGGATGTCAGTTGAGAGGGGAGAGCAGATGCTGAATGGAAGTGGGGAAAGAACACATACTGGATGGAAGGAGGAGATAAATAAAGGGGGAAGAAAATAGTAAGATAATGGAGGGGTGAGGGAAAGGGGTGACAAGCTGTGTGTAGACACAGTGAAAAGAGGGAAACGGGACTAAATAGTAAGAAAGAATTTAATTTAGATGGAGGCAGAAAATAGAGAAGGAAGACCAGAGAAGAAAAGGGAAGAGAGAGCAGAGAATGATATCAGATCTGAATGGAGGAAATGAGAAGAGAGATATGCTAAAAACCACAGGGGGGAGGGAAGGATAGAGATGCCAGACCATGAGGGGAACAGAAGGAAGATGATGGATGCCAGACCAAATTGGGAGGGGGGGGGCAGAAGGAGATATGGTAGGGAAAGACAGACAGTGAATGGAAGGGGCAGATGCTGGACTGAAGAGACAGAGAAGGTTATCATGCTGCTCTACCGGGCCATGGTACGCCCTCACCTGGAGTACTGCGTCCAGCACTGGTCACCGTACATGAAGAAGGACACAGTACTACTCGAAAGGGTCCAGAGAAGAGCGACTAAAATGATTAAGGGGCTGGAGGAGTTGCCGTACAGCGAAAGATTAGAGAAACTGGGCCTCTTCTCCCTTGAGCAGAGGAGATTGAGAGGGGACATGATAGAAACATTCAAGGTACTGAAGGGAATAGACTTAGTAGCTAAGGACAGGTTGTTCACCCTCTGCAAGGCAGGGAGAACGAGAGGGCACTCTCTAAAGTTGAAAGGGGATAGATTCCGTACAAACGTAAGGAAGTTCTGTGGTAGAAAGCTGGAACGCTCTTCCAGAGGCTGTTATAGGGGAAAACACCCTCCAAGGATTCAAGACAAAGTTAGACAAGTTCCTGCTGAACAAGAACGTGCGCTGGTAGGGCTAGTCTCTGTTAGGGTGCTGGTCTTAGACCAGAGGGCTGCCGCGTGAGCGGACTGCTGGTCATGATGGACCTCTGGTCTGACCCAGCAGTGGCAATTCTTATGTTCTTAGGGCAGACACTGGCTGGAAGAGAGTGAAAAGGCAATGAAAGCAGAAACCAGACGACAAAAGGTAGAAAAAAATAATTTTATTTCTATCTTGTGATTCAAATATATCAGATTTGAAATATGTATCTTGCTAGACATAATTGAGGAGTGCAAAGCCCAGGCAGTGCTTCTTTAGCTTCCAGCTGGCTTAGGGCTCTCTCTGACCAGGGGCAGTTGCCCTAGTTCCACTCCCCTAACACCATTCCTGTCATGTGTGACTGTGGTATTCTGTTACTTGATATTTGTGTAGCATTCTGTAATAATTTGGCTTATTCAGTTTTCTTGATAGTAGAGGGGATATATGTGAAGGGGAGGGGAGACAGGGGTTTTGTTGATCTTTGCCCTGTATTATTTGTATTTATAAAATGACAATTGTATAGAATATTGTTTCTTTTTATACTTTAATAAAATATGTTCAATATAAAATTATAACTATTTGAGGCTTGTGCAGATGGGATCAGATGGTTTGTGGGACCGAGCTCGTGAGGACGGGGTGGCGATGGTTTTTTTAAAAAAATTTCAGTCTTAGTAGTTTGCCGGTCCACTAAATAATTATTTTATTTCCGCCGGTCCATAGGTGTAAAAAGGTTGAAGAACACTGGTCTAATGACTGAGTGAAAATCAAAATTACTCTTTGCATAAATTCTTTTATTCAGAAAGAAACCAGAGCCAACAGCCAAAGTCTTCTAGGAGTCAAATTATCCTGGATATGGCCTTTGACCTGGTTCTTATCAGCCAATTGTCCAGATATAGATGAATCATGAAGCTTTCTCTTAATAAAAAGGTACCATCATCCCAGAGATGCTTTTGTGCATTGTTGCCAATCCAAATTGCAGCACCCAAATTTGAAAGTGCTCTCCAGGATAACTATCCTTCAGACATTTTTAATAGGAATATGGAAATACACTTCTGAAAGATCTAGGGACAAAAAGTAAGACTGTAAGAACTGTCATATAGGGTTAGACCAAAGATCCTTCTAGTCCAGTATTCGGTTTCTAACAGTGGTTAATCTATGCTATAAGTACCTGGTAGGATCCCAAAATAAATAGATTCCATGCTACTTACTTCCAAGAATAAGCTGTGGCTTTTCCCAAGTTTACCTGTTAGTAACTATTTATGAACTTTTTCTTCCAGGAACGTAACCAAATCTTTATTTATGTTAACTAATTTTATTGCAGGCACGTAGAATCTCTTAGGGAGAGTAGGAGATAGAAACATCTGCCCATCCGCAGCATCCACTATATTAAAAAGGGGTCGACTATAAAATAGAATAAATATATTTATATAACTTCTAAGTTTTGCCTCTCCAGCAATATTTTTCATAGTAGAAATTAGATTACATGCTGCCAATACTGGAAAGAATGTTTTCATATAGCCAATTGGTTCCTGGTATATACATTGGGGGGGGGGGGGGAATGGAAACCACCTTTAAGACAAATGTACTAAAGTGTTTATGGTATTCTGCATTTTAATATAACCAAATTTCTTCTTATTGTTCTTTTAAGTCAGACAATAATCCATAGTGTTACATGAGTGGTTTCTAAATTGATCAGGAAAGGCTTCTGCTCTTGATAAAGTATCACCTTTCACCAAAAAACAGCAGCAGCTGCAGGGGCCATGCTCATATATCAGAATGGGATCAAGAAGGGTAGCAAAGGGAGGGAAAAAGTAAAGGGATAGTAGACAGAATGGTCACTCAGCTGATCTTGTACATAAGAAAATGGTGGAAATCAACAGACAAGTTCCAGTCCTCCCTGGTTGTATAGGTAAGTGTCAGTAAGCAGAGTCCTCTGTAGAAAAGGAAATTTGAGAATCACTGTTTTACATCACAAGTGATTGTAGTACAAACTTATACTTTTATTTATTGCATGCAACATTTTTTGGGGTTTTTTTCCAATATTACTGACATTTGAGAAAAATGACATGGATATGTTTATAATAACCTTTATGTTTGAACATTTATCCTATTAGAATGGACATCACTATCCATTAACAAAGGTTGCTACTTCCATATCCTGCTCAAGCAGCCCTGTAACAAAAATCCCCTTGTGTGGGAAACACATCCATACACAAGCTGAAGAAGTGATCCAACATCTGTTCTAGCTTTCCATAGAATTTAAAATTAATACCTCCATTTGTACAGTTTAAGAACAGAGCTCCATGGTACAGGAGACTAATCTGGAAGAGCACAGGGCAGGTCTTGGTTCTCCAATGAATAATGAATTTAAATAAGCGATTCACCAGACACTAGCACCCATTCCAGCTGTCAATACAGTTCAAGCAGCACAGATATGCCCAGCTATAGCTTCTTTCCTACTCTGCTTACAGCCCAGTAAGATTACTTGCCATTTCGGAAGAACCTTCTGGCTACTTGCAAAGGCTGTAACACATTTGGAGAAGTGCTGACCTTCTCATTATAACTGCCCACTTTATGTGCTAACCAGATCCATCATTTATGCTCTTTAAAGTGCTGTTGTTTTTTCAACTTTGTGTCCCCTCAGGCCTTTTTTTTTTTTCTTTTTCCTTGTAGTTTCTTTGTTGACAGCGAGAACATTTGACAACATGGCCTCCTTTTCCTGGAAGAATGAGACATTGGCCCTGTATGAACACCTGAGCTTTGAGGCACAAAAGATCTACCCCTTTCATGATGGTTGGAGCACAGCCTGCTTTGTCATCCTACTTCTCTTCATTACAGCTGTGGTATCGCTCATGCTCCTGGCCTTCCTCTATGAAGCATTCAACTGCTGCTGCTGCATTAAAGACCTGTACGTCAAAGACATGGAGAACCAACCCAACCCTGTCAGGGCCCTGCTTTCCACCATGAAGGAAAGAAAAGGCACAGAAGTGGTATAGTAAATTGCTGCCCTTGGCAAGAAAGTTTGCCCAAAAGACAGAGGACATGAGCTTTGCACATGGACCCCTAAGCATTTAAAAGTTATTAATTTGCTTGCGATGATCTGACTAAAATGGCAAAAAAAGGATTATACTGTACTGCCCTTTTTTTCACTAGGGGTTATATCAATGGTGACTATTTGCTACCTTTCTAACTGATTTTGTTCTATTCGCTTTATGGATAGGGGGATGTGGTGTTCTCTGCACCGAGTCTCAAAATAGACCTATTTCCTTACTCAGCTAAAGTGGCTTTAGTCCTGCACATACCCATGCTAGCACATAGGACTATGTGCTAGCATGGGTATGTGCAGGACTAAAGCCACTTGTTTCACTCTATCATGGACCAGGAGACTGAAATGGATCAGTCCAAGCATGTTTCTTTAGAAAGCTAAAATCTCCCCAAATGTTTAAGCCATGTGGATTCTGCCCCATTTTCTTTTTTTAAAAAAAGGGAAGCTCAAGGAATCAAGAACATTAGAACATAATTTAAGAGGCACACTAGTTTAAACAATTTTTGCTCCTATGTGCTTCCTGCTGAATTTACATTGTACCAGAAGGAACACATTTATTAAACAGAAGTAATGCTACAGTAATGTTTACAGTACCACAGCTTAATGTTTTTTGTGCTGGCAAATATTTCAATATTTTTGATGTAATTATACGATATAGAACACTAACCCCCTGTTTTACTAAGGTGTGCTAACTGATTAGCGAGCGCTAAAGACTAACGCGTCCATAGAGTACAGCACCTTGGTAAAACAGGGCCTAAGTGTGGCATGCGATGCACATAAATGTCCAAAAGGAGGAGAAAAGACCTCAAAGAACCCCCCCAGAATCCAATCAATAGAAAGACACCAGTTTGGAGTACTATCACTGGTCAAAACCTCCTGTTTGGATGATAATTATTTTTTAGAAAAATTTTTTCAAATTTATATTAATTTATAATTTTTGATTTAAATATTTTAAATATTTTTCAATAACATATTTTCTCCCATCTTTGATAAAGAGACAGAGCTGGCAACCAAACAAAAATGATCCATTAACAAAGCTGGATGTGATATGCTGTAAAAGCAAATTAATAAGCACTTATCTTTCAAACCCAACGGAGGCCAAAACCGTTTCATGCTAATAGGCTTCTTCAGGGAAAGTGCTGCAAAATGGTCAATACCAATGCCAGATAATGAAAGGTTGCACGATCATATGCAAAATGAAAGAAAAATAATGTAGTGCATCGTAGCAAATCCTAAGGATATCAAAGATGATACATTTCACCATTTCAAATGTTAAAAAATGAAAAGAAACAGCGAACACAACTTACTTGTTGACGCAGTCGCCCTGGGCTTGCTCTCCCGATATTTACAAAATGGCGTCTGTATTTAAACAAGACACCAACATCATGGCTGACCAATCAACTGACAAATAAATGCAGACGTCATCAGGACCGCCATTTTAAGGGAAATTTATAAACCCTGTCTGACGTATAGAATGACTAGGGTACACTGCCTGATGTATGTGGGAGACTGTGTAAGGGAGATGACTGAAAAAATGTTATTTATTTTAAATCAAAAATTAATATAAATTTGAAAAAAATTTTCTAAAAAATAATTATCATCCAAACAGGAGGTTTTGACCAGTGATAGTACTCCAAACCAGTAACTTTCTATTGACTGGACTCCGGGGGTTCTTTGAGGTCTTTTCACCTCCTTTTGGATATTTATGTGCATCACATGCTACACTTAGGCCCCGATTCTGCAAAGTGCATCCCAATTGTAGGCAGCTGTAGGCGTCCTACAGCTATCTAATCAGTCAATCAGGAAGCACATTTTCTAAAAAAAATGCTATCCAGGCAGGCTGCCTATATTGAAGATGCCTCCGGGAGCCTAGGGATGCCCGCCTAAGCTAAGTTAGGCCGGGGGGGGGGGGGGGGAGGGCGGACGTCGAGGACAGGAGGGCCTGGGATCCCTCCTGCCCGTACTGTGGTGGGGGTAGGGGGGGTCGCCTGGGCCAGGAGGGCTTGGGCTCCCTCTTGCCCCGATATCGTCGGGAGGGGGCGGGTCACGGGTGCCTGGGGCAAGAGGGCTTGGGCTCCCTCTTGCCCCGATGTTATCGGGGGGGGGGGGTTTGCGGCTTCAACGGGGCAAGAGGGCTTGGACTCCCTCTTGCCCCGATGTTATCGGGGGGGTCGCGGCTTCAACGGGGCAAGAGAGCTTGGACTCCCTCTTGCCCCGATATCGTCGGGAGGGGGCGGGTCGTGGTTTGACATGGCAGGAGGGCTTGGGCACCCTCCTGCCTGGATCGTTGTTGGGGGGGGGGGAGGATTCTGTAACCGGTGTTGTTTTTGACAGACACCGGTTACAGAATCCAGCTTTTAGGCGAAGGACTGGCTCCTCCACCTAAAAGCCCTTCTGTTGGACGTTTTTGGCTTAAGCATGTTTTTGTTTCATTATTGCTGAAAAGTGTAGACGTCGTGTGGGGGTACTTTTAGACGTAGTGGAGATTGGGCGTTTAGGCAGAGGAAGGCCATAATCAAAACATGGACGTATGTTTTGGTTATGGACACTTTCCCTGCTTCTGGGTTGAACGTTTAAGGACTTAGGCCAAAAGGGGACTTAGACATTTTTTTTTATTTTGCCCCTCAACGAGTTTAAAAAGCATTACCTCAAAATAAGATGTTTTTAAAAAATAAAAAATTCTTACGACTCATTTATACATAGCTCTACTAACAACAGGAAATCAGGAAACACTAACACAAAATTCTCTAACTGAAAAGATGCAGAAAAACAGCTTCCTTTCATAGGTGACCAGACATTTACGCGGAAACTGAAGGTAAAACAAGGTTCTAAGAGCTAACACACTAGACTTTAACTCTAGAAATGCCTTCCCATGTAACTGAGCAATTACTGAGTACCGTATTTTCAAAATAGTCTTCTCTATCTCAGCATGTGATGCAACTAGCAAGATAGCACAAGTTGTAATATTTTCCTGGGAAGACTCAAGAAATGCAATCATTGCTAATCTACTGAAGCAATATGGTCCAAGCTCTCTTCTTCACCCTTACCTACTCTAATCCTGCTAACTAAGGGCTCCTTTTACTAAGGTGGGCTAGCATTTTTAGCGCACGAAGCAGATTAGCGTGCGCTAACACCGTACTACATGGCTAGAACTAATGCCAGCTCAATGATGGCATTAGCGTCTAGCGCACGCTATTCTGCGCGTTAAAGCCCTAACGCAGCTTAGTAAAAGGAGCCCTAAATACAAGGGTCATGGATTTGATATACTGGCTTTCTGATGTACAAATCAAAGGTGATTTACATTTATTATATGCAGGTACTTTCTCTGTCCCTAGTGGACTCAATCTACAAGGCCCTTTTACGAAGCTGCATTAAAGTGCTAGCGTGTGTTTACCCCAGCTTAAAACGATTTATCTGCAGCAAGTTGCAAATTAGGCATGCTAAAAAATATTCTAAAATTTTTGTTGGAGAAGGCATGCCTGAAGAGTGGGTATTCCTGCACCACTCAGCACAGCTACATTACTGTGTGCTAACTGGTTAGGGCCTTTACTAGCTAAAAAACAGGTTTATAAGCGCATCACCATTAATACAAAAACTGGAAAATCAGCCATTTTACTGCTATAGTAAACATGGCCTTGGTGCACAGAGAAAAAACCTCACACATGGGTGCTCTAAGGCCACTTTTTACCGCAGCTTAGTAAAGTATTTGTACCTGAGACAATAGAGAGTTAAGTGACTTGGCCTAAATCACATTAAGACAAAATGGGAATTGAACTCAATTCCCCGGGTTCTTAGCTCACTGTACTAACCATTAGGCTACTTCTTTACATATACTAGATCACATAACATCTGCCTAAGAAGACGTCAAAACCTCTAGATATTTCCTAAACAAGGAGGTCAAACAAATCAAAGTACAATAATCTTAAATTCCTTGTACTAATAGCTTACTGGTCCATAATCAAGCTTTCATACTAGAGGGAGTGTGGGTTCAGGGCTTAGAGGATGTGGCTCATGATGGGTTGGAGGGGGAAGATTTGGGGGTCACTTTTAGGGGGAGGGGCATTCTGATTTGAGGAAAGGCCTTAAATCGCCAACTGTTTAAAGTCTGTGCCAAGCCTGTCTGTACTGTGACCTGATGGATAAAGCTGTGTGCAAGATGGCTTGCAGGCAATGTTAATCCTTTAACATGGAGTCAGCAACCTGCAATATAGAGATACCGCAGACTAATAACTTCCATGGTAAATGAAGGTGCAGTAAAAGGTCACCTGATATCGCAACTTGTTAACTCCACTCCCCCATCCCCCAAATACTTAAAGAATAGTTTCACAGAAAGAGAATTGCGAATGATACCCAGACAAATCTGAGTTAAAGAGGAACAGAGATCTGATCAACTGCAAGAGATAATGGTAAGTCTGACAAAGGTGCCCTACTAAAGACAAAAATTTCTTTCTTAGCTAGATTTATTGCTAAATCATTTGAAGACATCCAATCCTGAATTTTCTAAAGGCAGGACTCTGCCCTAAATAAAGCATCACGCAAACTACCCTTAATGAAGGAAAAAAGCTGTACATTATCTGCATATAAATCTGTAATACACATCAAGCTCTTTCAGCAAACCACAGATAGGCAGCATTGCAGCATTTAGAAACCTCTACTGCGGCTTAGTAAAAGAGGGCCTAAATAAACCAACAAACTAAATAAATACAAAAAAAATAAACAGTTGAAAATATGATACCATTTCATTGGACTAAATACACTTTTCAATTAGCTTCCAAAGGCCAAACTCCTTCCTCAGGTCAGAACAGTCTGTCAAAAAGGTATTAAAATTAGTCCAAGAAAAAGATAATAAATAAAAATAAAAAATAAGGTGTTAAACATTTATTAACACAGATACTACACTACTTTATCTTAGATGGAAAATAAAATTATTTTTCTATCATTACTTTATTTCAATTTTGTTGGTCCCAGTCTCTGGTATCTGCTTTCCTCGTTTCCTCTTAACTTTCCTGACAGGATTTCTTGTTCATTTGTCGTTTCTCTCTCCTCCTTTTCCTTTCAGCTTTCTTTATTTTCTGCCTCTATCTAGATTAAATTCTTTTACCGTCCAATGCTCAATTCCCCTCTTTTCACTGTCTACCTATAGCTTGCCACATCTTTCCCTCACTCCTGCTCTCCTATTTCACTTCCTCTTATTCCCCCAGGACCTTAAAAACTCTATCCTGTTCCTCATCTTCTCTCTTTCTTTACCCCCTTCTTCCTCTTTCTATACCCCTTTCATTCAGCACATGCCCTTTTTTCCCATTCAGCATCTGCTCCCCTCTCTCCCCCTACCCCACATCCACCGTCATCTGCTTCCCTCTCTCCACCCCCACCACACAACCACCAACGTCTGCTCCCCTCTCTCCCTTCCCCACCCATATCCACCGGCGTCTGCCCTGTAGCATCCCCACCACTGCTTCTGCTTTCCTGAAGCAGCAACAAACAGACCAGCTGCGAGACCTTCCCATACATATCTGTCGCTGCTGGCTTTGCCCTGGAAGAAGTGATTTCAGAGGGGTGGGTTGGCAGCCGTGGATCTATATGGGAAGGTACCACAACTGCTCTTTTTCAGTTTGCCTTTGCAACTGTTGCTGCAGGAAAGCAGCAGCAGCGTCAGAAAGTGGGAGAGTGGTGCAGGAGGGAGAAGGTGATGGTCCCGAACCCACCAGCTGCGCGGTGGGGCTGAATAGCTGTACAGTCACTGGAGTAGGCCTCTTTCAATGGAAAGGAGGCTTAGAAATGATGCGTTATAGGTGGTTCACAGTCATAAGCGTGAGAGACAAACCTGCGCCGACATTCGAGAGCGGACAATTGAGCGCAAGACTTCAGCGTGTCGCTCTAAAAGCTTATTTTAAAAGGCTCTGATGGGTGTGGGGAGGGGGGAACCCCCCCACTTTACTTAATACTTTTGGCGCTGCTGTTGGGGGTGGTTTTAGGGGTTGTAACCCCCCCATTATACAGAAAACCTAACTTTTCCACGAAAAAATAGGTAAAAAGTTAAGTTTTCTGTATAATGTTGAGGGTCACACCCCCCACACGGCAGTGCAAACAGTATTAAGTAAAGTAGGAGGGTTCCCCCCCCCCCCACTCCCCATCAGAGCCCTTTAAAATAAGCTTTTAGACCGGCGCTGAAGTCTTGCACTCAATTGTCCGCTCTCAAATGTTGGCACGCGTTTGTCTCGCACACTTTTGTCCCGTTACCATTATGGATAAAGGGAGTAGACTCTGAGGTAGTCTAAGGAAATATTTATTTCCAGAAAAGATGTTATATGCATGAAACAACCACCCAGTGGATGTGGAGGACACACAAACAGAATCAGAATTCAAAAAAGCATGGAATAAGGACCAATGATTCTGATGAAGTGGAATGGAGTGTAGTTGGGCTTACTGGGTGGCTGCATCTACTGTTATGTTTCTCCGTTTCTGGAAAACAGTGCATGGATGTCAGTCTCTTCCTGAAAGCCATCTTACATCTAGGAATCTAGGTTGACATAACATAACAATGTGCTTATTAACCGCGTAACCGTAAGTTCAACGCGGTGTACAAAAAGTTATTAACAGTGAACAGAATCTACCATAATCTAGAAAATAGAATAGATTAGTTAACCCAAGTATTTAGAAAAAAGATAAGTCTTCAACTGTGTTCTAAAATGTGTATAAGAATGAGCTGTAAGCAACAATGATCAAAATTCTTTGTCTTAAGAAGCTGCCTAGAATGCTAAAGTGTGATTGAGAAGTTTCTTACTTTTGCAACCTTGTACAGTTAGCGTTAAGCATATGGTTAGCACGCACTAAAATGTTTAGCGCACCTTTGTAAAAGGTTTCTTGGGTTCATGGTTTTTAAGCAAAGGTGCTTATAAGTACTAACATGTGGCTCTTCCAGGTTATACACTTCACACTGAAGACACCACTCAATAAATATTTGTTTAAATTCATTATATCACGTTCCAATCGGAGTTTAATGCTTTCTATGTTTTATATTGGGGGGGGGGGGGGGTTATAATTTCACTTGTGAGTTATTCCACCATCGGGTTGCTTTTGTTGTGGATATTAAAATGACAAGTTGTTTTCCACAAAACAGCAAGTTAATCAGCAAATAAAGAAGATACGAGTGATCTTTTGGGGATTACAACCAATTAGAAACTGAATTTTTAAAAAAACAAATAAAACCCATATACTCTTACTCAATTCTGGTCCTCGAGGTCCAAAGGCAGGCCAGGTTTTCAGGATATCCACAATGAATATGCATACGAGAGATCTGCATGCACCGCCTCCTTGGTATGCAAACCTCTCTCATGCAAATTCATTATACATATCCTGAAAACCTAGCTTGCAAATCGAGTAGCTTTGCTCTGTGAACTCAAGGCACCTTTCATAGGAATGAGGGGGTGGGTAGAGTGAGCATGTTAATGAATATATGCAAAGAATGTGTGAGCAGGCTGTGTGAGTAACTGAAGGATGCTCAAGTGTCAGAGCAGCAATTAATGTGTGCAAATGAATGACTTTGCATGTACAGGTGAGCATGTGCAGGGTGGTAGAGGTGAATTACGGTAGTAGTAGCTCAGGGTGAGTTACATTCAGGTCACACTGTTTTACCCCACATTCACTCCTTCTAATTATTTCCCGTTTCATTTCAACAGAAATCACCTTCCTGCTTTTTTTAGAAGCCATGATATATAAAAAATATTGAGTTTATCTTAAAAGGACGACTGTATACAGTGAGAGAGGGCAGTTAAGCGCAGTGACTAACGACTGCCTGCAGTGTCTGCGCGGAAGGATGCAATACATCGGCAGCTCGGGCGACTTCGTTGTGTGAAACGAAGTTCGTTGTGTGAAACGAAGTTCGTTGTGTGAAGTTCGTTGTGTGAAACGAAGTTCGTTGTGTGAAACGAAGTTCGTTGTGTGAAGTTCGTTGTGTGAAACGAAGTTCGTTGTGTGAATCAAGACATGAAGTTCGTTGTGTGCAGCGTTCGTTGTGCGAGGCACCACTACAATCTAGGTTAAACGTAGAAACATGACGGCAGATAAAGGCCAAATGGCCCTAGTCTGCCACAGTAACCATTATCTCTTTCTCTCTCCGAGAGATCCCACGGGCTTATCCCAGGCCATTTTGAATTCAGACACAGTCTCTGTTTCCACCACCTCTTTTGGGAGACTATTCCATGCATCTACCACCCTTTCTGTAAAAAAGTATTTCCTCAGATTACTCCGGAGCCTATCACCTCTTAACTTCATCCTATGCCCTCTCATTGCAGAGCTTCCTGTCAAATGAAAGAGACTCGACTCGTGCACATTTATATTTACATTTATGTAGGTATTTAAACGGTGACGGGATAATTGCGCACCAGAGCGCCGACAATCGAGCGCTGACAATTCGGCACAAGAAAGAAGCGCGCCGCGGGAAAACTTAGTTTTAAAGAGCTCTGACGGGGTGTGTGGGGGGAACCCCCCACTTTACTGCATAGTGTTCGTGCTGCTGTTGGGGGGGGGGGGTGCAACCCCTTCCACATTATAGAGAAAACGGAACTTTTCCAGAAAAAAAAAAATCAGAAAAAGTTCAATTTTCTCTATAATGGAGGGTTCCAACCCCCTAACCCCCACCCCCAACAGCAGCGCGAACACTATACAGTAAAGTGTGTGTGGGGGGGTCCCCACTCACACCTCGCTTCGGAGCTCTTTAAAACTAAGTTTTTCCGTGGCGCGCTTCTTTCTTGCGCCAAATTGTCAGCGCTCGATTGTTGGCGCGCTGGTGTCTCGTGTGTGACTGACTATGAACCATTTAAATGACTCTATCTGAGGCAATAAACCTTTTGGGACCGAGGGCTACACTGGACCTTTCATAATCACTGAAAAAGCTGAGGATTTTGCAGAGCAGAGGGGAGGAGTACCTCTCCCAAAAAATGTATCTCCTCTTACCTCTTGTCCTACAGTCTCATGTAGTTTGAGGACCCCCTGGCTCAAAGAATAACAGACTTATTTTCCCCAACATGATGGAACATGATGCTGAATATGCACATGCCCTCTTCTACCCCACCTCCTTAGTCTTCAACTTGCTTTTGCCTCCAAAATTACAAATGATACCTCTATTGTATCCTGCCCCATTCTGACTAAACTTCTTATCTCTAGCAGAGGCAGGGATAAGGCAAAGGGACAGTACAAGCTGTGGCAATGCAGACTAGAAGAAAACATTGGGGGGAGGCGTTAAAGTGACTTGTTCAAGATCACAAAGACAAGTAGGATTTGATCCCTGACTTCCCTGGTTTAAGCCCACTATTCTACCTTTGGGCTACCTTTCTACTTCAAAATCAGCACTCGTCATCCCTCTCTGCCCTCCCCCCCCCCACACCAACATCCTTTTCTTCCCCATTATTATATGGCTTTTTTCTCTCTTTTTACTCTCTTACCCATTACCTTGTATACCTCTAGTCAAGCCAGAAATACTTGCTTCACTTGAAAGCCACATGAATAGATTTTATTTTTGACATTATTTACCTCTCCTACAATTTCAGAAAAATAAAAATCTTAATTCACTGCTCATATTGCCACTTTCCTTTTTTTCATCTATAAATCCTAAAGGAAATGTTCTCCAGGCCATCCCCCTTCTCTTCAGGCCTCTGCTGCTAAAAGGCAAAAAAAAACTTTACTGGGGAATGCTGAATTTGTCCCTGCAGCTTGTAAAAGAGCAGTATTAGCTAGGGAAACCACCCATCCCTTGCCGTTCCTCCAAAAAGTTCATCTTTGGACAGAAAACAAGGGAGGGATATCCTCTCCCAGTACTGATCTTTTATGGGCAATGAAAAGAGGCATGGGATCTCTCAGTAGTGTTTACTTTTCAGGCAGAAACCAGAAAAGAAAGGATGGTCTCATAATGTTGTTTACAGGTAGGAAGGATCGGGAGAGAAAAAAATGGCTGCAGCCTTTCCTCCTTATCACCTGACAGAAGCCCGAGACCTCCTACCTCACCACTAAATTCTTTCAGGCTCGCATAAGGTTCAACATGGCTTCTATCTTCCAATTTCTTTCTTCATCCTACCTACAGATCTGGCTGTGCAAGTACAAAAAAAAAAAAAACAACAACCCAAAACTATGCATATAGATGAATGGACGGTCCCTCAGTACTAATTGGTATCATCTGATGTGAACATGCCTGAAAGAAAAGAAACTAACCTTTTATAGTTTAGAGAAGTTAATAGAAAGAATTTAAAAATGGGACAAATCTGCAATAAGCAATGGTGATCTCAAACCCCACTTTTTATCCAGTTAATCACATGGAAGGAGGAGGGAAGAATTACTGATCTGCTATCACATAATGGAATTCTACAGCTCAATTAATTAATGCAAAAATTACAAGTCCTAAACAATCATGCTCATTTTTCTACCCCTTGATTTCCTGAGGTATTATTACCTACATCAGGGCTTAAGGTTTAGGTCTGATCACAAACTGATCTGTATTTACATTTTTTGGGTCTGATCAAGTACCAGCTTTCTTCTTTGGGGATTTTTTTTACTTTGCCTCTGACTTGCTGCCTGTGTCTGCACAGCATCACTGACCTGAAGGCTGCTTCAAGCCAGATGTTCCACCCTGTTCAAATTTAGCTTTTTTCTTTTTAGAAGACTCAGAAGAGGTCAGAGCAGGGCGCCTTTCCACAGCTGGTGTAGAGAGCGCTCGTTTCTTAAACAGCTCACGGTCTCTCAGCAAGGCTGGATCCATAATTCTGTTAAAAGCCAAGAAACAAAATGGAACAGAAAATCAATTTAAGCAAGTCACTTAAAAAAAAAAAAAAGGAAAAATCCTGAATGAATGCGTCTCAGTAATATGTGCTATTAATACTAGATAGATAAGATAGATATTTGGAGAGCACTACCAAGTGGAAAGCTCTTGGTTTAATCCTCAATGATCACAGCCCCTTTTGGGAAGAGTTGTGGATACTGATTGCTTATGGGCAAGTCCCAAGAAAATGAGTCAAATAAATTTAAACCAAATTTTATAAAAGATATAATTTGAGGTGTTGCAGTCCTGAATATCTCTGATGTTGCTGTAGTAACGGTGTATGCCAAAATATTTAAACACAGTCAGGCCCACAAAAAAAAGGCAATCTTCTTTTTAGCAACACTCCAAATATTCAACCTACATTAATCAATCTGCTCCTTTATCAAGCTAAAACATAGTTCTTCATGATACATAATACAGTGTGTTCAGAAGGTTTCTGTGCACTTAAGATATGTTACATAGATTTGCTCATCAGTATCGAAGTTGCCATGGAAGTGTGATGCTGTTATGTGGCATGTCACTGTCAAACAGCGGTTGAAGTGCAATACTGGAAAAGTGTTCAGTTGCTTAAATCAGTTTTTACTTACTATGGTTCTTTCAACTGAGGAAAATGTTTTTCTTTTATAGGTGCACAGCGACTTTCTGAACACACTGTATTTAATAAATATTAAAGAAATATTAAAGAAAGATTCCAGCCAATGTTACGCCCATCTTTAAAAAGGGATCGAGAGGTGACCCGGGGAACTACAAACCAGTAAGTCTGACCTCGGTTCCGGGGAAAATGGCGGAAGCGCTGATAAAAGATAGCATCAAGGAGCATCTAGAGAGGCATAAACTTATGAAAACAAGCCAACATGGCTTCTGCAAGGGAAGATCGTGCCTGACGAACCTATTGCACTTCTTCAAAGGAATTAACAAACGGATGGACAAAGGGGACTCCATAGACATTGTATACTTAGACTTCCAAAAAGCCTTTGACAAGGTACCCCATGAACGCCTACTTCGGAAACTAAAGAACCATGGGGTGAAAGGAGACGTACACAGATGGATCAGGAATTGGTTGGTGGGCAGAAAGCAGAGGGTAGGAGTGAAAGACCACTACTCGGACTGGAGGAAAGTCACGAGTGGTGTTCCGTAGGGGTCGGTGCTTGGACCACTGCTATTCAATGTATTTATAAATGATCTAGAAAAAGGGACGAAGAGCGAAGTAATAAAATTCGCAGATGACACCAAGCTATTCAATGGGACTAGGACTAAAGAGGACTGCGAAGATTTACAAAGGGACCTAAACAAACCTAGGGGAGTGGGCAACGAGATGGCAGATGAAGTTCAATGTAGAGAAATGCAAAGTCTTACAAGTAGGAAACAGAAACCTGAGGTACAGCTACACAATGGGAGGGCTATTATTGAGTGAGAGTTTCCAAGAAAGGGACTTGGGAGTAATAGTGGAATGGCAATGAAGCCATCGGCACAATGCGCAGCGACTGCTAAGAAAGCAAATAGAATGCTAGGAATAATACAAAGGATAAAGAAACTGCCAGAACAAAATATAAATTCAACTGACCTACAAGAAACAAACAAGATATAAAAAAACACTGACAAACTTTCCCGTACTGGCCTTAGTTCTATACTTAATATTATTTTCTGATTCTAGATCCTCTGTGTTCATCCCACCCTTCTTTGAACTCAATGCTCCCCCATGCCTGGAATCGAAGATCGGCATCTACTACCAACCCCCAGGGCAGTCCGAAGAAATTGACGGAGAAATGACGGATGAGAATAAACGCAACTGCAAGGGAGGCAACGCAGTTATCATGGGTGACTTCAACTATCCAGGAATAGACTGGAACCTAGGCACTTCCGGCTACATTAGAGAGACCAAGTTCTTGGATGCTGTATGCGATTGCTTCCTGGAACAACTTGTCAAGGAAAACACTAGAGGAAATGCAATTCTGGACTTAATTCTAAATGGCCTACAAGGACCGGCACAAGATGTAGAAGTAGAAGGGACGCTGGGAAACAGCGATCACAATATGATCCACTTCGATCTGGACGCAGGGGAGAAACATCAGTCCAAAACGACAGCCACGGCACGAAGAGATGAGACTCATGGTAGGGAAGAATATTAAGAAGAGGAAGCACTGTAAAAACGCTAGAGCAAGCTTGGTCCCTTTTTAAGGACACAGTCACCGAGGCGCAAAATCTATATATGCCTCATATCAACAATGGATCAAAGAGGAAAAAGAACAAAGAACCGGCATGGCTCACTGTAGAGGTGAAGGAAGCGATAAGAGACAAGAAAACTTTGTTTAAGGAATGGAAAAGGTCAAAACTGGACGAAAACTGGAACAAGCACAAACATCAACGCAGGTGCCATAAGGCGGTAAAAGGGGCCAAAAGAGACTACGAGGAAAAAATAGCCAAGGAGGCGAAGAACTTCAAGCCGTTTTTTTTATATATTAAGGGGAAAACGACCGTTGGGACCGTTGGATGACCATGGAATAAAGGGAGCGCTAAAGGAGGACAAAGCAATCACCGACAAACTGAACACATTTTTGGCGTCTGTATTTACTGGTACACAGTATACTGGAACCCATCAGGCTATATGCTGGAAATGAAGACAGAAAGCTGACAGGATTTACGGTCAGTCTAGAGGAGGTGTGTAGGCAGATTGATAGCTTGAGTGATAAATCCCCGGGACCGGATGGTAACCATCCGAGGGTCATCAAGGAACTGAAAAGGACCATAGCTGAACTGCTTCAACTAATAGCCAATCTGTCGATCAAATTGGGAAAGATTCCAGAAGACTGGAAGGTGGCAAATGTTACGCCGATCTTCAAGAAAGATTCGAGGGGAGATCCGGGAAAGTACAGACCTCGGTACCGGGAAAAATGGTAGAATCGCTGATAAAAGACCGCATCATTGATCACCTTGATGGACACGGGCTGATGAGGACAAGTCAGCACAGTTTTAGCAAAGGCAGACTGTGTTTGACAAACTTGCTGCACTTCTTTAAGGGAGTATACAGACAGATAGACAAGGGCGATCCGCTCGACATTGTATATCTGGATTTTCAGAAGGCGTTTGACAAGGTTCCGCATGAACGACTACTTCGGAAAATTACAAGTCATGGAATCGAGGGTGAAATACTCACGTGGATTAAAAACTGGCTGGATCATAGGAAACAGAGAGTGGGGGTAAATGGACAATACTCGGACTGGAAGAGCGTCACCAGTGGGGTGCCGCAGGGCTTGGTGCTTGGAACCGTGCTCTTCAACATCTTTATAAATGATCTAAACATTGGTACAACGAGTGAGGTGATTAAATTTGCAGACAATACAAAGTTATTCAGAGTAGTGAAGACACAGGGGGATTATGAAGATCTGTAACATGACAATCAGGCTCGAGGAATGGGTATGAACATGGCAGGTGAGGTTCAACGTGGATAAGTGTAAAGTGATACATATAGGTAACAAAAATCTCATGCACGACTACAGGATGTCCAGGGCGGTACTTGGAGAGACCTCCCAGGAAAGAGACTTGGGAGTTATGATCTACAAGTCCATGAAGCCGTCCACACAATGTGCGGCAGCGGCAAAAAGGGCGAACAGAATGCTAGGAATGATAAAGAAGGGGATCACGAACAGATTGGAGAAGGTTATCATGCTGCTGTACCGGGCCATGGTGCACCCTCACCTGGAGTACTGCGTCCAGCACTAGTCGCCGTACATGAAGAAGGACATGGTACTACTCGAAAGGGTCCAGAGAAGAACGACTAAGATGGTTAAGAGGCTGGAGGAGTTGCCATACAGCAAAAGATTAGAGAAACTGGGCTTCTTCTCCCTCGAGCAGAGGAGATTGAGAGGGGACATGATTGAAACATTCAAGGTACTGAAGGGAATAGACTTAGTAGATAAGGACAGGTTGTTCACCCTCTCCAAGGTAGGGAGAACAAGAGGGCGCACTCTAAAAATTGAAAGGGGATAGATTCCGTACGAATATAAGGAAGTTCTTCTTCACTCAGAGTGGTAGAAAACTGGAACGCTCTTCCGAACTCTGTCGTAGGGGAAAACACCTTTCAGGGATTCAAGACAAAGTTAGGTAAGTTGCTGCTGAACCAGAACTTACGCAGGTAGGGCTAGTCTCAGTTAGGGCGCTGGTCTTTGACCAAGGGCCGCTGCGTGAGCGGACTGCTGGGCACGATAGTCTGACCCAACAGCAGCAATTCTTATGTTCTTGTGTTTTCCTCTCCACCACCTCTCGGGAGCCCATTCCAGGCATCCACCACCCTCTCCGTAAAGTAGAATTTCCTAACATTGCTCTTTAATCTACCACCACTCAACCTCAAATTATGTCCTCTGGTTTTACCATTTTACTTTCTCTGGAAAAGATTTTGTTCTACGTCAATACCCTTCAAGTATTTGAACATCTGAATCATATCTCCCCTGTCCCTCCTTTCCTCTAAGTTATACATATTCAGGGCTTCCAGTCTCTCCTCATACGTCTTCTGGCGCAATCCTCCTATCATTTTCGTTGCCCTCCTCTGGACCGCTTCAAGTCTTCTTACGTCCTTCGCCAAAACTGAACACAATACTCCAAGTGGGGCCTCACCAATGACCTGTACAGGGGCATCAACACCTTCTTCCTTCTACTGGATATGCCTCTCTTTATACAGCCCAGCATCCTTCTGGCAGCAGCCACCGCTTTGTCACACTGTTTTTTCACCTTTAGACCTTCGGAAACTATCATCCCAAGGTCCCTCTCCCCGTCCGTTCATATCAGCTTCTCACCTCCCAGCATATACGGTTCCTTCTGATTATTAATCCCCAAATGCATTACTCTGCATTTCTTTGCATTGAATTTTAGGTGCCAGGCATTAGACCATGTTGCTGTTGTTTCTTCTATTTCACCCAGGATTATAGTGGGAAGTCTTTTTTTTTCCTCTGCCACTTTCAGAAAATGTCAGATTTTTTTTAAGCAATTCACCTAGCACAAGGCCACTGCCTCAGCTCTGCATTTCTTGTAGATTTAAACAAGTAATCTCAATAGATATTTCACTTCTCCAAGTGAAACAATTTGTACTAAGAACTGAAAAACTAAGAGAGCCTCAACTTTTACTTCTGATCCAAAGCCATATGATTAGCCAAATTACTATTACTAAGACAAATGACTTGGAGTTTTGGGGGGAATGTTAGGAGCCACTGCACTATGGGTTCTAGGGTTACTGTTGTTTTTTGTTTAATAAGCCTTTCAGCAGCGAGTTTAGGTTTGCAGTTGAACCAATTAAGGCAAGTGTGTGTGTAAGTGGGGAGGGGGTTCACATCTGTTGAGTTTTCCAATGTTGAGTCCTATTCCTTTGCTGTCTCAGTGGCTTTTCCAAGCGAGGCAGGAACTTTGTGTGACTTCTGTAGCAGTCTGAGCATCAGCACTGCAGACCACACAGATAAGGACAGCCTTCCCTTATCGCAGTGAGAAGGTAATGAAAAAGAAAAATTATATTGGGATTTTCTAATTACTAGAAAGTGTGTCTCACAAGTATTAGGAAAGTGAAAAAAATCTTAGACCAGCACAACTACTCCATAGCCCTTGTCAGAATGGACAAAGAGCAGAGCCACTCTGAACATACAAAGCCAGGGCCAGAGCAAGATCATTTACTGGATGACATAGATGAACCTTCATCCTTATGTCCCTCCTCAATTAACTTCCCTCCTTCAAAATACCCGACAACCAGTGCACAGATGGATCAAGCACTGGTTGTCGGGTAGACTGCAGAGGGTTGGAGTAAAGGGTCAATTTTCTGACTGGCGGGGAGTCACGAGCGGTGTGCCACAGGGATCGGTGCTGGGGCCGTTGCTTTTTAACATATTCATAAATGACCTGGAAAAGGAGGCAAAGTGTGAGGTTATAAAATTCGCAGACGATACCAAACTGTGCGGCAGAGTTAGGACCAGGGAGGAGTGTGAGGACCTACAAAGGGACCTGGACAAGCTGGAAGATTGGGCAAACAAATGGCAAATGCGCTTCAACGTGGACAAATGCAAGGTCATGCATATAGGGAAAAAGAACCCGTTGTTTAGCTACAAATTGGGGGGGGGTATTGTTGGGAGACAGCAGACTCGAGAGAGACTTGGGTGTGTTGGTGGATGCATCACTGAAGCCATCTGCACAGTGCGCAGCAGCCTCGAAAAAAGCCAACAGGATGCTGGGCATCATAAAGAAGGGCATAACAACCAGAACACGGGAAGTCATCATGCCATTGTATCGAGCGATGGTGCGTCCGCATCTGGAATACTGCGTTCAGTATTGGTCGCCACACCTCAAGAAGGACATGGCGGTACTTGAGAGAGTCCAAAGGAGAGCAACGAGAATGGTAAGAGGGCTGGAACACTGCTCATACGCCGAGAGGCTGGAAAGGCTGGGGCTCTTCTCTCTGGAGAAAAGGAGGCTCAGGGGAGATATGATAGAGACCTTCAAGATCATGAGGGGCATAGAGAGGGTGGATAGGGACAGATTCTTCAGACTAAAGGGGACAGCAAATACAAGGGGGCATTCTGAGAAACTGAAGGGAGATAGGTTCAGGACAAATGCAAGGAAGTTTTTTTTCACCCAGAGGGTCGTGGACACTTGGAATGCACTACCAGAGGAAGTGATCAAGCAGAGTACGGTCCAAGGATTCAAACAGGGATTGGACAGATTCCTGACGGATAAAGGGATCGTGGGATACTGAGGGAGGAGCTGGGATGTAACACAAGTATAGAATGTTAACCAGGTAATGAGTATAAACCAACCAGGTCGTGCATGTGCAAGACTGGAGGGCTAGGACTTCGATAGGAAGGCAGGACTTAAACGAGATACCAAGGTGGCAAGGGAGCCCCTTCTAGTGATTCAGACAGGTCGTGACCTGTTTGGGCCGCCGCGGGAGCGGACTGCTGGGCAGGATGGACCTATGGTCTGACCGGCAGAGGCACTGCTTATGTTCTTATGTAAATAATGAGAGCAATGTCTAAAATTCATTTATCCACATAAATAGACTATTTTAAAAATTAACACATAGAAAAAAAAAAAAACCTACTGCCCTAGGTTATTGCCTAGTCTGGTGACAAACCTGCTTCCCGCCTTCCAAAAGAAAAGCACAGCACAAAAGGCAGAGTCGCAGAAACCCAACCAGTGTTGGATGGATACATTCTCTTTACATTACATTACAGATTTCTATTCCGCCTATACCTTGCAGTTCAAGGCGGATTACAAAAGATTTGACTGGACATTTTCCAGTGAAGATACATTTTTTTTTTTTATAACAGAGGAGAGATAGCTGGATAGATTCCGAGGGGAACTTCCGAGTTGGAGGTAAATTGAAAATGCAGAACTAGTGATTTAAATAAATAGATTACAGTTAGAGTAGGTAAGATTACTATACATTTCAGGGATCTGTTTACTTGGTAGGTGTTTTGGGGGTTTTTTTAAGGGGGGAATTATCTGGAGGTATGGTGATGAGGGTTAAGATTTTTGGATGAATTTTTTGAAGAGTAGGGTTTTGATTTCTTTTCGGAAGGTTTTGTAGTCGTCCGTTGTCGTCAGCAGGTTGGAGATGGTATGGTTGAGTTTTGCTGCTTGTGTTGCTAGAAGGTTGTCAAACATTTTCTTGCGCTGTGTGCCTTTGAGTGGGGGGAAGGCAAAAGGGTTCGGAGTTCTTCTGTGTCTTGAGGTGAAGATCTGGTTTAGGCGGCTGTTTAGGCAGGAGGGGGAGGAGCCGTTTAATGCCTTGAATAATAGGCAGTAGAATTTGAATTCTCCTGAAAATGCGACATTGTTAAAAAGAAAAACCGCTTCCTAGTTACTAAAAAACGCGAAGAAAAGCTAATGCTTGCATTCCCCAGCCAAATCTCTCTTCGTATTGCAAAACAGACCAATGCGAGCTTCTGCAGAAAACGACAAGTCTGAGCACCACCGTCCTAATCTTTCAACTCTTGTAGTGTGAATTTCGCAAAAAGCCCGATCTTACACTTTCCAACGTCCTGCTTTTCTTTTTAATCTAAAAACAATTTAACTCGTACATAAACCAATACTGTATACCAAGAAGAATATCAAGTCTTTACTTCTCTTAAAACGTCAGGAACCAGCAACTACCTGGAGCTGGTTTTCTTTGTGCAGAAAAGACAGTTATTCTAACACGTTGTTGTCCAGCCTCCAAGCTTCGTTTTTGAGGTGGCCGGCAGTAATCATCACGTTCAAAACAAAAAATCAATCGCCACAAAAGCTCTGAAAAAGCACAGAAAGAAATAGGTGAAGACTCCAGAGTGAGGCTTGCAACTCATTAAGAAAGGCTATTGGATCGCCAAAACGAGACTTGAACACACCGAAAGAGGCTATTGGAGCACCAGAACGAGGCCCGCAAACACACTGCGAGAAGCCATTGGAACATCAGAATGAGGCTTAAAACATTCATTGGCGAAAGAAGCAAGTCTTTTTCGACGCGTCAATAAAGTAAAGCCTGGACTCTTTATTTGCATAAATAACAAAGGGCACCTTCCCTGATCCTAGCTTATACCGGTCTTGTCTGTGCACAGCTCACCGTGACTAAGCAGCACGCGCTTACAGACACCCGCCCCTCCCCCTCTCCCGCGGAGGGCGGGGCGACAAGGACTGGCTTCCGTGTTATGCCAGCGCTGGCACTGCTGCGGCTCCTGCCTAGAGTTTACCTGAGCCGCCGCCCGTCTCGCAGCGTCATTAGCGCCATGAGCTCCCGCGCCCTGGATTACCTGGTGATCGGCGGTGGCTCGGGTGGGCTGGCTAGCGCCCGTAGGGCAGCCGAACTCGGGGCTAGAGCGGCGGTGGTGGAGAGCGGCAGGCTGGGAGGCACCTGTGTGAGTACAGGGTGTCCGGGGGTGGGGGAGGCAGGTAGGGGCTCCCTAAGGCTGCGCTACGCCGTAGCTCTTTATTTGCGGGGGGGGGGGGGGGGGCGGCTTATTGTAACAACACTGGCGGCGGGAGAGGCAACTTTTCAAAGTGATCGGAGGTGCGAAGTAGAGAATGACACGGGGACAAAATTTCCTCCGTCCCCGTGGGAACTCAATTTCCCCGTCCCCGTGAATTTTGTCGCTGTCCCTGCAAGTTCTGCCTTAACCGCACAAGCCTCGAACACTTATGATTTTGAAGTGTTTGGGGCTTGTGCAGATGAGGACGGAGCTTGCAGGAATGGGGAAGGGACAGGAAAAGAACTCACTGGGACAGGACGGGAAAATTGAGTTCCCGCGGGAACGGGGAAAATTTGTCCCCGTGTCATTTTCTAGTGCAAAGCTCAGTGTAACTCGTGGGCGTAGTAAAGGGGTTTGCTCTTTACCTCCGGTTATGAATACTGTAGAAAGCATAGGATCCCCAATATTGAACAAACTCCTTGATTTTTGTTCAGGGAAAGATATTTTCCATTATAAAAAGTTGGTTTCAATGGTAGAAAGGAAAGTTATCTTTTATATTTTTTTTAATGTACATATTCTCTCAGCAGTGATTGCCCTTTGATCTGAATAACATATGCACTTAGGCAAATTCCCTGCACTGGTTGGGAGACGCCTGTCTCCAAACTAGAGAAGTAAAACATCCAATTACATATGGTATGTAATTCTTAATGTTTAGTCTTAAATATTTGCTGGCCAAGAACCAGCTTTCCTGTTTCCTTTCATGTTCTATGATAGCTGTACATTGGGGCAGGCTGAATCACATTGGAATAGTCTGGGAAGCATTTGGTACATCATGAAAGAGGACAGAGCGCACCCAAGTTGGGGACAAGGGTCCGGATGCCCTACAGTTATAGATGACTTTTCTACATATTTATCTTTTAAAGGTATTATTGCAGTTATTTTTTTGTGGAGGGGTAGCTTAAAGGATAAAGAAGAGTTATTCCTGTGACACTCACTGAGCTCTGAAGTAAGATTGATATTCACTTTTAAATAAACGGATTACCTCTTTGCCTTTCTGCAAGTGAAATATGTGATGACGGGGCTATACTGTATATGTAAAAGAGAGAAGCAAGCATTCTGTTTGTGCTGCTGCCACTAATGCTTACTGCAAAACAGGTTTATGCAACTTCACTTTTGACATGCATGGATGTGAAATCTCTTTTGTAGTTGTGAAACTTAAGTGAGTAACATGAGAGTGAGTCTAAGATGTTCAAGATCCTGCCTGCACCAGTTTAAACACACTGGTAGGGGGAGATGCTCAAAACCTAACCATGTAGTACAGAAAACATGCATACCAAAGATTAGCACACATATTTAAATTTAGTTGAACAGATGATAATGAGGTCTTTTGGTATTCCTTACCAATGCTCAGAAAACAGCGCTACAATACACACGAGGATTTGATGGCTTCTGGTGCTGAAAATTAATACTAGGTCTGGGCCAGAGTTAGGGTTCAGGAGAAGACCATTGCTGAACTTTTACAATTAAAAACAAGGTGTGTGAAAGTGAAACAAAAGTAAAAGCATATTAAGATCCTTTTGCTTGGTGCATGTGAACCTTGCCACAATTCATGTCAGCATACAGTTTGTAAACTTCATGCGTGCCACTTGTATTGTTTTAAATTAATAATAGTTATTTATTATTTGTCGCCTACCCTTATCTATAGCGGAGAACAATTAAACATACATAATAAAAATATACCTCACTAAAACCAAGCATTTCAAACATACATTAAGGGCTCCTTTTATCAAGGCGTGCTACGGGAGTTAGTGCGTCAGACATTTCATCACGCGCTAACCCCCGCGGCAGCCTAAAATCCTAATGCCTCGTCAATGGAGGCGTTGGGTACTAGCGTGGCAAGCGGTTTAACGTGCAGTATTCCGCACGTTAAACCGCTACCGTGCCTTTGTAAAAGGACCCCTAAATGATAGTTCAACACAGTTTCCTATCAAATCTGAGCAAAAGTGTCATGCAGTAAATACTGCCAAAGTTGCTTCTTGAACATAGATAAGTTCTTTAAATCCACAGGTAATTTGTTCCACTCATAAGAGCCAGCTACTGAAAAAGAGCAAACTCGTGTTTTATTTAATCTCTAACTATGATACGGAGAGATCATCAAGCCCTCAGCGGTTCCTGAGCATGGCACATGGCCTGGCTGATAATGCTTCAGATTAGATCTCAAAATAATATAGAGCATTATAGAAATGATAAATAGTAGAAGTAATGTACCAGCATCAGTAATTTAAAACGGATGCAAAACGCAATAGGCAGCCATTTCAACTTTATGTAATATGCTCCATTTTCTTTAAACCATACAGCAAATGAACGACTGAATTCTGCACAACTTGCAAGGATTGCAAAGCAGAAGCGCCCAAGCCCAAATAAACAATGTTACTATAATAAGGCTACTTAAAGTCATGACCTCCAGAACCTGTGGAAAATTGGACATTAATAATAAATAAAAAAAGCAAGATAAGCATTTAATCATGAAAGGGCATGCAGACAAATAAGTTCCCATCCTCATGCTCAGTAATCATGCGTGCATTCTTTCTACCTTAGCAGTAGAGAGAAATGATGCGAATGGACCACCATGTTTGGTTAGGACTGGTATTAGCATGCAAAAGAAATGTGCATTTGTTCCATTTACTTTGCAGTCAGCTAGCACAATGTACAATGTGCATTTTGGCCCCCTTTTAGGGAGCTATGTTAGGCTTTTTTATTGCTGGCTGTGGGGGGTAAAGGCTCCGATGCTGATAGAATTCCTAGGAGCGTCAGAGCTAATACCGTGGCAATAAAAAAAAGCCTAATGTGGTTTCATAGGAGACCTTAATTTGAATTCCATTAGCTTTGAGCATTGGAGCACTGTTATTCTGCACTGTTCTTGTGATATAAGGCAGGCACTGTTCCTTACAATGTAGGGCACTTGGATGAATCTTTTATGATTTTATTCTAAGAAGATGATAAATATTTTCCCATGCTAACATATTTCATCTTCATTGTGCTTTCTTTATTGAAGATTAGATTTTTTCCTTAATTTTGTCTGTTATCTTTTTCAGGTGAATGTTGGCTGTGTACCGAAAAAGGTAATTCCATTTCATCTGGTACATTTGAGTGCTAAAACATTTAGATTTAGGAGTGAAGGCAGTGTAGCATGACTTTCCAAACCTGTCCTGGAGACCCCAAAGCCAGTCAGGCTTTGGAGGTATCCATAGTGAATATGTATGAGAGAAATGGGAAAGTACTGAGATACCAGTGAATGTTGAGAGTTCATGCATATTTATTGTGAATATTTGGAAAATCCAAGGTTTTGGAAAACCTGGCAAAAACTAATGTTTTGCACTCACTATAAAAATGATGTGTGAAGAATGCAGATGAAAAATCATGTTAAACCACATTTTTATGGCTGCAGTACCTGTTGGCTATGTATTCAAAGAAGTAAATTTGTATGTGAATGGATTTTAAATTTAAGTACTTGTGCCTTTCTAAATCTGAGGCCTCAGTGAAATATATGCCCATGTATTTTGCTTCTCTAGAAGAACTTAAAGTCCAAGTTTGTTTCTGAGGCAACAAGAGAGTGACGTGACATGCAGGAATTCTCAGTAATATCTAAACCTTGGTTTCCCCAATTCACAACCTACTGTAGGGGGACAATTCTGTAATGGGGCACCTGGAGGTTACACAGGTTGCTTTCCTTTATAGACTACTAGCATAACGGGTTATATATGTGCTGAATGTTTAGGTGTTGCACTCGCAACAGCCATAGAGCTGGTTTATGTGTGAGTTAGGGCTGTACAAAATATTCATATTCAGTTCAATTTGGCCTCCAATAGCGATTTAAATTCAAATGCGAATAATCCGGGGCTCTATTGTGCTAAATGCTACTGAAATAAACACTTGATCTCTAATTTCACTTTGCTTCTTTTTATTATTTATTATGTTAGAGCTCAGTGCCCATTATTCATGTTTAGCCAAATATTTTTCAACATTCATAAGCTGTAGCATAGTAAAATACACATTCTAGAGCTGTACCGACTAGCATAAATGTAGCAGGTACCCAAGTAACTTACAGTATTTTATTTATTTTATTCAATTTCTATACCGTTCTCCCAGGAGAGCTCAGAACAGTTTACATTAATTTATTCAGGTACTCAAGCATTTTTCTGTTCTAGCAGGCTCACAATCTAGCTAATGTACCCGGGGCAGTGGGGGGATTAAGTGACTTGCCCAGGGTCACAAGGAGCAGCGTGGGTTTGAACCCACAACCCCAGGGTGCTGAGGCTGTAGCTTTAACCACTGCACCACACTCTGCCCTACATGGAGTGTTAAGTCATTTATGTTTTGGTAACTTTCTTTAGGGGGGTGGCAGAAGAAATGTGCATGTTGTGAAGGGAAGTCAGTGGAAGATGATGAGCAGGTGGGTTTGAGTAAGTTTCTAACCACTGCGCCACTTCTATCTTGCCCTTGCTCCTTCCCTCTGCAAGCCACCTTCAAAAGTAGGCGCTTATTTTAGAAGCGTCATTTACGTTTTAGATAAATGTCTGCCGATTTTTATAAAGCCATGATATAACATATTTTTTGCTCCATAAGACGCACCTGACCATAAGACACACCCACCTATAGAGGAGGAAAACCCAAGAAAAAAAAATTTCTGAACCAAATGGTGTACCCTGTCCCCTTCTGGTGGTCTACTGGTAGGCCAGGACAGAGTACAGGGTATGTCTAGTCGTGGGCACGTCTAATGGTAGGCACATGTAGTGGCAGCCAGCCAGCCCCAAAGGCAGCCCCCCCTTCCCCCGGGTACCTTTTTTTTCCCATCCCAGTAAACTAGCACGCTTTCCGCACACCTGCCTTGGTTCCCCTGCTCTCTTCTGGCAGCAGCAAAGCGGTGAAAGAGGCAGGTGTGTGATTTTTTGCATGCCTGCTTGGTCCCGCGCTGCACCCCATGAGAATTGACAGGCAGCCATTCAGAGTGCAGTGCGGGATCAAGCAGGCATGCAAAGAGTTCGCACCTGCTTCATGCACCGCTATGCTGCTGTCGGAAGAGTGCAGGGGAACTGAGGCAGGAGCGTGGAAAGCGTGCTGGACCGCTGGGATGGGACAAAAAGATATGGGGGGGGGGTTATATTCACTCCTTAAGATGCACCCTTATTTCCACCCTCTTTTTGGGGGTGGAAAAAGTGTGTCTTATGAAGCGAAAAATACGGTACATGTCTAAAACCAAAGAATGTGCAGATGGCAAATGGAAGCAGTTTGGGTGTGTTTTCGGCAGGAATTGGGCCAGCCAAAAAAGTGAACCCTTCCCATTTCAGAAGGGGAATATAAATGTTTCTCCTAACAGATCAATATCAGGATTGACACCTGCTCCCTAGGACATCTGGGTTTCAGACAAGTGTTCCTATTAGTAGTGCTGCACTACAGAGATTGGGAGAGGTCACCCCCTGAATCACCCAGTACTTGATGTCCTCCCCCCACCCCCTCCCCCTCCCCCCCGAAAGCCAAATTGGCAAGAAATAACCTGTTATAGCTTCAGGAAAAATTAAACATTACATTAGTATTTGTGTATCGCTAATATTCCCTCATGAGGCGTTCTGTTCATATCCAGGAGTTATAAGTATTACATTACATTCATTGTATATAATGGGGTTGCATGTGGGGAGTCCAGGTGATTATACTGTGAGTTAATTAGTGTGGTGTTTCTTTTCTTGGGATGTATTTTCATCCTATACTAAAGATGTCAATTTGTTTGCTTTGGGTATTTTGAGAATAGAATAGATTTTCAGGTCTTTTCGGAAGTGTTTGTAGCAGTGGGAAGTTCTTAGTTGACTTGGGAGTTCCACCATTTTGCTGCTTGGTATGGAAAGGTTATTGAGTGTATTGTGTTGTATTTGATATTTCTGGGGCTAGGGAATCTTAGGGCTCCTTTTACAAAGATGCGCTAGCATTTTTAGCGCATGCTAGCCACTACCGCCTCCTTTTAAGCAGGCAGTAATTTTTCGGCTAGCATGCACTAAAAACGCTAGCACATCTTTGTAAAAGGAGCCCTTAGTCTTAGGTGGTTGCTTATCAGGTTGTATTTATTGTTTGGTGGTAGTTCTACTAAGTTTGTTAAGGATTCTGGGAATTCACCATAAAAGATCAGGAAATCAGTGTGCATTTGAACATCCTTTCTAAAATGCCGCTCCACCGGTAGTGGATGGGCCTACTTCCAAAATGGATGGATACTATGTCCTTTCTGTAGCCCCCCCCCCAGCCCAACTCAACCTAAATATTAAATACCTGAGCTGGTAGGGATCCCTAAATACTCCCAGCAAAAGACCTCTGTGAAGGTTCTGAACTCATTTTAGTGAGCAGCAACTCAATGCACGCTTAGTTTTCACACCTGATGCTAGCGTCAGGCGGCTAGCTAAAAGGTCACTGACTGCCAAGCTGCACTAGACAGAGTTCAGGGTTCCTTCGCAAAAATTTTAGGCTGGTGGGTCTTGGGGGATCCTGCAGCAAGGGTGCGCCACTGCTGGATGGATCCAGGCCCACCTATGGCTAAGTCTCTGCGCTCTGTGTAAGTTAAGCAGGTATTTGCAGAATAGCGCTTAGGCTACATGTTGGCATAAATGTGTGTAAGACTAGACCAGCAAACACAACTTGTCTTTCAAGTTTCCTGAAGAAGGGGTTTATTTCCCTGAAACCAAGCTGGGTTGAACCAGAATCATTTCACTTACCAAAGGAGCTTTAATTGCAACTTTAAACTCTGGTCTTCCTGGTGGAATTGAGGATGCGCCTCTTTACTAAAAGATCAGTGCTCTTTCTTTAAAAAAAAAATAAAAGTTTTAGTTTATTTGCATTTTTGAAATAAGCAACAGCAGCTAACATTAACAAAATTCAAGAAGAGAAAAAGAAAACATAAGGAGGGGAGGTAAATACAAAGCAGTCATCAATAAGCAAAAGAAATACATAGACCTTAGCTTCTAGCTACAATTTTAGGTCACAGTCTGTGACAAAGCAAGAAACAATTTGAATGAAGACCACTTACGTGAAAAAGACATGCATAGAGTCTGATTTCTTTGCTATATAAGCTTCATATCTATAGGTCATACCAAGTAAGTTCCACCATTTCTCATGGGATAGTTGTTTAAGTTCTTTCCATGAGGTACACACAATTTTTAGAGCAATTGCCAACAAGGTATCAAGCAATTTACAGTTGTCAAAGAAATTCAGAGAAACACACACTCTTCAAAATAATATATTTATAAGATAAAGGCACAGAAATATGAAAAGATTTTACTATTTGTACTCCAAACCTCTAACCAGTATTTATAGGAGAAGGGACAATCATAAAGCATGTGTCAAAACATTACTGATGAAAGAGAACAGGACCAGCAGTTTTGGGATAAAGTTTTATCTATACAGTATATAAAGATTTGATAGGCGTCCATAAGCTAAACTAAACTTAAGCTTATATACTGCATCTTTTCTATAAATATAGAGCTCGACACGGTTTACAAAAATTAAAAGGGAAGTACAGTGGGAGTTGGTGGTAGAGGGAAGTGGAAATTTACATTTTTGAAAATAGCCAAGTTTTCAGGTGTCTTTGGAATAGTTGGAAAGAACCCAGGTTGCGCAGCTGGGCAGGGAAATTATTCCAGAGCTCTGTAGTTTTGAAGTGAAGAGATTCCCTTAAATTTCCAATGTAGGTAATGCCTTTTAACATAGTAACATACATAGTAACATAGTAGATGACGGCAGATAAAGACCCGAATGGTCCATCCAGTCTGCCCAACCTGATTCAATTTAAATTTTTAAATTTTTTCTTCTTAGCTATTTCTGGGCAAGAATCCAAAGCTTTATCCGGTACTGTGCTTGGGTTCCAACTGCCGAAATCTCTGTTAAGACTTACTCCAGCCCATCTACACCCTCCCAGCCATTGAAGCCCTCCCCAGCCCATCCTCCACCAAATGGCCATATACGGACTCAGACCGTGCAAGTCTGCCCAGTACTGGCCTTAGTTCAATATTTAATATTATTTTCTGATTCTAAATCCTCTGTGTTCATCCCACGCTTCTTTGAACTCAGTCACAGTTTTACTCTCCACCACCTCTCTCGGGAGCGCATTCCATGCATTCACTACCCTCTCCGTAAAGTAGAATTTCCTAACATTGCCCCTGAATCTACCACCCCTCAACCTCAAATTATGTCCTCTGGTTTTATCATTTTCCTTTCTCTGGAAAAGGTTTTGTTCTACGTTAATACCCTTCAAGTATTTGAACGTCTGAATCATATCTCCCCTGTCTCTCCTTTCCTCTAGGGTATACATATTCAGGGCTTTCAGTCTCTCCTCATACATCTTCTGGCGCAAGCCTCCTATCATTTTTGTTGCCCTCCTCTGGACCGCCTCAAATCTTCTTACGTCCTTCGCCAAATACGGTCTCCAAAACTGAACACAATATTCCAAGTGGGACCTTACCAATGACCTGTACAGGGGCATCAACACCTTCTACTGACTACGCCTCTCTTTATACAGCCCAGCATCCTCCTGGCAGCAGCCACTTCCTTGTCACACTGTTTTTTCGCCTTTAGATCTTCAGACACTATCACCCCAAGGTCCCTCTCCCTGTCCGTGCATATCAGCTTCTCTCCTCCCAGCATATAAGGTTCCTTCCTATTATTAATCCCCAAATGCATTACTCTGCATTTCTTTGCATTGAATTTTAGTTGCCAGGCATTAAACCATTCCTCTAACTTTTGCAGATCCTTTTTCATATTTTCCACTCCCTCTTTGGTGTCTACTCTGTTACAAATTTTAGTGAGGGGAAAGATAGTTTGAGCTTTTGGATAGATCTGGTGATGTCAGTCAGATCTTGCAGCATTCCAAGATAAAGGGGGAAGAATGCCATGCAGGATCTTGAAAGTTAGGCAGGCACATTTAAAGTAGACTCTGAAAATTACTGGGAGCCAGTGGAGTTGTAGCTAGAGCGGCGAACCATAGTCAAATTTTGCTCTTTGCAAAGATCGGTATTCTGGATCTGCTTAAGTCTTTGAAGACTTTTCTTGGTCAGACTTAAATAGACCGAGTTACAGTAGTCCAGCCTTGAAAGAATGATTGATTGAACAATGACAGCAATATGTTGGTGGAAACAGGATCTCACTTTCCTTAACAAATGAAGGCTAAAAAAATCTTTTTTTTTTTTTTTTTTTTTTTTACTAGAGAGTTAAGATGATCAGTAAATGAAAGTGTTGTGTCTATAATGACTCCCAAATTTTGCTTGAATTCAATCTGCAGTTAAGATCCAGAAAGTAATGGGATGAACGGAAGTAGCTGATCTAGCTTTGGGCCAAGCCAAAGTAGTTTTGTTTTGGACTCATAGCTTCATTTGTACAGTAAAGGCCCAAGATTGAAGTTTCGTTTTGCATTCTATAATATTCTTGGTGAGGTTAATGGTAAGATTCGAATCTATCTTGAGAAGGACAAAGATGTCATCTGCATATGTATACAGTGTTTCAAAGGGGGAGAGATGGAAAAGCTTCAAGGTGGACATATAAATATTGAAAAAAATAGGGGACAGAGGTGATTCCTGCGGGTCTCCACATAACGGTTTCCAGGGTGATGACCTGGTGCCATCCATATTAACAGTGTATTAGCGAGATCGTAAGAATTTTGAGAACCAGTCTAAGACAGTAGAATCAATACCTATCTCAGAAAATTGGTAAATCAGAATGTCATGGTGAACGACGTCAAAGGCCGCAGATAGGTCAAATTGTAATAGAATAGCAAACTTATTACAAGACTGTAGTTGCTGAACCTTTGAGATTAGTCAGACCAATAGAGATTTGGTACTGAAGTTAGGTCTGAAACCATACTGGCAAGGTAACAATGGAAAATATCTCTAAATATGATGAAAGTTGAGCAGATATGATAGACACTAACATTTTGGTCAGGAGGGAAATGTTTGCTATGGATCGGTAGCTAGACAATGAGGAAGGGTCTTGGTCAACTTTTTTTTCAGTAGTGGGGTCAGAGCAATGTGGCCCATCTCTTCAGAAAATAGACCTGACAGTAAGGCAGAATTTATAAGTCTGGTGAGCGATGAGATAGCCTGAGTGGGAATTTTCTCATATAGGTATGAGGGAAATGGATCCAAGATGCATGTGCAAGATATTAATTTGTGACAGTTTTGAAACCTGAGCCTCAGATACATACTCGAAGGTAGTCCAGGATCTGTCTACTGGGGTAGAAGTGGTGTCGCTGAACACCAGAGAGTCGTAAGAAACCAATGATGGAAAAGAGTTTCTTATAGTAGCAACTTTTGTCGTTAAAAAATTTGCTATATCATCCACTACTGGGGAGGAAAGATGTATGGAAGAATCATTGTTAGAAGTTAAGGAGCGCCAGATGTTAAATAGCACTTTGATTATTGGATCTGGTAATTTTGTCACCATGGAGTAGGAAAAATAAAGACTGACATGTCGAGGCTGATCTAGACGATTTAAACATATTACGGCAAAGAAGGCACCAGGAATTATCAGTAATATCTTCCTCGACATCTATGGTCCAGCTCTTTCTTGACAATTATTTAAGTTTCCCAAAATTTTGGCTGAAGTTTCTGGGGAGCTTCTCTTATGAATGCAGTTGTCTATTTTTGTTGATTTATTTTTGACTCACTCATTTCACACTTGTAATTTTTGCACATGCACAAAAGTGAAATCCTATGTGGGTGTACAGCCTAAATAGTGAGAAATAATCTCGCATTAGTCTACTTTGGGCCTCCATAAAACATTGGAGCTTTACCTCCTTTTTGGGTTGTGCTTCCTAAAGCTTATTGCCTCACACTGAGGATTCAAAACACATTTAAAAAAAACCACAAAATTATAATATTTAGTATCAATTTGTGTATGCATTCAGTGAAAATAGCCCTCTGGCAAATTTTTGTGCCAGAAACAGAGACAGAAAATGCTGATAAGCCAACAGTGTTATTATGCAAAATGAGTTCATGCAACATGTATTCACAGCTCATTACTCCTTTCAAACAGATAATGTGGAACACAGCAGTGCATGCTGAGTACCTTCACGATCACGCTGATTATGGATTTCCCACCTCTGATGTAAAATTCCACTGGAAGTAAGTTCAAAATGCTACAGGAAATGAGCTTCTCTCTTTGCCTGATTCTTTTGAATCAGACCAGTTTGTAATATATATAGTAAGACGTAGAGATTTCAACATTTACAACTAAGGAAGGAAAGCGGGAGAGGAAAGCAGGGGTTAGTGGGAGACTGAACAGCAATGTAATGCTCAGCAGTGTAAATTAGCACTATTGAATTTTGGATTCTGTTTATGCTAATAAATCTATTTTCCATATTTAGTTTATCAGAATTGAGAGAGAGAGTGCCGTCCTTTCCTGTCCTTAACCACCTCCCTGTATCTTCAGCTTTTGCCTGTTGACACTTGGGACTTTGCAGTCTGGACAGCTGCCCCACTTGCCCATTCCTAGTTCCAGCCCTGTCAGTTTAGCAGCCACTGAAACAGAAAAATCCAGGAAGTATAGAAGAAAGAAACTGTTTGAGTGACAGATAGTAGAGGAGAAGGTAGAGGAAATTAATGGAGCATCTCAGGAGTCAGTCCCAAATATCGTTTGGTTTTTTTTCTTATAAATAATATTCCTTGTCTTTCTGGGCAGCGCTCCCTTCTCCTCAGTTTTACCTTTAGAAAGTGAGTTAAGGTGTCTTTCATCTGCTCTATGTTAGATTTATTAGTTTTGATTTTAGTCCAATCTTTTCGAGGCTTCCCTGTGCTGCAGAGGTTCTCAGTGATAGGCTGCTCTGCCTGGGAGAGGATTCAGACATTGTGGTCTGTAGCTGGGAGTGCCAGCCTTCTGATAGGGCAGGCCAGCCAGGCAGGTACCCTAACACATTGTAACTCGGAAGTAGGTCCCTTGGGAGCACTGCTCACCCCTGCAGACTTCAGGTGGTTGAGCACAGGTTGATGTGGCCCCATAACTGGCTGGGAGGCTTGGTAGTTGTCAGCTGTATCTGCCCCCATCCCTCAAAGAGTTGTGTTGGAGCATGTGGGATGAGTTTTCAGGTTCTCTGAGCCTGAAGATTCTGTAGCCTGAAGAGACAAGCCGCTGAACTCACTCCTGCTGGACAGAGCTGATGCAGGCACAGCACATGACAGGTCATAGAAACATAGAAAGATGACGGCAGATAAGGGCTACAGCCCATCAAGTCTGCCCACACCATTTACCCACCCTCTTAAGTCTTCTGACCCCCTAAAGTATAATTGTAATTGTACTGTCACTCTACTGACCTGCTCATTCAAGTCCATACCCTAGTGACCCTATCCCTTGGCATGACCCTCGTAGGGATCCCACATAGGTATCCCATTTGTTCTTGAAGTCTGGGATGCTGCGTGCCTCGACCACCTGCACTGGAAGCTTGTTCCAATGCTCAATCACTCTCTCTGTGAAGAAGTACTTCCTGGCGTCTCCACGAAACTTCCCTCCCCTGAGTTTGAGCGGATGTCCTCTTGTGATCGAGGGTCCCTTGAGAAGAAAGACATCATCTTCCACCTCGATCCGTCCTGTGATGTATTTAAATGTCTCAATCATGTCTCCCCTTTCCCTACGCTCTTCGAGAGTGTAGAGCTGCAATTTGTTCAGTCGTTCTTCGTACGGGAGACCCTTTAGCCCCGAGACCATCCTGGTGGCCATCTGCTGAACCGATTCAATTCTGAGCACATCTGTTACTGCCTATGGAAGACATCATAGTGGGTCAAAATTTGGCCATTTTGAGGTTTTTGGGTTTGTCCCAAGGTTCCCCTACCTTTAAAACCCTACTTTGAACATTTTTTGATTTTTACTTTATTTCTTATGGGCCGTTTTTCAGCACCAAAATGCTGTCTCAGTGATCATCTTGAATTTTCCGATTTAATTTTAAAAGCCTCTATTTGCCTCAAAACGCCTAGATTTTGCTTAAAATAATTTAGGATGGATTCAGGCAGTTTAAACCCCATATTTTGCCAGATTTGTGATGGAAGAGTGCCTGAGGAGCGTCCTTTTACCGTAAGCTATGGGCTTGGCCCCCTCTGGTCCCTCCATGGGCTCAGAGTTGAAGAAAGCTCAAGAAATGGGGCACAAAGCCCTTCTAGAGCCTTCTTTTAGCAATTCAGCATCATCCACGAAGCACTTCTGTGTGGACGCCTCAAACCTGGACGTGAGGTAAACCTACAGAGGTCTTTGACCCTGATTTTGTGACCTTGATGTATGCAGTATACAAAAAATATAAAGGGGCATCTGTGTCATTGGAAACCAGACTGGTGCTAGCTCAGAAGGGTCTGACCCTTGAGTTTGTGGTTCTACCACATCCTGTAGTGCTACAAGAACTGGAGGTCCAGTCGTAAAAGGCTGGGACGAGTGAAGATCGGATTCAATTCCTTTGTTCTCTAAAGATTCATCTTCCTTGGAGGATACTTGGTCTCAGTTAGGGGCTGCCAGTCAGGAGTCTGTGGCAGACCTGGACCAGGGAGAAGATCCATGGTGTGCAGACTGTTCAAACTGGCTGACTTGTCAGAAATCATTGTGGTTTCTTTGCGGGAGTTGAATTTAGAGTCTCTGCAGGTTCCTACATCCCATCTTTCGCTGTTGTGCCTTTTCATGAGAGCTATACAGGCGATCAATGGGAAGGAAGAATCTGCTTCTCCCAGCTTGCATAGGACAGCCAAGCCATGTAGAATGGTCTGAAATTTGACAGCTAAGATTTTATGCTAAGAAATGCAAGATTATGCATTTGGGCTACAAAAAACCCGAGGGGATGTTACAGTTTAGGGGGTGAAGAACTTTTGTGTACAAAAGAGGAATGGGACTTGGGTGTGATAGCATGTGATGATCTTAAGGTGGCCAAACAGGATATAAATAGGGTGGAGTTGGTTTAGACGAAGGCTACTAAAATGGTCAGTGGTCTTTATCATAAGATATATAGGAACAGACTTAAAATATCTCAATATGTATACTTTGGAGGAAAGGCGGGAGAGTGGAAATATGATAGAGATGTTTAAATGCCTATATGGCATAAATACATGTGGTGAGTCTTTCATTTGAAAGGAATCTCCAGAATGAGAGGACATAGGATGAAGTTAAGAGGTGATAGGCTTGGGAGTAATCAAAGGAAATTTAGCTCCCAGGCAATATAGGGGTGGGTGTGTCACAGTGGTTAGAACTACAGCCTCAGCACCCTGAGGTTATGGTTTCAAATCCCATGCTGTTCCTTTTGACTCTGAGAATCACTTAATCCCCCATTGCCCCAGGTACATTAATAGATAAAGTGTGAGCCCACTGGGACAGATAGGGGAAAATGCTTAAGTAGCTGAATGTAAACCACTTAGGCTATAATAGAAGTGGTATATAAATAATAAATAAATAGTTGTTAACATAATCTGTACTCAAGAAAATTCTGAACTGCTGATCCATCAGTTACATCATGATAATTCTCTCAATATGAAATAGTACTTCAAATGAGCTTTGTTGTATATAAATGTCCCACAGCTCAGTGTTCCCTCTTATCTGTTCACAATGAGCCCAACAATTGTGTGAAAGATGTGCAAAATGAATTGTGCTGTATACCACAGTGACAAACGCCAAACGTGCCTGTATAAAATACTTATTTTGCGGCTAAATTTTCAAATGACAGTCCGACGAACCTTATTTTGTTTATCTGCCTCAGGGGCTATCAAAATAGTTCAAATTTCAGCAGGGATCTTCAATATTCTTCAAATCCTCAAAAAATAAAGCGAACAGACAGGGCTGACCAGACTTGGCAATGCTCCATCTTTAAAGGAACTGAAACGCTGGAAAAAATGTCAGAAACAAAATATCAAAACATGAGTTCGGGGATGGGTGGGATTTCTTTCCCCGTGCAACTCTAGTTGAGAAACGCTGAACTAGAGCCTGTTTTATGCAAAAACAAGCTTTTTATGCTGGCTGTGTACATTCTCAAATGTGGCTTGCAAGACAATACATTATTACACGCTCTTTAGTCCTGCTGTAATATAAAAAAACAATTGATATAATTTGTTCTTTTTATTAGAGAAACATTTTGGGTAAATCTTTAATACCCTCTATGGTGGGTATTTTATTTGGAAAAATGGAACACTGTAGATCTCTCACAAGAAGCAAGTATAGCTGGTAAGAAATGTATTTTGCAGAACTTGGGCACAAGATCAAGAGCCTTCTTTCTGGCAATGGAAAAATGCATTACATACATTAATGATTCCTGTTTGACATTTAAGCTGTTGGTTTAAATGGGAGCCATATATTCAGGCTATTCCTTCTAAGGCTCGTTGCCTAGTTTTTAATAACTTAAAATTATGGATGTATATATCATAGTTGTAGCACTTTCCTATCTTATTTTCCTTTTGACTTCTCCACTAAATTTGTGGGCAAAAGATTTGAATTTTGATGTCCTTCTTGTAGTTTATTTCTGTGGAATGCTAATTCTGTATTTCTTCCATTCACATTGTTTGTTTATTTGGTGAATATAATATGAAGTTAAGCACAAAAATAAAATTAAAAAAAATTTTGGATGTAGGATTTGTATAGTTATTGTGATGTTTGCATGAGTGGGGGTAGGGGTCGGAGGGCTAAGAAAAGATGGACTTAATCATATTTGCTGTTATCACAGAGAGCTGTAAGAATCAAAGATCTCTATTTAGAGATATATTCAGTTTAGTATGTGAATTTAATGGAGACGTATTTGTTTGCTTTCTTGATGTGTGGGGTTTTTTTGGGGTTTTTTACAACGTTTCTCGATTTAAAAAGATTTCAACATAAAAAAATAATAGAACCTACTAATGAATAAAAACTTTATTTAATAATTGTTTTTTGTATTGTTTTGCAGGACTATTAAAGAAAAACGAGATGCTTATGTGAGCCGGCTTAATGATATCTATCAGAATAACCTAGACAAGGTTTGTGAGCGTCTGAACACAACTTGAATAAGGATTAAATTAATATCAAACACACATCCCACTAGCCATTTTTGACCCACCAAGCCCCTTCATCAGTTCTGCTTCTTCTGTGCCTAGCCAGATATTTGGCTTCTTCACTAAGGCAACAAGTTGGAGGCTGGGGGCCAGATAGTCAGTAGTGGTTATGGAAGCCTAGGCAAATGGTGTGTTAAATGTTACATGCACAGATGGTAAGGAAGGAAAGATTTCAGTAAAACTGGGGGCAATTTGTTCAGGCTTATTTCTTGCACACTTTCCTTACTTTAAAGCTGAAATCACTCTACCCTGCACCCTCATGACAGTCTTGTCTTCCCTGAAGTGATCTAGATAGCCCACTCTGCTGATTTATACAGATGCAGCAATATACAAAAACTGCATTAAGCCATTCATGTAATAATGAGAAAAGCCAAAATGTGGAATTTGCAATTTTTAAAAACTCTTTAATTCATTACATACCAAAGGTGAGTCCACCTGATGAGTCAGCCCAGCTTGTGCTGGGCTTTGAATATCTGTGAAGCTCAGGCCTGTTCCCTTCCCTCCCCCCCAGTAAGAAAAGGGGTAATGGAGCACAGAAGGCCAAAATGCATAGATGATTTAGAGCTTCAGGGCAATGCAGCAGTGAAAGTAAATAAGTGAAAAGCGGAGATACTGGACATATAGCTGAAAAGTGTCAAGGAAAGAGGAGATAATAGATACCTTGGGGGGAGGGGGTAAGGAAGGGCCGATTTTAAAACATAGAATGGTCAAGTTTCTGGAATCCTGTGGATTACAGGACTGGACACAACATGACTGATCAATTTCTTTAACTGGGTGACCAGAGAATTGGATAGAGGATGTGCGCTAGATATGGTGTATTTAGATTTTAGCAAAGACTTTGACAGTGTTCCACACAGACATCTGATAAACCGAGTGCCCTTGGGATTGGTCCCAAAGTGGCAGGCTGGGTCAGGAACTGGTTGAGTGGTTCCTCCTTTCTCCTCCTCCTTTCTTCCCTGCTCTCCTGGAGGACTGCCATTGATTGATTTATTCAGTTATGGGTTCCTGAGGAAGGGACTTGTTCCCGAAACCAGGCTGGTTGAACCTGGTCTTCTGGCGTTCCATCTGCCCTGTCTCACTTCCCTTGGACATTGGATGAAAATCTTTTGAAGCTAAGTTTTGCTTTTTCATTTTTTGGGAGTTGGCTGGGGGGTTCCCTGATTGGTTGCTGTAATAGTGCCCTGTGTTTATTTTGCACTACTTTTGTTGGTGATAGTGTCATTTTTGATTTAAAAACACACACCCTGTTACCCTATGATGGTGTGTAGGTGTACGCCTTCCCGGCGCCACCTTGATGCGTGAAGCGTTGGAGCTACGCTCCCGTCGCTGTCCCTTCGCACTGAGAGTACCTAAGTCTTGTAAAATTCTGATAGTTATTTACCTTATACACATTATTGTGTTGGTTATTGATTTAACCTTTGCTGGGGACACTGTTTCACTACCACTCTTGGGAACCTTTGACCTTTTTGCTCTTTTGTGGGTCTCTTTGTAAGGTTCTTTGGCAATTCTGTTTTTGGAGTTTGTTCTACTTAAACCTCAGACATTTAGTTTGGTGTGCTCATGACAGCTGTGGTGAGAGTATACACCATGGTGAGATCAAAAGAGCTGTCTGAGGCCTTCAGAAAGAAGATTGTAACAGCTTATAAGTCTGGTAAGGGATTTAAAAAGACCTCAAAATAATTTGACATTAGCCATTCCATAGTCCAGAAAATAGTGTACAAGTGGAGGACTTTCCAAACAACTGCCAACATGCCCAGGTCTGGCTGTCCAAGGAAGTTGACCCCCAGAGCAGACCACAAGATGCTAAAAGAAGTCTCCAAAAACCCTAAAATGTCATCATGGGTAAGAAATGGAGAGTCCTGGAGTGGCTGAGTCAAAACCCTGAGATGCTGTGGGGTGATTTGAAACGAGCTGTACATGCAAGAAACCCCTCAAACATCTCACAGCTGAGAGAATTCTGCATTGAGGAGTTGGCCAAACTTTCCTCATACCGATGTCAGAGACTGGTAGATAGCTACAAGAAGCGTCTCACTGCAGTTATTTCAGCCAAAAGGGGGTATCACTAGTTATTAGGGTGTCCTAATTTATTCCTCAGTTAGAATACACATTTTTGTGAATATCTTTTGTAAATCAAGGAAAATCATTGTTGTTTACGAGCAATTACATTACTTTCTTTTCCAGAGATAAATAAAAAAAAGATTTGACATCGATATGTTAACATTTCTTAAGAAAGAACTGAATATTTTATGGGGTGTCCTAATTTTTTCACATGACTATGCTAACTCAAGTATTTATTTATTTATTTCGATTTATATCCCGTTCTCCCAGTAGCTCAGAACGGCCTACAAGCAAACATTCACAGTGGTGTATATTTGGACAGTACAAAGATTATACATTAGTTCAAGTACGGGGATTATATAGCAATTTAAGTACAGGTTAAGAGAGGACTATACAGTAATTTAAGTACAGGTTCAGAATGGAGGGGGGAGGGGAGAAGGACGGGGAAGTTTAAGGGGTAGAGCGCAGATGTCATTTTAGTTGAAGGGGAGGCTCTTTACCGCTTTCCGTATTCCCTCCCCCATCCACCACCCTCTCTATAGCACTGTGGAAAAACAGGGTCTTCATATATATAATTATCTCCCCATATTTATACATACAGCTTAAACATTTATTTTGGACCTCATCAAAGTCAACATAATCTAAATCTTGATTTATCTCCATTGAAGATACGAGTCCCAAATTTTTTAAATTGTTGTAGTTGTCCATTTTTTATGCTGTCAGTTTGGACATTAAGCAAATAAAGTCTGCTTTATGTCATATTTCCAGAGTTGTCATATCTACTTTTTTTTTTTTTCTCCAATAATGTGCTACTAAAAGTTTTGCAGCAACCAATATGCGTTTGGCTAATTTATAAGTCAGTGGGGAAAGTTTGGTGGTTTGACATGCAAAAGACGAGCCTTTATACATTTTTGCATTATTCCAAGCACCATTTTCCAATAAGATTGAGTTTAGAACATTCCCACCATATATGATAAAAAGTGCCTCAACCCCCCCCCCCCCCACACACACACACACACTGATGCTATCAGTCAGTAGACAGTGTTTTTTATACGTCCTTTGAAGTTTCAGAATGGTATGGTACAGTGGTCTCAACTCAAACCCTTTGCAGGGCCACATTTTGGATTTGTAGGTACTTGGAGGGCCTCAGAAAAAAATAGTTAGGGCCCAATTCTATAAAGGGCACCTAAGTCATGCCTAAAGTTAGGCATGCTTTAGGCATCCAATCTAAATAGTTAATGAGCCAATTAAGGGTCTTAATAAGCGATAATTGGTACTTAGGCGTCCAAAGCCACAATTTCATGGACACCCATGTTTAAAACTCACACCTAACTCAATAGGCATGGGCATGGAATGGGTGTGGTTTGGGCAATGACTCAATTTGGGCGTCACTGAGTGACCTAGGGCGTCCATATCATGCCTATATTGTAGGCAAATGAAATCCAGGTCTAAATAGTGGAACCAACTCCCCCCCCTCAACTCAAACTACAGAACTCATTATTGACGTTCTGTAAAATGGTAAAGACCATCCTCTTCAACTAAAGGTCACCCTCAGTCTACACCCCCCCCCCTTAGCCCCACCTCTCTCTTCTCTCTCCTGCCTATCTTCTCCCTAAATTCCAGTATAGTCCTCTCTTAGTCTGTACTCTGATAAATTGTATCTAAACTCAAATAACTTGTATTTAAACTAAACTACTTATACTTAAACCCTACTCTTAATTTGCTGTATACTCCCTGTATTTAAACTACTGCACAGTCTTGTTTGTCCAAACATTTAAACCTATTGTATATCTTATATGTCTAATTACACTCCATTGTGTATGTTCACTTGTAGACCGTTCTGAGCTACTGGGAGGATGGGATAAAAATATAAATAAATGAATGTCACTGAGTGCAATTCTACAAAGAATGCCTAACGTAGACACCTAAATGGCGCATAACTTTAGACGCATTTTTCAGAATCAGGGCCTTAATGTCTTATTAAAGAAATGACAATTTTGCATGAGGTAAAACTCTTTCCTTTTGGCTATGATCAAGAAACTGTTTTATTTTACTTTTGCGATTATGATAAATATACCGAGGGCCTCAAAATAGTACCTGGCGGGCCACATGTGGCCCCCCAGGCCACAAGTTTGAGACCATCTGTAGAGAATTTTAAATCCATTCTCCATAATTCTACTTGAGATAGAAACTTTCAATAGATTACAAAATATGGGAGATCATGGGCTTAATGTAGCTCTTTCTCCCATTTGGCTGTATAACATTAGATAGGGAAATGTTGGTCCATTAGAGCTTGATAAAGACAGGATATGCCATCTTTACCTGTCCCTAGACGCAGCGCCCTTTTCAGATTGGCTCTGTACTGGATTTCTGACATATATAGTCTCCGAGTTGATGATATTTAAATAAATCTCGAGAATGTAGTCCAAGCTCATCTTCCAAAACCAAGAAGTCAACTATTTTATTATCATCTTATAGTTGAGCTGGTGTGCGCAAGGAGAATTGCGGCCAAAATTTCTGGATTCAGTACACTAGGTGTTCGGTCCCTTCCTGCAATCTGGGAGTTGCAGAAATCCAAACACTTTTCTGAGCACATGCTCCTTCCACCTCAGAGAGAGAGTTGGAGTAGTTTTCAATTTCTGAAAGCAATCTGTGCAGAAGTCTTTTGGATTTGCTCTGCATCTTTTTATTTTTTTTCACTTAAAGTTCATCTTATCAGTGGCTTGAAAGCCTTGAAACTCCTTTCAGGTGGTCCTCTGTCGGAGGAAAGGATGCAGTCCTGTGGAGCTCGACTGCTGCTTCACTGAGAAACTTTGGTAGATCTGTAGAGCCTGCCTGCTTTGTACCACCCTTTCTGGACTCTGGGTCCCTTCCCCTAGAAGCTCGCTTGCTTGCTTGCCTGCTGACCTTGTCAGGTATTTCAGGGCAGGCTGTATTCATCCTGAGTAAAACTCCTCTGGATTTCAGGGCACAGGCTGCGTTTCTGCCCCTGATCGCGTGGAGAGGATCTGTGGGGGGTGGAGGTTACAATCGATGTCCATCAGACAGGCAGTATGAAGTTCTTCAAGTCTGAAAGAGCAAAAAATTGGAATCTCCTCTTTCTATGTGTCGGTGTCTAGTCGTGGACTGTTCTAATGTGCTGTCACCTATTTTTTTTTTTTTTTTCTATCCCATCTACAGCTTCTTGGTCTGTTTACAATAGGATGCCCAGGCTGCTCTTTCTGTCTCTCAAGCTATGTCTAAGCTTTATCTGCTGGTTCATTCTTTTCAGCAGTTTTGAGCAACCTAAGGTGAATTCCGTTGTGGCGCAGGATACCCAGCGCATGGACCTCCCTAGTGATGGAGGAATAGTGTTTAAGATCTCACAGGATCGCAGAATGGATATTCAATTTTTAAAAAATTAACATCTTTTTGAAGTGGCTTCTTAAGGCATCAAGGCGGCGGCAGCCTCCTTTGTGGTGCATGCCTGTCACACAAGATTAAGCAAGGTTCTCTCTTTGGAAGTAGATGTCTGTCCCAAGGTAGTGCTGGATGGTGTGGATTATGCAGTGGACACCCTTTTTGATCTCATTCGAGTTCTTACCGCTTATGCAGTGTCTGTGTACCGGCCTTTTTGGATCCGTCCTTGTGCTGGGGACGTTGCTTCCAAGGCTACTTTAAGCAGATTTCCTTTCAAGGGTCAGCTTCTCTTTGGGAAAGGTCTGTATGACCTTATGGCTGGTGTTGCTGATCGCCACCCTAAGGTTTTTATATTTAGAGTTTCAGATTCCATCCTTAAGGAACACAAATGGGTCAGGCTCTCAGGAAAACCAAAGTACAGAAAGTAAACATAAAGCAAAGCCCCTATATGCATATGAATTATATAAGTTTGCTCTGCAGGTATCCTGAAAAATAACTTTGAGGACCAGAGGCTGATTGCTCTCTATCTTTGTTCTAGGCTCATATAGAACTAATCCGTGGCCAAGCAGTATTTACATCTGATCCTGAACCTACTTTGGAAGTGAATGGCCAAAAATATACAGCCCCACACATCCTAATTGCCACAGGAGGGCGCCCTTGCATCCCTGCTGACAGCACAATCCCTGGTAAGTTCTTTGCTTTTTCCCATTCCTTCTCACTCCGTAACTTACAACCCTTTGAAGAGCTCCCTTAATTCAGTTCAATGTTAATGACTGGGCTCACTGGCCATTGCATTGGATAACTTTAAACAAACCTCCTATGGGAACAACTATTTATACTTACAGGCACTCTAATTTCAATATTTCAACTAACAATAGTGCCACTTTCATTCAAAATACAATTTTCTTATGTTAAATATTCAATTCATGACCAAATAACTGCTTTACCAATATAAATAAATAAAAATAAATAATCATAAAAGTGCTCAGTGCCACCACCAGGTCATTGCTAATGCAATTCAGACCACGATAGGTTTGGAACCATCATTGCACTTTATTGTTCCCTGCCTTCCATAAAGTACAGTGTGCAATGGCTTGAATGTTACTCAAAAAAAATCGCTGATGTTCCAATTGCCTATATATTTATTTATTTATTTATTCGATTTTTAGCCCGTCCTCCCAAAAGAGCCCAGAACGGGTTACAAAGTACATCCATAAGAATCCAGACAGAGCAGAGATGACATTTTACATAAATTACAATATAGATGACAGTTTACATAAATTACAATATAGATGACAGTTTACATAAATTACAATATAGACATGACAATAAAACATATGTACTAAGTAGCATCTGGTGAAATTAAGTGACAAAGGTGAGTTGACTGGGTGGCATTTCAGGGTGAATGACTTTAAGGCGCTGGGTTAGTAAAGAGGAAGGTTTTCAAGGCCTTCCTGAAGTTCCAGAGTCCATCTAGTGATCTGACAGATGGAGGGATTGTGTGCCAAAGTTTGGTTATGAAATGTGAGTAGGAGCGTTTGCGGGCAGTTTCAGTTTTGAGGGAACGGCCAGAAGGTATGGTCAGTCGTTTTTCTCCTTGGGACCTCAGTGGTCGTTTTGGGAAGTAGATTTGTAGTTTAGTTTTCATGTAGTACAGAATCGTTTCATGGAAGGTTTTGAAAGCGAGGAGCAGGGCCTTGAAGGTGCAGCGTTTTTGAATGGGCAGCCAGTGCATGGAAGCTAATGCAGGGGTAACATGGTCACGGATGCCTAGGTTTTTCAGAAGTCGGATTGCAGCGTTTTGCACCCTTTGGAGGCGGGAGAGAGTTTTGGTAGGCAGGCCCACTAGTAGAGCGTTACAATAGTCTACGCGGGATAGAACAAAAGCGTAGAGTAGTTGGGCAAATTCAGATTCTGAGAAGTAGGCACGTATGGTTTTTAGCTGGCGGAGGTAGTAGAAGGAGGATGATACTAGTTTGGATATGTGATCTGTCATTGATAAATTAGAGTCAAGAGTTACTCCTAGGCTGTGGACGTTGTCTTTGGGTGTAAGGGTGTTTGTGGCCCAGGTAAAGGACGGACGGGGGTATACGCATAAATCTTTGTGGATCCAGAGAAGTTCTGTCTTGGATTCATTTAACTGTAATTTGTTTACGGTCATCCAAGACTTTATTTCAGTTAAGCAAGACTGGAGATATTTGATTTGTGTGTCTTGGTGACGGCCTAGGGGAAGATAGAGTTGTAGATCGTCAGCGAAGGAGTGGATTCTGATGCGGTGTTTATCCGCTATGTCCAGTACTGGTTTGACATAGATGTTGAAGAGGAGAGGTGAAAGTAAAGCTCCCTGAGGCACTCCATAGTGGAGTGGTTTGGGTTCAGATAAGGATTTTCCTAGTAGGACTCTCTGTGATCTGTCGTTAAGGAATGAAGAGAACCATTGAAGTGCATTGTCACGGATTCCAATGGACTTTAGCCTGGACAAGAGGAGAGAGTGGTCTATGGTGTCGAAGGCGGCACTGAGGTCTAATAGTACCAGCAATGCATCATTTCCATCATCTAGGATTTTCCAGCAGTCATCTAGGATGTCCAAAAGCACAGTTTCTGTGCTGTGGTGTTTCCTGAAGCCCGATTGGAAGTTGGAGAGGGTGGCGTTTGTCTCCATGAAGTCTTGCAATTGCGTGAGTACAGTCTTTTCCAATATTTTTGAGATGAATGGGAGGTTTGAGACAGGTCTGAAGCTGCTTGGGTTGTCTGGGTCCATGGTTGTTTTTTTCAGGAGTGGTTTTACTATGGCTGATTTCCAGCTCCGTGGAACTACACCTGTCATAAGGGATTCATTTATTAGGGGTAGGATGGATTCCAGGAATACCTCATTTGTGTTCAGCAGTGTAGTGGAGGGACATGGGTCCAGGATCGAGGTTGCGGGCCGTACAGAGTTGATTATTGTTTTGAGGTCATTGTGGGAGATCGGTTTGAAACTGTTCAAGGTTTCCATCTTAGGTGGATTGTCATCTTTGGCAGTCTCTGGGATGTATGGGAGTGCTTTGGCCTCAGAGTCCAGATTTGCACGTATCTTTGATATTTTGTCATGGAAGAAGGTGGAGAGGGATTCGCAGTCTAGGTTCATTTGCAGGGAATGCATTGGACCTTGGGATAAGGAGAATAGGTTTTTCGTTAATGAGAAGATGGCCCTCGATCTGCTTGGGTACTTTGATAGTAGAGCAGTGAAATGAGCTTTCTTTGCTTCATGTGTGGCTAGTTTGTAGTTTTGCAGCAAGTTTTTCCAGGAGGATTTGTCCTGGTCACTGAGAGTTTTGCGCCAAGTATTTTCTGCTTTTCTAACTCTTCTTTTTTGTACTCTCAGGTCTTCTGTAAACCAGAGTGAAGAGAATGGTCGTGAGTTAGATTTAATCACCTTGACTTTTGCTAGGTTCTCATAGAGTGCTTTAATGCCTGAGTGCCAGGTCAGTGCCTTCTCTTCTAGGGAGTTAGTGCCTAGTTGTAGTTTGGAGATGCCGTGGGAAAATGTGGTTGGGTGTACTGATTTTGGGTCAAACGTAATTGTTTCCTGGGAATTTGTTCGGTCTGCTGCCTCTTTAACTCTGGTGTGCAGGCTGATCGTGATTATATGGTGATCGGTACAGGGGACCACGATGTTTGTCGGCAAGGATGTTTTCTGGTCAATTTGTGGGCCGTCTGGGAGAAAGATTAGGTCCAGTGTGTTTCCAGAGGAATGAGTTGGAGAGGTGACTTGTTGAGTGAGTCCCAGATCTGACAGTGTTTTGATGAAATCTCGTGGGGCGCCCGTGACTTCTGGGTAGTCCGCGAAGTTGAGATCGCCTAGGACTACGATTTGTTTATGGATTACGGATAGGTTGCTTATAATGGTTAGCAGTTCATCGAGCGTAGACATAGGAGAAGAGGGTGCTCTGTAGACTGGTATGATTGTAATTTTTTTGTCGTGGCCTATTGAGAAAACGAGGCATTCTAGGTCTGGTAGTGTTATGGAGTGTATTTGGCGTGGGTTTAACTTGGATTTGGCGATCGCTGCCACCCCTCCCCCTCTCTTGTTGGGACGGAAGCATGCCAGTGCTTGGTAGCCTTGAGGGCATAACGCACCCAAGGTGGCTCCATCATTGTCTTTGAGCCTTGTTTCCATCACTAGTAGGTCCCAGTTGTACTCTGTAATGGCATCTGTGAGAACGAGGTTTTTGTCGTTTACAGATCTAGCATTCACTAGGGCTGCTGCGACATTTTGTGCAATGGGGGCATATGTGTCAGTTTTGACCTTTATGAGGTTGTGGGTATTGATTTTCTTGGGCTTTGCGTGGTAGCAGCTTCTTAGGTCTCCATATCGACCCTGGCCAGTGATGATGGGTATGTGGTATGCCATCACGGGGAGTATGAGTATGAGGGGGCACGGTGTATTGACTTAGTTGTGTGTTGAAGAAGAAGTTGACTGCATGCTACAATAGGAGCCCCTAAGGGCGGAAGAGAAATGAGCTGTGAGCTCTGGGAAGAAGGGGTGGGGAGCGGTGACTGCTTTCCTTGCAGCGGCTTGAGGCAAAGAGTCTCCTCTTCCGGCTGGCTGTGGGGAGGAGGTAGATCAAAACTCGGGTCAATGAGCAGGGAATGGTGGCTGGATGCCAGAACAGATGAAAACCTCCAACAAAGCAGTCAATTCAGACTTCAGACTAGTCAACAGCCCCAGATCGTAACGCACAAACTGCCTCTCAGATTTCTTCTTCTTCACACAGCTAACAGCTTATCCAGAGCGTATCAGCAGCATAAATACCACAGAAGTCTTTGGATTTTATCCTGGCAGTCAGCGGCCACACTTTCTCACAGTGGAGCAGGCAGGCAGTCTCGACGGAAGTAAGGCAGGGCAGTAGCAGTTACAAGATGGCTCCTTGCAGCGTTCAGTTGAAGCAATTTCAGAGCTCCCGTCAAGGGACTAGGGGGCAGAGCAAGCTCACACGCCCAGCCCAGCAGTAAGAGGGTAATCAGGAGAGGTAAAGGTGTCAATGAAAAACTCACTTACTGACTCCAAAGTGGGTTGGGTTCAGCTGTTCAGTATAAGGATTCTGAGCCGAGCGTCACGCAACCCCGACTCTATTTAAATTAAATGCCGAGTCCTCCGCTGATCAGGAAGAGGGACTGAGCAGAGCTCCCACACTACCTCTTCACTGGCAGACTCTAAAGTGAGTAGGTTGTTTTATAGTTGTTTTAAAATGCTATCAAAAACATGTTTAGAACTGTACTTACCTTGTTACACTTCCCCCTCCCCATTCGCGGTTTCCGCACTCACGATTTCACATAATCACGATTTTTTTGGGGGGAGGGGGGAAAACCCCCCATATTTTTGCCTTCCCCCCGGCATCCCGGCCTTACCTGGTGGTCTAGTGGGCTTTCGGGGCAGGAGCGATCTTCCTATGCTCCTGCCCCGTGTAGATAGCCAATAGGAAATGGCTGCCGTGAGCTCCCGCCGTACAGAATTTGTCCTCATCCCCGTGGATAACCATGAGAAACCATCCCGTATCATTCTTTAGTGTATCTCAACCTCAGTCCTTCAATGCAAGGCTTTTGAGGGTTAGTGGCTATTCCCAATCATACTCTGATTCTTCCCTCTCTCCTTAAAGAATGACACGGGGATGGTTTCCCTTAGGCACAGGGACAAATTCTGCACCCCATGTCAGTCTCTATTGCAGAGTCATGAATGGGGTTGTCCAGGACAGAAGGGGGAAATAGAGAAAAGTGTTGGGAACAACTGGGGAAAACTCAGAAGTAATTAACATACTACTTTTTGTGGACAGGACTAAATGGATCACTTGGTCTTTATCTGCTTCATCTAAACACCTGGAATAGATGTCCAGCAAAGGGTCCAAAAATAGTGGCAGAATTCAAACATACATAGAACAGACACAAAGTAACAGGGGAGGGAGAAGGCTACTGGTACAGTAAGTCTGGTAATAATAGCCCTGTAAACAGATGAAAAGGGGTAAACTGGAAAAACAATTGATGCTTATTTTTGAAAGTCTTTTCATATTTCTGTGTATGTTTGTTCCCAGCCAAAACTAAGCAGAGATGACAAGATATTCAGGCTGGCAAAAAGTTTAATAGATAGCTTGCATGGAACACACTTCACATGAACCTAACATGGGCTATGTTTTGGCAAATGCCTGCTTCAGGGATTCATAATTTCCTAAAATTGTAATACTGTAGTCCAGTGGTCTCAAACTCAAACCCTTTGCGGGGCCACATTTTGGATTTGGAGGGCCGCAGAAAAAATAGTTAATGCCTTATTAAAGAAATGACAATTTTGCATGAGGTAAAACTCTTTATAGTTTATAAAACTTTCCTTTAACAGTTAAAAGGAAAGATATATAAACTATAAAGAGTTTTACCTCATGCAAAATTGTCATTTCTTTAATAAGACATTAACTATTTTTTCTGCGGCCCTCCAAGTACTCTATTTTTTCTGCAGCACTCACATTTAAAGTTTAATATCTTTTCTTTCTCAAAACTGGCACATTTCAATCACTAAATTGAAAATAAAATCATTTTCCTACCTTTGGTAATTTCATCAGTCTCTGGTTACACTTTATTCTTCTGACTGTGCATCCAATACTTCTTCCCTTCTTTAAGCCTCCTGTATGCTTCCTCTCCTCCAGACCTCATTCCCTCCCCCAACTTTTTCTTTCTTTCTCTGTCTGTCTTTCTCTGATTCCGTGCCCCATTTTTTGCTTTGTTTCTGTTTCCCTGTCCCCCCTCCTTCTTTCTTCCATCCTCCTTGCCCCATTTTTTGCTTTTTTTTCTGGCTCCCTGTCCCCACCCCACCTTCTTTCTTTCTTCCTTCCTGCCCTTCCCCATGCCACTGCCGCCGCAGAATAGGCTGCTGCTGCTGCCGTTATTGGGAACAGGCCATCTCCCTGCTTCTCTTCTGCACGGGGCCGACCAACTCTCGCTGCCCGATGTCAATTCTAACGTCGGAAAGGACGTTCTGGGCAGCCAGGCAGCAATTGGCTAGCCAGAATGTCCTCTCGACGTCAGAATTGACGTCGGAACACCAGAGTTGGTCGGCCCTGCAGGGAAGAGAACAGTGGACCACCCCCCCCTTGGTACGCCACTGGAGCATCAGCATGTCTGGCGGCTCGTTCGTTCAAAGCCGCGGGTGGCGGCTCCTTGCGAGATCCGCACCTGCGTCTTAAGCCTCTCTGATGTTGTGACATCAGAGAGGCTTCCGATGCAGGAGTGGATAGCGCAAGGAGCCGCCAACCCACAGCTTTGAGCGAACGAGCCGGCTGCTGCTCCAAAAGGAAGAGAATGATGTCTCCAGACCGCGGGCCGCAAATAAAACCTGGAGAGCCACATGCGGGCCGCGTGTTTGAGACCGCTGCTGTAGTCCGTTATTTAGAATGTGTACACTACCAACAAATAAGCAGAGCCAGCATCTCTGCGTTCTCCAAACAAAAGTGAATGAGCAAACTTGTTTGTTCCTATCATGTGACCTTTAATTGGGGAATGTTAGATGAGAGATGATGACAAATTTTAAATTTTTAAACATCTTTTGTGCTATTTCTTTTTTCAATACAGGTTCCAGTTTGGGAATCTCCAGTGATGGATTTTTTGAGCTTGAAGAATTGCCAAAGTAATTACAAATCAAAATACTCTCCCCCCCCCCCCCCGTCAATCTGTTGTTTATTTCCGGTATTTGATAAGCTGACCTCACCAACACAGCTTGAAGTGAAGTACAATAAAAGCAATACACAATTTCATCAATCACCTCATAACCTCCCCTCAACAACTATTCAATCTATTCTCATAACCTGTTTAACATAACCATGCCTTAACTGTCTTTTGTTGCACTTCCACTGATAATGAATTTCAAAGATGTGGACTTTGAATAACAAAAACTTGCTTAATCACACACTGTAATCGTGCCCGCTGCTATGAAGATCTAAAGGGCAAATTCTATAAGAAGCGCCTAATTAGGCACTGTTCAGCACGATTCTAGTAAAATCGGGTGCTGTTTAATGAATCGCCCTGAGTGGAACCTATTTAGAGGCACCCAAGAAATAGGCCAGCTCTAGGCACAACTAAAAGTTAGGCGCCCAGTTGAGCGCTTAAGCACACTTAAGAGCAGCAATTCTGCAACAAGGTGCCTAGCATGTAGCCACACCCACACCTAACATGCATAGGCACCTATTTTTTTGAAGGCCGCCTAAATTTTTAGAGGCGCCTTGTTGCAGAATCACTCTTTCTTAATAGGCATCTATGTTTCAATCAGGGCTGATTAAAAAAGCTTAATTGGGCTTATTATTCAATTTAGATAAGCGCCTATCTAGTTGGGCGCCTCCGAAATAGGTTACTAACTTTAGGCGCTGGTTACAGAATTTGGGCCTAAGTCTACTTGCTAGTGCATAAGGCTGCTGTACCAGTCTTTAAATAGAAAAGTCCATTAAGATATAGAGCCTCAAAAGCTAAAAAATATCTTAAATCCTATACAGAACTCTATCACTACTACTAATCATTTCTATAGCATTACTAGACGTATGCAACACTGTACACAGCAGCTAATGGAGGGCAAGTAGAATAGGGAAGATGTGGTCAGCCGATAACTTAGCGGCTGTACTTTGGTATAAATGTGGTCAACCTGACATTTTGAAAGCCCACAGACTGCTCAAATAGGCTGCACAAATAGCAGGCTTGTGTGTAGCTGCTAAGCACTTAACCGGTTAGCACTGAATATTGGCATAACCAGTTAAGTTGCTGTGGTTCAGTGCTGGATTTAACGATAAACTAAATAAGCTATAGTTTAAGGCCTCACAAAAGTTCAGAAATTTTGGGGCGCTCTGTGGATTTTTATCAAACTTTTTTTTAAACGTTTAAGAAGTGGAATTCCATCTGTACATTTAAAATGGCTTCATACGTAATGAATTTAGGTAATATTTAATTTATCCTAGGACAAGCAGGCAGCATAAAAACATAAGAATTGGCGCTGCTGGATGAGACCAGTGGTCCATCGCACCCAGCAGTCCGCTCATGCGGTGGCCCTTAAGTAATATTCTCATATGTGGGTGACGTCATCCAAGGGGCCCGGTACAGACAATGGTAAAAGTGTGTTGCCACATTAAGTTTTGGGAAACATTGCAACTACCTGACTTCCCACCCAACACCTGCTTGCTTTATGTCAGTTCTTCATTTTTCACAGAGCAAAGAAGTGCTTTATTCTTGACTCTGTCCAGTGTGATTGTTGCCTTTTTCTTGGCTTTTGTCACTTTTTCCTTTTATATCTTTGTTTTCTTGTACTTCAGTCAAAAAAAAATTGTTCTCTTTTTCCGTTTTGTTTTTTCTTCCTCGGTGGGTTTTTTCCTTTCTCTCACCATTGAGCTTAATCTTGCCACCAAGATTTTTCCATCCATGTTGAAACCTTCGAGCAGTTTTAAGAAGTGCTGTTGGTGTCAGCGCCCTCTCTATCACTGACCCTCATAGTTGGTGTTTGCAGTATTTTGGTCCTAGACACCTGAACGTGTTGTTCCACACTGCAGAAATGCTCGTTGAAGGCTCACCGCATCCAATAAGAGATCTTTGGCTCAGTTATGGACACTGCGGTTCATTCTGAGCCTTTGGTACCAGCAGCACCAGCATCGACATTGGATGTTATGCCAGCTTCCGAGAAGCCTGTTAAGAAGCCATCCTCTTCCCAGCAAGCGTCACAGGTCTTTACAGTATCGAGCCCCTCGATGTAGGCCAAACATAGATGCCAATATTCTCCTTCAGTGCAAGCTGTCTCTCCTTTAGGGCATGAATCCTCTTCAAGGTCACCCATCCCTCGACATTCTGCTGCACCAATGGTACTGGCTATTGACCAGTGCAAATCTTCAAGGAACAACTCGAGTTTTTCCACAGGGAGCTCGGTGACATCTTCAAATTGCACTCAACACCTTACATCAATTCCCTTGGCACCGGCCCAGTCTAAGCATAGCATTTAGAGACTGCATGGTACTGATTCTATGTCTACACCAACGCTGCTCTGCTTCCTGTTGGCACTCTTCCAGTAGATGTCGATGTTCTCCATCGAGGCATCGATCCTCCTTCTTAAGGCATCAATGGTCTTCATCGAAACATTGACGCTTTTCATCGAAGTATCATCATTCCCGGTGACACCGATCCTGTACTTCCAGATATAAAAGATCTTCGCATCGTTCCTCTTCCTCATCCTCCTCGGATCAGTACCAAAGACATCAAGGCAATTCTTGCCTGGGGCTTATGACATCTCTCTCATGGCCACACTGACTCTGAATATGAGCCTACTTATCTGCTCCTGAGTTGTTATATGGAATTCCTTCAGATCCGTCTCCTCCTCCTAAAAGGAGGTCTCCACCTGAAGGATTTTCATTTACTAGATATATTAAATAGTTGGGAAAGGCTCTCCTTGTCAAGTTAGAGGCTAACACTGGACCCAGAGCCAAACTTCTTGATTCCTTGGATTTTGATGAACCTCCTAAGGAGCTGCTTAAGTTGCCCTTACATTGTCTTCTCAAGCAGGCACTTTTTCAAAAATTGGGAGACTCCTTTTCTGTCACTATAGCTCCTCGAAAGATTGATTCCCTCTACAGGATAATATCCTGTCCTGGATTTGACAAGCCACAATTTCAACATCAATTGTTGCTTGTAGAATCAATCCTTAAGGAATCCAACAGCTCTAGGATTTATGCCTCAGCACCACCAGGATGGGAGGGAGTACTAAAAATCAAGGCAGTTCATAAAACACCACATATAATAAAATAAACATTTAAAAACAATCTCTGTGATATCATCAGAGTTATGAGCAAGGTATCAGCCTATGTTGTCTCTACCTAGCGGATGCTGTGGATCAGACAGTGGGCAGAAGATTCAGCTTCTAAAGTCATGCTGAGCAGCCTCCCCTTTCAGGGGCAAATGGTATTTGACGAGGGTCTGGATGATCTAATGGCAAGTGTTGCTAACCATCGTTCTGAGGCCTTACCAGACAACAGAAGTTGGATGGCTCGGGGATAAGAAGCCATCAACTATAGCAGCTAAGGCCTAGAAGTCCTTTCAGTGCTTGAGTGCTGTGGAGGATGTAGAGCCCTTCTGAGCTCCAATTTAGTTAGTCTTAGACATTTGCAGGAAGGACTTCAGAAGGGTCTGTTGGTCGGCTCACTGAAAGTGCAGATAGCAGGCCTTTCCTGTTTCCAAGTGCAAAGGGTCAGAGGCTTCCCGACTTCTCACCCAGATCTCCTGGTTCATTAAAGGGGCTCTTCAGTTGCACTTTCTGGTGCATTCCCCTTTCCCTTCCTGGAATCTTAACAGCATATGAGAACATAATAATAGCCTTACTGGTTCAGACCAATGATCCATCAAGCCCAGTAGCCTGTTCTCATGGTGGCCAATCCAGATCACTAGTACCTGGCCAAAACCCAAGGAGTAGCAACAGTCTATGCTACCGATCCAGGGCATTGCAAGGTCTCAGTGGTTCTCCCTTCTGGATCTTATGGTTAAGGCAATGTTCTTGGGTGGCGATTACATTTGGCAAGATGAGCCTCTGAGTTGCAAACTCTTTCCTGCAGAGAGCCGTTCCTCAAAATTATGGAAGCAGAGCTCTCCTTATACATGGTTCTGTCCTTCTTACCAAGAGTTGTCTCAGCCTTCCACGTTAATCGGAAAGTCTTTCTGCCTGCCTTCCATCCTACAGAGTCAAAGAAAAAGGACAGGGCATTGCATTTGCTGGATGTCAAGCAAGCTCTCCTCCAGTACCTCGAAGTTAACATAGAAACATGACGGCAAATAAAGACCAAATGGCTCATCTAGCTGTCCATTTACAACATCCACTATCTCCTGCTCTCCCTAAGTGATCCCACGTGCCTGTCCTGCGCTTTCTTGAATTCAGACAGTCTTTGTCTCCATCTCTATCAGGAGACTATTCCACAGATCTACCACCCTTTCTGTATAAAAGTATTTCCTTAGGTTACTCCTGAGTCTATCACTTCTTCTTAACTTTATTTTATACCCTCCCATTCCAGAGCTTCCTTTTCAATGAAAGAGACTCACCTCATGCACATTTATGCCATGTAGGTATTTAAATGTCTATCATAATCTTTCCTCTTCCGCCTTTTCTTCAAAGTATAGGTATTGAGATCATTGTCTGTCCCTATATGCCTTGTGATGAAGACCAGCGACCATTTTAGAAGTCTTCCGCTGAACCAACTCTATCCTGTTTATATCATTTTAAAGGTATGGCCTCCAGAATTGCAGAGTCTTTTTTAAAGCAGCATCAATACCTCTTTTTTCCCATTGGCCATACCTCGCCCTATCCACTCTAACATTCTTCTAGCTTTCACCATTGCCTTTTCAACCTGTTTGGATCTTAAGATCATCACATACTATCGCACCAAAATCCCGCTCCTCTTTCATGCACAAAAGTTCTTCATCTCCTAAACTGTACTGTTCCCTTGGTTTTTTGCAGCTCAAATGCCTGACCTTGCATTTCTTAGCATTAAATCTTAGCTGCCAATTTTTAGACCATTCTTCAAGCTTCACTAGGTCCTTCCACACTTGTGAGCAACTTGCTTGCCAAAAACAAACTTGAGGGGGCAGAAGCAGCTCTCTGGGAAGGAGGTGGAGTTGAAAGGATGATTCAAGTTTTCTGGAAGCAATTTGTGAGTTCAGATGTAAAACCCTAGCGTTCAGAACCACTAGGCACATTGCACTAGAAAGCACAGTTACTTATCATAACAAGTGTTATTCTGGGACAGCAGGTAGATATTCTCACATATGAGTGACATCATCCACAGAGCCTGGTATGGACAGTGGTAAAAGTGTATTGCCACTAAGTTTTTAGAAACTTTGCAACTGCCCGCACCGCACATGCATGAGTGCCTTCCCACCTGATGCCAGCTCGCAGTACCTCAATTCTGTAAGCAAGCTAAGAAGCCAACTAGGGAGGTGGGTGGGATGTGGGAATATCTGCCTGCTGTCCTCAGATAACACCTGTTATGATAAGTAACTGCTTTATTCTAGAACAAGCAGGCAACATATTCTCACGCGTGGGACTCTCTACCTTACTGAAATGGAATGGAGGGAGAGTTGATACAAAGAATTGACCCTGACAATTCCACAGAAGAAAAAATCCAGAAGAACCCAAAATCTCTGTGGAGAATTGATGTCCAAGATGAAGACTTTTATTAAAATTACAACTTCGTAATCCATATAAAAACAATAAAGACCCAATCCTCTGGGAGATGTGGACCCAACACGGTCTGGGTTTTGACAATACTGTCTTCCTCAGGTGTCCCTATGGGTTCTATGGAGAAACACTTGGGACTGAGGTTTCATCACAGCGCATTACAATTGTTGTATCACGCTCATTTGGACTTGTTCATAATCCATGTGTGTGAAGTAGGTTCCAGTGCAAGGCTGAAAGGCCAATCTGTATAGGTGCCATTCATTTGAAATTCATTTGGGAGAACAATATTCCCCTTGTGTCCCCTTAGATAAGCCTGTGGCCACAGTCGCAAAAAGATTAAGAAGCACTGATCTAATTTGTGGGTCACACCCTCTGCTTTTATTTCCTTTGTCACTTTCTGTTGAGCTAGACTTAACAAGTGGGGGTTTCTGAGCTAGCATTTACATACCCACCAAAAAATTTCCACATTCCTGCCAGATGTTGTATGGAAATTTTGCTGGGCGTCAATTAGGTTTTCTAGAGCTGGAATCCAAAGCACCAGCTGCTCTGGAGATTGGGGTGAAACACAGAATGCATGGACTGGAGTCTAAGGGTTAGATTCACTAGGCCACAGATCAGATACTTGAGCAATTCGAGCTGTGGCAGGGGGAGGCTGATTCACGATGTGCCCTCATGCAAATGAGGTTGATTGGAATCACGCCACCAACTGACCGCAAGGATCGCTCTCCAGTGATCCCGACGCATGCGCAGATGATCTTCTTTGCCTGTAGATGGCCTGCATATGTGCTGGCCCTCCATGTCCGGCAGAGCTGGAAACTTATTACTATTTAACTTTACTACTTTTTAACTTTACTTTGCGAGCCCATGGCTTTAACCCACTTTAAACCATGGGTTAAAACTATAGGCTTGCACTGCAGGGAGCAGGGCGGTGAGTCATGGCCACCGGATTGATCGAGGGCTGTCTCGTATGTCAAAGCTCGGCTGGTCACCTGAAGTTCACCAGCGGGGTTAAGGCTTTGATTAGCAGAATCGGGGCAGAGTGCAGGGTTTTTGCTCAAGCGATTGGTCCTCACCAGTCGCTTGTTTTTGGATTGGCCAGCCCAGTCGGTGTGCCTTCTTTAGTGAATTGCGTCCTTCCTACTTTGCATGCCATTTCCCCTCATTTGCATGCTCTGATCGGAGGATGATTGGCCACGAGGTTAGTGAATCAGGTCGGAGGAAATTTGGGTTGCAAAGTGGTCGGGACACGATCGGTGTCCTTAGTGAATCTAGTCCTAAGAACCTAGCCAAGTACAGAAGCATTAAGCATACCCCTCCATGACAGTCTAGATCCTTGTTTTAGTCACAGCGTGAGTTTTGTCTGACACTGTGGCCTTCTGTTTCCTTCAGGCACAGTGTCATTGTGGGTGCCGGATATATTGCTGTGGAGCTAGCAGGCATCCTTGCAGCACTGGGATCCAAGACATTGCTTCTGATCCGAAAGGACAAGGTATGGCAGTGTAAATGATCCAGAAGGAGAGGTACAGATTTTCTTTGAGACCAGATTTTTGCAGTGTGCTATACTTTCTTCCATTCAGCTGCTACAAAATGTAAAACTTAGTTAGCTTAAAATCTCTAAATGTGCATCCAAAACCTTAGGCCAGCCTGTTGAGGTGGACCAAAGAGGGTCACCTTCTTATGTACTGAAATCAGCTCCGTAAGAGGAAGCATCACCACACAAATGATGTCAAGATATTTACCATGTCTGCAGATAGTATACTGTTTAACATGGAGAAATAGATCTTTATACTATAAAATTGCCTTTTCAATGTGCATGTCATTTTGCATACCTACATCCTGTATGGATGTAATCTTGAGCATACTGAATGGAGGTGTTCTCCAAGGAGAGGCAGATAGCACTTAGTATTTAAACACATACATTATACAGCATACATATAAACTAGGAAATCTGAGCATATTGTATAGCCAGTGTAAACATATGCTGGTACTTCATGTTGGATGATTTTCGAACAGAAAATTCACATATACTTTGTGCAGTTTGTGTACTGAATGCATAAGTTTCAAGTTTTCATTTTTATCACCTATACAACTTCTTATAATTTTCCTAGCCTTTTATAAAATTACCCAGAAACCTATGCTGACATTGCACTAATATTTTTAGTAATAGCAATAAATATAATCTACTTCACTGCCTCTAGAGCACTAGCCACATTGAGGTGGTTTACAGTAAAGGTTTTTTAAAAGCGACATACCTACACTATCCTAACTAGTGCTGCACTGGTCTTGAATCTCAGCCAAACACTTTTCTATATAAAACCAAGATTTTTAAAGAATGAATACAACCAAGGCCTCTATTTTACTTTGAAGGTACAGTAAATTTTGACAGAATTTGTCCCTTATCACAGACTCGTGATAAACTGAATGTATGCTCATTGCCCTAGGCAGCTGCTAAGTACCGCTTTAGCTGTAAGCTGTGGTTTCCTCTCTACATAAGCTCTGGATCACTGTCTCTCCTTTAGTCACAGATTTGTGTTTATTCTATCGTAGCCCTGAGCCATCATGTCTGTCTGCTGGGACCTTAGTCCGACTCTACAGTTTCTTTCTCTGGGGCTCCACAAACTCGCATTGCCACATCTTCACTCTATGGCATCTCTGGCAGTAACATCACAAGGATGGAGCTAAAGAAAACCCAATGTTAAGGCAGAAAGAGGGGAGGAAGAAACTGGGGTAGAAGAGAAGAAAGGAGCAAAGGTGAGAATCAGAAGAGACTAGAGGATGGGAGACTATGCTAAAATAAGAGAACAGATATTGTAGATAAAAGGGAGCCGAGAAGGAAGGATAGACTTATAACAGGATCTGATGAAATGAAGAGTCATTAAGAACCATAGAAACATGATGGCAGATAAAAGGCCAAATGGCCCATCCAGTCTGCCCATCCGCAGTAACCATTATCTCTTCCTCTCTCTAAGAGATCCCATGTGCCTATCCCCCGCTTTCTAGAATTCAGACACAGTCTCTGTGTCCACCACCTCTTCCGAGAGACACTTCCACGCATCTACCCACCCTTTCTGTAAAAAAGTATTTCCTTAGATTACTCATGAGCCTATCGCCTCTTAACTTCATTCTATGCCTCTCATTCCATAGTTTCCTTTCAAATGAGAGAGACTCGACTCATGTGCATTTAAGCCATGTAGATATTTAAATGTCTCTATCATATCTCCCCTCTCCCGCCTTTCCTCCACACCATTTTGGTAGCCTTCCTCTGTACCAACTCCATCCTTTTTATATCTTTTTGAAGGTGCAGTCTCCAGAATTTTATGCAATATTCTAAATGAGGTCTCACCAGAGTCTTATACAGGGGCATCAATACCTCCTTTTTTCTACTGACCATACCTCTTCCTATGCACCTAGCATTTTTCTAGCTTTCGCTGTCACCTTTTTAACCTGTTTGGCCACCTTAAGATCATTACATACAATCACACCCAAGTCCTGCTTTTCTGTCATGCACATAAGTTCTTTGCCCCCCTAAAATTAACTGTTCCTTCAGGTTTTTGCAGCCCAAATGCATGACCTTGCATTTCTTAGCATTAAATTTTAGCTGCCAAATTTCAGACCATTCTTCAAGCTTCGCTAGGTCTGTCTTTATGTTGTTCACACCATCCGGGATGTCTGCTTTATTGCAAATTTTGGTATCATCTGCAAAGAGGAAAATCTTACCTGACAGCGCTTCAGTAATATCACTTACAAAAATGTTAAAAAGAACATGCCCAAGAACAGAACCTTGAGGCACACCACTGGTAATGTCCTTTTCCTCAGAGCGATCTCTATTGATCACTACCCTCTATCATCTCCACTCAACCAGTTTCTGACCCAGCCCATCACTTTGGGGCCCATCCCGAGAGCACTCAATTTATTTATTAGACGTCTGTGTGGAACACTGTCAAAGGCTTTGCTAAAATCTAAATACACCACATTTAGCACACTCCCTTACCCCAAAAAGGTATAGGGATGTCAGGTTTTGGGGGAGGGGCGGCGGCAGGAGGGAGTGGGCATCCCTTCTGCAACTCTTCATTTGGAGGGGGGGGTTGGCAGCAGGAGGTAAGGGTAGCCTTCCTGCCACTCAAAGCTTGATGGGGGGATTGATAATAATAATAATAATTTTATTCTTATATATCGCCAAAGCCATAGTAGTTTGAGGCGGTTTACAATAAGAGGAGCTGGACAATCATTGAAGACAGGTACAAAGTAAGGTTTTAAAGTACATGAAGCGGATACAGGGATAAGAGGGCTGGAACATGCTGCAAACAATCAGCGAGAATAGACGCACTGGATAGTCATCAATACATGTAGGCAGAGAACAGAGCGGGAATGAGAGATTGTGGTAAAAATCAGATGGAGTAAAGCGATAGGGCAATGGGAGCATTTAGGTTACAAATCGGTTGAACAAGTTTGTTTTTACTAGTTTTCTAAAACTTAGATAGGATGAAGAGTGTGCTATTAAGTTTCTCAGCCAGTTGTTCATTTGGCCTGCTTGGAAAGCAAGTGTTCTGTCTAGGTATCTTTTGTATCGGCAGGCCTTTATTGATGGCAGGAAGAAATGTGCATCCCTCCTGCTGATGCACGATGGGAGGTGTGGAGGAGATCTCTGCTGCAGCAGGCTCAGCTGATTGTGGCAGGGGTATTTTCCTCCCGATCAGCTGAATCACCAGGACTCTCCAAAGCCGTGGCTTCCGGGAGACCTGCCTGCTCAGCTGATCAGGTATTCCCTTGCCGTGATCAGCTCAGCCGGTCACATCTACTTTTAACTTTTGAAATGTAGATCACTTAAACTTGCCACTTCTGGGCAAAACCACGCCCAGCCTTTGGCAAGCTTAGGCATCCCTATCCGTCTCCCTAGATCCGTCCTGCCTCAGGGAGGTATTTTGTTTTGTTTTTTTTTAAACCTGCGTCCTGATTTTCTGCCAGTCGGTGGTGGGACGCCTACCGCCACCTACATTTGGGAAACCCTTTTATAGAATCAGCCCCCAACCCCAAATTGTCTTCAAAAGATGGGGTAGAAGAGAAAATTTGCTTGCATCTGTTTCAAAATACTGTTCAGTCTGGCTCCAGCTTACCTTATCCCTCAAGTAGAAAGGTATAGATCGGCTCGACAAACTTGATGTAAAGATCTGTTTTCTTACCCGACAACCAAATCCTGTTGTTATGAGAGGTTTCTTGATAAGACACTTGCGTTTCAGGCAGGTAAAATGAACTCCTGGTTGACCAGGATCATTCCATCGGCACAGTTCTAATATTCTTTCAGAAAATTAACAAAAACTTATTTGTTTGATAAATTTGTTATCTGATATAGTTCCTTTTGCATATTTCTATAAATTAAGTATTTTCACTGATTGTTTAGTTCTCTTTACTGTAAACCGCCTAGAACTTTGTGGTAGGTTGGTATATAAGAATAAAGTTTATTATTATATTATTATTATAAAAGGAAATGAGGGAGGAAAAGTAGGCATGTAGTGCCAATGAAATGGAAAAGAGAAAAGTGCAAGGAAGGAAAGAGAGGAAATTCAGTCACACAAGCACTTGCAACTTATACTCTGAAGAAAGGCACAGCATGGGATGATGTCAAGAGGTGATAGGCTCAGGAGTAATCTAAGGAAATACTTTTTTACAGAAAGGCTGGTAGGTACATGGAATTGTCTCCCGGTAGAAGTGGTGGAGATAGACTGTGTCTTAATTCAAGAAAGTGTGGGACAGGCACATGGGATCTCTTAGGGAGAGGAAGAGATAGTGGATGCTGTGGAATGGCAGACTGGATGGACCATTTGGCCTTTATCTACCATGATGTTTCTGTGATGGCTGAAGTGTCTGTTCTAATTTGAAGAGGTAGCATGAAAGACTACAAGTACCAAAATACCTTTGAAAATGAATTCAAAACCAGGCCTGGCCCAGAAGTCTCCCTCCTAGAAGTGGGAAACCTGGAAATTGTGCATTGAAGCACTAAAAAAGCCACTGGGGAGGGGAAAAGATTAAATTATTATTTAGCCTTCAATCCATAACCCTACTCCCCACTGCCCTCCAACCCAGCCAACAGATTAACCGTTTCCCTTAACTGTATCTATGGCATCCTGTTTGTCTGTCTTGTCTGTTTAAATTGTAAGCTCTTTGGAGCAGTCACTGTCGTCTTTGTGACTGTACAGCGCTGCGTTTGTCTGGTAGCGCTATAGAAATCATTAATAGTAGTAGTAGTATGTACCCAAACTCAACAAGACCCGGAAAACTGAAACAAACACACAAGTTAGAGAACTCAATTTATTTTTAATGACAAGTTGTTTCAAAATTTGCAAGCTCTAAAATAGTGATTTTCATGTGAAAACTTATGCATAATTACCACAGAATGTACTTCTGTACCACCAAATAAAATTAAACATGGTGTGAGCATCTGAGGCCTGGTCTTAGGAAAGATGAGGTTGAAAACTGGGTTTATCAAAACTGATGATGTGCATTTTTTTATGCTGAAAGTATATAGCAGTGTAGAGCTGATGCTCACAAAATATAAGGGTCCTTTTACTAAGATGTGCTAATAGATTTAGCACACGCTAAATGCCAAGCAGCCCATTATATACCTATAAACTGCACAACACTAAATCTGCATGCTCTAAATCTGTTACTGCACCTTAGTAAAAGAACCCCATAGGCAGCTCCCTGAAGGAGTTAGGTACCCATGTTTGTCCACAACAAAATTCTCCACTACTGGATACCTAAAGTTTAGGGGCCTGAAGAATAGGTATGGATAGGCCAGGATTTCTGGTGCTAGGTGTTTCTTTTACTAAACCGCGGTAGAGGTTTCTACCCTGCCAGGAATGCTAAATGCTCCAGTGCTGCTCCGACACTCATAAGAATTCTTTGAGCATCAGGACAGCGTCGGAGCATTTAGCGCTCCAGTCCGCAGTAGGAACCTCTACTGCGACTTAGTAAAAGGGGTGGGGGAGGGGTTAGTTACTTAGGGCCCAATGCAGACAGATACTGTGAGCTGAATGTACAAAGGGGTTCAGCTCACATGGGTACCCAGTGTATTAGAAAGAATGTTAAGGGGGGTCATTACTCGTTTTTCTACTGTGCACAAAGTAAACAGGGAAGTTTAACAAGTTTACTGAGTTGGTGTAGAAGGATTAGGCAAGCGGATTTAATGCCAGTTTTTCGGATTGATTTGCCAGGTTTTGGGGGGGTTTTCTTCTGCAGTCAGAGTAAGTACTTATACATTTGGAACAAAAAAGCCATAAAAACATGGAAGAAATTTAGTCCTAACATTGAGAGTATCTGGGAGCACATGACAAAGAAGTTGTCCTATACTGCAGGTTTATAACGTTTTCTAGGGAGACTTTCTGGTTCTGCGCATCTTGAGTTGTTTCCTAGAGCGTCAGGACAACAGATTGTTGTCAAAACTTCTTTAAATTAATTCATATGACCTGTACTACCATATGAGCAGTCTAGAAATTTCAACTAACCTAAGATATAGAAGGTGGAACAGGAATAACAAATCCGTGAATACAAATGTAAAGCTTTCTGTGTACACACACTCTCCCTCTTTGTCAAGATTGACTTTTCTATTTTCTGAGCAGGTTCTGAGGACTTTTGACTCTATGATCAGCACAAATTGCACCGAGGAGCTTATGAATTCTGGCATTGATGTAAGGACGTATTCACAGGTATTGTTCACCATCTGCAGATATCATTCTCGGGCATCAAACTCGTGGGACCAAATATGTTTCTTTGACTGCCTTGGCCTAAATTAGATCTGATATTGAGTGCTGAGCCCTGTTTGGACACTGGCACTGAATATCCAGATCTTTGGGCAGTGCCTGGAAGCGATTTAGGTGCTGCTGGTGTTCAGTGTAGAGAATGACACGGGGACAAATTTGTCCCAATCCCTGCAGGAACTCATTTTCCCCGTCACCCCACAAGTTGTTTTTTTTTTTGGGCTGTCCCTATCCCATTCCTGTAAGCTCTGCCTTAACCGCACAAGCCTCGAACACTTATGATTCTAAAGTGCTTGAGGCTTGTGCAGATGACAGAGCTTGCAGAACTGGGTCAGGGACAGGAAAAGAACTTGTGGGGGATGGGAAAATTAGTTCCCACGGTGACGGGGGAAAATTTGTCTCTGTGTCATTCTCTAGTTCAGTGCCATACCCTCATAGCTAACTGGACATAGTTAGGACTGTATTATGCAGTCTAGGATACTTAATATTGCCAGTGCATTCATTACTACCAGCTTCAACCTGACTCTGCCCCCAGACTAGCCTTTCCTTGCTTTGAATAACGACCCCTATGTTTTGAGTAATGTACCTGCTTATAGTGTGGTTTGGGTTTGCATAACTGACAGCAAGCTATATGTGTAAGTGGTAGCCACCTCCTCCCATGATCCATCCATGTAGACCCTCTTTCATGTTACTTACATGGGCCACTACAGATTAGTGCTTAGGCTCCCTGCTGACACTTTTGCAGGTAAGTGTACACATCCCCACTAAAATAACAGTATTCTTTGTCTTTGTGTCTGCAAATGGCATGCAAATGTAGGTGCCTAGTTATAGAATCAGGGCCATATGTCTACTATCTAGTGCTGATTTCATTGGACAGCTTTCTGATATCATAAAATGATCTCCTCCGTCAGTTCCAGAAAGAGCACAGCCTGGGCTTCAGCTTCCATTCTCTCTCTGCAGTAAAAGAAAATTAAAGAAAGCCAATAAAGTAGCTGGACAAATGCAGTACTTAGGTTTTCACTGCTGTTGTAGCTCACTACTCTGTATATAAGAAACACAGAAGTAAGTTTGGGTAACAGTTTTAATTTTGTAATAATGGTATAATTGTCGTGATAGTTCACTCTTCAACGTAATATGTAGAAATAAAAGGAAAAAATACCTTTTTTTATTGGACTAACTTAATGTAGTTTATGATTAGCTTTCAAAGGGTAACCCTTCTTCCTCAGATAGAAAATATTTTGACTTGCTCAATAGGTGCATTCTGCATGCAAGCGTACATAAAGTTGCTGTAGAAATTTTTTTGTAATATGTGCCACAGACGCTGCCCTGTCCTATAGGTGTTATTTCTACCCTTCCAGTGTTGTGACTTTTGTTTCGAGTAGGTGCCCTCAACCCAATTCTCAGGACACACCAAGCCAGTCTGGTTTTCAAGATATCTAGAAACTCTGCCTTAATTGCACAAGCCTTGAACACTTATGATTTTAAAGCGTTCAAAGCTTGTGCAGATGAGGACACAGCTTGCAGAAATTGGGCAGGGACAGAGTTTGTGGAGACAGGAATATAGAGAGATCCTGCGGGGACAGGGAAAATTTGTCCCCATATCATTCTCTAATGCAGATCTCTCTCATGCATATTCATTGTGGGCATCCTGAAAACCTAATTGACCGGTTGTTTCCCAGGGATTGAGATGAGAACCGCTGTTTGGCATGCAAATAACTGTGTTAGGAGCTGTAACCTGAGGTCTGTAGTTCTTGCCAGGTGAGGTCCGTTACTAAATCTGCTGGAGGTCTAGAACTCTCTGTGATCTGCTCACCCCCTGGTAGGAAACCTACCTTCTCTACCATCCAGGATGTGGACTGTCTGCTCTGGGCAATCGGACGAGATCCCAACACAGAGGGGCTGCACTTGGACAGGCTGGTGAGTCCCGAGTCACCCTTTGCAGGTGCATGTCACCTAACTCCTTATGTGATAAAGTTCCCTTGGTTGATCACTCAGGAGGAGGTTGGGGGGGCACAAGGGAATGAAAATTAAAATACTAACATAAACAACTAGATTTCCTTTGGAATCTTTTTTTCCTTCAGTGAAGGAGGAAACCGACTCCATGCTGACCCTCTTTATCATCAGGCACTTTACTTAGCCTGTGCTAGGTTCCATAAGAGTGTCATGATTGAAGACAGATACGGATTCAAATGACTGTGTTTACTACTTTAATTTAGAACATCTAAAGTTTCAACATCATGCTGAGACTATGTGCTGATGTGTTTTGATGTAAAGCACTGCTTATGTCTAGTAGCACTATAGAAATGATTAGTAGTAGCAGTAAATATCAATGCAGTAATGGCTTTACAGTTCAGTAGCATTGGTAGAAAAATAGAAATTGAAGGCAGATAAAGACCATATGGCCTATCCATCCAAACCATACCACACTAAATACAATAAAGGCAGAAAACAAAATACAGTGGAACCTTGGTTTGCAAGCATAATTTGTTCCGGAAGCATGCTCGAAAACCAAAGTGCTCATATATCAAAGCGAGTTTCCCCATACAAAGTAAGGGAAACTCGGATGATTCGTTCCACATCCCAAAAAGACCCCCCCCCCAGGCCACTGGCGCGCATCTACCCCACCCCATCACATCCCAAAAAGACCCTCCCCAAAGTCTCTGGCACGCTTCCACCCCACCACATCCCAAAAAGACTGGCGCACTTCCACCCCACCCCCAGGAACCAGCTTCACCACCCTACCCCCCTGCAGCCCAAAACCTTACCTCGAGCGGACAGGACACCAGCATGCAGCACCAACCCACAGGACGTGCCAGTGCCGAAAGAGCCTGCCACTGATCTCTGCTAGGCTGCTTCGGGGCCTTGAGCATCTGCGCATGCTCAAGGCCTTCTGGCTCCCACTCTCTCCGAGAGAGAAATCAAGAATCTCATGAGAATATCGGAGAGAGTGGGAGCCAAAAGGCCTAAGGCCCCGCAGCAGCCCAGCAGAGATCAGTGCAGGTGCGACTGGCTCTTTCAGCACCGGCACATCCTTTGGGTTGGTGCTGTGTGCCAGTGTCCTGGCCGCGCAAGGTGGGGTGGGGGCAAAGCCGGTTCTTGGGGTGGGGGCTCGCATATCGAGTCAACGCTCGGTTTGCAAGTCAAGTTTGCAGGAGTGTTTTGCTCGTCTTGCAAAACACTCGCAAATCGAGGTTTGACTGTACTCTTTCTAGATAATTCTCCTTCCTCTATACTTTCATTCTTCTCAGTGCAGCTGTGCCAGTAGCCAGGTGATTGAAGAGACTGAAGCCTTGAGCCAACTTTTGCATTGGCGCCCCCTCCCCCATCCTCACATTCTGGTATCTCTCCCTCAACTTTCCCCTCTCCACCTGTGATCCAGTGTGCTCCTCTCTCTCTCCAATCTCTCCTCCTGGACCAGGTGAGGCACTGCCTCACAGTGCTGGCGATAGAGTGCCCAAATCCCAGTCTGGTATCCTTTTAGGAATTTGAAAGTAGACAAGTGCCCTTTATCACTGATGCCCTAGTCCCTAGCCTTACCTGGTCTATAAGGTCAGCCAGCCTGGAGCCATTATCACCTGTCCAAAATCAGAATAGCTAGTACTGGGCTGTACTACCTGAAATTAATCTCACTTCACTTGCAAGTAATTGAGTCAACATGCTAATTTTTGATGTAGTTTTCCATCGCCCTATAAAGCCTGCATGTGATACTAGTGTGGTTCTCTGCAGTGTGGGGCCTGCAGGAAGACCTGAGTGCTCATATAGTCCTGCTCTCTCTCCCTCCCAGGGGCTTCAACTTGATGAGGGAGGCCATATTGTAGTTGATGAGTTCCAGAACACCAGTCGAAAGGGCATCTATGCTGTTGGGGACGTATGTGGGAAAGCGCTGCTTACACCAGGTAAGTTGTTTTCTCATTGAATTTTTCAGCATCATATTGGGTGTAAGGCTGCATTGATAGTAGGAAAATCATGCCAGTAGCAAGAAGAGGAACTCTTTATCTCTTTAGCCTAATGGTTAGTGCAGTGGGCTGAGAACTTGGGAAACTGGTTTTTTTTTGTCAAATTTCATTTTTATTAGCAGAAAACATTCCAGTTTCATTATTCACAACTTCAGTAGTTTAATTAAAAAACAATTCTTCTTAAAAAAAGTCACGTACTTGCTTTGTTTCCTATTTTTGCTGAAGTGATAAATCGAGGTTACTTCCAGAGCAGTAGCGGGAAAGTTATTTATTTTATTTTTTTTAAGTTCTTTATTCATTTTAAATTTCTTACATCAAGTGATAAATATATAATACATATAATTTTCAATATACACTTGAATATCCATCAATATATATATATATTTTTTTTTTTTTATATATAATGTTTCTTTATTGGGCAAAGGCAATCAAAGTAGTACAATACATAACAAGTACAAGTCCGTAATACCAAAAAGCAAGTACAACTTAGGTACACACACATGCTGAGAAATTGAAGTCTACAATGCCCAATACAGTGTTTTTCAATAACCCCCACCATCCCCCTATGCTAAACCCCCCATCCAACCCTTCTTCCGCACCCAGCCCCCCCAGCTCCCACTTCCCCACCCCAATCCGTATGGTGTGTAAACCTTCCCAAGGAGATATAAGAAAAAATATAAGGAGAAAAAGAGAGAGACAAAGATAAAAGAAAAGAAGCAAGATATAATAGGAAAGACTCTGCTGCAAGAGACTAGGCACCCCCCATGAAAGGAGAGCAGTATACGGTCCCCCATTTCGTGTCAGCACAGCCCAGATGATCAGCTATTCAACAGCATACTCCGCTCCTTATGTGAAAGGGACAACCAATAGCCCTCCCATACTTCCTGAAATTTGTTCCACCTGCTCTCATCACGCGTCCCCACCATCCTACGCTCCACAAGCGCTAACTCGTAAAGAGACATTTGCCACTGAGAGAAAGAGGGTGCCTGGGGGGCCCGCCAGAATACCAAAATGGCCTTCTTGGCCAAGAGCAGTGACTTGAACACCAACAGCTTCTGCCCACCAGTACATCCAGAGAGAGCCTCTCCAGCATAGAAAAGAGCAATATCCGGGGTACACGCGGGCAGGAGGAGAGACAGTGAGGACAGGGAAGTCCACACTCGCCTCCAAAAAACCTGTATTAGAGGGCAATACCAGAACATGTGTCCCAGAGTAGCCGGGCTCGCAAGGCATTTGGGGCAGCGCGCACTCTCCGCGAAGCCTGCACGATAAGCCCTCTGAGGAGAGATAAACGTTCTCTGAAGAAATTTATACTCCTGTTCCCTGTGGAGCATATTACAGGAGAGAGTGCGCAAGAGAGTAAAACAATGAGAAAGTAAAAGTGATGGAATAGCGCACCCCAAGTCAGCACTCCATGCCCCAGCCAGTAGATCAGCCCGCTCAGTCGACAGTGGCATCTGCAGCTCAGTGACATAGTATCGCAGGCGCGGAGCTGGATCCTCCCACAAGGCCAGGCTTTGCCCCAGGCTCTTCGCCACCGAGGCACGCCGCACAGTTCCCCCAAGACTAAGCACATAATGGCGAAGTTGCATATAGCTAAAGGCATCCACTCGGTCTAGCCCATACAGCGACGCCAATCCTGTAGAGGAAAGAGGGGCCCCATGATCGTCAAGAACGTCCCCCACCCTGCGCAGTCCCCGGGCATGCCAAAGCCGAAAGATTCGGTTATCATTGCCCGGGCTAAAATGAAGATTCCCCATTAAGGGCAACATAGGAGAAGCCCCATAATTAATCCCTAGATGTTTACAAAGCACTTTCCAAATGAGTCTCATATATGCCCAGACAACATGTCCCCGCTGAGAAAGATCCAACTGGGCCGAGGGGGCGTGCAACAGAAACAATCCCGAAACCGGAGACAGAAAATCCCTTTCCACTGAATAAGTCAAAAAGGAGGAGCTCTCCAAACACCAATCTCTAATTAATCTCATACCACACGCCATATTGTATGCTCGTAGGTCTAGCAGACCAAACCCCCCCTGCGCCTCTGGTAGCATCAAGACACGCAAGGGTAGTCGAGGCCGTCGCCCTCGCCACAAAAACAGCCTCAGGGCCCTATATAATTCCTCCAGGTCCGCCCTGCGTAGCCAGATTGGTAATGTCTGCAACAGATAAAGCCACCTTGGTACCACCATCATATTATATAAAAAGATTCGACCAGCCAACGAGACAGGGAGGTCACCCCACAGGCGGAGGCTCTCAATGGACCGCCGTAACATAGGCCTGACATTTATCTCATAAAGGCGCGATAAAGAAAAGGGTATGAGGACACCCAAATATTTCACCTGTAAGGAGGCCTCTTTCAAGGGGAAGTCCGACCAAAGATGGGAAATACGTAGGTGGATAGGCAATGCTTCAGATTTAGATACATTAAGTTTAAGGCCCGAGAGCTCCCCAAATTTACTAAACAAGTCCAACAAGAGAGAAAGATGCGAGACCGGATCCGCAAGAAGAACCATGATATCATCCGCGAAGGCCATGCATCGCAGGGAAGAACCCCCGACCTCCACACCCATAAGCAAAGGATGAGTACGAATACCCAACAGTAGAGGTTCCAGAAATAAAATATAAAGCAGAGGGGACAAGGGGCAACCCTGCCTGGTGCCCCGCCGTAAGGGAAAAACCGGAGAAGTCCGCCCATTAACCAGCACGGCCGCCTCGGGACTGGAGTACAAGGCACGAATAGCCCCCATAAAGAACCCATCCACCCCATATCTATGTAACAACGGGAAAAGAAAAGCCCACTCCACCCGATCAAAGGCCTTTTCGGAGTCAAAACTAATAGCCAGGGCCGGCTTCTTCCTAGAATCGCAATGGGCCAAAGCAATTAAGAGCTTACGAACATTATGGCCCGCCTGTCGCCCCTTCACAAAGCCCGCTTGATCTATCCCTACCAAAGAAGGAACCAACGGTGCCAATCGGGTGGCCAAAATCCGTGCTAATATCTTCAAGTCTACATTGATGAGCGATATAGGGCGATACGACTCCACCAGAAGAGGGTCCTTACCCGGTTTGGGCAGAACCGTAATCAAAGCCCGATTGGATCCAGCAGGAAAATGTCCGCCCTCCACAGACTGCTGAAAATACCTTCTCAGCGGCTCAGCCACATAACCCTGCAAAAGACGATAGAACTCTCCGCTATAACCGTCCGGACCCGGGGATTTACAAAGAGGGAGAGTTTTAATTACCCCCAAAACCTCCTCCCGGGTGATAGGGGAGGCCAAGGTCTCGCTGTCCGTCTCCGAAAGTCGAGGTAAGGGGAGAGAGTCTAGGTAGTCCTGAATCGAGGCATCCCTATCCACCACCTCCGCCGAGTAGAGAGAACTGTAAAAGGAGACAAAGAGCTTTTCCAAATGAGATTGATCCGTGACCAGTCGCCCCCCTGAATCTTTAAGGGAGGTGATGGAGGAGGATCCCCTCCGCGCCCTTGTCAACTGAGCCAACATTCTTCCCGGCTTGTTGCCAAAACGGTGCAATCTATACTTGTAGTAAAAAAGAGATTTTTGAGCTCGTTCATGTAAAAGGGCATGGAGCGCTGACTGAGCCATCTGAAAGTCCCGCTTATTGGACCCCGTGGGGGAAGCAAGGGCCATATGCCTACTCTCCCGAACCCTACGCTCAAGGGCCAAAATCTTGGCTGCCATTAGTTTTTTTCGGCGAGCACAATAGGCCAATACAGCCCCTCGGAGCACCGCTTTTGCCGTCTCCCAGAATAGACACCCTTCCTCTACATGCCCACCATTAAACTCTACGTACTCCTGCCACTGCTTCTCAAGGTATACTTTAAAATCAGGGTCCGAGTACAAGGACACCGGAAACCGCCACCGTCCCCCCCCACCCCGCGTGCCCCCCGCCAGGTTCACATCCATCCATACCGGAGTGTGATCAGAAATGACCAGTGCACCGATCTCGGAGTTGTGAACCTCCGAAAAAGAGAAACGGGAGAGAAAAATAAAATCAATTCTAGATGAGGAATCATGTGCTCTAGAAGTATGCGTGAAATCTTTTTCATCCGGATGTAGAGTTCTCCAGACATCAACCAGATCTAAAGCATTCATCCACGCTTGGAGCCCATTATCTGATCTCCCCGACGAACATAGTTCCCCCCTAGTAGAATCCATGACAGGATCCAGAATTGAATTGAAATCTCCCAGAAGTATCAAAGGAGCCCCCAGTGTCTGTGGTAAGGACATTATAACCCCCAAAAGCTTCTTATAAAAAGCCCTTTGAGCAGTATTGGGAGCATACACTGATATCAAAATAATTGGACTTTGAGCCAACATACCCTGAACAATTATATAATGACCCTCCGGATCAGACGTGACTCGTGAATGTACAAAGGGGACCGATTTATGAAGCAGCAAGGCCACCCCGGCCTTCGCCTTAGGAGAAGAAGCAGAAAAACACTGGCCAACCCAGGACCGTTTCAGTTTACCATGCTCCTTTTCATTAAGTTTGGTCTCCTGCAGCCCCACAATGTCCGCCTGATGTCGTGCTAGGTGTTGTAAAATCTTAGTCCTCTTAATAGGGGAGTTAATGCCCGACACATTCCATGTCACACAGCGCATACCCCGTTTAAGTGGCATCCCACACAGTGATCATGTAGATCTTCTGAACAAGAGTAGAGTAAACCGTTGCCTGGAGTCCCAGCCCACCCTCCAGCAACCACTCAGCCAACCCTCTAATTCTCACTTCCATTCCACCACCATACAGATCCCCCCTCCCCCCTCCCCCTCCCCGCACCGCCCCCCCCGCCCCCCCCCCCCCCTACCCTGACCCCCCCATACTTCAAATACCACCTCTCCAGGAAAGGGACCCAAAAGACCCAAGTCCCCCCCTCCCCAACCTCCCACATAGCAAGCCCACACCCGTTCCTAAAAGAAGAAGTAGGAAGAAGATAATAGCGAAAAATAACCACAATAGCAGTAAATACAACAATAACAGCAATCTAAGCAAAAAATGCTAGGGATATTATGCGTAGTCGGGAACAGATACAGAAACATAAACATAAACATGGGCCCGCTATCACATCCCCCAGCAGAAATATTATCAAAGAACAAAACCACTTGCAGCAGGTCCGTCACCCCCCATCAGGAGAGCAAACGGAGCACTGAATATGGAACAAAATATCAAGAAACACTTATGGCTGAAGAGGCCCCCCAAAGAGGGACCTACTCCAGCACAATAAGAAGAACCAGAAATAACAGTCCGAGGCGTCTCACCACGCAGATAGTCCACCCGCCACAGAGACCCTCTCACAAGCAGAAGGGCAACCTCCAAGAGATGTCAGCATTCTTCAAGTGCTGGGTGCCAGATCAGGAAACCAAAGATATACTTGCGCCCGTGCTGCCTCACAGGTATCAAACAGGAAAGGTTGGCCATTATGCAGCACCCGAAGCTTAGCTGGAAACTGAAGCGTGAATCTCATCTTTTTTTCCGATAGAAGCTTGCAGACAGTGGAGAAACTCCTACGTAAGGAAGCTACTGGAGCCGAATAGTCCTGGAACAATAAGATTCGCTGGTTTTGAAACCTAAGATCCTGTTTGTGTCTATAGTTTTTCAGCAGTAGGTCTTTCAGAGCGAAATTAAGGATCCTGATGATCACCACCCGCGGCCTGGTCATTCCATCCTGCTTCCTGCCAAGACGATGTGCGCGCTCAATACGCAAAGGGCCCATACCATGTGCCACGAGCAGTTCTGCCGCCAGCCATTTTTCCAAGGTAGCCAGTAAGTCCACATCAATCACCGATTCTGGGATGCCCACCAAACGGAGGTTATTCCGCCTGGAGCGATTCTCCAGGTCATCCAACTTTTCCTCACAATGGACCATTTTATTTTGCATGCGTTTAAGCTCCTCCTGGACCGATGCCAGGGTGTCCTCTGCAGTGCTAACACGATGCTCCACTTCCTGTACCCTTCCATTAAACTCTGCCACAGTCGTGGTGAGAGTTGCCAGGGTATCATGTACCTTGTCGAGGCGGGTGCCCAGCGCAGCCACCACCGCCTCTGTTAGCCGCGTGAGCGTCTCCTCGCTCACAGAATCCGCCGCGTCAGCCACACCCGCCATCTTTCCCTCGCTCGTGGGCCCAGTTTTCAGCGTGCCTCGCTCCTTCTTCCCCGATTTCGAGGCCATCTCCGTGCTGCCTTTTTGGACAAACTTGTCCATACGCCGGCAGCAGCTCCGAGGGTGTATCCGGGCTAAAATATGGATGCAGAGTTTAGCGCAGGGAGGCCAGATAGGAGAGGAACCGCGGAGCTCAGGGAAAGTACGTCTCTCCCGTTCTCCGCACGGCCACCTCAATATATATTTTAATACAAACATATATAAAGACCCCTTTTGCAATAAATTATAAATCATCTGTTCTTATAATATTGTACCCACCCTAACCCCTATTATATGTTCTATCCTTGTGCTATGATATCTGATCTTTAGAAAAAAGAGCCAATGGTCCCCAGATTTTATTAAATTTTTTAATATAACCATGTTGTAACGCTATTGCTTTTTCCATCTTATATATATGGCAAATAGAATTCCACCAAAAAGTGAAATTTAATTTTGTATGATCTTTCCAGTTTTGAGTAATTTGTTGTATGGCGACCCCTGTTAATATCAATAAAAGTTTATTATTGTTTGCTGATATTGGACTCTGTGTTCTCATTGCTGTTCCAAATAAAATTGTGTCATATGTAAGTCCAACATGATTTTCTAATAATATATTAATTTGGGGCCAAATTGTTTTCCAAAAGGCATTTATACAGGGACAAAAATAGATTAAATGATCTAATGTCCCAATTTCTACCTTACAATGCCAGCATCTATTAGATTTAGAACTATCTATTTTTTGTAACCGAGTAGGGGTCCATAAAACTCTATGTAATAAAAACAACCATGTTTGACTCATAGATGCTGACATTGTAGTATGTATTCTCCAGGACCAAAATTTTTGCCATTGAGTTGCAGAAATTGTCTGTCCTATCTCAATACTCCAAATGTCCCTAAGTCCTGTTCTTTTTTTTTTATTTAAAAATCCATATAATAATTTATACCATTTTGCGGCTTGGTGTCCCAAAAAATCTGCCTGAAAGCAAAGGATTTGCAAACTATATTGAGTATTAAGATTCTTCCATTCAGGGAACCCTTCCTGGATGGCCTGCTTCAATTGCATCCATTTAAAATATTGTGTTATGTTCAATCCAAATTTCTGTTGCAATTGTGAAAAACTAAGCATGGATCCATTTACTATAACATCATTTAAAGACCGTATACCTGCAATTATCCATTGCTTCCATATTATTTTGAATCCACCAATTTTGATCCTGGAGTTTACCCAAATGGATTGATTTAACGATTTAGTTATTGGATCTGTTGTAATATTACTAATAAATCTTAATGTTTTCCATGTATCTAATAAAATTCTGTGATCTTTATATCTCTTGGGCATTGTTATACTTATAAGATGTTCCGGATATAATGGAAACAGGAGTTGCCATTCTAAATATAACCAGTCTGGTACATTCTCCATGAGGTCTGGGAGGATCCAATACATACCCTGTCTTAAAATATAGGCTTGATGATACCTATAAAAATTTGGAAAATTTACCCCTCCCTCTCTAATCGTTTTTTGTAATGTTGCTAAAGCGATTCTTGGTCTTTTCCCAAACCAAACAAATTTTGTAAGTATTCTATTTAATTTTTTATAAAATGACCCCTGAAAAAATATCGGAATCATACTCATTTGATAACAAACCACAGGTAAGATCATCATTTTTATTGTTTGAACTCTTCCCCACCATGAAAGATGTAAAGGATTCCATTGCTCGCACATTTCTGTTATTTTTTTTAATAAAATTTTTTCATTTTCTGTTACTGTATCATCAATTGTATTTTTGATAACAATTCCTAAATATTTTATTCCTTCCTCTTTCCATTGGAATGAATATGAATCAAATAATCCTTTGGTACAATGGACATTAATTGGAAGAACTTCAGATTTTTCCCAATTTATTTTGTATCCAGAAAATTTACCAAATTTATTTAATAAATTTAATAAACATGGAATGGTATCTTCCGGTTTCCTCAAATATAAAAGAATATCATCTGCATATGCAGATAATTTATATTCCCAATTTGAAAATGTGATCCCCTTTATTCCCTTAGTTTGATTTATTGCAATTAATAAGGGTTCAAGTACAATATCAAAAAGTAAGGGAGATAAAGGACAACCTTGTCTAACCCCCCGTAACAAGTTAAATCTTTCTGAAATGTTATTATTTATATTTAATCTTGCTCCAGGAGAGCTATACAATGTTTGAATCATTTTAATAAAAAAGGGACCTATTCCAAACCATTTTAAAGCTTGATACATAAATTTCCACTCCACTCTATCAAATGCTTTCTCTGCATCTAACGATATTAAGAAAGCTGGTTCATTCATAGTTTTCGCTAAGTTTAAAGAATGAAGTGCTAGTCTGGTATTATGTGAGGAATGTCTTTTAGCAACGAATCCTGTTTGGTGTACATCTATAATAAAAGGAAGAGCTTTTGCCAATCTTAATGCTAATACTTTAGCAAGCAATATTTCATCTACATTCAACAATGATATGGGCCTGTAGTTTGAAACCAATGTAGGATCCCTGTTTGGTTTTGGTAAGACAATAATTACAGAATCTGCCATAGTACCTGATATATTTTCATTGTGTATCTGATATTGATATAAATTTAATAAATAAGGCAATATAATATTTTGAAATGTTTTATAAAATTCAACAGTATATCCATCTCCACCTGGAGCGGATCCAACTCTAAGAGCTTTCAATGCTAGTTCTATTTCTTTTAATGATATATGTTCTTCTAAACTTCCTTTTATATGTTCTGGAATATTTGGTCCAATAAATGAATTTAAAAACTCTAAGCCATCTTGTTCTTTATTTTCATAAGAATGTAATGTAATTTATTTCTTATATACCGCTACATCCGTTAGGTTCTAAGCGGTTTACAGAAAATATACATTAAGATTAGAAATAGGAAAGGTACTTGAAAAATTCCCTTACTGTCCCGAAGGCTCACAATCTAACTAAAGTACCTGGAGGGTAATAGAGAAGTGAAAAGTAGAGTTAGAGGAAAAATAAAAATAAAATAAACATTTTAACAAGATTTTAGTTTCCAGAAAAAGGGCTTCTTCAGGGAAGAGACTTGGCCGACAGTCCCAGGATGTCTATGTCTCCTCCCCTGCGATGTTCTCCCATCCATGCATTCCCTCCCAGACACACTGCCCGTGCCCCAGCCGCTCCAAGGAGGCTGCCCCAGATGAGGCCCACGATGAATGCAGGATTCTCTCCTCTGCGGGAAAGCCGCCCGGAGCCGACAGTCGATCTTCATAGCGGATTGCAGGGGGGGAAGAGTTCACACTCTTGGTAGGATCGGGTCTGTGTTCTCTCGGTGGTTGTGGCTGGTCTCGTTGCTGCTTAGGTGTAAAAGCAGTTGATCTCCACTGCTGCTGATATTTAAAAGCAGGCAGATTGATCTCTCCAATGGACTGCAGGGGGAGGAGTTCACAATCCTGGCAGGATCGGGTCTGTGGGCTCTTGGTGGTTGCGGTAGGTCTCGCTGCTGCTTGTATGTAAAAGCAGTTGTTTTTCTACTGCTGCTGATATTTAAAGCAGGTAGATTGATCTCTTAAACGGGATATAAGGGGAGGAGCTCTCGATAGTGGCGGCTGGTCTTGGTGCTGTTTAGGTGTAAAAGCAGTTGATCTCCCAATGCTGCTGATATTTAAAAGCAGGCAGATTGATCTCTCCAACGAATTGTATGGTGAAGAGCACACACGCCTGGCAGGATTGGGACAAAGGCTCTCGATAGTGGCGGCTGGACTTGGTGCTGCTTAGGTGTAAAAGCAGTTGATCTCTTACTTCTGATGATATTTAAAAGCAAGCAGATTGATTTTTCCAACGGAATGCTGGGGGAAGAGCTTACATGTTTGGCAGGATCAGGGCAAAGGGCTCTCGGTAGTGGTGGCTGGTCCTGTTGCTGCTTAGGTGTAAAAAACAGTTGATCTTCCTAGTGGACTGCAGAGGGAGGTGGAGCTCACACTCTTGGTTGGATCGGGTCTGTGGGCTCTTGGTAGTTGCGGATAGTTCCGCTGCTGCTGAGGTGTAAAAGCAGTTGATTTCCCACTGTTGCTGATATTTAAAAGCAGGTAGATTGATCTCTCCAATGGACTGCAGAGGGAGGAGCTCACATGCCTGGCTGGATCGGGGCAAAGGGCTCTTGGTAGTGGTGGCTGGTCCTGCTGCTGCTTAGGTGTAAAAGCAGTTGATTTTCCTAGCGAACTGCAGGGAGGGTGGAGCTCATATTTTTGCAGGATCGGGACTGTGGGTTTTTGGTGGGTTGGTCCCGTTGCTGCTGGGTGTAAAAGCAATTGATCTCCCACTGCTGCTGATATTTAAAAGCAGGCAGATTGTCCAGGGAGAGGAGCTCTGCACTCAAACTGCCATCCTCCTCGCCTCCAAGTTCCGGAATCTGAAGTATATAGACTCCTATAAAAATCAAGAAATTGTTTTACAATATCTTTAGTGCTGGTGTGTGTATTGCCTTTTGTATCTTTTATTGCAATAATTTTAGTTTTTCTTTTTTTTGCTTTAAGAAAATTTGCTAGCATTTTTCCAGCTTTATTTGAGTTTCCATAATATCTAAATTGCTGACAGAACATTTCTTTTCTAACAAATTGTGAAGAGAGTTCATTATATTTAGTTTTTACTTTTAATAGTTTTTGTAATACTACATTTTCCCATTTAATAATTAATTTTTTTTCTAATGATTTAATTTCTTCCTCTAATTCCATAAATTGTTTTTTAAGCTGTTTTTTCATAAAAGCCGAATATGATATAATGTTACCTCTCATTGTCGCTTTACAAGCATCCCATATAATTTCAATATTCATATTGTCTGTGCTATTAATTTGAAAAAACTCTTTCATCTTTACTTTTAGGTCTGTTACAAAATTTTCATCAGCAAGTAAGGCATTATCAAATTTCCAAATTGATGTAAAATTTGTTTTTATATCATTTTTTAGATCAATCCACACACCAGCATGATCAGAAATTATAATAGGATCAATAACTGCTTTCATAACTTTTTGTGCTAAATTACTAGAAACAAATATATAATCAATTCTTGAAAATGATTTATGGACCTGAGAACAAAAAGAATATTCCTGATCATTAAAATGAAGAATACGCCATATATCTACCAAATCACAAGATTGTATCAAATTTTCTAGCCCTAATGATTTTATAATTTTACTAGGTTTCTTATCCAAAATAGGATCCATAACAGCATTGAAATCTCCAGCTACTATCAAATTTGAAGTAGCCAATGGTAGTAATATCTGTTGAATTTTTTAAAAAAACTCCATTTGATTTGAATTAGGAGCATATAAATTAAATAAGTCCAGGGTTGTATTTCCCATTATCATTTTGATATGTACCCATCTTCCTAATGGATCAATTTTTATAAGTTTAAAATCAGCAGTACATTTCTTATTAATAAGTATGGCTACTCCTGCCTTTTTCCCTAAGGCAGGAGCAAAAAAACATTTAGATACCCATCCCCCAATTAGTTTATTAGATTCATTCCCTGTAAGATGTGTCTCTTGCATGAAATAAATATCCGCATTTTGCTTGTGAAGGAAACCTAACATTTTTTTTCTTTTTACTGGGTGATTCAGACCATTGACGTTAATGGAAAAAATTTTAATTGTCATTTAGTAATTTGAGTAAAATTAAATATCTTCTTAATAATAAAATTTTGATCAGATATCTGCACTTTTCTCTAAATATTCTAGATTTAATTATTAATTTTCCCCTCTCCCTATTCCCATCCCCCACCCCACCCTCCCTTTTAATTAAAAATTGTGTATACTTGGTAGCACGCATCTTAAGTCGATAATAAAGCACTCCATAAGACCTGTTCTTATTGTATTCTATAAATTAAGACATTTGTTATTTAAATGAAATATAATATAATTTAGCCATGTTACACATATATATATATATATATATATATATATATATATATATATATATATATAATACTCAAAGCATATTATATTGTTAATTTATCTAAATTGTTATTTTTGTAATAAATATATATCAATAAATAATCCCTTATTTGTTTTATTTTAAATAATATGGGAATTCAATGATATATAGTTAAGTATTTTATGATCAAAGAATCCCCCTCCTATGGAGGAACCCACCGTAAAAGTACATTCCGATTTCACATATATATTTCTTTTACTTTTATGTTAGTTGAATCCAGAAGAGAGAATAATTTCAATATAAACTCATTTCCTTCAAGTATATCTCAGTCCACCTTTATTCTTGATTGTAGTTTTCTATTCCGTTTTGAATTTTCATTTCCTCTTCTTTTCTTCTTTTCCCAATGTATGTAGTTCTTCTCTATATATGATCAATACGATGCAACAACAAGATCTGTCCATAAGTTCAACGGTTATACAAAAGTCTTTCTTTATAGTTCCGGTGTCTGCCCTGTCCATCACATGCAGTTCCCTCGCTTTGACATCTGGGAATCTGAGTCTTTATTCTCTCCTCTGTATCTAGTATTATATATGTTCGAGATGCACCCCCACTGCGGATCCCCCCATGGAGGAAGATTTTTACTTTATATTGTATTAAATTAATTAAAATTATAAAGTAATCTTTCAAATATTTTCTATTTTTCTAAAAGTGAAAATCATTTATCTGAAATTTATTAATTAATATTGAATGTTCCTAAACATCTTTCCTTATAAATTCATTCTTTAATATTATATTATATTTTCCCTTAATACATTCATATCTTCCTTTAATAAACTTGGTTCATGTTTAAAACATTCACTTATTTCCTTAATAAAAGTTTTTTTTTTTTTTTTTTTTTGGAATTTTGATTTCATTTGAATTCCATTTTTGAATATCGTTAGTGTAGAATATTTGAATTGAATATATTACATTCTATATCGTTTTTCCAAATCAATTTATAATACCTTTTATCAAATTAGTTATTTAATTATATTCATTTATCTATATATAGGAACTAAAATATGATAAACAATTTAAGAAGACATTGGTACTTCCTGGTTTTGAATAAATTTTTCTAATTTCTCTGGATCATTGAAAGATAAAGTTTTGTTTCCAATAGTCACTTTCATAGTAGCAGGGTATACCAATCCAAACTTCGCTCCTAATTCTCTCAGCTTTGGTCTTAAATCCAATAACTTCTTTCTTTTAACAGCTGTATTTTTTGCGAAATCCGGCACTAGATGTATAAAAGCATCCTGATACTTCAAACCTTTATTTTTCTTGGCCAGTTGTAATATTTCTATGGCCTGCTGGTGTCGCAATAGTTTAAAAATAAAAGGTCTTGGTCCTTGCTGGTTTACTGCTCTTTTTAACGGCACTCTATGTGCTCTTTCTATTTCTATGGGAAATTTCGTTTGCAACGGAAGTAGCTTGGGAAGTAATTTTTCAATGAAGGTGACAGGATTTCCTATTTCTGCTCCTTCCGGCAAGCCAATCAGACGGATGTTACTTCTTCGTTCACGATTCGAAAAATCTTCCAGGTCTTTAATGAGTATTTCAATTTTTTTCCTGTCTGCTTGGCTATAACAGATTTCCTCTTCAACTGTCAGCATTCTTTCTTCTAAGTTGTTAGATTTCAATTCAAGCACATCCATCTTCTTATTTATATTTGAAACCTCTTCTGTTAAATCGGTAACTTTTTTAGTAATAATAGAAAGCATTTCTTTAATTTCTTTTAACTCTTTCATAACTTCTGTGTCTGTCAGTTTTAAACCGCTCTCCTGCTCCGGTTTTGCCCTTTTGCTACTTCCTGATATAGCGAAGTCATTTTTATTCTGTTTACCAGTTGCCATCCTTTTTTCTTCTTTATTATTCATAGGACCAGTGAAATTTTAAAATATCTTCCGTTTTCATACAATTTATTTAATCTTTCAAGGTCTTTTTAACGGAGCTCTCCAAACACGACTTTCTTCATGCATGTCAACTTGGGAAACTGGTTTTAATTTCCTCTACAGTAAAGGTCTGCACGGGAACGGGGATCGCGGGAATCACGCGGGTCCCGTGGGTGTCCCGTGGGAATCCCCCCTAATCCACAGGACTCCCACAGGGGAACGGACTCCCAACGGGACTCCCACGGGGATGGAAGGCTTTGGAAGCAGGGTTCGTCCATATAATGGACACGTCAGCCTTAGTAAAAGAGGGGGTTTATAACAGAAAACAAAAAAAAGGTCCCACCAAAGAGATTCCACAAGGAAAACAGCAGCGCAAATACAAAAGAAACTGTGGAATTGATGATCCTATCAGAAGTAATTGCTGCTTTTTATGGGGACGGGCGGGGATGTAGGTAATTCCTTGCGGGGATGGGTGGGGACGGAGAGGATCCTGGCGGGGACGGGCGGAGATGGGTGGGATTTCTGTTCCCGCGCAACTCTCTACAGTTCCTTGTAATATTGGGTAAGTCACTTAATCCTCTATTGCCCCAGGTACAAATCACTTAGATTGTAAGCTCACTAGGGCAGAGAAAGTAGTGGTTGTATCACAGAAATGCAAGACCCTTTACCCTTCCTGTTTTTCTCTCTCCATGAGTCCCTATAGAACCAACATTCATGAGCTAATTCCCATTATAAAAGAAACTGCTGCTTCAGAAGGGGATGGAATGCATAAATTAAAGAAAATCAGAAACTAGGGTAGGAGGTTGACAACAGCAGCCTTCAGGACCTGAACATTTGCATTATTTATTTATTAGAACCTCAGACCACTAATGAATCCTTTGAAATTAAATTAAATGAAAAGGTGAGCAAACTAAGAATACATTATCTGAAATATAATTTACTGGCACTACTTGTTGAAGTGTCATTAGACAGGTTGTCTGGTCAGAGCACTGATGAGATTTTGAACTCAGAAGTGCTGCTGGCATTTTCCCTGTCTAGTTCCTCCAATTCAGGTAGTTTGATGGATTTCAGGTGACTGTTGACCTTTCCTGTGTCAATGTATTAATCTGTGCTGGCTGAAGTGTGTTTGGATTACTGGCATACTCCATTCTGGAGCTTTCTTCAACTCGGAAGCTGCTTATCATTGCCATGTCAGCCACTGAGAAGCATGAATTCAGCTGTTCATTTTCACATAAGTTGGAACAACACTCTTTGTGCTGTACACACTGCATGAGGAACATCTTTATTAGGGGAGAAATTATCAGTATGGGCTACCGTTAAGACAGGTTATTTTAGCACAAGGTCTCATTGCATAAAATGGAACCCTATGATAAAATAGCATGAACTCATGGTGAAATAGAGGCCGACTGAATTTTGGTTTCAGCTTTGGCACCGAAACCAGCCCAAAATCTGAGTTTGCTAGTGCTTTTTTGGCTTAAAACCAAATTTCCCCCCCCCCCCTTCCCTAAAGTGTGGGTCTTGTCAGGGTGCCTTATAGAGACCAGACAGGGACATAGCCATGGAGCAGGCCTGGCCTACCCACCCAGCAGCCACAGGCAGCAATTCTTGACCTGGAAGCCTTCCCTCTGAAGAGAAATAGAAATGCTGCATAGGCTGGGGGGTGGGTGTGTGGAAGAGTTGGGAAAGAAAGAGACTGCATGGGCTGGTGGGAGGTGGGAAGGGAGGGAAAGAGAACACTAGACCACCAGGGGAGGGACTTTGGATGATCATTGTGGCCAGCTCGGTGGCACCTGCTCTCTTCCCACAGGCAGGGGCAAGGTGGGTGCCTGGCCTGTTGGGACTTGATCTCTGTGTGTGTTGGGGTGGAAGATCTGGGGTGGGTAGTACTGGCAGCTTGGGAGGACCTACTCTGGTTTTGCTGAAAATGGCACCTCCTTTGCTCTCAATAATCAGCAAATTTCAGCTGCTGATTCAGTTTCGGTTGGCTTCTATGGTAAAATAACTTAATGGTATCTCATGTTGATAACTTCTCCCTTAAGTCTCCCGAGCCCTCTGATTCTGTAACTGAGTGAAACTAAAGCACTTCATGTTTGAGAGAAAGCAGTATACTTGTGAAAAGCTTAACTTGTTGCTTAGCTTGACTTTCCTCATCCTTCCTTTTCAGTGGCAATAGCTGCAGGTAGACGGTTGGCCCACAGACTATTTGAAAGCAAGGCAGATTCCAAACTGGACTACAGCAACATACCCACGGCTGTGTTCAGTCACCCGCCGATTGGGACTGTGGGACTTACAGAAGGTAACACAATTATGTTCTGTCATGAGAAAATTCCAGAAGTATGGACCATCATCCCCTGACCCTGCTTACTGACCATTTGTGCATGGAGAATCTCTATTTTAAGAAGACTGCCAGGAAGAAAACAACCCTCCTGAAACCACACTACCAATGAAGGAGTAGTCTAGTGGGTCCTCCTTGTGAATGAGGGAAACCAGGGTTTGACCCCTGCGTCTCCAATTGACACTTTTTGTTTTAAGTTTTTTATTCATTTTCCATATAACAACAAGTGTAAATTAACTTATGCTGTGTAATACTTAGTTCGGGTCAAGTATATTGCCCAGCTATCCTCCCAACGGAAGATCTCCATTTCACTCTCGTCAACGTGTAGAGAGCTTCTTCAGGACAGCATTTTGTTAAACAGTTATTACTTTCTAATAGCCGCCGCACTATTATCGCCGCGGTCTTGTGCATTAAAAGTCACCGATAACCGGCAACCCGACTAATTTTAACGGCATTCTACATCATTTCCGGTGTAGAACGCCGTTAAAATTAGTCAGGTTGCCGGTTGAGTTATTGGTGACTTTTAATGCACAAGACCGCGGCGATAATAGTGCGGCGGCTATTAGAAAGTAATAACTGTTAAACAAAGTGCTGTCCTGAAGAAGCTCTCAACACGTTGACGAAAGCGAAACGGAGATCTTCCGTCGGGAGGATAGCCGGGCGATATACTTGACCCGAGCTAAGTATTACACAGCATAAGTTAATTTACACTATGGTATATTAAGCAATAGCTTTATATATATATACTGCTCATTGAGAAAATCAGAAGTTTATCAATGATAGCCCTTTTTTAAGCCTGTTAACTACGATTAGCTCTGGTCACCGGCTTTGGGCACTTGAGATATATAGTCTTCGTCTCTATTTATGAGCACGTTGGGATCTTTTTGATCTTATGTTGGCCTTTTTTCAAGGGTCTTGAGTAGTTATACTGTCTATTGAATTTGATTGTTAAGACTTAGCAACTACAGTAACTGGCAGTTACAGCCATCAGCTGAGTGTCGGGTCTCAGATTCTGAATTTTCAATTATTTTGTTTGTTGCTGTGCTAAGTAAGCTTGAACGTGTGATGCTCATGCCTGTCATGTTCTTTTTCTATTTGATAGGAAAGTGCTTAGTATCCATTTTTCATCGTGGCAGGGCACAGTGATAAGGGAGATCTGTCTAGTGTAGCCCAGCTGTTCTTAGGATTCAAACTCGCAACCTTCACTACTCCTGGAAGGGGGAATAAGGGAGTATCCCCTGGTGCCACCTGATAGTCAGACTCAAGGCTTATTGTAGTGATGGCTGGGCTAGATGGGAGGTTTAGGTGGGGCAGAGCAGGGCCATAGCTAGCTATGTGCAGCTGGTTCACCCACACAGGGTGCAAGGAAAGCCAGAGTGCCAAAATTTGTGCCCTCTCCATTGGCTTACCAAGCTGATATCATTGAAGTAGACAGGGCAGGGGCATGACAGGAGCACAGGGCACATTTGCCATCTGCAGTACTCCTGGAGCAGAGCCTGGCTCATATGAATAAACACTATAGCCTGCTAGAGGCCAGACTAAACTGTTGCCCAAAGGAGCAGGAGGAAACTGCTTGCCCCCCCCAAAAAAAAAAAAAAGATCCCCAGAGAAGGAAATAGTGTTTTGATGTCCAGACATTTTATTTATTTATTTATTTATTCAATTTTCTATACCATTCTTCCAAGGGAGCTCAGAACGGTTTACATGGCTTTATTCAGGTACTCAAGCATTTTTTCCTATCAGTGCCGGCAGGCTCACAATCTATCTAATATACCTTATGCATGAGCCTCCTTGGCAAGATCTGACTGTAATATGATTCTAGATCAGACAGATGTATTTAACCATGGAGGTTTGTGCACTGAGTTCAAGGGTTAACCTCTGGACCTACTGTGATTTTATGAACACTTCAAGCATTTTTTTTTTTAGGCTTTTCCAGTGAAAATGTGGGGCTCTATTTGAGAATTTTTCACACATGGCTAGTTGTCAGTTTCAATATCTTCCAGCTACGTAGTCTACATAACAGCTAAGAAATGAACATACTTCGAGGATGAGCAGGTGTGCACAGTGCTTTGGGTCTGCTGGATTGAAATGGGAGCTACAATGAAATATGTGCAGAGAGGTTCTCACTTACTCTTTTTAATATTTTTTCCCTCGTTTCTGTTTTGAAAGAGGAGGCAGTGCAGCAGCTTGGAAAAGGAAACGTGAAGACCTACACAACCTCTTTCACACCGATGTACCATGCAGTGACTAAGAGGAAATCTAAGTGCGTCATGAAACTAGTCTGTGCTGGTATAGAGGAAAAGGTATGCGAGGAAATTCAGGATAAAAACATTAGCACAGAAATTTGGATGTGGGGTGGAGTTGACTTTTGTGGGCTAATGGCAGAGTGGCAAGAAGAGAAACATGGTCTCCCACAACCAGGGTGACTTCTGGTGGCAAGTGGAAGACATGTCATTTGATGAAGCTGCAGTAATAAGAGGAAATATTCAGTGACACAATCTGGTTAGTGCTGCTTAGCAGGTCCTGCTAACCAGATAAACCTTTTACAAATCAGCCTTTTACTTATTTCCCCTGTTTAGGTGTGTGGTTTTTTTTTTGTTGTTGTTGTTGGTTTTGTGGGTTTTTTAAATGGAGGAAGCTACATTTGATTGTTACTTGCTCAGTGCGAGACAGAACTACATATGGTTACCCTCATGTGTTTCCTTCCCCCCCTTTTTTTTTTTTTTTTTTTTTTGTGAAATTGTAGTTCATTCTCCTTTACCAACCTTGGAATTAATTCTTTTCTCTTCTTACCCTATTATGAACTATAAGGCACTCAGATGTGTCTACATCAGGGGTGCGCAACTCCAGTCCTCGAGGGCCAGAATCCAGTTGGGTTTTCAGTATTTTCCCCAATGAATTTACATTCAAAGCAGTGCATGCAAATATATCTCATGCATATTCATTGGGGAAATCCTGAAAACCAGAGTGGATTCCGGCCCTTAGACTGGAGTTGCCCACCCCTGATCTACATGATGAGTGGGATAGAAAGTTCTGAATAAAACTTGATATAGTTTCAATTTTGAATGATTTCTATTTTATAGAGCAGGGGTGTAGGTTTCATCTTATACTGTCAAATAAATTGCTGTACAATGAATCGCAAAATGTTTATATTTCTCTGTTACTTGAAATACTTTTTCCAGTGTATAGTGTTCAAATTAACTAATGTATATAATGGTAGAAAATGAACAGCTGGCTTATCTGGTCTGTCCAGTAATTCCTGTTCATACTGCTATAAAAACTGTCTGGTATATGGAGACCGGTATCTTATCAAGCTCATCCATGAAAGCAGGCTCTAAATTGCAAGGTTGTCAACTTGGTTTTTAAGATGCTGTATTTTAGGTTTGTAATCTGCTCAGAACTGCTCGGTAGAATGGAGTATAAATGTGTTGAATTAAATTAAATCACAGTCTGTCATCCTGTGCTGTCTGCTAGTTTTCTCTCCCATTGCATTACTGTAATTTTACAGGGCATTACTTTAATTTTTTCTGTGTTTTGTAAGGTGGTAGGGCTGCACATGCAAGGCCTGGGCTGCGATGAGATGCTGCAGGGTTTTGCTGTGGCAGTGAAAATGGGTGCCACCAAGGCTGACTTTGATAACACTGTTGCCATTCATCCCACATCCGCAGAAGAGCTGGTCACACTCCGTTGAAGATTGTAGTGGAGAGCACAAGAAGACGGTTTTCTTCCTATGGGCATTCTACTTTCTGTTGCTTTTTTGTATATAGCTTCAGAAAAGAAATGACTTGGTTTAAAATCTTATGTCAATAAACTTTATAGACATATTTTTTCTGTCAATCTTTTCCAAATAAAATATATACCAAAAGGTTGTTAGTAGCTTTGAATTAACTATCTTATTTTGTGAAAAAAGGAGCTAGTGTGGGTTGATAGATGCTACATAGTTCTCACGATTTTGGCTAAAATTCATTATAGGACTAGAAACATGATGGCAGATAAAGGCCAAATGGCCCATTCATTCTGCCCATCTGCAGCATCCACTGTCTCCGCCTCTCCCCAAGTGATCCCACAGGCCTGTCCCATACTTTCTCAAATTCAGACATAGTCTTTGTCTCCATCAACTCTACTGGGAGACTATTCCATGCATCTACCACCCTTTCTGTAGATTATTCCTGAGCCTATCAGTTTTCTTTCAAATGAAAGAGATTTGCCTCATGTACATTTGTCATGTAGGTATTTAAACATCTATATTATATCTCCCTTTTCCCATTGGCCATACCTCTCCCTATGCTCCCTAGCATCCTTCTAGCTTTTGCTGTCGCCTTTTCAACCTGTTTGGTCACCTTAAGATCATCGCATACAATCACACCCAAGTCCCGCTCTTCGTTCATGTACAAAAGTTCTTCACCCCCTAAACTATACTGTTCCCTCTGTTTTTTGCAGCCCAGATGCACGACCTTGCATTAAATCTTAGCTGCCAAATTTCAGACCATTCTTCAAGTTTCGCTAGCTCCTTCCTCATGTTATTTATACCATCACGGGCTGTCTATTAGCAGAGTTTGGTATCCACAAAGTCAAATCTTACCCACCAGCCCTTCAGCAATATTTCTAACAAAAACAAAAAAAACCAGGCCCAAGAACTGAACCTTGAGGTACACCACTGGTAACATTTGTTTCTTCAGATAGATCTCCATTGACACTACCCTCTGTCGCCTTCCACTCAACCAGTGCTTTCTTTTTTCTTTTTTTAATTTAATCTTTATTCATTTTTTAAACTTTCAACAAGTGTAACATAAGATACAATCATTTTATACTTTAACATCACTTAATATACCATCAAAGTTTAACTCACATCAAATATCCCAACAATTGTACTTAAGCATAATAAATCATAAAATATTCCCTCCCCCCCTGGATGTGTATGAACAAAGGGAGAAAATAATATTCATTCTGTACAATATTTTGTTAATGGCTCCCAAACATCCCTAAATTTCTTAAAATGCCCCTGCTGTATTGCTATGACCTGTTCCATTTTAAAGATTTGGCATAACGAATTCCGCCAAAAATTATAATTCAGCCGATCCCAATTTTTCATAATTTGCTGTATGGCAACCCCATATGATGAGCAAAAGTTTATTATTATTATAAGAGATTTGACTCTTGGCTCTTATGGACATACCAAATAACACAGTGTCATATGATAATGCCACCGGATTTTCCAGTAGATTATTCACTTGATGCCAATTGGATTTCCAAAAACTAAGTATCAATGGACAATAGAATAGTAAATGATCTAATATCCCAGCTTCAAGCTGACAGTGCCAGCATGTATTAGACTTAGAGCTATCTAATTTCTGTAAACGAACTGGGGTCCAAATAGCTCTATGTAACAAAATAACCAAGTTTGTCTCATAAATGGTGACGCCATACATCTCATCCTCCAAGCCCAAATTCATGGCCATTGAGATGCAGTAATTTGATTCTTTATCTCAATGCTCTAGATCAGTGGTTCCCAACCCTGTCCTGGAGGAACACCAGGCCAATTGGGTTTTCAGGCTAGCCCTAATGAATATGCATGAAGCAAATTTGCATGCCTATCACTTCCATCATATGCAAATCTCTCTCATGCATATTCATTAGGGCTAGCCTGAAAACCCGATTGGCCTGGTGTTCCTCCAGGACAGGGTTGGGAATCACTGCTCTAGATGTCACGCAGAGCAGTCTTTGGTTTCTTATTCAAAAATCCAAATATTAATTTATACCACTGAGCGGCCTGGTGTCCCAGGAGGTCCACCTGAAAACATAAGACCGGCAAACTATGCTGTTTAGTTAAATTTTTCCATTCAGGGAGCCCCTCCTGAATGGCCTGCTTCAACTGCAACCATCTATAATTTTGTGATTTATTAAAACCAAATTTATGTTGTAATCGTGAAAAGTCAAGTAGCTTACCATCTGATATAACATCATCCAAAGTACATATACCTGCCTTCATCCAGTGTTACCAGATGACCTTAAACCTGTCAATTTGAATCTTGGAGTTCAGCCAGAGGGACCGACATGTGGATTTATGGATAGGAGTAGTTGTTAAATTATTGATAAATTTTAAAGTTTGCCACGTGTCTAATAAAATTCTATTGTCCTTATACAATCTAGGAAACTTGATACTTAGAAAGTGACCTTATCGCAGTGGAGACGTGAGTTGCCATTCCAACCATAACTAGTCTGGGAGATTTTCCATGAGCTCAGGGAGGATCAGTACATACCCTGACACATAATATAGGCTTTATGGTACCTATAAAAGTTGGGAAAATGTACCCCACCCTATACAATTGGTTTTTGTAGAGATACCAAGGCAATTCTTGCTGCTTTCCCCAGCCAAATAAATTTTGTCAGAATACTATTTAATTTTTTATAAAAGGACCCCTGAGAAAATAACGGTACCATACCCATTTGGTAACAAACCACAGGCAGAATCATCATCTTAACTGTTTGGACTCTCCCCCACCAAGACAGATGTAATGGGTTCCAATGCTCAAACATTTCTGTGACCTTCAGCAATAAGGATTTTTCATTTACTTTCATAGCTTCTTCCAGGGTATTTTTATCCAAATACCTAAATATTTTATACCCTCTTCCTTCCAAAGAAAAGGGAATGTATCAAATAATCCTTTTGTACAATATACATTTAGTGGAAGAATCTCTGATGTGCTCCAGTTTATTTTGTAACCAGAGAATTTTCCAAATCTATCAATCAGATTCAGAAAATGCGGAAAGGTGGTTTCAGGATTCCTCAAATGAAGCAATATGTCATCTGCATAAGCAGAGACCTTGTATTTCTGACCTGCATAAGGAATACCCTGTATCTCTTCTACCTGCTGAAGAGCCAATAACAAGGGTTCCAAAACAATGTCAAGAAGCAAATGTCTATCTCCCCTTCTAAGACAAAAACGTTCAGAAAAATTATTAATGTTAAATCTTGCATAAGGGGAACTATATAAGGTTTGAATCATTTGTATAAATCCAGCACTAATAACAAACCAATCTATTGCTTGATACATGAAGGTCCATTCCACACGATCAAAGGCCTTCTCTGCATTCAAGGATATAGAGAAAGCTGGATCTTCCAGTCTGGTGGTGTTTGATGTAATTTGAAACCAACGTATGATCTTTATTTGGCTTTGGCAAAACTATAGTTAAAGATTCTGCCATAGTACCTGTAATACAAGCTTTATTCAGTTGAGCCTGATATAAATTTAATAGATGAGGTAATAGGGTAATTTGAAATGATTTGTAAAACTCTACAGTGAATCCATCACCACCTGGAGCGGATCTAACTGTAAGGGACTTCAGCGCTATTTGGAGTTCTTTCATTGATATAGGCGCATCAAGAGTTCCTTTCATATGCTTGGCAATTTTAGGCCCCTTAATTAACTTCAAGAACTCTAAACCCTCAAGTTCTTTATTTGAATAAAGCTCAGAAGAATATAAAGCTTTATAATTCAAAAATTGTTCTAAGATATTTCCAATTTGAGAATGAGTTTCCCCATTCTCATCTGTGATAGCCACAATTTTTACTTTACTTTTTTAGCTTTAAGATAATTAGCTAATACTCTTCCCGTTTTATTTGAGTTTCTATAATACAGAGCCTAAGAGAACAACTCTTTCCTAGCCATTTGAGAGATCTCATCATATCTGTATTTAGCTTTTAAGAGGGCCTGCAAAGTATTTTGTTCCCATTTCAAGGCAAATAGATTCTGGAACTTGGAGACTAAGGGGAAAGGCAAAGAGGATCCACCCACTCCTAGCAAGATTTCCCTGCCTTTGGACACTCTAGATATGATTGAACTTCCAGAGGAGCTGAGAACCATTAGGTTAGCATTGAAGGGTGTCACAGAGCAGATGGTGGAGGTAAAGGAAGATGTGGTAGCAGTAAAGGAGGAAGTGGCAAATCTGAGTCATAAAATGGAATTGGTCTGTACAAGAATGAATCAGATGGAATCCAAAGTGGAGAAAGTGGAACAGGAGCAACAGCAATGTAAAAATAATCATAAGGTCATCAAAGAAATGGGAAAACAGATGACAGAATATGAAAACTGGGCGAGAAGAAATAATGTTGTCTTTCCTGGATGAAGTGAGTCCAAAATTACTCCCCCTAAACTTAAAAGTGCCTCTGGAAATAGAGAGGGCACATAAGATCCCAGGAAGGAGACCTCATGGCCAAGTGAGACCTAGACCAATCATTTTTCGCCTGCTACGTTTCCAGCACGTTTTAGAAATTTTGAGGGTGGCAAAAGAGAAAAAAAATCTGTCTTACAAAGACTCAAATAGTATGTTTGTCCCAGCCTTTGCAAGTGAGACTGTGCATCTTCACAAACAATTTCTACAAATGAGGCAACAATTAAAGGATATAGAGGCAAAATATGGGCTTTACTATCCTCTAATGAGGGTTACTCATAAAGATAAATTATACCAGTTTGAAGACCCTGAAAAACTGAAGAGGTTTTTGTCCCAACACTCAACCAGTTCTTGACCAGATTTACTTAGTGTTAGAATACTATTTATTTATTTAAAAATTTCTATACTGCATACAACTATGCAGTTTCCATATCACATATATAGAATCTTGTTTCCCTCTGATTATCACATATAACATAGACATGCACGGTATGGATAAGTCCCATTGCATAAGATGGGACATGAAATAAGTAATATTATTTATTGTACTTTCTATACTGCCTGTACCAGGAGTGTGTGGTGCAGTGGTTGGAGCTACAGCCTCAGCACCCTGGGGTTGTGGGTTCAAATCCCATGCTGCTCCCTGTGACCCTGGGCAAGTCACTTAATCCTCCATAGCCCCAGGTATGTTAGATAGATTGTGAGCCCACCAGGACAAATAGGGAAAATGCTTGAGTACCTGATTTTAAAAAACACTTAGATAATCTTGATATGCGGTATATAAAAAAAAACCTAATAAATTTGAAAACTTGATCTAAGCAGTTCAGAGAGATAAATTAAAAACTGCATAGAAATAGAACTCCAAATTTGACAGGAAAAGTCACAAGCATCATATCAATCACACAGAATAAGTATATGACAGACCCGCTTAGTACTTTCCCACAGCACCAATCGGTAATGTGTATTAGTGTGCACTAACAGGATGGCACCTTTCAGTAAATCCAGATTGCAGCATCCAATGCAATGTGTTGAGGACATTTCCTTCAGGACTCTGATAGAAAATGCTGTTGAATATGGGGGTGTTAATCTCTGTGACCTAATCCCACTGGTGACATGCTAATGTCACAACCACTGGTGAAACAGGAATACTACACATCTTGTTACAAATAAAATATTCAGACAAAAGTCACACAGCTCACTTTAGTCCATTATTCCAGGGCTTAATTTGTAGATAAAAGAAAGTGGAACTGTGGGAGAGAGAGTAAATGAGATGAGGATGAATACCAGGAGAGAGGCTGGATTAGGGATCAGAGTGGCTGCTCTGCTCTAGGCATAGCCACTCTTCCTTGCTGGCTATTTGGAAAAGAGGGGCTGCTCTGGAGTTTGAAAACAACTGGTGCAACTGTAGTCCAGATGCCCCCCCCCCCCCCAAAAAAAAAAAAAAAATTAAAATTAAACCCTGCATTGGAATCAATTTCATTGTTTAATTTTATTTGAAGTTAGGGATGTTTGTAAGTTTCCAAGACGTACACATTTTGGGTTTTTTTTTTTTAAAATTTGGGATTCATATATTCAAAATCTTTCCTCTAGACTCTCTAGAGCATGAACTATGATTGTTAATATTTTACATTGAAGCTTTGGAAACATTTATAACTGTAATACCTGGTAATATGTGTCATCTTCCATTCAAAAGAGGGGGAAATTGGGGGGGGGGGTGTAAGGGTAGGATGAAATAGGTCATATTGAAATGTATATTGAAGGAATGATAAATTTCATTTATATTATAGTTTTATTAATTCAATATGTGAATAGGAGGAGGAAAAGGGAGGGGAGGTAGTAGGGTTGATTTGGGTTATATGGAAATATATTTTGAAGGAATGATAGAAATATGTATTTAAATATTATAAGTGTGAATCTATTTGAAATGAAATCTATTTGTATTACATTATTTCCTTCAATAAAATGTTATAAATTAAACCCTGCATTAGACCCAGAAAGGCTTACCGTGTAGTGTAGTTATTTAATTATAATTTTTTAAAAAAATTTTTTCTACATAGACAATATTATTACAACATAGAACTATTGCTTTTTGTTTTCCTGTTTCCCTTGCCAAATATTATAAACTAAACTTTCCATAAAACAAAAATAATTGCTCCTATACAAGGCCTTACTTTCCTGTCAGTACCTGAGCGCTGATTGGTTCAGGCACTGACAGGAAAGTAAGGCTATATGACAGCAGACACTGCAGTTAAAGGCCCTGATGCCCAGTAAAAAAAACAACAAAAAATACCAGCCTGGGACCCTTATCCTGTACCATTTTTCCAGCTCAGTAGGAAGGATGCCCTCCTGCCTGAAGGACCCCCCCTGCCTTTTAGTTGAAAATCTGGCAGGAGAGATGCCCATTCTCTATCTCTTTTTAGAGGACTGTCCAAAAACCATTGAGCTTGGGGCCATGTTCAGAGGGCATCTGTACATGAATGGATACATGATGATGTCACACTCATGCATATAACATCATCATGTCACATGCGCAGATGCCCTCCAGATGTGGCCCCAAAGAGAGGGGGTTTGTGTGGGTCCAGGGCTGGTGGAGTAACAGGGCAGGGCTATGGCCAGAATGGGGCAGGGCCACACATCCTCTTTGAGGACAAAATCTGGTAACCCTAGGCCAGGGGTAGGTAATTCCAGCCCTCGAGAGCCGGAGCCAGGTCAAGTTTTCAGGATATCCACAATAAATATGCATGAGATAGATTTGCATTACAAGGAGGCAGTGCATGCAAATCCATCTCATACATATTCATTGTGGATATCCTTGAAACCTGACCTGGCTCCGGCTCTTGCGGACTGGAATTGCCTACCCCTGCCCTAGACAGACTGCTTTGCAATGCATGCACCTGGCCAGCCTGCATTAAGTTTGGGAGCTCAGGAACTGTTCTCTTGGGGGCAAAGCTTGCCCTAGGTTCTGTCCGCAGTGTGCTTAATCACAGGCTAAGTGGCTCCATGGTGGTTTCTTCTAGGATCAGAGCTGAGTATGTTTCCTCCTCTCTACTGCATATGTAAGTTCTGGCATGGGTTGAGGTCTCCGGCTGCTCACTGAGTCAGATAGGAAGTTAAAAGATGCAAGTGGTCTGGGTTCCAGGTTTATTTGAGGTAGAAGCTCTTCCATTTCCGTGGATGAAGTTTCAACCTAGGCAGCTCTCAGCACAAGCATGGCACAGTACATATAAGGCTGACAGGGGAGATGTATCTATATTGGAATTGCTGCTGCTTGTTTTTGGAGTTGGATTTGCCCATGTGGATCTTGAACTGGTTATTTTGAAACATTTTATGAAGCACTTGCACTTTATGGACTAATCGTTCACGAATTGGGATGGTAACACTTGGACTTCAAAGTTTACTTATTTTTGACATATTCTTCATTGATTCACCATTTTAGGCATGGATATTTTGAATAATTTATTATATTTTTCCTGCTGATACTTGTATATCTATTAATGTTTATAGTTTATGATTGATGTTTTATGAATTTCATGATATTTAAATGCTATAACATGAATTAAAGTTAATGTTGCTATTATATTTATGAATTTGGATTCTCTTATAATAAAAGACTATTAAAGAAGATCAGGGAAGGTGTCTTTAAAAGTGATTTTTTGGGTCCTGGAATGAGAGAGAGATAGGGAACCCTACCCCTGAAATCTCAAAACTGCTCTTTACGAGTCCTAGTGTAGCTTCTATGGGCCATATTTGGTGCTAAAATCGTTGCCACGGTGGCCATCTTGGATTTACTGATTTGAAAATAAAAGCCTCTATCTGCCTCAAAACATCTCAATTTAGCTTAAAATCAGGCAAGATGGACTCCTCAGTCTAGGATATTTCAGATTTGCGCTGGATTAAAAACAACACAGATCCTTTTCAATCAAAATTCTGCCCAAAATGAAGTAATTGCAGTGCATAGGGCTGAAGGATATTTCTTAAATTACTTTGTTATTTAAAATAGGTAAAAATATATACCTTCATATTCTCTTAAAATTTTTTTTTTTTGTGACCTAAGTGGACTAATATTTAATTTTTCAAAACATACACTTGATTACTAAACCCTCAGATGATAAACTAGGAGGATGGTATATCATACAATGTAAACAGATTTCAGTGCATAGGACCTCACATAACATACATTATCCCAAGTCCACATTCTGTGCACTAGATGGCAGGCCAAGGACTATCCATGTTCCACATGAAGGGGTGGATGGGAGCCATGGGTTACCAGAAGTCCGGATTTCCCCAGACATTGGAGGACATGTCCAGGGGTCTGGATGGCTTTTCAAAACCTGGCACTTTGTCCGGGTTTTGAAAAGCTGAGAAATCGCTGTCGGGCATCCATGCATGTGACATCATTGCGTTGCATCTGCGCAATGCCCTCCTGCCCGAGAGCAGGCAGTGGAGGTGGGGCTAGGGTGGGACTGAGACATTTCATGGGGAGATGGATGGGCTTGTGGGTAGGTCTAGAGGTCCAGCTTTTCCAAATGGAAAATCTGGTAACCCTACTCTAGTACCCCTGGGGGTGTAGGTTTCTACATGGCTCGTGTTCCAGGCCCAAAGTCCTGGTTAGAGCTAGGAAAGCAAAGTGTGTCCCTGGATAAGAGCAGCTGTGTACCTGCCGCAAAAAAACAGAAAGGGACAAAGGACCAAGCAGAGGAGACCTTGGGGCATCGCGGGCACTGTCTTGCCCAAGAATTCATCAATATGCTGTATAAAGCACATTTAACAGCAGTCACATGAACCCTTGCACTTTGTGGTGATGCTGGCACCAGGGATCTTTCCCTCCAAAGGTACACTTTCCCCTCAGCAAAGCCATGCACAAATGGGGATTTAGTCAGAGAACAAGTGGGATGATATGGATTCAGTTTCCATGCCTTTACTTTCCCAGTCTGGATCCTCAGTCACACAGGATTCTGCATCACAATCACTTTGAATATGAGGCAGTTGGTTTTTAGGCTCAATTCAAGCAATGTATGTCCTGGACAGGAACAAAGGAGCTAGGCTCTTTTTGTCACACTAACTAGCAAACCTCTTTCAGTTAAAACCCTTACCTGGAACCAGAACTTGAGCCACATAGGCAGATTCAGAGAAATCAGCGTTACCCTCTCCCCATCTAAGTTTTAAAAGCAAGGGTCTTTAAATTGGTGTGTAATATAATTCCGTTTCTGCCTGATTAGGGCTGAGAAAAAGGATCAGTAATCAAATCTTTCTCAACCAATAAAGAGTTACATGAGTAGGGTTACCAGATGTTCAAGAACCCAGGTGGATTTCCAAAACCTGGCAGTTTGTCTGGATTTTGGAAAGCCCCGAGCTTGGGCCACATATGTGATGTGATGTCATCACGTTACATCCATGGATGCTTAGAGGCCCTCCAGACTCAGCCCTGAGCTCAGGGAAGAAGAGATGAAGTTTGTGTGGGTGACAGGGCTTGGGGCAGGGCGACACATTTTTTTTTTTACAGACAAAATCTGATAACCCTATACATGAGTAACTTACTTTATATCCTGCTTCATATTGCAAAATAACAAAAACAGCAAAACTTTCAAAAATTGGATTTAATTATTAGAGTAAGGGTTCAAATTAACCCCAGGCCTTGAGACGCATTCAGCCAGTCAGATTGGCAGGATATTCACAATGGATATGTGAGATATTTGCATGCATTCACATTGTATGCAAATCTATTCATGTATATTCAGTATTTTGTTTAGCCCCTACCCCCCAATGTATCCCAGTATGCCCCAGGCAGGGGCAGGATACCATTTTTAAGAGATGGGCTCTGAGACAGCAGGGAGTAGACATCGTTCCTGCCACAACTACAGAAAAGGTAATATGAGGGGAGCTGGGGGACCCAGGCTCAGGACCAGCAGAGGTCTTTTTAGGGTGGGGCCACTATTCCCTGGACAGGCACTCAAGTTGTTTCTACCACACAGCTCTTGTGGATATGCTCAAGGAAATGCCGACCCCTTTAGTGACCAATGCTCAACATTAACAGCGTGCATCTAATTTGCATAATTTTGTTTCTAATCTGTGAATTTTCCAGACTCCTCAAGGAACACATCTTCTTATTAACAGGGTATACAGATTATCATCTGCACCCCAGATCTTGTGTACAGGCATAATTATGTCTTCCTTTGGCTCAAGAAACACAAGGAAGTTAATTATTACAGTCCTGGCCAATCTTGATGAACACCACACTCCTCACCAGTCATTCTCTCTCTATGGATTTACACAGGAGGGTCAGCCCTAATACTATTAAACCTGGATGAGTGAAGTGGCACCTTAAATACTGTGTGCAATTCTGGTCCCCACATCTCAAAAAAAGTTAAGAGCAGAATTAGAAAAGGTACAGAGAAGGGCAATGAAAATGATGAACGGAATGAGGCAACTATTATGAGGAAAGGAAGCTGCTAGAAGAGACAGCTTGTTTACTGTTTCTAAAAATACTAGGGGGCATGTAATGAAGTTACTAAGTAGTAAATTTAAAACACTAAAACAGGAGAAAATATTTCTTCATTCAACATTTAATTAAACTCTGGAATGCGTTGCTAGATAATATGGTGAAAGGCATTAGCTTAGCCTAGTTTAAAAAAATTTGAATAACTTCCTAAAAAGAAGTCCATAAATCATTATTAAAATAAATGTAGGGCAATCCACTGCTTATTCCTAGGATAAGCAGCATAAAATATGTTTTACTCTTTGAGATCTTGTCAGATACTTGAGACCTGGATTGGAAATTGTTGGAAACAGGATACATACTGCACTTGATAGACCAATGATGTAACCCAGTATGGCAGCTCTTATGCTCTAGGCCGTGTTTCTCAACTCAGTTCTGGAATATCTTCTTTCCAGTCAGGTTTTCAGATATCCACAATGAATATGCATGAGATAGACTTGTAGCTCAAGGAGGCAGTGCATGCAAATCCATCTCATATATATTCATTGTGGATATCCTGAAAACCTGACCTGGCTGTGGCTCTTGAGGACCAGAATTGCCTATCCCTGGTCTAGAGCAGTGATTCTCAAGCCAGTCCAGTTTTTAAGATATCCACAATGAATATGCATGAAAGAAATTTGCATGAGCTGTCTCCATTATATGCAAAGCTCTCATGAATATTCATTTTGGATATCCTGAATCTGACTGGCTGGGTGTGGCCCAAAGACTGTTCTAGAGCAGCCAGTACTACTGTCCCATTCCTTCTGTACAGCGTTATAAAGACAATGGTTGATTTATGCCTTACCCCTTTTACTTTCGCAACCTGTGTTCACACTGAGCATCAGCTATCCAGGAGTGTTTAAGGGTTTTTACTTAACGTCATTGTAATCCACATGGTTCAAAGCATAGGCTAACTAGGACCCCTGAGGAAGGAGTGTTTCTCCTAAACACAGACCCATGCACATGAAAGCCATCCTTTGGATAACATTTTATTGATTTTTAATAAAGTTCCTGTGACTTGTACATTTTCCTCTGCAGTTTTTTTTTTGTCTTCATTGTACCTGTTCATTGTGGTTTCATTGAATTTTTCATTGTTTTTGCTTTATGCCTTACCCCGCCATGCTACATACAAAGTTGATAATATAGCTCTCATAGCTTATTTCTACCTTTCATTGGGATTATTCATTAACTTCCATTTATTCTAAGACACATTATCTGCATTTATTTTTATCTTACCTTGCATTATGTGCAAGGCTTGATTTCAGAAAAATCTGTTTCACTATTTAAGGCAGGGGTGGGCAACTTCAGTCCTCGAGAGCCAGAATCCAGTCGGGTTTTCAGGATTTCCACAATGAATATGCATGAGATCTATTTGCATACACTGCTTCAATGCATATTCATTGGGGAAATCCTGAAAACCCGACTAGATTCTGGCCCTCGAGGACCGGAGTTGCCCACCCTTGATTTAAGGACACACATCTTATTCCCTCCATCCTCTACATCTAAGGTCACTTTTTTGCCTTATTCCATATAGTGTTATAACATGGCAGCATCCTGATTTAGTTCCAGCTAAAAAAATGGCAACAGGAACCAATAAAAACTCCCCCAAATCCATACATTTCTTCTGAGAGAAGGGAAGGCAGAAATCATAAGTTTTTAAAATTTTCTGGTTAAATTAAAGAAAGCAAAATTATTTTTATCATTTTCTAGCTGTATGAGTTGTAGTGTAAGCAAAAGAACAAGTCGCAGCATTTTTAAGAAACAGCCAATCGGCTGAGCTTTGAGATTTATACTTAATTGCTTGTCTTCTCCAACATTTAACCTGGTCCGTTTGTGAAGGGAGAGATGGGGGGTGAAAAAAGGGTATCACAAGCAGGCAAAGTGTTACCTTTTTAAGAAATCTGAAAATATAAAATTGTGTAAATGCTCTAGAAGGCATTCTTTATCCAATCTGCTTTTCACATCATCACAAAAAAGCGACACAAAAAAATTGAAACAAATGCAAATGAAACAGAACAGTCCATGAAATTGCGTCCCTTCTTCTTAGGTTTAAACTTTATTATTCTTGTATTAAAAGCAGCTTTGATAATGTTCTAGCTTGGCAGGTCTGCTTACCACCCCTTCCCACCTTTCCTTTTCTTCTGCTGCTGTTTCTTCTTGGTGCCACCAGCCCCCACTGGTTTTTGATGTCTGGGGGGTATCACGTTGCTGGCTGCAGCAGATGCGGCAGATGAAGCTGTGACAGCAGCTGCACTCCCAGGCCTTGGGGATGTGGGAGGACTACTTGCAGTCTTACTGGCATCCCTACAGTGAGAAAAAAACCAATTTTTTGCGTTATCTCAATGGTAAATAAGGAGGAATGAGCTCCAATTTCATAGTTCAATAAATGGTGTCTTCCATTATGGAATTTCACCTGGGAGCCTCCTCACAGAATAATTTTGAGAAAATGTTGCACAAAATTTGAACAAATCCACCAAACATACCATACACTCACTAATCCTAATTACTCCAAAGACATTTTAAGCCAGTCAGATTATGCTACTCTAGTGAGCCTTCATTGAAAGATATTCCGGGGAAAAAAAAAAAAAAAAAAGAAAAATGCGAAATATATCATTCAGAGAAGTTTCATTCTAATCTAGAAACATTATATTTCGTATTGATTCCAATCTATAACATAATAGAAGATAAGATAGATAGAGGAAAATTTATAATTTTAAGATACACTTGAATTATAAAATTTCCTCCAAGACTCATTAAATTGAGCTAATGTCTACTTATTACTATGATAATAGTTATAATAATATAATTATTAGAAATCAATATAATATATGTAAAGATGATTTCGAGATAAACAGATATTATAGCAAATTCTATTAATGATTTATATTTAAATTTATCAAGAGATAAGATAATATTTCTTTTATATAAATTTAGATACATTAATTTGTGTATAGAATTTATATATTTGAAAATATATATATTTGCTAGATACATGGAAAATTTACTAGATAGATGGAAATAATTTAATAGTAGTAAATAAAGAATTTTCTGTATTAGCTTGAGGGAGTTATTTTAAACCTAACCTCATCTTGCGTATCCAAGTTTTCGTATTTAAAAGGAGGGGGGTGGGAAGGGAGGGATGGGAGGGGATGGGAGGGAGAGACATATAGAGGGGATGAAAGTAAAAAAGGAAAATCATAAATTATTAAGTGTATTGGGAAAATATATTAATAAAAATCATTATATATTTATAGATAGAAAATTGTATTATAAAAATATAAATACAAATGGATCTTAAAATTATATCTTTGAATGTTAGTGGTCTAAATCATGTTATAAAAAGGAAAAAAGCATTATTGTTTCTAAAGAGACAAAATGCAGATATATGCTGTATATAAGAGATCCACCTCTCAAATATTGAATCTAATAAGCTGACAGGAGGTTGGGTCAAGCATTGTTTTTTTTCACCAGCTATAGGGAAAAAAGCAGGTGTTGCTATTCTAGTAAATAAAAAATGCTCAGCTTCATTTAAACTAAAAGCATCAGATACTCAAGAAGATGGGTAAAAGTGGAAATGTGCATGGGAAATACTGCCATGACATTGTTTAACATATATGCCCCTAATTCGAACCAAAATGAATTTTTTAAAACTCTTCAACAAATGATTTTACCACTGGCTACTTCAAATCTAATAGTAGCTGGGGATTTTAATGCAGTTATTGATCCTTTATTGGACAAAAACCCAAGTAGATTTATGAAATCAATGGGATTAGATAATTTAGTACAAACTTGCGATTTGACAGATATTTGGCGAATACTTCATTTTAATGGACGGGAATTTTCTTTCTGTTCTCATATTCATAATTCTTTTTCAAGGATAGACTATATTTTTATATCAAATCATCTAGTACATCAGGTGACACAAGCTGCCATTGATCCAATCATTTTATCTGATCATGGTGGGGTGTGGATCGAAATTAAGATCATAGATCAAAACACTAATAGACCAATTTGGAAATTTGATAATACATTGCTTGTAGATCCAATATTTTGTGAGAATTTTCAAACAAAAATGAATGATTATTTTCAAATAAATGATAAAGATGAAATTTCCAGGGAAACATTATGGGATGCTTTCAAGGCATCAATGAGAGGACAAATAATTTCTTATTCGGCTTATCTAAATAAACAGATTAGAAAACAATTTTCAAACTTAGAAAAAGAGATTAAAATTTTAGAATCAAAACTTATAGAAAAATGGGAATATTCTATTCAACAAGAATTGTTAAAAATTAAAAGTAAATATAACGAGATCTCATCAAAGATGATTAGAAAAGATTTATTTTCTCAACAAGCATTGTATTATGGTAACTCAAATAAGTCGGGAAGAATATTAGCAAATTATCTTAAAGCGAAGAAAAGAAAATCAAAAATAATTGCTATAAAAGATGAAAATGGCGATACATTAACACAAATTGAACCATATTAAAACAGTTCCTAAAATTTTATAAATCTCTTTATTCTTCCGAAACTTATTTAAATAAAGAAAAAGATGGTTTAGAATTTTTGAAAATGTTAAAGGGTCCAAAAATTCCTGAACATATAAAACGAAGTATGGAAGAGCCAATATCACTAAAAGAATTAGGAACAGCTTTGAAATCCCTTAGAGTTGGATCCGCTCCAGGTGGTGATGGATATACAGTAGAGTTTTATAAAACATTTCAAAATTTTCTATTACCCTATTTATTAAATCTTTATCAATATCAACTTAATAAAGGTTGTATAAAAGGCACTATAGCAGAATCTTTAACAATTGTTTTGCCAAAGCCAAATAAAGATCCCACTTTGGTTTCAAACTATAGGCCAATATCTTTAATAAATGTAGATGGAAAAATATTAGCAAAAATACTTGCGTTAAGATTGGCTTATGCTCTCCCCCATATTATAGGTATGTCCCAAACAGGATTCGTTGCTCAAAGACATTCATCTCATAATACCAGATTAGCATTCCATATGTTATACTTAACAAAAAAAATAAATGAGCCTACTTTTACTGTGTCTTTAGATGCAGAAAAGGCTTTTGATAGAATAGAATGGACATTTATGTATCAGGCAATGGAATGGTTTGGTATAGGTCCTGGATTCATACAAATGATACAAACATTATATAACTCCCCTTCTGCTAGATTATATATTAATAATGCATTTTCAGAAAAATTTAATCTACAGAGAGGAGTTAGACAAGGTTGTCCCTTGTCCCTTTATTGTTTGACATAGTTCTAGAACCCTTAATATTAGCAATCCAACAAGTAAAGGAAATACAAGGTATACCTCATTCAGATAGAGAATACAAGATATCAGCTTATGCTGATGATTTACTATTATATTTGAGGAACCCAGAATCTACCATTCCATATTTACTTGAACTGATTAAGAAATTTGGAAAATTTTCTGGATATAAAATAAATTGGAACAAATCAGAAGTTCTTCCACTAAATGTACATTGTACAAAAGGTTTATTTGATACATTCTCTTTTGTTTGGAAAGAAGATGCTATTAAATATCTTGGAATTTGGCTTACAAAAATTTTGGACGATACAATGAAAATTAATGAAAAATGTTTATTACAAAAAGTGACAGAGATGTGTGAACAATGGAATCCTTTACATTTATCTTGGTGGGGAAGAGTACAAACAGTTAAAATGATGATCTTACCTGTAGTTTGCTACCAAATGGGAATGATACCAGTTTTCTTTCAAGAATCTTTTTATACAAAATTAAATAAGATATTGACAAAATTTATTTGGCTTGGGAAAAATCCCAGAATTGCTTTAGTGTCATTGCAAAGACCAATTACAGAGGGTGGGGTAAATTTTCCCAACTTTTATAGGTATCATCAAGCCTATATTTTACGTCAAGGTATGTATTGGATCCTCCCAGAGCCCACTGATAATATTCCAGACTGGTTCTGGTTAGAATGGAGACTCATGTTTCCTTTACGTCTTAGTCATGTAATTGGTATCAAAATGCCAAGGCTATACAAAGAACATAAAATATTTATGGATACCTGGAAAACTTTAAGATATATAAGTAATCTAACTCCTATATCAATTAGCAAATCAACAACTCACACAATTTGGCTAAACCCCAAGATCAAGATTGGCGGTTTCAAAGTAATCTGGAAAGACTGGATGATAGCAGGTATTCGTATATTAGATGATGTAATAAAAAATGGTAAGTTGCTGGAGTTTTCACAATTGCAACATAAATTTGGTCTTAACAAAACACAAAATTTTAGATGGTTGCAATTGAAGCAATCCATTCAGAAAGGGTTCCCTGAATGGAAAAATCTTACCAATTATCACAGTTTAGAATTTTTGTGTTTCCAGATGGATTCAACAGGTCATGAAGCTGCACAGTGGTATAAATTAATATCCGGATATATAAATAAAAAACCAAAAAATGGTCTTAGAGACATTTGGAGCATTGAGATAAAGCATCAAATTAATGCATTTCAATGGCCACGACTTTGGTCTTGGAGGTTAAAATGTATGGCGTCAGCATCTATGAGACAAACTTGGTTTTTTCTTTTGCATAGAGCTTTATGGACCCCTGTTCGTTTACAAAAAATAGATAGCAATAGATCTAATAGATGCTGGCACTGTCATGTCGAAGTTGGGACATTAGACCATCTTTTATTCTTTTGTCCATTTATCTTATTCTGGAAATCAATTTGGCCTCAAATAAACAGGATGTTAGAAAATCCGGTAGCCTTGACATATGATACTATATTATTTGGAACAACTATGAGAGCAAGAAGTCAAATTTCATCAAGTAATAACAAACTTCTATTTATTTTAACTGGAATAGCAATACAACAAATAACATTCAATTGGAAAAACCATGACAGGTTAAACTACACTTTCTGGTGGAATTCTGTATGCCATATATACAAAATGGAACTTGCCATTGCAACACAAAAAGGCTATATGAGTAAATTTCAAAAAATCTGGAGACCGTTAACAGATTTCTGTAATGAATGATTAACTTTTCCCATGATAAGATATTTGAATAGAGGGGAATGGGGTGGGATTTTATTTCTGATTATTATATACTATATCAATATTTGAATGAATTCACAATAAAGTTGATTTTATGTATTATTGATTGGGAGGGAGGGAGGGGTAGGGGATTATTATATTCAATAAGAATTATATAAATTTAGATTTCTTGCATAATACTAGAACTTCATATAATATTAATTTTTTTAAAAGAAATGTTAAATTTGATGTTAATATATGAGTTAATCAAGTGTATATATTAAAGTTTCTAATGAGTTTATTTGGAACACTTGTTGTAACATAAGAAAATGAATAAAGATTTATAAAACAAAAAAAAATCTCTTTCTGGGGGCAAAAAAATTATTTTTTTTAAAAAAGCTTTCTGGGGGAAAAATAACTCTCCCAAAATTTCATAGAAAGGAATGCAACTTGGGCTGGAAGAAATAAAGATTAACCAATCTGATAACAGTAGTCTTATACAACACTATCTAGGTTTATCTTACAAAGCAGAGTTTGAGGTGATTGGCAAAGTGAGCAAATGCTCCCCTGGGGAACTGGTCTTCACAAGTCCTAAAAAGGCACAATATCAGGTGGGCCCACACAAAATAGATGATGAGAATAGAGCATGTAGGAGGTCCTAGCAAGGTATGAAGGAGCATGCAGCATATGCTGAAGTGCTCCATGCAATCTCTATATTGTACTGCAAGCCCTTCAGAAACACAACCATGCACAGTGCTACTCATCCCTGTAGGCAGACTCCTTGCTTTACTTGTTCATATACTGTTTCAAAGCAGAAGCCATAGAAACGAGGATGAACAGACTGTGGGGAAAACGGCACCATGCATGCTCAGAGTCCCTGCCGCTGTGCTGCTAACTATGGGAAGCATGGAGGGGGGGAACAAAAGGAGAGGGAAGAGCAAAAATTAAAGGGATGATCATAAGGAGGTGGGAAGGAGGTAAGCAATGTGCGATAGGAGCAGGAGAGCAGTATCTAAGAAGTGGAAAACAGGGATCTGTGTAAAGAGGACTGAAGCAAAGGATAAGTGGAAGGGAGGGAAGAGTGAGAACAAAAGAATATAGGGATAAAAGAAATTAAAGGTAAAAGGGAAGATAAAAACATGGGACCCAGAAATGAAACAAACACAACAGAAAAAAACAATTTATTGGAAAGACGTGGAGTGGCATAATCAAAAAATATGTCTAAGTCCATTTTGGGCCTAGGGCGCTAGTCACCCAAAGTCTGAAACGTCTATCAAAGTCTGAAATGTCTAAAGTCCATTCTCGATAAATACATCCAAAATTTTTTTTATTCGAAAATTGTCTACTTCTACATCCAGCCGTTTGATCATCCAGACCACCAAATCTTCTAGCTTTATATAGCATTCTCGTCCAAAAAATTGTCCAAGTCTGAAACACCTAGAATAAGACCTTTTGGACATGGGAGGGGTCAGCAAAATGATGGACTGACCACCCAGACATGGCAACAGAGTAGTGGGGCACCTTGTAAACTTCACAAAAAGGGTGCCACAAACATCTTACCACAACTCTCTTGCAGGTCATGGTGAGCCCCCAAAATACTTACCCACCACCCCAATAGCCCTTATGGCTGCAGGTGCCACCTATATGGCAGTACAGTAGGGTTTATTTTTTTTTGTGGACTCACATTTTTCACCATAAATGTACTGGTTAGAGTGGCTTATGGGCCTGGGTCCTCCTCTTCATGGTTCACTAGCCCACCCCCCCAAAATAGTTAAGCTACCTCTGTACAGCTCTACTAGGCTTTCTTATGCCAGGTAATGATGTTCTGGAGGTAGGTATGTATGTTTTTATTTTGATTTTTATGGCGGTGTGAGGGTCAATGATCACTGGGGTGTGTGTGTGTGGGGGGGGGGGGGGTCTGTACTTGTGTCTACAGTGGACATCTGGTCACTTTGGATACTTTCTGGGCACTTAGACCTCTTTTTAGATCACCTAAGTCACAACGTATAAGTTCCGTCTAAGAAGTCTCGTCAAACTTTCGATTATCGCTGCACAATGACTAAGTTTGCCAACATCCCGCCCACCTCCTACCCTAATCACACCCCGATAAACATCCCTTTTCACTCTGGGTGCACAGCGGCAGTCAAGAGGCCTAAAATGCTTTTAAGTACGTCTAAAATCCGTTTTGATTATCAGCACTTGGACGACCTGTCTTTTAGGTCATCCAAGTGTCGATTTAGTCAGGTTTTTAGATGTATTTTCATTTCAATTATGAACCTCTTAGGGCAGGGGTGCCCACACTTTATGGGCTTGCGAGCTACTTTTATAATGACTAAGTCAAAATGATCTACCAACAATAAAATTTAAAAAAAACACAAAGCACAATGAAAGGCAGAGAAAATGTTAATTATTCATATTCCGGGTTTTTTTCAAAGAGGTCACGGCAGATGACTCTATGCAATGTTACCTCGGTAACAAAATACAAAAATAGACAAATACACCCCCTCCCTTTTTACTAAACCACAATAGTAGGTTTTAGCACAGGGAGTTACGCTGAATGCCTCGCGCTGCTCTCAATGCTCATAGGCTCCCTGCGCTAAAAAACGATATTGCGGTTTAGTAAAAGGGAGCCATAGTGCAAAATATAGACAGCAGATATAAATTCTCAAAACAGACACATTTTGATCACTAAATTGAAAATAAAATCATTTTTCCTATCTTTGCTGTTTGGTGATTTCATGAGTCTCTGGTTGCACTTTCTTCTTCTGACTGTGCATCCAATCTTTCTTCCTTTCTTTCAGCCTCCTGTATGTTTCCTCTCCTCCAGACCTCATTCTCTCCCCCAACTTTTTCTTTCTGTCTCCCTGTTCTCCCTTCTTTCTGTCTCCCTGCTGCCCCCTTTCTTTCTTCTCCGTGCCCTCCCCCAAGCCACTCGGTTTGCTGCCACCGCCATCGGGGAATAGCCCCCAAGCCACCGCTGTCCCAAGCTTTCCCTGCAGAAGCGTCGCGCTGACCAGCATTCCGCTCCCTGACGTCAATTCTGACGTAGGAGAGGAAGTTCCGGGCCAACAAGGCATTTCTCCTCATTCCATCCAGGCTGAGCCCCATCTCTCCTTGATCCAGCATTTCCCTTCTGTGTTTGTCAGAATTACCATTCCACCTATTTTCCAGCATCACCCTTCTTTGTGTCCATCTCACCTATATCCCTATCTCACCACTTTTTCAGAATCTTCATTTGTCTCTGTCCTTGTCTTTACCCCATGTTCACCATTTGCCCTTTCAATGTCTTTATCTCCCCCCCCACACTTTTTCAGCATTACTTCTATGTCTCTATTTCTCCTCCTCTTCATGTCCCCTCTGTATCTCTATCCTTATTCATTAGGTCCTGCTTACCCTTTCTCTTCTTTGTGTCACTATCTCCATTTTCAGCTTTCCCCCCTTTTCCTTTGTTACTGCACCCGGTAGCCAGAATCTTTCCACCCTCCCTCCACTCCGGCCCAGCCCAGTATGAAATATTTCCTTTTGTTTACCTCCCCTCTCTCTTTCTCTCTCTCTTCTCCTCCCTCACCCACGAGTCCCGCATCTGGCCCTCTCCCTTCTACCTGCACCCGGTAACACCCCCTGCTCCGCGGCTCTCTTCAGCAACTCGTCAGCAGCTGTGATCAAGACAAGCTGCCGACATCGAGGCCTTCCCTCTACGAGTCCCGCCTTTGTGGAAAAAGGAAGTTGAAACAAGCGGGACTCGCAGAGGGTAGGCCCCAACATCAGAAGCTTGTGTCGATCGCTGCTGCTGAGTTGCCGAAGAGAGCCGCGGAGCAGGGGGTGTGGCCGGAAGCAGGTAGAAGGGAGAGGGAGATAGGAAGGCTGTAGAAGCTCCGGAGCATGACACCGACCCCGGCCAGGATGATTTCTTTTTCAGGCTGCTGCCGCTGCCACCCCCCACCCGAAATGACAAAAACAGCCTAATGCCCGCGTCGGCGTCTTTGACCTCGGGGAGAGGAAGGCTGATAGGCCCGGTAGATCGGGACGGCAACACGAGTCTATCACGGAGCCCGGGATGGGCTCTGCGATTGACTCACGCTGCCTTCCTGAACTACCGGTTGATCGCGATCGACGTGTTGGGCACCCCTGTCTTAGGGAATAGAATGGACAACATTTGAAAAAAAACACCACCATTTCAGTGAGGGAAGAAAACATTAGTATCAAGAAAGAAAGAGGACGAGGATTCCAGCATTGCCCTTGCATCTGGAGCACAAAGAGCACTTTTTTCCTTTAAAAGTGCTAATTGCGCAATACACAACCTAGCTAATGAAAGAGTGCCGGTTAACAATAAAAATCAATCACAGTCAATTGAAGGCTCTCTTCAGACTGGCACTGCCTCAGGATTTTTTTTTTTCTGTCTGAACAGACTCCACCGGCTCTCTAAGCTATATGCCTTGCCAATATCGTTGGCAAGGCTTACAGCCGAGGCAGCTCTACAAAATGGGGAGGTGAAGGAAATGGGGGGGGAGGGACTCATCTCATGACCCGTCGAGTGTGACACCCCCGAGGTCGTACAGATCCCCAAAAGGGTCCCCCCAAGCTCAGTCAGGCACCAGACAGGAACAAGAAGGCCACTAAACAACTTCCAACAGGCCTACACTAACCCAGGGAAGACTGCAACAGCTTAACACACCTTCTTGGAGACTGAGAACCGACTGAATATATTAGGGGGAAGCACAGCTACTTGTATTACAGCCAAAAGGTTTTGTCTCAGTGTCCACCTGCTGGTCATGGTGAGCTATTACCCATCAGTGAACTGGGCTGGGCTGGAGAGTTGCTAAAGAGGAGAAAGTTTTCACCTTGTCTTTCTCTTAAACCAGGCCAATCTGTGCCATGTTGTTTCCTCTCCCAATAAACTACAGCTAAGATCATATTCAGCACTCACAGTTCTGATGCCACTGAAGTTGTTGCTCCCTGGGTTCCTTTCCCGATCTGATCCTTCCTTTTGCCTTTCTTTCTTCCACGGTAGTAAGAACGCTCTCGCATCGGGAGCCATCTTTCCGCATCAGGGGTAACTTTAGGGTCACAATTCTTTGGTAGTTTACCTATATGACATTTAATAGGGTTATCATCTTCAAAAGCAGCTCCTATAGAAATGTTTCTGACAGCCTCAATCTATGCTATTGCTTTTTAACAAGAAGTCCTAAAACATAGAGATCTGTTACCCTACATGGAATGCAAAGCAACTACATTTAAGGATGTCAAAAGGTGAATAGTGTTAACATAAGAACATAAGAAGCGCATCTCCGGAACAGACCCTAGGTCCATCAAGTCCAGCGATCCGCACACGCGGAGGCCCCGCCAGGTGTACCCTGGCATAGTTTTGGTCCCCATATCGCTCCAAGCTTCTCGTAAAGAGAAGTGCATCTAGCCTACCCCTACCCATGTCACTTCATGCCACTCATAAGGAGATGTACATCTAACTTACCCTTAAATCCTACTACTGAAAATTCATCTAACAAACTTTAACCCCTGGTTCTATATATTGTGCCCAAATAAATTGACTAATGAGCTTGGAAACATCAATAAATGGGTGCTAACCACCAATTAATTATTCATATTAATTGGCAATCAAATATTTGTGCATGTATCTCGCTGCAAGCCATCTATAAAGCACGGTACCTAACTTGAATCACACACATCTGAAAAGGGGATGTGGCTAGTAGAGAATGACACGGTGGGAGTTACCCGCAGCTAGCCACGGGTAACTCGCCGAAACAGTGGGGGGGAAAAGTGCTCACTGCGGGCACAGGGACAAGGCCATCCACCGCCCCATGGAGTGGTGAATGGCCTTGTCCCCACAGAAAAGGGAGGGAAGGTGCACGGTCACCGATCGCGCGTGGCCCCCCTCTCCCTCCCTCCGGCCAAATCTATCTCCCTCCCTCCCCCTTACGGCGCTTTAGAAAAGAAACTTACTGAAGCCGGCGACTGCAGGCACAGACAGGCTTCACCGACTTCAGTAAGTTTCTTTTCTAAAGCGCCATGAAGGTAAGGGTGAGGGAGGGAGGGAGATAGATTTGGCCATAGGTAGGGAGGGAGGGGGCCGCGCACTTTTCCTCCCTTAAGTTTCTTTACTAATGCGTGCGAAGGTAAGGGGGAGGGAGGGAGATTCTCGGGCCGCTGAAGGGCGGTGAGGTGGCGAGGAGGAAAGGATGGATGCTGCGGGGACGGTGACAGTGAAGGGGACGGCGGGGATGGGGTGGTGAAGGGGATGGTGGTCCGGTGACGGGGCAGTGACAGGGACAGATTTTTTCCCCATGTGATTCTCTAGTGGCTAGGAGGCATCCCAAAAATTTGCAAGTGAATTTGCAGAACTTGCCTGAAGTGTGCCCAAGTACAACCATTTAAACCTGCCTTTTAGCAGTCATAAGTACAGTTCCCACAAGTTAGGTACAGGACCCGCACCAAACGCTATTCTACAGAGGGTGTGCTCCCTTTATAGGATAGCACTTAGTGCTCAAGTTTTTTTGACATCAAATTTTCGGTGCCATTTATTGGTTTTCTTCCCAAATGAATAACTTCTTAGCTCTTGAACACATAAAATGTTTAGCATCTGAATATCATAGTCAAATATGTTTTTTTCCCATCACTCCACCCAAAATCATATCCCTTTTCTTAAATGTACAACTTTAGCCATTTTCCCCTGAATTCTGTATTCTGTGACCAAAGTTGTGCGCGCAAATCTGTGAAACTTAAACCAATCCATGCCAATAATTGCCAATTATCAAGCAATTATTGACACCAAATAGAATTTACGTGCACAACTTTCTTAGCAAATTCTATAAAGTGATACGTGTTAATTCTAGTGTGCTGATCTCAAAAGAGGGCATGGCCAGGGTAGGAGCATGGGTGGGTCATTGGGTGTTCCTAAAAGTTAGGTGCATTGTTATAGAATACAGCTGATCCATGCACAACTTAGGCACAGGCATTTAGGCCTAGATTTCTTGAGATACTGTGCTGACTAGTCCTGGCCAGGGTTATCACAGCAGCATCCAAAACAGAAAGAGTGTCAGGAGACAGGATAGGTATAATAGCTGTGTGACAACTAATGGCAATCAAGATCAGTTGTAGTTCCTATTGTGATGCTTTACAAAGTCTTTTGTTAGCTGCATTGAATCCTTGCAGAAAAATTGTGGGATATAAGATCCTTATAGCAGTTGGATGAGAGGGATCCTGCACAGGGACCTTTAGCACTGGAGCAACTAGCTAGGAAGAAGGCGACATGCCCTCTGGCTGCGTCAAATGGGCTGGGTCTGAAATATATGCTCTCAAGATGAGCCAAATGAAATCCAGAGAAATGCACACCCTGTGGCCACTGCTGGGTCCTGCTGAAGCACCTGTGTTGCACCAAAGGAATCCCCCGGCTCGATATGCAGGCGTTTGGTACAAGCATCCAGAACAGCCTCTGGACGAGATGTGTTACCCAAATCAAGGACCCAGATTGGCTTCCCAGCCCTGGAAGACCTAATTACTAATAACTAGTTACTAATAACTAGGGTTAACAGTATAACAAGTCCTAACTGTAGCCCACGTTGATATCTCCCCCTACCCTCCTTACTCTGCATTTACTATGCACATTTCTGAGCAAATTCAAGCAGTGCTATAGCAACCTGAAGTATCCTGACATCATATTTTGGCATCAGTAATGTGGCAACAATCTATGAAATAGAGAGAGATGACATGCAGATGACACAGGGATTCTCACCCTTCTTTTTCTTCTTCTTCTTTTTGACATCCCCCTGTCTGGAGACAAAAACACACCATTTAAATCACTTGCATATAAATACATGGCTTTTCAAAACATTTTGTAAACACAGGATGTTTAATTCTCCTGATTTTGCAATGGTAATAATGTAATATGGTCCCAAATGGTGCAGAGCATCAACCACATCCCCTCTCCCCTATATTGTACAGGTCTCAATTTCAGCAAGAAGGGACCCCCCATCTAATAGTTTAGACCAAGATTGTCCAAATTCAGTCCTCAAGGACTTCATAAAGGCTACGTGTCCAACATATCCCTAATGAATATATCTTAGTTAAATACTACTCAAAAAAAGCTATTTATATATTTTCAATTTAAATAGTTAATCATTTATTATAATCTTCATAAAATTATTTTATTAAATACTAAGATATACAAATCACTTCAACTACACATAATATATCACCAGTACAGAGCCATCCCAGTTCATTCACTCAATAAAAGTACTATTAAAAACTTCCATGAAATGTTCACCCATGCCAAGTGGGTATAGCAGCGACCATCAAAAGATGTTCTTGAGTTTTCAGTTCTTTATCAGGTATATTCAAAAGTCACTGTATTTTATTATATCCAATAAATATCATAGCAGATGGTGTCCAATTCATCCAAGAAATCAAGCTTGTCCATGATCCTTCCCTCTCGGCCAGGAGGGACTGTGACATAAACTTTGGCAGGATTGGTACATTTTAAAGAAGACTCCACAAGAAGAGATTGATGGGACAGTTGAGACTTCTCAAATCCCTTACAATGAACCATCTTATAATAGGATTCTAGCTTTGCTGGCACTGCTGGAATAGAATACGGGGTATCCAGATTTCTCTTAAAAGTCTGAGAAAGAATGCCATTTATGGGTAATTTGAGAGAATCCCTAGGAGGATTAGGCATACCCAACTCTTCCAAATACTCCTTAGAGTATTTTGAGTTAGACTGCAAGACAATGTTGAGATCTTTATTCATTTGGCATAGAAATTTAGTAAAGGACACCGGATCAGAAGAAGGAAGCCCCTGTTGAGGTGAAGATGAACGAGAGCCCCTCAAAGTACCCCTTACAGCAGAAAAAGAAGGTGAAGCCTCTCTGGAATATTGGTACTGAAGATCTGAATCCATAGGTAAAGATGAAGATGAAAGTCCACTTCTGGAATGAGTTGGAGAAGCAGAATGTTTTCTTTTTGAGCAACCAGCTGAAGAAAACCTCACAGGAGAAGAACTCGACTGGCAAGACAGCTGTGACTTCTGGATGTGAGGCTCCATAGTAGATTTCCTTGACAAGGAAGTCGTTGGCCTCGAGTGGTGTTGATGCCTCGAAGAATGAGGTCTACCTTGAGAAGAAGACCTGGGTCGAGACGAATGCCTCAACAGATGGTGTGGAGATATGCTATGCCTCAAAGAACGGGGCAGTGATCTTGAATTCAGTCTCGAGGAGGAATGTCGAGGTGTCCTCACCCTATGCATCAAAGAAGACAATGCTTGATGCTGTGAGGTAGGGCTGGAAGTTGAAGATCGAGGTCAAGACACTTGCAAGGATTCGGCTCCTTGTATAGAGTGGTCATATTGACCTAGAGGCACTCTCAAGAACTGAACTCCTTGTATTACTGCTGAGTGCTCAGGCTGAACTGCAGGAAGCAGTGTCGAGGCAGGAGTTAATTTGGCAAGCATATTACCAAACTCCTGATGCAGAATAGTTTCCAACATGTTCTGCAAAGCTGACACCGAGACCACTGGAGCTGGTACAATTGGTGTGGTTATAGATTCCGAGGAAGAAGATCTTGAAGAAGAGTGTTGCCTTGACTTTGAGACATGCTTCTTGGAAAGTCTCTAAGCAACCGGGCTCATTAAGGTTGCTGGAGGAATGGGCTGTGACTCCTTAAGGACTGGCTTGGATAGCTGACCTGATGGAGACACTGAGGATAACGGTCCCTCCGGAGACGATTTTGCAGATTTCCCCGAGGATGAGGACTTTCCCATCGAGGGAGGCTTTAATGAGGCCGAAGCTTTGGACCCCACAGAAGACTTCGACGGGGTCGAGGTCGCAATTGGGGTCAAGGCTTTAGTTGAAGTAACTTCCATACCCCCTAAAATCTTTTCAAGTTGAACGCGACGTAGTTTGAGGGCTCAATTTTGAAGTGTAGCACAGCGGGTGCACGACTCCGGATGATGATCAGATCCTAAACACTGAATACACCACTTATGTGGATCAGTGAGAGAGATCGCATGTTGACACTGGCTACACTTCTTAAACCCCGTGACCGGCCGGGAAATGGAATGAAAGATGGCCGCGGCCAAATCGAAGCTCACAGGCTGAGGCCGCGGAGTAGGCCCCGTTGTGACGCAACGAAAAAAGAAAAATAAATCTTCAGGTCTTTTTTATTTTAAGATGCCACACAACGACTTCAGAAAATAAAAGAATTACACGAGCTAAGGTGAAGAGAAGGCAGGAGTTAGAACTAACTCTCATGCAGATCCTTGAAACGAGGGCTTCTCAGCTCCACGGAAAACTAAGAACTGAGTAGATGTGCACCCTACGTCTGGTGGGAAGGCATTCGCGCATGCACGGTGCAGCAGTCGCAAACTTTCTAAAAGTTCTTCAAGCAAGTCTGCTTGTGAAACTGTCCACATCGGGGCTCCATGGATGACGTCACCCATATGTTGAGAATATGCTGCGTGCTTGTCCTGGGATAAATATACGTACATACTGGCTTAAGTATGATTGTAGCTTTTATGTTTTATATTTTCAGTTCCAGTGACAGGATGGTTAGAATAGGCTGGAGTGGACTTCAATGGCAACTCCAGCAGTAGGAACTTAAAGACAGTACCCAACAGACTTCTATGGTCTATTGCCCAGAAATATTAAAGAAAACACAATTTAATTATGAATATATAAGTGTGACTATTGGGCAGATTGGATGGACAGTTCAGGTCTTTTATCCTGTCATTTACTATGTTACTATGGGGCTAATTTTCAGAAAAGATAGATGTCCAAAAGACAGCACTTATACATCTGGCACTTATACATCTTACTAGTATAAACTGGCACATATACATGTACAAACTGGCACTTATACATCTTACTAGTCAAAATGTCCAAGAGAGCATTTTCAAAACTGACTTTCTAGATGTCTTTCTGGTTGTTTTGTCTCCAGTGCATCTAAATCTTAAGGGGGCATGTTAGAGGTGTGTTCTTGGAAGTTCTGCAGGGATAATCAAAAACTTTTAACAAAATGTCCAGGGTGTTAGGAAAAAGACCTGTTTTAAAAACAAATAAGGGTCAAAAAGGTGCCCAAATTGGACTAGATGACCAATGGAGGTATTAAGGCATGACCCACCTCCCACCACCCAGAGATGTGACCCCCCTCAGTACATTCCAGTCTGTATTACAGTTTCAGACAGCTGAGCACAGCAAGCAGAGCAGAGGGGCATTCTAAGGGTTTCTGCAGTGAATGTCACATAAAAAATCCCAGGTACACATGTCACAATAACTTGCTTATATTGTATGGTGAGCCCTCCAAAACCTACTCCTTTAAAGAATGGAAAAAGGATCCGAATGAAGAAGAAGTGACACAAGCACTGGCAAGTTAGATACAAAGCACTGATGAAGAACGCTAAGAAAGAATATGAAGAGAAACTTGCAAGAGGCAAAAACTCGTAACAATTTTTTAGGTACATCAGAAGCAGAAAACCTGTGAGGGAATCCATGGGACCATTGGATGATCATGGGGGAAGCCACTGCTTGCCCTGTATCGGTAGCATGGAATATTGCTACTCCTTGGGTTTTGGCCAGGTAATAGTGACCTGGATTGGCTACCAAGAGAATGGGCTACTGGGCTTGATGGACCATTGGTCTGACCCAGTAAGGCTATTCTTATGTTCTTATACATAAAGATGACATCTGCAGGTTAAGGGCTATTTTTGTAGTGTACAGGTGGGTACAGTAAGTTTTGAAGGCTCACCATACAATATTAGCAAATTATAGTGACATATACCTGGTACCTTTTATGTGACATTCACTGCAGTCCCTCTTAGAGTGCCCCTCTGCTCTACTCAGCCATCTGTGGCCAGTTTGCTAAGAATGCTGGCTATTTGGATATTGGAATAGCTTATTTTTGTGCATTTTTCATTTGATTTTGTATTCAAAAAAGGCCAAAAAAGATAGACGTACTAAGGGCCAAAATGTCTAGATAGGTAATTTTCAAAATAAAACAATAGACATTGTGCAGTTTTGAAAATTAACATTTTCTCTACTGAATTTCTGGACATCTTTCCCAAAACATCCAAATGCAGACTTGGATGTCCTATCAAAAATGCCCCTCCACATTACTATGCTCCTTCTCCTTTGCTAGTCTGTTTAGATGCATTGCCTATACTTATTAACCTTTTTATGGTTTCTATTTATCTTTTTAATTTAGATATGTGCTTTGATCTTTTAATTAGATATATGTTTTGATTTTGTAAGCTTGTTTTACCTTAATTTTTTTTAGTGTCTTCTGAATCTATGGGCTCCTTTTACTAAGGTGCGTTAGGGCCTTAATGTGCGGAAAAGCGCAAACTAAATTGCCGCGCGCGCTAGACCTTAACGCCAGCATTGAGCTGGCATTATTTTAGAAGTGTACTGCACGGTTTAGTGCGCGGTAATTTCATACGTGCGCTAAAAACGCTAGCGCACCTTAGTAAAAGGAGCCCAATGTGTCTGAGCTTTCCCAATAAAGCCTTGTGAACACTGCCAGATGATCTGCTTCTTCACTGACCCTGCTGTGTGTTTTATTTTGCATATTCAGCCTGCCCATCCATGCCAAATACTCTCCCTTTCACTCCTAAGCATTCTTGAATTCAGATACAGTATTTATTTCCACTACATCCACCAGTAGGCTGTTCCACAAATTCACCCCCCTTTCTGTGAAGAATTTCCTCAGGTTACTCATATCTCCTTTAACCTTCCTCCTGCACCCCCTCATTCCAGAGTTTCCTTTCAATTGAGAGACTCGCCTCCTGTGCATTTATACACGCTTGGTCCCTTTTCTTATCAGCTGTAACTGGCACTATAAGATATAGCAAGGTAAAGACAGATGGAAACTTCTGTAATTCTCAGTTAAGCCCAGCCATCTATAAGCAAGATTTTTTTCCCCATATTTTATCTCTATTGCATTTTTCTGATTGGCTAGAGAAGCCATCTGCCTCTTGGGAAGCTAGTATGATCTCTATTATGAGGATTTGTTCACTGAGACTCCATAGTAACAACTCTCTTAGGCTGCCTGCAACAATTAACAGCGGGGATTCTGCTATGTTTAACCACAATTGTGTCCACCTGAGTTCTGATTCCTGCAGATCTGCCTGCTTTAATTTTCTTCCATGTTCAAGTTACCTATTTTCTTGAATTCCCATCTGCAGCTAATAAAAGATAGAAATATTTGCTCACTGCATCCAAGGAATGCAAACAACGCCAAAGTGTAGTCCTAACTACCTTGTTTCCCTGAAAATAAGACACTGTCTTATATTAATTTTGGGCCCAAAAAAGGCACTAGGTCTTATTTTTAGGAATGTCTTATTTTTTTCATGTACAATGATCATCTCTCCCTTCCTCTCCTCCACTCCAATTCTTCCTATTTCCTTTCTCTACCCATGTGCAGCATCTTTCCTCCCCTCTCACCCATCCCCTTGAGCGGTATCTTTCTATCCCTCCCTCCTATCCCTTGTGCAGCAGAACCCTTGCAGCTTCTATCCCTCCCTCTCATCCCTTGTGCAAAACTCTTGCAGATTCTATCCCTCCCTTCCTTCCATCCCCCCCGTGTAGCATCTTTCTTTCCCCCCCGCCGCTGCGCACCCCCCTTGCCCCTCCCCCTGATGACCTATATCTCCCTTCCTTCTGAACAGCGAGACAGAAAGAAATACCTTATAACAAATTGGCAGCTTCAGCAGCAATCTAGACAGACTGCTTTGCGGCATGGGCCGTTTCTCTGCCGCGTTGCTGATGATGTCATCAGTAACGTAGCAGAGGACTGGCCCAGGCCGTGAAGCAGTCTGTCTAGATTGTTGCCAACTCTGCTGGTTTGTTATAAGGTACATTTATTTCTGTCTCGCGGTTCAGATGGGAGGGAAAGATGGGTCGGGGAAGCATTATTGCTGCTGCTGGCGACTAGGGCTTATTTTCAGGGAAACACGGTAGTTGTTTGTGGCACCAGAAATGCAGATCAACTTGGACAAGCCTAGTTTAAACCCTACAACCGATCTCAGTCAAAAAGAAGCAATATTCCACTCATCTTTATGCTATCTAAGGGATTTATTTAACAATTCTTCCATAAAGACACGGAGTAGTCTCTCAAGTGATTTGAAACTGTTAGAAATCAGACCCCAGCAAACTTAACTGATGTCCAACAGGCCTCAGAAGCAAAGATCTATTACAAGTTACTATATAAAAAGTGGAGTTGAAAAGGAGGCAGAGTAAGGTGCAGTAATACTCCTGAAGTTTTAACATAGGGCAATTATTCTCAACTGAGCAGCACAAAAACAAGTCCAGGTTTCAGAGTCACCATAATATTCACAGACATGTGCGATACTTAGAGTTAAAACTACCAATAATAGATTACCAAATACAATTAAATCATTAGCGACACTCTAAGTTAGCCCTGGTTTCAATTCATAGCACATGTGCGTGCATGTCAAGCCCACTACATGGCCTGAAAACCAGGGGAACAGGGTTCAATTCCCACTGCAGCTCCTTGCGACTCTGGGCAAGTCACTTAACCCTCCATTTCCCCACATAGAAAATAAGTACCTGTATATAATATGACCCCTCCTTTGATTGTTAACTATAGAAAGGCAGTATATCAAATCCTATCCCCTTTCTTAGGGAAATCAGATCTGGACTCCATTTATGCCAGAAAAAAGTTGGGACTAGGCTAGCCTGTCTCTGCTAGCTATGCTTAGTAACTCTGTACACGTATGCTTGCTGATACGATGCTTGCTGCTTCCAAACTTCTGTAAATAAAAGAGGAGCAACACAGAGCCAAGACTAGATCTTTGCCCCCCCCAAAAAAAAGTACCCTAACTGGCAAATACTTGTCCGACTGTAGTTTAAAGCAAAATCAGCTGAACTACACCTGGACCAGCTTCTCCTTGCCTTCAACACTCCTTACCCCTTTTCGTTTTGCTGGATTTCTCCAGTGAGTTTTCCCGCTTTTTTACGGACAAAGGTGGCCCCTGTAGAATTTTCCAGCACATCCACATCTATTTTCAGTGACATAGAGTCTGATGAGGGCAAGTGTTTGCTAAGACTGCAAAATGGAATTGAGCTAAGGAAGGAAAATTAATGCATTAAAGGCCCTCTACCCAACAGAAAAACTGAATACTTCATCTCTTTATCTACTCAGATATGCATAGCTTTGCTTCACATTACTGAAAAAAATTGTTGGATAAGTTGTGCTATGTTTGCTATAATGATTAATACAGTGGTACCTTGGAATGCGAACTTAATTCGTTCCAGAACCCTGTTCGAGTTCCAAAACGTTCGAGTTCCAAGACAATTTTTCCCATTGAAAAGAATAGAAACTGGATTAATCTGTTCCTTGGTCCCACAAACTCTGCAAGATCGGGCCTACCTGGCAGAAACAACAAGATCGAGACCCCCAGCAGCAGAGGCAGCAAGATCGGGACCCCCAGCAGCAGAGGCAGCAAGATTGGGATCCCCAGCTGCAAGTGGTGTTCAGACCAAAGCTTCCCTCCCAGGCGGAAACAGGAAGCTGCGTCAGAGGGGAAACATTCAGATTCCGGGGCAAAAATGAAAAAAAAAAAAGTTCAGATACCAAATCGTTTGAGTTCTGGGGTGTTCGGAGGCTTTCGGATTACGAGGTACCACTTTTCCTTCTCTGTTTGGCAATGTGTATGCTTTAATGTAATTTTGCTGTTACTGCCAAGTTGCTTCAATTAAGAAAAATTACTTGCAAAAAGGATGTGCTAAAAGCAGCAAGCATTATAGCTCCCTTAATGAGGGCACAAAAGACAATTCTATAAAAGGGGCTTCTATCTGGAGACTATTCTATAAACATTTGGGCTCAAAGTGTACATTATAGTTTGCTAGTCCCTTATTCTAGCCCTGCCCATGGCAACCGATATAAATTGTCAATACATATAACTACCAAATAGAAAACTGCTTTGTTTCACTGTATGTAACCTGAAAAAGCACAGTTACTTACCGTAACAGGTGTTATCCAGGGACAGCAGGCAGATATTCTTGACTGATGGGTGACGGCACCGACGGAGCCCCGGTACGGACAATTTTAGAGTGATTGCACTCTAAGAACTTGGAAAGTTCTGGCATGCCGCACCGCGCACGCGCGAGTGCCTTCCCGCCCGACAGAGGCACGCGGTCCCCAGTTATGATAAGCCAGCTAAGAAGCCAACCCGGGGAGGTGGGAGGGACGCAAGAATATCTGCCTGCTGTCCCTGGATAACACCTGTTACGGTAAGTAACTGTGCTTTATCCCAGGACAAGCAGGCAGCATATTCTTGACTGATGGGTGACCTCCAAGCTAACAAAAAGAGGGATGGAGGGAAGGTTAGCCATTAGGAAAACAAATTTTGCAAAACAGATTGGCCGAAGTGTCCATCCCGTCTGGAGAATGCATCCAGACAATAATGAGATGTAAAAGTATGAACTGAGGACCAAGTAGCAGCCTTGCAGATTTCCTCAATAGGAGTGGACCGGAGGAAAGCTACAGATGCTGCCATTGCTCGGACTCTATGGGCCGTGACAGAACCTTCCAGTGTCAGTCCGGTCTGAGCATAACAGAATGAAATGCACGCTGCAAGCCAATTAGACAACGTACGTTTAGAAACAGGACGTCCCAATTTATTCGGATCAAAGGACAGAAAGAGTTGGGGAACTGATCTGTGGGGTTTCGTACGCTCTAGATAGTACGCTAGAGCCCTTTTACAATCCAAAGTATGTAGAGCTTGTTCCCCAGAATGAGAATGAGGTTTTGGAAAAAAAACAGGCAGAACAATGGATTGGTTGAGATGGAATTCAGAGACAACCTTAGGGAGAAACTTTGGATGTGTACGCAGAACCACCTTGTCATGGTGAAAAACCGTAAAAGGTGGATCTGCAACCAGTGCATGAAGCTCACTGACCCTCCTGGCAGAGGTAAGAGCAATAAGGAAAAGTACCTTCCAAGTGAGAAACTTGAAAGGAGCGGTAGCCAAAGGTTCAAATGGAGGCTTCATTAAGGCGGAAAGAACCACATTGAGATCCCAGATAACAGGAGGGGCTTTAAGAGGCGGTTTCACATTAAAAAGACCCCGCATGAACCTGGACACCAGGGGATGAGCTGAGAGAAGTTTTCCATGGACCGGCTCATGAAAAGCAAGGAAGACTTAAGGCCAGAGTCAGACAAAGAAAGCAAATAATCCAACAACGTTTCCACTGCCAGTGAAGTGGGATCAAGATGATGAAGAAGACACCAGGAAGAAAATCTTGTCCACTTCTGATGGTAACATTGCAGAGTGGCTGGTTTCCTGGAGGCATCTAGAATGGAACGAACCGGCTGAGACAAAAGAGTATCATGAGAGGTCAGCCCGAGAGATACCAAGCTGTCAGGTGCAGAGACAGGAGGTTGGGATGTAGAAGGGTCTCCTGATGCTGTGTAAGCAGAGAAGGAAACAGAGGAAGAAGAAAAGGTTCCCTGGAACTGAGTTGAAGTAGAAGGGAGAACCAATGTTGCCTGGGCCACCTCGGAGCAATCAGAATCATGGTGGCTCGTTCCCTCTTGAGCTTGAACAAGGTTCTCAACATGAGAGGCAGAGGAGGGAAAGCGTATAGGAACAGATTGGACCAGTCGAGGAGAAAAGCATCCGCTGCCAGACGGTGAGGAGAGTAGAGTCTGGAGCAGAATAGGGGCAGCTGGTGATTGTGAGGGGCTGCAAAGAGGTCTATCTGAGGAGTGCCCCATTGAGCGAAGACAGACTGTAGAGTTACAGGATCGAGTGTCCACTCGTGAGGCTGAAGAATTCTGCTGAGCTTGTCCGCTAAGGAATTCTGTTCTCCTTGAATGTAGATAGCTTTCAGGAAGAGATGGTGATCTATGGCCCAAGTCCAGATCTTCTGAGCTTCCTGGCACAAGAGGCGAGAGCCTGTCCCCCCCTGTTTGTTGATGTAGTACATGGCCACTTGATTGTCTGTGCACAGCAGAAGGACCTGAGGAAAGAGAAGATGTTGGAAGGCCTTGAGGGCATAAAACATCGCTCTGAGTTCCAGGAAATTGATGTGATGTTTCTTTTCCTGGGCTGTCCAAAGACCTTGAGTCTGGAACTCGTTCAAATGAGCTCCCCATGCATAAGGGGAGGCGTCGGTGGTGATGACCAGTTGATGAGGAGGTTGATGGAACAGAAGACCTCTGGATAGATTTGAGGATACCAACCACCATTGTAGAGACTGACGAAGAGATGATGTCACAGATATGTGTCGTGAGCAAGGATCCGTCGCTTGGGACCACTGAGTAGCAAGGGTCCATTGAGGAGTGCGCAGGTGAAGACGTGCGAGGGGTGTGACATGGACTGTGGATGCCATGTGACCCAAGAGTATCATCATTTGTTTGGCAGAGATGGAATGTTGTGGAAGCACCTGCTGACATAGAGACTGAAGGGTCTGAAGACGGTTGGATGGTAAGAATGCTCTCATGAGGAGTGTGTCCAGTATCGCTCCAATGAATTGAAGTCTCTGAGTGGGGATGAGATGAGACTTGGGTAGATTGATCTCGAATCCTAGTATTCGTAGAAATAGGATGGTTTGGTTGGTGGCCAGGAGAACTGCTTGAGTGGATGAGGCCTTGACTAACCAGTCGTCCAGGTAAGGGAATACCTGAAGGTGGTGAGAGCGTAGAAAAGCAGCTACCACAATGAGACATTTGGTGAACACCCTTGGAGAGGAAGCAAGACCGAAGGGCAGCACCTTGTATTGGTAATGACAATGATTTATCATGAAGCGGAGATACTGTCTGGAGGTTATATTGATCGGTATGTGAGTGTATGCCTCTTTGAGATCGAGGGAGCATAGCCAGTCGTCTTGATTGAGAAGAGGATAAAGAATGGCTAAGGAAAGCATCTTGAATTTTTCCTTTTTCAGACATTTGTTGAGATCGCGAAGATCTAAGATTGGTCTGAGATCTCCTGTTTTTTTGGGGACTAGAAAATAACGGGAGTAGAATCCCTGCCCCTTTTGATCTAGAGGAACTTCCTCTATAGCGTTCAGAAGGAGGAGGGATTGAACTTCTTGAATAAGGAGGGCAGATTGAGGATTGTTCAAAGCAGACTCTTTTGGCAGATTTTGGGGCGGAAGAGTCTGAAAGTTGAGAGAGTAGCCGTGGCGGATGATGTTGAGGACCCATTGGTCCGAAGTGATAACTTCCCACCGGCTGAGGAACAGAGAAAGACGACCTCCTATGGGTTGAGGCAGGAGAGCAGATATAGGGGTACTGGCTATACTTTGGAGAAGTAAGTCAAAAGGGCTGTGTCTTTTGCTGTGGAGGTGGCTTCACAGGCTGCTGTTGCTGCTGTTGTCTGGAAGGCTGACGTTGTTGCTGACGCTGACGCCTGGGTTGCTGAGCTGTTGCTGGCAATGGGCGAGCTGTGAAACGGCGTTGATAGGCTGATTGTTGCCTAAAAGGCCTTGCTGGGGTAGGCTTTTTCTTATTCTTAAGCAGGGTATCCCAGCGTGTCTCATGAGCAGAGAGCTTTTGAGTAGTCGAGTCCATGGATTCCCCAAAAAGCTCATCCCCTAGGCACGGGGCGTTGGCTAACCGATCTTGATGATTAACATCAAGCTCGGATACCCGAAGCCAGGCCAGGCGACGCATTGCCACAGACATTGCTGTCGCTCTGGATGTAAGTTCGAAGGTGTCGTAGATGGATCTAACCATGAACTTACGCAGTTGAAACAGAGACGACAAGCAATGGTGAAAGGATTGTTGTTTTCGGTGGGGAAGGTACTTCTCAAATGAAGCCATGGTGGTAAGGAGATGTTTAAGGTAGAAAGAAAAATGAAAGACATAATTACCAGCTCTATTTGCCAACATTGCATTTTGGTAGAGCCTCTTACCAAATTTATCCATGGCTTTACCTTCTCTGCCAGGAGGTACAGAAGCATATACACTGGCTCCTGAGGATTTTTTAAGGGTAGATTCGACAAGTAAGGATTCGTGTGGAAGTTGAGGTTTGTCGAACCCAGGAATGGGAATTACTTTGTATAAAGAGTCTAATTTACGTGGGGCCCCTGGAACCGTTAAGGGAGTCTCCAAATTCTTGTAGAAAGTCTCCCTCAAGATGTCGTGAAGAGGGAGCTTCAAAAATTCCTTTGGAGGTTGGTCAAAGTCAAGGGTATCCAAAAAAGCTTTAGACTTTTTGGACTCAGCCTCCAAAGGAATAGATAAAGATTCACACATATCTTTCAAAAAACTCGAGAAAGATGAAGTGTCATATCTAGAGGACGGGTCAGGTACAGCTGAATCCTCCTCATCTGAGGAACATTCCCCTTCAGAGAGAAAGGGTTCCTCTGAATCTCCCCACAGATCAGGATCCCTGACATGGGGGGAACGGTCCCGAGACTCTGGAGTAGATGGTTCTACATGTCGGGTTTTGCGCACCGACTTACCCGACCTCATCGATACCGAGCCAGGCGATGTAATCGGTGGCACCGGTGCCGAAGTCTGCACCGACTGATGTTGAGCTCTCGGCTCTGGTGCGAGGACTGGCATCGATACCGATGAGGTCGAATGAAGCGGTACCGAGGGAGTGGATGTAGATAGCACAGGCTGTTCCACTATCGGTACCGGCTCAGTGCGGACCGGCACCGGAAGGTTCGATGCCAGGATAACTGGAAGGAGCTGTTGTAACTGCTCCTTCAGCTGCAGCTGAAGAATGGCCGCAATACGGTCATCAAGGGTTGGCACCGGTACCGCCTTTTTCTTCTGCGGTACTTGCGGTGCTGCTCGACGCCCCGGAGATGAGGAGCCCGATGTCGAGGGACTCACCTCGATAGGGGCGGAGCGCTTCCGCTGGCGCCTCACAGTCGGCAGGATTGGGCTCACTGCACTCGAGACCGGAGGACGCTCCAGCGGGGAAGGCTTCTTAGCCGGCTTACCTGAATGCTGGGACGCCGGTGCGGTGTTGCGCGGCGTCGAAGAAGAGGGTGCCGACTGAACTGGTGCCGAAGCCGGAGTCGATGGAACGGGATCGGACATCTCGGCACCGAACAGTAATCGCTGTTGTATCTGGCGATTTTTTAGAGTACGTTTTTTTAACGTGGCACAGCGGGTGCAGGTGGAAGCCTGATGTTCAGGACCCAAACACTGTAGGCACCAGTTGTGTGGGTCCGTGATAGAAATAGGCCGAGCACACCGCTGGCACTTTTTAAACCCTGGCTGAGGGGGCATGAAAGGAAAAACGGCTTCAGCCAAATCGAAGGCCGAGGCCTCGATGGTGGCAGAAGGCCCCGCCGGGGAAAAACCAAAAATGAAGAAAAAAAGACAAGTTTTTTTTTTTAACAGAAATGAAATAAAAGAAAAAAGGCAATAGAGCCAAAAAGGTTTACGCGAGCGGGAAGGCAAGAGAAAAAATTTTTTCAACAGCCGTTGAAAAACGCGTCTTAGCTCCGCGGAAACTAAGAAACTGGGGACCGCGCGCCTCTGTCGGGCGGGAAGGCACTCGCGCGTGCGCGGTGCGGCATGCCAGAACTTTCCAAGTTCTTAGAGTGCAATCACTCTAAAATTGTCTGTACCGGGGCTCCGTCGGTGCCGTCACCCATCAGTCAAGAATATGCTGCCTGCTTGTCCTGGGATAACCACTTCTACCATAGAGATGCACCAGGTCATTATTTTTTATTGGGGGAGCTTATTTCTCTTCTCTCCCCGGGAACTACAGGCCGGTGAGCCTGACTTCAGTTATAGGGAAGATGGTGGAAGCAATGATCAAGGACAGCATTTGCGAGCACATCGAGAAAAATGGCCTACTGCGGACAAGCCAGTGCCTGACAAACCTTCTGTACTTCTTTGAGGGAATAAGCAGTCAGGTGGACAAAGGGGAACCCATAGACATCATTTACCTCGATTTTCAAAAGGCCTTTGACAAGGTGCCACATGAAAGGCTGCTTAGGAAGCTGTGGAACCACGGGGTGGGCGGGGATGTACACAGATGGATCAAGCACTGGTTGTCAGGTAGACTACAGAGGGTCGGAGTAAAGGGCCAATATTCTGACTGGCGGGGAGTCACGAGCGGTGTGCCGCAGGGATCGGTGCTGGGGCCGCTACTCTTCAACATATTTATCAATGACCTGGAAATGGAGGCAAAGTGTGAGGTTATAAAATTTGCAGACGATACCAAACTCTGCGCCAGAGTTAGGACCAGGGAGGAGTGTGAGGAACTGCAAAGGGACCTCGATAAGCTGGAAGGCTGGGCAAACAAATGGCAAATGCGCTTTAACGTAGATAAATGCAAGGTCATGCACATAGGGAAAAAGAACCCGTTGTTCGAGTATAAAATGGGGGGGGGGGGGAGATTGCTGGGAGACACCGGACTTGAGAGAGACTTGGGTGTGCTAGTGAATCCATCCATGAAGCCATCCGCACAGTGTGCAGCAGCCTCGAAGAAGGCCAACAGGATGCTGGGCATCATCAAGAGGGGCATAACAACTAGGACGCGGGAAGTCATCATGCCGCTGTATCGAGCGATGGTGCGCCCACATCTGGAATACTGCGTTCAATATTGGTCGCTGCACCTCAAGAAGGACATGGCAGCTCTTGAGAGAGTCCAAAGGAGGGCAACGAAACTGGTAAGAGGGCTGGAAAACTGCCCATACGCCGAGAGGCTGGATAAACTGGGGCTCTTCTCTCTGGAAAAGAGGAGGCTCAGGGGGGATATGATAGAGACCTTCAAAATACTTAGGGGCTTAGAGAGGGTGGACAGGGACAGGTTCTTCAGACTAAAAGGGACGACAGGTACGAGGGGGCACTCAGAGAAATTGAAGGGGGATAGGTTCAAATCAAATGCAAGGAAGTTTTTCTTCACCCAAAGGGTCGTAGACGCATGAAATGCGCTCCCGGAGGAAGTGATCCGGCAGAGTACAGTACAGGGATTCAAACAGGGATTGGACGGATTCCTGAGGGAAAAGGGGATCGTGGGGTACTGAGGGAGGTGCTGGGGTGTTGCATAAGTATAGACAGCTCACCAGGTCGTGCAGGTGCAAGGCCGGAGGGTTAGGACTTTGATGGGAAGATAAGACTTCGATGAGAAACCTAGGGGGCAAGGGGGCCACTACTGGTGATTCAGGCAGGTCATGACCTGTTGGGCCGCCACGGGGGCGGACTGCTGGGCGGGATGGACCTGTGGTCTGACCCGGCAGAGGCACTGTTTATGTTCTTATGTTCTTAACTCCACAGTCCAATCTGGCCTATTTTAGAATTCAATATAATTTTTTACCTGTGCTGTCTCTTCAGGTCAAATTTCATACCATTCTGTTAAATTATCAGAGAATTATTTTGCTTCAAAGACAAAAATAAAATGACAATATGCAAAATGGACTAATTAGCAAAGCTATCAGTGCCCAGAAAATTTCAAAGCTTATTTAGGCCAAATACAGGCAATTTATAATTCAAAAATTTGGGAGGGTAGTAATTATGGTTATCAAGATTCTTATTGTCAGGGTAACCAAGCATACACATTACCTACATTTTTATTAAAAATTTGGGGTCGTATATAGCTCACTGTGGACATTCTGAAAACCAGATGTGGTTGTGGGCTTAATGTGGACCAAAGTTTCTTCTGATTTACATATAATACTATTCCTACTTATACACTTAATACATGCATCTTATTCTTCCTCAGTGTGCCAGGTTAACACAGAGGAAAAGGATACACCTTTGCTTTCTCAGGATCTACCAGGGAATAGGCAGAGATGAGTTGCGCTAATGTGTGAATATCTTTAGGATTTTGTCTGAAAGAAAAATAAAACAAGTTAGGTATTTTAAGGGTTCTCATGTAGCAACAAATTACTCAAAACTGGAAAGATTATACTAAATTAAATTATACATTTTGGTGGAATTCAGTCTGTCACATATATAAGGTGGAAAAGATGTTAGCGTTACAACAAGGGAATCTTCATAATTTTTAAAAATATGGGAACCATTGACTAATTACTCTAATGATCAGATATCTTAGCACATGGGTAGTAGACAGGTGGGGATGGGGAGGGAAATATATATCATATGGAATAGGAATATTGATAAAAAGGGGGGTATTTATTTATATTACAAGAATATTTGATTGTAAATAAAAGTAATATATGAAAATTGTTTGTATTATGTTTAATTCACTTATTGTAAGAATTCAAAAATGAATAAATAAAATGTAAAAAAAAAAAAAGGGTTCTCATGTTGCAGGAGACAACTTTAAACAAGGAGCATGCTACACAGTTGTGAATGTGTAGGTCCACGCTTCTTAGCCTCATAAGAGGATCGATCACGTATTTACAATGCCGAGAAAAACTGTGGACACACACATAATAATTACTAGCTCTTACAACATCCTTGTTTGGTTGAAACCAGTCTTTTCTTATACAGTGAAATGTATAAAATAAACAATTCTGTGTTTAAGACGCTACGTACAATGTAAGTAATTTAATAAAAGGCTGCCAATGTAAGTAATTTAATAAAAACATTTTTCAAAGGGTATAATAATAATAATCATCATAGCTTTATTTATATCCCATCATTCCTTTTCAGTTAAAGACGGTATACAAGAGGTGATGTAAGGACAGCGAGGTAACATCAGTTAGCTTTGGGAAGGGGTAGATAGACAGTTAAGAGATGGGGTGAGTGAAATTGGGTGGGCCACTGTTAAAACATGTTACTTTTACCAGTACCTCTTGCTATTTTAGCGCAGGTCCCACTTTACGCAATGAGACCTAGAAAGTACTAACTGGGCTTAACGGTAAAATAAAGCAAAAAAAAGTTGTCAAAACTCTGCAGAAAACTAAATAGATAAATAAAGGAGCAGCGAAGACCAGACCTTCAAACTGAAGCTTTTAATGTCATCAATGGGAAGCTTTAGGATGAGAGTTTTTGTTGAATTTGATTGATACATCAGCTCATGTGTACTGTTTAATTGTCGAGTGGACAACCTGAGGACACCCGATGCAGGCTTTATAGCTGAAACACGCTCCGTGTTGGGTCCGTTTTTCTTGTTCCACTTCTTATCGGTGACATTAAAAGCTTCAGTTTGAAGGTCTGGTCTTCGCTGCTCCTTTGTTTATCTTCTTAGCAGTAAAACAACACATCTTAACAGTAGCCCACATTTATAGTATATATGTGCCTTTATAACAGGATCACAGAAGAATCCTTAGCAGTGAACAGATATTCTCACAGAAAGTTGCTATGTGTGTGGATAGAAACATGTGTATTTTACAAAGTACCACACAGAATAAGGGAACACACTTCAACCTAGCAATTATATAAAGCAACTACTACTACTACTATTAATTATTTCTATAGAGCTACCAAACGCACGCAATGCTGTACAAAGTCACAAAGATGTCAAGGATACAGTTAAGGGGAACAGTTATTCTGCTAGCTGGGTTGGAGGGCAGAGGAAAGTACAGGACAATCAAGCCATTGTGACATCACTGATGAGGTTGGCTCTTATTGGTGGAATAAGGCATTATGACATCACAATCTCAGCTCTGCTTCCCAAATACTGAAACTCTTCACACTACTACAACTATGAATTATTTCTATAGCGCTACCAGATGCACGCAGCGCTGTAAAGAGTCCCAAAGAAGACAGTCCGTGCTCAAAAGAACTTACAATCTAAACAGGCAAGACAGACAAACAGGTTGTCATGGATACAGTTAAGGGGAACGGTTAATCAGCTGGCTGGGATGGAGGGCAGAGGACTAGAGTTAAGGATTGAAAGCTATATCAAAAAGGTGGGTTTTCAGTCTGCTTTTAAACAAGGGAAGGGGCTTGACAGACAAAACTCGGGTAATTTATTCCAGGCATAGGGGGCAACTAGATGAAAAGAACAAAGTCTGGAATTGGCAGTGGAGGAGAAATGTAATGTTAAGAGTCACTTATCTGAGGAACGGAGTTCTCTGGGAGGTGTATAAGGAGAGAGAAGCAAGGAGAGATATTGAGGGGCAGCAGAATGAACACGCTTGTAGGTCAGCAATAAGATCTTGAACTGTATACGATGGCAGATAGGGAGCCAGTGAAGTGACTTAAGGAGAGGGGTGACATGAGCATAGCAAGGTTGGTAGAAGATGAGTCGTGCAGCAGAGTTTTGCACAGACTGCAAGGGGAAGAGGCGACACTGAGGGATACCAGTTAGGAGTAGTTTGCAGTAATCTAAGTGTGAGGTTAGTGTATATTTTATTCTTTTTCTTCCCTGCTCACAGCTCCACCCTAAGGAATGCTTATATGCGGCCCTTGTAAAAGTACATGTGCTAGTCAGCACAATTTTCTAACAGCTTTTACTCATGTGACTGAAATGCTTTGTAAAATTCTCTGCACGAATTCTAATTCAAAATGATTAGCTGGTTGATTAGAATCAGGTGCAAAAATAATTGGATAACAATCAATCAACCCTGCAGCCTGAGTTCATGTATCCTAAATAGGTCTAAATGTTTTGAGGTTGATCTTCACAATGAACAAAAGTAATTTCACAAGACCTACAAAAGAGTTGTTGTTGTTGCTGCTGCTCCTCCTCATTTGTCTGGACAGGATTACAAAAACATTTCTAAACTTGAGGCACCATCCATCTACTGTCAGCTTCCTTTACTGGCTCAGTGCTGAGCTGTCAAGGGAAGCCCCAAACTGCTGAGCAGCAGAGGAAGTCCCAAAGCTGCCAATCAGTGGCTTTGGGGAGTCCTGCCGGTTCAGCTGATCAGCCGGCAGGGACAGCACATCCAGTTCTGGCTGGACAAATAACTGTTGAAATTCAGGAGCCATAGGGTAAAGCCTTAGCAACTTGTAGGAGCTGAAGGGACTGACTGAATCTCCCTTTGAGCTGCTCAAGGAGGCGTCTATTTTGGACCTTACGGTTGAGATGGCTTTCCTCAGCTTGGCATATTTTGGAGCTGCAGGCCCCCTCTTGTAGGGAATCCTTTTCTTTGGATCACGGAGGCGGGTGTATCCCTTTGTACGGTCCCTTCCTTTCTTCCGAAAATGGCTTCCGAATTTCGTGTCAACAAGGAAGTTTAATCTACCTGCTTTTCGGTCCACAGGGTCAAAAAAAAAAAAAGAAAAAAAAAAAAAAAAGCTTTTGAGGAAACTAGATGCTCGCAGAGTTTTGCTTCACTACTTAGAGAGGACCAATTACTTCTGTCTCTCTGACCATTCGTTTGTCCTGACTAGCCAGTCGAGGGGGCACAGGCCAGCGTCTAAGGCCTTTATTGACTGTTGGATCTGCAGTGACAGTTTGTTAACTTATATCGCCTTATAACATTCAAAACCCACTTGATTGGTGTTGCTGCATTGTGGTTTGAGTCTCGAGCGATTAATCTGTGCAGCCACCTGTGCTCCTTCCACCATATCCTGGGAACCCCAACAATTTAAGTAGGCCTTCCACATTAGGCTTACAAAATCAGGGGTCAAGCCCTGACTAGAGGGCCCCAAGGAATCCTTCAGGGCTTCTCAGTCTCCATGGTGTCCACGTACCTGTGCTTCAACTGATCATTATCTAGAGGCTCTGGAGGGGATTTTTTCCCCTAGACAAAGGAGCCACCTGCAATCCCCAGCCCTGGAGGTACCAGGAAGAGGCTAAGCCCAAGGCTCCCGCCCTCAATGTACTCCACAACATGTAGACAACGAGCACAAATCTGGCATGATTTAGGGGTATCACTGCCAGAGGGGTCCAACCCAAGTGATATTTTTGCAAACTTGAAAGGTTTTGAGGTAGATGGAGACTTTTAAACAAAAATTGTGAAATCCAAGATGACTGCTGTGGCAGCATAGTCACACCAAAAATGGCCTGGGAAAACCCAACCAAAGGTCAAAAAATTCTGGGAAGGGGTTTTTGTAGGTGGCTGGACCCTATATCCAGCCCCAGAAATGCTTTAAACATGTAATTTCCCATAGGCTACAATAGCCTTACTTACAATCTGTCTGTGCTGGTGCTAGCCTGCTTCAGCTGTCATAGAAGCTGGAATTTGGAGAAGACACTGCCTCAGGTCAACCAAATCAAGTCCACATGCTGCGATTTTCAGGCTGCCAATCGGTTCAAAGTCAGACTGAGACCTCAACCCCCATGCATCCATGTGACAAGGGAGGAAGGAAAATGCTACCAGTACCCGCCAAAGCCTGATTGGGCCACCATAGGGGCCAAACAGCTTGTGTTCAAGAATCTGATAAATCAGGTTGTGAGTTAGCTTCCAGGGGCACAGACCCCCAAGCTCCACAAGTCCTGCAGGCTGGCCAGCCAGGTACCCCAAGGGTTTCCTGCTAGCTGCAGTCTTCTTTCCCAGAGTCTGCATCCTCTCCCAGGCAAAGCTATCCCAGGGTCACTGGGAACCTCCAGAGTACTGCAAAACCTCCAGATTCAGACAAAAACCTTGGAAACAAGAATAAAAGTAAACAGAGCAGTCATAACACCAGCTTCTCAACTTGCTTGCATAAGGAAAAACTAAAGGGGGACTACAGCCATCAGAGAAGGAGGCAGAGTTGAAGAATGCAAATTTCATCCTTCTACAACACAACTCACGATGTGGGGGATATTACTTATAGTCAGGACTCCTAAAAACATTGTACCAGAACCTATCATTCAAAAGCAGGTCTCTACATATAGTGGTAACCTACACCCTCCCCAGCACATAACTCACTTCCATAGTTGCTCAAGGTCACTGATGGCCTCCTTCTTCCGCCCATGCTTCAGTTTGAAGTTGGCTGCCTCCCGTATCAGGGACAAGTGAGCCAGAGAGCTTGGCTGAAAAGAAAAGCAAAACATTCTAAATCAAGTCATTTGTTTGGAAGTTCATTCACACTGCTTTGGGGTTCTAACTTCATCAAAACAGTCTCTTAACCAAACCAAGGACACATTAAACCTTCATTTGTGACTCTCACATTTTATCCCCTATTTTTAATCCCACTCACTTTCAGTTCTTATCCAAAGGCCACACACACTAGCTCCTCCAGAACCCAGACTGAATGACTCTTACGTTGGGCCACGAGAAGATTACAAAGCATAATTCTAAGACTCCCCTCCACAGTGACCCAGCCCAGAGCAACAAAAACTGAAATTTCATCTCCCCCCACAGGCACTCTGCTCATCAGATAAGTCTCTCTTATCTGTGCCCTTGTCCTCTATGGTCAACTCCAGACTCTGTCCCTTCTACTTTGCTGCACCATATGCCTGGAACAAACTGCCTGATTCGGTATGTCAAGCTCCATCTTTGGCAGTATTTAAATCCAGACTGGAAGCCAATTTTCTGTTTTATTCCAGGCTGCACCTTCACACTAGCATGTTTCTTTTCTTGGGTCAATTGATGAACAGGCCTCAATATTTCAAGTCCCTTGGAGTTTTATTCTATAAGCTATAGTGTATGAATAAAGGACTGCTATTCCACATCAGGCGGGAAGGCATTCGCATATGCGCCGTACATTGCAGCTAGAACTTTCTACATAATTACTAGCCAGCTAGCATCGTGTTGAGATCTAATGAATAATGTCACATAGCTTTGAAAATATTCAGCCTGCTTTTCTACAGGTAAGTAACTTTACTTTATCCCTTAAGCCAACAAGGCATAAATACAGAGTACAATGCATCAAATGAAACAGGCAGTAACAAACAAGATTATTTCTTCTTTTGTCATTTGTGTCTTCTGTGGTTAAAACAGGAAAAGGATCAAACAAGTAGTATTAATAAAAAAAAGCCAATGATCAGATGGTAGGAGATTTTAGAGATCCAAAGATCTACTACCCTTTCTGAATATTCAGACAAGATTCTATGAATTGGTATTTTGTGTGATATTTGAGAGAGGATTTTAAATGAATATTAAGAACCGTATTGTCATCCTCAAATATAGTGACCTGCATACCTTGCCTTATAGTGTGTCTTACTACTAGTTGTGAATAAAATGTGAGGCCTGTTGTCATTTTCTTTCTTTTTTTTTTTCTTTAAATCTTTATTCATTTTTATCTTTCATCAAGTACACAATATTACATCATTTAAATTTTTTTTAAAAAAATCTTTATTCATTTTCCATTCTTTCAACAAGTGTACAATGTTATAACATATAATTCACATAACTCACTTGAAATCCTGACCAATACTGTCTTAAGTACATTAAAATCCCCCTCCCTCCTACCATCCCTTCCCAAATCAACAATGTACTCAAACAAAACATATATATATACCCCCCTTTTCTTATAATACTTCTAAATCATAAAGGTGTCTAATCATTTGAATATATAATCAATGACCCCAAAATCTTTTTAAAATTATTATAATTTCCCTTCTGTATAGCAATGACTCTTTCCATCTTGTATATATGACATACAGAATTCCACCAGAAGGTATAATTGAGTCTTGTATAATCCTTCCAGTTTCTAGTAATATGCTGAATGGCAACTCCTGTCAATATTAATAACAATTTATTATTAGATGCTGAAATTTGACTTTTATATCTCATTGAAGTTCCAAATAAAATTGTATCATATGATAAAGCAACAAAATTCTCTAATAAAGAATTAATTTGGAGCCAAATTGACTTCCAGAATACATTAATACAGGGACAGAAATAAATTAAATGATCTAAAGTCCCTGCTTCCTTATTACAATGCCAGCATCTATTAGACTTTGAACTATCTAATTTTTGTAAACGTACTGGGGTCCAAAAAGCTCTATGCAGCAAGAAAAACCAAGTTTGTCTCATAGATGCCGACATTGTAGATCTAATTCTCCAAGACCAAATTCGTGGCCATTGAGATGCAGAAATTTGATGCTTAATCTCAATGCTCCAAATGTCCCTAAACCCAGTTTTCTGTTTTTTATTCAAATACCCATATAACAATTTGTACCACTATGCTGCTTGGTGTCCCAAGAAATCCGCCTGAAAGCATAGGAATTCCAAACTGAACTGATTATTAAGATTTTTCCATTCAGGGAACCCCTCCTGAATAGCCTGCTTCAATACATCATTTAAATTAATACACAACACTTGAATTTCTTTCTATTATTATCTTAAATATATGAATTTATTCCTTCCCAGACCCACCCTTTCCACAAATATTTTAATCATAAATTTTATATAAATATTACATTCATATAAGTAAACATTAAACAGAATTTTATACCACCCCCCTCCCCTTACTGTAAATGTATTTTCAATGGAAAATGGCGTCTAATCATTGCAATAAATTGCCAATGGCCCCCAGATCTTCTTAAAATTATTATAATTTCCTTTTTGTATGGCAATTGTTCTTTCCATTTTGTAAATATGGCACAACGAGTTCCACCAGAAAGTATAGTTAAGTCTACTATAATTTTTCCAATTCCCGGTGATATGTTGTATGGCGACTCCTGTCATTATCAATAAAAGTTTATTATTGCTTGATGAAATTTGACTTTTTATTCTCATTGACGTCCTGAATAGAATTGTATCATATGATAGAGCTACATGGTTCTCTAATAGACAGTTAATTTGAGACCAAATTGATTTCCAAAAGGCCATGACACGGGGACAACAGAATATTAAATGATCCAAAGTCCCTGCTTCCAGATTACAATGCCAGCATCTATTAGACTTAGAGCTATCCAACTTTTGCAATTGAACTGGGATCCAAAATGCTCTATGTAACAAAAAAAAAAAAAAAAAACAAGTTTATCTCATAGATGCAGACATTGTATATCTCATTCTCCAAGACCAAATTCGTGGACATTGAGATGCAGAAATTTGGGGCTTAATCTCAATGCTCCAAATGTCTCCAATACCCGTCTTTGGTTTGTTTTTTTGTTAAATATCATATTTATTGAGACAAAAGACAACTGGACAACAAGAGCCAAATACTAGGCAGCAAAACAGACAGGGTATCAAACAGTAGCAGAATGGTACAAAGAGTAAGAAAAACTCGCAAAGTACACAGAGGATACCATGGAACCACAGCATGGTCAATGGGAAAGGCGTGCAAGGCTCGCAGTCCAGCGCCCTCTGTCCAATTTGAGTATAGATAAAAAAAAACAACCAGAATCCCCAAACGATTCAGGACAAGCCAATCGCATCCAAGCACAACGAACCAGACCAAACAGAAACACACCCATACACTGCAGACACAACCGTACACTCACACACTCACAAACACATACACACAAGCACACTCTCTCTGCCGGAAAGGGCTATATTGTGAACAATAGTTAAAGGAAGATCCGGAAAACCACACAAGCTGACATAGGAGAGCAGTCTATAGCACCTAGGTATCTATGTCCAAAAACTGCTGCCAGAGTGAACAGTAAGACTTCCAGTGGTCCTGTGGGCGGGACGCGTAAGTGTCCAACTCAAAGCGGGCTTGCTATTGCATCATGGCCACCCACAGGATGTAAGGTGGTGCCTCCTCAGAAGTCCAATATTTCAGAATAAGCTTTTTCCCCACAAGAATCGCATGTAGAACAAATTTCTGGGAGGGGAAATCCAAGCCATGGTGTTGTAGGTCATGTACGTCCCCTAAAAGCAGAGCAGGTTCATTCCAGGGTAACGTGCAATGCAGTAAAACACTGCCTAACTGAGTTCCAGAAAGACAGTTTTAAACAGACAAAAAAGGAGTGAAGGAAATTACCCCTATGGGTTTTACATTTAAAACACTTATCATCAGGCCATAACCCCATAACATGTCCCCAGGCTCGGGTAAGGTAAGAGCGGTGCAAAATTTTGTATTGTGTCTCTTGCAAGGTCGCCACTTTCACATTGAGGTATAGCGTTTGGAAGAGGAGTCGGATGTCATGGATGGATACAAGTTCGGCAGTCCATTCACCTACCAGAATGTTGAGACAGCTCTCCCCAAGTCTATCCCTCCCCTCTCCATACCAAGTGGATATTTTATTGATCGCTGTGGGGGTGAAGAGGAAAATCGTGTCCAAAGTGCCATAACCCCAGCTTTCCCTGTGAGTGCGTACTAAGGAATGATAGTAGTGATGAATTTGGAGATAAGTGTAAATATGGGCATGGGGTAAAGACCACGATGTCTGCATTTGAGCGAAAGAAGGAAACACTCCTTCCCCCAAAGCCAGTACAGCACCCAAGATCGTATCGCACTCTGTGCGTCTTCTCAGACCCGCCAGGCCCCCCACTCTGGGAACAAAAACAGGGTTGCGAATAAGAGAAAGAAAAGGAGAAACAGTAGGCAACTTGCCCTGTTGCATCCGCCACCAACGCCATGCTCTACGAAAAGGAAGGAGGAATGGGAGAGAAGGAGTACAAAGCCCTCTGCCCCCGCCCCGTGAATATAAGATGAAAAAGACCAGGGTGAGCAACAGTCCTCAAGTAAGGCTGCAGGGGAATAACGACGCGAAGATACCAGTTGTTCATGGATCCAGCGGAGAAGCACTGCCACATTGTAGACATGAAGAGCAGGTAAGCCTAAAACCCCCCCCCCCTGTCTCTACTCTGGGACAATTTAAGAGCATTGATGCGGGCCACCTTCCCCCTCCAGACAAAAGAGCGGACAATAGATTGGTAAGACTGCTCGTCCATATGTGAGATCCAGACGGGAATTGTTTGCAACGGATATAGCAGTTTCGGAAATAACACCATTTTTACCAATGCCACTTGACCCAGCAAGGAAAGGGGAGCGAATGCCATTTGAGACAAAGAACTTTAATCTGTCCAATAGTAGCAGTGATGTTTGCGTCGTACAGCTTACGGGGGTCTCGATAAAACATGATGCCTAAATATTTCAACTTCCCAGATGCTATGCCGACGCCCAATCCCTGAAACCAAGGTTCCACAGCTGAGGTTCCTAACAAAAAAGCCTCCATCTTCTCGAAGTTAATTTTGAGGCCTGAAAAAACGCCATAAGATCGAATGATCGACATTAAGGCGGGCATGGTCCGGTCAGCATGATTAACATATAAGAGCATATCATCAGCGAACATGCTAACGCGGAACACCCGGCTGCCCACCCAAGTCCCTCTAACTGGGTGTCCTGACGGATCTGGGCGGCCAAAGGCTCTAAGGATAGAAGAAAGAGAAGCGGCGAAAGGGGACAACCTTGCCGTGTGCCCCTTCCCAAGAGGGAAGGGATACAACACTCCACCATTCACCAATAACTGGGAGTGAGGATTATGATACAACGCTAACAGCCAGTCAATGAAGTCGCCTCAGATGCCGAAACGATCAAGGATCCCGAAGAGGTGGGTCCAGGAGATCATGTCAAACGCCTTCTCGACATCCAAGCTGGTAATGAGCGCTCTATCGGTGAGGACATGGGAGGACTGCAGCACCGCGAGGACCTTCAAAAGATTCATGGAGGCATTCCTACTCGGTACAAAGCCCACCTGGTCTTCATGAATGAGAGAAGGCAGAAAGTTGTTAAGTCGCGCCGCAAGAATACTAGCCAAAATTTTGATATCCTGATTGAGAAGTGATATAGGCCTGTAAGACCCCAGGGCATCAAGCCGTCGCCCAGGCTTGGGAAGAATGATGATATGAGAATCCCCTGGGGGAGTAGTAGTGCGGAGACCCATAAAGTAGTTCTGTAAAGAGAATAAAGCTGAATGATCCAAAAGTTTATAAAACTCGGGGCCAAGACCATCAGGTCCTGGCGTCTTGGCTAGCTTAAGTTTTTTGATGGCCACCTGCAGCTCCTCACCTGTAATGGGGCCATTAGGAGCAGCACATTGGTCATCATTCAGCGTAGGGAGAGAGATTCCCTGAAAGAACTTGTTGCTAGCGGCCACATCATAAGGTTGAACGGCATAAAGGTCAGAATAAAATTGCACAAATTGTTGTGTAATAGCCTGATGAATAATATGGGTTACTCCCTGTTTGTCTTTAATAGCAGTTATAGTGTGCCGCGCTTTATGAGATCGCACCAAATTGGCCAATAACTGCCCCGTTTTATCACCCCAACGATGTAGTTTGTATTTATAGCAGTAGATATTACGGCTAGCTCGTTATCTAAGAGAAGGTTAATTTTAGATTTAAGAATACTCATGGCCTGTCTGGTAGTATCATCAAGGCAAGAAATATGAAGAGTCCTTTAAGCAGCAAGGTTCTGGACAAAGAAAGAAGTTCCCCATCTCGTCGCTTTTTCAAGGAGGCAGAATAAGCCAAAATGTGCCCCCGCATGACCGCCTTAGCGGCTTCCCAATAAATAACTGGGCCCGCGTCCTCCACTGAATTGGTGTGAACAAAATCATCCCATTTCTTCTGAAAGAACTCACGAAACGAAGCATCTTTAAAGAGGTGTGGTGAGATATGCCAAACACAACCCGCTGCTTGAGAGCCAAACTGTAAGGCAAGGCCCAAGAGAGCATGGTCAGAAACTAGAGGCACAGAGATGTGGGCATCCATTAGGTAGGGGAAGAAAGAAGCAGAAATAAGGATGTAATCAATGCGAGAGTAAGTTGAGTGAGGGTGGGAATAAAAGGAAAAATCGTGCTCATCCGGATGCAGAGTACGCCATGAGTCCAGCAGACCCAATTCCTTCATGAGAAAGTGCACCCCTTTTGTGAAGTGTCCCTTCGGTACCGGTTTAGCGGGTTTATGATCCCATTAGGGGTGAGCTACAAAATTGAAATCGCCACCCAAAATGATCGGTTGGGGCAAATGTGGAGCCAGGTGGCCCACCAAGGACGCAAAAAATGCGTGGGTATAAAGGTTAGGAGCATAGATATTATACAATACTAAAGGTTTGCCCCATAGTTCCCCAACTAGTATAATATACCGTCCATTAGGATCAGCAATTTGGCTATGAATATGAAAGGGTATGTTTTTGTGTATAAGGATAGCCACCCCACATTTCCTAGCTGTATAAGAAGCATAGCACACCTGTCCCACCCACTCCCTGCGGAGCTTATCATGTTCAAGAGGAGTCAAATGGGTCTCCTGCAAGTAGGCAATGTCTGTGTGTTCCCTTTTAAGATAGGCTAATAATTTTGTACGTTGAATAGGGGAGTGGATCCCAGCCACATTTAGTGATTTCACATTCAATAAAGTCATGGCATATATAGAGCACAGAGCAGTAAGAACCAGATATGAAGCGAACAATTAAAGAAGAGTGGGACATCCCAGCCATATCCCACCCCTGTAAGCACACACAGCAGCAAAGTATAAAATACAAACAGTGAGAAACAACTTATTTAACTTTACAAAGTCTGTCAGCATGGAGCTTATCGTTTACCCGACCATTCGCATGTGCTTCCAAGCCACACCCCCTAAACACTCTCCTCAAGCCATTTCAATAATGGCCTATGACCTTCTCTTTTAGGAAATTATCCAAACCTTTTTTAAACCCTGCTAAGCTAACTGATTTCACCACATTCTATGGCAATGAATTCCAGAGTTCTACGTTATGAAGGTCAGAAAACAGGCCAACCTCCATAGTTCTTCAGAAGACAATTACAGAAGAACAGGGAACCAAATCTGTCTTGGCCAATAAGGAGCCATTAGGATCATGGTCCCCTGATCTTGCTTGAGTTTCAGCAAAGCCTTCTCTATGGAAGGAATCGGAGGATATGCATATAGAAGATCTACCTCACAACGTAGGAGAAAGGAATCCGATGCTAGTCTGCCATGTGATCTGAGACTGAAACAGAACTGGGATACCTTGTTCAGGTAAGTGGCAAAATTCCACCAAGGGAGTGGAAAGTGATTTCAGAAGATCTTGCAGGTAATTCCCATGTTGAATGACCACACACGAGGTTGCAGAACCCTGCTCAGTCTGTCTGCCAGGTTGTTGTCCTTGCCTGCAAGATATGTGGCTTGAAAGACCATCTCATGAAGGACAGCCCACTGCCACATCCCTATTGCCTGCACCTCCCTGCTTGTTTAATAAAACAAACAGTGCAACTTGATTGTCCACTTGCATGAGAATAATTTGGTTGTGCAACCGATCTCCAAAAGCCTTTAGAGTGTTCCATATAATCCTGAGTTCCAGGAGGCTGAAATGAGGGTCTATTTCTTGAGCCAACCATCTCCCTTGGGTGTGAAACCCATCTACAGAGGTTCCACATCCCAAGTTGGATGCATCCATCATTAACTCCTTCTGAGGAATTGGAATTTGGAATTGAAGTCCCATGGTCACATTAGATCGAACGGTTCACTAGAAAAGAGACTGATTCAGCTCTGGGGAAATGAGGATGATATTTGCTAGGTTCCCTGTGGCTTGAGACCACTAAGAAACTAGGGTCCACTGGGCTTCTCTCAAATGGAGCCTTGCAAGGGGTGCGACATGCACTGTCAAGATCACGTGGACCCATCAGTCTTAACATGGGCCGAGATATGACCTGCTGAGAGCTGCAAGCCTGCAGAGGCCAGAGTCACTAAAGTGTCTGCCCTTGCTAGGGGCAGATAAGCCTGAGCTCTTAAGGTGTCCAGTAGGGCTCCAACATACTCCAATCTTTGTATTGGACCTAGGTGGTACTTGGGGCAATTTATGACAAACTCTAGTAGCTCCAACATCAGAATAGTTCTGTTCATGCTCCCTCCAGATTCGTGCTGTTGACTAGCCAGTGGTCCAGATAGAAAAGCACACACTCTCCCAGCCTGTGTAGAGACACTGCTATTACCACTAGACATTTGGTGAAAAAGGGGCATGCTCAAACTGAGGACGAGGCTTCGGCTGAAAAAGAGGTTTAGCACAACAAAAAATATAGGAAACTTGAAAAATGCAGCAAAACTCAAATAGTACCAGAAGGAAGAATTTGAAAAAGAAACTAAAAGGCGGCAAAGTACGAGTAATAACAAAAAATAAGCATACCCAAAAGGGAAGGTACCACTTAACATGCAACTGAAGAGAACTGCGAATAATGTGTCCTGTCTGCTCCACAGATAAAGAGGTAGAAACATAGAAAGATGACGGCAGAAAAGGGCTACAGCCCATCAAGTCTGCCCACTCCATTTACCCACCCTATTAAGTCTGAGTACTAATGACCTAGTTCTTTAACTCGACCGTCGTAGGGATCCCACTGGATGTCCCATTTATTCTTAAAGTCGAGCACACTGGTGGCCTTGATCACCTGCACCGGAAGTTTGTTCCAGTGATCTACCACCCTTTCTATGAAGAAATACTTCCTGATGTCACCACTAAATTTCCCTCCTCTGAGTTTGAGCGGGTGTCCCCTTGTGATCAAGGGTCCCTTGGGAAAGAATATATCGTTTTCCACCTCTACACGACCTGTGACGTACTTGAATGTCTCAATCATGTCACCCCTTTCCCTGCGCTCCTCTAGGGTATAGAGCTGCAGTTTGCCCAGTCTTTCTTCGTATGAGAGACCCTTGAGTCCGGCGACCATTCTAGTGGCCCTCCGCTGGACCGACTCAGCTCGAAGCACATCTTTCCGGTAATGTGGCCTCCAGAACTGCACATAGTATTCCAGATGAGGTCTCACCATGGTTCTGTAGAGTGGCATTATGACTTCAGGTTTGCGGCTGACGAAGCTTCTATTGATACATCCCATCATTTGCCTTGCCTTGGATGAGGCCTTCTCTACTTGTTTGGCAGCCTTCATGTCTGCGCTGATGATCACTCCCAAGTCCCGTTCTTCTGAAGTCCTAGCTAGTGTTTCTCCATTCAAGGTGTATGTTCTGCATGGATTTCTGCTACCGAGATGCATGACCTTACACTTCTTAGCTTTGAAGCCCAGCTGCCACGTCGTCCTTGAGATTGCTTTCACCTACTATATTACACAGTTTGGCGTCATCGGCAAACAGTGCTACTTTACCCTGAAGCCCTCGGGTCAAGTCCCTTATGAATATGTTGAAAAGGGATGGTCCCAGGACTGAGCCCTGCGGCACTCCGCTAGTCACTTCCGATGTCTCAGAGAGGGTGCCATTGACAACCACTCTCTGAAGTCTTCCACTCAGCCACTCCTTGACCCATGCAGTTAGTTTCTCACCTAACCCCATTGATTTCATCTTGTTTAATAGTCTACGGCAGGGGTGCCAAAGTCCCTCCTTGAGGGCCGGAATCCAGTCGGGTTTTCTGGATTTCCCCAATGAATATGCATTGAAAGCAGTGCATGCAAATAGATCTCATGCAGATTCATTGGGGAAATCCTGAAAACCCGACTGGATTCTGGCCCTCGAGGACCGACTTTGACACCTGTGGTCTACGGTGTGGAACACTGTCAAAAGCCTTACTGAAATCCAAGTACACTATGTCCAGAGACTCTCCCAAGTCCAGCTTTCCTGTCACCCAGTCAAAGAAGCTGATAAGATTGGACTGGCATGACCTGCCCCTAGTGAATCCATGTTGGCAGGGATCCCTCAGATTCCCCTCATCCAGTAGAACAAAGAGCAGACCAAATAAGTATATGGAGCAAAAAGAAATTTAAAGTAACATGTACCTAACATAGACACGTTTTTGTCCGAGGGCTGCATCAGAGGGAAAACTAGAGAGGAAAAACTGACAGCAAGCTTCTCTCTAGTGCAGGCGTAGACAATTCCGGTCCTTGAGAGCCACAGGCAGGTCAGATTTTCAGGATATCCATAATGAATATATATGAGATGGATTTGCATGCACTGTTTTCCTTGAGATGCAAATCTATCTCATGCATATTTATTGTGGATATCCTGAAAACCTGACCTGCCTGTGGCGCTCGAGGACTGGAATTGCCTACCCCTGCTCTAGTGTAACAGCTTACCAAACAATCCAGAGTATTTAAACACAAAGAATATACACTTCTCACTGGTACAAAAATTCAGCAGCAGTAGTCCTACTGCAATATTCCTTCAACCACATGTTACATTAACTTTCTTTTTGCTCCATATACTCATTTGATCTGCTCTTTGTTCTACTCCTGAATCATTGCAGATATAGATTGACATGGTAGCCGTTTCCTGCGGTCAACATGTAACAACCATAAGAAAACCACAGGAACGGATAAAAATTTGATATAGTTACCGCAGGTGCGGGAACAAAACCTTTCACCAATCCACAAGAACGGTAAAAGGCTTTGATCCCACTGGGACCCCTGTATGACCACAGCTCGTGGGCTTCATCCCTCCCCCCTCGCGGGTCTGGCAGATCCAGCCCATCTCCTGAAAAGTAGGCACCATAACTTCATTTCTGAATCCCTGCATCTGTTTTACATGCGTAACCTATGTGCTACCTATATAACCTTTGAAAACTGATTGCAGACTCGCAGGTGAAAGCCTGCACTGAAAAAGTGTCTGCAGTATTTAGAACTCTTCATTAAGTTTTCGTGATTTACTTCCTTGCCAAGATATCAAAGTGGTTGACGTGGAAATAAAAAGTGAAGAAAGGCACAGTGTTCTACACCCGCTTCCACCCACTAAACAGTTATCAGGCATTAGACTAGTTGCAGTTTGAAAATGTATGCATCAGGAAATTGGCACAGGAGAAGAGTACTGGCAAGCTGATGCCCTTGTGCAGCTGCCCAGTGTGTGCACCCAAAGGGCAGCAGGGTCAGGAACTGCTGACTTGCCTGGTGTTCTTGGTACCACTGGATAGCTTGTGTGAAGACCTCAATGGCACTGTCAATGTCTTCCTCATGACTGTACATAGTCACCAGTGCTGACACCTGCAACAGGTAAGAAAATGCTCACAAACTGGCTCTCTCCTTAATGCAGGGAAATTTTAAGCATGTTCTGACAACTGTGCACTTATTGAACTTTAAATATATAAAAAGCTAAGTGGAAACATGACAGTTGAATATGTTTATCGAGAGTTTCTATATCGCTACTAATGACTGGGGAGTAGTGCTGCCCAATTCAGAAAAAAAATTTTTTTTATTTAATTCAGCTTTTATTGAATCTATTTTTGCTTTGATTTTCCTGCCCAATTGGGTGTTTTTTTCAAACATCCTGGTGGGTTTATTTTATAGCCTCTTCACCCCCTTTGCCCTCTCCTACCCACACTGGCTCTGTGGTGTAAACAAACAAAAAAGACTTTTCCTCTCTTTTAGGTCCTAGTTCACGCCTGCTGTCTAACACCAACTCTGGAAGGATACACATTTCAAATCTGACATATTGTAATCACAAAACAGAAAATAAAATTATTTTTTCTACTGTTTATTGTCTGGTCATTATTCAAATCATGTTGGTCCCAGGCTCTGGTTGTCTTTTGATAACTCGCTTGCCAGGGTCTCCTTCCCATTTGTCGTTTTCTTCTTTCTCTGTGTTAACCATCCATCTTCCATCTCTGTCCTCCCCTTTCATTTCCCTTCCCTCCCCCGGAGGTCTGGCATATTTCTTTTTTTTCATCTCCATCCCCGTAGTTGCAGCGAAGGACCCCACCATTCCCAGATCCACCATCTCCCCTTTTCTTAACTACCCTTTCATCCAGCATCTCTCCCTCCTTCCCCACTGGCTCAGGGTTCACCATCTCTCCCTCCTTCCCCACTGCCTCAGGGTTCACCATCTCTCCCATTCTCTTCCCAAATACCCTCCTACCCAGTATCTCTATCCTCCCCCTTCTACACCATCCCTTGTGTCCAACTTCTCTCCCTTTCTGTTCCTTCCTTCCCTAAATCCCATTGTCCACCATCTCTCTCCTTCTCCTCCATTTTTAGGCCCATTATTTCTCCCCCCCCAGTCCGGCATATGCACGTTTCTTTGAACCCTCCCTTCCCTCCCTCCCTCCGTGTACTTCTACACCAGGGCCCTCCTTCCCCGAAGGCCTGTCCCCCCCGAAGGCCTGCTCCCCCCTGAAGGCCTGGCCTTCACCTCCCCCCCCACCTGAAGGCCTGCATGTTCCCCCCTGGCCTCCCGCTCTTACCTTTTCTTAATTATAGCAGCCTGCAGAGAGGATCGCCAGTGTTTCAGCCATCCTTGCAGTTTGCCATCGTCTTCAGGAGCATTATAACTCTGCCGCAGTCCTGCCCCTCCTCTGATGTCATGGGCAGGATCGCGGTAGATTGAATGTGCTCCTGAAGATGATGGCACTGGCAATCTGCAAGCTGCTCTGCTGCAGTAATAAAGAAAAGGTAAGAGTGGGAGGCCGGGGGGAAGCCGGAGGACACCAGCACTTCCCGATTGACCCTCCACCCTCGTCCCCTAAAGCAGAAGCAGTAGTGGCAGGCCAGCAAGAGGCAGCGCTGCTGCTCCTGCTTTAGGAGACTGAAGGCATGGAGAGGAGGGTTGGACCCCAAATCGTTGAGGCTGATTTTTGAATCGATTCACCCGAAGTGAATCGGTGATTAGATTAGAATCGTAAATCAGGCAGCGCTAATGGGGAGTCAATTCAGAGTGGTTTACATGAGATTCTGTAAGGGTGTTACAATATATGAGCTTCTGTAGAAATGTTACAATACAGAGTTACAAAGAGCTTCTGCGAGGTGTTACAATTCATGAGCTCTAAACAGAAATACATGGAGCTCTGTAGCAGTGTTACAATACAGAGTTATTAATACCAGCAAAGTTATGCCATACACAATCATCCTACTTATGTTACTGGCATATCTATCATCCTACTTATATGAATACATATATACCAAATCAATCTTCCTATGTATATATATATATAATACTTAGTTTACTATTGCAGCTAAGTACACTATAGTTATGCCAAAGTGGCGTCTGACATCAGCATGGTGGACACGTTCAGCCAAAGACAATGATTTTTGTCCACGCGACGCCACAGTGCAGTTCTGAAAGTTCGAACACATGGCCATCTACGTGATTGCTTTTAACCAGTGAACTTTATGTGAAAGAATACAAGTGGGACCTACGACATCAGTATACATAAGCGGATTCTTTCTTTTTTTTTTTTAATTTCTTTATTCATTTTTAAACTTACATCAAGTGTACAGTAAATATCAACCAAATATAATACAACATCACTTGAAAAATTTTCAATATCATACACCAAGAATATTTAACCCCCCACCCCCTCCCAAATTCATATACAACTAATATATACCACATGAAAATAATATCTTACGACAATCATCTATATATTCTTTCTTAACAGAATTGCAAATATCCGGAGTTTACGTTCATTGACTTTAATGTTAAAAAAACGGGACCATGGTGGTAGGCTGCGGATAACCGAAGTGTGCACTTAACTAACATGCACTTAGGTGGAGTCGACTGTACACATGTAATACTAGGTTTACTATTGCAGCTAAGTACACTATAGTTATGCCATAGGCAATCATCCACTGTAACTCTATACAGAGAAAGCAGTTATTTTTAGAGGGAAAATTTTTAAACATTTAATATATTGTGATCTAATTTCATCAGCGTTGAAGAAATTTTTTAGTCTTCAACTGCTATGATCAGTTAAAAGGGAGCAAAATGTTGGACTATGGAGATAGAGGAGGAGAGATGGAACCATGGAAGGGCAGGAGGGAAGAGAGCTGGGATAAGATGATGCTAGGGGATGGAAAGAAAGGTACAAGGAGTTATAGCCTGACCAGTGGAGAGAGGAAGGGGGATTCTGAAAGTGGTGAGCCATGTGGATGAGGTCAAAATGGAGATGACAAGATGAGTGAGAGAGCAGTGAATACAGTGGTAGAAATGTGGTAATGGGGAGTAGATAGAAGGGAATAGGAGGCTGGGAAAGGAGTGAGATGAGGAATGGGAGAGCTAGAGACAGAGAAGATGGAGAAATGAAAGGTAGTTGAACATTTAAAAAGAAGAAGGGTGAGAAAGAAGGCAAGATTTGAGTAGTCAGAGGCAGAAAAGAAAAAGTTAAGAAAGCTGAAAAGGAAAAATCAATACGTTGGAGACAGGCATAAGAAGGAAATGGAACGAGAAAAGGAGAAAAAAATGAGACAGCAGACACTGGAAAGAGAATTAGTTGAAGATAGAGAAAAAGCAGAAAGAGAAACTGAGACCAAGATGATGGAACAACAAAACATCCAGACAACAAGGTAGAAAAAATTGTTTTATTTTGAATTTATTAACTGGAGTATGTTAGCTTTGGGATATGTGTATCACAATTATTTTTGTATTCAGTGGCGTAGTCATATACAGCTGATTTGGGGGAGGGACTGGATGGGCACCAAAGTTTCTCCCTGCCTAAGTGCAATTTATAAATACATGAGCTAGTGGGGATTCCCAAGCCCTGCCAACTGAAGACATCTTCCTCCCTTTCTGGCAACTCGAAATATCTAAGCTTTGCAGCCAATGGCAATATCCTCAAGCTGCCCCTGCTTTCATGCATGCATGAAAGCCAAGGGGGGGGGGGCAGGGAGGAGGGAAGGCAGCAGCTCTGCAATACTGCTGCCAGTTGCAGAACTTGGGAAGTTGGAGAGGGAGGAGTTGGCTGTCAGTTGGTGAGGCTCCCTACTAACTATAGCAGGGGAGATATTCATTTTGAGAGAGCTTAAGCTCAGAGTGGGAGACCCAAAAAAGCAGTAATATTTACCCTGATTAAACGATCCTCCACATGCACTGCTGACAGCTGATTCAGCATCCCCACTCTGATGAGGCTCACCTCTGAAGAGGCTCACCGTAGCTGTAATAGAAGTGAATGGGAGAACCAGGAGCACGCATCCCTGCTCATCAGAAAGAGGATGCGGAAACCTGTGGCTGCTCCCACTGTCAGCGATGTACTTGGAGGATCACTCAGTTAGGGTAAGTATTACTGCTTTTTTTGGGTTCCTCTCCACAGTGCCCCTTTAATGAAGGTTTATTATTAGATACGTACATCTTCTATATTAGCGATTGCAAATTTGGGACCTGCTCAACCTTTTTTTGGCTCATCAGCTATGTTAGTGTTTGTGCGGCCCCAGAAAAAAATTTTTTCGGCCAATGTGGCCCAGGGAAGCCAAAAGGTTGGACACCCCTGCCTTAGAATATATGAATATAAGCATTGCCATACTGGGACAGACTGAAGGTCCATCAAGCTCAGTATCCTGTTTCCAACAGTGGCCAATCCAGGACCAAGAACCAGGCAAGATACCAAGAGTAAAACAGGTTTTATACTGCTTATCCCAGGAATAAGCACTGGATTCTTCCAAGTCCATCTCAATAATAGACTATGGACTTTTCTTTTAGGAATTTGTAAAAAAAAAAACCCCAAACAAACCTTTTTTTAAACCTTGTAGAGCTAACTGCTTTTGCCACATTCTCTGGCAACAGTCTTTAAATCTTCAGAAAAGTATCAGAGTTAAGCATTTCAATTCATCAGGCACACAATGGGAAAAAGCTTTCAACAGTGTCCTAAATTCAAGCCTCTCTGTGGTCAAACCATACCCAGATGGAACCTTGGTGTGGTGAACCACTGAAAAATGACCATGAGACATCAAGGGCCTTTACTTATGTAGAACAGTATTCCTACATGGCAAAATATGCTGCTTCATGTCCAGTGTAAGGCATTTCCAGAACCTGTACTGTAACCTAACTCACCATGCCCAGCTTATGTTCCAGTTCTTTTATACTCCTCAGAATCATACAGGCTTTACTTACTTTACCTAAAAAACAAAGAGAAAAATAAAAAAGAACTGAGATCTGAAATTTTCAACAGCTCAAATCATATTAACAAAATTTTACCACATATCTTTGTTCTCTTCTTCCTCCCCTTGGATTCAAGGAGCCTAAGGGGTCCTTTTAGTAAGGTGTGCTAATGGATCTGGCACATGCTAAATGCTAAGCAGCCCATAGATATAAAATAGGCTTCTTAGCATTCACTAAATCTGTTAGAGCACGTTAGTAAAAGGATCTCTAAGTTTCCTTTGCCCTAAGGAAAAAAACTATGAAAATGGCCTATGACACCTTCTGAAATTTAGTGCAAAAGAATGTGAAAACATGAAGCACTACAGGCTCACATGGCTTGTGTCTTGGGCTTGTTGATATCATTCTCGATGATGCTGACAAACTTTTGTTACCAGAGGCAGAGTGCATAGAGGATGAAAACCCAGCCAAGACTGCAACACACAATTTCTTTTAAAAAGGTAGTAGTAGAAATATGAGCTTAGCTAAAAAGTTTTTGTAATAAGACATTTTGTAGATTGAATTAATTAATATTTTTGATGTATTAGGTTAGATTTTCTGAAACAGGCAGGGAGGGATTGGGTTTTTTTTATTTAATTGCAATTGTCATACATATTAAATGTATTACATAATATTTAAATTATTATAAAATATGAATATAAGAATGATATGTTGTATTTAAAGTGTTACATGAAGGAAAATCAAGTGTGTATTTATAAGATCATATGAATTTTTCTGATACACTTGTTGTAATATGCAAAACTGAATAAAGAAATTTAAACTAAGACATTTTGTAGATGAGCACAAAGTATTATCCTACAGCATAGGCATTTTTCCAAGGCAGTTTATGAGATTGCTGTGTGAGTGTTTGCATGTCTCCAATAACATGTGTGCTTGGTTTTCTATCTATACCACATAACCCCCTACTACCAAAAACTCCACTGGTTGCCCCTGGAGGCAAGAGTATTGTTCAAATTCGCATGCCTGTTTCAAATCCACTCTCGGTCTGGCCCCTCTGTACCGGTCTCCCATTTCAAACTAGACTGCTCCACCAGGCCCACACGCAGAATACGCATGTTCAGCCACCCTACAATAAAAACCTACCGATATAAAAGATTCCTTGACAGAACGCTTGCCTTCCAAGCAAGTCTACAGAACGACTGGCTAAGCAGCACCATCATGCACTCCTCACCCTACCTCAACTTCAGAAAACTAATCAAAACCAAACTGTTCAACCGATTTGTGACCAAGAATTCCTAAAGTCTTCACTGCTTATCCCACACTGTATAACATTCCGTTCTTTGCAAATCGCCTCGATCTACTTCCTAATGACCAAGAATTCCCAAAGCCTTCACTGCTTACCCCACACCTTCTCTTCCTTTTGACTTACTCTTATTGTAAACCCATCCCTACAATGTTACCGTACTATGTACAGTCATGTTCTCAAAGACTTTGTGTCTCTTGTTTTTTCCTCGCTGTATGTCCAGCTCTTCTATATTACATTGTATTATATTGCACTCAAAGGCTTCATTGTTCTTTTCGCTGTATGTCCAACTCTTCTTTATTGTAAACCGCCTCGAACTACCTTGGCTTTGGCAGTATATAAACAATAAATTATTATTATTATTTTTAGAACATGTTAGGGTAGGACATTAAGACTATTGGAGTATGTATTTCATACCCACAAATGTGCATGCACGTCCTTGTCAAGCACACTTTATTTGGTTTCAGGTGGTATTTATTTTCAACACTTGGTGGTTTCAAAACTTGACAAGGAGTCCTATTAGTACCTTGTGTAATTTCCAGCTGTGCCATGGTTAGCTTGATTTCTGCTGCATGAGCAGGACACTGTTCCGAAAATTCCTGAAGAGATAACAACATGTACATAAACTAAGCCAATCTAGGAAGTTAAACAAATGCATAGCCAAAGTTCTCCTGCTGATGGGAAGTACACTTCTCCCTCCGTATTCGCGGTTTCAGCAATCGCGGTTTCAATTATTTGCTATTTTTAGCTTGCTGCCTCCTCCCCCCAAATTATGTCAGCTTGTATAGAGAAATCGCTGATTCCCAGCACTTTCTTCACTGTGTTTAGCCTCTACCTTCTGGAACAGGCCAGGTCTCACACCATGTTATTTGCGGTTTCACCATGTCCACAATGGTTTTTAATAAAAAACAGCGAATAACATATGAAAAAGTTATTTGCGGTTTTTCTGTATTCACGGGTCTGTTAATCCCCTATCACAGCCAATACAGAGGGAGGAGTGTATGACCTGGTGACAGCCAGTGAACATGTTTGGGTATTAAACACCATATGATAATTCATTACAAAGCAGCAATATCTTTTTTAAGGCAAAGACAGATTTCTCTATCAGGACCTCTGCCTGCTATAGAAAATTTGTACTACTAAGTATTATTCTCTCAAGCTCCTCATGGAAAGCTGCTCTAGGCCAGTGGCATCACTAGACAAAAGTAGTCAGGGTGGGGGGCACAAGGAAGGTAACCCATGTATTGGGGGAGGGAAGCCAAAGTGATATTTCTGCACATCATACCCCTTTCCCTTAAGTTAACTGTAAAAGATACTGTAAGTACCAAAAGTCTTAGAAACCCTTTATCAACAAAGCACCATTAATTCTTTCAAATGGGATTGAAGTCTGGAGACTTAAGTAGTGGTTCTCAACCCAATCTGGTCTTCAGGATATTCTCAAAGAATATGCATGACTGTTTTGCAGTGAATGAAAATTTCTTTCATGCATTCTCATTGCCCCCATCTGAATAGATACGAGCTGGGGGGCTCCACAACCTGGAGACAGGTATTGGGAACTTAATGACAGTCTATTAAGAGACCCCCCTAATGGTTTGGAAGGTAGAAATGCCAATTTTGGATTTTCTAGAACACAATAGTGTAGATCATTTTTCTCCCACTACTATCTGGGAAAGTCTTAAGGTGGTCCTTAGGGGGGAGTTAATTTCTATCACTTCCCCTAAGAAAAAATCTAGACTGTTTGAGGAGCAGAAATTGAGGCAAATATTGGCGCATTTGGTCGATCAGCATAAGAGGGTCAAGGGGAAGATCAGGTCAGGCTTCATATTCAAGAAACCCACTCTGCATTGGGGAAGCTGGAGGATGAGGATATTAAATTTAAACTGGAACATCTTTGCCTTAAATTTTTGAATTGGGCAACAAAGCTAGTAAGTTATTAGCTCATCGATTAAAAAAATTCAGCAAACCCAATCAAACATCATGTCTATTACGGATAAACAAGGTAAAATCATTACAGATGAGGAAAGTATTCAGTGGTGTTTTAGGGAATTTTATCAAGAACTTTATACCCCTGAGCAGCAAGGGTCAGACTCTGACATTGAGCAGTATTTGTCAGACCTAGGTTTGGCTTTCGTGTCTGAGCCTGAAGCACAGGGTCTTGAACAAGATGTGACCTTAGAAGAAGTACACAGGGCAATTCACAATCTTTAATCAGGGAAACTCTGGGGTTAGATGTGTTCATGGGATTATTTTATTTAAAAAAAAATATTCTGCTCACTGGTGGCAGCATTCAATTCCTTGTGAGATGGGGCACAGATGCCCTTTTTTATGCGGCTGATGGCCATCACAGTCCTTTCAAAACCGGGCAAAGATATCACTCAGTTTAGTAGTTACAGACCTATTTCTCTTCTGGGAATTGATATCAAGATTTTAGCCTGCATACTGGCACATAGACTTGACTTTTATGCCTGGCCTTATTCATCTGAATCAGGTTGGATTTATTAGGAGGTTGGAAGGCGGCTGTGGGGTTTCGACTAGTACTTCATTTAGTGAAGGTTCCCCTTGGGTGGCAGTGGCGGTGGATGTGAAAAAAGCATTTGATTGCGTGGATTGGAAGTTTATGGCTTCAGTTCTTCCCTATATGGGGTTGGGAGAACGTTTTATTTCTTGGATACTAAATGCTCTATAATAGCCCGCTGGTGTGTGTCAAAATCAATAGGACCTACTCTTCTCTGTTTGAACTCAAAAGGGAGATGAGAAAAGGCTGCCTGCTCTCACCGCTATTGTTCGCTTTGGTGATTGAGCCTCTAGCGGAGAAGATATGTCAGTCTGACAGGTTGCGGGGCCTCTGGATTAATGGTGTAGAACATAAACTTTCCTTGATAGCAATCGTAATGGGTACGGAAGTCTCCCTATTGGCCCTTCAGGATCATATGAACTATTACAGCTCCTTATCGGGCTTTAAGGTCAATCTGATTAAGACTAAAATACTAAATATATCTGCACCTGAGGCGGAAGTCAGTGCGTTAAAAAAAGGGTACCGTTCCGGTAGGTGAAAGGTCCGATCAGATATTTGGGGATCCAACTGGGGGTGGATTGGAATACATTGTTCCAGCTGAATTACATTCCATTGATAACTCGCTCACTAGAGATCTAGAGTGGTGAGATAAGTTATCTCTCCTGGACGGGTAGAATGGAGGTTGTGAGGATGATGATTCTACCCAATTTTTTTTTTTACTAGTTTCAAGTATTGCCTATCGAAATATTACATGTTTATTTTCAAAAGTGGCATAAAAGCCTTTTTCATTTTATCGGGGGGGGGGGGGGAGGTTTGCTAGGCAGGCTATGTTCAAGTTTAAAGTGGTTGAGATCAGGACTGCAGTACTTTGGCCAACTTCTAGAGGGAGATAATATTCAAAATTTTGTTCCTTTAAGCACTCAATATCATTTAGACTCAGGAGATATTTTTCCCTATTTGCAGGTGAGAAATTACCTACTTAGGAGTTAAAGCCGCAGAACCTGCTGTCTTCCGGAGCTCTGCTTTTGTGCAAAGTTTGGGGAGATTGGTATAGCATGGGTGCATTTCACACTTGTATAAGTTATTACAGGCATATAGGGATCAGAAAATAATATACTGTATATGCAAGCTTGGGAGAGAGATCTGGGCAAGACTTTCACTATGAGGGAATGGGAATGTATATCTATGAGATGTCATCACCCTTCTGGTGGAAAATGCCCTTAAGCTGCTTGTTCATTGGCATTTGACTCTAGCTATTATGGGTAAAATGCCCAAGGCAACTAGTGATGCTTGCAGGAGGGGCTGTGGACTTAAGAGGACATTTTTCCATATATGGTGGGAGTGCAAATCAGTCCAATATTACTGGGGACAGGTTTTTCATTATGTAAGTTTGCTCATCCATGCCCCTTTGTTGCAAGCTGCAGATATAGCTTTGCTAGGTGCAGAGGTGGAAGGGCTGAATGCTACACAGAAGCTAGATTGGTATTGGCCCAACATTGAAGAGGCCCTGGGCTCCCTACTCTAACACTAATGCGGGAACGACTGGGATGGGTGTGTGATCATTATAGACTGTCTTCCCTGCTGTCCCATAAATGGCAAAAGTTTCTAGATATTTGGGGTAGATATTTGGAGGTTGAAGGCCTTGTGGCTGGGGATCCAACATGACTTAAGCTCTGTAGCTATTATAGATACCTGCCATATGTAAGATACCATGATCTTGGAGGTAATGGTTTATTTTGTTAGCTTTCTGTATATAATTTCCTTCTGACAAACAGCACTTGTACAGTCTATCTGTTGTTACCTGGGGGAGGGTGTGTGTGTGTGGGGGGGGGTTATAGGGCCTTCAGGGACTTAGAGGAGGTTTAACTTCTTTCATGGCAGTATTGTCATAATGGTATTCTAATTTTATAGATGTTCCCGCTGGTTGGTGGGAAATGCTGTAAGTGTATCTTTTTACTTACTTGTGTATGGCTCTATCACTGTGTGCATTGCTATCTACAAATAAACAATTACACACACACACACAAAAAGAATATCAAAGTGCAAAACAAACATGTGTCAGAGTCCAAATTCATATTCTGATGAACAGGCATTTGTCTATGGCCAGAGGTTTGCTGGACAGCACTAATGCTGAATATGGGCACATATCTGTGGATGTCATAGACTTAAAGAATACATAAGCTAACAGTCACCTGCAGGAGCTCGATGGCTTTGGAGTGCTGCTTTTCACGGCACAGCTGAGCAGCCTGGATAAGCACTGGCAGGAGGTGCTCCGGATTCTGAGACTGTAAGGTTCCTGACAACTTGCGGCACTGATCTGCCTAGGTAGTAAAAAAAACAGATTCTTCAAAACAAACGGTCATAATAGGATGCCACCAGCACAATCGCTGTTTTATCACCTTGCTCCCTTTTAAAAGTTCAAAGGCTCAAAGCTTTCCAACAGATTTCTAAACATTGGGGGGTGGGGGAGGGGGGAGATACGTGGGCGTAGTGGAAAGAACAAGCCCCACACACAAGTAGAGAAAATTCAGAAAACTAAATAAAGGAAAAGACAAAAGTTACAGTAAGTGCAATTTCAACCACAGTTTAAAAACACGAGAAATCAGCAACACTGCAATATGGAAAGGAGGGACTGACAGAAAGGCCCCTTCACCTGGTTGGTGTACATAGCTAGCAGAGCCTTGTTAAACTCTATAGCTTGGATCTGTTTTTTGGATAGCTTGTGTTCCACCCCATCTGCACTGGTCAGCTTCACTTTCTTCTTAGAGTCAAAGACATTTTGGTCCTAAAAAACACAAAAAGCACCACTTAAAAGGCCTCCTAACTATAATGGTCATTTACAATTGTTCAGACAAAGTTACCAAAGGAAAATACACTAGTATCCTCTAATTCAGAGCAAAGTCACCATTAAAACATTTAAAAGTGGGCCTTAATTTGTTGTTATGCGAGTCTAGATGATTTTCTTTTGAAGAAGTGGAATATAAATAGCTATAAAAAAATTGTCAGCATTTTAGTCACAGAACCCCCCCCCCCACTCAACAGAAATTATGCCTCTGCTCATGATTTCCATCACCAGGGTCAATATTTTCTACTATTCTGTAGATCATGTCCAAAAGGCCCCACTAGATGAAGCATACTTATATACAGTTCCTCTGGACAAGAAATCACAGCTTGGGAATAGGCAAGATTAAACACACCTATCTAGAGCGTTTTACAACAATGTACAGTGCATTGGTTAGTTCAGTGTTTCTCAAGTCGGTTCTGGAGTATCCCCTTGCCAGCCAGGTTTTTTTTTTTTTTTTTTTTTCATTATATTTTTATTTTCAAATTTCATAAAAAGTGTACATAATAATAAAATATATTTGATACATGCATGGTATCACTTTTATATCTATCACAATGTATATCTGAATTTGATTTTCCCCTTCACCCTCCCCCCATCCCTTCACCACTTTAATATAATATTTTCAAATTTTATAAAAGTATATAACATATTAGAATACAATTGATAATTATTCAATAATATATTTATATCTAATGCAATATATTCTGGATAAATTTTATTCATTTTCCCTCCCCCCACCCTTCTATTATCCCTTAATCATTTGTTACATTTTGTATCATATATTATAATATATTATATCTAAATTGTTTTCCTTACCCCCCCCTATATGTGTGTCATAAGAAGATCTCTAAAAGAAGAAAGGAAGAAAAAGTATTCTATTATTTAATCATTACAGTATTTTGTCAATGGCCCCCATATTTTTATAAATTTATTATATGTCCCTTTTTGTATTGATATTGTTCTTTCCATTTTAAAAACATGGCATATTGTATTCCACCAAAATGTATAGTTTAGGTTGTTGTAATTTTTCCAATTGTTAGTTATATGTTGAATGGCAACCCCTGTCATAATTAATAAAAGTTTATTATTTTCTGGTGAAATTTGACTTTTTTTTCTCATCATTGTTCCAAATAAAATTGTATCATATGATATTGCAATATGATTTTCCATTAATTTATTAATTTGTGGCCAAATTGAATTCCAAAATATTTTAATATAAGGACAGTAATATAATAAATGATCTAATGTCCCTGGTTCTAGATTACAGTGCCAGCATCTATTAGACTTAGAACTGTCTAGTTTTTGTAAACGAGTAGGGGTCCAAAAAGCTCTATGTAATAAAAAGAACCATGTTTGTCTCATAGATGCTGACACTGTACATCCCATTCTCCAAGACCAAATCAGTGGCCATTGAGATGCATTAATTTGATGTCCAATCTCAATGCTCCAAATGTCTCTTAGACCATTTTTTGGTTTTTTATTCAAATATCCAGATATTAATTTATACCACAATGCGGCTTGATGTCCCAGGAAGTCTGCTTTAAAGCATAAGAACTTTAAACTATATTGATTGTTTAATGATTTCCATTCAGGGAACCCAACCTGAATGGCCTGCTTCAATTGCAACCATTTAAAACTTTGTGTTTTATTAAGACCAAATCTATGTTGCAATTGTGAAAAATCCAGCAGTTTACCTTCTGAAATAATATCATCTAGAGATCTAATTCCTGCAATAATCCAGTTCTTCCAAAGGATTTGGGTTCCGCCTACTTTGATCTTGGAGTTTATCCATATGGATTGATTAGTTGATTTATATATTGGGATGGGTGTTAATTTATCAATAAATCTCAATGTTTTCCAAGTATCCATTATTATTTTATTTTCTCTGTATCTTTTAGGTATATTAATACTTGGTAAATGTACTAAATTTAGGGGAAACATAAGGCGCCATTCCAAATATAACCAATCTGGTGCATTATCTATAAGTTCTGGGAGGATCCAATACATACCCTGACGTAGAATATAGGCTTGATGGTACCTATAGAAATTTGGAAAATTTACCCCTCCCTCCTTAATTGATTTTTGTAAGGTTACTAAAGCTATTCTAGGTGTTTTACCAAGCCAAAGAAATTTTGTTAAAATTCTATTAAGCTTCTTATAAAAGGACCCCTGAAAATAAATAGGTATCATACTCATTTGGTAGCAAACCACAGGCAAGATCATCATTTTAATAGTTTGAACTCTCCCCCACCAAGATATATGTAATGGGTTCCATTGTTCACATAACTCCGTTACTTTTTTTAATACATATTTTTCATTTTCTTTTACCGTATCTTCAATTGTTTTTTTAACTTGAATGCCTAGATATTTAAATCCTTCTTCTTTCCATATGAATGGAAAAATATCAAATAATCCTTTTACACAGTAAACATTCAAGGGTATAATTTCAGATTTATTCCAATTAATTTTATAACCTGAAAATTTGCCAAACTTATCAATTAATTCCAATAAAGAAGATAAGGTAGACTCTGGATTTCTCAAATAAAGCAAAATATCATCAGCATAAGCCGAAATTTTATATTCCATATCTGAATATGGAATTCCTTGTATCTCCCTCGTTTGCTGTATTGCTAACAATAAGGGTTCTAATACAATATCAAATAACAAAGGAGACAAAGGACAACCTTGTCTAACTCCCCTCTGCAATTGAAAACCATCAGATATCTTATTATTAATATTTAATCTTGCAATCGGGAAGCTATACAATGTTTTTACCATTTGTATAAATCCAGAACCTATACCAAACCATTCTAACGCCTGATACATAAAATTCCATTCTACCCTATCAAATGCTTTCTCAGCATCTAATGAAACTGTAAATGCCGGTTCATCCATTTTTTTTGACAAGTTTAGCATGTGAAATAATAGTCTAGAGTTATTGGAGGAATGTCTTTTAGCAACGAAACCCGTTTGATGCATATCTATAATATGTGGGAGAGCTTTGGCTAATCTCAAAGCCAAAATTTTAGCAAAAAGTTTATTATCAACATTTATCAGAGATATAGGCCTGTAGTTCGAAACCAAAGTAGGATCTTTATTTGGCTTAGGTAAAACAATTATTATTGATTCAGCCATAGTACCTTTTATATTACCTTTTATAAGTTGTGTCTGATATAATTTTAATAAATGTGGGGAGAGGATATTTTGAAATGTTTTATAAAATTCTACTGTGTAACCATCACCACCTGGAGCGGATCCAACTTTAAGAGATCTCAATGCTGTTTCTAATTCTTTTAATGATATAGGTTCTTCTAAACTTCGTTTTATATGATCAGGAATCTTAGGTCCATTTATTAAATCTAAAAATTTTTTTCCATCTTTTTGTTTCTCCAAATAAGGTTCGGAGGAATATAGATCCTTATAAAAATTTAAAAATTGTTTTAATATTATATTTGTTTGATTTGTTATTATACCATTATCATCTTTTATTCCATTAATATTAGTTCTCCTTTTTTTTGCCTTAAGATAATTTGCTAATAATTTTCCCGCCTTATTAGAATTTCCATAATACATCGTTTGTTTGGAAAACAAATCTTTTCTTATCATTTTTGAAGTTAATTCATTATATTTACCTTTTACTTTCAAAAGAGTTTGCAAAACTTCATATTCCCATTTGCTTATCAATTTAGCTTCTAATATTTTTATTTCTTTTTCTAATTCTATATGTTGTTTTTTAATTTGTTTCCTAATAAAAGCTGAATATGATATGATATTACCCCTCATAGTTGCTTTAAATGCATCCCATACATTCTCTATAGATGTATCTTCCACTAAATTTATTTGAAAAAATTCATTAATTTGTGTTTTAAAATTTTCCAAAAATTTGTCATCTACAAGCAATGCATTATCAAATCTCCAAAGAGGTCTATTATTTTCTAATTGATCTAATTGTAATTCTATCCATATTCCTGCATGATCCGAAATGATAATAGGATCAATGGAGGCTTTACTCACTTGTTGCACTTTATTTGTTGAAACAAAAATATAATCTATTCTTGAAAATGATTTATGAACCTGTGAACAAAATGAATACTCCTGATCATTAAAATGAAGAATACGCCATATATCTTTCAAATCACATGATCGAACTAAATTATCTAGACCTAAAGATTTAATATTTTTACCTGGTTTTTTATCCAATAATGGATCCATTACAGCATTAAAATCTCCAGCCACCACTAAATTAGAGGCAGCCAGTGGTAATAACATATTTTGTAGCTTTTTGAAAAATTCTGATTGATTCGAATTAGGGGCATATATATTAAATAACGTCAGGGTATCATTTCCCATACCTATATCGATATGTATCCATCTTCCATGTGGATCTGAATTTTTTACCTTTATATTGGCCATACATTTTTTATTTATAAGGATTGCAACCCCTGCTTTTTTACCCACTGCTGGAGCAAAAAAACATTCTTTTATCCATCCACCTGATAATTTCTGTGATTCCTTCATATTAAGATGGGTCTCTTGCAGACAATAAATATCTGCATTTTGTTTTTTTAAATATGTTAATATTTTTTCCCTTTTAATTACGTGATTCAGGCCATTGACATTAATAGAATATATTTTAAAAGACATTATATATTTTAATACTTTTCATTATCTTATTCCTCCTCTCCTCTTTCATATTTAATAACCAAAAAATTTTCTTCATGACACACATATTTAACCCTAATGTATCTCCCTTAATTATTCTAATAAATATTCTTCTTATCCCTCCCTTTCCCACCCAATACATTGGCTGCTTAAGGATACACATTGGAACTATAATCCTAACATTCTCCCCATTCCAGGCAATCAATATTCAATTGTTTAAATAAATTTCCCTTCTATCTATCTATATTGATCTTTTATATTTATTTAATCATTTTCCATAACATTTTATTAATGTATCATTTTCCATTTAACAATATGTTAATTTGTATTTCCTTAGTATTATGATTTCAACATATAATTATTTTAAACTTATATGCAGTGTATTATTTAATAATTTTCATATATTCTGTTCTTTCTTTCATATAATTATTATTGTCTTTTCTTTGTGTTGTTTTCCTCCATTTCTTCAAATATTTCGATATGTTGTATTTCCTAATTTTTCATAGAGTCTTCAAAACCTTTTTAATATATTTTGTTAATATATCATAGGTTCTGGTTTAGAAAGAAACTCTTTTAGTTTTTCGGGATCCTCAAAATATAAAGACTTGTCTCCAGATGACACTCTCATTTTCGCTGGATAGTATAGACCATATTTAAATCCTTTTTCTTTGAGTAGAGGTCTCATATCTAGTAGTCTTTTCCTTTTAGTTGCTGTGTTTTTGGCGAAATCTGGTAAAAACCATAATCTTGATCCTTTATAATTTAAGTTTTTATCTTTTTTTGCAGCATTTAGTATCTCTAGTGCTTGTTGGTATCTCAACATTTTGAAAATGATTGGTCTTGGTCTGTTTTTATTTTCTAAATTTTTTATTGGGATTCTATGCGCCCTTTCAATTTCAATTGTTTGTTTCAAGTCTAATTGTAGAATTTTTGGAATTAAATTTTCAAGGAAAAGGATAGTATTTTTTCCCTCTAAATTTTCTTGTATTCCAAAGAGTTTGATGTTCTTTCTTCTTCCTCTATTCTCGTAATCCTCCAGTTGATCTTTTAATTTATTTAATTCCAGGTTGTCGTTTTTACATCTTTTTGATTCACATTCTATAATTTCCATTTTTGATTCTAGTTCAGTTGTTCTTTTGTTGTTAACTTCCATTTGTCTATGTATATTTAAAATTTCTTCTTTCATTTCAGACATATTAGTAATAGTTTCTTTCAGCATTTGTTTGATTTGTTTTAATTCTTCCATGACTTCAGCTTTGCTTAATGTGTCTGATTCTTCGATAGGAAGTGGTATCTTGCTTGGTGTTATTTGTTCTTGTTTCTGTCTTTTTGCAGATGTACCTGTCTCATTTTTGTTTTGTCTGGTACTTGCCATGTTATTGTTCTCTTTTCCTTGGTTATTATTATTTCTTGTATTTAAATCTTTTAGATTTGGTATTCTTAGGTTTTTAATCTCTTTTCTTCCAAGATTTTGTTATCTCTTTGAATTAGAAATTTTTCTTTTTAAGCTCTTTTCTTTTTCCTTTACCAATATTAGTTTGAAAATTCTTTTCTCACTTTCACTTTTTCAATGATGTAGGGGAACTCTTTTTTTTTTTTTTTTTTCTCTCCTCTTACAAGCCCAATCGCAGCTCTGATTAAGGAGAGCAACACTTTTTTAGAGTTATTTTTTCTATTTTGACCAACTTTAAGCAATTTTCTTCTGTTTTTTCTCAGCGTCTCTCAAATTCCTCAATATCTTGCTATTTCAGTTTTTTAAAGTTCCGTTGAACCTTTTTTTCTGTCTCCTCTCTCACAAGCCCAATCGCAGCTTTGTCAGAGGAAATTGATATTCATTTCAGTATTTGTTTTTTATTAGTAAGCTGATATTTATTTGTCTTCAGTGCTTCAGCACCCAATTTCTAAGAGAAAATGCAAGTCCTCCTCTCTCTCAATTTTTTTTTTTAATCCCCTTTTTTATCAAAGAATAATCTTTTTTTTTCCAATATAACTGGTCAGAACACAAATTTCTTTTTTATAATTTTTCCAGTCAATATTGATCTTTCACTTGTACTTCGCGGTTTCAACGCTGCATTCAATTTCAATGAAACCGCCAAAATCACAAATGGTTCTCTGCCTTCCCGTTTCTTGTCTGCACTTATCTCACTTCAACTGCCGCAATTCAGGTTATATTTTTTTTTTTTTTTGGTTATATTTGATCAGATCTCAATCTGGTCTTTCACATTCATCAGCATCAGTACTGCTGCAAAGTCTCTCGAATCAGTTGAAATACAGACAGTTCTCAACTTTCCTGACTTTTAACAGCTTCCTTTTTTTCTGTTTCAGTATATATTTGTTCAGAATATAAACTTTTCTCCTCTTTTTTCCTATTTCGCCAAACTGTTCAATCACATATACCACGCGGTTTCAGCGTTGCATTCAAACTTCAATAAACCGCCAGCACAAACGGTTCTATGTCTTCCCGACTTTCATCAGCACAAATCCCGCTTTAAATATAGCAATTCGGCTTTTTTTTTTTCTTTAGTTATATTTTGTCAGAACATATCCATTCTTTACTTTTTCTCAATCTAACATATATCTCATAGTCTCTTAAAATCGCCGACACTGACAGCTCTCTGCTTACCGACTCCCTTCAGCTTTTTTTTTTTTTTTTTTTTTTTTTTTCAGTTTACGTTCGTCTCTCCGTCTCAGCACTGCTTTCAAGTCTCTCCAAACCTCCGAAAACACAGACTACTTTCCCGATTCCCCTCAGCTTCTTTGTTATATCTGATCAGAATATAAACATATACTTCAGCGCTGTATTCAATTCTATGTAACCGTCAGCTCAAACGGCTCTCCGCTTTTCCGTCTCCTGTCTGCACATACCCTTCTTCAAATACCGCAGTTTAGGATTTTGTTTTGTATCTTTTATTCAGCTTTCCGTATATATATTTTTATATTATTATTTTGAAGGAAAAATAATTTTTTCTTTATTTCATTGCCTGGATGGTGAGGAGCTTCAGGATCACACCTCCATCCGTGCTCGCCAGGTTTTTAAGATATCCACAATGAATATGCATGAAAGAAATTTACATATAATGGAGGCAGTGTATGCAACCCAATCTCAGGCCTACTAATTGTGGATATCCTGAACAGCTGACTGGCAAGGGGGTATTCCAGGACCAACTTGAGAAACACTAGTTTAGTTTATCTTAGTTATGGTGAAACATGCATATTTAAATTGAGTAGTACTTCCCTAAAGACACATCCAGCAAGTCAGATTTTCAGGATATCCAGAATGAATATGCATGAGAGATGTGCCTATAGCAGAGACAGTGCATGCAAATCTCTCTCATTCATATTCATTGTGGATATCCTTAAAACCTTCCTGGTAGGTATCCCAAGGACTGGATTAAAAACCACCGACTTAGAAAGACAACGCCTGCCCTATGAAGTGGTAGCATCCTCCTAGCGAGTACACTGTTCACTTTTCCCTCACTCCTAAGTATTAGAAATGATCCTCAGATAGGTTGGGGGTATAACAATTTATTTAAACTGGTTTGGGGCCCGTTGATGTCTTTTATTACTTCATTATAGTTGTCTTTTGTCTTTAATTTTTGTTTATTTCCATGCACATCCAGGTCAGGGTGGGAGGGTGGGATATCTCTTTTGTTTATTCCTTGATTGAATGTATTGGAAGGGAGGGGGGGGTATTTTTTTTTTTTTGCATTGTTATTGATTGAATATAAATGCTTATTTTGATTATTAATGTTTGTATAATTTCCTGCACTTTGCATTAGTCTTGAAAACTTAATAAAGATAAAAAAAAAAAAAAGAACACAAGAACAGCAAAAAAAAAAAAAAAAAAAGTGATCCTCAGATAATAAGCCCTTCCAAAGCTACAGTTCACCAGGCAAACATAGCCTTTGGAATCAATTAGCCATGATTACTCGATCCTGACTGGACATTAAAGAAAAGATAATACTTGGGACCTAGTTAGGTACTTGAGACCTAGGTTGGCCTGTGTTGGAAACAGGATACTGGGCTTGATGCACCTTCAGTCTGTCCCAGTATGGCAATTCTTATGTTCTTATACAATGAAAGAGGTCTCCTTTAAGTCCTGAATTGTATCCTGCTGTTGCCTTACTCTTAACTGAGCCTAATTGAATTTCTATTTTCTTCAATTTAATTTTCACTTGCATCTTGTTTTCCTTCTTTCTTTTGTTGAGCTTTTTATATTGTTCTCTTCCTTCTGTTGCATGTGTATAGTTGCTGATGGGTTAAATAGTTTTAAATATTGGGTGGGTAGTATTCCCAAGACTATCTTACACACTGGAAAAGATACCATTGCAGAACAGACTTTCACTTACCCTCCCCCCTTTTATGAAATGTTTATGGATTTATACTTTTAGATTTCTCAGCATAGATTGTGATCCTGTTTGGGACAGATAAGGAACATCTATGCGCCTTTAATGAATCTTTGATGTTAATAATTACCTTGATATATTCTTTTTTTGTACACTGCCTAGAACTGCAAGGCATTGCGCAGTAAGCACAGTTACTTACCGTAACAGGTGTTATCCAGGGACAGCAGGCAGATATTCTTGACTGATGGGTGACGGCACCGACGGAGCCCCGGTACGGACACTTTTAGAGTGATTGCACTCTAAGAACTTAGAAAGTTCTAGAGGCCGCACCGCGCATGCGCGAGTGCCTTCCCGCCCGACACAGGTGCGCGGTCCCCAGTTATGATAAGCCAGCTAAGAAGCCAACCCGGGGAGGTGGGTGGGACGCAAGAATATCTGCCTGCTGTCCCTGGTTAACACCTGTTACGGTAAGTAACTGTGCTTTATCCCAGGACAAGCAGGCAGCATATTCTTGACTGATGGGTGACCTCCAAGCTAACAAAAAGCGGGATGGAGGGAAGGTTGGCCATTAGGAAAACAAATTTTGCAAAACAGATTGGCCGAAGTGACCATCCCGTCTGGAAAATGCATCCAGACAATAATGTGATGTAAAAGTATGAACTGAGGACCAAGTGGCAGCCTTGCAGATTTCCTCAATAGGCGTAGAACGGAGGAAAGCTACAGATGTTGCCATAGCTCTAACTCTATGGGCCGTGACGGAACCTTCCAGTGTCAGTCCGGACTGAGCAGAGCAGAAAGAAATGCACGCTGCCAACCAATTCAACAGCGTACTTTTAGAAACAGGATGACCCAATTTATTAGGATCAAAGGACAAAAAGAGTTGTGGCGATGATCTGTGGGGCTTAGTACGATCCAAATAGTAAGCTAAAGCCCGCTTACAGTCCAAAGTATGAAGGGCTTGTTCTCCAGAATGAGAGTGAGGTTTCGGGAAGAAGACAGGCAGAACAATAGATTGGTTGAGATGGAATTCAGAAACAACCTTAGGGAGAAACTTTGGATGTGTACGTAGAACCACCTTATCATGATGAAAGGTGGATCAGAAACTAGTGCATGGAGCTCACTGACCCTCCTGGCAGAGGTAAGAGCAATAAGGAAAAGTACCTTCCAAGTGAGAAACTTGAAAGTGGCAGTCGCCAAAGGTTCAAATGGAGGCTTCATCAAAGCGGAGAGAACCACATTAAGATCCCAGATCACAGGAGGTGCTTTAAGAGGTGGTTTAACATTGAAAAGACCTCGCATGAATCTGGAGACCAGGGGATGAGCTGTAAGGAGTTTCCCATGGACTGGCTCATGAAAAGCAGCAATAGCACTGAGATGGACTCTGATGGAGGTAGATTTGAGGCCAGAGTCAGACAAAGAAAGCAGATAATCCAACAAGGTCTCCACTGGAAGGGACGTGGGATCATGATGATGAAGAAGACACCAAGAAGAAAACCTAGTCCACTTTTGATGATAACACTGCAGAGTGGCGGGCTTTCTGGAAGCATCTAGAATAGAACGAACGGGCTGAGATAGAAGAGAGTTGTGTGAAGTCAGCCCGAGAGATACCAAGCTGTCAGGTGTAGAGACTGGAGGTTGGGATGCAGAAGGGTCTCCTGATGCTGCGAAAGTAGAGAAGGAAACAGAGGAAGTAGCAAAGGCTCTCTGGAACTGAGTTGAAGGAGAAGGGAGAACCAATGTTGTCTGGGCCACCGTGGAGCAATCAGAATCATGGTGGCTCGTTCCCTCTTGAGTTTGAACAAGGTCCGCAGCATGAGCGGCAGAGGAGGAAAAGCATACAGGAATTGATTGGACCAATCCAGTAGAAATGCATCCGCTGCTAGACAGAGAGGAGTATAGAGTCTGGAGCAGAATTGGGGCAGTTGGTGATTGTGAGGAGCTGCAAAGAGGTCCACTTGAGGAGTGCCCCATTGATCGAAGATGGACTGTAGGGTTGAAGGATCGAGAGTCCATTCGTGAGGTTGGAGAATTCTGCTGAGCTTGTCCGCTAATGAATTCTGCTCTCCTTGGATGTAGATTGCCTTCAGAAATAGGCTGCGAGCTGTGGCCCAAGTCCAGATTTTCTGGGATTCCTGACACAAGAGGCGAGAGCCTGTTCCACCCTGTTTGTTGATATAGTACATCGCAACCTGATTGTCTGTGCACAGCAGGAGGACTTGAGGAAAGAGAAGGTGTTGGAAGGCCTTGAGGGCGTAAAACATCGCTCTGAGTTCCAGGAAATTGATGTGATGCTTCTTTTCCTGGGCTGTCCAAAGGCCTTGAGTTTGGAATTCGTTCAAATGAGCTCCCCAGGCATAAGGGGAGGCGTCGGTGGTGATGACTAGTTGATGAGGAGGTAGATGGAGCAGAAGACCTCTGGAGAGATTTGAGGATATCAACCACCATTGAAGAGTTTGACGAAGAGACGATGTCACAGATATGTGTCGTGAGCAAGGATCCGTCGCTTGGGACCACTGGGTAGCAAGGGTCCATTGAGGAGTGCGCAGGTGAAGACGTGCTAAGGGTGTTACATGAACTGTGGAAGCCATGTGACCTAAGAGTATCATCATCTGTTTGGCAGAGATGGAACTTTGAAGAAGTACCTGCTGACAGAGAAATTGGATAGTCTGAAGACGGTTGGCCGGCAGAAATGCTCTCATGAGGACTGTGTCTAGCACCGCTCCAATGAATTGAAGTCTCTAAGTGGGGATGAGATGAGATTTGGGAAGATTGATCTCGAACCCCAGAAGTTGTAGAAACAGGATGGTTTGGTTGGTGGCCAGGAGCACTGTCTGAGATGAATTGGCCTTGATTAACCAATCGTCCAAGTAAGGAAAGACTTGAAGGTGGTGAGAGCGTAGAAAGGCAGCTACCACAATCAGACATTTGGTGAACACTCTTGGAGAAGAGGCAAGACCGAAGGGGAGCACCTTGTATTGGTAATGAAAAGCATAATTGCCAGATCTATTAGCGAGCATCGCATTCTGGTATAAACGCTTACCAAATTTGTCCATGGCTTTACCTTCTCTGCCAGGAGGGACAGAAGCATAAACACTAGCTCCTGAAGACTGTAGATTCCACAAGAAGAGACTCATGTGGAAGCTGGGGCTTGTCGAACCCTGGAATAGGGATGACTTTGTACAGAGAGTCCAATTTGCGGGGAGCTCCCGGGATAGTAAGAGGAGTCTCTAAATTTTTGTAAAAAGTTTCCCTCAGGATGTCATGAAGAGGGAGTTTCAAAAATTCCTTTGGAGGCTGGTCAAAGTCAAGGGCGTCAAGAAAGGCTTTAGACTTTTTAGACTCAGCCTCCAAAGGAATGGAAAGAGATTCACACATGTCTTTTAAAAAGGAAGAAAAAGACAAAGAATCATGTTTGGAGGATGGGTCAGGAATAACAGGATCATCCTCATCCGAAGAACACTCACCTTCTGATAGAAAAGGCTCTTCGGAATCACCCCACAGATCAGGGTCCCTAATATGGGAACTACGGTCCCGAGACTCAGGGGTGGATGGTTCCAAGTGTCTGGACTTGCGAATTGACTTACCCGACCTCATCGATGCGGTACCGGGAGAAGTTACCGGTCGCATCGGTGCCGAAGTCTGTACCGACTGGTGGTGGGCTGTCGGCTCCGGTGCGAGGACTGGCATCGACACCGATGAGGCCGAGTGTACTGGTACCGAAACAGTGGATGCAGACAATACAGGCTGTTCCACTGCCGGTACCGGCGGCTCAGTGCGGACCGGCACCGGGAGATTCGGAGTCAAGATAGCTGGAAGGAGTTGTTGTAACTGCTCCTTAAGCTGTACTTGGAGGATGGCCGCTATGCGATCATCTAATGAAGGCACCGGTACCGCCTTTTTCTTTTGCGGTACCTGCGGTGCCGCTCTACACCCCGAAGATGAGGAACCCGATGTCGAGGGACTCACCTCAATAGGGGCGGAGCGCTTCCGCTGGCGCCTCACGGTCGGCAGGACTGGACTCGCTGCAATCGAGACCGGAGGACGCTCCAGCGGGGAAGGCTTCTTAGCCGGCTTACCTGGGTGTTGTGACGCCGGCGCGGTGTCACGCGGTGTCGATGAGGTGGGTGCCGATTGTACAGGAGCCGATACCTGTGTCGATGTTGCGGGATCGGACATATCGGTACCGAAAAGTAATCGCTGTTGAATTTCGCGATTTTTCAATGTACGTTTTTTCAACGTGGCACAGCGGGTGCAGGTGGAAGCCTGATGCTCCGGACCCAGGCACTGTAGGCACCAGTTGTGCGGGTCCGTAAGGGAGATAGGCCGTGCACACCGCTGGCACTTCTTGAACCCTGGCTGAGGGGGCATGAAAGGAAAAACGGCTTCCGCCAAATTGAAGGCCGAGGCCTCGATGGTGGCAGAAGGCCCCGCCGGGGAAAAACCAATGTGAAGAAAAAATACAAGGTTTTTTTTTTTTTTTACAAAAATAAATAAAAGAAAAAAGGCAATAGAGCCAAAGGGGTTTACGCGAGCGGGAAGGCGAAGAGAAAAATTTTCAACGGCCGTTGAAAAACGCGTCTTCTTAGCTCCGCGGAAACTAAGAAACTGGGGACCGCGCGCCTGTGTCGGGCGGGAAGTCACTCGCGGTGCGGCCTCTAGAACTTTCTAAGTTCTTAGAGTGCAATCACTCTAAAAGTGTCCGTACCGGGGCTCCGTCGGTGCCGTCACCCATCAGTCAAGAATATGCTGCCTGCTTGTCCTGGGATAATAAAGACTTATGCTATGAATTCAAGGCAGACTGATCTTGTTAACTTTAAATCATTTTTTTATTGAATAAAATAAGACAATGTTATATATATATATCAGTGGTCTCAAACTCAAACCCTTTGTGGGGCCACATTTTGGATTTGTAGGTACTTGGAGGGCCACAGAAAAAAAGTTAATGTCTTATTAAAGAAATGACAATTCTGCATGAGGTTAAACTCTTTATAGTTTATAAAACTTTCCTTTAACAGTTAAAAGGAAGGATATATAAACTATAAAGAGTTTTACCTTATGCAAAATTGTCAATTTTTTAATAAGACATTAACTATTTTTTCTGCGGCCCTCCAAGTACTCTATTTTTTCTGCAGCACTCACATTTAAAGTTTAATATCTTGGGGCGTGGCTTAACGCGAGCACGGATGGAGGTGTGATCGTGAAGCTCCTCACCATCCAGGCAATGAAATATAAAAAAAATTTTTTTCCTTCAAGATAACTACATAGAAAATATATATTAAAAAAGCTGAACAAATGATACAAGATAAAATCCTAATTTCCTGCAGTTGAAGTGAGGTATGTGCTGACAGGAGTCGGGAAGGCAGAGAGCCGTTTGTGTTTTCGGCGGTTTCATGAAACTTGAATGCAGCGCTGAGACCGCGAGGTGTATGTGAGTGACCAATGAGTTTGATTGGAAAATTGTGAAGGAAGTTTGTATTCCGACCAGATATAACTGAAACCATAAGAAGGAAAAAATAGATTATCCTTTGATGAAAAGGGGATTGAATAAAGAAAACTGAGAGAGAGGAATACCGGCATTTTCTCTCAGTAATTAAGTGCCGAAGCGCTGAAAACAAATAAATATCAGCTTATTAAAATAAATAAAAATACTGAATTGAATATTACTTTCCTCTGACAAAGCTGCGATTGGGCTTGTGAGAGAGGAGACAGAGAAAAGGATTAACGGAACTTTTAAAAAAAAAACTGAAGCAGCAGGACATCGAGGCAGTTGAGAGACGCTGTGAATAAACAGAAGACAGTTGCTTCAAGTTTGTCAAAATAAGGGAAAATAACTCGATGAAGTGTTGCTCTCCTCGGTCGGAGCTGCGATTGGGCTTGTGAGAGGAGAGCTAAAAGAAAGGAATACCAAAAATTTTTTTTTGCTCAGCGTTGAAACGATGTCTCATTAAGTGAGAGTGAATGTCAGAGATAGTGAATTAAATCTGTGAAAAGAATTGACTAATCTGAGAGAGATCTAAGGGAAGGAAAGGTTGTTGGACTGAATGTTCCCCTCCTTCATTGAGACAGTGAAAGGACTTAAAGGAAAAAAACCATAGAAAAGGATTATTATTTTTTTTTTTTTTTTCTCACAGCAATAGTGAGAAAAGTAAAAAAGTTTCAAACTGACATAAGTAAAAAGTAGAAAAATATCAAAAATAACCCTCTTGCCAATATTAAAGAGATAAATACACTAAAAAAGGAGTATTCAAGATTGTGACAGATAACTGAGAAAGAGAAAAAGGAAAAAAAAAAAAAAAAAAAAAAAAAGAAAAGGGCTTAAAAAGAAAATTTTCTACTTCAAAAGATAGAACCAAATCTTGGAAGAAAAGGGATTAAAAACCTAAGAATACCAAACCTAAACCTAAGAGACTAAATATAAGAAATAAGAATAACCAAGAAAAAGAAAACAACAACATGGCAAGCACCAGACAAAACAAAAATGAGGCTGGTACATCTGCAAAAAGACAGAAACAAGACCAAATAACACCAAGCAAGATACCACTTCCTATTGAAGAACCAGACATATTAAGCAAAACAGAAGTTATGGAAGAACTAAGACAAATCAAACAAATGCTTAAGGAAACTATAACTAATATGTCGGAAATGAAAGAAGAAATTTTAAATATTCATAGACAAATGGAAGTTAATAACAAAAGAACAACTGAACTAGAATCAAAAATGGAAGCTATAGAATGTGAATCAAAAAGATGTAAAAACGACAGCCTGGAATTAAATAAATTAAAAGAACAACTGGAGGATTATGAGAATAGAGGAAGAAGGAAAAACATTAAACTTTTTGGAATACAAGAAAATTTAGAAGGAAAAAATACTATCCTTTTCCTTGAAAATTTAATTCCAAAAATATTACAATTAGACTTGAAACAACCAATTGAAATAGAAAGGGCGCATAGAATCCCAATCAAAAATTTAGAAAACAAAGGCAGACCAAGACCAATAATTTTCAAAATGCTTAGATACCAACAAGCATTAGATATATTAAATGCTGCAAAAAAAGATAAAAATCTAAACTATAAAGGATCCAGAATATGGTTTTCACCAGACTTTGCCAAAAACACAGCAAATAAAAGAAAGAGACTATTAGACATGAGACCTCTACTAAAAGAAAAAGGATTTAAATATGGTCTATATTACCCGGCGAAAATGAGAGTATCATCTGGAGACAAATCCTTATATTTTGAGGATCCTGAAAAACTAAAAGATTTTCTCTCTAAACCAGAACCTATGATATTTTAACATAAAACATTAAGATGATTTTGATGACTCTATGAAGAATTATAAAAATATGACATATTGAAATATCTGAAGAAAAGGAGGAAAACGATATAAAGAAAAGACAATAAAAATTATAAGAAAGAAAGAACAAGATATAGGGAAATTATTAAATAATACACTACATATATGTTTAAAATAATTTTATGTTAAAATCATAATACTAAGGAAATATAAATTAAAATATTGTTAAATGGATAATGATACATTAATGAAATGTTATGGAAAAATGATTAAAGATATAAAAGATCAATATATATAGATAGAAGGGAAATTTGTTTGAATATTGAATATTAATTGCCTGGAGTGGGGAGAATATTCGGGTTACAATTCCAATGTGTATCCTTAAGCAGCCAATGTATTGGGTGGGAAAGGGAGGGACAAGGAGAATATTTACTAGAATGATTAAGGGAAAAATAAATAAGGGATTAGATACATTAGGGTCAAATATGTGTGTCGTGAAGAAAATTTTTTGGATATTAAATATGAAAGAGGAGAGGAAGAAAAATATAATGAAAAGTATTAAAATGTATAATGTCTTTTAAAATATATTCTATTAATGTCAATGGCCTGAATCATGTAATTAAAAGAAAAAAAGTATTAACATTTTTAAAAAAGCAAAATGCGGATATTTACTGTCTGCAAGAGACACATCTTAATATGAAGGAATCACAGAAATTATCAGGTGGATGGATAAAGGAATGTTTTTTTGCTCCAGCAGTGGGTAAAAAAGCAGGGGTTGCAATTCTTATAAATAAAAAATGTATGGCCAAGATAAAGGTAAAAAGTTCAGATCCACATGGAAGATGGATACATATTGATATAGGTATGGGAAATGATACCCTGACGTTATTCAATATATATGCCCCTAATTCGAATCAATCAGAATTTTTCAAAAAGCTACAGAATATGTTATTACCACTGGCTGCCTCTAATTTAGTGGTGGCTGGAGATTTTAATGCTGTAATGGATCCATTATTGGATAAAAAACCAGGTAAAAATATTAAATCTTTAGGTCTAGATAATTTAGTTCAGTCATGTGATTTGAAAGATATATGGCGTATTCTTCATTTTAATGATCAGGAATATTCATTTTGTTCACAGGTTCATAAATCATTTTCAAGAATAGATTATATTTTTGTTTCAACAAATAAAGTGCAACAGGTGATTAAAGCCTCCATTGATCCTATTATTATCTCGGATCATGCGGGAGTATGGATAGAATTACAATTAGATCAATTAGAAAATAATAGACCTCTTTGGAGATTTGATAATGCATTGCTTGTGGATGACAAATTTTTGGAAAATTTTAAAACACAAATTAATGATTTTTTTCAAATAAATTTAGTAGAAGATACATCTATAGAGAATGTATGGGATGCATTTAAAGCAACTATGAGGGGTAATATTATATCATATTCAGCTTTTATTAGGAAACAGATTAAAAAACAATATATAGAATTAGAAAAAGAAATAAAAATATTAGAAGCTAAATTGGTAAATAAATGGGAATATGAAGTTTTACAAGCTCTTTTGAAAACAAAAGGTAAATATAATGAATTAACTTCAAAAATGATAAGAAAAGATTTGTTTTCCAAGCAAACAGTGTATTATGGAAATTCTAATAAGGCGGGGAAATTATTGGCAAATTATCTTAAGGCAAAAAAAAGGAGAACTAATATTAATGGAATAAAAGATGATAATGGTATAATAACAAATCAAACAAATATAATATTAAAACAATTTTTAAAATTTTATAAGGACCTGTATTCTTCCGAATCTCATTTGGAGAAACAAAAAGATGGAAAAAATTTTTTAGATTTAATTAATGGACCTAAAATTCCTGATCATATAAAACGAAGTTTAGAAGAACCTATATCATTAAAAGAATTAGAAACAGCATTGAGATCTCTTAGAGTTGGATCCGCTCCAGGTGGTGATGGTTACACAGTAGAATTTTATAAAACATTTCAAAATATCCTTTCCCCACATTTATTAAAATTATATCAGACACAACTTATAAAAGGTAATATAAAAGGTACTATGGCTGAATCAATAATAATTGTTTTGCCTAAGCCAAATAAAGATCCTACTTTGGTTTCAAACTACAGGCCTATATCTTTGATAAATGTTGATAATAAACTTTTGGCGAAAATTTTGGCTTTGAGATTAGCCAAAGCTCTCCCACATATTATAGATATGCATCAAACGGGTTTCGTTGCTAAAAGACATTCCTCCAATAACTCTAGACTATTATTTCACATGCTAAACTTGTCAAAAAAAATGGATGAACCGGCTTTTACAGTTTCATTAGATGCTGAAAAAGCATTTGATAGGGTAGAATGGAATTTTATGTATCAGGCTTTAGAATGGTTTGGTATAGGTTCTGGATTTATACAAATGGTAAAAACATTGTATAGCTTCCCGATTGCAAGATTAAATATTAATAATAAGATATCTGATGGTTTTCAATTGCAGAGGGGAGTTAGACAAGGTTGTCCTTTATCTCCTTTGTTATTTGATGTTGTATTAGAACCCTTATTGTTAGCAATACAGCAAACGAGGGAGATACAAGGTATTCCATATTCAGATATGGAATATAAAATTTCGGCTTATGCTGATGATATTTTGCTTTATTTGAGAAATCCAGAGTCTACCTTATCTTCTTTATTGGAATTAATTGATAAGTTTGGCAAATTTTCAGGTTATAAAATTAATTGGAATAAATCTGAAATTATACCCTTGAATGTTCATTGTGTAAAAGGATTATTTGATACTTTTCCATTCATATGGAAAGAAGAAGGATTTAAATATCTAGGCATTCAAGTTAAAAAAACAATTGAAGATACTGTAAAAGAAAATGAAAAATATGTATTAAAAAAAGTTACGGAGTTATGTGAGCAATGGAACCCATTACATATTTCTTGGTGGGGAAGAGTTCAAACTATTAAAATGATGATGTTGCCTGTAGTTTGCTACCAAATGAGTATGATACCTATTTATTTTCAGGGGTCCTTTTATAAAAAGCTCAATAGCATTTTAACAAAATTTCTTTGGCTTGGTAAAACACCTAGAATAGCTTTAGTAACTTTGCAAAAATCAATTAAGGAGGGAGGGGTAAATTTTCCAAATTTCTATAGGTACCATCAAGCCTATATTCTACGTCAGGGTATGTATTGGATCCTCCCAGAACTTATAGATAATGCACCGGATTGGTTATATTTGGAATGGCGCCTTATGTTTCCCCTAAATTTAGTTCATATGCCAAGTATTAATATACCCAGAAGATACAGAGAAAATAAAATAATAATAGATACTTGGAAAACGTTGAGATTTATTGATAAATTAACACTCATCCCAATATACAAATCAACTAATCAATCCATATGGATAAACTCCAAGATCAAAATTGGCGGAGCTCAAATCCTTTGGAAGAACTGGATTACTGCAGGCATTAGATCTTTAGACGATGTTATTTCAGAAGGTAAACTGCTGGATTTTACACAATTGCAACATAGATTTGGTCTTAATAAAACACAAAGTTTTAAATGGTTGCAATTGAAGCAGGCCATTCAGGTTGGGTTCCCTGAATGGAAAACATTAAACAATCAATATAGTTTAAAGTTCTTATGTTTTAAAGCAGACTTCCTAGGACATCAAGCCGCTTTGTGGTATAAATTAATATCTGGATATTTGAATAAAAAACCAAAAAATGGTCTAAGAGACATTTGGAGCATTGAGATTGGACATCAGATTAATGCATCTCAATGGCCACTAATTTGGTCTTGGAGAATGGGATGTACAGTGTCAGCATCTATGAGACAAACCTGGTTCTTTTTATTACATAGAGCTTTTTGGACCCCTACACGTTTGCAAAAATTAGACAGCTCTAAGTCCAATAAATGCTGGCACTGTAATCTGGAACCAGGGACATTAGATCATTTATTATATCATTGTCCCTATATTAAAATCTTTTGGAATTCAATTTGGCCACAAATTAATAAATTGATGGAAAATCATATTGCAATATCATATGATACAATTTTATTTGGAACAATGATGAGAAAAAAAAGTCAAATTTCAACAGAAAATAACAAGCTTTTATTAATTATGACAGGGGTTGCCATTCAACATATAACTAACAACTGGAAAAATTACAACAACCTAAATTATACATTTTGGTGGAATACGATATGTCATTTATTTAAAATGGAAAGAACAATAGCAATACAAAGGGGGACATACACTAAATTTATAAAAATATGGGGGCCATTGACAAAATACTGTAATGAATAAATAATAAAAATTTCTTCTTCTTTTCTTCTTATAGGGAATTTTTTTTATTTTTTTTTTTTTCATGACACACATAGAGGGGGGTAAGGAAAATAATTTATACATAATATATTATAATATATTATACAAAATGTAATATATGAATGAAAACTAATAGAAGGGTGGGGGGAGGGAGAAGGGATAAAATTTAATTAGAACATATTGTATTAGATATAAAAATGTTATTGAATATTTATCAATTCTATTCTAATATGTTGTATACTTTTTGTAAAATTTGAAATATTATATTAAAGTAATAAAAGGGTGGGGGGAGGGTAAGGGAGAAAATCAAATTTAGATATATAATGTATTAGATATAAAAGTGATACTATGTAATTATCAATTGTATTTTAAATATTATGTACACTTTATGTAAAAATTTGAAAATAAAAATAATTGGAAAAAAAAAAATAAAGTTTAATATCTTTTCTTTCTCAAAACTGGCACATTTTAATCACTAAATTGAAAATAAAATCATTTTCCTACCTTTGTTTGGTAATTTCATCAGTCTCTGGTTGCACTTTATTCTTCTGACTGTGCATCCAATATTTCTTCCCTTCTTTCAGCCTCCTGTATGCTTCCTCTCCTCCAGACCTCATTCCCTCCCCCAACTTTTTCTTTCTTTCTCTATGTCTGTCTTTCTCTGATTCCGTGTTCCATTTTTTGCTTTGTTTCTGACTCCCTGTCCCCCCCCTTCTTTCTTTCTTCCTTCCTTCCTGCCCTCCCCCATGCCACCGTCGCCGGGGAATAGGCCGAGATCTCCATGCTTCTCTTCTCCACAGGGCCGACTAACTCTCGCCGCCCGACGTCAATTCTAACGTCGGAAAGGACGTTCCGGGCAGCCAGGCAGCGACTGGCTAGCCAGAACATCCTCTCGACATCAGAATTGACGTCGGGCGGCAAGAGAAGCAGGGAGATCAAAGAGCACGGTGCCAGCCTGTTCCCCGTTAGCAGCGGTGAGAAGGGAAGGGAAGCAGGTTGGGCACCACCTCTAGACGAGCTGCACTCTAGGGAGAACAGTGGAGGGTGGCCAGCTGTGCACACTGCCCCCCCCCTTGGTACGCCACTGGAGCAGCAGCGTGTCTGGCCGGCTCGTTACGTTCAAAGCCGCGGGTGGTGGCTCCTTGTGAGATCCGCACCTGCGTCTGAAGCCTCTCTGATGTTGTGATGTCAGAGAGGCTTCTGATGCAGGAGTGGATAGCGCAAGGAGCCGCCAACCCGCGGCTTTGAATGGAACGAACCGGCCAGACACTCTGCTGCTCCAAAAGGAAGAGAATGATCCAGTCCAGACCGCGGGCTGCAAATAAAACCTGGAGAGCCACATGCGGCCCGCGGGTTTGAGACCGCTGATATATATATGTATATATATAAAACACATATATACACACATATACACACACACATAAAATAACAGATGAATATAAATACAAGAGTAATGAAATTAATTATATTTCAGATACAATTATAATAAAAGAAAGTCTACTCAACGAATTACCTTCTCCCACTAACTACCCTCTCCCATTCCCTTTCCCAAGACTGAATAAAAAAAAAATAAAAATAAATTAAGGTCTACCTAATAAGACTGATCTTGTTAAATAAATGACAGAACATTTACCTTGTTAATGGTAATGGTATTATTGGCCACCACAGCAAGTAATCCTACATCTGTGGGTCTACAAAGAACAGAGAAAAGTTAAGAGCTTGGAGGGTAAACCCGCAATATAGCCCCCCAATGACAGCACCATCCTAGATGTTAAAAGCCCTTACTTAAGTTTGATGATTTGGTTGTAGAGCTGCAGAGCCTCCTCAGTGCGGCCTTGCTGCTGCATTATGTAGGCCATCTGACCATGAATAATTGCCAGCTCTGCATCTATATCTTCCTCTGTCACATCCTAAAATAAAGCATTATAATAAAATGAACAGTGGTGCACTTAAGACAGGTGCTGACTAAAAGTTAACTCTAAAATCAGAAAATTTTAACATTACAACTTTTTTCCCCCAGAACCACTTGTAAAGATTTATTTAATAAGTATTCATTTTGGCAATCTCAAGCAAGGGATACAGTTCAAAAACTCTCCAAAGACATGTAGCACTGAAACAAATGACTCTCCATCCTTAGAAAAGAAATAAATTAATCTTTTTATTAATTTTCATAACTCTGGCGCGTTTTTTACCCTCAGGTATACTGCACCTAGCTATTATTAAAACACCATTGAACCTCTAAGAAGCCTATAAATATGCATAATCTGTCATTTACAAATACCAAATAATTAGGTTTAACTTATTAAATATTGTTGTAACTTCAGTTCTGCAGTTTTCGGTGGGGGGAGGCATGGCTTGGAGCGCGCAAAATGGTGGCATAACCGCGGAGCTCCCCGAACCCAGACAACTAACTGAAAGGAAACAGTTGATTTGACTCGCTCACCCGCGTTATAAATAAATAAAAACAGCTTCGGAAATGGCAACAACAAGGCAGGGAAAGTCGGAGAAGCCGTGCACTTCGGGTGTTTCGGCAAAAAAATCAAAAGTTACTCCGGTGTCGCCGTCGAGTGTGCTGATCCCGCTGGAAACTGAGGACTACTCGGATAAAGCAGATATAATGGCAGAGCTGTTTAAAATTAAATTAATGCTGACTGACAACGCTGGTAAAATTTCGGAGGTCAAAGAGGAAGTACTAAGTCTGAAGCAGGAGATCCAGACTGAAAGGCAGAGGATGTCAGCGATTGAAGAGAGAGTCGAACTGCTGGAAGTTGTCACACAAAAGTGTGAATGAAAGTGAAAGACAGGCTGTAGAAAGCTTGAAAAATCAGCTGATAGATTTGGAGAATCGGGGAAAGAGGAAGAACATAAGAGTGCTTGGTTTGGCTGAAAATCTTGAAGGGGGAGACACTATACAGTTTTTAGAGAACTTATTACCTAAACTGTTACAGCTAAACTCGAAGTGGCTGTTGGAAATAGAACGGGCACATAGAATCCCTTCAAAAAGACCAGTAAATCAGAATGGCCATAGACCCTTGATTTTTAAAGTTTTAAAATACCAGCAAGCTTTAGAAATCTTGAAAGTAGCAAAAGCGAATAAAAATTTAAATTATAAAGGGTCTAAATTGATGTTGGTCCCAGACTTTGCAAAACACACTGCAAACATAAGGAAGCAGTTTCTTATGCTGAGGCAGCAGTTAAAAGAAAAAGGTTACATGTACGGCTTATACTATCCATCTACAATGAGAGTGTCTACTGGAAATAAGTCCTGGTATTTTCAAGACCCTGCAAAACTTAAAGAGTTTTTATCACAAGAGGAACCAATGTCTACATGAAGGAATATTGTTTAAAGAAAATGAGAAAATGGAGAAGACTCATTTTGAAGGAAAAAAGAAAAAGAAAAAAAGAGGAAGAAGATTGATATTGGACCAAGTTATTTTTAATGCATTTGAGGGTCTTTTGATTAAGTTGAATGCAATGATATATTCTCAATTTAATAAGAAATTAATGTATTTATGAGAGTTATTACAGCTATATATATTTATCCAAATATTAACTGATATGAATAATAATATTTGATTAAATAAGGAAATAAATATAGGATACTGAATATTTAAAAAAGGGATTGTTAATAAAATAGGAAATAATTTTAGAGTTTTATTAACAGATATGAAGATACCTATTTTATTCAAATATTTATTTATATTGAATTTATTACGAATGATTTTACATGAAAATGTTTAAAATGAATTGGTTAGATGCCAGTATTAATATATATTAACTGTATGAATGAATATACCTAAATTAACAATGAATATTGAATTTATTATGGATGATGTTATATGGAATGTTTAAAATGATTGTATTAATGCTATTATCAATATAGATTAACAGTATGAATGAATATATCTAAATTAAATAATGAATATTTAATATACATGGAATTATAGCTAAATTAGAAATATGTTAAAATAATATTGAGGGGGGAAATATATTACTTTGAAGAGAGGATATGTTTATAATTTTTTATGACTTAATTTAAATATAAGTCTTATTATAATCATATATTCACGTAGATACTAATTGATATGAATTATAAAAAGTTATTAAATAAAGGGTTAAATCTAGGGAATTGGGATTTTCAAAGAAGGGATAATTAATAAGGAGGTAAAGAATTTTAGGTTACTAATGAATTTATATGAATAATTTTACTATATTCAAGTAGATAATTATATTGAATTCTATATAGATACTTTTATGTAAGAATATTGAAATGAATTTATCAATATTAATGTCAATAATTATTAATTGAATGATTGAGTATATATAGATAAAGTAATTAAATATTTAATATATTGGGGAAAAAGAATAGTTGAACTCTTGGGATATGTTAAATCAATATGGAGGGATATTAGTTGCCTGGGGGAGGGGATTTAGGGTCTGCTATACCAATGTGTGTTCCAGGTCAGACAATGATTAAGGGGGGGAGGGGAGGGAAAATAGAGGGAGGGAGAGAGGTTCAGAGGACTAAGGTATTTATGAGAAATGAAAATGGAAGAACTGTAAAATTTGATTTGTCTCTATATAATTTTATTTTCTGGGGGGGGGGGGGAAAGGGTTGGAGGGATCGGGAAAAGGAAATATATCTAATAAATGTGCTGAGGTCTGGTCATGTATATTATCATAGAAGTGTTTGCCAAAATTTAATCTTAAAATAGATGGATATAAAAATTTATTCTATTAATGTCAATGGTTTAAATCATCCTATTAAGAGAAAGAAAGTATTAACGTTCCTTAAGAAGCAAAATGCGGACATATATTTCATTCAATCTTTGAGATTGAATCTAAAAAGTTATCTGGGGGTTGGATTTCTAAATGTTTATTTGCACCTGCTACGGGGAAAAAAGCTGGGGTGGCTATTCTGATAAATAGGAAGTGTAATGCTGATTTTAAATTAATAAATTATGATCCTTTAGGAAGATGGGTGCATATCAAAATGGTTCTGGGAAATACAACCCTGGATTTATTCAATTTATATGCTCCTAATTCGAATCAAATGGAGTTTTTCAAACAAGTTCAACAATTACTGTTACCACTGGCTGCTTCTAATTTAGTCGTAGCAGGGGATTTCAATGCTGTAATGGATCCGATTTTGGATAAGAAACCAAGTAGAATTATGAAATCGTTAGGTTTAGATAATTTGGTTCAATCTTGTAATTTAGCTGATATATGGCGTATTCTTCATTTTAATGATCAGGAATTTTCTTTTTGTTCTCAGGTCCACAAATCTTTTTCACAAATTGATTATATATTCGTGTCTAACAATATAGCGCAGCGTGTGATGAATGCAGTTATTGATCCCATTGTAATTTCAGACCATGCTGGTGTGTGGATTGACTTTCAGAATGATGATATAGTACATTTTAATCCAATTTGGAGATTTGATAATGCTTTACTTGCGGATTCGAACTTCCTGGAAGATCTTAAATTAAAGATGAATGAATTTTTTCAAATTAATAATTTGGATAATATAAATGCTGAGATATTGTGGGACGCTTTTAAAGTAACAATGAGAGGAAATATTATTTCATATTCAGCATTTATTAAAAAACAACTTAAAAAACAATATGTTGATTTAGAAAAACAAATTAAAATATTAGAAAATAAATTAATTGAGAAATGGGAACATAACATTACAAAATTTATTAAAAGTAAAAGCGAAATATAATGAGATTTCTTCTCAATTTGTGAGGAAAGATATCTTCTATAAGCAAGTTCAGTACTATGGTAATTCAAACAAAGCTGGAAGATTATTAGCAAATTTTCTTAAAGCAAAAAAAAGGAAATCTAAGATTATTGCAATTAAAGATACACAAGGCAATACACACACTAATACTAAGGATATTTTAATACAGTTTCTTGATTTTTATAAAGATTTATATTCTTCTGAATCTTATGAAAATAAAGAACAAGATGGATTAAATTTCTTAAATTCATTTATTGGACCAAATGTTCCGGATCATATAAAAAGAAGTTTAGAAGATCATATATCTTTAAAAGAAATAGAATCTGCATTGAAGTCTCTTAGAGTTGGATCCGCTCCGGGTGGTGATGGTTATACTGTTGAATTTTATAAATCATTTCAAAATATAATCTTACCATATTTATTAAATTTATATCAATACCAAATGAATAATGGAAATATATCAGGTACTATGGCTGATTCGGTAATTATTGTCTTACCAAAACCAAACAGGGATCCTACCTTGGTTACAAATTACAGGCCTATCTCTTTATTAAATGTAGATGGTAAATTGATTGCTAAAGTATTAGCAATAAGATTGGCAAAAGCTCTTCCTTTTATTATTGATGTACACCAAACAGGATTTATTGCTAAAAGACACTCATCAAATAATACTAGATTAGCATTTCACTCTTTAAATTTAGCGAAAAATATGAATGATCCAGCTTTTATGGTATCTTTAGATGCAGAAAAAGCATTTGATAGAGTGGAATGGAGTTTTATGTATCAAGCTCTGGAATGGTTTGGAATAAGCCCCGGTTTTATTAAAATGATTCAGACTTTGTATAGCTCTCCTGGTGCAAGATTATATATTAATAATAATTTATCAGATAGATTTAACTTGCGTAGGGGAGTTAGACAGGGATGTCCTTTGTCCCCCTTACTTTTTGATGTTGTTTTAGAACCCTTATTAATTGCAATTAATCAAACTAAGGAGATAAAGGGAATCCCATTCTCTTACTGGGAATTTAAACTTTCTGCATATGCAGATGATATATTATTATATTTAAGAGAACCGGGGATTACTGTTCCAAGTTTACTTAATCTTCTAGAGAAATTTGGAAAATTTTCTGGATATAAAATTAATTGGAGTAAATCGGAAATTCTTCCAATTAATGTTCATTGTACCAAAGGAGTATTTGATTCATATTCATTTATTTGGAAAGAGGAAGGATTAAAATATTTAGGAATTATTTTCAAAAATACAATTGAAGACACAGTCAAAGAAAATGAAAAACTTTTATTAAAAAAAATAACAGAAATGTGTGAGCAATGGAATCCTTTACATCTTTCTTGGTGGGGAAGAGTTCAAACAATTAAAATGATGATATTGCCTGTGGTCTGTTATCAAATGAGTATGATACCAATATTTTTTCAGGGGTCATTCTATAAAAAGTTAAACAGTGTTCTTACAAAATTTGTTTGGTTTGGGAAAAGACCCAGAATTGCTTTAGTATCTTTACAAAGACCAATTGTGGAGGGAGGGGTAAATTTTCCAAATTTTTATAGGTACCATCAAGCCTATATTCTAAGACAGGGTATGTATTGGATCCTCCCAGATCTTATGGAGAATGTACCGGATTGGCTATATTTAGAATGGCGGCTCCTGTTCCCATTACATTTAGAACATCTAATTAGTATAAACATGCCTAGACGATATAAAGATAACAGAATTCTATTGGATACTTGGAAGACATTAAGATTTATTAGTAATCTATCACCAGAGCCAATTGCTAAATCATTAAATCAATCTATATGGGTAAACTCCAGGATCAAGATTGGCGGATTTAAGATCGTCTGGAAACAATGGATAGTTGCAGGTATACGAACATTGAATGATGTTATTTCAGAAGGATAAATGCTTAGTTTTTCATAATTGCAACATAAATTTGGATTAAATAAAACACAATATTTTAAATGGATGCAATTGAAGCAAGCTATTCAGGCAGGGTTCCCTGAATGGAAAGATCTTAATACCCAATTTAGTTTACAGGTTCTTTGTTTCCAGGCGGACTTTTTGGGACACCAAGCCGCAAAATGGTATAAATTGATATATGGATTTTTAAATTAAAAAAAAAAAAAGGACTTAGGGATATTTGGAGCATTGAGATTGGACAGACAATTTCTGCGTCTCAATGGCCACAATTTTGGTCCTGGAGATTAAGATCTACAAAGTCAGCATCTATGAGTCAAACTTGGATGTTTTTGTTACATAGAGTTTTATGGACCCCTACGTGCTTACAAAAGATAGATAGCACCAGATCTAATAGATGCTGGCATTGTAGAGTAGAAGTTGGGACGTTAGATCACTTAATTTTTTATTGTCCCTGTGTAAATACATTTTGGAAATTAATTTGGCCCCAAATTAATGAATTATTAGAAAATCATGTAGGACTCTCATATGATACAATATTATTTGGTACAGCAATGAGAACTCAGAGTCCGATTTCAGTAAACAATAACAAACTATTATTAATATTGACAGGGGTCGCCATGCAACAAATAACTCAAAATTGGAAGGATTACACCAAATTAAACTATACATTTTGGTGGAATTCAGTCTGTCATATATACAAAATGGAAAAAACAATAGCATTACAACAGGGAAATATTCATAATTTTAAGAAAATTTGGGAACCATTGACTCGCTATTCCAATGATCAGATTTCATAGCACATTAGTAATAGTTATATTAGAGTGGAGAGGGGAATGTATATTATATGGAAATAAGAAATGAAAAATGGGGAGGGTTATATTTTATATGATAAGATGAATCATTTGTAATCACAATTTCATGTATTAATTGAATATAATATGTGCAATTCAAATATTGTAAGAATGTAAAAATCTATAAATAAAAATAAAAAAAAAAAAAAAAAGTTCTGCAGTTTTCACTTACTAATGCACGGAGGTGGCTGTGCCTCCGTTGTACAGAAGGTGAACAGACTTGACTGACTTAACAAGAGCCTCTCTTCCTAGAGAGTGGCTTGCTTTCTGCTGTCAGTTTCAGAGGCACAAGGCATTTTCTCTCATAAAGAACTAAGAAAAGCCATGCAGCATCAGACCAAGCTCCGCTGAGCCCTGCATCCTGTCCGATAGTTGCTAATCCACATCAAAAATACTAGCAGATCCCAAAACATAGATAAAATTTTTCATTTTCTAGGATAATTAATGACCTTTCTAATCTAATCAACTTTTATGGACTTTTCCTCCAGGAATTAGCCAAAGTGTAGAACTCAATTTTATATGCCTTGACCACACACTTGGGCAAAGAGATAACAGTGCTTAATTATAGTTGCATGAAAGAAAAATCTCTAGGATTTGGCTTCAATGTGCTGGTTAGTTTCATGGAAGGCCTCTTCTTTTAGTGCTGTTTGAAGTTTAAAACCACCATCCTCAATTTAACCTTTCAAATGTACTCATAATTTTCTAAACTTCTATCATGTCATCTGCCTTGACCTCTTTGAAAACCCGCGGAATAAAAATGATAATTAACATTTTCTCTGTGTACAGTGTGCTTTGTGTTTTTTTAAATTTTATTGTTGGTAGATCATTTTGACTTGGCCACAAAGGTAAGGGGGAGGGAGGGGAGCTGCTGAAAGACATCTAGTAATCCTTGCAGGCTTGACTGTGCAGGGAATTATTTTTGTAAAATCATGTTTTTGTTATGTGACTGGCATTATTTAGACTTTAATTTCTATGAATGAATAGAATGAAAATGATATAAAATTGCTTGTTTGTTTTTATGTGCGTGCACTGAAGGGAAGTGGAGAGAGAGTGAGGAGAAGACGCTGATTTATAAATTGACAATTGTACAAAATATTGTTTCTTTTTATACTTTAATATAATAAGTTCAGTATAAAACTATTTGAGGCTTGTGTGGATGGGATCAGGTAGTTTGCGAGGATGGGGACCGAGCTCACGGGGACGGGGCGGGGGCGGAGACAAATTTTTTCCCCCGTGTCATTCTCTAGGCTCTGCCACGAATCAATTTCGACTAAGTGCGGGCAAGTGGGGTGTCAGTTGGGTTGATGTAGCCCTTGTAGCGCAAGCGGGCACGGGGTATGGTTTAAAAAAAAAAATCTTAAATCGTTGTACTGCTGATTTTGGCTCTTTTGACTAATGAGTTTGTCTACTACTGCTCTAGACCTGAATCACCAATCTTCTGAACAATTTATTTATTAAAAAATTTATATACTGCATATAACTATGCGGTTTACATATCACATGCATAAAATCTTACTTTCCCTGCGATTTCCACATATAGCATAGACTTTACTGGACAACATCATTAACATCCCCCAAACATAAAATATCAATATCAGATTTCAGCAATTGATGAAAAACTTTTAGCTAAGACATTGGCTTTACACTTAGCCAAGGCTCTCTCTTTTATTATTGGTATGCACCAAACATAGTTTGTTGCTCAGAGACATTCGTCTAATAACACCAGATTGGCTTTTCATATGTTATATTTAACAAAAATCATGAAAGATCCGGCCTTTTCTGTATCCTTGGATCCTTGGAGAAGGCCTTTGATCGAGTTGAATGGACCTTCATGTATCAAGCCATGGATTGGTTTGGCATAAGTTCAGGATTTATACAAATGATTCAAACTTTGTATAGCTCCCCTGCTGCTAGATTGTATATTAATAATAATTTTTTGGAACGTTTTAGTTTACAGAGGGGGTTAGACAAAGTTGTCCCTTATCTCCTTTGCTTTTTGATATTGTATTAGAACCCTTGTTATTAGCTATTCAGCAAGTGAAGGAGATTAGAGAATTACACGGTGGTTGTTACCCGCGGCTAGCCGTGAGTAGCCGCGGGTAACCCGCCAAAACGGAAAGAGAAAATTAGTGGTCGCTGCGGGGACTGGGACAAGGCCATTCACCGCCCCGTGGAGTGGTGAATGGTCTTGTCTCCGCAGTGAAGCCAGCACGGATCGCGCGGTCCAGCATCCCCACCCGATCGCCGAACCCCACATCCTGCCATCTCCCACCCTCCACCTCACCTTAGGTGCTTGCCGAATCCGAGTTTAATTCTTCTCCCAGCCAGCACGTTTTCAATGTTGCGCGTGTGCAGCTGCTTGAATTGTTGACTCTCCTTTGACGCAACCAGAACAGGAAGTTGGGTCAGAGGAGAAAATTCAACAGCTCGTGCGTGTGGCTTATCGAAAGCGTGTGGCTGGGAGAAGAATTAAAGTCAGACTCGGCAGGCACCTAAGGTGAGGTGGAGGGAGGGAGATGGCTGGATGTGACGATCGGGCGGGAGGGTGCTTCTGGACCACACGATCCGTGATCGTGCATGTTTCCTCACATTAGGAAGGAGGGAGTGGACAGTAGTCGTGGGGACGGGGCGGGCACAGTGATCGTGGGAACAGGGTGGGGACAGTAGTCACGGTGACAGCGACGGGGCAGGGACAGTGGTCACGGTGACGGGGCGGTGACAAGGATGGTGGTCGCAGGGACGGGGCGGTGACAAGGATGGTGGTCGCAGGGACGGGGCGGTGACAAGGATGGTGGTCGCAGGGACGGGGCGGTAACGGAGACAAATATTTTCCCCGTGTCATTCTCTAAAGGAGATACAGGGTATTCCTTACTCAGAACGGGAATACAAGGTCTCTGCTTATGCAGATGATATACTTCTTCATTTGAGGAATCCTGAAACAACCATTCCATGCTTACTTGATGTAATAGAGAAATTTGGAAAATTTTCAGGATACAAGATTAATTGGAGTAAATCAGAAGTTCTTCCACTTAATGTGTATTGTTCAAAAGGTTGGTTTGTTTCATTTCCCTTTCTTTGGAAAGAGGATGGAATAAAATATTTAGGCATTTGGATTAAAAATATGCTGGAAGAAACAATAAGAGTGAATGAATAATTTTTATTACAGAAAGTGACAGAAATGTGTGAGCAATGGAATACTTTACATCTGTCTTGGTGGGAGAGAGTCCAAACGATTAAAATGATGATTTTGCCTGTGTTTTCCTATCAAATGGGTATGATACCAGTTTTTTTTCAGGGGTCTTTTATTTTTTTTAGTTCCAATCTTTTTATTGAAAAAGAACATAAATAAAATTACATTCAAGAATCATCAGAGTTCACAAAAGCCACAGAACATATTCTTTATTCATTTTTTCATCTAACAACAAATGCAACAAATATTAACAGTTAGTAATTTCACAATTAAAAATAAAAATAAATCCCTCCCTCCCAACCCTATTCTTACACATGTGATTACATATATATATTGTTCTTTATTAATCCAACCCATCAATTTATAATTAAACTTCCTCCCACCCCCCTTCCCTGTACAATTATATCAGCTTGGGAAAAATTATTATTCATTTTTTACAATATTCTATTAATGGTCTCCAAACCTCCTGAAATTTATTAAAATTTCCTTTCTGCAACACTAACATTCTTTCCATCTTATACATATGACACAGTGAATTCCACCAAAAACTGTAATTTAATCTATTCCAGTTTTTCCAATTAAATGTAATCTGCTGAATGGCAACTTCTGTCATAAGTTATTATTTGCAGAAATTTGACTTTTTTTCCTCATTGACATTCCAAATAAAATAGTATCATAGGATAGAGCCACAGAATTTTCTAACAATTTATTTGGCCCCAAATCGATCTCCAAAAAGCCAAAATGAATGGACAGTAGAATAATAAATGATCTAAAGTCCCTGCTTCGAGATGACAATGCCAACATTTATTAGACTTAGAGCTATCTAACTTTTGTAAACAAACAGGGGTCCAGAAAGCTCGGTGTAACAGAAAAAAATCAAGTTTGTCTCATAGATGCTGACATTGTACAACTCATCCTCCAAGACCAAATTCGTGGCCATTGAGACACAGTAATTTGATGCTTAATCTCAATGCTCCAAATGCCCCTAAGGCCAGTTTTTGATTTTTTATTCTTAAATCCAGATATCAATTTATACCAGGGGTCTTTTTATAAAAAGTTAAATAGTATTCTTACAAAATTTATTTGGCTGGGTAAAATTGCTAGAATTGCTTTAGTGTCTTTACAAAAGCCAATTACTGAGGGAGGGTAAATTTTCCCAATTTTTATAGGTGTCATCAATCCTATATTATGCGCCAAGGTATGTATTGGGTCCTCCCAGAGCCTATTGAAAATATTCCAGATTGGTTGTGGTTGGAATGGCGACTCATGTTTCTTCTGCGATTAAGCCATGTTCTTAGTATCAAAATGCCTAGGTTATATAAAGAAAACAGAATATTAGTAGATATATGGAAATAATTTAATAATTTAACACCTATTCCAATAAATAAATCAGCAAATCAAACTATATGGCTCAACTCCAAGATTCAAATTGGCGGATTTAAGATCATCTGGAAGTATTGAGTGATGGCAGGTATACGTATTCTTGATCACAGTTCTTCAACCGCCGGTCTGCGGACCGGTGCCGGTCCGCAGAAAATTCCTGCCGGTCCGCACAGGGCCAGCGAGATTGATGAGCTTCAATTTCCTGCTGGCCAGGACGCGTTAGAAGAAAGGCCGCGGCTGGAACGTATGCACGCTGGGAGGAGAAAGGAAGTGATGCCAGACTGCGGGCGCAGGATGGAGAGAGAAGAAGGGAAGTGCTGAATGGGAGGGAAGGGGAGATGTTGGCGGGTAGGGCAGGCGAAATGGCTCCAAATTGGATAGTTTTGCACGTTAGCATAACAAAAATAAAAAAATATTACTCAGCTAATAGAGGGAGAGCACACCAGCATATGTTGATTTATAAAAAAACGGGGAGAAAAAAAGCATCAAGTTCAAACAGCAATTTCTTGCTGGTCCGTGCAGGGCCGGCGAGATCATGGGGAGCCTCCAACAGTGGCTTTCTCCCCTCCCAGCAGCTCTCCGTACTTGCCAGCGCAGCAATTCACTAAGGCAGCCTTGAGGCTTTTGCTGAGTCGCGGCTGCCTCTGATGGTACAACTTTCTCTTTCCTCAGAGGCAGCATGATCCATCAAAGGACCCAAGGCTGCCTTAGTGAATCGCTGCGCTGGCAAGTATGGAGAGCTGCTGGGAGGGGAGAAAGATGGGAAGCTGCTGGGCAAGGGAAAATAAGGTGGCTGGAAAAGGGAAAATAAGACAAGGGAGCTGCTACTGGACCTGGAGGGAAGGAGAAGGAGAGATGCAGCTGGGAGGGGAGGAGGGAAAGGAGTCTGGGAAACTGCTAGACAAGGGAAAATAAGACAAGGGAGCTGCTACTGGACCTGGAGGGAAGGAGAAGGAGAGATGCAGCTGGGAGGGGAGGAGGGAAAGGAGTCTGGGAAACTGCTAGACAAGGGAAAATAAGACAAGGGAGCTGCTACTGGACCTGGAGGGAAGGAGAAGGAGAGATGCAGCTGGGAGGGGAGGAGGGAAAGGAGTCTGGGAAGCTGCTGGACAAGGGAAAATAAAGGGACAGCTGCTACTGGACCTGGAGAGAAGGAAAAGGAGAGAAGCTGCTGGGAGGGGAGGAGGGGAAAGGAAGAGAGTTATTGCTGGACAGGAGGAGAAGGGAAGGGAGAAGGAAAAAAGGAAGGAAACAGCTGGCAGGGAGATTAGAGGAGGGGAAAGGGAGAGACAGGCATGAGAAAGTAGAGAGATTGATGATGGGAAGGGGTCAACAGAGAAATAAGCAGAGAGGGACAACGATGCTAGATCTGCTGTAGGAGAGATAAAAATGAAGAGAGCAGTGAAGCTGGAATGAATCATGTAAAAAGGAGAGAGGGGGCGCAGGCTGGATGGAAAGGGGCATAGAAAGAAGACAGATACCATATGGGAGAGTGGATGGAAGGGGCAGATGCTGGATTGAAGAGACAGAGAAGGCAGACGCTGGAAGGAAGAGAGTGAAAAGAAGATGAAAGCAGAAACCAGAGACGACAAAAGGTAGAAAAAAATATTTTTATTTCTATTTTGTGATTAGAATATCTCAGATTTGAAATATATATCCTGCTAGAGCTGGTGTTAGACATAACTGGGGACTGCAAAGCCCAGGAAGTGCTTCTTTAGCTTCCAGCTGGCTTAGAGCGCTCTCTGACTAGGGGGCAGTTGCCCTAGTTGCACTCCCCTAACATCATTCCTGCCATGTGTGACTGCGGTATTCTATTAGCATGATATTTGTGTAGCATTCTGTAATAATTTGGCTTATTCCGTTTTCTTGATAGTAGAGGGGAAATATGTGAAGGGGAGGGGAGACAGGGGTTTTGTTGATCCTTGCCCTGTATTATTTGTATTTATAAAATGACAATTGTACAGAATATTGTTTCTTTTTATACTTTAATAAAATATGTTCAATATAAAATCATAACTATTTGAGGCTTGTACAGATGGGATCAGATGGTTTGCGGGACCGAGCTCGCAGGGACGGGGCGGTGATGGTTTTTAAAAAAAATTTCAGTCTTAGTAGTTTGCCGGTCCACAAAATTATTATTTTATTTCCGTCGGTCCATAGGGGTAAAAAGATTGAAGAACACTGTTCTAGATGATGTTACATCTAATGGTAAGTTGCTTGACTTTTCACAGTTGCAACATAAATTTGGTCTTGATAAATCACAAAGTTTTAGATGGTTGCAACTGAAGCAGGCCATTCAGGCAGGGTTCCCTGAATGGAAAAATCTTAATAATCAATATCGTTTAGAGTTCTTATGCTTTCAGGTGGACTTCTTGGGATACCAGGCCGCATAGGGCTTGGGCTCCCTCTTGCCCCGATCGAGTCGGGGAAGGTGGGTACCGCCGGGGCAAGAGGGCTTGGGCTCCCTCTTGCCCCAATTGAGTCGGAGGAATGTGGGTGCCACCGGGGCAAGAGGGCTTGGGCTCCCTCTTGCCCCGATTGTAATCAGGGGTTCGGGGTGCCGCAGGCCAAGAGGGCTTGGGTTCCCTCCTGCCCAGATCGTTATAGGGGGGGGGGGGGAATTCTGTAACTGGTGTTGTTTTTGACAGACACCGGTTACAGAATCCAGCTTTTAGGCGAAGGACTGGCTCCTCCTTCGCCTAAAACACCTTGTTTTGGGCGTTTGGGACTTAGGCTTTTTTTAGGTTGATTATATGGTGTAAGTTTAGATGTAGTGGTGGTCTGGGCGTTTAAACAGCTAAACGTAGAGGCAGGCCATTATTAAAAAAAAAAAAAAAAACACCCCTCCTTTTGGACATTTTTTTTGATAATGGATATTTTCCCTGCTTCTACTTTCAACGTTTAAGGCCTTAGGCCAAAAGGGTACTTAAGACTTTTTTTTTTTTGATTATGCCCCTCTAAGCTTTTACTTATATGACAGCAGTTGCCATTCAACAAATTACATTTAATTGGAAAAATTGGAGCAGATTAAATTACAGTTTTTTGTGGAATTCTTTATGTCATCTATATAAAATGGAAACAACATTAGCTACACAGAAAGGATATTTTAGTAAATTTCAAGATGTTTGGGGACCATTAACAGATTATTGTAATGAGTAGTTAACATTTTCCCTTAATAATACAATTGAAATGATGTGATAGGGATAAGGGGGTTTCTGATTCTTTATTAAATGTTTGTATTAATAGGAAAGATCATATTGTATAATATATGTGAATACATATGATATGGGAGGAATAGGAGGGAGGGGGTTATAATTTCATTAATTTAAGTTGATTGTAATAGAATATCAAGTGATGTTTTTAAGTTCTTTTTTTTTTTTTTTCAAAATCTTTATTCATTTTTTATCTTACATCAAGTGCACAATATTACAATATTTACATTTATACACATCACTTGAATTTCTTTCAATTATTATCTTAAAAACATAAATTTATTCCCTCCCCACCCACCCTTCCCACCAATATTTTAATCATAAATTTCATATGAATATTACATTCTTATCTATTGATTAAACCTTAAATAAAACTTTATACCACCCCCCATATTAAAAATGTTCTTTCAATGAAAAATGGCGTTTAATCATTGCAATAAGTTGTTAATGGCCCCCAGATCTTTTTAAAATTATTATAATTTCCTTTTTGTATGGCAATTGTTCTTTTCATTTTGTAAATAAGGCACAATGTTTTTAAGTTCAAATGTTATTTCTTGATACACTTGTTGTAAGATGAAAAAATGAATAAAGATTTTTTTTTTAAAAAGGATGGACCTATCCAGGACTCTGTGAAGGAACAATTATGTCTTACCTGATAAATTTTCTTTCCTTTAGTCACAGCAGAGACGTGTTATGACCATCTACCAGCAGGTGAAGAAAGAGAACCACACTGAGCTCTGTCTTACAGGATGGTACATTCCCTGGTCAGCAAGTATTCTCTATTATCTCCAGCAGAAGGATGTATAGTCTCTCACTGACTCCTCGTTTCATCTTCTGGCTTGCTCCTGTTCTGGGTTTCCCAGTTCAGTTGAGCATGGGGGCAATTAGGAGCTGGTGTATGCTTCTAGGTGTATGCTTGGTGGTATCCCAGCTCTTGCTGCCTCCTGCCTGCCATAATACACTGGGCCATGATCACCAAGTCAATGATCCAAACTTAGCTTCTTGTGCCTGAAAAACTGGATCAAAAGGTTTGCCAGCTCAGAGGAGGCAACATATCATGGACAGCCTTCACCACCCACTTTGTCCTGCCCTCAGAGGTCCCAAGCAGGGATACAAGCGAGAAGAGGGCCTGAACTGGGTCTGAACCCCCACTAAGCTGACTAAACCTTTTGGTATTAAGGGCTTGAGCCACAGACCTTGGGATACCCCTCACCAAAGCCTTCCTTAGATACTCCATAATGGCCTAAAGCCTTTCAGGCCCTGACCCTCCTTCCCTCCCCCCCCCCCAAACTGCCAGCTGGACTAGGTGGAAAGAGGGCCCAACTTTGCTAGCTCCTCTCTTCTTGTGCCACTCTGCACTTTGGTGGGGTGGAGGCAAGATGGCCACCATTCCTGCCAAAATAGAAATCCCATGGGTAGCATGGAAAGAACAGGAAGGAGATGAATAGTATTGTGATCTCTCTCAGGGAGCTCTCCAGGTAACAAAGAGGCTGAGTTAAACTCTGCCCCAACACAGATGGAGCAATAGGAGCTGGGAGCAGTGCTGAGGCACAGCAGGCAGAAAGAGACCTTCCCACTTCTCTGAATCCAGAGGTTCTGGGCCTGGCTAATACCTCAGTGTCCAGCAGACGTGCTACTCCTTGCTATGCAGAGCTCATATGTGTAGCTTTGGGGGGGTTATGTTGTTGTTGTTTTTTTTTTTAACAACTTCATTCTCTTAACAGTTAAATAAAGCTGAAAGTTAAATATACTTTTCCCTCCACATTTGCAGGTTTAGGGTTCGTGACTTCGAATATTCACAAGTTTCTAAACCCTACCCGTTGATTTATTTGTATAAATTGGGGCAAACATGCACATCCGGGGAGGGGGAGGAGGGATATGTTTTGGCATTTGTTAAGAAATATAGAAGGGTTGATTTTAAGTATTGTAAATTGGAAAGTGGGTGAGAGAAAATAAAAAGTCTTATCTTTAATCTATTAAGTATACTGTGCTGTAATGTTAATAATTTATGTAAAAGCATCATTTTTTATGCCCAATTGAAGTTTTAAAAATGAATAAAGAATATAAAATAAAAAAAACACTATCCGTTACAAAGTCGTCAACAAAAATGGCTGCCATGAGTTCCCATGGTCTCACGAGATTAAAGCAGGAACTCATGGCAGCCATTTTTGTTGATGGCTCAGCACAGGGCAGTAGTCTAGGAAGATCATTCCTGCCCCACTTCACCACTAGACCACCAGATAAGGTGTGGAGAGGTCTGAGAGGCAGGAACTGTGCAATTATAAAACTGTTCTCTACAGTGTTGCTTTTTAAAAAAAAACTTTTACAGACCTGCAATGCACAGGAATGATACTGATAAACCTGCAGCTTCTCCCCTACCAGAGACTCCTGCACTCATCTCTTATCTGGTGGCAACATTAACAAGTACATGGCACATACTTTCAAATGTATATATTAGATTTCCAGTGTTGGCACATTTTTGAGAGAAAAAAATAGTTGCCATGACTGATGAATCAATCCTTGTACAATTACCTGAAAGTTTTACTTAATTTGTGCCTCTGAATTTTACAAGATTTATAAATGGGTTGTACATTAGGTATGGGTTATACAGTAGATAAGCATACACCCTATCAGTTTTAACTAAAAATGCACAAAGCACCCTTTTTTTTTTTATTTTATAATCTTTATTCATTTTCTTTTGTTACAACAAGTGTTTCATATAAACTTATTAGATACTTAAATATATACACTTGATATACATACTTATCATCTTCAAGTTTAACATTTTTTTAGAAAATTAATTTTATACAAATTTTATAATATTATGCAGTAAATCTAGATTTATATAATTTCTTTCGAATGTAGTATTCCCCCTCCCTCCCTCCCTCCCATTCAATCAATAATATTTCAAAACAACTTTATTATAAATTCATTCAACATTGATATAGTGTGTAAATCAGAAATAAAATCCCATCTCATTTCCCTCTAATCAATTTTTATCTTGGGAAAAGTTAATTATTCATTACAAAATTCTGTTAATGGTCTCCATATCTTTTGAAATTTATTAATATATCCTTTTTGTGTTGCTATGGTAAGTTCCATTTTATATATATGACAAACAGAATTCCACCAGAAAGTGTAATTTAATCTGTCATGATTTTTCCAATTCAATGTGATTTGTTGTACTGCTATTCCAGTTAAAATGTATAATAATTTGTTATTATTTGATGTTATTTGACTTTTTGTTCTCATTGTTGTTCCAAATAATATAGTATCATATGTCAAGGCTACTGGGTTTTCTAACATCCTATTAATTTGAGGCCAAATTGATTTCCAGAATGTTAAGATGAATGGACAAAAGAATAGAAGATGGTCTAATGTCCCAATTTCAATATGACAGTGCCAGCATCTATTAGATTTAGAGCTATCAATTCTATGTAAACGTGTAGGGGTCCATAAAGCTCTATGTAAAAGAAAAAACCAAGTTTGTCTCATAGATGCTGACACCGTACATTTTAACCTCCAAGACCAAAGTCGTGGCCATTGAGATGCACTAATTTGGTGCTTTATCTCAATGCTCCAAATGTCTCTAAGACCATTTTTTGGTTTTTTATTTATATATCCAGATATTAATTTATACCACTGTGCAGCTTCATGTCCTATTGAATTTATCTGGAAACACAAGAATTCCAAGCTGTGATAATTAGTAAGATTTTTCCAATCAGGGAACCCTTCTTGAATGGATTGCTTCAATTGCAACCATCTAAAATATTGTGTTTTATTAAGATCAAATTTATGTTGCAATTGTGAAAACTCCAGCATTTTACCATTTTTTATTATGTCGTCTAGAATACGAATACCTGCTGTCATCCAGTTTTTCCAGATTATTTTGAAACCGCCTATTTTGATCTTGGGGTTTAACCAAATTGTTTGAGTTGTTGATTTATTAATTGGAATAGGAGTTAGATTACTTATATATCTTAAAGTTTTCCATGTATCCATGAATATTTTATGTTCTTTGTATAGCCTTGGCATTTTGATACTAACTACATGACTAAGATGTAATGGAAACATAAGTCTCCATTCTAGCCAAAACCATTCTGGGATATTTACAGTGGGCTCTGGGAGGATCCAATACATACCTTGACGTAAAATATAGGCTTGATGATACCTATAGAAGTTGGGAAAATTTACCCCTCCCTCCGCAATTGGTCTTTGTAATGACATTAAAGCAACTCTGGGGTTTTTCCCAAGCCAAATAAACTTTGTCAATATTTTATTTAATTTTTTATAAAAAGAATTTTGGAAGAAAATTGGTATCATTCCCATTTGGTAACAGACTACAGGTAATATCATCATTTTAACAGTTTGTATTCTTCCCCACCAAGATAAGTGTAAAGGGTTCCATTGCTCACACATCTCTGTTATTTTTTGTAATAAATTTTTTTCATTAATTTTCATTGTGTCGTCTATATTTTTTGTAATCCAAATTCCAAGATATTTAATAGCATCCTCCTTCCAAACAAAAGAGAATGATTTAAATAAACCTTTTGTACAATGTATATTTAATGGAAGTACTTCTGATTTGTTCCAGTTTATTTTATATCCTGAAAATTTTCCAAATTTTTCAATTAGTTCAAGTAAATGTGGAATGGTAGATTCTGGGTTCCTCAAATATAATAATAAATCATCAGCATAAGCTGATATTTTATATTCTTTATCTGAATGAGGTATACCTTGTATCTCCTTTATTTGTTGGATTGCTAATATTAAGGGTTCTAAAACTATATCAAACAGTAAAGGAGACAAAGGACAACCTTGTCTAACTCCTCTTTGTAGATTGAATTTTTCTGAAAACATATTATTAATGTATAATCTAGCAGAAGGGGAGCTATATAATGTTTGTATCATTTGTGTGAATCCAGGACCTATACCAAACCATTCCATTGCTTGATACATAAATGTCCATTCTATTCTATCAAAAGCCTTTTCTGCATCTAAAGATACAGCAAAAGTGGGCTCGTTCATTTTCTTTGTTAAGTATAACATATGGAATGCTAGTCTAGTGTTATGAGATGAATGTCTTTGAGCAACAAATCCTGTTTGAGACATGCTTATAATATGTGGGAGAGCTTTAGCCAATCTTAACGCAAGAATTTTTGCTAATAATTTTCCATCTACATTTATTAAAGAGATTGGTCTATAGTTCGATACCAAAGTGGGATCTTTATTTGGCTTTGGTAAAACTATTGTTAATGATTCTGCCATAGTGCCATTTGTACAACCTTTATTAAGTTGATATTGAATAAGATTTAATAAATAGGGTAATAAAAAGTTTTGAAATGTTTTATAAAATTCAACTGTATATCCATCACCACCTGGAGCGGATCCAACTCTAAGGGATTTCAAAGCTGTTTCTAATTCTTTTAGTGATATTGGTTCTTCCATACTTCGTTTTATATGTTCAGGAACCTTTGGACCCTCTAATAAATTTAAGAATTCTAAACCTTCCTTTTCTTTATTTAAATAAGTCTCGGAAGAATAAAGAGATTTATAGAATTTTAGAAATTGTTTTAAGATTGGATCAATTTGTGTGAGTGTTTCGCCATTTTCATCTTTTATAGCAATTATTTTTGTTTTCTTTTTTTTCACTTTTAGATAATTTGCCAGTATTCTTCCCGACTTATTTGAGTTTCCATAATACAGTGCCTGCTGTGCAAATAAATCTTTTCTTATCATTTTTGATGATATTTCATTGTATTTACATTTGAGTTTTAACAGTTTTTGTTGTATAGAATATTCCCATTTTTTTATTAGTTTTAATTCTAAATTTTTAATTTCTTTTTCTAAATTAGAGTATTGTTTTTTATTTTGTTTGTTAAGATAAGCTGAATAAGAAATGATTTGTCCTCTTATTGATGCTTTAAATGCATCCCATAATATTTCTCTAGAGATCTCATCTTTATCATTTACTTGAAAAAAATCTTTCATTTTTATTTGAAAATTTTCACAAAATATTGGATCAGCAAGCAATGCATTATCAAACTTCCATATTGGTCTATTTGTATTTTGATCTGTGATCTTAATTTCAATCCATACCCCACCATGATCAGATAAAATAATTGGATCAATGGCAGCTTTTGTTACTTGATGTGCTAGGTGTTTTGATATAAAAATATAATCTATTCTTGAAAAGGAATTGTGAACATGAGAACAGAATGAAAATTCCCGTCCATTAAAATGAAGTATTCGCCAAATATCTATTAAATCACAAGTTTGTATTAAATTATCTAATCCCATTGATTTCATATATCTACTTGGGTTTTTGTCCAATAGAGGATCCATAACAGCATTAAAATCCCCAGCTACTATTAGATTTGAAGTAGCCAGTGGCAATATCAGTTGTTGAAGAGTTTTAAAAAATTCATTTTGGTTCGAATTAGGGGCGTATATATTAATCAACGTCATGGTAGTATTTCCCAGATTCATTTCCACAATTATCCATCTTCCATTAATATCTGTTGCCTTTAATTTGAATGTAGCAGTACATTTTTTATTTACCAGAATAGCAACACCTGCTTTTTTCCTTGTAGCTGGTGAGAAAAAACAATGTTTGACCCAACCTCCTTGTAGTTTATTAGATTCAATATTTGAGAGGTGGGTCTCTTGTATAAAGCATAAATCCGCATTTTGCCTTTTTAAAAATAATAGAGCTTTTTTCCTTTTTATCATATGATTTAGACCATTAACATTTAAGGATATTATTTTAAGATCCATTTATGTATTTTTGATATATTTTCCTTAAAATTATATGAATTGTTTTTCTTAATTTTTTCCCCCAGTATTTAAAATATTTTTGAATGTACACTTTTTCTTTTTTTTCCCATTTTCCATTATATTTTCCCATTCCCTTCCCTCCCTTCCCTCCCTTCCCTCCCCATTTTAATATGACCACTTGGATACGCATTTTGAGGTTAGGTGTATATAACTCCTACAAGCTATTAAAATATATAACTTTATTTACTACTATTATTATTTATTTTATTTTATTTTATTTATTTTTTTTTTTTTTTAATTATATTTCTCCATTTAGAGATGTTTTAATTTATTTTATTCCATTATAAATTCCCAATGTATAATTTATTTTTTGAGTTTTTTATTATTATGTTTTGGTTTGTATTGTATAATAAAGTACTTGTTTTCTAACAGTAAGTTCTAAGTGGTGTCAAGATAGGGAAGTTATTTTTGGTTTTTAATGTTTTTTAAGTTATAGCTGAAAAAAGCTAAAAAATAAGCCTACCTCACAGCGTTTCAACATCATCAAGAGCAAGAAGAGACGCAAGGACAGTTGAAAAGTGTCATTGGAGTGAGACTGGCAGGGTAAAGCCTGCAATGCTGTTCAACCCCTTGCAACAAGGCCTCATGCTGCACTGAGGGACCACCTGGCCAGTCAGGTTTTCAGGATACCTGAAATGAATATGCCTGAGATGTATTAGCATGCACTTACTCCATTGTGGGCAAATCTCTCTCATACATAGTTATTGCAGGCATCCTGAAAACCTGACTGGCCTGGTGGTCCATAAGGACTGGGTTGAAAACCACTGTTTTAGTGTCATTTGCAAATGAAACAGAACTGTTTAAACTATAATAGAGCAATTACATGATGTGGAAGGATATTTAAAATAATGTCACAGGGAGTCTTGGTTCCCAGTTAACAACTAGTTCAGTAAAAGGCAACTTGAATTTAAAGTCAACGTAAAGCCCATTTAACCAACATAGAACCACAACTCAAGAAAACTGAAAACACCCAACTTACAGAGTCTTCTGATAGTGATTGCCGACAAAGCTCTGTAAAGAAAAAAAAAAAAAAAAGAACACATCATAACGATAAATATTAAAAAAGAAAACCCCAAAATATCTAACACTAATTTTTACACACGCTGGGAAATTGCTGCTTGCGCCATTCATTTCCTGATTGGCTGGCACCTCCCATTGATATTTCTATAGTGTTGAGATTGAGTACTTTTGGGAGCTCTTTTGCTAAAGATTAGCATGCACTAAATACCGGATCTAGGCCGATTCCTCATGGCTGTTTCAGCACGGCCATTTGATCGCAGCCGTTTCAGCTTGGTGTGGGAGAGCTCTTACAGCATGGAGGAGAGTTTCAACAGCATAGGAAGACCATCCAACCTTTCCCTGAAAAGCTCTGAAAGCACAGAAGGCAGTGGCGTAACAAGGGTGAGTAGCGCCCGGGGCAGTGGCATCCCTCCCCCGCCCTCTTTGCATCCACCGTACCTTTTTAATGTCCAGGTGCGAGCAACATCACAAACTTGATGCCCACGTCATATCAGCTATCCCTCTGATGTTATTTCCTAGGCGCTGGGCCCGGAAGTGACATCAGAGAGAGGAGCGACAGATGCAGGCATCAAGTTCATAATGTTGTTCATGCAGGGAAAATTAAAGAGGTATGAGGGAAAGGGCACACGCACTTGGCCGGGGGGGGAGGAGGACAGGTGCCTGCGCCCCTTACAAAGGCTTACCCTCCCCCGCCTTCATCTTACTACACCACTGACAGAAAAGGCTCTTGTAGCACAGGGGACAATTCTGACAGCATGGGGAGATCACCCAAACAACTTTTCCCAAAAAGCTCCGACAGCACAGAAGGGGCTGTTCAACCAACTGCAGCCTTGTGGGAGCTGATAGTTATTTCTGCTTGGCGGTTTCTCTGTTCAGTGTGCCAATTATTGCACAGCAGATCTGTTCTCTACATTTTCCATGTTTATGTCAGATCCCAGATCCCTATTTTGTGCCCCAGTTTCTGTACCACATCCCTCAAAAGTAATTCCTTCCTCTTATGTGTCCTCAGTGGCCGGATCTGTGAGAATCCAACTCTCTCTACTCTGTACTTCATATTCTCATGAGACAGGGGGTCCTGGGAAGCACTTACACAAAGGTTCGTATACAAAATGTCCAAGATCTTTAGCTTTGGCAAACAGTTTGAGAATCGATTTTGCTATAAGCAACAACAACAACAAAAAAAGAGCCTGGAACAGTACAATTTTGCTCCCTCTGGGAACCCAAACAGTTCATTTTCAGATCCTTCATTCTTCCTGACCAATTGACATCTGACCAGAAAAATTTATTTGACATCTTAATCGCATTGTCTATTCAAATGATTCTCTCAAATTGGAAATCTGTGAATCTCCTCAACTCTACTTTTTGGTGCGCCACCATAATGTTAACCCACAGATATGAATATCTGGCAACTTCCTGCTCGCCTAGGAGACCCAAAATTGAAAAGATTTGGCTACCCTTAGCAGAGGGTTTTAACTGGTTACAATCAAATTTAATATACAATCATCTTCACTGTTCCATCATAGGGTGTTGTCACTTTTCCACTTTTGTCAAGAACCTAATGATTCTCTCTTCTTCTTTTCATTTTCACCCCTTCTCTGCTGCAGAGATGTTCTTTACAAATGCAAGACTCTACTTTCTGGTTATACTGTGCTTGTTAGATAGAGGGCATGATTTATTGTTCTGGCTCATGCCCCTACATGTTACTTTTTATTTGGTCATTATTATCATGTACATTCAATTATTTATATGCTTCAAGACCTGTTATTTCTTTTCCTGTTTTATATGGTTTTATACAAATTTCAATAAAACAGATTTAAAAATAAAAATGGGAATTGATTCTGCTATATGCAACAAGAATCAAGCCTGGAACAGTTCACTTAATATATGAAGTCAGTGCACTGCGATGAAAACGGCCTGCTCTTAAAGGGCAGCTATGAAATGGCTGCAATTAAACATCCCTCGCTGAATCGTCCTAGTCCACAAAATACCACATGGCCCACAGGTATAAAATTGGACCCTCAGCATTTAGCACAAGCTAAGCTTTAGTAAAAGAGTCCCTTTGTTTGCTGCTCAACATGGAAAACTGAATTTACATATAATACACAAAATCTTCTTACACTAGCATGATTTATATCCTACCGAGCATAGGCTTAATGAAAAAGAAGTTTTTAAGAATTGTTGTTCATTGAAAGCTTCTGTACCACTACTAATGACTGGGGAGTCAATTCAGAGCAGTTTACATGAGCTACTGTAATGATGTTGCAATACATGAGCTTCTGAGCTGGTGGTACAAAACAGAATTTAAGTGTTTCTGTGATGGTTTTCCATACAAGAGCATCTGTAGCGGTGTTACAGTACAGATTTAGAACGTTTCTTGGATGGTATTCAATACAGCTCCACTACAACATCTGCCTTGAACCGCAAGGTAATGGCGGAATAGAAATCCCTAATGTAATGTATGGTAATGTAATAACTCTACAAAGAATGGAAAGATTAGCAACAAGTTTGAAAGGCAGGATGGCTTTATTCTCCAGTGTTTGAGATTTCTCTGGGGTTCCCAGTTTTGGCAACAGATACCAGCCTGATCTCTAAGAATAGTGAAGAAGCACTAGTGTGAGAGATACCAATCTTATGGCTTCTTCATAGTTTACAGACTTTTTATGATTTTAACCTGGTATCTGAACTTTTTTTTATATGCTGCAGAAGTTTTAAGGTTTCTGTTCTGGTGTTGTACATATAACAGAAAGACAGTCTTCTCTGGTGCCAAGTAGGCATCTGTCAAGACCCTGATGAGGAAAAAAGTGATTATTTCTTCTTTTCTAAACACTTTCTTGTAAATGTAAGACTCAAAAAGCCAAAGTTCTCTGTTTATCTACATCACAGCTGCAAAATAACTTGAGATACTTCTGGTTCTTGTTTAAAGAAAAATTGTAGGGGGGGACAGAAAAATAAATCAAATAAAAAATCAATTGCTTTAAATTGAATATCCCAAATATCCTGCTCAGATTGCACAGGCTGCATGTTCACCATCTGATGGGAGTCTGAGAAACACTGACTGGCTGGAAATTGCACAAATTCTCAAGTCAGGTGTTCTCAATCTCCAAATGCCTAACTCAAGCATCTGGAGTGGTTCTTGAGGACTTTACCTCTCCAGAAAGGGCAAATGTTCTTCCACTGTAACCCTCCGTTTTTTATTTCTTTTGTAATCCGCCTTGAACTGCAAGGTAATAGTGGAATAGAAATCTCTAATGTAATGTAATGTAAAAAGGAGCAAATGTTCTCGCTTACAGAATATGAAGTATGCAATATGCAGCAGAGTTCTGAACAGATTAAAGGGGAGAAAGATGGAAGGCAAGTGAAAAGCAGGTTAAATTGGTCTAGGTGAGAGGTGATGAGGGTATGAATGAGGGTTTAGGCAGTGCACTCAGAAAGGAATGGTCTGATTTTAGCAATATTGTAAAGAAAGAAATGACAGGTTTGGGCAGTTTGATGGATATATGAAGAGGAGGAGCGAGATGAGTCAAAGATTACTCCAAGGTTGCGAGCCAATGAGACAGGGAGGATGAGGGTGTTTCCAGAAATAGAGAATGAGGGAAAAGGAGAAACAGGTTTAGGTGAAAAGATAAGGAGCTCAATTTTGGCAATGTTTAATTTTAGATGGCTGCTTGACATCCAGGTAGCGATGCCAGACAGGCAGGTTGAAACCCGGGACTGAATGTCTGTCAAGATTTCACGTGTAGAGAGAGAGATCGGCGAGTCATTGGCATAGAGATGATACTGAAAGCCATGGGAGGAGATTAGAGCACCAAGGGAAGAAGTGTAGCTGGAAAAAAAAAGAAGTGGTCCGAGGACAGAGTCCTGAGGTATACTGAACGACGACAGCGGGATAGCGGTGAAGGAGGATCTACCACAGAATATGTTAAAGGTGTGTTGGAAAAGATGGGAAGAAAACCATGTGATAACAGAGCCATGAAATCCAAGCGAGGACAGTGTATCGATGAGTAGGTGGTGATTTATTTTTTTATTCAATTTTTTATACCATTCTCCCAGGGGAGCTCAGAATGGTTTACATTCATTTTATTTAGGTACTCAAGCATTTTTCCCTGTCTGTCCCGGAAGGCTGACAATCTATTTACCATGTCAAAAGCTGTGGAAAGATCAAGAAGGATGAGGATGGAGTGGATGCCTTTGGATTTGGCTAGGAGCAGATCATTGGAGACTTTTGTTAAAGAGCAGTTTCTGTGGAATGAAGAAGGTGAAAGCCTGATTGAAGTGGGTCGAAGATAGCTTGAGATAAAAGTCAAAACAATGGCAGTGAACAGCACATTCAAGTAACTTGGATAAGAAGGGGAGGAGGAAAACAGGATGATAGTTGGAAGGGCAGGTAGGGTCCAGCGAGGATTTCTTGAGGCTTTTAGAACTTGTTGCTCATACGAAAAAATGTTTTTTTAGAATCTGTCACTCACGTGAGAAAAACTTTGCATGCACCCGGCCAATCCTTAGAGGAAGCATTGCTTCCGACTATGAGAGTGTGTGTCTTCTCCCAGGCAGAGCTGTTCCAGGAAAACTGAAGAGCTCTGAAGCACCGAGAAGCCTCAAATCAGGACAAAATCCCCAAAACAACAAACCAAAAGCAGAGCAGATCAGAAAGACACCTTAAACTCACATGTAGCATGAGAAACTAAGGAGCAACAGCCCAGTCCAGTGATAGAGGAGGAGGAACCAAAAAATATAGATGATGCATTCTACACAACTCACGATTAGATGTGAATAACCCACTGGTTCAAGACTCATATGCCTTTTGCACTACAAAGCATTGGGAGGTTTTGAATTATCCTTCCATAATCTAGTTTGCCAAAAGAAAAATAAAACAAACTATTCTTCTCATGCTTGAAAGAAGGCAGAGAAATACCCCCACCCTCACAGTGGCAAAGTACCGACATTGGGGGGAGGAAGAAATATGCCAGATAACATAAACTCACCAAGCTGACTTCTAAAGAACACTTCATGGATGGGGCAGAGGGTGCGCAGACAGGTACATCTTAGAGTTCCCTTTTTTTAACAATGTATTTTTTAAAATTAATTTTTTTAGAGGCAAACACCATAAAAGAAATACAGAGGTATTAAAGGAACCACCAACATAAATAGAAAACATAAAGCTTATGCTGTATTTTTAATAAGAGCTTCAGCCAAACAAGGCAGGCCCAAACTCAAATAAAACCCAGATACAAACTGGATCGAGGAAAAATCTCAAAAGGTACCTCCAACGTAACAAACACAGCAGAGATACTGGTTCAGCAGAAAAATAAAGCCAAAAAGGTCTCTCCAAAACAAATAGATTCAGAAGAGAAAACCTCAATACGAGGAATTATAGCTTGACTACTAGTTAGAACAAACTCAAGAGCTACAGGAGGAGGGGGTAAGCCTAGGTGCTGCCATACTGAGCACAAAGAGAGACCACAGAGTACTGCCAAACCATATAATTTGTGTTTTTTCCTTACTGTGAGCAGAGATGAGACTCACCTCCCAGGAACTCAATTCCTCTAGACAGCATCAAGGAGCTGAGGCATTAAAAAGGACCTCCGGAAATGAAAAGGAACCCCCTCAGGGCCAAGGAACCAGGAGGTACAGGGAGGGAAGGTGGGGAGGGACCCAGCCACCCAGGTTTGACACTCCCAGGACATAATGTGACCTTCAAGGACCACAGCCCTAACCAGCAGCCAACAAGGAGCCCTGGGAGAGAAACAGTGGAACTAGGAGCCAGAATGAATTACAAATACTGCTGACCCCAGTAACCTTTTTTCTCCTAACTAGGAATCCCCAGGCCTACCAAACCAGATAACACTGCACAGGCTCGTACCTCCTATGACCTGCTGGGAGACTGAGAAATAATGACTTTGGGAGGGAATGCACTGCTAACTTATAGGCTCCAAAAGAATTCTGTAGTTCTCAGTCTTTACCCATCCAACTAGGCCAGTCTCAAGAGACACTAAGAAAAGGAATATTCCAGATGATTCTCTCCAAAAGGTTTTGCAATTTCACCTATATTTGCTACAAATGTCAAGATTTTAACAAAGTACACGCTCCCGTAATTAGGTGTGCAAAACTCATCTCTTTGTGACAACTAACCTGGCTTGCAGAAATCGGAGTCACTAGATTATAATTCTTTCATCAGTAACAGCTATTTGGGTACAGCAGAACTATCATCGGCACATCGCTAATGCTCCCAAGACAACATGATGCATAACAGTTTTGAGAGTGAGAGGAATTAAGTAAAGGGCAGATCACTCCTCAAACAGTGCTAGTGTATGCCATTCCTTTACCTTCTGCTTGCTGTAGTTTCTTCATAGCTTCATTCAGCTTGCCCTGTCCAATCAGCGTACATGCGACATTGTAACACAGCTCATATGTGCAGTCCTGCAGACCCAAATTCTCCTGCCGTGGATACAAACAGTTTCAATGCTTTAGAAAGGGGGAAGAACTGGACAGGGCACATGATAGCTAATGAAACTACTGAGAACTCTTTGAGATTGCTGAGGTGACATATGGGTTAAACCTGTGGAAAACCACTGCACATACTCATTAACACCTGAGCCAAGAAAGCAGGTGAAAATCTATATGGGCTGACCCAATAGCAGTGCAGTATGGTGCTGTGTGGGGAAACCTAAAATCACTTCCTAACGTGTTTCCCCCCCCAAAATAAGACACTGTCTTATATTAATTTGGGGCCCCAAAAAGGCACTAGGTCTTATTTTTTTCATTTAATGATCATCTCTCCCTTCCTCTCCTCCACCCCAATTCTTCCTATTTCCTTTCTCTCCCCCACATGTGCAGCATCTTTCCTCCACTCACCCATCCCCTTGTGCAGTATCTTTCTAGCCCTCCCTCCCATCCCTTGTGCAGCAGAACCCTTGCAGCTTCTATCCCTTCCTCCCATCCCCTCGTGTAGCATCTTTCTATCCTCTCACCGCCACTGCGCACCTCCCCCCCAGCTCTTCCTCCCATCTGAACCGTGAGACAGGAATACCTTATAACAAACCCGCAGCGTCGGCACTCAGCTTGCTGATGACATCAGTAGCAGAGAAACGCCCAGGAGATAGAAGGCCATGAAGCAGCCTGTGTAGATTGCTGCAGAGTACCGATGCTGCCGGTTTGTTATAAGGTGTCTCGCAATTCAGATGGGATGGAGAGATGGGTCAGCGGGCAGGGTGCACGGCGGCAGCAGGGGGGAGCGCTGCTGCTGATAGCGACTAGGGCTTATTTTCAGGGGTAGGGCTTATATTAAGACCTACTCCAAAAATCATGCTAGGGCTTATTTTCGGGGTAGATCTTATTTTTGAGGAAACACAGTTGCTCTGCTTCTGCATCTCAGGCAGTTTGAGGCTGGAGTGGCCATAGGTTCAGCATTAACAACCCCCAGGAGGAAGCTCCTGTCTTAGCCACTGTTCAGCAAACCTCTGGGCAAAAGCACTTTCCACTGTACTGGTTAGGCTAAAGACAACTAGATAATACAGGGAAGCAACATTCTAATTTTGATTCAAAATGTCAGTGCATTTTCTATGGCAAAATTCCTTATACATTCTCCCCAAAGAAACAGCCCCCAAGTTTGAAAACTAAAACATTCTATTCCAATATCCACCCCTCCCCCATCTCAGTGATCTAGACTCATAATAAGTTTGGCTGTGCTATGTTTAATCATTCAATTGTTTGGAGGGGGGAAACAGAGAGAGAGAAACCACAAAACACAGACTTCCCAAACTATTAAAAATAAAAAACACACGCACACACTTACAAAGGCTAAAGTAGCACAAAGGTACATTTATAGAGGCTGCATTTCAAGGACAGATGAGAAGTCACATCACTATGAACATGGAACTATTAAAAGCAATGTGAAGGGGCTGAATGCTTCTTTAAAGCAGTAAGTTAACCTTCCAACCTCCTTTTTTCAAGAAAGATCTCTTCCCTTTATTTGGATGCTTAGAAAGGATAGAAACAATAGGTAACTGCTAAAGATTTGAAGAGCATCCTTGCAGTGGAGCTAACCAAGAATTTGCCAATTTGTGCATTTATTTATTTATTTAGATTTTTATCCCGTTCTCCCAGTAGCTCAGAACGGTTACAAGTAAACATTCACAATGGAGTGAATTGGACATACAAGATTATACAGTAGATTTAAATACTTGGACATACGAGACTGTGCAGCAGTGTAAATATAGGGACTATACAGCAAATTACGAACAGTAGTTTAAATATAAGTAGTTTAGTTTAGATACAAGTAATTTGAGTATAGGCTGAGAGTGGACTATACAGAAATTTAGGCAGAAGATTAGAATGGAGAAAGAAGGGTAGAGGTGGGGTTTAAGGGGGTTGGGTGTAGACTGAGGGTGACCTTTAGTTGAAGAGGAGGGTCTTTACCATTTTCCGGAATGTCATTAGTGAGTTCTGTAGTCTGAGTTGAGGGGGGAGTTGGTTCCAGAGTTGGGGAATGAAGTGGCTGTAGGAGCGTTTGCGAGCGGTTTCTGAGAGGAGGGACCTTCCGGGGGGAATGCATAGGCGTATCTCAGTTTCTGAGCGGAGGGTGGGGATGTAGATGGATAGCTTGGATTTTATGTAGGAGAGGGTGGTGGCATAAATTCTGCCAGATAGAATCCTATGGGGGGGGGGGAGGGCAAAGGAAGTCTGCCACTTCACCTCTCCCTCAAATGAAAATCTATGAGTTATCATTGCATAGGTACCCAGTGTTCTCATGACGAGAAGTGTAGAGCTAGCTGAAAAGGACTTTACAGGGTAGAATTCAGTAAAGAAGTAGTGAATCAGCAAGAGTATATTTCTTCCATAGCAATAGAAAAGCTGGCAGAACATCAAGCCAGCAAAAATTCCTGTTGCCCAATATACATAATTTAATTCAATAGCAACCAAAAGCCAGTAAAATACAGCTTCTCAGATCCCAGCTACAAAACATAATTAAGGTACCAGTTTAAAGAGATGAAAGATATATTTTACTTCAGTAGCTAAACCTGTTTGAAGCAGGCTTCTTAAATCTTTAAACAAAAAGCAGCCCAAGTTTGTATTTCCTTAGTTTTAGACTATCTTATTAAAGTTGATTGCTGAACTCAGAATTTTCCTAAACATCTCTTAGTGGAGGAGGAGGCGGGATTACATTTGTAAACCAATTAAGCATTCTCCAGGGGCAAGCTTACCGACACTACTCCTTCCCAAGTGCTCAGTGCTGCTACCACTGCAGACAGGTTGGTTTTCCTCTCCTCTTCATAGTCATCCTGGGAGTTGCGAATGAGATCCCGGTACACAGTCAGGCATTCATCATAGCGTTCCAATCTATACAACTAACGCCCAAATACAACACCACATCAGTGTCCTGAAGAATAACCCCCATCCCCAAGCACACTGTACTTCCAGCCTTGAAATCTTAAGAATTGTATTTTTTTAATAATCAAGAGTGTTACTTATGTGACAGATTTTGTAATGAAAAAACCAGAAAAAAGCAGGCCCAATTTTCCACAGAATATGGAGCAATTTTGTAATGAAGATTTCCATATTGTGCTTGCTCAGCAACCTGTCGACATCAAAGCAGTACGGGACAGGAATAGAGGTGTAGGTTTTACGATGTTGGGATTACTTTATGAGTCAATGTTACCAAAAGGAGGTACTAACTAGCAGAAAGTGGCTAGTTACCATTAACTAGAAGGTTACAGGCTACTCCTCTGTAGGTTTGGCACATATCAAAGAAACAAAATGCAGTGGACATAACCCAAAGTGTCTGAAGCTTTTACTGGAATTTAAACATTAATTTTTATTTTTTTTTAATTAAATGAAAGTTCAGAAAAAAATAATAATGAAAGTGAAAATACTGCCTGCTCTAGTTACCACTTGTCCATAAAGTTCCTTCAGCTTATCAGTCTGCTTGCTTGCATTCTCGATTGTCTTCTGTGCATTTTCGATCCTGTTCAGCCTGTACTCACAATAAGCCTTCTCAAAGGCAATCAGATCACTGCAGAGACAGAGATCGAGAGTCAGAGGATTGCTGGCAACATAAAGCTTTATGTTTTAACTGCTTGCTGGGTTTACTGCGCCACTGACATGGTCTTGCCACACACACATACAGTACTACTAAATAATCTCATAGCATCCATTTACAACCCAACCAATGCAACTCAGGTGCAGGAGGACAGCCAAAGGAAAAGAATACATTGAAGCATACTTCCACAAAAATTGTGGAGGCTAATTGTTGAAATCCATGGGAGACTAAGGTTTTTACAAGTAGCTGTAAAATTTATTTGCCTCTTGATGTGTTCCAGAAGCCAAGATGATCATGTCATCCAGAATTTGTCAGCTAAACTCAGTGGATATGAATGTATTAGAAATTATTTCAATTATAAATGAATGTTATTATTTGTTTGTAATTTATGTTTCTATTCTGTACTTTTTCAGTTTGATAAATCTTTTGAAATTAACTAAGCTAAGGAGAAATTAGGTTCTTACCTGCTAATTTACTTTCTTTTAGCTTCTCCAGACCAGTAGAGGTTAATCCAGCAGGTGGAGACTGAAGACAAAACTGCGAGATAGTACATAAGATATCCCCTTCTCTATTCTTATCAGTATGCCGAATAGCCAAGCAGAACCAAGAACTGAAAAACAGAAATAAACAACACTCCGAAAAGGAGTAACAACTAACGTACCCAAAATGCTGTTGGAAAATCAGAGGAGATATACCAGAAAGAAAATGTCCCCACAGCTTGCCAGCCGAGCCACAGCCGCTGTTCTTTAATACTCCCCGGCACTAGAAAAATACTAGAACCCGCAGCAAAAAACAAAACTGCCTGCGCAACAGCCCCAACAACACAACAAAAGACAGGGTGGGGACCTCTACTGGTCTGGAGAAGCTAAAAGAAAGTAAATTAGCAGGTAAGAACCTAATTTCTCCTTCTTTAGCACTCTCCAGACCAGTAGAGGTTAATCTTTATGAATGGGACATACCAAAGCAGTTCCCATCGTGGGAGGGACTCCTGAAGGGCCGATACCAGAACACGCTCACCGAACACCGCGTCCCGACGCGCCTGAACATCTACCCGGTAGTGTCTAACAAAGGAATGCAAGGAAGACCAAACCGCCGCCTTACAAATGTCCACTGGAGGCACGAGTGAAGACTCAGCCCAAGAAGCCACCTGACCCCGAGTGGAATGAGCCTTGAGAAACTCCGGAACAGGCTTCTGTCTCAGAAGATAAGCAGAAGCAATAGTCTCCTTGATCCAGTGTGCAATAGTAGCCTTAGAAGCACCAGCCCCCCTACGAGGACCCGCCAGAAGGACAAAGAGATGATCGGTTTTCCTGAGCTCCTGGGTCCGCTGCACATAAGAGTGAAGGACCTGACCGACATCTAACTTGCGCAGCTGTCTTTATTCAGAAGAGCCCTCCCGACTACCCAACACTGGGAGGACTACAGATTGATTGACATGGAAAGGAGAAACTACTTTTAGCAGAAAGGAAAGAACAGGCCGCAAGACAACCCGCTCCCTAGAAAACTCCAAGAAGGGAGCCCTACAAGAGAAAGCCTGTAGACGGGTCGAACATGGGAATGGGACCCTGCGTCAGAAGGTCGTCCAAGAGAGGTAAAGGAAGAGGATCCGCCATCAGATGCCTCACCAGATCAGCGTACATAGACGTCGAGGCCAACCCGGAGCCACCAGAACCACAAGACCCGGATGGCAAACAATGCGGGGAAGAACTCTGCCCACTAATGGCCACGGAGGGAATATGTACAACAGCCCCTCCGTTGGCCATGGTTGAACCAGAGCATCCAGACCCTTGGTCAGACTGTCCCAGCAACGACTGAAGAAGCGGGGTACCTTGGCGTTGCCACTCGTGGCCATCAGGTCCATCAGGGGCTGACCCCAAGCCTGTACTATCAACTGAAAAGCCACGGGGCTGAGACACCACTTTCCGGGATCTAAGGTTTGACAACTGAGGAAGTTTGCCTGAACATTCTCCACCCCGGCTATGAGCATGAGCAGAGCCGCCTCCTGCGCCACCTGAGCGCTCTTGGTGCCTCCTTGGTGCCCGCTGTGGCGTTGTCTGACAGAACTCTGACCGACTTGCCCAACAAAAGAGAGCGGAAGGCTAACAGTGCCAGACAGATGGCCCTGGTCTCCAACACATTGATCGACCAGGACGCCTCCTCTGTGGACCAAGTGCCCTGAGCCGAGTGACCCAGACACTGAGCCCTCCAACTGAGGAGACTGGCATCCGTGAGAAGCACTGTCCACTGAAGTAGATCCAGACTCACCCCCTGAACCAGAGGTCTGGAGCCACCACCGAAGACTGCAGCGCGCCAAGCCGCGCAGAGGGACAGGGACATCCAAACTGTGCCTCTGGGGCGACCACCTCCGGAGCAGAGCATACTGAAGAGGACGCATGTGGGCCCGCGCCCACTGCACTACATCCAGGGATGCCGCCATGGACCCCACTTGGAGAAAATCTTGCGCCTGAGGACACCGGAACGCCAAAAGGAAGCGAATCTGAGATTGCAATTTGCTTACCCGGGCTTCTGGAAGGAAGACCTTCCCCAAGGAGGTGTCGAACAGAACCCCAAGATACTCCAGATGCTGAGTCGGGACCAACCGACTCTTTTGACCACCCAGCCCAGCGACTGGAGAAACTCCACCACCCGAGCCATACCCGGGTGCTCTCCTGTAATGACTTTGCCCGAATCAACCAGTTGTCCAGGTAGGGATGTACCAGAATACCCTCTGACCACAAAGCCACCGCGACGACTACCATCACCTTGGTGAAGGTCCGGGGAGCCGTGGACAGGCCAAAGGGAAGCGCACAAAACTGAAAGTGCCGACAAAAGATCGCAAAGCGAAGGAAGCACTGATGAGAGGCCCGAATGAGAACATGTAAGTAGGCCTCCGTCAGATTGAGAGAAGTGAGAAACGCCTCTGGTTGAACCACCAGAATGACAGACCGCAGAGTTTCCATGCGAAGAGGGAATCTTGAGAGCCCTGTTTACCCCCTTCAAATCTAAGATGGGCTGAAAGGTCCCCTCCTTCTTGGGCACCACAAAGTAAATCGAATACCTATTGGTGCCTGAGGGGGCACTGGAACCACTGCTTTGAGATCTAGCAAGCGCTGAAGGGTCTGGCGAAAGGCCTGCATCTTCCATGCCGCCTGACAAGGAGAGTCTAAGAAAAGATCTGGCAGAGAGTGGGCAAACTCCAGAGCATAACCGTCCCGCACCACCTCCAGGACGTGATCTCGGCCCACCGGGGAAAAAAACTGCGTAGCCGGGCCCCCACCGGAACCAAAGGGGGCACCAGCAAGGAGTCATTGTGCAGGACGGGCAGCGGAGGAACCGGCGGAAGGATTCCCAGCCCCCCAACGGGCCCCCCGAAAGGACTGCATGCGCTGAAAAAACCGGCCCCAGGAAAAACCGGGAGCCCGGAAAGAAGCAGCCCCACGACCAGGGCGATACTTGCGGAACTCCCGCAGATGCCCCCGGCCAGAACCACCCCGAGATGCCGGGCGGGCATGGTCCTCAGGCAGGCGGGGCACCTTAGAGTCCGTCAGAGTCTGAACCAACTTATCCAAGTCCTCACCAAACAAAAAAGACCCCCGAAAGGGAAATTTGGTAAGCTTAGCTTTGGATGTGGCATCCGCCGACCACACGCGAAGCCACAAATTACGCTGTGTGGCCACGCCAAAAGCCATAGACTTGGCCGAGATCCGCATCAAGTGATAAAGAGCATCCGAGAGGAATGAGGCAGCCATCTCAATCTTCGCCACCTCCTGATCCACCAAGGACCAGTCATCAGACTCGCGATCCAGGACATGCTCAGCCCACCGAAACACGGCGCGAGCCACCAGTCCCCCGCAAATAGACGCCTGGACCCCAAAGCTGAGACCTGAAAATTCTGCTTAAGAATGGCCTCCAACTTATGCTCCTCGCAAGGCAGAACCGCCCTTAACAGGCACGGTATGCCACTTAGACATTGCTGAGACCACCGCGTCAATTACAGGCAACTGTAACGTAGCCCAATCCCCCTCCGGGATGGGATACAAACGAGCCAGGGCGTGCACCAACCGAAATGGCGCCTCCGGCATTTTCCACTGCGCCAGAACAATATCCCGAATATCCTGATGCATAGGAAAAGAGCGGGACACAGGACGGATCCCCCTAAGCAGAGGGTCCCCCACACACGGAGTCTCCGGTGGCGCATCTTCAAAACGCAACACCGATGAAACCTGTTGGATCAGGTCAGGGAGCTCATCCCTCTGAAAAATGCGCACCACGGACGCCTCCTCGCTGGAAGGCGGAAAACCCGACAACCCGCCGCCAGCGGACGTCCCCTCAAGAGGATCCTGGAACTCCTCAAAAGGGTCCAGGTCCTCATTCAGGCTGACATGCTCCTCAGACCAAAAATCCTCATCCCAAGTCACTCGCGGGCGCTTGGCCGAGGGAGGAGGAGGGGACGCCAAAGGAGAAGAGGGAGGCAAAGCCACAGGGGGCGCGGTGGAAACCCTACTCCCTGAAACCCCCGGGTGCATACGGGACCCCCAGTCACCTGAAAATAGGCTCTGCATAAAGAAAAAATTAAAGCGGGGGAAAAAACCCCCGGGGGTCCCAAGGGACTCCCTGCCACAGCAGGGGGAAGGTTACCTGAGGTTGCAGACAAAATAGAGGGGCCAGACTGAGAAAATGGCGAAGTTCCCGCAAAAAAAGCTCCCTCCATAGCCTGAAGCGGCTGGGAAGCCTGAACAGACTCAGCCACTAAAACAGGCAAGTCGTCCTTTGCAACCCGACCGTCGGCGGTTTGGGAAGTACGGGCTTCCCCACTGCTCCCTGCCAACTCGCGAGGCACCATCGGCAGGGAGCTCTGGGCGCCTGCAGCCGCTGCCGACGGAGCTCCTCCACTGCACAGGCTTGAACACCGCTTGCACAGGCCGGCCGCGAGTGCCTCGCGTCTGGAGCACAATGAGCACTTTTTCCCCTGAGAAGTGCTCATTGCTCCATACGCGACCTAACTAGAAATAAAGTGCTAGTTAGATGAAAAATACAGTAAAATACAATGTTCTTAAAAGGAAACAACCCTCCAGACCAGCACTATCTCAGGATTTTTTTTTTTTTTTCAGAACAGACTCCACAGGCTCTTGAAGCAATATGCCTTGCTTGATTTAGGGGGCAAAGCTTACTGCTGAGGCTCCTCTGAAAAAATGTGGGGCGGTGGAGGAAGTGGGGGGAGGGACCCTGCTCGAGACCCGCCAGGTTTGACACCCCCGAGGTCAGACGGACCACCAAGCTCTGTCCGGCTAAAAACAGGGACTAGAAACCCCCTAAACAAATTCCAACAGCCCTACCAAGGGAGAAGGGTACAGACCACTCAACACCTGCTGGAGACTGAAGTAGACTGATGAGAATAGAGAAGGGGATATCTTATGTACTATCTCACAGTTCTGTCTTCACCTGCTGGTCATGACTGGATATATACCCATTCGTAAAGATTAACCTCTACTGGTCTGGAGAATGCTAAAGAACTTCTCTTTCTTGGACTGTTACACTGAAATATACGAGCTCCAACACCATCCCTGAGCATACTTTCCACTTCCCTAGTATAACCATTTAAGCCTCAGATTGCAGAATAAGATCTGGCTCCACCGAGAACAAGATAGGATTTGAGAAAAACCTTTACTTTTTCAGGAAACTACTTATGAGTCTGACTGCAGATCACCAGGAACAGGTCGAGCCAGTCTTAGTTCCGCTTCCACTGCATCTCTGGAGAGGGGGTGGGGTAGGTTCGGGGGAGCATCCAATGGCAGGAGGGAGTGGGCATCCTCTTGTCTTTTTTTGGGGGGGAGGAGGCATCCCTCTGGCCAACTTTCGTAACCAAGGTAAGGGGGGAGGGGCAGGGGGTTGTTGGAGGTAAGACAGCGGAAGGGAGTGGGCATTCCTGCTGCTGCCGGGGATGGGGTGTTGTGGGAGGGATTTGCTTGGCAGCGGGAAGGAGTGGGCATCTCTCCTGCTGCCAGGGGGTGGGGGTGTTGGGAGGGGGTTACTTAACGACAGTGGCAAGAGGGAGTGGGCATCCCTCCCACTGTTGGGAGGAAGGGGTTGCTTGATGGTGGCAAAATTTTCTGTCAATGCATGAGCCAATCAGTGCTTAGGCACTTACCAGAAATTAAGGCTAGGACAGCTCAGACCTGCTGGAAAATTTTGTTCACAAATGTAGGACAGCGAGGTTAGGGAATCACTCGGTGATAACAGAGAATCGCCTAGAGTGTTCGTTTAAATATAAATGACCTTATTGTAATACATTTGCATGGAAGTCAGAGACTGATAGGAAGCTCGGAAAAGACCACAGTAAGCTGTTTTGATAATCTGTCACAAAAATACATGAACGCTAAACAGGCTGTAACCGGTTTAGCAAACATGTTAAAGTTTTGAGAATTTTCCCCTCATTCTTTTCAGAATTGAAATTCAGAACCAATGCAGAGAATCCACCCACTGTGCAGTTTAGAACCAGAAATATATTTACATTTATATGTACATTGAGCATTCCCTACAGACAGAGATGTGGACACAGAAGATTTGGAAATGTTCCCTGGTGCAGAAATTCTCACAAATAATATTTCCATTTCCCAAACCAATGTGAAATTGGTAAGAGATAAAGTTTCTAATACTCTTTGTCTTAAGTACAGAAGACAATGTGAAAGCCTCCAAGAACTATGCTCTTTTTGATCATGTCATCCTTTCAAACCCTGCAGCTTGGCCTATTAGGTAGGCAGAAGGCTCTTTTAGTTAATACTTATTAACACATGCTTGTGCATTACTGTCTCTAAGAGATAGGAGAATATCATGACCAGAAGATCAGGTCCTCCCTTCACCCGTATCTCCTCTTCTGACAAGGTACATTACCTGGTTAGCACTTTGGTGTGGCTATGAATCACATTGAGCGCTTCCTTGAAGCTTCCAGTCTGAATAAGACATACCACTTTACAGTGCAGTGCTGTCACATCTTCCTTGGTGACCTGCAGTACTAGAGAACAACAAAACATTTATACAAATTACTTTTTATTTTCTAATTTATTATTTGGTGTTATTTCCACACTAACAAATACATCCCCCCCCCAAAAAAAAAGGTCTATCAATACAAAGTTGTTGTTTTAAACAAAAGACAGGGAAAATGCTTGAAGTACCTGTATGTAAACTGCTTTAGAAACATGACAGCAGATAAAGGCCAAATGGCCCATCTACTCTGCCTATCCACAGTAACCATTAGCTCTTTCTGTCTGAGAGATCCTATGTACCTATCCCAGGCCCTCTTGAATTTAGACACAGTCTCTGTCTCCACCATCTCTTCCAGGAGACTGTTCTACGCATCTACCACCCTTTTCGTAAAAAAAGTATTTCCTCAGATTACTCCAGAGCCTATCACCTCTTAATTTCATCCTATGCCCTCTCATTGCAGAGTTTCCTTTCAAATGAAAGAGACTGACTCATTCACATTTATATTATGTAGGTATTTAAATGTCTCTATCATATCTCCCCTCTCCCGCCTTTCCTACAAAGTATACAGATTGAGATCTTTAAGTTTGTCCCCCATACACCTTATCACGAAGACCACACATCATTTTAGTAGCCTTCCTCTGGACCGACTCCATCCTTTTTATATCTTTTTGAAGGTGCGGCCTGCGGTATCCAGAATTGTACACAATATTCTAAATGAGGTCTCACCAAAGTCTTATACAGGGGTATCAATACCTCCTTTTTCCTACTGGCCATACCTCTCCTTATGCAATCTAGCATCCTTCTAGCTTTCACCGTCACCTTTTCAACCAGTTTGGCCACCTTAAAATCATTACATAGAGATATTTGGAGCATTGAGATTAAGCATCAAATTAGTGCGTCTCAATGGCCACGTATTTGGTCCTGGAGGATGAAGTGTACAATGTCTGCATCTATGAGGCAAACATGGTTTTTCCTGTTGCATAGAGCACTTTGGACCCCTGTTCGTTTACAAAAATTGGATTGCTCTAAGTCATTGTCATCTTGAAGCTGGAACTTTAGATCATTTATTGTTTTATTGTCCATTCATTAAGGCTTTTTGGGAGTCTATTTGGGATCAAATAAATTGTTTGTTAAAGAACCATGTAGCATTGTCATATGACACAATTTTATTTGGCATGTCTATGAGAGCTAAATGTCAAATATCTGCTAATAATAACAAGCTTTTATTGATATTAACAGGAGTTGCCATCCAACAAATAACACATAATTGGAAGGACTGTAAAAGACTGAATTATTGTTTTTGGTGGTCTTCAGTTTGTCATGTGTATAAAATGGAAAGAGCGTTGGCTGTTCAAAAAGGTTATTATAATAAATTTAAGGATGTGTGGGGACCTTTATTAAATTATAGTAATGAATAAGTTACACTTTTCCCAATCTTAATACACATGTGGATTTGAGTGGGGGATTTCTTGTTTTTCCATTAAGAATATATAGATGATTGTCGTAAGATATTATTTTCATGTGGTATATATTAGTTGTATATGAATTTGGGAGGGGGGTAGGGGTTAAATCTTCTTGGTGTATGATATTGAAAATTTTTCAAGTGATGTTGTATTATATTTGGTTGATATTTACTGTACACTTGATGTAAGTTTAAAAATGAATAAAGAAATTATTTAAAAAAACAAAAATCATCACATACAATCACACCCAAGTCCCGCTCCTCTGTCGTGCACATAAGTTCTTCACCCTATAAACTGTACCGCTCCCTCGGGTTTTTGCAGCCTAAATGCAAGACTTTGCATTTCTTAGCATTAAATTTTAACTGCCAAATTTAAGTCTTACCAATTAAATACAATTTTTTGAAGATATATACACGAGTGAAGGAGAACTGGCTGATACAGCATTGTAATGAAAGTCTTTTGAACATTCATCGAGTCCTGCATTTGAAGAGTGCAGATTTCAGTAAAATGAGAATGTTCCTGAAAAAAAATGGTGGGATGAGAGGATATAAAAGAAGTGGAAAGACTGTGGTCCAAGCTGAAAGGAGTTATATAAATGGCAAGTGACCAAACTCTATGTAAGGAAAGTTAATGAAAACAAGAGGAAAAGGAAACTGCTATGGTTCTCTAAACAGATGGCTGAAAAAATAAAGGTAAAAAGAGGCAGCATTTAAGAAATACAAAGGAACTCAAGAAGAGGAACACAAAAAACAATACTATATAAAACTCAAAGAAGGGAAGAGAGAAATATGATTGGTTTAAGTGCATGCAGAAGAAAAATGGCTAGAGAGATAAAACATAACATTATACTTATAGACCATGTTACCAAAAAGTTCTATGCGGTTTACAAAAGATTATAAACATTAAACATAATCGTATATTTGAATGAGTCAACTAGTCAGGTATTTAGAGAAAAGATAGGTTTAAAATAGGATTAAAAAGAAGAGACTAGACTCTTTTACTGTATATTGGAGAAAGGAGGAAGACTAAAAATGGAATTGTGAGACTAAAAGATGCTAAGAACTGCTATGTAAAAAGTGATGAGGAAAATGCAGACATGCTAAACAAATACTTCTGTGCTCACAGTAGAAAAGTCTGGAGAAATACCTCTATTAGTTGACAAAGTTACATATGAGAATGGAGAGGATACCATGCCATTCATAGAAGAGTGTTTATGAACAACTTGAAAAACTGAAGGAGGACAAAGCCATGGGACCAGATGGGATCCATTCCAGGATATGAGGGAGCTCAGAGAGGTTCTGGTGTGTCCTCTTAAAGATTTGTTCAATAAATCCCTGGTGATGAGACTGGAGAAGAGCAGATGTGGACTTTCTTCACAAAAGTGGTCACAGAGATGAAGCGGGAAACTATAGGCTGGTAAGCCTCATTTTGGTTATTGGAAACATAATGGAAGCATTGCTGAAGGAAAGGATAGTGGATTTCCTAGAATCTAATGGATTACAAGATCACATTTCAAGTTTATTTAAAACTTGATATACCGCTTATCAAAAGTCTAAGCAGTTTACAAATTAAGGCCCAGATTCTCAAAACTTTTAACGCCGTCGCTAAACTGTTTTCCGATGGTTTAGCCTGCACGCAATTTAGTGACGGATTATCAAAATGGCTTATCTCTGTCTTTAGTGAGGTTTCTAGCAGTCTCTGACATGCAAATGGGCTCTTCAGCATTGAAATGAGCACTCCGGTGGATTCTTAAAAATTGCCAACCATTTTCTAAAAGCAGCTTTGGCTTTTGGTGCCAAAAATAAGCGACTGGTTCAGGGGTGCCGTTTCAGTCACAGTACTGTTTTAAACCCCAGCATCGCAGTGTCAGAGACTGCTAGAAAAGCATTTTTGAAGCGACCACCCCACCCCTCCAGCAGCGGGAGATGCCCACTCTCTCTGGCCGCAAACAAGTCACCCCCTACAGCAGGAGAGATGCCTATTCTCTCCCACAACAAACAAACCCCCCCTGCAGCAGGAGAGATGCACACTCTCTCCCGCCACCAAGCAACCCCCCACCCCCACAGCGGGAGAGATGCCCACTCTCTCCTGCTGTCAAGTGACTCCCCCAAGCAGCAGAAGAGATGCCCATTCTCTCCCGCTGCATCACAACACACCCTTCTCCGCCTCTGACCCCTCTTCCCCCGTACCTTTAGCTATTCCCTCCAGTCAGCTGGCCCACCTCTTCCAAAATGGGCTTTCCCCTCCCCAGTGCATCCTGGAAGTGATAGGACGGGCCTTAGGAGTCTGGGTCAATCAGAGCCTCAGGCCCCTCCCCGGAGGCACCAGGAAGGGGGCTAAGGCTCTGATTGACCGGACTCCTAAGGCTCCTCCTATGGGGCATCTGGGCCAATCATAGCCTTAGGCCCCTTTCTGGTGCATCCAGGATGGGGCCCGAGACTCTGATTAGTCCAGGTTGTAAAAGGCACCTCATATGGGCCAATCAGTGGTGTTCTGTATTACTTATAGGCATCTAATTTCTTTTTTAACAAATACCCTGATACAGAGAATTATAGTAGCCAAGATATGTAATAACAAGAGAGTAAATTAGGATATTAAGTGATGCAGGTTCTAGGAGGGCTGAAATGGGCATATCATTTTTAATTTAAAGAAGCACTTTTGAACTACTGAACTGATATGCTGATGAAATATTAAGTTTGTTGTCTAAAATTACACCCAATAGTTTAATGTTTTTATCCATGTGGATTGGAGTTGATCTTATACAGAGAGGAGCTATTAAGTCTTCTTTATCATTATATGGGAATAAAAGTGCTCTAGTTTTGGAAATATTCAGAGAGAGCATGTTATCATTTAACCATCGACTAATTTGTTCTAATTTTTGATTCATTTAAATTTCAGCAAAGGTATGAGAAGTTGTATATCATTGGTGTAAGCAAAGACTGTGAAGCCTATTGATTGTGCTAATGTTAATAATGGTGCTAGAAAAAGATTAAATAGAATTGGGGAAAGGATAGAGCCTTGGAGGTACACCAAGGTTTTGAGTATAATCTTTTGATATTGATTTATCTGAAAAATATGGTTTCAAGGTAAATTATGCTAAAACAAATCAGATTGAATTCTTTGACTGGACAACCTGAGAACTGGATCAAGGACATATGCTAGATGTAATTTATTTAGATTTCAGCAAAGCTTTTGACACGGTTGCTCACAGGAGGCTCCTGAATAAACCTGATGGGCTGAAGTTAGAACCCAAAGTAGTGAACTGAATTAGAAACTGGTTGATGGACGGACACCAGAGGGTGGTGGTTAATAGAATTCACACAGAGGATGGAAAGGTGAGTAGTGGAGTGCCTCAAGGATTGGTTCAATATGTTTGTGAGAGACATTGCTGAAGGGTTAGAAGGTAAGGTTTGCCTTTTTGCAGAAGTTACCAAGATTTGTAACAGAGACAACACCTCAGAGGGAGTGGAAAACATGAAAAAGGATCTGCAAAAGTTGGAAGAACAGTCTAATGTTTGGCAACTAAAATTCAATGCAAAGAAGTACAGAGTAATGCATTTGGGGCTTAGAAATCAGAAGGAGCTGTATGTACTGGAGGGGTGAGAGGCTGATACGCACAGATGAGGAGAAGGACCTTGGAGCGATAGTGTCTGAAAATCTAAAGGCAAAGAGACAGTGTGACAAGGTGGAGGCTGTTCCCAGAAGGATGCTAGGCAGTATAGAAAGAAGCGTAGTCAGTAGAAAAAAGAAGGTGTTGATGCCATTGGTAAGACCCCACTTGGAGTATTGTGTTCAGTTTTGGAGATCGTATCTGGCAAAGGATATAAGAAGATTTAAAGCAGTCCAGAGGAAGACGAAGAAAATGGTAGGAGGTTTACGCCAAAAGACGAATGAGGAGAGACTGGAAGCCTTGAATATGTATAACCTAGAAGAAAGGAAGGACAGGGGAGATATGATTCAGACGTTCAAATACTAGAACAAAATCTTTTTCAGAGAAAAGTAAATGGTAAAACCAGAGGGCATAATCTGAGGTTGAGGGGTGGTAGACTCAAGAGTAACGTTAGGAAATTCTTCTTTATGGAAAGGGTGGTTGATACCTGGAATGCGCTCCCAAGAGAGGTGGTGGAGAGGAAAACGGTAACAGAGTTAAAAAGGGCGTGGGATGAACACAGAGGATTTCTAATCAGAAAATAATGGTATATATTGAAGAACTAAGGCCAGTACTGGGCAGACTTGCACGGTCTGTATCATGTATATGGCCATTCAGTTGAGGATGGACTGGGATGGTTTAGATGAGCTGGAGTAAGCTTCGACAGAGACTCCAATAGATGCACAATACTGGGCAGAGTTCGCAAAGGGGTGTGTGTAACAGGAATTCCCACTCATAGCTGCTCAGCTGATTGCAGCAGGGTATTCCCTTTCTGCGATCAGCTGATGGCAAGGGATCAGGTACGATTCTCTAACTGGTGCCTGTGTATGCTTCTCTGCTGCTGTAGAAACCGGTGTCCTATACAGATTTCCCCTTTAATGTTTTTATAGACTGTGTACTGAACAGGATCCGAATTACATACAAATTCAACTTAAGAACAGTTTAAAAAACAGAACCTGTTTTTAATCCGGGGGCTGCCTATATATGCCATCAAGAATGAGTCTTTCTGTAGAAAACCCATGATTTGAATCAAGTCTTTCTGACTAGTGATTTAAATACCAATTTAAATCAAATCCACTCTGCTCCAGAGTCTATCCTCTTTCAGCTTTATTCTACGCTTTTTCCAGAAGTATTCATGTATATTTATGCCACAGAAATAATCATACTTCCCCATATCCATTATCTCTTCCAACATATACACACCAAGATCTTAACACTATTCCTTTACAATTCACTGACCAGTTTAGTTGCCTCTGTGGACCAACTTCTTCCCGTGTACACCTTTATGGAAGGTGCAGTCCCCAAAACAATACATCAGACACTAATACAGATGCACTAACACTAACATTAAAACAAGAGTGATTTTGAGATAGTTTGGAAACACTGGGCTTGTGGACAGTTCTATTATAACAGACCATTAAGACAGGGATCTAGATGAAACACCTTTTTTTAACCTATAAAAATGTTTTAAGTATTGTATTTATGTATTACTTTTTATTGCCTCTATCCTATATATTTCCCAACATAAACAATTTTGATTCTTACTAGTTTCAAGGAAAGCGTTATAATGCTCTCAGCAAAAAAAAAAAAAAAAAAAAAGTTGACACACAACAGCTATATTTCTGGGTCGGGGAGATTATAGTTAGCACAACCTATGCAAATTCCAATTGAAACGTGGAAAGAACCATCGTATAAAGCTCGTGACTGCAGTGACATTAACGCCCCTCTCTCTACTCTATATCGTCACGCTACGGCTTCTCTCTTCTAATCAAGACACGCAAGAGAACAGCGCCCAACCAGATTCTACTACGTGGCTCAGCCGCCTCACAAAACGTCATCAATACGCTGCCAAACTCTTCAGGTGGTAACTGCGGCCGTCGATAGGAAGATAAACGCAAAATTCATTAGCGCAGCGAATGTAAAGCAAAGGAGAGGAACCCTCACCCTACTCATATGTAAAAAGACCACGCCTAGAAACTCCACAAACGATCAGATACCCTATCCTTATAGCCTGTCTCTCCCACCCACACTCACTCTTGTTGATCGACTTCAGGGCCCGCGTGAAGTCTCCGTTCTGCCCCGCACGGTTCACGTCGTTCCAGAGAGACGCCACTGATCCTCCGCCACCTCTGCTTCCGCTCGCCATCTTCCAGCTGCGAGCGCTCTACGCGTCTCCGCTCTTGCTATCCCCACTTTTTGCCTGAGCGCGTCTTATGTGCGTCACCTCTAATCTTCCCTCTTCCGTTGTCAGTTTCGGGTTGCGCACTATTTGTGCGTCACCACAGCACGTTTTGGCGTGAAACAGAGAAAGGTGTGGGTTAGAGGAGTCTGTGCATAGAATTGTCGGTTGGGATATCTAGTAAGCTGAGACATTTGAAATGCGATTGTGCACGAGTAGTGGGTGTTTAGATGTTACTTCAATAGGGCTAAAATTCTATGGAAGGTGGGATATCAGTCAGTGTTTCCATTGTTTTATTTTTTCCTATTTGGCTCGCTTCAGGCTTCCCGTGCCACTGACAAAGATCACGCTCCATGTCTGACCGCTTGGAAGAGAGAGGGGCGGGACCAAGCCGAACTCTTTTATTTAGTACAGACAACTTAATTGGTACAGTATTAATCAGCCAGCATTTTACTTCATGCGTGCAACGGGGTGAGGTGATGGAACCTGCTACGAAGTTTTCAGTGATAATAGAGAAAAGGCAGTGAGCAAAGTAGCAAAAGTTGTCAACAATGTTAATTAAAGTACTGAAGTAAAAGTATAGTGAAGAATACATTAAAACAATTATTACTACTAATATTTCTAGAGCAAGGGACAAGGGTTGACGCAGATGACCCGTTTAGTAATTTCGAGTTTACACCCAGCGGTGTCTACTGCGAGTTGTCAAAGCTTAAGGTTAACAAGGCAATAGGGCCTGACAACCTACACCCCAGGGTGCTCAGGGAGTTGTGTGATGTCTTGGCAGAACCGCTAGCCACACTCTTCAATCTCTCCCTTAGTACGGGTAACGTCCCGTTGGACTGGAAGACGGCTACCGTCATTCCACTCCACAAGAAAGGCTCCAAGATGGAGACAGCAAACTACAGACCGGTGAGTCTCACATCAATAGTGTGCAAACTAATGGAAACTCTAATCAAACGCCAATTGGATACGATCCTGAACGAGGAGAATCTACGGGATCCCAGTCAACATGGATTTACTAAGGGGAGATCCTGCCAATCCAACCTGATCAGCTTCTTTGACTGGGTGACAAGGAAGCTGGATGTTGGGGAGTCCCTGGACATCGTATACCTGGACTTCAGTAAAGCATTCGATAGTGTACCACACCGCAGGTTGCTGAGCAAGATGAGTTCTATAGGATTGGGCGACACATTGATGAAATGGGTTGGGAACTGGCTTGGAGGTAGGCTTCAGAGAGTAGTAGTGAACAGCACCCCCTCCGAAATGATGGAGGTAATCAGTGGAGTGCCGCAGGGCTCGGTCCTGGGCCCGATCCTATTCAACATCTTTATAAGAGACTTGGCAGAAGGGCTGCGAGGTAAAATAACATTATTCGCCGATGACACCAAACTAAGCAATGTAGTGGGCAAAAGCACAACAGACATAAATTCAATGTCCGACAACATGATGCATGACCTACTCCTACTGGAGCGCTGGTCTAGGTCCTGGCAACTCAGCTTCAATGCCAAAAAATGCAAAGTCATGCACCTGGGCAGCCATAATCCATGCAAAACTTACACCCTTAATGGCGAGATCCTAACAAGAACTGAAGCAGAACGAGACTTAGGGGTGATCGTCAATGAGAACATGAAGCCTGCCAATCAAGTGGAGCAAGTTTCATCCAAGGCAAGGCAAATCATAGGTTGCATAGGCAGGAGTTTCGTCAGCCGTAAGCCTGAAGTCATTATGCCATTGTTTAGATCCATGGCGAGGCCCCACCTGGAATACTGTGTGCAATTCTGGAGGCCGCATTATCGTAAGGATGTGCTAAGATGAGTCGGTCCAGAGAATGGCCACCCGGATGGTCTCGGGACTCAAGGATCTCCCGTACGAGGAACGGCTGGATAAGTTGCATCTGTACTCACTCGAGGAACGCAGAGAGAGGGGTGACATGATCGAGACATTCAAGTATCTCACAGGCCGCATTGAGGTGGAAGAAGATATCTTCTTTTTCAAGGGTCCCGCGGCAAAGGGGGCATCCGTGGAAAATCAGGGGCGGGAAACTGCACGGGGACACCAGGAAATTCTTTTTCACTGAAAGGGTGGTTGATCGCTGGAATAGTTTTCCACTTCAGGTTATTGAGGCCAGGAGCGTGCCTGATTTTAAGGCCAAATGGGATAGACACATGGGATCTATTCACAGAGAAAGGTAGGGGAGGGTCATTGGGGTGGGCAGACTAGATGGGCCGTGGCCCTTATCTGCCATCTATTTCTATGTTACCAAATGTATGTAGTGCTGTAGAGTCAGACAGGAGACAGTCCTTGCTAAAAAAAAATAAAACAACTAGGCTATATGAGTTTTATTGAAAGAAACTTTTATAAAATAATTATAGAGTATGTGACATTAAATCATCTTATGACAACACTGCCAGCAAATTCTCACATTTTGATCACAAATTATAATAAAGCAATATGAACGATGGAAGTGGTTTTGTGTTTTTATTAAACTGAGATTCAAATTTTGAAATGCTAATTACAAGTAGCAACTTCAAATGTTCATCAGATAACTTTGCCCTGTATTTGGACTTGATATATTTCATGCAATGAAAAGTTTGTTCGCAAAGATACGTTATCCCAACAGTGAAGATAAATTTATAAGCAAATTTCTTCAAAGTTGGAAACTGCTCAGAGTTCAAAAATTTATAAATTGATCAAGCTTCCTTCCTTGTATCTTTAATATGTTCATTTGCCTGAAGTTCAATAATTTCCATTGACTTGGGACATCGCCAAATCACAAGAACTCTGTTCAAAGAAATATGTGAATAAGTTAATACGCACCTTTAAATAAAAATTTATGCAATTACAAATTGAGTATTACACTGCACCACTGCAAGTATTCTTATGGACAATTAATTGTAACAACTAGTAAAGAACTTCCAGATTCAATTTAAAGATTAGTAATACTGCCAGAGCTACCTACAATGCTACGAATTAACAAGTCAATCAAGGCTGAACAAGTATGAAGAAATACCACAAAGTATACAATTACGATTCAGTATTAAATAAAGTTGTGAATAATATTAATATATGGAATAGCAATATATTTTGAACACAATTTTAATTAATGCATTAAAATCTATTAACACCCCATGTTTTGGGTTGTTTGGGTTGTTGTTGTTTTTTTTTTGCAGATTCTCATTGGAAAATTAGTCTCAACTGGTGCATTTGCACACAATTCTTCCACAGGCCGTACTTTGGAGACCCCTGGTCTAAATAGATAAGACAAACAAGATGCCAAGGTGGGGTTACAGGTGTGTGGGGGAGGGGGGATGGCTAATTTGCTGGCTAGGGTAGTGGGCAGTAAGGTTATGGATTGAAGGCTATATCAAAAAGGTGGGTTGTCAGTCTGCTTTTAAACAAGATAAGGGAAGGGGTGTGACAGACTCAAATAATTTATTCCAGGCATATAGGGCAGCTAGAAGGAACGAAGTCTGGAAGTGGTAGCGGAGGAAAAGGGTACAGTTAAAAGCAGCTTATTTGAGGAATGGAGCTCTTAGGGAGGCGTATAAGGAAATATACTAAGGGGCTGCGGCATGAACACACTTATAGGTTAGTGATAGTAATAGGAACTGTATGCAGAGGTGGATAGGGAGCCAATAAAGCGATTTGAGGAGAGGAATAAGGTGTGTGTGTAGTGAGATTAGCAGTAGATAAGTCATGCAGATGAATTTTGCACAGATTGCAGGGGGGAGAGGCAGTTCTGCGGGAGACCTGTTAAAAGTAAATTGCAGTAGTCGAGAGTGTGGATAAGGGTCTAAGTAGCAGTGGTGCATCACCCTATCTTTATCCTGCTGCCTCTGCAGCACACCCCTTCCCCGTACCTTTTTAATTTTAGTGCGAGCAGCCACAAAGTAGCTGCCCACATCAGCTTTGGCGCTCTCTCTGTCACTTCCTAGGTATGGGTACCAGAAAATGTCAGAGAGAGTGCCGAACCCAACATGGGCAGCAAGTCTGTAGCTGCTCATCCCAAGTTAATAAGGTACAGGGGAAGGGGCGAGCGAGCGGCAGGGGAAGGGGGACAGAGAGGAGGAGGGGTGCTGGCGCTCTGAGGAAGACTGCACCCAGAGCGGATCCCCCACTTGCTACACCACTGCCAGGTAGTGCCACGTAAAGAGGAAGTGACAAATTTTGGTGATGAAGAGATAGAAGCAACAGGCTTTAGCAATCTTTTGAGTAAAGGAAAGTCATTGCCTAGTAAAAGTATCATAACTACAAGGTGTGATCAAAATTACGGTGAATGTTTAAATAAAAAATTACATTAGTAGACACATTGCCGGGGGCGTGGCTTGGACGCGCATGGAGACGGTCGGATAATAGGAGAGCTCCGTACAAAAAGACCTTGAAAGAATTAATAAATCGTAAGAAATTGAAATTAAAAAAAAATTTATCTTGTCTCATGAGTAATAAAGAGGAAAAAAAGATGGCAACTGGAAAACAGAATAAAAATGACTTTGCGATATCCGGTAGCAGTAAGAGAGCAAAACCTGAACAGGAGAGCGGATTAAAAACGACAGATGTAGAGGTTATGAAAGAACTAAAAGAAATTAAAGAAATGCTCTCAATCATTACTAAAAAAGTTACTGATCTAACGGAAGAGGTTTCTACTCTAAATAAGAAGATGGATTTATTAGAATTAAAATCAAACAACTTAGAAGAAAGAATGTTGACAGTAGAGGAAGAAGTTAGATATAGCCAAACGGACAGGAAAAAAATTGAAATACTCACTAAAGAGCTGGAAGATTATTCGAATCGCGAAAGAAGAAGTAATGTCCGTCTGATTGGCTTGCCAGAAGGAGTTGAAAAAGGAAATCCGGTTTCATTTATTGAAAGTTTATTACCCAAGTTACTTCCGTTACAAACAAAGTTTCCCATAGAGGTTGAAAGAGCACATAGAGTGCCGTTAAAAAAAGCAGTAAATCAACACGGACCAAGACCATTTATTTTTAAACTATTGCGGCACCAACAGATCATGGAAGTATTACAGCTGGCAAAGAAAAACAAAGGTTTGAAATATCAAGACGCATATATTCATCTTGTACCAGATTTCGCTAAAAATACAGCTATAAAAAGGAAGAAGATGCTCAATTTAAGACCAAAGTTAAGAGACTTAGGAGCAAAGTATGGATTAGTATATCCTGCTAATATGAAAGTGACTATTGGCAATAAAACTTTAACTTTCGATGATGCAGAGAAATTAGAAAATTTTATTCAAAATCAAGATATTCCAATGTCTTCTTAAATTTAACTTTAATGATACATCTTTCATTTATATATAGATAAGTAAAATATATTTTTTTATTAAAGAATATTTTTGTTTTATAATGGAAGGATAGCAATGATTTGAAAAATAACGATATAGAATGTTTTTCAATCAACTCAAATATTCTATTAATGATATTCTTGAATGGAATTGAATGAAATCAATATTCCATAATGGAAGAGTTAAACATATTAAGTGATGTTACAATATATTAAATTTAAAGATATAATATTATTGTAAGCCCAATGGCAATGTAAGTTCAAATATGTATATGTGGGGTTGTTACCAATCGTTTAGGTCAGTAGAAACAATGATAAAGCATTTCTCTAAGTGGAATATTTATGTGAAAAAAACAAAAACAAAAAACGGAAAGATTATAATCCTAGAGAAATGAATTTATTGAAATTTCAATATAATTATGACCTATAAAAGAATATTTGTTAGTTTTTAGAATGGATATGATGGGAATATGATGATTATAAGATTAATAATAATTAAAATAATTAAATAAGATGTTTGTCGGGCGGGTGGTTTCTCCTATTGGGGAGGTTACTATGAAAGCACATGCTAAATATATGGATAGGAATGGTTTCAAAAATTCCGGAAGAAGAGTACGAGAAAAAGAAAAAAACTCATATAGAATTCAAAAAAACTCACATTCCCGAAAGACAGTGCGAAAGGAACTACGAACATTGGATATAACATAATTAACAGAAATACCAATATAGTTTCAAAACTAAATGAAGTACAATCAAAAGACATCGATACATCATATAACTGTTATATATTTACTTTCCAAAATGGATTAAAACTCAGCTCTTAGTGTCCTTTGGATTATATCGGGAAATGAAGAAAGAAGAAAGAAGAGGAAACGGAAGATTAGAAAAGACTACTACTTACAAGAACACAATTTGACTAAAACATTTTTGCTAATCCCTTTTTATAAAGGGATTCTCCTCTCTTCTACTTTTGAAGAGATCCGGTAAAAGATGAATATATAATATAACCTAAAAGGATAATGATATATGAAGATGGTGTGTGCTTCTGTGGTGGTTTCTTCCATGAGGGGGGCTCTCTGCTCGGGAATTTATCAGACGAATATCATTATGTTCCCATCATACATATAAAATGATAGTAATATATAAAATGAAATATAAGTTTTGATGTTAGCTATTTTTAAAGGTTTTTAAATGTAATAATATCATATTAACAAAAAAGTAAATAGAAGTACAACAGAAATGAAATTAATATTTTTTCCTTTAAATATATTCTAAGTTTCAAGGATATAATTATAAAATATGGAATCTTAGGTCTTCATTCATAATTGCAATAAATTTGAAATGTATTGTATCCTCAATATAACAATATATATTTAATATTATTTATTTGAACTTTATCTTAAATATTTAATGACTTAATTGATATTTTATATTAAGAAAAGGTCTTTATGGAGTGTTTTATTATCGATCTATGATGCGTGATTCCAAGTATACACAATTTTTAATTAAATGGGTGGGTGGGGAGGGAGGGAGGAAAAATAATATAAATTTTAGGGATAAGGATTTGAAAATAAGAAAAGAAATTTATGTTAAATATGTGCAGATGTCTGATCAAAAATTTTTATTAAAATTCAAATCAAAAATTACTTAATATACTAAATGGCGATCAAAATTTTTTCCCTTAACGTCAATGGTCTAAATCACCCTATTAAAAGAAAAAAAATATTAAGTTTTCTTCAAAAGCAAAATGCGGATATTTATTTCCTGCAAGAGACACATCTTACAGGGTTTGAATCTAATAAACTAATTGGGGGTTGGGTTTCCAAATGTTTTTTTGCTCCTGCTATAAGGAAAAAAGCGGGGGTAGCTATTCTTATAAATAAGAAATGTATAGCAGACTTTAGTTAATAAAATTTGATTCATTAGGAAGATGGGTACATATTAAAATGGATCTGAGAAATACAACCCTGGATTTATTCAATTTATATGCTCCTAATTCAAATCAAATGGAGTTTTTCAAAAATATTCAACAGATATTACTACCACTGGCTGCTTCTAATTTAGTAGTAGCAGGAGATTTCAATGCTGTAATGGATCCTATTTTGGACAAAAAACCAAGTAAAATTATGAAATCTTTAGGATTAGACAATTTAATACAATCTTGTAATTTAGTTGATATATGGCGTATCCTTCATTTTAATGATCGGGAATATTCTTTTTGCTCACAGGTCCATAAATCATTTTCAAGAATTGATTATATATTTGTTTCTAATAATATAGCACAAAAAGTGATAAAAGCAACTATTGATCCTATTATTATTTCAGATCATGCTGGTGTGTGGATTGATCTACAGAATGATATATCAGCTTATTCTAAACCAATTTGGAGATTTGATAATGCTCTACTTGCAGACATGAAATTTATAGAAGATATTAAAATAAAAATACATGAATTTTTTCAAATTAATAATTCAGATACTATAAATATTGAAACTTTATGGGATGCTTATAAAGCAACAATGAGAGGAAATATTATATCATATTCTGCATATATGAAAAAACAACTTAAAAAACAATTTATAGAATTGGAACATGAAATTAAATTATTAGAACAAAAATTAATTGATAAATGGGAATATGAAACATTGCAGAAATTATTAAAAACAAAAGTTAAATATAATGAGATTTCTTCTCAAATTGTAAGGAAAGATATGTTCTACCAGCAAGTACAGTATTATGGAAATTCAAATAAAGCTGGGAGATTATTAGCAAACTTCATTAAACCAAAAAAAAGAAAATCTAAGATTATAGCAATTAAGGATAAACAGGGCAATACACACACTAGCAATGAAGATATAATAAAACAATTTCTTGATTTTTATAAGGATTTATATACTTCTGATACTTATGATACTTATGAAAATAAAGAACTTGATGGTATAGAATTTTTAAAATCATTTATTGGACCAAATATTCCAGATCATATAAAAGGAAGTTTAGAAGAACATATATCTATAAAAGAAATAGAAACAGCATTAAAAGCTCTTAGAGTTGGATCTGCTCCAGGTGGAGATGGATATACTGTTGAATTTTATAAAACATTTCAAAATATATTATTACCTTATCTATTAAATTTATATCAATATCAAATAAACAATGGAAATATATCAGGAACTATGGCTGATTCTGTTATAATTGTCTTGCCAAAACCAAACAGGGATCCGACATTGATAACAAATTATAGGCCTATATCTTTGATGAATGTAGATGCTAAATTAATTGCTAAAGTGTTGGCTATAAGATTAGCAAAAGCTCTTCCTTTTATCATTGATGTACATCAAACAGGATTCGTTGCTAAAAGACATTCTTCACATAACACTAGATTAGCATTTCACTCTTTAAATTTAGCAAAAAATTTTAATGATCCAGCTTTTCTAATATCATTAGATGCAGAAAAAGCATTTGATAGAGTGGAATGGAAATTTATGTATCAAACTTTAGAATGGTTTGGTATAGGACCTGGCTTTATTAAAATGATTCAAACATTATATAGCTCCCCTGGAGCAAGATTAAATATTAATAATAACTTATCTAATAAATTTAACTTGCTAAGGGGAGTTAGACAGGGTTGTCCTTTATCTCCCTTACTATTTGATATCGTTCTGGAACCCTTATTAATTGCAATAAATCAAACTAAGGGAATAAAGGGAATCACATTTTCTAACTGGGAATTTAAATTATCTGCATATGCAGATGATATTTTATTATATTTAAGAGAACCAGAAGATACCATTCCACATCTACTTAACTTAATAGAAAAATTTGGTAAAATTTCTGGTTATAAAATCAATTGGGAAAAATCTGAAGTTCTTCCAATTAACATCCATTGTACTAAAGGATTATTTAACTCATATTCATTTAAATGGAAAGATGAAGGAATAAAATATTTAGGTATTCATATAAAATCTACAATTGATGACACAGTAAAAGAAAATGAAAAACTTTTATTAAAGAAAGTAACAGAAATGTGTGAGCAATGGAATCCTTTACATCTTTCTTGGTGGGGAAGAGTCCAAACAATTAAAATGATGATTTTACCTCTGGTTTGTTATCAAATGAGTATGATCCCAATATTTTTTCAGGGGTCATTTTATAAAAAGTTAAACAGTGTGCTTACAAAATTTGTTTGGTTTGGGAAAAGACCCAGAATCGCTTTAGCATCATTACAAAAAACAATCAAGGAGGGAGGGGTAAATTTTCCAAATTTCTATAGGTATCAAGCCTATATATTAAGACAGGGTATGTATTGGATCCTCCCAGATCTCATAGAAAATATACCCGATTGGTTATATTTAGAATGGCGCCTCATGTTTCCTTTACATCCAGAACATTTCATTAGTATAACAATGCCTAAAAGATATAAAGATCACAGAATTCTAATAGATACATGGAAAACATTAAGATTTATAAACAATTTATCACCAGATCCATTAGCTAAATCTTTAAATCAATCTATTTGGGTAAACTCCAGGATCAAAATTGGTGGATTTAAAATAGTATGGAAACAATGGATAAAAGCAGGTATACGTTAAAAGATTATATATTAAATGGATCACTGCTTAGTTTTTCACAATTGCAACAAAAATTTGAATTAGATAAAACACAATATTTTAAATGGATGCAATTGAAGCAGGCTATTCAGGAAGGGTTCCCTGAATGGAAGAATCTTGACAATCATTATAGTTTACCAATCCTTTGTTTTCAAGCGGATTTTCTAGGACACCAAGCCGCAAAATGGTATAAGATTATATATGGATTTTTAAATAAAAAAAAAAGGACAGGACTTAGGAACATTTGGAGTATTGAGATAGGACAGACAATTTCTGCATCTCAATGGCAAAAATTTTGGTCCTGGAGAATACATACTACAAGGTCAGCATCTATGAGTCAAACATGGTTATTTTTATTACATAGAATTTTATGGACCCCTACGAGATTACAGAAATTAGATAGTAATAGATCTAATAGATGCTGGCATTGTAAGATAGAAGTGGGGACATTGGACCATTTATTATTCTTTTGTCCCTGCATTAATTCGGCCCCAAATTAATAAACTATTAGATAATCACGTTGGACTATCATATGATACAATATTATTTGGAACAGCAATGAGAACACAGAGTCCGATATCAGCTAACAATAATAAACTTTTATTAATTTTAACAGGGGTTGCCATTCAGCAAATTACACAAAACTGGAAAGATTACACTAAATTAAACTATACTTTCTGGTGGAATTCAACTTGTCATATATATAAAATGGAAAAAGTACTGGCAATACAACAAGGTTATATTAAAAAATTTAATAAAATATGGGGACCATTGACAAATTTTTCTAATGATCAGATATCATAGCACATATATAGAACATATAAAAAGGGTAGGGAGGGAAAATTATTGTAATAATATTTAAATATATAACTCTGATAAGGGGAGGGGTTTAATTTACAATGTAAGAACAATTATTAAAAATCTTCAAGTGTTTATTATAAATGAATGTAATACATGTATTTCACTTGTTGTAAGAATTTTAAAATAAAAAATATATTGGAAAAAAAAAAAAAAGTAGACACATTGCCATTTATCTCACTCAAAATACTCCCCCTCGCTTTGAACACACTTACCCATCGTTCTTATCACTTTCTGAAGCAGTTCAGGAAGTCTTCTTTAGTGTCTTTAGTTGCGCTGTTGTTGCTGCCTCGATGTCCTGAATCGATTCGAAACGTTTACGCTTCATTGACATTTTGACTTTGGAGAAGAGCCAGAAGTCACACAGTCTCAGATCAAGTGGATGAGGACACACCATAATATTTTTATTTGACAATGTGTCATGATGGAGCGTTGTCATGATGGAGCGTTGTCATGATGGAGGAAGAAACAGTTTACCCATGTCTCAAGTCACACTTACTCGCCTCATGTTCAAATCTTTTAAAATATTTTGAACGGCACCATAAGAGATGATCAGATCCTCAGAAATTTCCCTAATAGTTAATTGCCTCTTTGATCGAATCATTTTGCTTACTCTTTCAACATTCTCTTGGGTTTTGGATATTGAAGGACATCCTGATCTTTCCTCGTCTTCAAACCGATTCACAACCATTACAAAATCGCTCAAACCACTTGTAAACCATCTTCAAGGTCGCTGCAGCATCATAAACTAATTCTGATGAACGCCTGCTTCTTCCAAGCTGCCTGACAAGGAGGAGAGAGGAAATGATCTGGCAAGGGCCGGCAAAACTTGAGAGTATAGTCGTCCCAAATCACCTCCAGGACCCACTGATCCGATGTGATCTTGGACAACCCTGGTAAAATTCTCGCAACCAGGCTCCTACCAGAACCAGAGAAAGGACAGGCTGAAGAGGATCGAGCCTTGACAGTACCTACGACACTCACAGAAATGCCCACTATAGGCGCCACCCCTCGTCACCTGACGAGGCTTGTCCTCCGGAAGCCAAGGCACCTTAGAATCATTCAAGACCTGAATCAGCTTATCCAACTCCTCCCCAAAGAGGAAAGCACCTTATAAAGGAAATTTACTGAGCTTAGACTTAGAGGCCGCATCTACCGACCAATCCCAAAGCCAGAGGGTACGGCAAGTCACAACTCAAAAGAGCTATGGATTTGGCTAAGGCACGCAACAGATCATACATGGCATCAGATAGATTGAAGTGCTGAGCTCAATTTTAACCACTTCCAGATCCACTAAGGACCAGTTAGCTGACTTCTGGTCAAGGACCCACTCGGACCACCAGAAAAAAGCCCAGGCTACCAAACTGCCACAAACAGCCACCTGCACAGCCAAGGCAGCAACATCAAAACTCTGCTTAAGGAGAGCCTCCATCTTACGGTCCTGAGGATCTCTCAGGGCCAAACTGCCCTCAACTGGCACAGTATGCCAACATGCGATAGCCGGGACCCCCGCATCAACCACAGGAGACTTAAAGGTATCCCTATTCCCATCAGGAATGGGGTAGAGCTTGGCCATGGAGCACGCCAAGTGAAAAGGATATCCAGCATCTTCCACTGCATGTACCACATCCCCAATATTCTGATGTATAGGAAAAGAGCGAGATGCTGAATGGATCCCTCTAAGCAGAGGGTCCACCACATGAGGGGAGTCCTTAGTTTCCTCCTCAAAACACAAAACCGAAGATACCTGGAGAATAAGCTCCTGCAGCTCTTCCCAGTGAAAAATGTGCACAACCAACGCATCCTTACCAACCGGTAGCTCCAAAAATCCTCCATCCATGTCATACGACCCCTCAGAGGATCTTGAGGAACCATCCCAAGGTCCAAGTCCTCATCCGGTGAAACCGTCAGCCAAGAAAAAATCCTCATCCCAAGCTACCCACAGCTGCTTAGACGATGGCTGGGGAGATTGGACAGGGGGAAATTGAATTGGGGAGGCTGTGGGAGGCAAAGACCTCCCCCCCTGAAGACCCAAGACCCCCCGAGACAGAAGCAGGACCCCAACCGCCTGTAAATATGCCTTGTACATTGTTAAAACAATATGCCTTGTACATGGCTAAAATAAAATCAGGGCAAAAAAAACCCTGGTGGTAGCAGCCCCAAATTCATTGCAGGGGCAGAAGAAACAGCTAAGACCTGTTCCTGTCTCTCTAAAATAGGAGGGTCGCCTGAGGCCATAGGCAAAATGGTGGGGCTTCCCGCTAAAACCGAGGGAATGCCTGCTGAAAAACTGTCTCCTGAAAGCATAAGTGGTAGAAAACTGACTAGACCCAGCCACTAATTCAAAACCCATTGTAGCAGCCACTGTAGTGGGAAGGGCACCCCCAGTGGCCAATCTTTCTCTCCCTGACCGTCTGTAGTTGAGGAAACCCTGTCATGGGTGGCTAGGGAAGCACGGGCTTCTCCAGTACTCCCTGCTGATAAGCAGTGCACGTGCATTGGCAAAGCCTACACCCAAGTACCCAAAACTAATGCCAGTTCCCCCTCGAACTGGCCTACACTGCCACAAACATGCCGGCCACATCCACTGCTCATCGCGCACATAAAACGCACTTCTGATTTTTATAACATACAGGCAAGAGACGTACGCACAAATTAGCTGCAGAAAAAAAAATGGCTGCCTCAGGCCTTTCAATTAATATGAGCTGTTCTTTACTTTATTTATATATTTTAAGTCTTACGGCCCACAGCTATAATACCAATTGAGCAGACTCCACAAGCATTCTAAACTGTAGTCTGTACCTGAAGTATGGTCAAGCGTACAGTTGAGGCTCCTCTAACAATAAAAAGTGGAGAGGTGGGGGAAATGGGAGGGAAGGATTCAACCCTTTCGAGTGTGGCACCCCCGAGGTCGGCAGGACCCGAGAGTTCCCCAAGCTCAATCTGGACAGCACAAAGGGACAACATAAAAGTCACTAATCAGATCCAACAGGCCCCAACTACACTTCTCCCTCAGTATTCGCAGGGGTTAGTGGCAGAGCCGGCCCCCGAATGTTGAAAATTTGCGAATAACTTTTTGGCTGGCTGACCCACCCCCGCCTCCCCCCAGGCATTCCGGACCTTATCTGGTGGTCTAGCGGGCTTTTGGGGCATGAGCAATCTTCCTACGTTCCTGCCCTGTGCAGATCACTCATAGGAAATGGTTGCCGTGAGTTCCCGTAGTTTCTCGAGACTACGACAGGAGCTCACGGCAGCCATTTCCTATGAGTGATCTGCACAGGAAAGGAGTGTAGGAAGATCGCTCCTGCCCCGAAAGCCCACTAGATCACCAGGTAAGGTCCGGGATGCCAGGGGGAAGGCAGGAAGGAGGCAAGGAAGGTCCGGAATGCAGCTTTATTTAAAAAAAAAATAAAAAAATTTAAATTTGCAAATAACCGAATCCGCAGATACTGAAACCACGGATTTGGAGGGAGAAGTGTAGCAGGCTTACCACTCCCCCTGCTGGAGACTGAGAACAGACTGATTGAAATGGGACTGCACAGCACACTTATACTGATGCCAAGTCATTAGGTCTGTCTCCACCTGCTGGCAGAGGAGCTTAAACCCATCCGTTCTGTGCCAGTCTAGAGAGACGCTAAAGGATTTTATTTCACTGGTGGAAGGAAATTGGTCTTATGACTGAAGAAATGTTTCATATCCGAGTATGTGTTATTGACAGCATGTATTAACATCAAAACTCATGATTCCAAATTAAAAAATAGAACCAAACAAACAAAAAACAAACAAACCCTACAACAATCAAAACTCTCCCCTTTCCCCCAAGCTGTCTCTTGCTTTCAAAGGACACAAAGAATATCCAGTCAATCCCACCTGGTCAATGCTGTATTCCAAGATGGTGCCAGCTGATTCCAGGATGATAATGATTTAGAATGTGGCACCAAGTAGGCTTCTGCAACTGGGGATTGCTTCTGCCCTCTTTAGGCTCCAGTGAGAGTACATAGATTTGGAGAAGTTCAGGAGGTGAAGAGCGTTTTAACTTTTTTATTTAGTGGCTCATTCAGTTGGCAGACTGAGAAATGTTTTAGTATAAAAAAAAAAAGTTGCTCACTTTTACTGTTTCATTTCCAAGGTGCTAGGCAACAGCTGTTTTGCATCTCATTACTCATTAGCTAGTTCTTGTCATTCAGTTTTGTTATCTAATTAAAGGCACAGGCTTTTATTGGATGGACATCAGAAACTGTCAATTTCCCTACTCTCTCATCATCTTCGCATCTTGCCTGCTATTAAACCTGGAAGCAAGAAAATATGCAGAAAACCCAAGACTGAAAGCTCTGGCTTTCTAATGGTGGGCTTTAGCATGTGGAGAGAATAAAGTTAGCGTCCTCTTCCATGGGTAGCATTAGTGAGCATTTCAAGCCCGATTCTATAAACGGTGCCTAACAGCTAGGGTAGACATGGGCAAACTACGGCCCATGGGCCGCATCCAGCCCATTTAGTTTTTTAATCTGGCCCACTGACTGCAACCCTTCATACCTCCCTCCAGAGCCGCATCGGGCTGTCAACACTCTAAACAGGCTGCTTTGCGGCCTTCTCTTGTTGGGGAATTCCCTCTGCTGCATCACTGATGTTATCAGTAACACGGCACATGGAAGGCCCCGAAGCAGCCTGTTTAGAGTGCTGCCGGCCCAACGCTGCTCTGGAGGGAGGTATGTAGGGCTTGCAATCAGTGGGGTTCAAATGGGAGGGAAGGATGGAGGGTCAGAAAGGGCTTGGCTGTGCGGCAGGGACGGGTACTCAAGGGTTCTGCTGCACAAGGGATGGAAGCTGGGCAAGGGTTCTGCTGCACAGGGGGATGGGAGGGATAGAAAGATGCTCTTGTTCCGGCCCCTCTGTCAAATTTAAGAACCCATTGTGGCCCACGAGTCAAAAAATTTACCCACCTCTGCTCAGTGCGGTAGTCAATCAACCGCTAGACACCATTTGTAGAACAATGCCTAACTTGACTTAAGCACTGGTAGGTGCAGGGCAGGATTAACCAATAGGCCAAGTAGGCACATACCTAGGGCCCGAAATGGTCAGGGGGGCCCGATGAAGGAGGGCATCAACATTGTTTTTTCCAAACAGCGATGGATCCCTCCAGCATCCATCGGCTTTTACTCTATCCTTATCCTTCTTGACCCGTCTGCTGCCTTTGATACTGTAAATCACAGCTTACTCCTTGATATGCTGTCCTCGTTTGGATTCTGGGAATCTGTCTTCTCCTGGTTAGCCTCCTACCTTTCCCTTTCCCTCGAATCCAGAGTTCACGGAACGGCCCCCCCGGAAGGAACGTAGAGTAGTGGTCATTGGGGACTCCATGCTAAGGGGCACCGAGGGACCAATTTGCATACCCAATCTGCAGTCAAGAGAGGTCTGCTGTCTTCCCGGAGCCAGGATCCGGGATGTGACCACCAGCCTAAACAAACTTATAAAGCCCAATGATCATTTTCCCATGTTTCTCATCCATATAGGCACAAACGACACAGCTAAGAGTACCACGGAGAACATTCCCAACAACTTTGGAGCCCTGGGAAAGAAGCTGAAACAGATAGGAGCACAGGTGGTTTTCTCATCGATCCTCCCAGTAAGAAACAAAGGCAGAACTAGAGAAGAGCGTATCCAACGGACTAACGAATGGCTCCGCGAATGGTGTACAGAAATGAACTTTGGATTCCTAGACCACGGTGAGACACTCCAGGGACTACAGGGACCTGACGGACTCTACCTAACCAGGAGAAGTAAGAGCGTATTCGGACATCGCCTGGCCCGCCTACTCCGCAGGGCTTTAAACTAGGTAAGTTGGGGGAGGGCACATACTTATATCCCAGAGCAGTAAGAAATCACCCTGAGGAGGCGAGTCACACACACACTTCTGAGTCTAAGGTTAGTACCCACGATAATTTAAAGGGAATTATCAATGATAATTTAGGAGTCACTCTAACCCAAAAGGGAATCTCTTCACAGATATGGAAAGCTATGTATGTTAATGCACACAGCCTGGGCAATAAAATTCTAGAATTAGAGACTGAAATAATAAACGCTGACCTAGATGTGGTAGCAATATCAGAAACCTGGTTCACAGACTCGCATGGGTAGGATATGGTTATACCAGGCTACAATCTACTACGTCGCGACAGAGAAGGCAAGTAAGGGGGAGGGGTAGTATTGTACACTAAGGATAACATCAAAACTACCAGAATTACAGATGTTAGTTACACTGGGGAATCCCTCTGGGTGAATCTGGCCAGAGGAAATGAAAAATGCCTATACCTTGGTGTGATATACAGACCTCCAAGACAACAGGAAGACAAAGACCTAGAACTAATCGAGGACATAGAGAACATCACTCTAAGGGGAGACACAGTGCTGTTAGGGGACTTCAACATGCCCGATGTAGATTGGAACACACTCTCCGCGACTACGTGTGGCAGCAAAAGAATTTTGAACTCCATAAAGGGTGCACGACTCAAGCAAATGGTGTTGGAGCCCACCAGGGACCAGACGATACTAGACCTGGTACTCACCAACGGAGATAGCGTCTCGGATGTCTCAGTTGGTGATACACTGGCCTCCAGCGACCATAATATGGTATGGATTAACCTCAAGAAAGGTTTCTCCAAGTCAAACACAGCAACGAGGATTCTCAACTTTAGAGGCACGGACTTCAACCGTATGGGAGATTTTGTCCATCAGGAGTTACATAAACAAGCACAACCTCACAATGTGGAGGATATGTGGTCGACTCTTAAGTCCACCCTACACGAAGCAACAAACCGCTACATAAGAACAATAAGAAAGCACAGGAAGAACAAAAGACCCCAATGGTTCAGTGCAGAAATTTCGAACCTTGTTAAAAAGAAAAAAGAAGCATTTATCACCTACAAACATCTAGGCAAACGAGAGGCGAAAAAAGACTATCTAGACAGATCTAAAGCTGTCAAAATAGCAGTCAGAGAGGCCAAACTCCGAATGGAAGAAGATCTAGCACGGAACATTAAGAAAGGGGATAAATCCTTCTTCAGCTATATAAGTCACAGGAAAAGAAACAAAGATGGGATAGAACGCCTGAAGAAATCGGACGGTAGCCTTGTAGAATCAGATTCTGCCAAGGCAGAATTACTAAACAAATACTTCTGCTCGATCTTCACCTGTGAAGCGCCGGGAGCTGGTCCACAGCTTCAGACGGGAGACAGCCAGAAAGACTCGTTTCAAGACTTCGAGTTTACGCCCAGTAGCGTCTACTACGAACTATTAAGACTCAAAGTAAATAAAGCCATGGGACCGGACAACCTACATCCCAGAGTGCTCTGGGAATTGAGAGAAGTCCTGGCAGAACCATTATCTGTTCTTTTCAATCTTTCCCTACGCACAGGAAGAGTCTCCTTGGACTGGAAAACCGCCAACGTTATCCCACTCCACAAAAAGGGCTGCAGGACAGAGACGGCAAACTACAGACCAGTGAGTCTCACGTCTATAGTGTGCAAGCTCATGGAAACACTGATCAAACAAAATCTTGACATAATCCTAGACGAGGAAAACCTACATGACCCCCACCAGCATGGGTTCACCCAGGGCAGATCCTGCCAATCGAACCTGATTAGTTTTTTTGACTGGGTTACTAGACAACTAGACGCCAGGGAGGCACTGGATGTAGTATATTTAGACTTCAGTAAAGCTTTTGATAGCGTCCCACACCGAAGGCTATTGAACAAGCTGAAATCGATAGGATTAGGAGACACTCTAACTACATGGGTTGAGGATTGACTGAGTGGAAGACTTCAGAGGGTGGTGGTAAACGGTACCCCATCCAAAACGTCAAGCGTGATCAGTGGAGTGCCGCAGGGCTCGGTCTTGGGCCCGATTCTATTCAACTTATTCATAAGAGATATGACCTAAGGACTTAGAGGAAAGGTATCACTATTCGCCGATGACGCCAAACTTTGCAACATAGTAGGTGAAAGCAGTTTGCCTGATAATATGACGCAGGATCTACTGCTGTTGGAACAGTGGTCAGCAACATGGCAACTAGGCTTCAATGCTAAAAAGTGTAAGGTAATGCACCTGGGTAAGAAAAACCCGCACAGAACTTACGTACTAAATGGTGAGACCTTGGCCAGGACCACGACGGAACGTGATCTAGGGGTGATCATTAGTGATGACATGAAGGCTGCCAAGCAAGTGGAAAAAGCTTCCTCCAGGGCAAGGCAAATGATGGGTTGTATCCGTAGAGGTTTTGTCAGCAGGAGACCTGAAGTCATGATGCCGCTATACAGGTCCATGGTGAGGCCTCACTTGGAATATTGTGTTCAATTCTGGAGACCACACTACCGGAAGGATGTGCTGAGAATCGAGTCGGTTCAACGCATGGCCACTAGGATGGTCTTGGGGCTAAAGGATCTCACATATGAAGAAAGACTGAATAAACTGAGGCTGTACTCACTTGAGGAACGAAGAGAGAGGAGACATGATTGAAACGTTTAAGTACATCACGGGCCGTATCGAGTCGGAAGAAGATATCTTCTACCTCATGGGCCCCTCGACCACCAGGGGGCATCCGCTGAAAATCAGGGGAGGGAAGTTCCATGGTGACTCCAGAAAATACTTCTTCACCGAAAGAGTGGTGGATCATTGGAACAGACTCCCACTGCAGGTGATTGAGGCCAACAGCGTGTCAGATTTTAAGAGAAAATGGGATAGTCACATGGGATCCCTAGGGGAGTGAAACCAGGGGCCGGGTATTTGGAATGGGCAGACTTGGTGGGCTATAGCCCTTTTCTGCCGTCTTTTCTATGTTTCTATGTTTAATGCACCTTTAGTTTATGTGTTGGTGGGTCCTTTTCTGCTGCTACCCCGCTAATGGTTGGTGTACCCCAGGGTTCTGTCTTAGGATCTCTTTTCTCTCTACATTTCTTCCCTCGGTACCCTGATCTCCTTCCATGGCTTCCAGTATCACCTATATGCTGACGACTCCCAGATCTACACCTGAAATTTCACCTAAAGTCCAAGAAAAAGTCTCAGCTTGTTTGGCTGACATTGCTGCCTGATGTTCTGCCGCCATCTGAAACTAAATAGGTCCAAGACTGAGTTGCTCCTCTTTCCTCCTAAACCCTCTGCTCCTCCTCCTCCTTTCTCCATCTTGGTAAATAATACTGTCATTGTTCCAGTCTCCTCTGCTCGTAATTTTGGACTGGTCTTCGATTCTAACCTCTCATTTTCTACGCATACTGCTGCTAAGATACATTTTCTACGCATACATGCTGCTAAGATCTGTTGCTTCTATCTCTTCAATATCACCAAAATTTGCCCCTTCCTCTCTGAGCACACTACTCGGATGCTTGTCCAAGCTCTCGTAACCTCACGCTTAGATTATTGCCTTTGGCAGCCCAAAAGCTTTCCCTCTGCTACTGCTTCACACCTAAGCAGGGACAAGATGCAGTAGCAGAAAGCTTCCAGGCCAGCAGCCCGAAGAGTGAAAGAACACTGCAATGATAGATCCTGCAAAGGGTTTGGGGGATGGAACCCTGAACTGCTACTGCTCGTGGACCTTGTAATGAAGACTACTGTAGTAGTGGGTCGGTGGTCTAGTGCTGCCCAATTCAAGGAAAAAATTTTCAATTTCATTTTCCCATCCAATGGGGTGTATTTTTTCCCCAAACATCCTGGCAAGTTTATTTTGTGGCCCCTTCACCCATCCTACTCCTATTTGCCCTCTCCAACCCCATGCTGGCACTGTGATATAAACAAAACACACAAAAAAAATTTCCTTTCTCAGTTAGCTCACTCTCATTGTAACACCAGCTCTGGCAGGATACACATTTCAAATCTGACATATTGTAAATCACAAAATAGAAAATAAAATTTTTTTCAACCTTTTGTCATCTGATCATTTTATTATTCAAATCATGTTGGTCCCAGGCTCTAGTTTGTCTTCTGTTAACTCGCTCACTAGGGTCTCCTGCCCATTTGATGTTTTCTTCCCCACTGTCTACCATCTCTCTCCCCCCCCGAGTCAAACCTCTCTATTCCCCCCCATGCAGCATCTCTCCCTTCTTCCCCTCCTCCATTATTATGTGCAACATTTCTTTCTCTCTTCCTATGCATCATCTCTCCCTGTCCTCCACCCTATCCATCATTTCTCCCCCTCTCTTCTCCAAGCATGTTTCCCTCCCCTCCACCATATGCAGGATTTCTCCCTATCTTTTTGTTCTCCCTATCTTTCTTCCTTTCCTCTAACCTATGTTCAACAATTCTTCTCTCTCCTCATGTACAACAACTTTCCAGCCCTCCTATCCCCCTGGGCAGCACCTCCTGACCAATCACCCCCACAATGTGAGACCTTCAGGTCTCCCAAAGCAGTGGCAGTTGTCTGGCAGAGGCAGCACTATGAACTGGCTGTACACGGCCTGCCACGTCATCAGTGATGTGTTAAAGCGATGGTGGGGCAGGTCGTGAGCAGCCTGTTCAGATCTTTGCCTCTGCTAGCCAGTCACCGCCACTGCTGCTTTAGGAGGCCTGGAGGTTTGTCAGGTCTCACGTGTATGCATGCGCAAGTTGGTCACTGAATCAGTGATTTTTTTTCAGAGAACAAATCAATTCACTGAAGTGAATCAGGCAGCACGTGAGGTCCCAAAAATATTGGGGTCACTCAAGCACCCACAGAGCTGGCACCTATGGTCCCTTGCACGTAAATGCTTTAGCTCAGTTCAGCACCTAACATCTAACCTTGCATCAGAACAAACAGAATATTCAACAAAAATTAAGATTAATCTTTAATGTGAAGATACTGTCAGTGTTATTTATCCTTTCTGATATTTTGCTTTTTCTTTCTCAAGGTTTGCAATTCTCAAAGCTATCTTGTATATGTGAGCAAAAAAACAAAAAACCCACAAGCTGGTATTTAAAATCTTTATTTTATCATTAAAAATGCTTTTTTCTACAGAGATGACAATTTAATTTCAGTGCATATTATACACAAAATGTTTCCTTTCACTTGTCTAACAAAAATCTATTACATGCCATATCTGCCAAGTGCGCAAGATCAAGCATACTGGGTGAGAAATGTGACTGCAATGCAAATACAATGCTACATCTTATATACTACCAGAAGGCTTGCCCTTGGGACTTTAGTTCAGCCTGTAATGCCACATGTGCCTATTCTGCTGATGTAAAACTATAGGTGTGCAGTGCATTGTTTGGGAACAGATGGTAAGAACTCTGATCCAGTTCATATGTTTAACAATGTGATGAAGCTGCTTTGAGAGGAACTTGTGAACAGCAATATCAAACTTATTAAAATAACTGAATGAACAAGAGATTAGAATATTTTCAGACAGTTGGAGAGAAAACTACAAGAGAAAAAAATATCTGTTGTCGCACTGTAGACATATCCTGTAGTTATCAGAGCAATGAGTATTTTAAAAAGGCACATAGAGTGTAGAAAAGCTACACGTCCTTCATATATGAGTAGGTTACTAAGCCTACATTAAAAAAAGGCAAAAAAACAAACAAATCCCCAACTCGGAACACTGCAAAGCCATGTAGAATTCAATAGCTGTACCACCCAGAGGATCACAGCACAGAGCATTACGTACAGATGGCCTACCTCTGAAGAATGTGTATGCTACTTTTGATACCTGTAAATGCAGATGTTTTTAAATCTAAGAACCATTTTGCTTGAATAAATAGTACTGCCCTAGTTGAAACCAGGTGAAAATATATTGCAAATGCTCCAATTCCTTTCATCTCTGCCACACCCCAGCATGCTACCCCACACTGTCCAGGATCAGGAGGACTTAACTACCCCATCATCTGTGTTCCTGCTACACTAATCAGCCCCTCTGCTTCCATCAAGCTCTGTCTGCAATGGAAGAGCTTTGCAAAGAGTGACCCTTGTGGCCACGGACAAAACCAGAGGGACCAAACAGTCAGATAACACATGCAGGAACCTAACCATATGGAGGCAATTTTATAAGTAATTCTGCCTGAGTAAAGAGGGTAATATATGGAGAATGAAAGATTAGGTTCTTACCTTTGCTAATCTTCTTTCTTGTAAATCCTCACTTTATTCCGGGACCAGTGTGTTATTTCCCTCCTCCTGCCAGGGATCTGTAGGAAGCCTCAAAACCTTTGAAGCTTTTACCCCCTCCCCCTCACACCTTACCACTGAGCTCCTGTGTACTCCAGTCAGTCTTAAAAGCAGCCAGGAACATCTGTAGAGGACAAGAGAATGGGGAACTCCCCGACAAGCAAATAAGTTCTGCTCATATAAACAAATGCAACAACAATGCAAAACAAAATATGTTATAAAACAGTAAAAACCTGAACGACAAAACAGTGCTAAAAGGGAGAAACAGCTTGCACCGACAGAGGGGGGGCACCTGATCTAGGCCCCCCCCCCCAAATATGAAGAGCTAAACCTAGTTTGATGGCACTCTTATAAAGGCTGGTCAGAAACCCAGCTTACCTGTACTTGTAAGGTAGAAAATCTGCAAATCAGCATGTATAGGGCGGGTTCCCGGAATAAAGTGAGGATTTACAAGAAAGAATATTAGCAAAGGTAAGAACCTAATCGTTTGTTCTTGTACAATCTCACTTTATTCCGGAACCAGTGAGACATAACAGAGCATTCCTGAAAAGTCAGGGTGGGGCTGATGAGCCCGCCGCCAACCCAGAGAAGCCAACAGCAATTTCCTGCTTGGCCGTCACATTGATCCTGCAAAACTTGGTGAAAGTATGCAAATCTCAGCCAGAGGCACAGTCAATGAGTCTGCCCAAGAGGAGACACTTCGCTACGTAAGTCATGGAAATGGCCATGCGAAGCCACCTGTAAATAGTAGCCTTAGAGGCTGACTTACCTTTGCGGGCAGAACCCGCCAAACAGGTGGTCAGAGAAGCCAAACTCATTGGTAGCCTCCAGATTTTGCAATAAAAGCCTGTGCACGGCTAAAGCCCAGAACACACGGTCTTGCTCACTTGAACCAGAGGAAACCAAAAGGGACAGTATGCAGCATCACTGCAGAATTCATGAAACGTAGAAACGGATTACTGAAGGAAAGAGCCTGAAGCCCCGAAACTCTCATAAGAAGCGCCATCTCCGGATCAGACCTTCGCTCCATCAAGTCCGGTGATCCACACATGCGGAGGCCCTGCCCGGTGTATACCAGGCGTAATTTTAGTCACCCATATCCCTCTATACCTCTCGTAAGGAGATGTGCATCCAGTTTGCTTTTGAATCCTAGGATGGTCGATTCCGCAATAACCTCCTCTGGGAGGGCATTCCAGGTGACAACCACTCTGCGTGAAGCAGAATTTCCTGATATTTGCCTTGAACTTGTCCCCCCTTAGCTTCATTCCGTGTCCTCTTGTCTGTGTCAAGTTGGACAATGTAAATAATTTTTTTCTGCTCTATTTTGTCGATTCCTTTCAATATTTTGAAGGACTTGATCATATCCCCTCGTAGTCTCCTTTTCTCAAAAGAGAACAATCCCAGTCTCTTCAGTCGATCCTCGTATTCCAGTTTCTCCATACCCTTTACTAGCTTCGTTGCTCGTCTTCACCCTCTCCAGCAGTTTTATATCCTTCTTTAGGTTGGGAAACCAATGTTGGATGCAGTATTCCATGTGGGGTCTGACCATTGCTCTATAAAGCGACATTATGATCCTCTCTGATCTACTCGTGATTCCCTTCTTTATCATGCCCAACATTCTATTTGCTTTCTTTGCCGCCGCCGCACATTGTGCTGACGGTTTCAGGGTCCTATCTATCAGTACTCCCGGGTCCTTTTCTTGTTCGCTCTGGGCTGAACAGCCACAATGAAGACTTGCCTTGATCGAGAGATCCAGCAGAGACGCCTGCTCCAGATGCTCATACGGGGGACGAGCCAGAGAGCGAAGAACCACATTAAAGTTCCAGGTTAGACAGGGAAGGTGCAAGGGAAAGTCTTAGACGTAACATACACCACAGAAAATGACCCACATCCAGATAAACTGGCAAGGAGCCCCTCAAGGAAGGAGGATCCATATGCGAAAGACCAGCAAGTTGAAACCGGAGTGAAGCTACTGCTAGACCCTTCTGAAGGCCTTCCTGCAGAAACTTCAGGACCCGAGGAATTGCTGAAGAGAAGGGTCTATCTGTCTCAGGGTGCACCAAGCCTGGGAGCACCTCCAAACCGCCAAGCCTCCGCATAGTCCACCACTGTGGATTTCCGTTAACAGTGAAGCAACCCGGCAATCACCTCTGAAGAATAGCCCTGTCCAGTCAAGGCCATGCACTCAAGAGCCATGCCGTAAGACCGAAGTGGTCTGGATCCTGCATCGCAATCGGACTCTGTGTGAGGAGCTGAACCAATGTAGCATACCACAGCTGCCTCTGCCAATCGAGTGCCACCAGAATCATCAGACCCTCATGGTCCGTTATTCGTCTCAACAGATGCCCTATCATTAGCCACGGAGGGAAGACAAAGAAAACCCTCCTGGGGCCAGGCCTTTGCTGCCTGCCTCTCGACGATTACTGAAGAATCAAGTGGCCTTTTTTGTTGGCCGCAGTCATTATGAGGTCGAATGTGGGGAACCCCCATTGATCCACTATGCCATTGAACACTCTCTGAGAGTGATCACTCTCCGGAGTCCAGAATCTGATGACAGAGAAAGTCTGCTTGAACGTTAGCCACTACTGCCATGTGTGCGGCAGACAGCGCCACAAGATGCCTCTCTGCCCACCAAGGAATAGCTGAGCCTCCCCACTCAGAAAGGGACTTTTTGAGCCCCCCTGATGAATGACGTAAGCCACATCCGTAGCATTGTCTGAGAATGCATGGATGACTCAAAAACAGAGATGACCCTCGCAGTGAAGAAGGGCCAGCTGAAATCGCCCACAGCTCTAGGTGATTGATCGACCACTTGCGCTCTGATGGTGCCTACTGGCCCTGAACCGGGAAAATCATGCAGTCTGCTCCCCAGATTTCTAGACTCACCTCTGATGACAGGAACATCCAATCTGAGATCCGGAGCGGAAGGCCCCTGGACAGCGAGAGAGGATGCAACACCACGCTAGACCGTTGCACACCACCGCCGCCCAGGGCAGGGGTGCATGTAATGAATTCTTGTGGATTTAATTGAAATTGTGTGTGAAAATTGAACTCCCAGATACTCCAAGTCCTGGGTGGGCTCGAGGTGACTCTTCCTGAAATTGATCCCCCAGCCCAGTCAGATGCCTTTTGAACAGTGAGGGATCTCTGGACAACCAGTCATCCAGGGATGAATGAACCAGGACACCCAGGGCGTGAAGACCTGCCACCAACACCATCACTTTAGTGAAGATTCAGGGTGCTGTCGCCAATCCAAAGGGCAGTGCTGCAAACTGAAAATGTTGCTCCAGAACATGGAACCGCAGATACTTCCGTTGGTCCAGGAAAATGTGAACAAGGAGATATGACTGTCAGATCCAGGGAGACTAGAAACTCCTGCAGCACCACAGATGATCACTGCGCGCATCATCTCTATGCGGAAATGAGAAACCTTCAGGGCTGCATTGACCCCCCTGAGGTCCAGAATTAGGCTCCAATCGTCGGATTCAGTCTTAAGCTCTGGGAGATACTCTATATACTTCATCGTTCCAAAGTCTTGCTCTGGCACAGGGCGACTGCCGCAAGATCCAAAATCCTGCGGACTGTGGCCTGCACCCGAACCACTCCAATTTGCAGCCATCTTTGAGAACCTCTAGAACCCAGCGGTCGAAGTCCAACAACCACTTCCCGACATGCGAAAGAGACATTAGCCTTACATCAGAACTGTGTCTGAGCAAAAGCCACCGGCCGATTACCACAGACTGCTGATAACGGGGCCTGATGAAACATGGTCTAGCAGACAAAGAAGATTGTTGACCTATGGAAGGAAGGCCAGAGCACGGACAAAAACACCGGAACGGATGAAAATTAGAACACTCAGAACTCCTAGCAAGGCAGGACCTGCGCCCAGGCAATGCCTTAGTTTACTATCCTGAACACTGGCCACAAGGACATCCAGACCCTGGCCGAACAGGAGCTGACCCTTAAAGGGCAACCGGCTCAACTTAGCCTTAGAAGAGGAATCCCCAGACCATTGCTGGATCCAGAGCATTCTGCGAGCTGAAACAGAATAGGCGCCCAGCTTGGCAAAAACTTTCAAGATGTCGTACAAGGCATCAGCCATGCAATCCACTCCAGAGATGAGAAAATCCAAATCACCAGTGTCAGGATTATGGCGCAGCTCGGAAAGACACACCCGGGCCACAAAGGAGGAGGTTGTTGCTGTTTTAACACCAGCTGTGGCTGAAGCAAATAGACACTTAAGAATGAAATCCAAGCGTCGGTCCTGGACATCTTTCAGGACCACCTCCCCATCACTGGGGAAAGATGTGTGCCACCGAAGAATCCACCTTTGGGGAAATAAAGCGCTTGTTAAAGCCATCTGCCATGGTATAAAGCTGCACCTTGACTCAAGCACATTTCAAGAGACCCACTGGATTATCCCAGATCAGTAAAAATCCGAACATCAGGATTATTCGGAAGAGAGGTAAATTGTGGTCTCTGGACACTCATGAGGGAACATTCAGCAGTGACCAGCAGTTCCGTCTGTAGCTTCAATTCCTGCAGAGATTCAGATATTAAATCCACAAAGTGCAAGGGCATAAAGAATCTGCGTACTATGAGGTCCTCCCCCAAATCACAGGCTCCACATGGGTCCAGATCCAGGAGATCCACCAGATTCGCCACATCCATGGATGCTGCAATGCCGCCTGGAAAAGCAGAAGAATGGAAAGAGTTTCTGGCACAACTGCGGGTACAGCCAGCTTACTCCCTGGTACCTCCAAGACTCTGGTATCTTGGAGCAGGGATCCCTGTGACCGGCACCGAGGCCAGTGGAAATGAAACAGGCATAGACTTTATAACTAAGTATGACTTATAAAGCATATTCACAAATTCCAGTAAAAAAAAACCCTCCTCCACAGCGGAAGCCAACTTCTGCATGACAGATTTGGAATGCTTGTAAGATATGAGGTTTATCACCAGAGCTGCTCTTGCGGTTCACCAGCGCACTCCCCACAGCCCCCTGAAGCAAATTTCATAGGAGTCAGGGCATAAGGCATTTGAAGATCCTCCCCGGATGTCAAAGGCACTGCACTCGAGCAAATCTTGCCCCCCTCGCAGGCTGCAGCGCACATGGAAAACAGCTGCATAACTGACAGCCATATACCACAGATGAGGCATGAATCCATCCCATCCTGCCCTGGGGAGGTCATCTATGTGATTTTCTTTCATAAATGAAGATAGCAAGTATGAAAAATAATTTTAAAATCAAATCTGGAAAAATCCAAAATGGCCATCGGGGCCCTGTTTTGACTAAAACTAGCACGGGAAAACCACAGAGAACCCTTAAAAACAGAGATGCAGGAAAACTACCTAAAACCCCCTTTTTAAAGACCCCCCCCCAAAAAAAAATCTCTGATTCAAGATGTTAGCTTGCTCTCATATAACCATGTGCTGACAGGAAACTGCAACATTTACACTCACTGTGATGAGAGAAATTGCATAAAGAGCTGAACACAGCTTACAGGGAGATCCTTTGCCTCAGTGAACTGGCAATTTGGATTTCAAGTCTTCTGACTGCCCCACCAGCCTAACCACCACAGCTGGAGACCTCCACCACCTGTGGACACATCACGCAAATGCCTGGCTCTGATCCTGGTTGCACTCCATGGAACCGCTCAGCCTGCGCTACACCCAACTAGTGGATGAACCTGGGGTGAGCCAGCTCCCAGGGGAAAGGTCCTGGAGCTCTGATTTGATGTGCAGGCTGTACAGGGGGCTTACTGCTGAGCAGGGAACCCCCCAGAAGCAGACGTTCAACAGTCTGCGATCTCCCGCAGTCAAGGACGTCCATGCAGGAAACCTCCACAGCACGAGGGTGAACATGACCAAAAATTGCTGTAAATCACAAAAAGAAACACGAGCAGAAAATATAAGCTCCTACAGCCTGGCCTGTAGGAATTGAAATTGGAACATGCTCAGTGGTAAGGTGTGCAGGGGGTAAAAGCTTCAAGTTTTTTATAGCTCGATATACCGCTTTAAATACCAAATCGTACACTGTACAAAATTTTTTTAAAAAAAGGATCATTAAAAACAGGTGAAAGCACATACATACAAAAAATTTCAATTGACAAGACATGGTACAGGAGGGAAATGGGCAGGGTTAAAATTCTTAAAATAAAAATGAGGAGGTAATGGAAAGAACAATATGGAGACGGGAAAGACTTGAGTAAACCATTTGTCTAAATCTCAAAAGCATCCTTAAAGAGATAAGGTTAGATTTGAAATGATTAGAATTAGTTTCCAGTCTTAGAGCTATGGGGAGGACATTCCATAATGTGGGAGCGACTACGGAATACACTTCTCCCTCCGTATCCACGTTTTCCATGTCTGCGGCTTCGCTTATTCGCGATTTTTCAGCTGCTGACTCTGCCCCCAATTTTCGTCACTAAACCGGCGTTTCACATTGGAAATCGCTGCTCCCATTGGTTCATGGAGGAAATCGATGCTCCCGGTGGTTCCTGAAGGAAATTGCTGTTCCCGGCATTGTATGGAGAAAATCGCAAGTCGGGTTATTCACGGTTTATTATCTTTTTCAGGTCTATTTTACCGAAAAACCACAAACATGCAAAAAGTTCTTTGCGGTTTTTCGGTATTCACGGCTATATTCTGCCCGCATCCCCCGCGAATACGGAGGGGGAGAAGTGTAAATGGTTTTGCATGTTGTGTCATAAAATAACTGACGAACGGATGGGACTGTAAGAAGATGTTGCTGAGATGATCGTAGTGAACCAAGGTTTCGTATGGGATCAGAAGTCTGTCAATAAACAAGGGGGGGTGTGATTGGTCTGAAAGGTTTTGAGGCTCTTACAGCTCCCTGGCAGGAGGAGAGAAGTAACCCACTGGTCCCACTAAACTGTACCTTATAAAAATCGATGGCACATACGAGCATAAACTTATATATTGGGAGTTAAACTCATGCAAACTTTTGTGAAATGGGAATGCCTAGGTCAGAGTGTGGACTGTAAAGTGCATAATTTTACTTCTACAATATAAGTACACACATATATCTACACCTGCAACTGAGGAGGCACAACTTACATATCTGACTTTAGATACCAGATGTGCTCACACGTGTATTTTATAGGGGGAAAATATGCAGTTGCTTTCCTGTATAAATGCGGCATGAAATAGACATGAGTTTCCCTCTTATAAATTTTGTCAGTGAATGTGTTGTACCTCTCTCAATTTTTCAACAAGAGTATTAAGTCTGATCTATCAATTGTCTTTCCTTCTTTTGCAAACTGTACCAAAAGACTAAAGAAAAAAAAACATTTTACTACTGTAATTACAGCCTCCCAAAACTCACACACTTTACGACATTTTAATCGCACATACTTTACATCTAGTTTAAATACTATATACACTGTCAGTTGTACATGTAACTACAGCAAGGGGCCAGGAGATTTTTGTTTTAAGCATCAGAATATGGAAGGCAGTAAATCACTTAAATCATGAAATGATTATCTTCAAACCCATTTTAATCTGCTTATTATATGCAACAATACTCATTCTCTGTTCCGAATCTGGTTTCCTCTTCCCCTTTGGCTTCTAAAGCCTAGTTCTGTCCCTGTATTCCAGATCATCATAAGTCTGCTACCTGAATCACAGTATTATGCAGTAGTAAGGGAAAATGGTGTTTTGTCAGGTATGAAAAAGAAACAGGAATATCGTACTCTGTGCAGTAGATGCACAAGCAGAAAAAAGTGAGGACAAAAAGATAGTCCTTCCTTAGAAACACAAAAACTTTATTGGAGAATCACATCAGATGGATTACAGCTCAGCTCGACATGGTCAGTACTGCCTACTGTTTATCATTCTCATGCCTTTGAGAGGATTCTTAACAACTCCTGATGAAGATACATTATTTATGTGTTTAAACAGGCCGTGTCGAGCTGAGCTGAGCTGTAATCCGTTTTATGTGATTCTCCAACAAAGTGTGTGTGTTCCTAAGGAAGGACTATCCTTCCGTCCTTACTTTTTTCTGCTTGTTTTGTCAGATATGCTCATTTTGGAGAAGGGGAAATGGGGAGAGAAGGAAAGAACCATAAAAGCTTCAAGAAATCAACACACATATAGTGAATGAGAAAAACAAACAAACAGGGCTTGAAGACTCTCCAGTTAATCTTTACAAGATAATGCATTCTCCACCCTAAGTTATTACTAGTAATATGACATGCAACTACAGTTACTATTCCTGAGTTTAACTAATGTTGGCAAACAAAAATGTTTACAGTAATATTCACTGCTAGGACAATGATATGTACATAATTGGCCAACAGGAAGAGATCATGCTTTTTAAATGTTTTAAGAAAAACCTTTTGGTATGGTGTATTGCAGAAAGCACTTGCCATCAGTTTCTAGTAAGAGTGTGGGGAAGGGTATAAAAAAAAAACTCACAGAAAACTTATCTGTACTACATGTAAGACAATGAGGGACCAAAACCTGACACTGAGGCAACTCACAATGCACGAATTACAAGACCACTACAAACCTATTTCTAACACATGCTAAAAAGAGGAAGATGAGCAGGAAACCATGCTTGGGTTGTACTAAACATAGGTAAGGAACCTATTTTAAGCACATGACATATTAATCTTTAAGAAGTGTTTTACATTTTTTTTACTTGAACCATGGATGAAAAATAAAGTGTTAAAAAATGGGAGAAATTGAAAACAACCAACAACCTTTGTTTCAAATCAGGATGTGTTTCATAATCACTACATTTTTCATTTCTTTCTTTTATTTTAAAACCTTTTGGCAAGAATATAAAAATTACAAGAACCCAAACTAAAACCACTGAATATATACAGAAAGAAAAACTGAGCTGCTTATATTAATAAAAAATGGAATTTCAATGTCACTTTGTTGATGCGGTTTCAAAAGGCTAGCCTTGATAACAAACATATCAAAATAGGTGCTGAACATGTAATCTTCCCCTCACTTCACAGTTTAAAATACAAAGCAAAGGTAAGGGAGAGTGAAAGTGCACTTTTTAAAAACCATTTATATATTCAGTAATCTTACCAAACTGTTTTTCGCAAAAATTATCAACTGTAAAATCGGTTCTCATCCACCATAGAAAAATGACTTTGATGTTTCTTCCAACTTCAGCGAGGTAAAAATGCAAAAGGCATTAAACTTTTTTTTTTTTTTTTACTTCCAATACACATAGAAGCAAACTGAATGCATGCAGGCTTGGGGAGGGGGCTTAATTTTGGCTGAATTATTTCTGTATCCTGGCTAGATAACCACATTATGCCCAGCATGAAAACGAAACATGCACGCATAAAAATCCAAAAGAATTATGAACTTAAAAGGTAGCCACAAAGCAAATGTTAATATACCTTTGAGTGGCTGGATTAGATAATTTACCTTGTTTTAAAGGATGGATTTTACCACAAGAAAGTAAACACCAACTAGAATAGGAATGACACAATGTACATAAAATATTTCCATAAGAGGAAAAAGGAAACAAGCCAGTGTCTTTTATCCAAAACACCCCCTTTTAAAGCTTTCCACAAGTCTGTGATAATATACTTGCGAACACATGAACAAGTAGCTTCTAGGGTGGCCTGCTATATGCTACTTCTCTGTACTGCCCAGTTTCTTTTTTGCATGGATGACTGCAGAATGACAAGCATGGCTGGCTAGTTTATGATAGTTCTGTGTCTGATGCTGTATTTCACCACTGCTGCCAGCTGAATTCATCATTGTTGCCAAAGACCAAGAAAAATCCTAGTATAGTTGCAAAGATGACAACATTTCCTGTGAGTACAAGTGCACAGGCTCCAACTGCTATCTGCAAGAAGAGAAGAAAAGCAGAATTACAAATCACAAAAGACTGATAGCAGCAAACATTCTCTGGTTCTTAAGGGGCAGGCTTATAAGAACAAGGGGAAAGAAGTTTGAATTTTGTAACTCAGGTACAATAGTTTTTTTTCCTGTCCTCATAAGGCTTCAGGCAGCTGGCACAATAAGGAGATGAGCCTGCTGTTGTCAGCCTGCCGCGGAAGCCACTTCTCTGCACCAACTTCCTGTTCCCATGTAGGCGGGACCTGCAGAGAGATTGCTTCCAGGGCAGGCCAGCGGCAGGCTCACATTACTGCTGTGCCAGCTGCCCGAAGATTAAATTACAGTGGCTGGGGAGGAGGTAGGTGGGGGAGTTGGGAGAGCTGGCTAAACCTGGACAGACTCTCCATTAAAAAAAAAACAAAAAAAAAAAACCATCTAGGCACCCAGACAGTCCTCTAAAAAGAGGACATGTCCAAGTTTTCCCAGACATATGGTAACCCTATATACAGTGGTACCTTGGTTTACGAGCATAATTCATTCCAGAAACATGCTCGTAATCCAAAGCGCTTGTATATCGATTCGTTCCACAACCCACCATGATGATGAAAGAGCACAAGCAGCCCACACCGTCTCCGTGTCCTCATCTTTCGCTGGCAAGCCCACACATTCTCGCGGGTTGGAGCGCCAAGTCAGGCTTGCTCCCAGGGCCCACAAGATGACAACAGCAGAAGCCAAGCATAGGAACGTAAAGGCAGCTGACGTGGACACTGAAGCAGCAGGAGAGAAAGTGTCTCATAGGCTCAACCTCCTTCTCCTATGACACGCACAGGATTGTCTTGCAAGCCTCCTCGTCAACCACCGGTGCAGCTCACTCCCCCTGCACGCGCTGTGTTGAAATGGCCGTGTCACCCTCCCGCTTAACTTTGAGTGACACTTTCAACCCGTGCCGCCATCCGGTACGCCTCGACTGCACATGCACCTGCACAGCCAACATCCAGGGACAGATGCCAGCTCTTGCTCTCCACCAATCAGAGGCAACAGGAAAGAAGGGCATGAGAATTTGGAGGCGGCCTTCGAAGGGAGAGTGGTGGGAAAGCATATGTGTGGCTTTTCTTTTGCGGATAAATTATCTTTCGGGGTTTCCTTGGTTACACTTGCGATAGTGGTTTGGAGGACTTGTTTAGCTCGTCTTGCAAAACACTCGCAAACTGCGTTACTTGCAAACCGATGTTTGACTGAATGTCCATGAACAGTCATTAAAGCAGAAGTACTATGAGTGCAGAGAGGACACAACACCTCTTTCAAACACATCCTCTTATTATCTGTGTTCAGCAAACGCTTCCTAAACAGCACAGTCTAATATACTTGGTATCTGAGAATAAACCACCAATGCCTCCTAATAGCCCTTGTTAACGTACCATATGAAAGTTGCAGGGCAGGGAAAGCTATTATCCAGCTTCTCCACAATATCTTCAACTGCATGTCCAGGACAGAACTTGATATCACAGAAAGATCAGCTAATATTGACAAATGCAATGCAGTTCTGAGATAAGACAGTAAAAGCAAGAGTCTGACTCCTAAGAAAATAATATAGTAACAATACCACTTCTATATCCTACTTCAGAAGCCAATCAGGTAAGAATCAGCAGCATAGGTATGTGCCTTTGGAGCAACTTCTACAAGGCTACCTTAAGAATTCTCAGGACAGAAGAATCCAGGTGCTTCTACTGCTACACCAATCTGGACTGCAACCATCTGCTGGCAGCAGAGAATACTGAAACTTCCAGGACTCCATCACAATCCTTATACTAATAATATTACTGAAAATCAATGTTCTCTGCCTTAATTTTCTGGTTGGGAATCTGAACTGATCTAGCAGGTTAGGATAAGCAGCACTATAATACTCCCCATTTTAATTCTCCATAATCCCTAACATTCTAATTTTTTTTTTTTTTCATTATTGCCATATAAAAGTACAAAGATTAGGAGACATAAGAACACAAGAATTGGCGCTGCTGGGTCAGACCAGTGGTCCATCATGTCCAGCAGTTCGCTCCCGCGGTGGCCCCCTAGGTCAAAGACCAGTGCCCTAACCGAGACCAGCCCTACCTGCGTAAGTTCCAGTTCTGCAAGAACTTATCTAACTTTGTCTTGAATCCCTGGAGGGTGTTTTCCCCTACAACAGCCTCCGGAAGAGCGTTCCGGTTTTCCACCACTCTCTGGGTGAAAAAGAACTTTCTTAACGTTTGTACGGAATCTATCCCCTTTTAACTTTAGAGAGTGCCCTTTCGTTCTCCATACCTTGGAGAGGGTGAACAACCTGTCTTTATCTACTAAGTCTATTCCCTTCATTATCTTGAAGGTTTCAATCATGTCCCCTCTCAGTCTTCTCTTTTCAAGGGAGAAGAGGCCCAGTTTCTCTAATCTCTCACTATACGACAACTCCTCCAGCCCCTTAACCATTTTTATCCCTCTTCTCTGGACCCTTTCGAGTAGTACTTTGTCCTTCTTCAAGTACGGCGATCAGTGCTGGATGAAGTATTCCAGGTGAGGGTGTACCATAGTCCGGTACAGCGGCATGATAACCTTCTTTGATCTGTCCGTGATTCCCTTCTTAATCATTCCAAGCATTCTGTTTGCCCTTTTCGCCGCCGCCATGGACGGCTTCATCGACTTGTTGACAAGTACTCCCAAGTCTCTTTCCTGGGGTGTCTCTGAGTACTGCACCAGACATCCTATATTCGTGTAAAGATTTTTGTTACCAACATGCATCACCTTACACTTGTCCACGTTAAACTTCATTTGCCATGTCGTGGCCCATTTCTCGAGCATGTTTATGTCCTGTTGCAGGTCTTTGCAATCCTCCTGCGTCTTCACTACTCTGAATAACTTCGTATCATCTGCAAATTTAATCATCTCGCTTGTCGTTCCAATTTCCAGGTTGTTTATAAATATATTGAAGAGCACAGGCCCAAGCACTGAACCCTCCACTAGTGACGCTTTTCCAGTCCGAGTATTGTCCATTTACCCCCACTCTTTGTTGTCTATCTGCCAACCAGTTTTTGATCCACGTGTGTATTTCACCCTCAATCCCATGGCTCGCAATTTTTTGAAGTAGTCATTCATGCGGCACCTTGTCAAACGCCTGTGATACATTTAAAACAAATAAGAGAAAATATTTTTTTCATTTGGCTCTGGAACTCTTTCCTGAGTGTGTCAATTTTGGAGATATTATAATTTTAAAAAGCATTAGTGAAAAAAAAGATACAGGGTACTGAAAGAACTCAAACATGAAATTGCTGATCTGTTAGTGATCTGTAACCTGTCACTAAAATCATCTATAGAACCTGAAGATTGGAAAGTGGCCAATGTTACGCTGCTTTTTAAAAAGAGTTTCGGGGAGATCTGGAAAATTACAGACCGGTAAGCCTGACTTCCATGCTTATCGTGGACAATACACAGAATCCTTCCACCCAATGTGTAGCAGCAGCCAAAAAAGCAAACAAGATCCTAAGAATTATTAGAAAATGGATGGAAAATAAGGCTATTTATCATGCCTCTGTATCACTCAATGGTGCAACCTCACCTTGAGGATTGCATTCAGTTCTGATCTCATCTCAAAAAAAAAATATAGCGACACTAGAAAAGGTTCAAAGAGCAACTAAGATGATAAAGGGGATGGAATTCCTCTCCTTTGAGGAAAGACTAAAGAGGTTAGGGCTCTTCAGCTAGGAAAAGAGACAGCTGAGGGGAGATATGTTTGAAGTCTACAAAATCCTGAATGGTGTAGAACGGGTAGAAGTGGACTGATTTTTTTACTGCATCAAGATTTACAAAGACTAGGGGACACTTGATGAAGTTAAGAGTAATACTTTTAAAACCAGGAGGAAATATTTTTTTTTCACTCAGAGAATAGTTGTGAGAAGATAGACTCCGTTTCAGTGGTTCAGGGTGGAAACTATTTAACTGTAGCAGAGTGTTCCTGTTAGTTTCTTTTATAAACACTGAGGTAGTGACCCTTTCCATAGTTAGGGTACGTTTGACATCCAAAAAATAAATACCGTATTTGCCGGCGTATAAGACAACTTTTTAGTACCTTAAAATCCTCCCCAAAGTCGGGGGTCGTCTTATTTGCCGGGTACTGTTTACATGCCCTTACTTTACATGCCCTAACATCTCCTTCCTTACCTCCTTACGGTGCTTACGGTACTAGTAAACCTGCCGGGACATCAGCGGGGCCATGGCGGGACATCAGTGTGACAAGGGTGCCAGCTCCTTCATCCTGCGCAGCGGGAAGCAGCGGCGCTCTGGCCCCACCCCTTTTCTCTTTACTACGTCTCTCGCACATGCGGCCGTGTGTGGAGTCTAGCCCTTAAGGAAGTTGCGGGGGTGAGCAGGAGGCGTGCCGCTGTGTATGGCTGTGTAGGGCTGGCACTCCTGTCCCATTGATGTCCTGCAATTTTACAGGTTTGTATACAGCCAACCACAGTACGGTACTTCACCATTGTACAGTACAGTATAGAAATGTCCAGCAGTCAAACCCCTATCAACTCTATTATGGCCCCAGCAAAAAGAACGAAATATGAAGCAAGTTTTAAACTTAAAGTTGTAAACTTTGCCATGGAACATAATAATTGTGCTGCTGCAAGACATTATGGAGTAACTGAAAAGATGGTTCGGGACTGGAAATCAAATGAAAAAGCATTGAAGAGTATGCCAAGGGGTAAGTGTGCATTAAGAAGAGGCACCGCACACTGGCCAGAACTTGAGAAACATGTGGCAGACATGGTGAATGAGCATCGCCAAAACGGTAATGCAGTGACACGAAACAAAATACGATTGTTTGCACTTCAGTGGGCCAAATCTAACCCAGATCACAGCAACAATTTTAAGGCCACTATATCCTGGTGTAGTAGATTCATGGCAAGGCATAATATGGTACTAAGGCAGAAGACAAAAATTGCCCAAAAATTACCTGCAGATCTGGATAACAAAGTGGAGAGTTTCCATCGCTACATAATAAAACTGCGCACTAAACATGGCTACGCATTAAGTAGTATTGGAAATATGGATGAAACTCCAATGAATTTTGATATGATTGGAAATAAAACTGTCCATCAAAAAGGTGAAAAAACTATTTTGATTAAAACAACAGGACATGAGAAGTCCAGTTTTACAGTGGTACTAGCATGCACAGCTGATGGCAACAAACTGAAACCAATGATTATTTTTAAAAGGAAAACAATGCCAAAACTCAAGTTCCCTGCTGGTTGTTTTGTACATGTGAATGAAAAAGGCTGGATGGATGAAGAGGGTGTAAAACTATGGCTGGATAATGTATGGAGCAGACGACCAGGTGGTCTAATTACAAAACGAAGTCTACTTGTGTGGGATATGTTCAGGGCTCATTTAACTCCCACCACCAAGGAAAGGCTTGCAAGACTAAAGACAGATGTGGCAGTTATTCCTGCAGGATTGACATCATTGGTTCAGCCACTGGATGTGTGCCTAAACAAGCCATTTAAAGATCGCATTCGAGAACAGTGGAATGAATGGATGGTTAGCGGCGAAAAGTCTTACACAAAAGGAGGAAACATGCGTGCTCCACAGTTGAACGTTTTGTGCCAATTTGTCATAAAAGCCTGGAATGACATTGATGCACAAACAGTAATCAAGTCTTTCAAGAAGTGTGGCATATCAAATTCATTAGATGGTATGGAGGACGACTACTTGTGGAACAATGAAGAGGAAGCTGAGGCCACACCATCTGATACGGAATTACCAGATCCATATGATGACTGCCTTGCAACTGTACCACAAGATGTCATTGATGAACTTTTAGAATCAGATGACGAACAGGAGGCTTTTGAAGGCTTTTAAAGGGAAACTGTCATGCCAGCAAACTTGCTAGGGACTTGCCCGGCACTTGCTCTCTCCCTCTATGTGTTATCTTCCTTCTATCATTGACAGTTTCAGTTTGGTTAACAGTTTAGAAAACAAATAGCATGGCAGCTCCCATGGGTTTATTGTTCTATTCAGCTTTAGTGAATTAAGTTTAATGTTTACCGTACATGTTTGATGATATACAGCCTTGTAACAGTTTTCCTGCTAAGTACCTGCATGTCATAAACATTTGAATTAAAATTGTTGAAATAAATTCTGATGTTCTTTTAAGTTTTATTTGTTGTGCAGAAGGTGTGCGGAAGAAGGGGTAGTCTTATACGGCGAGTATATAACAAACTCTATATTTTAACTGTAAAAGTTGGGGGGTCGTCTTATACGCCCAGTCGTCTTATACGCCGGCAAATACGGTAGATGTGTCATCATACATCATTGTAAAACTGACTGACTCATGGCACCCATTCAGCCATTCACCAAACTGGCATAGATGTTGAATATCCTCCTTCCACAGGAAGAAAATGTCATCTATAAATCGCACCCAGGAGCACTACTTTTGCAAAAGATTCACTAGAGTAAACCCATCTGGTTTTAAAAGCAGCCATAAACAAGTTCACTACAGAAGGCACCATGGTGATGCCCATTGCAGCTCTTGATATCTGTTGAAATAATTGACCATTGTATAGAACCCCCCCAAAACTTTCCTTCATCACTAAAAGATAATAGCCAAAGCAAAAATTCTGTTGGAACCCTCACAGGAGCTACTCTCATATTCAAACCCCCATCCACCCCCCAGACTGCCAATGCTTCATCCTGGGGGATAACTGCATATAGTGTTATCCCAGAACAAGCAGGCAGCCTATTCTCACATATGGGTGACGTCATCCACGGAGCCCGGATGCGGACAGCCTCGCAAGCAGACTTGCTTGTAGAAACTCAGAATTTTCGAGTCTGCCGCACCGCGCATGTGCCTTCCCGCCCAGCACAGGGCGAGTCTCCTCAGTTCTCCGCGGAGCCAAGAAGTCTGTCTTTGACGCTCTGCGCTGAACTTCGTTCACTTCGTGCCTTCTCTTCACTACGATTTGTGTTTATTTTCTTTATTGATTTTCGAACTACAAATGCGCCATAAATGAATCACATATATATACATTGTATAATAAGTGCAGCAAACTTTCAAATATTACCGCAACAAAGAAATTTCCTCCTCCCTCCCAGCTAATATACAAACAAATAACTCAAACCTTCATGAAACCATTCATAAAATCATAAAATTCCATTCCCTTCCCTACTCCCTCCCCAGGAAGTGTACATTATTCCTCTTTACAGTATTTAGTCAATGGCTCCCACACCTCTATAAAATTTTTCAATCTCCCCTCCTGTTGTATGGCCATTTTATATGTATAACACAGGGATTCCCACCAGAATGTATAGTTCAACCTATCCCAGTTTTTCCAATTTCTCAAAATAGGCTGCATGGCAACCCCTGTCACTAATAGAAGCTTGTTATTATTCATTGATAGTTGACTTTTGGCTCTCAAATAAAAAGGTATCATAAGATAAAGCCACTGGATTCTCTAACATGTTATTTACTTGATCCCAAATAGATCTCCAAAACTGCAGCATCAAGATGACAATGCCAACATCTAGTTAAAAAAAAAAAGAAGTTTTATTTTTTTGTCGGCTGACTGGCGGGATGTGTCGAGCGCCCACAGCCTGCGGGCTTTGACTTCACAGCGGCTATCTTCCCTCCTATGTCCCGGCCAGTCATGGGCTTCAAGAAGTGTAGCCAGTGCCAGTGTGCGATTTCCCTCATGGACTCACACCACTGGTGTCTTTGCTGTTTCGGGCCTGACCATAGTCCGAAGTTGTGTGCCCGTTGTGCTACTCTTCAACCTCGAGCCCTTAAACGTCGTCAGGTTCAAGTGGAAAAGCTGTTCAAGATGGACTCTTCAGCTACACCCTTGACCTCGATTTCTGACTCAGTCAAGACTTCAGTTAAACTTTTTAAGCAAGATAATAGGTTATTGGCTTTGGAAGGTTCAGTAAGCAGAATGGAAAATCAAATAAAGGTTTGTTAGTCTGCACAGGCTTCGGCCATTAAAGGTAACTTGATACTTCATACTAAGCTGGAAACCTTTGAAAATATTTTCAAGGGCAGCAAATTTAAGGTTACTGAACTTTCCACAGACACATTTTCTCTCTCCTAAGGAGTTCTTGGTATTGGGTCCAATCCTATTTAATATCTTCATACGAGATCTGTCTCAGGGACTTCGGGGTAAAATTGCATTATTTGCCGATGATGCTAAATTATGCAACATAGTGGGCGGAGGCTATGACACAAGACATACTTTTACTGGAGCACTGGTCTGCTATTTGGCAGCAGAAACCCATGCAGGACCTACACTCTGAATGGTGAGACCTTAACTAGAACTGTTGTAGAACGGGACCTGGGAGTAATCATTAGTGAAGATATGAAGACAGCCAATCAAGTGGAGAAAGCCTCATCCAAGGCTAGACAAATGCTGGGTTGCATCCGGAGAAGTTTTGTCAGCCGTAAGCCCGAAGTGGTAATGCCGCTGTACAGATCGATGGTGAGACCACATCTGGAATACTGTGTGCAATTTTGGAGGCCACATTATCAGAAGGATGTGCTAAGAATAGAATCGGTTCAACGGTTGGCCACCAGGATGGTCTCGGGACTCAAGGATGAACCATATGAAGAACGTCTAGGTAAGTTGCAGCTATACTCTCTCGAGGAATGCAGAGAGAGGGGTGACATGATGGAGACGTTCAAATACGTTACTGGCCGTATTGTGGTGGAAGAAGACATCTTTTTCCTTACAGGACCTATGGCGACAAGAGGGCATCCACTAAAAATCAGGGGCGGGAGATTTCATGGTGACACTAGGAAGTACTTCTTCACCGAAAGGGTGGTTGACCGTTGGAATGATCTTCCACTTCAGGTAGTTGAGGCCAATAACTGACTGACTTTAAGAACAAATGGGATCAACATGTGGGTTCACTTCAAAGAAGAACGTAGGGGGGAGGGTTATTTGAGTGGGCAGACTTGTTGGGCCGAAGGCCCTTTTCTGCCGTCATATTCTATGTTTCTTTAAGTTATATCTGAAAGATATCTTGCAAATTAAAGTTGAAGATAAGGAGATCTTTAATGCATATTATGTACCATAGGCTTTGAAAGAAGTAAGGCAAGAAGGGGAAATGGATAATTTAAATACTCCTGATAGTATGGATTTTACATTACAAATTTCATAGAAAATACGCAAGAGGTTATTTCAAAAACAGTCACATTATTAGTTACAATGTCCTCTATGGAAGAAAAAAAGGACATGAAGGCATACTTTCCCCAAAAAACTGTTTTGTTCTATGGTTCTGCTGTTTCAGTTTTCCCAGATGTATCAAGACAGACTCATCTTGTCATAAAGCCGTCCTCCAGCTGAGACCTAGAGTCTTAGCAGGAGAGGGCACTTTCTTTATGAAATATCCCTGCAACTGTCTGATCACCTGAGAAACCAAATCTTTTTTTTTTTTTATCATTAAACTTTTTATTGATTTATAATACTTCGCAAGTGGTACACTTGTTTCAGAAATACAGAACACAAAATGTAAAGAAGGAAAAGAAAAACATCATTAGTGGTATACAGCTTATTGTCTTTCTTAGACCACAAATTACCAGGAAGATCCATTAGGTTCATGGAGAAAATAAAAGAAAACTAATTAGCGGAAAGCTGGCTATGCTTAACAACCCCATAATTCTTAAATCCAGCTAATCACATCTAATCTCCAGAGATCTTTTTAAGGTCCAAGAAGGCTCTCAATTGTGATGGTAAAAAGAAAAGTGTACTTAGTCCCAAGGTAACGAATCAAACATTTGCAGGGATATGCTAACAAATAAGATGCCCCCAGTTCCTTTGTTTCTTTACGCATAGAAATTATTTTCTACGATCCTGTGTTATCTTGGATACAACCGGATAAATCCAGATTCTTTGTCCAGAAAAATCTTGATACGAATTCCGAAAGTAAAGTTTCATTATATGATTTAAATCTTGTTCAAACACAAAGGAGACTCGAAGGGTCCCCCTTTCTTTTATATCGGAAAGGGATTCCTCCAAAATTGCGGTCAAATCTTTTTGAACCAACAAGTTCCCTTCTTCAGCCTTAGTCAGGTTAGTAGGAATATAATGTATTTTGTTAAAAGGAGGAATAGCTTGTTGAGGAATTTTAAGAATCTCCAATAAGTATTTTTTGAAATAGTCATAGGCATTTAAAGCTGGTGATTTGGGGAAATTTAATACCCATAAGTTTAGTCTCCTATTAAAATTTTCAAATTGTTCCAGTTTGGAGTGAACATGAATTTTATCTCCGACCAGGGTTGTTGTTATATCTTTTAATTCAACTTTAACAGATATTAATTGTTCAGTAGTCATGTTTGGTCAGTTCTATAGTTTTTGATAAATCGTCTACTTTCCTTGAAAGGCTAAGTACCTCTTGTGTCGATTCAGTTAACTTGCCGTCAAGCCTCTGTAGAACCTGCCAAATGGTCTCCAGTTACCACCGAAGGGGACAAAGGCAGCGGTACATTCGTTGCAGGTTCCATGGCTGTTTGCTCAATAGTCTTCTCTGCGGGTGCTCCTCCCTCCAGGCTCAGCTCCAGATCAGCGACTTCCACTCCTAGAGCCCCTGCCAGAGCAACCCATGCTGACATCAGACATGGTGGTGCGCTAGAATGTGGAGGGGACAGTGCTATCTCATGCCCCTAGAGGCTGGACGCTCCATCATCCAAACCTACAGCAGGGCCCTCTTCTCTGGGGCGGGGTTGAAAGCTGACTCAGAAACCTCTCAAGGGTTTGTTGTTGCACCAGCGTGGAGGTTCTGAGCTGCGAGGGAACCAACCTCAGAAGTCCTTCTTTTTAGTATGCATCATCATGTAAGAAAGAAAACGCTGCGAAAAACAAACGTGGCGTTAAAAGGCAAGCAAGGAATTAGCCGGCTCCACAGGAGAGGTAAGAGAGCCAGACTAGCATGTAGCCATTTTGGATCCTCCTCTCGAGAAACCAAATCTTATGTGTTTTTGGAACCTATGCATCTAGAAATATTCCTTTCTGATAAGATTAAGAGTTAATCTGAAAATAATATATTTATTGATTATATTTGTTAGTGGGTTAGAGTGTGTAATTAGATTTTTCCTGCTGTTGAGATGGGTTTTTTTTCTCTCCCTGAGATGTGGGCTTAAATTGTGTTAATTTACCTAGGAAGTTTCTATGTGAGATTATGGACATTATGTTTGAAACTAGTGTACCCGTTACATTAACGGGTGCTAGAATATATGGCTGTCTGTCTTTCTTTCTTTATGTCTCTCTCCCTGCTCCTGTTTCTTTCTTCCTTTCTTTCTGTCTTTCTCCCTCCTGCAATTTTTTTCTCTCTCTCCCTGGCACCCTTTGCCTGTCTGTCTTTATTTCTGTGTCTCTCTGGTCCCCTGTCTGTCTTTATTTCTGTCTGTCTCTCTCCCTAGCCTCCTTTGTCTGTCTGTATTTCTTTCTGTGTCTCCCCCCCCCACTTTCCTTTGCAGAAGCAGCAGTGCTATTTCCCTTCCCCTCCAGATCCCTGTGAAGTAGTAGCAGCATTTCCCCCCACCCACCCCCCATTCCCTTCTCTCCCCCCCCCACTTTCCTTTGCAGAAGCAGCAGTGCTATTTCCCTTCCCCTCCAGATCCCTGTGAAGTAGTAGCAGCATTTCCCCCCACCCACCCCCCCATTCCCTTCTCTCCCCCCCCCACTTTCCTTTGCAGAAGCAGCAGCGGTATTTCTCTTTCCCTCCAGGTCCTTGCTGAAGCAGTAGCAGCATTTTCCCCCACCCCCATTCCCTTCTCTCCCCCCCCCACTTTATTTTGCAGAAGCAGCTGTGATATTTCCCTTCCCCTCCAGATCTCTGAGAAGTAGTAGCAGCATTTTCCCCCACCCACCCCCCATTCCCTTCTCTCCCCTACCACCACTTTCCTTTGCAGAAGCAGCAGCGGTTTTCCCTTCCCCTCCAGGTCCCTGCTGAGTAGTAGAAACATTTTTCCCCACCCCCCATTCCCTTCTTACCTTGAGCTGCCCTGCTCCGTTCGGCCCCTCCCCCTTCCCTTCCCGTGTGCTGGCCTGCTGCGGCTGAAGGTTTTTTTCTGCGACTCCTCCTGTTAAAACTCCCCCCCCCTCCCGCAACCGCTCCTGTTCAAAGCGGCCTGCTGAGGTTCGCGGCCGCTGTAACGAACCTCGCAGGCCGCTCTCCAACTCGGTAGCATGTTCCCTCTGACGCGATTGCGTCAGAGGGAACGTGCTACCATGTGGAGAGCGGCCTGCGAGGTTCGTTACAGCGGCCGCGAACCTCAGCAGGCCGCTTTGAACAGGAGTGGTAGCGGCTGTTGCAGGAGGATTGGGGGGGGGGGAATTCGTGAGCGGCGGCAGGACCATGAGGCGGGATTGAGTTTTTCGGCTTCCCCTATCTGGGGAAACCGCCGTGCCGAACTGAGCTGCGCGTGGGGCCGTAGTAAGCGCGGGGCATGCTGCAGTCTTGGCGGCCACGGACATACGGATCATGGAAGCACGCTGATAAGACTGCGCATGCGCCGCCTACGGTTTTATTATATAGATAATAATATTTTCCTTTAATACGTATGATCTGACAAAGTACTTATTTTCTGTATTGCTTGTTCATTTCTGATTGTATATGAAAACATCTTAATTAAAAAATAATAATACAGAAATATACAGAGCAGATCAGAAAGACATCTGCTGGCTCGCATGTAGAAAAAAAAAACCAAAGGGGGCAGCAGAGCTCTCTGGAGAGTGAGGAGTTGAAAACCTGGAATGGATTCCTTCTGCATGGCTCATGAGCTTGGGGATAATACCCTGTCAAGAATGACATACCTATTACACTAGAAAAATCCCTTAGTACATCTACCTTTTAAGAACTGGAAAAATAAGTTGGCCAACCTTATTACTGAAGATAAAACAAAGGGAAACAAATCAGCCCATACAAAATTAAGGAGTAATAATTAACAGGGAAGGAGACTTCATTAAGGTACATGTTCGAGATTTGTTGCCAAATCTACAAAACTTACTCTAACCCACCTGCTCATCATCTTCCACTGACTTCCCTTCACAACATGCACATTTCCTCTGCCACCCCCCTAAAGAAAGTTACCAAAACATAAATGACTTAACACTCCATCTAGGTGGAGAGTGTGGCGCAGTGAGGGGGAAGAGTGTGGCGCAGTGGTTAAAGCTACAGCCTTAGCACCCTGGGGTTGTGGGTTCAAACTCACGCTGCTCTTTGTGACTCTGGGCAAGTCACTTAATCCCCCCATTGTCCCAGGTACATTAGATAGATTGTGAGCCCACCAGGACAGACAGGGAAAAATGCTTGAGTACCTGAATAAATTCATGTAAACCGTTCTGAGCTCTCCTGGGAGAACGGTATAGAAAATTGAATAAATAAATAAAATAAAAAAAATCTACATGAAAGGCAGGACAGAAGTATCAGCTAGGAAAGCCACAGCAAGCAATGTGATATCATCTATGCAAAACTGTGAACTTACCCAGCATTTCTGCCATGGCACCTAAGTAAAACAAAGCTATGGGAGCTCTCAGAATAGAAAACATTTCAAAGAGAAAAAATATTTAAAACAAAACAAATAAAAATTTACACAAGAATTATACTAACCAGGCCAGCTCTGACAAACACAATTGGTAGTCCAAATGCAGAGACGACAATGCCTGTGGTGAGAAATATAGCCAGCTCCTTGCAAGCATTGCTTGCAGTATCTGTGTCATCCACCAGTCGCCTGGCTATGCAATATGGGATAGGAGAGAGGATGTAGAAGACCAGGACAAACAATGGCCAGTATTGGCTGCAAAGAAAAAAAACATAAAAACCAACACTATGTTTAATTAGGCATCCAGAATTGTGATACAAAAATCAAACAAATCAGTAATGACCTTACCTAGGCTTACAGAATTACAGGGTATTAAAATGGACATCACACATGAATCAACTTGCGTAAAATACATCCATTTCTGTTCAGCATATAAACCATTGGTTCAAAGTCCAAAAATCCATATTTATAACAATTTTTCAAAATATTTCAGGGGGTAGAAGAGGGAGAGGTAAGTACAAGGAGCCTCTCCTCAGGTGGGATTTTCTGCAATTAATCACTCAGATAGTCAGATCTTCCAGGCAAAAAGTTAATGTGTTCCTAAAAAAAGAGAAAGGTCAACCATTTGTTTCAACCAAAAAATAGAATTCTTAAAAAGAAAAAGGGTTGATCTTTTCAAATTCATTAGAAGTTACAGATCACACTTTTGACATAAACAGCAAAGCACTAACATTTTTGAAATCAAGAATAACTTAAATTAACCTGCAACCCCCCTACCCCAGGTGACATGGAAAAGATTAAGAAAAAAAAATTGCAGATAACTAATTACAACTAGTCAAAAGAAGAAAATATGGCTGATATTTACAAGTTACAGATTACTATTAAACTGGCAAAAGATGGCTGCACAGCATGGTGCATGGTGATCCGTAACAGAAGGCTACACAGCAGAAACAGAATTGCAATTTGGAAATGAGGACTAGGATGTGTAGTAGAGAGCTACACGGGAATGGGGGATCATGGGAATCCCACTGGAGTGTACTCAAAATCTCTCAGGATGCCACAATGAGGTTTGGAAGTAGAAAATGACATGGGGATGGGGATGGGGATTTGTGGTGACTAAATATTTTCATGGATTTTCATGGATGCAAAAGAAAAGCTTCAAAACCACCCTATGGGAAAAGTAAAAGGTGCTTTTCCACTATTGGATTTAATGCAGGATACGCATCCTCATTTCCCTGACCTGGTTGGTCATGATGTCTGTTGAGGAATTTCTGAAACTTACAGGTGCGATGCATAAGGTATCACAGAAAATTGAGGTTGAGAATGAATTAAAATAAGGTGTCTATTAAAGATTTGGGACTCAGATGGATCTATAGTGACATAGTCTGAGGCAATTGTAATTAAGAATTGGAAGGTTTAAATTGCCGATTCTACATTTCAGCTAATTCTAGGAAGTTCAGAAGGTTGATTTTGTGACTCTTAAGAGACATAGATTTATGTACTATTCTTCACTTGGATCTATGGGGATAAGATCTTCAGAGGAACAGGAAATTTGGGTGTTTTACAGAGAATCTGTTTCTTATAGATTAGAAACTACAATACTAATTTGAAGGTCATACAGAAGTTAAGATGTGTCTGCAGGAAGTAGGGCTTTTTACTAACAGAATGGACTTTTAATATTAACACTGACGTAAGGCATTTTTGGAAAGAAAGTCATGTGATCAGCTGTGCCATCTAAAGCATGATAATTACTACAAATGATGTCACATAGGGTATAAATCTGTTTGCCTTGTTTTCTCTCTTTGAAGAGCACTGAAATTCTGAGGGCTTGCTGTTCCCAGACTAAGGGATCTCTGTCAATAAAACATTTGTTTTTACATGGCTTTTCCTCGTCTGTTATTTGAATTCACAGAACGGAGTCTCTAGCCCAATCATGTGGGAGAGAGAATCCATTCTGGCAATTCTTTTGGCCTCAATGTTCAAGTCTCCAGCCTACTTGAACATGTCCAAATAATAAAGAACTACTGCTTCCTCTATATCAGGCAAAGTGTTCAGAAGGTTGGTGGGAGGGGGGGCATTTACACCCAATCCTTATCTGCAATTGGCCACAACAGTTTGCATATATCACTTCCTGTTCCTCTATGATATCCATTAATGATCGACAGCCAGCTTCCTACCAATTCCTTTTTGTTTCCTCACCTGCTGACCAATGCAAAGTGGCAGTGGGAATTATCAGGGCAAGGTTTAGAGTTCAGGTTGTGTCTCCCCTCTTTCTGTTTCGGTGACATTAGCACAGTGATTTTGGCATTTTAGTTTGTTGTTAGCTGCTCTCTACTGGTGACTTCAGGATGTCCAGGAAATGGGGACAAACATTAATTTCTTGGTTAGAAAATTTTTCTTCAGACCAAGACAATTGAGAACAATAAGTTCAGCTCTGAGCCTAGCTTAAGGACGGTAACACAATCAGTCCTGCTCTCTTACTCAGACTATTGCAATTCCTTGTATTGCAGCATCACTGAATGTGGAAGACTACAGCTACTCCAATATACAGCTGCCAGACTAATTTTCCAACGTAGTAAATTCGTGATTTACCCCACTCTTAAGGGATCTATACTACTGTCCATAAGGAAGAGAATTCAATATAAAATTGCAAGCATGGTCCACAAAGTCATTTTTGGGGAGAATTCCACATGTCTAATCTCAGACAGCAGTTACTTACCGTAACAGGTGTTATCCGGGACAGCAGGCAGATTTTCTCACATGTGGGCGATGTCATTCATGGCGCCCCAGTACGGACAGTATTAAAAATGTACTGTCACTTTAAATTTTAAGAAACTTTGTGACTGCCCGCACCACAAATGTGTGAGTGCCTTCCTGCCCGAAGTAGGCTCATGGTACCTCAGTTTCCGTAAGCAAGCCAAGAAGCCAACCCGGGGATGTGGGTGGGTTGTGAAAATATCTGCTTGCTGTCCCTGATAACAGTAAATATCTGTGCTTTATCCCAGGACAAGCAAGCAGCATATTCTCACATGCGAGACTCCCTAGCTTACTACAAAGGGATGGAGGGAGAGTTGGCCATTCCAGACAGTAGTGAGATATGAACGTGTGAACTGAGGACCAAATAGCTTTGCAGATTTCATCTATGGGAGTGGAACATAAGAAAGCAACTGAAGCTGCCATAGCTTGGACCTTATGTGCTGTTACACGATCTCCAAACTGCAGCCCAGAATGAGCATAGCATAAGGCAATACAGGTCACCAACCATTTGGAAATAGTTCTTTTGTTACAGGCTGGCCCAACCTGTAAGGATCAAAGGAAATGAACAGTTGAGGAGATGTTCTGTGTGGCTTAGTTTGTTGTAAGTAATAAGCCAAGGCTCATTTACAATCTAAAGCATGCCTACACAATTCAAAAATGATCTGGGGCGAAGCGAAGTGGGAAAATGTAGCGAGGGCTGCAGATAGTGGCCATGGCTCGAGGCATCCGGAAGTGCGTGGACGTTGCCATGATGACATCATCACATGAGCAACAGCATCAGATTGACATCAGCGCATGCACAGAGGCCTCCCAGACGGGTCCTGAGATGCCAGTAGGGGGTGCCAGCAGGGAAGAAGGCAGGAGAGGAGAGGCACTGGTGGAGGCTGATTGCATACAGCAGTTTCTTAACTACTTCAAGCTAAGTACCTCCAACCACAGACCTCCCAAGCTCTGCCCTCTTTACTAATTGTAATACAATTTTTTTCCTTTCATTTTTCATATACACACAATACACACAGCAGATATAAATTCTCAAAACTGACACATTTCAATCACTAAATTGAAAATAAAATCATTTTCCCTACCTTTGTTGTCTGGTGATTTAATTAGTTTCTGGTTGGACTTCCTTCTTACTGTGCATCCAATATTTCTTCCCTTCTTTCTGCCTCCTGCATGCTTCCTCTCCTCCAGACTCCATTTCCTTCCCCAACCAACATCTCTCTCTGTCCCTCCATGAGTCCAACTTTTCTTCCTCTCTCCCTGCCCCCTTTCTGTCTTTTTCTTTCTCTCCCTGCCCCCCAACGCAGCCTGCTTCCTATGCCCCCCTTTTTTCTCTCTTCCTGCCCCTCTAAGCCACCCTGTTTCCCCCACGCAGCCTGCTTTCCATTCCCCCTTTCTTTCTCTCTCCCTGCTCCCCCTTTCTTTCTTTCTCTCTCCCTGCCCCCCCCCCCCACACACCCTGCTTCTCTGAAGTAGGGACACCAAGGCATGTGCACGATTGTACTCCACAAGCCTCCCCCCCCCGGTTAATTCTGACATCGGAGAGGAAGTTCCGGGCCAGCCAAGGCTTGTGGGCCCGGCGCTTGTGGAAGTGCAGTCGCTGCACGTGCCTTGGTGTTGCTGCGTTGGGGAAGCAGGGAGAAATTCTGGGCTCTGAAAAGGGGACAAGGTAATTAAAAATGGGAAGAGCAGAGAGCGGGAGAGCAGAGTAAAAACCAGGCCGCAGTTAGAGCCATTTTGGGCCACATGTTGTGCAGGTCTAAAGTATGAAGAGTTGATTCTCCAGGTTGAGAATGAGGCTTGGGAAAGAAAACTAGAAAAACAATTGATTGATTAAAATGGAATTCCATGACTACTTTTGGCAAGAATTTTGGATGGATGCGGAGAACTACCTTATCATGGTGGAAAATTGTAAAAGATGGGTCTGACACCAACGCTTGAATCTCAGTCTCTAGACGTGCAGAAGTGATGGAAATTAAAAATATCACTTTCCAAGTGAGATATTTAAGATGAGTAGAAGACATTGGCTCAAATGGAGGTTTCATTAATCTGATGAGAACAACAGGAAGATCCAAACTAGTGGAGATGGTTTGAGAGGTAATTTGATATTGAAAAGTCCTTTCATAAACCTAGAAAACCAGAGGATGAGCAGTCGGAAATTTATTATGGACTGGCACATGAACTCTTACTGAAGCAGTTTTAAGACCTGAATTGGATAAGTGGAGAAGGTAATCCAACACTGAAGATATGGAGGAGGATGAAGCATCTTGATGATTAAGAGTACACCACATTGAAAACCGTGTCCACTTCCGTTGGTAGCACTGCTGTGTAGACGGTTTTCTGGATGCATCTGAAATAACTCATGACAGGATCAGAAAGATCAGTGTCTGATGAGGTCATCCCAAGAGGTACCAATCTGTCAGGTGCAACAACTAGATTAGAATGCAAAAAAAGAGAGAGACCCTTGATTTTGTGTGAGAAGAGATGGAAATATCTGCAGGGGTATCAGATATTTGACATTGAGCTGAAGTAGAAGGAAGAAGCATGGTTGCCTGGGCCACTGAGGAACTATGAGGATCATGGTGGCCGAATGTTGCTTGATCTTGACTAGTGTCTTGAGAATAAAAGGAATCTGTGTAAACGCATTTGTGCATCTAATCCAGGAGAAAAGCGTCTGCCTCTAGATGATAAGGAGAGTATTGTCTGAAACAGAATTGAGCCATCTTGTGATTGTGAGGGGACGCAAATAGGTCTATCTGCAAAGAGAGAATATCAGACGCAAGATTGCGGAGATGAGTGTCCACTTGTGTGGCCGAAGAAATCTGACGAGTTTGTCGGCAAGAGTATTTTGTGCTTCCTGAACATATATAGTTTTTAGAAATATGTTTCAATCAATTGCCCAATTCCAAATCTTCTTGGCCTGTTGGCAAAGAATCAGAGAACCCGTTTCTCCTTGCTTGTTTATATAATACATCGCAGCTTGATTGTCCATGCGCACTAGGAGGACTTGATTTTATATGTCTTGAAAAGTCTTGAGGAGCATTGCGAATGACACCGAGTTCCAAAAGATTTATGTGGAACTGTTGCTCTTGAGAAGACCTGTGACCCTGTGTACGAAGACCATCCAGGTGAGCACCTCAAGCATACTTGGATGAGTCTGTGGTCAGAACTTTCTGATGTGGAGGGATTTGAAACAGCCTTTTGAAAAGATTTGAAGACTCCATCCATCACTGCAAAGTTCGACAAAGTGATGATGTGATTGTACTCTGTTGTGAGAATGGATCAAGAGCTTGAGAACATTGAGACGTCAGGGATCACTGAGCTGTCCTGAGATGAAGTCTCACAAAGGGGGTAAAAGGGTCTGTAGAGGCCATGTGACCTAATAGTATCATCATGTGCCTGGCTGAGATGGACGGAAGATGAGACTTGATTGCAAAGTTGAAGCAAATTGTCCTGTCTTTGTTGAGGTAGGAATGGACTGAGTTGAATCGTGTCTTAGCAGGGCTGTAATGAATTGAAGAGTTTGAGAAGGTTGAAGTTGAGGTTTCAGAAAGTTGACTTCAAACCCCAACTGCTAAAGAAACAGGATTGTTGATTGTGTTGCCGAGAGCACCCCTTGAGGGGAGGAGTCCTTTATGAGCCAATCTTCATGATAGGGAAACACTTGGAATCTTTGAGCTCTTAAAGCCGTAGCCACTACCACTAGGCACTTGGTGAACACTCTTGGAGAGGAGGCCAGGCCGAAGAGTAGAATTTTGTACTAAAAATGTTGATGGGCTACCCAAAACCTTAGAAGTTTTCTGTGAGGAGGAAGAATTGATATATGGGTATAAGCCTCTTTTAGATCTAGAGCATAGCCAATCATTTTGATCTAACAGTGGATATAAAGTTGCCAGAGATAGCATTCGAAACTTTTCTCCGACTAGGAATTTGTTTAAGTGTAAGAGGTCGAGAACTGGAAGTAGACCTCACATCTTCTTTGGGATGAGAAAATACCTAGAGTAGAACTCTTCATTTTTCTGAGCAGGGGAGTACTACCTCTATGGCATCTAGAAGTCCTATTTCCCAAAAAGGACTCTCTTGGAGGATTTGGAGGTATAATGACAAAATGAAGAGAGTAACCCTCCTTGATGACTTTGAGATCGCACAGATCAGTTGTTATCAGAGTCCAACACTGATATATAATTGCAGACAACCTCCAATTGGTTGAGGAAGAGGCTGAGAGAGGGGAACAGCAGCTATGCTCTCCATGAGCACTTCAAAAAGACTGAGCAGGTTTTTGAGGAGCTGTCGACTGGCCTTTCTGAGGCTGCTGTTTTTGCTTCTTTTGCAGTGGTGGCCTTGAAACAAAAGGTTTAGGAGTATATTGCCTCTGATAGGAATATGAAGGTTTAGCAGACTGCTGTAAAGTTGGAGGTTAGTCTTTGTTCTGACCAAAGAATTCCAATTCTTTTCATGTCAAGGCCGCCTCGATGGAATCACAAAAAAATTCTCCTCCTAAACATGGAATATTGGCTAATCTATTTTGAAGATTGATGTCCATATCTGAAACTCTCAGCCACGCTAGGTGTCTCATAGCCACTGACAGCAGATGCTCTAGATGACATCTCAAAAGCATCATAGGCTGACCTCGAATATATTTTCCAATCTGTGAAAGTGTGTGAATAGTGTCCTGATATTCCTTAAGATGCTGTGAAGGAATATACTTCTTAAAATTAGGCAATTTCCTTACCAATTGTTTTAGATACCAAGACATGTAGAAATTGTAATTAAGGACCCTGCTTACCAACAAAGAATTTTGGTAAAGGCGATGTCCAAGCTTGTCTATAGTAAGGCCTTCACATTCTAGTGGTGCTGAGGCATAAACTTTTGAAGTGAATGATTTTGTATGGATTGATGTTGAAGTTGTGGCTTATCAAACCCTGGACAAGAAATGATTCTGTACATGGAATCAAGCTTTCTTGGAGTTACCATGATAGTTAAAGGTGTTTCCCAATTTTTGAGAAGTGTCTCCTTGAGAATGCCATGCAATGGTAACTTGAGGAGCTCTCTAGGAGGCTCATCATAGTCCAAAGTATTCAGCACTTGGTCCAGTGTCAGCTTCCAATTTGACAGGTAGGGCTTTGCCCAGCTGTCTCATATCATAGTAAAGGAAAGTCTTTCTGTAAGAGATCTTGCTTGTGGCGACTGTTCAAAAGGTGCGTCATAAAACTCATTTGTAGATAAAGCAAATTCACACTCTGAGTCAGAATGGAGATCTGAATTATAGAGAAGTTTTGGAGAAGCTGTGAATTCAGTAGCATAATTAAATGAAACAACTACTTCTAAAGTTTATAGGGACGGATTTGATTCCAGTGGATTTGATTCCTAATGGGGATGGGTTTGACTTCTGTCCCCTCACAACTCTCTAATAGAAAACAGAGGGTAGGATTAAATGGTCATTTTTCTCAATAGAGGAGAGTGCCGCAGGGGTCTCTACCGGGACCAGTGCTATTTAACTTAATTATAAATGATCTGGAAATTAGAAAGATGAGCGAGATGATTAAATTTGCAGATAACACTAAACTGTTCAAAGTTGTTAAAACACATGCAAATTGTGAAAAATTGCAGGCAGATCTTAGGAAATTGGAAGACTGGGCATTCAATTGGCAGATGAAATTTAATGTGGACAAATGCCAAGTGATGCACATTGGGAAGAATAACCCAAATTAAATTTACCAGATGCTAGGGTCAACCTTGGAGGTTAGCGTACAAGAAAAGATCTGGGTGTTATTGGAGACAACACAATAAACCTTCCGCCCAGTCTGTGGCGGTGGCCAGGAAAGCAAACAGGATGCTGGGAATTATTAAAAAAGTGATAGTTAACAAGACTAAGTATGTTATAATGCCTCTGTATCGTTCCATGGTGCAACCTCACCTGGTCTTCTATTCTCAAGAAAGATATAGTGGCACTAGAAAAGGTTCAAAGAAGAGTGACCAAGATGATAAAGGGGATGGAACTTCTCTCATACGAGGAAAGACTAAAAAGGTTAGGGCTTTTCAGCTTGGAAAAGAGACGCCTGAGGAGAGATATGATTGAAGACTACAAAATCCTGATCGATTTTTCACTCCGTCAAAAATTATAAAGACAAGGGGACACTCGAAGTTACAGGGAAATACTTTTAAAACCAATAGGAGGAAATCTTTTTTTCACTCAAAAGAGTAGTAAAGCTCTGGAATGCATTGCCAGAAGTTGTGATAAGAGCAGATAGTGTAGCATGTTTTAAGAAAGGTTTGGTCAAATTCCTAGATGAAAAGTCCATAGTCTCTTATTGAGAAAGACATGGGGGAAGCCACTGCTTGCCCTGGATCAGTAGCATAGAATGTTGCTACTCTTTGGGTTTTGGCCAGGTACTAGTGACCTGGATTGGCCACCCTGAGAACTTGCTAATGGGCTCAATGGACCATTGGTCTGACCCAGGAAGGCTATTCTTATTTTCTTATATATCTTGATTCGAGATGTCCCTTCAAAAAAGTGGCCTATTTTACTGACCCAAACTTCATAGAAAAACTTAGGACCTCTTTTACAAAGCCACAGTAGCGAGTCACAACATCACATTTGCCACGCGGAGCTCACTATGTGGCTTTGTACAAGGGGCCCTTAAATCTTAAATATTCCTGCCATGCCAATGTAATTGTACTCCTGATATGGATATCTTTACTTTGTGGGAGGCGACTAAAGCAGTTCTGAGAGGTTAGTTCACCTTAATAATAAATAATATTTAAAAAACAACAACAAAGTAGCGCAACTTAAAAAATTACAATTCCGTGAGATGGAAACTTACAGTTTTTGAACTTTCTAAAGCATCATCATCTGAACATGACTAGATGACACTTATAGAAACATAGAAATAGACGGCAGATAAGGGCCACGGCCCATCTAGTCTGCCCACTCCAATGACCCTCCCTTACCTTTCTCTGTGAATAGATCCCACGTGTTTGAGAATAAATCCATTAAACTTTTAATGTAGCAATTGAATAAAACCAAAGCAAAACAAAGTTGTCAAATTGAAAGATACTAAGGGCCAGATTCTGTAAAGGACGTCCCATCTCAGCAGCCTCCTAAGCAGCTTTTGAGATCGCACACGGGCATCCTATATAGAATCGCATCTATCCTGACGGACAGACCCTTAATCCCCCAATTCTCTAACCGGTGACCGTGTCATAGGCGCCAGTTAGAGAATCACGTAGCCACTGAACTGATCGCAGCAAGGGAATCTCCCTGCCACGATCAGTTTAGTGGCCACAGGAAGGGAGCTCATCCCCCTACGAAATCAACCAGCTGGAGGGATGCCCACTCCCTCCTGTCGGAACCCCTGAAGTCTCCCCTGAATGTCCGCAGCAGCAGGAGTGTCTAATTCCTCCTGTCACCACCACCCCGATATCCCTCAGCAGGAAGGATGCCCACTCCGTCCTGCTACTGGCCCCATCATCCCCCGAAGGCCCACAAACACCCCTCAACACCACAAAGATTCCCTTCCCACCCCCCCGAACACCCCTTGTACCTTTATTCAATAGCTAGCAAGAGGAATGATCACTCCCTCCTGCCACTGCAAAAGACGGGCCATCCCCTTCTTGGTACATTCTGGGATGCACCAGGGAGGGGCCTAAGGCCCTGAATGGCTCAAGCCTGACAAAGAAAGACGTACCCTTTATTTGTTTTTATGCTCCCACACTTGGTAGAGATGGGATCTAATTTGTTATTCAGTACATGGAAGAGGAGCAGGAGATGGCTCCAGAAAGAGGATGATGGATTTAGACATCTGGGTTTTACTTCCACTGAAAGAAATGGAAGTAAAACCCTGGTGTCTCAATCCATTCTACTTTTTCTGGAGCCATAGGGGTTGTGCTAGGAATATGGTTGTTTTGCCGTACTTATTTCTAATATCTTCTATGTAGTATTGCATAAATTATAATAAGGATAATATAAGATATGTTGTATATAAAGTATGTTATGGAGATATCAAGTGTATTTTTAAGATAATTGTATGAAAATTTATGACACACTTGTTGTTATATGAAAAAATCAATAAAAATGTTAAAACAAAAAAAGTATTGCATAAATAAAATCTTTAAAAACAAACAACCCCCCCCCCCCCCCACAACCATTAGATAGCCCCCCACAACTTATCAGTGAACAATTAAAAATAATTAAAAATTACTTGAAATCTGGCAGGGCACATCCAAGCATAAGAAACATCAATCCAATGGCTCCTCCAAAAGACAGACTTATTAGAGCTGTAAAAAAAAAAAAAAAAGTTTTTATAAATTGTCAGCATTAACATAATGTCCCTTTTTTTTGTTTTTTGAGAAGTTAAACAGCATGCTTGATTTCTGACTGAATCCACAGTAAGGGTGATGAAATACCACCCTTCTTCAACTTTTCTATTACTTAACAAGCTGAAAAGATTCTTCTCACTCACCACCACATCAGTAGAATATTTTTCCTAATCATAAGAGAATCAGGCAACAAGTTAAAGCTACTGATATGCTTATTCCCAGTCATACAAAACACCCAAGTTATACACACTAGGGGCATGATTCTGTATAGGATGCCTGGTCTCAGCAGCCGTCTAAGTGGCTTTTAAGAATCGCACACAGGCATCCTATATAGAATCGTGTCTGTCCTAACAGACACATGCCTAACTCCATCTAACTACCCCAATTCTCTAACAGGCATCCATGTCACAGGCGCCAATTAGAGAATTGCATTGCCGCTGAGCTGGTCAAGTTTCTGGAATCTGGTGGATTACAGGACCAGAGGCAACAGTGATTCACTAGAGGTAGGTCTTGTCAGACAAATATGATCAATTTCTTTGACTGGGTGACCAGAGAAATGGATAGCGGAAGTGTGCTTGATGTGGTGTATTTAGATTTTAGCAAAGCCTATGACAGTGTACCACATAAATGGCTAATAAATAAACCGAGTGCTCTTTTGATGGGTCCCAAAGTGACGGGCTGGGTCAGGAACTGGTTAAGTGGAAGATGATAGAGGGTAGTGGTCAATGGAGATCCCTCTGAGGAAAGGTATGTTACCAGTGGTGTGCTTCAAATTTCTGTTCTTGGGTCTGTTCTTTTTAATATTTTTATAAGTGATATTGCCAAAGGGCTGTCAGGTAAGATTTGCCTCTTTGCGGATGACACCAAAACCTGCAATAGAGTAGATACCCCAGATGGTGTGAATGATATGAAGACCGACCTAGTGAAGCTTGAATAATGGTCTTAAATTTGACAGCTAAAATTTAATGCTAAGAAAAGCAAGGTCATGCATTTGGGCTGCAAAAACCCAAAGGAACGGTACAGTTCAGGGGGTGAAGAACTTTTGTGCAAGACAGAAGAACAGGCCTTGGGTGCAATTGTATGGGGTGATCTTAAGGTGGCCAAACAGATTGAAAAGGTGACGGCGAAAGCTAGAAGGATGCTAGGGTATACAGTAAGAGGTATGGCCAGTAAGAAAAAGAGGTATTGATGCTCCTGTATAAGACTGGCGAGACCTCATTTAGTATATTGTGTACAATACTGGAGACCACATCTTCAAAAAGATATAAAAAGAATGGAGTCGGTCCAGAGGAAAGGCAGGAGGGGGGGGGGAGATATGATAGAGATGTTTAAATACCTACGTGGCGTAAATGTGCATGAGTCGAGTCTCTTTCAAATGAAAGGAAGCTCTGGAATGAGAGAGCATAGGATGAAGTTAAGAGGTGATAGGCTCCGGAGTAATCAAAGGAAATACCTTTTTATAGAGAGGATGGTAGATGCATGGAACAGCCTCCCAGAAGTAGTAGAGACAGAGACTGTGTCTGAATTCAAGAAGGCATGGGATAGGCACATGGGATCTTTCAGAGAGAGAAAGAGATAATGGTTACTGCAGATGGGCAGACTAGATGGGCCATTTGGCCTTTATCTGCCATCATGTTTCTATGTTTCATGTTTCTATACTGTGGAATCATCCCCTTGTTTGAGGGCCACCATTATTTCCTGCATACTTGCTCTTATTTGTGACCCTATATCTCCCAGCAGGGAAAACTCACTCTGTGACAGTAAAGGAATATAGACTGATCCTTTACCCTCCAAGTACCTTGTCAGAAAGGTCCACCGGATCCTGGTCAGCTGCTGCTAATGACTCTGATGCGCCCTGGGAGCCCAAGCCCACTTGCGCAATCCCTGGCTCGATGCCAGCACCTCATAGAGGAACACGGCTATTCAAAATAAGCTCTCCATATCAAATTAACAAATTCAGGAGAAAAGGCCTTACTAGGCATCACTGAGTCCCTTGTAGATGACTCCACCTTAGTCTCTTCAGCTCTGCAGCTTCCACGCTCTTAACACTTAGGTACACTGCTGTTCTGGGGCTCTGGGAGTGACGTTCTCACAGTAGACAAGCCCCCTAGAGGTTCCTCCGCCTTAGAAACCAAAAGGGAGACCAAGTTTGACACTCCCATCTCCCCTTCAAATATTGCGCAGCTCATGGTGCATGGGTGCTCTTCTGACATCCATCCAACCCAAAGCTGGCATGAAGTAGAGGGAGCAGAGAATAGGTATTTATAGTCAAGAAGATGCCTCTGGATCTATTTGAGGCTTTCAATATTAATTTAGTATAATATTCCTTTCTTGCTTCGTGGGTGGCCAATTTATAGTCAACTAATAGTTGGTTCCAGAGTGTTTTATCTTTAGAATTTCTAGATTTACACTAGGTTCTGCCTGCTTTTTTAATGTTTCTTTTCTTGATCCTCAGGTTTTCAGTGAACCATGGAGAAGAGAAATTTTGGGAAGTGGACCTTATTAACTTGGCGGGTGCTAAACTTTTATAAAGTTTTTGAATTCTTGAGGGCCAGGTTTTAGCGTTTTCTTCCAGAGGATCATTTACAGATGAAGAGTTTAATCAGTTTGTTGATACTAGCAGAGAATGTTTTGAAATTTACCTCTTCTAGATGAAAAGCTTTCTTGAATTTAGAGTGGTCCTAGCCAATAGTAGGCCTGTTTGGTGCAAGGTTAAGTGAGATTAAGTGATAGTTGGACTATGCCTATGGCATTGGTATGTGAGTGAGGTTGATTGGTGTTTTTAGGGTCTTTTTTCTTTTTAAATAGCTTTATTGAAAACACCAACCAAAACAGGATCTAAACAACAACCAACACAGAAGAGAAGTGTCCAGGATTTCTTTGGCACACCCTCACAATATCACATACCATAACTCAAACCTTCAAAGCCCTCAACTTCCCTTCTCCCCAACCCACCCTATCCTCCTCTCTCAAACAGCATATAAACACTTCCAGTCAAAAACATTGTCACCAGAGGCATACAAAACTCCCCATTCTGTGATTCTTCAGAGCTGTTAACTTATACATTGCATACCAATGATCCAATTTCTGTACCACCAAAATCTCGAATAGGAGCCCTTGGGGACCACCAAGCAGTCGCCAAGACAATTCTGGCTGCAGTGAAAAATATTTTACAAAAGGTCACCTCACCCTTGTCCAGGATAAGATCATATTAGTACAAAAATACCAGTGTCGAACTGGCCTCTATATTTTTCCCCACTATATGAATCTACATTTCAAATATACTATCCCTGGGGGGAGGGGGTGTCACGTGATGACGCTTAGCTTAGCGGTGGCTTACTGACCAAGCTCCGCAACTTCTCCACTTTAAAACCTTCTACTTGCTTCTATGCAGCTGTGAGTCAGTGTTTTTTCAATCGCCCAGTGTCTTTTTCAGTGTCCGAGCAGCGACAGTGAACGATTTTAGGGCTCTTCAGAACGTTAGGGCTGGGATATGCCCCTCCCCAAGGTTCTGCGGCTGACCAAATTTTGACAGACCATACTCTCACCCAAGATGGCAGTGGAGGGGGCTACCCCACGCACAATGGTAGCATTGCAGGAGGAAATATACGGGATAAATTTGCCAAATTTCAAGCATCTGTGGATGAAATCAAGGACTGTGTGGAGCAACAGGACTCGCAGCTCTCTCAGCTGGAAAACCAGATCTTGGAACAGGAGGACCACACTAGCCAAGCCGCCTCCCGCATTCAGGCCCTCAAGGTTCAATGTTCATCACTCACTGCGTGCCTGGAAGACCAGGAGAATAGAGGCTGCGGAAAATCTATGCATCATCGGCCTCCTGGAAAAAATCCACAATGCTGAACTGTGGTCTATAGTTGAGCAATGGCTGCCGTAGCAGGTGGGCCTGGACTTGGGAGATGCTTGAGCAGTGGTGGAACGGGTACACCGGATTGGCAACCAGCCCTGGGTGACTCTAAACCCCGACTTGTCATCACCTGTTTTTTGAATACTGCAATCAAGGATAAGATCCTTGCACGGTATCATAAGGATGGATATCTTTGGAATGCGATGGACTACTCAACTGTCATTGCTTCTAGCCAGAGGGCACTAACCTCTTACTGCTCTGAACTGCGTAACTGGGGCATCCGCTTTGTGGTCCTCTTCTCGGTACAAGTGCGGGTACCTATGTGACACGCTGGACGAGCTTAAGGTGTATATGGTTGAGCTACAGGGTGCTTCCGTGTAAGGAGATGTACTGAAGATCTCTGACCTATGCTTTTTCCTTTTAGGAAGATGGCTCTGGCTGTAATTATCTTTGTTAATGATACGATGGTCTTTCTAGGCCACTGTGCTGGGTTCTGGGGACCTGGAGGTCAGTGAGGGTGGGGCCCTCTTTCGAGGTCTTCGCCACCTTCCCACCTGGACTATTGGCCTTCATGCTTTGGTGTGTTTGGGTGCTTGCCATTTCGGCCTGTGCCTTCTGCATAGTTACGGGATCAGGGCACCACTCATTCCACAACGCTTCAGCATAGATGATAAAGGATTTCCCGGAGTGCTGGGACCACACAGAACAGAAGAAAAACAAGAGAAGACCTGCCACACGTCAGGAGAGTTCGGCCATCTTGGATTCTTTTTCCAACTCTCATGTTCTTATACAACACTCCTGGTGCTGCCCTTGCTGGTTCATGACAGCCACTGGAGTCGCATTGTGCAATGAGTCCTCCTCTACCTGGTAGCAAAAAGGCTAAACAAACAGTGCAGGTGATATGCCTTGGCCTCCAATCTGTTCATAGATCAGGAAGCATGTGTTCCCCATCTAAGGAGACTGGCATCCACTGAAATAACTACCCACTTGGAGGCATCAAAGAGCTTCCCCCCACTGAGATTTTGAAAACTGTGCCTCCAAAGAGGGGAAACAAATTCCACCTGCAATACGAGGTGAATGCTATACCGCTATGATTTTGGAGACCACCTGGAGAGTACAGCCTATTGAAGACATGAGTAGGCTGCTGAACATATTTCAGCAACTGCAGGTAGCCCCAGCTCTTGATGCCAACTGCATCTTGAAGACCTTAAGGTGCAATAACAGCCTGCCAATTTATTTTTACTCAACAAAATCCTTTCAGCCTTTATATCAAATCATATCCCAGGTATTTCAACAATTGTGAAGAAACCAGGCTGCTCTTGCTAGTTGACTATAAAGGATGAGCAAATTTCAGTTTCTGGTTTCAGTATCAAAATCAGTCCGAAATCCAGGTTCATTCATTCTTCAGTTTCAGAAAAAAAAAAAAAAAAAGCCAACATATTTGCAGTTAAAACTGAAACCTTCTAACCACTCTCTGCCCCCCCCACCACAAAGATAGCCTGAGAGCAAGTCTTTGCCCTCACACCACCCAAAGATTCTCCTCAGATCTACCTGTAAATGCTCTGGAGTCCAGTGGCCTTTTGTCAGGTAGAAAGACTCCCAGTTGCTTCTGCCCATGCTGGTTCCAATTTCAAACAAACAGGAGGAAATATTTTTCAAAAGAATAGTTAAGCACTGGAATTCGTTTCTGGATGTGGTAACAGCGGTGAGCATAGCTGGGTTTAAAAAAGTTTGGACAAGATCCTGGATGAATAGACAAGGAAGAAGCCACTGCTTGTCCTGGAACTGGCAGCATGAAATGTTGCTACTATTTGGGTTTCTGCAAGGTACTTGTGACCTGGATTGGCCTTTATTGAAAACAGGATTCTGGGCAAGATAGACCATTGATTTGGCCCAGTATAGCTATTTTTATGTTGTGTTCAAAATGGTAGACGTTTGTAGAGAAAAAAAAAAATCTTTATTCAATTCACCCAATTACAGAGAGAACATTGCTATACCATGTTTTCTTCTATACCGCAAGTTTCAGCAAGGATTCAATGAGGTTTACAATAAGATTTCTCAAGCTTGGAAAGCCTTTAGTGGTGTGTCACAAGGCTCTCTGTTTAATATATACTTCAGAGCATTAGATAGGGCAGTCTCACTTCCACAAATCCACATATTCTCCTTTGTAGACAGTGTTTTCCTGTTGAATCCAATAAAGGACACCTTTGAGACCACCACCTAATACATAGAAAGAGTTGTTGAAGATCTCTGTGATTGGACAAAGGAAAACTTTTATAATTCCTTACCTTTTCTACAGATTTGGTGTTGGCAACCAGAGGAAAAACTCAGGATTGAGAGAGCATCAAAGGTGCAGGGTGTAGTCTTAGACTCAGACCTTACTTTTGTTGACCAGATTAATTTCTTGGTTAGACTAAGGCAATTAAGAGCAAGTAGATCTGATCTGAATCAGGTCATCTTCAGGACAGTAGCACAAGTGGTCCTGCTCCTTTACTTAGACTACTGCAACTCCTTATATTGTGGTATTACTGAAAAAGAATGTAGAAGACTACAGCTACTCCAGAATAAGGCTGCCAGACTAATATTATGACGAAGCCGATTCAAGAGGCCTACCCCACTCTTAAGGGAGTTACACTGGCTATCCATAAAGAAGAAAATCCAATACAAAATGGATTGCATAGTCCACAAAGCCATTTATGGGGAAAATTCCAAAGGACTAATCTCAAAAATCTTTGTTACAAAATCTTTTTTTCAACTCGTGATTGATGCAATGCTTTTAGCTAGCCTTTGCATGTATGCTGAAAGAAGTTATTCAAATCCACTTTCACATTCCAAGGCCCCAAAATTTGAAACAGCCTCCCATAACACCTGTATCAACTGGACACATATTATATCTTTAGGGGCATACTAAAGACTTTCTCTTCAAACCCTTAATTAAAAATGCAAAGATATCACTACTTCCTCAACCTTATTAGCATGAAACTAGCCTAGCCCCAGCTAACTGTCAGCCGGCCGGGATTAAACAAGGTATACTAGGCCGCAAGCAAAAAGGAACCCCGACAAAGGCCAACCTCCCCTCCCCCCCACGGCGGCGGCTGGGGCCTGCCGATTAGTGAGGGCAAAGGCATCATTGTTGGAGGCGGTGTCCCTCCTCCGAGAGGAGAAAGACTGACAGGGGCCCCCCCCCCCTTTCACAGCGGGAGGGAAGGGCCTTGGCCGACCGCCCTCAGGGCCTCCTACCGCCCGCTGCTGCCTGACCTAGCTGCAAGCCGGTAGCCACGCGCGACTACGGTTAAAGTGGCAAAGGAGTAACAAACTCCTCCCACCGGCACCTCTCCAAAGAGAATGGCGACCTATGTAGCCCCTCACCCATAGAACGAGTGCGCTTATGGGACTTAGGTATCCAGGTTCTTCAGGGGGGAAGGGGAAAGGGACCTGGGAGCCCAGGTGTTGCCCCCCCCCAAGATGGCACTGTACAGCACCCATCCCACAGCTCCACCGAGGCCTGAGCCCCAGGCACACCTCTCCACCGAGGCCTGAGCCAAGTACTCACATGCTTCCGCACTACCGGAAGGCAAAGGGAGAAGTGCTTTGCTGCAGTGCACAGGGAACTGTGCCAGCACCCGGGGTTGGGCTTTTCTCCTTATGGGAAAGGACTCCCCAACCACCTCCACAGGAACATTTCTCCTCTTCACCAGCAGGGAGGGTGGGGAAAGGACCTGGGTGGGCCCAAGTGTTGCTCCTAAAATTGGCTCAGTCTGGCCAACACCCCTAGGCTGTACTGAAGCCGCAGCAACAGGAACAAAAAGCCTTCCATCCTCAGGAGCTGAAACCAGGAACCAGAATGATAGCAGCCTTTTCCCCAGATCCAGGAAACTGGTGCCGATAGCTGCAGCCAAGCCTGGCTTGAAATCCACTGTAGAATACAGGAGCTGTGAAGAACCCATCCATCAGCCTGCTGGAGATAAAATATACTGGTTGGCTAGGAGGCTGTGCATCCAAGATATACCTGAGGATAAATCAAGTGCTCTCTATCTCCATCTGCTGGTTGATGGATGTAATCCCACTAGTCTCAATTCATCTGCTGTTGATGACAAGGTAAGATAGATAGTGCACTTGGTGGAAGGAAAGAATTATTGTTGAACATGGGGGTAGAGGAGTTGAAGGGAAATACACAGAAGTGCAGAGGGGTGAGAAATGGAGAAATCCTGCAGATGGTGTAGACAGAGAGAGAAGAAGAAATGTTAAACAGAGGTGACAGGAAAGGAGAGAGAGATAAAAGTTTCACATGACAGTGGAGAGGAGGAAGGGAGAGATGCAGCATGGGGAGGAGGAAATATCTGACACAGGGCTAGAAAGAAATCATCTTTTATAAAGTGGCACTATTATTTAGTGGCACACTGAGTGTGATGAAGGACATTCAATTCCCTTGGGCTTCTTTGCATTCAGTGCATGCTGATAGCACAACTTTATAAATGGTAGGGTGACCAGATGGTCATGTCCTCTTATCAGAGAACTATCTGGGTGCCTGGATGGTTTCTTAAAAACATGCCACGGAAGATGCTTGCCAAATACTGACAAAAGCACCCACAGTCTCCTAGGTCTTCCCCTCTCCTCACATTAAAAGACTAGAAAGAAAATATGAAGAATAAGACACGTAGTAAAAACAGTAACAAAAACAAGTTAAATAAAGAAAAAACGTTTTCACAAAACCTGTATAGGGCAACATCGTGGTCACTTGATAAAGTGGTAATACTGTACATAAATGCACTTTCATATTTACAGCTAAAACTCAGTGTGTAAGGCCGGATGAACAAAGACTCTATTCCAACTTTTTTTTGGTCAAGACTCGAGCTTTTAATATTGCCGAGATTTAAAAAAGAGTTGTGCGCCTGATCTTTGAGGTGTTCACGCTCACCATATCTCATAACTGAACAACAAAAAAAATCTGAGATTTGTATGTTAAACGCCCATTCATCAGGACGTACCTTGGACACTGTCTTAACGATGAGAAGCTGTTATTCTTTCCGGTATTTACACACCTACATCAACGCGACTATGCGCAAGTCCAGGAATTGCAAGCACGGATCAGGGAAAGGATAGTATTTGATATATAAATCAAATCTCCAGCGTCAATCCTAGAGTCAGAAGCCAGGGGCGTACTCAAGGGAAACAAAAAAGGAAGTGAGGAAAATGTGCAAGTACTTCTCACGTCCCACACCGCAAACGGGGAGAGAGGGTCGAGTAGAACTAAAGAAAACACCCAGCGTACACGACGCTATTTGCTCCAGCTTTTCCCATCTGACACTCACCTTTAATGCCTGCCATGACGATGCTCACAGTGATGCTCCACAGACCCTGCGCCCTTGCTTTAATATTTACGGCAACCGAAAAAAGCTGCAATCAAAGCGAAGGATGCAAGAAAAAAAAAAATACAACAGCGATTTCCGCAAAACCATGAAAAAAAAACCCAAACGAAACTACAACATAAACCCAGTATCAAGACCGCGGAGCCGGAAGAGAGATTACAGTCGCAGGAAGCGCCCGATCACCACTCTCAACGCAGACGCCGTACCGCTCGCAATGCGTCACAAGTACGCAAAATACGTCACCTCGCCCTGCCCATCTACCAGTCCTGCGAAGCTGAAGGGAGTCTTGCGAGTGCGCTTGCGCGTAACCTAGACGCTATCTTTCGTAGAGTATCCGTAGGGGAGGATGCATACATGCGGCCTTTCTATCAGTTGGATAATCCCCGTGACAGACTACTTGTCATACAATTAGAAAAACTACGTTTTTTTTAAAGTGTGTTGAAAATGGCAGCGCCCTTCGCTTTATGTCTTTCATTCCCCTACTGATTCCCCGTGATCTCCTAGGTATCTGCAGCTTGATGAGCAATACCAGTTCTAACCAGCCTATATGACAGAGAGAGAGAGCGCTCGCGCGCGTGCGGGTGAAATGTGCGCGTGCTCGATGTACTCCGGGTGTGGTTGTAGCAGGTCGGCGAAGAGAGCTCCCTGTGCGTAGGGTGACGCAACGCCTTGAAAGAGCAACACGGCAGTGGAGGCAGAGTGCGGCTCGTATTTGTCCCGGTGTCTTCTGCGCTCGTGCTTTATTCGTGGCGTTTTGTCAGGTACCCAGCTGATCGATCTTTGCCGGCGGAAAGGATCAACCATCCTGGCGCATGAGGGGGCTATGGAGCAGCTTGCGGGTTCCATGATCGTTCTCTGTCTAGCGGTCTGGTCGTCCGTTCTCGGCTGGAATGAGGCAGGTAAGGTAGTAAGTAGGTAATAGGTAAGTTGGAAGCGTAGCTAGGGCTTAATGGGCCCCTGGCGGGAAAAAATAAGCTTGCAAGAGAAGGAATGAAGGGGGACTGGGGTCCGCCCTCGCCACAGAAGCCCCGGAGAGCTGATGGGGTAGGAGCGAGTACAGAGCCGGGGACTTGGTGTTGGAACGTGTGGCGTACTTGGGGAATATCTAAGACCTTATGGGTACTACCGCTAATTATTTCTATGGCGCTACCAGACGTACGCAACGCTGTACAGAGTCAGGAAGAAGACGGTCCCTGCTCGGAGGATCTTACAGTCTAAAAACAGACAAACAGGATGTCATGGATACAGTTAAGGGGAATGGTTAATCCGCTGACTGGGTTGGTGGGCAGTGGGGAATGGGATTATGGATATGTAATGTGACCATTCATTTTTTTCATCAAAACGGAATATCTATTAATATTCAGTCCCGCCCCAATTTCTTCCATTCATTTTCATGTACACACATCTTATGAATTCATAATGGTAAACATAAAATATAAAAATCCCCACAAAGCACACTGTACCCAGAGAAAATGTTAATTATCATTTACGAGTTTCAGGGTTTTTTCAAAGATGTCAAGGCAGATTACTTTAAAATATGCAATGTCACCTCAGTAACTATAGAAAAATAGACAAATATAGTGCAAAATATAAACAGCAGATATAAATTCTCAAAACAGACACATTTTGATCACTAAATTGATAATAAACTCATTTTTCCTACCTTTGTTGTCTGGTGGTTTCATGAGACTCTGGTTGCACTTCCTTCTGATTGTGCATCCAACATTTCTTTCACAATCCAGCCCCATCCCCTTTGGGTCCAGGTCTTTCTCTCTTTTCCCTCTGTTACCCTCCCCAGATCCAATATCAGTTCTCCTTTCAATCTTTGTTCCCTCTCTCCCCCCCTCTGTCTGAACCTCCCATAGTCCTGCATCTGCCTCCTGTCTTTCCCCTTTCGTCCAAGTCTTTTTCTCTGTAGTCTTTCTAATGTACTTACAATTCCCCCTCCCCTTTCTCTGCCTCTTTCTCTCCTTCTTTCCTTCCTCCCTCCTTCCCTCCCAGCAGATTTTAGCATATCTCTCTCCTCCTTTTTTCCCCTAAGATCTAGTATCTGTCTCCTTTCTCTTTTCCTCCTCCCAGATTTGGTATCTGTCTCCTCTCCTTCCCCCCTGCTCTGGCATCTCTCTCTCCGCTCCCTTCCTCCTGTTCTTCGTTCTCAATTTATTTTCTGCCTCTGTCTAAATTCTTTTTTACTTGTCAGTCCTCAATTTCCCTCTTTCACTGTGCCTACCTATAGCTTGCCACCTCTTTCCCTCACCCCTTCCTGTAACTAACTCTATCCTCTTCCCTCAATCCTGCATGTGCCTTTTTTTCTTTCTCCTCCTCACTTCCTTTCAGCATCTGCTCCCCCTGTCCCTCATACTTCCATTCAGCGGCTGTTCCTCCTCTCCCCCACACTTCCATTCAGTGTCTGTTTCCCTCTCTCTACCCCTTCCATCTACTGTTCACCCTCTTTCTCGCCCCTTCCATTCACTGCCCTCTCTGCTCTTTCCATCCAGTGTCCGCCCTCTCTCTCTCTTCCAAATGGCATCTTCCCTCTTTCTATGCTCTTTCCATAAACTATCCTGTGCCCTTTCTCTCCTTTGTACATGATTGATTTCAGCTCTGTTACCTCTCATTTTTCTCTCTCTGTCATCACCCCCTCCCCTATGCTCTGGCATCTCTCTCTTCTCCTTTCTTTCCTTCCCACCTAGAGAGTTGCGCGGGGACAGAAATCCCACCCGTCCCCGCCAAAGTCCCACCCGTCCCCACCCGTCCCCGTGAGGAATCCCTCCGTCCCCACCCGTCCCCGCGAGGAATCCCTCCGTCCCCACCCGTCCCCGCGAAGAATCCCCTCCGTCCCCACCCGTCCCCGTGAGGAATCCCCTCCGTCCCCGCGAGGAATCCCCTATGTCCCCGCGAGGAATCCCCTACGTCCCCGCCCGTCACTATAAACTACAGAAATAGTTATTTCATTTAATTATGCTACTGAATTAAAGGCTCTGGTAGAAACCCATTTAAAAATAAGCAAAAAGACTTTATTAATTTGGAAATATTAATTGGGAAGAATACATACTTTGTAAACGGGTTTCTACCAGAGCCTCTAATGTTTATAAATTTTTATCAACACAACTAATATACTACTTTATCCTTAAGCAAAAAAAAAAAAAAAAATAATAAATTTTTTTCCTACCTTTATTGCCTGGTTTCTGCTTTCCTCATGTTCTCATTCAGTTCCTTCCATCCACTGTCTCTCTTCCTTCTGCGTCTTCCATTTGCTCTGTTACTGTGCCTCTCCCTTTCTCCCCCCTCCCAAATTGGTCTGGCACCCATCTTTTTCCCTCCGCTCCCCCCATAGTCTGGCACCTCTGTCTTCTTCCCTGCCAGCGTCTTCTTCCCATTCCCTCTTCCCCATTTCCTTTCAGCGGCCTTCTCCCCCCCTCTGTCTTCCCCATGTCCTTTCAGTGGCATTCTCCACCCCTTTGTCTTCCCCAGTGCTTTCAGGGTCCTTCCCCCCCCTTCCTCCCGTTTACCCCATGTCCTTTCAGCGTTCTTTTCCACCCCTTTGTCTTCCCCAGTACTTTCAGCGGCCTTCTCCCCCCTTAAGCGTCTTTTCTTTTCCACTCCACCTTTCCTCCCTCCCTGCCTCCACCTTTGTGGCGCTTTTGCACCCGACCGACAACAGAACAGGCCCGGTCGGACAAATCTCCCTGTCCTGTAGCCGCGATCTAAATTACCTTCTTACAGCAGCTGGAGTAGTGAAGCTGCTGTAAGAGGTAATTTAGATTCGCGGCTACAGGGCAGGGAGGTTTGTCGGCCGGGCCTGTTGTCGGTCGATCGGGGGACCTGACCGGCTGTGCACATTCTTCGGGGCGGACCGCCCCCTCCCCCCTCCCCCCTCTTTCGTTCGCCATTGCCTTCTTCCTATCTGCCCTGCCGCAGCCGCACACAGCCGACCGGAAGTCTTCCTGATGTCAGCGCTGACGTCGGAGGAAGGGAGGGCTTTGCTTAAGCCCTCCCTCCGACGTCAGCGCTGACATCGGGAAGATTTCCGTTCGGATGTGTGCTGCGACAGGGCAGGTAAGGAGAAGGAGACTACCCTCGCGGCTCGACCAACCCCGCTGCGATCCAACCCCGCAGGAACCCCGCTACCCTCGGAGGCGTCCCCACGGGATCCCCGCGACCCTAGGGGGCGTCCCCACGGGATCCCCGCGACCCTAGGGGGCGTCCCCACGGGATCCCCGTGACCCAAAGGGGGAACCCGCGGGATCCCCGCGGGTCCCGCGGGATTCCCGTCATCCCCGTTCCCGTGCAGCTCTCTATTCCCACCCCACGGTCTGGCATCATCCCTTCCCTGATTCCTTGGCATCTCTCTCCTTTCCTTTTCTTCCATCTCTCCCTCCCCCTCCATGCTCTGACATCTTCTCCTTCCTTTCCCCTTGGTCTGGCATATCTTCCTCCTTCCCTCCATGCCCTGACATCTCTTCTTCCCTCTAAGCCCTGGCATCTCCTTTCATTCCCTCCCTCATCTTCCTTCTTCCTTCAGTACAGCAACACTCTCCCCAATTCTCTCCCCCCTCTGCTCCTTTTCCTCCTTCTGTCACCCAAGGCCTGGTGTCCTGGACTTCATTGGGCAGCAGCAGCATTCACAATTCATTGCTGTTTCCGGCTTCAGGCCTTCCTCTCTGTCGGGCCTTTCTTCATGAAAACAGGAAGTAGGCAGGACCCAGCAGAGAGGAAGGCCTGAAGCCGGCAACAGCAGCGAGTTGTAAACGCTGCTGCTGCCCGAAGAAGGTAATAGTGCCAGGCCTTGGAGCACCCGAGGCAGACCGCTTCTCTTTCCTCCCAGCTGAACCTCTGCTGACCCTCCTATCTCTCCCTTCCTTGCGAACCCTGCCGACCCTCTCAGCGAGATGACCGAGCAGCAAGCCTCTCTCCAGTAGCGTTGGCAGCCACAGCACGCTAAACAGGCTGCTTCGCAGCTTTTTCCTGCCAGTGAAACATCACTGATGACGTCATCAGTGACGCGGCAGAGGGACTCACTGGCAGGAGAAAGCCACAAAGCAGCCTGTTTAGCATGCTGCGGTTGCCAACGCTACTGGAGGGAGGTTTGCTGCTCAGTTCGCAAGGGAGGGAGAGATAGCAGGGTCAGCGGGGCCCGAGTGATGATGCTGCTGAATCCAGGCTGCAATCCCCTGTCCCTTTGTCCCCACTCACAGCTTCGGGACACCCTCTCTGAAAACGGGACATTTCGGTGTCCCGAAGCTGTGAGTGGGAGCAACGGGATAGGAGAACTGAAAAAGGGGCGGTATAGAACAGCTAGGTTTTTAGTCTGCTTTTAAACAAGGGAAGGGGCGTAGTGGACAAACTCAGGTAGTTGATTCCAGGCATAGAGGGGCAACTTGATGAAAGGATCAAAGTGTGTGGCGCAGTGGTTAAAGCTATAGCCTTAGCACCTTGGGGTTGTGGGTTCAAACCCACGCTCCTTGTGACCCTGGGCAAGTCACTTAATCCCCCCATTGCCCCAGGTATATTAGGTAGATTGTGAGCCCGCCGGGACAGACAGGGAAAAATGCTTTAATAACTGAATAAATTAATGTAAACCGTTCTGAGCTCTCCTGGGAGAACGGTATAGAAAATTGAATAAATAAATAAATTGGCAGTGGAGGAGAAGGGTACAGCTAGAGCAGTTAATCTGAGGAACAAAGTTCACTGGGAGGTGTATGAGGAGAGATATTGAAGGACAGCAGAATTAAACACACTTGTAGGTCAGTAATAAGAGCTTGAACTGTATGCGACGGTGGAGAGGGGTGACGTGTATACAGAGATACCATTTAGACTGAAAATACTTGGGGGAAGAGTCTCAAAACTTAACATTGCTTTTAACGTGGTCACTAAACCGGTTCCAGCCGGCATATGCGCTCATTGACACCTCTTTCATGGTGCATTCGCATGTGTCAATCGCTGTTACCGGTAACTCAAGTAAATTTAATGAACCTTTGCTACTCTCCGCCATGTGCGTTTTTGGTTTTTTGTTGTTTTTTTTTGTTTTTTTTACTTCCCTTTTTGAAATCTCTACAATAATGGCTGTGACAGTGACCCATCGATTTTTACCATGAAGTTTGAGAATCTTCCCCTGGGTATAGTATCTCCATTTTGATGGATTATGGGACTTATGTTGTCTGATTCTTCCCATTGAAATGAGTGCTGCAAGCCCTTTGGGACGTAAATTCAAAACTAGGACTGGCCAAAAGATACATACCATCCGGTCCAGGTGATTTATCTCTTTTTAACTTGTTGATTTGACTTAGTATATCTTCCAGATTCACCAAGATTTCTTTCAGTTCCTCCGTATCATCACCCTTGCAAACCATTTCCGGTTCAGGTAGAACTCTTACATCTTCTTCTGAAAAGACCGAAGCAAAGAATTACCCTCCCTGTGCGCCCCTTTTGTTCCTTGATCATCCAATGGTCCCACAGATTCTCTCACTGGTTTTCTGCTTTTGATGTACCTAAAAAAAATTGTTGTTTTTGCCTCTTTGACAAGGTTCTCTTTCTTAGATGCATAGCATGGATTAATGGATTAAAAAAAAAGCAAGCTAATTTGCCAGTGCTTGTGTCTCTTCTTATTTTCTTCATTTGGATCCTTTTTCCTTTCTTTAAATTATTTTTTGGCTCTAATAGCCTCATTCACGTCACCTTTTAACCACACCTCTTGTTTCCTCCTCTTTCCACCTTTGCTAATATGTGGAATACATCTGGTTTGCTGTTGCTGCTTTGGGAGTGAGAGAGGGGGGTTGTCAGGTCAGGACCGCCTGCCACAGGAGATGATTTTTTTTTTTTTGCTGGTTGGTTGAGTACCAGCTAACTGGGATTCTACTGAATCTGGTTTGTTAGTGTGTGTAGCAAGCTAGTCTAGGTGTAGGATGGTGTATAATCTGTCACCCTATGTACTTATTAAGGGCTTGAGAGAAGGCTAAGAGCCAGGCTTTTACCTGCTTCCTGACATAGAGGTAATATCAAATTAGATGTGCCCTCTCTAAGAATAAATTCCAGTGCATGGAGGCTGCTTCTGAGAAGGCTTGCAAACTAGTGTCGCATTACATAATTCCTTTTGATTAAGGTACACATAGTGATGTTCTTTGACAGGACTTTAGAGTCTCAAATGTGTATAAATGACTAACTTATTGTTTAAAGTGTTTATTCTGACCAATTTTGTCTGGAGGGCATTAAGGCTCTATGTTTGATTTTTAAACTTAGCCCTGAGTGTAGTTTTTGCAGGAAGGGTAAGATGTAGTCTTCCGCAGCTGAATTGGTTGGAGCTGATGCAAACCTTTTCAGTTTGACCATTGTACAGGGCATTACAGTAGTCTAGTTGTGATGTTATGGTATGGTATGGACAGTAGCTTCTCTGTTAACTGGAACGCAGCCCCCCCCCCAAAAAAAAAAAAAAAAATCTAAAAAATACTGTAATACTTTAAATAACTGGCGGAAATTTAAGTGTAAACTTGGCACGCCTCACTTGAGTATGCCCACGCTTTGCCTACAACATGTTCAGTAGTTTGTCTGGAACAGTTTATGGTATGGTATTAGTTAGGCCTATTTTATACTAACTCTCAAGCAACCAGATGGGGATGAGTTTGATTTCTGTCCCCATGTAACTCTTTAGTCAGATGTGAGAGTAAAAAAACGCAGTTGGAGCCACAAAACTGCTCATAACTGAGCACTGAGAAGAAGAAGCTGGCGGGACTTCCAGTTTTAACTTTTACAGAGAGGTGGAAATAACGCTCAGAAGCACAGAGGCTCTGAACAACCGGCATACCGTGGGGTCTTTCCCCCCGATCCAGTGTCGTCGCCACTTCTTGACTGTTGTCCTGCACAGAAGCAGACTCTACCAGGGAGACTTTATCCTGAGATAAAAGTAGCAAGGAAACTAGCATGCTATCCTCCCAGTTCATGACAGACTTCACCTCCTGGTCCAAGTCTGCGTCCTCATCTGGTCGCAGCACCTGTTGAAGGGACAACCCCTGCGCTACCACCACTGGTGTTTCCACTAACAGACGCTGAGGACCCTCACCAGCTCAAATAAACATTCCATATCAGACTCACAAAATCCAGTGTGAAACCTTGTACTGGGGGTCCCTCCGACCCTGCTGGTCCTCCTGGTCTCTGTGGCCCCTATGCGACTGCACTTGGCCAATACAGATTCAGAGTCCCAGGAGGGGACTCTTTTCTCTTGGGGACACATCTGAGGATCCCCAGACCTGGAGGACTCTGAGGAGGCTGAGCCCAAGGCTCCTGCCCCTCTTCCGCACACTCCGTCGCATGCGGGACATGGATGCTCCTTGGCCTATCATCCAGCACAAGCCTGGCATGATATAGGGATAAAAAGGTCTGAGGGAGTTCATAGTCGATTTTGAGCAAATTCGAGGGATTTGGAGGCAAATGGAGGCAAAAGAAAAAAAGTTTGTTTAAAATCCAAGATGGCTGTTATCAGAAAAATTGCATCAAAAACGGCCCGTGGAAACCTCCCTGAAGGAAATAAATCACAGGCAAGTGGTTTTGGAGGTGGGGGACTTGGGCTGTGGGGTTAGAAACCCTCAAATTCAACTTGTAGGGAACCCACTGATTTTCCCCATAGACTTTAATAGCCGTACTCACTGTGCCATGTTTGTCTGCCTGTTGCCAGTTGAACTGAGGTCAGACTGAACCTCAACTCCTGGAAAATTGAGCTGCAAAAGGGGGGAGGACCATGTAGCCGGCCAATCTGGGAAGGAGCTCACACAGTCTGCCCTCAAGATCCTGACTGAGTCGGGGATGTGAGCAGCTATGCAGGGGACGGCCCGTGAACTTTAAACAAACATAGAAATAGACAGCAGAGAAGGGCCCACGGCCCATCTAGTCTGCCCACCTTAATGTCCCTCCCCTACCTTTGCCCTGTGAATAGATCCCATGTGCCGATCCCATTTGGCCTTAAAATCAGGCACGCTGCTGGCCTCAATCACCTGTAGTGGAAGACTATTCCAGCAATCAACCACTCTTTCAGTGAAAAAGAATTTCCTGGTGTCACCTCGTAGTTTCCCGCCCCTGATTTTCAATGGATGCCCTCTTGTTGTCGTGGGACCCTTGAAAAAGAAGATATCTTCCTCCGCCTCGATGCGGCCCATAAGATACTTGAACGTCTCGATCATGTCCCCCCTCTCTCTGCGCTCCTCGAGCGAGTATAGCTGCAATTTGTCAAGCCGTTTTTCGTATGGTAGATCCTTGAGTCCCGAGACCATCCGGGTGGCCATTCTTTGCACCGACTCCAGTCTCAGCACATCCTTGCGATAATGCGGCCTCCAGAATTGCACACAGTACTCCAGGTGGGGCCTCACCATGGATCTATACAATGGCATAATGACTTCCGCCTTATGACTGACGAAACCCCTTCGTATGCAGCCCATGATTTGTCTTGCCTTGGACGAAGCCTGCTCCACTTGATTGGCAGACTTCATGTCCTCACTGACGATTACCCCCAAGTCTCGTTCTGCTACCGTTTTTGCTAGGATCTCGCCATTAAGGGTATAAGACTTGCATGGATTCTGGCTGCCCAGGTGCATAACTTTGCATTTTTTGGCATTGAAGTTTAGTTGCCATGTCCTAGACCATCGCTCCAGTAGGAGTATGTCGTGCACCATGTTGTCGGGCACTGAATCTTCGTCTGTTGTGCATTTGCCCACTACATTACTCAGTTTGGCGTCATTGGCGAATAATGTTATTTTACCTCGCAGCCCTTCTGCCAAGTCTCTTATAAAGATGTTGAATAGGATTGGGCCCAAGACTGAGCCCTGTGGTACTCCACTAATCACCTCCGTCATTTCGGAGGGGGTGCCGTTCACCACCACCCTTTGGAGCCTACCTCCAAGCCAGCTCCCAACCCATTTCGTCAATGTGTTACCTAATCCTATAGAACTCATCTTGCTCAGTAACCTGCGGTGTGATACGCTATCGAATGCTTTGCTAAAGTCCAGGTACACAATGTCCAGGGACTCCCCAATATCCAGCTTCCCTGTTACCCAGTCAAAGAAGCTGATCAGGTTGGATTGGCAGGATCTCCCCTTAGTAAATCCATGTTGTCGGGGATCCCATAGATTCTCCTCATCCAGGATCTTATCTAATTGGTGTTTGATTAGTTTCCATTAGTTTGCTCACTATCGATGTTAAACTCACTGGTCTGTAGTTTGCTGTCTCCATCTTTGAGCCTTTCTTGTGGAGTGGAATGACGTTAGCCGTCCTCCAGTCCAACGGGACGCTGCCTGTACTAAGGGAGAGGTTGAAGAGCGCGGACAGTGGCTCCGCCAAGACATCACTCAGCTCCCTAAGCACCCTGGGGTGCAGGTTGTCCGGCCCCATTGCTTTGTTAACCTTGAGCTTTGACAGCTCACCGTAGACACTGCTGGGCGTAAACTCAAAGTTACTAAACGGGTCAACTGAGCCAACCCTTGTCTGTAGCTGAGGGCCGAGCCCTGGCGCTTCTCGGGTGAAGACTGAGCAGAAGTATTCATTTAATAGTTGGGCTTTTTCCGAATCCTTTTCCACATAGTCTCCTTCTGGTTTCCTAAGACGTACAATCCCGCCTGATTTTTTTCTTCTATCACTGATATACCTGAAGAAGGATTTATCTCCCTTCAGGCTGGCTAGCTAGGTTTTCCCAAGGTAACAATCTCTCTAGCAGCAGACTTCCGCAGTGCGAATCTCATCTCTCAGCAGAAGTCCCACAGTGGGAATTTCTGGGCACTGAGCCTCCAAAGAGCACTGAGCAAAAATACCAGAAAACAATAAAATTGCAGAGAAGATCAAAACACTTATGAGCAACTTGCTTGCAGAAACAAACTGAAGGGGCAGGAGCAGCTTACTGGGAAGGAGGTGGAGCTGGAAAACATGATTGACAGTTTTCTGTAAGCAGCTTACTGGTTCATATATAAGACCCTAGCGTTCAGGACCACTAGACACATCTACAAGAAAGATTACCAAGGTAAGAACCTTATTTTGCTGTTTTCTATGCAAAGACTCATTCTTGGCATAATCTTAATATTTACAAGCAGATGAAGGTTTCGGTTTTTGAAAAGTAACTTTTGAGATTAGTTATATAATATTGGTTTGGATATATGTACTATTAGAAATACTGTATAAACTCGAATATAAACCCAAATTTTTGGGCCAAAATGGCTGTGTCTCATTTTATATCGTCTCACCCACCCCCTCCCAGACTTCTTGCAGGCCTTCGCTGGGCTGCTAGGTTCTGTACCTTGCCCCTACTCCCTGCCCATTGTACCGCCTCTCTGCTGATATTCTGCATGCTGCCGCTCCTTCTGTATAACCGTGTACCTGGAATCACTGGTGGTTGAGAGGTATAGCGGGCAAGATGAGCTTTCTGCACTCCTGCCCCGCTGCTGAGCCTGTCGCTGCTGCAAATTTTGGTGGTTTAGCTGTACCGAGCAGGAGTGCATTTCCTGCGCTGCTGCTCGGCGCTGAGTGGCTTCTTGAATGGCTGTGGCAAGTCTCACGAGAATTCACAGGAGACATTCAGGAAGCCACTTGGCGCTGAGCAGCAACATGGGAAGTGTGCTCCTGCTCGTTACAGCCGAACCACTAGAGCAGCAACAGGCTCGGCAGTGGGCAGGAGCTCGGAAAGCTCTTTCCTGCCTGCGCGGAGGCATGCAGGATATCAGTAGAGAGGAGGTACAATGGAGGAGACAGGGTGCAGAGCCTGGAAGGGGGAGGAGGCAGGGTGGAAAGCCTGGCAGGAAGGGAAGGGGGCTGGGTGCAGAGCCTTAAAGGTGAGGGAGGGAAGGGGGCTGGGAGCAGAGCCTGATGGGAGAGGGAGGTGGTGCTGGGTATTATTGTATTTGCTTAAACATCCATGTTAATAGATGTGGTTAAACAAAATATCTTTAAAAGATCTTAGACTATATCAGCCATATCCATACACGGAAAACTTAAAATACTGTCTTCTGTAGCTCACTCATCTTCGTTTTCTTGTTTGTTCATAATCTGAAAAAGAAATGCATGCTTTCTTGCTTTATCAGGTCCCAAATGATTTTTCAATTTGGAATGAATGAATCCAAAAGAAGAGAATATCATTTCTATGCCAGCAAAGGAAGCTACTGCTGTTTAAAAGTGAAATTATTACTTCAACAGTCTCTAAATCCAAGTGCTTAATAAATGACTTTCATCAGTTTACTGGTGTGACTCTTTAAAAACATCATCAACAAACATACAGTATACTGTGGTGTGCTGAAAAGTTCTTGGCCCATCCAACATCCTAAATTCTGAGTGTATTTACCATATTTTTCGCTCTATAAGACACACTTTTTCCCCCCAAAAGTGGGAGGAAATAAGGGTGCGTCTTATGGAATAAATACTAACTAACCCCCTCCCCTTCCCTCCCTTAATTTCTTCGTCGGTCTGTCGGTCCAGTGCTGTAGGGCAGGAGCTTTCAGCCTCCTGCCCTTCCCTCCGGCTTTCTCCCCAGCGGCAGAGTTGGAGTGGCAAGAAGCAGAGTCGGAGTGGCAAGAAGGCAGGCACAAATTTATCACTTCCTGCCTTGCCGCTCCGTGAATGGCAGTCCAGCATTGTAGGGCAGGAGTTTTCAGCTTCCTGCCCTTCTCTCCTGCTGTCTCCCCACGAGCGGCAGCATTAAGCAGGCATGTGCGAGTTTTTTGCTTCCTGTCTTGTCCCGTGCCGCTCTATGAATGACAGCCCCAGTTCTCACGGTGGTGGATTGGGGGGGGGGGCCCTGCCTGCCTGCCTGCCTGTCAGTCACTTGGCTGCTAGGCCTTCCTGCCTGCCTGTCGCTAGAACTGCTTGACTGCCACTAGGCCTGCCTGCCCTGTGCCCTGTCCCAGACTACACTAGACCACCAGAGGAGGGACAGGGTACAGAGCCTGGCAGGGAGGGGGAAAGAATGCAGAGCGTGGTAAGGAGTGTAGGGTTGGGTGCAGAGTCTGGCAGGGAGAATTTGGTTTAGAATGTTGTTTTTTTCCTTTGTTTCCTCTAAATCTTGGGTGCATCTTATGGTCAAGTGCGTCTTATGGAGCGAAAAATACGGTATTTTATTTTGCAAAGTGCCAGTATGCAGAATTGTAATTAGTGAATGACACGGTGACTGTTACCCGCGGGTAGCTGCGGGTAACCTGCCGAAATGGGGATAAAAAAAACCTGGTTGCCGCGGGTACTGGACAAGGCCATTCTTCGCCCTGTGGAGCAGTGAATTGCCTTGTCCCCGCAGTTAATTGAGGGGACGTGCACAAAATATTTGATCTCCGATCACACAGTCCAGCATCCCCCTCCCTCCTTCCTCCCAATCGCTGCGCTCCGGGCATCTCCTTCCCTTCCCCGGGGATTTTTACATTTTTCTCTCAACAAGCAGCTGGAGCCTTTCTGAAGTCGCGTGCGGCTGCTGGAAACTTCTCCTCAGATGCAACCGGAAACAGGAAGTTGCATCAGAGGAGAAGTTTCCGGCAGCTGCACACGACTTCAGAAAAGGCTCTGGCTGCTTGTTGAGAGAAAAATTAAAATTGCCAGGAAGGGGAAGGTAGGGAGATATTCGGACCACGGCGGACGGGAGGGGGCTGCTGAACCACGCCAAGGGTGGCGGGGAGGGGGGGGTGAGAGGAACAGACGCTGAAGGGAAATGGGGAAGAGAGAGTGGGGAGAAAATGCAGAACATAAATGGATGGAAGGAGGGAATAAAGAAAAAAAAAGGCACATGCTGGATTGGGGAGGCAGATACCAGATCTGAGGGGAAGAAAGGTGGAGAGAGATGCTAAAAACCACCTGGGGAGGCAAGGAAAGATGTAAGGGAAGAAGAGATGCAGAGGAAAGAAGATGGGTGCTAGACCAATGAGGGGGTGGAGGGAGAGATGGAAGGGAGAGGCACAGTAACAAAGCATATGGAAGAGGCAGAAAGAAGTCAGGCAGTGAATGGAAAGAATTGAATGAGGAGCAGATGAAGAAAGCAAAAACCAGATAACAAAGGTAGAAAAAAAATTCTATTTTCTTTTTTTGCTTTACGATAAAATAGTGTATTAGTTGTATTGATAAACATTATAATTTAATTGTTTTTTTTAAATTTAATATTCTTTATTCATTTTTTCATCTAACAACAAGTGCAACAAATATTAACAGTTAAACTTATACAATATCACTTGAGTATCTATTCTTAGTAATTTCACAATTAAAAATAAAAATAAAACATTTATAAAAAAAGCCCTGCCAGGTGAAGATCTCTTCCTCTAGTTTGGCAGCCAGAACTTTGATTTATAAAATGACAATTGTACAGAATATTGTTTCTTTTAATACTATAATAAAATAAGTTCAGTATAATACTATTCGAGGCTTGTGTGGATGGGATCAGGTGGTTTATGGGGCAGGGACGGGGGCTGAGCTCACAGGGACGTGGACGAGCCCACGGGGTGGAGACAGGGACAAATTTTTTTTCCCCGTGTAATTCTCTAATTGTAATGCTTTGTTTCGGCATTGTTTCAGATCATTGATTGAACCATGTCAATGAAAAGTGTGGAATTTTTCAAGTGTGGAACTCTGAGTAGTTATGAAGTTCCTATTCCTGCAGAAGAAAACTCCAAAGAAAATCCATGAATGTATGATGCAAACATTGAGTGACAAATGCCCATCCTACCCCACAGTGAAGAAGTGGTGAGCAAACTTTCAGTGTGGAGATATCAAGACTGAAGATGCAGCAGGTCTGGGAGGCCTCAAATGGTGTCAATGCCTGAAATTGTTGACCATATCTATGACCTGATTTTGGCAAATGGTGAATATCAGCTAAAACAATTGCTGAGACACTAGAGCTATCCAGGGAACATGTCAGGTGTATAATCCACAAGCAGCTAGGTATACAGAAGCTGTCAGCCAAGTGGGTGCTCAAATGTTTCAATGATAATGAGAAACATCATCGAGTGGACACTTCCAAGTTGATTTTGCAGCATTTACAGCAAGCTGGTGCCAACTTTTTAGAATGACTAGTTACTGTTGATGAAAACATGGTTAACACCATTATGGTGCAGAGACGAAACAGTCTATGTAATGGTGACACTCAGGTACTCTAAGGCCAAGGAAATTCAGATCATTGATTGAACCATGTCAGTGAAAAGTGTGGAATTTTCAAGTGTGGAACTCTGAGCAGTCGTGAAGTTCCTATCCCTGCAGAAGAAAATTCCAAAGAAAATCCATGAATGTATGATGCAAACATTGAGTGACAAATGGCCATCCTACCCCACAGTGAAGAAGTGGTTTGTAAACTTTCAGCATGGAGATTTTGACTGAAGATGCAGCAAGGTCTGAGAGGCCTCAGACAGTGTGAACTCCTGAAATTGCTGACCATGTCTGTGACCTGATTTGGGCAAATCGATGAATATCAGCTAAAACAATTGCTGAGTCATTTCAGATATCCAGGGAACTTGTTGTCATATCTGGAACAACTGTAACGACAATCCATGCATAACTTGTTAAGGAAAAGATTAAAGACTTTTCTCTACACCCAGTAGACTTAACTCCCAGCCTTCTTCCAATGGAGTGATATCCTTAAAACGCTATGCCAATACTGAACTTGCCTTCTACAATGCTAACCTGTAAAAGTAACTCAACTTGCTGTAAGCCGCAATGATTCCATATTGAAATTTGCAGGATATAAAAAGTTGTATTGTATAATCCATGAGCAACTGGATATGCAGAATCTGTCAGCTAAGTGGGTTCTCAAATGTTTGAATGCAGATGAGAAACAACATTGAGTGGACACGTCCAAGTTGATTTTGCAGCATTTTAAGTGAGCTGGTGCCAACTTTTTGGAATAACTAGTTACTGTTGATGAAACATGGTTACATCACTATGATCCTGAGACAAAACAACAGTCCAAGCAATGGCTACATTCAGGTTCTCGAGGCCAAGGAAATTCAATACCCAAAAGTCAGCAGGAAAGGGCAAAAATCAGCAGGAAAGGGAAGTGTTTTGGGATCAGGAAGGTGTTGTAATGACTGACCGTCTTCCAAGGGGCCAAACAGTTATTGCAGAATACTACTGTAACTTGCTTGCTGCTGTCAGTTCTAGTGGGAAGCGGCGCGGGACCAGGCAGGCAGCCTTGTGCGCTACTCTGCTGCAAGAGAAGAGCATTAGGAGGCAGTCGCGTCCAGCTAGGGAGGGTGCCAGAATTTAAAAAAGGTATGTGTGTGGGGGGGTATTCGCTCCATAAGATGCAACCTTATTTCCACCCACTTTTTTTGGGGAAAAAAGTTTGTCTTATGGAGCGTAAAATACGGTAAAAGAACTGAGAGAGGAGGTGACAAGACTGAGAAGCATCTATGAGAATGAGAGGTACATCGATGAAATGGTTCATGAAGTGTTAAAGATTTCCAGCAGTGGGGAAGAAGAGGTGGTGTTGAGGGAAGACAGCTGGATTCAGATTACAGAACCCTGCAAGATTGGTACTGTGACTCTACCCACCCTTGAACTGAAGAACTGGTATGCAGCCTTGGAAGTGGAGGAGATGAGACCTCTCAGGGAGAGGAAGGACCAAAGCTTGAAATCCCCAAACTTACTGGATTTGTGACCACTAAGGTAGTGGTAATTAGCAATTCCATTCTGAGGGGTACAGAAGGGTCCATCTGCAGATCAGATATGATGTCCCGGGAGGTATGCTGTCCAAGATGTTACAGAGAGCTTACCGAGACTCATCGAGTCTGATGACTATTTTCCGTTGCTGCTCATCCACGTTGGCATTAATGATACTGCCAGGTACCCCTGCAAACATATCAAAAATGACTTTCTGGCTCTGGTAGAGAAGGTGAAGCAGTTAATTGCGCAGGTGGTATTCTTGTCTATCCTCCCTGTCAAGGGTAAAGGCCAGGGCAGAGAAGCTCAAATCCTGGAGAATACGTGGATGGTGTCGAGAGCGTTTTGGTTTCCTGGACCATGGGATAATTTTCCAAGGGCTGCTGAGCAAGGATGTTATGCATCTATCAAAGAAGGGAAGAATTGAAGGGATGAGTCCTTGTCAGCAGGCTGGCTAATCTACTGAAAAGGGCTTTAAACTAGAAGTGATGGGGCAGGGTGATCAAAGCCCCCGAGGGAGTATAAGCCCTCAGGTAAGTAAATCACTGAATACCTCTGCAAGGATGGGAAAAGGGGGCAATGTCTGGAAAGCAGCATATACTAATGCTTGAAGTATGGGAAACAAGATTCTGGATCTAGAAGCTGTGATGGAAGAAGAGGAGTTGGATATAGTAGCGATCACAGAGACGTGGTTAACAGAAACCCATGACTGGGATGTAGTTATGCTGGGCTAGGGTAGGAAGAAAAGGCAGGAGAGGAGCGATATGATAGAGATATTTGCCTACGTGGCGTAAATGCGCATGAGTTGAGTCTTTCATGTGAAATGAAGCTCTAAATGAGAGGGCATAAGATGAAGTTAAGTGGTGATAGGCTCAGGAGTAATCTAAGGAAATACTTTTTTACAGAAAGGAAGGTAGATGTGTGGAACAATCTCCCGGAAGAGGTGGTAGAGATAAAGACTGAATTCAAGAAAGCTTGGGATAGGCATGTGGGATTTCTTAGAGAGAGGAAAAGATAATGGTTACTGCGGATGAGCAGACTGGATGGGCCATTTGGCCTTTATCTGCCATCATGTTTCTATGACTCCACCGAAAGAGCATTTGCCTTAATGCAGCAGTATGATTCAAGTCTCACAAAGAATGAGGAGCAGAAGCATCATCTCCTCTGCCTTGTTACTCAGTACAGAAGGACCTATCCAACTTGCTCCAAAGCCACACTGATAAATACTGACTGAATGTAAGACTACCATTCAGCGTTTGCATATAACAAACAGAAAGCAAAAATACTTACCTGTAGTAGGTGTTCTCAATGGACAGCAGGCATATATTCTCGCAACCTGCCCTCTTCCTCGAGTTGGCTTCTTAGCTTTTGTTACTGAACTGATGTTTCAGCGAGCTGATGTTGGGTGGGAAAGCGCTAGCCAATTGCCTAAAGATTTAAAGTGACAGTGCACTTGGTAGTGTCTGTACCGGGTTCTGTGGATGATGTTACCCACATGTGAGAATATATGCCTGCTGTCCTCGGAGAACACCTGCTACAGGTAAGTATCTTTGCTTTATAATAGACTTCCTAATTTGTAGTAAGCAGGAAAATTGGAGGAAATTTATTTTGAAAATCCTAAAGTATATGTCCTAGTATAAGCTTCATTTTCGAGAGCACTTCCTTTTGTCACCAATATGCAGAAAAAAAGCATGTTGTGCCTACTCTTACCCACATATAATTTCATTGGTTTTATAAGTAGCTATTTCAGCATATACATCTGTTTTAAGCATGTAAGTGCCCCAGGTCAATGTTTCTCAGCTTTTTGAAACGATGTACACCTACATTTTCAAAAATGTGTGGTACTCCAGTTTGTGCAGAGCTGGTAGTGAGGACATTGGAGAGGACCTATATTACCAAAAGAAAAGCTAGGAATTGTGTTATGAGAACATGCTTATAGCCACTGGTGGGGTCCTGATGCTGAAAGTGGAACCAATGTTCTGGATCTGAGCATCTGGTAGTGGTGACCTCCTTTCTTTTTTTTTAATGGAAAACTGGTTGGGAAATACATTAAGTTGACTGAAGCAGTGGCTAACAGTCTGTCTTCCCCCAGACTGTGAAAGCATTCCCAGCCTTGGCTGACAAGTAGGAGTATAAGCTTGACTTGGTAATCCAAAGGAGTTCATTTGCATGGCAGTACACAGCACTGTGTAGGAAGTGAGATTTTTTTAATATATATATATACAGTGGTACCTTGGTTTACGAGCATAATTCGTTCCAGAAGCATGCTCGTAATCCATAGTACTTGTATATCAAAGCACATGTCCCCATAGGCCACAATGTAAACTGAAACAATTCGTTCCACAACCAAGGTTTACTATGGTGGCCCATGGGTGGGTACCTGCCTGTGGATGCTGCAGCCCTTGCAGCATGGTGGTTTCCTTTCCCCGGGGTCCCCGTGCGGCTCTCCTCCCTCTTTGGCCGATGCCTCTGCCGTCCACCAGCGCCTCCCGGCTTCCGATTCAAGTCGGCCATCCTCCAGATGCATGCGCAGGACCTCTGAACTCCCCCGTCAAACCGGCGCTGCTCCAACAACATGCGCACCACATACAAGCATGCAGGACGTCCTGCGTGCTTGTACGTGGTGCGCGTGTTGTTGGAGCGGCGCCGGCTTGACGAGGGAGTTCAGAGGTCCTTCGCATGCGTCTGGAGGATGGCCGGCTTGAATCAGAAGCCGGGAGGCGCTGGTGGACGGCAGAGGCATCGGCCGAAGAGGGAAGAGAGCCGCATGGGGACCCCGGGGAAAGGAAACCACCACACTTCAAGGGCTGCAGCACCCACAGGCAGGTACCCACCCCTGGGCCACCATAGTGAGAGCTCGTGTAGCGAGTCAACACTCATTTTGCGAGATGAAAGTTTGCTGAATGTTTTGCTCATCTTGCAAAACACTCGCAAACCGGGTTACTCGCAAACCAAGGTTCCACTGTATATAGTTCAGGAATGGGTGTTGCTGGCAAGTTTGGGAGCAGATGCAAGAATCTTTTTTAAAAATTATTATTGGTAAACTAAATTATTACAGATGTGTTAGGTTCTGACAGATTGTTGACTGTTCTGACTTTGATACAGAGAAAGTGCTTCTGAAAGAGATCCAAGCTCTTACCCTCTACAGGGATCGCTACACAGCTTCTCGTCGCACAGCTGCAGTGCCCCAACTCAAATGCACTGGAGGTTCAGCTGGTTGCTCTGCCTTTGTCCCTGAGGTGGTACAGTGTCATAACAGAGGCTGGGATGGCTTCGACGTACAGGTAACAAATGCATAGATTTAATTAAACTGTATACTAAAGCTACACATATATTAAAATGTGTTGCAAAGATAGATTATATAAATGGGACTGTTTGTATGTTTCTCTTATACTAACTTGTGGGCGATATATATAGATATATAATAAAAAATCCTTTAAATTTTCAGGCTTTGCTAAATGAAATTGACTTACCTATGAAGCTCCTGCTATATTTTTCTGCTCATGACATCTTTAGGCAGAGAGACCAGCAAACCCTGAAAATTGACCAGGGCTCAGGGCCAGATTCTCAAAGCACCAGCAACCCCCCTTCCCCCGGTACCATTTTTAGAAGACCAACAGCAGGGATGCTCACTCCTTCCCGCTGGCCGGCCCGTCTCTTCAAAATGGCAGGCCTTCTTCTCATTGCATTCTGGGATGCACAAGGGAGGGTCCTAAGGCCCTGATTGGGCTTGTTGAAGCTTTTAAATAGGCATGAAGGCCTGTAACAATAGTTACTGTTCATACTGTGCTTCTCAAATTTACTCTTGGAGTAATCTGCAGCTCTCTCAGGTTAAGCATGTGCCACATTAAAATAAGAATAGCCTTACTGGGTCAGACCAATGGTCCATCTAGCCCAGTATTCCATCTTCACGGAGGCCAATCCAAGTCACAAAAACCCAAATAATAGCAGCATTCTATGCCACCAATCCAGGGCAAACAGTGGCTTCTCCCATGTCTGTCTCAACAGCAGATTATGGACTTTTCCTCCTGGAACTTGTCCAAACCTTTTTTAAAACCAACTACATTAACCACTCTGGTGTGTGTGCAATAAAGAAAATGCAGTGTCAGAGGAAACTGACACTACATCTTTTTAACCTGATGATGATGGAGGCAGAGCGTTGTTCCATGTTTATATAATTCTGCCTCTTTTGTAGGGTAGTATTTCAATCTGAAGTCTTAGCTAGAATGTTCTTGTCTTACTGCTGATCACAGCTTTGTACCAGAGGGCTCTTTGTTATATTCTGTTTATGAGCATTGATCTGGGGTTTTTTTTAAATTTTCTGTTCACTGTCAATAAAATAATAATAATAAAAATAATTTGACTCAAAGGGAAGGTGAGAAGGTATGTAGGAATATTTATTCTGCTGTCTTCTCTGCCTTTGATTATTGTGCCTCCATCCTGGTGACAGCTTTGCATACTATATTACAGATGCTTCTTGACTGAGCGAAACTGCTTCCAGAATCCTCAGAAAAACCAAAATTTGCTAAACTAAACCTTAAGCTTATATACCGTATCTTCTCTATAAAAATATAGCTCAACACGGTTTGCAGAAAATTAAAGAAGAAAAAAAAAAATACAATAGGGATAATATAAAAGGAAACGAAGATCACAATTTTGAAAAAAGCCAAGTTTTCAAATGTTTACGGAATAATTGGAGAGAGCCCAAATCACGCAGCTGAACAGGAAAATTATTCCAGAGCTCAGTAATTTTGAAAAGAAGAGACTTCTCTAGTTTTCCTGTATAGATGATGCCTTTCAGTATAGGAAAGGATAATTTAAGTTTTTGAGTAGGTCTAGTAATCTCAGATCTTGTAGAATTCCAAAATAGAGGAAGGAAGGAAAGAAAAATGCCATACAAGATCTTAAATGTAAAGCAAGCACATTTGAAATAGACTCTAGAAATAATTGGAAGCCAATGAAGTTTTAGCAAAAGCGGAGAAGCATGATCAAATTTACTTTTTGCAAAGATCAGCCTAGCCGCAGTATTCTCGATCAACTGAAGTCTTTGAAGACTTTACTTAGTCAGGCTTAAGAATACCACATTATAATAATCCAACCTCGAAAGAATAATTGATTGTACAAGAACAGAAAAATGTTGTTGGTGGAAGCAGGATCTCACTTTCCTCAACATATGGAGACTTAAAAAAAACATTTTTTCACCATAGAATTAAGATGGATATTGAAAGAAAGTGTTGAGTATAAAATGACACCCAGGACTTTGCTTGAGAATTCAATCGGTAGTGAAGATCCTGAAGGCAATAGAATAAACAAAGGAGCTGATCTAATTTTGAGCCTAGCTAGAGTAGTTTTGTTTTAGACTCATTCAACTTCATTTGTACAGTACCCCCTCTTACTTCAGAATTGAAACATTGATGAACAGCTTTAACAACTTAAGCCAGGGCTGGCCAAGTCTGGTCCTCGAGATCACCTGGCAGGCCAGGTTTTCAAGATATCCATAATGAATATGCATGAGAAAGATTTGCCTGCACTGCCTTCTTGGGATGCAAATCTCTCTCATGCATATTCATTGTATATATCCTGAAAACCTGGCCTGCCAGTACATCTTGAGAACCGGTCTTGGGCAGCCCTGACATAAGCCTTGCCATACTGGGAAAAAGCAAAGGTCCATCATGCACAGTGCCCCCTCCAGTTTTTCTTTTGCAATTGAATTGTGCGGAGGCGTTTCTAATCTGCTCATATTTTTTTTTCTTTTTCTCATTCAAAGTTCGTTTTACTGAGGCTTAGGTCCCCTGAGACCTCATTCTTGAGGATCCTCTGTCTAGAAAAGGACACAGGTTCCACTGAGCCAGACTGCAGCTCTTCAGGGCAAGCCTTTGGGTGGACCTGGAGAGCCAGCCTGCTGCGTGTCTTCAGGGCTTGTAGTCCAATTCCCTGGAAGCCGGCTCGCCACCTTCTTAGTGGCTTGAGCACAGGCTGTGGGCACCCTGTGTAAGAACCCTTGGGGTATCAGTGTCAGCCCACCTTCGTTGCGCTTTGAGGTTCACTAGATCAAAGAATATTTGTAATAGGTATGGATTGTGAAGCCCATATAATTGTATTTAAGTACAAATGAATTAGGTTGAATACTTGTAAAGTTTTGTCTACAGCACGGTATATATGTTATCTTGTAACCACTTGCAGTTGTTTCTGTTAATTACAGTAGACCAGGGCTGCCCAGTTCCAGTCCTCCTGGATATCCTGAAAACCTGGCCTGCCAGTAGATCTCGAGGACCAGAATTGGGCAGCCCTGCAGTAGACTCTCAGTTAACCGGCACCCATGGGGATTGATAGATGCCAGATAAATGTAGTTTCTGGTTGCTTGAGTGTTACTACTAAAAATAGGCCTAATTAATACTGTACCCCATACTATGCCATACTATAAACTGTCCCAGACAAACTACCGGATATATGGTAGACAAAGCTTGGGTGTACTCAGCTGTGGCATGCCAAATTTACACTTAAAATCAATTTCTGGTGGAAATTTATTTTCAATTTTATTTAAAATATTGCAGTATTTCTTTGTTGGTTGTCTGTTTTTTTACTGGTTACTTGAGTTCCGTTTCACAGAGTCTACTGTACTTTACATTTGGATATCTATGTTACACAAATCTAACATTTATTTTTGTGCTTCACATTTTTAGTGGGAGTGCAAGGCAGACATGGACAGATCATACCGATTTGGAAAGATTGAAGTTAGCTGTGAAGGATTTGACTATCCATCTGATCCATTTGTGTTAAGGGGCTCCTGTGGGCTGGAGTACACCATCGAACTAACAGAGCAAGGCCAAAGGAAAGCAAAATACACTTATGACGGCAGTAGCTTTGGTTCAAATTTTTTCCAAGGCGTTTCAAGCAAAGTGCATTCTGATGGATCCTCGGATTCCAGTGGATTAATTGTCATCGTAGTCTTGCTAGTCCTTGCTTATGGTGTGTATAAGTTATTTCTTAGTGGTCCACAGACAGAACAGCAACCTTTCTCCGAGGGTACCAGGCATTCATATTCTGCTGAGCACCCATATTCCTCCTATGCAAGTCCACCTCCACCTGGATTTAGATCGGATTACACAGGTAGAGTTGAATAATGTAGATATGATCGTTTTAGATTAATGTAGTGTCAACATAAGTGAGTGGAGTTGCAGATTGGTTTCAGAAGGGGTACAATGTGACCCACTATATTTTCACACATATAGCGTGCACATTGTATTCGTTTTTGCAGTCTGTGAGACCCCCTCATGTTATTTGCACGAACATGCTTTGTGGATTTAGTTTTACATGGCTTCCCTGCAGTCTTCTGCATGTCCTGCATTTCTCCCTCTTTCTTTCCCCGCTTCCTGCAGTCATCCTTTATTGCTTTCTCCGACACAGCAGTCCTCTGTGATCTAGACAAGCACCTTTAGTGACATTTGGGGCCTGTCTTCTGATATGGACATGAGAAGTTGCATCAAGGAAAAGGTCCCCATTGCTGCTTAAGCTGCTTGTCTAGATCACACTGCTGTGTTGAAGAAAGTAATAAAGTAAGGATGACTGTTGAGGAGGGAGAGAAGGGTTAAGCTTTTTTCCCCATGACCTGAGAAATTTTATTTTGTGTTTGGGTACATGGAGGACTACAGCGAAGGGGGGAAAAGGAGGGAGAGGAAGATATGCAGGATGCACATGTAGCTGTGTGGTTTTGCTGTCCTAGATAACCTGTGAGAGAGAACTCTGGTGCAGTTTGAACTAGATTTTCATTCATATAACGTGCATAGTATATTTATTGGCATGTTTATATGAGGGGATTTTTTTTTTTCATGGCTCAATAATTTTCACATGTTATACATATGTGCAATTACCGTATTTTCACGTAGATAACGCTCACCCGTGTAAAACGGGCACACGGGTATAGCGCGCGAAAAACACAAATTTATGTACAGAAATTTTTATATACCGCACACACCCGTATACCGCGCATGCTGCCCGACTCTCCTTTCCCTGCCCCGACTCTCATTTCGCCCGCCCCGACTCTCCTCTCCCCCTTGAAGTCCTGTCCCCACCCTGAAAGCCTGATGCCCCCCCCGACGTCCGATTCACCCCCCCCCCCCCCGCAGGACTGTTCGCACCCCCACCCCGAAGGACCGCTCGCACGCACCCCCACCCCGAAGGACCGCTCGCACGCACTCCCACCCGCACCCCACCCTGAAGGACCGCTCGCACCCCCACAGCCTCCCAACCCCGCCATCATGTAGAAGCTCCTACCGGTGTCCTGCTGCTTCCTCTTGGCGGTCCCGACTCCCCGACACGATCGGGGCAAGAGGGAGCTCAAGCCCTCTTGCCCCAGCCAACCGCGGCACCCCCGACACGATCGGGGCAAGAGGGAGCTCAATCCCTCTTGACCCCCCGACTCCCCGACACGATCGGGGCAAAAGGGAGCCCAAGCCCTCTTGCCCCGCCGACTCCCCAACTCCCCGACAATATCGGGCCAGGAGGGAGCCCAAGTCCTCCTGGCCCTGGCGACCCCTCCCCCCCCCCGCTAGATGTTCGGGCCAGGAGAGAGCCCAAACCCTCCTGGCCACGGCGACCCCCCTACTCCCACCCCGCACTACATTACGGGCAGGAGGGATCCCAGGCCCTCCTGCCCTCAACGCAAACCCCCCTCCCTCCATCGACCGCCCCCCCAGCCGACCCGCGACCCCCCTGGCCGACCCCCACGAAACCCCCACCACCCTTCCCCGTACCTTTGTGTAGTTGGCCGGACAGACGGGAGCCAAACTCGCCTGTCCGGCAGGCAGCCAACGACGGAATGAGGCCGGATTGGCCCATCCGTCCCAAAGCTCCGCCTACTGGTGCGGCCTAAGGCGCCTGGGCCAATCAGAATAGACCCGGGAGCCTTAGGTCCCTCCTGGGGGCGGGGCCTTGGGCACATGGTCGGGTTGGGCCCATGTGCCTCAGGCCCCGCCCCCAGGTGGGACCTGAGGCTCCCGGGCCTATTCTGATTGGCCCAGGCGCCTTAGGCCCCACCAGTAGGCGGAGCTTTGGGACGGATGGGCCAATCCGGCCTCATTCCGTCGTTGGCTGCCTGCCAGACAGGCAAGTTTGACTCCCGTCTGTCCGGCCAACTACACAAAGGTACGGGGAAGGGGGGTGGGGGTCGGCCAGGGGGGTCCCGGGTCGGCTGGGGAGGCGGTCGGAGGTTCTTGGGGGGGGCGGTCGTTGGGGGGAGGGGGGTTTGCGTCGAGGGCAGGAGGGCCTGGGATCCCTCCTGCCCATAATGTAGTGCGGGGTGGGGGTAGGGGGTCGCCGTGGCCAGGAGGGTTTGGGCTCCCTCCTGGCCCGAACAACTAGCGGGGGGGGGGTCGCCAGGGCCAGAAGGACTTGGGCTCCCTCCTGGCCCGATATTGTCGGGGAGTTGGGGAGTCGGCGGGGCAAGAGGGCTTAGCTCCCTCTTGCCCCGATCGTATCGGGTGTCGGGACCGCCAAGAGGAAGCAGCAGGACACCGGTAGGAGCTTCTACATGTTGGGGGAGGTCGGGAGGCTGTGGGGGTGCGAGCGGTCCTTCAGGGTGGGGGTGCGGGTGGGAGTGCGTGCGAGCGGTCCTTCGGGGTGGGGGTGCGGGTGCGTGCGAGCGGTCCTTTGGGGTGGGGGTGCGAGCGGTCCTGCGGGGGGGGGGTGAATCAGACGTCGGGGGGGGGGAACTATGTAAAAAAAATTTTTGTACAACGCGCAAGGGTATGAGCGGTACGTAAAAACCACGTATAACGCGCGTGTTATATGCGAGAAAATACGGTAATCCCCTCTTGCCATATAAAATCAAGTTTGGAAGAAAGTAGTTTAGAGATTTCAAACACTAGGGATTCTCAGAACGCTACTCTGATTTGAAAATATCAGCGTAGCAGCACTCGTCACAGATCTCACAACTATTTCTAATACTTGTTTTTATATTAAATAAATTAGATAGGTTAAATAAATAATTCAATATATAAATTTCATAGTGCTGTATTTCTTATTCCCTCTTATCCATTACTCAATTGTAAAATTCAATTTATCTTTGCCACTTATTCATTTTGCTTATTTCATTCTTAATATTTTCTTTCAATTCATTTATTCATTTCTTTCAATTCATTTATTTCATTCTTGAACTTAGCTTAGTTGTGTTGTTGAACTGCTCCCCAGTATTATTAGTTGTGACACACACCGGGTGAGATCTGTGACGAGTGCTGCTGCGCTGATATTTTTGAATCAGAGTAGCGTTCTGAGAATCCCTATTGTTTGAAATCTCTAAACTACTTTCTTGCAAACTTAATTTTAAATGGCAAGAGGGGATTAATTTGACATTATTGATATACTTGCTATACTGCCTATTTTTTTAACTGAATGATATATGTGCAACCAATAATGTGCAGCCACTAAAAAGAGTGGGATGGGAGAATAAAAGAGGGTGTATAGTTCCGGTTCTAGGGAAAGCACATAGTACTGTAGACTTTTTTTGATGATTTTGTGGGTGAAATGTTTTCAGTCAGTATTCATTATACTGTAAATAAAACACCTGTTATACAGCCTGACAGAACCTTTAGTATATATCTCAGCAATATACTCATTCAATAACAGATTCATACAAGCTTGAGAAGTTTAGTAGACATTTTTCTCTAATATATCTCTACAGTTCATAATAATTAATTTATCATTTTTCAATTTTTCAACTCCTCTTGTTTTTCATCATGGGAATAGACCTCAGTGGTTACATCTGCATAAGATCAAGTCTGTTAAGTACAGATTTCAAAACGTAGCTGGTCTCCTCATTGGTCTTATCTCTACTCCTCCTTATGTCAAATATTCTTAATTCATAATTTTATACTATAAGTTATTTTTATGCAGTAAATTAGTTTTTTAACTTAGCTTTTTCATAGCGTTTGGCAGTTAAATGGGATTCCGACATGGCTCCATGTTTCGCAGGTGCTATTTCAAAGAGATGCCTCTAGGTAAAGAGATACATCAGAGAAAATTTGTTAGAGAATAAGTATCTTGACTATAAAATGTTCCTCACTATATAGACATTCTTCTTTATTTACCAATATTCAGATCCACTGCCAGCTTCGAGTCTCATTCAATATGGCGTCGGCGTCTGAAGAGCTACTTAAATATCTACTTGTCATATGACTATCTAAACCAATTAGAATAGAGTACTATGCAGAGCACCGGGAAATTTAAAAATTAGATCAGAGACGTCCATTCTACCTCACTATTTAATCCAAAAGGGATAGTTGTATTAAGATCAAAGATCCATTTTTGCTCATGGTAATTCAGATATCTATCGATGTTACCACCCTACTTTTATAACTTCTATAATTCTCCATTTGATGTCTCTAACAGTATGACTTCCGTCTAGCCAGTGAGCTACAATCGGGGCTTGTAAATTTTTAGTAGTTAAACGGGATTTATGCTCCGTCAGACGTATCTTTATTTGATGGCTGCTGCTGCCTATATATACCTTATTACAGGGGCAGAGTATCATGTAAACTACATATTTACTATTGTAGTCAGAATATTCTCTTGAGTATAGCTCTCTGCCTGAATTAGGGTCTATCCATGAGGATCCATTTATACTAGTTTCACACCATTGACAATTATCGCAAATAGTGTGGTATCCCTCTCTATTCTCATATTGTTTTTCACATTGCGTATACATAATCTCTCCAATGTTTCTTGTGCGTTTATAAGCAAAAAGAGGAATTTCTCTAAAACATGGATAAAGCTGCATAACATGCCAGTGTTTTTTTAATTATAGCAGCAAACTCTCCTGCTAGTGTAGAGAAAGGGGTAACACATACTATCCTATTTGCGTTGGTGGCTAAAACCGAAGTCGCTGGTCACAGGTCAACCTTTCCATATATCCTCCTGGATGATTCTGATGACAGATGCAAGCCTATATAGCTGGAGAGGCCATTGTGAAGGTCGCCTGGTCCAGGGGCATTGGTCACCTCCCAGAGGAAATGGTCTATAAACAGACTAGAGTTTAGGGCCATCTGTTTGGCACTGCGGATGTTGCAGTGCACCCTGGAAGGCAAAGCAGTCAGGTCTTCTCAGACAATGCCACAGCGATGGCATAGGTGAATAGACAAGGAAGCACCAAGCGTGCTTCGTTGAAACTGGAGACCCAATTACTGTTTCATTGGATAGAGGTCCACCTTTAGGTGCTGTCAGCAGCACTTATTGCGGGAGTGGTCATTGTCCCAGAATACTTTCAACAGCATTGTGTGTTGATGGCAATCTGATGCTCAATCTGATGGCATCGGCCAGCAACAAGAAAGTCTTGTGTTTCTTCAGTCGAAGATGTGAGCCTTTATCTTCCATCATGTTTTTAGTTTTACAGGAGGCATCTCTGGATCTGACTGTTAAAACAGTTTTCCTAGTGGCCATCACCTCGGCATGAAGAGTCTCAGAATTACAGGCACTCTCATGCAGAGAACCATTCCACAAGCTTACGGAGGCCGGGGTTACACTATGTACATTTCCCTCGTTTTTGCTGAAGGGGGGTGTCTGCCTTCCATATAAATCAGGGAGCTTGGCTTCCCGTGTTCTTCAACCACTGGTCCACAGAAATTTCCTGCCGGTCCACAGGGCCGGCATGTGCATCGGGCCCGAGATAGTGTTCTTCAGCTGTCGGTCCGCGGCACGATCGATACAGCGTTATCTTCAGTCCAGCTTCCTCTTCCTCACTGCTGCAGTGCACAAAGTTGCAGGCAGCGGCTCCTATGCCTGAACCGGAAGCCTTCTCTCTAATGTCGCATCATCAGAGGAAAGGCTTTCAGATGAGGTACGGAGAGAGAAAGAAAAAAAGAGAGACAGACAGTGGGCAAGGGAGAGAGAAAGAAAGACATACAGAAAGAAAGAAATTAAAGAAAGAAAGAAATGCAAGGAAGGGGTGCTGCTGGACAGGGGGGAGGTAAAAGTAAGGGAGAAGGGCTACTACTGGACAGGGGGAGCAGAGAAGGGGTGCTGCTGGATAGGGGGAGAAGGGCTGCTAGCACCTGTTAATGTAATGGGATTAAAAACTAGAGTACACATAATATCTTATTAATGCATAATGGTAACCATAAAATAAAAAAACACAAAGCACACTATATGCAGAGAAAATGTTAATTATCATTTATATTTGGGGGGTTTTCAACGATGTCAAGGCAGATGATTTTAAAATATGCAATGTCACCTCAGTAACTATAGAAAAATAGACAAATATAGTGCAAAATATAGACAGCAGATATAAATTCTCAAAACTGACACATTTTGATCACTAAATTGAAAATAAAATCAAAAGAAATAAAGACTATATACTCTTCAAGAAATCCCTGAAAAAGTCTTAACACAACAAGTTCTTCTCTCCTTCTCACCAACTTCCCGACTCCCCAAAACTACCTGATCCACTCTTTACCTTCACTGGAAATGACCAGAGATCTTCCTTTGTAACCCTCCTTCTACAACTCTTTTGTAATCCGCCTTAAACCGCAAGTTAATGGCAGAATAGAAATCTCTAATGTAATGTAATGTAATTTTTCCTACCTTTGCTGTCCGGTAATTTCATGAGTCTCTGGTTGCGTTTCCTTCTGACCGTGCATCCTTTCTTTCATTTCTTTTTTTTTGCACTCAGGCCCAACAATTGTCCCTTTCTATTCCCTCCCTACTTCCCATGTCTTAAGTGCCCACAGTGCCCTCAGTACCTCCTTCCCATGTCCCCCTCACTGCCTTCTAGCCTTTGTCCCACCCCCTCCCTCGAAGCCAGCCTGCCTGCCTACCTCCCTCCCTACCGCGCCTGCCTCCCTCCTTCCCTCCCTCCAGTGCCGGTTCAAACCCCTGTCCGCCCGCCACTGCTGCACCTTCTTCTTGCCGCCCAGAAGCCTTCCCGACGTCAATTCTGACTTCGGAGAGGAAGTTCCGGGCCAGACAATCGCTGCCTTGCCCGGAACTTCATCTTCAACGTCAGAATTGACGTCGGGAAGAAGGCTTCTGGGCGGCAAGAAGAAGGTGCAGCGGCGGCAGGCAGATGGGGGTTTGAATCAGTGCTGGAGGGATGGGAAGCGATCGCCTGTCCTGTTGTCCCCGTACACAGCTTCGGGATGCTGTCCCTGAAAACGAGACATTTTGGCATCCCGAAGCGGTGGGTCAGAACAACGGGACGGCCGGTCCAATAACAGGACGTATGGTCACCTTAGCCATGGTATGTCCCACTTGGCCTGTACCTTTTTGCACCAGAAGGGAAGATTAGGTTCTTACCTTGATGATCTTCTTTCTGGTAGAAAGGTACAGGAGTATTTAAGGCCCGCCCTGTCAGATTTCCACTTAGTTTGCTTTCTGTCTCAGACAGGTATGTATCCAGAAGTTTGGATTTCTGCCTGTCAGAAGTATTTGTAGAGCGTAGTAACTTCTCAATTGTACGGTCATAGAAGTACCTCTGGGATCTCCATAAGTGTTAGTTCCGATTGTGCTCAGGTAGGTGGTTTGTTAGTTTCACATTTGTTTGGGTTTTTTTTTCTTTTGTCTTCTCCGTGTACCTTTTACAATCTCCGGTGAAAAGAGCAACCTTCCCATGCTCTTACCCTATGGAGAGCCGCTAGTGATTGACTGCCACAAGTTCTTGCAAGGCCTGCGAGAACTCACCCACCGCTGGACCATCAGGGATTTTAAAAGTACATAGGGGAGATGGGAGGCTGGGTTAAAGGTTTTTTTTTAGTCGGCCGGGACAGGAGGGGATCCCTTCTGTCCTGGCCCACCACTGGCCCACTGGGTCTTAGGGAGACCTGCAAGGCATTAGGAGGGAGGGGGATGGGGTGTGGAGCTGGGCAGGGAGGGAGGGGGCTAGGTGCATAGCCTAGCAGGAAGGGAGGGTGCAGAGCCAGGCAGAGGGAGTGGGGCTGGGGGCAGGGCAGGGTACTTGAATATTAAATCCCCCCCTCCACCCCGGTTTATATTTCAGTCAACCTTTTTGAGGGGAAAGGTTACCTCAGTTTATATTCGGGTCATCTTATATTCAAGTATAATTGGTAATACAAACAGACATTCTCAATCCCTTTTGTATAATTCTTTCTTACTTCCTTTGGGTTGAAAAGATGTGTTTGTAGATTGGGAAGTGTGACATTTTTAGAGGAAACAAATTATACAATAAAGTGAGGAAAAATGTATTCAGTGGAAATGAGTTAATCCTACCTCCTTACTTTTATTTAGCAATATTTATATTCTGCAACTATGGCAAATTGGTAAAGCAGATAAAGCCTTGAGCTAAGCTTTGCATATCACCTAAATGCAAACGTGCGTAGTGGTAATGTCTCTGTGTATGTCTCTAAGGAGATAGTTTTCTTTGCAATTTGCTTTCATTCTCTATGTTTTAGTGGTTTTGATGGGGTGTGCATTGGAGTGTAGCATGATGGACCTAATCCTGCTGTGGTAGTGATATATTGGAAAATTGCATGCTGCTCCAACTGGTATACCAATGATGTTATTGGAACAGTTCAATATCTCTACCTCTGTCTGCTAGTAGGACTTAATTCATTGATCTGGACTGGAAAAGTTCTATTTAGCACAATATTTGGGTTCTCTTTCCTCTTTAATTCTGAATACATAAGAGCCCTAGTTAGAATGGGTTTCTTTTTGTGTCTTCAGGAGTAATCTCTAGTAAATTGTTGTTCTTGTTGTACAATACATAGCTATGGAAATGATCATGGTATATAAATTCAAGACATTATGGAATAGGCCTTAATAAATTACAGAATATTTGAAAATAAACATTGTAAAAGTTCCTTAGGGATTCTGCTGTTCAGGCTGGCAGGGGCCAGTTTTATTGCAGGCAGGATAGAGTTGGCTTGTACTTTAAAGCAGGGGTAAGCATTCTTAGCCCTTGAGGGCTACAACCCAGTCAAGTTTTCATGATTTCCCCAAAGAATATGCATGAGATCTGTTTGCATGGCGATTGCCTCTATGCATATTGGCTGTGGTAAACGGCCGCAGATTATCTTTGAAAACTCACTCCACTAGAAGTGTGGCAACTTCATGAGTGGAGACCCAGGTGATATTGCCCGAAGAGATTTCTAGGGCAGCTACATGGTCCACCTTCCATACTTTTACAAACTGTTACAGAGTGGACACGGCAGTACGTACAGTCAATTGTATGCATATTATTGGGGAAACCCTGAAAACCCAATTGGATAGTGACCTTCGAGGACAGAGGTTATCCACCCAGACCTCCTGATTCATTGTAGACCACAGTTTTACCAGGTTCTAAATTTATGATGCTTGTCTATTATCAGTGGAGTATGATGTAGTGTTTTTGCTACCATGGGAAATGGAAGAGAGATGTAGCAGTCACTCAAGTGCAACAAGTGAAGACATTGATGCCACTGTAAACTGGCCCTCGTAGCAAGTTTTCTTCTAATTTTCCAAATTCTTGACTCTTATATGTTAGTGTTACAGTAATAAAACCTACTGGATAAATGATCATTCTTTCATAATATTTTTATTTTCTAATGAAGGGGCATCTGCAGGTTATGGAAATTTCGGTGGCAGTTCCAGTTTTGGAGACTTTTTCACAAGACCTCGGCACAATGCTAACTCAGGACCTGGATTTTGGACTGGTGTTGGAACAGGAGGTCTGTTAGGGTATTTGTTCGGTAACCGCAGGTAAATATTTTTTCATAAAAATGGGAGATACTTAAGGTGTGTTTTGTCTATCCATTTACCACTTGGAACAACTACTCTGGTATAAGTTTATATCTCCCTCAAAGTACTGGGCTGCAATGAGCAAAAGCTTTACACTGTAAACAGAATTATTTGGTTACATTTTTCTCTGAGCTCTACTTGGTATTTACACAGTATGAAAATCCATTAAAGAATGCATTAGAATTTGTATTTATTGAAATTGCATATTTACTTTAACTATTCAGGCCCCCACAAGAGTGTAAATTTTTTTTTAAATTCTATTTACAGATTCAATAAACATGCAGCACACTATTTTGAATCATATTCACTGGTGAGCATTATTGCTGGCTGTCAGCAGGTGTTGAGGCAGAGGGTAATTCACCAGTACAATGAGGGATTAGATTACTGTGTGGAGAAACAGAGGGAAAGGTGGTAAAACCAGTAACACAAGTGACTTGATAGTTCAGTTGAAAATATACAGGAAAAACTGAGTACTTTAAAAAAGAAATTACTGGTAAGAATCGTTTCCTTTCTTTCTCTGATTTCTGCAAATTATAACACTCTCTTGAGACTATCCAGGTAGATATACTCGTGTTTTAATCCACATTATTTTGTTAAGATGTTCAACTTCTAGCCAGTTTCTCGTCTTCATTTCAATGGCATTCATCAAGCTGATTCCCCTTTTGCAGTCAACATTGGAAGTTCCTATTTCTGTGTAAAAACTAGTTATGTCCTCAAACATTCTTACTAGTCCACTTTCCATCTTCTTAGATATAAGTAACTTAAATGCTGAATATTGTTCTCAAAGTTCCTTTCCAAAAGTTGTGTGGAGGGGCATTTTTGATATGACATCTAATTTAGTATTTTGAGTGCTCCTTATATTTATTGAGGTTTGATATTATGGGGTTCATTCCAGTGAGCACAATTGGCGCTTGAGAGAAGCAGAGATGAATTAAACCAGGGTTTGGTTTTTTTTTTGCTTTTTGGAAGAGATGGTACGGGTTGAAACAGGGACTATTTTATCAAGAAGAGAATTACAAGCATCGCCCCAGATCTTTAATTGGTTGTCTGGTTCTTCATAATCCAGAATAACAATATCAAGTTGGAACGAAAGTAGCGTGAGCTTTTCTTTAAGATGGTGGTAGTCTCTTGTGGAAACAATTAAAGAAGGTATTGAATTAAGGGGTGTCGAGTGGTAGCAGGAGGTAGAGATGAAGTAATGCTCAGACCAGGGCACTTGAAGTAGTAATGGATTTGAAAAGTTGGGATTTATGAGACGTTGGGATAAAGATCATATCAAGCATATGACCTTTAGAATGGGTAGAGTCGGAGATCAGGGGAGAAAAATTGAGGTCATTTAGATCAGGGGTCCCCAACCTCTGATCCACGGGCCGTGGCCATCTGACACAAGAGATCCCCTTGTGCAACATCTATCCATCTCTCCTTCCCATCCTGCACAGCAGAACCCCGCCAACCGTGAGGCCGACATACCTCCGTCCTGAAAAGCGGCGGTAGAATTGAACAGGCTGCTTCCCTGCCAGGGCCTCCTGTCTGCCGCCGCATCACTGATGACATCATTAGTGACGTGGCGGCATAGGAGGGGCCTTAGGCGCCTGGGCGAATCAGGCTCTAGGCTCCTGTGGGTTGGGCAGGGGAGGGGCGGGTCTGCCTCATTTGGATGGAGGCGGGCCTGTCAGCCGGACGCTGAGAAGACCTGTCCGGCTGGCCACCTTTCAAGATGAGCCCGGGGGTGTTCCAGGGAGGGCGGTTGGGGGGGATCTGGCAGGAGTAGTTGGGCACCCTCCTGCCGGCGATCATCGGGGAGGGGTGGGGTTTTTATTTGGGATTCTGGCAGGAGGGGTTGGGCTCCCTCCTACCGCAATTGTACAGGGGTGGGCGGTCTTCAGCCAGGAGGGGTTGGGCTCCTCCTGCTGCGATTATACGGGGGGTTGGGCGGTCTTTCGGCAGGAGGGATTGGGCATCCCTCCTGCTTCGTTTGTTTAGGGGGAGGGGGGGAGACTGGTGGCTGCAATCGCGGTTGGGAGATCCTTTGCCGCGATAAGTATAGTGGCCATGTCTACAGTAATCTGGTTCTGCAACCGCCATCTGTAACATGGACGTTGGTTACAGAATTGGGTTTAATTTGGGTGGGCCTAGGCCTGATTCTATATAGGACTCCCTTCCCGGGCGTCTAATACAGAATCCAGGCCTTTTTTTGGGGAATGTATCTAGCTTCCAATAAAGATAAGAAAAATAAAGGGGTGGGCATTTTGTTGCGGATACGGTACACATCTTGATTGCAGGTATGGTACACACTGAGGCTCAGATTCTGTATAGGACGGCCCAGGAGGGGCATCCAATACAGAATCGGGCCTACACTAACCCCGATTCTGTAACCGGCGTCCATGTTACAGACGCCGGTTACAGAATCGGGTTAGAGTAGACGCAGCCATTACACTTATCGCAGCAAGGGATCTCCCTGACACGATAACTGTAGTGGCCGCCTGTCCGATTGCCGGCAGGAGGGTGCCCAATCCCTCCTGCCGGAAGACGCCCCCCCCCTCCGGACGCCTCCCCCCCCGCGCTAACAGCCACCAATGACCACCCCTAACTTCCCCCCAACTAACCTCCCCCCAAACTAAACTTTAATTGTTGGCCAGCCAGGTCTTGGTACCATCCAGCCGGCAGGCCCGCCTCGTCGAAATGAGGCGGACTCGCCCCTTCCCGGCCCATCCCGTGAAGCCTAAGGCCTGATTGGCCCAGGCTCTAGAAGCCTGGACCAATCAGGCCTTAGGCATAGCAGATCCGCCCATCCCCACTAAGTCTAAGGCCTGATTGCCCCGGGTGCCTAGAGCGGGGGAGGGCTGTTAGCGCAGGGGGGGGGGTGTCCGGAGGGGGGCCGTCTTCCGGCAGGAGGGATTGGGCACCCTCCTGCCAGTGATCGTTAGTGTGTGGGGGGGGGCATCTTCTGGCAGGAGGGGTTGGGCATCCTCCTGCTGGTGATCAGTAGTGTGTGTGGGGGAGGGTGGCGTTCCAGCAGGAGGGATTGGACATCCTCCTGCCGGCAATCGGTAGTGTCCGGGGGGTGGGCATCTTCCGGCAGGAGGGGTTGGGCACCCTCCTGCAAGTATAGCGGCCGCGTCTACTTACAATGTAGGCCAGTATTTTGCTGACCTACATTGTAAGCGTCTCTTACTCTACTAGGGAGATGCGTAGGGCCGCCTAGGTTCGCCTAAGGCCCTTAGGCGAGCTTAGGCATCTTGCGGTTCTCCCTAGGCTCCTGGAGGCGCCTTTAATATAGGCAGCCTGCCTGGGGAGCAGTTTTTTAAAAAAACGTTTATCCCGATTGGCTGATAGACAGCTGTAGGACACCTACAGCTGTCTAAAATTGGGACGGCACTTTGCAGAATCAGGGACTGAGTGCAAGTGAGTGATTTGGGATATGGAAGGGCGTTATTTAATTCTGGTGATCCAACTAGATGGGGACTGGTATATGCTAGTAAATGTCTACGCTTCCAATGAACATCAAGGCTCCTTTTTTTGCCAGCTGGAGGCTCATATTCAGAGTTGTGTTGAGGGGACTCTAGTGCTGGGAGGGGATTTCAATATTATCTTGGATCCCTTAGTGTATAATTCCAAATCAGGAATCCAATTTGGAAAAACAGAGAGGAAAGGTCTAAGACCCCTTTTGAATCACTGGGATTTATGTGACCTTTGGCAGAGAGCTCATCCGATGGAATGGGATTATACTTACTTTTCTTCAGTTCATGATTCTTCTTCCAGGATTGACCTGTGGCTGGGTGAAGAGGGGTTGCTTTCACGATTACAGAAGTGCCAAATTGTATCTAGTACACTGTCCGATCACTCGCCAGTGCTTTTGATTTTGGAGTGCTTGGTGAAGTGCAACTGCAACCACCTTGGAAATTTCAGGATGGGCTCCTGTTGGACCTGGCGAATATAGAAATTTTGAGAGTTCAATGATATGGAGGAGATTAAGCAGGGGCTCTTGTGAGAGGCTTTTAAAGCAGTGATTACCGTATTTTATGGTCCATAAGACACACCTGACCATAAGACGCACCCACCTGTAGAGGAGGAAAAACCAAGAGAACTGACTGCAGCCAATCACAGAGCGGCGTGGGACCAGGCAGGAAGTGCAAAGGTCACACTCCTGTGTTGTGTGTCGCTCTGCAAGGAGAAAGGTAGCCATCCAGCAGGAGACCGTGCTGGACCACTGTCACTTAAAGGTACCGGGGGGAGGTGTATTCTGTCCTTAAGATGCACCCACTTTTCCACCCCCTTTTTGGGGTTGAAAAAAGTGCATCTTATGGACCGAAAAATACGGTAGGGACTGGGTGTTAGGGCTGATAGCACAGGTAAGGCGATTGAAGGAGAGTGAGGAAAAATCAATTAGAGGGGAGATTCACAGCTTGAGGTAAAGGAGAAAATTGTTGAGTTATCGCTCTGGGAGAGGGAAAGGTTGCAGGCGTTCAGAATATGGCTTAAGTTTTTGGAATTGGAAGAGATATGGGCTTTGCAGACAGTTAAGAACATAAGAAGTGCTCATGCGGGGGCCCCCCAAGTCCAAGACCTGTATAGTAACTCTCTATCTATACCTTTCTATCCCCTTTTCCTCCAGAATAGGTATCAATGCCTTTTTTCTTTGCCTGTTACTTCCTCTCTTTTGGAAAATGGGTTCAAAATGTATTACCGCTGGTTCTTGACACCGGAGAAACTAGCTCACCTCAGGGTTGCCCTTTCTGATAAATGTTGGAGGGTGTGTGGGCAATTAGGCTCCTTCCGGCATATTTGGTGGACCTGCCCTAAGATTAAAGATTGTTGGAATATGGTGGGGCAGTTGCTTGTCCAAATTTTAGGGAAACATTTTCCGGTTTTGATGGAGTACTCTCTGCTTAATGCGCCTTTATCAGGGTTTTTACCCCAAGAGCACCTCTTCGTTCTATTTGTGGTTACGTTAGTGAGGGTGGCTTTGGCTAGCTGTTGGTGCTCTGCTAAGCTACCAGAGTGGGGACAATTACTTAATCATTTGGATAATGTTCAACTTAAATGTGAACTGACGGCCATGCGTCGGATGCACATGGAGCCCTACAGGAAAATATGGAATAGCTATGTCACTTGGCGGGCCTCCTCATTCCACCCTGGGCTTGAGATGGGTTTGGGGGGTTTTAGATGGGGGGGTAGTTTAGGGTGGTGAGATGTTCCTGTATGGGGAGGGTACTTGCTTTGTTCTTGGTTCCTTATTAAGTGATGTGATTCTTGTTAGTAGCTAGGTTGTATGTGTTTATGAGAGGTTCCATGACTTCTGTTTGCACTGGAGTATTGCATTCTGAATTGTTACAGTTTGTATTTTTCTACTTGAAAAATTTAATAAACATTTTTGGGGAAAAAAACAAAACCAACCATTCAGTGTGACATACAATATAAAAATAAGGGAAACTGGGGTGGGGTGGACTTTTTTTTATATCACTCTATTTTATGAGTAACATAGGCACCTGTGTAATCACCAGAAGAGGAACTATAAACCCAATAGAATTCTGGATCCACTACGAATTACAACCCAAAATAGAGGAAACACAAAACTTCCCAAACAGATGGGCAAAGTCTAGCAAAGAAATATAAATCATGCTACAGAATAATGAATGTACACCCTCGGCAGAAACTCTTGCCACGTTACCTTCACCCTCACCCAACTTCGATTTCCAATCAGAACCCCACGAAACATTTTGAACCTCCTAACTGGCACCAATTCCTAACACTATACAACAAATATACCAAATCAAACTGCCTTCTGCACGTATGTCCTTCCAAGATCATGACAGCAGCTACACTAGATTTTAAAAAGGACCTTTATCCCAGGACAAGCAGGCAGCATATTCTTGACTGATGGGTGACGGCACCGACGGAGCCCCGGTACGGACACTTTTAGAGTGATTGCACTCTAAGAACTTGGAAAGTTCTAGAGGCCGCACCGCGCGTGCGCGAGTGCCTTCCCGCCCGACACAGGTGCGCGGTCCCCAGTTTCTTAGTTTCCGCGGAGCTAAGAAGACGTGTGTTCAACGGCTGTTGAACAATTTTTGTATTTTTGCCTTCCACGCTCGCGTAAACCCTTTGGGAAAGATCTTTTCCCTCATTTTTTCTTTTATTTCTTTTGTTTTAAAAAAAAAAAAAAAATTCTATTAGTAATTTTTTCCTTTTCTTTCGGTTTCGCCCCGGCGGGGCCTATTGCCACTATCGAAGCCTCGGGCTTCGATTTGGCTGAAGCCGTTTTCCCATTCATGCCCCCTCAACCCGGGTTTAAAAAGTGCCAGCGGTGCGCTCGGCCAATTTCACTGACAGACCCACATAACTGGTGTCTGCAGTGTCTTGGTCCGGATCATCGAGCGTCAACTTGTACCCGCTGCGCATCGTTAAAGAAAAGGACTCTGAAAAACCGCCAGATCCAACAGCGGTTGCTTTTCGGTGCCGAGATGTCCGACTCCGCTACACCGGCACCGACATCGGTTCCATCGCAGTCGGCACCTTCTTCGTCGACACCGCGCCGGCGTCGCACCCTCCAGGTAAGCCGGCTAAGAAGCCTTCCCCGCTGGAGCGTCCTCCGGTCTCCACTGCAGTGAGCCCAATCCTGCCGACCGTGAAACGCCAGCGGAAGCGCTCCGCTCCGATTGAAGTTAGCCCTTCGACATCGGGTTCTTCTTCGGAGTGTAGAGCGGCACCTAAGGTACCGCAGAAGAAAAAAGCGGTACCGGTGCCTTCCTTAGATGAGCGCATTGCTGCCGTCTTGCAGGTTCAGCTCCGGGAACAACTCCAAAAGCTAATCCCTGCTATTTTGACCCCGATCCTTCCAGAACCGGTCCGGTCTGAGCCACCGGTACCGATAGTGGAGCAACCTTCTATTCTTGTATCCACTCCCTCGGTGCCGGTGCACTCGGCCTCATCGACATCGATGCCACTTCTTGCACCGGAACCGAGACATCAGTCGGTACAGACTTCGGCACCGGTGCAACAAGTGACATCTCCCGGTACCGTGTCGATGAGATCGGGTAAGTCGGTACGCAAATCCCGACATTTGGAACCTTCGACTCCAGAGTCCCGGGATCGTACATCTCATGTAAGAGACCCTGATCTGTGGGGAGACTCTGAAGAACCATTCCTTTCAGAAGGTGAATGTTCTTCTGAAGAAGAGGATTCTGCGTTGCCTGATCCTTCTTCAGGACAGGAATCCACATCTTTTACTTCTTTTTTGAAAAATATGTGTGACTCCATGTCTATTCCTTTGGAGGCTGAGTCTAAAAAATCTAAAGCTTTTTTGGATGCACTTGATTTTGACCAGCCTCCTAAGGAATTCTTGAAGCTCCCTCTGCACGATATATTAAGGGAGACATTTTACAAGAATTTGGAGACTCCTCTTACAATTCCTGGAGCTCCCCGTAAGCTTGATTCCTTGTACAAGGTGATTCCTGTCCCTGGATTCGATAAACCCCAGCTTCTTCACGAATCCTTGTTAGTGGAATCTACCCTGAAAAAATCTTCAGGAGCTAGTGTGTATGCTTCTGTACCTCCTGGCAGAGAGGGTAAGGCAATGGACAAATTTGGTAAGAGGCTTTACCAAAATGCAATGTTGGCCAATAGATCTGGCAACTACGCATTCCATTTTTCTTTTTATCTCAAACACCTCCTTACCACCATGGCCTCTTTTGAAAAGTACCTTCCCCAACGAAAACAGCAGGCTTTTCATCAATGCTCTTCTTCGCTATTTCAGCTGCGAAAATTTATGGTTAGATCTATCTATGATACCTTTGAGCTAACCTCAAGAGCTACAGCTATGTCTGTAGCTATGCGTAGGCTTGCCTGTCTTCGGGTATCCGAACTTGATGTTAACCATCAAGATCGGTTAGCCAATGCACCATGCCTGGGGGATGAGCTTTTTGGGGATTCCATGGACTCGACTACTCAAAAGCTCTCAGCTCATGAGACACGTTGGGATACTCTGCTCAAAAATAAAAAGAAGCCTCCTACTACAAGGCCTTTCAGACAGCAGTCGGCTTATCAGCGCCGCTTTGCAGCTAGACCATTGCAGACACCTTCCCAACCACCTAGATGTCAACGCCAACCACAACGTCAACCTCCCAGGCCTCAACAACAACAACAGCCTGTGAAGCCACCTCCACAACCAAAGTCACAACCCTTTTGACTTAGTTCTCCAAAGCATAGCCAGCGTTCAAATTTCCACCCACCTTCCTCAACCCATAGGTGGTCGTTTATCTCTTTTCCTCAGCCGATGGAAAATCATCACATCGGACCAATGGGTCCTCAACATCATCCATCACGGCTACTCTCTCAACTTTCAAACTCTGCCGGCTCTAAGTCCACCAAAAGAGTCTGCTTTGAACTCCCCTCAATCTGTCCTTCTAGTTCAAGAAGTTCAATCTCTCCTTCGCTTAAATGCAATAGAGGAAGTTCCTCCAGATCAGCAGGGGCAGGGGTTCTACTCCCGTTATTTTCTAGTCCCCAAAAAAACAGGAGATCTAAGACCCATTCTAGATCTTCGAGATCTCAACAAATGTTTGGTAAAAGAGAAATTCAAAATGCTTTCTTTAGCCACTCTGTACCCTCTTCTCAATCAAAACGACTGGCTATGCTCCCTCGATCTCAAAGAAGCTTACACTCACATTCCGGTCAATCTGACCTCCAGGAAATATCTTCGTTTCATGATCAATCATCATCATTACCAATACAAGGTACTACCCTTCGGTCTTGCCTCCTCTCCAAGGGTGTTCACCAAATGTCTCATTGTGGTTGCAGCTTTTCTTCGCTCTCACCATCTCCAGGTCTTTCCTTACCTAGACGACTGGTTGATCAAAGCTGCCTCATCTCAGTCAGTTCTTCTGGCCACGAATCAAACCATCCTCTTTCTTCAAATCCTGGGATTCGAGATCAATCTTCCAAAATCTCACCTCATCCCCACTCAAAGACTTCAGTTCATTGGAGCAATACTGGACACAATCCTCATGAGATCATTCCTTCCACCCAATCGTCTTCAAACCCTCCAATTTCTCTGTCAGCAGGTACTGTCTCAAAGTTCCATATCTGCCAAACAAATGATGATTCTTTTGGGTCACATGGTCTCCACAGTTCACGTCACTCCCCTTGCGCGTCTTCACCTGCGCACTCCCCAATGGACCTTAGCCAACCAGTGGTCCCAGGCGACAGATCCTTGCTCACGACACATATCTGTGACATCATCACTTCGTCGATCTCTGCAATGGTGGTTGATATCCTCAAATCTATCCAGAGGTCTTCTATTTCATCTGCCTCAGCATCAGCTTGTCATCACCACCGATGCATCCCCTTATGCTTGGGGAGCACATTTGGACGAGTTTCAAACTCAAGGGTTTTGGACACCTCAGGAAATGAAACATCACATCAATTTCCTGGAACTCAGGGCAATGTTTTATGCCCTCAAAGCATTTCAGAATCTTCTCTTTCCTCAGGTACTTCTACTTTGCACAGACAATCAGGTTGCGATGTATTACATCAACAAACAGGGTGGGACAGGCTCTCGCCCATTATGCCAGGAAGCCCAGAGAATCTGGACTTGGGCCACAGATCACCACTTGTTCCTGAAAGCGATCTACATCCAGGGGGAGCAGAACTCTTTAGCGGACAAACTCAGCAGAGTTTTACAACCACACGAATGGACTCTCGATCCATCGACCTTGCAGTCCATCTTCGATCAGTGGGGCACTCCTCAAGTGGACCTCTTTGCAGCTCCTCACAATCACCAACTGCCCAGCTTCTGCTCCAGACTCTACACTCCTCACCGTCTGGCAGCGGATGCATTCCTCCTAGATTGGTCCAATCTGTTCCTGTATGCTTTCCCTCCACTTCCACTCATGTTACGCACATTGTTCAAGCTCAAGAGGGACAGAGCCACCATGATTCTAATCGCTCCAAGATGGCCCAGGCAGCATTGGTTCTCCCTTCTACTTCAACTCAGTTCCAAGGATCCTTTTCTGCTTCCAATATTTCCTTCTTTGCTTACACAGCAACAGGAGACCCTTCTACATCCCAACCTCCAGTCGCTACACCTGACAGCTTGGTATCTCTCGGGCTGACTTCACATGATTCTCTACTGTCTCAGCCCGTCCGTTCTGTCCTGAATGCCTCCAGGAAACCGACCACTCTTCAGTGTTACCGTCAGAAGTGGACAAGATTTTCTTCTTGGTGTCTTCTTCATCATCATAATCCCACATCTCTTTCAGTAGAATCATTCTTGGATTACCTACTTTTTCTGTCTGACTCTGGCCTCAAATCTACCTCCGTCAGAGTTCATCTCAGTGCTATTGCGGCTTTTCATGAGCCAGTCCATGGAAAACTCCTTTCAGCTCATCCCCTGGTCACCAGATTCATGCGAGGTCTCTTTAATTTAAAACCTCCTATTAAAGCTCCTCCTGTGGTCTGGGATCTTAATGTGGTTCTATCCGCTTTAATGAAGCCTCCATTTGAACCTTTGGCGAATGCCTCTTTCAAGTTCCTCACTTGGAAGGTACTTTTCCTTATTGCTCTCACCTCTGCCAGGAGGGTCAGTGAGCTCCATGCACTAGTTTCTGACCCACCTTTCACAGTCTTTCATCATGATAAGGTGGTTCTGCGTACACATCCAAAGTTTCTTCCTAAGGTTGTTTCTGAATTCCATCTCAATCAATCCATTGTTCTGCCTGTCTTCTTTCCGAGGCCTCACTCTCATTCTGGTGAGCAGGCTCTACATACTTTGGACTGTAAGCGGGTTTTGGCTTACTATTTAGACCGTACTAAGCCCCACAGATCATCTCCTCAACTCTTTCTGTCCTTTGATCCGAATAAACTAGTGAAACGGACAAGATCCATTTCTAGGTCCCGAAATCACATTCTGTCATCTGGAGGCAATTCCCCTTAGAAAGAAATATAGATAGCCAGTTTTCTAAAGAGATTTTTGCCTGATTTATTATGAGTCTGCAAAACATTTATATATCTGTTACATGGGTCAGTGGTAACTATCACAACAAAAGGGGATGGACAAGAGAGGGGAAGGGGTGCGTGAGCAGGATATGTACTTCATTGTTTAAATCTTAAAGGTGTTAAGAGCTGTGGGGGGTTGAGCCTTCCTGTCTCAGACAACTAACCTAGTTAACATAAATTAAATGACCTCTTCCCAAACCATTAAGAAAGTAAACACCCAACATTCTACATTTGATTACTTCCAGCACAGGCAGGAACAAAAGACATAAAATATGTGTGTCCTTTTCAAATGTGTCCTTTCATAGACAGAGACAGAAAATCTATCCTTTCATTACAATCCCCTCTTACGTCATGAAAATGACGTCATAAATGCACAGCATGAGCGTGGAGGGAGAGATATTCTAGATATGTCTCTTGAGGAGGGGTTTTAGGGGCTGCAATGAGTCAAACAGCACAGGAACAGTCTCTTTTACCCACCCCTGCATCCAACTAAAATACAGATCCCAAGGATTAGATAAACCAGAATTACGTTTAAGTTCAACATTCTTATTGATAGTAATAAGGGACTCAAACCTAGCCTTAACCTGGTCTCGGGCCTTGAATTCATCTGGGACCCCTATCTCATCTATGTATAGCTAAAGTGCACTGGCCTATCTACTGGCTGAGTAGTTTAACACGGAGCCGGAGGTCTCCACAGAGCCAGTAAATATCGCCTAAAGAAAAATCTAATGCTGCAACAGTGAAGCATACCTATAATTTCCAAAAAAAAAATACTAGGCTGTAGTTAAATTTCCAGTATGCCTCGGACAATAGTTTCTGATTAATACATTAACACATTTTAGCTAATCATGATTTAATCAGGACTACTTGAAACCGTCTTCCTGCCCTCAGGGTCTATCTGCATCCCCATGCCAGAGTCAGATTGATACAATTTCCCATAGGCTTTTGGTGACACCAGCTATGCCAACCGAAAATGCTGAACGCCTGCAACGGCTATGCTGACATCTTCCATATTCTTTGAAATGAAAGCAAACTTGTGGTACCCTTAGCCAGCTTGCCTCGCTTATGCCTTGCCAATCTCTAACAGTATATCATAGCTGTCCTCCAAGCTATGAAGATGAACAGTTCCCATTATGAGTTCAAACCTCTGTCTTAGGTCGTATAGGCCATAATCTGGGCGGGGATCCCAGTATGCCCATATCTTACCCGTCGTTGAGCGAGTGAACGTGCATAAGGGTTGTAGGAAACTTTCTCAGGAGGCCCAGGCAAAAAGATACAAAGATGTCATAAGAGAGTATGTAAGTATGGGATAAGGGATAATATTATCTCTGACCCTGGTAATGGTAATGCAATAGGCCATGCCAAATTAAAACCAAATTAGCAAGTGTCAGAGAAGATACTGGAAATTCATGTATAACTGCCTTAAAAGCTAGAGGGAACTTTGTGAGAAAAGAAATGTACACGTGTTTCACTCTACAGCAAAGGAGAATCATAACAATACATAGCAAAATTTGTACAATAATTAAGATAATGATAGGGTGAATTAAAACATTAAATACATGGTTTGCAGTGGGCAAATACTCAAAGAAAAGTTCCAAAGCTTGAGACATGAGCATCTTGGAGCAAATTTTGTGCAATCTGTCCATTTTCAAAAGCGATAGTATGATTCACTTCTTTGGAGGTTTTCTTAAGTTGTTCAATGTAAGTATGGAGTTCAGTAAAGTTCAGCAGCTTTTGGAATGTCTCATTCCCCATTCCAAGAGGTAGTGGATGTACAGCATATGAAATAAAGTCTGAAATGTCCATAGAATAGGTTAAATAGGAGGAATTGTACAGCAAAGCGTTCTTAGGAAGGTGGCTTTCTCCGATGAACAGGAAACATTGTGTACAGCATGTGTGGAAAAGTCTTTGCAGTCAGGGTGCAGGAAGATGAATTACAGTCTAGCAGGAACCAGCAGTCTCTTTAAACTGGTGAGATGCACACTTGGGATGAAATGATGTTTGCACAGGATCTGATGTTTGCACAGGATCTTTCAAGTCACTGGAAACTGGTGGTGTTCACCCTTGAGATGGAATGATGTTTGTGCATACAGGGAGGGATTTGAAAAGAGTCCCGATATCATTCAGCAGTTGTACTCCAGTGTGATCCAAATAAAAGATAGAAAATGGAAGAGAAAACATGTTGCCTGTACTGAATGTAGAGAGAGAGAAACCAGGTTGCCTGTACTGAATGCATAGAGAGAGAGAGAGAGACTAGTTGCCTGTACTGAATGTGGCAACATGTAACAATATTAATGCATTTATAGTTATGGCAAAAGACAGACAATAATCAGGTACTTAAGGTTCTTAATCAGACATTTCAAAAAGATATGTTTTTTGTGTGCTGCATATAACTATTATGGCAATTCAGAGAGACCATAATTCTGTACTGAATGTATTTAAAAAATTATGTCAGAAATGTGTACTGAATGGTTCATATCAAGTGAGCACCATAGAATATAGATATAGAATAAAACCTTTTCTTAAAATATAACCCCTAACTAAGCTACATTTAGCATATGCAAATTATAGGGAAAAAAAAACATTGCGCATTTGGACTAGTAAAAAGTGGGAAAAGAGCTTGCTCTAGAAATGGCCAATATTATGTATCCTGGGGTACCCCTCAAACCAAAACAAGTAGACAAAACACAAAACACTAATTTTTCTTCCATCTGTCAAGTGTTCAGGGCTGAACTTATCTCTGGAAATAAACACATTGTTATAGAAAAACAAAACAGAGATGAAATGCATATCATAACCATCTCATATTTAGAAAAGCTAATGTCTCTTTGGATCGTCTTTATCTCTGCAGTGACAAAGAGGATCCCTGGAAAACACCAGAAATATCCTAGTGCCAAAACTGGGATGGGCATGCATACATCCGAACCGCTGCTAAGAAAAAGAAAAGAAAAACACATTTTAATTTTGCAACATCCTAATTTCAGCTAAAACAATAGGAAGGAATTTTTTCCATTCACAAATGTGCCAGCTGTGGCTTTCCAGATTTAATCTTTAATAGTCTTGTTCATGCGTTCGACAATACCGAAACTCTGTGGGTGATATGGGAGATGAAATTTCCACTCAATGCGGAATGCGATAGCTAAATCTTTGCATACTCTGGCAGTGAAGGCAGGACCATTATCTGTTGATGTGTGTGGGACATCCCCACCTAGGGATGATTTCACGAAGTAAAATGTTCACCATAGTCTGAGCAGTTTCATTTGTAGTAGGAAAAAACTTCAGGTTATCGGGAGAACATGTCAACAATAACAAGGGCAGCTGGTATACAGGATTTCCCCTCTTTGCACCAAAGTCCGTCCGAAGGGCGGCTTTGGGCACCGGCCAGATGGGCATTGATTAAGCCAGTGACCAGGGTCTCCGCAATTAAAACATCCAGTACTTCTATATGGATTATTACCATCTCAATCGGAGACAGGGGCCCGCCCGCTACGAAACCCGTGATCCCTTCCGCGAGGAGCGGACAGGCGCGGTCCCCAGGTAGGTAGCTGGCCCTAATAATGCAGGATTTCCCGAGGCTTAGAGATCTCAAAGCATAGGAGAGTGTTGCGTAGTGGTTAGCGCTACAGCCTAAGGAACCTGAGGCTTGGGGGTTCAAACCCCGCACTGCTCCTTTTTTCAATCTGAAATTATGCACGAGAACTAGTGGGCCATTCTGAAATCATTTGTTTGACCAGAATCTGCAAAGGAGAACGGAGGTTAGAAAGGAAAGTCTGAATAAGTAGGGAATCCATATTTGCATGGGCACTAAGACTCATTAAGCCTCTTCCACACCTATCAAGCTCTGTCTGCAATCCTAATCGAATCACATTGGATTCCTGTTACTCATCGCATTACCTTTAAAATCCTACTTTTAGTTTTTAAAACACTGTCTTTGAACGAACCCCAATTCATTAATAACTATTTACTCCCCATAGTATATCACTTTATTTAAGATCCATTAATCAAAAACTCTTAACAATTCCATCACTGAAAGTAAAATAGGTAGGTAAATTCATTCTGAATTAGTTCTCCCACTGAATTAGCTCTTGGCACCTGGCACTTTGGTCTGTAGGAAAATTTCTGTTTAGTTTCTGGACTTCCCTTCTATCTCAGGGGTGAGTGTGCCACTTTTCTCACCAAGATATAAACTTGTAGGATTAGAAACAATTATAAAAAATTATTGAAGAAGAAAATGACCTAAACCATTTTAAAAGCAATCTGAAGAGCTTCCTTTTTAAAGACGCCTTTAATTTATTTATTCCCTATTCCTATTGCCCTCACCATTCACGTCTTCCCTTGTGTTCTATTAATACAATTGTAGTTCTGCCCTTTCTTCCTTATGCATCTGTTAGTTTGTATGTCAATATGTCAGGCTCATGTAATTTACTATAAATAAGCATATGTGTACACCTTTTGTTTTTTATGATCATATTAGCACTATAATTAAATCTACATTTTACAGATTACGTAGGATACGATCTATTGCAAAATTCCTATGTCAGAACATATCCCTTAAACTCATCACTAAGTCTAGAAAATATGACCATGTTACACCCCTTTTGATAGATGCACATTGGCTTCCAGTTAATTTCGGATAACGTACAAACTCTGTCTGCTTGTTTTTAAATCTCTTCTTCATAAGACCCCAGCATTCATATTTAAACATTTAATTCCTTATCATTCAAACAGAACCCTGAGGTCTAATGAGCAAAACTTATTAACCATTCTATCACTTAAAATTATTAACACTAGACGTCAATTTATTATTTTTTTTTTTTTTTTTTTTTGTAACTGCTCCTCAAACTTGGAACGATCTTCCCATTTATCTGCGGAATGAGCAGGATTTAGGAAAATTTATTTTACCCAATGTTATTATTTAAAGTTTGTTTTTGTATTGTATTGTCCTTATTTGACTATATTTTAATATGTTCATCGCTTAGAATTTGATTAAGCGATTAATCAAGAAAAATAATAAACCTGAAACTTGAAACTTGATTTGTAAATCGCTTAGCAAATTAAATTAAGCTATTCAATAAGTTAAAAATAAACTTGAAACTTGAATCTCACAAATTTCCATATTTTTCTTGCTCTATCTGTAAAATTAATTATCCCAGGACAAGCAGGCAGCATATTCTTGACTGATGGGTGACGGCACCGACGGAGCCCCGGTACGGACACTTTTAGAGTGATTGCACTCTAAGAACTTGGAAAGTTCTGGAGACCGCACCGCGCATGCGCGAGTGCCTTCCCGCCCGACCCCGACGCGCGGTCCCTCAGTTTCTTAGTTTCCGCGGAGCTAAGAAGTCGCATTTTCAACGGCTGTTGAAATATTTTTTTCATTCGCCTTCCCGCTCGCGTAAACTTTTTCGGGTTCTTTTTGCCCTTTCCTTTTTTCTTTAAAAAAAAAAAAAAAAAAACATTTTCTCTCGTTTTTGTCAAGTTTTTTGATTTGACCCGGCGGGGCCTACTGCCATCATCGAGGCCTCGGCCTTCGATTTGGCAGAAGCCGTTTTTACGTTCATGCCCCCCCAGCCCGGGTTCAAGAAGTGCCAGCGGTGTGCACGGCCTATTTCCCTGACAGACCCGCACAACTGGTGCCTTCAGTGTCTGGGTCCGGAACATCAGGCCTCTACCTGCACCCGCTGCGCCACTTTGAAAAAGCGGACTCTTAAAAATCGACAGATACAACAGAGACTGTTTTTCGGCACCGACATGTCCGACCCCGCGTCTTCGGCGCCGGTCTCGGTACCTGTTTCGTCGGCACCCACCTCATCGACGCCACGCGATACCGCGTCGGCGTCGCAGCATGCAGGTAAGCCGGCTAAGAAGCCTTCCCCGCTGGAACGTCCTCCGGTCTCCATTGCAGAGAGCCCAATCCTGCCGACCGTGAGGCGCCAGCGGAAGCGCTCCGCCCCTATTGAGGTGAGTCCCTCGACATCGGGCTCCTCATCTCCGGGGCGTCGAGCGGCACCGCAGGTACCGCAGAAGAAAAAAGCGGTACCGGTGCCCTCACTTGATGATCGCATTGCGGCCATCTTGCAGGTACAGCTGAAGGAACAGCTCAAACAACTCCTTCCAGCTCTCCTGACACCGAGCCCTCCGGTATCGGTCCCCACTGAGCAACCGGTACCGATCGTGGAACAGTCTGTAGTGTCACCATCCACTCCTTCGGTACCGGTACACTTGACCTCATCGGCATCGATGCCTGTCCTCGCACCGGAGCCTAGGTCTCATCATCAATCGGTACAGACATCGGCTCCGGTGCGACCGATAACATCGCCCGGTACCGCGTTGGTGAGGTCGGGTAAGTCGGTGCAGAAGTCCCGACACCGAGAACCATCCACCCCTGAGTCTCGGGACCGTGGTCCCCATGTTCGAGACCCTGATCTGTGGGGCGACTCTGAAGAACCTCTTCAGTCAGAAGGGGAGTGTTCATCAGAGGAAGACGAGCCTGTTCTGCAGGATATTTCCTCCAAACCTGATTCCACCTCTTTCTCTTCTTTTTTAAGAGATATGTGTGAATCTCTTTCTATTCCTTTGGAGGCTGAGTCTAAAAAGTCCAAAGCTTTTCTGGACGCTCTTGATTTTGACCAGCCTCCAAAGGAATTCTTGAAACTCCCTTTACATGACATCCTGAGGGAGACCTTTTACAAGAATCTGGAGACTCCTCTTACTATCCCGGGAGCCCCTCGCAAATTGGATTCCCTTTATAAAGTAATCCCTATTCCTGGTTTTGATAAACCACAGCTTTCTCATGAGTCTCTTCTTGTAGAATCCACCCTCAAGAAGTCCTTAGGAGCTAGTGTCTATGCCTCTGTCCCTCCTGGCAGAGAGGGTAAAGCCATGGACAAATTCGGTAAGCGACTTTACCAGAATGCGATGCTTGCTAATCGTTCTGGTAACTATGCTTTTCATTTTTCGTTTTATTTAAAGCATCTCCTTACCACCATGGCTTCCTTTGAGCAGTACCTTCCTGTGGGGAATCGTGAGGCTTTTCATCAGTGCTCTTCAGCTCTTTTCCAGCTCAGGAAATTCATGGTAAGATCTATATATGACACTTTTGAGCTTACCTCTAGAGCAACAGCCATATCTGTAGCCATGCGCCGTTTGGCTTGGCTCAGAGTCTCTGAGCTTGATGTTAATCATCAAGACCGGTTGGCTAATGCCCCATGTTTGGGGGATGAGCTGTTCGGAGATTCTATGGACTCAACGACCCAGAAGCTCTCGGCTCATGAAACCCGCTGGGATACCCTTCTTAAGACCAAGAAGAAACCTCCACCTTCTAGGCCATTCAGACAGCAAACGGCCTATCAGAGGCGTTTTGTGGCTCGCCCCTTGCAGCCTTCCACTCAACAACCTAGGAGGCAGCGTCAACAGCAGCGGCAAACACCTAGGCCTCAGCAGCAACAACCAGCTAAGCAGCCTCCTCCACAAAAATCGACCCAGCCCTTTTGACTTAATACTCGAGGGCATAGCCAGCGTTCAACCATCTCCTCTCCTCCCTCAACCGATAGGAGGACGACTGTCTTTCTTTCTCAGCCGGTGGGAAGTTATCACTTCGGACCAGTGGGTCCTCAACATCATCCGCCACGGCTACTCTCTCAACTTTCACACCCTTCCGGGCCAAAGTCTACCAAAAGAGTCTGCTTTGCACACTCCTCAATCTGCCCTCCTTTGTCAGGAGGTTCAGTCCCTCCTACTTCTGAACGCCATAGAGGAAGTTCCTCTGGACCAAAGAGGGCAAGGATTCTACTCCCGGTATTTTCTAGTCCCCAAGAAAACAGGAGACCTCAGACCAATTCTAGATCTGCGAGATCTAAACAAATGTTTGGTCAAAGAAAAATTCAAGATGCTATCTCTAGCTACGCTTTATCCTCTCCTCGATCACAACGACTGGCTATGCTCTCTCGATCTCAAAGAGGCCTACACTCACATTCCAATTCATCCGGCCTCCAGACAGTACCTTCGCTTCATGATAAATCACTGTCATTACCAATACAGAGTGCTCCCCTTCGGTCTTGCCTCCTCTCCAAGAGTGTTCACAAAATGTCTGGTAGTGGTGGCAGCGTTTCTACGCTCCCACCACCTTCAGGTTTTTCCCTACCTGGACGATTGGTTAATCAAGGCCATTTCATCTCAGACTGTTCTTCTGGCCACCAACCAGACCATCTTTTTTCTACAACTACTGGGGTTCGAAATCAATATACCCAAGTCTCACCTTCTGCCTACGCAGAGACTTCAATTCATTGGAGCGGTACTGGACACGGTCCAGATGAGAGCTTTCTTGCCGGACAACCGTCTTCACAACCTCCAATCGCTCTGTCAGCAGGTGCTCTCCCAGCACTCCATTTCGGCAAAGCAGATGATGATTCTCTTGGGTCACATGGCCTCCACAGTTCATGTCACACCCCTGGCACGGCTTCACCTGCGCACTCCCCAATGGACCCTGGCTCTTCAGTGGTCTCAAGCGACAGACTCTTGCTCACGACACATATCTGTGACATCGTCTCTTCGTCAGTCTCTGCAATGGTGGTTGATATCCTCAAATCTCTCCAGGGGCCTTCTGTTCCATCTGCCTCCTCATCATCTGGTCATCACCACCGACGCCTCCCCTTATGCATGGGGAGCCCATCTGAACGAGTTCCAAACTCAGGGCCTTTGGACTCCCCAGGAAAAGAAGCATCACATCAATTTCCTGGAACTCAGGGCAATGTTCTATGCCCTCAAGGCCTTCCAACACCTTCTATTTCCTCAAGTCCTTCTACTTTGCACAGACAACCAAGTGGCCATGTACTACATCAACAAGCAAGGGGGAACGGGCTCTCGCCTCTTATGCCAGGAAGCCCAGAAAATCTGGTCTTGGGCATCCTCGCGCCGCTTATTCCTGAAAGCGATTTATATTCAAGGAGAACAGAACTTCCTAGCGGACAAGCTCAGCAGAGTTCTCCAACCCCACGAATGGACTCTCGACCCATCGACTCTACAGTCCATCTTTGCACAATGGGGCACTCCTCAGGTGGACCTTTTTGCAGCTCCTCACAATCATCAGTTGCCCCAATTCTGCTCCAGACTTTACTCTCCTCACCGTCTGGCAGCGGATGCATTTCTTCTGGATTGGTCCAATCTATTCCTTTATGCTTTCCCTCCTCTGCCTCTCATGCTTCGGACCTTGTTCAAACTAAAGAGGGAACGGGCCACCATGATCCTGATAGCTCCAAGGTGGCCCAGACAACATTGGTTCTCCCTTCTACTTCAACTCAGTTCCAGGGATCCATTTCTACTTCCACTGTTTCCTTCTCTGCTTACACAGGATCAGGAAACCCTCCTCCATCCCAACCTGCAGTCTCTACACCTGACAGCTTGGTATCTCTCGGGCTGACTTCAACTGATCTTTTGCTGTCTCAGCCTGTTCGCTCCATCCTGGACGCATCCAGGAAACCAGCCACTCTACAATGTTACCATCAAAAGTGGACGAGGTTTTCTTCTTGGTGTCTCCTACATCATCATGACCCCAAGTCTCTTGCAGTGGAACCTCTATTGGATTATCTGCTTTCTCTGTCTACTTCTGGTCTCAAGTCTACTTCCATCAGAGTTCATCTCAGTGCCATTACGGCCTTTCATGAGCCGGTCCAGGGGAAACTCCTTTCAGCTCATCCCCTGGTCTCCAGATTCATGCGAGGTCTTTTCAATCTGAAACCACCTCTCAAAGCACCTCCGGTGATCTGGGATCTGAACGTGGTTCTTTCCGCCTTGATGAAGCCTCCATTCGAACCCTTGGCTACTACCTCTTTCAAGTTTCTTACTTGGAAGGTACTTTTTCTTATTGCTCTCACCTCTGCCAGGAGGGTCAGTGAGCTACATGCACTAGTTTCTGATCCACCTTTCACTGTCTTTCATCACGACAAGGTGGTTCTACGTACACATCCAAAGTTTCTCCCTAAGGTTGTTTCTGAGTTCCATCTCAACCAATCTATTGTTCTACCTGTTTTTTTCCCTAAACCTCACTCCCATCCTGGAGAACAGGCTCTTCATACTTTGGATTGTAAGCGGGCTTTAGCTTTCTATTTAGATCGCACTAAGCCCCACAGATCATCTCCCCAACTTTTTCTGTCCTTTGATCCGAATAAATTGGGACGTCCTGTTTCTAAGCGTACGCTATCTAATTGGCTTGCTGCGTGCATTTCATTCTGCTATGCTCAGTCCGGACTGACACTGGAAGGTTCTGTCACGGCACATAGAATTAGAGCTATGGCAGCATCTGTAGCTTTCCTTCGTTCCACGCCCATTGAGGAAATCTGCAAAGCTGCTACGTGGTCCTCAGTCCATACTTTTACATCTCATTACTGTCTGGATGCTTTCTCCAGACGGGATGGACATTTCGGCCAATCTGTTTTACAAAATTTGTTTTCCTAATGGCCAACCTTCCCTCCATCCCTCTTTTTGTTAGCTTGGAGGTCACCCATCAGTCAAGAATATGCTGCCTGCTTGTCCTGGGATAAAGCACAGTTACTTACCGTAACAGGTGTTATCCAGGGACAGCAGGCAGATATTCTTGCGTCCCACCCACCTCCCCGGGTTGGCTTCTTAGCTGGCTTATCTTAACTGAGGGACCGCGCGTCGGGGTCGGGCGGGAAGGCACTCGCGCATGCGCGGTGCGGTCTCCAGAACTTTCCAAGTTCTTAGAGTGCAATCACTCTAAAAGTGTCCGTACCGGGGCTCCGTCGGTGCCGTCACCCATCAGTCAAGAATATCTGCCTGCTGTCCCTGGATAACACCTGTTACGGTAAGTAACTGTGCTTTCTGGCACCTGTATTAATTAAAGTTAATTTATCCTGACCCTCTTTAAGACAATTGCCTCCAAATTATTCAGAATACTGCCATTAAAATCATTTCACCTTAAAAGCTCAAAAATTTGATCATGTCACCTAATAAACTTGAAACTTGATACATAAAACCATAGCTTCCGGTCTACCTGATTTCATCAACAGGTTATTAATCTCCCACAACCTGCATCGCACATTACATTCTTCTTATCAAAACCTGATATCCATTCCCTCTTTAAAACACCTTGGCACCGTGCATACTAATAAAGTTCATCACTTGATAAATTTAAAACTAGCTTGAAGGCCTTTCTTTTTAAAGACGCATTTGGAGTATAATAGTCCTTTTAAGGACTGTAATGGGACTTTGCTCCTTGCTTTTCTTATTCATTTTAATCTTTTCTACAAAGTGCTAGATTATTTATTTTTTGTTTCCTCCCTTTTGTTTTCATCCTTCTCTTTCTTTTTCATTATAATTTGTTTTGCTTTGTTTTTAAATATATGCCTTTCTGACTGTCTGTTTTAATAATTACACAAATGTATTTCTACCCTTTTTCATTTTGTTTCTGTAAGTTCCCCAAACAAACCTGAAACCTACTGGCCTACAGACAGTGCTGAAAACTAGTCAGCCTGCTTGTCACTACAACAAAGGACAATGACTGCCACAGAATCAGCTCTAGGACACCCACTGCAAAAACCAAACCTGATCCAATACATATTGTGACAGGGAAGTGCCTGTCAGCAGTTTAAACCCGGTTTTAAACCCTGCCTTGCAAAGGGTTGTCCCTATTCCTAAGCCCAGGAAACTGCCCAGCAACCCTGTGCCCATCACCAAGAGCCAACAGGTAGGGCAAGGCAGAGAGGCAAGGACAGAAACCATAGCGTTCTTTCTCCCTTAGTCTAACTGTGAACTAGTATGAATAAATTACTTAGAGCCTGAGAGGAAAGCCGGAGGTGAGAACCTGTAATTAACCTCTCCCGAAAGCTTGCACGGAACTTAGAGTCCCGAGAATTCTTAACCCTTAAGAGCAGTCTGAAATGGTTGGGTAATAAAGTTCCCTAACCCTACCCTGGGAGTTTGGGGCAGTGGGGGCACTGGGCCTCAGGTGGAACAGTGCTAAAGCCTCCTAAAGATTTCTCAAACAGAAAAAGCAAAATCAGGAGAAAACGTTTTTGGTTTTATTTTTTTTTTTTTTGCTTTTCTGCCTGGACAGCAGGCTGGACTGTATGAAAGTATGCTTTTGTCCAAGTCTCCTCAACACAGAGGGACTGCTGGAACCCCAGTGCTGCAAACTGAGGGAAATAAAGAAAAGCTGAACTTTACCACTAACGCAGCCTCCACTAATTATTTCACTGTTTCCCAGTGGGAATCCTCCTGGGAGCGCCTGGTCCCCACGCCTGGGGCGGGAGCTGGGTTGCCAGCGCTAGGCTTAACCCCGGGCCCGCCACAATATATGCAGACGACATCTCCATCCTAACAGCATAACAAATGAAATCTCAAAATACATTACTCATATAATGACTGAAATAGAACATTGGACAAGCAACTTCAAACTGAAACTTAACACAGAAAAAACAAAAATCTTCCTTGCAAGCCCAACGGATAAAATTACCAATTCAACGCTACATATAAAAGACCTTCGTTTAGATTACTAGTGCAATCACTAGTGCTTTCTACCCTGGACTATTGTAATATCGTTTATTTGGGTATCATTCAGAACTCAGCTGTCCGCTTGATATATGGATTAAAAAAAAGAATGACCATGTCATCCCCACCACAAACCACTGCACTGGCTGTCAGTCGAGGCAAGAATATTATTCAAGTTCTCCTGCATATGTTTCTACAAACCCAAGCATAACCAATTGTAAATACAAAACCTTTCTGGACAGAACCTTCATGCTCCAAGCAAATAAACCACAACATTGGCTAGACAGTCACATTAATAAAGCCGAACTGACCTACAATGCCTTTAGAAAACCCATAAAAACTACCCTATTGGACAGATAGGTCACCTAAACAGAACCTCACCAAGTACTCTTTTTTTTTCACATTGCTTTCTGAAATCCTAATTCTTGCTGTTTCTGAATCTCTAAACAAACTGTACATTGTAATTTTTTTCCCTTTTTTTTTTTCTCAGGAAAGCTGTGATTTTTCTTTACAGGTCAGCTCCGAAATTCTTAGCAAACATTATATTTTGTAATTTTGATTCCCAATAGTCTGTGTACTCTGTACTCCCTCTACATATTGTAAATCGCTGAATGTTCAGCTCTCTTAAATGCAAACCGCCCAGAGTCGCAAGATTGTGGCGGTATAGAAGAACAAAGCCATTACCATTATTATTATTATTACTGAAGCGAACAAAGTCTCATCTGTCTAGGAGGTGGAAAATCCTAAGTGTCTTTATGACCCATTAGAAAAACAATATCACAATGCAGGAATTTTTTCAATAAAAAAAAACAATGTAACAATGCAGAAATTTTCGCTTACCTTACCTAATAAGCGAGGTACATTAATAATATACAATATAATCTTATACTCTATAAAATCTTATCTAAGCGATAGACGAGAAAAGCGCATGCAAAGAATGGTACAGATGACAGAATGTGCAGACGTTTCTATAACTCCACAATAGAGACTTTCCAAAAGTCTTCACTTAATTTCATTCTTCCCGAAAGAATGGCAGCTGCTTATTTTCACGGCGGGAATTTACCGAAAACTCCACATTAATATTTGTCCTTACCAAAAGGACAGTGTCCTTGCCAAAAGGACAGTAACCGCGGCGGGTTTACCGAAAACCCTACAATTTAAATAAAGGGTTGGAACATGATGCCAATACCTGTGAGTATTAAAGAACAGAATTCAAAATTCAGAAATACTCACAAAATATTGGTAATGTCAAGTCCATCACGGACGTAGCCCCCAAATTGAAACGGACAAGATCCATTTCTAGGTCCCGAAATCACATTCTGTCATCTGGAGGCAATTCCCCTTAGAAAGAAATATAGATAGCCAGTTTTCTAAAGAGATTTTTGCCTGATTTATTATGAGTCTGCAAAACATTTATATATCTGTTACATGGGTCAGTGGTAACTATCACAACAAAAGGGGATGGACAAGAGAGGGGAAGGGGTGCGTGAGCAGGATATGTACTTCATTGTTTAAATCTTAAAGGTGTTAAGAGCTGTGGGGGGTTGAGCCTTCCTGTCTCAGACAACTAACCTAGTTAACATAAATTAAATGACCTCTTCCCAAACCATTAAGAAAGTAAACACCCAACATTCTACATTTGATTACTTCCAGCACAGGCAGGAACAAAAGACATAAAATATGTGTGTCCTTTTCAAATGTGTCCTTTCATAGACAGAGACAGAAAATCTATCCTTTCATTACAACTAGGACATCCTGTTTCTAAACGTACGTTGTCCAATTGGCTTGCAGCGTGCATTTCATTTTGTTATGCTCATTCCGGACTGACTCTGGAAGGTTCTGTCACGGCCCATAGGGTCCGAGCTATGGCAGCATCTGTAGCGTTCCTCCGTTCCACTCCTATTGAGGAAATCTGCAAAGCTGCCACTTGGTCCTCAGTTCATACTTTTACATCTCATTATTGTCTGGACGCTTTCTCCAGACGGGATGGACACTTCGGCCAATCTGTTTTGCAAAATTTGTTTTCCTAATGGCCAACCTTCCCACCATCCCTCTTTTTGTTAGCTTGGAGGTCACCCATCAGTCAAGAATATGCTGCCTGCTTGTCCTGGGATAAAGCACAGTTACTTACCGTAACAGGTGTTATCCAGGGACAGCAGGCAGATATTCTTGCGTCCCACCCACCTCCCCGGGTTGGCTTCTTAGCTGGCTTATCATAACTGGGGACCGCGCGCCTGTGTCGGGCGGGAAGGCACTCGCGCACGCGCGGTGCGGCCTCTAGAACTTTCCAAGTTCTTAGAGTGCAATCACTCTAAAAGTGTCCGTACCGGGGATCCGTCGGTGCCGTCACCCATCAGTCAAGAATATCTGCCTGCTGTCCCTGGATAACACCTGTTACGGTAAGTAACTGTGCTTTTTAACTGGATAGCAACCACTCTCGCTGAAGGAACATTCCACGAAGAAATGGGACACATTCTAATCACACCCATTCCAAAAGACCAAAAAAACTCACTAGCCCTAAAAACCAACTAGAGACTGATAACAAGCATCCCCTTATTCACCAAGCTGCTCGAAGGACTAGTCAATTTGGAGCTAGTAGACTATCTAGACAAATTTAATATCCTCAGTGAACACCAATCGGGATTCAGAAAAGGTTTTAGCACTGAGACAGTCCTGGCCTCGATCCTCAATCACCTATACGGTTTATTTAGCAAAGGAACAAGTGCTCTGATTTTATAACTAGACTTCAGCAGTGCTTTCGACTTGGTTGATCACGAAATAATGCTACACTGCCTGGACGGAATAGGAATCACGGGAAGAGTAAGAAACTGGCTACAGGGTTTCCTAAAAAAGAGATTTTACCGGGTGATTAGTGGAGGGACGTACTCAAACACCTGGAAAAACCCCTCAGGAGTACCTCAAGGTTCACCGCTATCACCTACTCTATTCAACATCTACATATCATCCCTAGGACACTTCCTAAAAAAGCTAAACCTAATCCACTACATATATGCAGATGACATTTCCATTTTAATCCCAGTAAACAGCATAACGAAAGAGACCTCAGAATACATTTCTCAAATTATGACCAAAATAGAACAATGGACAATAAACTTCAAGCTGAAACTAAACACAGAAAAAACAAAAGTCTTCCTTGCAAGCCCAACAGACAAAATTACCAATACAACGTTACATATAAAAGATCATGCGTACCCGATTACTAAAACAATAAAAATATTGGGAGTCACACTAGATACCCACTTGACAATGGTGGAACACATGAACATAGTAGTAAAAAAAAATGTTTCCTGACACTGTGGAAATTAAGGTCCATCAAAAAATACTTTGACCCTCTATCATTTAGACTACTAGTGCAATCACTAATGCTTTCAACACTGGACTTCTGCAATATGGGTATACCTAAAAAAACTGTAAGGAAACTTAGGATTGTCCAAAACACAGCGGTCCACTTGATATTTGGATTGAAAAAGAGTGACCATATTAGCCCCTACTACAAACTACTTCACTGGCTGCCAATGGAGGCACAAATAATATTCAAGTTCTCTTGCATATGTTTCAAGCTGGTTTGGGGACTAGCTCCTACATACCTGCTTCCTCACTTCACTCTATACAGTCCTACGAGACAAACCAGAAACAGCAAACTATTTGCATACCCGAGCATTACCGGCTGCAAATACAAAACCTTCCTGGATAGAACTTTTATGTACCAAGCTAACAAACAACAACACTGGTTAGACAGCTACTTAAATGGAGCAAGATTGACATATAAGGCCTTTAGAAAAGCCATAAAAACTGCCTTATTCAACAGAATTGTCACCTAAAAAAGTATCTTCACCCAACACTACATATGTCCACTCCTGCTTTCAAATCTGAAATGTATAACATTTTTTCTGCTGCCTTTTTAAGACTCTGTTTGCTGTATTTTTTCACTGCCTGTTGTAAAACTCCATATGCTGTATATCTTTGCCTTTTTGTAAGACTCTATATGCTCTTTGTAAGACCCTACACGCTGTATCCCGGACTTTTTTGTAAGTTTCTATATGCTTTTGTAAGTTTCTGTATACTGTATCCCGGATCTCAACACATTGCAACTTCGCTGATTGTCCAGCTCTATTCGGTGTGAACCGCCTAGAAGTCTCACGACTATGGCGGTATAGAAGAATAAAGTTATTATTATTATTATTATAAAAGAGGCTCCCAGAATCGGCCCCAAGAAAGTACAAATGTCCATGGACAAATTTAACACCTTGATCTGAAAGAGATGTAAATCTGCTCATGAACCCTCTGTGTACCTTGCAATGCCAATCTGCATGTTCAGGAGTGCTTGTGTCCAAATTGCATCATTTTTTGCCCTGCACCACATAGGAGCTTTCACGGCTATTCACTGCTGATTCCAGTTTTATCCAGTTGTTATCAGGTTCTTTTGTATTGACAAACTCTAGGACCCCTGAGGAAGGAGTGTTTCTTCGAAAAACAGACCATGTCGGGTCCAGTCTTATCAGTCCTTTTGGATACAAACTGTTTTATGATGTTATTTTTATGATTATTTATTAAAGACTTGGTGTCCTGTACACCATTACTGCAGTTTTTGTTTTTGGTTTTCAACTCGATATTTCACTGCAGTTCTGTTGGATTTTCTGTTTGTTGTTGCCTCCGAGACACTTTTATATGCACATGTGGTCATATAAACATATTTTAATAAAACCTTTTTCTGTGTATAAAGCTGGCTTGTATAAGAAACCTTTATGAAATAAACACCTTAAGAATAATGTTATAAATACAGACTTAATTTCATCATAAATCAGAGCTTTTGTGTAAAACTGCCATTTCTCCTTAATTTTCTAAAAATAAAAAGGGCAATTCCTTGGTGTATGCTGAAAACAAAAATTACCACTGTATCTAAACTTGTGCTGTTCATGATGGTGCTTTTTATGTTCACATCGACCTGGAAATTGTGTGCTGTTAAAACGTATAAGAATCTGTCATTTAACAAAGAGAGAGAGATTCAAAGTTTGAATTCATCTGGTGAATCAGATCTCTTCATCTTACTTGTCTTCCTTTGTAGAGACACACAATGCAAATTGAGACTCCAGGGCCAGTGATAGGCTCACTGGTTCTGAAATGTTTTGCTTTCCATCTTGTGTGACAAGCAAGGGAAGCAAACTCATCCATCACATGGTATGAGAACTCTCAAAATAACAGTAAATTCCTCTTTTAAATGCAACATTTTTTTTTCAGGTCACAGCCATATAATTTACCATCTTTTAATACATGGACTAATTCTGCCTACCCACCACCAATGCAAGGATATTCAGATGCTCCCAGGCGACAGGAAAGTTCAGGAACCAGGACAGCTTCAGGTAAGTCATAGGATGTTTTACTGTTTCTGTTCTATGTATATTTCTGTTCTCGCAGGTCTGAAGAAAGTTGGTACTTTTGGATGTATGGAAAGGTTAGGTACTTACCTCAGTCTTCTTTCTGGGAGGACATACAAGTCCTGGCAATAGGTGATATTATCGTACTCATGAGTTGATTGCAGAAGGATGTCACTTACATTCTTCAGTTCCACCTCCTCCAGTCCTCACACATTTTCCCCAACCTAATCGTTTGGTCCTACCCATATCATACCCCTTTCTTCCCTTGAGGAAACAACAATTTGTAACTTTTATTCCCTAATGTCCTCTCCTAATGTTTCTTAGTTCGTCTGTATTGTCAATCTGTCATAGCCCTTTGAAAATTGTTAATGTAAAATAACTTGTTTTACTGTTTTATACTACTATCCTTTTTACTATGTAATTCGCTTAGATTTGATAGGCGAACCATCAAATTTTATTAAACTTGAAACTTGAACTTGAATACTTACAAATCTGGAAAATTGTTAGCTTTTAGAACTTGTCGCTCACACACAAAGAAAATTTGCATATACCCGGCCAATCCATAGAGGGAGAATTGGTCCTGACAATATGTGATGTTTCAAAGCCATCTCCTGAGTCTGGGGGGAGACAAACAAGTCTGCCCTTAACACCGAGGATCTAAAAGTGGAATCTTCTCTCGCTGCCACATCCACTCTATAAAATTTCATAAATGTATGGAGAGTGGACCATGTAGCTGCTCTACAAATCTCTTTAGAAGGGATTGCCTTCGTTTCCACCCACAATGAGGCCATACCTCTAGTAGAGTGGCCTTCAGGGCAAATGGTGGCTGTTTTCCATAGCCATTGGACACTAATGAGGTAGCCATATGAATCCATCTGGAGATGGTTGCCTTAGATGCTAGCTTGCCTAGCCTCGCAGCATAGGTTAGGACAAAAAGATGATCTGAAAGACAAAACTCATTGGTTATTTCCAGGTATTAAAAAAAGACTTCTCCGTACATCTAGCAAGGTCAACAATTTGTCCCTCCTCTTGGAACCCATGCTGTGGAAGATGGGTAACCTGACTTCTTGATAGATATGGAAAGATGACACCACCTTCGGCAAAAATGAAGGGACAATACAGAGCAAAACTCCTGTTTCTGTAAAACTGAGGAACGGTTCCCTACAAGAAAGTACCCATATCTCACTCTCCTCTTGGAGGCTGTGGCTATCAGAAAAACTGCCTTCATTGTTAGATTCCCACATCAAAAACAAAGAAAGGGTTGAGACAAAAATATATTTTTTACTTAATCTTAAATTATATTCATTGTGGGAGAGGACATCATATATGTTATGTATCAGATTCTAGGGTCTCTTATAACATAAAGTTATTCCAGATCCACATCTTGTGCTTCAACTGTGTAATCATCTGTCCACCCCACCTCCTGTTAACCAGTTCAACAACTGCTTTTTGTTTATTACTTATAATATTCAATAAAATTATTGAAATTAAAAAAAAAAAATAGTTTCTAATATTATCAATCTCTTTAGCTTATTAACATATATAAAGTGTTCCCAACTTTTCAAACAATCTGTATGATGTCCTCCCCCACATTGAGTTTAATTTACGGTTTCATTGTTAGATTCAGCAGGGATGCCTCCTGCCTCGAAGGGTGCCTTGCTGAGGCCACTCATGACAATATTAAGGTTCCATGTGGGGAAACATCTGTCTTACTGGAGGTCTCAACCTGAATGTCCCCTTCCAAAATCTGACTATATCTGGATGTGAGGCCAAGGAACCCTTTTCCACTCGGGCTCTGAAGCATGAGAGACCCACAACTTGCACTTTAAGAGATCCTACTGCTTGCCCCTTTTTTAGGCCAGCCTGCAGAAAAGCCAAAACCACTGACACCGGCGCTCTCCAAGGATCTACCTGATCATTTGTGTACCACTGTTGAAACAACCTACGGGCATTAGCATAAGCCATGATTTTTGCTGGCATCTTTGTTCTAAGGAGGGTAGCAATAACCACCTCCGAATAGCCTTTCCACAGTAGGGCTGCGTGCTCAAGAGCCATTCCATAAGACCCCAAAGCATTCCAGATTCTGTAGGTGAACTGGATCCTGAGACAAACAATCTGTCTACACCTGAGACCTTTGTCTCTTTGCAGGCGCACTAAGCCTCCATACCAATTCCAGTCTGCAGCCACTAGGATCACGCATCTATGATGGTCTGCTATCCGACAGATGACCTGGCTTATCATGGACCACTGGAAAAACATGTACAGCAGACCTTGTGTTGGCCAAGATTGAACTAGATCATCTAAGCCTTCACTTTCTGGTTTGGCTCTTCTGCTGAAAAAAATTGAGTCACCTTGTTGTCTGCTGACACCATGAAGCCTATCATTGAAAGCCTCCATCATCCTACTATGCTGTCGAAAGCCCTCTGGGACAGTGACCTGTGGCAAGATCTTCCTGCTGAGATAGTTGGCTTTGTACATTGTCTACTCCCACAACATGTGCTGCTGAAATCACTTATGGATGGAGCTCTGCCCAATGAATAGCAGCTTGGCTTCCAGGTTCAGTGGAGCACTTTTGGTGCCTCCCTGCCGATTGACATAAGCCACTGCCATGACATTGTCTGAAAACACCCTGACTGCTTTGCCTTCCAGGTGTCTCACCAGAGTTTGCAAGGTGAGCTAAATGGCTCATAGCACTGGTCGGTTTATGGACCACTTCCTCTGACAGATTCCATCTGCCTTGGACTTGGTAACCGAGGCAATGTCCTCCCCATCTTTATAGGCTGGCATCAGTTGTCAAAATCGCCCAAGAAGAGATGCGGAGCAGCACTCCTCTTTCCAGAGATTCTGGTCTCAGCCACCAACACAAGCTACGCTGAGCTTCTACCGTCCATGCCAGTGGCTTCTGTAGTGACTCCGTCTGAAGAGACCAGCAGGACAACTGAGCATGCTGGAGGGGATGCATATGAGCCTTTGCCCAATGAACCACTTCTGTGGTTGCTGTCATGGACTCTAGTATCTGGAGGTAATCCTATGCCAGAGGTGTTGACATCGTCAAGAAGTCTGAGATCTGTTTCACTTGCTTTTATTTTATAAGAGTTGGGAAGAAAGACACGGTCCTCCACAGTGTCGAAGCATATTCCCAAGTACGCCAGTTATTGAACTGACTCTAATTCACTCTTTTGGAAGTTGAAGATCCTACCCAGTTCCTGCAACAGCTGGACCACTTTGAGTCACCACACACTCTCCTTCCATTTTGGACAGGGCCCTGATCAGCCAATTGTCCAAGTAAGGATATACTTGAGTTCTTTTCTTTGGGAGATGAGCCGCCTGCACCTTGATGTATGGCGCTGTTGCCAGTCCAAATGGAAGAGCAGAGAACTGGGAAGTATTTCCAGCACGTGAAATTTCAAGAACCTTCTGTGGGCTGGATAAATCAGAATATGAAGATAGGGTTCCGTCATATCCAAGGAGGTCAGCAATTCCCCCAGTGAGACTGCCATAATAACTGACCAAATTGTCTCCATGCGGAAAAGTGACACCTTCAAGGCTGCATCGACTGACTTCAGGTCCAGGATCAGTCTCCATTTTTCTGAGTCTTTTCTGGGCACTATGAAGTATATGGAGTAATCTGCCCAAGACCAATTCTGCAAGCAGAACTGGTTCTATGGCTTGAATAGCTGACAGCCTGTCTACCATTTTTCAGACTTTGACCACTTTTTCTGGCTGAAGAATCCACAAATTGGTCTGCTAAGGGGTAACTGAATTTGAATTGTCATATGTCTCAGATTATGTCCTCCACCCAGCGGTCTAAGCTGATACTCGCCCACACCGCCCAGAACTACGTTAATATTCCCCCTATCTGTGGAAGTCCTCCAGGATCTCCTAATGCTCCATAATTAGAGCAGGGGTGATAGTGTCCGAAGATCTAAAGGCAAAAAAACTGTATGACAAGGCGGTGGCTGCTGCCAGAAGAATGCTGGGCTGTATAAAGAGAGGCATAGCCAGTAGAAGGAAGAAGGTGTTGATGCCCCTGTACAGGCCATTGGTGAGGCCCCACTTGAAGTATTGTGTTTAGTTTTGGAGACCGTATCTGGCGAAGGACGTAAGAAGACTTGAAGCGGTCCAGAGGAGGGCGACAAAAAATGACAGGAGGCTTGCGCCAGAAGTCGTATGAGGAGAGACTGGAAGCGCTGAATATGTATACCCTAGAGGAAAGGAGAGACAGGGGAGATATGATTCAGACGTTCAAATACTTGAAGGGTATTAACGTAGAACAAAATCTTTTCCAGAGAAAGGAAAATGGTAAAACCAGAGGACATAATTTGAGGTTGAGGGCTGGTAGATTCAAGAGCAATGTTTGGAAATTCTACTTTATGGAGAGGGTGGTGGATGCCTGGAATGCGCTCCCGAGAGAGGTGGTGGAGAGGAAAACAGTGACTGAGTTCAAATAAGCGTGGGATGAACACAGAGGATCTAGAATCAGAAAATAATATTAAATATACAATTAAGGCCAGTACTGGGCAGACTTGCACGGTCTATGTCTGTATATGGACATTTGGGGGAGGATGGGCTGGAGAGGGCTTCAATGGCTGGGAGGGTTTAGATGGGCTGGAGTAGGTTTTAACGGAAATTTCGGCAGTTGGAACCCAAGCACAGTACCGGGTAGAGCTTTGGATTCTTGCCCAGAAATATTTAAGAAGAAAAAATTTAAATTGAACCAGGTTGGGCAGATTGGATGGACCATTCGGGTCTTTATCTGCCGTCATCTACTATGTTACTATGTAATGAGAGAAAATGATTTCTTCACCTGTGAAGCACTCATAATCGAGCACTGTGCCATCACTTTAAATAGGCGGCATACTGCCGGGTCTTCCCCATGTTCAAGAGAGACTACAGTCTCCTGGCCTCCTGTCTCTGTTTGAGACACCGAATCCCCCAGAAGGGACAATTCACTCTAGGTCAGTAAAAGCATAGAATCCAACTTCCTGTCTCCCCAGTCATTATCCCCCATGGTCCTCTGGCTCCTGCTTAGGAATTTCTGCTGTAGCAAGTGCCCTGGAGAGCACTCGTCCCCTTGTATAGACACCATTGTCCCCTCAACTGACATGGAAGATCCTTGATAGTTTAAGTAGGCTTTCCACAACAAACTTACAAAATCTGGGATAAGTCCCTGACTAGGGACCCCTGGAATGCCTTTCTGGCTTTCACTTTGCCATTTCTTGGGCTCCACAGCATCCACGCACCGCGCTTCACCCGAACTCCATTCCAAGGCTCCAGAAAGGCTATTTTCACCAGACAAGACGTTCTCTATGATCTCCCTGCCTTGAGGGCGCCAGTTGTGGCTAAGCCAGAAGCTCCCGTCCCTCCCTTATGTGACCTGCAGCACATGGAACATGGCCACTGTTTCACTGGCCAAGCATTGCAAATCTTGCATGATAAAGGGGTATTTATTTATTTATATTCTGCATATCCTACAATTATCCCAGGACAAGCAGGCAGCCTATTCTCACATATGGGTGACGTCACCAACGGAGCCCGGATGCAGACAGCCTCGCAAACAGACTTGCTTGTAGAAATTTAGAAGTTTTGAGTCAGCCGCATCGCACATGTGCGAGTGCCTTCCCGCCAAGCGCAGGACGAGTCTCCTCAGTTCACAGTTTCTGCGGAGCCAAGAAGTCCATCTTTGACTCTCTGCGTTCAAGTTTGTTACTTCGTGCCTTCTCTCACCACGATTTGTGTTATTTTCTTCACGAATCGCTGTTTTCTTTTATTTCTAGTTAAAAAAAAAATGTATTTTCTTCCATTCGACTGGCGGGGCAGGCCGATCGGCCGCAGCCCAGGGGCTTCGACTTTGCTGCGGCTATTTTTCCTCCTGTGTCCCGGCCAGCAATGGGCTTCAAGAAGTGTTGCCAGTGCCAGCGTGCGATTTCCCTCACGGACCCACACCGTCGGTGCCTTAACTGCCTTGGGCCGGGCCATCAACCGAAGTCGTGTGAGTGCTGTGCTACTCTTCAACCTCGTGCCCGTAAACGTCATCAGATTTTAGTGGAGAAGCTTTTCGGGATGGACTCTTCAGTCACACCCTCGTCTTCAAAAGCGACCTCGGTTCCACCTTCTACCGAGGTTCCACCTTCTACCGAGGGTCCTCCTGCATCCACGTCTCTGACCTCGAGCATCATCAAGCCTTCCTCATTTGCGGCGGCTCTTCGAGTACACCTGCTGTATTTTCCCCTGAATCCTCAGGTCAGATAGCTTATGCAGAAAGTTCCAGCGGTGGTCCTCAAGCTTGCTAAGACTTCCAAGTCAAAGCACATTTCTACTGCCTCTTTGGAACCTCCAGCCATAGCAGGTGGTCCGGTTTCAGACGCAGATCCATCCTTGCTGGCTTCCTTCCAGACCATGTTAGAGCAGCAATTTATTCAGTTCCTAACCAAAATAGGACCGAAGCTAGCTACTCTAATCCAGCCTGGGCATTCTTCAGACTCCCGCAAGGTCGAGCCTCTTTCTATGCCTTGCGACCCACTTTCTCGGCACATTGCAGTCACTCCTTCCTTGAGACAGTTTCTCCGCTGGTGAATGCTTTCTTCCAATCTCTCTAGAAGGTCCTCACAACAGATTCCTTGACCTATGCTTGGGGCGCTCATCTCGATGGGTCTCTGTACTCAAGGCCACTGGACCAGTATGGATCATCGGTGTCGCATCAATCTGTTGGAACTCGGAGCGATATTCAACACTCTCAAAGCTTTTCAACATCTTCTTCATGACCAGGTAGTCCTCATTCGGATGGACAACCAAGTCGCCATGTACTATGTCAACAAGCAGGGAGGGACGGGATCTTCCTCCCTTTGTCAAGAAGCTCTGATGGTTTGGGACTGGGAAATCCGCCACAACACCTTCCTCAAAGTTGTCTACATCCAAGGGGTGAAAAATTGCTTGGCGGACAACTTGAGTCGTCTTCTGCAACCTCACGAATGGACACTCCATTCCTCGCCTCTTCATCACATTTTTTCACAGTGGGGAACGCCTCAGATAGATCTCTTTGCAGCTCCCCACAACCACAAACTACCTCAGTTCTGCTCCAGGATATATTCCCCTCATCGTCTCGAGGCAGATGCTTCCTTACTGGAATGGATGAATCTCTTCCTGTATGCATTCCCTCCATTCCCTCTCATTCTCAAGACTCTAGTCAAGTTGAAGAACGATCATGCCACCATGATTCTAATTGCTCCTCGGTGGCCGAGACAACCTTGGTACTCCGTTCTACTTCAACTCAGCAGCAGGGAGCCTTATCTTCTACCAGTTTTTCTGTCTCTGCTTACACAGAGTCAGGGATCTCTGCTTCATCCCAACCTGCAGTCTACACCTGACAGCTTGGTACCTCTCAACATAACTTCTCTTCAGTTTTCTCAACCTGTACGAGACATTGTAGAGGCTTCTAGGAAGCCTACAATGCTACCACCAAAAATGGACTATATTTTCTACGTGGTGCATCTCTCACGATAAGGAGCCTCAACATTCCTCCTTATCTTCTGTGCTAGATTATCTTTTGCACTTATACACCTCTGGCCCAAGTCTACATCAATCCGAGTCCATCTCAGTGCATTTGCTGCTTTCCATCAGCCTATTGAAGGGAAACCCCCTCTGCTCATCCGATGGTTTCCAGATTCATGAAAGTACTCTTCAATGTCAAACCTCCTCTCAAACCACCTCCAGTGGTTTGGGACCTTAATATTGTTCTTGCTCAATTGATGAAGCCTCCATTTGAACCAATGTCTATGGCTCATCTGAAGTATCTCACTTGGAAAGTGGTGTTTCTCATGGCCCTCACATCTGCTAGAAGAGTCAGTGAGCTGCAAGCTTTAGTTGCTGATCCACCTTTCACTGTGTTCCCTCATGACAAGGTGGTCCTCCGTACTCATCCTGAATTCCTACCTAAAGTGGTTTCAGAATTTCATCTCAACCAATCCATTGTTCTTCCAGTGTTCTTTCTAAGGCCTCATTCTCACCCTGGAGAATCAGCTCTTCATACTCTGGACTGTAAACATGCTTTGGCCTTCTATTTGGAACGCACCAAACCACACAGAACTGCTCCTCAACTTTTTGTCTCCTTCGATCCAAACAAATTGGGACATCCAATCTCTAAGCGTACCATCTCCAACTGGATGGCTGCTTGTATCTCGTTCTGCTATGCCCAGGCTGGATTACAACTACAGAGTCGAGTCACAACCCATGAAGTCAGAGCAATGGCAGCTTCAGTAGCTTTCCTTAGATATACACCTATTGAGGAAATTTGCAAGGCTGCTACTTGGTCCTCGGTTCATACTTTCACTTCTCACTATTGTCTGGATGTTTTCTCCAGACGGGATGGCCATTTTGGCCACAGAGTATTACAAAATTTATTCTCCTAAGTTGCCAGCGCTCCCACCATCCCATTCTGATTAGCTTGGAGGTCACACATATGTGAGAATAGGCTGCCTGCTTGTCCTGGGATAAAGCACAGTTAGTTACCATAAAGCAATGTTACTTACCGTAACAGTTGTTATCCAGGGACAGCAGGCAGCTATTCTCACTAGTGGGTGATGTCATCAGACAGAGCCCCGGTACGGACGTCTCACAAGCACGTGTTGCTTGTAGAAACTTAAAAGTTTCTAGATGCCCGCACCGCGCATGCGCCGGTGCCTTCCCGCCCGGAGATCCGGGCGTGTCTCCTCAGTTCAGGTAGCTAGCCTGAGAAGCCAACCCAGGGGAGGTGGGTGGGACGTGAGAATAGCTGCCTGCTGTCCCTGGATAACAACTGTTACGGTAAGTAACATTGCTTTATCCCAGGACAAGCAGGCAGGTATTCTCACTAGTGGGTGACCTCCAAGCTAACCTCAGTGGGATGGAGGGGGAGTTGGCGACTTAAGAGAATAAATTTTTCAATACTGTTTGGCCAAACTGTCCATCCCGTCTGGAGAGAGTATCCAGACAATAATGTGAGGTGAATGTGTGAACCGAGGACCAGGTGGCAGCCTTACAAATTTCCTCGATTGGTGTTGATCTGAGGAATGCTACTGAGGCTGCCATTGCTCTGACCTTATGGGCTGTGACCTTACAAGGAAGTGATAATCCAGCCTGGGCATAGCAGAAAGAGATACAAGCCGCCATCCAATTAGAGATGGTGCGCTTTGATATGGGTCTTCCCAACTTATTAGAATCTAAGGAGACAAAAAGTTGAGGAGTGGTTCTGTGTGGCTTGGTGCGATCCAGGTAGAAAGCCAAAGCACGTTTACAGTCTAGAGTGTGAAGGGCCGATTCTCCGTGGTGAGAATGGGGCTTAGGGAAGAATACTGGAAGTACAATGGATTGGTTGAGATGAAATTCGGAGACCACCTTAGGCAGGAATTTCGGGTGAGTGCGGAGGACCACCTTGTCATGATGGAATACTGTGAATGGTGGATCCGCCATCAATGCCTGGAGTTCGCTGACTCTGCGAGCGGACGTCAGGGCTACAAGAAAAAGCACTTTCCAGGTGAGATACTTAAGAGGGGCCCTGTTGAGTGGTTCAAACGGGGGCTTCATGAGACGGGAAAGGACTACATTGAGGTCCCAAACTACTGGGGGTGGTTTGAGAGGAGGGTTAACATGGAAGAGTCCTTTCATAAATCTGGCGACCACCGGATGGGCCGAGAGGGGTTTCCCTTGTAGGGGCTGGTGGAACGCCGCAATAGCGCTCAGGTGGACTCGTATGGATGTAGACTTGAGCCCAGATTGAGATAGGTGTAGGAGATAGTCCAGCACGGAGGATAAGGAAGCTCGCTGAGGTTCCTTTGATTTAGAAACACACCATGAGGAGAATCTAGTCCATTTCTGGGAGTAGCATTGTCGAGTGGCGGGCTTCCTGGAAGCTTCCAAGACCTCCCTCACTTCTTGTGAGAATTGGTGAGGGGTTACGTTGAGAGGAACCAAGCTGTCAGGTGGAGAGACTGCAGGTTGGGATGAAGCAGTGATCCTTGATGTTGAGTAAGTAGTGAAGGAAACACTGGAAGTGGTACTGGTTCCCTGCTGCTGAGTTGAAGTAGGAGGGAGAACCAAGGTTGTCTGGGCCACCAAGGAGCTATTAGAATCATGGTAGCCCGTTCGAGTTTCAGCTTGACCAGAGTCTTCTGGATCAGCGGGAATGGTGGGAACGCATATAGAAATCGTTTCCCCCAGTTCAGTAGAAAAGCATCTGCCTCGAGGCGATGAGGAGTGTAGATCCTGGAGCAAAACTGAGGCAGTTTGGAGTTGTGGGGAGCCGCGAAGAGGTCTATCTGAGGCGTCCCCCACTGCGTGAAGATTTGGTGAAGGGGGCTGGAATGGAGAGTCCATTCGTGCGGTTGTAGCAGACGACTTAGTTTGTCTGCTAAGACGTTGTTCTCCCCCTGAATGTAGACAGCTCTGAGGAAGGCGTTGTGGCGCACCGCCCAGTCCCAGACTCGTAGAGCTTCCTGGCAAAGGAGGGCCGAGCCTGTGCCTCCTTGCTTGTTGATATAATACATGGCGGCCTGATTGTCTGTGCGAATGAGGATCACCATGTTGTGAAGTAGGTGTTGGAAAGCTTGGAGCGCATTGAAGATGGCTCTGAGCTCCAGTAGATTGATTTGATGTAGTCTTTCCGCACTGGTCCAGAATCCTTGGGTGCGGAGACCATCCAGGTGGGCCCCCCATGCATAGTTCGACGAATCGGTTGTGAGAACTTTCTGATGGGGGGGAGAGTGCAACAGCAAACCTCTGGATAGATTCGAAGAGGTCATCCACCAAAGTAGAGACTGCCGAAGAGCAGGTGTGACTAAGATGTGTTTGGTTAGTGGCTCGGACGTCTGATTCCACTGTGATGCCAGGGTCCACTGGGGGATCCTGAGATGGAGTCTGGCAAAGGGTGTCACATGTACTGTGGAGGCCATATGGCCCAGGAGCACCATCAGTTGTCTCGCCGGTAGGGTTTGGCGAGTAGACACCGACTGGCAGAGGTGGAGAAGGGACTCCATGCGTTGCAGAGGCAGGAATGCTCGGAGTCGAGTGGTGTCCAGGACCGCTCCGATGAAGGGGAGGGACTGGGTGGGTTGTAGATGAGACTTGGAAAAGTTGATCTTGAAGCCCAAATTCTGGAGGAAGTAGGTTGTAGCCAAGACCGCCGAAGTGACCTCTGGGGCTGACGGGGCCTTGATGAGCCAGTCGTCGAGGTATGGGAACACCTGTAGACCCCTGTCTCGGAGTGCCGCGGCCACTACCACCAGGCACTTTGTGAAGACTCTGGGGGACGAAGAGAGGCCGAATGGTAGCACTCGATACTGTAGGTGCAGATTTCCCACCCGAAATCTGAGGAACTTTCGGGAGGCCGGGTGAATGGGGATGTGAGTGTAGGCCTCCTTGAGATCCAGGGAGCATAACCAGTCGTTCTGCTCGAGGAGGGGGTATAGAGAAGCCAAAGTCAACATGCGAAACTTCTCTTTGACCAGAAACTTGTTGAGGGCCCGAAGGTCTAAAATGGGTCGCAGGTCGCCCGTTTTCTTCGGGACGAGGAAGTACCGGGAGTAAAACCCTCGGTTCAACTGGTCTGACGGGACCGGCTCGACAGCCCGAAGCTGAAGTAAGGTTTGGACTTCCTGAAGAAGAAGGGCGGTCTGTGTCGAGCTTGAAGGATACTCTCTTGGAGGATGGTCCGGGGGGACCCGATGGAAGTGAAGAGAGTATCCTTCTCTTATGATGGTAAGGACCCATAGGTCCGTGGTTATGGCCTCCCATCGATGGTAAAAAAGATGGAGGCGGCCCCCTATGGGAGAGGCTGAGGGGTGCAGAACGGTGTCGGTTATGCTCCCAGGAGGGGAGTCAAAAGGGCTGGGGAGCCTTAGGTGCAGCCGGTGGCTGAGGTTTTTGCTGAGACTTCTGGGGAGGTTGTCTCTTTGCAGGTTGTCTCGCAGCAGGCGTTTGTCTGGGCATGTAACGCCGCTGGTAAATCAGGGGTGGCCTGGAAGGTCGAGACTGTTGAGGTTTGGGTTTGGGCCGCAGGATGGATTGAAAAGATTTTTCGTGATCCAACAGCTTCTTGGTAACAGTTTCGATAGACTCATCGAACAGGTCAGCTCCCGCACATGGTATGTTGGCGAGTCTGTCCTGGAGGTTGGGATCCATATCGATTGTACGGAGCCATGCCAGGCGACGCATGGCTACTGCGCTTGCGGCAGCACGTGCCGAGAGTTCGAATGCATCGAAGGAGGATTGCATCAGCTGGAGGCGTAATTGGGAGAGGGAGGCTACCACTTCCTCGAACTCGAATCGAGCTTGGGTGTCTATGAACGGAGTGAACTTGCGGAGCACCGGCAAGAAGAACTCCAGATAGGAAGAGAAAAAGAAATTGTAGTTCAGCACCCGTGACGCCATCATGGAGTTTTGATAGAATTTTCTACCAAATTTGTCCATCGTTCTCCCCTCTCGGCCCGGCGGTACAGAGGCGTAGACCTGAGAGGGATGAGAGCGTTTAAGAGAGGACTCAACCAGTAGGGATTGGTGGGAGAGTTGAGGGCCCTCAAATCCTTTATGGTGCACGATGCGGTATCGAGCATCGAGTTTGCTGGGAATCGCCGGTATGGAGTACGGTGTTTCGAAACACTGCATGAAGGTCTGATCCAGCAATTTATGCAGGGGGAGCCGAAGCGACTCCGTTGGAGGGTTAGGTAAATGCATGGTGTCCAGATACTCTTTGGAGTATCGGGAGCCCGTGTCAAGGGTCACATCCAGATCATCCGCCATTTGTCGGAGGAATGATGAGAAAGACAATTGATCCGCCAGCGTCGGTCTGTGGGACGGGCTGGAGGAGGAAGAGGCCTCCGGATCCATGGACATCGGGGAGTGGCAAGGAGAATCGGGTACGGGTGTCTCCTCGTACTCCGGTCCCTCCGGAGGGGACACCTCAGATGAGGAGTATCCCATACGTTGCAGTTTTTTCTGCGGTGACACCTCCGAGTGGCGTGAAGAGTGCCAGGATGAGTGTCTTGATCGGTGCCCGTCTCGGTGGCGGGACGGGGATCGGGATCGTCTGTGCATCGCATGGTCTCCCGAGGCCCCCAAGTGGTGGATAGGGCTGGAAGCGGTGGATCGCAACTGGGGTTGCGATGCGGATTCTTGCGATGCTACCCAAGTCTGGTAAGGAGTACGGAAGAACTCTTCCTGACTATGCCCAGGGCTTTGAGTATCGATCGGAGGTCTGGTCCCATGTTGGCGCGGAGGCGTAATGGGCTCTAATGGCGGCATATCGGTAAGCGAGGCTTGCCGCATGGGCATCGCCGCCCTCCCCCATTCGTCCTCGTCGGTTTTCGAGGTCGAACGGCGAGGGGGAGGGGGCGGACCGCCCCTTTGGACCGGTACCGGGAGGTCACCCTGTATGGCAGCGATGAGCCCGGGTCCGATGGTCTTCATGAGCTCAACGAATTGAGCTTCCAGCACGGACCGTAGCGAAGCCGATAAGGAGGGATCCGCACCGAAAGGGGGTCCTCCTGCACGGTCATCGCGCTCCTTCGAGGTCGAGTGCTTCTGCTTAGTAGCTTTCGGCACTTTGATGACCACTGGTGGTACTGTGGAAGGAAGAGGTACCTGAACCGAGGAGACCGGGGCAGGCACCGACGTCGAGCTCGTGGATGTTGTCGGGATGAACGATGCCGGTTTCACCACACTCGATGCAGGAGGGGTCGATACCGGTTTCGCCTGAACCGGGGAGGTATCAGATGAAGTGGAGGCTGAAGGATCCTTAGCTGCGTCCATCTTGAACATCGATTCCCACAATAGGCAACGCCGTTTGAATGAGCGTGCCGTAAGGGTAGAGCAAGGCCTGCACGATTTCGGAATGTGGTCAGGACCCAAACACTGCAAACAGCGCCAGTGAGGGTCCGTGAGTGAAATCGCGCGTTGGCACTTGCTGCACTTTTTAAACCCGGTGATTGGCCGGGACATAGGCCGGAAAATCTCCGCCGCGAGGTCGAAGCCTGTGGGCCTGAGCCACGTGGCCGGCCCGTTCGACCCACCGGAGGAAATAATCTTTTTTTTTTTTTTTTTTTTTAACTGAAAAAGAAATGTACTGTTAACTGTAATTAAAAGAAAGCGAAAACGCGGACAAGGAAGGCAAATTTAACTGAATTCAGCTAGCGCATGATGAAGTTGAACTTCTCAGCTCCGCGGAAAGAAAAGAACTGAGGAGACACGCCCGGATCTCCGGGCGGGAAGGCACCGGCGCATGCGCGGTGCGGGCATCTAGAAACTTTTAAGTTTCTACAAGCAACACGTGCTTGTGAGACGTCCGTACCGGGGCTCTGTCTGATGACATCACCCACTAGTGAGAATACCTGCCTGCTTGTCCTGGGATAACAGTTGTTATCCAGGGACAGCAGGCAGCTATTCTCATAACCCACCCACCTCCCCTGGTTGGCTTCTCTGCTAGCTATCTGAACTGAGGAGACTCGCCCTGTGCTAGGCGGGAAGGCACTCGCGCATGCGCGGTGCGGATGACTCGAAACTTCTAAGTTTCTACAAGCAAGTCTGCTTGCGAGGCTGTCCGCATCCGGGCTCCGTCAGTGACGTCACCCATATGTGAGAATAGCTGCCTGCTGTCCCTGGATAACAACTGTTACAGTAAGTAACTGTGCTTTCTATGCGGATTACAAATTATTCAGGTACTCAAGCATTTTCCCCTATCTGTCCCAGCGGGCTCACACTCTTATCTAATGTACCTGGAGCACTAGGGGATTAAGTGATTTGCCCAGGGTTATAAGGAGCAGTGCAGGATTTGAACCCACAATCCCAGGGTGCTGGGGCTGTAGTTCTAACCACTGCACCACACACTCCCCACCAGTATCTCTACTGGAAGAGTCCTTCCCAAGTGGTTTTATTTCAAATTGAGGGGTTTTGAAGCAGATGGAGGCTTTTATTCAAAATCTGGAAAATTGTGATTGCACAAAGAAATGGCCCAAGAAAACCCACCCAAGGGTCAAAAAATTCAGGGAAGGGTTTTTTTTGCGGTTGGGGTCCCTAAAACAGCCCTAGCAACCCTTGAAACCTACAAATTCAGACCCCCCCCCCCAAGTTTTCCCATAAATATCAATACGCAGTACTTGCTGTGTGTGTGCTGGGTTAGCTATTACAGAAGCTGGGAATGGAGAAGACACTGCATCATAGCACACCAGTTCCATGTGTTGGGATCTTCAGGCTGCCAGTCAGACATATAACCCAACCAAGACCTCAATCCCTGTGGATCCACACATGAGTTGTGGGGAATATTTTACGCATTCAGCACCTGTTAAACCCTGCTAGACTAAAAACTGGAGCCAAGCAGCCTGTGCTCAAGCACCTGATAAATCAGGATGCAAGCAAGCTTCAAGGGGAACGGACCCAGAGCTCCACAAGTTCCAATGCAGGCCGGCTGGATAGGAACCCTGAGGGGGTTACCTTGCCAACTGCAGATGTCTGACCTGTGTTCTTTCCCCAGCGGAGCTGCCGTGGCGTCACTGGGGTCCTCTCCAGCACCAGAAAACCTCGAACTTGAAGGAAAAAATCAAAAATAATAAAAAAATTTTCAGAGCAGATCAAAATTGCACCCTCTCAACTCACTTGCAGAAGGAAAAATCTGAAGATGGTTCTACAGTACTGGAGAAAGAGGTGGAGCTGAAGAATGTAAATTTCATCCTTCTGCAATCAACTCATCGCAAGTATGGGAATATCACAGTCAGGGCACATATCCTTTGCACCAGAAATTTAATTTTGTCTTTAGCCAGAATTTGTTTAAATAGCTACCATACTTGCAAAGCGTTTCTCCTTATTCCAGAATAAACGTGTGGTTTCCAATATATATACTTTTTCTTCCAGTCTTGCTGTGACTTCTTGTAATTTAAAAACCAAGAACTATGCCTTGTAGCATAGGCAGTGGAATGTGGTATGCATCTTGGGCCCAGGGCCTACCAGTTACTGGAGAACTTAGGGGTGGGCTCATATATTGGGTTGTTTTGGCCCCGTCTAAACAAAAAGATGTCCTACCTCTGCCTGGTACTGTTCTTTGACTTAGTTATCCATCAACAAGTGGGCTGAATCAGCTCTCCAACCTGCTGTCACGCCTACGTGGGCTCTCCTGTCACTTCCTAGGTGTGGGTCCTGGAAGTAATGTCAGAAAGAGAGCCGACGCAGATTTGGCAGCAGGTTGGAGGTTTCTGCTTGCGCTAGGAACGTTACAGAGGTACATGGGAAGCAGTGTGAGAGCAAGGCAGTGGGGGGCGGGGAAGGAGCGGGGAGTGGAGAAGCAGACGGGCCACGCCCCTACCAAGATAGTGCCTGGGGCGAACTGCCTCCCTACCCCCCCTTACTATGCCATTGCATGGTCAGGTGTCCTGTGGACAATAGTCCCTCTAAGCTGAGCAGAAGTCCTCTACTATGGTCCTGTCAGTAGGGGATGCTGTTTCACTATCACATTTTCAGTAGTGAGGGCCTGGGTTCTTGCAGAACTCAAAAAAAGCCAGATGCTTTATTTCTGAGAATGTTCAGAACTTCTGCTTAGTCACTACATTACCAATCCCCTCATTCAATTTGTCTGTGCTGTCACCGAGACATGATTAGCTTTCCTTTATCTGTTATAAATATGGCACAGAGTAGAAAGGATTTTTCTCCCTCCCTTTTTACCTTAATTTACTATAGGTTCTCTTTGGCATACATCCATATATAGATAGATGGGGAAAAATGGAACTTCGTATCAGTGTTTATATGAAGAAATGGGGGTAGGGATCTTTCTTCCTTTGCAAGGAAGGACTAATGATCTGGAGCAGAGCCATGTCTTGGCAGATGCTGCTTTTAACAAGCAGTATCTTCTGGGACCTTAGAATGTGAACGCAAACAAGCAGTCATTGCCTACAACCAACCAATGCTTTTTAGACAAGGAAATCGTGCAGCATATTTTCCAGCTGTGGAGTGTCCTAAGTAGATTTCTTTGTATCAGAAGTCAACTTCCACAATTCAACATTCAAAGTTCACTTTATTGATAGTAGCACTCGCAGTTCAACGGCTCCCCCTTCTGCTTCTATTCCTTTCTCTCCTCTCTTCTACCTTCCAAAGTATTTAGATCAATGCTGTCTTGTTAAAATGTTTATTTTATTTTTATTTTTCCTCTAACTCTACTTTTCACTTCTCTATTACCCTCCAGGTACTTTAGTTAGATTGTGAGCCTTCGGGACAGTAAGGGAATTTTTCAAGTACCTTTCTTATTTCTAATCTTAATGTATATTTTCTGTAAACCGCTTAGAACCTAACGGATGTAGCGGTATATAAGAAATAAATTACATTACATTACATTACATTGACATCTCATCCTCATGACTCCTTTGTTGGGCTAAGAGAGAGCCCCTAAGCCAGCTGGAAGCTAAAGAAGTTGCAGTCCCCAGTTATGTCTAACACCACCAGCTCTAGCAGGATACATATTTCAAATCTGATATATTCTAATCACAAAATAGAAAATAAAATTATTTTTTTTTTACCTTTTGTTGTCTTGTCATTTTATTCTTCAAATCATGTTAGTCTCAGGTGCTGGTCTCTGTTTTCTTTTGTCTTCTCTTAACACACTTGCCAGGATCTGCTGACCATTTGACATTTCTTTTTTCTCCATGCTCACCATCCATCTTCTATCTTTGTATATATTGTTCCCTATGTTCAGCATCTCCCTCTTCTGTCTCCTATATGTCCCTTTCTAGTATTTCCCCTATGCCCATCCATCTTCATGCCTTCATCATCTCACCATTCTATGATCCCCTCCTGTGTACAGTATCACTCCTCTATATCCCTATGCCCCCCTGTCCAGCATATTCCTTCTGTGTTCTTATGCTCCCTCATGTCTATGCCCATATACCCTCCCATGTCTAGCATTACCCCTCTGTGTCCATATATCACCCCCATGCAACATGACCCTTTTTGTCCCTGTTCCTATGCTCTCATCTGTTCCCATCATCTCCCTGTGTCTAGCTTCTCACTTCTTTTACTCCCTTACACCAGTGTGCTCTCATACTCTCTTTCCTTTCTCCCTCCCTCCGCTATGTTCAATAGTTCTTTCATTCTTCCTTCATCCCCTTGGTTCAGTTTCTCTTTCCTTTTCTCTCTTCCTCCATGCAGGTACTGCACCTATCTCCCTTCCTTCTAGCCCCCTTCCCATGGGTCCAAAACCTATATCCGCTCCCTTCAGTGCCCAGGTGTGGGTCTGGCACCTCTCCCTTCTCTCCAGCTCCACTCCACCCACCACATGGATCCAGCAACTATCTCCCTTCCCTTCAGCTCCAGCCGGTCCAGCAGCCCAAGCAACCCCCCCCCCCCCCCATATCGCAGGTGCAGCAGCAGTCCCCCTCCCTCCCTATTGCTGGTCCAACAGCCCCCCATCTTTGCTCCTGATCACCAGTGGCAAAAAAAAACCCCAAAAAAACCTGTGATGCTCCTGGGTCAGCCCCTTCACACCTCCCAGGGACCTGGATTGGCCACTGTGAGAACGGGCTAATGGGCTTGATGGACCATTGGTCTGACCCAGTAAGGTTATTCTTATGTTCTTATGACCGTCTTTACCGTGAGGTCCATCAGCTGGGCTGACTCTTGGGAATGATGTCAAAGCTCACAATGTAAGAGCCATGGTGATGTCGGTAGTCCACTCAGTGTGGCCTCCTGCAAAAGCTCATACAGGGCTTTATTCAGGGCCACTGCTGCTTTAAGTCAGAGGCAGGGGGGAGGGGGCAGGCCGAATAAGCATTGAATCTCATCGCAGTATCGGCAACAATTCCCACACGCTGCCTGCCACTTACTTGGGGGGGGGAACAAATCATTCAGTTGAATCGGGCAGCGCTACCGCATACCCCTAAAAAGCGGCTCGCATACCCACGTATTTAGAAACACTGATCTAGAGGACTCGATGCCACGGTCCCTGATAGCACTTAAGCACCATTCCCTGGCAGTCACCAAAGAACTCTGCTTGTTCTTGGAGAAAGTAAAGTTACTTACTTGTAGCAGCTACACTGTTATCTTTTCTGCTCTGCAGTTGGGCCTCCAGAGAGGGGGACGACACAAGAGCTGCTGGGAATGGAAGTCCTTTCTCTTCTTTCACATCACAGAAAGTGCCTATTCAGTAGCAAAGATCATGATTATATTATGCACCTGAAGAGGTTAAAATCACTTTCATAATATAAATGTATTCTTCTGGAGCCCTGATGGGGAACTAATTTGACTAATATTGCGGGTCTCAAATACTGAGAAAAAAACAATTTTATGCATATGGAGGGTAAGTATTTCAGATAACAGGGTGAAAGAGAGAGATTCTACAAAGAATGATAAACTTACTTATCAAATATAGAAGTGGAAAAGTTTGTCATTGTCCAGTTTAATGTAATTTTCTGCTCTTTGCAGGATTTGGTGGCACAAAAAGAAGATGATGTGTTAAAAGAAAATCCATTTTGCTAATTGTTTCATTAATTCTAAAAATGTCTACATTAATCAAAGAAGAGAGGCCAGTTTAAGGAGCAACTTTAAAATAAATGAACATAATGCAGATGCAAAATTTATACATTTTATCTGTGCTTTTTCATATGTACCCTATAGAATTTATTATTATTATTATTATTATAGAAGTATTAAAAGATATTAGAATAGTGGGTGGGAAGTGGATAAATTTTATTTCGGGAAAATTTGTGATATTTCAAGTGATGTATTAAGTTAATCTGTTATTATTTTCTGTACACTTGATGTAAATATAAAATGAATAAAGAATATTAAAAAAAAAGAAAAAGGGCTGCAATTTTCAATAAGGTAAATTCCTAGCCCATGTTTGGCCTTCACCCTAATTTGATCCTAATTATTTCAGTTTAAGAACAGTTATTGTACCTCCAGGCAGTCGGATTTGCTTTTCCTAACTCTGGTTGAGAAACACAATTTATTTCAGCTAATAGAATTCTACTTGACTTTGATGTTATCAACATTGGCCTAAAGAAAGTTGTAAATTGATAAATGACACCCTCTTGTGATATCTTAATTAAATGATGATGCTGACTCAAGGATTTTGCCCATTTACAGTTTCTGGATGTCTTGTGAGAAGTGCTGTTAATCTGCAGGAAGAGGAATGTGGCGCAAGGAAGGATCAAAAGCAGATTCTGTTTTTTTTCTCTAGAATAAGTTTAAACTGTTTGAAATTCTGATAGCTACCATAGTCCCTTTTTCACATTTTTTGTTTGTTTTAAATTGTGTATAAAATATACTTCCTGAGTTATAGCAATCAGATTTTGAAAGCAGAACTTTCCATGCCCTGTTCTTTGAAAACACTGGCTAGAACAGGGTTGGGCAAACTTTTTGACTCGTGGGCTACAATGGACACTTAAATTTGCCAGAGGGGCTGGGCGAACAGAGGGGGGGGACCCCGGGGGGTGGGGTCTGATGTGCCACAGAATGATGATGGTAAGAGAAAGGGCTAAGGCAGAAAGAAAGAACGAACTCCCCCCCTCCAAAGGGCAGACTGTTGTCTCTGGTTTCTGCTTTCATCTTCATTTCACTCTCTTCCCTCCAGTGTCTGCCATCTCCCCTTTCCATCCAGCCTGCGCCCTCTCTCTCTTTTTTACGATTCATTCCAGCTTCACTTCTCTCTTCATTTTTATCTCTCCTACACCTGATCTAGCATCTTTGTCCCTCTTTCCTTATTTCTCTGCTGACCCCCTTCCCAGCATCAGTCTTTCTCTACTTTCTCATTCCTCTGACTCTCCCCTTTCCCTCATCTGATCTCTCCATTCCACCCTGACCCCTTCCCCTCCTCTAATCTCCCTGCCAGATGTTTCCTTCCTTTTTTCCTCCTCCCCTGTCCAGCAGTACCCCTTCTCCCTTCCCTCCTCCTATCCAACAGTAACTCTCTTCCCTTCCCTTCTCCCCTCCCAGCAGCATCTCTCCTCCCTCCCTCTAGATCCAGTAGCAGCTCTCCCTTTATCCAGAAACTTCCCAACCTCCAACAGTGGCTTCCTCTCCTTCCCTCCGCTCCTCTCCCACCACCTCTCAGTACTTCCTGCAGCAGCGATTCACTTAAGCAACCTTGGGTCCTTTGATTGGTCGCGCCGCCTCTTAGGAAAGAAGAATTTGCATCATCAGAGGTGGGCCGCGACTCAGCATACAAAGACATAATATAAAATGGTAATAACAAAGCTAAATACATAAAGTAAAAACAAATCAAATTAAATTAAAAGACAACACTGGAACAAAAAGGAATTGAGGTAGAACTACATAATTGAAAGGAAAGAATAGGGAAGGGAAATCACAATAGGGAGGGGAGATGTAAATTATTTTGAAAAGAAAAAGAATCAAAATTCTGACAAGGAGAAACGAGAAAGCAATCTGGCAAGGGCAGGGAAAGCTCCAGAGCATAACTGTCCCGAATCACCTCAAGAACCCACTGATCTGTTATGATCTTGGCCCACCCCTGGTAAAATTCCCACAATTGGACGCCAACTGGCACCAGGGGAAGAGCCCGCATGGAGTCATTGGGCGGGGGGCGGAGGGACCAGTGGAGGAATCATGGCCCCCAAAAGGACTGCATGTGCTGAAAGAAACGGCCCCAGGGAGACCTGGTGGAAGGAAAGGAAGCCGCCTCATGACCAGGGTGGTATCGGCGAAAATCATGCAAACACCTCTGAGCAACGCCACCCTGCGCAGGCGGGTGAGCACGGTTTTCAGGAAGATGGGACACCTTAGAGTCAGTCAAGGTCTGAACCAACTTGTCCAGGTCCTCACCAAACAAGAAAGACCCCCGAAAGGGAAATTTTGTAAGTTTTGCCTTAGATGCCGCATCTGCCCACCAAGCCCAGAGCCACAGGGTATGATGCTCCTCCACACCGAGAGCCATGGACTTGGCCAAAGCCTGCAACAGATCATACATGATGTTCTTTAGAGTCCCGCAAAGCCGAACCACCCTCTACCAGCACCGTATGCCATTTTGTGATAGCCAAAACCACCGCATCCACCACCGGTGTCTTCAAGGTATCCATATCCCTCTCCGGGATGGAATACAGGCGGGCCATAGACTGAGCAAAACAAAAAGGCGTTTCCAGCGCCTTTCATTGCGCAAGCACAATATCCTGTGCAGAGACATGCTGTTCAACCTCTGTTATGCGGTGGCCCTGTTTGGTCATTATTCAATACTAACAAAAATGGGATAATTTATCTATTTTTCTGACATTTACTACATGACAATAAATAAATATATAATGCCCTTTTATTAAATTTAAATCAATTATTTATTAAACACTTTATTTAAAATTTCACAATATACAAAATACACATAGCATCATTATATTCACAAAGGGCTCCTTTTACGAAGCCGTGTTAGTGGCTTTATCGCACATGACTTTTTATCACATGCTAACCCCCGCGCTAGCCGAAAAACTACCACCTGCTCAAGAGGCTGTAGCGGCTAGCGCAGCTGGCAGTTTAGCGTGCGCTATTACACGTGTTAAACCGCTAACGAGGCTTCATAAAAGGAGCCCAAAGTGCAAGCTAAAGTGATAATTAAAGTGCTGTGTATACTTATAAATAGCTGCTATTTCAGACCTGCCATCAATTTCATTTAATGTCTCCTAAGTCGTTGAAGAGAGTCTTGTTTCTCTAAGACTAGGAGAAAAAGTTTATTTAGTCCTTAAATTACTCACAATATTTCAGCTTGCACAGTCCATTGTAGACTTACCACTCAGAAATTTCTTTTGTCCGGATTACTTTTCTTGTTAAGTGCAGCCAAGTCCCAGTTCAAAAATAAAGTGCTCAGTGTTCAGTGCTTGTGAACCACCTTAATTTAAAACTTTTTTCTCCTGAAGCCTTACTGCTTCTAAATTAGTTTTCCACTGCTACCAGTGATCTCCCACCTCCAACTCAAGCTGAGTTTCGATTTGCTCGTCACTTTAGCTTGCACTTTATGAATGTAATGATCTTATGTGTATTATGTATATTGTGAAATTTTAAATAAATAGTGTTTAATAAATAATTGATTTAAATTTAATAAGAGGGCATTATATATTTATTTATGGTCATTATTCAAATCATGTTGGTCCCAGGCTCTGGTTGTCATCAAGTTTCAAGTTTATTTAAAATTTCTTATAAACTTCTCCCTCGTTATTCGTGGGGGATACGGGCAGAGCCGGACCGCGAATGGCGAAAAACCGCGATTATCTGGCTCTGACCCACCCCCACCTCCCTGCCGCCTTCCTGGTCTTACCTGGTGGTCTAGAGGGCTTTCGGGGCAGGAGCGATCTTCCTACGCTCCTGCCCTGTCCAGATCGCCGTGAGGAAATGGCTGCTGTGAGTTCCCGTAGTCTCTCGAGATTATGACAGGAACTCCCTAAAACCATTTCCTCATGGCGATCTGCACGGGGCAGGAGCGTAGGAAGATCGCTCCTGCCCCGAAAGCCCTCTAGGGAAGGCGGCAGGGAGGTAAAAAATATGTTTTTTAAAATTTTCCCCCTCCCCAGAAAAAAAATTGTGATTATGTGAAATTGCGAGTGCAGAAACCACGAATGGGGAGGGGGGAAGTGTACCGCCTAATCAAACCTTTAGGCAGTGTACAACCACGAATATCCGATTTCCAAAACCATAAAAATTCTGGTTATCGCACTTGACCATGGCTGACCACACAAACTTAACAGTGAAGAAATGTTTTTATACACTATGGAAGCTAAGGACTATTAAAAAATACTTTGACACATCATCCTTCAGGTTACTGGTGCAATCGCTGATCCTATCCACCCTGGACTGCTGCAACATCGTCTACCTGGGTATCCCACAAAAAAAACAATAAAGAAACTGAGATTAGTGCAAAACACTGCAGTTCGTTTAATCTTCACACTGAGAAAAAAGACTACATTAGCCCATACTACAAAAAACTGTACTGGCGAATACAGTTCAAATTTGCATGCATCTGCTTCAAACAAATCTGGGGCCTAGCACCTTCCTACCTGCAAACACACTTCACTCTACACAACCCCACACGAACAACCAGAAACAAAAACATCTTCGTCTATCCTAAAATCACTGGCTGCAAATACAAATCCTTCCTTGACAGAATCTTCATGTTCCAAGCTAACAGACAACAATCCTGGCTGGGAAACTACATAAATAAAACCAGACAGACCTACAATCAAAACCACTCTGACAAATTCATCACCTAAACAGACCGACCTTTGCTCTACGCATTTTTCCCCCTACAAACCTGAAACAATCTCTCAGGCAATCCCAACCCCCTCTCACATCTCCTCCCCTCTCAACCCCGCTTACATTCCCTCCCCCTCCTTTCTTCTGCAACATTCCCCTCACACATTTGTAATTCACTGAATGTCCAGCCTTCTTTTGATGTGAACCGCCTAGAAGTCGTCTGACTATGGCGGTATAGAAAAATAAGGATATTATTATTATTAATATTATTATCATCTACTGACTAAAATACAGTTTAAAAAACACACAACACTAGGGCAAATACTAACTTTTAAGGACTAATAAACTAACAACAACAAAAAAAAATTAACGAACAGAAACAAGTGGGAAAGGAGGGCTGGAACTTCAATATGTAAAGAAAAAGAGAACATGTAAGGGAAAAGAACAATAGGAAGGGGAACAGGTATTAAGATTCCTTCTAAATACTGAGTAGTCCTTAAAAGGACAATTAGGAGTCAAATGCGTCGAGAAAGAGATATGTCTTTAGTTTTGACTTAAAGTCTGTAAGTGTAAGTTTTTTGCGTAAGTAGTTTGGAATACTGTTCCAAAGAGAAGGAGCGCTAACAGAAAAAATTGATGTCCTTAATGTATTTATATGAAACTTGCTTGTCAGGATCTTCTGGTAAGAGCAGATAGCATAGCTGGTTTTAAGAAAGGTTTGTATAAGTTCCTGGAGGAAAAGTCCATAGTCTGTTATTGAGAAAGACATGGGGGAAGCCACTGCTTGCCCTATATTGGTTCTCCTTTAAGTCACTATTGGGTAATAAATTTACAAACTAGTGTCCCAAAATGGTGAAACATTCATCAAAAACAACAAATAGGAGCATTATAAACTTAAAACCACTTTATAAGCTGCCTGAAGGAGCTCAGAACCATGAGATGGTGTAATGAACACGACCAGGGTAAAACCCTGGTTAGTGTTTCAAATGTCTATCAATGCTTCCTTTTGGAGTTGTTTATAAAGTTGTTTCATATGGTGTAAAAAAATTTAAATAGAAGTGCAAAAGTGTTTCACTGATTCACAACAGCTTTCTTATATTTTAAACTTTGAACTTAGTCTTTTTGAAAAAACTCAAGGTAAGTAAAAGTTATCTTTCTTAAGCAGAATCTTATCTTGTGATAAACCACAAGTCACATTAGGCAAAGAATCATGGTAAAATAACCCTAGCTTTGCACTGGGGTTGTGTCACTGCCCGAGAGTAATAGGCCACAAAGCTATGGTCCTGAGGCAGCACAGCAGAATCCCTCTGTTTTATGGCTCCCAAAAGGCTATACATACCTCTAAAGGTCAACCTCTACAGCTCAACCCCTTCTGACAGAGGTCCACCAACCCTCAGGCCCCAAAAAGTCCAAGTTCCCCCATTCTCCTACCCTATCTCTACTTCCCAGATAGCTGTTGATCTCACAAAAGGGTTACCTTTGTAACAATTGATGTTCTAGGCAGTGGCATGTGACACCTGGGGCCCTTCATTTTTTGACACCCCCCCTCAACTATATGAAAAATATGATTTTTAGTAACAATCCACATATCGTACAATAAGAGTATACCTAGGAAAAGGCAGCATCTTTTTTTTTTTTTTATTCTTTATTGATTTTTTTTTTTTTCAGTTCAAAAAAATTTTTATTGGTTTTTGGAAAACATAAAAAAACTGAAGTACAAAAAGAAGAGCTTCCAAGGAAGCACAGGTTATAAACCGGGTGATGACACCCATCCAGTATATTCAATTACATAATAAGAAGTGGTAATAACAAGATAAATGAACAGTAAACAGTATATCAATCATGTTAGTATGCACATCATAAAAGCCTATAAGAACGAGGAACAAGCTTCGTATGGGATAGTGAAGGGAGTAAATCGAGAGAGATAAGATACAATATAGTCCACGCTAAAACAGTGCACATGTGACTGTATATCATCAGCAGACAATGACAAAATAGTATGAAATAAAATAAAGAGAAAATAAAGGAAAGATCAAACCAGAATACTATAGGTAAATGATCCGGTTTATGGTCAAGGGTCTAAGTGCTGATGTTTGCCAGAATCGACCAAGTTTTATCAAAAGTCGCTCTAGATTTATGGCGGTCAGCCATATGTCGTTCAAATTTATTGTGGAGGCACATTGAATTCCACCATTGGTTATAATCTAATTTTGTAAAATCTTTCCAATTATGTAAAATAAGTTGAATGGCTAGAATTAATAAAAGGGTAAAAAGGCGGTCATGATACACAGATAGATGGGCAGTGAGTGCCGAGGAACCCAGAATCAAAATATCAAATGAGAAAGGATCAGTGATAGAGAAAATTTTAGAAATCGTGTGCCAGATCGAATTCCAGAAAATCTGCAAATGGGGGCAATCATAGAGCATATGCCGCAAGGAGCCTTCAGATGCTTTGCAAGACCAGCAAGAGTTAACTGAGGACTTCATTATTTTGGCTGATTTAATAGGAGTCCAGAAGGCTCTATGATAGAGGAAAAGAGCTGTTTGTCTATGAGAGGCTGAGTGAAGGGATTTAAATAATCTGGGCCATAACGCCAACCATAATTGCTCGGTAATAGGGGATTGCAACATCGGATCCCATTTAGAGATGGATTCGACGAGGAAAGGATATGATTTTGCCTGCATATACTTGTACCAATTTGAAGATTGACCTTTGGAAGCAGAGAAAAGTTGTATCTTTGAGTGGAGGTCAGGAGTAGTATGCAAGGATGCGGGAGATGAGAACCTCGCAGTAAGACAATGATGCAGCTGAATCCAATTAAAATATTGGGTGGGAGGGATATGGAATTTTGCCATAATGTCCGAGAAGGTAATCCATTTATTCGCGTTGATAAGATGTGCAATAGTACAGAGACCTTGCTGTTGCCAAGATTTCCAAAGTACCACGGAATTGTCAATTTTAAGTTTGGGATTATGCCAAATAGGTGCCGCTAATGAATCAGCTAATTTGTTCTCTGAGATGGAGTCAATATGGTTAAGTGTTTGCCAAGTACTATGTAAAATCGGATTGCGTTTGGCCTCTGAAGGCAGAGGAATGGCAGGTGCATGTTGCATGATGTACGGATCGAGTAAAGAATGCTCTAAGGATAACCACGTGGGCGGTGTGCTTATGAGGAAAAGATTAGACCATAGGGAGCCTTGAGATAATAGAAAAGCATAATGGTATTCCCGAAAGCTAGGGAAGTTGACACCTCCCTGGTCCCGAGGACACTTTAATTTACGCAAGGCAATCCGGGGCTGTTTGTTGTGCCACAAGAAGGAAGAAAGGAGATGCTCAATACGAGAATAGACGGAGGGAGAAAAAAGACATGGAAGCATACTGAGAACATAATTTATTTTGGGAGTTATCATCATTCGTATTGTAGAAAGTCTGCCCCACCAGGAGAGGTTGAGGGGGGACCATTTGGAAGTACAAGTGTGAATGATAGAGAAGATGAAATCAGAATTAAATTTCAATGTGGATTCGAGAGTAGGACCAAAGAATAAACCAAGGTATTTAATTTTGGTAGGGGACCATATGAAGCCAGAGTTAATTGCATCAGTTTGGACATCGATGCAATTTAGCGGAAGTATTTCTGATTTAGTGATGTTTAGTTTATAGCCAGATATGGCTGAGTACTGTCTAATTTGTTCAAGAACAGGAGAAAGAGAGTCCGGGGTGATGTAGAGCAGGATATCGTCTGCATAGGCCGAGAGTTTAACTGAAAATTGGTCAGACTGGAAGCCATTAATTCTATGGTCGTGTCTGATAGCCGCTAATAACGGCTCCAGAGCGAGATTAAAAAGTAATGGGGATAGGGGACATCCTTGTCTGGTGCCACGGGATGGATAGAAAGGTTGCGAGGTACGGCCATTAATCATAATCCGAGTCGTCGGGTGGGAATATAGAACTTTGATCATATCAATAAAAGGATCTGGGAATCCATACCAACGGAGAATATGAAAAAGAAAATGCCATTCTAGGCGATCAAAGGCCTTTTCAGCATCGAGGGCCATAATCAAGAGTCTGTCTGGATGAGATGTAGTGTGGTGGATGATATGTGACAAAAGGCGGGTATTATTGGAGGAGTATCGGTTATGGATAAAGCCAGATTGATCAGGGGAGATAAGAGATGGAAGAACAGATTGGAGCCGGGTAGCAAGAATTTTAGCAAAGATTTTAGCATCCACATTAATTAGAGAGATAGGTCTATAGTTTTTGACATCTTGGGGGTCTTTGCCGGGTTTGGGAAACACAATAAGGGTAGCCTCTGTAAAGGAGCCTGAAGAATCGCCCTGATTGCAGAGAAACTGAAAGAAAGATAGCAAATGTGGAAGCAGAGTAGGAAGAAAGGCCTTGTAAAACTCAACAGTAATGCCATCGGGGCCTGGTGATTTATTCGAATTTAGAGAGTTAATGGCGTCCTGGAGTTCCTGAGCAGAGAAGGAAGAGGAGAGAGGAGACGTCTCGGTAGGTAAGAGTGAAGGATGGGGAAAAGATAAAAATGAGGTAAGCTGAGGAATAGAGGGGGAGGTTTCTCATGAATATAGTTGTTGATAAAAATCATGGAAGGCAGAAGAGATGGAGGAATAGTCTGTAGATAACTGCCCAGATACATCTTTAATAGAAGATATGGTAATCTTATCTTGAGATTTTTTCAGATAGTTTGCAAGTAGATGACCCGGTTTATTATTGTCGGCGTAATATGTGGATGCTTGAACAAAAACAGAGTTGGCAGCAGAGGAGCTTAAAAGAGAGTTGTATTGCAATTTAAGATTGCGAAGATCAGTTAGAGCTTGTATATTAGATGTATCAGAGATATGGATGGACTCAGCCAAACGAATGCGGGATTCCAGATCCCGTTGTGCAGTCTTCTGAGAAGAATGAAGTTTGGCTGAGAATTGAATAATAGTGCCACGAATAAATGCCTTAAAGGCGTCCCAGGTAACAATCCAATTAGTATGTGTGGGAATGTTGAATTTGAAAAATTCTTCAATGGCAGCACTAATGCAATCCGAAAAATGGTCCTCAGCAAGGAGTGAAGAATTAAACCGCCATTGCTTACTGCGAGGTTCTAGGGAGAAATGTGTGCAATTTATTGTAATGGCAGCATGATCTGAAACAGTTATGGAGTGAATGTCAGATGAAAGAATGTGTGTTAAGATAGATGTGCTGACAAGGAAATAATCAATCCTGGAGTATGTGGCATGGGGGGCAGAAAAGAATGTAAATTGTTCATCATCCCTATGGTGGATTCTCCAAGGATCTGTTAGTTGTAACTGAGTCATAATATCATGCAATGCATACCATGATTTTGATTTTTTATAGGGGGCGTGCGATTTCCGGTCCCTACTAGGGTCCAAAATGAGGTTAAAATCCCCCCCTATTATTACGGGAGTATCTGGATCCTGCAATATATGGTTGGCGATATTATGAAAGAAATCTGGAGAATCAATATTAGGTGCATAGATGTTAATGATTCGCAATGCATGATTGGAAATAGAAAGCTTAGCACTTACCCATCTACCATGTGTATCATGAGAGCTAAAAAGTGTGGAAATGGAGGGATGTTGTCTCACCAGAGTAATGACACCATTCTTACCTTCCTCAGCAGGGGAGAAAAGGGGAGGAAGAAAACCACGTTTGGTAAACTTGGCAGAGTCAGCAGAATTAAGATGAGTTTCCTGTAGCAGAATAACATCAGATTTAATATCATCCAAATATGACATTAACTTCCGTTGTTTTATTACATTATTAAGACCCTTAACATTCAAAGATGTTATTGATAATGACATTTGAAGATAATGAAAAGAATCTGATAATTGTCTGCAAATAAAATATAAGGAATGAAATACCCATCAGAAACTGCATACATATCTGTAGTAAATAGAACAGGAGTGATAAATATCAGTGAAATACCAATAAAGAGAGAAAGAAGTAAAGAGCAATAAAATATACTGGAAAAGGTGAGAAAGCCCCCTGCTAAATAGCAGCAGGCCATAAAATATGGGTGGGCTGAGAAGCCAAGGCCCAGGCCGAAGGACAGCACACACCAGCAAACCTATTGACAAAGACTGTGAAAACAGTAGCTCTTGCTGCACGCTTAATTATGCAGGAAAACAAAAACAGGATATCAGCAAGTTCAAGCAGTAAAACCTTGAGTAAACAACTGAGCTATTAGGCTAATTGAAAGATAACCAGTCATAACAATCCAGGTAGCAAAAACAGTTGAAGCAGAACTAACAGGGCTGAACAGATACAGGAGCACGCTGTGAGTGAAAACAAGGTGTCAGAGTGACCAAGGAGAAAGCAGAAGGCAGCCGCACACAGTGAGAGGCTAGAGAGAGAGAGAGCCGAAAACGGCTCCAGAGACAGATGCAGGCAGCATTAAATCTAATGGTGCCGAGGCCCAAGGCAGGAAAGGAAACAAACAGAGAGCACATTGTCAGCTCGTGGTGCAGAGGAGTGCAGTAGAGGTAAGGAGAGTAGGCAGACATTGTGCAAAAAGAAAAAAACTTGAGCCATAATTACAAAAGGAAGTAATGCATCGTGGTGAGGAAAATTCCGTTGCTCTGAAGTAGAGAGTCACTCTTTAAAGCACAGCCATGCTTCTGCTAGCAGAGCAGGGCCGATCAGACTCACACATTGTCAATCGGGGTGGGCGAAGTTTCTTCTATGTAGGTGGCCAAGAGCTCCGGATCGGTGAAGTCTTTTGTTTGGTTTAAATATGTCACCCGCATCCGCGCCGGATAAAAGAGGCCAAAGCGGGCGCCCATCTTCTTTAGCTGGGGACGGAATGCTAGGAGTTGCTGCCGGGTTTTGACTGTGTTCTTATGAAGATCCGGGAGAATAAGAATCCGGTTACCCTCATAAGTAATGGGAGCCATAGATCTTGCTTTTTGTTGTATAGCAATAACTTGAGGGTATCTCAGGATTTTCATCACGATGGGTCGCGGTCGACGGTCGCGTGGGAGCCTGGAAGATGGCGACCGGTGGGCTCGCTCAATCTCGAAGTCGTGGGTGAATGAAAGATCCAGCAGTTTGGGGATGAACGCTTCGAGGAAGGTGACCATATTGTTTCCTTCCTGCCCTTCCGGGACCCCCAAAAGACGCAAATTGTTCCGGCGAGAACGATTACTCGCGTCTTCCATATCTTTCTCCAGGGCCAGCGTGCGTTTCACATGGCCCTGAAGTGCTTTAACATTAGCCTCCGTAGTTGCCGATTTGATTTCTAAATCAGCCAATTTGGATTTAAATGAAGACAAATCAGTGTGAATCACTGCCAGATCTTCTTTAAGCTCCGATATTGCATCTTTGGTGTCTGTCATAAGTTCTTGAACTGTTTTAATTGCTTCCCACAAGTCAGACATGGAGGGAGATGCAGCAGTATCAGAAGTCTCTGAATTGGAGTTTTTCGCCGGAGAAGGTGGGTCTGGCTTGTGTCTCTTGCCCTTAGTAGTTGAAGCCATAGTTCATACAGCTGAAGGTGGTAATTAGAGGGGTGAAAAACGAAAATATTGCAGCAAAAGAGCAAAAAGTAAAGAAAGGTTGCTGGAGCTAGTTGTTCAAGCGACCATCCCAGTCGGGCTCAACAGCGCCCCCCATTCTTTATTGATTTTTAATCTAAAACAGTGTCATACAAATGAACAAACAGTAGGTATTATATACATTACACATATCTGTACAGGTAACATATATCATTCAAGATTTTCAGTTATCCTACATATAATAAAAACATAATATAACATAATATAGAGTATAAATAAAGAATAAAGTTACCCAAATGTCCCCACCAATATTTATTCCTCTCCCTCCAACCCCCCCATCTTAAACACTGCAGTGAGCACTGCACTAAAACACCAACACATTTGTAAAACTAAACAAGCCAGATCCCGCAGTCAATTGATCCTGCACAGTCAATGCCAACTGAAAACTATGTCCTTTTCATACACACAGAACAGAAATGCACCCTCACCCAATATGGAATAATCACAAACTAAAAATAGAAATATGTAGACAAAAGTTAAACTGAACCGCCAAGAAACCAGACTCTGCATACAATGCAACACCACAATACCACAAAATCAGTGACACGTCCCCTAATACTGTGCAAAATATAAAGACAGTAGATGTAAATTTGAAAAAAACTGATACATAACAATCACCACTTTACAAATTAACAAATAAAAATAAAACAAATAATGAGAAATAAGAAAATACCATTTTATTGGACTAATCCATTTTTCAATTAGCTTTCAGACGCCAAATCTTTCTTTAGAACAGTACAGTATACTGCTCTTATGGTATCTTGTCCTGACCTGAGGAAAGAAGTTTAGTCCAAAAAAATTGCCTTATTTCCATTTCCTATTTATAAACTTTTATCAATACAGTTACAATACTACTTGATTCTAAGTAAAGCAACAAAAAAATCTTCCTATCTTTTGTCGTTTCTGCTTTAATCATCTTCTCTTCGCTCTCCTTTCTATACAGCGTTTGTCCTCTCTGCCTTCCATGTAACATCTGCCCTCTCTTTGCCCATTTCATCCAGCTTCTGCCTTCTCTCTCTACCCCTTCCATCCACTGTCTACCCTCTCTCTCTTCATATGGCATCTTCCCTCTTTCTATGTCCCTTCAATAAACTGTATATCCTGTGTCCCTTCTTTCCTTTGCACATGATTCATTTCAGCTTCACCCCTCTCCATTTTTCTGACTCCACCCCCTCCTCTATGCTCTGGCATCTCTCTCTTTCTCTTCTCCTTTCCTTCCTTTCCACTCCACACCATGGTCTGGTATCTCTATCTCCTTCCCTCCCCCCATGTCCTGGCATCTCTTCCTCCCCCTCCATGGTTTGGTATCGCCTTTCCTTTTTTCCTTTCCCTCCCTCCCAAGGACTTGACATCTCTGGTTCCTCTCCCTTGTCTTCCTTCTCCCTCCTTCCCTCTCTCTCCCCAATTGGGTGCTACTGCAGCATTTCTCTCCCCCCCTTGCCTTTACAGCAGCAGCATTTCTCTCCCCCTTGCCTGTGCAGCATTTCTCCCCCCCCCCCTTTGCCTGTGCAGCATTTCTCCCCCCTTGCCTGTGCAGCATTTCTACCCCCCCCTTCCCTGTGCAGCAGCAACATTTCTCTTCCCTGCCCAGCATTTTTGGTCGGTTCCTTGCTGCAGCCGGTATTCTATTCAAAGCCGTGGGCGTCAACACCTCGCGAAATCCGCGGCTGCATAGGCAGCCTTCTCTCTGATGTCAGAGGGAACACTTCCGACACAGCTGCAGATCACGCAAGGAGCCAACGCCCGCGGCTTTGAGCAGGGGAGCCGGCCAGAAGCAAAACAACTGCCGGAGGGAGCACAAGCTGGGCCGCAGACACCCCTGTTTACAGTTTACTGCCGCTGCTGCTGGTTAAGGAAAGCAGCAGTGGCAGAATAGGGAGGGTGGCTGGCTGTGCACCCCCTTGGGGCGTACACCCGGGGCGTACCACCCCCCCTGTCCCCCCTTGGTACGCCACTGGTTCTAGGGAGTTTTTGAGGCAGGCGCAATGCTCATTTGCTTTAGACCAGTCTGGTGGTGGATGCAACATGGTACCCCTGGTGTGTGTATTTATATATTCAATTTTCTATATCATTCTCCCAGAGGAGCTCAGAACAGTTTAAATGAATTTATTCAGGTACTCAAACATTTTTCCCTGTCTGACCTAGTGGGCTCACAATCTATCCAATGTACCTGGGGAAATCCAGAGGTTAAGTGACTTGCTCAGGGTCATAGGGAGCAGTACTTTAACCACTGCACCTCATCAAAATTTTTTTCAGAAAGTTATTTAAGTCCTCCCCCCGCATATTCAATTCTTTGTTAGAAAATTTGGCAACAAGTCATTTTGCACTGTAATATTTAAGGCCATTTTTACAAAGCCACGGTAGCAATTCTGCCTTGGTAAATGCATTGAAGCCCAAAGAAATTGAATGGACTTCATTGCATTTGTTGCAGGAGAATCACTACAGCAAAATTTGAGAACGCTATTTTCTTCAATAAACATTATTTTCACAGATAGTATAAACAATGATATCACACTATCATTTTTGCAAAATAGAAAAAGTGTGTATGTTCTGGTGGTCAATTATGCAAAGTGTGTGAAGTTTATTGTGATACAAATTACCTAAATTTGCTTAAATTCTGCTGCTAAACAAAATTAGATGACAAAATCTAAGGGTTTCATTTTTTCTCCCAATTTCTATGTCAGATTATTCCCAAATGCTGTTTTATCCATGGAAAAGCCTTTTAACATTAATCTGTAAATTTAGTATCATATGATTCTAACATTCATCTGGTGAAATGGAAATCTCATAAAGAAATTAAAACCCACAAAGCAAATATAAAGCATGACAAAGATATATTTTTATTATTTTATTTATGAAATTCAAAAGAATACATGTGTTCATGAAAATGTGATACAATGGGAATAATAAGATTATAAACAACAACAACAAAATACAGTAGAGTCTCATTTATCTGGGTTTCAGTTAATTGAGACTCTTACACAACCAGCAAAAAAAATCGCCGGAGGAAAAAAAATGTCCTCCGAAGCACCAGTGGCAGCATCCTGAGCCGCAAATCCTCCTTCCCTCCCTCAAGCCCCCAAGCAGCTACAAACCCCCTCCTCCCTCCCACCATAAAGCACCAGTGCAGCAGCGGTCCTGAGCCAGCCAGCCACAGCAGGGCCTTTCCTCTGATACGTCGGAAGTGACGAATCAGAGGAAAGGTCCTGCCAGGGCTGGTATTGAGCAGTCTGTTTTGAGGCTGCCTCCTGTTGACTGGCTGTGCTTGGGTAAGGAAGGGAGGGAGGAGGGCTTTGCGGCTCAGGACAGCTGCCTCTCTTGTGCTTCGGGGAGGGGGGTGAATTGATAGTGTGTTAGACAAAGTTTCTAACACACTCTCAAGCAGAAAAAGTTATCCAGTATCCATCAATCCCCGTGGGTGCAGGATAACTGAGATTCTACTGTATAGGAAACTATAGTAAACCAATTCCTACAATCTCACTACAAAGTTCTCAGACTATTATGGATACCACAGTAATTAGAAAAAGAGAAGCTAGATGTAAAAGCAAAAGAAAAACTAGGCGAAAGTCTGGTCTGGAATCAATAATAATAAAACCCTAGCTGCGCATGCGTACTCTGAACTGCGTGCTTCCATGATCTGTAGGTCTGTGGCCGCAGGAGTGTGCATGCGTGCTACTGGAAGCTAGCACGGACCTCCCTGCTCTCCAGCTCCTCCAGGCATCGAGCGGCAGTTCTCCATCCAGTCCACTGAAGGGCTCTTCTGTCTGCAAAAGCCTACTGAGGATTGCGGCCGGCTGTAGCGAACCTCGCTGGCTGCTCTACACCTCAGTAGCATGTTCCCTTGACACACCGGATCACGTCAGAGGGAACATGCTACCGAGGTGCTTAGCGCCTGTGAGGTCCGCTACAGCCGGCCATGATCCTCAGTAAGCTTTTTTGATTGCAGATTTTTCTCTCTCTCTCTCTTTATTCGGGGCAGACCAGGAAGAGCAGGTAAAGGATCGGGTACTCGGCTACCAGGCTGTAACCCATTGTGGGCCCTAGGGACGGGTTGAGAGCGGCCGCTCCCGCGCTATAGTTTGTGTGACCCCACTCCTCCCGGGAAGCGCTATAGGGGGAGAGCCAGGCCGGGAGGAGAGGGCCCAGGGATCTGGGTGATAGGGAGAGAAAAAGTGTAGGGTGGTGTGGGCACCCGTGTGCAGGCGCTGCAGAAACCCGGGAAGAGGGTGCAGTTACTGCTGCACCGGGATAGCGGGCTCGAGTGAAGCGGCAAAGATGATCACTGGGAGCAGTACTGCTGAAGGAACTGAAGGAGGAAAGGGGCACTTCCAGTTGCAGCAAGTGGACTTTCTTTTTACAGCTGATACTACTGCTGCTCTGTCATTGAACTTGAAATGTTGTAAAAGGATGACACTGGATGTTGGAAAGGGGAAACAGAGACAAAGGGAGCCATGTTGAATTAGGGGGAAGGGATACAAGGGATTGACAAATAAGTTGTGATGGATGAGGGAAGAAATATATAGAGAAAGATGGGGGTGATTCTTGATGGAGGGCAAGACAGAGACAGCAGTGTGCTGGATGGGATAGCAGAGAGAGAGAAGATGGAATGATGCTGGATGGGGAGAAAAAGGTGGAAAAAGGGAAGGTAAAAGGGGAAATGGGAGCCTGAATATGAGTAGGTAAAAGCAGTGGCGTACCTAGGGTATGTGGCACCCGGGGCCCATCATTTTTTGACACCCCCCCCCCCATGTAAAAAAATATTTTTTGTAATGACCATGAAACGGAATAAATGGTCAGAATAGAAACAGGCAGTGAAAATTTTCTTATATTCCAAACATAACATAACATAACATAAATTATGTCTGAATTGTCATGACATCAGAAGTACATATGGAGTAGTTGCAGGTGATGCTTGGGACAGTTCTGATTGTGTTAGTTCGGTTTTATGTGTTTTTTGAATAGAATGGTTTTTATTTCTTTTTGAAGGTTTTGCAGTATGTGGTCGATGTCAGGGTGATTTTTTTCAAAACTCCTGGTGGGTTTTATAGCTTTTTCACCCCCTTTGGCTTCTCCTAACCACACTGGCACTGTGGTGTAAATAAAATAAAGAAACAAAAAGGACTTTTCCTCTCTCTGTTAAATCCTAGCTCACGTTTGCAGTCCAACACCAGCTCTGTCAGGATATACATTTCAAATCTGACATATTATAATCACAAAACAGAAAATAAAATTAATTTTTCTACCTTTTGTTGTCTGGTTATATTTCAAATCTTGTTGGTCCAAGGCTCTGGTTTTCTTCTGATAACTTGCTTGCCAGGGTCTCCTTCTTTCTTCGTGCTAACCATCCATCTGCCAACTCTGTCCTCCCTTTCCATTTCCCTTCCCTCCCCAGGAAGTCTGGTATCTTTCCTTTTTTTCATCTCCCTCCACAGATCCACCTTTTCTTAACTACCCTTTCATCCGGCATCTCTCCCTCCTTCCCCACCACCCCAGAGTCCACCATCTCTCCCTTTCTTTTCCCAATTACCCTCCTATCCAGTATCTCTATCCCTCCTCCACACCATCCCTTGTGTCCAATTTCTCTCCCTTTCAGTTTCTTCCCTCCCTAAATCCCCATGGTCCATCATTTCTCTCCCTCTCCTCTATTTTCAGACCCATTCTTTCTTCATCCCCCCCCCAAAGTTTGGCATATGCACGTCTCTTTGAACACCCCCTTCCCTCTGTGTACTTCTAAACCAGGGTCCCCCCCAAAGGCCTGTCCCCCCTTAAAGGTCTGCCTGTCCCCCCTTGAAGGCCTGCACCCCCCCTTGAAGGCATGTCCCACCCCCTTGTAGGCCTGTCCCCCCCCTTGAAGGCCTGTCCCTCCCCCTTGTAGGCCTGTCCCCCCACCTTGAAGACCTGCCTGCCTGTCCCCCCCTTGAAGGCCTGTCCCCCCCTTGAAGGTCTGCACCCCCCCCGAAGGCCTGTCCCCCCCTTGAAGGCCTGTCCCACCCCTTGAAGGCCTGCCTGCCTGTCACCTCCCTCCCCCTTGAATGCCTGCCTGCCTGCCTGCCCACCCGCCCCACCCCGAAGGACCGCTCGCCCCCCTGGCCTCCCCGCACCACCTATGAAGCAGCACTACCTATGCTCCCGGCCTTGCCGTTCAGTCCCCACCACCACCACCACCCCCGAAGGACCGCTCGCCCCACTGACCTTCCTGCACCACCTATGAAGCAGCCGCAGCAGGATCGCGACGTCAGCTATCCCTGCGCTGCTTCCTGCGCCGCGTTCCCGCCCCTCTGACGTCAGAGGAGGGGCGGGACCGCGGCGCAGGAAGCAGCGCCCAAGCAGCTCAGGGATAGCTGACCTCGCGATCCTGCTGCTTGCTGCTTCACAGGTGGTGCAGGAAGGTCAGTGGGGCGAGCGGTCCTTCGGGGGGGTGGGGGGACTGAACGGCAAGGCCGGGAGCACCCCTTCAAGGCTGGCACCCGGGGCGGACCTCCCCTCCCGCCCCTTCCCCCTTGGTACGCCACTGGGTAAAAGGAAGGGAGAGGGGTTACTGCTGGACAGGGGGAGCAGGGAAGGGGTACTGCTGGACATGGGAGGTAAAAGGAAGGGAGAAGAAACAGAAAGAAAGACAGCCAGACAGGGAGAGAAACAGACAGAAAGAAACAAAAGGAGGCAGGGAGAAAGAAAGGCAGACAGAAAGAAAGAAACGCCTCAGCGCCCCATTGTGCTAAAAGTCTACACATCTATTCTAACATCCGTTAATGTAATGGGCTTAAACACTAGTACTGGTAATATAATTCCAAAATAACATTATTAGAGGCATTTTCAAAACACAAAGACATTCAAAAAATGGTCTAAATTGGCACTTGGACATCCCAAGTGTCAATTTTTGAAATCATTTTTCTGGAAGTCTTGCAAAGGGTTCCAGCCATTGTGCATCCAAGAGTACAGGGGTGTGTGTTGGAGACATGTTCTGGGTGGGCTTTAGGCGTGCTTAGACTTGGACATCTTGCAATAATAATCAAACCTTTCCCAAGATATCCTGGAGGGAACTTAGATACTTTTAAAACAGGTCTTGCTCAGAACGTCTAAATTCTAAAAAGGTGCCTAAACTGACCAGATGATCACTGGAAGAATTAAGTTATGACCCCCCCCCACACTCCCCCAGTGGTCACTAAACCCCCTCCCAATCACCAAAAATGTACATATCTATCTCTAGAACAGCAGCACCTAGTATAGGACATCCTAGGGTTTGGACCCCTAGACCCGCCCACAGGCCCGCCCAGTTCTACCTATCCCTGCCCTGTTACACCCCAGCTCTGCCCTCAGCTCTGTCCCCCAACCCCGCCCCCTGTTGCTTGTTCGCCGGCAGGAAGGCATCCACACATGCAACGCAACATCACCGTGTTGCATCTGTGCATACACGGATGCGATTTCTTTTCAAAACCCGGACAAAGTGCTGGGTTTTGAAAAGCCGTTCGGACCCTTGGACATGTCCTCAAAAGGAAGACATATCTGGGGAAATCTGGACATCTGGTAACCCTAGGAAATCCTAGTAGAGGTGCACACAGGTTATCTTAAGTAGCTTGGTGGGTGAGTTAGTGAATAATAGAGAGGAGGACCCAGGCCCATAAGCCACTCTAACCACTACATTTATGGTGGAAAGTGTGAGTCCACCAAAACCCTATATAGTGCTATATAGGTGTTACCTGCAGCCATAAGGGCTATTGGTGTGGTAGACAGGTGGGTATAGTAGGTTTTGGGGGAGTTCTAGAGGGTTCACCATACATTAGAAGGGGTATATGGTGAGATGTACATCTGGCACCCTTTATGTGAAGTTCACAGCAGTGCCTTCTAAGTTGCCCCACTGCTCTATTGGCCAGTCCATTACAATGCTAGCCCCCCTCCCCTCATCCAAATTGTCTGGATTTGGACATTTTTCAACTTGGATGGTTTTGTGCTCGAAAATGGTGATTGAAGTTGGACATCCTAAGGTTGGACATCCTAGCGGCCAAGACGTCTACAAAGGTAATTAAAAAACAAACCAACTTGGGACATCTAGCTGTTTTGCTGGTTTCAGAAATGGGAGTCTTGGACGTCTTGACTTTGGATGTCACAGGAAATGTCCAAAGTCGGAATTAGAAGTCCTACTGAAAATGCCCCTCTATACCTATCATTATTCGGAGCAATTGGTGTCTTATCTGCCAAAAACATGAAAAACTGTGATGATTCAATGTAAACATACTTATTTTCATGATATCTGATGAGGTACTTCTAAGGGTATTTTAACAAAAATGTAGTCCTTATTTACAAAATCCTAAGACAAAGCAAAATAAACTGTTGTCTCCTTTTTTATGTGGAATGGGCTACTTCAGGAAATACTCATACTTTCAGGCCACAAGATACAGATCTTTATGCTGAAAAAAAAGTCTCAAGATTTTATCTCTATCCATCTTTAAACTCCAATCCCTAGATATTCAGCAGTACTTAGATAGCTAGAAAAGGCTCCTGGCTGGCTAAGTACTACTGAAACAGCTATCTGCTGATATTCAGCAAGTCTATCTTTTGCCACTTTGCCTTAGCCAACCAGCGCTGAATATCGTCTTGGTCAGCTAAGTCCAAGGCGGTGAACTTTGACCTGGATATTGAATGCCAGTGACAGGTACTGCTATGGTTTTTGCCAGGTACTGGTGACCTGGATTGGCCTCTCTGAGCTTGATGGACCATTGGTCTGACCCAGTAAGGCTATTCATATGTTCTTTCATAATCAACTGTACATCCCCAGACAGCTCTGTAACACTGAAGGGATGCTATTGCATTTCATTCTATTATGTCTGTTGCCTCTCACACATTTATACAGCTTTGCTTAAAGAAATTATTTCTAAACACTGAAATGAACCTTCTAGCTCTTCATTCTTGTCTCAGTATTTTTAGAATAGACATTTTCATCAGTATGTTACGCTTTATTCACCTTTCACATATTAAATTAAAAGCAAAGACAATAAAATAACATTTTAATGCAATCAGCTTCCAAACCTTTTACATATTTTCATTTATTACTTTATATACTATAAAATCAGTACTAAAAAAGACATCTAAGCTGTTTACAAAAGATTTGTGAATGGCATATCTAAGATGGAGAAGTGGTTCATGTATTGTGATATAGGAAAAAGGGAAGAAGACCTCAAACATATTATGCAGCAAATTTTTAAAGGGTTTAGGTGCCTAATGTGTAACCTAAAGAAATAAATTAAACAAAACACGATTCCAAAATTACCTAAGCCAAATCACCTAAACAGAGATCCAAACTCACCCTACAAAGGAGGAGTAAACAGCCTCAGATGCAACCGCTTGACTGGACTGACTTTCAATTATCGGCAAAAAACCTCCATCCATTCCATTTAAATTTGATTCAAAAAAATCATCAAAATCACTGCCCAATTTCCCTTCCAAAATGTGTGACTGACAGTTGAACACAAGCACTTATCTTAATCCCAACGGGGACACGTTTCACATGTTGCTTCTTCAGAGGATATCAACGTACTGTGCCATTATGCTCTGCTCACTCATTTTGCTCAACTCTAATGCCATATATACATTATTCATTCACACGTTTTGGAAGGGAAATTGGGCAGTAATTTTGATGATTTTTTGAATCATCTTTACTTTGTACTTCATAGAACATTAAGGGGCTCATAATCAAAACAAAAAAAATGTCTAAAAAGTAGCCTAAATGGGTACTTGGATGATCAAAAAGCCTGATCGTCCAAATACCCATAACCAAAGCTGGTTTTAGACGTATCTAAAACCAGCTTAGGCCTTTCCTCTGCTTCTAAACGCATAGAGCGAAAAGAGGCGTTTTTAGAGGAGGGGAAAGGGCGGGAGGTGGGCCAAACTACACTTAGTCATACAGCAGGTATAACCAAAGATTTAGGCAGGTTGCCTAGTCGGCACTTTTATGTTTTGACTTAGGCCAAGTCAAAACAGGTATAAGTGCTGAAAAAGGGGCCACTGAGCTGATCGCGCTGCCGCGATGATCTCAGAGGCCCCGGCAACCTGCCTATCACCACCACTAATGATCAGAGCAGGAGGGAGCCCAAGCCCTCCTGCCCCAGTGAAGGCCAACACCCCCGAAAGCGATTGCTTTCGGGGATGTTGGTCTTCGCTGAGGCAAGAGGGCTTGGGCTCCCTCCTGCCCTGATCGCTTTCGGGGGTGTCAGCCTTCACCGGGGCAGGAGGGCTTGGGCTCCTGCTCCAATCACTTTCGGGGGTGTCGGCCTTCGCCGGGGCAGGAAGGAGCCCAAGCCCTCCTGCCCCGATCATTGCTGGGGGAGTGGATTCTGTAACCGGTGTTCTTTTTGACAGTCACCAGTTACAGAATCCAGCTTTTAGGTGAAGAACTGGCTCCTCCTTCACCTAAAAGGCCTGGCTTTGGGCGTTTGGGACTTAGGCTTTTTTTTGGTTTATTATATGTCTTAAGTGTAGATGTAGTGGTGATCTGGGCATTTAAACAGCTGAACATAGAGGCAGGCCATTATAAAAAAAATACCTCCTTTTGGACATATTTTTGAGAATGGACATTTTCCCTACTTCTACTTTCAACATTTAGGGCCTTAGGCCAAAAGGGAACTTAGATGTTTTTTTAAATTATTATTATGCCCCTCCACCGTCCCCAGTTAAGTTGCAGAAGTTGGATGCTAACAAATCTAATGCGTGTTGGAGCTGCATGAAAGAAGTGGGTACACTTGATTGTCTTTTATTTTATTGCCCACTGGTTCAAACATTCTGGCAGGCGGTGTGGAACAAGAATCAAAATATACTGGAAACTCGTATACCTCTTTCTTATGGTATGGTGATATGTGGAGCACATGCTACTTCAACAACCTTAATGTCAGCAAATAAAAACAAATTGTTCCTAATATTATCTGGAGTGGCACTACAGTCAATAGTTAAAACTGGAAAGATTTCACATTGTTAAATTTTCACTTTTGGTGGGAAACTGTGCCTTTTCTACAAATATGAAGCTAACCTAGCTGAAAGATCAGAAAACATGACAGCATTTAAGGATATTTGGAGTCCTTTAGAGGGTTTTGTAAAACAATGTGTGTAATGGAATGATTGACCTGCCAAACATATGGGAGGTAGGGTGGGGGATTGGGTTACGGAGGGAGGGATGGGTAGATAATGCCATGTTTCTCATTAAGAATTTCTAATTATTTATTTAAAAATTTATATACCGCATACAACTATGCAGTTTCCAAATGACATATATAGAATCTTGTTTCTCTCCGATTGTCACGTATAACAGACGTATCAAGACAAATTCGTTAATCATCCCTGTTATAATAGGGATAGAGCACAAATTTGATCAGTTCAGAAGTACAAACAAGCTTTAAATCATACTTCGATGTCAGAAAAATTATAGAAGGCGATTATCAACTGAAATACATCTTAGCATAAGAAGGCATTAGCAAACAATTGAGTATATTTACACATGTTTATAGTATTTGTGTGTTGTATTTTCTGTAAGATGTTAAAACTTAATAAAGATTGAACTAAAAAAAAAGGAAATTGGGCAGTGATTTTGATGATTGTTTGAATCACATTTAAATAGATTGAAAGCCAGTCCAGCCAAGTGGTTGCAGAGTTAATGTTGATCTGCTCACCGACAGACATCTGAGGCTTTATCCTCCTCATTTGCAGGGTGGGTTTGAAACCTAAAGAAATAGCCATCATTGATTGCTAGGGGCAGGAACTATTGGGGCCTTAGAGTTTAGTTGAGGTGTCTAGAGTGGTGAATCTTGTATGGATATCCTTGGGATACCTTGCCAAAACTTTAATGGAGCTCGCCATCAGAGGGCTCAACCTTAAGGAGGTGGGATTCAAGGTTCAAGTTTCAGTTTATTTGATATACTGCTTATATAATAAAAGTCTAAGTGGTTTACAGTATCATGATAAAATAAAAAGGGAATTGACTGGACAATACAAAACACAAAAAGGTAATACAATGAGAGAATAGGGAAAGGAAATATTCTGAGAAGGAATGATAGGGAAAACCTAGAACAAACAGAAGATAAGACAGCTTTCATTTAGTTGGGAAATGTAGGCCATTTTGAGAGGACAAACAAATCAGTGGAGGAAACAATCATTTCTGCTAGGCAGTCTGGAAAGAAGAAGAAAAATAGTAAGCTTTATGCAAAGCTTTAAATATGGTGAAGGGGATCTCTAAAATTAAATAAAGAAAGAGAGAATTCCAGAGAGAAGGTGCCAAGAGCTGAAGTAAGAGTTTTGGATAGTGTCAATGTGAACATAGTGGAAAGATATGAGAGAATGCTTCTTGGAAGAACAAAAAGTTCTCATGGAACAGTAGGTATGAGGCTGAGAGCAAAAAATGTTGGAAGACTGAGAACTGAATATTATGACTTAATGCTAGAATTTAAAAAAGTATTCTGTATCCAATGGGGAGTCAGAGCTCTGTTAAGAAAAAAAGAATTACATTAATCACCGGATGGCATGGTTTATAGGTTCCGGAATGGGGGGGAGGCACAGGGGCCGTGGGCTCCCCAAAAATTGGCGATCCGGCTCAGTGCATACCAAGGGCGGGATGGGGTGGACATAGTGGGGTAGACAGCCGGCTGGGTCTGGAACCTATCGCCCTACTCTGCCAAGGGACCTGCACCTCAGCACAGCTGCTGGTCCACCCCCTCCGACATACTTGTTCTGGAGCAGAGTTGGCAGCCACGCTGAGGTGCAGGAAGGTCCCGCGATGACTGCGTTTGCCAGCTCTGCTTCGGAAGACGTAAGTGACGTCGGAAGGGGTGGGCTAGACAACCCCTTGCCTGTTTGTCCACCCCCTCTGATGTCATTTACTTCTGGAGCAGAGCCAGCAGCTGCAGTCATCGTGGGACCTTCCATAGCATTGGTTTGGAGGGAGAGAGAAAGGAGCATGGAAGGATGGTGGAAGAAGAGAAAGGGTTCAGGGTGGTATAATAATAACAATAATAACTTTATTTTTGTATACCGCCATACCCCGAAGAGTTCTAGGCGGTTCACATAGGTTAGACAGAGATTACAAGTGGTTACATATCAAGATGGTCATAGAACTGCAAACAACATGGAGATAGTAGTTACAAGTGGTTGCATATCAAATTGAACGTAGAGTTGCGAATAGCAAGGGGAGAAGAAGGGGGGGGATGGAGACAGGGGAGGGGAGAGGGTCAGAAGGGGGGGAGGAGGAGGATAGAAAAGGGGATTAAGGGTCTTGATCTCGAAATAGGTGGGTTTTGAGTAGTTTTCTAAAGTCAAGGTAGTTGTAGGCCTTGAGGACCATTTGGGCTAGCCAGGGGTTTAGTTTGGCGGCTTGGAAGGCGTAGGTTTTGTCGAGGAATTTTTTTGAGTGGCATAGTTTTAGGGAGGGGAAGGAGAAGAGTTGAATTTTACGGGAGTTCTTATAGTTGTGGTTAAGGGCGAAGTGGGGGGTTATATAGCTTGGGGATAGACCAAATATTGTTTTGTAGCAAAAACAGGCAAATTTGAACAATATTCTGGATTCAAGAGGGAGCCAGTGGAGTTTGTGGTAGAAAGGGGTGATATGGTCCCATTTTTTCAGGTTGAATATGAGGCGGACAGCGGTGTTCTGGAACATTCTTAGTCTCCTGATGGTTTTCTTTGTGGAGCTTAAGTAGATGATGTTGCAGTAGTCTAGTATGCTGAGGATGGAGGACTGTACTAAGAGGCGGAATGAAGTGTCGTCGAAGTATTTTTTTATGGTGCAGAGTTTCCATAATGTCAAGATACATTTCCTAACTGTGATATCAGTGTGTTTCTCGAGGGATAGATGTTTGTCCAGTGTTACACCCAGTACTTTTAAAGTTTGTTCGAGGGGAAATGTGGATCCATTTACTTGAATCGTGGTGTCTTTGATTTTGTCTTTGGGAGTTGCTAGGAAGAATTTTGTTTTATCTGGGTTTAGTTTTAATCTGTAGGATAGCATCCAGAGTTCTATCTGACTGAGTATGCTTGTGAGGGAGTTAAGGAGTTCTTGAGTGAAATTGGTTAGAGGGATGACTATGGTAATGTCGTCCGCATAGATGAAGAATTTTAGGTTGAGGCTTTGCAGGAGGTTTCCTAGGGAGGTGAGGTAGATATTGAACAGGGTGGGGGACAGGGGGGAGCCCTGTGGCACACCGCAGGAGTTTTCCCAGGGGTAGGAGAGAGAATCGTTTTTAAATACTCTGTAAGATCTGTTCCGTAGAAAACCGTTGAACCAGTTAAGGACCTGGCCGGAGATGCCAATGTAGGCAAGGCAGTTTAGGAGAATGTTGTGGTCGACTAGATCGAAAGCACTGCTCAGGTCTAGTTGTAAAATCAAGGCATTGGATCCCCGGCTGAAGAGTGTGTGTATGTGGTCTAGGAGGGAGGCTATGATGGTTTCGGTGCTGTGATTGGAGCGAAAGCCTGATTGGTAGTCATTTAGGATGTCGAATTTTTCTAGGTATGTGGTAAGTTCGGCGTTTACCACCCCTTCTGCTATTTTGGTGAATAGCGGGATGCTTGCAATAGGTCTGTAGTTGGATGGGGTGTCTGATGGTTCTTTCTTGTTTTTGATGATAGGAGTTATTGATATGTGACCTTGTTCTGCTGGGAAACTGCCCGTGGTTAGTAGTTGGTTTACCCATGCTAACATATTGGCTTTGAAATGGGTTGGGGCAGTTTTCATAATGTTGGGGGGCAGGTATCCAGTCTGCAGAAGGAGTTGGAATATTTGTTAAAATACGTGTTGAAAGTTGGCCAGTCGATAGTTGTGAATTGATTCCAGCTTAGGTCTGTTCTGGATCCTGGGTCTAGTTTGGGTCTGTCTGAGTTTTGAAGGATTGAGAAGTCGCTGTGGGGGTTAGCTGGGGCAGATAATGATGATCTTAGTTTTTGTATCTTTGAGTTAAAGAAGTCTGCGAGGGAGTTGGCGGTTAAAGTGGATTCGTTAATGCGGGTGTCGGTGAGAGTTTCAAGGTTATAGAGATCGTTTACCAATTTGAACAGGGTGCTGCTGTTGTTTGTGACATTTCCAATTTTGTGGGCATATAAATTTTTTCGTTTGGCCTTGGTGAGGTTTTTATAGTTTTTTAGTTTAAGTCTCCATGTAGCTCTGTGTTCTTGGGCACCAGATTTGATCCATTGTCTTTCTGATCTTCTTAGGTCTCTTTTTGCCTGTAGTAATTCCGAATCAAACCATCCGTCCAGGATTGGAGATCTAATTCTGCGAGTTTTTAAGGGGGCAATTTCATCTAGGATCTTTGTGCTGTCTTTGACCCAGGAGGTCATGATTTGGTCCGTTTCTACATTTGGATTAGAGAGAGATTCGTATGGTGCAGGGTGGTATGGAAGGGTGATGGGAAAGGTGGTATGGAAGGGTGGTGGAGGGAGAGAAAGGGGGCAGATGCTGATGGAATTGGTGTGCAGGGAAAGGGGAAAGAAACATAAGGGGAAGGATACTGGATGGAATTGGATTGGAGGGAAAGAAAGGGGCAGATGCTAATGGAATTGGTGTGCAGGGAAAGAGGAGAGAAACATAAGGGGAAAGGATACTGGATGGAATTGGGTTGGAGGGAAAGAAAGGGGGCAGATGCTGATCAAATTGGTGTGCAGGGAAAGGGGAGAGAGACATAAGGGGGAAGGATACTGGATGGAATTGGGTTGGAGGGGAAAAAAGGGCAGATGCTGATGGAAGTGAGGGGAAGGGAGAGGAGAGAGTGAAATGCCAGACCATGGGGGTTTGGGAGAGGGAAGGGAAGGAGAGGAGAGAGATGCCAGAGCATTGGAGGAGGAAAGGGAAGAAGATGGATGCCAGACCAAGGGGGGTGAAGGGAGAGATGGAAAGGAGTTTATAGAAGTGGCATAGAAGGAAAGAAGATGCCATATAGAAGGGACATTAGATCAAGGGAGAGCACTAGATGTGGTGTATGTAGATTTTAGTAAAGCCTTTTACACAGTTCCACATAGATGACAAATAGAGTGCCCCTTATGGCCCTAAAGTGATTGAGTTAGGAACTCATTGTATTGAATGAGACATAGGGTAGTAGTAAATGTAGTCACTCTGAGGAAAAGGATGTTATTCGTTCCAGTGGTGTACCACAAGGTTTGATTCTTGGAGCAGTTCTTTTTTAAAATTTATGTAAGTAATATTGCTGAAGGGTTGTCTGGTAAGGTTTTGGATAATACCAAAATCTGCAAGAGGGTAGACAACTCTGATGGTATGGATAACACAAGGAAGGACCTAACAAAACCCGAGGAATGGTCTTGAATGCGGTAGCTAAGATGTAATACTAAAAAATGCAGGGTTATGCATTTGGGCTGCAAAATCCTGAGGAAACAGTACAGTTTAGGGCTGAAGAGCTTTGCGCATGAAACAACAGCAGGACTTGGGTGTGATTGTATGTAATGATCCTATGGTGGCCAAATAGGTAGAAAAGGCAATAGCAAAAGCGGAGCCCACTAGGGCCCAGGCGATCCTCGACCTGGTACTCACCAACGGGGAAAGCGTCTCAGAGGTCTCAGTAGGAGATACGCTAGCCTCCAGCGACCACAACATAGTATGGTTCAACCTTAGGAAAGGCTTCCCTAGATCAAACACGAAAACAAAGGTACTCAATTTCCGGGGCACAGACTTCGCACGCATGGGAGATTTCGTCCATCAGACGCTGCAGGACCAAGCGGAGACCGATGATGTAGAAGCTAAGTGGTTAACACTGAAATCAACCATACATGAAGCAACTAGCCGCTTCATAAAATCAGTAAATAAACGACAAAGAAACAATAAACCCCAATGGTTCACTGCGGAGATCTCGCACCTCATTAAGGAGAAGAAAAAAAGCAGTTTCTCTCCTACAAGCGCACGGAGAAAAGAGAGACAAAAGTAGAATATAGGACCAGGTCTACAGTGGTCAAAATGGCAGTTAGGGAGGCAAAACTTCGAGTGGAAGAAATTCTGGCAAAAAACATTAAAAAGGGGGACAAATCCTTCTTCAGGTATATTAGTGACAGAAAAAGGAACACAGGCGGGATAGTACGCCTTAGAAGACCGGACGGAAGTTACGTGGAAGCAGATTCCGATAAAGCCGAACTACTGAATGAATACTTCTGCTCAGTCTTCACCTGTGAGGCACCGGGACACGGTCCGCAGTTGAAGGCAACACAAAGCACAGAAGACCCGTTTCAGAATTTTGAGTTCACACCAGGTGAAGTTTACAGTGAACTGGCAAGACTCAAGGTGAATAAAGCCATGGGACCAGACAATTTGCACCCAAGAGTGCTCAGAGAATTGAGTGATGTCCTGGCGAAACCGTTGGCTGAGCTATTCAATCTCTCCCTAAGTAAGGGGAAAGTTCCCCTGGACTGGAAATTAGCTAATGTCGTTCCTCTGCATAAAAAGGGTTGCAGGGCAGAGGCTGCGAATTATAGACCGGTGAGTCTCACATCAATAGTGTGCAAACTCATGGAAACACTAATTAAAAGCAAATTGGACACGATCTTGAATGAAGGGAATCTTCAGGATCCCAGTCAGCATGGATTCACCAAGGGTAGGTCCTGCCAATCCAATCTCATCAGCTTCTTTGACTGGTTAACAAGAAAGTTGGACTTGGGAGAGTCTTTGGACGTCGTGTACCTGGACTTCAGTAAAGCTTTTGACAGTGTTCCACACCGCAGGCTGCTAAGCAAGATGGAATCGATGGGGTTAGGAGAGATACTAACTGCATGGGTCAATGATTGGCTGAGTGGCAGACTTCAGAGGGTGGTGGTTAATGGTACCCTCTCTAAAACATCGGAGGTGACCAGTGGAGTGTCGCAGGGCTCGGTCCTGGGTCCACTCCTTTTCAACATATTCATAGGGAATCTGACTCAAGGGCTTCAAGGTAAAATAACACTATTCGCCGATGACGCCAAACTATGTAATATAGTAAGTGAATGCAGTTTACAGAATTATATGGCGCAGGACCTGCTTACATTGGAAAGTTGGTCCTCAACCTGGCAGCTAGGCTTCAATGCTAAGAAATGTAAGGTCATGCACCTCGGAAGCGGAAATCCATGCAGGACGTACTTCTTGAACGGAGAAACTTTAACTAGGACTTCAGCAGAACGAGATTTAGGAGTAATCATCAGTGCAGACATGAAAACTGCCAATCAAGTGGAGAAGGCTTCATCTAAGGCAAGGCAGATATTGGGTTGTATCAATAGAAGTTTCGTCAGCCGAAAGCCTGAAGTCATAATGCCGTTGTACAGGGCCATGGTGAGACCTCATCTGGAGTACTGTGTGCAATTCTAGAGGCCACATTACAGTAAAGATGTGTGCAGAATTGAATCGGTTCAACGGACGGCCACCAGGATGATCTCGGGGCTCAAGGGTCTCTCGTACGAAGAGAGACTGAACAAATTGCAGCTCTACACTCTTGAGGAACGTAGGGAGAGGGGAGACATGATCGAAACATTTAAGTACCTCATGGGACGTGTCAAAGTGGAAGATGATATTTTCTTTCTCAAGGGACCCTCGGCCACAAGAGGGCACCCGCTCAAACTCAGGGGCGGAAAATTTCATGGCGACACCAGAAAGTATTTCTTCACAGAGAGAGTGGTTGATCATTGGAACAAGCTTCCAGTGCAAGTGATCGAGGCAGACAGCATGCCAGACTTTAAGAATAAATGGGATACCCATGTGGGATCCCTACGAGGGTCAAGATAAGGAAATTGGGTCATTAGGGCATAGACAGGGGGTGGGTAAGCAGAGTAGGCAGACTTGATGGGCTGTAGCCCTTTTCTGCCGTCATCTTCTATGTTTCTATGGTGCATAGAGAGAAGAATGGCCAGTAGGAAAAAGTAGTTGATGATGCCCTGTATAAGACTCTGGTAAGCCCTCATTTTAAATATTGCATGTTGCAGATCTTCGTAATCCCCCGTGTCTTCACTACTCTGTATAACTTCATATCGTCCGCAAATTTAATCACCTTGCTCGTCGTACCAATGTCCAGATCGTTTATAAAGATGTTGAAGAGCACAGTGACAGGTCCAAGCACTGAGCCCTGCAGCACCCCACTGGTGACGCTCTTCCAGTCTGAGATCTCTCACTTCCCTATTGTGGTTGTGGTTAGTGATTACATCCATGCATACCAGGTCCTGAAAAAATGATTATAACTCTAGGCATTATTGTGAACATGCAGATATCTCATGATTACTGAATATTTGTAACAGATGCGGTGGCCATATGTCCTGGATCCTGCAATTAGGCACAAATATTCACATCCTGAAAAAGCATCCTTAATAAAGACTTATTCAAATGCTACTACTGCTGGACTCGTGTGAACAACAAAGAACCCAGAGTCAGACAAATCTACACAAATGCCCAAAAGCAATCATAGAGCAAAAGTTAATATCTTTCATAGAATTCCATTTAAAACAACTAGACATGTCTGCCAGAGACAGCACAATGACTCTTCAGTACCTCATATAAAAAACACCAATCTGTGTTACAAATAAGAAGATCTTGCAATTTGCCTGTATAGTGGATTTTGGGAGCTAGTATCAAGATTTTTATGTTCAAACTTTGGGGGTCATAATACAAGGGTGAATCAAAAATTAAAGGCAATTGTTTAATTACATGATAACCAGAACAGAGCAACATATGTACTCGTACATTGCCTGTCGGATAGCTCATCCACCCACAGTACAGCGCTCAGCCTTTAGTTTTGTGACAGCCACAAGGTCAGAAATGTGGACACTCCAATGCAAGATTGCACCATTGAAGAACAACAGGCAGTAGTGAACTTTCTTTGGACAGAAGGAATGAAACTTGTGGAAATTCACCATTAGATATTGACTCAGTATGGACATAGCACCATGAATCAATGAAAAGTTTATGAGTGGGTAAAAAGTTTAAAGTGAGAAGAACAGGTGTAATCGATGAATGTTGTTCTGGTCACCCCTCAAATTTGTGTTCACAAGAGCACATTGACAGGGCAGATGCCTTGATTAGAGAAGACCGACGGATAACGGTGTCTCAATTGGCTGCAAATTTGGATATGAGTTATGGGTCTGCAATTGCCAAAATGCACGATGATTTATGATACATGAAAGTCTGCCATAATGCACGATGACTTAGGATACAGGAAAGTCTGCGCACAAACAGCTTACTGATCTGAACAAGCAACAGCATGTGGCAGTTGCGATCCAGTTACTGAGACAGTATGAAAAAGATCCGCGTATTCTGGAGAGAATTGTCACCGGTGACGAGACATGGATTCATTACTGCGACCTGGAGAGAAAAAGACAAAGCAAGATGAAGTAAAGGAAGTGGTGCTCATCTGGCTTTGGGCGCAGCCGAAAAACTTCTCTGCAGGAATGCAGAAGCTAGTTGAATGATACAGCAAATGTGTCATCTTGCATGGGGACTATGCGGAAAAGTGATATGGTCAGTTGCTCACAGTTACTTCTGATAAAGCCGTTAAATGTAACTTGCCTTTACTTTTTGATTTAAAACATAACACAAAGATCAAACATTGCCAACAATTATAATATTAACCTCAACTACTAGTTTCACAATTTTTAATGCCTATGGGGCCCATATTAAAAAGACATAGATGTCCAAAAAGCATCCTAAATCAGCACTTGAACATCCTAATTGCCAGGACATCCAGTGCCGATAATCAAAACCTTCTTTCTGTACATCTAGCAAGGTATTCCAGCCTCTGTATGTTCAGATCAGAGCACGAGGTGGGCATGGTGGTGGTGTGTCATGGGCGGGTTTTGGGCAGTTCAAGGGCTGCAATAATCAAACATTTTGCAAGACATCCTAGACAGAACTTATATGTTTGGAACTAGACCTATTTTAGAAAGGTCTAAGTGCCACAAAGGTACCTTAAACTGACCAGATGACCACTGCATACATCAAGGTAAGTCACCACCACACTCCCCCAGTGCTCACGGAGCACCTCACACCCATAAAGATCAGAATACAGACGTATATACCCATGTCCCATGTCCAAATGGTCTTGTTCTGGACGTTTGGGACATAGACAAAATTTTGGTCGAAAATGTGGTATAAAGATAGACGTCCTGGTGGTCTGGGCATCTGAATGGCCTGGACGTCCAGATAGAGGATTTAAAAAAAAAAAAAAAAATTCTAGACATATAGTGGTTTGCCTTTTGAAAATAGGCATTTTCTTACTGCCGACTTTGGACGTCTAGCACTATATGTCCAAATTGGACTTAGACGTATGTTTTGATAATGCCCCTCTTTGTATTTAGTAAGTTTCAGATAGATTGAACCTGTAATAATTTAAAGAAACATTTTCCTATGATGTAAGAAATTCTGTATGTGAATAAAAATTAAGTTTGGAATCTATAATTAGTAATTCCCATCATAAAGGATTGACACAACTTGAGCTCAACTTCATAAAATGTGTTATATTGCTAACATGTGGCTTGAACTTAAAGCTCCTAGGTAGTCATCTTAAGGGGGCTTGAACTATACTAATATCATGCATGGTCATTTCTCCTTTCCAATATTATCAAAAAATCACAGCTTTATTAATTTTCTTTGTTAAAAACAATACAAAATTTTTTTGAATATTTATAAATAAGTAAAGTGCTCAGTCCATATAACCAATAGTGCAATAATAACATGCTACAGTGGTTAATCAGGGGCCATCATAGACTTTACTGCCCCTTTTACCAACTTCCTACCAGATAATAAAAAGATTTGAAAAACTTATCTGTAATCCAATCTAAGGAGAGACTACAGATAAGTTGTTCAAATCTTTTTATTATCTGGTAGGAAGTTGGTAAAAGGGGCAGTAAAGTCTATGATGGCCCCTGATTAACCACTGCAGCATGTTATTATTGCACTATTGGTTATATGGACTGAGCACTTTACTTATTTATAAATATTTTAAAAAATTTTGTATTGTTTTTAACAAAGAAAATTAATAAAGCTGTGATTTTTTGATAATATTTGAATATATTATCCAGCAATACAAGTAATAACTCCCAATTTTTGTGATTCATTTCTCCTTTCCTCCACACTCCCACTGAACAGACACCCCTCCTCCTTAGACACTTTTAAAACCCACAGATCCAGACCCTTTCAAGCCTACCTCAGCCAATAACTGATGGATGAATGGAAGGGAGCAGGAGTGATCCCTAGTTGCACGTACCATGTACATCTCTGACATAAAAATAAAGCCTTTTTGACCCATAGCAGTAGTCTTGCAGTACTACTACATGGGCTTATGCTGCCATATAAAAGATCCCCCATCACCTGAAGCTTCCCCTGTACAGGGTTGCCAGATTTCCTCTTTGATAAAAAGAGGGCGCTTGGCCCTGCCCCATTCTGACTCCTCCCCCAGCCCTGCCCCACGAACCTCCCTGAGCTTGAAAACCACATTTGGAAGCCTTCACACAGGCCCAGACATCAATGCAATGCCATCACACGCATGCGCGCATGCATATGACATCGCCACAGTGATGGTTGCGCATACGCAAAGACTTCCAGATGCATCCTCTGAACTCAGGATTTCTAAAACCTGGACAAACTGCCAGGTTTTGGAAATCACTCCAGATTCCCGGACAGTCCTTTAAAAAGAGGACATGTCTGCGTTTTCCAGGATGTATGGTAACCCTAATCCTGTATATGCCTCGGCCAATCCCTTGTGGTCTAGTGAAATAGAGTATAGTACAAGCAATCACCAGTTGCTTCTACCCCAGGCAGCTCCAGGCTGAAAATAGTGCTTTTTAGACCTTAGTGATAAGCTGCATTATAAGGGAATTTTGTCTTTATATTGTAGCTTGACCTCTAGTAGTAGTACTACAACTACTGCTAGGATTGGAGAGGCATTATTTTGAACCCAGAGCTACATGGAATTGGTACGACTGGGGATCAGTCTTGCCCTGTTTCACTAAACCACCAAGAACTGGCTGAGGTAGGTTTGTTGGGGGAGAGACCTAAGTGGAGTCGAGGTCTTCCAGAGGGCGAGGAATATTGATTGGGAGGTAGGGGGATTGGCTTGGACTGTGGGTTTTAAAAGTACCTCCATGGGGTGAGTATCTGGAAGAGGTGTGGGTATGTTTGCATGGGAATTCTGTTTGGTGAGGGGTCTCTAAACTAAAACTAAACTAAACTAAACCTTAAGTTTATATACCGCATCATCTCCACGGAAGTAGAGCTCGGCACAGTTTACAAGAACTTAAAAATGAGAAAGGGTAGGAAAAGGTTTACATAAGTTTATAGATCGAGTGGTAAAGTAAGGGAAAAAAGAAATTACATGTTAGAGAAGAGCCAGGATTTTAGTTGCTTGCGGAATAAGTGGAGGGAGCTCAGGTTCCGCAGCGGGATAGTAAGGTCATTTTGAATTTGTGAATTTGTGATTTTGAATAGAAGTGATTTTCCCAGTTTACCTGCGTGGAGAATACCATGTAGGGAGGGGAAGGATAGTTTTAATTTATGGGCGGTCCTGGTGGAGTCAGGGCACGAGGAGTTGAAGGAAAGTGGGGGATGGGGGGAGAAAGTGCACTTGATATTACTACAGCTCTGTCCCCTTTAAAGTGTCTGAGAGTACTGGGCAGCATATTAGAAACTTCTGAGCAGGAAAAGAGCATGGCAGCTCAAAGCTGGGGTTATTTTGTCATAGATAATGCAGCTTGCAAGATTCTACGCAAGCTATAATATTTAATTTGCATAATAATGGGGCGCTTTATATGCATTTGGGTATTTTGCATCTCATTATTTTGTAACCTAGGCTATGTTAAAATAACACACAGTTTTCCATTTAATGTACATTAAGGGGGAGTTGCTCAAAAGCTTGCTGTTGGAAGTAAGACTGTAGCCTGTCTTACTTCCAAGGCAGCTCAGCACTTGATGCACAAAAGGGTTCTCAGAAGCTTTTACCAATCGCAGTAGCAGCCATCGAGAACCCTTTGCAAATGCATTACAAGGAGCTCTAGTATTAAAATGAGCACTCCTTGTAATGCAGATCCAGGAACGCCCACCTCTTACTGTGCAAAATTTTCCAGCAGGCCGGTGCATGTTTTGTGTGAGTGTGTGTCCCGTAGAGAATGACACGGTGACAAAATTGATCACCATTCCCGTCCCCGCGGATAACCGCGGGAAATAATCCCATGTTATTTTCTAGTGTCTATTTCAACCTCAGTCCTTCTACACCAGCATTCTTCAAAGCAAAGCTTGCGGGTCAGTGGTTGTGCCCAATTATACTCTGATTCTTGCCTCTCTCCTTAAAGAATGACATGAAGATGGTTTCCCGCGGTTATCCGCCGGGACGGGAACGGTGATGAATTTTGTCACCGTGTCATTCTCTAGTGTCCCGCACCTATGATCAGAACACCGCTATAAGGCATGAGACAAACACTCACACAAAACACACATAACAGCTGTGTTCATATTGCATGTGAAACAAACAAAAATAAACTTACTCAAGTTCCGGTGATTAGGAACTATACCGAGTCTGTGCATAAGAGTTGTGCAGGCGCCAGGCACAGTTTTCCCCCCTTTTACTGGGATACTCATCCGCAAGTGACATGGGCACTCTTATAATTTGCTTGCTATTTGTGCTGAGCATAGCCTGGCAAATCAAAATTGCTCCGTAAAAAACACTGGGTTGGGAGCGATTTTGATTTGCCTGTCACTATGGATAGGATGCACAAAGGCATATATGCATTGTTCCCTCAAAGCAGATTAGTAACTGCTTCCCTGAATTGGCCAGAAAGAGTATCAGGATCCATGTGCCTGGCTCCCCAGTGCTCTTCCTCTTCCTCCTTAAGGCTGGCTCCTCAAGCATGTTCAAAAACACAGGGCCACACAGTCAGCACAGTCAGATTGTGAGCCCACCGGGACAGAGAGAGAAAATGCTTGAGTACCTGATAGTAAAAACCGCTTAGATAACTTTGATAGGCGGTATATAAAATCCTAATAAACTTGAAACTTAACTATTCTCTGAGTGAAAAAAATGTCCTCCTATCGTTTTTAAAAGTATTTCACTGTAACTTCATCGAGTGTCCCCTAGTCTTTGTCATTTTTGACGGAGTGAAAAATCGATCCACTTGTATCCGTTCTACTCCACTCAGGATTTTGTAGACTTCAATCATATCTCCCCTCAGCATAAGCATAGTAAAGGGGGAAGGGGTGCAGGGGCAGACCGCCCTGGGCATCACCTTGGCAGGGGTGCCAGCACCTATCCTCTTTCTCCCCCTGTATCTCTTGAAATCTTCACCAGCCGCGAGTACATCTCTTACCCACTACTCCCACAGGCATCAAAGGTCAGCATCAGGAAGTTCTGGCTCCATGGTCATATATCTTGAACGTGCATGCAGTGCCAGCCTTAAGCAGGAGGAGGAGGAAGAAAAGAGGTGCGAATCTCACATTGCTGGATTTATTATGAATAGGAAAGTCAGAGTATGTAGAGCACTACTTTGTGGGCCAGATTCTCTAAAGGGCCCCTAGATTTAGGCGCCTGACTTAATTGGCAAAATCCACTGACTAGTTTCAATTATTGAAAAAAAAATTAATTGGGTGACAAGCACCTACCTTCTATAGAATTGTGTAGGTGCCTATCGCAATGTGCCTACTGGCGCCTAGCACCTAAGTGGCGTTTTTATGGATGGAACGTGATTTAGGCGCCGCTAAGCAAGATTCTGCATAAACTTAGACACCTTAAATATAGTCCTTTAAAACTCTGACCTACGTTTCCGGTGCCTAAGTTTTTACATAGGCACCACTAGGCACAATTCTTTAAATGGCACCTAAGCATAATTGACACAAGTCTGGTGCCATTTTTTAGGTGCCAGCTGATTTAGGCGCTATTTACAGAATCTGGGCCTTTGTGGACATGACCCCATAACAGTAGCCAAATAAAATTTTGTGACCACCTAGAGGTACAGTATAATGATGCACCTATGGAGAGCCCATCCAAGTCATGACACCAAATGTGATTTTGTGACCCCATTTTGGGTCCCGACCCACTGTTTGGAAGCTCTAGGGTAGAGAGAGAGAGATTAAAGTTCTTAGTGGAAGAGAGAGATAGAGGCAGGGACGAGGTAACATGGATGGACAAGGCTAAAGATTTGCATAGGGCTCACAGTGCCCTAACACTGACCCTGTACTAAAACAGGGTTGCTAGATTTTATGATTGTAAAATCCTGACATGTGGCCTTGCCCCCAGGCCTACCCATTTACACCCAGCCTTGTCCTGTTCTGCCCAAGTCATGGCTCATTCTACCCCAGCCCCCTGAACATCTCCTTGACACGATGAGGTCACACACATGCATGTGTGTGATGTCACCACGTTGCATCCATGCATGCACAGATAGCCTCCAGACACGGCCCCATGGTCGAAGCTTTTCAAAACCTAGACAAAGTGCCAGGTTTTGAAAAGCCATCCGGATGTCTGGACAGTCCTCTATAAAGAGGACATGTCCAGTTAAATCCGGACATCTGGTAATCCTTTAAAACAGTGTTCTTCAACCGCTGGTTCGTGGACCAGTGTTGGTCGGCAAAAATTTCCTGCCGGTCTGTGAAGAATTTGTTTCCCCTGCTAGTGCATGTTCCCTGCAAGCAGTCCCCTCCAGGCAGTTACCTTGACCGTTGGACACCGTCTTCCTTCCAGCTAAGCTGCTCGTCTTCAGTGCCAGCTGCACTTGTATGCCGAGACAGCACACAGTGGCTCTTGCACACTGCACGTGGCGGAACCAGAACTGTGCTGTGCACAGTCCCGACAAGCAAGTGCGGCTGATGCTGAAGATAAGAAGCAACAAAGCTGGAAGGAAGACGGTGCCTGACAGTCAAGGTAACTGCCTGGGATTCCCGACTGACCAGAAAGGCTTTCCTGTTCGTCAGCTCTGACATCGGAGGGAAGCCGTCCAGTCAGCTTCAGCGGAGGTGGGCCTGGTGCGAGGGTGGGGGACTGCTGGACTTGCAGGTGATAGGGAAGGAGGGTGGACTCATGGGCAGCTACAAGCATGAGGGGAGCTGCCAGTGCTGATTTGGCTTCGGCAGAGGGGGGCATACCCAGCTGGATGGCCCTGAACAAGTAAGGGAGAGAAGGGATAATGTGAGCCAAAGGGAGAAAAGGGGGGATGGAGGACCACGTTGGGACATGGGAGGGGCATGAATTTGGGACAAAGGTTGGAAGGAAGGGAGGGGGGACACGAACTCAGGACACAGAAGGAAGGGAGGAGGCATAAACTTGGGATACAAGGGAGGGGATAGAAAGGGAGAATTTTTGGGGATGAGTGTGTAAGTGTGAGAGAAGGTTGGTGCACATGGGGAAAGGAAGAAAGAGGAAAATTGTTGGGCATAGATAGAGGAGTGAGGTAAAGATACATGGGGAAGAGAAGGATGAGAGGGAGAAATGTTGGCTATGGTGGTGGAGAGGGAACAGAGGGACAGATTGAAGGGGACATAGTGATGGAGGGAGAAGTGTAGCATCGTGCTGGAGAGGGGTGATAGAAGGAGAAATGTTGGGCATGTGGGGCTGGTGGATAATAGTGAAAAATGCTGCACATAATCTGAGGAATGAGAGAGGGAAAAATGTTGGATATAGCAGTAGAGGGAGTGGGAGAGATGCACCATGGATATCTCTTTCCCCACTCCCTGTACAAGGGATGGAGACAGGAACCGAGCTGTGAGGATGGGGCGGAGACAGGGTTTTTAAATTTCAGTCTTAGTAGTTTGCTGGTCCACAAAATAATTCATCTATTTTCGCTGGCCCCTAGGTGTAAAAAGGTTGAAGAAATGATACAACATTATTGTATAGTATTACCCTTGTATAATAACAGAGCTGATTCAGTATGCAATCGTAAAATAAATAATATTTCCATATGCTGTTAGGTCTAGCATGGAAAATTTGACCTGCATCTGAATAAGCCAAAGAATATGCCTCACAAACCAGTGAGAGGGGTGTTATGATGTAGGAACCTCACTAATCCAAAAACAGAAAGCTAGGCTAATCTCATACAGTCTTAATTAAGTGCTTAATGCCCATCAAGCATTGTGTTATAAATGTTCACAAATCCTCTGTATCTGAGAATACACTCCAGATCCTCTAGGACAGTGATTCCCAACCCTGTCCTGGAGGAACACCAGGCCAATCGGGTTTTCAGGCTAGCCCTAATGAATATGCATGAGAGAGATTTGCATATGATGGAAGTGATAGGCATGCAAATTTGCTTCATGCATATTCATTAGGGCTAGCCTGAAAACCCAATTGGCCTGGTGTTCCTCCAGGACAGGGTTGGGAACCACTGCTGTAGAGTACACAGTCTATAAAAACATTAAACATTAAAGAAACAGTCCTCAAAACAAAGAACTGTAGTTTAAATAGAAAGAACAGATAGGAGGTTTACACTTACTTTTGTTCTTCATCTGTCTCACTGTTTCCCTCTCCAGCACCATATCCAACATTTCTCCCTCTCATCTCTCTTTTCCCCGTGCATCTGTACCTCATGCCTCTCCCACCACGATGTCCAATATTTCTTTCTCCCTCCCTATGCCCAACAATTCACTCTTTCTTCATTTCCCCATGTGCACCATCTCTCTTTCCCTCTCACTCAGACACCCATGCCCAATAATTCTCCCTTTCTGTTCACCTCAGCATCCCTTTCCCTCACTCCCACCATTGTTACATCCTAACTCCCAAGTTCATGCTCCCTTCCTCTTTTCTTCCTTCCTTCCATCCATCCTTTGTCTGAAGTTTGTGCTCCCTCCCTTACTTCTGTGTCCCAACGCAACCATGCTTCTCCCTTCCTGTGCCAACACGCCTCTTCTTCCTCCCTTCCTGTCCAAACGTGACCCTCTTCAACCCTTCCATATCCCAATTCGCCACTCGTCTTTCCCTCCATTCTGTGTACCAAATTTGTGCCTCCCGCAGGTGTTTACCTCCTCTGGCTGGCTCCCTTCTCCCATCGCAATTCTCTTTGCAAAGCCGCAGCTGCAGTTCCTGCATGCAGCTGACCTAGCAGCCTGACCCCTCATGCCAGCTGTTGGTGTTTACCTCCTCTGGCCGGCTCGCCTCCCAGTGGCACTTCTCTTTGTGAAGCCGCAGCCGCTGGTTCCAACACGAGGCTTGTGGCTGACCCAGAAGCCTTCCCTCATGAGGTTCCCGGGTCAGCCATGAGCCTCCATTGAAGTTAACTAATTGTACAACTATAAAATCTAGACAACAAAATTATCCCTCTGTTAAAAATATAAAATGTAAGCATCTTTTTTATGGACTATATTGTCCTTTTGTCTCAGAATAGAACCTGATTATTTGTCCTTCCGTTGTATGTTAAAGCATTTATTTTTACTTAAAAAATGGTAACTTTCTTTCGAAACAATATTTTTGTCTTAAAATTCTTGTTTGTAATTGTATTGTACTTTTATTGTAGATTCCCAGAATTGGCTGGTTAAACTCTTTTGTTAAACTACACTGAACTGAAATAATTTTATTTGGCTGATGCGCTATAGAAATATATATATATCGCATTGTACTGTATTGTAATTCTTTTTTTGCCCTTTCTCCCAAGCTCAAGACCCTCCACCAGGGGCATAGCCAGACACCCAATTATGTTGAGCTCCAAGTGGGTCATCATTAAGGTAACCATACGTCCCATTTTGAACAGGACTGTCCCGTTTTTAGATCCCCTGTCCCATTGTCCCCACACACAGCTTCGGGAAACCGAAATGTCCCATTTTCAGATGTGCATGGGGACAACGGGACAGGTGATCACTTCCCCTCCCTCCCTGCCGCGCCAAAGCCAGTCAGCCAGCCTGCCTTCCTCCCTCCAGCGCCAAAGCCTGCCACCCCCCTCCCCCCGCCGCCACCTGCTGCAGCAAAAAAAGGAAGGTCCAGGTGCCAGCCCACAAACCTTCTTCCCGATACCAATTCTAACGTCGGAGAGGAAGTTCCGGGCCAGCCAATTGCTGCCTGGCTGGCCCGGAACTTCATCTCTGACGTCAGAATTGATGTCGGAAAGACGGTTTGTGGGCCGGCACATGGACAGACTAGTTGCTTCAAACCCTGGAAGGCTCCCATGGAGATTTCCTTTATCTGGCAGTGCTGGAGGTGCAGCAACACCAGTCCTCTCATCTCCTTGAAGGAATTGGTGGCCAATTTGGGAAAGTTGTTCCTCTGCTGGTTCAGAAGTCGAGTCTGCTCAGATACTTTAGGGATTTTTCCAAGCACTGTCGCAGATGACGTGCTGAAGGTCTCCCCGTGGCAGTGACAGTTCTGGGGACATGCCTGCTAGAGAGTGTTGAGTCCTAGGAGCAGACCGAGGCTCAGGAGGAATGCTGTGCGATCCTTGACGCCACTGAGCTCAGATCGTAGCAGCTGTGGGGGAGGGGGGGAGAGAGATGTAAAGTGTGCAGTGAGCTGAACACAGACCTATTTATAATGTTATTAAAAATCAAAATTCCTTTCTAAAACCAAAAGCAGGAGCCAGACTCAGGTGGAAGCAACTGATTTTGGGACCTCGGTGTGAAATTAACCCTCTTAGAACCAGAGCAGGAAACAAGAGATGTTCCTTCTGTATTTTAGAAAATGAGCACTAGGGAGAGAGACAGATGCAGGAGCTGTGCAGTCTTTCTGTTAGGAAATCTTAACTTAACCTCTGTACTTTTGAGTGGGAACAGAAGGTCAATAGCTTCAGAAAATTTGAATGCAGTGGCTGCTTTTTGAAGGTAAATTTCAAAGACACTTTCTGCAAACATAAGTAATTTAAAAATTGCCCACTCTACTCAAAATTTGTGCATTGTCTCTAGGATTAAAAAAAACCCAACTTTAATTTGCAATGTGTATATTTTGTTTTGGTGTCGAAAGATACCCTCAGATAAAATCTTTGTGCGCATCATCTCCTTAGGCATTTTTCAAAAGAGAAAGCACACATTGGTAAGGACTTTTGCATTTATGCAAATTACATGAAAATTGTCCCCTTAAATATTTTGGAAGAAATTGGCTGGGTCTAAGAGGGTGTTATTTTGCAAGGGAAATGGAAAGATGGGTGAAGCTTCTACTGACCAAATGGAGTGCTGGTTTAAAAGAAGAGTCTATGGTGATAGGGAGAGGAGGCAAAGAGTACACAGTTTAAACAGGTGGCGATATATAGAATGGAACATTGAGTGGTTTATCATTTATTCATATTTGTCATTGCAGCAAGTCAAAGTGGAGTACAGTAAAGAAAAGGAAGGTCCAGGTGCCAGCTCAAACCTTCTTCCTGATGTCAATTCTAAAGTTCCGGGCCAGCCAATCGCTGCCTGGTTGGCCTGGAACTTCCTCTCCGATGTCAGAATTGACGTCGGGAAGAAGGTTTGTGAGCCGGCACATGGACCTTCCTTTTCTTTAGTTGCAGTGGTGGACCAGGGGGGGGAGGGAGTTTAAAGCGGCAGTAGGCTAGGCTTTGGTAGGCAGGAAGCAGCAGCGGGGGCTGGTCTGGGGGGGGGGGGAGTTTGAATCGGTGTAGGCTTTGGCGCTGGAGAGAGTGAGGCATACAGGCTGGCTGGCTTTAGTGCGGCAGGGAGAAAGGGAGGTAGGCTGGCTGGCTGGCTTCGGAGGAGGTGGTGGGACAAAGGCTGGAATGCAGTGAGGGGGACATAGGAAGGAGCACTGGGGGCACTAAGGACATAGGAAGGAGGCACTGGGGGCACTAAGGACATGGGAAGGGGCACTAAGGACATAGGAAGAAGCACTGGGGGCACTAAGGACACAGGAAGGGGCACTAAGGACATAGGAAGGAGGGAGGGAATAGAAAGGGACAATTGTTGGGCCTGAGTGCAGAAAGAAATGAAAGAAAGGATGCACAGTCAGAAGGAAACGCAACCAGACTCATGAAATCACCAGACAGCAAAGGTAGGAAAAATGATTTTATTTTCAATTTAGTGATCAAAATGTGTCAGTTTTGAGAATTTATATCTACTGTCTATATTTTGCACTATATTTGTCTATTTTTCTATATTTACTGAGATGACATTGCATATTTTAAAGTCATCTCCCTTGACATCTTTGAAACCCCCCCCAATATAAATGAAAATTAACATTTTCTCTGCGTATAGTGTATTTTGTTGTTCTTTTTTAAATTTTATGGTTACCATTATGAATTAATAAGATAATATGTGTACATGAAAAATGAATGGAAAAAATGGGGGCGGAGCTAGGGCGGGATTGGTGGCGGGACTGACAATTAATAGATGTCCCGTTTGATGAAAAGAATAAATGGTCATATTAGTCATCATGTGAACTCCTCCACTGCCTGGCATTTCCCCCTGGATCTGGAAATCTCTTTAACTTCAATCCCCCAACCCTTCCCCAGTACTTTTTAAATCTTTCAGTGTTGGGCTGGCCACTGACTCCAACTCAGCTTCTGGCACCTCCTTTTGTTTACTATTATGAAGCACTTTTCTGGCCAAATTGTGTGAAAATGTTGAAGCCCTGCTGACTCTCTTACAGCTTCTTTAAGAACATAATTCACATAGGGGACAATTTTATACAGTGTGCAAAACGTTAGGCACTAAGATACAGAGCACTAAGGGCCTGATTCTATAATGGCGCCTAAGCACTCCTACATTGTAGGCATCGCTCCATGCGGCTCATAGGTGCCAGTTCTGTGAGTGCTATGGGTGCTTGAGCACCCCCAATATTTTTCCCTGCAAGTCTTCAGATCTAAGGCAGCAAACGTGCTACTGAGCTACAGGAAAACATAGGGAGGAAGTGTTTCTGTAACTTAGTTACTGCTCCCACCGCCCCTGCAGCCTGTCCGATAGGATACAGAGGAGGAGGGAGTTGCCATAGACGTCAGAGGAGGGGTGGGACCGCGGCAGAGAGAAGGCAGCTTGGAAGACCCGATGGCAGCTTGCTAAGATCGCTAGCATTAGCGATCTTATCTAGGCTGCTGAAATGAGGTAAATTGAGGCCGGGAGGACAGGGGGGAAGTCGGACAGAAGCACTTCCAGACTGATACTCCCCACTTGCCCTCTAAAGCAGGAGTGGCAGCGCTGCCGATACTGCTTTAGGGGGCGAGGGGGGAGGGTCAGTTGCCGAATCGGGAGGCTGATTTTTTTTTGTTTTTGAATCGATTCGAACCGATTCACCCGAAATGAATTGGGCAGTACTAGCAGGCGCATGTGTGTGGGAGAGAGAGGAGAAAGCCTTGCAATAATATCCAAAGGTGGGCACTTCAGCTGAAGAGGGAGAAAGAACTGCATTTGTTTGGTTGAAGCAGTGGAGGCTATAGAGCGGGATGCGCTGGTAAACGGCTATTGCTGCTGTGACCTGTAGTATCTTTGAAATCTGTCTGGTGCAGGTGAGAGGGTGGAGCCGGAGCAAGAGAGGAAGAAGGGGGGAGTGCCGAGAGCGTGAGGTTTAGGGGCAAGCAGACAATGAGAGGTTTTAGGTCTTTTGTCTTCCACACACTGATTATAGTACTCAACCAATATTTGCAGTTTTTCCAACATTCGCGGTCACTTCGAGAATGTAACCCCCGCGAATTTCAGGGGAATACTGTATATAAAAACAGTATTTGTATTTACATGGACACTATGGACTAACAGAATTAAATTACTCTCTCCGTGCAAATGCAAACACAGCTTGCCTTTCAACTTTACCCACAGAATTTCATAATGCTAGGCAGCATTTCAAGGGGATTTTGAGAAGCAGAAGGCATGACCTAAGAGTTCTCCAGAGGCGTGAATGCAGCCTGCCTCACTGCATTGCTTAAGTGTTCACACATGGCTCACCATGTGCCCTAGATAGGACTATAAACTCTCTTTACCACAGGACAAAAAAATTGAGAAAGCTGACAACATAATTTCGCAACAGCATTTAAATTTTAGGTTTCAAGCATCCATATCTGCATCATTCTCATTTCATTCTGTATCAAAAAAAGATAATGCAAATCCAGCGAGAACAAAAACTCTGTGGAGATGGTGACGTTCAAGATGCAGGCTTTATTTAAAAATATACAAGTTCTTAATCCACATAAAATATATCTAGAACCCAAACCGTTGGGAGATATGGACCCAATATGGTCCATGTTTTGACAATGTTGTCTTTCTCAGGGGTCTGTAAAAGTCCTGATATTTTTTTAAAAAAAAACCCCACCCAACATTATTTGTTTTCTATAGTTATACATACAACCAAATAGAATATGAGTGGCCTAGTGGTTAGAACTGCTGCCTCAGTATCCTAAGATTACAGGTTCGATCCAAGTGATGCTCCTTGTGACCTTAGGCAAGTCACTTAACCTTCCACTGCCCCAGATACTGGGGTATATAAATAAATAAATATGTGTCATACTTTATCTGTGCGATCTGTGCTGGAATTGTTAGAATGGATGCTGGGCATTAGTACTACTATTCCTAAGTAATTATGAGAATTAGGGAAAGCATGCAGAATTATGGTTTCAGGAATGCTTTCTAATATTTACAGAATGGATGCGTGTGGTTAGGGGCACTTGTATTGGGAGTGTGTGGGATGTGTGGAAGTATATCAATGTGTTTGGGTAAGAGTGGGTTATAGCATAAATGTATACAAAAAGGGTATTACAACCAGGACGAAAGAAGTTATCCTGCTGCTGTATCGGGCGATGGTGTGCCCGCATCTGGAATACTGTGTCCAATATTGGTCGCCGTACCTTAAGAAGGACATGGCGTTACTCGAGAGGGTTCAGAGGAGAGCGACATGTCTGATAAAAGGGATGGAAAACCTTTTATACGCTGAGAGATTGGAGAAATTGGGTCTCTTTTCCCTGGAGAAGAGAAGACTTAGAGGGGTTATGATAGAGACTTACAAGATCATGGCATAGAAAGAGTAGAGAGGGACAGATTCTTCAAACTTTCGAAAAATAAAAGAACAAGAGGGCATTCGGAAAAGTTGAAATGGGACAGATTCAAAACAAATGCTAGGAAGTTCTTCTTTATCCAACGTGTGGTGGACACCTGGAATGCGCTTCCAGAGTACGTAATAGGGCAGAGTACGGTACTGGGGTTTAAGAAAGGATTGGACAATTTCCTGCTGAAAAAGGGGATAGAAGGGTATTAATAGAGGATTACTGCACAGGTCCTGGACCTGTAGGGCTGCCGCATGAGCAGGCTGCTGGGCACGATGGACTCCAGGTCTGACACAGCAGAGGCATTGCTTATGTTCTTATGTGCTCGCGCCTGAAGATTTTCAAAGCGATTCCAAGGTCGGCTGCGTGGGAGTTTAGGGGCATAGCAATGGACGTAGGGCGTCGGGTGGGGAAGATGTGGTCTGCTGATGCTGGCCTCCTCTCACTGGGTCCCCGCGCCGTCTATGCGTGCCGTGCGTGAGGCCGCTGGTGATGTCGGATGGCTCAGCGTGGGCCCCGTGCAGCAGGAGCTGAAAGCAGTGCTGGGGGCTTGTGAGAGGAGCCGCCACTGCTGGCAGCCAAGGTAGGTTCTGGGAAGAAGGCTGGGGACTCGCACATGCGCACTCCTGCGGCCACAGACCTACTGATCATGGAACACGCAGAGAGGAGTGCGCATGCGCGGCTAGCGTTTTATTATATAGGATTCAAGAACTGAAGTATAGAAGCACTAATGCAATAAAGTACTTTATATAAAACATAACGGTCTGATGAGGAGGCTAGTGCCACATAGTATTTGGCCACTTAAACCAATTGGCTAATACTGGCACTTCTGAAGACCAATGAATAAGTAAAAATTATAAATGAACATGTTATGAAGTACTGTTTGTTGAGAACACGAGTGATAGTATAAAAGTACAAAGGACTGCTGTACACATTACTTGCGCTGTACATTTTAACATACAATAGACAGTCCCTGCTTAGAAGTGCTTACAATTAGCCATTGACAAAATTCTGTAAGGAATGACTGTTGATTTTGCCAGGGTGGGTGGGTAGATACTTTTAATTTGAGTGCAATTTTTGGATATGTAGAAAGGGGGGGGGGATGATATATGTATTTGTCATAGAATATAATTTTGATTGAATTTAAGTGCTGTTAAAATGTAAAATGTCTATATAATATGTTGCACTTATTTTTGGCTTTAAAATGAATAAAGATTTTTTTTTAAAAGAAGCGCTTACAATCTAATTTAGACAGGACATTACAGGGTTGGGGAGATTATGGTAGAGGAAATGATACAGTGGGTATAGGTATCTGACAGCAGCGTGTGGGAGTTAAGAGTTGAAAGCAGTTTCAAAAAAGTGGACCAGGGATGCAGCATGACGTATTGATTCAGGCAGTCTGTTCAAGGCATATGGTGCCGCAAAAAAGAAGGGACGGAGTCTGGAGTTGGCAGTGGAAGAGAAGGGTACAGAAAAGAGGGGCTTGCCCGATGAGCGGAGATCATGGTGGGAGCATAGGGGGAGATAAGTGAGGAGAGATATTCGGGGCCTTCAGAGTGAATGCATTTGTTAGTCAGCAAGAGGAGTTTAAACTGTATTCAGAAATGGATGGGGAGCCAATGAAGTGACTTGAGGAGAGGAGTAATGTGAGAATAGCGGCTCTCACGGAATGAGTCGTGCAGCAGAATTTTGAACGTATTGAAGAAGTACGCAGGAGACCCGAGGGAAATATGTTGCAGTAGTCTAAGTGTAAGGCGAAGAGAGCATGGATAAGGGTTTTGGTAGTGTGTTCAGAGAGAAAAGGACGGATTTTGGTAATATTATAGAGGAGGAAGCGACAGAATTTGGCGGTTTGTTGGATCTGAGCAGAGAAGGAGAGAGAGGAGTCAAAGATCACCCCAAGGTTGTGAGCTGATGAGACAGGGAGGAGAACATAAGAACATAAGAACATAAGCAGTGCCTCCGCCGGGTCAGACCACAGGTCCATCCTGCTCAGCAGTCCGCTCCCGCGGCGGCCCAAAACAGGTCAAGACCTGTCTGAATCATCAGAAGGGGCTCCCTTGCCACCTTGGTTTCCCATTTAAGTCCTGCCTTCCCATCGAAGTCCTAGCCCTCCGGTCTTGCACATGCACGACCAGGTTAGTTTATACTCATTACCTGATTTACTTCCTATACTTGTGTTACATCCCAGCTCCTCCCTCAGTATCCCACGATCCCTTTATCCCTCAGGAATCCATCCAATCCCTGTTTGAATCCTTGTACCGTACTCTGCCTGATCACTTCCTCCGGTAGCGCATTCCAAGTGTCCACGACCCTTTGGGTGAAAAAAAACTTCCTTGCATTTGTTTTGAACCTGTCTCCCTTCAGTTTCTCAGAATGCCCCCTCGTATTTGCTGTCCCCTTCAGTCTGAAGAATCTGTCCCTATCCACCTTCTCTATGCCCCTCATGATCTTGAAAGTCTCTATCATATCTCCCCTGAGCCTCCTTTTCTCCAGAGAGAAGAGCCCCAGCCTATCCAGCCTCTCGGCGTATGGGCAGTGCTCCAGCCCTCTTACCAATTTCGTTGCTCTCCTTTGGACTCTCTCAAGTACCGCCATGTCCTTCTTGAGGTGCGGCGACCAATACTGAACGCAGTATTTCAGATGTGGACGCACCATCGCTCGATACAATGGCATGATGACTTCCCGTGTTCTGGTTGCTATGCCCTTCTTTATGATGCCCAGCATCCTGTTGGCTTTTTTCGAGGCTGCTGCGCACTGTGCAGATGGCTTCAGTGATGCATCCACCAGCACACCCAAGTCTCTCTCGAGTCTGCTGTCTCCCAACAATACCCCCCCTAATTTGTAGCTGAACAATGGGTTCTTTTTCCCTATATGCATGACCTTGCATTTGTCCACGTTGAAGCGCATTTGCCATTTGTTTGCCCAGTCTTCCAGCTTGTCCAGGTCCCTTTGTAGGTCCTCACACTCCTCCCTGGTCGTAACTCTGCCGCACAGTTTGGTATCGTCTGCAAATTTTATAACCTCACACTTTGCCTCCTTTTCCAGGTCATTGATGAATATGTTAAAGAGTAAAGGCCCCAGCACCGATCCCTGTGGCACACCGCTCGTGACTCCCCGCCAGTCAGAATATTGACCCTTTACTCCAACCCTCTGCAGTCTTCCCGACAACCAGTGCTTGATCCATCTGTGCACATCCCCTCCCACCCCGTGGTTCCACAGCTTCTTAAGTAGCCTTTCATGTGGCACCTTGTCGAAAGCCTTTTGAAAGTCGAGGTAAATGATGTCTATGGGCTCCCCATTGTCCACCCGACTGCTTATTCCCTCAAAGAAGTACAGAAGGTTCGTTAGGCACGACCTTCCCTTACAGAATCCGTGCTGGCTTGTTCTCAATAGGCCATTCCTCTCGATGTGCTCGCAAATGCCGTCCTTGATCATAGCTTCCACCATCTTCCCTATAATTGAAGTCAGGCTCACCGGCCTGTAGTTCCCGGGGTCACCCCTCGATCCCTTCTTGAAGATGGGTGTGACATTTGCCAATTTCCAGTCCTCCGGCACCTCACCAGTTTTCAAGGATAGGTTGCAAACATGTTGTATTGTGCCCGCAATTTCCTGTCTTAGTTCCTTCAGAACCCTTGGATGGATCCCGTCCGGGCCCGGTGATTTGCCGCATTTTAACCTGTCTATTTGTTTGAGGACATCCTCCCTACTTACCTCTATGTGCTCTAATTTTTCAGTCTGTTCCCCACTCATGAGCTCCTCTGAGTCTGGTATATTAGATTTGTCTTCGCTCGTGAAAACCGACGAGACGAACGTGTTCAACCTCTCAGCTACCTCTTTATCCTCCTTAATCACTCCCTTCCTGTCCCCATCGTCCAACGGCCCTACTTCCTCTCTCGCTGGTCGCTTCCCCTTAACGTAACTGAAGAATGCCTTGAAGTTTTTCGCCTCCTTGGCCAGCCCCTCTTCGTATTTCCCTTTTGCTTTTCTAACCTCCCGGTGGCATTCCTTTTGGCATTTCCTGTGCGCCTGGTGATTTTCCTCTGTTGGGTCCTTTTTCCATCTCCGGAAAGATACTTTTTTGTCCTTTATCGCCCTCTTTACTTCTATTGACATCCAAACCGGGTCCTTTGATCGCTTGTTCTTGCAGCCTTTCCTGAAATTGGGGACGTACATTCTCTGTGCTTCCTGCAGGGTGTCCCTGAATAGGGTCCAGGCGCTTCCCACAGTCTCCATCCTAAAGATGTTTCTGAGCTTCCTCCCCACCATTTCCCTCATAGCAACGTAGTTCCCTTTCTTGAAGTTCAGCGCAGTTGTGGATAGTGTTATCCACAGAAATAGAAAACGGTGAGAGGGAGGAGGTGAGTTTAGGTGGAAAAATAAGGAGTTCAGTTTTAGCCATATTCAGTTTGAGATGGCGGCAAGACATCCAAGCGACAATGTCAGACAGGCAGGCTGAAATTCGGGCCTGAACTCCGTTAGAGATATCTGGTGTGGAGAGGTAGATCTGGGAGTCATCAGCATAGAGGTGATATTGAAAACCATGACAGAGGTCAGTGTACCAAGAGATATGGAAAAGAGGAGAGGCCCAGGACAGAGCCTTGGGGTACGCCAATAGGCAGCGGGATGGTGGCAGTGGAGGATCCACCATAACATACACTGAAGGTGTAGAGGGATTAACATCTAGTGGCCTAGTAATCTCCTTAGAATCTAGGGAAAATCTCATAAAAATATACTGAACATTAGCTACCGTGTTTCCCCGAAAGTAAGACCTTCCAGGAAAATAATCCCTAGCATGATTTTCAGGGTAGGTCTTAATATAAACCCTACCCCCCAAATAAGCCCCATGAAGCCCCTCTTGAATGTCCCCGACATTCCTTGACTCCATCCCTGGATTCGCCGGCAGCAGCAGCACTTCTCCTCCCTTGCGCAGCCGAACCCCACTGACCGTCCCACCCATCCCCCTGCGCAGCATCTTTCCATCTCTCCCTCCCATCCGAACCCCACTGACCTTTCCACCATGAGACCAAATACCTCCCTCCAAACAGCAGCGTCGGCAGCACTTTAAAAAGGCTGCTTCGCGGTCTTTTCCCGCCAGGTCCTACCTTCTATCGCATTACTGATGTTATCAGTGATGTGGCACAGGGAAGGATCCGGCAGAAGAAGGCCACAAAGCAGTCTGTTTAGAGTGCTGCCAACGCTGCTGTTTGGAGGGAGGTATGTCGGTCTTGCGGTGGGAGGGTTGGCGTGATTCTGCTGAACAGGAGGATGGGAGGGAGGGATAAAAAGATGCTGCTCAAGGGTTCTGCTGCATGGGGGGATGGGAGGGAAGGATAGAAAGATGCTGCAGAGGGAAGGCACAAGGGGATGCGTGAGAGGAGAGGAAAGATTCTGCACATGTGGGGGAGAGAAAGGAAGAGGAAGAATTGGGGTGGAGGAGAGGAAGGGAGAGATGATCATTAGAAACAGAAACATAGAAACATAGAAATAGACGGCAGATAAGGGCCACGGCCCATCTAGTCTGCCCACCCTAATAACCCTCCCCTACCTTTGCCCTGTGAATAGATCCCAAGTGTCGATCCCATTTGACCTTAAAATCAGGCATGCTGCTGGCCTCAATCACCTGCAGTGGAAGACTATTCCAGCGATCAACCACCCTTTCAGTGAAAAAGAATTTCCTGGTGTCACCTCGCAGTTTCCCGCCCCTGATTTTCCACGGATGCCCTCTTGTTGCCGTGGGACCCTTGCAAAAGAAGATATCTTCCTCCGCCTCGATGCGGCCCGTGAGATACTTGAACGTCTCGATCATGTCTCCCCTCTCTCTGCGCTCCTCGAGCGAGTATAGCTGTAATTTGTCTAGCCATTTTTTGTACGGGAGATCCTTGAGTCCCGAGACCATCCGGGTGGCCATTCTCTGAACCGACTCCAGTCTCAGCACATTCTTGCGATAATGCAGCCTCCAGAATTGCACACAGTATTCCAGGTGGGGCCTCACCATGGATCTATACAATGGCATAATGACTTCCGGCTTACGGCTGACGAAACCCCTGCGTATGTAACTTATGATTTGTCTTGCCTTGGATGAAGCTTGCTCCACTTGATTGGCAGCCTTCATGTCCTCACTGACGATCACCCCTAAGTCTCGTTCTGCTACCATTCTTGTTAGGATCTCACCATTAAGGGTATAAGTCTTGCATGGATTTTGGCAGCCCAGGTGCATAACTTTGCATTTTTTGGCATTGAAGCTGAGTTGCCAGGTCCTAGACCAGCGCTCCAGTAGGAGTAGGCCGTGCATCATGTTGTCGGGTATTGAATCTTCGTCCGTTGTGCATTTGCCCACTACATTACTTAGTTTGGCGTCATCGGCGAATAATGTTATTTTACCTCGAAGCCAGTGGCGTACCTAGGGGGGGGGGCGGGGGGGGGCGGGCCGCCCCGGGTACCAGCCCTAAGGGGGTGTTCCCGGCCTTGCCGTTCAGTCCCCCGCCACCCCCGAAGGACCGCTCGCCCCACTGACCTTCCTGCACCACCTGTGAAGCAGCCCGCAGCAGGATCGCGAAGTCAGCGTCAGCATCCCTGCGCTGCTTCCTGCGCCGCGATCCCGCCCCTCCTCTGACGTCAGAGGAGGGGCGGGACCGTGGCGCAGGAAGCAGCGCAGGGATCGCTGACGCTGACTTCGCGATCCTGCTGCGGCTGTTCATAGGTGGTGCGGGGAGGCCAGGGGGGCGAGCGGTCCTTCGGGGTGGGTCGGGGCATCAGGCCTTCAGGGTGGGGCGGGCGGGCAGGCAAGCAGGCTTTCAAGGGGGAGGGGGTGACAGGCAGGCAGGCAGGCCTTCAAGGGGGGACAGGCCTTCGGGGGGGGGTGCAGACCTTCAAGGGGTGCAGGCCTTCAAGGGGGGCAGGCAGGCCTTCAGGGGGGTGCAGGCCTTCGGGGGGGGGTGTAGGCCTTTGGGGGGGTGCAGACCTTCAAGGGGGTGCAGGCCTTCAAGGGGGGGAACAGGCCTTCAAGGGGGGAAAGGCAGGCAGGCCTTCAAGGGGGGGATAGGCCTACAAGGGGGGGGGACAGGCCTACAAGGGGGGGGGACAGGCCTTCAAGGGGGGGTGCAGGCCTTCAAGGGGGGTGCAGGCCTTCAAGGGGGAGACAGGCCTTCAAGGGGGGGAAAGGCAGGCAGGCAGGCCTTAAAGGGGGGACAGGCCTACAAGGGGGGGACAGGCCTACAAGGGGGTGGGACAGGCCTTCAAGGGGGGGACAGGCCTTCGGGGGGGTGCAGACCTTCAAGGGAGTGCAGGCCTTCGGGGGGGTGCAGTCCTTCAAGGGGGTGCAGGCCTTCAAGGGGGGGAAAGGCAGGCAGGCAGGCCTTCAAGGGGGGGACAGGCCTACAAGGGGGGAGAAGCTACAAGGGGGGGGTACAAGCCTTCAAGTGGGGGACAGGCCTTCGGGGGGGGTGCAGACCTTCAAGGGAGTGCAGGCCTTCGAGGGGGGTGGTGCAGGCCTTCAAGGGGGTGCAGGCCTTCAAGGGGGGACAGGCCTTCAAGGGGGGAAAGGCAGGCAGGCAGGCCTTCAAGGAGGGACAGGCCTACAAGGGGGGGGGAGAAGCTACAAGGGGGTGGGACAGGCCTTCAAGTGGGGGACAGGCCTTCGGGGGGGTGCAGGCCATCGGGGGGTGTAGACCTTCAAGGGGGGGACAGGCAGGCAGGCCTTCAAGGGGGGGACAGGCCTACAAGGGGAAGGGACAGGCCTTCAAGGGGGGTGCAGGCCTTCAAGGTGGGACAGGCAGACCTTTAAGGGGGGACAGGCCTTTGGGGGGGACCATGATTTAGAAGTACACGGAGGGAAAGGGGTGTTCAAAGAGACATGCATATGCCAAACTTTGGGGGTGGGGAAGAAATAATGGGTCTGAAAATAGAGGAGAGGGAGAGAGATGATGGACCATGGGATTTAGGGAGGGAAGGAACAGAAAGGGAGAGAAATTGGACACAAGGGATGGTGTGGAGGAGGGATAGAGATACTGGATAGGAGGGTAATTAGGAAAAGAAACAGAGAGATGGTGGACTCTGGGATGGTGAGGAAGGAGGGAGAGATGCCGGATGAAAGGGTATTTAAGAAAAGGTGGATCTGTGGAGGGAGATGAAAAAAAGGAAAGATACCAGACTTCCTGTGAAGGGAAGGGAAATGGAAAGGGAGGACAGAGTTGGCAGATGGATGGTTAGCATGCAGAAAGAAGGAGACCCTGGCAAGCAAGTTATCAGAAGAAAACCAGAGCCTTGGACCAACAAGATTTGAAATATAACCAGACAACAAAAGGTAGAAAAATTAATTTTATTTTCTGTTTTGTGATTATAACATGTCAGATTTGAAATGTGTATCCTGCCAGAGCTGGTGTTGGACTGCAAACGTGAGCTAGGATTTAACAGAAAGAGGAAAAGTCCTTTTTGTTTCTTTATTTTATTTACACCACAGCGCCAGTGTGGTTAGGAGAAGCCAAAGGGGGTGAAAAAGCTATAAAACCCACCAGGAGTTTTGAAAAAAATCACCCAACTGGGCAGGAATATCGAATTGAAAAACCAATTCAATAGGGCTGAATCGAATCAAAATTTTTTTTTCCTGTATCTGGCAGCATTAGTTTGCGCTACTGTCTTAGACTTTAGGACCTGGGATTGGGGAGAGATGGCATCCTCAGTACTTTATAATGCAAGTGAAACGAGGATTTGGTCAGACTTTTGAAGGGTCTGCAGAAAAAAAATATTGTATAGGCCGGGGACATGAGACAGCAGGAAATGGGAACTTTTCTTCCTTCTATTTTTGTGAATGGAAAGGCTGAGGATGTCAGAGAGGTCAGTTAAAATATGTGCTTTATAAGAAAATATAATAATGTGTTTTATAAAGTTTATAGCATAGCTGGCCTACCCAGTGAGGTGTTCCTAGTGGTGATGGTGGCAGCGTGTCAATGTGTTGAGAGGAAGAGGTGGTCTGGGAAATTCTGCTGAGCAAACTCCGGGCCCATTTCCACCCCCCAGTTAGTCCACTCCACTCAACTGATTCACACACTGAGTGGGTCTTTGGGTGTTGTTTTGGGATCTCTTCCAGTGGTTTATCTCCTTCTGGTCCAAGGAAGGAAACTTTGTTATCCTTAGCATTGACCTACAGAATATGTTTGTAACAGCGCTGCTTGTGTGGCATTAGGCTATGTAGTGATCGAAAGAAAAAAACAGACCTTTGCACATTTTTGCACTATATGGTGGGTGTATGAGGAGATTCACATTTCCTGCACAGCTAAGTCCATGTGAAGTTACCTTGTGCTGTATTTGACATCTAGCAAGGTCTCTGTTTGAAAGGAAAGATCTAAACTTAAAAATGAAGTGGCCAGAAGTTATGGTAAAAGCAGATAGTGTAGCTGGTTTTAAGAAAGATTTGGACAAATTCCTGGAGGAAAAGTCCATAATCTGTTATTAAGACATGGGGGAAGTGTCTGCTTGCCCTGGATCGGTAGCATGGAATGTTGCTACTCTTTGGGTTTTGACCAGGTATTAGTGTCCTGGATTGGCTACCATGAGAATGGGCTACTGGGCATGATGGACCATTGGTCTGACCCAGTTAGGCTATTCTTATGTTATGTTCTCATCTGTAGGGGCCTTTGTTTTCACTTCTTATTTTAATGTATTTTTTTTCTGGGAACTTATCAGTGTTTTTTATAATGAGAACAAAAATGGAAGAGAATTAATGTGTGTGGAATGGGGGGTAACTAATTTCTTCAGCTAAATAATTCAATCCACTTCAAACAGACATAGGAGAACTTGTGCACCATTCACACACCCTCCAACCAAAAACGTCAAAAGAAAAAAACTGTTCGACAACCTCCTAGCCATTCGAGCTGCAACACTCGACCCCCAACTCTACAACCAATTGATATCAACCACAGACTGCAAAACCTTCAAAAAGAAATAAAAACCCTTCTATTCAAAAAACACATAAAACCGAACTAACACAATCAGAACTGTCCCAAGCATCACCTGCAACTACTCCATATGTACTTCTAATGTCATGACAATTTAGACATAATTTATGTTATGTTATGTTTGGAATAATGGTTACATATATGAGGTTCAATAAAAGAAAATTTTCACTGCCTGTTTCTATTCTGACCATTTATTCCATTTCATGGTTATTGCAAAAAAAAAAAAAAAAAAAAAAAATTTTTTTTACATGGGGGGGGGGGGGGTGTCAAAAAATGATGGGCCCCGGGTGCCACATACCCTAGGTACGCCACTGCTCGAAGCCCTTCTGCCAAGTCTCTTATAAAGATGTTGAATAGGATCGGGCCCAAGACCGAGCCCTGGGGCACTCCACTGATCACCTCTGTCATTTCGGAGGGGGTGCCGTTCACCACTACCTTTTGAAGCCTACCTCCAAGCCAGTTCCCAACCCATTTCGTCAATGTGTCACCCAATCCTATAGAACTCATCTTGCTCAGCAACCTGCGGTGTGGTACGCTATCGAATGCTTTGCTAAAGTCCAGGTATACGATGTCCAGGGTCTCCCCAACATCCAGCTTCCCCGTCACCCAGTCAAAGAAGCTGATCAGGTTGGATTGGCAGGATCTCCCCTTAGTAAATCCATGTTGACGAGGATCCCGTAGATTCTCCTCATTCAGGATCTTATCCAATTGGCGTTTGATTAGAGTTTCCATTAGTTTGCTCACTATTGATGTTAGACTCACTGGTCTGTAGTTTGCTACCTCCATCTTTGAGCCCTTCTTGTGGAGTGGAATGACGTTAGCCGTCCTCCAGTCCAACGGGACACTGCCTTTACTAAGGAAGAGGTTGAAGAGCGCGGACAGTGGCTCCGCCAAGACATCACTCAACTCCCTGAGCACCCTGGGGTGTAGGTTGTCAGGCCCCATTGCCTTGTTAACCTTGAGCTTTGACAGCTCACCTAGAAACTGCTGGGCGTAAACTCGAAGTTACTAAACGGGTCAACTGAATCAACCCTTGTCTGTAGCTGAGGGCCGAGCCCCGGCACTTCTCGGGTGAAGACTGAGCAGAAGTATTCATTTAACAGTTGGGCTTTTTCCGAGTCCTTTTTCACATAGTCTCCGTCTGGGTTTCCTAAGACGTACTATCCCGCCTGAGTTTTTACTTCTGTCACTGATATACCTGAAGAAGGATTTATCTCCCTTCTGGATGTTCTTTACCAGAGACTTCTCCATGTGAAATTTAGCCTCCCTGACTGCTGTTTTGACGGCTTTTGATTTGTTCAGGTAGTCTGCTCTAGAGTCCTGTTTCCACGATTGTTTGTAAGAGATGAATGCTTTTTTCTTCTCCTTGATGAGGTCTGAGATCTCCGCAGTGAACCACTGCGGCTTATTGGTCCTTCGCCATTTACTTACTAATTTAACATATCGGTTTGTCGCTTCCTGTATGGTGGCTTTCAAAGTCGACCACATTTCTTCCACGCTATCAGTTTCTGCTTGGCTTTGCAACGCCTGGTGAACAAAGGAACCCATGCCTTGGAAGTTTGTGTCCTTGAATTTGAGGACCTTGGTCGGTGTAGTAGATTTAATGAAACCTTTCCTAAGATTGAATCATACCATGTTGTGGTCACTGGAGGCCAATGTGTCGCCCACCGAGACCTCTGTGACACTTTCTCCATTGGTAAGTAATAGATCCAGTATTGCCTGATCCCTTGTTGGGTCCAACACCAGTTGCCTGAGACGTGCTCCCTTCATAGAGTTTAATAGCCTCCTGCTGTTGCCGGAAGCAGAAGTAAGTGTGTCCCAATTCACATCAGGCATGTTGAAGTCACCTAATAATACTGTGTCCCCACGCAAGGTGATATTCTCTATATCTCCGATTAATTCCATATCCAGGTCATCCTGTTGTCTTGGGGGGGTCTGTAAATTACGCTAAGATACAGGCATTTGTCCTTCCCTCTGGCCAAATTAACCCAAAGGGATTCCCCAGTGTACTGGACATCTGCGATTCTTGTGACATTAATGTCATCTTTAGTATATAATGCTACACCTCTTCCCATTCTGTCCTCCCTGTCCCGGTGAAGCAAGTTATAACCCAGTATGACCATGTCCCACCTATGTGAGCCAGGTCTCAGATATCGCCACCACATCCAGGTCGGCATTCCTTATTTCTGTTTCCAATTCCAGGATCTTGTTTCCCAAACTGTGTGCGTTGACGTACATAGCCCTCCATGTTATATTTTTGTTACATCTCAGTGGGGATATTCCCGCTTGAGCTACTTGAACACCTTTAGCATTATTCGCATTATTTGTACTCTCCCTGGACTCAGAACTACATCGTGCACCTATCCCGTACTCCCCAGACCCCGAACTACAGTGTGTACCTATCCCAAACTCGAAAATGTGTGTACCCTGTGGGGGTATTCCCGCATGGGCTACTTGAACTCCTTTGTACATGAAAAAAATAAGACATCCCTCGAAAATAAGCCCTAGTGCGTTTTTTGGACGCAAAATTAATATGACACTGTCTTATTTTCGGGGAAACACGGTATATAACATTAGCTATATGAGATGTTTTCAAGGTAAGCACAACATAAATCTAGTGTCCAGAGTTAGAAGAAGCTGTCAAAGAGCCAGTAATTGCTTTCTTCTCTCCTGGGTCCATATACAAACGTCAGGAAAAATCTGAACTTTTCCCCTAAGAACTCAGTTTCCTGCAATTAAAAATAGAGAACTAATATTGCATCCTTTGTGCAAAATTGATCCCCACTCCTGCATTTATCACATATCATCACAAAACTCTAACTCCTCTCTAAAATGACATCATTAAACTTATGAGCCCCCTAAGCCACAAACAAATTAAATGCTTTCCCTTTTCTCCTACTCCTTTTCTCATTCCAAGTCAGTAGCAGTGCTAAAAACAACAGGAAGATGTACAGGGTTCATTTCCCTCTGTGGGCCACTGCTAACTTTGCTGATCTGCTCCCTCTGATGTAAACTTTCTGCACTGGAGAGACTGAACAGACAGAACTAGCAGAGGAATGCACAGGGAAATGTGCTACCATTGCTGCTTTCAATACAGGATGGCAACAAGAAAGTAAAGAGGAAGGAGGGGGAAGCGAAAGAGAGAGAGAAGGAAAGAGGTGATGCTGGGGGTGGGGGGGTGAGGAGAGAGACAGAGCCATGTTGGATGGGGGAAAATAGAGAGAGAGAGATGGGGTGATGCTGCATAGGGGGCTGACAGTTGTGGGGGTAATGCTGGATGGAGCAAAACCCAATGGGAAGAAGAAAGTCAGAGAGATGGAATGATGCTGGATGGGAGGATGAAAGAAAGAGAGAAACAGGATGATACTGAAAGGGGAACAATAGAGACTGTGTATGTGTACAGGCAGTATAATAATGAAAACTGATTATGCACATCAGTACAAATACTAACTGCAGCAGTTATATATGCACTAGAAAATTGGCAAGCTCACTGGCTGGCTGTGCCATCCCTTAGCTTCATCAGGTTTCTATAGTCTACACGCTAGCAGAGGCAGCCAAAACTAGATCCTATGTCCTCAAAAACACATCTCTCTTTACCTCTGAACTTGCCAATATCTATAGAAACATAGAAGATGACGGCAGAAAAGGGCTATAGCCCATCAAGTCTGCCCACTCTGCTTACCCTCCCCCTGTCTATGCCCTAATGACCCAATTTCCTTATCTTTACCCTCGTAGGGATCCCACATGGGTATCCCATTTATTCTTAAAGTCTGGCACGCTGTCTGCCTCGAACACCTGCACTGGAAGCTTGTTCCAATGATCAACCACTCCCTGGTTGCTGTTATTTTAAATCTTCGGGCAGCCGCAGTGTCAACAAGTTCAGCCTTCTGCCTTTGGCCTGCCCTGAAACCCTTCATTCATTAGCAGCAGCCTTCCTAGGCGGGAACAGGAAGTTGCTGTTGAATGAAGACTTCCAGGGCAGGTAGATGGCAGAAGGCTGAACTCACTGATGCTGCGGCTGCCCAAAGATTTCCACATCTCCTCCCTGGTCAATGAGTTCAGCCTTCTGAGGTTGGCCTGCCCCAGAAGTCTTCATTCATCAGCGACTTCCTGTTCCTACCTAGGCAGGCTGCTGCTGAATAAAGAGTTCCGGAGCAGGCCGAAGGCAGAAGGCTGAACTCATTGATGCTCTGGCTGCCTGAAGATTTAAAATAACAGCGACCGGGGTTATAAAAAGTTATGCTTAAAAGTATGAAAGAAGGGTGGTGAGGTGGTATTAGGGGGGGGGTTCCTTCCAAATCCGCTCCTTGTCTCTGAGCTGATCTTTACATATATATATAGCATTTATGAATAACAACTTCAGCATAATTGAGGGTAGTGTTTTTTGATTATACAAAGATGGATGTAGGGCAGAAAATAAAGAAGGAGAGAAAACAGCAAATGGATAAGAAGGACCTGGAAACACAGAGCACAGACAGAAGGAAGTGCAACCAGAGACTGGGAAAAGATGATAGAAAATCACCAGACAACAAAGGTATGGAATATGATTTTATTTTCTTTTCTTTTTCCAAATTCTTTATTCATTTTTCCATCTTTCATCAAGTATATAATTTTACATCAAATGAATCATATACATCACTTGAAATTCTTTCTATTATCCTCTAAATACATAAAGTATTATAATCAAAATTTAACATACATATGCTATACTCAAAAATATTGATTAAACCTGTATTATAACTATATACCCCCTCCCATAATTATAATTGTTCTTTCAATGTAAAAAGGTGTCTAATCATTGCAATAAGTTGTCAATGGCCTCCAAATCTTCTTAAAATTATTATAATTCCCTTTTTGAATAGCAATTATTCTTTCCATCTTATATATATGGCATAATGAATTCCACCAGAAGGTGTGATTAAGTCTTGTATAATTTTTTAAATTTCTGGTGATCTGTTGAATGGTGACTCCTGTCATTATTAATAAAAGTTTATTATTATTTGATGAAATTTGACTCTTTTTCCTCATTGACATTCCAAATAGGATTGTACATGGTTTTCTAATAAAGAATTAATTTGTGACCAAATTGATTTCCAGAAGGCCATGATACAGGGACAAAGTATAATAAATGATCTAAAGTCCCTGCTTCCAGATTACAATGCCAGCATCTATTAGACTTAGAGCAATCCAACTTTTGTAATCTAACTGGGGTCCAAAATGCTCTATGTTTGTCTCATAGATGCAGACATTCTCCAACACCAAATTCGTGGCCATTGAGATGCAGAAATTTGATGCTTAATCTCAATGCTCCAAATGTCTCTCAGACCAGTGTTTGGTTTCTTTTTAATAATCTCGGAGAGAGCAGGAACTAAGGCCTTGAGCATGCGCAGATGCTCAAGGCCCAGCAAAAAGGAAGACAGATCTTCGGGCACCGGCACCAGCATGTCCTGTGCGTTGGTGCTGGTGCTGGGTGCCAGATGGGGGGTAAGTGATGTGTTCGGGTGGGTGATGGGTACGGGGAGGATGTCAGATCGCGGCGGGGGGAGCGACCTGAACAGGAGTGGTGCGGATCGCGCGGGGGGGGGCGCGGATCGCGGGGGGAGGCGCTTGTACATCGAGGCAAGCTCGGTTTCTGAGGTGCCGATTTTGCAAATATTTTGCTCGTCTTGCAAAACACTCGCAAACTGGTGCACTCGTAAACTGAGGTACCACTGTACTTTGATCGTGGAGGGGCATAATCAAAAGAAATGTCCATTTTTGGCCTATGTCGCCAGTCGCTCAAAGTCGACTAAGTAAAATGTCCATTCCCGAAAAATACGTCCAAAATATATTTTTTTCCAAAAATCGTCTAGTTGAACGACCAGCTGTTTGATCGTCCAGACCGCTAAGTCATCTATTGTTATACCACATTCTCAACCAAAAATTTGTCCAAGTTAAAAATGCCCAGAATAAGACCTTTTGAACATGGGCGGGGTCAGCAAAGTGATGGACTAGCCACCCAAACATTGCACCAGACTAGTGGGGTACCTTACAGGGCACTGCTGTGAACTTCACAAAAAGGGTGCCACATAAACATCTCACCACAACTCACTTATAGGTCATGGTGAGCCCCCCCAAACTCCCCAGAACCTACTAGACCCACCTGTCTACCACCCCAATAGCCCTTATGGCTGCAGGTGCCACTTATATGGCAGTACAAAAGGGTTTTGGAGGGTGCACATGTTTCACCATGAATGCAGTGATTAGAGTAGCTTATTGGCCTGGGTCCTCCTCTCCATGGTTCACTAACCTACCCCCAGACCACTTAAGCCACCTCTGTGCAACTCTACTAGGCTTTTCTATGCTAGGCTGCTAGGTGCTGATGTTCTAAAAGGAAGATATGTAAAGTTGTTATTACGATTTTCATGGGGGGGGGTCAGTGATCACTGGGGCAGTGTGAGGGGGTCTGTACTTTGTGTCTGCAGTGGTTATCTGGTCACTTTGGATATCCTTTGTGGACTTAGACCTGGTTTTAGATGGCCTAAGTCACAACGTCCAAGTTCCGTCTAGGCAGTGTTGTTAAACTTTCGGTTATACATGCAGTACAACTAAGTCTAGGACGGCCCATGTCCCACCCAAATCCCGCCCTCACCACTTCTCCTAAAACGCCCCTTTTAGCTCTGGGCGTACTGCAGCACTGTGAAGGTCTAGATCATTTTTAGATACGTCTAAAACCCGTTTCGATTATAAGCACTTGGACGACTTGTGTTACTGATTGTCCAAGTGCTGATTTAGGCTGGTTTTTAGATGTATTTCTGTTTCAATTATGAGCCCCATAGCATATAGCAAATGCCCTTTAACAATCAAGCATAATAGATAACAGTACATTCATCACTAATTGTGTCTTCTACATACAAAAGCTTCAACACTGTGTGGTGTGATTTAATAATTCTACATAGTATGTGTCAGTTTTTATTCACTGCATAAACCCTATCAAGCTTTACCCACCCCCTCCCTTTACAAAACTGTAGCGCGGTTTTTAGCGCCAGTCATGGCGGTAACAGCTCCAGTGCTCATAGGAATTATATGAGCGTTGGAGCTAAATATTATCACTGCGGCAAGCACTAAAAACCACACCATGGCTTTGTACAAGGAGGGGGGTTATTCTTTAACAACACCTACCTCTATATCCAGATTTTCAGTGTCATTAGTGGAGGGCTGAGGAGGCTGTTTCTACAACGTTGCAGCATTCGGAGAGTGAGATGCAGCAGGCTACTAGAGCTCTTTTTCTGACAGAAAAGGAAGCAGCTGTGGCTACAGTACATTATTCCCTACAGAGGGCTTGGGGAACAGTGTGGTGCCTATGCAAAGGCAGAAGGAATTCAACATGGAAACGCTTTGGGAGGCAATTTCAAATTTGCAACTCACTTTGGGAACTCAATTCCAGCAACTTTCACAATGTTACACAGCAGTTTTATCTGAAAATTTGGATATAAATAATAAAGTTTCATAAAAGTACACATGTACATCAAAAGTACACATGTACATCAAAACTTACCAACGGGGAAAGCGTCTCAGAGGTCTCAGTAGGAGATACGCTAGCCTCCAGCGACCACAACATAGTATGGTTCAACCTTAGGAAAGGCTTCCCTAGATCAAACATGAAAACAAAGGTACTCAATTTCCGGGGCACAGACTTCGCACGCATGGGAGATTTCATCCATCGGACGCTGCAGGACCAAGCGGAGACTGATGATGTAGAAGCTAAGTGGTTAACACTGAAATCAAACATACATGAAGCATCTAGCCGCTTCATAAAATCAGTAAATAAACGACAAAGAAACAATAAACCCCAATGGTTCACCGCGGAGATCTCGCACCTCATTAAGGAGAAGAAAAAGTGTTCCTCTCCTACAAGAGCATGGAGAAAAGAGAGGCAAAGGTAGAATATAGGACCAGGTCTACAGCAGTCAAAATGGCAGTTAGGGAGGCAAAACTTCGAGTGGAAGAAATTCTGGCAAAAAACATTAAAAAGGGGGACAAATCCTTCTTCAGATATATTAGTGACAGAAAAAGGAACACAGGCGGGATAGTACGCCTTAGAAGACCGGACGGAAGTTACGTGGAAGCAGATTCCGATAAAGCCGAACTACTGAATGAATACTTCTGCTCAGTCTTCACCTGTGAGGCACCGGGACACGGTCCGCAGTTGAAGGCACAGAAGACCCGTTTCAGAATTTTGAGTTCTCACCTGGTGAAGTTTACAGTGAACTGGCAAGACTCAAGGTGAATAAAGCCATGGGATCAGACAATTTGCACCCAAGAGTGCTCAGAGAATTGAGCGATGTCCTGGGGAAACCGTTGGCTGAGCTATTCAATCTCTCCCTAAGTAAGGGGAAAGTTCCCCTGGACTGGAAATTAGCTAATGTCGTTCCTCTGCATATAAAGGGTTGCAGGGCAGAGGCTGCGAATTATAGAAGGGTGAGTCTCACATCAATAGTGTGCAAACTCATGGAACCACTAATTAAAAGCAAATTGGACACGATCTTGAATGAAGGGAATCTTCGGGATCCCAGTCAGCATGGATTCACCAAGGGTAGGTCCTGCCAATCCAATATCATCAGCTTCTTTGACTGGGTAACAAGAAAGTTGGACTTGGGAGAGTCTTTGGACGTCGTGTACCTGGACTTCAGTAAAGCTTTTGACAGTGTCCCACACCGCAGGCTGCTAAGCAAGATGGAATCGATGGGGTTAGGAGAGACACTAACTGCATGGGTCAATGATTGGCTGAGTGGCAGACTTCAGAGGGTGGTGGTTAATGGTACCCTCTCTAAAACATCGGAGGTGACCAGTGGAGTGCCGCAGGGCTCGGTCCTGGGTCCACTCCTTTTCAACATATTCATAGGGGATCTGACCCAAGGGCTTCAAGGTAAAATAACACTATTCGCCGATGACGCCAAACTATGTAATATAGTAAGTGAATGCAGTTTACAGAATTATATGGCGCAGGACCTGCTTACATTGGAAAGTTGGTCCTCAACCTGGAAGCTAGGCTTCAATGCTAAGAAATGTAAGGTCATGCACCTCGGAAGCGGAAATCCATGCAGGACGTACTTCTTGAACGGAGAAACTTTAACTAGGACTTCAGCAGAACGAGATTTAGGAGTAATCATCAGTGCAGACATGAAAACTGCCAATCAAGTGGAGAAGGCTTCATTTAAGGCAAGGCAGATATTGGGTTGTATCAATAGAAGTTTCGTCAGCCGAAAGCCTGAAGTCATAATGCCTTTGTACAGGGCCATGGTGAGACCTCATCTGGAGTACTGTGTGCAATTCTGGAGGCCATATTACAGTAAAGATGTGCGCAGAATTGAATCGGTTCAGCGGACGGCCACCAGGATGATCTCGGGGCTCAAGGGTCTCTCGTATGAAGAGAGACTGAACAAATTACAGCTCTACACTCTCGAGGAACGTAGGGAGAGGGGAGACATGATCGAAACATTTAAGTACCTCACAGGACATGTCGAAGTGGAAGATGATATTTTCTTTCTCAAGGGACCCTCGGCCACAAGAGGGCACCCGCTCAAACTAAGGGGCGGAAAATTTCATGGCGACACCAGAAAGTATTTCTTCACAGAGAGAGTGGTTGATCATTGGAACAAGCTTCCAGTGCAGGTGATTGAGGCAGACAGCGTGCCAGACTTTAAGAATAAATGGGATACCCATGTGGGATCCCTACGAGGGTCAAGATAAGAAAATTGGGTCATTAGGGCATAGACAGGGGGTGGGTAAGCAGAGTGGGCAGACTTGATGGGCTGTAGCCCTTTTCTGCCGTCATCTTCTATGTTTCTATGTTTCTATGTAAAACTCCACTCCTGCACCATCCAAACTATGCTCCTGAAAATGTCTACAATACAAACTCCCTAATTGCGTGTTTGCATCGTTGTGTGTTATGGGCTGTTTGTATTGCTGTATGTTAGTGGGGAGTTTGAATCATTGTATGTTATTTCTATCATTGTCTGCTATTGGGAGCCTATATCCTGGCTGCCCTGAGTAGGCCTGGCTAGTACCTGCATGGGAGACCTTCTAGGAATACCAGGTGCTATAGGCTAAGGGGCCCCATGTGAGGCAGTAGTAACACAGTGGAGCCACACAATGCACAATGCACTCCTATGCTTTACCATGAGTCAGTGGCATGATCCAACCATCCCTATCATTGGGAGGTTTGTATTATGTCATTTGTATTCTCCCCCCCAAGAATACCTACACATATATCACAAAAAATGATATTGTGTGCCTATTTTTTTATATCTATCAATTTATAATGTGCAATTATATTAAACTCTCTCTATATATTTTTATTTCTTTTTTCTTGGATCATCAGAGTTTAGCGCAGCTGTTCCTTCACATTTTTGTATAGAAGAACTACTAAATTGTCATCAATCTCTTCTATTTTTATTTTTTACCTTTTATTTTATAGACATATTACATTACATTACATTAGTGACTTTTATTTCGCCATTATCTTGCGGTTCAAGTTTCAAGTTTATTATCACATTTGATTAATCGCTTAATCCGAATTCTAAGCGATGTACAAATTAATAAAAATTACAGAGTAAAGGAAGACAGACTTAAATGACAGGTACCTAAACGATTAAAACATAATATAAAATTAAATTACACATACAAGTAGAAACATAAGGAAACTTGGGATTGAATTACAATTTGATTATAAAGTAGTACAATTAGGGTTAAGAACAATGGGGAAGGGAATAACAAAAGTCAAATTGGTCTAGGTTAAAATCAGAGCCACAAGCAATTCAATTAATCGTTGAATGGGCATCTTTAAAAAGAAGACTTTAATTTGCTCTTAAATTTTTCAAGATTCGTTTCCTCTCTTAAATAAATTGAAAGGGCATTTCCAGAAGAGTTATATAATTGAGAGGGTTACTTTGGGGGATTGAAATGCTTCCTGCGGAGTTAGTTTGTCTTGATGGATTTCTTGAATATCAGGGTTTTTATTTCTTTTCTGAAAATTTTGTAGTCTGGTGTCGTGATCAGTAGATTGGATAGTTGGTGGTTAAGTTTTGCTGCCATTGTACATTTTTTTGTATTTGACGCCTCTGATTGGGGGGGTGCATGAATGGTATCTGGGTTCTCCTGTGCCTGGTTGTGGTAGTTCGGATAAGGCGATTGTTCAGGTAGGCTGAGCTGTCTCCATTCATGGCTTTAAATAATAGACAGTAAAATTTGAATTGTATTCTTGCTTGTATTGGGAGCCAGTGTGAGTCGAGGTATGTGGCGGTGATGTGGTCGTATTTCTTCAGCGAATAGATCAGTCTCAGGGCTGTGTTTTGTTCTGTTTGTAGTTGTTTTATCATGACTGCGGGGCAGAGGAGATAGAGGATGTTGCAGTAGTCTAGAAGTCCTAGGACTAAGGATTGGACCATGAGCTGGAATTGTTTTCTGTCGAAGAATTTTTGGATTTGCCTTAAGTTTCGCATGATCGCGAATGATTTCTGTATTGCTTTGTTGATTTGTGGTTGCATGGTACAGCTTCTGTCTGTCATCACTCCCAGAAGTCTTAGGAGTGGGTTGAAAGGGGTATGTGATAGAGTTTATTAATAGGTTTGTTATGGTTGGGGTTTTAGGTTGTATACTTTCATCCATGTAGCCACTGTTTCTATTGTTCTATGTAGTTTGTCTGTCATGGAGTGTGTTGGGTTGATGAAAAGGAAGGAGGATGATGATGTCATCTGCATAGCTATAAGAAGTTAAGCCTAATTTGTCTAGGCAGGTGCTGAGGATGCAAAAACCTGCATAACTTTCTAAGAGCCACATTCAGTATGTAAAATATGATTTACATGTGGAAAATACTTTATAGAAAATCTCCAATAAAGCAAACAAACGATTTGCAGGTGACACCTTTTTATGGACGCAGTTTATATATTTCTATCTTTATGCTGTGTCAACCTAGTTTAGCAAAGCAATCACACTACTCATTTCTAAGAATTGTTTCTGCAAAATGAAGAACTGATTTTGTGCATGTCCTTTCTTGTAGGAGTATAGATGCCTGTTTTATCTCTTATATTTCACATTTTATTAAACAAAAGGGAATAAAGACATGGTGCTTGTTTTGATTGCAACAGACTCAGGCATATCTAGCTTGTAGGGAAGGGGTAGGAGGTCTTGCATCTAGCTTCTGAAACATTGCTTCCAGAATCAGTTAAGCAATAAACTGTTCTGATACAACAAGTTCAACTGAGCACTGCTGCTGATTTGTAGAGACTGAGGGGCCTTTTTATGCATATTATGAATAGTGCTAGGGCAAAGGCATCATTATAGGGTGGAACAGGGTGTCAAGCAAGCACTATTCTGAAAATTGCCTTGTGACCTCCTTTGCTACCCCAATCTGAATCAGTGCTACTTCCCTAGCAAGTCTGGCATTGCCTTCCTACCTTCCTCCATCCTCTGGGTCCGGTTTCTCTCCCTTAGCAACTTGTAGTTCCTTTCTCTGACCAGCCCTGCAGTCCTTCCTTGGACACAACTTCTCTTTGCAACATGGACAGGGTGCAGTACAGGAAAAACATTGGGGTGGCCAGAGGAAAGCCTGATGTAATTACTGCCGGCAACAGCTTCAAGTTAGTAAACTCACGATTGAGGGGAAAGAAACCAGACCTGAGGAGTGAGGAGTAAGCAGGTAGGGAGATTGGCCCCATGAGGGAAACAGGGGTGGGAACGAGGGGAGACATGCTGCACTGGAAGGTAAAGCGAAAACGCGTTGCGAAGGAAGGGAGAGAGAAGGAGAGACATGAAGGGAAAGAGAGACATACTGCACATGAAGGGAAGGGAAAGGGAGAGACAAGTTGCACATGAGGGGAAGGGGAGACATGCTGCACAGGAAAGGAAGGGAAAGGCAGAGGGGGAGACGTTGCATATGAAGGAAAGGGAGAGGGAGACACATGCACACGAAGGGAAGGGAAAGAGAGATACATGCTGCATACAAATGGAGAGGGGGAGACGTACTGCATATGAAGGGAAAGGAAGAGGCATGGTGCACACGAAGGGAAGAGAAATGTAGAGGAGGAGACATGGTGCACACAAAGGGAATGCTGCAGGACATGCTGCAGACATGCTGCAGGAAGAGAATAGAAGATGGGGGAGATGCTGCACATGAAGGGAAGGGAAGAGAAAAGTGGAAATGTAGTACATGAAAGCAGGGGAAGGGAGATGAAAAACTAAATAGATTTGAAAAGGAGGCAAAACATGAACTTGAAACATTAGTGCAAAACATGAACTTGAAACATCAGTGCCAAACCCAGATATAGAGCAGGAAGTGAAGAAGAAAAGAGGTGAGAAAAAATAACAATAGAGAGAAGACTCTGGAAGCAGAGTTTAGAGCAGGGATCTCAAAGTCCCTCCAGTCAGGTTTTCAGGATTTCCCCAATGAATATGTATTGAAAGCAGTGCATGCACATTCATTGGGGAAATCCTGAAAACCCAAATGGATTGCGGACCTCAAGGAGGGACTTTGAGACCCCTGGTTTAGAGGGAAGTGAAGTCAGAGAGCAAGAGACTGGGATCAAGATAATTAGAATAATAAATTCACCAGACAACAAAGATAAGAAAATTGATTTTATGTTCATTGTAGTAATTGAATTATGTAAGTGTTGAGAATTGTCATCTGTTGGCTTTATTTTGCACTGTGCAGGACATGCATTTCTTTCTGTTTCTGGGGTGCTGTATGACATGACTTGGAAAGTCTGGTATCTCTGGTTTCAGTTTTTATCTTCATTTCAGGATGCGTGTATTTTGTGGTCTCCCATTTTGTAGCAGGTGAGAGTCAGGTCCTGCATCTGCATCTGAGGCAGTGGTGTAGTAAAGGGGGGGGGGGGAGAGAAAGACTGCCCCAGGTGCCGTCTTGATAAGGAAGGGGTAGGAGGCGCTAGCAACTCTCTGCCCCCCGTGCCATGCTCGCCCCTCCCTTTTCCCCCCCTCTCCATACTTCTTTAAATCTTTACCATTGTGAGCAAATTCTCCAGCCTGCTGCTCATGCCGGCCTGATTCCCCTCTGAAATCACTTCCAGGTCATGGGGCCAGAAGGTGGGACATTCACGTGGGATCCCTACGAGGGTCGAGTTAAGGAACTGGGTCATTAGCACTTAGACTTAATGAGGTGGGTCAGTGGAGTGGGCAGACTTGATGGGCTGTAGCCCTTTTCTGCCGTCATCTTTCTATGTTTCTAAGGTGACATCAGAGAGAACGTCAACGCTGATGTGAGCAGCAGGCCAGAGAAGCTGCTCACGCTGGCAGAGATTTGAAGAGGAACGTGGGGAAGGGAGGGTGTGAGTGTAGCATAGGGGGCACGGAAGGAGTGGGGGAGTGGAGAGGAAGGCACGGGGGGGGGGGGGGGGGTTACCACCGTCCTGGGCGCCTCCTACCCTTGCTACACCACTGAACTGAGGTGAAGGATTCTGCTAGCATTGTTAGTGTCTGTAGGACTCTGTAACAGTCCAGCTTGTTCAAGTTTCCAAGTAACAGGTATATTGGTGCTCTAGGACCCCAGTGTAATATTTATAGCATTGTTTTTGGTTGAGTTGAAGAATGGAGAACAAGAAGTGAGCATTTGTCAGAATTGCTGCAGAGTTGCTGAGTGCTCTGTCACCTTTCTATCTGTGACCCAGTCTGAATCTTTGTACCCTCACCTATCCTGCTCTGCCCTTCTGCCTGTCACCTCTCTGACCCCACTCCCACACCTACCAGAACCCCAGCTATCCCCTTTTGTCACCCTTCCTTACCTGCTTGCTGTCTGTTTCCCACTGTTCCACTATTTTTCCACTCCCAGTCAGTCACTGTTCTGTCTGTGTGTGTCTAGGTTGTGTGCTGTGAGTTGGAGAACGAGTGTGACCAGGAAGTGATGTCAGAGGGGAGCAGCGGCAGGCGTGAGCAGCGGATGGAGGATGCTGCTCATGCCGGAGTATAATTCAAAAGGTATGCAGGGGGTCGGAAAGGAAGAGAGGCACCAACGCCCCTGCGAAGATGACGCCTGGGGCAGTCCGCCTTACGTGCCACTACTATAATTGAAATGGATCCATGATTCAGTCGCTATGAAATGAAATAACTGTTTAGATTAAATGTCAAATAAAACTTATTTTCAACCAAACTACTGTAAGTCCTAATATAGAACATCTAAGTTCCTAATAATTCTTATTTGCTATTTTAAATATTTGTAAGTGCAAATTATTCTAGTGTTATTTTGTGTGACACTTTATATTTTCAATAAAGTTTTCTGCATTCATGTAAAAGTGTCTTATTTTATTACATATGTAACATATGTACTAGTATATCATCAATTATCTGTATTTTTTATTATACAGACAATTAATCTGGATAATCGAGTTTCTCATGTACCTTTAAAAAATATGTAATAATGTGTTATTGTCCTCTGCCTGTAAAACATGAGAATACTTTGGATAAGGTAATTGAAGTTGAGTGGTCATCCTCTAATGATTCCTATATAGTACAGACCAATAACAACTCCATAGAAATGCAGAGTAATGCATTTGGGGATTAATAATAGGAAGGAACCGTATATGCTGGGAGGAGAGAAGCTGATATGCACGGATGGGGAGAGGGATCTTAAGGTGATAGTGTCCGAAGATCTAAAGGTGAAAAAACAGTGTGATAAGGCAGTGGCTGCTGCCAGAAGGATGCTGGGCTGTATAAAGACAGGCATAGTCAGTAGAAGGAAGAAAGTGTTGATGCCCCTGTACAGGTCATTGGTAAGGCCCCACTTGGAGTATTGTGTTCAATTTTGGAGACCGTATCATAGAAACATAGAAAGATGACGGCAGAAAAGGGCTATAGCCCATCAAGTCTGCCCACTCCAAGTCTGCCCACTCCACTGTCCCTCCCCATTAAGTCAGAGTGCTGCGAAGGACGTAAGAAGACTTGAGGCGGTCCAGAGGAGGGCGACGAAAATGATAGGAGGCTTGTGCCAGAAGACGTATGAGGAGAGACTGGAAGCCCTGAATATGTATACCCTAGAGGAAAGGAGGGGAGATATGATTCAGATGTTCAAATACTTGAAGGGTATTAACGTAGAACAAAATCTTTTTCAGAGAAAGGAAAATGGTAAAACCAGAGGATATAATTTGAGGTTGAGGGGTGGTAGATTCAAAGGCAATGTTAGGAAATTCTACTTTATGGAGAGGGTGGTGGATGCCTGGAATGCGCTCCCGAGAGAGGTAGTGGAGAGTAAAACTGTGACTGAGTTCAAAGAAGCGTGGGATGAACCCAAAGGATCTAGAATCAGAAAATAAGACTTGCACGGTCTGTGTCTGTATATGGCCGTTTGGTGGAGGATGGGCTGGGGAGGGCTTCAATGGCTGGGAGGGTGTAGATGGGCTAGAGTAAATCTTAACAGAGATTTCGGCAGTTGGAACCCAAGCACAGTACAGGGTAAAGCTTTGGATTCTTGCCCAGAAATAGCTAAGACGAAAAAATTAAAAAATTTAAATTGAATCAGGTTGGGCAGACTGGATGGACCATTCAGGTCTTTATCTGCCGTCATCTACTATGTTACTATGTTACTATACTTTGGGGGGACATGGGCCAAGATGGGAATAACTAGTCTGGAACATCTGATGCATTCGCATAGGCTCATGACCTTTTCAGAATTATGGAATAAGTACTCTTACCTTTTCACAATGTTTTAAATGGATGAAATTAGCTCATTGAATTAGAGCCTCTGTTGCAAAGATGGATACTCTAATGTTGGAGGCAGGCATAAAGATCTGCATGTTGACCTCCAGCATGGGCCACTTGGCTCATATATATAAAGTACTGGTTTCTTCTGCCATTGTGGAAAACTTTGGCCTATGCAAGGTATGGGAGAAAGGGCTAAATCAGACATGTTCTGTGACAGGATGGAAAGTTTTCTAGAATTCTGTACGTAGTTAGATGTTTATTGTCTGTATCCATATTTCAATCAGTTTTTCTTAGCCAGTAGGGCCATAAAGACTCCTTATAGGTTGAACAAAATTAAGACCTTTAGCTCACATTTGTGCTGGTTTGGTCATTCTGAGCTAGGAATGCTGGAACAATATGTCATAGTTCAAATTTTATTTGACATACCATCTATCTGACAGAGGATCTAAGCAGTTTACAATTTATAAATGGGCATGATAACTGTCATTTTGTCTGTGAAACTATTAAGTGAGTTTTAAAGTTTCACATCCCTCTCTCCAATGCCATTGTGATATGGAAGGCCTAGTCTTTGAAAAGGTACAGTCTGAATTGGGAAAAAATATCTTATTAACTGTAGCAATTCAAAATATTCCAACAAAGCCTTTCCCTCTCTTTCATCAATGAGTCCACTTGCATGTAGTAGGGATGTACTTTTGTTTAAAACGGCATAAGAAATTTTTGCAACATTAATAAAATAGCAGAAAGAAATGGAATTGCATTCTTTTTTTGTTTTCTTTTTCCCTGCACAAATCCTGCAAATTTTAATCTCCCCTGGTTTGCCCTCTATACTTCTCACCCCTTGCCTCATTCAGCCCTTTCCCCTTCCATTGCACCTGATCTTCTGGTCCAAATGAGACAGGAAGCAACTTCAGTTGCTGCTGACTTGCAGGTGTCATATTCCAAATTGGCCATTTTACAGTAAGCATCAGTGGGATAAGAATGACTGTGGATCATTCCTGCTGCTCTCTTTGAACCCGTGGGATCAAGTTGGATAAAGGGGAATTGGGAGGTCTAGAGAGCAAGTTTTAGGAGACTTTTGTAGAAGCTGCAGAATGAGTTTAATCAGCAGGGGTAGAACTATCAAATAGCACATTTTAATGTAATCTACTGGAAAACAGTATGCCAAAAGAAAATCTCTCTCTCACACACAGTCTCTCTCTTTAAATTTTATATATTATTTCAACTTTCTGACCTTTTATTTTAATTTCTTTGTTGACCCAATAGATTTGTCTATTTACCACCTTATAAGGGACTAGTCTTTAAGCCCGTTACATTAATGGGTGCTAGAATACTGTTCACCCTCTATGTTGCCCCTTCCATTCACTGCCCTCTCTTCTCTTTCCATCCAGTGTCCGCCCCCTCTCTCTCTGTCCCATATGACCTCTCTCCATCTCCTCCTTCCTTTTGCCTTGGTCTGGCATACCTTCCTCCTTCCCTCCAAGCCATTCTCTCCCCCTCTGCTCCCTTTCCTCATTTAACTACTTCATTGGACAGCAGCAGCATTCACAATTCATTGCTGTTGCTGGCTTCAGGTCTTTCTCTCTGGCCGGTCCTGTCTTCATGAAAACAGGAAGTAGGCAGGACCGGCCAGAGAGGAAGGCCTGAAGCTGGCAACAGCAGCGAATTGCAAACGCTGCTGCTGCCTGAAGCACCCGAGGCAGACGCTTCTCTCCCCTCCCAGCCCAACCCCCGCTGACTCTGCGACCCTCCCAGCAAGATGACTTTAATATCAAACCTCCCTCCAGCGTTGGCATCCGCTGCACGTTAAACAGGCTGCTTCGGCTTTCTTCTGCAGTTGAGTCCCTCTGTTGCGTCATTGATGACGTCATCGGTGACGCGGCAGAGGGACTCAATTGCAGGAGAAAGCCCGAAGCAGCCTGTTTAACGTGCAGCGGCTACCAACGCTGGAGGGATGTTTGTACCGGTGCAGAAGCGAAATGTATCTCCCCCTCCAGTACCTGTGCAGCACTTTGCTGCGGCACATCCTCCCATGGGGGGGGGAGGGGTTTGCACAGTGGGAGCGGGTGAGAGCGCCGATCTCCAGTTGGTTTTTTTTTGTTTGTTTGTTTTAAGTTGAAAGCCGGCGCTGCAGCTCCTCTCTCGATCCTGGTGCAGTTCGAGAGAGGAGCCGGTATCATTCACGGTGAGGAAGGCCGCCGCAGCTGTATAATTTTTTTTTTATTATTTGAAAGTCGCCGCGAGCAAGTGGTGACGTAAAACCCGCGCATGCGCAATCGTGTTTTCGCGACGGATCAGGGAACACGATTTTTTTAGTGTGCATGTGCGGCCTAGCATTTTATTATATTAGATACGTTTGGCTATTAGAATAAACTTTTTTACAATTTTGTTGATACTGGAATATAGCTTCTATAAGTCTTCCAGATCATGCATCAAAACTGGATTGAGATTGTCCAATCAGCACACATTATTTCTGACCAATCAGGAGGCTGCTTTAATCAGCCAGTCGCGGTCCAGATGTCTAGGTAATAGGGCAGCTATAAAAAGTGCAGGCTTTTTGGGTTTCATACACTTTCTGCATCAACCATGAACAAGACTCAGAAACTGATGTTGGAGGAGTGTATTTGTGTGTCACTGATGAGCGTGGAAGGATTTTTGAGCTGCGAGATCACCAGCAAAGTTTGTTGCAATCATAAAAATCCTTCCACGCTCATCAGTGACACACAAACACACTCCTCCAACATCAGATTCTGAGTCTTGTAGTGGTAGTAAAGATTGTACAAAAGAAGAAAGCAACGGGTTAATTGGTAGACAAGCATCAGTCCGGTCATCCACATGCATAAACATCTTGCCAAGACCATGCACTAGACACATTTCACTGACCAATTGCAAGTTACTGCTTGAGAGGTCAGATAAGTGTCATGTCAGTGTCAGCGGTTTGGTCTGCAGGGCTGGAAAGCACACAACAAGCCATTGATGACTGCCGTCCAAATGCACAACTGATTCGAGTGGGCATGGAAGCAAGCTGGACATGTGAAATGTGGGAAAAGGTACTTTTCAGAGATGAAAGCACCTTCTGTCTGTTTGGTAACCAGACCTACACCTACCTGAGGAGGTTTCCTGGAGAGGAGTTCAAACCTGAGTGCCTCAACCTCACTATGAAGCATCCTTTGAAGATCATGGTCTGGGGCTGCATGACTGCAAGTGGAGTCAGATGTTTGCACATTGTCAATGGAATGGTCAGTGGTACCAAGTACATCACTATAATGCAAAAATGCATAGTGCCATCTGCTCAGCAGCTGTTTCCAAGCCAGTTCCTGTTTCACGATGGCAATGCACCTTGCCATCGCTTCAAACAGGTGATCACCTGGAAGTGTCAGAACAACACTGAGTCAATCAACTGTCCTGCCCAATCCCCAGATCTGAATCTGATCAGAAACTTGTGGCACAAGGTAGCCTGAGATATCTAAGAGACATCCAACACCAAAATGTGAATTGCTTGAGTCACTCATTGCAGCCTGGTATCATGTTATCACCTATGATCACCTCATCAAACTGGTTCACTCAATGCCAACACGGTGCAGACAGGTGATCAAGAATAGAGGGTGGCCCACCAAATACTTTCGCTGTTGATTTTGCACTGTGAAGGAGCTGACTCAGCTCACTTAGCTGTTTACACAACCACTATTTCCAGTTGTTATTCATATGGTACCCTAGTATGTGATACTCTTTAGGACCCCTGAGGAAGAAGTGTTTCTTTGAAACATGGACCGTGTCGGGTCCCGGTTCATCAACTCCTTGGACCATATTTGGAAACAATCTGTTTTATGATTATAACTATGTTTGTTGATTAAAGACTTGGCATCGTGTGCACCAATGTTCTTCAACTGCCGGTCTGTGGACCGGTGACGATCCGCAGAAAATTGCTGCCGGTCTGTGCAGGGCCGGCGAGATCGAGTTGGCAGTTAAATTTTCTGCCAACTGCGGTAGTGTTAGAAGGCTGTTGTTTCTCCCAGCCTTGGACGATCAAGACATGCTGCCAACATCGGAGCCTTCCTTCTGTGAGTCTCGCCTGTTCGGAAACAGGAAGCTGAAATAAAATAGGTGGGACTCAGAGAGGGAAGGTCCCGACGTCAGCAGCCTGTCTTGATTGCCGCTCCTGCCGAGTCGCCGAACAGGGCCACGGGGAAGGTGCAGATGGAAGGGAGAGAGCTGCAGGTACAGGTGCAGGTGGAAGGGAGATGGTCAGCGTGCGCGGGAGCAAGATCATGGAGAGCCTTCGACAGTGGCTGTCTCCCCTCCCAGCAGCTTTCGTACTTGCCAGATTCATCGGCAACTTCCTCTTTCCTCAGAGGCGACAACGGACCCAAGGCTGCCTAAGTAAATCGCTGCTGCAGGCAAGTACTGAGAGCTGTTGGAACAGGAGGAAGCCATTGTTGGAGGCTGGGAAGCTGCTGGATAAAGGGAGAGCTGCTACTCGACCTGGAGGGAGGTAGAAGGAGAGATGCTGCTGGGAGGGGATGAGGGAAAGGGATGGGAAGAGAGTTACTGTTGGATAGGGGGAGGAGGGAAGGAAGAAGGAAAAAAGGAAGGAAACAGCTGGCAGGGAAATTACAGGAGGGGAAGGGGGTCAGGGTGGACTGGAGAGATCAGATGAGGGAAAGGGGAGAGAGAGGAATGAGAAAATAGAGAGAGATTAATGCTGGAAAGGGGGTCAGCAGAGAAATGAGAGACGGATAAAGATGCTAGATCTGGTGTAGGAGAGATAAAAATGAAGAAAGCAGTGAAACTGGAATGAATGATGTAAAAAGGAGAGAGGAGGCACAGGCTGGATGGAAAGGGGAGAGGGGCATAGAAAGAAGTCAGATACATATGGAAGGGGGAGAGGGCAGACAGTGGTTGGAATGGGCAGATGCTGAAAGGAAAAGAGTGAAAAGAAGATGAAAGCAGAAACCAGAGATAACAAAAGGTAGAAAAAAATTTTTTATTTCTATTTTGTCATTAGAATACATCAGATTTGAAATATATATCCTGCTAGAGACATAACTGGGGTCTGCAAAGCCCAGGCAGTTATTCTATAGCTTCCAGCTGGCTTAGGGCTCTCTCGGACCAGGGGTCACTCCCCTAACACTATTCCTCTCATGTGTGACTGTGGTATTCTGTTAGCATGATATTTCTGTGTAGCATCTAATATAATAAAGCCCTAAGTGCGCATGCACACTCCCACCTGCATGCTCCCATTTTCCGTGCGCTGTAGGGCACCGCAGGTAGGAGTGCGCATGCGTGAGAATCCCCAAGGTGGATGTCAGCCGCGGTGACTGTCTGCGTCTGCAGGCTGCAGCGGTGGCTGTTGGTGGCTGCAGCCTGCGGTGGCAGATGGCTGAAGCCTGGCTGGAGGACGAGGGGGAGCTGCGAGAGCTCCGCAGAGGCAGGAGGTGAGGAGAGAGAGACAGAGACAGATGGATGAGAAGGACAGAGGGGCTACTAGGAGGACCAGGAGAGATGGTAGGGGATAGGGAGAGATAGACTTCAGGGAGTGTGGAGGGGGCAGGGGAGAGAGATGGTCTTGGGGAAGGACAGAGGGGGGACAGGAAAGGGAAAGATGGCAAAAGAGGTGAAACAGAGTCAGAGAGAGATGGTATTACCTTGCAATGAAGCAGCAACTCAACATTTCATACTTTCATACAGTAGGAAGAAGGAGGTATTGATGTCCTCTATATAAGACTCTGGTGAGACCTCATCTAATATAATAAAGCCCTAAGCACACCATGCGCACTCCCACCTGCGTGTTCCCATTTTCCGTGCGCTGTAGGGCACCGCAGGTAGGAGTGCGCATGCGTGAGAATCCCCTGAGGTAGATGGCCGCCACGGCTGTTGGCGGTGCAGGCCGCAGCGGCGGCTGTCGGCGGCAGAAGGCCACGGTGGCTGCAGGCCGTGGCGGTAGATGGCTGAAGCCTGTCTGGAGGAGGACGAGGAGGAGCTGCAAGAGCTCCGCAGAGGCAGGAGGTGAGGAGAGAGAGACAGAAACCGATGGATGAGAAGGACAGAGGGGCTACTAGGGGGACCAGGAGAGATGGTAGGGGATAGGGAGAGATAGACTTCAGGGAGTGTGGAGGGGGCAGGAGAGAGAGATGGTCTTGGGGAAGGACAGCGGGGACAGGAAAGGAAAAGATGGCAAAAGAGATGAAACAGGGTCAGATAGAGATGGTAGAGGGTATAAAAGGAGGAAAGGGAGAGATGGAAATGGTAGGACCACTGATACTTTGGGGCACTGAGGGAGGAAAGGTTGGTATGTCAGGACTGCTGCTGCCACTCGGGTAAGTAAAGACTCTGTCAGGAGGGCCAAAAGGGTACAAAGGAAATGGTGAAAGGTGAGGTGGTGGGACTGGGATCAGTGGGAGGCAGGGTCTGGGCATGATAGAGGCGGGGCATGGGTGGGGTCAGAGTCAGGGTCAGGGTATAGGTGGGGCTATTCTAGCACCCGTTACTGTAACGAATGTAACGGGCTAAAACACTAGCTTCTATAATAATTTGGCTTATTCAGTTTTCTTGATAGTAGAGGGGATATATGTGAAGGTTAGGGGAGACAGGGGTTTTGTTGATCCTTGCTCAGTATTATTTGTATTTATAAAATGACAATTGTACAGAATATTGTTTCTTTTTATACTTTAATAAAATACATTCAATATAAAATCATAACTACGGCTTGTGCAGATGGGATCAAATGGTTTGCGGGGACCGAGCACGAAGAGACGGGGCGGAAATGTTTTTTTTTTAAATTTCAGTCTTAGTAGTTTGCCAGTCCACAAAATAATTCTTTTAATTCTGATGGTTCATGGGTGTAAAAAGGTTGAAAAACACTGGTGTACACCATTCCTGCAGTTCTTCCTTTTTAAAAAAAAAATAAAATTTTTACATTTATTTATAATTTTTCACAATAATTTCCAAGCATAACACACTTGTACAGAAAGGTAGATTGAGTAAAAATATTCAAATTAATATTTCAAACTAAAAGGAAATTCAAACTATATGCTAAATCTACCTCAAGTCCTCAACTAAAGATCCAAGATTATACATCAGAGTAATTTCAAGGAAAGCAAAAGCTATCAGAAATTAACAATTCTCTAGATTTACAGCTTAATTGTTGAGTGAGGGAAACTTTCCAAATATAATATCAGTCAGTATTAAACTTCTCTCTCGAGGCGTTTAAGGGATATGAAACTTGATAACTGTGAAGGTTCAAGGAAAACATACTTAAAGGACTGATATCTAATCACACACTTGCAGGGAAATCTCAAATAGAAAACACCTCCCAACTCAGTCACTGCTGGTCTTAAAATCAGGAACTGGCGTCTCCTTTTTTGTGTCTCTCTTGAGACATCTGGAAACATCTGGATTTTATATCCCCCAAATTCTTTAGATCTATTTTTGAAGAACATTCTTAAAATCCATTCCTTATCTGGTTGCAAAGCTACCGTGAGCAAAAGTGTTGCTGGAGAAGCCATAGATGCATCAGATGTCTCCAATAAATTAAACACATCTAGTGGGATCTCTCGTAGATTTTCATTCCCGGGTTTTTGCTGTTGATCAAATCTCTGTGGTAAATAGTAAGCTCTTACAAGGGGAGGCATGGATTGTTCTGGTATATCCAAAATTTCTCTAAAGTACCTTTTAATCATCTCTAGTAGAGTGACTACAAGTATCATAGGAAAATTTAAAATACGTAAATTGTTAGCTCTGCCCAAATTTTCCAAAGCTTCCACTTTTTTCCTCAAGAGAGTGTTATCCATTATCAGGGCTACTTGAATTTTTTTCCCCAAAGTCACTTCTGTGGAAAATTTTTGTAAGTCATTTTTAAGTGTCATAGTGTCTTGTTTTAAATTTAAAAGTTCTTTTTCTTGTTCATTTAGTCTCTCTCCTTGTTTGTTAATTTGTGGGGCAATTGAATTCTCAAGTTTTACTACCAGGTCCCATAGTGCATCCAGAGTAACTTCTGGAGGTTTATTAACCATTGGAAAAAGTATAAGTGGTGAAGGGGAATTCTCAGCTCCCAGACATACCTCTTGACTGCCTCGGTTCGCCTCCGCTGGAAGTCCTTCCTCAGGCATTGTCTCCGAAGGAAACACAACCTCTCCAGGAGTGTCCAGAAAGCTCTCAGAAGCTTCCCCTGGCTCAAACACTGCCTCTTCGGACGTGTTAAGCACACACGAAGAGCTCGCTCTCTGAGGCTGTGGAGGCAGGAGTCTGACATCGGGCCTCAAGGTGGTGTTTAGCCCAAGGAGATCCACCGTTGCGTCACTCCTCACTGGCGTCTCCTGCGGGCGAGTTCCCGGCTGTTCCGTTTCCCTCTGCAGTCGCTGTAACAATTCATCAATAGTGCCGATCGAGGGAATAGCAGAGTGTCGGGAGGCATTCCCGGCGCTTCTTCCCCTCCATTTTGGCATGGTTGCAGGAGATATCACAGGTAAAGTTCACAGCATCTGTCTCAGCAGTAAGCTGTGGCGTCCATCTTGGATCTTTCCCCAGCTCTTCCTTTTGTTTGTTGTTCGACATATCACTGCAGTTTTGTTGGATTTTTTTGTTCTTGCCACCAAATACTGAGCCATCACTGACACACATGACTTACATGAATATGAAGGATAGATGATGCTTATACTGTATGTACTTTTTTGGCCAGCAAACTACATTATTTGATTTAAGCTGAAAAACAATTAATATAGCAACTTTAACAAACTCATAAATTTAAGGCCAAGCTAGAATAAAGAGTTAATTCTATTAGCCAATGTGGTACACAGATAAATCTATTAGGTCAACAAAAAAAATTAAAATAAAAGGTCAGAAAGTTGAAAGAATGCAAAATTCACAAGTGGTTCTAGACTTCTGCACATGACTCTCTCTCTATCTATATATCTATCTATCTTGTGTGTGTAATCCCCCCTCCCCCTCTCCAAATACCAAAACAAAATGAGAAATATTTGCTTGCACATCCCCAATGAGCAAATATTAACAGTGGAATATCTCCTTTCCTTACTTAAGAGTTGTTTTCTTTTTAACCAATGGGTGGGGAAGGTTTGTATTTGCATATTTCATTTGAGCATAAGAAGGCGGACAAAACAGTGGCAGATTCTCTCTGCTGTGAGTGGAAATCCCTGTGCCTCGAACTGTAGCTTTGTGGCCTCAGGAAACTTTGACTAAAGCAGCATAAAACCCTCTCTGTCCTTCCATACAGTCAAAGAAATCTGTGTGTATCCGATCGATTAAAAAATAAAGCATCTTGTCAAGACAGAGTAGGAGAGCAATGCTTGCACTGTGCGTGTGGTGGATACACTGTTTAATTGCCTTTAGCCGAGGTCTCGCAACCACTGAACCAACTACTCCAAGTAAGTCGTTATGTTATTTTATAAAGGGTCTGATTTGCTGTGGGAAAAAAGTTTATTGTATTAGGGGTCTGTTTCAGGGGGGGCTTTGAATCTGGCCCTTTAGGGCGCCTTTTACAAAGGCGCGCTAGTGGTTTTAGCACGCGCACCCTAGCCGCTACCGCCTCCTCTTGAGCAGGCGGTAGTTTTTTGGGTAGCGCGTGCTCTAGCGTAAAAGGAGCCCTTAGTATTGATTTTGGAAGAAATAGGATGACAGGAGAATAAGAAAATTGGTACTTTGAAACATTGTCATTTTTCATCCCCTAAAGTTTAATCTAGGAGCAATTCATTTAGATATAAAAACACTAACAAATGTTACTATAAATGCTCTTAGGGAGCAATTGTATTGGTGGGTTTTAAAACTTTTTGTATCGGGTATGTGATTTTTTTGTGAATTGCTTCGTTGTAGGTAGTCTATAAATGTATAAAATAAATAAATAATAAATATGTCAGAGCATGTAGAACTAGTGTCCAGAGAGACTTTATAAGGAGCTTATTCTATGAATGAATTTTATATTGCACACCGCTTAGAAACCTGATTAAGCGGTTTAAAAAATCTTTTAATAAACTTGAAACTTGATGAATGGAGGACTTATGCTCCCAAAGAAACAAAATAGTGATGATGAAAAACCAAAACAAAAAAGGGGGATCGGAGAACCATGTGCTGTAAAAATATATTCATTCCAATGTATTCACTCCCCCACAAGTCAAGTGCCATAAAGGACGGCACTCCTGACAAAAAGTTCTGTCGACAAGCTACACCCTGAGCGTGCTGACTATTGTCATTTTTTTGTGCTTTGGATCACTACAAAAGAGAAGCCCACTGCATTAACTGTGTAACATCAGTAAAGGATTGCGTGACTCCTGCTGAAACGCAGCCGTGTCGAGTCCAATCCTATGTCTAAACTTTTTTGTCGCTATGCTTATAGTTGAGTGAGATCCCTTTTGGAATTAATACATTTTGACAGCTAATATATGGCTCTTGACAGGCCCTCCATCCCACCCCCCCTCCTTTTGGTATTGGCATTTTATCCTCACTACATTATTCTGTTTCTCAGAAAATTCCATTTGGATTCTTTTCTTCTTTTGGCACTTATGTTCTCTACAGAAAACCAATATGACAAAGTTAGACAAGTTCCTGCTGAACCGGAACGTACGCAGGTAGGGCTGGTCTCAATTAGGGCACTGGTCTTTGACCTAGGGGCCGCCACTGGAGCCGACTTCTGGGCACGATGGACCACTGGTCTGACCCAGCAACGGCAATTCTTATGTTCTTATGACTAACATTTAATTGCAATCATTTATGCTAATCACAGAGCTAGTGTATGTGTGAGGTACCTTTGTAACTTACAGCATTCTTTATGTTTTATATGTATAATGTTAACATTGGGCTCCAGAAAATGGAGGACTAATTGAGGCAACCGGATTTTACTTCCATTGAAAGCATTGGAAGTAAGAAGGACAGGTTGAGACATCTGGGTTTTACTTTCATTGCTTTCAATGAAAGTAAAACCCAGATGTCTCAATCTGTCTGCCTTTTTCTGGTAACCCTATACAGTTACTTTATTTGATATACCGTAATTATTGACACAAAAAGTTAAGTCAAAGCAGTTTACAACAATAACCCCCCCATTCCTTTTACAAAACTGTACCATGGTTTATAGCGCCGGCAGTGGCGGTAATAGCTCCAACGCTCATAGAGCATCGGAACTATTACCGCAGTGGCTGGCGCTATAAACTGGACTACGGTTTTGAAAAAAGGGTGGGGGTAAAAGTGAGGGTGACATTTGAAAAATCAATAAACATAAACACAAAAATAGACTAACACAAACTGGAAAAAGGGAAAAGGGAAGATCTCGTAGGTTAAAAAAAGGAAGGAAGACAACAAAAGGTAAGGGGTAAAAGTAAAAACCTTATATTAACCAAAGTAAAGTAAAATTATAAAGGAATTATCTCAAATGTCATTTTAAAGTAATAGGCCTTTAGTTGAGACTTCAAAATTTTATGTGATTTTTTTCAGCCCTTAAGTATAATGGAAGAGAATCCCACAAAGTAGGGGCCATCCCCGAGAAGCTAGAGTCCCTGTTAATGTCCCCAAACATCTGCCCTTCCTATGTCTTGAGTCAACTTTTTTCATTGGCACCCCTCCCCACCTCCGTAATCTGGTATCTCTCTCACCCCCCCACCCCAATATATGATCTTTTATCTCCCCCTCTCTCAAGTCTCCCTGTTCTGCTGGACCAGGTGAGGCACTGGCCCAGAGTCCTTTTGAGAAAGGATACCAAATCCTAGTTTGACATCTATCCCTCTAGAGGTCTCAGATTTTGGTGCCCTTTATCACTGGCACCCTGGGTTAGGGCCTCACCTGATTCATAGGTTGAGCTGGCCCTTCCTGCCTTTGCTCTGCCCCTGCAAATGCTGCCCTTGCAAATAGCCACTATGTCAATTGAGTGGGTATTTGCAGTATAGCCTTTAGGCAGCATATTGGCATTTATATGCCCAAGTATACACATATTTTATGTGTAAATACTACTATCCTACACCTTTACACATGTTATAAAGGTATAAATAATACCTAGGTTCCACAATTGTCCTGTAAGTGTACAAGTAAATATTTTAGAAAAGCCGCTTCTTATATATGTGTATCCACAGTATCCACAGTTGTCATAAGATAATGTTTTGGGGTGTGGTTTAGGCTGATCTCCATCGTACGCATTTATTTATGATTTTGCATACCTTAAAAGTCTAGATGTCACCATTTACACCAACTCTTGGGCATATATCAGCTAGCTGCTGATTTGGACTTGGACTATGAAGGAACGATTGAGTAGGCAATTGAGATTCACTTGCTAGTGTTTAAAAAAAACAAAAAAAATTCCAAAAATTATAGTTTGGCTCGTTATACAAAGTCGTGGTAGTGATACTGCCATGGTAAATGCACATTCAGTTCCTATGGGCTTTGGTGCATTTACCACAACTTTGTAAAAAGGGCCCTAAATAGCTCGCACTGGATGTCTGGTATTGCAAAATCCAATATTTCTTTATTTGTTTGTTTATTAGGATTTATTTATTGCCTTGTGGAAAAAATTCACTCAAGTTGGTATACAGCAAGAATAAACTAGACATAGATAGTAAACAATTACAGCAGAAAAATATTCAAATAGTGCATATTATGGTATAGTATACACAGTAAAATCATAATATGCAGCAAAGGGTGTAAATGTAGATGGAACATGTGGATAGTCATTTTCAATAGTGTGTCCATCTCTGACTTTGTCCTGCAAGACATCCAAAGTCGGGAGTGGAGAAATGACCATTTTCAAAACTGCTGGACATCCAAATATCTTTTTTTGAAAATCATCTTTTTGAAAGTCTTGGCTGTCAGGACATCCAGCCTTGTTCACCACTTTTGACCACAAAAACGTCCAAGTAGAAAACATCCAAATCCAGACCATTTGGACGTGGGAGGGGCTAGCATTGTAATGGACTGGCCACATAGACATGCCATTGCCAATAGAGCAGTGGGGCACCTTAGAGGGCACTGCTGTGAACTTCACATAAAGGGTGCCAGCTGTACATCTCACTATAACTGCCTTCTAATGTATGTTGATCCCTCCAAAATTCCCCCCAAATCTACCATACCCACCTGTCTACCACCCTCATTTTGGAATGCAATGCCATTGAACATTCGCTCTGAAAATTCCCTAAACAAGTTTAAAACACAACTTAAGACATTTCTTTTTAAAGACGCTTATCAAAATTCTAATTGAGCCCCCCCCCAAAAAAAACACAGCAAAATAAAAACGCTTTCAGGAAGCGACACCTCCTTTTTCCTCTTGTTTTATCTTTCCCTTCCTTTTATTTTCATTTATACCATGTAATGAAATATTTTCCCTTCCCCCTTCTTTCTCTTTGTCCCATACCCATTGTCACAAAGTCTTTGTTTTGATTTCAGTCCCCCTACTTTTATTTCATCTTTTTTTTTTCATATATATAATTTTAATATTTTAAATAATCTTTTACTTTTTATTATTGCAAACCGACCAGATACTTGTGACGGTCGGTATATCAAATTATAAATAAACTTGAAACTATTAACTCTTATGGCTGCAGGTGCAAACTCTATGGCAGTATAGTAGGATTGTGCTGGGTTTTGTAGTGGTTAGAGTGGCTTATGGGCCTGGGTCCTTCTATGGCTCACTAGCCAACTCACCAGGCTACTTAAGACACCTGTGTGATGATCTACTAGGATTTCTCATACCTGATGCTGCTATTCTAGAAACAGGTATGCACTGTTTCATTCAGATTTTTTTGGGGGGTGGGAGGGGATTAGTGACCACTGGGGGAGTCTGGGGGGGGGGGTTATTATTTAATCCCTCCAGTGGTAATTTGTTCAGTTTGGGTAACTTTCTGACACTTAGAAACTTCTAAAACAGGTCTAGCTCCAGACGTCCAAGTTCTGTCCTGGATGTCCTAAGAAAGGTTCGATTATCGCTGAAAAATGTCCAAGTCTAAGCCCTCCCAAAGCACACCCGTAGCATGCCTCCAATATGTCCCCATGGAATTTTGGATGCACAGCGACTGGGATGGCTCACAAGACATCCAGCAAGACAGTTTCATAAATCAGCACTTGGACATCCCGGCGATTAGGACGTTCAAGTGCCGGTTTATGCCAGTTTTGGGATGTTTTAATTTTTTCAAAATAAGACCCATTTACAGATAAGATAGAACAATAGGAATTAGATAGAAAATAGGACCACTAGTGGAAGAAAATATTGGAATCAGAAAGACACGTGATTTCATCTAGGTAAAAGTGGATAAATAAGTTCTGCTCCAGCTGATTTATGCATATTGCTGTTTATGACTTTATTACAATTGATTCCAATCATACAATCCTGAAACTTTTTTCTCATATAAACATTTAGTTGAAATCCAAATGTATTCATAAGAATATATATAACGTGACATTGAAGTGATTATGATAGTGCTCACTGCTCAGAAAATGGCTACCTGCTAGTAGAGAATGACATGGGGCCAAATTTTTCCCATCCCGACGAGTTCTTTTCCTGTCCCTGCCCCATTCCTGCAAGCTCTGTCCTCATCTGCACAAGCCTCAAACGCTTTAAAATCATAAGTGTTCGAGGTTTGTGCGGTTAAGGCTGAGCTTGCAGGAATGGGGCAGGGACAGGGACAGTGATACAATTTGTGGGGACGGGGAAAATTTGTCCCCATGTCATTCTCTACTTGGTAGTTCTTGTGCTCAATTTTCAATTTAGTGAAATGGCACCATTTTCAATCATCGCACTTATCCTCACAGTTCTTTCAGTGAGCAAAGCGAAATATATATGTAGATTCTTTGAGTCCCAATAGTTTCAAAATTGTAATCTTTCCCAATTCTCACTTCTGTTCATAAATGCAAAAGATAGGAAAACTTATCTGTGGTAACTCAGAAATGCTGTGCAATGTTTTTCTCTGAAGCTGTCTTCAGTTAAATCTTCTTTTTTTTTTAAACTATTGTACCCAACTAAGATCCTGGTTTCTCCAAATACGGCTTCTTCAGGGGTAAACTGCATTAAATAAGAATCTAAAATCAGAATACTCTTCAGCTATAATAAAAACTAATAACACTTTCAATAATATTATCATAAACGAACAATGTACATTTCATGGTGCACTAGCAGGAATTCCTTCCTCTCCTCGATAACCATCAGAAGACACCGACTTGAAACAACCAACTCTTATTGGTTCTCTCAAACCAATCAACCAACCAATCATTCTATTTCTTTATTGAGTCCTCACGGTATAATCATGTTTCACTGGTATATCAATCTCTGTTCACAACACAACTTAATACTCATGTCACCTCCTCTAGGGCTCTTTAACTGAGTGATCACTACAAATTGAAGATCCTTCAACTGATGTTTTGTAGTAATCCAGTGCTCCACCAATGGTGCTTCACTTTTTTGCAACTGGATAGTACTCAAATGCTCCCCTATCCAAACTCCTTTGTGTGCACTCTATATAATACAAATTACAAGGGCATCTAATACAATACACTACTTGCTTTGAAGTACAGTTAGAATTACATTGTAATAGAAAAATGGAAACATGATGGCAGATAAAGGCCAAATGGCCCATTTAGTCTGCCCATCCGCAGTAACCTTTATCTCTTTCTCTCTCAGAGAGATCACACGTGCCTATCCCAGGCCCTTTTGAATTCAGACACAGTCTCTGTCTCCACCACCTCTTCTGGGAGACTGTTCCATGCATCTACCACCCTTTCTGTAAAAAGTATGTCCTTAGATTACTCCAGTGCTTATCACCTCTTAACTTCAGCCTCTCATTGCAGAGTTTCCTTTCAAATTAAAGAGACTCGACTCATGCGCATATACATTACGTAAGTATTTAAACGTCTCTATCATATCTCCCCTCTCCTGCCTTTCCTTCAAAGTATACAGATTGAGATCTTTAAGTCTGTCCCCATATGCCTTAAGATGAAGGCCACATACCATTTTAGTAGCCTTCCTCTGGACCAACTCCATCTTTTTTATATCTTTTTGAAGGTGCAGCCTCCAGAATTGTACATAATATTCTAAATGAGGTCTCACCAAAGTCTTATACAGGGGCATCAATACCTCCTTTTTCCTACTAGCCATACCTCTCCCTATGCAACCTACATCCTTCTAGCATTTGCTGTCACCTTTTCAACCTGTCTGGCCACCTTAAGATCATCACATACAATCACACCCAAGTCCCGCTTTTCTGTCGTGCACATATGCTCTTCACTCCCTAATCTGTACCGTTCCCTCTGGTTTTTGCAGCCCAAATGCATGACCTTGCATTTCTTAGCATTAAATTTTAGCTGCCAAATTTCAGACCATTCTTCAAGCTTTGCCAGGTCTTTCTTCATGTTATTCACACCATCCGGCATGTCTACTCTATTGCAGATTTTCGTATCATCCGAAAAGAATCAAATCTTACCCAACAACCCTTAAGCAATATCATTTATAAAAATGTTAAAAAGAACAGGCCCAAGAACCTTGAGGCACACAACTGGTAACATACCTTTCCTCAGAGCGATCTCCATTGATCACTACCCTCTGTCGCCTTCCGCTCAACCAGTTTTTGACCCAGCCCATCACTTTGGGACCCATCCCGAGGGCACTCAATTAATTTATTAGACATCTGTGTGGAACGCTGTCAAAGGCTTTGCTAAAATATAAATACACCACATCCTCTATCCAATTCTCTGGTCACATAGTCATTGATCAAATTGATCAGATTTGTCTGACAAGACCTACCTCTAGTGAATCTATGTTGCCTCTGGTCCTGTAATCCACAGGATTCCAGAAACTTGAACATTCTCTGTTTTAAAGGTGTTTCCATTAATTTGCTTACCACAGAAGTCAGACTTACTGGCCTGTAATTCCCTACTTCTTCCTTACTTCTACTTTTGGGGAGAGGGACCACATCCATCCTTTGCCAGTCTTCTGGTACCACTCCTGACTCTAGAGACTTATTGAATAGGTCAGTCAGCGCAGCTATCAGAACTTCCCTAAGTTGTATACCCTAAGATGTACACCATCTGGCCCCATTGCTTTGCCTACCTTTATTTTAGCTAGCTCCTCACGAACACAACCCTCTGAGAATTGATCAGGGTCTATTACTTCTCCATCCCTATTCACATTTGTCTTCTGCGGTCCCACTCCCGGCGCTTCAGCTATGAACACAGAACAGAAATATTTGTTAAGCAATTTGGCCTTTATAAGCTTCTACATATTCCTCCCCTTCACCTATGAGTCTCACAATGCCACTTTTGCACCTCTTTCTATCATTAATACATCTAAAAAATGTCTCCCCATTTTACTGTGTCAGCTATTTTTTCTTCCTTTTGCATCTTTGCTTTCCTGACTACAAGACCAGCCTCTCTTAACTTTTCCTGATATTATTGATTGTCTTCCTCTTTCTGCAATCTTTTGTAGTTTGTGAAAGCTAACCTCTTATTCCTTACCTTCTCAGCTACTACTTTTGAGAACCAAAGTGGCCTTCTCTTCCTCTTTTTTTATTTACTTGCCTCATAAAAAGGTTTGTCGCCCTCACAATTGCTCCTTTCAGTTTTGCCCACCGCATTTCCACTCCTTCCAGACGTTCCCATCCCATCCGAACAAAATTCATTTTTTTAAAGTCTAGAACCTTTGCTTTTGAATGAGCCCTCTCTATACCCATCTTAATATTAAACCGTACCATGCAGTGATCACTGGATGCCAGATAACATCAGAAACACTTTCCCCGTTTGTAAGCACTAAATCCAGTATGATCCCATCCCTTGTGGGTTCCATTATCAACTGCTGGAACAGTTCTTCTTGTAGAGAATCCAGAATCTCCATACTTCTAGAAGACCCTGCAATAGGGATACCCCAATCAACATCCGGCATGTTATAATCACCTATTAGCAAAACTTCTCCTTTTTTAGATATATTCTGAATGTCTACTATTAAATCTCTATCTACTTCTTCCGTCTGTGAAGGAGGCCTGTATATGTATTTATTAAAAAATGTATATACTGCATAAAAACTATTCGGTTTACAAAATTGCATGCATATATATTTTAGAAATGCTAAACATGTTTCAACAAGACAAACACAAAAAGACATTAACCATTCCCTCTTTCCAAATTGATCCACAGTGCCTCTTCCTTGCCCTGCAGATCCTGCAATTGTATGATTAATATGTTCTTTAACATATAACACTACTTCGCCTCCTTTTCTTCCTACCCTGTCTTTCCTGAACAGATTATAGCCTATGTCTCTGTGATCACCACTATATCCATAAGATCTGTATCGGGGATCTGAACTTCCTGTGTCTCCCAACAATATACAGTATACAAAAAGAGCAATTATTATGTTTGGTTTGTCCTACTCTGATCTCTTCCTGAACTGACAATTCTCATAACTGGGAATGTACTAAATATTCTGCCAAATTCCTCTCCCTCTTATATGCAAAATGGGGCTGCTATTAAAAAATTTTATGATATCCTAATATAGGTCAATGTTGCAATTTTGCCCAACATATAAATTTAGTTTTTTGTAAAAAAGGCAACACACACATAAGTTCTTGAAGATCTTGCTTATTCTTTGGACATACTAACCACTCCCTCTGAGCATTATATGCCCGCTTATATGCATTCTGCACTATCTTCTTTGGAAATCCCCTCTCATAAAATCTCTGCCCCATCTGTTGGGTCTAAGTTTTAAACTCATCCCTAGAGGAACATAATCTTCTTATATGTAAGAACTGACCCATAGGAATATTTGCTTTCATGGTGTAAGGATGACAATTCTGGAAACAAAATAATGTATTTCTATCTGGTTTTTATCCCCTTAAAAACGTTGTTCCAAACCCACCTTTCGAATGCATAATCTGTATGTCCAAAAACTCTATATTTTTCTTGGAATTATAGAGTTTGTAGACATACAGATTATGTATTCGAAAAGTGAGTTTGAAATAACGGTTTTCAGAAAAAACAGAGATGTGTTTGGAGAGTGATAGGTTTCAGTCTAGAGTAATTCCTATACGTCTTTTGCCAGATTCCCAGGTTAGGGAAAGGCGGGTGTAGGAGCATTTTTCTTTCCTAATTCATAGTAGTTCAGTCATGGAGGTGTTCAGTTGAAGTTTGTTTGAAGTCATCCAATGTTTAATTTTGGATAAGCAGTTGTGCAGGGTTGTGATCTGAGTATCATGATTTGCTCCTGGTGATAGATATAGTTGAATGCTCTCAGCAAAGGAGTGTATTTTGATTTGGTATTTTTGGCTATGCCAAGTACTGGTTTGATGTAGATATTGAAAACTCCATATTTGATTGTTTTAGTTTGGATAGATTAGTACTGTGAGGACTCAATAAAGAAATAGAATGGGCTAATTTGAAAGGAGAAATTTTGTATGAACGGAAGTGTCAATGCCTAGAGACCTGTTACCATTGCAGTGAATGAAGGAGATTCTGGAAAACTGTCACATGGTTGATTTGAGAGAACCAATAAAAGTTGGTTACAAGTCGGTGTCTTCTGATGGTTATTGAGGAGAGGAAGGAATTCCTGCTAGTGCACCATGAAATTGTTCGTTTATGATAATATTATTGAAAGTGTTATTAGTTTTTATTATAGCTGAAGAGTATTCTGATTTTAGATTCTTATTTATTGCAGTTTATCCCTGAAGAAGCCGTATTTGGCGAAACCAGGATCCCAGTTGGGTACGATAGTTTAAAACATTAAAAAAAAAAGACAGTCAGCATTGGAGAACAAAATCACACAAATTTGTTGAGGCGGAGCAAGAAAAAGGAGTTACAGCATTTCTGAGTCACCACAGATAAGTTTTCCTATCTTTTGCATTTATGAACAGAAGTGAGAATTGGGAAAGATTACAGTTTTGAAAGTATTGTGACTCAAAGAATCTATATATATTTCTCTTTGCTCATTGAAAGAGCTGTGAGGATAAGTGCGATGATTGAAAATGGTGCCATTTCACCAGATTGAAAAATGAACACGAGAGCTACCAGGTAGCCATTTTTGAGCCCCATCATAATCATTTCAATTGTAACGTTATATATATTTTTATGAATATGTTTGGATTTCAATTAAATGTTTGTATGAGAAAAAAATTTCAGGATTGGAGTAGAAAGTAACCTGGAACTACAGTATATGATTAATGTGACTCCCTTATTTTGAATATAAAGTATTTATTACAATTGACATCTGTTGAATTATATTACACTGGAATCCACTGAATATCAATCATAGCTAGCCCCTGAAACATACTTTTGCCGAAATATGGCCCGTTTTGAGTCTTTTAATAAAGATTTTTCTTCATACCCATTTTTGAGGCCTATATGCTTTTAATTTTTTTTATTTTTGCTACATGAAAAGTACAAAAGCACAGATCTATTAATATTTATAAAAGTGCCTCTTTAATGTGTAGAACAGTCCTCATGGAGCAGAGAGGGGTATAAGAGAGACTGGAAGAGAAACAAAGAGTTGGTGCAAATTAAATGCATAGGTTGCAATATCTGCTGCTTACCTTGATTTTACATGTGTAGAACGAAGCAACTTTTTTTTAATGAACTTATTTCTTTAGAAATAGGTGTTCCTGCTCTATATACTGGCTTTTTCACCTGTATTTTCTGTGCACTAATAGTTATATCACAAGAGGCTCAATGTTTCCTCCTGCCCTCTGCCACTCACTTGGAAAAATTATGTGCTCAACTGTTGGTTACACTCTCACATATCCCTGAGGAAAAAAATGAAAGAATACATTTCTATGAGTACGGATCATTATTAGCAGGGATCATGAGAGACTGTGCAAAATTGAGGCTTGTGAACGATGGAGCACCACCTTTCTTTCTCCTCTCCCGAGCTCTCTGCCACACATTACACCCTGTTGAGCAGTTGTGATGCCTTCCCACCTCCCATACTTCCACCAACTCTTTGTTTCTCTTCCAGTCTCTCTTACACCCCTCTCTGCTCCATGAGGACTGTTCTGCACAATAAAGAGGCACTTTTATAAAATGATCATAAACATTTACGTATGTGTTAATACATGTAAATGTTTAGAATACTAGCAGGTGCCTAAACTCTATTCTGTCAATATGCACATACTGTATCTTGCACAGAATATGGTATACACACAGGAGGAGTCTGAACAGAGCATGAGAAAGACTCACATTTATGTGCATTTGTAGAATACTATAAGTTGCATGTGTATCCCCAGCATTCCGGGACAAATATGTACACCTACTTTATGGCTAGTGTAAGAGATTACACTTAATCATACCTGGCTCAATGGTTGCATTGGGGTGCCATTGAAATCTGTGGTCCAGGAGCTCAACAGCTAAGGTCCCTTCTATGTGACATTTCAATATTCTGAAGTAAAGAACCCTGTATGTTTTCTAATATGTTCTAACATGTCCAAAGTTAATAAAAAATGCATAGTAAAGAACGGTAGAACTAGTTATCATTATAAAACTATCTAGGTAATAAAGTCCTGTTTCTCCCTAGATCCATGGTGTATTTAATGAAATCTTAAATGCTCTACTGAAAAAAAAAAAATCCTTTGTAGCATACCACAATACTACCACTAGGGGTCAGACAAAACACATTTTTTTTAAATGTGTGGATTGTTCTATTCTCATCATACCCAGACTCTCCAAGTGAGTCAAGGTTTTGGGTGAGGGCAGGGGGTGGTACCCACCCTTTGATTTTTTATAATTTAAGGAGCAGGGATTCAGCAGAGAGAGGATTTTCTTTAGCTATTTTAGCCCAAGATCTGGACAGTGGCACACTAGACCACTAAGATTTAGAGCCCCTCTCACCCACAGCCAGACCTGGGGGATGCTTTTGTATTAATTTATACCCATAGGTGGGTTAGGATGAAATAGGGGGCTGCTAACCTATCAGGAATTGGAGGCCCTGGGGGAGTTCAGGGGGCTTCTGAAGTGGACCTATAAGGCCCTTTAAATTATGCTGTTCTGTGAAATGCCAGGAATGCATAAAAACAACTTGCAAAATTTAGCTACTATATGCAATATAGACAAATCAGCAGCTGATTTGCATCCAAAGGTAAATTTAGCAAAAATGGGTACCCTAGAAACATTTTTGCTGATTAGTGCTGTCATCATGTGTCCAGGCCAAGCAGTATTACCCATTACATATCCAACCCCCCAGGCACCTTTATTCTTTGTTAAAATAACAACACAATAGGGTTAAATATACAACATTCATTCATTCCCTTAAAATCCATGACCAGGGGCATTCCCAATCCTCTTGGTCATTCCTCAAGTCCTCCCTGGACTCCGTCTCCTCCAGGTCTTCTCAAGTCCATCCTGACGCTCCATTAGCACTCCAAATCTTCGGCAGGGTCCAGTAGCATTTACCGGTTCTTTCACTGGTTGCCACCATCTGAGCCAGGCCCTTCGCCGGTCCGTTCCTCAGTCCTTTGGCCAATGCTTCCAGGGTCCTTGGCCTCTCGCAGCTTCTCTGTCAATCGGTCACCTTCTCCTGCACGCATGCATTGAGGGCTCTCCCAGCTCCTCAGCCATCTTATTGCAGACGCATGCACTGAGATGCTGCTCACTTGCTCAGTCATCTTCTCCTACACACACACTGAGGGCTCTCCTAGCCCCTCAGTCATCTTCTCCACTGGTGTATTGGTCACCACAGACCCTCTCACCACTGGGCTTTCTACTGCTGAACTAGTCTTCCTCTGTCAGGACTGGTCAGCCTGGCCATCCTACTCCACTGCACCAGGCCCCCTGTTAGCACTGGTCAGCAGTGGCTTGCTGGGCTTACCAGGAATTAGACCAGAGCCTACCATTCCTCCTCCCAATAGTTTCCCAGCTTCTTGCCTTCTGATCTCTCTGTGCTGGGAGATGGTCTTTTTAGCACCACAATCCACTCAGGGTGAGTGGACAGCTCCCAGCAGCATTTGCAACTTTATGCAGATTAGCTCTTCTCTCAGGCTCAATGAGCTCCACTGCTCGGGTTCCCTCCACTGGCCAGTGACATGTATTGAGTATATTGTAGTCTGGCAAGATCCTTTGACTGAACAGACTGTTAGAAATTGAGAATTTATAATACATGGAATACATTTGGCCTTAGCTTCCAAATTAATAACCCCTTTTACTAAGCTGTTGTAGAGGTTTCTTCTACAGCTCGGAGTGCTAAATGTTCCGCTCATAGAATTCCTATGAGCGTCAGAACATTTAGCACCCTGGGCCTTAGTGGAAATTAGAGAATGGCAAGGGGAAAAAATTTGACCCCCGTCTCCACCCCATCCCCGCGAGCTCTCCACCCCACCCCCTTGAACTTGGTCCCCACCCTGTCCCCGCAATCCATTTGATCTCATCTGCACAAACCTCAAATAGTTATGATTTTGTACTGAACTTATTTTAATAAAGTATAAAAAGAAACAATATTCTGTACTATTGTCATTTTATAAACACAAATAATACAGAGCAAGGATCAACAAAACCCCTGTCTCCCCTCCCCTTCACAAATATCCCCTCCACTATCGAGAAAACTGAATAAGCCAAATTATTACAGAATGCTACACAGAAAAATCATGCTAAAAGAATACCACAGTCACACATGACAAGAGTATTGTTAGGGATATGCAACTAGGGCAACTGCCCCCTAGTTAGAGATTGCCCTAAGCCAGCTGGAAGCTAAAGAAGCACGGCCTGGGCTTTGCAGTCCCCAGTTATGTCTAATACCAGCTCTAGCAGGATACATATTTCAAAGATGATATAGTCTAATCACAAAATAGAAAATAATTATTTTTTCTACCTTTTGTTGTCTCGTCATTTTATTCTTCAAATCATGTTGGTCTCAGCCACAGCTCTCTGGTTTTTTTTGTCTTCTCTTAACTCACTTGCCAGGGTCTCCTGACCATTTGACATTTTTTCTTTCTTCATGTTCATCATCCATCTTCATTCTCTGTATATGTATTCTTCCCCATGTTCAGCATCTCCCTTCTCTATGTCTCCTATAAGTCCCTTTCTAGTATTTCCCCAGTACACATCTCCTTGCCTTCATCATCTCATCATTCTATGATTCCCTCCCCCTGTGTACAGTATCACTCCTCTATAACTCTATGCCCCCCTGTCCAGCATCTTTCTTCTGCATTCTTATTCTCTTCTATGTCCATATACCAGGGCTGCCCAAGTCCGGTCCTTGAGATCTACTGGCAGGCCAGGTTTTCAGGATATCCACAATGAATATGCATGAGAGAGATTTGCCTGCACGGCATTCTTGGTATGCAAATCTCTTTCATGCATGTTCATTGTGGATATCCTGAAAACTTGGCTTGCCAGTAGATCTCGAGGACCTAACTTGGGCAGCCCTGCCATATACCCTCTCATGTCTATCATCACCCCTCTGTGTCCATATACCACCCCCATACAGCATTCCCCTTTTTGTCCCTGTTCCCATGCTCCCATCCATGCCCACCATCTCTCCTCTTTTTGTATATCTCCCTGTGTCTAGCTTCTTTCTCTCTCTTACTCCCACACACCAATGTGTCTCTCACACTCTCTCTTTCCTCCCTTCCTCCACTATGTTCAATATTGTACTCACTCTTCCTTCATCCCCTTGGTTCAGCTTTTCTCTTTTCCTTTCCTTCTTTCTCTTCCTCCCTATAGGTCTTGCACCTCTCTTCCTTCCTTCTGGCTCCCTTCCCAAAGGTCCAACACCTCTATTCCCTCCCTTCAGTGCACAGGTGTGGGTCTGGCACCTCTCCTTTCCCTCCAGCTCCAGCTACACTCCACCCACCACATGGGCCCAGCACCTGTTTCCCTTCTCCCCCCAATCCCCAGACCAGATCCAACAACTGACTTCCTTCCCTTCAGTTCCAACTGGTTCAACAGCCCAAGCAACCCCCTCCCCCCTTTGCAGGAGCTGCAGCAGGCCCCCTCCCTCCCTCGCTCCCAATTGCACCTACCAGAAACCCCCCCCAAACAAACCTGTGACTCCCCTGGGTTGATCCCTTTGTGCCTCCCGGGGCAGGCCTACCAGCCTCTTTGAAGGTTCCTGGACGAAGAGGCAACATCGTATGCAGAGCTACTTCGGAACCTTCTTCCCGCCGAGTCCCCCCTTCCGATATAACTTCCAGATTCAACATTCAACTCTGATTGTCTGCTTCCGGGTGTTCTACCCAGATATTCAATGTTGGGCCATTTCTGGCGACTGCCATTGAATATCTGGGGTTTTCAACAATGGCTAGCACATGGCTGATTAAGACGACATTCAGACTTAACCAGCCATGGCTTAGCTGGCAAAAAATAGGCCTGTTTTTAATGCAGCCTTATTTGCCTGCTAAGCCTGGCTGCTTAAGTTCTGAATATCAGGGCTTAAGCAGTCATATCCTCAGAATGCCCTCAACATTGCCGACTTTTTATTTTTTTTTTCAGCACTAACTGGGAATTTTCAGCAGCAATAGCTGCCAAGATGCGAGTTAACCAATCAGTGGCTGTTCACAGCCAGTTAACTCATGCTGAATATCGGCTAGACTGGATTTAGAGGTGGTGATATGGAGGGAAGAGAGAATTAGATCCTGATGTGTAACAGAGTTGTTGGGTGACAGAGATTCAGAGGTGGTGAATGGAAGATAATCATAGAGAGAAGGGAAGTGGATGTGTCAGAGTCAGTGGATGTGAGAGGCATAATACATGGGAGCGAACCCCAAAGTACTTGGAGGAAGCAGAGAATATGCAATAGGATAACTAAGGCGTGAGGATAAATCAAAAAGAGAGTTCTAGAAAACCATGAAAAGGTTAATTTGAGAAGCACAGTGTGGATGATTGTGTATAAGCCCGAGAATGGATAACTGAGGGTGAGAGAGTCAGAGCAAGGATGATGAAGTAAAGGAGATAGACTGGAAGAGATGAGAGAAGGTGAGAGCAAGAGGAAATAGTGATAAGAGAACCAGAGATGCATGGGGGGGGGGGGGAGCGGGGAGGAGTCTGGGAGAAGGAGACTGATGTGCGAGGAAGCCAGTGAAGGGGGAATGGAGTGCCATGAAGAGAGAGTTAGGGAGGTAAAGTGTTGGAAGAACTGGAGGCTGAGAGATGATGAATAAAAGAAGAGTGAAGTTGATGGAGGAACAGGTGAGATCCACGTCTGATTGGATACAAAGATCGAAAAAAATGTTGGTGTAAGGGAGAGATTTAGAAGAAAAGAAAAAAATTAATAGAGCTACATGATCATACAATAGGGAAAGATGTCAGAGAGAGAGGAAGAAAAATGATAAAGAAAGGAGAGAGGAAAAAAGTAATATAGATGGATTACCCTGGATAAGGAGATAACAGAAGACAGCAAGCAGGGAAAAAAATAGCCAGAAACTGTGAACCAACACAATTGAAACAAACTTTTTTTAGACATAATTCTATAAATGGATACTATTGGGAGCTTATTCTGTAAAGAAAAGCAAGCACCTACAGCACTTTTATTATAGAATTCTAGCTCAACAGGAAAAGTGTGTGCCTTGATTTTAGATGCAAGCACTTATGCTACTCATAGATCATACCTAAATCACAAATAAAATCCACAGATTCCATTATGTTATAATCTACGCATGTACCTGTGCATTCCACCACATTCTACCCAGAGTCTCATGCACCATCACATTTAGGCTCATGTTATAGAAAGCATAGCTGGAATACTGGTATTTATCGAGACATGTGCATACACACACATACTGGTATATGACAACATTCTGGCAGGTAAAGCTTCATACTTTCTTTATAAAATTACCCCAAATAGGTACAAGGGGGTGATCAAAAGTTCTCGGCCCAACCAAGAAGAGAATGGTGTGGATATGGTTCAAACAATGTCAAAGACCAATAACACTACTATTGTGATGAATATAAGAAGGAATTTCTTTTCAAAATCTTCTTAGTTATAGAAAAATATAATCATATATTTAATGTGTTTAAAGGCTAAAAGACCTCAAGTGTTCACATCCATCTGTCTTTGGAACAAATCCCGTCAGATAGACTCTTTGTATGCCTGGAATAAATTACCCGAGTTTGTCCATCAAGCCCTTTCTTTTGTTTAAAAGCAGACTGAAAACCCACCTTTTTTATATAGCTTTCAATCCTTAACTCTACTCCTCTGCCTTCCATCCCAGCCAGCTGATTAACCGTTCCCCTTAACTGTATCCATGGCATCCTGTTTGTCTGTCTTGCCTGTTTACATTGTAAGTTCTTTTGAGCACGGACTGTCTTCTTTGGGACTCTTTACAGTGCTGCGTGCATCTGGTAGCGCTATAGAAATAATTCATAGTAGTAGTAGTAGTGTGAAGAGTTTCAGTCTTTGGGAAACAGAGCTGAGATTGTGATGTCATAATGCCTTATTCCACCAATAAGAGCCAACTTCATCAGTGATGTCACAATGGCTTGATTGTCCTGTACTTTCCTCTGCCCTCCAACCCAGCCAGCAGAATAACCATTCCCCTTAACTGTATCCATGGCATCCTGTTTGTCTGTCTTGCCTGTTTAGATTGTAAGCTCTTTCGAGCAGGAACTGTTTTCGTACTCTTTGTGACTCTGTACAGTGCCGCGTGCGTCTGGTAGCGCTATAGAAATAATTAATAGCAGCAGTAATAGTATAGGCTCCACTGTAAAATGTAAGTAATATCTACAGTTAAACATCTGAAAATGAGATCTATGCAGTTTCAAACTGATTCAAAAAAAGCTTAAGAATCTGCGTGGAATCGAGTGATCAGAATGTAAGTTACTGTGGCCCCCTTTTATCAAGCTGCAGTAGAGAGTTTTAGCGTGGGCCGGCAAGGTACATGCTCTGACGCTCATGGGAATTAAGTTCTGCTGCAGCTTGATAAAATGGGGCCGGTGTGTTCCATGCATAATTTAGCTTTTGTTCTGTTGTGAGATGCAGAGTGTTAAATTCTTTTGCAGAAGCATGGAGAACTTTACCAAGCGGAGCAGGGGTGATGAGAGCCTACAGACAGCCACCCTGGCAGCACACCACTGATTGTGTAACAGCGAAAGAGTCTGGAGTATCCCCTTTGCTTAATGTGTTTGCCTATGTGGTTGGTGCACATTGTCAGGGTAATCTTATACAGGTTGCCTTCAAGGCCAACTAGGTGCCTTTTGAGGTTATTATTATTATTATTATTTTTTTTTATAAATCTTTATTCATCTTAAAGCTAAAAATAAGTGCAACATATTATACAGACATTTTACACTTTAACAGCACTTAAATTCTATCAACTTATATTTCATGACAAATACATATATCATCTCTCCCCTTTCTACATATCCAACAATTGCACTCAAATTAAAAGTATTTCCCCACCCTGGACGCGTATGTTGAAAGGGCAAAATCAACAATCACTCCTTAAAGAATCTTGTCAATGGCTCCCAAACATCATTAAATTTCCTATAATGTCCCTGCTGGATGACAACCATATGTTCCATTTTGAGGTTATTGTATACATTATTTTCTATTGTATGTCTTATATCCGCCCTTAACTCAAGAATGCAAGGTGGATTACAGAAGAACCTTACAAGTACTATTTATTATTTCTATAGTGTTACCAGATGCATTCAGTGCTGTACATTAAACATGCAAGAGACAGTCCCTGCTCAAAAGAGCTTACATTCTAATTACGAAAGACATACTGGATAAAACTGGTGAATCAATATATACTGCTCATGTAGGGAAATACCAGTACAAAGTGAGAAGAGGTAGAAAGGGTAAAGGGCTACAGAGGGAATGACAAACAAATGAAGGTATTATGCACTTCAAAATCCCCCCCAATAAATAAATAAATAAACCAAACTTAAGTTCACAATAAATTAGCAGTATTGATCCAAAATCAAATAAGTTTTTAGAACTTTCCTAAATTGAATATACAAAGGAATATGACAAATATTAAGAGGAATACTGTTCCAAACTTTTCAGCTTTGAAAAATAACGCCCCTCCCCTTTTTTTAAAAAAAATTCTTTATTGATTTTCCAAACTTCAATAGTGCAATTCACAAATATATCACACAATAAAGGCACATTCAACTCACATATATACATAACCAACCATTTTCTCCCACCCTCCCAATGATTATTCAATAAAACACAGGAACATAGATTTTCCCTCCCCTCCCCTTTTTACAAAGCTGCACAGCAACAGCCCCAAAGCCCTTTAAATCAGTGTTCTTCAACCTTTTGATACCTATGGACCGGTGGAAATAAAATAATTATTTTGTGGACCGGTACTGCTCCGCGGACCGGCAGGTGAAGAACACTGGGCTAAGTCGTGGTCAGGTCAAAAAGGAGGAGGAATAGCCCTATACATAAAGGATAACATACACTCGACCAGAGTGGACACAGCAGCGATGACCAACAAATTGGAATCACTATGGGTTAAAATACCAGGAAGGAAAGGGCCCAAGATAAAGATGGGCCTGTACTATCGTCCACCTGGGCAAACCGAAGCAAACAATGAAGAAATGAAAGCCGAGATGAGGCGAGAATGCAAAAGCGGTAACACGATTGTTATGGGAGACTTCAACTATCCCGGGATAGACTAGAGTCTTGGAAACTCAAAATGTGCTAGGGAGACCGGATTCCTGGAGGTTATACAGAACTGCTTCATGGAGCAGCTTGTCAGAGAACCAACAAGAGGGAATGCCACTCAATGGGCTAAGATGACCTGCAAAGGAAGTGAAAGTAGTAGGGCCATTGGGAAACAGCGATCACAATATGATCAAGTTCAAAGTTGAAGTAGGAATATCGAAGGGGAAAAGAACCACAGCGACAACTTTTAAATTCAAGAAAGGAAACTACGAAGCGATGAGAGTAATGGTAAGAAAGAAATTTAGGAACAGCTCAAAGAAATCGCAGACTGTAGAGCAAGCCTGGTCTTTATTTAAGGGCACGGTGAGCAAAGCGCAAAATCTGTATATCTCCAGATTTAGAAAAGGATGCAAAAAGAACCGAACAAAAGACCTGGCATGGATAACTAAAGAAGTGAAGAAAGCGATAGGAGACAAGAAACATTCATTCCGGAAATGGAAAAAGGACAAAACCGGGGAGAACTGGAAAGAGCACAGGAAGCATCAAAAAGAATGTCACCTCGTGGTTAGAAGAGCAAAAAGAGAATATGAAGAGAAACTAGCCAGGGAAGTATGAAATTTCAAATCGTTCTTCAGATATGTTAAAGGGAAGAAGCCAGCAAGGGAGGAGGTGGGACCGCTGAATGACGGAGATAGGAAAGGAGTGGTGAAGGAGGAAAAAGAAGTGGTGGATAGACTAAACATGTTCTTTTCGTCAGTATTTACAAAAGAGGACACATCCAACATGCTGGAACCTGAAAAAAATCTTCAAAGGAGATCAAGCAAAAAAATTAACATCCATGGAGGTAAGCCTTGAAGACATACACAAGCAGATAGATAGATTAAAAACTGACAAATCTCCGGGCCCGGACGGAATCCACCATAGGGTATTGAAAGAACTAAAGGAGGAAATAGCGGAACTACTACAGCAGGTTTGTAATCTATCCCTGAAAACAGGCGTGATCCCGGAGGACTTGAAGATAGCTAATGTTATGCCCATCTTTATAAAAGGATCGAGAGGTGACCCCGGGAACTACAGACCGGTAAGTTTGACTGCGGTTCCAGGGAAGATGGCGGAAGCATTGATAAAAGACAGCATCGACGAGCATCTAGAAAGGAATAAACTGATGAAAACAAGCCAACATAGCTTCTGCAAGGGCAGATCGTACCTAACAAACTTATTGCACTTCTTCGAATGTATTAACAAACGGATGGACAAAGGGGACCCCATAGACATCATATACTTAGATTTCCAAAAAGCCTTTGACAAGGTACCCCATGAACACCTACTACGGAAACTAAAGAACCATGGGGTGGAAGGAGACGTACATAGATGGATCAAAAATTGGTTGACGGGTAGAAAGCAAAGGGTAGGAGTGAAAAGCCGCTACTCGGACTGGAGGAGGGTCACGAGTGGTGTTCTGCAGGGGTCAGGACTCGGACCGCTGCTGTTCAATGTATTTATAAATGATCTAGAAACAGGGACGAAGTGTGAAGTAATAAAATTCGCAGACGACACCAAACTATTTAGTGGAGTTAAGACTAAAGAGGACTGCGAAGTTTTACATAGGGACCTGAACAAACTAGGAGAGTGGGCGACGAGATGGCAGATGAAGTTTAATGTAGAGAAATGTAAAGTCTTGCATGTAGGAAACAGAAACCCAAAGTACAGCTATACGATGGGAGGGCTGGTAATGCGTGAAAGTACCCTAGAAAAGGACCTGGGGGTAATAGTGAACAACACAATGAAGCCGTCGGCACAGTGCGCATCGGCCTCTAAGAAGGCGAATAGAATGCTGGGTACTATCAAGAAAAGTATTACAACCAGAATGAAAGAAGTTATCCTGCTGTTGTATCGGGCGATGCTGCGCCCGCATCTGGAGTACTGCGTCCAATATTGGTCGCCGTACCTTAAGAAGGATATGGCGATACTCGAGAGGGTTCAGAAAATAGTGACACGATTGATAAAAGGTATGGAAAACCTTTCATATGCTGAAAGATTGGAGAAATTGGGGCTCTTTTCCCTAGAAAAACGGAGACTTAGAGGGGACATTATAGAGACCTACAAGGTCATGAAGGGCACGGAGAATGTGGAGAGGGACAGATTCTTCAAATGTTCGAAAACTACAAGAACGAGAGGGCATTTGGAAAAACTAAGAGGGGACAGATTCAGAACCAATGCTAGGAAGTTCTTCTTCACCCAAAGGGTGGTGGACACCTGGAATGCGCTTCCAGAGGGTGTGATAGGACAGAGTACGGTTTTGGGGTTCAAGAAGGGATTAGATAATTTCCTGAAGGAAAAGGGTACAAAAGATTATAGATAGAGGATTACTATACAGGTCCTGGACCTGATGGGCTGCCGCGTGAGCAGACTGCTGGGCATGATGGACCTCTGGTCTGACCCAGCAGAGGCACTGTTTATGTTCTTATGCTCTTATGTTATCTCTACCCAATCTCCTCCCCCATAATAGTACTAATTGTAACACCATTTTTTCCATTAATTTTTAATATATATACACACAATATAATTGTATTACCAGCACATAATGGTTAAGCACAAAATTAAAATACACAAAGCACACAGTATACTTTTCAACATTCATTCCTACCAGAAAACAGATAACCCCATGCAAATGCATCACCAAAAACTAAAAGTACTAATATTTACAAAGAAACCCTAAGATGCAACCCCAGAGGAAAAGAAACAAATGCATTTCTTCCTGAACAGACAGCAGATGTAAATCAATCACTAAATAAAAAAATAAAAGCATTCCCCCTGCCGTAGTTGTCTCTCTCCCTCCATGCTGTGCCTTACCTTCTGGCCTGCCCCCTGGTGTTATCTTCAGGCTGGTCCACGGTGTGATAAATGTGGTGTCTTCAGGCCGGCTCCCTGAGTGCTGCTTTGCACAAAGCTGTGGGCAGCGGCTCCTCGCACACATCATGCACCTCATTTGGAAGCCTTCCCTCTGACATTGTGATGTCAGAGAGAAGGCTTCTGGTTCAGGCGCAGGACGTGCGTAGGAGCCTTTTCCCACGGCTTTGTGCACTGCAGCACTCAGGGAGCCAGCCCGAAGACACCGCGTTGATCGCACCGTGAACCGGCGGCTGAAGAACACTGCTCAATGGACGTGTCGGCCCTGTGGACTGTCAAAAAATTTCTGCGGACCGGCACTGGTCCACTAACCGGCGGTTGAAGAACACTGCTTTAAATCACTGTGGTCTTCAGTGTGTGCCACACTAAACACCTTCGTAAAAGAGGCCCTAAATGATTTCTCCCAAATTGATTTAAAATGCACATTCTGCATAGCTGGAAAATCAGAATGTAACTGGTGGTGGTCTCGAGAAATGTAATTTGCTGCAGAAAACAAAATAAGTTGTACAACGCATATAGTAGTCTCCTATGTCTGTAAGGGTGGGCACCCAACTTTACACTTAGCATGCAAAGATGTAGGTGCAATTCATATAATAAAGTCAAGTTTCAAGTTTCAAGTTTATTTATTCTTGATGAATCGCCTATTTAAATTACTAGGCGATGTACAACATAGTAAAATATACTAATAAAATATTAGTGTTAACATATAAAATAACTGTTGTTATGGGTTAAAACATTACAATTACAAGTCAATTATGTGCCTAATTTTAATTGTTTTAATTATGTAGATACTAATTGGCTTCAACAACCAATATTGGTGCTAATCCTCTATAATAAAACCCTAAGCGCGGTTTTGTGATCCCTGCCACCATGCTGTCTGCCTCCGTGCCAAATTCTATTTGTGGCACGTGGAGAGATTTGAGTGGCAGTGGCGGTTTGACTCCTGCGCTGCTGGGACGCCTCTTCTCACCCCCAGACCAGCAAACACATCAGCCGGGGGGCATTTGCTAGGCCAGCCCACTTCGATAATGCGAGGTGGGCCGGCCTAGCAAAAGCCCCGAGGCTGCCCGGGCTAGCGGATGCTGGACAGGGGGAGCATGGAAAGGAGAAGGAGTACTACTGGACAGGCGGATCAGGTAAGGGGTGCTGCTGGACGGGGTGGGGGGGAAGGGGAAGGGGGGAGGGGAGGTAAAAGGAAGGGAGAAGACCTACTGCTGGATAGGGGGAGCATGCATGGGGTGGTGGTGGACAGCCGATGAAAGAGAAAGACAGAAAGACAGACAGACAGTGGCCAAGGAGAGAGAGAGAGAGACAGAAAGAAAGAAAGACAGACAGACAGAAAGTGGCCAAGAGAGAGAAAGAAAGACAGACACATACATCTATTCTAGTACCCATTAATGTAATGGGCTTAAAGACTAGTTGCATTATAATTGTCAGGGATAAATGAGCAATGCTGACATTTCATCGTGGCATCCATAATATAAGTGCTGTTTTCTAAAGTATTGGCGCTTTCTTGTTGGCTTTGAATATTTATTGAATTGATAACGTATATAGCACTGAGCACTTAAAAAGATATATAAAACTTTTGGGGTTTTAACCAGTGATTGAGACATGACCTGCTTCAATTATCAAAATCTAAGCAGTATTGTGACTTTTTTAAAGGTCTTTGAGTTTTTTTTTCCTCCTTATGTAGAATATAGGTTTGATTTATACAGGTGGTTTTTGTTTTTTACGTTTTCTAACTAAAATACACAAGACAATATGAGATGTACTACAAAAAAAATTGTCATTTTACTTTTTATCTACAAAGAGCTCCTGTCATTACTGATGAAGAATGGTATTGCTATAGTGCTGGACACTTTATTATTTCTTTGTCAACATTTTTTATATGAAAAATATACTGGGAATAACTTATTAAATTTTGCAAATCCATGGCAATAAAACCTATACAGACAGCTCTGTGCATTCCCCACAGCACTATAGAATATTTAATTGTACATTGGCTTTCGAAACAATCCCATGCTTATTAAGGTTGACCTCTTATCTTCAAGTCACAATGCAACAGTCAGGTCAGCTCTGGATGTTTCACTTATCTTTTAAAGAATTTCCAGAATGCTTTGAAAAGGTTGTTGAAAGCTGAGCCTGGAGATAGCCACACCAGGTCTGATTAAATCCATGCTCCCTCTAAACATGAGTTGAGGAGGGGTAATGTGTACTAGTGGGGGTGAAGTGGCAACTAGTCTTCATAAAATGCTAGCATATCAGTGGCAGAAATTACACCTGCTTGCAGGAGTGAACATTTATTTATTGTGATTTATTAACCACCTTTTCATGAAGAGATTCACCCAAAGTGGTTTACAATACAATATGTTGAATAGTAATCAGGTACTCTTAAATATTTTCCCTATCTGTCTCAGGAAGCTCAAAAACTAACCACAGCACCTGGGGCAATGAAGGGCTGAGGTACTTGCTCAGGGTCACAAGGAATGATGCCGGGATCAAACCCACAATCTCAGGGTGCTGAGGAAGCAGCTCCAACCACTAGGCCATGCCTCTACTCCACTTATTAAATTTATATCTGTCCTAGATCTGGTGTAAATCTCCACGCCTATATGCACATATATTATGAAATACCTTAATTCAGGTGTGTCCTTCAGAATGCCATCCTTGCTCCACCTGAGCTTTGCTCCTACCTGAAAAGTATGTTCCATCATGTCATGCTCTGTACTTTTAGTCTGGTTAGTATTCTATAAGAAGTCATTTTTAAAAATATCTTTATTCATTTTAAAATCAAAAATAAGTGCAACATACCTTTTATATTTAAGAGCACTTAAATTCTATCAAATTTTATTTATGACACATACATATATCATCCCCCCCTTTCTATATATCCAACAAATGTACTCAAATTAAAAGTATCTTCCCACCCACCCTGGACGTGTATTATCAAAGGGCAAAATCACCAATCATTCATTACAGAATTTTGTCAATGGCTCCCCAAACATCCATAAATTTCCTATAATGTCCCTGTTGTATGGCCATCATATGTTCCATTTTAAAAGTATAGTCACAATATATAAGGACTTAAACCTTATATATACGCCTAGTTCAATCAAAGTACATCTTTAACCACACGATCCTCAGCGAGGCCACCTCCCCACTCAATATGTATTCATAGTGGGTGGCTTTACACCTCCACTCTTCATTGGATCCTTTGGTTAATTTCTTATGTTCCCTCTTTTTTTTTTTTTTTTAATTCTTTTGTCTTCTTATATATTTTTGTACTTTTTAATAATTAATGCTTAAATATTTATAAATATTGACTAAAACAAATCATCTTAGCTTTCAATCAGCTCAATTTCTGGTCTCAGTTCTCAGAACGAGGGATAACCGACATGTTTCACCCATGTGTTCTACAGTGGTTTTTTCAAGGCTTTCACTCCCTGCAATCATAAAGCAAAAAGAATCAATCTACATTCTCCCACTATGATCATTAAAGCATTTATGTCCAGTTACCAAAAGCAATAGTATATTTTCTTACCCATAACTCTCACTCCATTCCGAACAGACCAGTTTCCTCTCCAGAAATGGAGGAAGGAGTGTTAACTTCCTGTTTTTAAAGAATCCTCCCACCGCAGACGTCCATAACCACGGACGTCTGGCGTCAGGAGGGTTCCCCCTGCTTCAAAGATAGCTATATTCAAACCTTAAAACTTTATTGACCTAGTCATTTAATTACATGGATGACATAATATCGGACGCGTCCCCGAGACAGCCTACCTATACAAGAGTGGTCCATTCTAATTCATCATTTAGACCAGCAGGAGCCACTGTGTTCAAACGGTAAATCCATCTTTGTTCAGCATAATTTAATCTACTTTCCCAATTCCCTTCACTCTCCATTGGAACTGAGTCAATTATCCTCCATCTCAATTGGTCAACCCTATGATTTTTTTCAATACAGTGGGGCACAATAGGGGTTTGCATGCTCATTGTATTTAATCGAGATTTATGCTCATTGAGCCGCAATTGTATATCCCGTTTTGTCCGACCCACATAAACTAAGTCACATGGGTATACCAATATATATATGACCCCAGAGGATCTACAAGTGGTGTTTGTCCTGGCTTTGATTATATAGCCAGTCTGGGGATCCCTCCATTCAGATGTTTACTATATGATATTGTAAATTTTAAATGTGGATTTTGAACATTTATCCACGTAATGAATTCTAACAATTCATTCTCAGGGCCTTCCCATAGGAAAAAAATGTCATCTAAAAACCTCTTCCATAAAGGGATTTTTCTTTTATATCCAGAGGGATAGATGACCTCTTCCTCAAATATACCCATATAAAGGGTGGCAACATATATTGTGACTACTCTGATCTACTGCCTATTTCTTTAAGATTTGAATAAGTCAGGTGCTTTTTCACCTTAATCCATTTTAAAAGTATGGCATAAGAGAATCCCACCAAAAAGTATAATTTAACCGATCGCAGTTTTTCCAATTCCTCAAAATAAGTTGAATGGCACTCTCCTCTCATCACTTCCGGTTGAACTGCCTTACTTCGAACTCCTGGGGCTTGAGAATGTCCACTGGGTGGTCTTAGAAATTATACTAGCCTGCTCTGAGAAAGCTGGGAGCAGTTGTGCACACAAAGAGCAATGGTGCTCAAAAGCATATAACCATGAAATGGGGGGGAGGGGGGGAAAGACTATAAGAAGTCATTCAATAGGACTAGGGGATATGCGATGAAGCTACTAAGTAGTAGATTTAGAACAAACAAGAAAAAATATTTTTTTCACTCAACATGTCATTAAACTCTGGAATTCATTGCCAGAGAATGAGGTGAAAACAGTTAGCTTAGTAGGGATTTAAAAAGGTTTGGATAACTCCCTGAAAGAAAAGCCCATAAGCCATTCTTAAGATGGAGTGGGATTTGATATATTGTTTTGACAGGTACTCAAACATTTTCCCTCTCAGTCCAAGTGGGCTCACATTCTATCTAATGTATTTGGGGCAGTGGAGGATTAAGTGACTTGCCCAGGTCACAAGGAGCAACACAGGGTTTGAACCCACAACCTCAGATTACTGAGGCTGAAGCTCTTAACTACCATGCCACTGCTTATTCCTAAGATAAGCAGCATAAAATCTGTTTTACTCTTAGGGATCTTGCCAGGTACTTATGCCCTGGGTTGGCCACAGAAACAGGATACTGGGCTTGATGAACCTTTGGTCTGTCCCAGTATGGCAACTCGTATTTTTTTTGTTATTAAGAAATTTTTAAACTGCTTAAGCTTGTTTTCTCCATCTAATACAAATATTGATAACTTTTGGTTTTCAATCTATGTTATAGTGTCACATGTGTGTGTGTGTGTGTATATGGGGGGGTATGGCGCGGGAGTGGGCCTTCAGTGGCAGGAGGGAGTGGACATCTCTCCTACCTTATCACTGCTGTTTAGGGGGGAGTCACATTGACAGGAGGGTTTAGGCATCCCTCCTGCCAATTTTTATTTTGTGCTGGGGGGATTTGGCATGGCAGGAGGAAATGGGCATTCCTCCTGCCGTTTTCATTAGCATGGTGGGGGGAGGGGGGCATCCCCCGTTTTTTGTTAGCGCGGGGATCTTACTGGTGCTGCGTTCATTGGTTTGCCAGGGAGGGCTGTCATCGGCGGGAAAGGGGGGGTGGCGCTTTTTCCTTTTTTTTTGTAGCATCTGTGCCCATCAAAAGAGGGTTTTGACAGGTAAGCAACTGGTCTTGACCAGTCGTTTTTTGGATCGCTAAAAGCGATTACTTTTTGTAGTGCATCAGGAAGTCATGTTAGTGTATCAATCGCTCTACTAGTTTACATGGCATTTTAAAATTAATTAGCTTATTTTCATGGTTGGATTGGGGAATGAGTGATCGTGCAGAAAACCAGTTGGTGAGACGTTTTCTTCATTGGGTTGGCAAATACAATCATCACTAAAGCTGATTTAGTGATGATCACTGGCTTTAATGTATCTGGGCCTCAGAGTGAACAATTGACTGCACAATTAAAGGAGCTTCTAAAACTGCACTGCCTGTAACCAATTTACTACCACTATTACAGAGGAGAAAATAACTCAAGAATAAATGAATAACCCTAGGCTCTGGCAGATTACGAACAGTGACACAGAGGCATCCTCTCTGCCAATCACTGTCCCCATATAATTCTTTTGCTGTATTGCAACATTCTGATGCACAAGAAATGGACTCTGAGGTGAGAATACAAACAAAATATGTTAATCAAAATAAAACATACCCACAAAGACACTAACAAAGCAGCAAAAACGCAAAAATCTCTTGCTATTAGGAAACTCCATTATCAGAGGCATTAATTTAGGGACTCAATCCAGGGATCCAAGCAAAGTTAAATGCGTTCCTGGATCCTCTACCAGCAGAGACACTAACCGCATACTGACTCTAATCAAAGAAAAAAGTAAAGACTCTAAAACAGAGATTGTAATCCACTTGGGGACAAATAATCTGGCCAACAATGGTGTGGTTGTAGCACAGAAAGCTTTCCAGAAGCTAGGGAAAGGTGTGAAGTCCTTAGTACAGACTAGTGCTGCCCGATTTAGGAAATTTTTTTTAATTCTATTAGATTCAGCCTATTGAATCGATTTTTCAATTTGATTCGATTTTCTTGCTCAATTGGGTGTTTTTATAAAACATCCAGTGGGTTTATTTTATAGCCTCTTCACCCCCTTTGCCCTCTACTACCCACACTGACGCTGTGGTGTAAACAAAATAAACAAAGAAAAAAGACTTTTCCTCTCTCTGTTAAATCCTAGCTCAAGTTCGTAGTCTTAACACCAGCCCTGGCAGGATACACATTTCAAATCTGACACATTGTAATCACAAAACAGAAAATAAAATTATTTTTTCTACCTTTTGTTGTCTGGTCAATATTCAAATCTTGTTGGTCCCAGGCTCTAGTTGTCTTCTGATAACTTGCTTGCCAGGGTCTCCTTCTTTCTGCATACTAACCATCCATCTGCCATCTCTGTCCTCCCCTTCCATTTCCCTTCCCTCCCCCGGAGGTCTGGCATCTTTCCTTTTTTTCGTCTCCCTCCACAGATCCACCTTTTCTTAACTACCCTTTCATCCAGCATCTCTCCCTCCTTCCCCACCACCCCAGGGTCCACCATATCTTCCTTTCTTTTCCCAACTACCCTTCTATCCAGTATCTCTATCCCCCCTCCACACCATCTCTTGTGTCCAACTTATCTCCCTTTCTGTTCCTTCCCTCCCTAAATTCCATTGTCCATTATCTCTCTCCCTCTCCTCTATTTTCAGACCCATTATTTCTTCCCTCCGTCACTTTGAACCCCCCTTCCCTCCCTCCCTCCGTGTACTTCTACACCAGGGACCTCCCCGAAGGTCTGTCCCCCCTGAAGGCCTGTGCCATCCCTGAAGGCCTGTTTCCCCCTTGAAGGCTTGTCCTCCCTTAAAAGCCTGTCCCCATTTAAAGGTCTGCATACCACCCCTGAAGGCCTGCTGTCCCCCCTGAAGGCCTGTCCCCCCCTTGAAGCCCTGTCCCACCGCTTGAAAACCTGTCTCCCCCCTTGAAGGCCTGTCTCCCCTGAAGGCCTGCCTGCCTGTCCCCTCTAAAGGCCTGTACCACCTCCCACCCCGAAGGACTGCTCACCCCCCTTCCCCCCGGAAGGCCTGCATGTTCCTCCTGGCTTCCCACTGGTGTCCGGCTTCCCCCCTGGCCTCCCTGCACCATTTACCTTTGAGAAGCAGCCTGCAGATAAGATCGCGATGTTAGCGATCATTGCACTGCTTCTGAGCTGTTTCCTCTGCTGCGGTCCCGCTCCTCCTCTGACGTCAGAGGCAGGATCATGGTGGAGAAAACAGCTCAGAAGCAGTGCAATGATCGCTAGCATCATAATCTTATCTGCAGGCTGATCCTCAATGGTAAACGGTGCAGGGAGGCCAAGGGGGGAAGCAGGAGGCCAGGGGAGGGGAAGCCAAACACCAGGGGGGGGGAAACGGACCCCAGGGAGGGAAGCCAGACAGCAGCACTTCCTGACTAACCCTCCCCTCTAAAGCAGGTGCGGAAGCGGCCAGCCAGCAAGAGCAGCGCTGCCACTCCTGCTTTAGGGGCAAGGAGGGAGGGTCAGCCGAATCGGGAACTGATTTTTTTTTGTTTTGAATTGATTCGAATCGATTCACCCGAAGTGAATCGGTGAACCGATTCGAATCGTGAATCAGGCAGCACTAGTACAGACTGTAGCATTTTCTGACGTACTCCCTACCTGTGGTAAAGTAGAGGAAAGCCTTCATAATATAGAGAAGTTTAATAAGTGGCTCAAAGTCTCGTGTCAACAAGAAAGTTTTAGATACATAGGAGGATGGAACAAGATATGGAAAAACAAAAGGATATATTGTAAGGATGGCCTACATCTCTCTATGGTGGGTAGAAGGTTTCTTGCTGAGAAATTCAAACAGTATGTTAAAAGGTGTAACTAGAGTGTGGGGATGACAAAGGGAACAAGTATAATCAAAAAGTTCCCCCAGAAAATCCAAAAATGCAACATCAGTGGGAAAGCTAATGCTAGCACTATCATCAACATAGGGGATGGGGAGAGTAAGCAAAACACTATACAGGAGATGCTAATAAAACGTTCCTAGTTTAGGTTCAGGATCTGCAAGCCCTGATTTTAGAAGCTGAATTAGTTATTGTTGCTATCACAGAGACATGGTTCAATGATTCCCATGAGTGAGATGTAACCTTACTGGGTTATAACTTTTTTTTAGAACTGATAGAGATGGCATAAAGAGTGGAGGAGTGGCTTTCAGCTGCTTTAATAGTAATGTGAAAATTAATATTAAAGTAGCTGAAATACATGGGTCCTGGGGAACAGAAGAAGCATTATGGATCAGTTTGAAGGGAGAAGATAGAATCTATACTCACAGGAGCCATTTCTAGGCCTCCAACATTAACGGAGAAGCTGGACAAAGAACTGGCTGCAGGTATCCTTAAGTTGAGTCTGAAAGAGGAGCTGTTATTACTAGGAGATTTCAACCTAACTGATGCAGACTGGAACACCCTGACTGCAGAATGGGAAAGACGCAAAGAGATGGTGGATGCCCTTCAAAGCGCTCTGCTCAAGCAAATGGTGATGGAACCAATGAGACACTAGATCTGGTGCTCACAAATAGAGAAAGTGTGTCTAATGTCTGGATGCCCACCTTGGTAGCAGTAATCATCATATGGTGTGGTTTGATTTAAGAGCTAAAGTAGATCATGGTCACACTAAATTCAAAGTCCTGGATTTCAAGTATGCTGATTTCAGTAAAATAAGAGTGTTCCTGAAGAAAGATCTGGTGGGAGGATATAAGGGAAGTGAAAGATTGTGGTCCAAGCTGAAAGGAGCAATAAAAATGGCAAATGAACTCTATATAAAGAAAGTTAATAAAAACAAGAGGAAAAGGAAACTGTTATGGTTCTCTAAATAGGTCACTAAAAAAATAAAGGCAACGTTCAAGAAGAGAAACATAGAAAACAATATCAGATAAATCTCAAAGAAGTGAAGAGAGAAATACAATTCTCAAACGTTCAGGCAGAAGAAAAAAATGGCTAGAGAGGTAAAAAGAGGAGACAAGATTTTTTCAGGCATATTGGGGGAAAGGAGGAAGACTAGAAATGGAATTGTGAGACTAAAAGATGCTGAGATCTATGTGGAAAGTGATGAGGAAAAGCAAATGTGCTAAGCAAAAAGTCTGGAGAAATACCTCGGTTGGCTGACTGAGGTATATATGGGACAAAGCCATGGGACTGACGAGATTCATCCCAGGGTATTGAGGGAACTCAGAGAAGTTCTTGCAGATATGTTTAATAAATCCTTGGAGACAGGAGAAGTTTTGTGAGATTGAAGAAGAGCAAATGTGGTCCCTCTTCACAAAAGTGGGAACAGAGAAGTTGGAAACTACAGGCTGGTAAGCCTCACTTCAGTGGTTGGAAAAGTAATGGAAGCTCTGTTGAAGGAAAGAATAGTGAACTACCGGTACCTGGGTTACAAGATCCAAGACAACATGGTTTTACCAAGGGGAAAAACAACTTCTAGTCCGCTTAAATCCTAAGCGGGTTATAAAATCACACAAAATACAGATAAGAAGCCGTGACCCTAAATGCGCTTTTGTGACCCCATTTGGAGTCCAGTCTCAGGACAGGATGCACAAAGCTCCATTAACCTGGTAAATACCGAGTTGGAAGCGATTTTGATTTTCTGGGGCATGCTCAGTACAAATAGCATGCAAATCATATGTACACTATCTGTGCTGAGGAGCTGTGCCTGGTACCTGTGCTCAACAGCTAAGTGGTAGGCACAGATCTTCTGTGCAGTTTTCGATTGACAGAGCTTGTAGCAATTTCTTTATTTTGTTGTTGTTTTTATTGTGTGTGTGTGTGTGTGTGTGTGTGTGTGTGTGTGTGTTTCACATATGATATGGACACAGCTGTTGTGTGAGTGTGTGTCCCACGCCTAACAGCTGCGTTCTGATCATAAGTGGGGGACATACACTCAAACAACAGAAGCACAACCAGCTAGTGGCAACTCCAGACCTGCCAGATAATTTTGCTCAGTAAGAGTTGGACGTTCCCTTCCGTACATTACAAAAAGTGCTCATTTTAAGGTGTCAGGTCAAAAGCGCGCCGGGACAAAGGCGCGCGCAGACAATTGATCGCAGCGTGGAGGTGCGTGCCACAGAAAATTACAGTTTTTACGGCTCTGACGGGAGGGGCGTGGGGGGGAACCCCCCACTTTACTTAATAGAAATCGCGCCACGTTGTGGGGGCGTTGTGGGGGGTGTGGGGGATTTTAGGGAAAAAGTTAAGTTTACAATAAAATGTGGAGGGTTACAACCCACAAAGCAATTACTAAAGAAGTGTGAAAACCCAAATGGAAATACTGCTTTTCAGATAAGTGCTCTGTTTGAATTTATGCACTATCTTTGATTCATATTTTTCATAGTATTTGGTGGCAAAGATGTTTATACATCTAGTTTAAAAACTTTGACAAAAATAAAAAAAGAAGAAGTATTCAAATTAGAAATTAAGAATTGAAAGGATAAAATACCTCAAATCACCACTTGCCAATGATTGATACCAAGACCAAACTAAGTATTTAGCCAATGTGTGCTTTCATACTTGGTCTCTGAGGCGTGGTATAAAAGTTTATCTTTTACATGTGACACAAGAAGAGGGTTACAACCCCCCAAACCCTCCACAACGCCGGCGCGATCTCTATTAAGTAAACTGGGGGGGCTCCCCAACAAAACCCCCCATCGGAGCCCCTAAAAACTGTAATTTTCTTCGGCGCGCGCCTCCGTCTTGCGCTCAGTTGTCGGCGCGTGCCTTTGTCTTTCGCGGGGTTGTCTATGAACCCATTTTAATACTAATGAACTCCTTGCAATGCATTTGTATAGAGTTCTTGGTGGCTACTACAGCAATTGGTAGAAGCCCTCCCCCACCTCCGAACCCTTGGAGGCTGAGCTGCCTTACAAGACTGGCTACAACCTTACTTCCACAGCAAGTTTTTGAGCATCTTCCCACTCAGTTTGAGAAGCTTCTTTCTAGATTTTTTTTTTTTAAGAACAGATTTTTTAGGTAGCCGCTCCCTAGCCTCTCCGTTTGTACATTTCCACGTGATCCAGTCCTTTGTATCATGCCTATTTGAAAGAACTTTATGTGACCTCTTGCATTTAAGCCACAATAGCCCCTCTTGCGGAGTGGGTAAAGGAGTTGCAGCATTGAAAGAAGAAACTCCCAAAGGCAACAATCCGTTAGCTTGTTGCTGGCGATAACACAACCTCCAGGAAAGTAAAAAGTGCACCAGCAACAACAGCTTTGCAGTACCCCATCGGGGGTGGGGTGGAACAGTGCAACCAATAGGAAAACTGCTGGCACTCACACACCCACCGCGCACCCCTCTCCCACCTTTCCCCACAGCCAACCTCGGTTCAAGGGCATAGATTACACAGAGCCTTACTTTGACAACCTTAAAGAACGGGCTTTTGGCTCAAGCTGAATTCTTTTAGGTTCTTTGTTCTTGTGTTGACACTGTCTCTCCTTCTTCACCAGGAGCACAAGGCTTTCCGTAGTAAATTCTTCCTCTAGCAGCCACAACAAAAGCTGGCACTCATAGAAGGCAGACAAGTGAGAGCATGGTCTGAAAACATAATTATTGGTTCTTACAGAGAAAGTAAAAGAGTGCAGATATTGTTCTTTGGATTTGCATAATAGTGCATTGATGAGAGGAAGTCGAGGTTTATGTTATATTTTCGAAAAGAAAGGTAGGGTTGAATACAAAGGATGCTTTTGTAAACCGAGTAGAACTTTTTGGTAACGCGGTCTATAAGTATAATGTTATGTTTGTAAATAAAAAATTGGTCGTTTTCTTTTGAGATTCCATTTGTTCTGGAAGAGATCGTTCAAACTTGTCATAGCATATCTCCCTCTCCCTTCCATCTGCATGGAGTGAAGTAGTAGCCTAAAGATTAGCTCAGTGGGCTGAGGAAAAGTGTAGTTACTTACCTGTAATGTAGGTTCTTTGTGGACAGCAGGATAGTCAGCCACATATGGTGGTGATGTCCCATCAGCACCCATTTGCGGATAAGCTCTCCAATAGCTCAGAAAGAATTTTTTTTCTCTCTGAGCAAGTGCAGAGCCCAGGGCCCCACCGGGCATGCCTGAGCACTACCCATTTCCTCCTGCTTCCCCCTAATCCCCAGGATGTTCCTAGCTGTGGCTGGGTTGGCCATACAGGGAGGCGGGTGGGTTGTGTGGCTGACTATCCTGCTGTCCATGGAGAACCTACGTTACAGGTAAGTAACTACACGTTCTCCTAGGACAAGCAGGATAAGTCAGCCACATATAGGTGACTCCCTAGCTGAGGGATGTGCTGAATGGACTTGCGCCCTTGTGCCTCGTGCATCCCTCGCCTGGCTGTGGAGGCCAAGCTGGGCAGGATAATAAGGCAAAGCAGGTTAGATTGTGCAAATAGGGATTGTTTTTTGTTGTTTTGTTTTTTTTGCAAAGTGCTGTGTTTGGGCACTGTAAAAAGCAATAACTGGTCAACAACAATCAAGGAACAGTGAAAAACCAACTGGTCAACGGTGACAATATGTAATTGCATATTCAACTTTTAGTCTAGACCAGTGTTTTTCAACCTTTTTACACCTATGGACCGGCAGAAATAAAAGAATTATTCTGTGGACTGGCATCGGTCTGTGGACCGGCGGTTGAAGAACACTGAGCTAAGTCGTGGGCCAGACCCCGCCCATCTCCACCCGATCTCCATCCCAGACCCCACCCCCATAATAGTACTAATTGTAACACTATTTTTTCCATTAATTTTTCACAGATACACAATATAATCTTATTAACAACACATAATGGTTAACCACGAAATTAAACTACACAAAGCACAGTGACAGCAGATGTAAATTCTCAAAATTGACATAATTCAATCACTAAATTCAAAAATAAAATCATTCTCCCTTACTTTCTGGCCTGACTTACCTTCTCCCGCCTAGCCATTTTATGCCGCCCCAGTATTATCTTCAGGCCGGCTCCCTCTTCCTCACTGATGCAGTGCACAAAGCTGCTGGCAGCGGCTCCTTGCACATCCTGTGCCTCATCTGGAAGCCTTCCCTCTGACGTTGCAACATCAGAGAGAAGGCTTCTGGTTCAGGCGCAGGACGCACTTAGGAGCCACTGCCCATGGCTTTGTGCACTGAATCAGTGAGGAAGAGGGAGCTGGCTCGAAGATAACGCCGCATCGTTCGCACCATGGACCGTCAGTTGAAGAAAACTGTTTTGGGCCTGATGCATGTGCTGGTCCTGTGGACCGACAGGAAATTTCTGTGGACCAGCACCGGTCCACGGACCGGTGGATGAAGAACACTGGTCTAGACAAACCGTACTGGGAGAAGGCTGTAGGCACAGTTGCCAGCTGCTTGTCAAGGCTTTGAGGGGGAGGAGGAGGCTCACACGGCCTGTGGCTACTGACCCTTCCAAGAGGTAAGGCCTCTTGCAAGACTGTTCGGCTGAATGCATTTGGGCCTGGAACACTCTGTCGAGGCCGTAGTGCTTGGCAAAGGTATACATGGAGGACCATGTGGCTGCGTTACAGATGTCCTCTATTAGTATGTGGTGTAGGTGAGCCAAGGTGGTGGCTACGGCTCTGAGCTGGTGGGCGTAGGCTCCCACCAGCGGTTCAGGCTGTGCTCTTTTATAGGTGAAGGAAATACGCTGGGATATCCAGCGCGAGAGCGTACATTTGGTGAACGGCAGGTCTGGTCTGTTGTGGTTGTAGGAGATGAACAGTTTTGAGGCTTGTCTGGTCCTTTGTGCCCTGTTGATATAGGTAGCCAGGGCCCTTACACAGACCAGGAGGTGTCGCTGGGCTGAGGCTCTGAGACTCCCTGGACTGGTTGATGTGGAATGATGAAGCCACCTTTGGCAGAAATCGGGGGTGGGTTCTGAAGCCTAACCAGTCGTCATGCAGGAGTGTGCCGTGTGGGTGGTGGACCACGGCCTGGATCTCACTGATGCATCTTGCCGATGGTTTGAAAGGGTTGAGGATGAGTTGATGCAGCATCAGGTTGAGGTCCCATCAAGGCGGCCATGGTCTGATCGGTGGGTGCAAGTTGGATAATCCATTCATGAATTTTGCGATTACTGGGTGTCCCGACACCGGTGCATCGTCTATGCCAGTGTGCACTTAGGTGGACCTTAATGGAGGTAGGTTTCAGACCTCTCTGGGATAAGCCGAGTAGGTACTGCAGGATGTCTGGGACAGGGCAGTTGTAGGGGTCTCGCTGCATGTTTGTGCACCAGTAGCAGAACCGTCTCCATTTCAGCCTATAGTATTTTCTGGTTGAAGGTCTTCTGGCTGCCTTGAGGATCTGCTTGATGTCATGTGGTAGGTTCAACCTCTGAACCTCCATGCGGTCAGGGCTAAAGACCGCAGGTTGTGGTGGGGAGGGAAGCTCCCATGCTGTGTGATAAGATCTGCGTTGATCGGGAGGGGGAGTGGCGGGTGAACCGATAGCTGTTGCAGGAACGGGAACCATGGTTGCTGGGGCCAAAATGGGGCAATCATAGTCACTGTTGCTCTGTCCTGGAGATTCTTCTGCAGGACTTTAGGTATGAGAGGCATTGGTGGGTAGGCATCGATGAGTCCGTGGTTCCAACTCAGAGACAGGCCGTCGGGGCTCAGGTGGTGATGGGCCGGTCTCTTGGAGCATAAGGCTGTGCATTTGGAGTTCTGTTCCATGGCGAACAGGTTGATACTTGGTGTGCTCCAGGTATTGAAGATCTCCTTCGTAAACGCGGGGTTGAGGGACCACTCGTACAGATCTAGCTGGCGACTCAGGCTGTCAGCTAAGTTGTTCTGCTCCCCCAGGAGGTAAGTGGCTTGGATGGGGCAATGTATGGAGTTTACGAATTCCCATATGCAGCAAGCTTCCTTGCAGAACGATGCTGCCCCGTCCCTCTCTGCTTGTTGATATAGTACATCTGTTTGTCCATTTGATGTAGTACACCTGGTTGTCCGTTTGAATGAGTACTGTTCTGCCTGCCACTCATTGTATGAAGGTCTTGAGGGCCTTCCCTATGGCCCTGAGCTCCAGTAGGTTGATATGGAATATAGAAACTTGGGTGAAGGTGGAGAAAATGTGCCCCCATCCATGTTTGGAGGCATCTGTGGTAACCCCCCATCTGGTGAGGAGGTGGTCTGAATGGCTTCCCCTTCGCTAGATTGTCTCAGGACATCCACAAGTTGAGAGACTTGTGCATGGGTCGGTGGATGGGTATCTGAAGTGCCAGTGGTTGGGCATGCTGGTTCCAGTGGCGTATGAGGTGCCCTTGCAGGGATCTCATGTGCAGACTGGTGTGCTGGACGACCAAGACTACAGCCGCCATATGGCCCAGGAAGTGCTGCGCAAGAGATGTTATGGCATTGATCCGGCAGTCCAGTAGAAAAGCCTTGGTTTTTGTGGTGTCATTGTCTGCTCCGATAAATGTAATCCTCTGGGGGTGAGGGGGGGGTATCAAGTGAGACTTTATGTAGTTGATGAGGAACCCCCAGATCTTGGAGAAGGATTATGGTGGTCGTTAGGGCCGCCTGCGCCTCCCTTGGAGAGGGGGCCACTATCAGATAAGGGAGGATGCACACCCCCTGAAGGAGAAGATGTGCTGCTGCCACAGCCATGCACTTTGTGAACACTCTTGGAGCTGTTGAGAATCCAAAGGATAGGATCTTGTACTGAAAGTGTCTGTCTTGGATTTTGAAGCGAAGATACTTCCTATGGGCTGGGTGCAGGGGCACGTGGGTGTATGCATCCTGTAAATCCAGGGAGACTAGCCAGTTGTTGGGCTGTAACAGGGGCAAGACTGTACCCAGAGAGTGCATCCGGAATCGTTCCTTGTGTATGCACCTGTTGAGCTTGCAGAGATGCAGGATCGAGCGTTTGCCCTTGTTGGTCTCCTCTGACTGGCACCGCCTCTATTGCTTCTGCCTGAAGCAGGACCTCTCTTTGCTGCAGGAGAACTGGATCATCAGATGAAGGGTGTCCCACCCACTCAGGGGGCAGGAGTGGAGACGAATTCGGTATTCCTACTTGATGATGCTGAGGACCCACTGGTCGGTGGTGATCCTGGGCCAAGCATTCGCAGACAATCTGATCCTGCCTCCCCCTGGCCCCTGCTGGGCTGGAGGGTGGTCAAAGGTTCTGCTTTTGTTTTGGGGGGAGGGCTGCCCTTGGTTGCCCCTGTCCCTCGGGCGGCGTTTGTTTGCGTATTTTACTGTTGCGAGCACTGGGGCCCAGACTGCTGCCAGCGTGGTATTGTGGGGTATCACTTTGGGGGTGGTGAAAGGCATGCGAGGTTGGTTCCTCTGGTGTCTTCATGGGTGTGCCCAGCGTTCTAAGCCGTTGAAGGCGAGGGTTTGGAGGGTGGTGCAGTCGTCTTTGATGCCATCAACTGTCTCCTTAACCTTGTCCCTGAACAGGTTATCCCCTGTGGAGTGGCGTACCTAGCATATGTGACACCCAGGGCCCATCATTTTTTGACACCTCCCATCTGTATGAAAAACATGATTTTTAGTAACAATCCACACGTCACACAAGAGTGTACCTAGGAAAAGGCAGCATCTTACATACTGCAGTGAGCAGTACATCAATACACCCATTGAAAAACTAAACAAACCAGACTAGTACAGATCAATCCTACACAGTCAATCCTAACAGAAAACCATGTCTTTTCGAACACACAGAACACAGAAAACACCTTCGCCTAGTATGTAATCACAAACTAACCCTCCCCCTTTTACAAAACTGTTTTGTGGTTTTTAGCCATGGTGGTAACAGCTCAGATGCCAACGGTAAAAAAATGCTCTACAGTTTTGTAAATGGGGAGATAAAATAAAAATACGTAGACAAAAGTTAAACTGAAGCACTAAGAAGCTGGACTCTGCATACAATGCAACACCACAGAAATAGTGATGCATCCCCTAAAGCAAAAAAAAAAAAAAATAATAATTTCTTTTCTACCTTGTCTTCTCTGGTTTCTGCTTTCCTCATCCTCTTGTCACTCTCTTCCTTTCATCCACTGTCTACCCTCTCTCTGCCCTCCTATATGGCATCTTCTCTCCTTCTATTCCCCTTCCAGAAACTTTATGCCTCCCCCTTCCATCTCTCCCTTCACCCCCCATTGGTCTGGCATTCATCTTCTTCCCTTTCCTCCGCCAATGGTCTGGCATCTCTCTCCTCTCCTATCCTTCCCTCTCCCACACCCCCATGATCTGGCATTTCACTCTCTTATCTCCCTTCCCCCCCCTTCCATTAGCATCTGCCCCCTTTCTTTCCCTCCAACCCAATTCCATGCAATATCCTTCCCCTTTATGTCTCTTTCCCCTTTCCCTGCACACCAATTCCATCAGCATCTGTCCCCTTTATCTCCCTCCACCATGCTTCCATACCACTCTGACCCGATTTCTCTCCCTTCACCACCCTTCCATACCACTCTGACCCCCTTTTTCTCCTTCCACCACCCTGCTATGCTCCTTTCTCTCTACATCCAAATCAGCAAGGTCCCGCAATGATTACTTCTGCTGCCTCTGCTCCGGAAGAGGTAAGTGACGTCCGAGGGGGGTGGGCCGGCAGACGCAAGGAGTTGCGGCAAGGTCCCGCGATGACTGTGGCTGCCGGTCTACCCCCTCTGACGTCACTTACTTCTTATGGATCAGAGGCGGTAGACACAGTCATCGCAGGATCTTCCTGCACTTCATTGCGGTTGCCATACTTATTCCAGTGCAGCGTCGGCAGCCACGCTGAGGTGCCGTTTAGAGCAGCGCAGGAGGTTTCAGACCTGGCCGAGTGTGCACCCGGGGCGGACCGTCCCCCCTGCCCCTCCTTGGTACACCACTGCCCCTGTGCATGGTGCATTTGCTAGAGACTCGTGGAGGTCAATATGGAGCACTGGGGTATGAAGCTAGGCTAAGCGCTGGGCAAGGTTGGCTGCCCCCCCAGTGTAGATGGATATTTCAAAGATGTCAAAGGCTGCCTTGAAGAGGTGCTTGCTGCATTTCTTTAAATCATGGAGGAGGGGTGAAAGAGACTCCTGGACCGGCTTGATGGCAAGCTGGAGTCCCTGATTTATTTATTTATTTATTTTCTCTCTCTATGGCCTCCTGATAAAGCAGCATCTGGAACTGGAGCACAGTGATTCATGTGCTGAGCATTGCGCCCTTGAAGGTCTTTTTCCCCGTGGAATCCAGGGTTTTTCAGGTCCTTCCCTGGCGGGGTGTTGGAGGGAGGTCGTACCATCTTGTTTCTCTTGAGCACCGAGGCTACCACAATGGACTTGTGTGGCAGCCACAGTTTGTCGAATCCCGGGGCCGGAAGGATCTGGTACTTCAGTTACAGTCTCTTAGATGTTGATCGCCCGGAGGAGGGGGTCCGCCAAATCTTGTCTCTGCAGTCCAGGAGGTTCTTGTGGACTGGAATCGCCACCGCCTGCTTGGAGTTGTCCAGGCATTGTAGGAGTCTTGTCTTGGGTTCTGGTGGTCCACCCAAATTGATCTTGAGAAGGGCTGTGAGTTTCTGGAGGAACTTGGGGTAAGTCCTTGGGGTTTATTTTTTGTGTGTGGGTGGTGACTCAGGCTGGTTTGCTGCTCCACTGATTGGCTGTTCCTCCATTGCTTGGGTGCATGGCATGCCGCTGGAACGCGCCATGCTGTTGTATGTGGCTTTCTCTAAAGGGGGACATTGGGGGAGTGTTGCCCGCTGAGACAGGAGCAGGGTCAGCAGAAGGATAACTGCTGCTGCTGGTCCATCCCTAGTGGTTCGCAGGTTTATGCGCTGCTCCGCTTGACTGGTTGGGTGGCTCCATGTACCCCGCTGACATTTTCTGGGGTCCTGCAGGATGCACCCCTGTGTCTGTGCTGGTGCCCCTAGCTGTGTTTCCCGCTGTGCCTGGAGGCAGAGGAAGAGGAGTGGTGATGGTGCCTCCTGTGTGGGCTTCTCCTGCTATGACTGTAAACTCTTCTGAGCAGGAATTGTCTATTGTATGTTAAAATGTACCTTTAGTAGTAGTGTTACCTTGGTGAGTGTCCCTCCTGTTGGCTGTAAGCTGTGGAAAGCACTTTCTGCCCAGGTTCCTGAAGTGCAGTGAACAGCTCCTGAGGCTGAGGAATTCCCCCCCCCCCACCTGTGGGGAGGCGTGATCTGACATGCCACATTACTAATGATGTCAGCGCCCATACTTTGTGAAGAGCTCCACAGGACTGCCCCTGTTGCCAGGGAAGAAGGGGAAGGTCTGCGCTGCAATTGGTTGCCAGCTGTCTCCATCATGGCCGGTTGTTGAGGCAGGGGGAGGGACACTCCTGGGATTGGTAGTCCCACTGCCCTGCACATGGCAGAACTCTGGTGCTTAATGGAGTTCTCAGAGAGGGGAGAATTAGTGAGAGGCAGACCCCAGGTGCTGCAAAGGGTTTTCCTGACATGAGGGTCATTCCGGGGGGGGGGGGGGGTGTTTCAGGGAGGTGGGAGGGGTCTGCCGATCCCCGGAAAGAAGCATTGGGGTTTGTTTTGGGGTTTTTTCAGATTGGGAAGTGGGAGGGGCAGAGCCCTGGTAGCTGCAGGAGTTCTCAGAAGTTTCCCAGAACAGGCAGATAGGGGCTCGGGAGGGAGGGGGAACCCCTACCAGCTGCATGCAGGGTGCAGATGGGGTGTGTGTGTGTGGGGGGGGGGGGGGGAGAGTTGCTGGGTCAGGGCATCCTGGAGGCTCCTTATTTCTGCTGATTTTACATCCCCCGTTGCTGCCTTCCGATCAGGCTGGCTTGTACAGGCTGATTCTCAGGCTTTATTCCTTTTCATGAAGTCTCTTAGTGCCTTCTTCCTCAGCTTGCGTGTGCACGAAAACATGTGGGCACAATGCAAGCAGGGCTGGTTCAGCTTGTAGGCGTGTGGGGACATGCAGACACAATGCAAAAAGGACCGGTCCTCGTGCGCCGGACCCAACCAGCGGACGCACAATTCATGAGGATCCAGTGCATTCATCCTTCTCCTGCATCCCAGGCATTTCTTTGATGATTTAGGCATCTTCAAGTGATGAGTAGAAAAGTTGTAATGGAGAGCTGTAGAAAATTCGACCGATGGGAACGGGCGGAGACTAAAGACTGGGGATTAGGGGGAAGCAGGAGGAAATGGGTAGTGCTCGGGCATACCCGGTGGGGCCCTGGGCACTGCATTTGCTCAGAGAGAGAGAGAGAGAGAGAGAGAGAGAAAATCTCTTTGAGATATTGGAGAGCTTATCCGCAAATGGGAGCTGACTCATCCTGCTTGTCCTAGGAGAATAGGAAATCCTATTTTAGCCAGGTAGCCTGCGTCCTCTCAGGTCATTCCCTAAAGTTTGGCACATGTTATCTGAGGCAGGGCTCATGAGAGTACAGTGGGTCCTCTGGCAAATAACATGCGCTAATCTTTAGTAAAAGTCCCCAATAAGGTTGTAAACTCTCCGAAGACTGAAAAACCACCACTGTACCTGAAGGCAAACTCCCCCTGAACTCTAACTGAAAAGGGAGTAACCTAAATCTAAAAATCCCTTCCCCCTAATTGTTAGAAATATGCTTTAGGACCCACCCCCTTTCCTTACTAAAGTATGATTTTTATGGTCAATAGGTGGGCAGGCAGGCTGGCTTCGGATTTGCATATTTCACTCGGAACATAAGGAGACGGCAGCCGGGACAGTGGCAGATCCAGCTTTCTCCTGTGGGAGGAAGAGTTTCTGCACTTTAACTTTTCAGCACTTTAATTTCAGAGAACTGCATAAAGTCATCTGCCTGCTACAGTGCAGTAGAAAACAACCTGTGTGTTTGTGTGTGTGTGTGTTTTTAATCGACCTGGAGCATTCTTGGAAAGGATTAGGGGAGCAATGCTTGCACTGTGTGTGTGGTGGATACACTGTTTCATTGCCTTTAACCAAGCTCTGGCAACCACTGACCCAACTACTACAAGTAAGTCCGAATGTTTGTGTACGAGCTGAGGAACAAATATGTGTTGTCATTATGTTTATTTTTGAAGGACTAGTATGACAGGAAAAGATAAGTGCACAAAATGAGCCTAGTTTATAACTGATAGGTATAACTTTTTTTTTCCACTGATTTACAGATTACATTTCTATATGGGGTTTTTTTTTAAGCTCCATTTGTTTCCTTTTTGAATTGAACTAGGCTTTGAAATGAGCTGCTACACTGTTAGTCTTCGACAGGTTTTCATGTTCTTTCTGCTTGAGTGCTTGTTAGTTTGTAAATCCTTTCTGCTGCTTCTCCCGGGAAACGCTGCGGTGTTTGGGAGGAGATGACCGAGAGTAACCTCAGAGCGGGAGATCACATGAGCGTAAGAATGAATGGAACGTGAGCCAAGGTCACTCTGTTTTCTTTCCCGCCCGCAGCCGCCCCCCCTCCTCTCATTGGCTAACGGTTTATTGTGTGATCGCCTCATTGGCTGCGCTGTGCACTCCCAGCTCCCGCCCATCCTCCTCCCTGGGAAAGTTAAAGCTTGTGTCGCCGTTTGCTGTTTGAGTTTGTGATGTGATGGTTATAGAGAATGTGTGGTGTAGGAAACCCGTGGCTTTTTCCTCCACACACCCACTTTGTCCCGTCCCCCCCCCCCTTCTTGCCTTGATCAGGCGGGCCTGTAAATTGAATGTCTGGAAATATAGGTGGTAACATTTCAAAATGATTGGGGAGCGGGTGCTAATCACAATACAAATTATTCCTTGATATGAACAGTGAAGTTTTCTTAATATTGAGGGTGCTTAGGTCCCATTGGCATCTAGAAAGAAGCAAAAGGTGGAAAGCAGCTAATTCCCCACATACTCTTTGCTTTTGAAAATCTTTTAATCACATTGCAGAATGTTTCTGCATCTGGCCAGGTCCCCTTTTTTTCTCGGCCCCCTAGAAAGTAGGAGGGAAACAACTGAGAGTAAGTTTGAAAGCTCTAGTGACTGTAAAAGGATGTGAAGGGTACATTCTGCTGTCTGGTTGACATGCATTGGCCTACAGATGACTTTTATTGAGGGATTGAGCTTGAAAATGTGATCTGTTTTTTCTTTTTTTAAGAGAAGATGAGATTCTCCAGAAAGGATGGCTTTTGAATTCAATTAATGTTGTCAGTAGTTAATTTTATTCTAGTGTTATCTATACCACTCTTTTTTTTTTTTTTAATCAAACCTGAATTGTATTCAGGTACATTAGGTATTTCCAGGGCTGGTCCAATGGTATTGGATAACCTAGACTCAAGGCCGTACAACCCTGCCCCCTGAATTCAGCACCTTTCCTTTTCCTCCCTAAGCTATCCCTATCCAGGTTACCAACATTTCCCCTTTCCATCTATATCCTTCCCAGTTGGCCAGCATCTCCTCCTCCTCCACTTCCTATCCCCATGTTGCATCTAGCATCTCCTAAATTTTCCCTCCCTGCTTCTGAACTGTTAATGCCCCCTTACCTCCTCCCCACCTGTCCTGAACTTAAAGTAGACTGATGACTGTATTAGTCCTCTAGCTACAGATTCACACTGACAGGAAGTCTGCCTTGAAGGGGGACAGGACAGGGCAGTGTTTGAGTGTGGGTCTGTGCTTATAGGGCCCACACAGCACTCTCTCTTCTTTAAGCTAAGGGCTGGCATGAGAGGAGGTGGGGGTGGCAGCAGCAGGTACAGAAGGGGAAAGGTCCTGGACATGTGATAGCCACACTGCTGTTCCCCAAATTCCTTTGCTTTAGGTGGATACCTAGTCTACTAGAGGCAGGGCTGGCTCCGAATATTTCATGTGCCTGGAGGTCTCACAAGCTAAGTTTGTGCCTTAGGAAGTAGAAAGTGACTTGCCTAAGGGAATCCATCCTGACCTAGGAATGAAAAATAGGTAACAGCTCTGTAGCTCGAGAGGGTCATTTACTGTTTTTTTGTTAGTTTGATACATGTGGTCAGTAATTATTATCCATTTGTCAAATATGTGTTGAATTTTCAATGTCTTACCTTTGTAATGTGGCCAGATAGCTTTCTTTTATTCTGTGACATCTATGAATTGACAGCTCTGCTGTTTAACAGATGGACTGGGACTACTGTAATCTGCTTCTAACAGGTCTCCTGCTGAACCACCTCCCCCCCCCTGCAATCTGTACAAAACTCTGCTGCACAACTTATCTTCTGCCAACCTCGCTACACTCACCTCACCCCTCTCCTCAAATCACTTCACTGGCTCCCTATCTGCCTTCACATACAGTTCAAACTCCTATTCCTAACCTCAGTATCTCTCCTGTCTTGCCTCTCTTTATACACCTCCCAGAGAACTCCATTCCTCAGCCAAATTGCTTTCATCTGTACCCTTCTCTTCCACTTCCTTTCAGCTCGCTGCCCTATTTGCCTAGAAGCGGAATAGAAATCTGTAATGTAATGTAATAAACTACCTGAGTCCGTCCACCACGCCCCTTCCCTTGTTCAAAAGTAGACTGAAAACCCACCTTTTTGAGACAGCTTTCAACTTGTAACCCTACTCCCCTCAGCTCACCACCCTAGCTAGTAAGTTAACCATTCCCTCTAATTGTAACCCCTACCCTGGCATCCTGTTTGTCTGTCTTGATTGTTTAGAAAGTCTCTGCTTGAATAAGCTACAGTCTCCTTTGTGACTCTGTACAACACTGCGTAAGCCTTGTAGCGCTCTAGAAATAATTAATAGTAGTTGTAGTAGTATAAAAGCTGAATGGATCATTTAGCCTGACTGCCATAATGTGGAGCCATCTGGTCACATTATTCTGAGGTACCTTAAATGTATATAATACAGAGAATATTGTTCATGAGTTAAACTGATATATGTTAAGACATAATTACAGGCAACAAACAGTGGTAATTTTCTAAAACAAAAACATTTCTAAAAATCCCCCCCCCCCTTTTCTCTGAAGCTGCAATGGGGGAAAGGGAGCAAGTTTCAAAACCATTTCAGTTTAGTGGTATGAGCTAACCTGGCAGAAATTCACCACTGAGCACAAGTGATGAAAGAATAAACTTACTTCGTTGTAACCAAGAGGTGCAATCCCAGAAATGTGTTAGCTGTGGAAAAGAATACACTTTTTCCCTTAGAAACCTGTGTCTTCTCTGCAAAATAGCAGTTCAAGCAATATTTTGGCTCACTGAGAAGAGCGTATGCCCTTGTATCGCTCTATAGTACGGCTGCACCTCGAATCCTGTGTGCAGTTCTGGTCGCCATATCTCAAAAAAGATATAGCAAAATTAGAAAGGGTACAGAGGAGGGCAACAAAAATGATAAAAGGGATAGGACAACTTTCCTGTGAGGAAAGGCTAAAGCGGCTAGGGCTCTTCAGCTTGAAGAAGAAACAGCTGAGGGGTGATATGATAGAGGTCTATAAAATAATGAGTGGAGTGGAAAGGGTAGATGTGAATCACTTGTTCACTCTTTTCAAAAATACTAGGGAACATGTGATGAAGCTACTAGGTAGTAGATTTAAAACAAACCAGAGAAAATATTTCTTCACACAATGTGTAATTAAACTCTGGAATTTGTTGCTAGAGAATGTGGTGAAATCAGTTAGCTTAGCAGGGTTTAAAAAAAGGTTTGGCTAATTTCCTAAAAGAGACGTCCATAGGCCATTATTGAGATGACTTGGGGAAAACCATTGCTTATTCCTAGGATAAGAACAAAAGAATAGCCTTACTGGGTTAGACCAATGGTCCATCAAGCCCAGTAGCCCATTCTCATGGTGGCCAATCCAGGTCACTAGTACCTGGCTAAAACCGAAGAGTAGCAATATTGCATGCTACCAATTCATAGAATCAGTTTTGCTACTTGGGATCTGGGTTGGCCACTGTTGGAAACAGGATACTGGACTTGATGGACCTTCAGTCTGTCCCAGTATGGCAGTTCTTATGTTCTTAGTTATTACGGCAGCTGCCTCTGCATATTTCACTTCTAACTTTATCTGGGGGAGAGATCAGTTAGGTCTGACTGTTCAGAAGTAAAAAGAGTAGCGATATGTTCTCAGGATTCTGTGAAGAATAAAACACAAAAATCGTAGGTTTCTTTCTTTTTTTAGTACATGTTTATGTAAATTTTCTTCTGTAGTATAAATGTGTTGTAAGTAGATCTTGAAAGTGTGCGTTTTCCTCTGTACCATAAGTGAGACTTCCGCTGGCTGTGCCCAAAAAATGCCTGGGTTTACAGGAGCCACTATCAGACATGAGAACTTTGTTGGGGTTTGTTTGCATGGAGTGGGGGGGAGGAAGGGGCAGTCAAGGGGCCTAAAGAGGAAGAATGAATCAAACGCTGCACTGTTAAACTTAGAATTCTGGTAACATTGGGGAGAGTCTGAGAAACTTGCCTTAGGAATAAAAGCTAAAGGACTGGTAATATCCATGCAAAAAGTGCAGCCGCAGCTTAAGTACTTGATTACAATGCTTATCTCATAGTTTGTCCCATATTTCTAACAGACATTTTGTATGGAGGAGACGTATTGGTTTTAGCCCAGCAGTCTTTACAGCCTGCTTTCACTACCAGCTCCTTTGCCTACTGTTCCGCATGTTATGGTGTGTTTTGGAATGATCTTCTCACAGCCATCTGCCTGCCTCTTATTTTGAGAGTAAGTGTGTGTGGTAGGGGAACAGGAAAGACTTGGCTTTGTGTGATAGTCATTTATTGTGCGTGTGTGGGAAAGAACCTGGGCGGGGCTTTGATTGTGACGTCCCGCTTCCACCTGAAACTAAACACGTGCAAGACTTGAGCTGTCCCTCTTTCCTCCTAAATCCTCCGCTCCTTTCCCCGTCTTTGTAAATAATGCTGTTATCATTCCTGTCTCCTCTGCTCGCAACCTTGGAGCCATCTTTGACCCGCACCGCTCATTTTCCAAGCACAACCAATCCACTACTAAAGCCTTGTCCCGCGCTGCTTCCGTTCTCGCGGGAAGCGGTGCGGGACCAGGCAGGCAGCCTTGTGCACCGCTCTGCCGCTAGAGAGGCAGCCGCATCTTTACAGGAGCAGCAGCTTCCCCGCAAGTCATGCGCGAGCAGCAGCCATAGGAACCGGAAGCTGCTGAGAGTCCCAGCATGGTGGTGCGGCCCTGACAAGAGCTAGCGGCTATGGCAGCACCGGCGGTGGGTTCTGGCCTCCTGCTCTCCTCCCTCCCTCCCTGCTAGAGAGGCAGCCGCATCCAGCAGGGAAGGCACCAGAATTAAAATAAGGTAACTGGGGGGGGGGAGGGGGGTATTCGCTCCATAAGACGCACCCTTATTTCCACCAATTTTTGTGGGGCAAAAACGTGCGTCTTATGGAGCGAAAAATACAGTACCTGAGTCTGTGCGTTGTGCCCTTCCCTTCCCTTGTTCTAAAGTAGGCTGAAAACCCATCTTTTGAGAGAGGCTTGCTCACAACTCTAGCCATCAGATTAACCAACCCCGTTAACTGTAACCCCTACCCTTGCAATGCAATCTTGATTTTTTACATTGTAAGTTCATTCGAGCAGGGTCTGTCGCCTTTGCGCCTCTCTATAGCGCTGTGTACATATGGTAGTGCTCTAGAAATAATTAGGGGAGTGTGTGGCGTAGTGGTTAAAGCTACAGCCCCAGCACCCTGAGGTTGTAGGTTCAAACCCACGCTGTTCCTTGTGACCCTGGGCAAGTCACTTAATCCTTGTGACCCTGGGCAAGTCACTTAATCCCCCATTGCCCCAGGTACATTAGATAGATTGTGAGCCCACCAGGATAGACAGGGAAAAATGCCTGAGTACCTGAATAAATTAATGTAAACCGTTCTGGGCTTCCTTGGGAGACCGGTATAGAAAAATAAATAATTAGTAGTATGAGGGGCTGCAGAAAAGTTCTCAGCCCAGCCAAGAAGAGAATGATGTGGAGCCATGAAACTTACAAGTTATTCCACACTATTTTTTTTGACACTTTTTTTGTTTCAATGATATTCCGCGCTTTTCGTTTCATTTTATAACTTGTAAGTTTCACAGCTTCACATCATTCTCTTCTTGGCTGGGCTGAGAACTTTTCTACGGCCCCTCCTAGTAGTAGTGAGTGACTTGAGTGAGTGAGGGGAAACGAGCTAGTTAGGCTATTCTTGCTTTCATTGCAGTATTTAAGCTCCCGGCGGCTGAAAACATCGGTACTGCAGGGTGCTGGCGCTATTAACATTTTCATTGCTGCAAAAACCTGGAAAGTAATTGCTGCATGGGAATTTTATGTCTGTTAAGGTGGCAGTGCCATGTGAGCTTTTTTTTTCTTTTCTTTTGAAAGAAATTAATGAATATGTATAAGGCTGCGTTGTTGAAAAGATCACGGTTCCATAGCACTGACTTTGATGGGCAGAATCAGGGACTGTAAATCCCATACTGCTTTGGGATGTAATGTCAAAATCAGGACTGGTCAAAAGGTCTCCCTCCCTCCTGGAACTGAATAACTTGTTGGCCTTGGTCAACAGACAAGCAAACTGGTGCATCCTACTGGAGTTGTCATGTGTTATCTATTGCAGGGCGTATTTCATGCAATGGGCCCTGTAGTGGTACTACTACTAATCATCTCTATAGTGTTACTAGACATACACAGCACTAGGTAACATGTTAGTCGTACTGTTGAAAATGCAATGCACTAGTATGTTTGCTATTTTTATTCCCTAATCTAAACTCATCCTGCTTTTAACTATATTGAGGGAAGACCGTATATTTTATCCAAGTTAAATCAATGTTGACCATATAAATAGATTTGAAATTGTCCTCCCCAGTGCAAACCTACTTAAGGCCTAAAAAGTCTGGTTCTACACTATGAAATGACAACTAGTAGAACTGCATAGGCACTTCCCCAGTTTTAGAGTTAAATACAAGGCCATGACCAGGACATGAGAATAATATACAAAGTTCTTTTATTTGATGGATTATTATTTTTTTTAATCTATCAATCACAAAATTAAATGTATTTACTGTTGTGAAGGTGAGGGCAGTCTTGATTTTACTTATTGGCCTCTGTTATTCCTTATCAGATAGGGTTGAGCTGTTGTGTCTTTGACACTGCTTCCGTTTGAAACTGCAGCTAAGCAGAAGAAGCTGATCATTGCTTGCTGCAGTAAGCAGGCACGATACCACCTAGCTGGAATGCTAAAGCCCTGGCATTCCCATTTAGGTATTATAATAATTCACAAATATCTGACCTCCACTTCAGAATTGCTTCGCTTATGAAGATCAACTCATCTAATGAACATTAGGAAAAAATACTCTGAGGAAGAAAATTTAGTTCAAGGCTTACAGGTTGACTGCCACAGTGTCTATACACTAGTGCTGCCTGATTCAGGAAAAAAATTTCGTTCAATTCTGCCTATTGAATCGATTTTTCGATTTGATTTTCCTGCCCTTCTGTTTCCCTTTCCTCCCCTGAAGGTCTGGCATCTTTCCTTTTGTTCATCTCCATCTCCTCGCAGCTGCAGCGATGGACCTCACCATCCACAGATCCACCATCTCTCCTTTTCTCAACTACCCTTTCATCCAGCATCTCTCTTCTGTGTCCCTGTCCTTATTCTCCTATCCAGTACTGTCCCCCTTGTGTCCCTGTTCCTATGCTCCCTCCATGCCCAGCATCTTATCTCTCTCCATATCCAGCTTCTTCTTTCTCTCTTCCTTACCTCCTGTATCCCCTTCCCCAGGTACAGGCTTTCTCCTACTATCTCTCCTGCCATCCTACACCCTGCCTACCTACTTTGGAGCAGTATCTGTCCCTCTTGTACCCTTCCCCTTGTGGTCTTGCATTTCTCTCTCCCTCTCTCCATTAGTCCAGCACCTCTCCTCTGCTTTCCTCCCCTCTTTTTTGTTTGGTCTCTCTCTTCACTTCATCCCAGGTCTGACATCTCCCCTTCCCTCTCTTACTCCTTCCTCCTCCTCCCTCTGCACAGGCCTGCCTCCATGCCGCAAAGGCACTCTTCCTTCTCCTCCTCCCCGCTACGAAGGCCTGCTTCCCCCGCAAGCCTGCATGTTCCCCCAGCTTCCCCGCTCTTACTTTAAGCAGCTAATACAGCAGCCTGCAGATCGCTGGAGCTATAGCGATCTCTGCAGCTGCCTGTCATCCTCAGCGGCACGTTCTCTCTGCCGCGATCCTGCCCCTGATGTCAAACCAATTAACACATCAAGTAATCTAGGAATATTTTAAACATTTAAAACATTAATGATTTGCCAACAGTCTATAATCAGTGATCTGAATATTGATATCTTCTATGTGACTCTGGGGTTTATTTTGGGTTGTTTTTTTTTTTACCATTAGTCCTATGTAAACCCAGCTTTGTAAACCTCACCAGTGGCTTTCTTTGTTGCAGGCAGCCCAGCAGAAAAAGTCAATGACTACAGTAAAATTGAGAGCAAGTTTGCTTTGAGGACACCCGAGGTACCAGATGATGACACTTGCTACCTTGTCCCTGGACAAGCAGAAACAATCTCACATTGCAACTTCAACCACACAAGCAAAACATTTGTGGTGATCCATGGATGGACGGTAAGAGCAGCATTGCTAAAAGACTCAAGACATCTTCCCAGATATCAAGAAATATTTGACACACCTAGGAAACTCATATTAATTAGCAGTTAGAAGGTTCATGGTTTATTTTGTTTTCAATTTTGTTTCCTAGAAACTTTGTGAACAAACCTGCAGCAGAAAAAGGCTGTAGAATTTGGCTATAACCCAGCAAATTGTTGGAAATGTGGACTATCATAAGTGATCTGCAACACCCCTTTAGGGGCATTTTCAAAACACAAAGAAATCCACAAAATGGCATAAATTGGCACTTGGACATCCTAATTACTAGGATGTCCCAAATGCCAATTTTTGAAATCTTCTGGTCGTCTTGTGAGGCGTTCCAGCCGCTGTGTGTTCAAGAGAAAAGGAGGTTGTGTTGGAGGGATGTTCTGGGTGAGCTTTGGGCGGACTTTGGATATGCTTGAATTGGACATCTACAGTCATATGAAAAAATTAGGACACCCCATGAAATATTCAGTTTCTTTTTTAAGAAATGTTCACATATCGATGTCAAATCCTTTTTTTTATTTATCTCTGGAAAAGAAAGTGATGTAATTGCAGGTAAACAACAACAGTTTTCCTTGATTTACTCAAGAAACAAAAGACATCCTCAAAAATGTGTATTCTAACTGAGGAATAAATTAGGACACCATTCGCCCTAAAAGCTAGTGTTACCCCCTATGACTTAAATAACTGCAGTGAGATGCTTCATGTAGCCATCTACCAGTCTCTGACATCAGTCTGAGGAAAGTTTGGCCCACTTCTCAAGGCAGAATTCTTTCAGCTGTGAGATTTTTGAGGGGTTTCTTGGATTTACAGCCCATTTCAATTCCCCCCACAGCATCTCAATGGGATTAAGATCAGGGCTTTGACTTGGCCACTCCAGGACTCTCCAATTCTTAGTTTTCAGCCTGTCCTTGCTGGATTTACTGGTATGTTTTGGGTCATTGTCGTGTTGCAAGGTCCAGTTCCGCTTCAGCTTTAATTTTCTTACAGATGGTCTCGCAAATTCCTCAAGCACCCTCTGATATATGGTAGAATTCATGGTGGATTCTATGATGTTGAGCTGACCAGGTGCTGCAGCCCCAAACCATGACATTTCCACCTTCATGCTTCACAGTTGGTATGAGGTTCTTTTCCTGGAATGCTGTATTTGATGTACGCCAAACATGTCCTCTTTTCTGGTGTCAAAATAATTCAATTTTAGACTCGTTTGTCCATAGAACACTATTCTAGAAGTCTTGGTGTTTGTGTCTACGTTCTCTCTGGCAAACTTCAGTTTGGCCTTCAAGTTAAATTTGTGCAGTCTCTTTCTGACTGTAGAGGCTTGCACTTTCACATCAACAGTGTCAAGAGCCTTCTGTAGGTTCTTGGGATGACATTTTAGGGTTTTTGGAGATTTCTTTTAGCATCTTGCGGTCTGCTCGGGGGGGGGGGGGGGGGTCAACTTGCTTGGATGACCAGACTTGGGGATGTTGGAAGTTGTTTGTAAAATCCTCCACTTGTACACTATTTTCCGGACCGTGGAATGGCTAATGTCAAATTTTTTTTTTTTAAGATCTTTTTAATCAGGCCTATAAGCCACTCTTACCACTACATTTATGGTAGAAAGTGTGAGGCCACCAAAACCCTACCATATAAGTGCCGCCTGCAGCCATAAGGGCTATTGGGGTGGTAGACATGTGGGTATAGTAATGTGAGATGTATACCTAGCACCCTTTATGTGAAGTTCATAGCAGTGCCCTCTAAGGTACCTCGCTGCTCTTTGGCATGTTTATATGGCTAGTCCATTTCCATGCTGGCCTCTGGATTGGGATGTTTTGCATTCGAATGTTTCTGTGGTCGAAAATGGCAAATAAAGTTGGACGTCCAGAGGTTGGATGTCCTGTCTGTCAAAGTGTCTAAACAGACAATTTTATTTTATTTTTTAAATTTTGGACGTCTGGCGGTTTCACCGGTTTTGAAAAATGGGCATTCATGTGTTCTCAACTTTAGACATCTTGCGAGTAACGTCCAATATAGGACTTAGACAGCCTATCGAAAATGTCCCTCCTTGCCAAACATCTTAATGTCTTTCTAATTTTGGGCTGACATTTTTAATTCATTTTTGTGGTGCTCTGCTAGATATTCTAAATTGTAACAGTTCCAGAAAGCTGTGCCCATTTTGTTCTCACTAGTAAAAATGATTGCTGGTCGCACTTATATAACCTTGGGGCTCCTTATACTAAGGTACACTAGTGTTTTTAGCCCACGCACGAAATTACCGCGCACTAAACCGCACGGTACGCTTCTAGAATAACACCAGCTCAACGCTGGCGTTAAAGTCTAGCGCGCACCTCAATTTAGCATGCACTATTCCGTGCGTTAAGGCCCTAACGCACCTTAGTAAAAGGAGCCCTTAGTCTCAGCGTGCTGTGTGTATACTCTCTAATATTGCTCAGATTTGTTTTACTTTTCAAGTATTTGACGTCTTCAGTATGAGAAAAGTCTATTGCAATGCGGTGGCAACTGAAGGCTAGGAACACCTTTTTTTTTGTCATAAGGTTAAGTTGATGATGGTGAAGCAGTCAAGAAAAGAAGACACTCTTATCTTCCCATCAGTGGCGTAGCGAGGGAGAGAAGTGCCTGGGGCGGTGGTGCCCCTTCCCCGTCCTCTTCGCGCCCCCCTCACCTCTACATGCTCCTTTCCCACCCTGTGCACGCCGCTTCCCTTCCCCCATAACTCAGTAACTTTTCTGGCACGAGCAGCAGCCCCCAAGCTGCTGTCGCACCAGCGTCTGCTCTTCTTCTGTTACTTCAGCGCTGGTCCAGGAAGTGACATCAGAGGAAGAGCTGGCGTGACAGTGGGTTGGGGGTTGCTGCTCGAGCCGGGAAGGTTACAGAGGTATGGGGGAAGGGAAATGGTGCAGTGGGGAGGCGGAGAGGAGAGCAGGTGCCTGCGCTCTTATCAAGACAGCGCCCAAGGTGGATCGCCACCCCCTTTACTACGCCAATGCTTCCCATTCATCTTACATTTAAGTTTAGTCTTTTAGACCTTGCTTAAGACATATTTTTAAAAGGAGTTTGAACATAATTTAAAGAACTCTGGGGTCCATTACATGATTTTGTAACACACGTTCAAGATAACTGAAGTTGCCATAAATTAATCTATTTTAGCAGATCTGTTATTACAAGTTATACTTCCAGTAAAGGGAGGGAGGGTGGACGGGAGGGATTATAACATAGAAGGTTTATTCTAATCAATATTTGTTATATATAAGTGCTTCTATGAGATTAATTTATTATATTTGATTGCACTTTCTGTATGTATTTTTTCAAAATCAATAAATAGAATTTTTTTTTTTTTTTAAAGAGTTTGACTTGAAAAATGATAGCAGATTTAAATGGAGTTCATAGCTTGGCAGGGTCAAACAGATAACTAAGGCTCCTGGATTTATTTCATAGTTATTTCATAGCTGCTGAATTATGCTTTCTTTTTAAAAAAAGCTAGTTGTAATTAAGCATAAAAATAACAAAACATGGAAACAAACTAGGTTACCAAAGAGTGAGGCCTAGGCCAAATGTCCCTCATTGCAAGGTTCACCAGGAATCAAACCTGGTGCCTTGCAGCCGAGCCACAGAGGCTGTTTAGCTATAGCCTGAGTTTCAGGGAACCTGACTACAAGTGAAAGAAGCCTGCTTACCACCCTCCCTCCTCCCAGAGGTATCCAGTGGACAAGGAAGAGGTGTCTCTTACCAATGGTAGTATATAAGCCAGACACCCTCTTGTTTGTTCAACAGGTTCCTTAGGGCTTGGCCTGCATTCACTGCTATCACAGCCCCTTGCACTGCTTAAGTACACTAATTTGATTACTGCCCCACAGCTGGTTCTAGTTCTACTTGCCTTGATTCTGCCTTTAAGAAAGGTTTGGACAATTTCCTGGAGGACAAGTTCCTGGAGGAAAAGTCCATAGTCTGTTTTTGAGAAAGACATGGGGGAAGCCACTGCTTGCCCTATTTTGGTAGCATGGAATATTGCTACACCTTGGGTTTTGGCCAGATACTAGTGACCTGGATTGGCCACTTTGAGAATGGGCTACTGGGCTTAATGGACTATCGATCTGACCCAGTAAGGCTATTCTTATGCTCTTGCTTAATCCTGCACTGGGACTAGCCTCTCCATGCGTGCTCTTGCCCAGGGTAGGCCCATACATTCTGGTAGGCTTTGAGAGAGCATTTCTTATACCCCTTAAGGCAGTGGCTCTCAACTCAATCCTGGGACCTAACCACCCAGTCAAACTTTTAGGATACCCAAGAAGAATATCCATGAGATAAATATGCATGAATTACTCCTTTGTATGCAAATCGATATTATGCATAATTGTGGATATCTCGAAAACCTGACTGTCTGGTTGTATCCTGAGGGCTTGGGTAGAGAACCCCTGCCCTAGGGGGAGTTTTACTCACCAGGGGGGGTCTTAAGAAAGAGGAGGAATGCTCAGGAGTAAATCAGTCCAGGTATCTGCAGCTGGGAGTTTCTGTCGGCAGGATTTTCTCCATTGGTTTGTTAACTGGAAAAAGGAGAGCTTAGACTAGAAACTGGAGGATCAATCTTCTGGATCGGAGCTTTCAACTCTGTATTAAAGAGAAGGCCTAAGGAGATATCGCAGGAGTGAACAACCACAGTCCTTGAGGGCCAGAGCCCAGTTGGGTTTTCAAGAATTCCATAATGAATATGCATGACATTGATTTGCACATGTTGCTTCCATTGCATGCAAATAGATATCGTGCCTATACGTTGTGGAAATCTTGATAATTTGACTGGGTTGTGGCCCTTGAGAACTGTGTTTACCCACCTTCGAGATCAAACACACAAGAGTAACCTGGAATAGATATTGTAGAGTATAGGGAGACCCTTCTGTGTTTAAGAATCACTTCTGGCAAGATTTAAGTTAGGCATATCATCAGGAGGAAATCTGTTTTGTCAAATTATTGCCATTCAGCATGTTTACCAGCAAACCCTTGTATTTGTGAAACAACATATCAGGGTAGATGTGATTGCTTTTGAAACTCAGGAGACTGTTGCATGTTGCGTCTTGAAGCTGGAGAGTCCCACGAGTTGCATGACAGCGCAGCACCTTCCACATGTGCCCTATTTTCTATTCACGGTGTTGAATAGGGGCTAGAGAACTATCACAGTCTACCTAGTATAGAACAATGAGATTTATTGAAATAAAACTCTTCTTGCCATAGGGAATTCTCATCTTACATGAGTAACCTCGCTAGTCGGTTATCTAAATGGGCAGATGTTTCTGTTTCTTCCTCCTGGTTTTTAAAATAGGATCACAATAGTGTTCTTTCCAAAGCTGTAGTAAACAGTGTAGCAATGCAGAGTCTACTGATCTGATGCATTTGGAATCTTAAATTGTGCATGTCCTTAATTATATGGCTTAGGATATTTGCTGTGGCTTCAGATGGTAAGCTTGAAAATCTCACAACCACAAGGAATTCATTTCTCAGTGGAAAGACCAGCCTTTCTGGAACAGAGAAGGAAAAAACCATATTATTAGGAGCACTGGAGCACTGTCATATTCTTGACTGGACTAGCAGCTGGAACACACTGTGAAATCAAATTGACAAAGTCTCCCTGTGTATTAAGGAATGTTTGGGCCAGCTGTCCTCCCTTCACATACATGAAAGACAGCAGGGGGTACTGCAATTGGGGGTTCACACTGAATAAGAAACTCTTTCCCTCGGGCCCTCAGTCTTCTTTTTGGTCATCATTATTGAAATGTTACTCAAAGCAACTTGTATTCCAAACAAGGCTATAGTCCTAAATTATCTTGAGGGTATATCTAGACTTTCATCTGCTTTCAACACTGTTGATAACAAAACATAGTGCTTATTGACTGCGTAACCAGAAGTTCAACGCGGTTTACAAAAAGTTATAAAAGTAAACATGTTACATGAAATAAGATGATTCGTTAAACAGTCAAATATTTAGAAAAAAAGATAGGTCTTCAGTTGTTTTCTAAAATGGCCATAGGAATGGGTAGTAAGCAACAATGTTCGGAATTCGTTGTCATGAAGAGCTGCCTGAGATGCCAAAGTGTGATTCAGAAATTTCTTATTCCTGCAACCCTGGACAGATGGAAAATTAAACAAAGGATGAGTTCTACTATGTCTGTATGATGCTAAAGAAAATCTATTGACTAAGTAAGAAGATGCTGTACCATAAACAGCCTTGTAACAGAAACAGCCTAGTTTAAACATTACCCGGGCCTCCATTGGCAGCCAATGCAATTCGCGATAAAAAGGTGTAACATGGTCAAATTTCTTCAGGCCGTAAATCATTCTGACCGCTGTATTCTGTATTATTGCAAGTCTTGATAATTCTTTCTTGGTGACTGTCAGATAGATAATATTACAATAATCGAGAAGACTCAGTAGTAATGATTGAACCAGTAATCTAAAAGCAGTAAATTCAAAATAAGATCTAATTGTTTGATCATACCATATTGCTGTATGCATGGCATGACATTGAGCTAGGTCAACCAATCCTTACTTGGATTTAGTCCTTCTTACAATAATTGATTCTAGCAAATCAGGGCTGGTGAAAAGATTTCAGATTGGAAACGCCTGAATACAGGTGTGCCTTAGGGTTCTGCCCCATCTGCCATCTATATACTTCCCTTGTATACAATATTGAGGAGCCTTGGGTAGGCCTACTCTTGCTATCGGAAGCTAAGCAAGGTCTGGCTAGTACTTGGATTGGGGGCCCTATGCTGGGCAGCAGCGACACAGTGGAGCCATACGCTGTGCAGGAGAAGGCAATGGCAAACCGCTCCTGTACTCTGTTGTGAAACATCACAGGATGGATTCCTCTGTGTGTTGCCAAGGGTTGGTAGCCGACTCAGTCCATCCATACAATACTGAAGCATCATGACATTTCTTTTAGAATATATACAAATTGTATGGTGATCTCTTCTACTGCATGTATCAGTTTAGTTGAAAACTTATTGTTGACTGCATTGCAGATATTTATAAATGGTTATGTGCAAACTGACTCATTAAAATTTACCTAAAAGCAATTGTCTAGTTGTTAGGGTAAAAGGTCATGGATTAGATAAACCACCTTTTCTGTTGTACATCCAAAGCGATTTTATATTTATTTATTATAAGCAGGTACATAAGAGCGACATCTTTGTTGCTGCTTTGGTTCCTGTGCCATATCAATTTGCAGTGAAGTTAGATATTGGGGAATTATTATTGATTCTAAATTGACAATGAAGTCTCCAATCGGAAAAATGTTATAGGGAACATGCTTTAAAAAATTCTGAAGGTTATACAAGCTAAAATCAAATTGTAGTTCTTCTGATTTTTAAAATAGTGGTGCAGGTAATATCAAGGTTCAAGTTTATTAAAATTTTGATTAATCGCCTATCATAATTTCTAGGCGATGTACAGTAAAAACGGGGAGTACATGTAATCTATTAAGGACAAACGTAGCAACGACTGATAAGAACAATAAAACAGACATATGATAAACAAGAGGGGAGAAGGATGAATTACAATAAGTTAAGAAAAGTATACGTAAAAAGGGTAAAAAAAAAGGAGGGGGGAAGAAATTTTAGAATTCGACAGTTGACTTCTACGGTGCTCTTTACAATAGGTTTATCTCCTGCAGTGTCTAGAGCAGTGTTGTTCAACCGCCGGTCCGCAGAAATTTCCTGCCGGTCCTCAGGGCTCAGTCCAAAATTCAAAAAAGGAGGCTACAAACTCAACCAAAGTGCTGTTGAGTGACTCAAAGTGGATATGACAAAAAAGTATAAAGAAGTCACTCTAGTCTGTATTCCTTTAACAGTGACCTAGAGGCAAATGTCCATCAACTGCTGTTGAAACTAATGCTCAGAGACATGAAGGCAGATGTAACCGCCTCACCACCCAATCATCGCATTGTTCAATACAGTGTCAGAACTATAACAGTGGTGAATGTTAGACTTGCAATTGCCTAATTGGCTATAAGCTCTATATCTTAAATAGATTACTTAAGATGGTGAAACTTAACTTCAGGTTAACTTCATGTCTCTGAGTATTAGTTTCAACAGCAGTTGATGGACATTTGTCTCTAGTTCACCGTTAAAGGAATACAGAGTGACTTCTTTATATTTTTTGTCAGGTCCTCAGGGCTGGCACATGCATCGGGCCCGAGACAGTGTTCATCAGCCACCGGTCGCGGTGCGATCAATGCAGCATTATCTTCGGGACGGCTCCCTCTTCCTCAGTGCTGCAGTGGACAAAGACGCAGGAAGGCTTCTGAATGAGGTGCGGGATGCGTGAGGAGCTTCTGCCTGCGTCTTTGTGCACTGCATCAGTGAGGAAGAGGGAGCCGGCCCGAAGATAACGCCGGCGGCGGCATAAAATGGTCAGGTGGGAGCAGGCCAGAAGGTAAGGCACAGCATGGAGGGAGGGAGGGAGACAACAAAGGTAGGGGGACTGATTATAGTTTTAAATTTAGTGATTGAATTGTGTCAATTTTGAGAATTTACATCTGCTGTCTATATTTTGCACTGTTCAGGAAGAAGTGCATTTGTTTCTTTTTCTCTGGGGTTGAACTGCGTGCAGTCTTGAATCTTAGGGTTTGGTTTCATATATATTAGTTTTTGGTCCTGTATTTGCATGTTTTCTGGTAGGAATGAATGTTGAGAAGCATACAGTATATATCTTTATTAATTTTTCAGTCTAAAAACAGTGCATAAAGGAATACATATAAGTAATTTGAAAAACAGCACTTACATCCATCAATAAATATATGAGAAACCATTTTCATCCCCCTCCCACCCACCCTAATTTCAATAAAACCATACAACAGTACATATATGTAATTAATAAACAAATCCTAATATAATATCCCTCTCCCACCCACGCACCCCCCTTCCCTGGATGTGCAAATCAAACCGGAAATAAGGGAATAAACCATTTAATTAAAATTGATAAAATTGGTCAATGGACCCCCACATCAGTTTAAACAACTTCTTATTACCTATTTGTTCAGAATTCATTTTCTCGTATTTATAACACAAGCATAATGAATTCCACCAAAAAGTGAAATTTAATCTGTCAAAATTCTTCCACTTTTTAGTGATCTTTTGCATGGCTACCCCAGTCATTTTACCGAGTAATCTGCTTTTATGTCTATCTATTGGAGGTGTAGGAGATAACAATATCCCACAGATTACCGCTTCATATGACAGCGGACCCACGGTCTCCAAAATCAAATTAATATGTCCTCATATAGATTTCCAAAAGTTGAGTATCAAAGGACAATAGAACAACAAATGATCCAGTGTCCCTATTTCAAGATGATAGTGCCAGCATCTATTAGATTTAGATCTAACTTCTGCAAACGAACTGGGGTCCAAAAAATTCTATATAACAGAAAAAAACAAGTTTGTCTCATAGATGCTGACGCTGTACATCTCATCCTCCAGTATGCTTTGTGTAGTTTAATTATGTGGTTAACCGTTATGTGTTGTTAATAAGATTATATTGTGTGTGTATATATGAAAAATGAAAGGAAAAAATGATGTTACAATTAGTACTGTTATGGGGCGGAGATGGGCGAGGTTTGTCCCATGACTTAGCCCAGTGTTCTTCAACCCCTGGTCCGCGGACCAGTGCCGGTCCACAAAATAATTCTTTTATTTCCACTGGGCCTTAGGTGTCAGAAAGTTGAAGAACACTGGTCTAGAGCACTATAGTCTATTCAGAATGCTGCAGCACACATGCTGACTGGAATGGCCTAGTGGTTTAGAGCTGCTCCTTCAGCACCCTGAGGTTATGGGTTTGATCCCAACACTGCTCGTTGTGACCCTGTGCAAGTCACTCAACCCTCCATTATCATGCCAACGGATGGTGTATCAATTAAGAAATAAACACGTGCATGGTTGGACCATTAAACAAAATCCAGGAGCAATAATAAAGACTTGTGTTCGAAATCTATGTGAAAACTCCACAAGTTATTTTCTTCTATAATATCACATCATAATATCTTAGCATTAGTATGTGCCAAGAATGTATACCAATGTGTAATAATAAATAGTGCTCAGTCACCAACCAAAAGTGTCATAAAAATGCCAGCATTGGTTGCAAGAAAGGAACCCATCATAGCATTAAGAAGTCCCTTTTTCCGTCCTCCAAATAAATCAAATGTTCATACTTGTGAAAAAGTATATCAAATAAGTAAACAATATTTATCTGAAAGCAGTGTGAACTGGCTGTTAGCAGTGTAAACTTGCTGGAGGCAGGACACTGACAGTCATGCTGGACATGAAAAACTTATCTAAACCGAGTGCTGTGTTTTGTGTAACCCTACATTCTTAAATCAACTGTCCTCCCTTCGACTCGAGTTTCGCTCAAGGCGTCATCAGGAAGGGGGCAATATTTACGGCCAGCAGATTAGCTGTAGTGCACAGAGAGAACCATATCAACTGTAGCCTCTTGGCATTGCATTGGTTGCCAGTAATTACTTGTAATCAAATTAAGATCCTGCTCTTTCTTGTCAAGGCTCAATTGCACCTTTATGTTCATGTCCTGTATTAATTCATATTTGCCTATCCATACCATGCAAGCCCCCTTGCATTTGCATGCTACACAAGGCACAGAATACTGCATAGCGCTTGCGCTTACAACTGTAACTGTAGTTCTCAAATGGCATGGAGTGTGGGTTTAATTTTCAAATGACAGGCGCTAAACATATGTCTGCTATCTGTGGATTATAAATCATATATAGATAGGGGCCGTTTCTATGAACGGCGTTGAAATCAGTCGGTGCAAAAAAAAAATGGCACCGGCTGCATGTCAATCACACTTAGGCGTTGTGGTGCTGTTTACCGAATTGCGGCTAGTGGCGCTTATGTAAGAGGCACCTGACATGTAGGCGAGGGTTTTAAAAGCCTACATTTCAAGCGCCTATGTGTTTGGAGAATCGCACTTTAGTGGCACCTAAGTCATGCTCCACCTGTAGAAATGCCCACCCTAGATGTTCCGCTGCTGAGCACCGTGCAATAGGCACCTACCTTTTATAGAATCGGATAGGCACTTATTGCCCAATTTTATATATATATTTTTAGCAATTATTGAGCCTATTAAGGCTATTTTGCCCAAAAGTTAGGCACCCTTTATAGAATTAACCCCGTAGTGCTGACTGGGGTAAAAATTCATCAAACTATATAGTGAAGGCAGTGGCCTAGTATGGCTGAGCAGCGCCTAGGGCACTGGTGCATGCCCCTTCCCCCATACCTTTTTAACTTCTCCAGCATGAGCAGCATGCCCACATCGGTATCGGCTCGCCCTATGATGTCGTTTCCTAGGCGCGAGTACTGGAAGTAACATCAGAGAGAGCACCAATGCCGACGTGGGCAGCAACCTTTTGCCAGGGAAGTGGGAAAGGCAAGGGGCATGTGGCAAGGAGAGGAGCAGAGGGTGGAGGTGGAGAGGAGGAGGGGTGCCGTGCCTAGGGCAGACTGCCCCCACGCCCTATGCCACTGAGTGACAGGGCAGAGAGAGGACAGAGTAAAGGTGAGAATTATCTTTATAGAATTACCGTATTCTCTCTAATAGCCCACCTCTAATAATGGCCCATCCCTCTGTTTCAGCATCAAATTTAAAAGCCAAATTTAGATTCCTTTAATAATAGCCCACCCCCTAAATTCACAGTAACAGGCATTGCTCTCCTCCACTTTCTACCCACTCTCACTCCCTTCCCCCTCATGATGACCAAATCCCTCTTCTTACCTTTACTCATGGTTCTTGCATGAGTCAGTGTGGGTGCCTTGAGCATGCACTGACACTCAAGGCTTTGAGCATGTGCAAATGCTCAAGGCTTTGCACCAGCCAAGTACCATAATCATGAAGAGAGGTAAGAAGAGAGATCCAATGATCTCGGGGGGAGGGATGGAGGAGAGCATTGCTGGTCACTGTGGGGGAACAGGGTGGAGGAGAGAAATTTTACCTCTGTTAATAGCTCACCCTAGACTTCAGAAAACCCATTGTTTCTAATAACGGACCAAGGGATTATTAGAGAGAATACAGTATCTATTTATGGATAGTTTAAATCAGGGGCTTCGAACCTCGGCCCTTGCCAGGTTGGGTTTTCAGAATTTCTCAAATGAATATGCATGAGACCTATTTGTATACAATGGAAGCAGTACATGCAAATAGATCACATGCAAATTCATTGGGGAAATCTTGAAAATATGACTAGATTGCGGCCTTCAAGGACCAACGTTGGCCAACCCTGGTTTAAATGTTTAGTTTAGGTCTGCTGAAAAGCCAGCATATGAAATACTTGGCTGATTTTACTTTGGGTTCAAGACACTCAGCTAATTTGCTGAAAGGGCAGTGGATTGTGGAACGTCCTCCTGGTGGAGGTGGTGGAAACAGACTGTATCTGAATTTAAGAAACCTTGGTACAAGCATATTGGAACTCTGAGAGAGAGGAAGGAATAGTAAATGGTATAGATGAGTAGACTGGATAGGCCATACCCGGGCAAGTCTCTTAATCCCCCCTTTGACCCAGGTACATTAGATAGATTGTGAGCCCATCAGGACAGACAGGGAAAAATGCTTGAGTACCTGAATAAATTCATGTAAACTGTTCTGAGCTCCCTTGGGAGAACGGTCTAGAAAATTCTTAATTTTCTTTTTTTTTGAAAAAAATTTCTTTATTGATTTTCCAAACGTCAATAGTGCAAGACACAAAATATAAAACATATGTTAAGTTAACAAAAGCACATTCAACTTACAAATGTACATAAGCAATCGCTTCCCCCCCACACATCCAATGCTTAATCAGTAAAACACAGAAACATAGATTTTCCCAATAACCTTATCCTATTTAGATTAATACTATCCTCCCACCCATCCAAATACTTAAATGTCAAAATGGGGACAGAAATAGCCCCCCCTACCCTTCCCTGGATGTGTATGAAAATAAATGAAAATTGACTCATAATCAAAGACTTACTATATTGAAGCAATATAAGATGTTAACGGCCCCCAAACCAATTTAAATAAGTTACTGTGCCTCAAACTATCAGCATTCATTTTTTTCCTACCTATAGCTGGAGCACAGATTTGCCCACCAAAAAGGAAAATTTAGGCGGTCATAATCTGTTTCAAGTTTTATTTATATTTGATTAATCGCTTAATTAAATTATTTCTAAGCGAGTTACAGTTTGTAAATAAACATGATATTAAAACAGTAAATAACATAAAATATTAAAAATTTAACAATTTAAACATTAAGTTTAAAAAAAAAAAAAGAGGATAAAACATGTTAGTAAAATATAAAATTACGAATTATATATTATGAGGTACAAAGATCATAAAATTACAAAAATTTTAACTTAACAATTATATACTAAAATAATAATTCAATAATATAATGGATCTTGACATTTAAAAAGAGCACATGTCTTAATTTTCTATGTTTTCTGTTCTGTGTGTGATGAAGGTGGCCCTGAGCATCATGATTTACTTTTGCTCTTGTAACTTTTAGGTGACTGGCATGTATGAAAGCTGGGTCCCCAAACTTGTGGATGCCCTATATAAGAGAGAGCCGGACTCTAATGTTGTTGTAGTCGATTGGTTATCACGAGCACACCAGCACTATCTAGTTTCTGCAGAATACACCCAGCTGGTAGGAAAGGATGTTGCCACTTTTATTGATTGGCTGGAGGTAAGCAGTCACTTGAAAGCTGTCTTTTGACATTCGTAGTCATACTTTAGACTTGTTTTACTTTCAGTTTATTATCAAACTTGAACGAGATAAATTTTAACCTAGTTCAAGTTTGATGGAAAATGTGCCTTTTCTGAGATCCACTGGGCAAATCTGGGGAACATTTAAAATGAACCTGAATCTGGGGAGTGGGGGGAGGAGATAGGCATTTATTATATCATTTGATTGTACTGAGTGCTGTTTATTGTACTAGTTGATTGATTATCTGTTGGACTTTATCTTGGCTTTTAAAATGAATAAAGATTAAAAAAAAATAAATAAATAAAAATCTGAAAACTATAAAAATAGATCCACAAAAAGCTAGGAATTTCTTTTGAGTTTCTAAGAAGCCAATGCAGTTTGTGCTAAAAATTCGATTTATCCTTTAAAAGGGCTTTGTTGAATTAACATGAGAATTTATTCATTTTTCATGGGTTCAATGAATTAGGTGGCACATCTCATTTAAAGAGATGCACACATTTCTATCCCTTACTAAACTTATCTGGGTACTTACCCCAGTAGGAGTCTGAATATCACTATCCAGATAAGTGGCAGCACTCACATTATACCCAGATATTCAGCATTGGCATATGGGTATGATCCAGTGATGGGTATCAGGGTATAAAAAGCCCATGGCAATTGGTATTTAAAAAAATGCTGACCAACTTGGACTGAATATTGTCCTGTTAGAATTTATAGTTTAGTGTTATGAAATGAACAAAACATGGTATAAATTATTTTCTGTGATTATTTTTAAAATCTCATCTCCCAGGAATCTAATTAGAGTTTAGGACAGTCTTATTGCTGTCACTTTTTCTGGCTCTCTGCCTTGGTTCTCTCCTAGCTGGTCTAATCATTAGGCTTTACTTTTTCTGGATAGTTACCCAATTAGTGGACTGAATGTCACTGCTAACAGAATTTCTCCCCGCTCCATCCAGACTCTGCCTTGTGCCGAACTGGTCTGAGGGTAGTCTGCCCAGATTTTCTAAAGCACTGAATAGGTGCAACTGAATATCTGGGAATGACCTGGTCAGCAGGACTTATCTAGATAGTAGCTGATCTTACCTAGATAATCCCACTGAATATCGACACCTGAGAGTGTGGGGTTGATATTCAGACCACAGTAGTTAGCCGGGCTCACTCCATGGTTGGTGCTAAGTCTGGATATTCAATGCTGAGCCTTATTTGATGACTGTCATTGAATATCCAGTTTATATTTGGTCGCTATAACTTAGCCAGTTTCGATCAGCTTTGACTGGTTAAGTTTATAGAGGCCAAAGATAGACCAGCTATTTATGTGGCCTGATTTGGCTGCTAAAATGTAGCTGGCTACCACTTTAAATTTCGCAGATAGCCAGCTATCCATTAAGACCTGGACATGGGCAATTCCGGTCCTCGAGGGCTAGAATCCAATCGGGTTTTCAGGATTTTCCCCAATGAATATGCATTGAAAGCAGTGCATGCAAATAGATCTCATGTTTATTCATTGGGGGAAATCCTGAAAACCCTCAAGGACTGGAGTTGCCCATGTCTGCTCTAAACGGTGCCATTATCAGCGGCCGTCTTTAAAAGCAACCGCTTATCGCGTCTCATTCACATGATGACACCATTTAAAGAATTGTACCTCTGGCCAAGGTAGTCACCAGAAATGTTGGCCAGTATTTTCAAGGCCTACATTTCCAGTGCCTACCTTTGATGTGAATTGTGCCTCCCGGTGCCATTTTTTTTAGCTGCAGGTAGGCATCTTGAAATTTATTTTAAGTACCATTTTAAATGGCATTTTGGACTTAACCTAGGCGCCTAAGTTAAGGTGTCGTATAGAGAATATGGGCCTAAGCGCTAATATTCAGTGGCTGTCTTTAACTGAATATAGCACTTAACTGGTTAAACAGGAGCTGTTTCTGGCCAGTTAAATAGCACCGAAAATCGACTGGTATGTTTATAAAGGCATTTTCATGCATATATGACAGTAAATGAATGTATAATGCCACCTATCTCGTTCACAAGAGTATGCATGATAATACATTTGCACATAGTTTGTGAATGAAATGCTCCTGAGCAGCTGTAAAGGTCTGCAGCTTCATTTAAGTCAGACTACTGCAGCTTTTGTGGTGCAATTTTATAAGCTGCTTATGTGCTGTATAAAATCAGTTACACATAGATGTGTTTTACCCTCTCAATCTAGGTCAGGAGTAGGCAATTCCGGTCCTCGAGAGCCGGAGCCAGGTCAGGTTTTCAGGATCTCCACAATGAATATGTACGAGATGGATTTTCATGCACTGCCTCCTTGAGATGCAAATCTATCTCATGCATATTTATTGTGGATATCCTGAAAACCTGACCTGGCTCCGGCTCTCGAGGACCAGAATTGCCTACCCCTGATCTAGGTGGACATGTTATAAAATTTCTCTCTTTTACATTGCAGCTATCCTGTTGTGCTCTAATAGAACATAAAATGATAGCAAGTCTACTTAACACATTTGACTTATATCAACCTTGCATCAAGATGAATAGGGTCTGACAAATGACCTTCCAAAAACCCCTCAGAGGTGAATCAAAGTTGAGAACATAAGAATTGCTGCTGCTGGGTGAGACCAGTGGTCCATCGTGTCCAGCAGTCCGCTCAAGCGGCGGCCCTCTGGTCAAAGACCAGCGCCCTAACTGAGACTAGCCCTACCAGCGCACGTTGTGGTTCAGCAGGAACTTGTCTAACTTTCTCTTGAATCCCTGGAGGGTGTTATCCCCTATGACAGACTCCGGAAGAGCGTTCCAGTTTTCTACCACTCTCTGGGTGACGAAGAACTTCCTTACGTTTGTACGGAATCTATCCCCTTTTAACTTTAGAGAGTGTCCTCTCGTTCTCCCTACCTTGGAGAGGGTGAACAACCTGTTCTTATCTACTAAGTCCATTCCCTTCAGTACCTTCGATCATGTCCCCTCTCAATCTCCTCTGTTTGAGGGAGAAGAGGCCCAGTTTCTTTAATCTTTCGCTGTACGGCAACTCCTCCAGCCCCTTAACTATCTTAGTCGCTCTTCTCTGCACCCTTTTGAGTAGTACCGTGTCCTTCTTCATGTACGGCGACCTGTCCTCCTTCATGTATTCATTTGAAAACTATTGTAAATTAAAGCCTCAACACAGGATCATGTTTTGTAGTTAATCGCCTGCCTCACAAGTCATAATATCTTTTAGGTCCAATCCTACTCCTCTTGATGGTTGGTTTGACGTAGAGTTGATCTTCCTTTTTTCTGGTTGACTTATATCAATCTTAGCCATGTATGTGCTCTAGAATGTAGTTTACTAAAATTTAGAAGGTTTAAAAGAATCCAATGATTATAATAAGGATACTTTTCAGCTAACATATTGTAATTGGTAAGGTGGTGTTGGTGTAAAGAGAGATGACAAAAAGTATTATCTTTTCACAGGAAGAATTGAACTATCCTGTTGACAAAATGCATCTGTTGGGATACAGTCTTGGCGCTCATGCTGCTGGCATTGCTGGAAGTCTGACAAAGAAAAAGATTAACAGAATTACTGGTAGAAAAATTGTCATATATTTATTTTTCATTCTTTCTATACCTTCTTCTTGGCAAAAGCTATTCAAAATGGTTTACAAAATCACAAAAAATAACTTACAATACATTAAAATAAACAGAAAACTTTAACTTTCAAATCGCCTCTTAAATAAGACTTCAAGGCCTTTCTAAAACCAAAAATGGACATTATAGCGCTCATTTTTGAAGCAGATAGATGTTTCAAAATGGGCAAAAAAATGTCCATCTGCTGAAAATGTCCCAATTGCAATTTTAAAAAGATAGAATTTAGATGTTTTTAACTTCAATTCATCCAAATAGCAAAAGGACTTGTTTGGAGGTGTGTTTGGGGTGGGACTAAGAGGAACCCCAAATTAGGACCTTTTTCAGCAATAATGAAATGGGAAGAAACATCCAAGGTAAAAAACATTTTTATCTAGACCTGTTTCAGTCACATCCAGGGTATAAAAAGGTGTTCTAATTGAACAGTTGACCACTGGAGGGCTGAAGGCATGACCTCTTCTTAATCGTCCAGTGGTTAGAGACCCCCTCTCACTCCTCTAAGAAGTGAAAGGGACATAGGATTTTTTTGGACCCCAGTTCATTTACAAAAGATAGACAGTCCTAAGTCTAATAAATGCTGGCATTTGTCATGTTATATCTAGTTACACAACTGACCTGAAAAGTTCACAAAACCTATGGAGAGTGATCAAACTAAGATATATAAAACTACTCAGAGATGTTGAAACTATATAAGGAAGGCTGAAAAACCTCCCTTGGGTGAAGAGTTCACCTTCCAGTCATTGTTATTTTATACAAAAACTTTGATCACTAATTCCAAATGGTAGTGTTTAGCATGATTGAAAGGTTTAAAATGGTTTCTTCTTTTGCTGTTATAATTAAAAGTCACTGCATATTATATAGAATGCACATAGGCCACAAGGGGAGGACACATAGCTAAGATCCTATGGAAGAAAGAACAGAAATGGATCTACACCTTGAATACCTTACATCCACATGGCCTTAATAATGAAATTGAATGGCTAGCGTTTCTTTAGTTGATGCCACATGAGTAAGAGCTTCAACATCATTCTCATCTCAGTGTTTTGCCATTCTATTTTGTATAATTTTTTCTATCTTCGGCTTTAAAGTTATGACATCATCATGTTTTTGACGTCATGACGTTTTTGACGTTTTTGACGCTTTTCCCGATAAAACAACACTAGCAGCCAGCTTCCTGTCTGGCGGTTTTGAATTTTCAGCATTTGACCCACCGACTTTCCAGCAGCGGTATGTAAGCTCCGTGGAGCTGTTTAAAGTATCATGACTTGTTTTGCCTCTTTATCTCCAAGGCTGTCAGTAAGAGTATGTACATTTGCATGTTTTCGTGTGGGTATTACACGTTGCTTTGCCCACACTTGACATGATGTTTTTCATTTGTTTTTACTAGAACTACTTAACTATTAGTCACGAGTCTACAATTATCAGCCTTACTAATCCAGGAGCCTGTTTTGAATACTACCACTCGGGTCCCCTGAGGCAGGGAACGAAACGGGGCCGCGTTGGGACCCCTTAACCCAGCTGAAGTTAATTGCTCATTGCATTCTATATAATATGCAGTGACTTTTAATTATAACAGCAAAAGAAGAAACCATTTTAAACCTTTCAATCATGCTAAACACTACCATTTGGAGTTAGTGATCAAAGTTTTTGTATAAAATAACAATGACTGGAAGGTGAACTCTTCACCCAAGGGAGGTTTTTCAGCCTTCCTTATAGAGTTTCAACATCTCTGAGTAGTTTTATATATCTTAGTTTGATCACTCTCCACAGGTTTTGTGAACTTTTCAGGTCAGTTGTGTAACTAGTAACATAGTAGATGACGGCAGATAAAGACCCGAATGGACCATCCAGTCTGCCCAACCTGATTCAATTTAAAAAATTTTTTTTTTTTTTTTTCTTCTTAGCTATTTATGGGCAAGAATCCAAAGCTTTACCCGGTACTGTGCTTGGGTTCCACCTGCCGAAATCTCTGTTAAGACTTACTCCAGCCCATCTACACCCTCCCAGCCATTGAAGCCCTCCCCTGCCCATCCTCTACCAAACGGCCATACACAGACACAGACCGTGCAAGTCTGCCCAGTAACTGGCCTTAGTTCAATATTTAATATTATTTATTAAAGATTATTTATTAAAGATTATTTATTAAGATTTATCTAAATCTTCTGTGTTCATCCCACGCTTTTTTGAACTCAGTCACAGTTTTACTCTCCACCACCTCTCTCGGGAGCGCATTCCAGGCATCCACTACCCTCTCCGTAAAGTAGACTTTCCTAACATTGCCCCTGAATCTACCACCCCTCAACCTCAAATTATGTCCTCTGGTTTTACCATTTTCCTTTCTCTGGAAAAGATTTTGTTCTACGTTAATACCCTTTAAGTATTTGAACGTCTGAATCATATCTCCCCTGTCTCTCCTTTCCTCTAGGGTATACATATTTAGGGCTTCCAGTCTCTCCTCATACGTCTTCTGGCGCAAGCCTCCTATCATTTTCGTCGCCCTCCTCTGGACCGCCTCAAGTCTTCTTACGTCTTTCGCCAGATACGGTCTCCAAAACTGAACACAATACTCCAAGTGGGGCCTCACCAATGACCTGTGCAGGGGCATCAACACCTTCTTCCTTCTACTGACTACGCCTCTCTTTATACAGCCCAGAATCCTTCTGGCAGCAGCCACTGCCTTGTCACACTGTTTTTTTGCCTTTAGATCTTCGGACACTATCACCCCAAGGTCCCTCTCCCCGTCCGTGCATATCAGCTTCTCTCCTCCCAGCATATACGGTTCCTTCCTATTATTAATCCCCAAATGCATTACTCTGCATTTCTTTGCATTGAATTTTAGTTGCCAGGCATTAGACCATTCCTCTAACTTTTGCAGATCCTTTTTCATATTCTCCACTCCCTCTTCGGTGTCTACTCTGTTACAAATCTTGGTATCATCTGCAAAAAGGCACACTTTTCCTTCTAACCCTTCAGCAATGTCACTTACATACATATTGAACAGGATTGGCCCCAGCACCGAACCCTGAGGGACTCCACTAGTCACCTTTCCTTCCTTCGAGCGACTTCCATTAACCACCACCCTCTGGCGTCTGTCCGACAGCCAGTTTCTGACCCAGTTCACCACTTTGGGTCCTAACTTCAGCCCTTCAAGTTTGTTCAACAGCCTCCTATGAGGAACTGTATCAAAGGCTTTGCTGAAATCCAAGTAAATTACATCTTGCATATGTCCTCTATCCAGCTCTCTGGTTACCCAATCAAAAAATTCAATCAGGTTCGTTTGGCACGATTTACCTTTTGTAAAGCCATGTTGCCTCGGATCCTGTAACCCATTAGATTCAAGGAAATACACTATCCTTTCTTTCAGCAACACTCCATTATTTTTCCAACAACTGAAGTGAGGCTCATCGGGCTGTAGTTTCCTGTGAACAAGGCTGCCCTGTAAACATCTAAAAGCTAAGTTACTCAGCATTTCATATTCTGCTCTTTTGACTGGTTTTCAGCATTATATCTGCTTAATTTCTCTTCTCCTCCCTGTTTCTTACTAAAAAAAAATATAAAAAAGCACAAAAAAATCCTTCTCTTTCCTCTGTTAAATCTTATTTCCTCTTCCTGCATTTTTGTTTAAAATACTGTGTTTTAGGTGGTATAGAGCCTATATTTCTGGTGCCTGTGGCTCAGGGTGACTAAAGTAGGGAAAATCCTGTTATAAATCCTGTGTTTTAGGGTAGCACTGATAGAACCTGCAGTTTTGTTTAAAATACTGTGTTTTAGGTGGTATAGAGCCTATATTTCTGGTGCCTGTGGCTCAGGGTGACTAAAGTAGGGAAAATCCTGTTATAAATCCTGTGTTTTAGGGTAGCACTGATAGAACCTGCAGTTTTGTTTAAAATACTGTGTTTTAGGTGGTATAAAGCCTATATTTCTGGTGCCTGTGGCTCAGGGTGACTAAAGTAGGGAAAATCCTGTTATAACTAGATATTTTCAGCTTTTTCTGACCTTGAGTTTATACTCAATATCCCTGAATACACCATGGCATTGTCATGTTAGCATAGGGACCTTGGATCATCTGTTGTTCTATTGTCCATTGATACTTAATTTTTGGAAGTCAATTTGGGGACAAATTAATCTTGTACTTGAGGCATCAATTCCGTTAACTTAAGAAGCCATAATGTACTATATTACATCTTAAACTGTCTTTGGATCGGTATAAAAAAGCTGGCTTTTCTTAATAATGACAGGAATAACTATTCAGATGGTTACACGTAACTGGATGAATTGCGATAGACTTAATTACACATTTTGGTGAGCAAACATATGCTCAACTTATAGGTATGAGAGAATGAACGCTGAATGTTTAGGACATAATAATGTATTCAATAAGGTGTGGAGTCCATTGACTACATATATAGGGTCACATTAGCTGACATGTACTTTTTCATATTAGATTACTTCCTTGCACATCCAGAGTGGGAGGGAGGGAGGATAGAAATATTATGTATGGTATATAGTTTATGGAAACTATAGTTATAAGTATATATTTCTAATTATTGCTAGTTAATGGAAGGGAGGAGAAAATGATTTGTTTTAAAATGTTTTTATGTGTAAAGTGCTTTTTCTGATTTGCTCTTGATAATTCATTGTAGTGCATTGTTATTATTTAAAAATTAATAAAGAATTAAAAAAAAAAAAAAGAAGTGAAAGGGACAATGGATATCAGAATCTCTGTCAGCTTCAGGTATTATGGTCATTTCTAATAGAGCAGCAAGCAAGTGTAAGGCGTAGCCTAGTGGTCAGTGTAGTGGACTTTGAACAACAAGACCCTGGTGTTACTCCTATTTTAACTCCTTTTATTTCTGTACAAATATGTGAGCCCTCCTGGAACATAGAAATACCTACTGCATCATAATCTATAAGAACCCTGGAAGTGCGATGTCTATTGTAGTGGTTTACCTTTAAGTACAGTAGAATTTTATTTGTTCCTGGAGGACTCATAACAACATAGAATGGAATTAAGGTGGGATTTGTACCTGGGTACCATTGTTTAAAGTGCATTGCACTGACCACCAGGCTGCTCCTCTGCTCTGCGTGGATGTCTGGGAGGCCATTTTTTGTACAATTGATGCCAGCCAGATGTTAGACAGACTGGATGGACTATGCAGGTCTTTATCTGTTGTCATTTACTATGTTACTATGTTTATGTGCCTGCTTTTTTGGCGTTCATATTTTGGATGTTTCATGTTAGAAAATAGCTCTTCATTTTGGACCTTTTCAGTATAAGAATGTCCTTTAAATATATATTTTGAACAGGAAATCCCAATGTTTTTCCTGCTTGAAAATGGCTATGAGATTGAGCTTTTTTTTGGGGGGGAGGGAGATCACGACCCAACTGTGATTTGGATATTCTTTCAATAATGCCCCTCCACATACTTCATATCATCTGACAATTTATTCCGTTCCCCTACTGCCAGCTGTCTAGAAGCCCACTTAAGCTACTTTTTAAGGGGGAAAAATGGGGTATCTGGCACTTGCAATAAGCATTTTTAGGCAGACTATAACACCCATCTTGGAACATATTGTTGAATAGAAGACTAGAGTAATGGAGGCACCTGAAAAGGTAATATTCTAAAAGTTAATAAAATCTTAAACATGTTACATTTGTGTGTTGGTAACCAATGTAAATGGCACAGCAATAGGGAGATACTGATTCTCTTTTTACTTCTCATCAATCTTTCCTCATCTGAATCTAGATATTCAGTGTCACCTGAAGCTTCCTTAACTACTTATTAGGTAAACCTTCATATAGGGCATGGAATAATCAAAAGAAGAAACAATAACTGCTTGTACTACAGTCCCAAACAGATCATCATTTCAAATTGGCCTCAACCTCCTGATAAGTTGCATCTTGCAATACACTAGTGACACCTGATGCGGAACAATTCACTCCTTTTTTTTTCTCTCCTGTTAACAATTTAGGGGTTAGTTTTTCAGTGGGAGTTGGTTGACCAGGGGCAGCTCTTACCTGCTTTAATTCCTGCTGTCTGGGCCCCTACATGAAATTATGTGCAGGGCAGACTAGTGCTGCTGATTTCAAGTCTGACCACTATAGTACTGGGCACTTCATACAGGGGCATTCCTGGGACAGAGTATAGGTGAAACTGGATGTTTTCCAGGCATCACAGATGTTCAACCCCAGTGTCCAAATAACTATTCATGTATGTAGGACCTGCAAATATGCACTCCTAACCTGTGTGGAGAGTTATCCGGGTACCAGCTCTGAATAGGCTAGCCAAGACCTGAATAGTTACTGCCGGTGGCCTGATATGGTTCAGCATGGTGCTACTCAGATAACTCCAGTTGAAAATCAATCCCGATATTCCTAACTCTGGAGAAAAGAGGGAAGATGGCTGCCATTTCCCTACTAGTAATAAAATAGCAATGATTTCACCTCAATAGAGATTTCCCTCTAACCTTCCTAGCTGAGTTGCCCAGCAATGCCATTTGAAGGGTGAGGGATATATGTGTGTATGTATATATATAAAGGGGAAAAGCTATATTTAAAATAGAGAAACATTTCAAAATGGAGTTCGAATAGCATAGAACCAAATAGTGGAATTCACTGGCTTTGGAAATTAAATGTCAAGAAAATTATCTCATACTATACTGAAAACGTTCCTGTTTAAGAACTTTCTGCTTAATGAGCGTTAAATTCATTGATTTGGTGTGATGTAGTTTTATGTGATTGTAAGCCCTATTGAACTTTGATTGGAAATTGTGCAATACAAGTGCCAATCAATGACAAATTTGTTTTCTATTAAGGGCTGGATCCAGCTGGACCAACTTTTGAATATGCAGATGCTACCACTCGCCTTTCCCCTGATGATGCAAATTTTGTTGATGTGCTACACACATACACCAGGGGCTCCCCAGACCGCAGTATTGGAATACAGCAGCCTGTGGGACATGTTGATATATATCCCAATGGAGGGAACTTCCAGCCTGGCTGCAATCTGGGGGATGCTCTCCTCCTGATAGCCGAGAGGGGCCTGGGAGGTAAGGACTACTTAAGTACTTGATGAGAAAAACACATGTGGTATTTGAAAATGTAATATTAAAAGTTACCAGGCAGTGCTTTATGCATAGAAATGGTGTTTCACACAATTGCCCTCCCATCTGTGGATAAACTTACATGTGTAGGGGGCAATTCTATAATTGACACCCGGGGGAGCGGGGTGATGGATTTCATATACCACCTTTCTGTGGTAAAACTAATATGGTTTACATATTATATGCAGGTACTTTCTCATGCTGAAAAATCTGGCAAAAGACCTGCATAGTGAATAATACATACAGCCAAGTTCTAGAGTCATTTTTGTTGGCAAAATAAGCAACCTACATTTTTACCACATTCAGGGTGCAGTTCCTTATTTTCAAAACTACATGTGTTATTAGCAACGGCAGATTTTCCAATAGTTAGAGGAAGACTGTGTGTTACTTGTACCAGCATACTGTTACTTGCTTTCTGAACTGTAAAGTCCCTATTAAACCTTTGCTCCAATTGTATTTGTTGTCAGGGCTGCCCCCAGGGCCACATTAAATGGCATGTTGAGGGAAGGGGAAGCAAGCTATCTGCATGACTAAGGGTTGCAAGAGATATACTTCTTGTTGAGAAGGGAGTCAGCATCCAGAGAAACAGGTGCAGATCCCAGACAATTTTCAAAGGGAAAATGTACATGCATATTACCCTTTTAAAAGCTGGTAAAGTGCTCACAAACTTTAAGGCCCTGTGTTGTCCTGAAAATAACATACACATTTTCTTCTACCTTATTTTTATAGGGAGTCATTTTACTATGCTGTGTTGTGTGCTAGTGTAAATGACGATATTCTATCAAGTTATTGTAGTCCTTTTCCTAAAATGTACATTTTAGATTGTATTCTACCTTGCTTGGTTTTACGCAGTTAAAGGTAGCATAGCAAGTTTGAAATAAATAACACACAGCACAGCAAAAATAGTCGACGCCAAAGCATTGTGTGTTAGGTTTGGGATGTTCATGTGCTTGGTAATTCTTTTGTAGTAATTTTTTGAGGGGGTGGGCCAGGGGTGGAGAATGGATATTTCTGCTCTAACCAGTTAGCACAACCACTACGAAGTAACCTCAGAAAATACTTTTTCACAGAAAGGGTGGCTAAGGCGTAGAATGGCCTCCAGGTGAAGGTGTTGGAGATGAAAAATTGATCTGAATTCAAGAAAGCTCAGGATAGGCATATTGGATCTCAAGAGAGAGGAGGGGATAGTGGATGGCATGGATAAGCAAAATGGATAGGCCATATGGTCTTTATCTGCCTTCATTTTTCTCTGTTTCTATCAATCACTAACTGATTAATGCACAGTTAATGCAGGAGCCTGTACTACCTCTCAGATAGGTGCAGTAAGTGTTCCAGTGGTAATTTACTACAATGGTTGCATCCTAATGGAAAAAAAAAACAACAACAACTTTTGTTATGGTCATGATAAAAGTGACCTAGGTGCTCAGGAAAGACCCTCGTAAAAATGTGCTGAGACCAATTCTTATTTCAGGTTGGAAAAAGGACCCCCATAGTGATTTGGGTGGGGAACCACTGTGGAGATCTGCATATAATAGAGGTGACAGGCATGCAAATCTGCCTCATGCATATTCATTACAATCAATACTGCTAACGGACGTATTCAAATACAAATCTTCCCCTATTTTTTGTTTAACCACATAACATACATTTAGAAGAAGAGAAAAACTAATATATATATGCACACAACATTAATAATTTATTAATCAACCTTCCAGAGGGGAGATGTAGTTTTTGAGCCTAAGCTGCAGTTGCTGTATGATTGACAAATGTGATTATAGAGAGAAAAATACAGTGAAAACCTGAAGTGGCTTCAGCTCCCGAGGACGCCTGTGTGGCGAAACGCAAGATTGTGTCGGACAGTGTGGAACTGATTATCCAGGTTTTCGGGGCAACAAGAGCATTTGCCTGGGTTGTCTGTTGAAATAGGTGTTTGTTATAAGTCAGAGGGTGGTGAATTCAATATATTTATAATATTTATGAAAAAAGTAAGGTTGATTAATAAATTATTAATGTTGTGTGCATACATGCATATTCATTAGGGATATCTTGAAAACCCAGCTGGTCCCCCCCCCCCCCGGACAGGTTTAAGAACCACTGGTCTAGTTAAAAATTGAGTCAAGCACTGCTATTTCAGCTGTGTGTCATGACTGACCAGATGGAAGAATGGATAGAGTAAACTAGCATGGTCACTATGATGGATGATCTCTGTATGGTAGGATATGGTAGGAAAAACTGTAAGGAAATGTAACATCTAGGTAACACCTGAACATCAAACCTTTACAGTGGGTTAATTTCTCATATTTTTGGATCCGGATCGAGAACAAATGCTAGATGTAATTTACTTAGATTTCAGCAAACGGTTCCTCATAGGAGGCTCTTGAACAAACTTTAAGGGCTGAAGTTAGGAACCAAAGTGGAGAACTGGATTAGAAACTGGTTGACGGACAGACACCAGAGGGAGTGGTTAATGGAAGTTGCTCGGAGGAAGGAAAGGTGAGTAGTGGAGTCCCTCAGGGTTCGGTGCTAGGGCCAATCCTGTTCAATATGTTTGTGAGTGACATTGCTGAATGGTTAGAAGGAAAGGTTTGCCTTTTTGCTGATGATACCAAGATTTGTAACAGAGTAGACACCGAGGAGGGAGTGGAAAACATGAAAAAGGATCTACAAAAGTTAGAGGAATGGTCTAATATCTGGCAACTAAAATTCAATGTAAAGAAATGCAGAGTAATGCATTTAGGGATTAACAATCAGAAGGGGAGAGGCTGATATGCACAGAGGGGGAAAGGGACCTCGGGGTGATAGTGTCCAAAGATCTAAAGGCGAAAAACAGTGCAACAAGGCAGTGGCTGCTGCCAGAAGGATGCTGGGCTGTATAAAGAGAGATGTAACCAGTAGAAGAACGAAGGTGTTGATGCCCCTGTACAGGTCGTTGGTGAGGCCCCACTAGGAGTATTGTGTTCAGTTTTAGAGACCGTATCTGGCGAAGGACACAAAAAGGTTTGAAATGGTTCAGAGGAAGGTGACGAAAATGATAGGAGGTTTGCGACAAAAGACGTACAAGGAGAGACTTGAAGCCCTGAATATGTATACCTTAGAGGAAAGGAGGGACAGGTGAGATATGATTCTGACATTCAAATACTTGAAAGGTATTAATGTAGAACATAATCTTTTCCAGAGAAAGGAAAATGGTAAAACCAGAGGACATAATTTGAGGTTGAGGGGTGGTAGACTCAAGAGCAATGTAAAGAAATTCTTCTTTATGGAGAGGGTGGTGGATGCCTGTAATGCACTCCCGAGAGAGGTGGTGGAGATGAAAACGGTGACGGGATTTCAAAAAAGCATGGGATGAACACAGAGAATCTAGAAACAGAAAATAACAGTAAATATTGAAGAACTAAGGCCAGCACTGGGCAGACGTGCACGTTCTGTGTCTGTATTTGGCCGTTTGGGGGAGGATGGGCTGGGGAGGGCTTTAATGGCTGGGAGGGTGTAGATGGACTGGAGTGAGCTTTGACGGAGACTTCAGTATTTGGAACCTAAGAACAGTACTGGGCAGAGCTTTGGATTCTTGCCTAGAAATAGCTAAGAAGAAGAACCCTCCCACACACAAACTTTTAGAATGAATCAGGTTTGGCAGACTAGATGGACCACAAGGTTCTATATCTGCCGTCATCTACTATGTTACTAGGTTTTATTTAGTAAGAACATAAGATTTGTCACTGCTAGATCAAAGACCAGTGCCATATTTGAGTCTAGCCTTACCTGCGTATGTTCTGTTCCAGTAGGAACTTATCCAACCTTTTCTTGAATCCCTGTAGGGTGCTTTCCCCTATAACAGCCTCTGGAAGAGCATTCTAGATTTCTACCACTCTCTGGGTGAAGAAGAACTTCCTTATGTTTGTACGGAATCTTTTCCCTTCTAACTTTAGTGAATAGCAGAAGAGCCTATGACCTAAACCTTTGGCTAAGAAATCTTCATAAAAGACACTGTTCACAAAGGATTTTTGCAGGGGTGGAGAAGCACAGCGGAATCACTATGAAGAAACAGTTGGATACATTCTACTATTTTCTCTTTTTAAGGGTCATATTTTTCTGAAATATTATGTTTTTCTTTTGAAGATGTGGACCAGCTAGTAAAGTGCTCTCATGAACGTTCCATTCTTCTCTTCATCGACTCCCTGCTCTATGACGAGAAGCAGAGCATGACTTACCGCTGCAGCTCCAAGGAAGCTTTTGAGAAGGGGCTATGTCTGAGTTGCAGGAAGAACCGCTGCAATACCTTGGGCTATAAGGTCAACAAAGTGAGAAGCAAGAGGAGCACCAAAATGTATTTGAAGACACGAGCCCAAATGCCTTACAAAGGTAAGTGGTCAGCTTCGTAAAAAATTTTTTAAAATTTCATAGCCCAAGTCTCAACAGTGTTGCTTTGGGCATGTGTACTGTGTGTGCATTTGTTTGTGGCCTACAGTTATTGATAACAGAAGGGAAGTAAAAATTATTGATATTCATGTACTTGTTTAAAATGCTTACCAGCATTTCACATTAAAGTTGCATAGCAGCCGGTGCGAGCTATAGTTTAGGTAGAGCATGTAACCCTGGTAGGTGGGTTTTGCTTTCAGAATACAGTAAAACCTTGGATTGCAAGTGTTCTGCAAGACAAGCAAAACATTTGCTCAAATTTTAACTTGATATACAAGCAATGCCTTGCAATACAAGTACATACAGTATACACACATCACAACTAAGCCGATGGCTCTTCTCTCTCTGACGCTGTGGGAGTGTAGTGACTGTTCTAAATGAGCAAGGACTTGTAATACAAGTACGTATAGTATTTTGTATTAAAGTTTTGGGGTTGTGGAACGAATCATCTGAGTTTCCATTATTTCCTATGGGGAAATTCGCTTTGATATACGAGTGCTTTGGATTACAAGCATGCTTCTGGAACGAATTATGCTCGCAAACCAAGGTTTGACTGTATAGAGAAAATACATTTACACCTCTGGGTTGTTGATATATTTTTTTAAATATCTTCATGTTCTGTCATAATATAAGTGTGCCTAATAGTACAATGGCACTTGATGAAATCTGAGACTGACTGGTTCTTTCTAGTGATATATGTGGATGAGTATTCCAATCCAAGTTTTTATTCTGTTCTATTGTTTGGATGGTGATACAATTAATGATAAATGTGTGTTTTCAGTTCTGTTCAAGTTGGTTGGCTAGAATTATTAATAAAGCATTCCTACTTGTCACACAATGACTGCACCATTAAGAAGCAAGTTTGTTTTGACACGGGGACAAATTTTTTCCCCGCCCTCCGCGGGAACTCATTGTACCGTCCCTGCGTTTTCTTTTTTTTTGTCCCTGCCCCATTCCGGCAAGCTCCGTCCTCATCTGCACAAGCCTCAAACACTTTAAAATCATAAGCGTTCGAGGCTTGTGCAGTTAAGGCAGAGCGTACAAGAATGGGGTAGGGATGGGGACAGCGACAAAACCTACTGGGATGGGGGAAATTGAGTTCCTGGGGGGATGGGGGAAAATTTGTCTTCGTGTCATTCTGTAGTCAGGATGGACAGTCCCAAGGAGTCTCATAAGAACATAAGAAGTGCCATCTCCGGAACAAGTTTCAAGTTTTATTTATATTTGATTAATCACTTAATTAAATTATTTCTAAGCGAGTTACAGTTTGTAAATAAACATGAAATTAAAACAGTAAATAACATAAAATATTAAAAATTTAACAATTTATACATTAAGTTTTAACAATTTATCCATTAAGTTTATAAAAAATACAAAAAAAAATAAAAAAAGGGATAAAACATGTTAGTAAAATTTAAAATTACGAATTATATAGTATGAGGTACAAAGATCATAAAATTACAGAAGTTTTAACTTAACAATTATATGTTAAAATAATAATACAATAATATAACGGATCTTGAGATTTAAAAAGAGCACATAATTGATTTTAAATGTTAAAAGCGTCTTTAAATAAAAAGCATTTTAAATTCTTTTTGAAATCGTTTAAGTTATTTATTTCTCTTAAGTGTAAAGGTAAAGAGTTCCAGAGTTGAGGTGCTACTACAGAAAACATATCCTGACGACGGGTTCCAATGATTTTTAAAAGAAGGAATAGTTAGAAGCTTGTGGCTTAGGTCCTTAGGTCCATCAAGTCCGGCGATCCGCACACGCGGAGGCCCCGCCAGGTGTACCCTGGCATAGTTTTAGTCCCCATATCGCTCTAAGCTCAAAAGCATTTCATTGAGTAACTATAGTAGTTTAAGCCTATGCGAGGGACCAGTTTCCCAGATTCAATAATTTACAAAGAAAGCTTTGGTCTGTTCTTTTTTTTTCTTTTTCAGTTAAATAAATCATACTCTTCTTCATTTCAGTCTTCCATTACCAGGTCAAAGTACATTTGTTTGATCGTCAGAAATGGACAATGAAAAATCAGCCCTTCCTAGTGTCTCTCTATGGTACGAAAGATGAAAGTGAAAACATTGCGATTACCTTGTAAGTATTATCAGATACTGGCTCATCTGATAAAGAGCTGTGTATTTCCCTTATTAAAGAATGAATGAAGGCTACATCAAAAGGCTGTTTTGTCTTGCCTTCTCCTGGTCATATGCTTACATTGGAGGGGGGTGGGGGTCTTTGCAACACTACTGAATTATAATAATAATAATAATATAATAATAATAACTTTATTTTTCTATACCGCCATAGTCAGGCGACTTCTAGGCGGTTTACATTATAAGAAGGCTGGACATTCAGCGAATAGCAAAAATCTTAATACAATACGATATCATAGATCCACTTACAATACAATACAGTGAGTCTAAATACAATAACATATAATACAGTCTAAATACAATAGTATATAATACAGTGAGTCTAAATACAGTAACATATAATAAGTCTAAATATAATACCGTACAAGGAGTCTTAATGCAGTACGATAGTCTAAATGGGAAACTTACGTGTTAAATTGGAGATCTATGGGCAAAGAGTATCTGAGAGAATTATTGATGTTGGCACTTTAAATGAGATAAATATTCTGCTGAGTCTAAACATTGATGTGCTATTATTTTTGCAAGGGAAGGGTAGTATCTATACCATTCTGTACCAAAAGGAAATAAAACTAAAAACTTCCCCAGCCTGCTCTGCTGTGTGCATCAGTATTGCTGAGACACAAAGAGACAGACAGACATGAGGTGATGGGAAGATAGAGAGATTAATGCCCCATTTACTTTAGTGGAAATCTGATTCTACCATCTGCCATCTCGTAAATAAAATTATCCACAGATAAAGAGAACATATTAAATAGATTGTTTTTTTTGTCTTGCATAGGCCTGAAGTTTCTACAAACATGACATATTCATTCCTCATATGCACTGAGGTAGATGTTGGAGAGCTACTTATGTTGAAAGTAAGCTGGGAGAAAGATTCGTACTTCAGTTGGTCAGACTGGTGGACCACCTATGCTTTTGAAATCCGGAAGATCAGAGTGAAATCGGGAGAAAGACAGAAAAAGTAATGTTTTTCACCTTGATTTTCCTGGCGCTTGTCCTTTTTACCATGGTTTTGGCAGTATTTGTCTTAAGATGGTTTGCAAATTGGCAGCATCTGTAAACAATGCATGCTCACTCTATTGAATTAATGCCACAAAACAGTGGTGTGGCGTACCTAGGGTATGTGACACCCAGGGCCAATCATTTAACACCCCCCCATATAAAAAGGGATTGGAGGAGCACCTGTGGCAGACTGCCCCCCCGTCACACCTCCTTGGTACGCCACTTCCTGAGGAAGGGGATTTTGGTATTACAATTTGTCCAATAAAAAGATTGCCTTATTTCCATTTTCTGTTTATAAATTTATCAATACCACTACAATACTACCTTATTCTAAAGCAACAAACAAAAATATATTTTTTCCTACCTTTTGCCATCTCTGGTTTCTGCTTTCCTCTTTTGAGATGATCATCTTCCTCTGTGTGCCTTCTTCTACTAGATCTCTAATCTCCAGTTTCAGTTTATCCACCGGATCCACATCCAACCTCATATACGCTTTCTTATCTGATAGCTGACATTGTGCTTCTCTATTATACAAACTTCTATCTTGTATAGTGATAGCACCTCCTTTGTCTGCCCTTAAAATCATAATCTCTGGATTCTCTTGAAGCTCTTTTAACGCCAAAGCTTGGTCTTTCGTGAGATTATATTTCTTATCACATCTATAGTATTCCTTTTCTAAATTCTTTAAATCATTCAATACCAGGTCTTTGAATGTTATAAGAAAAGGTTTGGGGGCTCCCGGAGGACACCATCGAGAGTTAGATTTCATTATAGAGGCATCCACAGTAGCTGGATTTTCTGTGAAAAAAACTTTCAGTTGTAATTTTCTAAAAAAAAGATAAAAGGCAATTCTCATTCTAAATGGATCATATCTATTAGTTGGAATGAAACCCAATCCGAACTGTAATAATTGGGTCTGAGTGTCTGAAAGAGACATGGAGGACAGATTTATTATCAGTGTTTCAATCCTGCTCTGGTGCGTACATTCATGCCCTGTTGCTCTCGATGTTTTTGTAACGGTTTCCCTTCGAGGCATCGAACTTTTTTAGAGACGAAGTTGTACTATCCCCATTGGTGGATTGTACAGTAGATCCATCCTTTCCTTCTTCGCTACTTCCCTCGGTTGTTCCCAATGATCCATCAAATGCTACCTTCTTACTGGGAAAAGTACTAGATGTTCCTTTAGCCTTCATCGCTATAGGTTTTTTCATCCAGGTGTAGATTCGATCATACTGGTTATCCCGTTCGTCCTTTTTAAACTTTTTAATTTTATTCAGCCGCAGGGATTCTTTAAACTTAGATATCGTATCATCTAGAGATTTATGTTTCTGAAGAAAATCTTCAGCATCTTGTTGTTCCTGCTGGATAATACTCTCAATATCTTTTATTTGTTCCCTTAGGTCATTTTCTATATTTGATGTAGTTTCAACCAGTAGAATCATAAGATCACAGCTACATCTATTTAGGATTCCCATCCATTTATCCATAAATTCTATGCTTATACACAGATCATTATATTTCTTACCAAGCTTTCATTCACTTACATCCATTTAACTTTATTCAATATGGACATGGCATCTTCGTGGCTCTTTAAAGCGATCAGCTGATTATTCTCTATTCGTAAAATTTTGTCAACCAATAGACAGTTAGCATCAGTGACCTCAATTAGAAATCATTATCACCCTCAAAAAAATCCCAAAATTATTATTAAACAACTAATAATCTGACTATAATTTTCTCAATCACTGTTACCACAATGTCTCCAGTCGCTGTTATTACAGCTCATATTCCGTTGTAATTCAGCAGCATTCCAATGTTCACACCAGTGACATCCAGTCCAAGTCTTCATTCAAACCAGCTGGGGCTGCTGCATGATTAACACATGATCGGTGGCTGTTTCTTAGGCAGCTGCTGCCACTGTCACTGTGTATAGAATCCAGGCCAAAGAGTCTAAAGATATGAAAGTCAAAGAATTTTTAAAAAAAAAATAACTCAGTTTCTTCAATTTTCTTCACTACTTTTATTAATTTTGGTATCCAACTCTAAATAACAATCTACTTCTATCCCTAAAATATGAGAGGACATATCCAACTTATAAACTGAATCAAATTCTAATAAAGGAATGTCAGAAAAATGAATATGAGGAGGGCTAATCTGAAGAAATTTTGTCTTGCTTTTATTTAGACATAGCTGACGACTATTCACCCAGGCTTAGTCTACTTGCAAACATTGTCGTATATTATTTATGGATAGCTTCTATACTGCTGCTAATGACTGGGGGGAGTCAATTCAAAGTGGTATATGTGCATTCATATCAGAATTGGGGGGAGGGAAAATTTGATTATTAAAGAAATAGATCATTATATATATATATATATATATATATATATATATATATATATGTATATATATATATATATAAAATGAGGGGGGTTTACAATATTTTAGGATGATATGATCAAATGTAAGAATTCAAGTGTTTTTAAATGTTCAATTGTTAAACATCATTTACTGTACTTGATTTTAAGATATGAAATGAATAAATATTAAAAAAAAAAAAAAAAATTACCATTTACTGGAAAGAATACTGTAATTATCATCTGCATAAATAAAGATACACCAATAGCTTCCAAAGCATGGCCTAGTGATCACATTAAAACATTAAAAAGCAATCAGGACTCTTTAATAATGGCATAACATAATCAAACTTTTTTTTGTCAGTTACCAAGTGAGCCGTGTTTTGAATCGGCTGAAGCCTTTTCAGACTGGTTTTGTAAGACCTGCATTTAAAGAATTGCAATAGGCTAATCTACTGGTGACCAATGCATGTATCAATTTAACCATGTTACTCATAGTCAGAAAAGGCATCAGCTGCTTTATCAATCACAACTGAAAGTATCAGCTTTTGCTACTGAATTGATCTGCTTGTCAAATTTCAACAGGGATTCATAATGAAACCCTAGGGTAACAATGTCATCTTTGACAAGTGGATGGTCTAGAGCAGGGGTGTCAAAGTCCCTCCTCGAGGGCCGCAATCCAGTTGAGTTTTCAGGATTTCCCCAATGAATATGCATGAGATCTATTAGCATACAATGAAAGCAGTGCATGCAAATAGATCTCATGCATATTCATTGGGGGAAATCCTGAAAACCCGACTGGTTTGCAGAGCCCTCGAGGAGGGACTTTGACACCCCTGGTCTAGAGGCAGAGTCAGCACTTTCCCGCCTAAATTAACTGGACTGCATAAAACACAATTCTTTCTTTTAGCAGTTCACTTTAACCAGTTAAGTGCTGAATATCGGCTTTTGCTCACACCTTTCTCAGTAGTATCTCAAGGTGAGTTACATTCAAGCACAGTACGTATTTCCCTGTCTCTGGAGGGCTCACAATTTAATTTTTGCATCTGAGGCAATGGAGGATTACTTGACTTGCTCAAAATCGCAGGGTGAAGCAGTGGGATTTGACCTGGGCACCCCTGGGGGGTAAGTCCAGTGCTGTAACCATTAGGCTACTCTTCCATATTGTTTACCCAGATAAGAGGTAGCTGGCCACATAAATCCAGATATTCAGTGCCGATACACGGACATGTCAGGGTTGTTATAATTCATTGGCATCATGTCTGGACGACATTGTGCCTTTGAAGGAAAAAGTGCCTTGTAGTAACTTTGCATGTAGTAACTTTGGTTCTCTAAAGAATTGAAACAAGAGTTACGTAAAAAAGAACGCACATGGCATAAGAATCCTAATCATGCCTTCTTGCTGGCTTATAAGAATCTGCTCGACATATATAAGGGTTCTACGTTGGCAGCTAAGGAGTTCTTGGAGCATAAAATTGGGACTAACACTTCTTTGTCAGGGAAATTGTTTCAAATGGTGAAGAAATTTTACCTCTGCTCTGTTGCGGCATGCGGAATGTTCTTTTGCTAGCCGAGATTTTTACTGTTCTTTAATTCAGAGGTTCAGAAGATTACATTGGATTTCTTTGAAAATCAGTTACCATCTGTGTAACCTGCTCACAATGTGTTGTGGTCTGATTTTGAGGTTGTAACAGAATCTAATATAAAAAAAACATTATTCAGCGACTGAATAAAGGGCTAGATTCACTAACCCCCAATTCCGTGTCCGATCCATTCCCGATTGCATGCAGGCCGATGAATTCACAAAAGGCCTGCATGCAAATGAGGATGATCGTTGACACACCCCTCACCCACTGCACGGATCACTAGAGAGCGATCCTTGAGCATGTGCAGCCCCTGACAGTAGTGACAGGAGAAGCAGCCTCCTGTCACTGCTGTCAGGACTTCTGCCGGCTTTTTTTTTTTTTTTTTCATTTTTTTAATGGGCCGCAAAACATCAGGCCTATATAAAAAAATGAAAAAAAAAAGCTTCCTCTACAAAGCACCCCCGACACCCCAGCCGTTCCACTCAATGCTGCTCACGCAAATATGACAGGAGGGATGGCAACTCTCTCCTGCCACCAAATGAATGCAACCGGCCCGGCGCACCCCTGGTCAGGCCTGGCCTGACCCAGCCCGACCCAACACCTCCCCATACCTAAAAGTTGGGAGCAGGAAGGATTCTCAGTCCCTCCTGCTCCTTAGGCCTCCAACGCTGTTTTTGGGAACAAGAGGAACCGCAAAGTCCTCCTGCTCCTTCTCTTCCTCCATGATTCACCACTAATGTGGGCCTTAGGTCCCGCCCGTTGCATCATGTAATACATGGGGAGGAGTCTAAGGCCCTGATTTGCTCAGGCACCTTAGGCTCCTCCCTTGGGAAGGGCCTGGGGTACCTGAGCCAATCAGGGACTTGCTTACGGCTGAGCCTAAGGAAGCCCCTGATTGATCAAAGCAATAGCCAATCAGGGACTTTCTTAGGCTCAGCCCTGAGGACGTCCCTGATTGGCTCATATGCCCCAGGCAACGGGCCCACATTAGTGGTGCATCATGGAGGAGGGGCAGGAGCAGGAGGACTTTGCGGTTTTCCCTGCTCCTGAAGACAGCGCTGGAGGCCTAAGGAGCAGGAGGGACTGAGCACCCCTCCTGCTCCCAACTTTTAGGTACAGGGGAGGTGTCGGGTTGGGTCGGCCAGTCCGGTCTGGGGGTGCGGTGGGCTGATCGGGGGTGGGTGGGCCGGGCCAGTTGCATTCGTTTGGTAGCAGGAGGGAGTTGGCATCCCTCCTGTCATATTCGTGCGAGCAGCGTCGGGTGGAGCGGCTGGGTTGGTGGGCAGGCTTTTTTTTTTTCATTTTGGCCATTTTTTGACAGGTCTGCTTGTCTTTTCATTTTTTTTTTTATGGGGCAGATATTTTGCATGTGTAACACACGCAAAATATCTGTGCCAAGGAAAAAAAAAGAATAAAAAAACAGGCAGCCTGTCAAAAAACCTGCTGACCTGTTGGTAACAGTCAGGTTTGACAATAGTGAAACCCGATTTAAAATAGCCAAGCAATTGTTAGTGAATCAATCACTTGGCTATTTTGCATGGTGTTTTACTAATTTGCATGGGAGGATCGGGTTTGGAATCGGGATCTGGGTTAGTGAATCGGGTTGGAGGGAAATCGGGTCGCAAAGGGCTCGCAAACTGATTGGTACATGATTAGTTTGCTTAGTGAATCTAGCCCATTGTGACTTGTTCTCTTGACCCTTGCCCGATTGGTGTGCTTGCTTCAATGATGGATATATTAACACTCTCAGTGTTATGGATAGTTATGAAGTCTTTGAAATCTGGTTGTGTTTCTTCTCAGCTTAAGAAAGCTATTGTGTGACCTTTATTAAAAAATCTTATGAATGAGTCAATGGTAGACCACTTTTTTTGTCATATCTCGTTAAAATTTTTGACTAAGGTGTTGGAAAAGTAGTATTGGAGCAGTTGTACGACTTTTTGGAAGCATTTAACGTCTTGGATGATTAACAGTTTGGTTTCAGACCTCAGTATTCTGTGGAATTGCTATTGCTTTCAGTGCTGGATGATATACGGAGGGGTTTAGATTGTGGTTAGTGTTTCTTCATGATTCTGATGGACATCTCATATGTTTGATACTGCCAACCTTCAAATCTTTTTGACGAGGTTGTGTTCTTTAAGTATTGGAGGAAAAGTTTTGGATTGGCTCCAGTCATTTTTGGAAAATAGGATGTTTTGTGTGGAGGTAGCTCAGGAGAAGTCTGGCTGGTCTACAGTTACCTGTTGTATTCCCCAAGGCTCGGCATTGTCTGATGTACTATTTAACATCTATTTGATACCTCTTTTTAAGGAGTTACGTAAACTTGAGGTCAATTTTCATCTATATGCTGATTCCAGTTTCTGATTCCAGTTAACAACTCATTTGATGATGCTTTGAAGGATCTTAATAATTGTTTTCAGTTCATTAAGGGTTGGTTGCACCTGAATCAGATAAAACTGAATGTGGTGAGGACTGAGACGTTTTATGTGTGGGTTATGGTAGGCAGGTGCCGTTGTTTCTCACAGAGATAGTGCTAGATGGTGATGGTGTTCCTGTTTCGCATCAGTGTAAATATTTAGGGATGATTCTGGATTCAGTGTTAAGTCAGTGGTATCGCAGGCATTCTTTAAATTCCATCTACTATATAGACTAAGAGATTTATTTATCTGTTGATAACTTTAAGATCACTTTAAGATCATTTTAGTGTTCTGTTGACCCCTGTATTTGATTATTGTAATGCTTTGTATCTTGGTTTACATAGTAATATAGTAGATGGCGGCAGATAAAGACCCGAATGGTCCATCCAGTCTGCCCAACCTGATTCAATTTAAATTTTTTAATTTTTTTCTTCTTAGCTATTTCTGGACAAGAATCCAAAGCTTTACCCTGTACTGTGCTTGGGTTCCAACTGCCGAAATCTCTGTTAAGACTTACTCTAGCCCATCTACACCCTCCCAGCCATTGAAGCCCACCCCAGCCCATCCTCCACCAAACGGCCATATACAGACACAGACTGTGCAAGTCTACCCAGTACTGGCCTTATTCAATATTTAATATTATTTTCTGATTCTAGATCCTATGTGTTCATCCCACGCTTCTTTGAACTTCGTCACCAGTTTCCTCTCCACCACCTCTCTCGGGAACGTATTCCAGGCATCCACCACCCTCTCCGTAAAGTAGAATTTCCTAACATTGCCCCTGAATCTACCACACCTCAACCTCAAATTATGTCCTCTGGTTTTACCATTTTCCTTTCTCTGAAAAAGATTTTGTTCTACGTTAATACCCTTCAAGTATTTGAACGTCTGAATCATATCTCCCCTGTCTCTCCTTTCCTCTAGGGTATACATATTCAGGGCTTCCAGTCTCTCCTCATACGTCTTCTGGCGCAAGCCTCCTATCATTTTCGTCGCTCTCCTCTGGACCACTTCAAGTCTTCTTACATCCTTTGCCAGATACGGTCTCCAAAACTGAACACAATACTCCAAGTGGGGCCTTACCAATGACCTGTACAGGAGCATCAACACCTTCTTCCTTCTACTGACTAAGCCTCTCTTTATACAGCCCAACATCCTTCTGGCAGCAGCCACTGCCTTGTCACACTGTTTTTTCGCCTTTAGATCTTCGGACACTATCACCCCAAGGTCCCTCTCCCCGTCCGTGCATATCAGCTTCTCTCCTCCCAGCATATACGGTTCCTTCCTATTATTAATCCCCAAATGCATTACTCTGCATTTCTTTGCATTGAATTTTAGTTGCCAGGCATTAGACCATTCCTCTAACTTTTGCAGATCCTTTTTCATATTTTCCACTCCCTCTTCGGTGTCTACTCTGTTCCAAATCTTGGTATCATCTGCAAAAAGGCACACTTTTCCTTCTAACCCTTCAGCAATGTCACTCACAAACATATTGAATAGGATTGGCCCCAGCACCGAACCCTGAGGGACTCCACTACTCACCTTTCCTTCCTTCGAGCGACTTCCATTAACCACCACCAAATGTGTGGTCCAGGTTTTACAGGTTGCCCAGAATGCTGCCACACGTATAATCATGCGAGCATCGAAATTTGATTGTCACCCCAATTTTACAGGATTTGTACTGGTTGCCAATTAGTGCGTGTGTTGAATTTAAGGTTTTGCATGTTCATTTTTATTGTATCTCGCTTAGTAAATTTGATTAAGCAATTTACCAAATCAAAATAAAACTTGAAACTTTGTGCTTAATTTTTAAGCTTGTGAATGATGTTGGTTGTACAGTCTTTGCACTTTTATCGTCCTATATGAGTGCTAAGTTCTATGGATAGGATGTGTTTGGATGTACCATCTTTGAGTGTGGTGAAACTTTCTGGCCACGTGGTGGAATGCGTTGCCCCTTGAGATAAGGCAGGCGTCGGGTATTTTGTAGTTTAGGAAAAAGGTTAAAACTAGGTTATTTGAGCAAGTGTTTTCTTCATAATTTATTTTTTTTTTGTTTCTGCTTTTGTAATTTTATTGTGAGTTTGGCAGATTTAGGTTTTTAAGTAAATAACTATTACTGTTTTGATGCTTATGATGGTATCATTCTTTATTTTAAACTTCACATTGTTAATGATTTTATGTTATATGTTTTTGTAAGTTATTTTATTATGTATGTTGTGCTGTTAATGTGGGTTATAAATTTTTTAATAAATACATTTCTTTCCTGTGCTTACACCCTTTCTTTTAAGGGTGCAGTGCTAGAAGTGCTTTTTGTTTCTGTTGATATTTCAATTAAAATTTTGTTTGTTATAGTAGTTGCTGCTGTGATTGACTTGTCAAGTGTATGTGTGTGTTCTTGGCATAAATTGATGAAATTTAAAAGAGATCTAAGAGCTAAAGCCAAGTAGCATGTTAATAGTAACGGAAATCTGCTGTGAAATACTAACACATATTTTGTTTTTTAAAATCTCTTTTAGGATAGTGCTCTGTCCTAAAGATGGTACCCATTCACATCTAAAACGAGGAAAGGGACCAGTGCTGTTTGTGAAATGCTTTGATCATACTCAAAGCAAGAGCCATGATGGGTAAGAACATTACAGCAGTACAGAAATGTGACCTGACTAGAGAACAAAACACAAGTGTTTGTGTGTGTCAGGATAGGGAAGTAAAACTTAACTTACGCCTAGGAGATAATTCTTTAAAAGTCACCCAAAGTTAGAAGCTAGGATGCTGGGTGGTAAGCACAACTTATAGCTACCCTCATAATTAGCGTTATAGAATGCTAGTCAGCATTTCTGCATGCAAATTTAGGAGCCATTGAAGCTATGTCAATGGCTGGCAGTTATGAATGTTACAAAGAGTATTTTGTGAGGTTAGCACATAATTGCTTGGCATGCTCCTGGAGTAACGCCAGGAAATCCTTTTTAAACCAAGAGGACGGTGGATGCCTGGAATGCTTTTCCGAGGGAGGTGGTGGTGACGAAATTCAAAAAGTCGCGGGATGAATACAGAGGATCTCTAATTAGAAAATGAATGGTATAAAAACCAAACCTTAAATGGTTGCTGTGTGTTTGATATGTCGAGTGGTGCTTAGCAATTCTGGCTGTGAAGAACTAAGGTCAGCACTAGACAGACTTGTATGGTCTGTGTCCCATATACGGCAATTCAGTTTACAATGGGCTGGGGAGTACAGGAGCCCACTTTTCAAAATGATTGGGGGTACCTTTGTTGTCTGGTGATTTTTTTTCTCTTTTTCTAATTATCTTTTCCCAGTCTCTGGTTGAATTTCCTTCTGTCTGTGCTCTTAACTGTGTATCCAGGGCCATCTTATCCATTTGCTGTTTTTCTTTCCTTTTTCACTTTCTGTCCTACATCGATCTTTGGCATTAACTTTTAATATTCAACTTTCTTCCACTTTTTTGCTTTCTTCTCAAATCAATCTACTGTTCCATGTCTTCCCTTTCCATCTATCCATGTGTACCATCTCCTCCCTCTCTCTCCCCCTCTGGTGGTCTGACATCTTTCTCCTCTTCTTCCCACAGTCTGGCATTTCTCTCCCCTCATTCCCTTCCCTCATCCCACTTTGTGGTCTCGCATCTCCCTGTCCTTCCCTTTCCCCTCTCACCTACCTGGTCTGACATCTCTTTCTCCTTACCTCTCCCTCCAGTAGTCTGACATTTCTCTCCTTCCCTTTCTCCCTTCTTGTGATCTGGTATCTCCTCTTCTCTCTTCCTCCCCTTCTGCTCCTCCCTACCATGGTCTGGCATCTCTGTCCTCCCCTTTCCCTTTCCTCACCCTGGAGGTCTGACATGTTTTTTTTTGTTTTTTTTTTCCTTTCCATCTCCGCAGTACAGCATCTCTATAATGACATTCCACCCCCCCCCCCACACACACACATTCCTCTCCTATATGGGATCCGATAAGGCAGCTGCTGTTGTACTTTGTGAGATGCCAGCAGAGTTAATGAAGTAAGCATGTTGCCTTTGGTGGCCCGGAAGCTTTCCCTCTGTTACTGCTTCGTGCCTAAGCGGGGACAGGAAGCAGTAGCAGAAGGAAAATTTCCAGGCTGCAGAAGGTAGCGTATTTACTTCACTCACATTGCTGGTGGCACGAAGAGTAAAAGAGTAGCTGCAGTGATGGATTCTACCATCTCTCCTTTTCTTTAATCCAGCATCGCTCTCTCCCTCCTTCCCCACCACCCCATCTTACCCTTTCTTTTCCCAATTACCCTCTTATCTCTATACCCCCTCCCTAACACCACCCCTTGGGCCCAACTTCTCTGCCATCTGATGAGGCCAGGGCACCTCAGCCAATCAGGGATTTCCATAGGGAGGAGTCTAGGAAAGTCCCTGATTGGCCAAAACAATGGCCAATCAGGGACTTTCTTAGACTCCTCCCTATGGAAATCCCTGATTGGCTGAAGTGCCCCGGTCCTTCCAAAGGGAGGAGCCTAAGGCGCCTCAGCCAATAAGTGCCTTAGGCCTCTCCCCGTGCATCAGATGATGCACTGGGGCAGGGCCTAAGGCCGCTATTGGGGCGGAGGCTGGCTGGAGAGCTGGAGCAGGAGGACTTTCCTCCTGCTCCTGAAGATTTTGAGCAGCATAGGAGCAGGAGGAGGGTCCAGGCACCCCTCCTGCTCCCGAAGATGAGCCTCCAAGGAGCAGGAGGGACCGGGTACCCCTCCTGCTCCCGAAACCGTGGGTGAAACGTTTGAGAGCAGCACACTGAGAAGTCTCCCGGTTTTCATGGTGGTCTGCAGTGGTTCTGGGCTCGTAGCATCGTGGAGGGAAGGCAGTGTTTAAACCGCCGCTGGCTCCTAATGATGGGGAAACCGCCAAACGCTCATTCTCGAGATGAGGAAACTACCGCACACTCTACTGCGCAGGCGGAAACCGCTGAACGAAACAGTCATACTCTCCTCCTTCTTCTGCCTCCTGCGCATGCAGCAGCACAGTAGCAGAAAACACGGACACACAGTTTTAAGTGCGCATGCGCGCTAAGGATTTCATTATATCGGATTCATTTTTTTTTTCTTTCTTTTACTACAGGTTGCAGAACAATCAAATGGTTGAAACAAAACTGGAGAACTGAAGACATTTTCTAGGAGGAAGAAAACAACATTTTGCCCAAGAACTGAATCTATATATATAAAAAAAAGATATTAAACTTTTCCATACTATAATAGATAACCATTTTCCGTTAGTCATTCTAGGAGAAATTTTGCTGTACAGTTTCAGAACCTGGGACATTTTTTTTTACACATTTAACAGTGTTAGCATTGCCAGAAAAGACAGTGTTTAACAACACGGCATAACATCTGGCCAGCTGTAGTAAAATGTAAAACATCAAAAGAAAACTGCTTGGGATTATGTACTGTATAGTATATTCCTAGTGTATTTTTAAAGACATTATTTGAATCTCTGTTTTCACTCGGGAAAAACTGGAAGACTTTAAGAGTCTGGACAGCAGGAATTCAGCTAATGGAAGCACAATTAATCTCTGGTTACGGACCACAATCAGGTTCATTCTTCTCACCACAAAAAACAGAAGGGTAAAAGTATGAAACGTGCATAACCCTTCATGTTGTTCTTTGTGGATTTTCAACCAAGACCAGGAGAACGTGAAATGGAGAAGGGAGTATTTTGCCCTCTACGTGACAGTAGATGAGAACACTCCAGTGACTCATTATTCATCTTCACTTAATGTTAGATGGTGGAAAAAGGGGTAAGCCTGTGTTCTTTTAAATTAGCAGCTGTGATCACTTACAGTACCCCATTTTATTTTAGCAAAATGGGATTATAAATAAGGTGCTAACATTTAAAAGGTGAAAAAGTGTGTAAATAGCTACAGTGCTGGTGTATATATGCATAGGTGTGTGCATATATGCGTAAATGCCGAAAACCTGCTTATGCTCTGTTCAATTACATAGTGTGTATTTGATACGTGAGCGGAGTTTGGCTGGTGTGTGGGCGGGACTCACACTTATACATTAAACTTATAGAATACTATAAGTTAGCAGGTTTTCCCGGCATCTAGGCATGAGCATTTATACCAGCTCTGCACTTAGGGCTCCTTTTACTAAGATGCGTTAGTGGTTTTGGCGAGCGCGACAATACCGCACGCGCTAAACACTAACGCCTCCATAGAGCTTACGTTAGTATTTTTCGGTTAGCGTGCACTAAAAATGCTAGCGCACCTTAGTAAAAGGAGCCCTTAGTGTAAATGCTCCCACATATATACCCAGTTACACTAGAATTTTATAAATGAAAGTAGGCATCTACACTCCTTTATGGCATAGGCTCCTGATAGATGCCCTCTAAACACCTAAATTTAGGTGCTTTATTATAGAAGTGTCCTGTGTATGCCTTTGTCTTTTAGAATAAATCCACAGGTGGAACACATTACGCTGAAAGAAAGTTGTACAAGAAGCATGAAACAGACAAGCTGAATGACAAAGCTTTTGCCCCTTGTTGTGAATAAAAGGTCTTTGTTCTTCCGTGTGACATTCTAGGATAAGTCATGTCTGCCCTAGCTTCTGTCTACTGCTTTCCAGACTCTGAGGCTGGCTCACCTTACGTTTCATCTGATCTCCAAAGACCACCTGAAGAGGAGAGTGTGGTAATTGGTCTGACTGATACAAGCTAAGTTTCATCAAAGCTCAGTATTTATTGATAAGGGAGTATGACTATGTTACAGACAAATGTAAATCGCCAAAAGATAAAAATAAAGCAAATTCTTGCTAAGCACTTGAATAAGCTGGAAACTGTGTGAGACACATTGTAAACCATCTTTTTGTGGATTGAAAAATAGTGTTTGTCTTTTTTGAAGCAACGGCTTAGAGGAAGCAAATAAATGTGTCATTTTTTTTTTAAAAATGAGCATGGGATTTTTGTTTTCATAACCATTGTGGGTACATGAGGTGAGCATCTGATCTATGAAAAATGAATGAATGAATGAATAAATATATGATATGAAAATTTTATGTTGAAGGTGCCTGAAATTTGAATATTGGTTTATGAAACTAGAGCATAAAGGGGTAAAGGGTCATGAATTTGATATACCACCCTTCTGTGGGTACAATAAAATTGGTTTACATATATTATATGCAGGAGTTCTGTGCCAATGTTCTCGCATTCATACCCCAGTAATGTGTTGAAGGGTAGGTTTCTGGATCACTATTTGACATGATGCATGTGGGAGCACAGTTAGAGAGCTCATACATGTAATAGCTTCTCTGCCACTACTTGCTTATATAGCGCTGGAAGGCGTACACAGCGCTGTACATTTTGACATTTATAAACGGTCCCTGCTCGGAAGAGCTTACCATCTAACTTGGACAGACAGATGTGACACAGAAGGTTGGGGATGCAGAACCCAAGGTGAGAGGTTTTATTGGTCATTCCTACTCTTAAAATCATAAATACTCGAAGACAATACATTTTTACTGTTACGGCACAACAGACATGGAATTCACTCCCACTATATTTAAGAGAGGAGAAGAATCTGGATAAATTCAAGAGCCAACTTAAGAGCTTTCTTTTTAAAGATGCTTTCAATATCTAATTGAAACGTTAATTGCTCTTTCTATCTGCTTTCTATTTTATTCTTTTGTGCATTTTTATTTCCAATAATTTATTTGTTATTCCCATTCCTTTTGTATTTTTACCTTTAATCGTTTTCTCTTTCCTATCATAAATTGTATTTCTTCCCCTTCTACCCCATTGTTTCCCTGTTATAGTTTTAATTACCTTGTTTTAATTTGTCTGTTTTTAATGATTTTTATATTGTTGTTAATGTTTACCTCTTACTTTTTGTACATTTTAGAAATTTATGTTATTTTTTGTACATCGCTTAGTAATTGTGATAGGCGATTAATCAAATAACTAATAAACTTGAAACTTGGAGTTAGGAATCGAAAGCACTCTTGAAGAGGGGGGCTTTTAACTGGGCGTTAAACACTGCCAGAGACTGAGCCCGCCATAAGGATTCAGGCAGCATACGGCATAGGAAGGTAGAAGGGATGGAGTCTGGAGTTGGCAGTTGAAGAGAAGAGCACAGATAGGAGGGACTTACCAGCTGAGCGGATATCAGGGGGGATCATAGGGGGAGATAAGTGAAGAGAGATAACGAGGGGCAGCTGAGTGAGTGCATTTGTAGGTCAGTAAGTGGAGTTTGGCTTCCCATCCGTTTCCGAATACAATTCAATGAAGTGACTTTAGGAGAGGAGTGACGTGAGTAAAGCGGCTCTCCCGGAACATGATGACTGTACACTAGGGAGTCCCAAACTTGTGCTGGGGAGCCATGGTCAGTCAGGGTTTGAGTCGCTGTTCCCTCTAAGTTGAGCGGATATCCTCCAACTGCATTGCTGCCAGCAGGGGCAGGGGGGGGGGGGGGCGATGCTTCAGTATTGTGTTTTCAATTATCTCTTCTTGACTAATGAAAATGTGATAGTGAACTAGCACCCCCTCCCCCCCACACACACTGGCATGACTATAGGTGAAGAACTCCTGCTCACCTCAAAGGACCACATCCACTGAATAAAGATTTGTGCCATTCATACTCGTGGATATCCTGAACACCTGACTAGCTGTGGGGTGCTCAGGACAATTACACACTCACCTCAGGACCAGGGTCTGTAAATTATTTTTAGTACTCTAATCCAGTGTTTTTTTTTAAACCTTTTTACACCTATGGACCGGCAGAAATAAAATAATTATTCTGTGGACCGGCATCGGTCCGTGGACCAGCGGTTGAAGAACACGGGGCTAAGTCGTGGGCCAGACCCCGCCCATCTCTACCCAATCTCCACCCCAGATCCCGCCCCCATAATAGTACTCATCTGGAAGCTTTCCTCATCTGGAAGCTTTCCCTCTGACGTTGCAACTTCAAAGAGAAGGCTTCCGGTTCAGGTGCAGGATGCCCGTAGGAGCCACTGCCTGTGGCTTTGTGCACTGAATCAGTTAGGAAGAGGGAGCTGGCTCTAAGATAACGCCGCATCAAGACATGATTGAGACATTTAAGTACATCACGGGACGGGTCGAGGTGGAAGATGATATCTTTCTTCTCAGGGGACCCTCGACCAGAAGAGGACATCCGCTCAAACTCAGGAGAGGGAAGTTTCGGGGAGATGCAAGGAAGTACTTCTTCACAGAGAGAGTGATTGAGCATTGGAACAAACTTCCAGTGCAGGTGATCGAGGCACGCAGCATCCCAGACTTCAAGAACAAATGGGATACCTATGTGGGATCCCTACGAGGGTCATGCCAAGGGATAGGGTCACTAGGGTATAGACTTGAAAGAGCGGGTCAGTAGAGTGGCAGTATAATTACAATTATACTTAAGGGGGTCAGTAGACTTAAAAGGGTGGGTCAATAGTGTGGGCAGACTTGATGGGCTGTAGCCCTTATCTGCCGTCATCTTTCTATGTTTCTATGACCGGCGGTTGAAGAACACTGTTTTGGGCCTGATGCACATGCTGGCCCTGTGGACCGGCACTGGTCCATGGACCGGTGGTTGAAGAACACTGCTCTAATCAATACCCTATACGGAACTAATAGGGGACTCTACACCACTGAAAGGCTTCACCCAACCACACATTGCAGTCACTCAAACACAAGGGGACAAAACACACAAACACACAGAAGAAAGAAAAAGAAGTGGAGAAAAAGCCTCAGTTCTGCTTCATCTGGCAAAAAAAAAAACCCTCCACTTCATTAAGATAAACACTTGCACATGTGACTTCACACAAAAAGGTGAACAGCTATAACAGCCTGTAGAGTGCCACCATGTCATTCAGCACGCCAGGAAAAAAAACTCCAAACAGTGATACTGTGGACGAATAAGCACTTCAGCACTACAGTCACAAATATTGCAGAATGAGCAGAGCAAAACAACAACACTTAGCTGCCAATAATGTCCAGGTTCTCTCCAAATGTCCACACTCTCTGTGCTTACACCCGGACGCTGCAACTAGTTGACCCTGCTCAGGACAATTCCCAACTGTGCATCAAAGGGGAAGTTATCAATGTGAGATACTGTTAAGATGAACCCGTTTACCATAAGTTGTGCTGAGGGGTTGGTCTACTGGCAGAGCTGCTGCCTCAGCACCCTGAGCTTGGAGGATCGAATCCCAGTCCTTGTGACCCTGGGCAAGTCACTTAATCCTCTGTTGCCCCAATTTGAATGTGTAGCCACAAAAATGTGGCATTCAAGTCCCTTTCCGTATTTTAGCATAGAGTCTCATTTAATGAATGAAGACCCTGTGCTAAAATAACCAATCTTAATGGTAGCCTGTGTTCATAACTGCCCCCTAAATAAAGTTGGCAGTATAGTGATAGAGATCACAATGCAGATACTCAGTTTAATTATGCATTGTTTATTCTGCATGTGTTGGTGTAAAAAGTAACGAGAATATATAGCAGAAAGTAACCTCCTGTTCTCATTGACACCACTCCATTTGCAGCTCACAATAATACATACATAATAAAACAAACGGACAAAATCCTCTTGTCCAGATCCAACTCTCATAAGTGAACTAGAGGTACTTTTGGTAAGCACCCCTCATATATATAAGCAGCTGCCATTCTTTCGGAAAGAATGAAATTATTTATAGAACCCCCTGCCCACTCTGTCATTTGTAAGGTTTTTTATAGAGTATAAGATTTTATTGTCTCTTATTACTGTACCTCGCTTATAAGGTAAGATAAGCGAATAGTTTGCATTGTTATATTGGGTTTTGTAATGAGTCATAAAGGCACTTACTCCTAGACAAATGAGACTTGTACGGTTGTGTGTGTGTATGACATTTTTTCCTTTTGCTCCCATCTTTCTGTGTCACCAATGTTTAATACTGAGGTAGGACGTGCTGTTATGTGGAATGAATTGAAAGCGCTGTTTGAATCAGTCTAAGATCTTTCCCTTGTAGTTTGTACAATTTTGTGCGTTTCTTCTACCGGCTGCTTTCTTTGTGTTCTGTGCTGGATCATAAAAAAAAAAAGAAACAAGAAAAAGAAAAAATTCCGTTTTAAAGGTTTTCTTTCTTGTGCAGAGCAAAGCTAATCTGTTCTTTGCTTTCATTATCAGGGTCTGTGCATGAATGTTTTTGTCCCTTCCCCCAGACTTCTCTGTTTGGGCTTCCACTGACCCCCTATAGTGCTTCTTTGAAGTTACTCATTCTTGGTTTATAAAGCAGTAAGGTGAGATTCCACTGCTCGTCTCTTGACTTTTCTCCGGCATTATCAAAACCACCATCTCTTCTTATAATACGCCCATCGCTCTTGTTGTCAAAGCTCATGGCATTCCTCGTTTCGTCCTAGATTTTCGGGCTGTTAGAGTTTTGGTAATTCTCATTGCACTTATGTTTCTTCCACCATTCCACCGGCAGCCAATGATTTTTTTCTGTCATTTTCCTAATGAATGTTTTATTTTTAGTCCCTGTTGGTGAAGCTTTTCAGCCCTTTTTTTGCCTTCACCTTTAAACAACAGTATACCCAGTGTGGAATGTCCTTCGGGCTATTCTACAAAGTCATGCACTGCCCCTCATGGTCCTATTCTTATTTTGTACAACTTTTTGTGTTCCATAATTCAGGAGACCTGTCAGGCTGATAGTTTGTATCTTTTATAATGGTTGTCTGTGTGTGGTCACAAGGTGTCATGAAATAAACTGCACTGGTGTACATCTGAAGTGAAATACCTGGGTTTTGTCCTGTCTCATGGTCAGAGGAAAATCTGCACTTTCTGCACTGCTGCTATTCTGTGTCTGCCCCGCCCAGCTACCAAGAAAGACATGCTTACTTTTCTTGCTATGATTGGTCACTGCCGCCAATGGATCTCTGCTTGTTCCTTCTATGACCAGATTTTGAGACAGACCCTGGTTTCTGAAATGACTGCTCTTATCAGATGGACTTATGAAATGTTGGACATTTAAGATGTGCTTTGGTTTCTAGCTCAAGTTTGGGTTTCCCTGCTTATGCCCACATGTTTTATCTCTTTGTTTGGGACTATTGTAACACCATGAAGGGAGAACATGGCGGTAAATTACGCTCTGTTGCCTTTTTTTATAGTCACTCCTGTTCAAGAAAGCCCTGGCTGCTTGTGCTATGGTGGTAGAGATGGTTACTTCTTTGATCCTAGGTCACCCCATTACCCTTCATACTTTTCACGATGTCCAAGCCCTTCTTTTAAATAGGCTTCTGGGTCTCAAGGGTGAACAGGATTCTCTTCCTCTCTTTTTTCACAGCTTCAGTCCTTTGTTACCACCCCCTCCTCTGAATTTGATGCCTGGTATTTGGCAGGTGCCCAAAGCCGCCCTTCTGGACGGACTTTGGTGCAAAGAGGGGAAACCCTGGATACCAGCTGCTAGCTCTCCCTTATTCATTGCTCAATATCATGGTATTGGTTATCGTAGTGCTCGCTCGACATTTTAACTTCTTGCTAGTGATATTTTCATTCTTGACCTTTTGCTCCTTGATACAGAGATATATAGCTCAATAATTACAGCTGGCATGGTTGTGAATTGAAAATAAATTGGAAAATACAATTCCTTTCTATTGTTTTAGCTGAAATTAGGATGTTGCTAATTTAAAATGGTTTTTTCCGGATTTATACATAGCCATCCCAGATCCATTTTGGCACAGATATTTCTAGTGTTTTCCATGGGTCCTCTTTATCACTGCAGAGATAGAGACGCTCCAAAGAGACATTAGCTTTATGCCTTTTTTCAAATATGAGATGGTTATGATATACATTATTTGTTGTTTTGGTTTTTTTTTATATCAATGTGTTTATTTGCAGAATTAAATTCAGCCCTGCACACTTGACAGATGGAGTAATAGCTCCACGCTTAAAAAACTTTATGTTTTGTCTGTGTCATGTCTACTTGTCTTAGTTTAGTGGGTACCCTAGGATACATAATATTGGCCATTTTTAGAGCTCTTTTTCCACTTCTTACTAGCCTAACTGCGCAATGTTCTTTTACTTTTAGCTTTTATATTCTGAATATAGTTTAGTTAGGGGTTATAAGAAAAAGTTTTACTTTATACAGCATTTATTTCGTGGTGTTCCCTACATATGATCCATTCAATATACATTTCTGAATACATTCAGTACATCAGTATGGTTTCTCTGAGGTGCATAATAGTTATATGCAGCACGATAAAAACATATCCTTTTGGATTGTTCAATTAAGAACCTTAAGTAACTGAGTATTGTCTCTCTTTTGCCATAGCTATGTCAAGTACATGAATTGGTATTGTTACATGTTGCCACATTCAGTACAGGTAACATGGTTTCTCTTGTTTTCTATCTCTTATTTGGATCACATTGGAGTACAGCTGCTGAATGATATTTGGAATGCTTTCCAAGCATTTCTTTTCAAGTATCTCTTTCTGTATGCACAGACATCTGGCTGCTCTCCCTTTGAGGTTCTCACGGATGACCTTTCCCCGCCCCATGGGTAGATTTTCCCTTGATACAGGAGGAATACGTCCAAAAGCTAATTGAAATATTAGGGCTTGTTCAAAGAAACGTGTCTTGCACTTCTCCTTTCTCTCCACAGATTCCTACCCATTTTTTCCAGCCTGGTGATTATCCAGCAGCTTTCCAAGGATCGGAAGCAGACAGATTTCCCCTTTGGCCTTCCCACTACTGTGATCGCTGTGACCAGGCCCGCTGCACTCACTGAGGAGTTTCCTGTTTGGATCCACGCAAGTCGCTTGAAGAGGGTTAACCTAAAACCCCAGAAGCAAGTCTTCCCTGCGCAGATTTCACCTCCTCCAGTGGAACAACATGATGATCTCATTGCAGCATTCTACCAACTTTATCATTCTCATACTGGCACCGCTGCTGCTAGTTTTTCTCCCTGTATGGATCATTTCTAACTGGGTCTACAGGGATGATGTGTTCTGGGTTCATGACACTTTCTGCCCATACCCATCTGTAAATGACACTCCTGCTGTAAACAGCACCCCCGACACCTCTTTGCGAACACGATGTCAAGTTGGACTACTCCCTCGCAAAGGCTGTCCTTTAATTGGAATCCAGAAAAGACCGATAGTATGCTACCCTTTGGTATAATTCCAGCAGTGTACAAGTTGCCACCTTCTCCTTTGAGTATTGTGACATTGTGGACTGTTCATCAATTGATATCCCAAGGCTGTGCCATTGGTCCTCAGAGATTCCTAAAACTAAGGACATATATGTATATGTTACTGACTTACGTTGGGGGGATAAGTGTGCATTCTGGGGAGTGGTAGGGTGGAATATTAATACTGACTGGGTTTATAAACTAGAAAATACTCTGAAAAACAGTGGACCAAAATGGTAAATCACTGCTTACTTGTATGACCCTTCATAAGGTTGGACACTGTTATAGGAAAAGTGTTCCTGCACAAATTATTAAGCTTTCTCTTACTATTGACAACCCTAGACCTACTGATGAAGGTATGTACATTATGGACATGAGGTTTAAGGGTGGGTCTAGCTATCATCAGTTTTCTTATGGGATCTATCTACCTCCACTCATCTTCTCCCCCATTTTGTGGGGGCCCCAAAAAATGCTAACCCACTGGCCCCTACATTCAATAAACTTACTGACATGATGGCTATTGCCAATCCCACTTTTGAAGATATTGTGGCTGTTGAGGTAGGGTTTTCAGAACGTAACCTTTGGTTAGAATGGATGAAATTCACTGCTGATCAACATAATAAGAGTAATTGTTACATATGTGCTCAAGCTAGACCCCATCTAGGAACCGTATCTCTGGACCTCCCTCCTGGTATCCAACCATGCTTTTTTGGGTTATTTACCTATCCCCTTTGTGCACTGTAGTGTTCTAAATACCCTTTGTTGCCAGGACAGCAAAAGCTTGATATTGCCGTTATCATCTATAAGGGCAATTACACATGTCATGTTTCTAATCTGACACAGAGTAGTTTTGTAGGTAATTTACCCCCAGGTTATTGTTCTGTCTTGGCTCATAGGTATGCCCTATTGTTGCTGCATCAGATTTGATATTTACTGGCTTTATGGAGACTTTTGGCTCCCTGTTAAGCTACCCAGCCAGTGGATAGGCCAGTGCACTTTAGTTAAGGTTACCATGCTCCTGCATATTTTTCTGAAAGGCATCCTTCCTATTCACATGGTTTTTCCTTTTATTTGTCTTGATATAAATCTGATCACATGTATACATAGATGCTATAGGGGTCCCAAGAGGGGTCCCAGATGAATTTAAGGCCCGAGCTCAGGTTAAGGCTGGGTTTGAGTTCCTTATTCCCTTATTACTATTAATAAGAATGTTGATCGGATTAGTTAAAATTATTATAATCAGCAACGCTTTGTGAACTATTCTAGGGACGCCTTGCAAAGTATTACTGATCAATTAGGCTCCACTTCTCAGATGGTTCTCAAAATCGTATGGCCCTAGCTAGGATTCTAGCTGAAAAATTTTCCTCAGTACTTTATGCTGTTGTACTTTTCTTTCTGACAATATAGGTCCTCCTATGGACATTCAGAAATTAGCAGACCTCTTTGCTGAGTTCAAAAGCGAGCACTATCAGCACAAAAAGACATTTAAAACCAAATAATGTTTTCGAAACTGTGGTAAAGAGGTGTCAATGTGTATATGCCCCAGCAAGCAGTTCCAAAGCCATGGCCCGGCAAAAGAAAAGGCACAAAATATGGTATCAGCATAATGCTCTTTACATATGTCTGAAAAGCAATGGCTTAATTCAATCACTCAGTCTTATAATAATGGTACACAATCAAGACATCTCCAAATAGAAACAGCCACTATTAAGAGTAATATTTAGAATTTTTTTAGACCTCAGCGGTGTAGCCTTGGAATGAAATTTTCAAAAGTTCACCGGATCTTTGACTTTAAGAAGTTATGCGGTCAAATTGATGGTGAAAGGGTACATTTACTTGAAACAGCCTGCTGGCGAAATATGTCGGAAGAAGTCCCCCACCGACATTCAAGTTAAGTAAATATTAATATTCATGAGAGAGTGATATATAAGTGAAAATTTGCAGGTTGAAACTAAATGAAAGTTGATGAATTAAGGGCTCCTTTTATCAAGCCGCGCTAGCAGGGTTAACGCGCATGACATTTTATCACGCGCTAAGCCCCCGCGCTGGCCTAAAACTACTGCCTGCTCAAGAAGAGGCAGTAGCAGATAGCGTGGCCGGTGGTTTAACGTGCGCTATTATGCGCGTTAAACCACCAGTGCGGCTTGATAAAAGGAGCCCTAAGAGTTTGAAGACTGATAAAGATGGTAGTAGTGTAATGCTACCCGGTGAACTTCTGAAAAACTTAATTCCCGGGCTACACTGCTGCGGTCTAAAAAAATTATAAACATTACTCTTAGGGCTCCTTTTATCAAGCCGCGCTAGCGGGGTTAACACACGTGATGTTTCCTCACGCGCTAACCCCCGCGCTGGCCAAAAACTACAGCCTGCTCAAGAGGAGGCGGTAGCGGCTAGTGCGGCCGGCGGTTTAACGCACGCTATAATCGGCTTGATAAAAGGAGCCCTTAATAGTGGAGATGTCTGGTCAATCCAGATCACAAACTTCGGACTGGTTCATGAGGCTGAATCAATGTCTGTAAACAAGCTGCAGCTGACAGAAAAAAACCATTGAAACAATCTGTATAAGAACTTTAAAATGTATGTGAAAGGCCACTGGCACAGTTTTGGTGAAATGCAATCCTCCCCAATCACTCTGGCTGCCAAATTTTGAACAAGCTGGAGCGCTTTCAATTTCATATTTCTGTAACCCCCTCCTTCTCAGACTGAGGTAAAAGGTATCCCCTCTTTAAACAAGATTTATTTTGTAGTCGTGAACACCGAGGGTTAAATTGATACCTTTCCCCAGGAGAAGGAGTGAATTGCATAAAAACATAATAATGAATGTAATAATAAAATGTAATGTAACCTGGAAATTAAAAAATGTTAATGAAACCATAAACAAAATAGATATAAAGAAGCACTAAGGATTCAAAATTTGAAATAGAAATAAAATTTAATAAACAAATGCTGTATATCAAATCTAGACAATGAAATTCTACTTCCCCTTCTTCTTTTTCCCCAGATTTGAGTATTTGAGGCTTTCTGTCCTTTCTGTGTAGGGGTACCACGTTGGTGCGCTATTGCTAGCAGACTCTCTCTTCCTGGAACCAACCTACTACTCTAACTAAAACCAAATCAATAAGAAAAAACCCTATCCTAAATCTAATAACCTTACAGTTGCCTAAAATACTTCCTAAGCTAGGGAAAAAAACAGATAATTGATGTTCCCTATATTATTTCCCTCCCCCAAATTTCCTATATATAATCACAAAACTCATCCTTCTGCTAAACATTTCATGCATATAAATCTTTTCCCAAAATCCCAAAAATCTTTACAGAAATTATTCCCAGAAAAAGTTTTCCAAGGCAGTTTCACAACTTTGCTTCACTAACAGTCTCTCACAATATTCCACAGAAATCTGTCACAGGACATCTCATTAACATCTCCAGAAATCAGCACCACAGACTTATTACACAGAGACTAAAAATTTCTCCAGAAATTAGGTTTCAAAAGCAGTTTCACAACTTTGCTTCACCAATATTTCTCTCACAACATTACACAGGAATCTCACACAGGACCTCTCATAAAATTTTCTCCAAAAATTAGCACCATAGATTGGTCACTCAGAGAATCTCTCAAAACACTTCCCAGAAGATTCTCAGACTATTTCTAGCCTCAAATAGTTTCACAAGTAAAACAACTCTTCACATCAGCCAGAAAGAAATGTTTTCAATTTTGGATAAATGCCAGAATCTATAAATCCAACCTCAACTTCAACCAAAACCTCCAATTCCTATTCAATAAAATCAGTTATAATTACCTTCTCACAAGGCACAGAAACCAAACTACCTGCACACAGATCCAAGTCACCCTCCCAGCTGTCAAATCTGACAGTTAGAATGTTCAAGCAGCTGATGCTGATCTCTGCACGAGGACAGCAAACCTGTGCAGATCAGCAACAGAATACCAAAATTGCACCAATACAAAAAAAAAAATAATAATACACAAACCAAACTTCTCAAAATAGGAAAAAAACCAAAGTTCTTACATTCCAGATCCTCTCTGCTTCAAAAACCCTTCAAAATCTTCTTTAAACCCTGTTTTTCACACTCAAGTAACTTTTAAACTTTTAACCCTGGTTACATTTCCCATCCCTAAATATAGCATATTATAAAAAAATCTAACCTACTAAGTATCAATGCCTGAACCACCAACCTGTGAAACCTGATCCTTTAAGGACAAGCCAGAATCTAACAAAATACCCAAATTCTTGACAACCTATTTCACCCTAAGCATCTCTCCAACAAATTAATACAGAAGATCTCATGGAGAAGTATTTCTACTACCAACCAAACATTTCCATCTTCTTAATATTCAAGTTCATTTTATTTTTTTCTCATCCAGCCATCAACCAAACTCTCACTGCGGCGACAACCCTTTCAGCAACTGGAAAATGCAATTAAATATTATCAGCATACATTCTGTACCCCCGTCCTAATTCTACAAGTAAATCACCCAAAGGTTCCATATTCAAATTAAAGAGCAACACTGAGAGTGCAGATCTCTGAGGTACACCTCGCAAGATGGAATATACAGCCAAGGCCTCGTTCTCCACCTTGACCTGCAATATTCGTCCAGTTGAATATGATGTAAACCAAGATAAGACCATATCAACTATTCTCAGCTGTTTCAACCTTGTAATCAATATGTCCAAGTTCACACTATCAATGAAAATGACACGTCAAGCAAAACAAGGCAATATGATTAGTTACTGTCCAATCCACATCAAAATTCATCCATCATTGAGACTAACAAGATCTGCACTTTATGCCCTTTCCTGAAACCAAATTTAGATTGTGTCAAACCATGCACCCGAGCTACATGCTGTTACAATTGCACTAATTCAATATTTTCAATAATCTTCCCTAACCAGTGCAAAATATAGACAGAGTGATAGCTTGTTAATTGAGAAACATCTTACTTTAGATTTTTCAACCCTGGTCTTACAGTTTCTTGCTTCAGCAAAGTAGGCATTTCTAGCCAAAACAATTTTTTTTTTTTTTTTCCAATTCTTTATTCATTTTCATATCTCATAACAAGTATACAATAATCATTCAATATTCATACAATTCACTTGTTTACTTCATATAATATTAAATCTTATATTATCCCCCCTCCCCCCTTCCCTTCCACACATATCAACATTTTATTTGAATCTCACACATTATACCCTCCCAATCCCATATCATATTATTCTTCTATATAAAAAAAAAAGTGTCTAATCATTCGAATATTCAATCAATGGTCCCCAAATTTTTTTAAATTTGTTATAATTTCCTTTTTGCATAGCAAGAATTCGTTCCATTTTATAAATATAACATATAGAATTCTACCAAAAAGTATAGTTAAGTCTTGTATAATCTTTCCAATTTCTAGTTATATTTTGAATGGCAACCCCTGCCAACAAAGAGGGTGGTAGAAAACTGGAACGCTCTTCCGGAGTCTGTCATAGAGGAAAACACCCTCCAGGGATTCATGACTAAGTTAGACAAGTTCCTACTGAACAAGGACATACGCTGGTAGGGCTAGTGTCAGTTAGGGCGCTGGTCTTTGACCAGAGGGCCACCGTGTGAGCGGACTGCTGGGCATGAGCCAGCAACAGCAATTCTTATGTTATGTTATTATGCTACAAAAGCATCCAAATCTCAAATTATCAGTGACGAGCAGGGATCCAAGAGGGACTTCATGGGCTTAAGCTGCCTGACCACTAACCTTATCCAATCTACATCACCCACTGAAAATAGACTCCACATTACAGGAGATCAACTATTAACCCTCACAATATTATCCATTTCTAGTGAATCATTCACTTTTCCTATTCTTTTCATCTGATATTGGGCAAAATCCTCCATCCCAATTACAATCAAATTGTCTCCTATCCTAGGTCAAATATTTTCAGAATATTCATACTGAATGCACATGAAGTAAGTTTGCATGCGCACTGCCTCATATGAATGGACCTCTATGTCATGCCTGAAAATCGAAGCAGATTGGTGATAATGAGGACTGGAACTTGCCTACCCTTATAAGCTATAGAAGTAAATTTGGGCCTTCTGCATTTTAAAATTGTGAGCTTCCTGCTGTAACTATGATATCATAAAGGTGAAAACTTTTCATACCTCAGTAAATATGAGCAGAAAAAGGCCCTCATGGTCCATCCAGTCTGTCCAACAAGGTGTCCAGAACCATACCTGTCACTCTGTGCAGGCCCCAGTGAGCCATATACAAGTATCAGGTTCATTCAGGTGATTTTCTTTTATAACTCAATATAATGAGCTATTTTTTTGTAGGAATTCTAATAAAATTTAAATTAATATGATTGCAAAGTTGATAATATCTATCCCTTATAGCAAACTAGTCTTTATATTAGTATATGCTTTTCTAGTTTGATTTCCTTTTCTGATTATGATCCCCCAAGAGACTGGTGAACAGCAAAGTAATCTGTAAAAAAGAGAAATTTGATCTAACAAGGTGAAAGGTTTTGTTTGAATTTCAAAGCAAAAAAGCTTCTTTTAGGGGACAAACCTCAACAGTGAATCTTTGGAGATGTATCATGTCATATTTCTACATCTTTGAATTGTCAAACCCAAATGCTTTGGATTCTTTTTCTACTGAGCTGTCTCAAGCCTTCTTTCCTGGCTGCACTTCACTTGCAGTGAACGTGCCCAAAAAAGCCCCCCCCAACACCTATAAAACTAAGTGGTTGCTTCACCCCTAGCATTTTGAGCTTCTGGTTGTAGAATAGGAACTGTTAGATATTACCAAATAGGAAATTCTACAACAGACTTTTGGGGGCCTAGTTAGGCCTGTTCAAGGTAAGCAAATACCATATCTAATATAATAAAACGCTAGGCCGCGCATGCGTAGTTCCATCGCGTGGGTCCGTTTTCCGTGAGATGTACAGCATCTCAGACCGAAACACTCTCTCTCCTCCCCCGAGACGGATGTCGGACACGGCGGCTGTCGGCCCGTGCTGTTTTTTGATCTGCCCTGCTCCTTGCCTGAAGTCCTCTCTCCTCCCCCGAGGCTGATGTCGTACGCAGCGGCTGTCTCCCCCGAGGCGGATGATCTTATGGGAATCAATGTTCTTCGCTCTGCCCTGCTCCTTGCCTTAGTATATTTTTAAGTTGAAAGACCAGGCAGCGGCTCCTCTCAGGATCCCCACCTGCGTCGGAAGTCCAATGCAGTCGGGGATCTTGCGAGGAGCCGCCGCCGTGTCTTTCAACTTAAAAATATACTAAGGCAAGGAGCAGGGCAGAACGATCTTCAAAATGGCGGCAAATCGATCTCCGTTCCTCCGGGGGGGGGGGGGGATCTGGGAGGAGAGGGATCGCAGCCACTCAGCGCCCCCACCGAGGAGCCCAGCAACTTTCCGCTGTCCGGGACCCGACTCATTTGCCGCCCGCCCCTCTTCCCTTACCGCGGGCCCGACTGGCGATTTAAGCAGCGTGTCAGCACTCTTCACACGCTGCTTTGGGACCTTCTACTGCCCTGATTTACTCTGGCACGTCCGGAGCAAATCAGGGCAGTAGAAGGGCCCAAAGCAGCGTGTGAAGACTGCTGACACGCTGCTTAAATCGCCAGTCGGGCCCGCGGTAAGGGAAGGGGGGGGGCCGCCAAATGACTCGGGCCCGCGACTGTTTGTAGTCGCGACTGTGGGAAGGGAAAGAGGGTATAGGGGGAGGGAATGCAGCTTTGCACAGACAGACAGAGGGAGGAAGGAAGACAGAAAGACAAGAAGAAAGACACAGGGGCAGGTGCACAGGGAACTGGTGTGGGGGGAGGGAATGCTGCTTTGAACAGACATTCAGAGGGAGGAAGGGACACAGAAAGACAAGAAGAAAGACACAGGGGCAGGTGCACAGGGAAATGGTGTGGGGGGAGGAAATGCTGCTTTGGACAGACAGACGGAGGAAGGGACACAGAAAGACACAGGGGCAGGTGTGGGACAGTGGGAGTTGCGTCAGGAGGGGTGCGGGATGCCGCAGAGGGAACTTTTCCAATGGGTGCAACTGGGTGGCTATTGGGAGCCTCTGATCAGGGGCAGAGCAAGGTAACTGTATCATAGGGATAAGAAGGAGGAGGGGGGAGAAAAAGGAAGGGACGCCTACTGCTGGACAGGGGGAGAAGGAAAGAGGTGCTGATGGATGGGGGGGGGTGAAGAAAAAGGAACGGAGACCTAATGTTGGACAGGGGGAGAAGGAAGGTGCTGCTGGACAGGGGGGAGGTAAAACAAAGGGAGAAGGGCTGCTGCTGCATAAGGAGACCTGTGAAGGGGTGGTGGTGGACACAGGGGAGGTAAAAGGAAGGGAGAATGGACAGGGGGAGCAGGCAAGGGTGGTGATGGACAGCCAAGGAAAAAGAAAGACAGAAAGAAAGAAAGCGGCTAAGGAGAGAGAAAGAGAGAGAAAGAAATAAAGAGAGACACACACACATATATTCTAGCACCCGTTAATGTAACGGGCTATAAGACTAGTAAACTCAAATATAAACTGAGATCTTTTGGCTAAACCCCATCAAGCATCAAAAATTGCATCTTGGTATATATTTGAGCCTTCCCTCCAACCCCCACCCCCATCTTCCGGCAAACCTTCCCTGTGGTGTTTAGCTTTCTTCTTTTTATCTCCCTTTTCTGGGCAGGAGGGAGTGGGAGTCATCAGGCCTTGTGCATGCACAGATGCTCAAGGCTCTGCTCTGCATGACCATGATACTTTTTGTGTCAGTGTTGGCTGACCTGGGAAAGTAAAGTAAAAAGAGAAGACAGCTGGAAAAATGGAAGCTTTGTTGTACTTAACTCTCATGAAAGTAATTGGAGATGTGCTGTACCACCTTGTGTTCTTTGACTCTTCTATAATCCATTGGAATGTGAACAAAGTGGCAGGGCTGAGATTGCCTGGTCCCCCTTTTGAGAACCCTTTCTTACCATTTTTAAAGAGACAATACTGTTATCTGTGCTGAAGATCAAGACATAAGAATAGCCTTTACTGGGTCAGACCAATGGTCCATCTAGCCTAGTATCCTATCTTCATGGAGGCCAACCCAAGTCACAAATACCTGGCTAAAACCCAAATATAGCAGCATTCCATGTTACCGATCCAGGGCAAGTAGTGGCTTCCCCCATGTCTTTCTCAACAGCAGACTATGGATTTTTTTCTCCAGGAAATTGTCCAAACCTTTTTTAAAACCAGCTACATTTTATGATGCTCTAATTATGAAAAGTTATAAAAACAATACAAAAAAGAAGTTTAGTTTGTGCCATAAGTATGAGGAGAAACTTGATGACCTGTACACCTTGGAGGAAGGAGAGACAGGCGATATGATACAGACATTCTAATATTTGAAAAGTATTAATATACAAACAAACCTTATCCAGAGGAGGGAAGGTAGTAGAACTAGAGGTAGGGTTACCATATGGCTCCAGAAAAAGGAGGAGTGATTGAAACATCTGAATTTTACTTCCATTAGTTTCAATAGAAGTAAAACCCGGATGCCTCAATCTGTTCTTTTTCTGGAGACATTTGATGCTTCTTTTTGGAAGGAGAGACGCCGACACGTTCATAATTGTCCCCTGAAGAAAGCGACGGAGTCGCCGAAACTTGGATCCTAGTTGGGACTTTGCTATTTGGAAATTCACTTGTTTTAGCAATTTTTAAAGACTCATTATAACACTTTGGTACAAACTGTAACTAAAGGTTGGATTTGACATCTCCAGTGCCTCTTTTTGTTTGCTCTGCTTAGCCCCGAGGCTTGGTACCTTCTTTCCCTTTTCCTAAACCTAACTAGAGGGCTGAATCAGGAGTAACATCAGGAAGTAGTCCCTCAGTCCGCGGCTGTGTGTATAAGAGATTTTTACAAAGACAATTGTCCCATCAATCTGCAAGCTAGGTCGCTGACCTTGTCCTATATGCATTTTAGAAAATTGTTGAAATCAATGCTGGGTACCAAATTTTTGGGAAACTAACTCACTCTATCATCTGGGTTTTTTTAAAATTTCTTTTAATTTACTCAGACTAATGTTACCAGTAATTTTGAATTTTCTGAGAATTTTGTACATCACTGATATTGTTCAGTCTCTTAGGGCTCCTTTTACAAAGGTGTGCTAGCGGTTTTAGCGTTCGCTTAGCACGTGCTACAATGCCATGCGTGCTAAACGCTAACGCCTCTATAGAGCTGGCGTTAGTATTTTCCATGTAGCGCAGGGTTAGCGCACGTGGCATTGTAGTGCACACTAAAAACGCTAGCGCACCTTCGTAAAAGGAGCCCTTAGTCTGTAAACCGCTTGGAACTGTAAGGTTTTGCGGCATAGAAATGTGATGTTATGTTGTATGAAAAAATATATATTTTTGTTACTAATCCACAAGTCACACCACAAGGGTGTAACTAGGAAAAGGTAGCATCTTAAAGCTGCAGTGAGCTATAGAACAGTGTTTCTCAACTCGGTCCTGGAGTTCCCCCTTGCCAGTCAGGTTTTCAAGATAGCCACAATGAATATGCATAATATCCATTATATGCAAATTTTTCATGCACATTCATTGTGAATATCCTGAAAACCTGACTGGCAAGGGGGAACTCCAGGACCGAGTTGAGAAACACTGCTCTAGAACATCAATACACCCATTGTAAAACTAAACAAGCCAGATTAGTACAGATCGATCCTGCACCATCAGTGCTAACAGAAGACTACCGTATGTCTTTTGCATATGCATAGAACACAGATACACCCTCACCCAGATGGAATAAGTAACCACAAACAAAAATTAGAACTATGTAGACAAAAGTTAAACTCAGTAGCGTAGACAGGAAGATTGGTGCCTGGCATCGCCACGCTGTGTACTCCTTGCTCTTCCCTACCATGTAGTGCGCTCCCCAACCCTCGCTGCTTGAGTGTCTCCTTCGTGCCTCTTGAAATGATCACTGGCGTGAGCAGCACCTTCCACCTGCTGCTCGTACTGACCTCGGCTCCCTTCTGTCATCACATCCTGGTCCTGCAACCAGGAAGTGACATCAGAAGGGAGCCGAAGTCGGTGTGAGGAGCAGGTGGAAGCTTCTGCTCATGCTAATGAACATTTCAAGAGCTATGTAGGAGGGGGCAGAGAGGTACCTGTGCCCTTATGAAGACAAAGCCCGGGAGCGGTTCACCTTCTTGCTCTCCCCCTCTTACTACACCACTGCATATCCCCTAATACTGTGCAAAATAGAGAGATAACAGATGTAAATTTGAAAAAAAAAATACAAATAACAATCACCACTTTACAATAGAAATAAAACAAATGATGGAAAATAAGATAATACCATTTCATGGGCTAATATATTTTTCAATTATATTTCAGAGGCCAAAACCACCTTCCCCAGGTCAATGCAGTATACTTAAGTTATGGTATCCTGTCCTGACCTGAGGACGTAGGTTTTGGTCTCTGAAAGTTAGTCAAAAATATGTTAAAATTAGTTTAATAGAACGATCGTCTTATTTCCATTTTCAATTTATAAATGTTTATCAACACAGCTACAATACTACTTTATCCTAATTAAAAAAAAGAAAAATAGAAAAGGAAAAATTTATTTTTTCTACTTTTCTTGTCTTTGGTTTTTGCTTTCCTCATTTTCTCTTCACTTTCTTCCTTCCATCCAGCATCTGCCCTCTTTCTCTGCCCCTTCCCTCTTTCTTTGTCCCTATCATAAACTGTCTACCCTCTCCCCCTTCCATCCATCCTGTGCCTCCTCTCTCCTTTTTATATGATTCATTCCAGCTTCATTCCTCTCTCCATTTATATATCTCCTTTGTCTGTCTCTCCCTCCTCCCATGTACTGGCATGTCTCTCCTCTTCTTTCCTTCCTTCCTTCCTCATGCCACCCAACCCATGATTTGGCATCTCTGTCTCCTTCCCATCCATCTCTCCCTCTCTTCTTCTTTCCCTCCCAATGGTTTGGCATCTTTTTCATCTCCTTTTCTTCCCCCAGGTGTGGTACGTCCGTCTCCTTACCTTCTCTCCGTCTCTCTCCCACCCCACATCTTGCATCTTTCTTTCCCTCCCATTCTCTCCCCTGGTTGCATTTGTCTTCTTCCCTTCCATACTCTGGCATCTCTCTCCTATCCTCTTCATCTCTTCCCCTCCCTCCTCCCTCATGGTCTAGCACAGTTTATTTTCAATCTTTTTGTACCTATGGACCGGCAGAAATGGAGGAATTGTTTTGCGGACCGGCGGTTGAAGAGTGCTGGTATGGACTCAGGTGCTGCTACTGGACTGCCAATGGAGATGGGGGGGAGTGACTTTTCCTATTAGGAGGCTTCTCCTCAGCCTACCTGGGATTTCGGGATGTCACGTATCACGCTCTGTCTTGCTGCTCTGGTTCTGTGCCACGTGTTGCAGTAGCGGGATCTTCATTCCTTTTGGCCTGGTCTGGGAGTGGGGGGACCTTCTGCTCCTTCCGGGGAGGACCGAGAGGAGATCGCAGGTTGGGGAGGTGGTGGTTTTCTGTGCATGCACAGCGGATGCCTTCGGGCAGCACGATCAGCAGAGTCGCCGTGTGGTGCCCACATCCAGTGGCCTTTGACCCAGAGTTGCCTATTGGCCACTACACCAGGTTTGTATGAGCTCCCCGTTGATGGCCCTGGCACTGCCTGGAGGTGTTGGAAGATGGCTGCACTGGTGTTTTTGCCTGGGTGGTTCACAAGGCATTTGCAGTGAGCCACTTTTTTAACTCTGTTCTTGCGGGGGACGCTGGTCCTTTGCGGACCAACGGGAGATTTTTGCGGACTGGCACTGGTCCACGGACCAGCGGTTGAAGAACACTGGTCTAGCATATCTCTTTCCTCACCCTTCTCTTTTCTTTTCTGCCCCCACCCCTTGTCTGGCATCTCTGTCTCCTTCCTTTCCATCTCTACATCCCCTTTCCTTGCTCTGGCATCTTTTTCCTCTCATCTGCTTCCCTTCCCTCCCTCCCCCATGGTCTGGCATCTCTTTTTCTTTATCCTTTCCTTTTCTTTTCTTCCCAGTCCCTACCACATGGGCTAGCATCTCTGTCTTTCTCCCTTCCATTTCTCTCTCCCCTCCCTCTCCTCTGCTTCCCTTCCTTCCCCTGTGGTCTGGCATCTCTCTCCCCTTTCTTCCCTTGTGTTCTTTCTTTCTTTCTTCCTCTCTCCCAATTTGTGACTTTGTCCTTTACCTCTCACTCCAACTGGGTATAGCATTTTTTGTACCTCACTCTTTGCCTGTAATCTTTGAACCACGGTCAGCGTTAGTGAGCTGAACCTGCTGCCTCTGGTGGCCCTGGAAGCTTTCCCTCTGCTTTAGCTTCCTGTCCCTGCAGAGGCAGGATGTTGCAGCAGAGGGAAAGCTACCGGACTGATGAAAGCTGTGTGTTCAGCTCACTAACACTTCTGATGGCCTGAAGCTAGCAGGCTGCAGCATGGAGTGACCAAACTCTGGAGCATTCCCTGATGAACTATATCTGGGACAGACTAAACTCCCCGCCCCCACCCCCTTGGTATGCCACTACCACAGAAGTAGAGAATGGGGGAAGAGGAGAGGTGGGTTTAGAGGAAAAAATACGTTTAGTCTTGGCCATGTTCAGTTTCAGATGGTGGTGAGACATCCAGGCGGCATTGTCAGATAAGCAGGTTGAGACTTGTTTCCCGGTGAAAATTCTGTCGTGGAGAGTTAGATCTGGGAGTCATCAGCATAAAGATGATACTGAAAACCAAGAGAAGAAAGCAGAGCGCCAAGGGAATATGTACAGGAGTAAAGAAAAGGTTCCAAGACAGAGCCCTAAAGTACACAACAGACAGCAGGATTGCAGTGGAGCAGGATCTGTGCTAATGTCTACTGCTCAGTAAAACCTGTGCTAGATGCTTAATGCATCTCAGTAAAAGAGCCCCTTAATTCTCAAGTCAGTACTTTATTTTAGCCCCGATTTTACTAAGTCACGGTAGAGGCTTCTACCATAGCCCAGAGCGCTAAATGCTCCAATGCTGCTTGGACACTCATAGAATTTCTATGACCATCGGAGCATTTAGCGTTCTGGGCCAAAGTAGAAATCTCTACCGTGGCTTAGTAAAAGAGGACCTTAATTAGTTACTTTAATTTTCCTTTGCTGCAGTTTCCTGTTCCCATCTAGCCCTGAAAGACTGGATCTTTGTTTTTTCCCCAATAGTTCTCTTATTAACTACTTTTATCTCAGTCCTCTGCAGATAGCTTCCAGAACAATCCAATAAATAATAAAATGGCCGATCAATAAATTCATGTTAAACTAAACCTCTGTTTCAAGTAAGAAAGGTTACTACTAGATAAATTCCTTTCCTGGCCGCATGACCGTGTGTTTCATGTGATTATAGTTGGCACAGCAACAAAGTTCGGTCAAATAACTCTGTCAGCATGGCATTGAATGACATCCAATATAAACATGTGTAGCTACTTCCACTCATTTTGTTTATAAATTAATATATGTGTGTAGAACATTATGCAAGAGTTCATCAAAAAATTTCTACACTTTCAAATTCTCGTGTTCAACCACAAACATTCTTTTCTGATGGCATTAAGAAGTTAGTAATAATAATAATAATAATAACTTTATTCTTCTATACCGCCATAGGATGCTGGAAAAAATATATCGCAAAACGGGGTCATTATGTGGAAAAGTAATTTGCTTTTGAGATACAAGTGATGTTCAATAATTTATCTGAGTAAGAAAGAAAGTAGAAAGTATAGTAGATAATGGCAGATAAAGACCCGAATGGTCCATCCAGTCTGCCCAACCTGATTCAATTTAAATTTTTTTTAAATTTTTTCTTCTTAGCTATTTCTGGGCAAGAATCCAAAGCTTTACCCTGTACTGTGCTTGGGTTCCACCTGCCGAAATCTCTGTTAAGACTTACTCCAGCCCATCTACACCCTCCAAGCCATTGAAGCCCTCCCCTGCCCATCCTCTACCAAACGGCCATACACAGACACAGACCGTGCAAGTCTGCCCAGTACTGGCCTTAGTTCAATTTTTAATATTATTTTCCGATTCTAGATCCTCTGTGTTCATCCCAAGCTTCTTTGAACTCAGTCACAATTTTACTCTCCACCACCTCTCTCAGGAGCGCATTCCAGGCATCCACCACCCTCTCCGTAAAGTAGAATTTCCTAACATTGCCTTTAAATCTACCACCCCTCAACCTCAAATTATGTCCTCTGGTTTTACCATTTTCCTTTCTCTGGAAAAGATTTTGTTCTACGTTAATACCCTTCAAGTATTTGAACGTCTGAATCATATCTCCCCTGTCTCTCCTTTTCTCTAGGGTATACATAATCAGGGCTTCCAGTCTCTCCTCATATGTCTTCTGGTGCAAGCCTCCTATAATTTTCGTCGCCCTCCTTTGGACCGCTTCATGTCTTCTTATGTCCTTCGCCAGATACGGTCTCTAAAACTGAACACAATACTCCAAGTGGGGCCTTACCAATGACCTGTACCGGGACATCAACACCTTCTTTCTTCTACTGGCTACGCCTCTCTTTATACAGCCCAGCATCCTTCTGGCAGCAGCCATTGCCTTGTCACACTGTTTTTTCGCCTTTAGATCTTCGGACACTATCACCACAAGGTCCTTCTCCCCGTCCGTGCATATCAGCTTCTCACCTCCCAGCATATACGGTTCCTTCTGATTATTAATCCCCAAATGCATTATTCTGCATTTCTTTGCATTGAATTTTAGTTGCCAGGCATTAGACCATTCCTCTAACTTTTGCAGATCCTTTTTCATATTTTCCACTCCCTCTTCGGTGTCTACTCTGTTACAAATCTTGGTATCATCTGCAAAAAGGCACACTTTTCCTTCTAACCCTTCAGCAATGTCACTCACAAACATATTGAACAGGATTGGCCCCAGCACCGAACCCTGAGGGACTCCATTACTCACCTTTCCTTCCTCCGAGCGACTTCCATTAACCACCACCCTCTGACATCTGTCCGACAGCCAGTTTCTAATCCAGTTCACCACTTTGGGTCCTAACTTCAGCCCTTCAAGTTTGTTCAACATCCTCCTATGCGGAACTGTATCAAAGGCTTTGCTGAAATCTAAGTAAATTACATCTAGCATATGTCCTCGATCCAGCTCTCTGGTCACCCAATCAAAAAATTCAATCAGGTTTGTTTGGCATGATTTACCTTTTGTAAAGCCATGTTGCCTCGGATCCTGTAACCCATTAGATTCAAGGAAGTACACTATCCTTTCTTTCAGCAGCACTTCCATTATTTTTCCAACAACTGAAGTGAGGCTCACCAGTCTGTAGTTTCCTGCTTCATCCCTGTGATCACTTTTATGAATAGGGGACCACATCCGCTCTCCTCTAATCCCCAGGAATCACTCCTGTCTCCAGAGATTTGTTGAACAAGTCTTTAATAGGACTTGCCAGAACCTCTCTGAGCTCCCTTAGTATCCTGGGATGGATCCCGTCTGGTCCCATTGCTTTGTCCATTTTCAGTTTTTTAAGTTGCTCATAAACACTCTCCTCCGTGAACGGCTCAGAATCTACTCCATTATCTCATGTAACTGCCAGACAATCTCAGTCCTTCTCCAGGATTTTCTTCTGTGAACACAGAACAGAAGTATTTGTTTAGCACATTTGTTTTTTCCTCATCACTCTCCACATATCGGTTCCCAGCATCTTTTAGTTTAGCAATTCCATTTTTCATCTTCCTCCTTTCACTAATATATCTGAAAAAAATTTTGTCTCCCTTTTTTACATTTTTAACCATTTGTTCTTCCGCCTGTGCTTTTGCCAGATGTATCTCTCTCTTGGCTTTTTTCAGTTTCACCCTGTAGTCCTTTCTGCACTCCTCTTCTTGGGGGTTTTTATATTTCATGAATGCCAACTCTCTCGCCTTTATTTTCTCTGTCACTAGTTTGGAGAGCCATATCGGCTTCCTTTTTCTCTTGTTTTTATTGATTTTCTTCACATAAAGGTCCGTAGCCATTTTTATTGCTCCTTTCAGCTTAGACCACTGTCTTTCCACTTCTCTTATGTCCTCCCATCCTAACAGCTCTTTCTTCAGGTACTCTCCCATTGCATTAAAGTCCATGCATTTGAAATCTAGTACTTTAAGTATCGTGCGGCCGCTCTCCACTTTAGCCATTATATCAAACCAAACCGTTTGATGATCGCTACTTCCCAGGTGAGCACCCACTTGAACATTAGAGATACTCTCTCCATTTGTGAGGACCAGATCTAATATTGCTTTTTCCCTTGTGGGTTCCGTCACCATTTGTCTGAGCAGAGCCTCTTGAAAGGCATCTACAATCTCCCTACTTCTTTCCAATTCCACAGACGGAACATTTCAGTCTGCATCCGGCAGGTTGAAATCTCCCAACAGCAGAACCTCCTCTTTCCTTCCAAACTTTTGGATATCCACAATCAGATCCTTATCAATTTGCTGCGATTGAGTCGGAGGTCTGTAGACTACACCCACGTAGATAGAAGTTCCATCTTCTCTTTTCAGAGCAATCCATATCGCTTCTTCCTCTCCCTTGCATTTCGGTCGCTTGGATATTGATCTTTACATAGAGAGCTACTCCTCCACCTTTTTGACCATCTCTGTTCTTCCTAAAAAGATTATATCCCGGTATGTTTGCATCCCATCCATATGATTCACTGAACCATGTATCTGTGATAGCGACAATATCTAGATCTGCCTCTAACATCAGGGCTTGCAGATCATGAACTTTGTTGCTTAGACTGCGAGCATTTTTGGTCATCGCTTTCCAGCGGTAATCTCCTTTTTCATATGGATTTTTGTTTCGTTTCACTTTCCGTTGCAATACTAAGAAATGAGTTGCTAATATTGTTTATTTTGTAATCTTTACTACTATCACATCTTTTCTTTTACCGGGGGTGGTCTCTATAATTGTCCTTCATACATACACCACCCCCACCTTCTAGTTTAAATGCCTAGAAACATATTGTCTAAATTTCTCTGCAAGGTTTCTTTTTCCTGCTGTAGTAATATGTAGCCCATCAGTGCAATATAGCTTCTTGTCCTTCCATGTATTTCCCCATCCTCCTATGTACCTGAAGCCTTCTTGATGACACCAGGCTTTGAGCCATCTATTAAAGTCTTCTGTGTTTTTCACTCTTTGCTCTCCCTTTCCATATGCAGGCTGTATTTCAGAAAAATCTAAAGTCTTTACAAAAGGTTTCAAGCCCTCACCAAGCTCTCGAAAAGCTTTCTGTGCTGCAAGTGTGGAGTTGTTGGCCAGGTCATTTGTTCCCAGATGGATAACAACATCAGTGTTAAAATCCTTAGTTTCTTCCTTAATTATAGTCTGTATTTGCCTGGAACTCCTGGTAGTTGAGGTTCCTGGAAGACATTTCACTATTTTGGTCTCCTCGCCTTGTGTTCCAAGGTTAATGCCTCTGATGATGGAATCCCCCCAACAGTAATAGTTTTCTGTTTTTGGCTTTTTTATTTGTGCTTAGGGTGCGCTTGTTCTCTTGAGTTACCTTCTTTGGTTCCAGTCCCACCTCCCTTCTATTTTCTTGAATATCGCAGTGCACTAGTGGAGCGAAGGAATTTTGTAGAGGTAATATTAGTGAAGGTGGATGTTTCTGTGTTACATGTTGCAGTCTTCCTGAGCCTACTGTGACCCATTTATTCCTAGGCTGTTTTATTCTTTGAAGTAGAGGTGGTAAGTTGGTATGATTTTGTGGAGTGATGGAAGTTGCTTTAATTGTATTCAATTCTTGTTTAAGTTTGCAGAGCTCCTCCTTAATACTAGCAAGTTGAAGACAGATGGGGCAAGCCTTAAGCCTCCAAATAGTGTGTCTTGGAATTAAAGCACCACAGTGATTGCATAGAATAAAGGTCATCTTGATTGGTTGTGAAGTGACTTGATTTGAGTAGACCTGATTATTTGGGTCTCTATATATGAAAAGTGGTCCCTGGGGTTGGTGGGACTATAAGTCTTACCCTTATTCCTATGAAGGGAAAGAGGAAATAAGATTTAACAAAGGAAAGAGAAAGGTTTATTTTTTGTGTTTTTTTGTTTTTTTAAGTAAGAAACAGGGAGGAGGAGAAGAGAAATTAAGCTGATATAATGCAGAAAGATAGTGAAATGAACAGAATATGAAAAGCGTGTTGAAACTAGACTGTGCATGTTGTGAGATGTCTTAAGGTTATTTTTGCACAGTTGTGATCCAGTGTGAGTCTAACATTCCAAGAGACAGGATGTCAGGAGAGTCTTCATGTGAATCAAATAAGAAACTGCTAGATTTGGAGCACCGTTCAATGATAAAATTTCTCACAAAAGAAGGGAAAAAGCCAAAGGAGATCCATGAATGCATGACTGCAGTTTATGACTCATCATCCTACAAAGTAAAAATTTGGAGCAAGCAGTTTAAGTGGGTTAGAAAGTCCATTGAAGATGACCCTCACACTGGACAACCTGTGGAAGCAACTTCCACAGAAATATGCAAGAAAGTCGAGGATTTAATTTTGTAGGTTTCCCGAATAGCTGAAGAAATTACATTACATTACATTACATTACATTACATTACGGATTTCTATTCCACCTATACCTTGCAGTTCAAGGCGGATTACAAAAGATTTGACTGGACATTTCCAGTGATGAACACATTATAAAAGATTTGACTAGACATTTCCAGTGATGAACACATTACAGAAGGTTTGACTGGACATTTTCCAGTGAAGATACAATTTTTTTTTATTTTTAAGGGGGGGGTAGCTGGATAGAAATCTAGCGGATCTTACGGGTTGGATAGTAAACTGACAGTGCCGAACTGTGTGATATTAGCAAATGGAATACAGTTAGAGTAGGCAAGATTACAATCTATTTTAGGGGTCTGTTTACTTGAAAGGTGTTTAGGTGGGATATTTGGAGGGGGGGAATTATCTGGCGGTAGGTGAATTCTGTGGAGGTAGGTGAATTATCTGGAGGTAGGTGAATTAGCTGGAGGTAGGTGAAGAGGGTTTAAGATATTTGGATGAATTTTTTGAAAAGCAGGGTTTTGATATCTTTACGGAATGTTTTGAAGTTGTCCGATGTTGTAAGCAGGTTGGAGATGGAATGGTTGAGTTTTGCTGCTTGTGTTGCCAGAAGGTTGTCAAACATTTTCTTGCGTTGTGTGCCTTTGAGTGGGGGGAAGGCAAAAGGGTTCCAAGAAATGGGCTTCTCAGCAGGTACATTTTGGAAAATAATTCATGAAAAGTTAAGCATGTTCAAGGTTAGTGCAAGATGGGTTCCAAGAGTGCTGATGCCATGTCAGAAGGCTCCAGTGCTGTCAGGAGAACTTGGAGATGTTCCGTGAAGACCAAGTGTAATTTTTTCATCATTTGGTGATTGGAGATGAGACTTGGTTATGTCACAAAGATCATGAGTCTAAAATGGAGTCAATGCAGTGGAAGCATAAGTCATCCTCCACCGCAAAAAAGTTCAAGACAGAAAAATCTGCAAGCAAAGTCATGGCAACTGTCTTCTAGGATGATGAAGGACTTTTGCTTCTGAAGTTCATGCCACACAATACAATCATAACCTGGGAGAGTTACACCAACACAATGATCACTTTGCGGGTGTCAATCAAAGGGAAAAGATGAGGAAAACTCACAGCAGATATGCTGCTTCTTCACTACAATGTGCAGGTGCATGTCACGACAATCACAAGCTGCCATCCAAGAATGTGGGTTTCAGCAGCTGAACCTTCTATAATCCTGATCTGGCTTCCTCAGATTATTTCCTGTTCTGAGTTTTGAAGCAATCTCTCTGTGGACAGCAGTTCAAGTGATGGACGATCAGGGAAGAAAAGGGTACATTAAGGAAGATAAACAAATTGCGGACAAACTAAATTCCTTCTTTGCGTCCGTCTTTACGGAGGAGGATACTGCAAAAATACCAGAAGCTGTGAAAGTGTTTAGTGGAGTAATAGAAGACAGCCTCACCACAGTTGAAGTAGATTTGGACCAGATATACTACCAGATCGACAAACTTAAAAGTGACAAATCCCCTGGACCGGATGGAATTCACCCGAGAGTCTTAAAGGAATTGAAGGTTGAAATCGGAGAGTTATTGCAAAAACTCGCCAATCTGACAATCAGAACTGGACAGATACCAGATGACTGGAAGATAGCGAACGTCATGCCAATTTTCAAAAAGGGATCAAGAGGAGAACCGGGCAACTACAGACCTGTGAGCCTTACGTCTGTCCCTGGAAAGATGGTTGAAGCACTGATCAAGGATAGCATAGTCCGGCACTTAGATATACACGATTTGCTGAAACCCAGTCAACATGGGTTCAGGAAAGGGAAATCATGTTTAACGAATTTGCTTCAATTTTTTGAGACCGTGAACAAGCAAATTGATAGTGGAATGCCAGTGGACATAATATATTTGGACTTCCAGAAGGCATTCGACAAAGTTCCGCATGAAAGACTTCTCAGGAAACTACAATGCCATGGAATAGAGGGAGATATACACAGGTGGATAGGCAAATGGCTGGAAAACAGGAAGCAGAGAGTGGGCATAAATGGGAAGTTCTCAGACAGGGAGAAAGTGACTAGTGGTGTGCCCCAGGGCTCGGTACTTGGGCCGATCCTATTTAACATTTATATCAATGACCTTGAAGACGGAATATCCAGTGAGATCATTAAGTTTGCAGACGACACAAAGCTATGCCGGACAATCAGAACGCAGAAAGATAGCGAAGAACTCCAGAGCGACTTGTATCAGTTAGAGAAATGGGCAGAGCAATGGCAGATGAAGTTCAACGTGGAGAAATGCAAAGTAATGCATTTAGGCAGTAAGAATAAGGAACACGAGTATAGAATGTCAGGAGCAACTCTGGGTAAGAGCGAACAAGAAAGGGACCTGGGTGTACTGATAGATAGGACCCTGAAGTCGTTGGCACAATGCGCGGCAGCGGCAAAGAAAGCGAACAGAATGTTAGGAATGATAAAGAAAGGAATCATGAGCAGATCGGAGAAAGTCATAATGCCGCTTTATAGAGCAATGGTCAGACCACACTTGGAATACTGTGTCCAACATTGGTCTCCCAAACTAAAGAGGGATATAAAACTGCTGGAGAGGGTGCAGAGACGAGCAACGAAGCTAATAAGAGGTATGGAGAACTTGGAATATGAGGAACGACTCAAGAAACTAGGACTGTTCTCCCTTGAGAAGAGGAGGCTGCGAGGGGACATGATAGAGACGTTCAAAATACTGAAAGACATCGATAAAATAGAGCAGAAAAACAAATTATTTACATTGTCCAACGTGACACGGACAAGAGGACATGGTTTAAAGCTAAGGGGGGACAAGTCCAGGACAAATGTCAGGAGGTTCTGCTTTACGCAGCGAGTGGTGAACGCCTGGAATGCTCTTCCACAGGAGGTTATTAAGGAATCCACTGTGCTAGGATTCAAAGGCAAATTAGATGCACATCTCCTTATGAGAGGCATAGAGGGATATGGGTGGTAAAACTACATCAGGTGTATACCTGACTGGGCCTCCGCGTGTGCGGATCGCCGGACTCGATGGACCATGGGTCTGATCCGGAGATGGCAGTTCTTATGTTCTTATGTTATGTTAAGTGATGATGTCAAGGAAGCTATGACATCCTGGTTTGAAGGTCAAACAGAAGAATTCTTTCAAAGGAGCTAAAGTCATTGCAGAAAAAGTGTATGGAGCTATCAGGGGACTATACTGAAAAATAAAACAAAATTTTTTGAAAAATCTTTTCTTTCCTACCGAGGTAGATAAATTATTGAACTCCTCCTCATATTTAATAAACATTATTAAAAATAATAAAAGTATGGAAACTTTTTGAATATCCCTCATATTTTTTAATTAATTGTATCAATTGTATGTATATGTTGTGAAGAAAATTTCAAAGGAATAATGATTTCATGAGCTTAAAATTTACAATTTTATGATGGGGAATTTATAGGCATTTACATAAAAATGTCAAGCTGGAATTGTGTGAGAGTCTAGAAGCTACTGTATTAAGATGCTTACTCAATTGTGATTACAGTAGAATCTGTACAGTTTTGCAAATTATCATACTGCCATGGTACAGAAATGAATAAGGAAGTTTCACAGGAGTGCAATTTAGATGATAGAAGTATCATGGGATCAATATTTTGCCTTTCTATGGTAAACATAGAAACATAGAAACATAGAAATAGACGGCAGATAAGGGCCCACGGCCCATCTAGTCTGCCCACCCTAATGTCCCTCCCCTACCTTTGCCCTGTGAATAGATCCCATGTGCCGATCCCATTTGGCCTTAAAATCAGGCACGCTGCTGGCCTCAATCACCTGTAGTGGAAGACTATTCCAGCGATCAACCACTCTTTCAGTGAAAAAGAATTTCCTGGTGTCACCTCATAGTTTCCCGCCCCTGATTTTCGACGGATGCCCTCTTGTTGTCGTGGGACCCTTGAAAAAGAAGATATCTTCCTCCGCCTCGATGCGGCCCGTAAGATACTTGAATGTCTCGATCATGTCTCCCCTCTCTCTGCGCTCCTCGAGCGAGTATAGCTGTAATTTGTCAAGCCGTTTTTCGTATGGAAGATCCTTGAGTCCCGAGACCATCCGGGTGGCCATTCTTTGCACCGACTCCAGTCTCAGCACATCCTTGCGATAATGCAGCCTCCAGAATTGCACACAGTATTCCAGGTGGGGCCTCACCATGGATCTATACAATGGCATAATGACTTCCGCCTTACGACTGACGAAACCCCTTCGTATGCAGCCCATGATTTGTCTTGCCTTGGACGAAGCCTGCTCCACTTGATTGGCAGACTTCATGTCCTCACTGACGATTACCCCCAAGTCTCGTTCTGCTACTGTTTTTGCTAGAATCTCGCCATTAAGGGTATAAGACTTGCATGGATTTTGGCTGCCCAGGTGCATAACTTTGCATTTTTTGGCATTGAAGTTGAGTTGCCATGTCCTAGACCATCGCTCCAGTAGGAGTAGGTCGTGCATCATGTTGTCGGGCATTGAATCTTCGTCTGTTGTGCATTTGCCCACTACATTACTCAGTTTGGCGTCATCGGCGAATAATGTTATTTTACCTCGAAGCCCTTCTGCCAAGTCTCTTATAAAGATGTTGAATAGGATTGGGCCCAAGACTGAGCCCTGTGGTACTCCACTAATCACCTCCGTCATTTCGGAGGGGGTGCCGTTCACCACCACCCTTTGGAGCCTACCTCCAAGCCAGCTCCCAACCCATTTCGTCAATGTGTCACCTAATCCTATAGAACTCATCTTGCTCAGTAACCTGCGGTGTGGTACGCTATCGAATGCTTTGCTAAAGTCCAGGTACACGATGTCCAGGGACGCCCCAATATCCAGCTTCCCCGTCACCCAGTCAAAGAAGCTGATCAGGTTAGATTGGCATGATCTCCCCTTAGTAAATCCATGTTGTCGAGGATCCCGTAGATTCTCCTCATCCAGGATCTTATCCAATTGGTGTTTGATTAGAGTTTCCATTAGTTTGCTCACTATCGATGTTAGACTCACTGGTCTGTAGTTTGCTGTCTCCATCTTAGAGCCCTTCTTGTGGAGTGGAATGACGTTAGCCGTCCTCCAGTCCAACGGGACGCTGCCTGTACTAAGGGAGAGGTTGAAGAGCGCGGACAGTGGCTCCGCCAAGACATCACTCAGCTCCCTAAGCACCCTGGGGTGCAGGTAGTCCAGCCCCATTGCTTTGTTAACCTTGAGCTTTGACAGCTCACCGTAGACACTGCTGGGCGTAAACTCAAAGTTACTAAACGGGTCAACTGGGCCAACCTTTGTCTGTAGCTGAGGGTACAACCTTTGTCTGTAGCTGAGGGTACAACTAAAATGATTTGCATATATGGCACCATGTCTAGTGGGTTCATAATCAGGGGCATAACCACCATTGAGCGAGCCCAGGACTGCAGCTGAACCTTTCCTTTTGGATGATAAGGTCTAGCACCTTCCCTCATGCGCTCAGCTACTTACTTGCCTGCTGGATCCTCCACAGCTATAGCACCAGTGACAGTGCTAAAGGTTTCCTCTCTGGCTGGCTGAACTTTTTCTCTGCTGCGTTCCACTGCACTGATGCAACTTCCTGTGGACAGGAACTGGCAGAGGAAAGGTCCTGCTGGCCAGAGAGTCAGCTTTTACCACTGTCTGTGGCGCTGTAAAGGACCCCACTGGCAGGTAAGTAGCTGAGCACAGGGAGGGGGAGATTGAGGTGCCAGACATGGTGGGACCCATTGAGTCCCAACTACGTCACTGCTCACAATCTAAGTTTTTGTATCTGGGGCAACAGAAGGTTAATTAACTTGCCTAGGATTGACAGTGGGAATTAAAGTCTTGTTTCCCAGGTTCTCAGCCTACTGCACTAACTATTAGAGTACTCCTATTAGCATTTTAGGAGACAACTGAAAACACATTTGTTTACAAGATTCTTAGGAAATTAATGTATTACATTCAACTGTATATAGGGTTACCAGATTATCCAAATGGAAAATCTGGACCCATAGCTATGCCCTCAGGCCCACCCCATTCCGGCCAGCTCTGCCCCGTTCTTCCCCTTGCCCTGCACGAGCGACATTGGACGGCATTCATTCATGCGCTGGGTGACGCGATGATGTCACGCACATTGCATCTGCGCATGCATGAATGCTGTCCTGATGTCACTCTTTGCCAGAAGCTTTTCAAAATCGCCATCCGGATCCCCAAACATATCCTCAAAAGGACATGGCTGGGGAAATCTGGACATCTGGTAACCCTAACTATATATGTTCAGGGTTTTTTAAAAAAATTATATTTTGTAAACTACATAGAACTTAATGGTATTGCAGTATAGAAATACATTTATGTTATGTTATGAAACTAATCATTATTGTGGTGAGGCAGTGAGTAGAGTACATTTTAGTTTACCTAGGAGAGAACCCTGGCCTTTGAAGACAAATATAGTATATAAATGGGATTGATTTATTTTGGGAAGGGATAGGATTGCCATATTTATAATAGTAATAAAGAGGACATGAGGCCCTGCCCCATTCTCAGCCTCACCCTGTTCCGCCCTAGCCCCGCCTCCACACAAACCTCGTTATTCTCTCCTTCCCTGAGCTTGGGGCTATGTCTGGAGGGCCTCTGAGCATATGCTTATGTGGTGCAATAGCATTACATGCGTGTAAGCTTGTAGGTACTTTGTCCTCATGGACTTGCCAGCTCATCTACAAAGGGAAGCTAATTGCAGAATTTGTCTTTCAAAGTGTGGGCTGCTCAAGATTCTGACAGAAGCAAATGCGCTCACTGTAATATATTTGTTGTCCAATCACTAGTCTAGCTTTGAACAATTATTAGACCAACCATATATATGCTAAGTTCTGCTTCATTATTTAAAATAGTGAAGCTCTGTGACCTCTGGCACTGAAACAGCAGCACAGGGGAGGAGGTAGGAACATGAAAGTGGGAAAGTTCAATTTTTTGCTATGGAAATCAGATCAAGGCGGTAGCAAACATTGTTTGGTCAACATCTAGAATAACTCATTAGCTGGAAGTGACAATGTCCTGGGACTGTGTGCGTAGGAAGAGAAGATTACAAACAGAACAGCATGCGACTGATAATAATATATATATAAAACAACTATTAAAATCGAACAAAAAGGGCAACACAAAATCATTGCCCAGCTGGTTTTATTGGCACATTTTGTTCTTTTTGATAGAAAATTGGCCTAGGGGTTTTCTTAATTTCTATAAAAACTGCAGCAGTAGTAAATAAAGCAAGATGATCACATTGCAGTTAAACATATTACATCCTCTAGTATCTTTCTACTTTTTCTTGATTTCTGCAGCTGCAAACAAGGTTGTAAATTTCTGAAAGGTCCAATTTATATTCAATTAAGGTGCTGCTGGGCTGATCCTCATCAGATCCACATGAAGGCAACACAGAACCACTTGAAAGGCTAAATAGAGGATGTGCATCCAATGAATGAACAACTTAAAAGTCAATTCAGGAAAGGAGATATTGAAAAACGAACCCCAAAATACTCTTAGTATGATGACGTGTATGGGAAATATGCAAATGTGGCATTTTTAAAAAGCATTTCCTAGATGTGAATTGTGAAAGTGAAGAGAGGGAGATAGGGATTTCCTTAACCGAAAGCATTGAGTTGAATATCATGGAAGTCTGGGTTCATATCCCACTGTAGTTCCTTGCGATCTTGGTTGGGCAAGTTACTTTGGGGCCCTTTTACTAAGCTTACCACAGCAAAACAGTGCTTAGCTGAGAGTGTGCTCAAACATGTGCGCTACCTATGTGCTAAAAAAGTAAAATGTATTTTTTAGTGCTGGCAGCAGGTCAGTGGCGGAGAGTAGGCATGTCCAGTGCTAATTGGTTAGCACAGCTTCATCACCATGTGCTAATTGGCGCATGGTTAGCGTGGGAGCCCTTACCACCTACAAAATAGGTTTCAGTAAGCCTTAGCGAGAGCGCCTTTGCGAAGACGCCTTAAGAAAGAGCCAGGAAGCAAGGCCAACAAATTATTGATCCCGAATCCTTGGGTCATAAGCAGGTTATGAGCGCCCACGGAAGCCAGAAGATGTGCTTTCCAGTCTTCTGTACCAGCTGTAATATGTATGAATACCTCCCCTCTGGGACTATGGCATACATTTGCAGTTGGTGCAGGGAGCTGGAAAGCCTAAAACAGCAAGTCTGGTTGCTGGAAGGAATGGTGAGGGAACTAGAAGAACTACTCATTAATAAAGAGGAAAATCGCACGCAGGAGAGGTTGACTGTGGAGTCCAGCGCTTGTGAAGCGATTGAAGAATTGGAGAGATACATCAAAGATGCCCACCAGCAGATAGTGGAGATCCCAGGGCTGGAGAACAGCATCCGAACAACCAAGGAGGATGGAACAATTGAGGTAGTAAGAGACAACAATCCAATCAGCAGAGATGATATACCAACTGAGGACGAGACACAGATGAAAGAAAACATGAATCACTCCGAGGATACAGACTTAAGACCCCCGAGGATCCTCCAACTAGAGAAGATTGGGATTATAGTCAGAGATTTCATAATAAGAAATGTGGACAGCCACATTGCGGGAGGAAGAAGGGATAGACTAGTCACCTGCCTGCCTGGTGCAAGAGTGAAGGATGTGGCAAGCAGGATCACCAGGATCATAGAAGGAGCAGGGGGAAAGGAAACAGCGGTGCTCATCCACGTGGGAACCAACGATGTTTGCGGACGGAAGTATGACAGGGAAGAATTAAAGGACCAGTTCCGCTCAATTGGAAGGCAGTTGAAGGTCGAAGAGGTAAAGGTGGCTTTCTCGGAAATCCTTCCGGTACCAAGAGCGGACGCTACGAGACAGGATGAACTGAGAGCGGTGAACGCCTGGATGAAGTGTTGGTGCGAGGAAGAGGGTTTTGACTTTGTGCGAAACTGGACAACATTCTGGGGAAAGAGCGGGTACTATAGAAAGGACGGACTTCACTTAGCCAAACAAGGAGCGAGAGTCCTGGCTGAGAACATAAGGAAGTTCATTGACAAGGCTTTAAACTAAAGATCAGGGGAGAGCCGACAGTCGACAGCCGGTCGATGGCCCGGACACCAAGATATCCTAAGGAGGTAACTCCAAGCAATCATACAGATATAGGGCATGAATATGAGGACACTACAAGAGGTAATGAAAGGGATCAATTGGATACAAAAAAGGATGTGTGGACCAGTAACTTAGCACGAACAGAACTTAAATGTATGTACACGAATGCCAGAAGCTTAGGAAACAAAATGGGAGAGCTTGAAGAATTAGCAAGTAGACAACATCTGGATATCATAGGAATAACAGAAACATGGTGGAATGAGGAAAATGAATGGGACACAGTATTAAAAGGATATACACTATACAGAAGAGATAGGATAGGGCAGAAAGGGGGAGGTATTGCCCTGTATGTCCAAGATGAAATAGAGTCTGTTAGAGAAAGAGAGACAGAAGCAAATGGAAAACTAGAATCACTCTGGATAAGGATTCCTGGACATAAAGAGGCTGACACACAAATTGGCCTCTATTATCGACCTCCGGGACAGACTGAGGTAACAGACAAAGAAATGATGGAAGAAATTAATCGTGGATGTAAATCAGGCAATGTAACGATCATGGGAGACTTCAACTTTCCAGGGATAAACTGGAATTTGGGAACGTCAAACTGCGGCAGGGAGATAAAATTCCTGGAAATGATAGGAGATGGCTTCATGGAACAAATGGTAGGAGAACCGACAAGAGGAAATGCAGTCCTGGTCTTGGTCATAAATGGTTTTTTGGGAAGAGCAACTGATGTAAAAGTTAAGGCCCCGCTTGGGACAAGTGATCATAATATAATCTATTTTTCCATTAGCATCGGAAATGGGAAACCAATCAAGAATAAAGCCACGACCTTTAACTTCAAAAAAGGAAACTATGACAGCATGAGATCCATGGTTAGAAAATGGCTCAAGAAGAACAAAGCGGAAAACCAAACAGTTGATCAAGCATGGTCTCTGCTGAAAAACACCATCACAGAAGCACAGAATCTTCACATACCGAAGATATCTAAAGGAAGGTGAAAGAAGAACAAAGGAGAACCAGCATGGTTATCAAAAGAGATGAAAGATGCAGTGAGGGAGAAGAGGAATTCGTTTAAAAAATGGAAACGAGAAAAAACATCAGAGGCCTGGAACTGTCACAAAATCGACCAGAGAAAGTGTCATAAAGTGGTAAGAGACGCCAAAAAAATCTATGAAGAAAAGATAGCACAGGAAACCAAAAACTTCAAGCCCTTTTTTAGATATATAAAAGGTAAGAAACCAGCAAGAGAGGCAGTGGGCCCTCTCGACGACCAAGGAAAGAAAGGGTCAATTAAGGAGAATAAACAGGTTGCCGATAGGTTAAATTCATTCTTTGCCTCTGTCTTCACTAAAGAGGACATTTCAACAGTGCCAGACACAGGAAAGATATTCACCGGAGGCATAGAAGAAAGCCTCACAACAATAAATGTGACGTTGGACATGATATACTCTCAGATTGACAAACTGAAAAGCGACAAATCCCCTGGACCGGATGGAATTCACCCGAGAGTATTAAAGGAACTTAAGGTCGAAATTGGTGAATTGCTACAATCTGTAGCTAATATGTCAATTAGAACCGGCCAAATACCAGAAGACTGGAGGATAGCAAATATTATCCCAATTTTCAAAAAAGGTTCAAGAGGTGATCCAGGAAACTATCGACCTGTGAGCCTCACTTCGGTTCCTGGGAAGATAATTGAAACACTAATTAAAGACAACATTGTACAACATTTGGAGAATCACAACCTAATAAGGGCTAGTAAACATGGCTTTAGGAAAGGGAAGTCATGTTTGACAAATTTACTACAATTCTTTGAGAAAGTGAACAAACAAGTGGATAATGGAAATTCAGTGGACATAGTTTACTTGGACTTCCAGAAAGCGTTTGACAAGGTTCCACATGCAAGGCTTATGAAGAAACTACTAAGCCATGGAATAGGAGGTGAAGTGCACAGATGGATCGACAAGTGGTTGGAGAACAGAATGCAGAGGGTTAACATAAACGGGGAATTCTCGGAAAGGGAGAGTGTGACTAGCGGCGTGCCCCAGGGCTCGGTTCTTGGGCCTATCTTGTTCAATATTTTTATAAACGATCTAGAAGATGAAACAACTTGCAATATAATAAAGTTTGCAGACGATACAAAACTATCTCAAAGGGACTGCGAGGAACTCCAGGAGGATTTGAACAAGCTAGAAGCGTGGGCAACAAAGTGGCAGATGAATTTTAACATAAACAAATGCAAGGTGATGCATCTAGGGAAAAAAAAACCAAAGAACACGAGTATAAGATGTTGGGGGCGACATTAGCAAATTGCGAACAAGAAAAGGATTTGGGGGTACTGATTGACAGAACCCTAAAGCCTTCGGCTCAATGTGCGGCAGTGGCGAAGAAAGCTAATAGGATGTTGGGTATGATTAAGAAGGGGAAGAAAATCCAGAAGATCCAAGATGGCCGACGGTCCCGGACGCTGAGTAGCACGCCGGAGAAGACTGATTGGAAAATTTTCTTTTTGGAGAGATTACTTACTTGAGATGCCGAAGAGGAGAGGCCGCAGCGCCGCTGGAGCCTTGCGGCGTTCAGCGGTCCCCTCTTTCGGCAATATTGAAGAGCTCCTGCGTCGGATGCAGGATATCCCGGCAGCGTCGGCACCCCCCCCCCCCCCCGCTGGAGACGCCTCAGAGAGGCGGAAATGAGGTGATCTCCTTGGGGCTAGAGACTTCGCTTAGCCCCGACGCTAAGGCACCTCCCCCACCTCCTCAGGTTACCAGCTCCCCACGAGTGGAGGAGCTCCCGGAAGGAGGCAAGCACCTACCCTCGGAGGCCAGGAAGAACAGAGAGGGGAGCGTGGAGATGGACTCCCTGAGTTTTCAGGTGAGTCCAAGAAGTACAGAGGATTTGGAAACATCAGGGATTATTTCAGCCCAGCAGAAGGATTGCCAGAATCAGCTGATAACCGGTGAGACTATTCAAATTTCTAATCCTTCATATGTTATTGAAAAACCCAGAGAAGTAACACTGGACTCAATCTGGGATTTAGTTGCTGACCTAGCCAAGTCTGTTAAGCCCCAGCTTTTGCAGCTGGAAAATAAAATTACTCTTCAAGAAAATGATATAAAAAATATAAAAGTTGAAATTGATGAATCCAAGAACTCAATTGTGAATATACAACAGGAGTTAAAAGCATCAAAACAGCTTAATGAAGCAATGGTAAAAGATAACACAAGTTTGCGCAGAAAATTGGAAACTTTGGAGAACTTTTCTCGTAATAATAATCTCCGCTTGATTAATTTTCCTAAGATAGCCTCTGTGACACCTAGAGATATGTTGAAACGTTATATGGTAGAGATTTTGGGTATTCCAGAGGATACATTACCACCATTTACTCAAGTATATTACTTACCAATGAAAACTACTAAATTACCACTTAAACAACAGGAGGACAATCAACCACTTAATGTTTCAGCAATCTTGGAACTTTCGGACAGAGAGCTTGCATCTCCGGCAACATTGCTTCTTACAGTGGCTCTTGCACCAGATAAAAACTGGTTGCTTAGATTGTACTTTAGAAATAAAATGAAAGAATTTCTTGGACATAAAATATTAATGTTCCCAGATTTGGCATGGGAAACCCAGAGAAGAAGGCGAGAATTTCTTTTGATGAAGCCAGGTGTTATATCTCTTGGAGGGACTTTTTTCCTATGACACCCTTGCAAATGTGTAATACAGTACCATATGAAGAAATATGTGTTCTTTGAGCCATTCCAGTTGACAGCTTTTCTGGCAGGAACTCGACTGGATGAAGGGAAATCAAGTGAGGTGTAATTGAATAAATGATATCCTTCCTCAGCTAAGGGACTTTGTTTTCCTAATATTTGAATTGATATTTGTTAGCATCTGTTAATATCTCCGCCTCATCCTTCTTGGATCTAATTTAGAGGACTTGAGCTGAATTTAAGCTAAACATTTATTTTTATTTAGTTGATTATTATGTATTTTACCTATGAGTATTATTTTCCTGCTTTTCTTCAACTTTCTGTACAAGTGGATACTTGATTTATAAAATGTAAAATTTGATAAATATAAAATAAAAAAAAAAAAGAAGGGGATCACGAGTAGATCGGAAGAAGTAATAATGCCACTTTGTGGAGCAATGGTCAGACCGCAATTGGAATACTGTGTACAACACTGGTCTCCATACCTCAAGAAAGACATAATTCTGCTGGAGAGGGTACAGAGGCGAGCCACGAAACTTGTCAAGGGATTGGAGAATTTGAGCTACAAAGAACGCCTGAGAGGGGATTTAATAGAGACTTTTAAAATAATAAAAGGATTTGATATAATAGACCAAGAAGCAGCATTACTAACTTTTTCAGATGTGACACGGACAAGAGGTCATAGACTGAAACTGAGTGGCAGCAGGTTCAGGACGGATATCAGGAAGTACTTTTTTACACAGCGCGTGGTGGGAATTTGGAATGCTCTCCCGGAGGATGTTGTGACAGAGATTACTGTTCTGGGATTCAAGCGCAAGTTGGATGCACACCTTCTTGCAAATCATATTGAGGGCTATGGTATATCTGGGTCTCCATTCGGCAGTACCTAAAGGGGCCGCCGCGTGTGCGGATCACCGGACTGGATGGACCTCGGTCTGATCCGGTGAAGGCTTTTCTTATGTTCTTATGTTCACATATTAATGGCCACACACTAATGGGAAAATTAGTGTGCGATCTAGAACAATCGGCCATGTCACCTATGTGTAAGCATGTGCTAAGGCCACGTTTTACCGCATCTTAGTAAAAAGGTCCCCTTAAAGGGTACATCAGATAGATTGTGAGCCCACCAGGACAGCCAGGGAAAAATGCTTAAGTACCTAAATAAATTAATGTAAACTGTTCTGAACTCCCCTGGAAGAACAGTATAGAAAAATAAATAAATAATTCTGCAAAGGATGCCTAAAGTTATACGCTGGGATAAAATGTGCTAAGCACAAATTCTAGTTTAGAGGGTGAAGAAATTTTGTGCATGAAAGAGGAATGGAACTTGGGTGTGATAGTATGTTATGCTGATTTTTTAAAAAGGGAGATCCGGGAAATTACAGACCAGTAAGGCTGACTTCAGATACATCCAGATACCTTCTTTACAATGACTATAAAGGTCTGAGAAGTTCTGTTTACACAAAATGGGAACGATAGATATGAACCACATTTATATAATTATTTATTTAAAAAATTTCTATACCGTCTAATTCCTAAACAGTTTACATGATATTACAAACATAAATTTGTAAAACAAAATAATCTAATCTAATCTAAACCTTAAGTAACACATAAACATTAAAAAAATAAGTCCTCAAAAAATCACCATTAAGGAAACATTATAAACCCTGCCTGTCCCTGGGTGGATAAACTGGTCAGACTCAATCATCAAGTAACATACCGAACAGTTACCACAGCTACGGTGCCCTAGGGCAACTTGCATATCCTGCTCCATCCCCATTGGTCTAAAAACACTCAGGCTCAGGAAATCACATAAATTCCTATTGCGACCATAGGAAAATAATACCCGCACATGTTGAAATCAGGGATGTATCCACAAAATATTCAAATGTCAACATGTGCGGGTATTATTTTCCTATGGTCGCAATAGGAATTTATGTGATATTCTGAGCCTGAGTGTTCTTAGACCAATGGGGATGGAGCAAGACATGCAAGTTGCTCTAGGGCACTGTAGCTGTGGTATGTTCTTTGATGATTGAGTCTGACCAGTTTATCCACCCAGGGACAGGCAGGGTTTATAATCTTCACAGTAAGACCTCGTGTGTGACAGAAGGGGTTGTGCCTATCATCTTGTGTACCCTGTTCTATTCTCTATGTGGGTCAAACTTCTCGCTGGTTGAAAACCCGGTTACTGGAACATAGATCCTGCTTGAGTACCTGGCATTTGGAGGAACCGATGGTTATACACTGTCTTGAGGCTCAACATGAATTCAGCTCTTTGTGGGTTACCGTGATTGAGCACCTCCCCTACACATCCAAACGCGGTGATTGGTGGCGTCTGTTAAGACAGAGAACAACGCTGTATATACCTGTTACAATCAATTCAACCAATGGGATTGAATGCCCAGATAGAATGGGTTCAAAATTTAATAATTGGCAAAATACTTCCTTAGAAAAATTAAAGCAATGTTATAAGAAATTATTTCTAAGGTGCTCTTCACTTTCCCCTTCCCGATTCACTGAATTCATTGAACAATTTTTAGAGACCTCAGAACCACCACTCCTCCGTCCCACCAGAGTGTTTCAACGGGGAGATTCAAGTGGTGCAATCCTCACCGATCAGCTTAATTTTAAATATTGTACCTCTCTTATCATTTTTTAACTTATAGTAACTTATCTCAGTAATGGTGAGCTGTACGTTTCTCAATGTAAACTAGCGGTGAGACCTGACATGTTTCACAACAGTTTCGTCAGGGGTCTATCCTAAAACAAATCATATTAATCAAATTAGTATCCCTCACATAACATTACTAAACAAGTTCTACTAAAAAAAACCCTTATTTTTCTTTACCACCACCGTAGCCGTGGCTAGAACTAACGCCAGCTCAATGCTGGCATTAAGGTCTAGCACACGTGGCAATTCAACGTGTGCTAAGCGAGTGCTAAAACCGCTATCGCAGTATAGTAAAAGGAGCCCTCAGTCTTTGATGAAATATTAGTCTGGCATTTCTTAATATCTACTCATAAGGATACCAGCTGGCTCCAGATTTTCCAGTCCTGGTTTACTACCATAGCATGTAGGGATTTGTAGTCTGATACCCTATTGCAGGGGTAGGGAACTCCGGTCCTCGAGAGCCATATTCCAGTCGGGTTTTCAGGATTTCCCCAATGAATATGCATTGAAAGCAGTGCATGCACATAGATCTCATGCATATTCATTGGGGAAATCCTGAAAACCCGACTGGAATACGGCTCCCGAAGACCGGAGTTCCCTACCCCTGCCCTATTGCATTCTTTAAGAAAATGAAGTTAAGCTCATGCATGTATGAGGGGTTCTGCCTGTCCTGAAATTCTGGAATCAGTGGCCAACTTTAACATTTTATCACTGTCCTTTCTGACTTCAAACTGGATGAATAGTGTAGTAAGGAAAAATTCACATCCACAAACATGTTTTTTTAAACTTTTTTTTTCTTTCATTTTGATGTTTTATTTATGCTGTTGGTTTTATATGCTCTAATTGTATCAACCACTGCGTTATAAAAATGCTTTCTATATATAACATTATGGTCCATATATTCTTTTAGCATAATTTTTTACATGGTTATTTTTTTACATTGAGTCTTTTTTATAGTGTCCGTTATATGATGGTTTTTTGCATTTATTTACTTGGGTATTGTCTTTATTCATTTTGGTGGTTATATTCCATCATTTTGGCCTTATATGCTTCCATTGCCTTTAGGGTCTATATGCATTGTTTTATGTATTTGTTTTTATATATTTTATTTTATGTTTTATATATATATTTATATTGTGTGTACTTTATGACTTGTTTTTAATTTATTTCTATAAGTTACAACTCTTCCCATAGTGTCCCCTGAAGAAGGCGTCTTTTATATGCCGAAACTGTGATCCTTGTTGGGAGCTACTGTTCAAATAAAGACTTGTTTTGGTTGTAAAGACTAGAGAATGACACGGTGAAAAAATTGGTCCCCGTCACCGCCCCGTCCCCGTCTCACCATCCCCGTCACCGCCCCGTCCCCGTCTCACCATCCCCGTCACCGCCCCGTCTCCGTCTCACCATCCTCTTCACCGCCCCGTCACCGCCCCTGCCACCCCATTCACCGCCCCGTCACCGCCACTGCAATCCCATTCACTTTTCTTTATTTACGTATAAAGGAAACATTCTTTAAAACTTTAAAACTTAGTTAAATATTAGTTAATAACTATACAAAAACAAAACACGCAGAGAAAAAATTAATTAATATAAATTCCCTGACTTCCCTGCACTGTCCCCCCTTGAAGGTCTGTCCCCATCCTGAAAGCCTGATGCCCCCCCCCCCCGATGTCCGATACATCCCTCCCCCCGAAGGACCGCCGACTCCCCAACAATATCGGGCCAGGAGGGAGCCCAAATCCTCCTGGCCACGGCGACCCCCTAACCCCACCCCGCACTACATTACGGGCAGGAGGGATCCCAGGCCCTCCTGCCCTCGACGCAAACTCCCCTCCCCCCAACGACCGCCCCCCCCAGCTTCAAAATGATGCCTGAAGTTACCTTGGGGGTTCTGAGCACTATTAATTTTAATTTATTACAGCACTCCAGAAATATTTTTCTAATTGTTTTAACTTGGAAAAGCGAACCAGGATTGTCTTAATGAAAGGCTTATGTTCTGCACTGCAGCCCTCCTGCCCTCGACGCAAACCCCCCTCCCCCCAACGACCGCCCCCCCCAGCCGACCCGCGACCCCCCTGGCGACCCCCACGACCCCCCCACCCCCCTTCCCCGTACCTTTGGTAGTTGGCCGGACAGACGGGAGCCAAAACCGCCTGTCCGGCAGGCAGCCAACGAAGGAATGAGGCCGGATTGGCCCATCCATCCTAAAGCTCCGCCTACTGGTGGGGCCTAAGGCGCGTGGGCCAATCAGAATAGGCCCTGGAGCCTTAGGTCCCACCTGGGGGCGCGGCCTGAGGCACATGGTCGGGTTGGGCCCATGTGCCTCAGGCCGCGCCCCCAGGTGGGACCTAAGGCTCCAGGGCCTATTCTGATTGGCCCACGCGCCTTAGGCCCCACCAGTAGGCGGAGCTTTAGGATGGATGGGCCAATCCGGCCTCATTCCTTCGTTGGCTGCCTGCCGGACAGGCGGGTTTGGCTCCCGTCTGTCCGGCCAACTACCAAAGGTACGGGGAAGGGGGGTGGGGGGGTCGTGGGGGTCGCCAGGGGGGTCGCGGGTCGGCTGGGGGGGGCGGTCGGAGGTTCTTGGGGGGGGGGCGGTCGTTGGGGGGGAGGGGGGTTTGCGTCGAGGGCAGGAGGGCCTGGGGTCCCTCCTGCCCGTAATGTAGTGCGGGGTGGGGTTAGGGGGTCGCCGTGGCCAGGAGGGTTTGGGCTCCCTTCTGGCCCGATATTGTCGGGAAGTCGGCGGTCCTTCGGGGTGGGGGTGCGAGTGGTCCTGCCTGGGGGGGGATGTATCGGACGTCGGGGAGTCGGCCGGGCAAGAGGGCTTGGGCTCCCTCTTGCTCCGATCGCGGGTGCGGGTGGGAGCGCGTGCGAGCGGTCGTTCGGGGTGGGGGTGCGAGCGGTCCTGCTGGGGGGGTGAATCGGGCGTCGGGCGGTAAATAGCGGTTCCTAGAAGGGGGTACATTGGCCCGCGGGGACAAACCTGTTCACCGTTTCCGCGGTCGGTGAATGGCCTTGTCCCCGTCACCGCAGCGACTGCTAGTTTTCTTCCCCGTTTTCGGCGGTGACCCGCGGCTTAAATGCGGTGGCCGCGGGTAAACCGTCACCGTGTCATTCTCTAGTAAAGACATCCCTCTTGTCTTTCCTTCTTGTTTTGCTTGTATCCAAAGGCAAGGGGGATCTTCTGTTTGCCTGTTTTCTTTTCAACCTTATCACCTACACTTGTAACATTATCATCTGAAGCTATGACGTTGGCATTTCCTAGCGTTAGGTAAAAAGCCATGCACATAGTCTCACCTTGAGATCTTTGATCAGAGTCATGAACTACTGTGCAGATTCTGGGTCTGTTGTGCAATAGAACTTCAAACTACACAGCCTCATGCGGCTGAGAGGAAGTGAACCAATAAGGATGTTACATTTACAAATAATCAGTGAGAACAAATAGTACAATCTTTTCTTGGCTGAAAGACATGTTTCAGCAAGATGCGGATCCACTAATGGAAAAAACCCAAAAACAATATTTACTTTTTTTAAAAATAATCTTTATTCATTTTTAATACTTTCATTAAGTGAATACAAGGAAAAGAATACATTTTACACTTTATACATCACCTAAAGTCTTTACAATATATAATGAGATCAACATTTTCTGTGGTGACAGGATAAATGAAGAAGCTAAAGATGGGAAAGTCATAAACTAGAGCTTTTTCAACACTTGTAATGCTGAATTCAAGCTTTCATATAATGGTATGGTTCCAGCACTTGGGATGTAACGATGTGGTGGCCATGTTAGTCCACTCTTCAAGGTAATATGTAGAAATAAAAACATAAAGGAAAGAGACATTTTTTAAAAGACTAAAGTTTTTTGGTCAAACCTTTGCATCGGGGTTCCCTGAAGCAGGTGTTGAAACACAGTCCATGTCGGAACCCCGATTTTGTCGAGCTAAATAAAAAGAGCTCTTTCATATTTTTTCCACATTATTCGTGTTTTGGAGATCTTGCTATAAGAAAATGTTGTGTGCAATGATTATACTTTGAGCCTAAATCTGAGACTAGTAACACTTTTGCTGTCTCTGGGTATCTGAGCACACTTAAAAATACTCTTTGTATTCAATGTTTAATTCTTTTTTATATACCTTAGAAATTGTATGAATTAAGAGTGTTGAACACTGTGTTGTTCACAAATTCGTGTAACAACATATTCCATGCCATTGCAATTAACAACTGAAAAAGAACACAAAAATACGTTTTTCTTTTCCTTTTGTCTGTAAGAGTGCATACTATCCCCAGATTCTCTATATAGCACTTAACAAGCAATTATTAACGCTATTTGCATGTAATGAAAAGTTATATGTGTAAATTTAAGTATGAGAGTCTACAGTTTACATGTGACTCCAAAAAGGTGGCTCAGAAATGGGAGGGTTATGGCAGACTGGGGGTGTTCCTAGAGTTTACCCACATAATTGTAGAATAAGGGAAATCTGCACCTAATTGAGGCATGAGGATTTGCACCATGCTTCAGTTGGTGCAAAATGGACACACCTATAGGTAGCTGTGATTCCCAGGTGTAAACACTGCTCTGTGAATCACGCCAAACTCTATATACTGTTTACAGATTAACAGCAGTTTTTTCCAGCGCCATATACTATATATAGAATTTAGTCATATGAGGGGGTGCTAAAAAGTTCTCAGCCCAACCAACCAACTTCCTATATTTTGAGCGTTATTTTCCCACTGTAGCTGAAAAGAGTGTTATTATATTTCATTAAGTGCCAATTTGCAGAAATGAAAGTCTGTGATTTTGACATTGTTTCAGCTCATTGATTGAACAATAGCCACGTCATTCTCTTCTTGGTTGGACTGAGAACTTTTCAGCACCCCCTCGTATTTGCAAACTACAGGAAAATAGTATACGAGTCAAACTACTCTGCTTGGTTTTCTCACCTTGGCACTCGCACAACATTAAAGCAATTCATGCCAATACAAAAATAAATAAAACTTCAAACCACTTTAATGGAGAAAACGTTTGGCAGCAGCTCATCTACTACACCAATACAAACTTAACTTTACACTTAGATAACATTTTAACCCAGCTCTACCCAGTCTTTCATTACCCTTCACCCCTTCTTTTAATTTACAAGCTAGTTGGTAATGACCTAGCCTAAACCCAGCATAAAATTTTAACAAAGTATATTTAACGTGAGGCCTGCGGTGGCGCCAAGTCCTCACCCCAGCAGGATCATCCCCAAGCTTATTAACATCAACTAAACTGCATTTGTCATCCAATTTTCCTCACATATTTGGTTGCCTGGGTTCAGGCCCTCCTTTCCCCACCAAAGCGGGGATAGCCCTACTTATAACCGCTCCCCCACCAAACTGCAGCCACTTTACTCTTTCACAGACGGAAATGAATCTTGAATGGTTCTCAAAAATATATCAAGGCCAATGTCTGATAAATGGACTTCATCTGGGCAATATAGCCAAGGGCACTCTTTAGCTAATAACTCATGACTAAGGACCTAACCACCCTTAGACTCTATACCCCATAGACATCCGCATTCACTCTCTTACGTAAGTGCTCAATAGCTTTCATTTTTTACACACCAACCTGGAAATAATTTATGATCACACCACTTTCGTACAATGAAATTGGCTCATAGTTATCATCAAATCCCATTTCATACATGTAATTAAATCCACCCCTTTCGCCCTGAATGCATCACTTCTCCCCAGATGGAAAAGAATAACATCAGGATACGTAAAATGCTGAGCAGACATCAGTGTAGCTGCCAATTGTTGCCACATCATCACAAGCTGTCCTAACCACTGAATGGACAACAGCCACTTCTGAAGAACATAAGAACATAAGCAGTGCCTCTGCTGGGTCAGACTGGAGGTCCATCGCGCCCAGCAGTCCACTCACACGGTGGCCCATCAGGTCCAGGACCTGTATAATAATCCTCTATCTATATCCTTCTATCCCCTTTTCCTTCAGGAAATCATCTAATCCCTTCTTGAAACCCAATAGCGTACTCTGTCCTATCACACCCTCTGGAAGCACATTCCAGGTATCTACCACCCTTTGGGTGAAGAAGAACTTCCTAGCATTGGTTCTGAATCTGTCCCCTCTCAATTTTTCCGAATGCCCTCTCTTTCTTGGAGTTTTTAAAAGTTTGAAGAATCTGTCTCTCTCCACTTTCTCCATGCCCTTCATGATCTTGTAAGTCTCTATCATGTCCTCTCTAAGCCTCCTCTTTTCCAGTGAAAAGAGCCCCATTTTCTCTAATCTTTCAGCATATGAAAGGTTTTTCCATACCTTTTATCAAGCGCGTTGATCTTTTCTGAACTCTCTCGAGCATCGCCATATCCTTCTTAAGGTACGGTGACCAATATTGGATGCAGTCCTCCAAATGTGGGTGCACCATTGCCCGATACAACGGCAGGATAACGTCCTTCATTCTGGTTGTAATACCTTTCTTGATAATACCTAGCATTCTGTTCGTCTTCTTAGATGGCCTCATTGTTTTGTCCACCAGTACCCCTAAGTCCTTCTCTTGGGTACTTTTACCCATTACCAGCCCTCCCATCGTATAGCTATACATCGTATTTCTGTTTCCTACATGTAAGAATTTACATTTCTCTACATTAAACTTCATCTTCCATTTATTCACCCACACTCCCAGCTTGTTCAGGTCCCTTTGTAAATCTTCACAATCCTCCTTAGTCCTAACCCCACTAAAAAGTTTTGTGTCATCTGCGAATTTTATAACTTTGCACTTCATCCCTGTGTCTAGGTCATTAATAAATATATTGAACAGCAGCGGTCCGAGTACCGACCCCTGCGGACCACCACTTGTGACCCTTCTCCAGTCCGAGTAGTGGCCCTTCACGCCTACCCTTTGCTTCCTGCTCGCCAACCAATTTTTGATCCATCTATGTACGTCTCCTTCCACCCCATAGTTCTTCAGTTTCTGTAGTAGGCGTTCATGGGGTACCTTGTCGAAGGCTTTTTGGAAATCCAAGTATATGATGTCTATGGGGGCCCCTTCGTCCATTTGTTTGTTAATTCCTTCGAAGAAGTGCAGTAAGTTCGTTAGGCACGATCTTCCCTTGCAGAAGCCATGTTGGCTTGTTTTTATCAGTTTGTTCCTTTCTAGATGCTCATCGATGCTGTCTTTTATCAACGCTTCCGCCATCTTCTCCGGGACCGAGGTCAGACTTACCAGTCTGTAGTTCCCTGGATCACTTCTCGATTCTTTTTTAAAGATGGGTGTAACATTTGCTATCTTCCAATCCTCCAGTATCACCCCTGTTTTTAGGGATAGATTACAAACCTGCTGTAGTAATTCCGCTACTTCTTCCTTTAGTTTTTCAATACTCTAGGGTGGATTCCATCCGGGCCCGGAGATTTGTCAGCTTTTAATCTATCTATCTACTTAAGTACGTCTTTGAGGCTTACCTCCAAGGATGTTAATTTTTCTGCTTGATCTCCTTTGAAGATTTTTTCAGATTCAGGCACGTTGGATTTGTCCTCTTTTGTAAATACTGACGAAAAGAACCTGTTTAGTCTATCCGCCACTTCTTTTTCCTCCTTCACCACTCCCTTCCTATCTCCTTCATCCAGCAGTCCCACCTCCTCCCTTGCCGGCTGCTTCCCTTTAACATATCTGAAGAATGGTTTGAAATTTTGTGCTTCCTTGGCTAGCCTCTCTTCGTATTCTCTTTTTGCTCTTCTAACCACTCGGTGACATTCTTTTTGATGCTTCCTGTGCTCTTTCCGGTTTTCCCCGTTTTTGTCCTTTTTCCACATCTGGAATAATTTTTTCTTATGTCATATCGCTTTCTTTACTTCTTTTGTTCGGTTCTTTTTGCATCCTTTTCTAAATCTGGTAAAAGCAAAGAAGAAATGTAGGACATGTTTATATGTTGTTATCCAGTTTTAAAGGATAGGCACACACATCAATTATGCATGTTATAGAATATGAGGGATCTGCACTCAACTTGTGTGTCAGGATTTACTCAGGGGTTTCAGCTGGTGTAAGTCCGGTGCCCAGAGTTGGGTGCAAGAATTAGCTGTAAGTGCTATTCTATAAATGGAGTGCAGCTATTCTATAAATGGAGTGCAGCTTTTATAGAATAGCACTTGGGCCCAGATTCTCTAAACGGCACTGTTGTTGACGGCCGCCAATCTTGTGTCAATGACGAGACAGTACAGTTCAGAGAATCCCGCTTCCGGCAAAGGTAGGTGCCAGAAATGTAGGCCAAGATTTTTAAGGCCTACATTTCTGGTGCCTACTTTTGATGTGAATTGTGGATCCATAGGCGTTTTAGAGTGCCTAATGCCACTTCCAGCATTAGCATTAGGCACCCTAAAGCACCTATGTAGGTGCAATTCTGGCGCTGTTTTTTTAGGCATTGGTAGGTGTCTTGAAAATAAGTTTACAGTGTCATGCAAATGGTGTTTTTCACTTAGCTTAGTCACTGGTAGGGCGCCTACTGGTGCAATTTATAGAATATGGGCCTTAGTGCCAATTTTTTCTGATGCCAAATTTTGAGCACCATTTATAGAATTTCTCCCTTAGTCTAACCACAGATGGCTAGGATAGATAGCATAGCTTATGCCTCTTGATCCTGGTAGATTCAATAAGCAGGTATCTGTTGAAACTAAAAAAAAAAGATGCTGATTGCTTATGAGCAACCAGGAGGGACCAAATCTTTACCATGTGACTATGACAGTAGGGATGGCCAGGTAATCTATAACACTAGTTTCAAGTTTTATTTAGATTTACTGTCCCACCTATTGAGAATAACTTTTTAAGCGGCTTACAATTTTAAAATAGGAGAAAAAGAGGAAGTGTGAAAGTAACACATGGACAGACAGTGATATAAAAGGAGATAGAACTCAATTTATATAGGATTGCAGGGAGGGAATAGTACAAAAGGAAAGCCACAAATTGTCTCAGACATCTGTCTCGACCTGGAGCAGAAAGAGATCTGCCATAAAATTTTAAATTTCAGCAGGAGAGTTTTGTAGGTGATCTGGTGTGAGATTGGGAGCCAGTGTGATTGCTTTAGAAGGGGTATAATATGATCATATGTGTATTAAGTGAATAGTAGTGTTTTGCATGATTTGTAATCTATGAAGATCTTTACTCTTTATACCAGTAAGAGCAGAGTTCCAATAGTCTAGCTGTTGAACTATTAGTGTGTGAACTAAGATATTTAATGTGGAGGGGAAGTTTAAGGAGCAAATTGATTTAATTTGGTAAAACCTGTAAAAGGAGCACTTGACAACCTGTAAAATATGGATATTAAATGTGAGTTGAGAGTTTAGTATCATGTCAAGAATGCATGTAGAGGCAACGACTAGGATCGGAATGTTATCAAGTAGGATGGGAATGGGTGGCTTAGGTAGCCCTTTTTAGTAAAAAAAGAAATAGTTTTATAGGTAAATGGAATGGGACTTGATATGCTGCTGTTGATTTACATATTTTAGACAGATACTTATTTTGTGGTAATGAAGCATTACGTGACTTGTCCAGAGTCACAAGAAGCTGCAATGGGAATCAAACTCACATCCTCAAGGTGCCGAGGCAGCTGCTCTAACCACTAGGTCACTCTTCCACTTAGATTTATCAGGCTTCAATTTTAATTTATGTTGGGCTAACCAGTTAGTGATATGTATCAAGCTAGAGTTTATGTTGGTGACTTTGCTGCTGGTGCAGGTGTCTAATATGTGGAAAATTGAATGTCATCTGTGTAGACCAGGGGTGTCCACACTTTTTGGCTTGCGAGCTACTTTTAAAATGACCAAGTCAAAATGATCTACTAAAAATAAAATTTTTTTAAAAACACAAAGCACACTGTATGCAGAGAAAATGTTAATTATCATTTATATTCCGGGGTGTTTTCAAAGAGGTCAAGGCAGATGAATCTATGCAATGTCACCTCAGCAACAACCATACAAAAATAGACAAATATACCCCCTCCCATTTTACTAAACCGTGATAGCAGTTTTTAGCGCAGGGAGCTGCACTGAATGCCCCACGCTGCTCTAGACACTCTAAGGCTCCCTGCGCTAAAAACCGCTATTGCGGTTTAGTAAAAGGGAGCCATAGTTCAAAATATAGACAGCAGATATAAATTCTCAAAACGGACACATTTTGATCACTAAATTGAAAATAAAATCATTTTTCCTACCTTTGTTGTCTGGTGATTTCATGAGTCTCTGGTTGCACTTTCTTCTTCTGACTGTGCTTCCAATATTTCTTCCCTTCTTTCAGCCTCCTGTATGCTTCCTCTCCGCCAGACCTCATTCTTTCCCCCAACTTTTTCTTTCTTTCTCCCTGCCCCCTTCTTTCTTTATGTCTCCTGCCTCCCTTTCTTTCTCTCTCTCTCCATGCCCCCTTTCTTTCTGTTTTCTTCTTTCTTTGTCTCCTTGCCCTCCCCCAAGCCACTAGGCTTTCCGCCACCGCCATCGGGGAACAGGCCCTCAGGCCACCGCCACCCCAAGCGTCGTGCTGACCAGCATTCTACTCCCCGACGTCAATTCTGACGTCGGCCAGGAGTTCCAGGCCAACCAGGCAATTCACCATTCTTATGGTGAACTTCCTCTCCGATGTCAGAATTGACATCGGGGAGCGGAATGCTGGTCGGTCCAACGCTTCTGCAGGGAGGGTGGTGGGGTACGTCGGGGAGAGGAAGGCTGATCGGCCTGGTAGAGTCTATCATGGAGCCCGGGATAGGCTCCGCGATTGACTCGCGTTGCCTTCCCAATCTCTCGGTCGATTGCTATCGACGTATTGGGCACCCCTGGTGTAGACAATGTAAATCCGAGAGATTGTCTTAGTGTCAGCAATGGTGCTGAAAATATGTTGAATAGTATGGGCGATAAGAGTGATCCTTGAGGAATTCCAGAGCTCTGCTGCGATGTTCACCCTGAAGTGCCGCGGTTCGGAGGGGGGTGGGAGATCACCATCGTGGCAGGAGAGATGAGCCATCTTTCCTGCAGCAATAGTTTCAGTCAGCAATAGGCAGGTTGCTGGGGCCGCTGAGCTGCAGCGATCAGCTCAGCAGCCCCTTTTTCGGCACTTAAGAACATAAGAACATAAGAAATGCCCTCACCGAATCAGACCTTTGGTCCATCCAGTCCGGTGACCCGCACATGCGGAGGCCAATCTAGGTGTTCCTTGATGGAGACCTAGGTGTTCCCTTATGATGACCATATTTAGCCGTATCCCTCAATGTGATTTGCAAGGAGATGTGCATCCAACTTGCAACTTGGTCTAAGTCAAAACGTATAAGTGCCGACTAGACAACCTGCCTAAACTTTTGGTTATTCCTGCTGTACACCTAGGTGTAGGTCGGCCCACCTCCCGCCCTTTTCCCTCCTCTAAAAATGCCTCTTTTCGCTCTATGCATTTAGAGGCAGGGGAAAGGCCTAAGCTGGTTTTAGATACATCTAAAACCAGCTTTGATTATGGGTACTTGGACGATAAGGCTTTTTGATCATCCAAGTACCCATTTAGGCCACTTTTTAGACTTTTTTTTTTTAATTATGAGCCCCATAGTATTTGGGTGTCATCAGCATAGACTTAAGTAGTAAAATCCAGTGATTGAAGAATGGTAAGGAGTGGAAATAGATATATGTTAAAGAGAGGAAGAAACATTATAGATCCTTGTGGGGCTCTAGTTGGAAGGCTAAAAGGTAGCGATGTGTTAGATTCAGAGTGGTTAGTAAGATATGATGCGAACCAATTTAATGCTGAGCTATTTAGGCCAATATCTTGAAGATGATGGAGAATGGAATGATCTTCAAGGTCAAAAGTTGTGCATAAGTCAAGAGACAGAAGAACTGATTTTGCTTTGTTTCTAGATGGTAATGTATATATGTGGTGACACCTAAAATAGCTATACTGTGATATTGTCTAAAGCCTGTTTGATTGAGATGAAGGACATTAGTTTTTTTCTAGAAAATCTTGGCATTTTCTATGAACACCATTTTCTATGGTCTCTGTTATTTTTGCTATTAGGCAATAGTTGTTACATATGGTTGATATAATGGAAAACTTTTTAATCTTGGGGCAGATGGTAGCTAGTTTCCATATTGTAGGTATGAGCCCTTCTGTCAAACATCCTTCTTGGCACTTTTTACATTGAATGATATACACCACATTAGAAGATGAACATGTGAAGGATTCCCTTATGCTGAATGTTTTTTCCCGTATGAGTGACCGTGGGATCCTTTGAGATGTGCTCACACATTTTACAGCATGCCAAACCGCAAGGATGAAGGAATGAAGGAAAACTCTGGAAGGAGAGAGCATAAGATGACGTTAAGAGGTGATAGGCTCATGAGTAATGTAAGAAAATACTTCTTTACAGAAAGGATGGTAGATGTGTAGAATAGTTGGTGAAGATGAAGACTGTATCTGAATTCAAGATAGCATGGGGCAGGCATGTAGGATCTCTTAGGGAGAGGAGGAGATGGTGGATGTTGTAGATGGGCAGACTAGATGGACCATTCGGCTTTTATCTGCCATCATGTTTCTATTTTTCTCTGTTTCGATAAAAAAAACAAGTAAGTATGTTTACTCAGATTATGTATAGTCAGGAAAGATTACTAAAAAGTGGAATTTGAAGAAAATGCAGGGCATAGTTGTTCCACACCCCAAGCACTGAGTATGGTGTTGAGGGGCAAAAGGAGTTTAGTAAAATGCAAGCTTACTTGCTGATTAAGTATTTCATTATAAACAGGTTAGTATCTAAGTTGAAATAATTATTTGTGTGAGTTTTGCTCACCATACTTTTTTTTTTTTTTTAAATTAGAAATTTTTCAACAATGTTACATCACATAGTTTAAGATTATGGAAATAAAGAAATGAACTATATCTAGCCACCATATGTCCCTATATGGGAATTCCATCTAGCCCACAAACTTGAGAGAAAGGGTTCACATTTTCAAAGAAACATATAAGGAAAAGGAAAAACTAGGACATTACACCCTAAAATCTTAAGCACCGATATCAAAATTTAAGTCCCCTTAGAAATCAAAAAGTAAACAAGTCAGATCTTATTTCTTATTAACATGCAAAAATAATACTAGTTGTACTGGATCCCAAAAAATATAATCCTTATTTTGCTCAACATACATTTACAGTAATAGTTAAATACCCCTTTTACACAATGCTCCTTTCACACAGAAAAAATGTGCTTTTCTAAAATCATGTATCTGTTTATACATATTTACATACAGTAACACATGTGATTCTATGTATGTTCATATAGATGTTCCCAGAGCCAGTGTTCTGATGTACAAATTTACGGACAGAAAGCACATGCATACATGAAGAAGGACACAGTACTACTCGAAAGAGTCCAGAGAAGAGCGACTAAGATGGTTAAGGGGTTGGAGGAGCTGCCATACAGCGAAAGATTAGAGAAACTGGGCCTTGAACAGAGGAGATTGAGAGGGGACATCATCGAAACATTCAAGGTACTGAAGGGGATAGATTTAGTAGATAAGCACAGGTTGTTCACACCCTCTCCAAGGTAGAGAGAACGAGAGGGCACTCTCTAAAGTTGAAAGGGGATAGATTCCATACAAACCCAGAGAGTGGTAGAAAGCTGGAACGCTCTTCCGGAGGCTGTTATAGGGGAAAACACCCTCCAGGGATTCAAGACAAAGTTAGACAAGTTCCTGCTGAACAAGAACGTGCGCTGTTAGGGCTAGACTCAGTTAGGGTGCTGGTCTTTGACCAGAGGGCTGCCGAGTGAGCGGACTGCTGGGCATGATGGACCACTGGTCTGACCCAGCAGTGGCAATTCTTATGTTCTTATGCATTACTGAGGCTGCTTCAGTCCCTGTTTTATAAAAGCACATACAGGCCCATGCTCAAAAGATTCATGTTAGAGGAAACTCTTCCACAAATCCAGTGCTGAAAAATACAGCGTGGCATGCTCAGAATAATGAGCATGCAAAATCATAACAAATTAAAATCACAGCAGTAATGTGCTGCTCACTATTCGGTGCTATGTTACTGTCAAAGCCTAAACGCTGACTAGATCAGGCACTGACAGGAAAGTTGACATAAAAAAAAAAGAAACCTTATTGAATGACCCCCTCCCACTCTTAAAAATGTCACGTGGACTTTGACCTCCCCCCAACCCTAGCCCTGGTCATCCAGTGGGACCCCTTAGGTAGGCCCAGATCCTGACCCTGACCTCCACCGAGGGAGGCAAGCAGTCAAACAAGCCAGTATAGATCTGATCTCCCCCCCCCCCCGGCAGGTCCAGCGCCTTGAGGTAAGCAGGAAGACAGGCCAGAGACTCCCTGTGAGGCAGGCAGGCAGGCCCAGAGACCCCTTGGTAGCCTGGGGGGGGGGTCTACTCTGTGGCCCCAACATACCTTAAGGAAACCAGAGGCAGGGAGAAGGGAATAGGCATCCTTCCCTCCTCTCTTTGGGGCATCATCATCAAAATAGTGGTGCCCCATCCCACCCCACCCAGATGATAGAGGGAAGCATGCCTACTCCTTCCTCCCTGCTTCCAATTTCTAGGTATGTCAGGGCCTTGGGGTGGGCCCCTAGAGCACCAGTTGGGTCTCTGGGCCTTCCTGCCTTTGGGGGGGGATGGAATCTGGGTCTGTCTTGAGGGAGTGTCTCTGGGCCTGCTTTGGGGGGGAGAGGGGATATCAGTCAGGGCCTGCCTCGGGGTAGGGGTTGGGGCTGGGGCTAGGGTTTGGTTTTGGGGAAACCTGTTTAGGGCAGGGTGGTTGGGTTGGTTGGAGAGAAGGGGTGTCATTAGACACTTCCTCAATCAACCCTTCTAATGCTGCCCTGGACCTGGCATTATTTTTGCCTGGCACTAAACATGCCTCACAACAGTTTTTTTTTTTTTAGCATACCATGGGATATTTAATGACTGCATTTAAATACAGTCTACGCTAATGGTTGCAGTGCTCATGCTGAAACCACTACGACATTGGGACATTTTTTAGAGCCCTGCTATGAAAATCCCCTTTAACTGTGTTTGGATAAAGCTGAAGCCCATTCATTCCACATACAGAAGTTATAAAGTTTTAATAAGGTAATGATGTGCCATGAAAAGTCTGGTTTGAATATATGGGGGAGGAAGCAGATGTAAGAACCCAGGGTCAACATGCTTGTGTGACACAGAAACAAGGTCAGATAAAGGCCAAATGGCCCATCCAGTCTGCCCATCCACAGCATCCACTATCTCCTCCTCTGTTATGGAAGTCAGCTCTGCAGACAAAATATTGCACTGAAGACATCACTGGAAACAAAAGCATAAGTTATCTTTCTTCCATTAAGCTGGTTTGTTTGCCTTTTTCCTGAAAGATGCCTAATTACTTACCCATTGACAGAAGATATATGGCTGATCAAGATGATCCTCATCCTGTTTTTAGTGTGTTTCTGATGTTTTTAAATCAAGTTTTTCTGCTGTTGATGTGTGTGCTGAAAATTTTTTCTATGGTTTGGTATCATTCCCTTAACAATATTACCCTTTGGTTTATTTAACATTTGATATACCACTCTTCCCGCAAGGAAAACAGATCAGTGTACAAGAGAAGGTGATACTACAGTAATCAATCTTATACATTAAAGACCAAGACAAAGCATTACATGTAGATCAGAACACAACATAAACCCTTCAAACAATATATAAACAGAATAGACGGGACAGATCAAACATTGGCCTGTGGAGTCTACGAGTAGTGCTTGAAGGGGTTAATTAATCAGAAAAAGTCTTCATTGCTTTCTATGACCCCCTTACTTTCCTTTATAGAATACTAACATACGGTAACTGGGTGCATATGCAGGTTGTGGTTAGCTGCAAGCACTTAAGCCAGTTCTAGAGCTGGTCTAAATGCAGGTGATATGTACTTTATAGTATTCTATAAGATAATGTGCCCAAGTGTGAGTCCTGCTCATGCTCTGCACAGAATCTGCCCATGTGTGTACTCAACTCTAAGGGCTCCTTTTACTGAGCTGCGTTAGGGATTTAACGCACTGAATAGCACGTGCTACATTGTTGCGCGCGCTAGACCTTAACGCCAGCTTTAGTTCTAGAAGCGTAGCACACAGTAATTTCCTGTGTGCGCTAAAAACGCTAGCGCACCTTAGTAAAAGGAGCCCTAAAATATATACTATGAAGTCATTAGGAAATTACCATTCTCCCTTAACAGCACTCCCTCTCACAGTCACAGTATATTATTAGAACTACTGTTTATTGCAGGAGTGTCAAATTTAATCACATAAGGAGCCGGAATCTAAAACACAGGCTAAGACACAGGCCAAATTTTTTATATTAAGATACGTTAGTCTTAGTAGACGTATAGATTCTTCCTCACCCTGAGATACCATTCCAGTGAGGTTATTTTCACCTCATAGATGTTACCATACTTAATCCCAACTTTATTCAAATAGTAATTCTAGGCATAGGCAGCGGAACACTTTTTTGTTTAGGGGGGACCCAGAAAGCTCCGTCCCAGACCCTGCCCCCATAACAGAACTAATTGTAATACCATTTTTTCTATTCATTTTTCATATATACATACAATATAATCTTATTAACAACACATAATGGTTAACCACAAAATTAAACTACACAAAGCACACTGTGTGCTTCTCAACATTCCTATACACCTGGCCTTGGTCACATATGCAGAACACAGATAACCCCTATGCAAATACAGGACCACAAATTAAAAGTACTAATATACTGTATACAAACGAAACCCTAAGATGCAACTCTCTGCATGCAGTACAACATGAGAAATAGAAACAAATGCATTTCTTCCCGAACAATGCAAAATAAAGATAGCAGATGTCAATTCTTAAAACTGACACATTTCCCCTATCTTTGTTGTCTGGTGATTTTGGGTTTCAAACCATCTTTTCCTTGTCTCTGGCTACACTTCCTTCTGTCTGTGCTCTTAACTGTGTATCCATGGCCACCTTATCCATTTACTGTTTTTCTCTTCTTCTTCACTTTCTGCCCTATATCCATCCCTGACTTGTTCACTGTTGATTTAGTCTGCACCTACTTTCAGGGTTAGCACATATCGGGTCTACATCCATTTTTAGCATTAACTTTTAACATTCAACTTTCTTCCATTTTTCTGCTTTCTTCTTAAAATCTATCTACTTTTCCATGCCTTCCCTTCCCATCTATCCATGTGTACCATCTCCTCCCTCTTTCTTCTCCTCTATTCTCATCTATCCATAAGAAGCATTTCTTCTTATATTTACCCTGCTGCATTCATTGTTGTGCATCATCTCCTCCCTCTGTCTCCCTTTCCCCTCCATCCCTGTGCACCATTTCATGGTCAGACAACTCTGTCTTCCTCCTTCCCCTCCTCATATGATCTGGCATCTCTCTCCTATCCCATGATCTGGCATCTCTCTCTCCTTCCCTCCCTCTTCTCAAGGTCTAACATCTCTCTCCTTCTCTCCTCTCCTTTCAGCGGTCTGGCATCTCTCTCTTCCCTCCTTCCCTTTCAGCCCATGGTCTGGCATCTTTCTCTCTCTCCTTCCCATTCCAGTGGTCTGACATCTCTCTCTCACGGTGGCCAATCCAAGTCACTAGTACCTGGTCAAAACCCAAGGAGTAGAAACATTCTATGCTACCGATCCAGGGCAAGCAGCGGCTTCCCCCATGTCTTTCTCAATAACAGACTATGGACTTTTCCTCCAGGAACTTGTCCAAACCTTTCTTAAAACCAGCTACGAAATCTGCTCTTACCACATCCTCTGGCAACGCGTTCCAGAGCTTAACTATTCTCTGAATGAAAAATAATTTTCTCCAATTGGTTTTAAAAGTATTTCCCTGTAACTTCATTGAGTGTCCCCTACTCTTTGTAATTTTTGACGTAGTGAAAAATCGATCCATTTGTACCTGTTCTACTCCACTCAGGATTTTGTAGACTTCAATCATATCTCCCCTCAGCCGTCTCTTTTCCAAGCTGAAGAGCCCTAACCGTTTTAGTCTTTCCTCATATGAGAGGAGTTCCATCCCCTTCATCATCTTGGTTGCTGTTCTTTGAACTTTTTCTAGTACCACTATATCTTTCTTGAGATAAGGAGACCAGAATTGAATGCAATACTCCAGATGAGGTCGTACCATGGAGCGATACAGGGGCATTATAACATTCTTAGTCTTGTTAACCATCCCTTTTTAAATAATTCCCAGCATCCTTTTTGCTTTCTTGGCCGCCGCCACACATTAGGCAGAAGATTTCATTGTATTGTCTTTGATGACACCCAGATCCTTTTCTTAGGTGCTATTCCCCAAGGTGGACTCTAGCATCCAGTAACTGTGATTCAGGTTATTCTTCTCAATGTGCATCACTTTGCATTTGTCCACATTAAATTTCATCTGCCATTTGGACACCCAGTCTTCCAATTTCCTAAGGTCCGCCTACAATTTTTCACAATCCACATGCGTTTTAACAACTTTGAACAGTTTAGTGTCATCTGCAAATTTAATCACCTCACTTGTCGTTCCAATTTACAGATCATTTATAAATAAGTTAAATAGCACTGGTCTAAGTACAGACCCCTGCGGCACTTCACAGTTTACTCTCCTCCATTGAGAAAAATGAGCATTTAACCCTACCCTCTGTTTTCTATCTGATAACCAATTCCTAATCCACAACTGAACTTTGCCACCTATCCCATGACACTTCAGTTTTCTCAGGAGCCTCTACATCAGTGTTTCCCAACCTTTTCAAGCCAAGTACCCCCTAAACTTAACAAATACCAACCAAATACCCCCACCCAAACTCTGCCCCTTACCTGCCCAAACTCCGCCCCTGACTCCACCCCCATAATAATAATACTAATTGTAATGCAATTTCTTCTATCCATTTTTCATATATACGCAATATAATCTTAATACATAATGGTAGCCACAAAATTAAAAAATACACAAAGCAAACTGTATGTAGAGAAAATGTTAATTATCATTTATATTTGGGGGGTTTTCAAAGATGTCAAGGCAGATGTCTTTAAAATATGCAATATCACCTCATTAACAACTATAGAAAAATAGACAAATATAGTGCAAAATATAGACAGCAGATATAAATTCTCAAAACTGACACATTCTGATCACTAAATTGAAAATAAAATCTATTTTCCTACCTTCGTTGTATGGTGATTTCATGAATATCTGTTTGCACTTCCTTCTGACTGTACATCCAATCTGTCTTGCTTTCTTTCTTCCTCCTGCATGCTTCCTCTCCTCCAGACCTCATTCCATTCCACAACCAACATCTCTCTCTGTCCCTTCATGAGTCCAACTGTTCTTCCTCTCTCATTCCACAGATGAGTTTTCACCACTGCCCATTTTTCCTTCTGTCATCCCTCTCCAACACCATGCCACATCTCTCCCTCCATCACTATGTCCAATATTCCTCCTCCATGCATCCCCTTCAATCTATCACTCTTCCCAAGTTAGTGCCCCCTTCTCCTTCCCTTCTTCTTTCCTATATCCCAAGTTAGTGCCCCTTCCTCCCTCTTACGTTCCTTCCTATGTTCCAAGTTAGTGCCCCATCCTTCCTTCCCTCCTTCTTATGTCCCAAATTAGTGCCCCTTCCTCCCTCCCTACTTTCTATGGCCCAAGTTAATGTCCCCTTCCTCCCTCCCTCCTTCCTATGTCTCAAGTTAGTGCCCCCCATCCTCCCTCCATCTCTCCTTCATATGCTCCGAGTTCATGCCTGGAGGGGAAGACCCTTACTACCTTCCAGCCTTTGTCCTACCTACCTCCCTCCCTGCCATGCTAAAACCTGCCTGCCCCCAAGCTGGGTCGGCTTGGGGGCAGGCAGGCTTCAGCGCAGCAGGGAGGGAGAAAGGACAAAGGCCAGAAGATAGTGAGGGCCTTCCCCTCCGGGCACAAACTTGGGACATAGGCAGTGAGGGCCGCTGATTCCTCCTGGTCTGCCGCTGCCCCCGCCATCTGCATTTAATTATCCCCTCCGCAACTCCGGGAAGGGCCAAGCGGCCCACAAACCTTCCCCCCGACATCAATTCTGACATCGGAGAGAAGGTCCGGGCCAGCCAAGCAGCGATTGGCTGGCTCGGACCTTTTCTCAGATATTAGGGCTTGTGGGCTGCTTGGCCCTTCCCTTCACGGAGTTGTGGCAGGAGATAATTAAATGAAGCGGGCGGGTGGTGAGCGGTGGCAATAGGCGGGTGATAATTAAATTGAGTGGGCAACGAGCAGCAGCAGCGTGTGGGGGATAATTAAATCGGGCAGTTGGTGAGCAGCAGCAGCACTGGCAGTGGGGGGCAGGTGGCGGTCAGCCCACATACCCTCAATAGGGTGGTCCACAAACCCCCTAGGATACGTGTACTACAGGTTGAGAAATCCTGCACTATATCAACTGGCTCACCTTTATTATTCACACCTTCAGAGAAGTCAAGCAAATTTGTGAGGCAAGATCTCTCTCAGCTGAACCATGTTTGTCTACGTGTTTCACAATTTTATTTTTTTATAATTGTTTCTATCATTTTGCCATGCACTGAAGTGAGGCTTACCAGTCTGTAATTTCCCGGATCTCCCCTGGAGCCCTTTTTAAAATTTGTCATAACATTGGCCTCCATCCAATCTTCAGGTACTACAGATGATTTTAGCGACAGGTTACAGATCACTAACAGCAGGTCAGCAATTTTATGTTTGAGTTCTTTTACTACCCTGGGATGTATACCATCTAGTCTGGTGATTTATCACTTTTTAACTTGTCGATTTGGCTTAGTACATCTTCCAGATTCACCAAGATTTCTTTCAGTTCCTCCGCATCATCATCCTTGAAAACCATTTCCGGTTCAGGTAGATCTCTTACATCTTCTTCCGTATAGACCACAGCATAGAATTCATTCAGTCTTTCTGCTATGGCCATATCCTCCCTGAGCACCCCTTTTGCTCCTTGATCATCAAGGCCTCTGCAGGGAAGGCCATGAAGCAGCCAGTTCAGAGCGCTGCCGCCACTGCTGTTTATGAAGGCCTTGGAGTGGAGGTAGGTCAGTCTCACGGTGGGAGGTGCTGCACAGGGGGATGAGAAGGAGGAATTGAAAGATGCTGCACATGGGGGGGGGAGGGGGGAGAAGAAGAATTGGGGTGGAGGAGAGGGAGGGAGGGAGAGATGATTGTTGTACATGAAAAAAATAAGACAGCCCCAAAAATAAGCCCTAATGTATTTTTTGGACCCAAAATTAATATAAGACACTGTCTTATTTTCGGGGAAACACAGTATTCTATAACTGACTCACACAAATGCACGTCTAAGATGTGATTAGAGAGTGATTGTGTTGTAGGCAGGTTCTGCTGCCTGGTGCTTTGGGTCCACATTTTTCTTCATCCGGCAAAGGAGCAGGACTCTTTGCTGGCTCCTGGATAAGAACTACTCTGTAGCCTCTTCTTCTGCCAGTGGAGAATGGGAGCCCTATTGGCACCAGCTCCTTTTAAAGACACCGACACTCTCTATTGCTGAGGCAAATAAAACTTCATGTGTATAAAGAGATGAATGAACAGACAGATGAACAGAGAGGGAATTCTCTCAAAATCATACACCATCATTCACCAAACCTGCAATAAAAACAAAAAAAACCCGTGGACACCGATGGCAAGCCCTGCTATTGGCACAGCTTATAAAATTAATCACAAAACGAGCAAGGTCAAATCATGCTTATAATGTATCTGTGATTTTCAGGCTAATATTTTGATGTACTCGGTGTCCTAATAGCTTTCCTAGTAGCAAACTCCAAAACTCTCCAGGCCGGATGGCCTTGGTCTATACCTGGAAACTTTCTAAAGCACTTTGAAACCTCAGCAGGCCTTGGGTTAAGTTTTCATGTTTTAAAAAACTTTGATGTGAAATGGACTGTTCAGGCAGGCAATTGTGAAACACACTGATATTTACTCAGTACTGCTTGGAAACCAAGGACATTTCTAGTCACTCCCATCTCTTTCAACTCAGCCATATACTGGATTTTCCCATTCAACATGCAGCAGCTGGCACAACACAAAACAGCAGAGATGCCTCGATTCTTTCCATACGTGATCCAAAAAAGAAGACATTTCTAGAATATCAGATTTTATTTATTTAAAACATTTTTAATCCACCTTTATTCAAGGCGGCTCACAGTGCTACATACACATTTCAGGATTAGCACAACATAAAGGTGCATTAGGGCTTTAATGCGCGGAATAGAGCGCGCTGACTTGCCGCATGCGCTAGACCTTAACGCCAGCATTGAGCTGGCTTTAGTTCTAGAAGCATAGCGCGGGTTTAGCTAAAAACACTAGCGCACCTTAGTAAAAGGAGCCCAAAGATCCCATGCATCCGCAAAAATCATAAGATTATACCATCTCAACCTATAAATTACATCTCAACCGCTCAATTACTACATTACTTCAATCAAGCAACACGAATCTAAAAACCTGCAAAAAAGATGATATTCAGAAAGTAAAATATTAACTCAAGAAGCAGAATATTAGCTTAAAAAAGCTTGAACAAACAAATGGGACTTAAGCAACTTTGTGAACTAACGGTCTCATTCACTAATAACTTTCCCCCTAGGCATATAGGGGGTGATTTTATAAGTGGGCGCCTCTTTTTTTTTTGGCATCCCCATGTCATGCAGTGAAAACTTATTTATTTAAAACATTTATAATCCGCCTTTATCCAAGGCGGCTCACAAATAATTCTAATTTACACGTTGCAGGGAAACCACATAAAACAGTAGAAAATATAAAACAAGGGGGCATTTGTATATCTTAACATCTATAGCAACAATACACTTCACGCATTTACCAAATAGCATCACTCTTAAAAATGGCAAAACATGCAATAAAAATAACCTGATCAGATATATCCCCTGCTTAAAATAAGAAGGGGACATCATTATTAGCAGAGAGGCATAACTTTCTGACAAACGAAATGTTAACTTAAGAAAGCTTATGCAAACAAATAAGTTTTAAGCAGCTTTCTAAATTGCAATAAATTTCTACAAAACTGTTTCACATTGCTGGTCCAGCAATAGAAAAATATGAGTTCTTAGTCCATACATATCGGACATTATTCCCTTTCTTTGTATCTAGCAGCCAATGATTCTCAGGTCTCAGTGTTCTTGGTCACAGCGTTCTCAGTCACAGATAAGAACATAAGAATAGCCTTAGTGGGTCAGACCAATGGTCCATCAAGCCCAGTAGCCCGTTCTAACGTTGGCCAATCCAGGTCACTAGGACCTGGCCAAAACCCAAGGAGTAGCAATACTCCATGCTACCAATACAGGGCAAGCAGTGGCTTTTTCCATGTCTGTCGCAACAGCAGTTTATGGACTTTTCCTCCAGGAATGTGTCCAGACTTTTTTTAAAACCAGCTACGCTATCCGCTCTTAGCACATCCTCTGGCAATGAGTTCCAGAGCTTAACTATTCTCTGAATGAAAAAAAATTTCTTCCTATTGGTTTTAAAAGTATTTCCTCTGTAACTTCATCGAGTGTCCCCTAGTCTTTGTAATTTTTGACAGAGTGAAAAATCGATCCACTTGTACCCGTTCTACTCCACTCAGGATTTTGTAGAATTCAATCATATCTCCCCTCAGCCGTCTCTTTTCCAAGCTGAAGAGCCCTAACCGTTTTATTCTGTAGCTCTTCCCAACCCTCTTCTTCCCACAGACTGCCATCCTTAAAATGGCATAGCGATATTGAATTCGCCTATCAATAATGCTGTATCACAAATGTAATTCAACTTGCTGTAAGCTGCAAAGATTCCATGTTGATATTTATGGGATATAAAAAGTTGTATTGTATTGTACCTGGGTGCTTGGATTTCATTATAGAAAACAAGGTGGTGGAGAAGAAAACGGTGGGATGAACACAGAGGATCTCTAATCAGAAAATGATGGGTACACATTGAAGGAACTAAGGCCAGTACTGGGCAGGCTTGCAAGATCTGTGTCCCGTATATGGACACATCCTCACGGGCCCCGAGATCCACCAATCAAGGAACTTTACTATACCCGTAACACCATCTTCTCTGTCACAGTCCCAACCCTATGGAATTCCCTGCCATTTAACCTCCGCCTCGAAGAATCTCTTGACAAATTTAAAGTCAAACTCAAAACCTTATTTCAAGATGCTTGCCACAATGCAAGCTAGATCCATTCCCCTTTATATTAACGATGAACCAGAACCGCTTTTAAGGAGCGACCTCTTCTCTCCTCTCATTCACCCCCTTCCCTGCCTTCCCTGCCTTTAAATTTTATTTTTCTACAATGTAATTTTGATCATTAAAAAAATATTTTTATTGAAATTTTAACATAATAAATGTACATGAATAAATTAAAAACAAGGAAATTTTACAATTAAAATGTTACTTACATACAAAACATAGATGTAATGAGGACTAAAGGCATCTTTGCTATCTAAATAAAGTACATATGAAGTCATTTATACAAAGACAATTATAAATGCTCCCATTTAGACCAGAATAGGTTGAAATTTGATTATAAAAGACCAATATAACTACACTTATATATTATACTCAATACTACCAGTTGGATATCAACTATAATTAGGGTGGAGAAGAAATATTTGCTATTGGTGACCAAATTTTATTAGATTTAAAGCTTTTATTAGTAAGGGAATTGCCTTTACATTCATACGTATGAATCATCATAATAGTTGCCCACCAGAATGATGTAATGATTGAGCTGATTTCCAATGTGAAAGAATCGTTTGTATAGTGACAGCAAGTAGTATATCAAATAATTTAGAATATCATTTACTCAATTCTCCAGACAAAGCAAGAGATCAAAAAAGAATAATATCAAATGATAATTGAGATGAAATTTCCAGACTGATTTCCAGAATGGTTGAACAATAACAATGTAATTTTGAATCTTACCCTTACCCCAGTGCCTATTGTATCAAATTGTCCTTGTCTTGATAACAACCATGTAATTTACGTACGGCCCCTTTTAATTTTCTTTTATATATTTTTTAAATTGTTAGTATTGTAAACTGTCCAGATACTTGTTGATGGTCAGTATATCAAATAATAAATAAACTTGGAAACTTGGAACACAGAACAGAAATATTTGTTAAGCAGTTCAGCATTTTCTTTATCAGCTTCTACATATTTCTCCCCTTCACTTTTGAGTCTCACAATGACACTTTTGCACTACTTCTACTACTATTTAACATTTTTATAGTGCTGCAAGGCATACACAATGCTGTACATTTAACATACAATAGCTAGTTCTTGCTCAGAAGTGCTTGCAATCTAATTTAGACAGGACATTACAGGGTTGGTGAGATTATGGTAGAGGAAATGATACAATGGGTATAGGTATCTGAGAGCAACGAGTGGGAGTTAAGAGTTGAAGCAGTTTCAAAAAGCGGGCTTTTAGCTTGAATTTGAATACTGCTAGGGATGGAGCAGGATGTATTGATTAGGCAGCCTGTTCCAGGCATACGGTGCAGCAAGAAAGAAGGGACGGAGTCTGGAGTTGGCAGTGGAAGAGAAGGGTACAGATAAGAGGAGCTTGCCCGATGGAGTTCATGCGGAGGAGCATAGGGGGAGATAAGTGAAGAAAGAGTAGTTTGGATAGGAAGGGGAGGAGGGAGATGGGGCAGTAGTTGGAGGGGGATGTGGGGGCTAGTGAGGGCTTTTTGAGGAGGGGTGTAACTATGGTATGTTTGAAGATATCAGGAACTGTAGCAGTGGAGAGCAAAAGGTTCAGGATGTGACAGACAGGAGCGATTACAGTTGGAGCGATGGATCCAAGTAGGAAATGGATCAGAGGAACACGTGGTGGGTTTGAAGGAGGAGAGAAGGTGAACAGTTTCCTCTTCCATGACTTCAGAAAAGGAAGAAAGGGTTGTAGGGATTGTTGAAGGGAGGTTGACAGAGTGGACAGTCAGAAGGGGTGGCGGGGGAGGTAACATGGTTGAGAATTCAAGGTGTATCTTGTGAATCTTGTCATGGAAGAACTCTGCCATCATCTGGGGGAAAGTGAAGAGGGATAGGAGATGGGGCACTTTGAGTAGAGAGTTGAATGTGGCAAAGAGATGGTGAGGGTTGGAATTAAAAAAGTTAGTTAAATGGTTGTAGTATTCTTGTTTGGCAAGCGAGAGGGTAGATTGGAAAGACATCAGCATGAATTTGAAATGAATGAAGTCAGCATGTGTGTGGGATTTAAGCCAGATGTTCAGCAGTTCAGGCACAAGAGCACAGGTAATGGATTTTGGGGGTCAATCAGGGCTAGGGTTTAGCACATCTTAAAGGATGAGAAATGGGAGGGGCAAAGATATTGATAGAAGATGAGAGAATGGAGTTATAGGAGAGAACAGCTTCATTGATAGACTTGTTTGACATAGTAGTAGAAAGGAGGAATGAGACAGCGGTGGAGAGCATGTCAGAGTTAATAGCCTGAAAGTTCCTAAATGGATGGATAGTGATTGGTTGGTTTTGGGGAGGTGGGTGATGAGTTGTGAAGGTTAACAGCTGATGATTGGAGATGGTAAAATCTGAGGTGCAGAATTCGGTGATAAAGCAGTTGGAGGAGAGGGCAAGGTCAAAGTCAAGGCAGTGGCCTTTCTGGTGAGTAGGGACAGTAGAGCACAGCTGGAGATCGTATGAGGATGTTAGAGCAAGAAACCTGGATATATAGGAGTCAGAGAGGCCATCGGCATGGATGTTGAAGTCGCCGAGGATAAGGGAGGGAAATGAGGGTTCAAGAAAGAAGAAGAGCCAAGAGTCAAAGTCAGTGAGGAAGGAGAAGTATTTATCAAGAGGTTGGTAAATGACTGATACTCTGAGAGACAGGGGGCGAATAGACAGAGTGAACTTCAAAGGAAGGATAACAGTGAGATTGAGGCAGAAGAAGGACATAAGAACATAAGAAGTTGCCTCCGCTGAGTCAGACCAGAGGTCCATCCTGCCCAGCGGTCCGCTCTCGCGGCGGTCCATCAGGCCTAATTGCCTGAACAGTGTCCATGACTAATTTTGTAACTGCCTCTAATCCTATCCCTATTACCTACACAGTCTTGTATGTCCAAACATTTAAACCTATTGTACTTCTTATATGTCTAATTACTCTCCATTGTGTATGTTCACTTGTAGACCGTTCTGAGCTACTGGGAGGACGGGATAAAAATCTAAATAAATAAATAAATAATAAATTACCTACCTCTACTCCTATCTGTACCCCTCAATCCCTTTGTCCTCCAGGTACCTGTCCAGACCCTCTTTGAAGCCCTGTAGCGTGCTTCTGCTTATCACATCCTCCGGTAGCGCGTTCCATGTATCCACCACCCTCTGAGTGAAAAAGAACTTCCTGGCGTTTGTTCTAAACCTTTCCCCTTTCAATTTCTCTGAGTGCCCCCTTGTACTTGTGGTTCCCCGTAATTTGAAAAATCTGTCCCTGTCTACTCTTTCTATGCCCTTCATGATCTTGAAGGTTTCTATCATGTCTCCTCTAAGTCTCCGCTTTTCCAGGGAGAAAAGCCCCAACTTCTTGATATTTACAAGATGGTGAGAGTAAGAGTCCAACACCACCTTCATGACCATTTGGGCAAGGCGTGTGTGGGAAAATGAACCCTCCATGACACAGGGCGGCAGCTGAAGCAGAATCTTCAGGGCAGATCCAGGTTTCAGTTAGTGCTAGCAGGAGGAGCTTTCTAAAGATAAAGAGGTCGTGGATGAAGGTAAGTTTGTTGGAGATGGAGCGGGCATTCCACAGGGCATATGAGAAGGGCAGGGAGGAACAGGGGAGGAGAGGAACAGAAATAAGATTGGTTAGATTGCGGTGTGATCCCCATGAATAGACTGAGGGATGACTGGGAGGACCGGGATTAGGACTGATGTCCCCAGCAGAGAGCAAGAGAAGGAGTAGGAGAATATGGGCGAGTGTGGGAGAGGCATGGGGGCTACGCCATGGCCGAGATGCATATTGGTAGAGTAGGGATCGATGAATGAAATGGAGAGCTGTAGGGCTGAGAAAAGGGTGGGGGAGAAGATGGAGGGTGAGGTGGTAAAGCTGAAAAGTGATTGGTGTGGTGGTGGGAGTTTAAGTGGCTTGGGATGGGGGAGGGGATGGAGAAGGTCAGTAGCAGTAAGAGGAATTGGTAAACAGGAGTCATTGGGGAGGAGAGGGAGTGAGAAGTACCTGCCACCTAACTGAACAGTGAAAATTATCTGTGGAACATAAGAACATAATGCTATTGCTGGGTCAGACCAGTGGTCCATTGTGCCTAGCAGTCCGTTCACGCGGCGGCCCTTAGGTCAAAGAGCAGTGCCCTGATTGAGTCTAGCCTTACCTGCGTACGTTCTGATTCAGCAGGAACTTGTCTAACTTTGTCTTGAATCCCTGGAGGGTGTATTCCCCTTTAACAGCCCCTTCTTAATCATTCCAAGCATTCTGTTCACCCTTTTAGCCGCCGCAGCGCATTGTGCGGACAGCTTCATTGACTTGTCAATCAGAACTCCCAAATCTCTTTCCTGGGGGGGGTCTCTCCGAGTACTGCACTAGACATCCTGTATTCGTGTACAAGATTTTTGTTACTGACATGCATCACCTTACACTTATCCACGTTAAACTTCATTTGCCATGTCGTAGCCCATTTCTCGAGCGTGTTTATGTCCTGTTGCAGTTCATTGCAATCCTCCTGCGTCTTCACTACTCTGAATAACTTCGTATCATCTGCAAATTTAATCACCTCACTCATCGTTCCAATTTCCAGGTTGTTTATAAATATGTTGAAGAGCATAGGCCCAAGCACCGAACCCTGCGGCACTCCACTGGTGACACTTTTCCAGTCTGAGTATTGTATATTTACCCCCGCTCTCTGTTTTCTATCCGCCAACCAGTTTTTGATCCACATGAGTATTTAACCCTCATTCCCAAGGCTCGCAATTTTTCAAAGTAGTCGTTCATGCGGGACCTTGTCAAACGCCTTCTGAAAACCCAGATATACAATGTCAACCTTTGTCTATCTGCCTGTTAACTGCCTTGAAGAAGTGCAGCAAGTTCATCAAGCAAGATCTTCCTTTGCTGAAGCCATGCTGGCTGTTCCTCATCAGATTATGTCAGTCAAGGTGGTCCTTTATCAGCGCCTCTACTATCTTTCCCGGTACCGAGGTCAGACTCACCATCCTGTAGTTTCCCGGATCTCCCCTCGAGCCTTTCATGAAGATCGGCGTAACATTCGCTACTTTCCAGTCTTCCGGAATCCTTCCCGATTTGATCGATAAATTGGTTATTAGTTGAAGCAGTTCAGGTATAACCCCTTTCAGTTCCTTGATTACCCTTGGATGGATGCCATCCGGTCCAGGGGATTTATCATTTTTAAGCCTGCCAATCTGCCTGCATATCTCTTCTAGACTGACCGTCAACCCAGTCAGTTTCCCATCTTCGTTTCCTAGGTATAGTCTGTCATCTTCTGGTATGTTGCGTATATTCTCTTCTATAAACACAGACGCAAAAAATGTGTTCAGTTTGTCGGCGATGACTTTGTCCTCTTTCAGCACTCCCTTTAATGTATCAAAAGAATAACTTGAAGTTTTTCGCCTCCTTGGCAATTTTTTCCTCGTAGTCCCTTTTGGCCCCTCCAGTTTTTGTCCATTTTTGACCTTTTCCTTCTTGTCTCTGATCGCTTCTTTCACTGCTACAGTAAGCCACGCCGATTCCTTGTTCTTTTCCTCTTGGATCTCTTGTTGATACGCGATATATATTGTGACCAGCCAGGCGCCGTGCCTGCCAGGGTTCCAGTGAAAGCAGACCAGCAAGTGAATAAGAAACCCAGGAAAGGAATGTACAAGACCTGTCTTGTCCCTGTTCAGCGTGATTTCCCGGCTGACCACCAGGGAGAGCCTGAAACACCTATGGATACTCTAGGCAGGCAATATTCAGGTCACCACCAGGGGAGCTCAAGAGCTCCACAGTATCCTGCTGACTCAGCTATGTTAGGGCTGTCCCTAAGGTAGAAAAGCTCCCAGCTGAGTACAGACAGGCAGGCAGGATAGGGAGAAGGGTAAAGCCTTTCTTCCCTGATGACCTCCTCCTGGGCCAAGCAAAGGGGATAGATGTACACTCATGGAGACAGAAGATGCTGGTGAGATTCTGAACCTTCTATTGCCTGAGGAGGAGAAGGAGGAGGAAGTCCCTATGGAAATACAAAGACATCTGCCAGAGGAGATTGTGGAGGTGTTGGAACCAGTGGAAGTAGGATTGCTCACCAGGTGCCATGAATAAGTCTGCAACAGTGAGTTTTGGTTTTGAATTGTTTTGAACTCTGCTTTTGTTTTTTGGCTTTATAAAGCTGAAAGTGCCTTAATTGGGGAGAGGTTTGCAATCACCCAGGGTGGGAAATTTTGAAGGCTGTTTGAACAGCTTGTGCAAGGCAAACCTAAGACGCTTTCCCCTTTTGCCCAGCAGTGCTATAAGAGCTGCTGGAGGCTTTAGTTTGGAACTGTGTTTTGTTAGCACTACTGCAGTGAACTATATTTTGGTTTTCATGATAAACTGCTTGGGAGCAGACTGCATGCTCTGAGGAGAGCAATACCTCAGGTGCAGGTTTGACTGTGTTTGAAAGAGAGAAAGTTGGAACTTTATTTGAACTATTTAATTTCTTTCCTTTTGAGTTCTGATTTGATTGATTTTTGCCTTTTGACACCATTTTCCTTGTTTGTGTCATTCTGACCCTTTTTGTTTTTGGAAAGTAAAATCAATTTATTTCCATTCAAACTTCAATTGTGTGGTTTTGAGTTCAGTTCCTGTTTTGTGTCAATCCAGTCCTGCAGGGTGACTCCAGGCCGGGTCACACGCTGGTGTACTGTTTATGTGTAACCACTTGGAGTGCTGTAGAACCCCGGTCCTGGGCTACAGTATGGCTACAATATAGATTTTGCGCCTCGGTGACGGTGTCCTTACAAAGGGACCACGCTTGCTCTATCATTTTTACAGCACTTATCCTCTTCTTAATCTTCTTCCCCACCATGAGTCTCATCCCTTTGTAATTCCCTTTTCGGAAGTTCAGCGCCATGGCTGTCATTCTGGATTGTTGTTTCGCCCCCGTGACCAGGTTGAAGCAGATCATATTGTGATCACTTCTTCCCAGCGTCCCTTCTACTTCTACATCTTGTGCTGGTCCTTGTAGTCCATTTAGAATTAAGTCCAGAATTGCATTTCTCGTGTTTTCCTTGACAAGTTGTTCCAGGAAGCAATCGCCCACTGCATCTAGGAACTTGGTTTCCCTACCGCAGCCGGAGGTGCCTAGGTTCCAGTCTATCCCTGGGTAATTGAAGTCACCCATGATAACTGCATTGCCTGTGATAGAGATGGTAACTGACTTTGAAGAGAGGGAGTATATTTATTTTCTTTCAGGCAATAGCATAATTGAAACCATTTGCAATAGTCTTTGTTAAAGAATATTGTGTCTATAGATGAGAATATGATGCTAAAAGTTTTGTTGCTTGAAAAAATGCCTTTGAGAGTTTGGATTTCTTTGTCTATTCATTCTTTATATAGAAAAGGTATCTTACGTATTTATGAGTATGTAAGAGTTGTGCTATAATGATCTAAGTAAACTTATTGAATGGGATATTCCAAATTTTTATCAAATTCTGTTAAACAGTAATATCTTAAGAGAATAATTGGATTTTTTTTGTTGTTGTTGCATAGGTAAAGTTATGAGTTGCCCCTAAGCCCCACAAATATGGAGGGGTGTGTGTAGTAGATTCAGAGGTATTCATAGGATGAGTAGATTTATCTTCCAACTTTAACCAAGATGGTCTGTATTCATCTTGATTTAAAAATCAGTGCAGACCAATGTTCCCTCTAAGCTGAGCGCATGAGCGATCGCTCACTATTTTCATTGCCGTCGCTCATAATTTTTCTCGTGTCGCTCACTAAAATACGCAGTGGGAAACTGAGGACTGCATAGTAAGATCCCCGACGCACTTCCGACGCAGGTGGGGATTGTGAGAGGAGCTGCTGCCACGTTTTCAGTGTCGTACCAAGGGGGGGAGGTCTCTCTGACTGCAGCCTTAGGGGGAGTGCACAGCCGGCCAGGTCTGATTCTGACCGGCTGTGCACCCCCCCTAAGGCTGCAGTCAGAGAGGAAGTTCGGGCCAGCCAATCACTGCCTGGCTGGGCAGAACTTCCTCTCAGACGGCAGAATTGATGTCGGGGGAATGCTGGTCAGCCCGACGGTGGGAAGCAGAGAGAGCTTGGGGCAGCCGCGACGGTGGCTTTGGGGCCTGTTTCCCCCGATGGTGGCAGCAGTGGCTTTGTGTAGGGTAGGGAGAAAGAAAGGGGGCAGGCAGGGAGACAGAAGGGAAACAGAAAAAAAGAAAGGGGGCATCAAGAGAGAAAAAAGAAAGAATGGGCAGGGAGAGAGAAAGAAAAAGTTAGGGGAGGGAATGAGGTCTGGAGGAGAGGAAGCATACAGGCTGAAAGAAGGGAAGAAAGATTGGATGCACAGTCAGAAGATGAAAGTGCAACCAGAGACTCATGAAATCACCAGACAAGGTAGGAAAAATGATTTTATTTTAAATTTAGTGATCAAAATGTGTCTGAATTTATATATGCTGCCTATATTTTGCACTATGGCCCCCTTTTACTAAACCACAATAGTGTTTTTTAGCACAGGGAGCCTATGAGCGTCGAGAGCAGCGCTGGGCATTTAGTGCAGTTCCCTGCGCTAAAAACTGCTATTGTGGTTTAATAAAAAGGAAGTATGGTTGTTAATGAGGTGACAATGCATAGATTCATCTGCCTTGACCTCTTTGAAAAAAAACCCAGAATAGGAATGATAATTAACATTTTCTCAGCGTATAGTGTGCTTTGTGTTTTTTAATTTTATTGTTGGTAAATCATTTTAACTTGGTCATTTTAAAGTAGCTCGCAAGCCCAAAAAGTTTGGGCACTCCTGAGCTAGAGCGTTGAAGCTGTGTGTGGCTGCTGTGAAAGTCATCTCTGACATAACCGGAAGTTGCATCAGAGACGACCTTTACGGCAGCCATATGCAACTACAACGCTCCGGCTGCTGTAAGAAGACAGTTTAGACATCACTGGCCACAGGGCAGGGAGGTTTGTCGGTCCGGGCCTGTTGTCCGGGTGGGGGGGGGGGGGGCGTTACAAATCTTGTTGCTAAAATCGGAAAGGTGAGGAAGGGAGAAAGATGGGCCTGTGGTGGATGGAGAGATTGAGAGAAGGGGGGCAGATGATGGAAGTGGGTAGAAAGGGGAGAGAGAAAAGGTCAGGTGATGGAGAAGGGAGAGTAAATGCTGAATGGAAGTGGAGAAAGAGAACACATACTGGATGGAAGGAGGGATAAAGAAAAAGGACATATGCTGGATGGGGGAAGAATTTAGAGTTAGTGAGATAGTGGAGGGGTGAAGGAAAGGGGTGGCATGCTGTGGGTAGACATAGTGAAAAGAGGGAAACTGAGGACTGCATAGTAAGAAAAAATTTAATTTAAACGGAGGCAGAAAATAAAGAAGACCAGAGAAGGAAAGGGAAGAGAGAGAGGAGAGAGAGATGCCAGAGAATGGGGAAGGAGACAGATCAGATCTGAGCAGAGGAAATGAGAAGAGAGAGATGTTAAAAACCACAGGGGGGAGGGAAAGAGAAATGAAAGGAGAAAGATGCCAGACCATGAGGGAACAGAGGGAAGATGATGGATGCCAGACCAAAGGGGGGGGGGATGTCTAGAGGAGAGATGGAAGGGGGAGGCATACAGTTTCTGGAAGGGGCATAGAAGGAGAGAAGATGCCATATAGGGAGGGGCAGAAAGATGGCAGACAGTGGATGGAGGAAGACAGTAACAAGAAGATGAGGAAAGCTGAAACCAGAGAAGACAAAGGTAGAACAAAAAGTTTCTATTTATTTATTGCTTTAGGAGACATATGTCACTGTTTCTGTGGTGTTGCATTTTATGCAGAGTCCAGCTTCTTGCTGGTTCAATTTAACCTTTGTCTGTGTGTTTCTATTTTATCCCCCCTTTTACAAAACTGTGGAGCATTTTTTAGCGCCAGCCGTGGTGGTAGCAGCTCTGATGCTCAGAATTCTATGAGCGTCAGAGCTGTTACCACCGTAGCTAAAATCCATACTACAGTTTTGTAAAAGGGGGAGGGGTTAGTTTGTGATGACATATTCCATACTAGGCGAAGGTGTTTTCTGTGTTCTATGTGTTCGGAAGACATGGTTTTCTGTTAGGATTGATGGTGTAGGATTGATCTATACTGGTCTGGCTTGTTTAGTTTTACAATGGGTGTATTGATGTACTGCTCACTGCAATATGTAAGATGCTGCCTTTTCCTAGGTACTCATGTGTGACGTGTGGCTTGTTACTAAGCAGGAAACTACAGGCTGGTGAGCCTCACTTCAGTTGTTGGAAAAATAATGGAAGTTTTGCTGAAAGAAAGGATAGTGTACTTCCTTGAATCTAATGGGTTACAGGATCCGAGGCAACATGGCTTTACAAAAGGTAAATCGTGCCAAACGAACCTGATTGAATTTTTTGATTGGGTGACCAGAGAGCTGGATCGAGGACATATGCTAGATGTAATTTACTTGGATTTCAGCAAAGCCTTTGATACAGTTCCTCATAGGAGGCTGTTGAACAAACTTGAAGGGCTGAAGTTAGGACCCAAAGTGGTGAACTGGGTCAGAAACTGGCTGTCGGACAGACGCCAGAGGGTGGTGGTTAATGGAAGTCGTTCGAAGGAAGGAAAGGTGAGTAGTGGAGTCCCTCAGGGATCAGTGCTGGGGACAATCCTATTCAATATGTTTGTGAGTGACATTGCTGAAGGGATAGAAGGAAAAGTGTGCCTTTTTGTAGATGATACCAAGATTTGTAACAGAGTAGACACCGAAGAGGGAGTGGAAAAGATGAAAAAGGATCTGCAAAAGTTAGAGGAATGGTCTAATGCCTGGCAACTAAAATTCAATGCAAAGAAATGCAGAGTAATGCATTTGGGGATTAATAATAGGAAGGAACCATATATGCTGGGAGGAGAGAAGCTGATATGCACGGACGGGGAGAGGGACCTTGGGGTGATAGTGTCCGAAGATCTAAAGGCGAAAAAACAGTGTGACAAGGCAGTGACTGCTGCCAGAAGGATGCTGGGCTGTATAAAGAGAGGCGTAGTCAGTAGAAGGAAGAAGGTGTTGATGCCCCTGTACAGGTCATTGGTAAGGCCCCACTTGGAGTATTGTGTTCAGTTTTGGAGACCGTATCTGGCGAAGGACGTAAGAAGACTTGAGGCGGTCCAGAGGAGGGCGACGAAAATGATAGGAGGCTTGCGCCAGAAGACGTATGAGGAGAGACTGGAAGCCCTGAATATGTATACCCTAGAGGAAAGGAGAGACAGGGGAGATATGATTCAGACGTTCAAATATTTGTAGGGTATTAACGTAGAACAAAATCTTTTTCAGAGAAAGGAAAATGGTAAAACCAGAGGACATAATTTGAGGTTGAGGGGTGGTAGATTCAAGAGCAATGTTAGGAAATTCTACTTTACGGAGAGGATGCCTGGAATGCGCTCCCGAGAGAGGTGGTGAAGAGTAAAACTGTAACTGAGTTCAAAGAAGCGTGGGATGAACACAAAGGGTCTAGAATCAGAAAATAAGATTAAATATTGAACTAAGGCCAGTACTGGGCAGACTTGCACGGTTTGTGTCTGTATATGGCCGGTTGGTGGAGGATGGGCTGGGGAGGGCTTCAATAGCTGGGAGGGTGTAGATGGGCTGGAGTAAGTCTTAACAGAGATTTCGGCAGTTGGAACCCAAGCACAGTACCAGGTAGAGCTTTGGATTCTTGCCCAGAAATAGCTAAGAAGAAAAAAATTAAAAAATTTAAATTGAATAAGGTTGGGCAGACTGGATGGACCATTCGGGTCTTTATCTGCCGTCATCTACTATGTTACTATGTTACTAAAAATCATGCTTTTCATACAGATGGGGGGGGGGGGGGTGCCAAAAAATGATGGGCCCTGGGTGTTACATTTGCTAGGTACGCCACTGTATGTAAAGATACCAGAAAGCTGGCGAAGCAAAAACTTTAAGTAAATTGTTATTCTTCTAAGTTTTGAGTATTTAACCCTCCCACAATCTCACGGGCACTCGTCCTCCGCACCTGCTCATAAATTTGTGGAGTATGTTAACTTGTCGCTCATGCATATTTTTTTTGCACACATCTCATCAATCCTTAGAAGGAACATTGGTGCAGACCCTGCTATATAATAAAAGTCTTGTGATATGTAGTAAAATCAGGAAACAATGCACCACCTAGATGCCTGCACATTGTAGTTCTGAAGGTGTCTGTGTGCCTCTAACCCAGTGTCTCGCAAACTTTTTCGAGCCGGGGCACACTAAACCTATTATCCCTGGCTCAAGACACCCGGAAGTGCACTGGCATCGACGTGATGACATCATGCGTAATGGCCCTTCAAATGGGCCTTGAGCCTAGAGAAGGACCTGCGCTGGAGAGAAGGGCCGGCAGAGAGAAGAGGTGCCGGCGTCAGAAGATTGCTTACAGGACGTGTCTCTCATTGTGAAAGGCACATCCTGTAGACAGTCATCTAGCGCCGGCACCGCTCCTCTTCCCCAGTGTACCCCGGCACACTGGTGTGCCAAGGCACACAGTTTGTGATAACACTGCTCTAACCTAAAAATCATCTGCTAGTAATCTTTCCAGTCTCAAAGGGATCATGTATCCAGAGTGTTCAGGAACCTGAAAAGCATCCGTAATCTCCCCCTGTGCATTGCATAACTTTTATATTCACTGAATGGAAGGCTTTTCTGTTACAGTAGATGGGATTCTTTTTCTTTGGGGGACCTGAGGACCATTTGGGTGCAGTTAATGACTCCAAGGACAAAAAGGAAGTGGTCTGTCTCATAGAACTGAATCATGTGTTGTCTCTGCTGCAAGGTCTGGAGGAATGTAATGTAGTCAGTGATGTGTGAGAAGGGTTATAAGGAACTAGGTGATATAAAGGGAGATGACTGATTGGCTGAGGTCCTGGATGGTCTGGAAACTGACAGTGGTAACTTTGAGGTACACGGGCATGAGTTATCCCCTGTATGTAGTGGGGTAGAAATGGGGGTTCTAGGTTTTGGCAGAGATGGTGAATGCCTGCCTTGTCAAAGTGGAAGTGTCGTATGCACTGCTCCTCAGTGAGGTCATTGAACTATGCCCTGGGCCTGTAGATCCTGTGATAAGAATGTGGAATTCGTTATGCCAAGTTTTTAAAATGGAGCGAGTAATAGCCAAACAGCAGGGGCACTTTAAGAAATTTAGGGATGTATGTGAGCCATTAACAAAATATTGTACAGAATGAATATTATTATTATGTTTTTTTATGCTTAAGAACAATTGTTGGGTATAAGGGGAAGGGTTATTTGATGTGAATTAGACTTGGATGGTATATTAAGTGATATTAAAGTGTAAAGTGATTGTATCTTATGTTGCACTTATTGAAAGTTTTAAAAATGAATAAAGAATGTGGCCAGTTGGTCTTCCTGACATCTGGGTGTGATTCACGCAGGATGGTGGCAGCCCAGATGTTCAGGCAGCTCATGGTTTACAATTCCTACTACCAACAAACACAATACTTCCTGCCACCTAACCCATGAATATGACAATGTGAAATGGCACAGACACTGACAGACAATGAGACACAGCTCTCTTGCACACCTAAGTTGCAGATATATGTTGGCACAGAAGGACCGGTTCAGTGTAGGGGGTGAAGAACTTATTTGCACGACAGAAGACCAGGACTTGGGTATGATTGTATGTGATGATCTCAAGGTGGCCAAACAGGTTGAAAAGGTGATGGCAAAAGCTAGAAGGATGCTAGGGTGCAAAGGGAGAGGTATGGCCAGTATTGAGGTATTGATACACCTGTATAAGTAAGGAGGTATTGATACACCTGTATAAGACTCCCCTGTATGAGTCCTCATTTAAAATATTGTTTACAATCCTGGAGACCACATCTTCAAAAAGATATAAAAAGGATGGAGTCGGTCCAGAGGAAGGCTACTTAAATGGTGCATGGTCTTTGTCATAAGGCGTATGGGGATAGACTTTAAGATCTCAATCTGTATACTTTAGAGGACAGGCGCGAGAGGGGAGATATGATAGAGACATTTAAATACCTATGTGGCATAAATGCACATGAGTCAAATCTCTTTAATTTGAAAGGAAGCACTGGAATGAGAGGGCATAGGATGAAGTTAAGACGTGATAGGCTCTGAAGTAATCTAAGGAAATACTTTTTTACAGAAAGGGTGGTAGATGCGTGGTATAGTCTCCTGGAAAAGGTGGTAGAGACAGAGACTGTGTCTGAATTCAAGAAGGCATGGGATAGGCACATGGGATCTCTGAGAGAGAGAAAGAGATAATGGATACCGCGGATGGGCAGACTAGATGGGCCATTTGGCCTTTATCTGCCATCATGTTTCTATGTTTCAGAGACCTCACTTGGGGCTAGAGAATGAGAGGTAGCTGGTCAGATGACAGAAAGTGGTTTGGATGGGGCAGGATTTGGGAGGGATGTGGAGGGGACTCGCAGGTGGGTATGACACAGGGTTGTAGGGGGAAAGGTTGTAGAGGCAGGCAGAGAGTTGGAGCTGGGTGGTAGAGGGCAGGAAGTATGGGTGGAACTGATAGGGGCTGAAGATGACAGATCTTGGTGGATGGTCATGCCAATCAGGCTCTCACAGACTCTCTAAGTTCTCTTCCAGTCAACAGCAACACAAGCAGTCACAGCACTTATTCATCCTTTATAAATGATTTAGGTAATGTAATGTAATTTATTTCTTATATACCGCTACATCCATTAGGTTCTAAGCGGTTTACAGAAAATATACATTAAGATTAGAAATAAGAAAGGTACTTGAAAAATTCCCTTACTGTCCCGAAGGCTCACAATCTAACTAAAGTACCTGGAGGGTAATAGAGAAGTGAAAAGTAGAGTTAGAGGAAAAATAAAAATAAAATAAACATTTTAACAAGACAGCATTGATGTAAATACTTTGGAAGGTAGAAGAGAGGAGAGAAAGGAATAGAAGCAGAAGGGGGAGCCGTTGAACAGTAGAATTCTGGAGAAATTTAAATGATAGAAATAGAACAAAACAAAGACAAAAGGCAAAACAATAGATAAGATTAAAGATAAATCATAAGCTGGAAAGAAAAATAAAATAAAACTTTGTCTTCAATCCACGGTTTCAGCGTCAGTGATGAAGTGGAGCAAGTAAGTTTAGGAGGAGCGATTGACGTTTCCAGAAAGGGCTTCTTCAGGGAAGAGACTTGGCAGACAGTCCCAGGATGCCTATGTCTCCTCCCCTGCGATGTTCTCCCATCCATGCATTCCCTCCCAGACACACTGCCCGTGCCCCAGCCGCTCCAAGGAGGCTGCCCCAGATGAGGCCCACGGTGAATGCAGGATTCTCTCCTCTGCGGGAAAGCCGCCCGGAGCCGACATGTCCCAAAGTTTGCTTGTGTTGCTCATATGCCAACATACAACCCAAACTCAGGGTACCACAATACCCATGGCATGCCCCCACACTACCTCAACATGCCTCCAGCCTTTTGTAGAATGGGGCTTTCTATGTTATGGGGACTGATATGTCGGTGTGTTGGTACATCAATGCTTAAGACATGAATAGTGCTTCTAAAATGATGGCTATAATTTATTTTATTTATTATTATTATTTTATTTTAATAATTTCTATACCGTTTTATACCAAAATGGTTTACAAAACTGTTATATACATAAAATGTTAAAATAAATTAAGACAAACAGAAGGATTCAATTCTTGCAGCAAATCATCAAACCAAGGCCATCTCTTAAGTATGAAGTGTAGCTATAAGAGTATTCATTACATCAGAGTTTCTTAGTTTTCCCAGCCATTATTTAATAAATGAGAGAATACTCATTTAAAAAATAAACAGTAATTTTTTATTTATTTTATTTTTTCCATTTGTGCAATATTACAGAGGAAGGGGTTAGAAGAGGGTAGGGAGGACTATGGAGGGCAGGAAGGAGTGGAGAGGAGAGAAGTATGTAGAATATTTCATAGAAATTCCTAACTTTACAGATAGGAGCATCATCTATGTAGGGGAGTGTGTAGCACAGTGGTTAGAGCTACAGCCTCAGCACCCTGAGGTTGTGGGTTCAAATCCCATGTTGCTCCTTGTGACCTTGGGCAAGTCACTCAATCCCCCCATTGCCTCAGGTACATTAGATAGATTGTGAGCCCACCGGGACAGATAGAGAGAAATGCTTGAGTACCTGAATGTACACCACTTAGGTTATAAGTGCCATATAAATACTTAAAATAAATGAGATAAATGAATTAAAGTAAGGGAGGAACTGTTAAACAATAGAATTCAGTTAATAAAAAAATAGGGGTAATAACAATGGAATAAAATTTAAAATAATTCATAAACTGGAAGAAAAAAATTGAAAATCAAATAAGTCTGGCAGAAGTCCAATTTCCTGAAGCAGCTCTGTTGCCTCAGCATATTTTAAATAATCCCAACGGCAAAAGTCCAGACAGGACAGATATCAGCTCGGGCTTTCCAGCTGCTGCATCGCTTCCAGGCAGAAGAAGCACAGAGATAGAACAATCCAGCGCCAGGCCAAACTGCTCTCGGTGGGCGGCGGATGCTCATGGGCAGCTCCTGAAGAATACAGCACTCTGCCTCCATCGGACAACCGGGAGGAGGAGTCCACAGCACGGTCCCACTCCATGGATCCAGAGACACCATCAGCCCCTCCCCAATGAGAGAGCAAACTCCGCCCCATCCTAGGCAGCCACCAGCAGCGATCAACCATGTCTCCACTGGTCCCGCCTCAAGCAACCATCTCCCTGCAGCGATCTCCAGGCACCACACACAGGTAGGAAGGTCCTCTGCTGAAAATGAACCGTTCCAGGCCTTTAGGTTAGTAGACAGTAATGCTGTGATTCTATAACTGTCAAACCCCTCCTATCCAAGATGTTTTCTGACTCGCCCGAGTGAAAATTAAAAGAAAAAAGTATCGAACCCTGTAAAACTATGAATAAGGTAGATGAAAGGAACAAAATAAAATAGAAACCAACTAAAAACTTAAAAATATAAGAGAGAGACACTGAAGCCCAGATCTTACTCAGGCAACATTCTAGAACAGAATATTAAGTCATGTATTATTTCTCTAATCTTTTTTTTCAGTAAGGAAGAAAATTGTCTTACCAAGCAGGTCCAAAGCACAGTTAAATATATGTTCTGGTACATTTAGTCCTCCTGTATTTTATTTACAATTATCATAGCATACTTGGAGTACTGTTAGTAGAAAATAGTGGAATAAGTATGACAATAAGAATAGGCACTATCTCTAGAAAGAAAGATAATTCAGGTCATGACCAGCAGATAATTCTTAAATGAACCCAACAGACTACAAATTGTCTGTACTTGTCATTACTGAACTCCTTGATATTATGTAATCTGGTATAGTTAATTGAAACACAGGAAAGCGTATTGTAGAGTCACTTTAACACAAATTATATTGTCCTTCAGAGGTATCAACTCACCCTCAGTATGTGCAAAACGGAAACGTATGGAAAGAGAGAGAGAATTTTTCTAATAAACAACGCCTAAAACAAAATTTCAGTCTGACAACCACACTAGGCTAAATTCTTTTAGAATTCTCTACTTTTTGGCAGTAAGGTACAGCTTAATGGAAGGAGAGTAGCTAGAAATGTTGGGGCCTAGGGTAGAAGGATGTGACTACCCACACAGGTCAGGTTGCTAGATCACTAATGACCTTCCGCAGAGCAGTAAAGACCTTCCTCTTCCACCAATCGGGCCATTAAAAACTGCCTCCTCAAAATACTTCTCCTAGTACTCTTCGCTATGACCAGTCTGGTCTCTAGAATAAGCTCTGTTATTATCTACTGCAGTGGTTCCCAACCCTGTCCTGGAGGACCCCCCAGCCCAGTCAGGTTTTCAGGATAGCCCTAATGAATATGCATGAGAGAGATCTGCATATAATGGAGGTGTCAGGCATGCAAATCTGCTCCATGCATATTCATTAGGGCTATCCTGAAAACCCTAGTGTTCCTCCAGGACAGGGTTGGGAACCACTGGTCTACTGTTACCTATTTGTTGTCATGACTAGTCTGTTTTCAAACGATTGTGAATGTCTACTTGTAACCCGTTCTGAGCTTCTGGGAGAACGGGATAGAAATCAAAATAAATTGTATATACTACTTTTTCTGTCTTGTTAAACAATCAAAGTGGTTTACAAATGTTTTAGACAGGTACTTATTTGTACCTGGGGCAATGAAGTGTTAAGTGACTTGCCCAGAGTCACAAGAAGCTGCAAATGGGAATCAAACTCACAACCTCAGGATTCAAAGGCAGCTGCTCTAACCACAAGGTCCCGCCTCCTCCAAATCTTACCAACAAGCTACGTCTCCTTCAAATTCAGCCAGGAATGAGGCTTCCGGGCAATTTGCCCCCTTCTAATGCTGGCCCTACTTTATTGGGAGAGTTAAAATACTGGTGGCCTCATATTCAGCTGGCAGTAGGCAGAGCTTTTGCTGTCTGCCACAGGAGTTGACCGTATATTCAATGGCAGGCTATTTTCAGCAACAAGCAATAAATATCTGGCTAGATTTTTTTAGCTGCAGCAACTTCACCAGTTACGCCGATATTCAGTGTTAACCAGTTAAGTGCGTAGTGGCTAAAGATAGGCCTGCTATCTATGTGGCCTATTTTAGTTGCTAAACATGGCTGATTTGGTGCTGGCTATGATGCATGATATAGCTACTTAGCAGCTAGCCACTAACCACAAATATTCAGTGGGAAATAACCAGTTATCTTCTGCTATATATGCACAGTTAATTTAATTTAACAGACTTATATTCTGCACCAATCAAAAGATTCAAGGAGGATCACAAATTACAGGGATTGAAACAACAACCATCCCAGTTATTAGAATACATGTAGATCAATACAGATACATAAGAGAATGATTTTAATAGTGGACAAACAAACCGACATAAATAGTCCAACACTCCTTAAAAAGAAAAAAAACACCTTAGTAAGATTATTTTAAAATTGATCAAATTTATAGCAAAAAATCAAGTATTTTATTTTTAAAGAAACTCTTTTATAAAACCATGACAGAGTGCCAGTATGCTATTGAGCCACCAGGAGCCGCGGTTAAATTGTTTTTGAATATTGGGAGGATGGGAGTCCAAAATCTACAAACTCACTCTACCTTTGCCTCACTGTGACCTTGGGCAAGTCACTTTATTTTCCTTTTCTCCTCCTGTTTTGAAAATCGTTATACTCTGTCCAATGAAACAGTTGCAGATGCAGACTAGTTTGAGACCAATATTCAATGTTATTTAGCAGAACGGAAGCCATTCCTGGCCAGCTAAATAGCACATAGTCAACTATTCATTGATATTCAATGGGAGATAGTTAACTGTCTCCCACTGAATACATGGCTTGCTGGATTGGCCAGTGATTGGTTATGTCACTTGACATTGCCGGTCACCACCAATTTTCAACAGCTCGCTGGTTAAGTTTGGCGGCCAGATAGAGCTTCCTAAAAGGGTGTTCTATCTGTGGCCATTAAAACTTAGCTGCTGAATATTGGCCTGGCCAGCTATGTCTCAGCCAGCCAAAAAAAGCTCAGAAAATCAATACCAGTTGCTGAATACAGTGCTGGCATTGAATTTCTAGGCATCACTGTGGACCGCAGGAGATCACCGGCTATCTCCCTTGGTCTGAATATCAGGGGCTATAAGCTTACAACCTACTGGAATCTGAAAACAAAAATTGTTATAGTATATAATGCAAAAAATAGATGGTTAGAAATCAGTAGGAACATGGGAAGTTTATTGTCCAACAAATGATTCGCCAAGGCTGTATTTTGATGGGTGTACATGCATCAAGAGTCTCAAAATTGTGCACAAAGTGGTTGATTTCTAGAAGAGTTGTAACATACAATGTTAAATTCATGCCTTCCATTGTCAGCATACAGAGTATCCTTTTGCTTTTGGCTGTGTTGGGTCATTTGTTGGACACTAAAGCCCTGGTTCTATAAGGTCCACCTAAAGTTAGGCACTAATATCAGCACCGATGCCTATTATAGAATCACACTTAGCGTTGGCTAAGAGGGCTAAGAAGCGTTCAGTGTCCTAACATTTAGGCATCCCCAATTTATACCAGGGTTTTCTATGCCAAAAGTTAGGCACTGATATCAGAACTTAATGGCACCGGATTCACAAGAAGGTGCCTAACTCAAAATCACGCCTATCATCCGCCCATAACCATGCCCAATTTTTAGTGTAAGCCCTTTGGATTAGGTGCCTACTTTTTATAAATTTGAGGTTTCGATTTAGGTGCCTAAATTCCAATTAAGTCAAATTAAAGAGAATTGTGAGGAGTTGAGTGCCACTATCAGCACTGATTAAGTCTATTCCTCAATTAAATTAGGCGCTGAAAGCAGCACCTAACTTTAGACGGACTTTATAGAATCAGGGCCTAAGGGACTCATTTTCAAAATAGAAAATGTCCAAAATATGGCACAAAGCAGCAGATGGACTTTTTTTGGCGCAAAAATGTCTACTGTATATCCCCATGTATAGGCCGCGGCCTATACATGGGTTTTATAATTCCCTGCAGTGGTTGTGGCTTCCTTATATGGGGAGACCTATCTAAAGACATTGTAGATAAGCCGCCCCATTGGAAGATCAGCCGTGCAGTTCCCCATACCGGCAGCTCCTTCCTGAACGGCTACCAACTGCCTCCTAACTTGTCGCGGCCATTGGTGCAGGGCAGGAGCAATCTCTTCAGCATCCAGCCAGCCCCGCGCTGCTTCCTCAATGCCTGCGCCAGTTCTCGCAGGACTCGCAAGTCTCATGAGTCACACAAGAACTGATGCAGGCATTGAGGAAGCAGCGCGGCACCAGCTGGATGCTGAAAAGAATGCTCCTGCCCTGCACCACTGGCCGCGACGAGGCAGGAGGCAGCCGGCGAAGGTATTTACTGGGGGGGGGGGGATGTATTGGCCGTCCTAGCCGCCCCATTGTATAGGCCGTTTTAGGTTTCAAACGCTTAGTAACATGGGGCGGCTTATCTAAGAGTTTTAAAACCTAAATCGGCATTTCCTGCGGCCTATACATGGGGGTGGCCTATACATGAGGAAATATAGTAAATCACTATTTTCAAAACACATGTTTCAGACATTTTTCTCCACAGTTTGTCTAAATTCAAAGGGGGCTGTTGGGACATGTATTTGAAGGGGACTAGATTTGTACATTTTTCTGCAATAATGGAACATTAGGAATTGGTTATTGAACAGAAGCAGGCCATTTTTCTCAATGGATGAAGGTAGATCTTGGAAAGCATGGAAATAGTACTGGGACCGGTGCTATTCAATATATTTATAAGTGATCTGGAAGCTGGAGCAACAAGCGAGGCAATTTAAATTTGCAGATGGCACAAAACTATTCAAAATTGTTAAAATGCATGGGGACTATGAAAAATTGCAGGAAGACCTTAGGAAACTGGAAGATTGGTCATTCAAATGGCAGATGAAATTTAATGTGGACAAATGCAAAGTCATGCACATTGGGAAGAATAATCCACTGTAGGGGCTGTTAGGTGCCATCGACTCGTGTTCGAGTCCCAGCGACTTGATGAACATCATTAAGTTTTTGTGACAGAATAAAGAAGTAGATTGCTGGGCCTTTCTTCTGCGCAGTATAAATTTGATGTTGTTGCCATTGTCGTATCAAGCACGATCCTCCACCTCCAACATTGCCCTTCTCCTGCTGCCCAGATAGGTGGTACATTGGTAACCTGACATCTCCACTGAACCCTGTCCACCTTGGCTGATGGTAGCGAAACTGCTGATGGCACAGCTTTCAGCTTCTCAGATGCGTGCAATGCTCAGTAGCACGACAAGCCCATGTATCATGACTGGGGACATTAGGAGTTAGAACCTTTCGTCCACTGTGTGGTGGTGGCCAAAATAAACAAACAAGATGCTAGGAATTATTGGGAAATGGGCGCTAATCAGTAGTGCACTGAAATTATTTTGTGCTAACTAGTTGATGCAGACTTAACACAGGAGCCCTAGGAGGCAGTAAGGATTCCTGCGTTATTTTTTTTCCACGGCAACACATTAATGTTAATATTAGGGCATGACCAGAATTGAAAAGGATGAATTTGTAGCCATGCTAGAAATGGGCTTAGCGCCCTGGAAAGTCACACATTAGAATGTGCTAAACTAAGCCTTTCTTTGCAGTTTTTCTTGCAGGCCCTGTATCCCCTTGTTGTCCACCTCGGAAAGATGCTGTGAATTCTTGGAGTCAGGAAGGATGAATGAGGTTCCCTTGCACCCAGAGAGATAGTGCTGTTGCTTCTAGAGCAGGGATCGGCAACCTTTTTTCAGCAAAGAGCTAATGTATGCAAATTGTTTGACCCAAGTTTTACAAAGAGCCACAAGGTGTAGCTTCTCTCCCCTCCAACTCCTTGCCGATCTCTGCATCTCTCATCCATCCATCCCTCCCTCCCCTGCCCCTTCCTCCAACCTATAGCCAAGGTTCTCTCCCCTCTCTGACCCTTTAATTTACCTCCCAACCCCCCTCCCCCCGGGCCTACTGAGGTACCTGATGGTCCAGTAGAAGTCTTTGTGCCTCCTCTCAGCTGCCTTCTAAAATGGCTGCTGCAACCTCTTGCAGCAGCTCGTGGTACTACAGGAAATGCAGTGAGCAGCTGCAAGAGATTGCAGCAGCTATTTTAGAAGGCAGCCGTGAGGAGGCAGGAGCGAGAGGGCTGCATGACCCCCACTGGACCACCAGGTACCTCAGTAGGCCCGGGGTGGGGATCATGAGGTTGGGAGGGAGATTAAAGGGTTGGGACCTGGATAGCCGCTGCCATATGCAAGAAGAGCTGCATGTGGCTCACGAGCTGTAGGTTGGCAACCCTTGTTCTAGAGAAATGTCTCATCCTTATCAAGGCATCCACATATTTAGTGGCCCTTAAGCTGTGTTAAGCACTTATGCATGCTTAATCTAGGAGAAATGGCCTAATGTTTTTCCACCTGCTCATACTAACACGTTTTTTTGGATGGGATGTGTCAGGGGTGGAGAATAGGCATGGAAGTGCTATTCAATTAGTTCTCTGACATCACTGTTGCATAACTGGTTAGCAAGTCCTTAAAGCGAGAGCCCTTAGCACCAGCGAAATGGCTGCGAGCTAATGCTAACACTCCACTCGGAGCTATATGTCTTTGAAAGCTAGTTTCACCTTTTAAGTCCATCATAGTAGATGATGACGGCAGATAAAGACCCGAATGGTCCATCCAGTCTGCCCAACTTGATTCAATTTAAATTTTTTAATTTTTTCTTCTTAGCTATTTCTGGGCAAGAATCCAAAGCTTTACCCGGTACTGTGCTTGGGTTCCAACTGCCGAAATCTCCGTTAAAACCTACTCCAGCCCATCTACACCCTCCCAGCCATTGAAGCACTCCCCAGCCCATCCTCCACCAAACGGCCTTACACAGACCGTGCAAGTCTGCCCAGTACTGGCCTTAGTTCAATATTTAATATTATTTTCTGATTCTAAATCCTCTGTGTTCATCCCACGCTTCTTTGAACTCAGTCACAGTTTTACTCTCCACCACCTCTCTCCGGAACGCATTCCAGGCATACACTACCCTCTCCGTAATGTAGAATTTCCTAACATTGCCTTTGAATCTACCACCTCTCAACCTCAAATTATGTCCTCATCATGGGTGTATTTGTTTAACATTCCATGGGCCGTTTTACTAAGCAATGCTAAAAAAGTGGCCAGTGCTATCCCCAGAGCAGGTCCATCCTGCCTACTGAGGCTACTTGCAGCACGGTGGCAAAATGGCCCCATTTTCTATATTTGTTTCTAATAATGGCCATGTACTAATTTCCTCCTTAATACATGGCCATTCGCCTCTGAGTCCTTACCATCACCTATTCTGTAGGCCATAAGAGCTCATGCGCTGAACTCTTGCTAGTCAAGTTTCAAGTTTATTTTATTTGATATGCTGCTTATTTAAGCCTAAGCGGTTTCCATACAAATTTTACAAGAATATAAAATTAGGGGGAGTCGTTCAGGGATTAATATAAAAGCAGGAACAGACATACTGGACATAGAAGGGACAAACGACAAAAGGATACATCATAAGTGTGCAGTGATATAGTGGTGCTAACTGATTAGTGCAGAACATGCTCCAGGTAAGAGAGATGGCTGGTAGCTGACAAGAAAAACTCTGCCATACTTGTAGACACATGCATAATATGAGTCTGTTCCTTGAAATTAACTAGAAAACAGCCCAAAGAAGGTTATCAAGACCGCAGAACTGTTTCACAAAAGAAAAAAATGTGAGTCTATAAACAGGTTATTGTGACATAGTAGTTTTAAGATGAATCAGCTGTTTTCTTTTCTAGTCTTTTTTGAATTTATTGTTCATCCTGTAATTAATGAAACTTTTCTGTTTATTGATTCTGTGTATGAGACTGATTAGAATTTCAGGTAAGTGAGACGCTGTAGGATCTCAATGCTTTATTTATTTATTTTAAAACATATACCCTGTCTAAAAACTAAGGGGTTCATAATCAAAAAAAAACAACACGTCTAAAAAGTGTCCTAAATGGCTACTTGGACGATCAAAAAGCCTGATCGTCCAAGTACCCATAACCAAAGCTGGTTTTTAGACCTATCTAAAAACAGCTTAGGCCTTTCCCCTGCCTCTAGACGCCTCATGATAGTGGAGCACGCCTCATGATAGTGCTTTTTAACCTGCAGTAAGTAGTGCTTACCACAGCTTAGTAAAAAGACCCTACATGTTTTTTCAAAAAACCTAGGGCTCCTGTTACTAAGGTGCGTTAGGGCCTTAACGCGCAGAATAGAGCGCTAAATTGCTGCGCGCGCTAGACCTTAACGCCAGCATTGAGCTGGCGTTATTCTAGAAGCGTACCGCGCGGTGTAGCGCGTGGTAATTTCGGGCATGCGCTAAAAACGCTAGCGCACCTTAGTAAAAGGAGCCCCTAGTAACCTTTGTTCAAAGTCTTAATGTCAACAGAACCCAACTGTATACGTAAATCAATTAACCATCATCTTGAATTCAAAAAGCTTCCAAATTGAAAGGAAAAGAAAGCCTTCACAATTTTCTTTAAACCTTGGCATATTCGAATTATTTTGACCTCTATGAACACCATCATACTTGGAAACGTGGAACTTTGGCATCCTAAAAATTAACACAGAACAAAATCTCTGGAGCTATAGAAAAGCAATCTAAGGCATACTGCTGAACTTGGTGACATTCAAGGTTATAGAATAACACAGATAAAGCTCTGAGACAAAATACGAAGATACTGTTAAATCCAAAACTGTTAGAGCCACAGCAGAGATACAACGCCTGCTAAACAGGAAGATTTTGGGATATCTGCTTAGAATTAGATGCTTTCTTCAGCAGAGAGCGATATCTCTTCAGATACGGTTATCTCTTCTGCTTTCAGACAAGGGGAGAATTATTATCTGGAATCCCAACCTATGTGCTTCCGTAAGCTAGTTTTACTTGCCAGTAACTGTAACAATGAATGAGCAAACCTGTACTATAGAAAGTGACCATGTTTTGCTTCCCTCTGTAGTACTGGTCTTCAATATGGCTGCCTACTGTACATCAGTTGTATGTCTCCAAATCTAAGATGCTTACACTGATGCGGGCAGACTAGTGTGATTGTCTGGATACTCAATGTACTCTTATCAGTCATTGCCTGGAAATTTTCCCCAGGCATTACTTCAAAATGTCTGTATGGGTTTTATCAAAAATTTGTGCAGGACAGCTCAGCGTGCCATTTTAAGCTGCGGAAAGCATATGTTAGTACTTATTACAGCTTAGTAAAAGGATTCCTTAATCACTTACTCAAATTACATGTATAGTTTTTATAGTTGGAGGCTTTTGTTGCTTAATAAGTAGGGCTTATATTAAGTTCTATATTATTGGTAGATTTATTCCTTTTTCTTTTAATTATTCCCTCCCCCCCTTTTGCAAAACTGTAGCGCGGTTTTTAGTGCTGGCCGCAGCTGTAACAGCTCTGACGCTCATAGGAATTCTATGAGCATCGTATCTTTTATCGCTGCGGCCGACACTAAAAACTGCACTACAGTTTTATAAAAAGGGGAGGAGGGGGGGATTGTGCACATGAGGAAAATGTTCTAATTCCATATTTTATTTTCCCTCTCTTTACGGTATAATATGCTTATCATGTGAGATGCGGTTTAATATATATATTATTAGATATCCTCTCGTATTATTGGTTCCTTTACATAATGTAAAATTTCAATAAGAAAATTAAGAAAAGAACAAAGAATTGGTGTTCCCATGGTAGTCTACTTGAATATGTGGAAATAAGAGAAACAAGTTGTAGGTGAAACCTTTTTACTGGAGTAACTGAAATTGCAGTTAAATCAGCTACTGCTGAGATTCTGAAAGAATCAGAGATGAGAGGGGGAGATCAATGCTCCAGGTAAGAGAGATGGCTGGTAGCTGACATGAAAAACTCTGCCATACTTGTAGACACATGCATAATATGAGTCTGTTCCTTGAAATTAACTAGAAAACAGCCCAAAGAAGGTTATCAAGACCGCAGAACTGTTTCACAAAAGAAAAAAAATGTGAGTTTATAAACAGGTTATTGTGACATAGTAGTTTTAAGATGAATCAGCTGTTTTCCTTTCTAGTCTTTTTTGAATTTATTGTTCATCCTGTTATTAATGAAACTTTTCTGTTTATTGATTCTGTGTATGAGACTGATTAGAATTTCAGGTAAGTGAGACGCTGTAGGATCTCAATGCTTTATTTATTTATTTTAAAACATATACCCTGTCTAAAAACTAAGGGGTTCATAATCAAAAAAAAACAACACGTCTAAAAAGTGTCCTAAATGGCTACTTGGACGATCAAAAAGCCTGATCGTCCAAGTACCCATAACCAAAGCTGGTTTTTAGACCTATCTAAAAACAGCTTAGGCCTTTCCCCTGCCTCTAGACGCATAGAGAGAAAAGAGGTGTGTTTAGAGGAGGGGAAAGGGTGGGCAGTGGGCTGGAGGTGGGCCGACCTACACCTAGGCATACAACAGGTATAACCAAAACATTTACAGGTTGCCTAGTCGGCACTTAGACCTTATTGACTTGGACAAAGTCAAACCAGGTCTAAGTGCCGAAAAAGGGGCCACTGAGCTGATGGCCGCTGGCGCGATCAGTTCAGCAGCCCAGCAACCTACCCACCACAACCATCGCGGCAGGAGAGATGCCTCATCTCCCCTACCGCGATGCGATCACCCCTCTACCCGAACTTCCGCGACCCGCGCAGGAGAGATGCCCAATCTCTCCTGCCGCAGTTTGTGGCAGTTCGGGTACAGGAGTGATCGCATCGTGGCAGGGGAGATGGCCAATCTCTCCTGCCGCGATACATCACCCCCACCGATGATGTCGGGGCAAGAGGGAACCCAAGCCCTCTTGCCCCGGCGATCGTGCCACCTCCTGACTCGATATGGCCAGGAGGGAGCCCAAGTCCTCCTGGCCCCGGCGACCCCCCTGATTAATACAACGGACCAGAAGGGAGCCCATGTGCCGGGTTGGGCCCATGTGCCTAAGGCCCCGCCCACTCGGCGGGGGGGGAGGGGGAAAGGCACGATCACCGGAGCAAGAGGGCTTGAGCTCCCTCTTGCCCCGATGTTGTCTGGGGGGGGGAGAGGGGTTTCGCAGTTCAACATGGCAGGAGGGCTTGGGCACCCTCCTGCCTGTATCGTTGGGGGGGGGGATTCTGTAACCGGTGTTGTTTTTGACAGACACCGGTTACAGAATCCAGCTTTTAGGCGAAGGACTGGCTCCTCCTTCACCTAAAAGCCCTTCTGTTGGACGTTTGGGGCTTAGGCATTTTTTTGGTTCATTATGGCCAAAAAGTGTAGACATCGTGGGGGTCTACTTGTAGACGTAGTGGTGATCTGGGCGTTTAGTAGAGGGAGGCCATAATCAAAACAAGGACATGGACACTTTCCCTGCTTCTGCTTTGAACGTTTAAGGACTTAGACCAAAAGGGGACTTAGACGTTTTTTTTATTATGCCCCTCCACACATTTACAAAGTATAACATACACAAATATGCTCTCCATTATGTACACAATTCACACATTAATATAATCAACATAAAATCATAGAATGCTTATCCAATCATATGTCTGCACAAAAAAATGAGTTTTTAATAACTTCTTAAACTGTGGCAAGCTTGAACAGAACCATACCTGCCCTGTGAGAGCATCCCATAAAAGGGAATCTGCAATAGAGAATGCACCATACGCGTTACAGAATGACAAATATGCCTTAAATATGGAATCGTTATTTTCCTTTCATCATTCACTCTTAACATCCTCCTCAAGGCTGTACTATAATTCTTAAATACTTCAGCGCAGGACAATTTAGATTCTGAAACATCAAAACAATGTGGGTGCCGTAATACTGGTGAAATGTGTGCAAATTTTCCTGTTCCACAGTTGGATTATGAAAGCACAGGGCAATCCAATCAAAACATGTATGCGCTAAGCACCGCCATACATTCAAAATGCCGTACTTATTTTCAAAAGACACTGCCTCCTGGCAATGGCTGCTGCACAAAACTCCAGGGAGAAAACCAAACAAGCCTTCTAAAAGTATTTCACTGGCTGCCCTATGCTTTCATGATTCAACTATTTGGATTACTAGAACCTTATCACTGGAACGTTTAGCGACTTCATTACTATCCTGGGAAAGGGATTTCACATTTTGTTCCATTAATTGTTTATCTGCAATACTTCGTTGAACTATAGTCCTTTGCCAGGAGTATGTGAGAAAGCTGGTTGGTAAATGGAGTTTTTTCTGCCAATGATTGAAGGTGAGCCATCCTGTTTTAGGTACTCCTTGCTCGGTTCAACAGGGTTTGGCTCTTTAAACCTGAGGCTTTTTCCCTACTTTGATTGAATGCATTGTGCACTGAGTGGTTCTGTATTGATTGGATTGTGTTAGTGTGATTGTACATCCAATCTCCTCTAGGTGTGAGTGAGGGTAGTTGAAATCACCCATTATTACTGTGTTACCCAGTTTGTTAGCCTCCCTAATTTCTGATAGCATTTCAGCATCTGTCCATTCATCCTGGTCAGGCGGACGGTAGTACACTCCTATCACTATCCTTTTCCCCCTTACACATCCATGGTGTCTTTCTGCTCCTGTAGAATTTTCGGTCCGTTCAATTCAAGGTCCTCCTTAACATATAACGCTACGCCTCCACCGATTCGATCCACCCTATCACTACGATATAACTTGTACCTTGGTATGACAGTGTCCCATTGGTTATTTTCCTTCCCCCAGGTTTCAGGAATGCCTATTATATCTATCTTTTCATTTAGTGCACTATATTATAACTCACCCATCTTGGTTCTTTGGCTTCTGGCATTTGCATATAGACATTTCAAACAGTATTTGTCATATCTATTCACAATTTGCTCAGCAGTTGGCATAGATAATTTGCAATCTTTAAAATCAGCCTGCTCTGAATGTAAGGAAACCTGGTCTACTGCAGCCTGTATTGCAATGATGATATCTTTTAAAGATACCTTGTCCTGAACCATGCTCTTTTGAGTGACTGTAGGCCTTCCCACACTTTCTAGTCTAAAAGCTGCACTATCTCCTTTTTAAATGTTGACACCCTGGTTAAGGTGGAGCCCATCATTGTGGAATAGGCTCCCCCTTCCCCAGTATGTTGCCCAGTTCATAACAAATCTAAAACCCTCCTTCCTGCACCATCGCCTCATCCATGTATTGAGACTCAGGAGCTCTGCCTGTTTTTTGGGACCTGCGCGTGGAACAAGGAACGCGTCTGAAAATGCTACCCTGGAGGTTCTGGATTTTAACTTCCTACCTAAGAGCCTAAATTTGGCTTCCATAACCTCCCTACCACATTTCCCCATGTCATTTGTACTCACATGTATCAAGACAGCAGGTTCCTCCCCAGCACTGTCAAAAATCTTATCTAGGTGATGCATGAAGTCTGCCACCTTTGCACAGGCAGGCAAGTGACGACCAAGCGATCCTCATGTCCATCAGCCACCCAGCTATCTACATGCATAATGATCAAATCTTCCATTATAATGGCTGTCCTTACCCTTCCCTCTTGGGCAGAAACCCCTGGAGACACATCCTCAGTGCGAGAGAACATTACATCCCCTGGTGGGCAGGTCCTGGCTATAGGATTGCCTTCTACTTCACCAGGGTGATGCTCTCCTTTAAGAAGTCCTCCCTCCTCTGAGGCAGCACAGAGACTGCCAGCCTGGAGATGGGACTTTTCTACAATGTCCCTGTAGGCCTCCTCTATGTATTTCTCTGTCTCCCTTAGCTGTTCCAAGTCTGCTACTCTAGCCTCAAGAGATCAGACCTGTTCCATGAGTGCTAAGAGCTCTTTACACTGGCTTGTTCTTTGCGTTTTTCATTTGGACTTTTTTTCATAAAAGATTCATGGCCATGTTTGGTCCTGGATTTTTGTGCATCTTTTGCAAAACGTCTAAACTCGGACTTAGACGTTGAAAATGACCCTCCATGTCCTCCAGCTAATTCTACAAACTCATCTAGTTGTAACTAAACCACTTTACACAATACCATAAAATACAGCTAATCTTGAGTTGCAATGACATCAAATACCGTATTTTCACTCATATACCGCGCACCCGTGTAAAATGCGCACACGGGTATAGCGCGCGGGAAACTGTAATTTATGTAAATAAATTTTTATATACCGCACACACCCGTATACCGCGCATGCCACCCCGACTCTCCCGTCGCCGCCCCGACTCTCCTTTCGCCCGCCCCGACTCTCCTCTCCCCCTTGAAGTCCTGTCCCCACCCTGAAAGCCTGATGCCCCCCCGACGTCCGATTCACCCCCCCACAGGACCGCTTGCACCCCCACCCAAAAGGACCGCTCGCACGCACTCGCACCCCACCCCGAAGGACCGCTCGCACGCACTCCCACCCGCCCACGCACCCCCACCCTGAAGGACCGCTCGCATGCACTCGCACCCGTACCCCGAAGGACCGCTCGCACCCCCACAGCCTCCCGACCCCCCCCATCATGTAGAAGCTCCTACTGTTGTCCTGCTGCTTCCTCTTGGCGGTCCCGGCCCTTCTGTGAGCCCTGCGTCTGCGCTGCTTCCTCTTCCGGCGGTCCCGCCCTTTCTCTGACGTCAGAGAAAGGGCGGGACTGCCGGAAGAGGAAGCAGCGCAGACGCAGGGCTCACAGAAAGGCCGGGACCACCAAGAGGAAGCAGCAGGACAACGGTAGGAGCTTCTACATGATAGGGGGGGGTCGGGAGGCTGTGGGGGTGCGAGCGGTCCTTCGGGGTGGGCGGGTGCGGTGCGAGTGCGTGCGAGCGATCCTTCGGGGTGGGGGTTCGAGCGGTCCTGCGGGGGGTGAATCGGACGTCAGGGGGGGAACTATGTAAAAAAAACCATTGTAAAACGCGCTCACTTGTATAACGCGCAAGGTTATGCACGGTTTGTAAAAATTGTGTATAACGCGCGCGTTATATGCGTGAAAATACGGTATATACTTAAAATGAAAAATTATAATGAATAATAATAAAAGATTTTTGTAAGTACTTGTATGTAGGAAATAGATATTCACCATAGACTACTGTTAAATAGAAAAATATATAAATATGCAATGTCAAACTACACAAATAAAGACACATAAGAACATAAGAAGTTGCGTCCACCGGGATCAGACCAGAGGTCCATCGCGCCCAGCGGTCTGCACCCGCGGCGGCCCATCAGGTCCATGACCTGTCAAGTGTTCCCTGCCCTAAAAAACCTATCCTTACTTCTATCCGTATCCCTCAATCCCCTTTTCCTTCAGGAATTTATCCAAACCTTCTTTGAATCCCTGTAGTGTCTTCTGCCCTACCACAACCTCCGGGAGTGCATTCCATGTGTCCACCACTCTTTGGGTGAAGAAGAACTTCCTGGCATTGGTTCTAAACCTATCCCCTTTCAGTTTCTCCGAGTGCTCCCTTGTACTTGTTGTTCCCCACAGTCTGAAGAATCTGTCCCTGTCTACCTTATCTATGCCTTTCAGGATCTTGAAAGTTTGTATCATGTCTCCTCTTTTCCAGGGAGAACAGCCCCAGCTGTTCTAGCCTGTTGGCATACGAAAGGTTTTCCATACCTCTTACCATTTTCGTTGCTCTTCTCTGGACCCCCTCAAGCATTGCTATGTCCTTTTTGAGGTACGGCGACCAATACTGGACACAGTACTCCAGATGCGGGCGCACCATTGCACGGTACAGTGGCATGATGACTTCCTTTGTCCTGGTTGTGATACCCTTCTTGATGATACCCAGCATTCTGTTTGCTTTCTTTGTGCTGATGCTTTCATTGTTGTATCCACCAGCACACCCAGGTCTCTTTCAAGGGTACTTACCGCAATGTTCCCCCCATTGTATAGCTGAACATCGGGTTCTTTTTCCCAACATGCATGACCTTGCATTTCTCTATATTAAAACGCATCTGCCACTTTTTGGCCCACTCTTCCAGCTTCGTTAGGTCCCTTTGCAGGTTTTCACAGTCTTCCGTGGTTCTAACCCTGCTGCAGAGTTTGGTGTCATCTGCAAATTTGATAACCTCACATTTCGTCCCTGTCTCCAGATCGTTTATAAATATATTGAACAGGAGCGGTCCCAACACTGACCCCTGCGGAACTCCGCTCGTGACCCGTTGCCAGTCTGAGTATTTGCCCTTCACTCCAACCCTCTGTTTTCTGCCCGCCAACCAGTGTTTAATCCATCGGTATACATCCCCCTCCACTTCGTGGTTCCACAGCTTCTTAAGCAGCCGTTCGTGGAGTACCTTGTCGAAAGCTTTTTGGAAGTCGAGGTAAATGATGTCTATGGGTTCCCCTTTGTCTATTTGGCTGTTTATTCCCTCAAAGAAGTGTAGTAAGTTTGTGAGGCAAGACCTTCCCTTGCAGAAGCCATGTTGGCTCTCCCTCAGCTGCCCATTTTTTTCCATGTGCTCGCAGATGCTGTCCTTAATCAGTGCTTCCATCATCTTACCCGGAACCGAAGTCAAGCTCACCGGCCTGTAGTTTCCCGGGTCACCTCTTGATCCTTTCTTAAAGATAGGCGTGACATTTGCTATTTTCCAGTCCTCCGGGATCTCCCCAGTTTTCAATGATAGATTACATATTTGCCGGAGTGTTTCCGCTATTTCCTTTCTCAGTTCTTTTAGTACCCTTGGGTGGATTCCATCCGGGCCCGGTGATTTGTCGCTTTTTAATCTATCTATCTGTCATAGGATGTCCTCATGGCTTACTTCTATTCGCTCCAGCTTTTCATCTAGATCCCCACTTATGATCTCCTCAGGTTCTGGTACATTGGATGTGTCCTCGCTCGTGAAGACCGACGAGAAGAACTTGTTTAACCTGTCTGCTACCTCTTTTTCCTCTCTTACCACTCCCTTTCTGTTTCCATCATCCAACAGTCCCACTTCCTCCCTCGCCGGTTGCCTCCCCTTCACGTACCTAAAGAACGGTTTGAAGTTTCCTGCCTCCCCAGCTAGCTTCTCTTCGTATTCTCTTTTTGCTTTCCTAACCACTTGGTGGCACTCTTTCTGGTGTTTTTTGTGTTCCTTCTGGTTTTCCTCAGTTTGGTCCTTTTTCCATTTTCTGAATGATGATTTCTTGTCGCTTATCGCCTTCTTCACTTCCTTTGTTATCCACACCTTGTTTTTTGTTTGATTCTGTTTGCGCCCTTTCCTAAACCTGGGGATGTACATGTTTTGTGCTTTTTGCACCATGTTCTTGAGTAGGGACCAGGCTTTCTCTACGGTCTCCATCTTCCGTGAGCTGTTTCTGAGTTTATGTCTCACCATTTTCCTCATAGCTTCGTAGTTCCCTTTTCTGAAGTTGAGTGCCGTCGCTGTGGTTCTCTTCACTTTTGATGTTCCCATTTCTAGTTTGTACTGGATCATGTTGTGATCACTGTTTCCTAGTAGCCCTACTACTACCACCTCCTTTGCGGGTCCCCCTAGACCGTTGAGGATTAGGTCAAGAGTGGTATCTCCTCGTGTCGGTTCCTGGACCAGCTGCTCCAAGAAGCAATCCCTCACAGCCTCCAGGAACTTTATTTCCCTTACGCTGCTGGAGTGTCCAATGCTCCAATCTATCCCAGGGTGGTTGAAGTCTTCCATAACCGTCACCCTTCCGCTTTTGCATTCCTGCCTCAATTCTGCTTCTAGGTCATTGTCACTTGTTTCTGGCTGTCCAGGTGGACGATAATAAAGTCCCAATTTTGTGTCGGCTCCCTTTCTTCCTGGTAACTTAACTCATAGCGATTCCAATCCTTCTGCCCTTGTTGCCGTATCCATCCTGGTCGAGTGAATGGAGTCCTTTATGTATAGCGCTATTCCTCCTCCCTTCTTACATGTCCTGTCTTTCCTATAGAGTTTATAACCTGGTAGTACTACGTCCCATTTGTTGTCCTCAGACCACCATGTTTCTGTGATTCCAATTATGTCTAGGTCCTCTTTGTTGGCCATGACTTCCAGCTCTCCCATTTTGGTTCGTAGACTCCTTACATTGGCGTACAAGCAATTTAAGTTTCGGTTTTTTACTTTCCCTGTTGTTCTTCCTTGTGGATTGATTCTCTTGTCGTCCCCCTCTTGGGGTGCCAAGAGGGGGACGACATACACCGCATGTATATAAAAAATGTGAATATTCATTTGGAAGCCTCCTGTTTCACACTTAACTATACACGATAGATGGCAAGAGATACTGGCATATCATAAAAAAGATTTTCTGCAATCCAATCTCTGCACACTTCATGTTTTTCCTTAATACCTTTTTCAGGCTTTTATAATTTATATATCTGAATTTTGTGGTGTGGGATGCGTTTTGGTCCAATTACTTCACATGATTCATATAATGAGAATGAGGCGCTTGTGGGAGATATACGGTATATGCTCACTTTGCTCATGCGTGCCTTTTTCCGGCTCTAAGATGTGGAGATATGCCAGATTTTTCCTTGTTTATGGACCTTGTAGTTTGTGCTCTATGGCTGCTGTGTACGAAATGCTGACTTTCTGTGACATGATTTTGGTGGTTGCTTTTTCCAGTGCTGTCACTGGTTTTGTTTTACCTAGCACAGGCACGCCCTTCCCACTGTAGCTGTTTGCCTTATATTGCAGTGGTGCTTTAAGTTAAATTGTTTGCATTTCTATATTGCCTTGCCATTGTATTAATAGAGTACCTCCTAATTCTGGTATATCTGTTTGAAAAACTCATGGTTCAAGCGCTTTTGCTTTTAGCTTGTTGCTGTAAATTTTCAGATTGAAAACTTAACTACAAGTGATAGGATTTCATATGGTTTCTTTATACATGTAATTTGATAGTGTGCATACAGTGTGTGTATATATATATATATATATATATATATACATATATATATATATATATATATATTTTTTTTCTATTTAACAGTAATCTGATAGCGAATACCTATTTAAGAACATAAGAACTGCCATCGCCGAATCAGACTTTGGTCCATCAAGTCCGGCGATCCGCATACGCGGAGATCCTGCCAGGTGTACACCTGGTGTAAATTAAGTCACCCAGACCCAGGACGGTGGACAGAGGTCTCTGTGCAGACTGAGACCATCCCCCAGCGCTACACTACAGGCTCTACACAGACAGAGGAGGCTGCGAAGCTGGATGGAGATCACATGCAGGAACTAAGGAGCCTCAGGGAGGAGGTGATACGCCTGAGAAGCATCCGAGAGGACGAAGCCTACATCAACGGAGTCGTCCAGGAGCTGTCCCAAATCACCGAGCAGGCCCATGACAAGTCCATCCTCGAGACACCCAAATCATCAGCTTTGAAACCAACAATTGGGATACAGGAAATGGCTAGCGGCACTGACTCCTGGCATCTGGTGACCTCCTCCACGGGCAAACATAGGAGACCCTCCCCCCCTTTTTCAATCTCTTCATCTTCTCCTTCTTCTTACAAACAGGGCAGCTATACATCAACCCCTCAACTCGCCCTGCGGAACAGATTCCAGATTCTTCAGGAAGGAACTGCCGATGAGGAACAGGAGCAGGAACAGGAGCAGGCCCAACACACAGCTCCATCTCCAGGGACAACTGACCGGCTCCCCCCAAAGAAGCGCAGAGTAATAATCATCGGGGATTCCATGCTGAGGGGCACCGAGGGACCAATTTGCAGACCGGATATGCAATCTAGGGAGGTCTGCTGCCTGCTTGGAGCCAGGATACGAGATGTCACCGCCAGTCTGGATAGACTACTCACGCCCCGAGACCACTTTCCTATGCTTCTTGTCCACATAGGAACCAACGACACTGCCAGGAACACATCGGAGACCATCACCAGAGACTTTGGAGCACTGGGTGAGAGGCTGAAGCGGACAGGAGCGCAGGTGGTTTTCTCATCGATCCTCCCAGTTAGAGGCAAGGGAAGAGCCAGAGATGAACGTATCCTGAGGACGAACGAGTGGCTACAGGGATGGTGCCGGGATATGAACTTCGGATTCCTAAACCATGGGGAAGCGCTACAAGGACTTCAGGGACCAGACGGACTCCATCTGACCAGTAGGGGTAAGAACGTCTTCGGACACCGACTAGCCCGCCTGCTTCACAGGGCTTTAAACTAGGTAAGTCGGGGGAGGGTACCCATTCACATATTAGTGCAGAAAGGAATTATCCTGATGAGGTGAGTCGAAACTCCGCTTCCATGTCCAAGGTAAGTACCCACATTGCAAACAGTTCTTTAGGAGTCACACCGACTCGGGTAGGATACGCCTCACAGGGACTTAGCAAACACAAGATATGGAGGGCCATGTATGTCAATGCACACAGTTTAGGTAACAAAATTCTAGAATTGGAGGCTGAAATAAGGAATGCTGACCTAGATGTGGTGGCAATATCTGAAACTTGGTTCACGGACTCACATGGGTGGGATATGGCTATACCGGGCTACAATCTACTTCGTCAGGACAGAGAGGGCAGGTTAGGAGGGGGGGGGGGGTAGCTCTATACATTAAAGAGGACATCAAAACCACCAGGATCACAGATGTCAAGTACACCGGGGAGTCCCTCTGGGTAAACCTGGCAAGAGGCAGAGAAAAATGCCTGTATCTAGGTGTGGTATACAGACCCCCCAAGACAACTGGAAGACATGGACGCAGAATTAATTGAAGACATAGAGAATATCACTCTACGAGGAGAAGCTGTACTGCTAGGGGACTTCAATATGCCTGATGCAGACTGGAACTCATTTTCAGCAACAACCAGCGGTAGCAGGAGGCTCTTAATCTCCATAAAGGGAGCACATCTCAAACAAATGGTAACGGAGCCCACTAGGGCCCAGGCGATCCTCGACCTGGTACTCACCAACGGGGAAAGCGTCTCAGAGGTCTCAGTAGGAGATACGCTAGCCTCCAGCGACCACAACATAGTATGGTTCAACCTTAGGAAAGGCTTCCCTAGATCAAACACGAAAACAAAGGTACTCAATTTCCGGGGCACAGACTTCGCACGCATGGGAGATTTCGTCCATCAGACGCTGCAGGACCAAGCAGAGACCGATGATGTAGAAGCTAAGTGGTTAACACTGAAATCAACCATACATGAAGCAACTAGCCGCTTCATAAAATCAGTAAATAAACGACAAAGAAACAATAAACCCCAATGGTTCACCGTGGAGATCTCGCACCTCATTAAGGAGAAGAAAAAAGCGTTTCTCTCCTACAAGCGCATGGAGAAAAGAGAGGCAAAAGTAGAATATAGGACCAGGTCTACAGCGGTCAAAATGGCAGTTAGGGAGGCAAAACTTCGAGTGGAAGAAATTCTGGCAAAAAACATTAAAAAGGGGGACAAATCCTTCTTCAGGTATATTAGTGACAGAAAAAGGAACACAGGCGGGATAGTATGCCTTAGAAGACCGGACGGAAGTTACGTGGAAGCAGATTCCGATAAAGCCGAACTACTGAATGAATACTTCTGCTCAGTCTTCACCTGTGAGGCACCGGGACACGGTCCGCAGTTGAAGGCAACACAAAGCACAGAAGACCCGTTTCAGAATTTTGAGTTCACACCAGGTGAAGTTTACAGTGAACTGGCAAGACTCAAGGTGAATAAAGCCATGGGACCAGACAATTTGCACCCAAGAGTGCTCAGAGAATTGAGCGATGTCCTTGCGAAACCGTTGGCTGAGCTATTCAATCTCTCCCTAAGTAAGGGGAAAGTTCCCCTGGACTGGAAATTAGCTAATGTCGTTCCTCTGCATAAAAAGGGTTGCAGGGCAGAGGCTGCGAATTATAGACCGGTGAGTCTCACATCAATAGTGTGCAAACTCATGGAAACACTAATTAAAAGCAAATTGGACACGATCTTGAATGAAGGGAGTCTTCGGGATCCCAGTCAGAATGGATTCACCAAGGGTAGGTCCTGCCAATCCAATCTCATCAGCTTCTTTGACTGGGTAACAAGAAAGTTGGACTTGGGAGAGTCTTTGGACGTCGTGTACCTGGACTTCAGTAAAGCTTTTGACAGTGTCCCACACCGCAAGCTGCTAAGCAAAATGGAATCGATGGGGTTAGGAGAGACACTAACTGCATGGGTCAATAATTGGCTGAGTGGCAGACTTCAGAGGGTGGTGGTTAATGGTACCCTCTCTAAAACATCGGAGGTGACCAATGGAGTGCCGCAGGGCTCGGTCCTGGGTCCACTCCTTTTCAACATATTCATAGGGGATCTTACTCAAGGGCTTCAAGGTAAAATAACACTATTCTCCGATGACGCCAAACTATGTAATATAGTAAGTGAATGCAGTTTACAGAATTATATGGCGCAGGACCTGCTTACATTGGAAAGTTGGTCCTCAACCTGGCAGCTAGGCTTCAATGCTAAGAAATGTAAGGTCATGCACCTCGGAAGCGGAAATCCATGCAGGACGTACTTCTTGAACGGAGAAACTTTAACTAGGACTTCAGCAGAACGAGATTTAGGAGTAATCATCAGTGCAGACATGAAAACTGCCAATCAAGTGGAGAAGGCTTCATCTAAGGCAAGGCAGATATTGGGTTGTATCAATAGAAGTTTCGTCAGCCGAAAGCCTGAAGTCATAATGCCGTTGTACAGGGCCATGGTGAGACCTCATCTGGAGTACTGTTTGCATTTCTGGAGGCCACATTACAGTAAAGATGTGCGCAGAATTGAATCAGTTCAACGGACGGCCACCAGGATGATCTCGGGGCTCAAGGGTCTTTCGTACGAAGAGAGATTGAACAAATTGCAGCTCTACACTCTCAAGGAACGTAGGGAGAGGGGAGACATGATCGAAACATTTAAGTACCTCACGGGACGTGTCGAAGTGGAAGATGATATTTTCTTTCTCAAGGGACCCTCGGCCACAAGAGGGCACCCGCTCAAACTCAGGGGCGGAAAATTTCATGGCGACACCAGAAAGTATTTCTTCACAGAGAGAGTGGTTGATCATTGGAACAAGCTTCCAGTGCAGGTGATCGAGGCAGACAGCGTGCCAGACTTTAAGAATAAATGGGATACCCATGTGGGATCCCTACGAGGGTCAAGATAAGGAAATTGGGTCATTAGGGCATAGACAGGGGGTGGGTAAGCAGAGTGGGCAGACTTGATGGGCTGTAGCCCTTTTCTGCCGTCATCTTCTATGTTTCTATATGTTTCTATGTTACCCCTCTAAGCTTCTCATAAGGAGATGTGCATCTAGTTTGCTTTTAATCCTAGAATGGTGGATTCCGCAATAACCTCCTCTGGGAGAGCATTCCAGGTGTCCACCACTCGTTGCGTGAAGCAGAACTTTCTGATATTTGTCCTGGACTTGTCCCCCCTTAGCTTCAGTCCATGTTCTCTTGTCCGTGTCACATTGGACATTGTAAATAATTGTTTTTCCTGCTCTATTTTGTCAATTCCTTTTATTATTTTGAAGGTCTCGATCATATCCCCTTGCAGTCTCCTTTTCTCAAGGGAGAATAATCCCAGTCTCTTAAGTCGTTCCTCATATTCCATGTTCTCCATACCTTTTACTAGCTTCGTTGCTCATCTCTACACCCTCTCCAGCAGTTTTATATCCTTCCTTAGGTTGGGAGACCAATGTTGGACACAGTATTCCAAGTGTGGTCTGACCATTGCTCTGTATAGCAGCATTATAACTTTCTCCGCTCTACTCGTGATTCCCTTCTTTATCATGCCTAACATTCTATTTGCTTTCATTGCCGCCGCCGCACATTGTGCTGACGGTTTCAGTGTCCTATCTATCAGTACACCCAGGTCCTTTTCCTGTTTGCTTTTACATTCTATATTCATGTTCCTTGTTCTTTCCGCCTAAATGCATTACTTTGCACTTTTCCACATTAAACTTCATCTGCCATTTCTCCGCCCATTTCTCTAACTGACACAAGTCATTTTGGAGTTCCACGCTATCCTTCTGCGATCTGATTGCCAGGCATAGCTTTGTGTCATCTGCAAACTTGATGATCTCACTGGATATTCCTTCTTCTTTCATTGATGAAAATATAAAATAAGATGGGCCCAAGTACTGAGCCCTGGGATACACCACTAGTCACCTTCTCCCAGTCTGAGAACTTCCCATTTATGCCCACTCTCTGCCTTCTGTTCTCCAGCCAATTTCCTATCCATCTTTGTATATCCCCCTCTATTCCATGGCTTTGTATTTTCCTAAAAAGTCTCTCATGTGGAACCTTGTCGAACGCTTTCTGGAAGTCCAAGTATATTATGTCCACTGGTTCCCCACTATCGATTTGTTTGTTCACGGTCTCAAAAAATTGAAGTAAATTCGTCAAATATGATTTCCCTTTTCTGAAGCCATGTTGACTGGCTTTTATCAGGTTGTGTGTATCCAAGTGCCGGACTATGCTATCCTTAATCAGTGCTTCAACCATCTTTCCAGGGACAGACGTAAGGCTCACCGGTCTGTAGTTGCTCGGTTTTCCACTTGATCCTTTTTTGAAAATTGGCGTGACGTTCGCTATCTTCCAGTCGTCCGGTATCTGTTCAGTTCTAATTGACAGGTTGGCAAGTTTTTGCAATAGTTCTCCGATTTCAACCTTCAGTTCTTTTAAGACTCGGGTGAATTCCATCTGATCCAGGGGATTTGTCGCTTTTGAGTTTGTCGATCTGGTAGTATATCTGGTCCAAATCCACTTCTACTGTGGCGAGGCTGTCCTCTGTTACTCCTTTGAATACTTTCACTGCTTCTGGTATTGTTGCGGTGTCCTCCTTCATAAAGACAGATGCAAAGAAGGAATTTAGGCTGTCTGCAATTTATTTGTCTTCCTTGATGTACCCTTTTCTTCCTTGGTCGTCCAGTGGTCCTATCGCCTCTTTTGCGGGTTTTTTCCCTCTTATGTATCTAAAGAAAGGCTTGAAAGTTTTGGCCTCTTGCACTATTTTCTCCTCATAGTCCTTTTTGGCTTCCCTCACCGCCTTGTGACATTTCTTCTGATCCTCTTTGTGTTTGTTCCAAGCTTCGATTGTTTCCATTTTTTTTTAAGAGTCCTTCTTTTCTTTTAAGAGTCCTTCTTTTCTTTTATGGCTTCCTTCACCTCTCTAGTAAGCTATGCCAGTTCTCCTTTGCCTTTGTTTTTCCTTTCTTTGGAGATCCATGGAATGTAGAGATTTTGTGCTTCCGTAATAGTATTTTTCATTAGCGACCATGCCTAATCTACCGTTTTAACTTTGTTCATCTTATTTTTGAGCCTCGTCTCACCATGACTCTCATTCTATCGTATCTTCCCTTTTTAAAGTTTAAGGTCGTGGTTAAGGTTTTGGTACGTTTCCCTTTCCCGATGTCAAGTTTAAAGTTGATCATGTTGTGATCGCTCATCCCCAGTGGGACTGTGACCTCTACTTCTTTTGTCGGTCCCGTAATGCCATATAGGATCAAGTCCAAGGTGGCGTTTCCTCTCATCGGCTCTCCCACCATTTGCTCCTAGTACTTCCAGGAACTTGGCCTCCTTGTCGCAGTTTGAGGTTCCCAGGTTCTAGTCTATCCCCGGGAAATTGAAGTCTCCCATGATTATTGCATTACCTGTCCTACATTCTTGTTTAATTTCCTCTTATCATTTCTGAGTCTGTCTTCTCCGTCTGTCCTGGGGGTCGATAGTAAAGGCCAATTTTTGTGTCTGCTCCATTGTGTCTAGGAATCTTGATCCAGAGGGACTCCAGCTTCTCTTTCCTTTCCGTCGAAGCCTCTCTAACAGATTCTATTCCTTCCTGAACATATTGGGCAATACCTCCACCTTTTTGCCCTACTCTATCTCTTCTGTATAGTTTGTATCCCTATAGTACTGTGTTCCATTTGTTTTCATCATTCCACCATGTTTCTGTTATGCCAATGATTTCCAGTTCATCATGTCTTGCTATGGTCTCTAATTCTCCCATTTTGTTTCTCAGACTTCTAGCATTCGTATACATACATTTAAGTTCCCTTTGTGCTACCTTCTTGGACTTTTTAAGCTTAGCAGTCCCTACTGTTTCTTTCATGGTATCCTTTTCTGCTTCTGTGTTGTCTCCCTTATTTGCTTTGTGGCCGTCCCCTCCTTTGTCTGAGTAGTTGTCCGTAGTTCCTTCTTTAGGGCATCTTGTCATCTGGGCCATCGACTGGTGTCGACTGTCAGCTTTCCCCTGTCCTTTAGTTTAAAGCCTTCTCGATGGCCCTCTTCATGTTGCCTGCCAATACTCTTGCTCTATATTTAATATATACCTACAAATCTTTTATTATTATTTATTATTCATTATCCTCCCCTTTACAAAACTGTAGCACTGTGGTTTTTAGTGCCGACCACGGCAATAACAGCTACGATGCTCGTAGAATTCCTATGAGTATTGGAGCTGTTACTGCTGTGGCCGGCACAAAAAGCGCACTACAGTTTTGTAAAAGAGGGGGGCATAATTTTTCTTTTTTCTTTTTAAGTATATATTTGATGTCTTTGTAACTTACAGCCTCTTTTACAAAGCCGCACTGCAACATCCCTGAAGCCCTTTAAATCTCTATGGGCTTCGGGGCCGTTAGCACAGCGCAGCCACTAGCGTGGCTTTGTAAAAGAGTCTGTTAGATTTAACTATATCTTATGGTATTCTGTATATATTCTAATATCTGTATGTTGTCCTCCTTTTTATCACTTTTTAATTACTTATTTACTCCTTTATTAGTTATAAATCATTATTATGCTGATTATATATGTACGCTTTTCATAGATATACTCTTTGACCCCTGAGGTAGGCCCGCTGAGCTGAAACATGGATCTTGTCGGGTTTTCTTATTTCTATTTAATATAGATTGATTGGAAGAAAAGTAGAGGTCTATTTGGAGTGTTTTATTGATGAACACTTGGGTCGTTTGTCCTTGGACCAATGTTTATTCTATGTTTATTTCATTGTTTTGTGCCTTTTTGAACTGGATTGCTATAAAATGTTTAATTAAGGAAGCCTGAAATGGCATTGAAACAGGGCTTCAGAATGGAAAAGGAAGTTTTATGGACTCTTCCTCAGGATAAAGTTTGAGAATTGAATTTCCTGCCACTGTATGCTTAGATCGAGCAAAGAAGCAGAACTGTAGCTGCAGGTTCATGGACTAAACCAAGGATATGAGAGAGTGATTTGTAGCCAAGGCCTGTGCTATAGATGACTGCTCTGCTACATCCCTCATGAGAGGCTCCTTAGGAAAGTAAAGATTCATGAGAGAGGAGGCTATGCCATGCCTTTATGTGGATTGCAATCTGACTAAAAGACAGGAAAGAGAGAGTAGGACCAAATGTTCAGTTATCCACTTGGAAAAGGGTCAGTAATGAAGTGCCCTAAGGTCTCTATTGGACCCTGTGCTATTCCTAAATGGACATGATGAGTAAAGGATCACATTTGCAAATGACATAAAATTGTTCAAATCTGCTAAAAAATGGCAGAGAGAGGATTGTGAAAAATTGCAGGAGAATCTTATGAGTCTACAAGACTGAGCATCTAAAAGGCAGATGAAATTTAATATTGTCAAATACAAACCGGAGGCATAGCCATGGAAAGGCATGAGTGTGTGTGTGTGTGGGGGGGGGGCGGGGCACACCCACTTTGGGCTCAGACCCACCCAGAACTGGACAGGACAAACTGCAGACTAAACAAACATACAAAGGACTTTAATTCAACCAGAAGGCTGCATCAGAGGCAAAGACTGTAAGGCAACACAATAAAAATTCAAATCAAACTACACTCGTAAAATACATTCATAAAAATATGCATAAATTCAGATTATATTAAAACAGTTGGGATCCTTAAATCATGATTTCTCTTGGTTAAAGTCATTTAAATAATTTTATAGATAAATTTCTTGGACTCTTTGTACCTTCTATCCTGTCTTATAGAAATGATTCTTCAGATGTAATTCAAATGTTATTGTAAGTGGTTATATTTTACTTGCTATGATGGACATTGAGTCACTATACACAAAGTACTGTGAGCTGCCATGAGAGGTCACGGCAGCCATTTTGGGACAGTACCACCAAAGAGCAGGAGAGGGCTATATTTGTGGCCCCAACAACCCTCCACTGGACTGCCAGTTATGCAGGTAGACCAGGGGAGGGGGGGGGGCTACCTACACATTGGGAAGTGGACAGGCAGGGGGGGGGTGCTTTGTTGTTGGCAGAGAGGGCGGGAGGGAAAGAGGGGTCGTTGGAGGGGCAGGAGGAAGCACAGGAGATTGTTAAAAAAAAAAAAAAAGAGAAAATACTTATGTAGGCCTCAGCCTGATATTCATCTGGGGCCTGAATAGAAAACAACTTTTGAGCTATCATGAATTCAGCCAATTATCTTATACAGGCCTTGGCTGAATATCACTAGAGTCCATGACACAGTGACAGAATTTGTCACTGTTCCTGTTCCCATGGATAACCGCACAAAGTCATCCCCATGTCATTCTTTAAGGAGAGAGGGAGATTCGGTGATGTAATCAGAGAAGATGGTAGCCTAATGAGAAGGCTCCGTCTTCAACCACCTTGTGAGCTAATTGAATGCAATTGACAGCTTCTTTAGATAACTCGAAATGAAGGAGGAAACTTCCCTGTGTGGTGGTTTATGTTGTTAGTGCTCAAGAATGACTTCCAACTCAAAAATTGTAAGCTGTAAACTTCAGCGATGACTTCCGACTCAAGAATCTCAGCGGTGGTCAGCTGTGTAATATTTGTAATTGAATCGGATCGTTAATAAAACAAACATTGTCGGCGCTAAAGTAGGAGGAAAGTTTCGGCGCCTTCAGTGAAGGCAGCTGAACTGTCGTTAAAGTCTGATCAACTGTCGGGCACGAGTGCTGGGTCTGACAGTGAATGAAGGAGAGTGCAGTCAGCGGCGATCTGTAGTGTTGAGCTGATAGTGAATTTGTCTGCCTGCCTGATCTGAAAACGCTTTATCTGCTTGAAGTCAGAGGAGTGTTTTGGAAGTTGAATGAAGATTTTATGTGCTATCAGTGATGGACATCTATATGGCGTTTTTTACCGTTGAAATCTGGAATCAGCTGTTAGCGCTCAAGGGATCATACTACAGCGCTCAAGAAGGAGACTTCCGACTTAAAAGTGGAAGAAGGAAACTGCTCTTATGCTGTCAGCGGTGGTCAGTTGTGTGATGCTTGTAACTGACTGTCGGATAATCTAATTGGATCTAATAGTTAACGCTCAAGAAGGAAACTTCCTTTTCAGTGAAGGAGAAAAGTTTGGTAGCTGAATAATGTAATGTGCGGTCAGTTGTGTGTCTGATCAACTGTCGGGCACGAGCACTGATGAGAGTGCTGTCAGAGGCGGACTGAAATTAACTGTTGGATACCAGCGCTGATGTCTTAAGCTGACAGTGAATTTGTATGCCTGCTTGATCTAGTTTTCTGAAAACGCTCTATCTGTTTGCCTGCTTTGGCTCTACTTGCATTGGATAATCAGCAGTGAGAAAGTGTGGTCATTGATTGTCAGGCAGAATGCAGATGGATAGCAAAAGTGAATCTTTGCTGCCATCTAGAGGTTGTTTAAAACAACAATCAGTATCATTGAATTTATTCTGAATGTGATCTGGACTAAAACATGTCTTCACGGAAAAAATTGGACAGTTATGGATTTGTTGGTAAGAAGTTGGGAGCTTCAAAATCGGTGGAAGTTGGTTCGCAAGAAGCTAATTTAATGGAATTACGAGCTGTAAAAGGAAATGAAATAGACCATTAAGATAGTTCACAGGAGGCGCCGGATTCTTTGAGAGATCTGCTTCTGGATATTCGAAAAGAAATGCAATCTCTGCGTCTTGATGTGATCAAAGCTGTAACGGATTTAAAGCATGAAATTGGGGAGTTGGTGAAACGACAAGACTTGGTAGAATCACATGTTAATACCATGACTGAAGACATTATTGCAGTACAACAGGAAGTGGCAAAAGTTCACATGGAGGAGGTGGCAATTTTAGATAAGTTGGAAGATCTAGAGAATAGATCTCGGAGGTGTAATCTAAGGATCAGAGGGGTTCCGGAAGAAAGTGCTTATTTGGATACTCGCCGAAATGCTTTGGACATTTGTAAAGACATTCTCACTACTGCAAAGATAGATGGGGGACAGGTATCGGAGATTGAAATGTATAAATGTATAAAGAATGAAATAAAGGGGGAAAGCTATTAACCCATTTGGTTTCATCTAGATTGGGTCCCAAAGGGTTAGAGCTTTAATAAATGAACAAGGGAAATGAGTTATAACTGATCCAGAAATAGGAGATATTTTTTTTCATTATTACAAGTCTCTTTATGGCCCTCCATCAGAAAGGGGTTTATTAACAAATTCATATTTAGATGAGATAAAATTGCCATGTATTTCTGAAAGTGATAGGAAGCGTCTAAATGAGCCAATTAAACCAGAAGAAGTGTACTGGGCAATTGGAAGTAGTCCTCTGCTGAAGGCGCCAGGTGAGGATGGTATGCGAATAGAGTTTTATAAACTCCTAAAAGAAGAGATTATCAATCCTCTTGCAAGGATGTTTAACATTGAATACGGCACGAATTTTGGTATTGCCTAAGCCGAATAAAGACCCTGAAAAAGCGGGATCATATCGGCCTATTTCTTTATTAAATACGGAGGCTAAATTGTTAGCGAAGATTATGGCACATAGGATGGCTTCTGTTTAGTCCTCCCTCATTCATGATACCCAAGTGGGATTTGTGAAGGGAAGAAGAATTGCTAAAAATATGAGAAAATTATTGATATCTTTGGAACAGAGGGCGATATATAATTTAGCTTCGGTGCTGGTCAGTTTTGATGCTGAAAAGGCATTTGACAGGGTACGATGGGATTTTCTATATGATACATTGAAAGTGTATGGTTTTGATGTTTTTTTTGTATCTGCGGTCCAGCTAAATTGGTGTTAGAAAACTTTTCAGTTTCAAAATCTTTTATCTATAGGGGAGTGAGACAGGGATGTCCGTTATCTCCACTATTATTTGTGCTTACTTTGGACCCCCTTATTAGGGATATATATGCAATGTCATCTATACGAGGGATTGATATTGGAAACACAACTTTTAAACTTTCGGCTTTTGCAGATGATATTTTAGTACACCTCACAGACCCTTTGTCGTCTTTATCGTCTTTATTGAAATTGATTAAAGAATATGGTGATTATGCAGGTTTCCGTATAAATTTTGGTAAATCTGAGGCACTTGCGTCTTCTGTTGCAGTAATGGCTTTATGGGGGTCGGAATTTCCATTGACTTGGGCACAAGGGCAATTTATGTATTTGGGGACAGTAATGTCTATGTCGACTTCTCAATTATATCGTCTTAATGTAGATAGGCTTCAACAGAATATGGAGATTTTGTTAGATACCTGGCAGGGGTTGCCCCTTTCTTTAATGGGTTGCATTTGCTTGGTTAAGTTATTTATCTTTCCTAAATGGTTGTATATGTTACAAACTTTGCCATTATGTTTATTCAAGAGGGATTTAAAGATCTTTTATAAAAAAAAATTACTCATTTCTGTTGGGCTGCTAAGAAACCTAAATTAAAGATGACATATTTGCTAGGTAATTGGAATAGAGGGGGATTGGGCTTACCGGATATGCAGATTTATAATTATGTGTGTTTACTTCGTCATTTGGGTGATTGGGTAAATATGACAAGTATTTATACTCCACTTCAGATGGAACAGGAGTTTTTAGCTCCTTATGATATATTTGTGTTACTACATAGTGCGCGAAATGCGTTACCATCTTTTATTCATTCAAGTGTTGTATTTAATACTTTACAGAAGGTATGGCGTTGGTTTGTGCAATTATTGGGAGGAAATCCAATGGTTACTGATCTCTTGCCTTTGCAGGGTAATCCGGCTTTTCTTCCGGGTAGAGATTCTAGGGAGTATAGATTATGGGGTGCAAGAGGAATTTTAAGATTGGAACACATACTGGGAAATGAGGGGAAACTATTGAATTGTACTGAATTAATGGCTAAGGTGGGAGAAACTTGGGGAGCGCAATTTGCATGCATACAAGTGGAACATTATGTGAGATCTCTTGACAGAGTGCAGTTGAGTATGCATTTGGGTGTTAGATTGAGAGAGTTCTTTGCTCAGAAGGAGGGGATGTCTCTTTCGGTGTCTTATATTCATTCTATGGTGTAAAAAATTACAACCAGACAAAGACTATCAGAAAATTCGGGAGAAATGGGAGAAAGACTAACAGCTTGATTTGAGACATTGGGATGTTGCCCGTACTTTAAGAGCGACACCTGGGGTGACATCTTGTTCATGGTTAAGAGAAACATATTATAGGGTTATATTACGTGCCTATTACACACAAACACAATTGTTTTATAGTGGAGCTCTTCCTACTCCTTTGTGTCATAAATGTGGGAGGGAAAGTCATACATTAGGTCATGCATTTTAGTTTTGTCCCATAATTCAGCACTTCTGGAAGTGAATAATAAATTATATGTCAAAAATAATTGGAAGATCATTGCGCTTCACTCCTTCTTTCTTTATTTTGGATTTGCCAGAAGCTCTTGGCCTTTTACCAAAAGGAAATAGGGTGTTGTGTAGAAAAATGAGTCTCTTGGCTAGAAAATGTATATTACAATATTGGACGATCCCTGATCCTCCGAGGTTCTGGCATTGGCGGAACCAATTACATCAGTTGGCCATTTGGGAAGCTAGAGATGCAGGAATTGTAAGAAAGCGAAAGATGTTATTTATACAAATTTGGGATTCATATTTGCAAGATTTGCATCCTAAGGGTCGTAATGTGATTTTAAGTTGGATCTCTTAAGTTAAATGAAGAGAGTAACATTGGGTAGAGAGTACTATTGGATGAAAAGGGGTGGGTGTGGAGAGGGATGGTTAAGGTTCAAATTCATATAGATAAGTGGGGGTTTAATGAAATTGAAATTTCTTTTTTTTATTATGTATATTAATAATTGATGCATTATTGATGTCTTTTGATGCTGTATTTATTTGCAAGTTTTGTACCCTAAGGGCTGTAATTAGATTTTAAGTTAGATTTCTTTATTTATGAGAATATCATTGGGTAGAGAGTACTATTGGGTGGGAAGGGGTGGGTATAGAGAGGGAAGGTAAAAAACTCATATAGATAAGTGGGGTTTATAGATATTACAATTTGTCTTTTTATTATGTTTATTAATAATTGATGCATATTGATGTTTTTTGATGCTGTATTATTGTATTTGATGATATTTGTATCAATAAAAACTGTTTGAATCTAAGGAGAAAGGGAAGAATCAGAGTATGAATGGGCACAACCACTGACCCTCAAGTTTGCGTTGAAGAATGCTGGTGTAGAAGGACTGAGGTTGAGATAAAGAATGACACAGGATGATTTCCTGCGGTTATTCACAAGGACAGTGTCAGTGATTAATTCTGTCAGCTTGTCATTCTCTTGAAATTCCTAATCCCCTCCTTCCCTCCTTTTTTTAGGCCAGTCAGATCTGAAATTCAGCAGCATTGTCTGGCTTAATGCCACTGAATATCGTCATTTAGCTGCCGATTGGCTATTTAAGTTCTGTGGCTGGCTTAAATCAATCTGAATAACAGTTCCAAGGTTTTCAGCTGGTGGGCTTGGGGATCCACACTCACTAAGTTATTTATAGTTGGATTGAGGGTAGGTGCCAGGGAGGGGGAGGAGAGAGGGGAAGGGCAGAGCAGAGGGAAAATTTTGTGTGTACCCACTTTGGACCCAGGTCTGCCCAAAATTGGCAGTCTGACTCCACTACTGATGTGAACTGATGAACATAGGGATAAAGAATGCATATCATAAGACCACATAAGAGGTAATTCTGTACAAAGCCATGAAGGTTTATGTAGCAAGTAAGCATTCTAGCATTCTGGTCAGTTATGCATGTGTGAACACATACACATGTAAATAACAATAGTATGGCTATGGTTTATTTTGTAAGTATATGAATATTTTCAATGTGTACTTTGCAGCTCAGCTTTCATGTGGGTAGCGTTTAGGTGGTTCATGGTGGGATGCACACAGAGGCATAGAAGGGGGACAGTCCACGCTGGGCATCATCTTGGTGAGGCCGCAGGCACCCATCCTCATCTCCTTCCGGGCTCCCCCCCCCCCCCCACCCCACCATGTGTGTGTGCTGCTTCCCTTCCTCCGTACCTCTGTAACGTTCCTGGCATGAGCAGCAACCCCCAAGCTGCAGTCGCACCAGCGTCATCTCTTACTTTCTAGGAGCAAGTCCAGGAAGTGACATCAGAGGAAGAGCCAACACCGGTGCAACAGCAGCTTGGGGGTTGCTGCTCATGCTACAAATGTTACAGAGGTACGGGGGAAGGGAAGCAACGCATGTATGGCAGGAGGGTCAGGGAAGGAGCGTGTGGAGGTGAGGGATGGAGAAGAGGGTGGGGGGAGAGCTGCCACCGCCCCAGGTGCCTCTCACCCTCGCTATACCACTGGGTACACATTTACACTTGTAACTTAAGTGGCATAGCAAGGGAGGGTATGGGAATGGTCCACCCCAGGCACCGTCTTAGTGAGGGCACAGCACCCATCTTCTCCACCTCCCCACTTTTTCCCTCATCTCCCTTCATCATGCACGCACCTTCACTCCCCCTCCCCCCTGTATCTCTAGCTCTTCGCAGGTGCAAGCAGCAACTCCAACCTGCTGCTCATGTCAGCATCGGCTTTCCCTCTGACATCACTTCCGGGTTCCATACCTAGGAAGTGACATCAGAGGGGGGAGTTGACATCGACGTGGCAGCAAGTTGGTGATGCTGCTCGTGCCTGGAAAGTTAAAGAGATATGGGGGAAAGGAAGGGGCGTGGGTGCGTGGCGGGGGGGGGGGGGCAGGGAAGGAGCGAGTTAAGGACAGAGGAGAGGTTAGGGGAGGTGCACCACTGCCCCAGGCACCTCTCACCCTTACTATGCCACTGTAGAACATTATAAATTATATGCATATTTCCCTAATCTAGGTGACCATTTATACAATGGCTCATGTAAATGCTCCTAAACACATATGTGCATTTATACAAAATTATACTAATACAGTACTGTGTTTCCCTGAAAATAAGACACTGTCTTATATTAATTTGGGGCCCAAAAAAGGCACTAGGTCTTATTTTCGGGGAGGTCTTTTTTTTCATGTACAATGATCATCTCTCCCTTCTTCTCCTCCACCTCAATTCTTCCTATTTCCTTTTTCTCCCCCACATTTGCAGCATCTTTCTATCCCTCCCTCCCATCCACCTGTGCAGCATCTTTCTATCCCTCCCATCCCCCACCGCCACAGTGTACCCTGTACTACCCCTGCTGATCCTTTCATCTCTCCCTCCTATCCGAACCCCGACCATGAGCTGAAATACCTGGAAACAAATGGCAGCATCGGCAGCACAGGCTGCATCACGGCCTACCCGTCTCATGTCCGGGCGTTCCTCTGCCGCATCACTGATGATGTCATTAGTAACACGGCACAGAACGGCCGGGTGTGAGAAGGGCAGGCAGCGATGCAGCCTGTGCTGTCGACGCTGGCATTTGTTACCAGGTATTTCGGTCTCGCAATCGGGGTTTCGAGGCGAGGGAGAGATGGAAGGGTCGGCGAGGGGTGGGGGGGGGGGCAAACCGGTGGTGGTGGGGGGTGCAGGGGCGCATTGGTGCTGGTGACTAAGTCTTATTTTGGGGGGTAGGGCTTATATTAAGACCTACCCCGAAAATCATGCTAGGGCTTATTTTCGGGGTAGGGCTTATTTTCAGGGTAGGGCTTATTTTCAGGTGTCTACTGTCCTATGTAGGATGTGCTCCTAATAGGCGCCTTTTGGATGCTTAAATATAAGCACACCTATATAGAATTGACCTCATGGGGTAATTCTCTATAGAGTACCTAACATTAGATTCCAGGATGATGTACACTGTGAATTCTGTAATGACAATTGTACATGGACTTCCCTTTTATCTTTCCTCATAGACCATTCCTTACACTCTCAATTGTGCTCTTTGGCCCAAATTCACTAAAGTCAGCGATCATTGCTAAACCTGTTTTCACAGGTTTAGCGACGATCGCTGCTAACTGACCCGATTCACAAAACAGCCCACTGCATGTTTTTCTCCTTGATTGCCCATTTTCCAATCCAGCCATGCAAATTAGTAAAACCTTATGCAAAATAGCCAAGCGATTGATTCACTTACATTGCTTGGCTATTTTCCAACGGGTTTTACCAATCCTAAAACCTGATTGCTGTAGGGAGGGAGGGGGTTTATATACTTAACAAGTGTTGTCTGGGATTTTAATTTCATGTATAATTTAAAGCCTTCTTTTTGTTCTCAAACTAGGGTGGGAGGGAGGGGATAATTATTTTGTATTAATTTCTGATTGATTGTAAGTGCTGTCTCTGATGATAATTGTATGTATAATTTGAAAGCACCATTCTACATTTGAAAATCAATAAAAATTTAAACAGGAATTTGTATGTCATTTTGTAAACCGCATAGTTATTTTTTTTTTCTTTATTTATATATTTAATAATTAACAATATCAAATGATACCAAGGAAAAAACCAAATTTAACAATAATTATACAACACAAAAAAATCCTTTTCAAGTCCACAATAATGGGGAGACATGCTACTTTACAACTAACAAAATTAAAGGAAAACTAAGAAATTGTTCTTGATTCATATGAATCTTAACCATTCCCGATCGCATAGTTATTATGCGGTATATAAATTTTTAAATAAATAAATAGTACCTCATTGTTATTAATCATGGAGTACCATTCAGAGATATGGAATGGACAGTGCCTGGTCCCTGGAGTTTACAATCTAGTCAAATCCAATAGACAGGGCACACAACAGCAGAAGTTATGGCAACAAATATGTGTCAGGGGATGTATTAGGTGCTTACTATAAGCAAGAATTAAAATAAGGCTCATAAAGCATCATGGAACTATAAATATTCAAAGTGGAACTTAAACTATTTATATGGTTAATACATCTTGATCAAACTTTCATGAACTTGGCCAAAGGGCGTGTGGAGGTGACTGTAGTAGCCACATCAGCAGCACTGAAGGGCTTGGTGTCGAGTATGACTCTCTGCCATCTGTCAGTGATTAAGAGGCCATGAAAACTCTGGAGCAATAAAAGCAAGGCAGAGATGGATGAGTCTTGACTTCTTCATTCTGACTATGTCATAATCAGTCAAGTGTTCTTCTAGATGGAGGGAGGGTGAAGGCAGAAGTGATGCTCGATGGTCATGGTGCTTTGATAATGTTAATAGAAATTTTAATAGCTATATTCATCTCACAGTATTACTCAATTAAATATTAAATAATTCATTTAAATAGTGCTCAGAACCACAACCATTAGTGTGTATAAAAACACACAACACTGACCATCATCACACTATTATTGTCTATACCACCATTCCACAGTCTAACATGTTATTATATAAAATTAACTTATCTTTTTATGGTAGTTGATACTCCTCTGATGGTCATAACATAGGCAGCTTGGTGTGATAAAGTGCTCATGCTACTTCTAAATAATTGCTGGAAGCCCAAAATTATATGTCCTCCCTTCTATTCGAGTTTCGTCTTGTGCTTCCTCAGGAAGGGATTATCTATCGGTCAACAAACATTGTAATTTAAGCATCTTACTATGGTAATTTGTTTAATGTATTGTTATATTTTATAAATAGCATTAGTGTTAAAGTTATGTAGTAAGATGCTTAAATTACAATGTTTTTTGACCGATAGGTAATCCCTTCCTGAGGAAGCACAAGGTGAAACTCGAGTGGACGGGAGGACATATAATTTTGGGCTTCCAGCAATTATTTAGAAGTAGCATGAGCACTTTATCACACCAAGCTGCCTATGTTATGACCATCAGAGGAGTATCAACCACCATAAAAAGATAAGTTAATTTTCTATAATAACATGTTAGATTGTTGAATGGTGGTATAGACCACTGTTTTTCAATCGCCGATCCGTGAACAGGTGCCAGTCCGCAGAAAATTCCTGCCGGTCCTTGCAGGGCCGGCGAGATTGACGCCGTTAAATTTCCTGCCCCGGTGGTGTTGGAGGAAATCTGCTGTTTCTCCCAGCCTCGGGTGATCAAGACAGGTTGCCGACATCGGGCATTCCCTCTGTGAGTCTCACCTATGTGGAAACAGGAAGTTGAAACAAAATAGGCGGGACTCAGAGAGGGAATGCCCGATGTCAGCAGCCTGTCTTGATCGCTGCCTCTGCCGAGTCACCTGAATTGGGCCGTGGGGAAGGTGCAGGTAGAAGGGAGATGGTCAGTGTGCGCGGAGGGAGGGGAGGGGGGAGGGTCAGCGTGTGGATTGGGGCCATCAGCAGCATCTGTGCTGAGAGTCTGCCCACGTGCAGGATGTGGTGGGTAGGGGCCATCGGCTCATCTTGGGCGGCAGGGCCTGCGGTGCAACGCTGTTTTTGCCGGCTTGGGGGGAGGCCGCAAATGTGCAGGGCACGCAGGAGCAAGATCATGGGGAGCCTTCGACAGTGGCTGTCTCCCCTCCCAACAGCTCTCGTACTTACCAGGGCAGTGATTCACTTCGGCACCTTCCCCTTTCCTCAGAGGCGGCAACGGACCCAAGGCTGCCTAAGGAAATCACTGCTGCAGGCAAGTACTGAGAGCTGCTGGAAGGAGAGGAAGCCACTGTTGGAGGCTGGGATGCTGCTGGATAAAGGGAGAGCTGCTACTGGACCTGGAGGGAGGTAGAAGGAGAGATGCTACTGGGTGGGGAGGAGGGAAAAAGATGGGAAGCGAGTTAAAGTTGGATAGGGGGGAGGAGGGAAGGGAGAAGGAAAAAAGGAAGGAAACAGCTGGCAGGGAGATTACAGGAGGGGAAGGGGGGTCAGGGGTCAGGGTGGAATGGAGAGATTAGATGAGGGAAAGGGGAGAGAAAGAATGAGAAAGTAGAGAGAGATTGATGCTGGAAAGGGGGTCAGCCGAGAAATGAGAGAGGGATAAAGATACTAGACCTGGTGTAGGAGAGATAAAAATGAAGAAAGCAGTGAAGCTGGAATAAATGATATAAAAAGGAGAGAGGAGGCGCAGGCTGGATGGAAAGGGGAGAGAGGCATAAAAAGAAGTCAGATACATATGGAAGGGGGAGAGGGCAGACAGTGGATGGAACGGACAGATGCTGGATTGAAGAGACAGGGCAGACGCTGGAAAGAAAAGAGTGAAAAGAAGATGAAAGCAGAGACCACAAAAGGTAGAAAAAAATAATTTTATTTCTATTTTGTCATTAGAATATATCAGATTTGAAATATATATCCTGCTAGAGACATAATTGGGGACTGCAAAGCCCAGGCAGTGATTCTTTAGCTTCCAGCTGGCTTAGGGCTCTCTCTGACCAGCAGACACTCCCCTAACACTATTCCTGTCATGTGTGACTGCAGTATTCTGTTAGCATGATATTTCTGTGTAGCATTCTGTAATAATTTGGCTTGTTCAGTTTTCTTGATAGTAGAGGGGATATATGTGAAGGGGAGGGGAGACAGGGGTTTTCTTGGTCCTTGCTCTGTATATTTATATTTATAAAATGGCAATTGTACAGAATATTGTTTCTTTTTATACTTTAATAAAATACGTTCAATATAAAATCATAACTGAGGCTTGTGCGGATGGGATCAGATGGTTTGTGGGGACCGAGCTTGCAGAGACGGGGCGGAAATGTGTTTTTTTTATTTCGGTCTTTGTAGTTTGCCGATCCACAAAATAATTATTTTATTTCTGCCGGTCCACGAGAGTATAAAGGTTGAAAAACACTGGTATAGACAATAATAGTGTTTTGATGGTTTAATGGTAGCCGGTGTGTGTTTTTACGCTTGTACACTAATGGTTGTGGTTCTGAGCACTATTTAAATTAATTATTTAATATTTAATTGAGTAATATTGTGATATGAATATAGTTATTTATTTATTATCACAATTGGATATTGTATAGATCACTATACTTATTTATTAATAGAAATTTTAAAACACGTAACAAATGCAAAAATAATCTGCAAAATAAAAGCAATGCTTTCTGTTACTTATTCTGTACTTAGGGCTTCTTTTACAAAGGTGCGCTAGCGTTTTAGCGCACGCACAGAATTAGCACGTGCTATAGTGCACGCTAGCCAAAAAATTACCGCCTGCTTAAAAGGAGACAGTAGCGGCTAGCATGTGTGGAATTTTAGCACGCGCTAGGTGCATGCTAAAACCGCAAGCGCACCTTTGTAAAAGGAGCCCTTAATGAGGTCGTCTCAGTCTGAGTTTTCTGTGTGAGCAAACTTTTGAATTTCTCACTTTACATCGAAAACAAGGAAAACAAACAGATCACAGGTGCAAATCAGGTTAGAGCGCCCCTTACACTCTCCTTCTTTCCTATGTGAAGCCAAGCCGATATAGATTAAATCAAACCCATTTCTAATGTCAAGATTTCAATTATGTCACAGAAACCTAGACCAAAAATTCAAGCGGAGCTGATAAACAATCAAAGTATTTGACCCCAAATGCAGTCTGTTTGCTGAGCCCTACGGTCAAAGATCAATATCCGAACAACCACCTGTACCTAATTCTTTACTGAAGACTAGATTACACTGTTATAATCACCATCCCTTAATTGTCCCTTACCTCTGTCAATCAATGCTTGATTTCACTTTAACTTATTAGAAGATTGTGAAAAATAAAATAATTTGTAAAAATCAATAGGGGGTGCACTCAGATGCAATTGTTATTGGTTTTCTAGTACCTCCTGCATCAATCCTTTGCACTTGAATGGGAATGGAATATGGTACTGTGGGAAGAAATATCTCCGTGTGCACAGTGCCTGCAGTGTGGTGACAGCACTTGTATACAGCTATCAGCAATGCCACAGCGCCAGCTTGTGGCAAAATGAAACATTTACATTTTGTTAAATGTAGAATTTATTCCTATAACAGAGCAAATGTCTTAGCTGCCTCTTCTGTCCATTTAAGAGATTAGGTCTGAAAACATACACTGAGGGGAAAATTCTTAAATGTTCACGGTAAAATCCAATGGGACGCTGTCATGGCCGCTACTGTAACAATTTCAAAAAGGCGAGTCATTCTTAAAAAGTCACGCATGCAAATGAGGTTGGCGAAGAGTCATGGAGGGTCACTAAATTTGCATGTGCTGATCGCTGGTGATAGCAATCAGCACATGCGCAGAATAAATGCTCCCCAAAAAATAAATAGATAAGAAAGTTTCAAGTTTTATTAGGTGTTTATATACTGCTTTTGATGATAATGACGGGTGTTGCTATGCAACATATTACTAACAACTGGAAAAATTATAGTAATCTCAATTATACGTTTTGGTGAAATTCCCTGTGTCATATTTACAAGATGGAAAGAGCAATTGCAATACAGAAAGGAAGTTATAAAAATTTTTTAAAGATATGGAGACCGATGGTTGATTTTTGTAGTGAATAGGCATCATTTTTCTTTGATAATATACATAGGGGGGTGGGGGATTGGAAGATAAGATGTAGTGAAATTGAAATTTTGAAGGAATATGATAGTTTTAATGATTGTATAGAAAGATGGGAGGGGGGAGGGTTTTTAATTAATTTACATATTAAGAATATAATGTATGATGTTCAAGTGTTATATGATAGTATTTCATGTTCTTTTTCTGCACTTGATGTAAGTTTGAAAAAGAATAAAGAAATTAAAAAAAAAAATAAGGTTATCTAAGCAGTTTTACAATCAGGTAGTCAAGGATTTTCCCTATCTGTCCCGGTGGGCTCACAATCTATCTAATGTACCTGGCTATGTAGGACTGAGTGACTTGCCCAGGGTCACGAGGATCAGTTCAGGGTTTGAACCCACATCGAAGATCGGCAAGAGGGATGCCGATGTCAAGCAACCCCCCCCCCCCGGCAGTGGGAGGGATGCCCACTCTCTCCTGCTGCTGCCATAAAGAAAAAACCCCTAAAACTCCCCTGGCAGTGGGAGAGATGCCCACTCCCTCCTGCTGCCACGCAACCCCCTGATACTTCCCTTCCCGACAGCAGGAGAGATGCCTACTCCCTCCCACTGCCAAGCCTTATTATTCTGGGTCACAATCACAATTCTTTATAATGGCTTTTTAAAATTGATTTTCAAAGAGGATACATCAAAGACTTTAGAAAAAAGCACACATAATTATTATCTAGGCATAAATAAGAATGCAACAAAATAAGAAGGAAAATCAATGAAGCGTCTATGAAATCAGCTCACAAATCCAGGGGGAAAAGACAAAAACACCAAATAAAAAAACAGGGCCAGTGTTAGACACGTTGGGGCTCAAGGCAGAAATTAAGGAGGGAGCTCCCAGGTCCTCTCCTTCCTGCTCCCTCCTCAGATTTCCCCACACATCATATAAAAATCAGCTGCTCTAAGGGTCCCCCTTGGGCCAGGATGTCCTTCCCTTCTTCCAATCCCATTCTAAAGCCCTCCCCCCCCCCACCTTTTAAAATGCAAAGGAGTCTTTGGTGCAGCAGTGTTCTTTAGCACTGCTCATGGCTTCCTCTGCACTGTTCCTCTGCTGGAAGTTGCAGCAGAGGTGGGCGGACCATGGGAGAGGAACAGCGCCGAGGAAGCCACAAGCAGCATTAGAAAATCACTGCTGTGCCGGCTACTCTTTTGCATTTTAAAAGATGAGAGGGCTTCAGAATTGGGTAGGAAGAAGGAGGACATCTCAGCCCACGGAGGACCCCTGGAGCTGTGGGTCACAGGGCAGCTCCCCCTTAAAACTACTCAGAGCCACAGCTGAGTTAGACCCAGATATTCAATGCCAGGGCATGTCTAGTTTCCAGCACTGAATATCTGGGTTAGTGTGGCGTACTGAAAGCTAACTGGGCATTAGCAGATATTGAGACTGGTGCCCAGTTAACTCAGCAAATAAAGTCCCCCTTTAATCAAGCCATGTTAGAGATTTTTAGCGCTGGCTGCTGTGGTAAACGCTCCGATGCTCATAGGAATTCTATGAATGCTGGAGCTTTTATCGCCAGCCAGTGATTAAAAAACCCCAACCCTATCTAGACTTGATAAAAAAGGGCCAAAGTTAGGATAACCTTTCAGCAGTGAATATCACCACTTACAGTTTTATGGGTTAGTGGTGGTGATCAGAGGGGGGGTCCTCTACATTAGCCTGTTAAATTTCACTGAATATTTGGGTATGGGGCCAGCTCAGTGGTTTTGACTAGGCAGAAGCCTTTCCTACCTAGTTAAATACTTTTGAATATCGACCCCTTGGACTTTAGTACATGAGGCCCTAAGATGTCTGGAGATGTTGAACCTAGCATTATAGACTCTGCACATGTGAATAGTATCACGGAGAAAATTAGAAAGGAAAGTGTTCTTCTGAATGTTGTAGGATTAATTACCATATGAAATTATATGCTCATGGATGCCCCTAGTATAAGGATCCATTCAGGATCTTTATTACCCAGTCTACTCCTGGTATCAGGACCATGTCTTCTTCGTTGGGAGAGGAGGTATATCTACTGTACTTCTGTTACTGCATCTCCTGCTGGAATTACTTCAATGGTTCTTCTCTCCTAGTGAGCGTGTGATGATAATGGTGATGGTTTGCAGTTTTCTGTGGTTCTTGTGCCAAGTTTCTTTATCCTTTGATATACTGTTTATCAAACAGGTACTTAAACGGTTTACAATAAAAAAAATATTAATTAAAAGAAAGTGTTAAAAAATTATTAAAAGGGGGTGTGCATTACCTCTAGTCTCCCGACATGGTGGGGGTAGGGAGGGGAGATTGAATGGGGAGGGTGTTTGGTGTATGTATGATTGTTTGGCTGGTTTGCATTGTTTGGTGTGCATGTTGCCCCTCGAGTTGGGGGTTGTTGGGGATAGGCATTACATACATTGAAAAATTTTTAACATATGTATAAATGATCTAGAGATAGAAATAACTTGTGAGGTAATTAAATTTGCTGACACAGTTATTCATTCTCAGGGTTTCTGCAGCTGGCATTATATTTGTTGCAGGTTTCCGGGTCTCGCTATGTCATATTTTGGCTTTCCTCAGAGTATGCTGTGAAGTCTGTAGTTTGTCTTTATATAGTAAGTCCTCAAACCCAATTGGTTGGAGCTTGAGGTGAATGAGGCAGAAAAGTTTGTTGGTCACCAATATGAATTTTGGTGGGAAAATCAGTTGCTCTCTTCTTCCCACTGAATGGAAAAGTCTCTGACAAGTTGGGTTATATGTTCTCTCAGGCATCATGTTTGATGGAAAAGAGATGGTTGAGGTCTACAAAATTCTGAGTGACGTAGAAAGGGTAAAAGTGAATCTTTTACTTTTTCAAAAAGTACAAAGATTAGAGGACACTCAATGAAGTTACACGGAAATACTTTAAAAATAAATAGGAAATATTTTTTCACTCAGCGAATATGGAACTCGATAGTGAAAGATATGATAACAGCAGTTAGCATAGTTGGGTTTAAAATAGGTTTGGACAAGTTCCTGGAGGAAAAGCCCATAGTCTGATATTGAGAAAGACATGGGGAAAGCCACTGCTGGCCTTGGAATCGGTAGCATGGAACGTTGCTACTATTTGGGTGTCTATCAGGTACTTGTAACGTGGATTGGCCATTATGGAGACAAAATACTGGGCTAGATGGACCATTGGTCTGACCCAGTCTGGCTGTTCTTATGCTTTTAAAATATTACTTCACTCAGCATGTAATTAAACTCTGGAATTTGTTGCAATTAGCATAGGGGGGTTAAAAAAGGTTTGGATAATTTGCAAAGGCCTGGATTTTCGATAGGGCACCGATATCGGTGGCCGTCTAAAATGCGGCCACTGATCACAAGTCAGTCATGTGATGGCGCCCTATAGAGAATTGCAACTCCACGAAAGATAGGTGCCAGAAATGTAGGCCAGAGTTTTCTGGATCTACATTTCCCACGCCTGTCATTGTCATGAATCGCATCTATGTAGGTGCCTTAGAGCAGTGGTTCCCAACCCTGTCCTGGAGGAACACCAGGCCAATCGGGTTTTCAGGCTAGCCCTAATGAATATGCATGAAGCAAATTTGCATGCCTATCACTTCCATCATATGCAAATCTCTCTCATGCATATTCATTAGGGCTAGCCTGAAAACCCGATTGGCCTGGTGGTCCTCCAGGACAGGGTTGGGAATCACTGCTTTAGACCGCCTAAAGCCATTTCCGGTGTTAAGCCACGTCCATAGTTGCATTTTGGTGGCCTAAAATGCCTACATAGATGCGATTTAGGCACCTATTAGGTGCCATTTCTAGAATCTCCCCCTAAATGTCCCATAAACCATTATGGACTTGGGGAAAAAAACACTCTTTTTGCTAGTATAAGCAGCATAAAATTTGTGTTTTAAAATTTTCTCAACTATGGAACGAACTTCCTCTTATTTTAAGGGGTCCTGGTCCTTTTAAAATTAAATCTTTAAAAACTATTTTATTTGCCAAACACTTCGGAAACCAGTCATATTAATATTTTTTGATTGTTACTTTTTTCATTATTTTTTTAGTTACTGTTAACCGAGTCGAGCTCCTTTCTGGCTGTAAACCCGGTATACAAAGCTAAGTTTTAGTTTAGTTTACTACTCCCCCTGCTGGATACTCCCTCACAATGCCAGAGCCACCTAAAATAGGCAGCTCCTCCTTAGGAGGAAGTGACATGAGGAGGAGGAGTCAGGAACTAGGAAGTATAAGAGTCTGGACCAGAACTAGCTAGAGATGGTCCAGGGAAGAAGGAAGAGGTGATTCCTGTATGCGCTTGGACTACAAACCTGAGAAACTGCTTGGCTGAGATAAATTAACATTTTTCTTTGCTGAATTACCTAGGAGTCTCATTCTGAGGTCTGGCTGGGATCAGCACTTCGTACTGTCTCAAGAAGGACTATTACAGACTGTGTTTGGGATGTGGCACATACAAGCCCTAAGAAATACCAGGATTTTTGCTTCTTGAACAGAGACTGTTACTTATATACCTGTCCCTGTGAAGTAGGGTGCAGGATTTTCTTTCTTTTGACCAATAAAGAGTTTCTTTTTACTGCTTGTGTCTGAGTCTAGCTGTGTAGGCACAGGCCTTAAGCTAAATTCTGCTCATGTTGTTACATACTCTTTTGGTATTTTGCCAGGTATTTGTGACCTGGATTGGCCATTGTTCAGAACAGGATACTGGGCTTGATGGACCTTTTGTCTGTCCCAATATGGCAATGCTTATGTTCTTATGTAATGCTGTACACCCCAGAAAATAGAGATTATCTCAGAGAAAACACTTGTGTCAATTGAAACACCCTGCAGTTGTCTCTGAGTTTTTCTAGGAAAAAGGAAAATCTGCACCTGACCCTTAAAAAGATATTTTTCCCCATCTAGATAACTTGCTTCCCTGGGAGAAGAGTGTGCATGCCCATGAGTAAAAAAGGGAGAGCCAGGAGCAAGTAGATGTTCCTTGGAGTGTGAATCCACTAGCTGTATTGCCTCATGACAAGATACTCCTTACACTAGCTGTATTCAGTTCTCCAAGCCAACAAAGCAAAAACCCAATTTCTGATCTTGCCCAAGCCCATGAAAAAGAGTTCCTAAGTCTTGAAGATGACCTTCTTCTCCCTCCACCCTCATCATTGCAAACTGAATTTGATTCAATTTACTTTGGGGCCTTTTTACCAGCCTGCGGTTAGCGCTATCATGTACTTACTGTATATACTCAAATATAAACTGGGATTTTTGGGCCAAAAAATTGGCCCAAAAATGGGGGTCCCGGTTTATATTCGGGTCATCCCTCAGTGACCACCCAAAACCCTCCCGGACATTCTGCAGGCTTGCCTTAGGCCGGGACAGGAAATATTCCTCCCGTCTCCTGCCCCGGCCGACACTAACAATTACCACCTTCCCTCACGTACCTGTTTGTTCCCTGGTGGTCCAGCGTGTATCCTGGTGGTCCAGCGTGTATCCCCCACTGAAATCCTCCAGAAGATTGTAAAGGTAAGTAGCCAGCGGCCGGCCCTGTACCACTCCTTGATAGGCTACTGCGAATCCCGCAAGAACTTGCGGCAGTCTATCAAGGAACGGTGCAGGACCGGCCAGCAGCACGAAAAGCTCGCTGCTGCGTGCTGGCCTGGGAACAAACAGGTACTTGAGGGAGGGAAGGAGGGAGGGTGGTAATTGTTAGTGTCAGCCAGGGCAGGATCCCTGTCCCAGCCTACCACTAGGTGGTTTAAGTTAAGGGGAATGGTTACTGGTAATCTGTTGGCTGGGTTAGAGGGCAGAGGGGAGTATGAGACAATCAAGCCATTGTGACATCATTGATGAGGTTGGCTTTTTTTAGGGGGAAGAGGGTACAGGGAAGAAAGGTGGCACAGTGTTCAGAGCCTGGTATGGAGGGGGGGGACAGTATTCAGAGCTTGGCAGGGAAGGGGGCTTGGTTCACAGTCTGGTAGGGAATGGGATTGAGTGCAGGACAGGGAGGGAAGGGGGCTGGGTGCAGAACTTGGCAGGGAGGGGGGCTGCGTACAGAACCTTGTAGGGGAGGGTGTGACGGAGGGGACAATGGGTGCAGATCCTGGCAGGGCATGGCACTTGAATATTAAGCCCCTGAATTATATTCGAGTCAACCATTTTTCCTCCTTTGGGGGGGAAAATGGGGGTCTTGACTTATATTCTGATCGACTTATATTCGATTAAATACGGTACCACAGTTTAAAATGGAGTACTGCAGGGTGCATAGAGGTACGTGTGCTAAAAATAAAATTTATTTTTCCCTGAGGGAGCATGTCTGGGGGCAGAGAGTGGGTGTGTCTGAACTAATGCTAATGGTGCCTTATATACTGCTATAGCTCCTACTGGATCCAAAGCAATTTAAAAAAGAATTAGAAGAATTTACAATGGATGAGTAAGAACAAACAACATGGGCATAATCAAAAGATGCGTCTAAGTCCAATTTGGGCATATGGTGTTAGATGCCTAAAGTCGGCAGTGGGAAAATGCCCATTTTCAAAAAATATGTCAAGAATATTTTTTCCCCAAAAATTGTCTATCTGAACGTCCAGACTATTGTTCATCCAGACTGCCAGGATGTCTATTTTTATACCACATTTTTGACCAAAATTTCATCCAAGACCCAAACGCCCAGATCAAGAGCATTTGGACGTCAGAGGGGCCAATTTGTAATGGACTGGCCACCCAGACATGGAAACAGAGTAGTGGGGCACCTTACAGGGCACTGCTGTGAACTTCACAAAAAGGGTGCCAGATAAACATCTCATCAGAACTCCCTTATAGGTTATGGTGAGCCCCCCCAAGCCCACTATACCCACCTGTCTATAACCCCAATAGCTCTTATGGCTGCAGGTGGCACCTATATGGCAGTAGAGTAGGGTTTGGGAGGGGGTTGGTGGGCGCACATGTTCCATCATAAATATAGTGGTTAAAGTGGCTTATGGGCCACCCCCAGGCTATTTAAGACACCTATGTGCAGCTCTACTAGGCTGTCCTATAACAGGTGCTGATGTTTTGGAGACAGGTATTGTGATATGCAAGGTATGCCTGCTAGGGCTGTTCCTAATAGAAATCCCACTGTTAGAGCAGATGGTGCTCAAGCTGCTCTATGTAATCCACAAGATATCCTTTTGCCTACTATTACTCCTGTGTCCAGCAGAGGGAGTGCAAGTGCCAGAAGGCAGATTTCCCTTCCCCCTTCTAGGAAGGGAAAGGAAGTCAGGATATCCGGCACACCTGAGCGTTTGGGGCGTGGTCCCCAGCTCCTAAACCTCAGGTCTGCATGGCTGGAGGGAGAGAAGCAAGCAGGCAGCGAAAGCAAGCAGTTGCAAAGCTCAGGGCTGAGAGCTCTGCAAAACTATGCTGTTCCTGAGCAGATGGAGCTGGTAGAGGCTGGGGCAGAGGCACCTGAAAATCCTTGCGAAGAGTTCCAAGATATGGAACTGGATTTTGAACCGGAGTCTTTCACTGAGGTACCTGCCAGCACACAGCCCATGGAAGTCTGCTAGCCAAAGGCAAGTGACTAATACTATAACTATGGATTACAAATGTACAAGTTTTTGTTTTAAAGCCTATTTTTGAGCAAGTCTGCCTGCGTTTGTTTGAAGGTGGTGGGGTTTGCCCACGTTAAATGTGGAGGGATAGAGGGCCATATCTTGGCAATATTCCAGCACATGGAGCACACCACCTTCCCCAGCACTACTGCGGCTGGAAGAATCAGTGCTGTTGCACTGGTTGAAACAGAAGTCTTTTTTTTTGGTAAAGACTATGGACTTAGGCTGAGACTATATTTGAATGTACAGAGAACCTTTCTTGTTTGGAAGTCTTGCTACAAAGAAAAAGAATCCTTTTTGATGAGATTTAAGGTTTCTAGTTTTGGAGTTTTGAAACCTCTTTTCTTTTTGAGGAATATTACACTGCACTAGAACTGTTAAGTTTACTTAAACCTGATATTCAAGGACATTACCTATTGGTGGTTATTACCTGACAAAATTTAGTTTCCGGGATTACTTTATGTTGAAGACTGGTGGCAAGTTGATATGTAAAGCAACCATTTTTGTTTTGGGAAATTGCACAATTAAATCCAGTCCAGTTTTTTTTTTATTTTCTTATTTACCGACTTTGCAGTGTGGTTTTTTTCTTTCTGTTTGGCGAATCCCTGACTTATTTATCCCTGTGTTGCTAGCCGCAGCTCACAGGAGCCAAAACTTCTGTGTCCCAGCGGCTCGGGACCCATTGCCCTGACCCCGCTGGTGACAGTATGTACTTTTTTATTCTGATCTTTGTGGGGGCGTGAGGGGGGTTAGTGAACACTGGGGGAGTGTGTGTTTGTCTTTACTTTGTCTGTAGTGGTTATCTGGTCACTTTGGATACAGTTTTGGCACATACCTGTTTTTACATTATCTAACTCAGAACGTTTAAGTTTCATACAGGATGTCTAGTAAAACAGTTGATTATCCCTGCAGGATGACTTAAGTTTAGCCCCCTATTTTACTAAGGCATGCTAACCTAGATTAGCGTGCGCTAATCAAATTATTGCACGCTAATGCGTCCATAGACTAACATGCACACATTAGCGTTTAGTGCGCGCTAAATCGATTAGCGCACGCTAATCGGTTAGCGTACCTTAGCAAAAGAGGGCCTGAGTCGGCCCCCATCCCACCCAAATACTGCCCTAACCACTCCTACAGATATGCCCTTTTCAGCTCTGGGTGCACAGTGGCATTCAGGGGAATAAAAAGTCCCACGGCTCGTCCAGTAAGTTCGTTTGATTATCGGCACTTGGACAACCTGACTTTTAGGTCGTCTAAGTGCCAACTTAGGCGGATTTTTAGACGTTTTAGGTGTTTAGGCATTTTAGGTGTTTAAGTTTTCATTATGAACCCCTTTAAAATTATAGATGTTAATTAATGCTAAGCATCATAGATGAAAAGTAGTCCATTTCTCAAAGAAGTAGGTTTTCAGCAATTTGCAAAATAAACAATAAGTAGGTATAGTTATTATTTCTGTTGGAAGATCATTCTAGGTAATGAAAGGTGTGTTCATTCTACCTTTTTATATCTGACACATTTGAATATAGTATAAATCAAGACCTTACTCCTATTACGTCTCATGGAGCCTGTGTTTTGAAGTAGATAACAGCTTTCACTTAATGATGATGATCTGTGGCTAGTTGGTGCCTTGAAAATAATACAAGCAAATTTGAATTTGGTCCTGTAGTGTACTGGTAGCCATTGCAGCGTGGAGGTTATTCTTTTATATCTTTTTAGCCCACTAATCAGTATTTTGCAAAAGCTATATTCTATTCTGAAGCTTCTTCGTGATGCCGTCATATACCCCCCTTTTATAAAACCGTAGCGCAGTTTATAGCGCCGGCTGCAGTGGTATTAGCTCTGACGCTCACAGGAATTCTATGAGCTTTGGTGCAGTTACTACCGTGGCCAACACTAAAAACCATGCTACGGTTTTGTAAAAGGGGGGGGGATAGTGAGTTACAGTAGTCAGTTAGAGGCAACAATATAGCTTGAGTTATAATGCAAAATGTAGTGTGGTCTAAAGATGTTTTAATACTTCAAAACTAGCGTAACCTGTGGAATACCTTCCTAACAAGGAAATTTACCTGATTCTTCATAGTTAGACCCGAGTCTAGAATGACACCTAATATTTTGGAATTATTTTCAATTTGGAGAGTTTCATCAGTAAATAGTTTGAAACATTTGGAAGGAATGACTTCGTAATTGCTGAACCAGATGAGTTTACTTTTTTGCTTATTTAATTTGAGGAAATGATCTGTAGCCCACGTGTCAACCACACCAATGAGCTTTGATAAAGATTCAAGCGTATTCATTTTCTAATCAGTTATTGGAGCCAGATTGCTGCAAGCTGACGAGTTAAATGCTCTGACACTCGCTCATGCGGCTAAATAAAAGGGGGCCTAAATGATTAGCATGTGAGTAGTGCATGAGCCCCAAAATAGTTGGCAGTAAGGGCTCATGCACTATTTTTTGTTAATAGTTGTGCACCAACCCCCTCCCCCCCCTTATTACTAAGCCACGTTAGAGGTTTCTACTGCAGCCCAGAGCGCTAAGAACGTCAGAGCAGTGTCGGAGCATTTAGCGCCCTGGGCCATAGTAGAAACCTCTATTACAGCTTAATAAAAGGGGGCCTAATAGCATTATTAGTGCATGATTATTAAAGTGGAAATGGGAAATCAACCATTTTCTGGCTGTGCAAAAAGTGGCCTTGGCTTGCAGGAAAGACCGATGTAAGGGTAAGCTAAGGCCATTTTTTTGCTGTAGCTTTGCGTCCGGGCCCCTTTGTGATTTCTTGAATCAAATTTCCAGTGAGCTGCTCCTTCAATTTCAGATCATTAAAATTTTAACCCCAGTTGAAATAAGAGGTTCATGTTTGGGAAATTAAAAAAAAAGAGTCAAACTGTATTTATTAGCACATCAAAATTCACATTTATTTAGTATTTCAGTGAAGTACAAAATGTTGGATTATAAATAAATATGGGGTCCTTTTACTAAGGTACGCTAACCGATTTAGCGCATGCTGAAGATTAGCGTGCGCTAAATCGGTTAGCACGCACTAAAAAGGTTAGCACGGCTTATTAAAAGGACTCCTATATTTGCAATTTGTTCAAATTATACTGTATCTTGAAGCATCTAAAACTATGCCGTTTCCAGGGGCTTACATGGTCCATGGATTCCTGGTCTTTTCATTTTGTCCTTGTCCCCTTCTATGCTGGTAGCATCTTCAGTTATAATATCTGTAGTTGGGACTGGTAGTATAGCAATATCATGTAACATATTCCATAAAATGTGAAGTCACTTATTTTTAATTTAATAATGATAAATTTACAATCATTTATGCAAAACATGATATGATCAAAATATTGGTGATCTGTGAATCCAGAAATGATTAGTAGTAGTAGTAGTGAATAGGTATACCAGTTGAATCCATATTCTCACTAACAGACTCCTGTTTCCTTCTCTGATTCTTATTCTAGAAAGGTATTTTCCCCAAATCTGTGCATATGTATGAATTTTGTATTATACGAGGGTTCTTCAAAAAGTTTCTGCACTTTCATATTTTTGCGGAAAATGGTTGGGGCGGGAGAAGTAGTAAGAGGGCGTGTTGTAGAATAGCCTGGGGGAAATGTATCGCAAAACAGGGTGATTATGTGGAAAAGTTACAGTTATACAGTTATTTTATTTGATATACAGTGCTCCCCCGCGAATTCGCAGTTAGCGGTTCGCGGTCCCAGTCATTCACGGTATTTTCTGACCACGAATGACCGGGCAGGGGAGGCAGGAGAGGGCAGCTGGAGAGGCAGGAGAGGGCAGATGGAGTGCCGGCGAATGAAGGAAATCACTCACTGTATGCTCAGACTGCCTCTTTCTGTGGTAAAGACGGGCCTTACCAATCAGGAGCTGCGTGTCAAAGCAGTTCCTGATTGGTGAGGCCTGACTTTAGTATAGGAAGAGGCGGTCGGAGCATCCAGTAAGTGATTTCCTTCACTCGCCGGCGCTCCGGCTACCCTCTCCAGCTGCACTCTTCTGTCTTCCCTGCCTAAAAACCGTATTTGTGTTTTTTTTGAAATTCGCGAGGGTTCCTGGAACGGAACTCCTTAAAATTTCGGGGGAGTACTGTACCGCCATTTTTAACAAAGAAGTCAAATCAAAGCAGTGCACAATAAATAAAAACAATGGACTATATTTAAAATAAAAACATAAGGGAAATGTACGCAGACCAATTAACCAAACTAGACACGAGAGGACAAAAAGGGCAGTAAAGGTTTACAATATCTTAAGGGAAAAACAAGCAGGATAGGAACAAGAGGGTAGGATGTGAAAAGAATTGGAAGTAAGAAAAGTAAAGATAAGCATAATATGGTGACTACCTGGTCACAAGTGGTGAGAAAAAGTTACAAGGAAAATGACGACCAAGTCAGAATTAATGAGAAAAAGTTGCAAAGATAATGAGATAAAGATGTAATTACTTTTGAGATATTCAATAAATAGTGTTTTAAAAAATAAAAGTGTGGAAACCTTTTGAAGATCCCTCGTATAAGGCCTTTTTATTCATTTCCAGGCCTTGAAAGCTGTCAAATGAGTGAGGGTTTCAAAATATCCCTAATGCATACGGATGAGAGAGATTTGTATACCTACTACCTTCACTGTATGTAGATCTTATACATTAGAATATCCTGAAAACCTGACCTGCTTGCAGCCTTTGAGGATTATGAGTGAATACCAAGGGTAGAATGTCTATCTATCTATCTATCTATCTATCTATCTATCTATCTATCTATCTATCTATCTATCTATCTATCTATAATCATCTTTATTAAAGAGTCAACGGAGAACAGAAACAACAGTACAATAGGATACCCTGGCAAAGAAGGGTAGTCAATAATGCAAACAGCATGAAGCAGGATACAAGCATGAAAGGCAATATGGCCTCCCCACACCAAAGCCGCCCATCGAACAAAAATTCACCTACAGTAGTGAAAAACACTGCAGCAGAACACTGTATATACAGCAGAACAAACAAAATACATGAATAGATAGCGGCTCCACTAGTAGAAGAGATCCTGCTCTCCCAGACCCCACATTTTTCTATACCCAGAAGAGTCCTCAGCATACCAACACCAAGGAGAGCAACACTCATGCAATCCAACAGTCACCCTACCACCACACACAAATCTGTAATTTTCCCCATTCATGCACCTCCCACCCCCACCCCTGTTCGAGAGACTAGAGGAAGGTGGAAATGGGCTTTCCACAGAGTCTGTAAGCCAAGACTTCTGCATGAAGGAGCAATTCCATAATGTCAGGGTGGACCATTCCAAAAAGGAATGCAAAAGTATACCTGGTGCCTTTTTTACATTTACTACAAATCTTGTCATCCCACAAGCACATTCGCGCCCCTCCCTCCTTAGTAATATAGGCCCTATGTAGCATCTTAAATTATGTTTTTTGTATATATTTCTGTTAAAAAGTTTGGAACTGTTAGATGCTAAACAGGAACTGGCTCTGCTTGCCTTTGATATCACATGTATCGAATCATAAGTCAGGAGCTCATTTCATTACATTACATTTTAGAAACTGAATAGAAAATAGTTGCCAGATATTACATTTTAACATTTAGTTTTATTCATATAATAGCCAACATTTCTTTTCACTTAAATTTTTCATAGCAAAAATCCATCTCTTCACAAGGCGACAGTGTTAGTATCATTTCTGTATGCAATTTTAAGGTCTTGGATACTTTCTGGTCCAGACCCCACTTTTAAGTTTCTGAGAAACAGAGAAAAACATTTAAGTATATATTCTGAGTTCATATTTCACATGCGTGATTTCACTTTCAAGAAAGGCCACATTACATTTGATTACCGTGGAATGATTTCCTGTTCTCCAGTGCTTTCATGATGATAACTGTTCCCTCTAAGCTAAGTAGGAGTCCTCCACCTACAATCCTACCAGTGGGTGGTGCTGTTTCACTTTCACAGTTTCAATAGTGAGTGACAGACTCCATGGAATCTGCCAATCCCTAACAATAAAAAATACAATATTAAAGCACTAGCACACCATTGGAAGCAAGACAGTTGAAGGACTTCTGCTCAGCTTAGAGGGAGCAATGAATGATTTCTGGAAAGAAAACTTGGATCTAGGTTACAAGGGCTAAAGCAATTTTTCTCATAGATCTATAATTTACCACATTTTCACCCTACACCTTAACTCCAGAAATACAAAAAGAAGCATTTTCCAATGTTGAAATCACTATGTATACTTCCAACTGCCCTAATCTTACTCCGCTTCCCCCCCCCATTATGACTTTTTGCCCCTGAAGAAAGGTAGGCATATGGTAAATAGCTTGTACACTTATCTACATGGGATGGTGGGGGGGGGGGGGGGGAGGAATATATTTTTTATAAATAAATATATAAATGTTATTACCTAGTCACACAGTCATGTCTGTGGTTGGAATAACCTACCAGCAGAGTTAGCAGAAGCAAATGTTTTCATAGTCTTCACACACAACTGGGACAGTTTTGGGAGCGAGTGGTAGAAACAGTGTTGAGAAATTGAATTAATGCAAACAAACCACCTTTCATGCCCTCAAGAAAGGAGGGACGAGGAAAGACATGCATGGGGAAAATGAAAAGTGGAAAAAGGACATTGGTCATTCCATAAAGAGATGAGCAGCCTTATTCATGGGAGTCACCCACTAGTTTATTTATTTAATTTTTGATACCGTTCTCCCAGGGGAGCTCAGAACGGTTTACATGCCTTTATTCAGGTACTCAAGCATTTTTCCCTGTCTGTCCCGGCGGGCTCACAATCTACCTAATGTACCTGGGGCAATGGGGGGATTAAATGACTTGCCCAGGGTCACAAGGAGCAACATGGGTTTGAACCCACAATCCCAGGGTGCTGAGGCTGTAGCTTTAACCACTGCGCCACTCACTTCCCTCACTTGTGTGCTTGAAACCCTCACAGAAAAAAAGAGGTCCAGAAGCATAGCATACAGGATATCAATAAAATACAGAGCAGCATACACAGGTAAATATCAGTTAATGAGGTATTTGAATGGTATTTGAGCATTTTTATGTATTTTCATTTTGTGACCCATCATAGCGTTTTTGGCATAAAAATTGCATTTCAAATAAGCTGAAGTAGTACACTATTTTAACAGTAAATGTTACTTTGCTACCCACTGCAGACTGCTATTAAAATAAAAAATATATATATATTTATTGTTTGGCTACTTTCCTTTTAAGTCATTTTAATTGGCTGTGAGCTCCCATCAGCCATTTCCTATGAGTAATCTGCACGGGGCAGGAGCTTAGGAAGATCGTTCCTGCCCCGAAAGCCCTCTAGACCACCAGGTAAGGTTCAGGGGAGTCTCAGAGGGCTTAAAAATAGCCCCAAAAATTAAAATCGATAAAAAAATAAAAAATAAAAAAATTGCGAATAACCAAATCCGCGGATACTGAAACCACGGATTCAGAGGGAGAAGTGTATATCAAATCTTATTACCCCCTTATTAAACTAAAAATAAAATAATTTATCTTATCTTTGTTGCCTGATGATTTTATTTTTCTAATCATCTTATTCCACATCTGTTTCTGCTTCCCTTCACTCTCTTTTTTTCTCCTCTTTACTTCCTGCCCTATATCCATCTTTCCTGATCAACTTTTCTTCCTCCTTTTCAAATGTCTAGTTTCAGTCTCTTCTCTTCCTTGCCATTCACAGGCACCATCATCTCCCTCCCTTTCATTTCCTTTCCCTGTGGGTATCCTCTCTTCCCTCCCCCTCTGTCTGTACCTTTTTCTACCAACAAATCTTCCTCTGCTCCGACCCTCTCCCTCCCTCTGTGAATGGGTATCTATCTCCTTCCTTCCTTCCTCCCTCACCCCATGGTCAGATCTCTACTCTCTCTCCTTCCTTCCTCTCTCTTTCCCTCATGGTTAGGTATCTCTCTCTCCTTCCTTCCTTCCTCCCTACCTCCAAGGTCAGGTTGGATCTCTCTCTCCCTCTAATCATTCATAGCCCACTGGCAGTGCTAGCGATTAAAGCATAGCACTACAGGCTCCAGTCTCTTGTGGTCTCTTTATTCCCTGCTACACTGGAACAGATGATATAACTTCCTGCTCCAATGTAACAGGGACTAAAAAGACTGGGAGAGACTGGAGCCAGCTAGCCTGTCAGCAGTGCTCTGATTTAACCAATACCACTGCTGGCAGACTAAGAAAGGTGAGAGAGAGGGAGGGATATAGTGCACTGTGGCAGGCAGAGTCAGGTAGAGGCAGATGGTGGACTGCAGCGGTGGCAGATGGAGACAGATGGTGGGCGGTGCTATGGTGATAAGGGGGCCTGTCTTAAAATTTTTAACACACATTAACCATTTAACACGTTAATCGCATTAACATGTTAATTGTGCAGCTCTACTTTTAAGTCATCGATATCCCTGTTTCCGTTGTATTTTATAGGTGGAATTACTATCCGCAGTTATAAAATCTGCCCCGAAGCATGCACTGAGGAGCCAAAACATATTTGGCTTATGGACACTTTAATTTCATTTTAGTTTCTACTTGTATCTATGGTTGCTTTTGATAAAATTGAGACTCATGGTAATCGATACTTGCCTGTGTACGCATTTCAACCTCTAGATCAGTGCATCTCAAAGTTTCTCGAGCCAGGGCACACTAAAGGTAGTGGCCATGGCTTAAGGCACCCAGAAGTGCGTGGATGTCATCGTGATGACATCATGCGCATGCATGACATCATCATGTCGACATCCACACATGCGCAGAAGCCCTCCAAACAGGCCCTGAAATGCCAGTAGACGGTGCCAGTGGGGAAGTCTAACAAATATCAACTGAGTACCCCAACCACAGACCTCGCAAGTTCCACCCTCCACCCATCCATGTTCTTACCCAGATCTCACCCCCTTTACTAATTGTAATGCAATTTTTCCATTAATTTTTCATATACACACAATATACACAGCAGATATAAATTTTCAAAACTGACACATTTCTATCACTATATTGAAAATAAAATCATTTCCCCTACTTTTGTTGTGTGGTGACTTTATTTTTCTGTGCTTTTAACTATGTTTCCAGTGCCTTCTTAGCCATTGACTGTTTTTCTCTCTGTCTTCACTTTCTGCCTTGCATCCATCTTTGACATTAACTTAACATTCATTTTTTCCATTTATCTGCTTTCTTCTCAAAATCTACTTTTCCATGTCTTACCTTCCCTTCCCTCACCATTTCTCTCTCCTTCCCTCCTTTCCCCCATTAGTCCGATATCTCTCTCCTTCCCTCCCTCCTCCCAGTAGTCCGACATCTTTCTCCTTCCTTTCCCCCTTACCAGTCTGGCAGCCCTCTCTACTACTACTATTATTATTATTATTTCTTTTGCGCTACCAGACTCCCCTCCTTTCCTTCTATTCCCTCGTCTGGTATCTCTCCTTTCTTTTAGTCATCTCTCCTTCACCCCCCCAGTATAACATTTTCTCTCCTTTCCTTCTTTCTGCCCCTTGCAGTCCATCTTCCTTATCTTCCTCCTTTCTGACCCCGCTCCCAGTCTAACATTTCTCCCTCCTTTCCACCAGTCCAACATTTCTTTCTTTCTTCCTCCTGCATGCTTCTTCTCCTCCGGTTCTCCTTTCCTCCCCTAACCAACATCTCTCTCTCTCCCTCCATGAGTCCAACTTTTCACTCTCTGCCCTCTCCTCCTTCCCCGCCCCCCCCGGAGTGTGACATTTCTCTTTCCCTCCTTTCTTCCTCCCCATCCATCTCACCCTCTCCATAAGTCCAACCTTTTCTACCTCCTGCACACTTTTTCTCCCTCTCCTTGCCTATTCCCTCGAGTGACATCCTTCCTTCCCACTCCCCAACCCATGTTCTTTCCCCATGCATCATTTCTCCCTCTCTCATCACTCTCCCTCGTCCTGTAACAAATTTCCTTCCTTCCCTCCCCCCAACCCCACTCACAGCTATTATGCTCTCTCCCCATCCACCATCTCAGCCTCCCCTCCAGTGTGTAGCATCTTTCAGTTCGCTCCCCTTCTACCAGGTCCAGCAGCACCTCTTCTCCCTTCCCTTCCCTGCTCCCTGTCCAGCAGCACCTCTTCCTCTCCCCAAGCCAGCAGTACCCCTTGTCCCATCCATCCTCCCCCTTCCCCCTGTCCAATAATACCCCTTCTTCCTTCCATATTCCCCCTTCTCCCTTCCCCAGGGCCGGATTAATGAATAGGCCCAGTAGGCACATGCCTAGGGCTTGAAATAATCAGGGGGCCCACTGAAGGACATCTTACCAATATGCCAATTTTTTTTTCAGATGGCAATGGGCCCTCATCCAACAACGACAACAACACCGGCCGCCACCCACCCCCTGGCATTGACGGATGGCAACGCGGCCTTCCGCTGGCATCAAAGGTAATGTGGCCAACACAGCTCCAAGAAGGTCCCATGATGACTGAGTCTGCCAGACCATCCCCCTTCTACGTCACTTACTTTTTCCAGCAGACGTAGTCATTGCGGGATCTTCATGGAGCTGAGCCGGCTGCGTTGCCATTGATGTCAGCGAAAGGCTGCATTGCTGTCCGTCGATGCCGGGGTGTGTGTGTGTGGCCGGTGTTGTCGTCATTGGGTGGGGGGCCCGTTACCGTTGCTGGGGGGAGCATTTCTGTTGCCATGTGGAAAGAGTGGTGGAGGGAGAGAAAGGGGCAGATGCTGATGGAATTGGTGTGCAGGGAAAGGGGGAAGACATAAGGGGGAAGGATATTGGATGGAATTGGGTTGGAGGGAAAGAAAGGGGGCAGATGCTGATGGAATTGGTGTGCAGGGAAAGGGGGAAGACATAAGGGGGAAGGATACTGGATGGAATTGGGTTGGAGAGAAAGAAAGGGGGCAGAACATTTAGGAAAGAACTGAAAACCATACTATTCAAGAAATTTGTCAAATTATCTAACCAAACCGACCATTCCCAGATCTCGACGCATAATATAGCCATCAACCTTGTAATCTCCCTGGGAATGCTCAGGCTAATTTCTTGTAAACCGTCTAGAACTGAAAGGTATTGGCATGATAGAAGAAATCAATGTAATGCAATGCAATGCTGATGGAATTGGTGTGCAGTGAAAGGGGGAAGACATAAGGAGGAAAGATACTGGATGGAATTGGGTTGGAGGGAAAGAAAGGTGGTTGATGCTGATGGAAGTGGGAGTAAGGTAGAGGAGAGAGTGAAATGCTAGACCATGGGGGGTGTGGGTGTGGGAGAGGGAGGGAAGATGAGGAGAGGATAGAGATGCCGGACCATTGGAGGAGGGAATGGAAGAAGATGGATGCCAGACCAATGGGGGTGAAGGGAAAGATGGAAGGGGGAGGCATACAGTTTCTGGAAGTGGCACAGAAGAACAGAAGATGAAAGGAAGAGAGTGATGAGAAGATGAGGCGAGAGAAGACAAAGGTAGAAACCAATTTTTTATTTATTTATTTTTTTGCTTTAGGGGACATGCATCGATGTATCTGTGGTGTTGCATTGTATGCAGAGTCCAGCTTCTTGGTGGTTTTATTTAACCTTTGTCTACATATTTCTATTTTATCCCTCCTTTTACAAAACTGTAGAGCATTTTTGTAGCGCTGGCTGTGGCTAAAAACCATACTACAGTTTTGAAAAAGGGGGAGAGGTTAGTTTGTGATTACATATTCCATACTAGGTGAAGGTGTTTTCTGTGTTCTGTTTGTATGAAAGACATGGCTTTTTGTTAGCATTGACTAGCCTTGCTTGGCGAAATGCATCAGGCATGGTTCTTGGGAGCACCTTGAATTAACCTGATTTGAATCTCCTTATTTTCTGCCAATCTTCTTTTGTTTCATGTTGGATTCTTTGGTGGACTGCTTGCCTTGTTTTGTTGCAAGTTAACATACATGGAGTGAAACGTACTAGAGGAGTTACAGATTTGGTTGTTTATACATACATATGGGTTACAGTTGATTGATGTGTAGAGTGAGGCAGTTGAGAGGCGTTGTAAACTTGGTTATTAATATAGACTTATATTTCGGATAGTATTACTGCTTTACAAATATTTGAACACTTTTATATATGCATGGAAAGGGTTCAGAGTTAAAGACATGGGTAAGTAGGTGGGAAGGGAAGGAAGGGGGATTTGTTTAGAGATGTTTGGAGGTTGCATAGAAGAAAAACTGTGCACTGGTATGCTAATCTTTGTTTTGAATAAAAAAAAGAAGAAATACAAGTGGAAATAAAGAAGTAAATAAGAAAACAGATAAATAGGGGTGGGACATGGGTGGGGCAGGGCCAGTGGGGCCCAGTGTACTTGTGTGCTTAGGGTCCTTTGAAAAATTAATCCTGCCCTGCCCTTCCCTTTCCCTCCTCCCTTGTCCAGAAGTACTTCTCCCATCTCTAGCGGCAGCTCACTGTGTGCTTTTTAACTTGGTCACACATCTGCCACTAGGATTAATTTAGACACGGTTTCATCTGGGAGCAAAGGCCCCACTTAAATTAATCTTAGCGGCAGCTGTGTGACAAAGTTAAAAAGCACACAGAGCTGCAGCCTCTGGTCGGGGGGAAGGGTCGGGGGAGGTGCAGAGAGAAACATGATGGCAGCAGGAAGATGCAGCGCCGGCACAACAGGAGGTGTCTCGCAGCGAGAGGCAAGTCAGCTGGCCGGCGCTTCTCTTTCTCCTCTGTGAGCTACGGCACACTTGGAATCTCAGGAGGTGCACAGTTTGCGAATACAGTTCAGATACTGGATGTATAGTGCAGCTTTAAAAGAATACTGCTCCCCTCTGTATGAGCATTACTTCTTAAAAATTTATATCAGAGCCCTCTGAATTCTCTGGAATTCCCAGTATACACACATTGTTTCTGCGGTTTCTATTAGCCAAGTCTTCCATATCACTTTTTAAATGAATGAGGTCTTGATCATGTTTGGCAATAAGCACAATGTTCTGAGTGTGTTTGGTAGTAAGGTTCTCAAGTGCATCGATGCTGTGATGGGCGTCTGTAAATTAAGCATTCAGCGTTTCAATTTCCTTTCAAATCAGTGATTCCTCAACTTGCTTAGACATAATACCTTTAAAGGCTCTCATTTCTGTTATTAAAAGCTCATGTTGTGCATCGATTGATTTTAGTACCATTTTGTCTGGGGAGCATGGCTCGTGTTTGGGTCTCTTACCACTCAGAAGTGAAGATGGATGTTGCTCCAGTTTGGTAGATTTAGCTGTTGCCATTTAGCGATTAAGAGATTGTGTGTAAACGATGTACTGCTTCAGTGAGGGTCAGCAATGTTATCTATAATTATCTATTTGAAGTGCCATCCTTCAGGAGAGTTCACACTGTGCATCCGATTGCCATGCTCCTTAGGCCACGCCCCCTCCTTAAAAAAACTTCTTGTTACTGATTGCATTTTTATTTTTATTTATTTATACAATTTTATAGAATTACCAAGCATAAACATCTTGTACAGAAAAGTGCGATCAAGAACCAAATTAACTTAATTTTTCAAAAATTGAAAAACACAGCAAAACATAAAAATGAAAAATACATAAAATAAACTCACTTAATCACACACTAGTCCTCAATAACTTAGATCCAAGATTTAAAGAGTAGAGTTTAAATTAAGCAAAATATTTGTCAAAGAAAGCCGTATGTCTACTATAGTACAGAGAGCTAAACTTCATTAGGCGCAGCTATTCCTTTCTCAAGACGTTTCATTGAAAGGAAACTTATCAAATGAGATGGATCTGTAAAATTATACTTCAAAGAACAGTATCTGACTACACATTTGCATGCTTAGCTCAAAAAGAAAATACCCCCTATTTGAGTCACTACGGGTTTCAAGATTAAGAATTCTCTTCTTCTTTTTTGAGTCTCTCTAGAGACATCAGGAAATATCTGAATATGGTGTCCCAAGAAGTCTTTGGATCTATTTTTGAAGAAAAGTTTTAATATCCAATCCTTGTCTGGAGCCAAAGCCACAGACATCAAGAGAGTGGTTGGAACAGCCAATTCTCTATCCGATTGTTCCAATATGGCGGAAATGTCCAATGGTCCTTCCCAAAATTCCCCAACTTTGAGGTAGAGAGCTTTCAGGAATTTGTAATATTTCCATAAAGTAACGCTTCACCATTTCTCGGGGAGAAATCGATAAGATCTTAGGAAAATTTATAATCCTCAAATTGTTAGCTAGACTGTTATTCTCCAGAGCTTCCAATTTCCTCCTCAAAATTATATTATTTTTAACCAATAAATCTTGATTACTTTTTACTGATGTTAGCTCTTTATTTGTACCTCTATTTTTAACTGAGATATATCTTGTTTTATTAATTTTATTTCTCCTTTCTGTTCTTTAACCTCTTTATCCAAATTTTTAATTTGGGGATTTAATGAGTTTCCCAAATTCGCTACCAAGTCCCATAACGCTTCAAGAGTGACTTCTGCGGGTTTGATTGCAGTAAAAGGATATGCTTGTGCTGTGAGAGACTGTTCTGAGGATTGGTTTACCTCCATGAAGTCTTGTGCTCCCTCAGCCTTGGTTATCTCGGTCGCAGGTCCTACCAGAGTGAACAAGTCACTCTGGGATGTCTCAGATGGCAAGCCCTCCAACACACTGGCCTCCGGAGACGAGAGGGCTGCCTCTTCGGTTACTCTTTGGTCCCGTGGAGAGCTGGCTGCCTGCGGCAACGGTTGATGGGGTGTCATCCTTACGTTGGGGCTTAGGGTAACATCAAGCCATGAGGTTTTCACCGCCACACTACTCCCCGGCAGTGTCCCAAGCGGGCTAGTCCACAACGCTCCTTGCTCCTGTTGCAGATGCCGAAGGAGATCGTCAGTCGTTACTGAGGCATTCGATAACCAGGAGGCACCACCAGCGTTCCTGCCCCGTCTCTTCGGCATATTTAATCCAGGTAAAACTGAAAATCAACGGCGTCTTCACCACAGCAAACATCCAGCGGCCATCTTGGATCCTCTTACTGATTGTATTATGCAGACTGTGTGCACTCCAGGGAATTATGTATCAAAAAATCTAAACAACATATAATATTTGCAGTATTCTGGAAATATATGGGGGTATTTAATGCTTAGCTTGCCAGTCCAGTATCTTCCTGTTGGCCATGATATTTCAGCAGCACTAACCAAAAATCCTGAGGTTACTTGCAACCATAAACCTTAGTGATTTTGGTAGGTTGCCAAATGGTCACCAGACTTCAGGTCTGCTAGCTGCTCCTTGAAATCTTGGACAAGTCACTCAACCAATTGAATCGGGTACAAAATTTAAGTTGTAAGCCCTCCAGGATGATGAAAATACCTACTGTGCCTTGCCTAAAGCCAGGGGTGTCACACTCAATCACAGAAGGGGCCGAAATCTAAAACAGGCTAAATCGCAGGCCGAATTTTTTATTAAGATACTTAGGGGGTCCTTTTGTTAAGGTGCGCTAAATGCACACCTTAATAAAAGGGCCCCTTAGTCTTAGAAGTATAGGGTTACAACCTCTCCAACCCCACGCTGGCTCTGTGATGTAAACAAAATAAATAAAAAATACTTTTCCTTTCACTTTTAGGACCTAGTTCATGCTTGCTGTCTAACACCAGCTCTGGCAAGATATACATTTCAAATCTGACATATTCTAATCACAAAACAGAAAATAAAATTATTTTTTCTACCTTTAGTTGTCTGGTCATTATTCAAATATATATATATATATTTTTAAAAAAGAGCAAAGCGTAAGATGTAAAAGGCTGTCATGGAAATCGGAACTACCATTACCTTGAACTAACAGAAAACTATTGATCTGTATCTAACATCTATTTATGTAATGGATATTGCATATTTAAATGTAAAGCACAGAATTAAAGATACAGTCTTTAGCCAACTAACTACAACAAGCCTATTACTACCCACTACAATGGTTGTAACGGTTTCCATAGCCCACTCATGATCCCTCATCTGTTGTGCTGTTCCCAGACACCTATCCCCACCTCATCCAGGTCCACATAAGACCCCGCACCCTCCGAGAACATTTCATCCACTGCCGGCTTCATGGACTCATCCAGGTCTACATAAGGCCGTACACTAGGGGTAGGGAACTCTGGTCGTCGAGAGCCGTATTCCAGTTGGGTTTTCAGGATTTCAGGATTGGGTTTTCAGAATATGCATGAGATCTATGTGCATGCACTGCTTTCAATGCATATTCATTGGGGAAATCCTGAAAACCCGACTGGAATATGGCTTTCGAGGATTGGAGTTCCCTACCCCTGCCCTACACCCTCTGGGAACATTTCATCCACCACTGGCTTCATGGCACATGCAGCTTCGGGCAAAATAACACTACTGAGCTCCAGCGATCACCGAGCTATAGACACCTGGACGCTATCTTCTGGTCAGATGACCTCACGTAATCAAACGCTCCCAGAGTGAAGGCGCGAGGCAAGAAAAACAGAAAGCCTCTGCAGGCTGCTTTAATGTCTGAATCCTCCTCGTGAGTACCTAGATGCTTGTGAAGAGCAGCGGTGATTATGCCAGCGGCAGGCAAGGTGCAGGCAGCAGGGAGGACCAGGAAGCCTGGATGGAGGGATGGAAGGAACGGCGGGCCAAATCTCGGCAAGGGCAGGAATTGTCTGGCGGGCCAAATTTTATTACTCCGTGAAACAGATTATTGAAAAAGGTGTGATCTAAATCCAAATCCACAATCCAATAACATGCATACTGTTGTGAGAAATGAAAATACAGTGGTACCTTGGTTTATGAGTATAATTCATTCCAGAAGCATGCTCGTAAACCAAAATACTCATATATCAAAGCGAGTTTCCCCATAGGAACTAAGGGAAACTCGCTTGATACGTTCCCACCCACCCCCACCCCCTGAGGCCAGCGGCGCTGCTCTACCCCCCCCCCCCCCCGAGAACCGGCATTCCCCCCCGAAGGTCCCCCCTGCGTGATCCGGCACCCTCCCCCCCCCCCCCGCGATCCGGCACCCCCCCGCTCACGTCGCACCCCCCCCCCCCGCTGCAATCTGAAATCCCCCAGACCCACCTGAACACGCTTCTTACCCCCATCTGGCCACCGGCACCAGCATGTCCTGTGCGTTGGTGCCGGTGCCCGAAGATCTGCGTTCTCTTCTTTGCTGGGCCTTGAGCATCTGCGCTTGCTCAAGGCCTGCGAGTTCATGCTCTCTCCGAGATGTTTACAGAGAAAATTGCTGATTCCCAGCACTTTCTTCACCGTGTTTTGCCTCTCCTTCAAGAACAGGCCAGGTCTCCCATCATGTTATTCGCGGTTTCACTATATTCACGATGGTTTTTAATAGAAAACAGCAAATAGCATATGAAAAAGTTATTTGTGGTTTTTCTGTATTTGCAGTTCTGCTAATCCCCTATCACAGCGAATACGGAGGGAGAAGTGTAATACATCTAATCGGGTATAGTAAAATAAAAGCAAAGAAAAATGCAGACAAAAGACACTAATAAAAGGTAATAATTCATAAATTTCAGTAGAGGGAATTTGATTAACACTGAGTACACATAACAGTAAGAAGTATTGCTGAATCAGAAGAAGGGAGGGGGCATTGTGGCATTGTGTCCACAAAAATGGACACAGCAGAGACGGCCAGCAAGCTGGAATCTCTATGGATCAAAATACCGGGAAGGAAAGGGCCTGAAATAAAGATGGGCCTATTTTATCGCCCACCCGGGCAAACCAGAGATATCGATGAGGAAATGGAAACCGAGATGAAGCGAGAATGCAAAAGCGGCAACACGGTTATTATGGGAGACTTCAACTACCCTGGGATAGACTGGAGTCTTGGAAGCTCGAAATGCACTAGGGAGACAAAATTCCTGGAAGCTACACAGGATTGCTTCATGGAACAGCTTGTTAGAGAACCGATGAGAGGAAATGCCACTCTGGATCTAATCCTAAATGGGTTAAGGGGACCTGCAAAGGAAGTAGAAGTAGTGGGACCGTTGGGAAACAGCGATCATAATATGATCAAGTTCAAGGTTGAGGTAGGAGTGTCAAAAGGCAAGAGATCCATTGCAACAACCTTTAACTTCAGGAAGGGAAACTACGAAGCAATGAGGGAATTGGTAAGGAAGAAACTTAGGAACACTTCCAAAACATGGCTAACGGTAAATCATGCCTGGTCCTTCTTCAGGGACATGGTGAGCGAGGTGCAAAATCTGTATATCCCCAGATTCAGGAAGTGGTGCAAAAAGAATCGAACAAAAGACCCGGCGTGGATAACCAAAACAGTGAAGGAAGCGATAGGCAATAAGAAAAATTCATTCAAGAAATGGAAAAAGGACAAAACTGAGGGGAACTGGAAAGAGCACAAGAAGCATCAAAAAGAATGTCACCGTGAGGTTCGGAAAGCCAAAAGAGAGTATGAAGAGAGGCTAGCCAGGGAAGCAAGAAATTTCAAACCATTCTTCAGATATGTTAAAGGGAAGCAGCCGGCTAGAGAGGAAGTGGGACCGCTGGACGACGGAGACAGGAAGGGAGTGGTGAAGGAGGAGAAGGTAGTGGCAGAAAGGCTTAACATGTTCTTCTCGTCTGTATTTACAAACGAAAACACGTCCAACATACCGGATCCTGAGCAATTCTTCAATGGAAGTCAAGCAGAAAAATTAACATCCATAGAAGTGAGCCTTGAGGACGTTCGTAGGCAGATAGAAAAACTAAAAACTGACAAATCCCCGGGTCCGGATGGCATACATCCTAGGGTTCTGAAGGAATTAAAGGAGGAGATAGCAGAACTACTGCAGCAAATTTGCAACTTATCCCTGAAAACAGGCGAGATCCCGGAAGATTGGAAGATAGCCAACGTTACGCCCATCTTTAAAAAGGGATCAAGAGGTGACCCGGGAAACTACAGGCCGGTGAGCCTGACTTCGGTTCCAGGGAAAATGGCAGAAGCACTGATAAAAGAAAACATCGATCAACATTTTGAAAAACATGAACTTCTGATAACCAGCCAGCATGGTTTCTGCAAGGGAAGATCGTGCCTAACAAACTTATTGCACTTCTTCGAAGGAATCAACAAACGGATGGACAAAGGAGACCCCATAGACATCATATATCTAGATTTCCAAAAAGCCTTCGATAAGGTGCCCCATGAACGTCTACTCCGGAAATTGAAGAACCATGGGGTGGAAGGAGATGTACATAGATGGATCAGAAACTGGTTGGAGGGTAGAAAACAAAGGGTAGGAGTGAAGGGTCACTACTCCGACTGGAGGAGGGTCACGAGTTGTGTCCCGCAGGGCTCGGTGCTCGGGCCACTGCTATTTAATATCTTCATAAATGATCTAGAAACAGGGACGAAGTGCGAGATAATAAAATTTGCGGACGACACCAAACTATTTAATGGAGCTCAGACTACAGAGGACTGCGAAGAATTGCAAAGGGACTTGAACAAACTAGAAGAATGGGCGGCGAAATGGTAGATGAAGTTCAACATTGAGAAATGTAAAGTATTACATGTGGGGAGCAGAAACTCGAGGTACAACTATACAATGGGAGGGATGTTATTGAATAAAAGTACCTAGGAAAGGGACTAGGGGGTAATGGTGGACATGACAATGAAGCCGTCGGCACAGTGTGCAGCGGCCGCTAAGAGAGCGAATAGAATGCTTGGTATAATCAAAAAGGGTATTATAGCCAGAACGAAAGAAGTTATCCTGCCGTTGTATCGGGCGATGGTGCGCCCGCATTTGGAGTACTGCGTCCAATATTGGTCGCCGTACCTTAAGAAGGATATGGCGTTAGTCGAGAGGGTTCAGAGGAGAGCGACACGTCTGATAAAAGGTATGGAAAACCTGTCATATTCTGAGAGATTGGAGAAGCTGGGTCTCTTTTCCCTGGAGAAGAGGAGACTTAGAGGAGATATGATAGAGACTTATAAGATCATGAAGGGCATAGAGAGAGTAAAGAGGGACAGATTCTTCAAACTTTCTAATAACAAAAGAACAAGAGGGCATTCGGAAAAGCTAATAGGAGACAGATTCAAAACAAATGCTAGGAAGTTCTTCTTTACCCAACGTGTGGTGGACACCTGGAATGCGCTTCCAGAGGACGTAATAGGGCAGAGTACGGTACTGGGGTTCAAGGAAGGATTGGATAAATTCCTACTGGAAATGGGGATAGAGGGGTATAGATAGAAGATTACTACACAGGTCCGGGACCTGTTGGGCCACCGCGTGAGTAGACTGCTGGGCATGATGGACCTCGGGTCTGACCCAGCAGAGGCATTTCTTATGTTCTTATGTTCTTATGCATTCCTGGGACAGTACTCAGTGCTGTATGAAAGCCAAGTGAACATTAAATTAGAGGTGTCAGCATAACTAACCATAAGGACTACTGTTCAAAAAGCTGATCTGAGCATGTCACGTGAGGGGCGAGCATGTGAGGGGAGGAGTAAGTGTCCAAATATGGGAAACTGTAAATATGATTGGAGGTCTAAGGAATAAGAGTAATAGGAGAAGTAATTAGGGGTGGAGAAACCGGAAGAGGTAGAGAAAGTTTCTGATAGGTTGTGAACTGTCCTTGCTCCATCCAATAAGCAAACAGGCAGGAGGGGCCAAGAAAAGTTTATACTACTAACTATAAAACTGATGGATTGATTTCTGTGTGCCTACCTTGCCATTTTTGTGCAATTTGGACATCCTGGCCAGAGAGAAAATTACTTTATTAAACCCTCTGTGGAGTTCTTTGCAGACTTGGGCAGCATTTCTCACATGGTGAAGTAATATAGAACACTACAAATGTTACCCAGGACCTGAAGAGCAGTTCTACCATACCATAATAGCAGTAATATCCACAAGTCATGTAACAAAGACTTACTTAGAAAACACAGCACCAACACTACAATGCGCACTAGAATGTTAATACACCTATTAGAAGCCAAATTAGTACAGATCCATCCTGCACAAGTTAATGCATTTGCAGAGAACGCAGACAGACCCTCACACAGTATAGAATGACTAACCACAAATTAAAAATAGAAACATAATAGAAAAATAATAAATTGGATCCCCAAGAAGCCACAATGCAACATCAGAGAAAGAGAAAAGTGATATCCTCCTGTACTGTGCAAAATATAAAGGTAGTAGACATAAATGTCAAAACCTGACATATTACAATCACTACATTAAAAGTTAACACATGTTGTGTGTGTCTCTCTCCCTCTCATATACCCCAATAATGTTCATATACCCCAATAATCTCTCTCTCTCTCTCTCTCTCTCTCTCTATCCCTCCCTTGCACCCTTGGTCCAACTATCTTTTCTCCCTTCCCCCATGCAGGATTCTCTCTTTTTCTCTGCCAAGTCCAACATCTCTGCCTCTCTCCCACTATCTACTATCTCTCCCCACTCTTTTATGCATTGGGTCAAACATCTCTCCCTTCCTCCTTTCCATCATAATTTTTAACATTTTTCCCTCTCTTCCATGCACCCCTATTCCCCAGCAGTTCTCTCTCTCTTGCCCCTCTCCTTGCAGTCTCTCTCCTTTTCCTCTACTCCATATGTAATATTTTTCCTTTCTCACCCCTCTCCATCCCTTTGCAGTGTACCTTCTTCCCCTCTATCCCATATCCTATAATCCTTTGACTCTTTCCTTCCTATCCCTCCCCCACCACACTTACAGCTAACTTTCTTGCTGGCATCGGGGGGAGGGAGGAGGCTGGGCTCCTAGAATCCTTACATCTCCCTCTTTTCATTCTCCAGCCGGCTGGCTTCAACGGGTCAGAGTCAGTAGCAGCAATCGTTACAGGCTGCCTGCTGATAACCTGGAAGCCTCTCCTTTGCCACGTCTTGCCCTGGCAGAAACAGGAAGTTGTAACAGTGTCAAAGAAGAGGATTCTGGGTTACTGGCAGGCAGCCTGTAGTGATCACTTCTGCTGACTCTTGACTCGTTGAAACTGGCCAGCTGGATAGTGCAAAGAGGGAGGTACAGGGATCCATTGCTACACCCCTGCCCCTTCCTCTGTTCTCCCTGCCATCTGTCTGTCTGTCATGGTGAAATCCTGACACCAACCTGACCCCCCCCCCCACCCCACCGTTCCCTACCTTGTCATCCCTGGTGGTCTAGTGGCTTCACGAGCAGGAAAGAGCCCAACTCTTTCCTGCGCCTGCCGCTGCTAGAGCCACTGCCAGTTCAAAGATTTCAAAATGGCTGCCGAGACTTCATGGGGCAGCCTCGTGAGACATTGCCATTGAAGCAGTTCCCATTCCCTCAGAGCTACCATGGAACAGCCAACTATTACTGTAGTAATACCAGGCAAAATTGACAATGTTTTCCCGTTACTGCGGGAATTCCCACGGTAATGGGCACCGTGTCACGCTCTAACTGTTACAATGAGCAACATCTGTTAAACTGCAGCAGCAGGCACAGCATGTCCTACTTTATTATTCACTTTTGAAGGCACCATCACACAGCAGATAATGGTAGATAAACAACAGTGCATTAAATTTGCCTAGGTATTTGATTGACACCGTTAAGAATATACCTGCTGCCAGCTACAGAGGCTTGATCTCTTGTAGTATACATTCCTTAAGCAAGTCGATTGATACTTTACCATCTTAAATATATGATCATAAAAGTTCACATACTTAGTCCCTCCGTCATATCTTACTATAAAGCTTTGTAATCATAATAAACCTACAGTTATCCATACAAGTGGGATTGATTGTTGTCTAAACATTCAGACTTCTAGGTCCCCATGACCTTGATTAACAGCATTTGGCCACTACCAATCTGCTGGCTTCAAGCCAGTTGGCAGTAGGAAGCTGTAGCCATTTTTCAATTCAAATACCCATGGACTGCAGTATTGCTAGGTCATGCTTCTATTATCTGACTTTGGTGCATTCCTTTTTACCTGACTGGATGTTATGCAGCCATCACTGGACTACCAATGTTGATTGGTTGGTTTCTAAGCAGTTGTAGCCCTTGATGGCCCCTGGCCTGTATTGCAATAGGTTATGCTTCTTTTATCTGTCCCTTGATTTTTCATGATCACCTTTTCCCTCTTATCTTTAGCAACATTGTCCCTACCCCTGTCAACCACACCTGTCCTAGAGAGGCAATAATTCTATGTTTGTATAAGTCTTTACCAACTCTGCTGGAAGGCCATTTCAGAAATCTACCATCTTCACAGTAAAGGAGCATTTTCTCATGTGTCCTTGGAATCATTCTCCCTCCACCTTCACATCATGATTCAATGCCCTTAAAATTCCTTTCCGATGGAAATTTTCAACTTCCACAATTTATTGAAGCCGGTGAAATATTTGAATGTGAAACCTCTATGTATGGCCTGTGACAAAGCATCACTACTTTATTCACATAAAGGTGTTGTGAAGGGACTATCAGAAAACTCCCTCACGCTCTTATACACAGTAAATTTATATTATAGTTGCCTTTCAGTAGATTTCAGGTATTTTATCATCACAGGCGTCCTCCAACTTAATGTGCTTTTAATAATTACGAGACTCACTGCTTCAGGGCTTGGGTTACAAAATCTACATTTCTACGAGTTAAATTATTCAAACTAACCGTTGCTCTGTGCCTTGCAATATCTTGTACTATGGCATGGTGATGCTAGACTGCTCCTGACTCCCTTCTTCACTGGTTCAGCTACAGTAACATTATATGAATGCAAACAATTATATTAGCATGAGCAATGGCTTTGGTGAATGCATTTTTCTCCGTTAATTTATATGGCATTACAATTCATGATGGCGGGCAGGTGGGCACTGAGATTTTAGCACAACATAAACTGCTGCTAGAGAACTGCCCCTTCCCCCACACCTCGGAAGGTTCTTGCTTATGCACATAAAGTTGTTTGTATTCTTATCATGTCACTATAGCCGAAGCAGTCTAACACTTTTTGAGGCTTTTCTAATCTAAGCCCACGAAGCAGTAAATATTTATTTAAAAAATTTCTATACCGTTTAAAACTACACGGTTTTCAGAATTACATACATAATTTAAAAACTAAATCATCATGACATAAACATACAAATAATCCTTAAAAATCATTTTTACAAACTAAAACCTTATTGAAACAGATCGTGAATAGTTCATCAGCTTTTTCAAGGAAAGCAACTATTGACTAGAAAAAGGCATCTACAAATAGTTGCGTTTTCAATAGTTTCCTAAACATACCGTTTTCACGGCAATTTCATATTTGGCCCACAAGGGAGTTCCATATTTTAACTCCCACACAGCAGAAAGTCATTTTACTCGTCTTCGGTAAAGCTAAATTTTCAGAACGTAAAGATCGGTTTGGTGTATAACTGAACATGTTACTTTTAAACAATTCTGGAATTGATGGCAGATCATTACTGTTTTATATTGTATTCTGAAGGCGACTGGTAACCAATGCAATTGCTGTAGATATGGCGTAATGTGATCATATATTATTTATGACCACCTGAAAGCAGTCCTGAAATATGTTGTGATATGTTAAAAAAACTTTTTTGATCCTTCCTCTGAGTTTTTCTATTTTTACTTTTATTCTTGTTGTTATTGCTTTATACTATGATATTATTAATTTATTAAATGATTGCGTGAATTAATTGATATGATTATATTTTTTTCCCTTTTATATTTTTATCAAATTTTTACAGGAAAATAGCTTCTTGTTACAGAAATACAGTGAAATAATATCAATATAAATCCAAAAATATAAAAATGGAATAATTTTACTGACTTCCTTAGACCACAGTTAACAGGGGAGTACAGCCTAAATATTATGAGAGAACAATTTCAATTAACATAAAGATAATAGGTAAGCTTTAACACTAATTCACAAATTGCCACTACTTATTCACAGTACCTGTACACACTTCATCAAGCTATCTTTTTCAGCTCCAAAAAGGATTTTAACTGATCCAGTGAAAAAGAACACATATTTAATTTGGGAATACTTTATAATACATTTACAAGGATATGTCAGAAGAAAAGATGCACCCAGAGATATTACATCTTGTCTTAAAGACAAAAACTGTTTCCTCCTTTCATGGGTAATTTTTGTCACATCTGGGTATGCCCATATTCTTTTACCATAAAACAAATTTTTAGAAAATTTAAAGTATAGTTTCATAAATGCATCCATGTCCTGTTGAAAAACAAAAGATATCAATAATGTTGCTCTCAACGTTGACTCAGAAATAGATTCTTCAAGTATAGCAGATATGTTCTTTAAATCAAACTGTGACGGTTGAGCAAGTTTCCAAGTTTATTATTATGAAATTTAGTCCAAGTTTATTATGAAATTTGATTAATCGCCTTTTCCAAATTCTAGGAAATTATGGGAAACATATCTCACAAACATGGACTTAGACAAATAATCATATTAAGTCAACAAATACAAACAATCCTAGACAAAGTCTAAGTCTATTAGACATAATAAAACAACTTATACAGACAATATCAGAACAAAAGGGAGAATTATTAATAAAATGACAATCGGTACTTAAAGGAAAAACATTTAAGGTAAAAAAAACAACATTTTCCTGTTCCATAGCCTCCTGAGATTTTTTAATAGTTGATGGAAGATAATACACTTTATTCACAGGGGGAATAAATTCTGAAGAATAACCAAGGATTTCCATCACATATTTTTTTTGAAAACATCATATGGTAGAATTCCAGGAGGTTTAGGAAAATTCAAAATTCTCACATTCAGTCTGCGGTTATAGTTTTCTATATTTTCTAATCTCCATTATTCAACTTGGCTCCAAGAGCCTTTACCTCTTCTGCCTTCTTTGTTGTGGCAACATCCAGTTTCTGCAGCGTCTTAAAGATAGCTGACAAGGTGTCCTCGTTGGAGGAGAACGATTCTCCTACGCTGGTCTGCATCAACAGAAGCTTATCTGCCAGGGAACCTCTCTCTGCGGGAGCGTCGGGTGCAACTTCGGCCTCCTTTCCTTCCACTTCCTGGGTAGCAGCATCAGCCGGACAAGGAGGCGGGACAACAGGTGCCGGCGAGAGTGAGATTTGCTGCCCCAGCGAAGATGAGTTCTCTCTACTCATTCTCACAGCGGGGCTTAACTCGCCAAATCCTGAGCAAATTGCCGGGAAGGATTGCTAAACGTTCGCTGGATCAAGGCAGGCAAGGGTGTTGAAGAAGTAGGCACCCTCACAGCAGTGTTCCCGCTAAGCTGCGCTGGGGTGCGCTCACGCACAAAATATTACCTCGCAGCGCACAAGTTTCTCGTCACAGCGCACACAGTGTAGAGCACAGTTCTTCAACCGCCGGTCCGCAAACAAAATCTTGCCGGTCCGCGAAGGATTCGGTCCCGCCGCAACGAAAGGCCGGCGTCAGCTGACTTGCAACTTCCTGTTGCAGTCGCTGTGCCGGGACTCCTGCCTTCGCCGGGACTCCTGCCTTCCACCGCGTTTGCCTCCTGCCTTGTCTCCGCACCTCCAGACCAGCAGCGGCAGCTGTGTATGCTTTTAACTTCGGCACAGAGCTGCCCCTAATCAATAGTTTAGCGCGGTTTCATAAGGCAGCCTCGGGGCCTTTGCTAGGCCGGCCCACATCGCATCATCGAAGCGGGCCGGCTATCAAAGGCCCCGAGGCTGCCTCATGAAACCGCGCTAAACTATTGATTAGGGGCAGCTCTGTGCCGAAGTTAAAAGCATACAGAGCTGCCGCTGCTGGTCTGAACTCTTGGGCCGCTGAAGGAGGGCAAAAAGCAGCTGTCCTGGAGGTTTCCCTTCCTCTCGCCTTTACAGGTTCCTTTTTTCCACCTTTTTTTTTTTTCCTTCAAACGGCAACGGGCCCCAGCATCGACATCAATCAAGTAAGTTCCACTGTCAATCAAGCGGTTCTGCTCGGCCAAAGCTTCCCCTGTGACATGAGCCACCCTCAGGGGAAAGAAAGTGACCCACAAAGGTGAGGGGAAGGGGGGCAGATGATGGAAGTTGGGGGGGGGGGGAGAGAGAGAGAGAGAGAGAGAAGGGGCAGATGATGGAATGGAGGAGATGAGAGAGAGAGAGAAGGGGACAGATGATGGAAGTGAGAAGAAGGGAGAGAGAGCAGAAGGCAGATGGATGTCAGTTGAGAAGGGAGAGCAGATGCTGAATGGAAGTGGGGAAAGAACACATACTGGATGGAAGGAGGAGATAAATAAAGGGGGAAGAAAATAGTAAGATAATGGAGGGGTGAGGGAAAGGGGTGACAAGCTGTGTGTAGACACAGTGAAAAGAGGGAAACGGGACTAAATAGTAAGAAAGAATTTAATTTAGATGGAGGCAGAAAATAGAGAAGGAAGACCAGAGAAGAAAAGGGAAGAGAGAGCAGAGAATGATCAGATCTGAGTGGAGGAAATGAGAAGAGAGATATGCTAAAAACCACAGGGGGGAGGGAAGGATAGAGATGCCAGACCATGAGGGGAACAGAAGGAAGATGATGGATGCTAGACCAAATTGGGGGGTGGGGGGGGGGGCAGGAGGAGAGATGGCAGGGAAAGACAGACAGTGAATGGAAGGGGCAGATGCTGGACTGAAGAGACAGAGAAGGTTATCATGCTGCTGTACCGGGCCATGGTACGCCCTCACCTGGAGTACTGCGTCCAGCACTGGTACTTTAAGAAGGACACGGTACTACTCGAAAGGATCCAGAGAAGAGCAACTAAAATGGTTAAGGGGCTGGAGGAGTTGCCGTACAGCGAAAGATTAGAGAAACTGGGCCTCTTCTCCCTTGAGCAGAGGAGATTGAGAGGGGACATGATAGAAACATTCAAGGTACTGAAGGGAATAGACTTAGTAGCTAAGGCAGGGAGAACGAGAGGGCACTCTCTAAAGTTGAAAGGGGATAGATTCCATACAAACGTAAGGAAGTTCTGTGGTAGAAAGCAACATATTTATTTGGCTCATAACTTGCTGGCGCCCGATATTTTTAGCTCACAGTGAAAAAAGTTTGCTCACAACACCCGCCCGCTTAGAGGGAACACTGCCTCACAGTACCTTTTCGTTTCGTGTGCAGCATTGTCGGTAGCAGGAAATTCATACAGTGGTGGGAGCGTTCTCAATGCTTCCCGCTTAATGCCGCCATCTTGGCCACTCCCCCCGATATGATTATATTTGAATAGTGGATTCTCTTATGACTGATTATATCTCTAATGTTGTGAATCCTTATGCTATATAGTTTTTCTCTCAGGTTTCCTTTTTTTGTTCATATTGTGGCGGGGCCGGGGGTAAGCCTAGCGCTGGCAACCCGGCTCCCACCCCAGGTGTAAGGACGGAGCGCTCCCAGGAGGACTCCCACTGGATAAGCAGTAGAATAATTAGTGGAGACTGCGTTCTTGATAAAGTTCAGCTTTTATCTTTATTACCCCTAGTTCACAGCACTAGGGTTCCAGTAGTCCCTCTGGTCTGTGGAGACTTAAAACAAAACATACTTTCACAAGGTTTCTTCCTTACAATACAGTCCAGCCTGCTGCCCAGGCAGAAAAGCCAAAAAATAAACCAAAACGTTTTCTCCTTAGTTTTGCTCCTTTTGTTTGGAAATACTTCAGGAAGCTCTGTGACCTAACCCACCCGAAGTCCAATGCCCCCCACTACCCTATGCTCCTGGGTAGGGGCTAGGGAACTTTATATAACCCAACCTTTTATGACTGGTGTAAGTCCCCTCCCGAAAGTTCCCTACTTCAGGGTTACACAATGTCAGGTCTCTGAGTTCCGTTACACTTCTCGGGGAAGTTAATTAAAGGTTCTCACCTCCTTCCCTTTATCTACACGGCCTGCCTCTCAAGCTCTAAGTGATTCATTCACACATGCTCACAGTTCTGCTACGTGAGAAAGAACGCTACACAAAGATACATTCACTTTCATTCCCCTCCCCCATTCATACCTTGTTAACTGTGATTCTCCAGGAGATCCCATACTGCGAGACTGCACTCCATCTCACTGCTTTCAGATAGCTCTCCCTCTAATTCCATTAGGGAATCTCCGCTTTCTGAGACAGGGTAAGAACTCCCTTCAGGGACAGCTAACGGCCAGCCCTGCCCTGGAAGTCTTTCTACTCCCCTGCACTTCTGCTTAGGAGTCAGAAGTCTGTTAGCTCGGGAGGGTTGTAAGACCAGCTGTGCTTTAGCTAGGGTCTGTGACAGAGAACTCTTAGCAGGAGCTTTCCTGCTTAGTACGGCATGTCTCTCCCCTGCATTCCTCCCTCCAGTCTTCTCCCGAGTGTTCTCTCCAATCTTCTCCCTACTGTTTCCACCTGTGCTCATTTTATGCTGCAAGCTTAATCCCACTCTGCCTCTGGGTTCGTCCTGCTTGCCAGCCACACCCCTCTCATTAACCATGCCTGTGCTGGTTTTCTTTACTAGAGGTTTTGTTGGAAATTTGCCCAAGGTATTATAAAAGGGATTATAGTGCCCTAAACCAGATGTTATGGTTTCTGCCCTTCTCTCTCTGCCTTGCCCTGCCTGTTGGCTCTCGGTGATAGGCACAGGGTTATTGGGCAGCTTCCTGGGCTTAGGAATAGGGGCCAGCCTTTGCAAGGCAGGGTTTAAAGCTGGGTTTAAACTGCTGACAGGCTCTTCCCTGTCACAATATTTAGACAGTCCCATAATCAATCATGCTGCTGCGTTTTGTACAACCTGCAATTCCCTACTCCTTGCTTTTGTTATTCCAAGGTACAGGGCACAATTCTATAACAGGGAGCACCCATTCAGGTACCCCAAAGCTATACAGGGCACACATATTCTAAAATGGCATCTGGATGCATCTTTTCTGTCACAGAATACTAGTGTAAACCCATATTAGTTTACTCTATACACCAGGTCAATGGCAAGTGTAAATGGATATGTATAGAACAGACATGGACAACTCCGATCCTCGAGGGCTAGAATCCAATTGTGTTTTCAGGATTTCCCCAATGAATATGCATAAGATCTATTTGCATGCACTGCTTTCAATGCATATTCATTGGGGCAATCCTGAAAACACGATTGGATTCCGGCCCTCGAGGACCGGAGTTGTTCTTGTCTGGTCTAGAAGCACCAAGCAAAATTCATTTTTAAAAATAAATTATTTATTGATTTTCCAAACTGCAATAGTGCAATAAACAGAAATATAACATACAATTAGTCAACAAAATCACATACATACCCAAATTACAAAATATACATACCCAAACCATTTTCTCCCATCCACTCACCCAATGATTATTCAAACAACAAAGAAACAGGATTATAAATTTTTCCAATAGCCTTACCCTGTTCAAATAAATAATGTCCTCCCATCCTCTCATCCACCCCAAATGCAAATACTCAAAGGTCAAAATTAGGACAAATATATCCCCCCTCCCACCCTTCCCTGGATGTGTATAAAAATAAACAAAAACTGATTCATAATCAAAGACCTACTATAGTGAAATAATATATGATGTCAATGAGCCCCAAACTAATTTAAATAAATTACTGTGCCCCAAACTATCTGCATTCATTTTTTCATATCTATAGCTGGAGCACAAATTTGCCCACCAGAAAGGAAAATTTAGGCGGTCGTAGTTCTTCCAATTTCGGGTTATCATCTGCATGGCTATCCCAGTCATGACAAGAAAAAGACAGCATTTATATTGATCCATAGGAGGTTTAACATGTAATAACGTTCCATATATGACCGCCTCATACGTCAATGGAATTGATGATTCCAATATGCTGTTAATCTTACCCCCATATTGACCTCCAAATGTTAAGTATCAAAGGACAATAGAACAGATGATCCAGTATCCCTATGTCCAAATGACAGTGCCAGCATCTATTAGATTTAGAACTATCTAACTTGTGTAACCTACCAGGGGCCCAAAACAATCTATGTAGCAGACAAAAACATATTTGTCTCATAGATGCTGACGCTGTACATCTCATCCTCCAAGTCCAAATTCGTGGCCATTGAGATGCAGAAATATACTGCTTAATCTCAATGCTCCAAATGTCTCTAAGACCATTTTTTGGTTTTTTTATTCAAGAAATCAGATATTAATCTATACCACCAGGCAGCCTTATGTCCTAACGAATCTGTCCGGAAGACCATGTAAAATTCATAACTTATAGTATTCCATATATTGTGTATGTTAGTAGATACACATCGACAAGGGGCCGCTGAAAAGTTCTCAGCCAACCAAGAAGAGAATGATGTGGAGCCATGAAACTTACAAGTTATTCCACACTTTTCATTTCAACGATATGGAATGAAACAAACAAACAAAAAAAAGTCAAGAAAAGTGTGGAATAACTTGCAAGTTCCATGGCTTCACATCATTCTCTTCTTGGTTGGGCCGAGAACTTTTCAGCGGCCCCTCGTATTATGATGTCATGATGCCTCATTCCACCAATGCCTAAGAGCCAACTTCATGGGTGATGTCTGCCCATTTACTAAATGCATTTGCTTCAGTGAAATAAAAAGTGTCAAGAAAACTTGTAGGTTAACTTGTAGGTTTCATGTCCTTCCCACCATTCTCTTCTTGGTTGGGCTGAGGACTTTTCAGTGGCCCCTTGTAACAAGATGCGTGCATAAATTCAAATTGTTGCCAATTAATGCCAGTAATGGATTGTTAGGACCCATTAATGGCACTGATTGGCTCATTAGCCAATATAGTTACATGTGCATCTCAGAATAGGGCACAATTTTGAGTGTAGAAATTTGGGCACCATTTATAGAATCTGAGAGATATTGTGACTGCTTGTGCCTGCTGTAGAATTTCTTTTCAGTAGGACATTTAGTTGAAGGTAACCTGTGATTATAAAAAATAGGGGAAGAAATTCTCAAAGACACCGCTGAAGGTTAGCCGGCGGTAGGGTGCCCTATAGCTGGCTAACCAACCAATCCGGAAGCACAATTTCTATATAAAAAAAAAATATGGAGGAAGAAGTGGCACCTTCATTTACAGCACCAGTGTCACGCTTACAGAAACACTTAGGGGTACATAAGGACGCCTAAGGTAAGCATGGCTTGAGCCAGAAGTGGCCTTAGATGTCTTTAGACGTCCCTAGGCACTTCTGTAAGTGTGACACTGGCGCCTTAAATGCAGGCTTCTATAATGCTGGCATACATTTAAAGCGCCGGTGTAAAAAAAAAAAAAAGCAAAATTCTATAATCAGTGCCGGTTTGTGATTGACACGCTGTTGGCGGACACTTCTTGGGTGGCTGCCGATCCCGGTGCCAATCATAGAATTCCCCCCTAGCTACAATATACAATTACATAAGGTCTTGAAGAAGGAGCTTTCTGATGGTCCCTCCATTTCTTGCTTTTGTAAAAAGAGTAATGGTGTTTTATCACAGAATATATATAGGGTGTCACTTTGTCTATTGTTCTGACACTTTTTAGCCTTTGAATGTGACAAGCTTCAATAAATTACAGAGAAGGGTGGGGTTTTTTTGTTGAAACTGTGTTGAAAGTGTGAAACTGCCTTGGCTCAGTGCCGTGCAATGACTCAGCAACAAAAGTACATGCTACACTTGGACCAGCCGCCAGAAAAAAAGGGTAACCTGAAATTGATTAAATAACCTTAACTATGCAGTGTGCTTTAGTATTGTCTGATGAACTTGACCATAGTTACTTTTCTCTTCTCTGTTGTCTTCAGGGCTCTCCCGATCTCTTCTGGGGGTCAACATTCTCAGCCCTTTGTTCCTCTGGGATCCCAGATGCACTGTCTTCAGGCTGTTTCTTCTTCCTCTTGCCATCCTCTCTAAAATGTGTGTTTAAAGAGCGCTATATGATTCTGGCTGATTTTTATCCAATTGTTTGAAAAGTGGCATTTATTATGTTACAAATGATAATAATGAAAAATGCCTTCAAGTTTAATCTTGGAAACAAATCTGTATGGTCAATGACAAAAAAAGTACTTAATTGTACACCTTATGGTTTGTTTACCAGATGAAAATGGAGGGCTAGATTGGCTTAAAGGAGCCACCGCTTTACAAACAATACACATTATTTACCACAGATCTTGTTTTATGCAATGGAATCTATTTACTAATAATGCCTATTAATGGTGTTAGAATTCACTAAACATAGTAGCATTTTTAGGGCTCCTTTTCAAAGCCACGGTAGTGATTCTTGGTGCGGCAAATTGAATGGGCTGTGTTGCATTTGCCGTGCCGGACTCGCTACTGTGGCTTTGTGAAAGAGACCCTTTGAGGGCCTTTTACAAAGCTGCGGTAGAAAGTGGTCTTAGCAAGTCCTTAATGCATGTCTTTCCTGTGCTCTAAAGCAGTGATTCCCAACCCTGTCCTGGAGGATCACCAGGCCAGTCGGATTTTCAGGATAGCCCTACTGAATATGCATGGAGCAAATTTGCATGCCTGGCACCTCCATTATATGCAGATCTACTCCATGCATATTCATTAAGGCTATACTGAAAACCCGACTGGCCTAGTGGTTCTCCAGGACAGGGTTGGGAACCATTGCTCTAAAGCCTCTTTCGACCATTGCTGGAAAATGGCTGATCTTTCAGTTTCCAAATTAATGGTTATGCACTAGTGTTGCCAATAGCACCTGGCTATTACCAAAAATTAGCGCCTAGGGTCTTACTGCCACCTGATTTGTAGGTGTCGAGGGCTCTTATACTAATCCTGCCTCTTAATCAGTTAACAAGTGGCACTAACTGATTAGCACAGAAACACCACTCTCCACCCCCCCAGACACACCCTCTCCCTGAAAAATTTAAAAATATTTTTTACTTGTGGTTTGTGCGTACCTATTCAGAACTTACTGCAGGACTCAGAGCATCCCATGGTAAGCCCTTTTAAGCTGTGGTACGCTCACACTAATGCTTATTGCAGCTTAGAAAAAGGAGCCCTTAATAAATCCAAAATCTGTAAAACAAACTATGTAATTATGAAAGAATGCGATAGCATGATAGTTCAGTATTAAATAATGGCATAGTTTTAAAGCTTTGCACAAAAACATCTATGGAAAAGCTATTTCCAAATGATATCCAATAGGGGTGTACATTTGTTAGCACACGTTTAGTTCATTAACCCTCCCCCTTTCCCTCATGTTCAACAATTATTCCTGCATTGCCCCACCTCACTCCCCCATAGCAACAATCTCCCTCCCCTCCCCCCAAACCAACCTCCGGCATGCTGCAAGTTTTGTTCCCTCCCTCCCTTACCATTTCTGCTGGACCATGGGCAGGGGAGGGGGCTGCTTGCAGAGCTTGGCAGATCAGGAAGGGAGGGGGAACAGGGTGCATAGCCTGGCAGGGCAGGGCACTGCACTTGAATATTAACACCCCCCCCCCCCATGTTTATATTCAAATCAACCTTTTTTTCCTTCTTTTTTGTGGGAAAAAGGTTAACTCGGTTTATATTTGAGTAAAAACCCCAAAATATTTGGGTGGGGAACAAAGAAGCACCAACATGGTTAGATTAGCATTAGTTTCTGATGGAGAAATGAGATTGAGAGGCTCATGAAGCAGTATCTGGTGTCCTCATAGAAAGGCTTGTCTGGGAGAATTTGATAGCAAAAGCCTACTTTCTATCACTTGGGCAAAAAGATCACAGGAAAGGACTTAATATCTCTAGTTTAAAAGCAAACTTGAAATGTGCCCTAAAGATCCATCTGTATTGAAAGGAAGTACTATTGTTAGGAATCAAGCACAGTTTCTTAGACATGAATTTCCCCTTAAACACAGTAACAAAAAAATTCCAGCAAAACGGTCCATCCAGTCTGCCCATGAGTCACACACATTACACATTCATGGATAAATTGTCTTTTCTTTAATATTTCATTCTGGGCAATAGACTATAGAAGTCCGCCCGGTACTGTATTTAGGTTCCCACTGCTGGATTTGCCATTGAAGCGCACTCCAGCCTATCCTAACCATCCTATCACTGGAGCTTCTGTCAAAGTCCTCATCCTAAACCAAATCACGGTATGTGGGACACAGATCATGCAGGATCACCCAGTACCAGCCTTAGTTTGTTTTATACCATTCATTTTCTAATTGGAGATCCTCTGTGTCCGTCCCATGCTTTTTTTGAATTCTGTCACCATTTTCTTTTCCACCACCTCCCTTGGGAGGCCATTTCAGGCATCCACCACCCTCTCCGTGAAAAATAATTTCTTAACGTTATTCCTAAGTCTGCCACCCTGCCACCTCAATTCATGCCCTCTAGTTTTACCATTTTCCTTTTTCTGGAAAAAATTTGTTTCTATATTAATATCTTTCAAGTATTTAAATGTCTGTGTCATATCTCCCCTGTCCCTCCTTTCCTCTAGAGCAGTGGTTCCCAACCCTGTCAATCTGGTTTTCAGGATAGTCCAAATGAATATGCATGGAGTAGATTTGCATGCCTGTCACTTCAAGTTTCAAGTTTATTTTAATTTGATGAATCGCTTATTTAGGTTTACTAAGTGAGATACAGCATTAATAAAAAAAATATAAACATATATTTAGACATACAATTTAAAATTTAAAAATGATGGGTTAGACCAACAGACTTACAGACTAATCAATACACAAGGTAAGAAGGGACAGAACTACAATTCAATGCTTTAAAGTACAGTACCATAGATGGAAAGAACATTAGGGAGGGAAAAATAGAAACCTGGAAGGAAACTAATATAAAATTTGAGCATAATCTAAAAATTAAAAGCATCTTTAAAAAGGAAACTCTTTAAATTACTTTTAAAACGACTCAGATCATTTTCCTCTCTTACATGCTGGGGTAAAGTGTTCCAAAGTTGCGGAGACATCACTGAAAACATATCATATCGTCAAGTTCCAATAACTTTCAAAGAGGGGACTACTATGAGCTTTTGATTAGTGGACTGGAGAGAACACGATGTGCTATAAGGGCTAAGTAATTTATTAATAAATAGAGGTTCATTAGTGGAAAGGGTTTTAAATACTAAGAGTAAAATTTTAAAAGTAATACGGTGGTTAATTAGGAGCCAGTGAGATTTAATCAGAAAAGGAGTGACATGATCATATTTTTTTCCGTTATGAAGGAGTTTAACGGCAGTATTCTGGATTATCTGAAAGCGCTTCTTTTCTTTTTGTGTGATATTTATTAATAAAGAATTATAGTAATCAAGTTTAGCAATAAGGGCTAGCCTGAAAACCCGATTGGCCTGGTGGTCATCCAGGACAGGGTTGGGAACCACTGCTCTAGAGTATCCAATTTCTTCTTGTATGTCTTTTGGCACCAGCTCCATACCAATTTTGCCGCTTTTCTCTGGACCGCTTCAAGTCTTTTTACATCCTTAGCCCGATAAGGTCTCCAAAACCTGAACACAGTATTCCAGGTGGAGCCTCACCAATGACTGACTTGAACAAGGGCATCAATACCTCCCTCTTTCTATACAGCCCAGCATCCTGCTGGCTATAGCCACTGCCTTGTCCCACTGTTTTGTTGCCTTCAGATCCTCAGACACTGTCAGCCCAAGCTTCCTCTCCCTGTCTATGCATATCAGCCTCTCACCCTCAGGGATTTCTACTCCTAAAGTGCATTACTCTGCACTTCTTTGTATTGAATTTTAGTTACCAAACATTAGACCATTCTAATAACTTTTGCAGATCCTTTTTCATGTTTCTCTCCCTCTGAAGTGTCAACTCTGTTACAAATCTTGGTATCATCCGCAAAAAGGCAAACCTTACCTCTAACCCTTCAGCAATGTCACTCACAAATATATTGAATAGAATTGGCCTCAACACTGATCCTTGTGGCACTCCACTACTCACCTTTTCTTCCTCTGAGCTAATTCTATTAGCCACCACCTTCTAGCTTCTGTCCATCAACCAATTTTTAATCCAGTTCACCGCTTTGGTTCCTAAATTCTGCCCGTCAAGTTTATTCAAGAGTCTCCTATGTGGAAGGTTTTGCTGAAATCTAAGTAAATTACATCTAGTGTAAATCCAATTCTTTGGTCACCCAGTCAAAAAAGAAGTGATCCCGCTGCTGCTACTTGGAGTGGAAGATGGAGTCCTCAACCTAGGCCCTCTTTTACTAAGGTGCACGAAGCATTTTAGCGCGCGCTAAATCAACACATGCACTAACTGCTAATGCATCCATAGGTTAATATGCACACGTTAGCATTTAGCGCATGATTAGCATGCGCTAAAAAGCATAGCACACCTCGGTAAAAGAGGGGGCTAGTGTCAGCATCCTCCTTTGAAACAGTCTCTAATGGGTAATGTTTACTCAGAAATGGAGCATACAATTGTTAGAAAGATGGCCCTGTTGCTCTTGTCTTCTGATAGTAAATGCATTCTGTAACATGCCGACCGTCAGTGTTGTAAAATGTTTCCACACTTCAGATTTTTTTTCTTTTTAGTCTTAGTTTATTTATTGAAAGTTTTATATAATAGGAACGCAATAATAAGCAAAACGCAAAATAAATCTAAGGATATGTACATGATATAAAACTGGATGTACAAAGGAAGATTATACAGCGGAGGTAACTGGAGTGGTACATGCATCAGAATTCAACGACAAATAATCCCTAAGAGCAGACCATTTCTTAGAGAAAGGCATCAGTGTACTAAAGGTCCCTCCCTCGTAATAGAATGACAATCCCTCTTAATAGAATAACATTCATATCTGTAAGTGAGACACAACATATTCCACCAGTGTACATGAGAAATTTTTTGAAAAATCTTTCCTAAAAGTACAAATGATTTTTACAGCAGTGGACAATAATGTGTCCATTAAACAACAGGAGGGGTCTGGTAGAATAGTAGCAAAGAACAAATAACAAGAAGATGCTGAGTGATATGGGGACAGAAATAGGGAGAATTTCAGATATCGTAGACCATACATCTTTCCAATATTTTGCGTAAGGTAAACATTTGAATATAAGATGTTTCAAGTCACCTGTTTGTGCACCACAAGACCAGCAGAGTTTGGAAAAAGTGGGATTAATTTGATGGGAGCGTACAGTCGTCCGTAAGGCTCTGTGTAAGAGAAAAAAAAAATGATTGAATTGTAGATGCAGATTTAGAAGAATGATAGACACGTTGTCATAGTGAGTCCCAAGCTGAGTCAGAGAGATTGTACTGTATATCTTGTTCCCTCAGCGAATGAAGAGTGGAAAGCTTATAATGACCTATAGATTTAAAATGTTTATAAACTTTAGAGGCAACGTGCCCACCAGCAGAAAATTGCAAAGAGAGGTCGAATATAGAAGCTTTGCTGTGTGAAGAGGATACATCGATGGAACTCTTACGAAGAGAAGATCTCGACTGTAGCCAAGGAAAGAACTGGGAGTCAGTCAGAGAGTGAGAGAGTTTAACTTGGGAAAAAGGTATCCAGCGTTTGGTGTCAGGATCAATGAAAAATAAAATAACCCAAATATCTAGAGATTGCCAAGAGGACCAGGAGACCATTTTCTTGTCAATCAAAATGGCAGGATTATTGCAAATGGAAATATGAAAGGAGTTGGAAATAGGGACTTTAAGAGTGCTGTCCAAGTATCTGAGGAATTTGTAAGTAATTTTTAAAAAGGGATTAGATTTCACAAGTTTAGGAAGGTTCATTCCGAGAAGTTTAGCTAAAGATAAAGGTTGTATGAGTTGGATCTCAAAAGAAAGCCAGCGGGTTAAAGCTGACCGACGAGAAGGTAATAGCTATTCGAGGCCCTGACGGAGGAGAAATGATTTGTGATATAAGAGGAGATCGGGAAAATCCTCTCTGCCCAGGAGTACTTCTGATTTTTGAGGGATTTCCTTTGGTGCTGGAACTGTTGCAGAGTTTGGATCAGAACGATAAAGTTCAAGGTCATCCCTCAAATTCTCCATCCCCTGCTCTTGGATCTTGCAGCATTATTTCCTGTCTCTTACGGCTGCTTACCAGTTATCATGTTAGCAAATAGCTTATCCAAACACCCCTCAGCTACAAAACATTCAATCTCTTCTGATTCTGGGAATCCCTCTAATGATCATTCAGATGATTTAGTATTTTACCCAAAACTGCTCTGTATTCTTTACAGGAGGGAGCAGAGTGTGCCTGTGCTCAGCAACCCCCCCCCCCCCAATCCTGCACTGCCTTTGCCTTCTTTTGCTCTTGCATGGAGATGGGAATAGAAAACTGGTATTTCAGTTTTTCACTAGGCCATTCACGTGCAGGTGTTGTTGTTCTCCTCTTAAAAAAAAAAATCTCTTATCTTGGCTAGTGGAATACAGACGTTCTGAAATCCAAGTCTCTGATCGTCACCTCTAGTGCTACTGCTGACTATATCTCTCTGAAAGATCAACTCTTACATAAGAACATAAACATAAGAATTACCACACTGGGACAGACCGAAGGTCTATCAAGCCCAGTATCCTGTTTCCAACAGTGGCCAACCCAGGTCCTAAGTACCTAGATAGATCCCAAGTAATAAAACAGATTTTATGCTGCTTATCTTAGGCTTCTCTCACCATTTCCAAGCCTACTTCTAGAAAGCATTGACATAATTGAAAGAAATTGTTTCCATATCGTAGTGTGTAAGGATCTTACTTTTACTGTTAATATACAACAAAATACATTTGGAGGGGCATTTTCGATATGACATCTAAATGAGTCTAGACGTTTTACAGAACACACACCAAAAACCAGTACCAAACATGCCCATTTTCAAAACGGCAAAATATCTATCTTGGTGGGTTTTTTTAATGGATGTTTGTGCTCAGTACGTCTATCTTTTTGAACCATTTTCAAAAAACACATAGAACAAGCCATTGGGATGTAGGAGGGGCCAGCATTCTTAGTAGACTGGCCACACAGACCCCCAGTGGGGTACCCTAGGGGCACTACTGTGGTCCTCATATAAAAAGTCTCAGGTACACATCTCACTATAGCCCCCTTATATTGTTTGGTGAGCCTTCCAAATCCCATTCAAAACCCACTATACTCAACCATACGCCACATCAAAAGCCCTTATGCCTTCAGGTATCCCTTATTTGTGGATAAACTGGGATTAGGATGGGGTTTGCAAGGCTGACAAATTTCACTGTATGGGTAGTGGTTAGAGTGGGATATGGGCCTGAGCTGCTGCTAGGCAACTTCAGGAACCTGCTTGCTGCTCTACTAGGACTGGCCATAACATCTGAAGCTATCATAAATGCACATATGTACTGTTTCGTTCTCATCTTTGGGGGATGGGAAAGATCAGTGACCACCTGAGGGTCATGCTTACATCCCTCCAGTGATTATCTGGTCAATTTGGCATATTTTGGCACTTATTCACTGTTAAAACAGGTCTAACTCCAGAGATCCAAATTGTTCCCTGGATGTATTCATAAGTGTTTGATTATGGCAGAAGAACAAGGGAGGGAAGGATAGAAGCTGGGCAAGAGTTCTGCTGCCCTGGGGGATGGGAGTGATGGAAGGATAGAAAGATGCTGCAGAGGGAAGGCACAAGGGGATGGGTGAGAGTGGAGGAAAGATGTTGCACATGTGGTAGAAAGGAAAGAGGAAGAATTGGGGTGAAGGAGAGGAAGGGAGAGATGATCATGTACATTAAAAAAAATAAGCCCTACCTGAAAATAAGACCTAATGCCTTTTTTGGGCCCCAAATGAATATAAGACACTGTCTTATTTTCGGAGACACACAGTAGCTAACTTGCCCACCCCCACTTTTACAAAACAGCATTAGCGGCTATGGGCTTCAGGGCTTCAAGGAAGTTACCCCAGCGACAGCCACTAGCACATCTTTGCAAAATTGGGAGGGGGGGGGGGCAGGTTAGATTGTTAAAATTATACAGAAATTCTGTGGCACTACCTAAACATTGTTGACTAGGGACTCTATATAAGGAACTGAAAAATTTGCATAAATAAAAATTAGCGCTGATCTCTAAACTGTGCTCAAAATTAGGTGCAGTTTGTAGAATAGAGTTTAATGCCAGGATCCGTACTCAAGGGTGCAAGGATTTACATCAAGTAAATCCTTCTGTAAATTCTTGTGCCTCATTCAGTAAATCTGTGCACAAATTCCAGAAATGCCCTTTTCCACACATGGCTTCCCTATTTTGGGATCCACATGTATAATTTATGCTTAAAGATATGTGTGCAAATTTAAATTAATGTTAATTAGCACCAATAATTGATTCTCCATGCCCAATTACAGTATTAATGCTAATTGGCTTGTTTATCATTTAAATTGTGTGTGCAAATTGGATGTGCGTCCATATTTGCACTTGCAATTTTGAGTGCTACATATAGAATTAGGGTGTATATGTATTATTTTAAAAAATGTGGCCATCTCTGGGAAAATCTGATTAAAGTCGCAGATCCAAAAGGTTGAGAATGGGCAATTTTCATATCATGGGTCCATAAGCACTCTGAAAGAGTTACATGTTTGAATTTCTGTAACTCTTTAATTTTTTTGCATAAAAGAATGGAGTGTGGACTGTTGTATTACAAATTTTTGCTCCAATTGAATTAATTACAATCTCATTTTTTGTTTCTGGTGACTTTAGTCATGTTTTTCCTGATACGGTCACAAATGTCTAAGTTGAACATTTCAGATTATTTGTTTATGGAATTTCTCTATACATTATTATCTTCTTTAATGAACAAGTGGAATAATTAGAATAAAATACATACTTTTTAATAATGGTAGTAGTAGGTTTGGTTATTCCAAGATATGAAAATATAGTATGGCTGGTTACAACTATTTCCTCTACAGATTCTTTGGAACTTGATTGACTGAGAGCGTCATCGTAGATAGTTGAAGCAACTGACTCGGCACTGTGGTACACTGAAACGACATCATTTTCCTTAACCCTGGAGGTGGAAAACATACATTAATAACTTATTGGCCTTTTTTCAGTGCGTCAGCTTATTCTGCCTTCTCTCCACCATAAATACAATTGAATTTTTGGGGGGCTTTTGCATGCTCCTATCAACTTATCTAGATTTTAGTGTGATTATATCCTAACCACAGCAAATGAAAAATATGTTAGTTGTCACCATGGTACTGAAATAGAGGCTCAGATCTAGAGCATACTGGTAAAGTATGCATTGTGAAAACTACTAAACAAACAGTGGAGATATCCAATCAAGACTGGTGAGCTTTATGGCCCAGGATCCAAAGTGCTTCTACACTCATGAGTGTAGGAGCACTTCGGATCCTGGGCCACATCATTTTAAAGCACATTTGTCATCTAAAGTGGTCTAGTACTTTTTGACATCTAGCCATTAAAGTCTTTTAAGAATTCAAGACTCCTGATGCATGTCAGTGTGGCAGAAACATGTACAAGTCAAATCAATTGAAGTGAATGGAAGAGATTTGAGAAATACATAAAGCTCACCAGTCTTGATTGGATATCTCCACTGTTTGTTTGGTTGTGTTTAACTCGTGGAGGTGTATCTCCTGTTTTGCACTTTGAAAACTACTCCCAGTTTTTTGCACTTGCTTTTTCTCAAGCTAAAAAAAATACAGTCCAGAGAGCAGAATATGGTAGTTCTCTAGGCCCAATCAATATTCTATGCAATATAGCATTGGCAACTAGAGAGTTTGGGGGTGGGGACAGACAGTGGCGTAGCAAAGGAGATTGGCGTCTGGGGTGGTGGTACCCCACTGCCATGCAGTGTGCCCCCCCATTCTTCCCCACTGCTTGAGCGCCTCCACTCTTCTGTGCTGCTTGAGTGCCCCCTGCGTGCTTTTTGAAATGTTCACCGGCCCAAGCAACATCTTCCGCTTGCTGCTCGTGCCAGCTTTGGATCTCCTCTGATGTCATGTCCTGGTCCCTACTGGGTCAGCCCCTTTGAGCCTCCTGCCCTGGGCCTACCAGCATCTTAGAAGTTTCATCAACCAAGTAGGCAATGTCGCAGGCCTATCCAGGACCTTCATCTGGCTAAATCCCTCCTTCTGAAGTAACTTCCAGCGAAACAGAATAGTACTAAGGTAGAATTTTGGCATATATACATGTATATGCTATTATTTTAATGAAATAAGTACATAATTAGCATGCAACTGTTTGCACATACTTCCTAGACTTGCCTTGTATCTGGGCCACTTTGGTTTGGTTGGAAGGTTCGGTAATGCAGTGTTCTAGAGACACTAGAATATTATCTGCGAAGCTAGAAAATCAAGAGGCCACACAGAAAAGCAAGGTAGAGGACCTGATAAAAAGGGTAGGTGTATTGAAAAAATTTGCTGAAAAACATTGACTGAACTAGTAATTCAAGAAAGCTGACCATCTATCACAAATTTGAAACTTAAGAAAGTGATCAGATAAGTCTCAATTTTAAATTTCTTAACTTCCTGTGATTCTCCTTGGAATCTCCATCGGAATCCTTGAAGAACTAATTTTACTGAAATATTCAAGATCCCAAAGGAACTTGTCCCACTTATGGGGAAGAGTTACTATTATAACATCTAAAAAGATGAGAGTAGAAGATATTAGGGAACTCCTACCTAGTGCTGTCCTTGATGCCTCAGCTTTTCTGGAAAGAACAGTTGACGAGCAACTAGATAGTGCTACACTTGTAGTGTCATCTGTCTTTGAACAAGATAAAAAAGAGGTTTTCTTTCTCAGGCAGAAGGTCTAGGTTTTCCTTAATTTCTTACACCAAGGTATGACAGCTTTTTTTTGTTAAGATTTCCTTGTAAACATTTTATGCTGTAATAATCGAAAGTATGTACTTTTTAAACTATCCTAGCTACAATTATTTCTAGAGTCCGAATAGGAGGTTTTCTGAGATTTAGTGAAAGATACGTGTTCATTTTCTTTTAGCTTTTCTTATTTTTTTAAAAAACTTTCTGTTTGTATTAATTTTACAAGATAACACAATGCATGTAAAACAGGAAATCCACATAACACACAATGCCTTACAACTCCCCTGAGGAAGACAGCATTGTCGAAACACAGACCATTTTGGGTCCTTAGTTCCCAACGGTTTGGGTCCTAGATATATTTTACGTGGATTATCAAATTGTAATTTTTAAATAAAGCCTGCATCTTGAACATCACCATCTCCACAGAGTTTTTGTTTTCGTTGGATTTACAACTCCCTCACCCACCCCTGCCTTTCCCATGACATCTGTCACAAAAAAAAATCATTAACTGCAAGATGGGTTTACAACTCATCCCTCTTCAGCCCTCCACATATAATGCCTACATAGCCAGTCCCCCAACTATTATATCTCAACATTGACTCCTCAAATTTTCCAGCACTCCAGACCTTTAGCCCCTTCCTTACCAACCACCTTCAGCCTATAGCCTGACCCCACTCATCCCCACATTTTATCCCTTCCAAGTTGCCCCTATTAGCCAGAGCTCTACATTATCCACACAAACAAACACTCCAAGACCTACACTCAATATCATTCCTTAAGGCCATCTCCATCACCTGAAACATTCAGTGTCCTGAACACACCGCTTCACCCCCAACAACAGTCCAATCAACATTTCAGCTTCCTTCAACCATTCCTCCATGTGCCATTTCCATATCACCACTTTCCTCCTGGCCAGCAGCAACATTCTTCCCATTTTTCCTGTCAAATCAACATCTGGCTCCTTTGACTAGAAACATTAAAAATACATTAAGAACATATGAATTGCCATACTGGGACAGATCGAAGGTACATCAAGCCCAGTATCCTGTTTAACAGAGGCTAACCCAAGTTTGAAGTACTAAGCTAGATGACAAGTAGCAAAACAGATTCTATGCTGCTTATTCTAGGATTAAGCAGTGGATTTTCACCAAGCCATCTCATTGCCCCAGGTACATTAGGTAGATTGTGAGCCCGCCGGGACAGACAGGGAAAAATGCTTGAGTACCTGAATAAATTCATGTAAACCGTTCTGAACTCCCCTGGGAGAACGGTATAGAAAAATTGAATAAAAAAAAAATAAAATAATGGCCTATGGACTTTCTCTTTTAGGAAATTATCCAAACCTTTTTTAAACCCTGCTAAGCTAACTGATTTCACCACATTCTTTAGCAACAAATTCCAGAGTTTAATTACATGCTGTGTGAAGAAATATTTTCTTTAGTTTCATTTAAATCTACTATTTAATAGCTTCATTGCATGCCCCCTAGTCCTAGTATTTTTGCATGCCCCCTAGTCCATCTACCCTTTCCACTCCAAACAGTATTTTATAGTTCTCTATCATATCAACCCTGAGCCGTCTCTTCTCCAAGCTGAAGAACCCTTGTCACTTTAGCCTTTCCTCATAGGGAAGTTGCCCAGTCCTTTTATTATTTTTGTTGCCCTTCTCTGTGTCTTTTCTTATTCTGATATATCTTTTTTGAGATACGGAGACCAGAATTGTGATACAAGGGCATTATAACATTTTCATCTTTGTTTTCCATTCCTGCTTTTTTAGCTGCTGCCACACATTAAGCGGAGGGTTTCAATGTATCCTCAACGATGACACCTAGATTCTTTTCCTGAGCAGTGACTCCAAACGTGGAACCCTGCATCATGTAGCTATAGTTTGGATTCTTCTTTCTCACATGCATCACGTTGCATTTGTTCACATTAAATGTCATCTTGCCATTTTGATGCCCAATCTCACAAGGTCCTCTTGTAATTTTTCACAATCTTCTTGCAATTGAACAACTTTGAAAAACTTTGTGTCATCAGCAAATTTAATTATCTCACTAGTTATTCCCATTACTAGATCATGATAAATAAGTTAAAAAGCAGCAGTCCCAGCACAGACTCCTGGGGAACTCCACTATTTACTCTTCTCTATTGAGAATAATGACTATTTAAACCTACTCTGTTTTCTATCTTTCAACCAGTTCTAAATGCATAATATGGCATTACCTCCTATCCTATGACTCTCTAATTTCTTCAGAAGTCTTCATGAGGTACTTTGTCAAATGCCTTTTGAAAATCCAAATACACGATACCAATCGTCTCACCTTTATCCACATGTTCATTCACCTCTTCAAAGAAATGCAGTAGATTGGTGAGGCAAGATTTCCCTTGACTAAATCCATGTTGGCTTTCTCTCATAAATCTATGCTTAAGTATATGTTCTGTCATTATGTTCTTTATAATAGTCTCTACCATTTTGCTCAGCATCAGTGTCAGACTCACCAGTCTATAATTTCCCGGATCATATCTGGAACCCTTTTTAAAAATCGACGTCACATTGGCCATCTTCCAGTCTTCTGGTACTATGCTGGATTTTAGAGAAAAATTATAAATTACTATAGCTCTGCAAAATCATTTTTCAATTCTATCAGCACTCTGGGATGTATACCACCCGATCCAGGTGATTTTCTACTGTATAGTTTGTCAAATTGATGCATTATATCTTCCAGTGTTACATAGATTTGTTTGGGTTTTTTTTGATTCATCAAAATTGGATACCATTTCTGGCACCGGTAGCTCCCCCATATCTTAATTGGTGAAGACTGAAGCAAAGAATTAATTTAATCTTTCTGCTATGACTTTGTCTTCCCTGAGTGCCCCTTTAACCACTTGGTCATTTAGCAGTCTAACTCTAACTGATTGTTTTCCTGACTTCATGCTTTTAATATACCTAAAAAAGTTTTGACTATATGTGTTTATGCCTCCAAGGCAATCTTATTTTCAAGGTCTCTCTTTGCCTTCCTTATCAGCGCCCTGCTTTTGACTTGCCATTCTTTAAGTTGTTTCCTACTATTTTCAAATGGATCCTTCTACTTTCTGAAGGATTTTCTTTTAGCTCTAATAGCTTCCTTCACCTCACTTGTCAATCATGCCAGCTGCCGTTTGCTCTTCCTTCTTCCTTTAAGATTAAATTTAAAATTTAGGGGTCCTTTTATTAAGACGAACTAACCAATTTAGCACATGCTAAATGCTAAGGAGCCCATAGGGGCATCTTAGCATTTAGAGTGTGCTAAGTTGGTTAGTGCACCTTAATAAAATGACCCCTTAGTATAAGAAAATTCAAGCTGTAAAGAGAGTGTACCCCATAGTGTTGGTGTCAGAAAGAAAAAGGCATTGTGTCTGGTAGAGTCTAAGCATGAAGAAGCTATCAATGAAATGACCAACCTGAGGACATTGGAAGCATTGAAGAAGCAAAATAGGGAGTAAGGAATAATGTGGAAGGCTAGATAAAGAAGATAGCCAGTAGAAATAGCTTGATGTGTTAAGGGTGAAAATATTGAAATGAATTGTGAATTTGAATGGAAACCAGTGGTTTTGGACGAGCATTAGGATGATATGATCAAATTTGTTGGAAAAGCATAGGATACAGAAAACATTTTGAAATATTTGATCAGGACAACAATAATACCATGTAAATAGTATTGCAGTAATTGAGTTGAGAAATAACGTGCAATAGAAGAAAAACTGGCAGACTAGAATTGAAGCAAGGCTCAAAAGCAATAATTCACAACATGTGAGACCTGAGGCTTGAAGAAAAGAAGTTGATCAATTGCAATTTACCTAAAAAAGTCAACCACATTAATCTAATCTAATCTAATCTAGACTTTTATGACCTGCTTAATCCTCTCAAGAAGTCCAAAACAGCATATAATACAATTGAATATAGGTATTAGGTATAGGTATGCAATACATAAAATTAATCATTATTTAAATATTTGCTAAACAAATAAGATTTTAAACATTTATGCAATGATATATAAGAAGAGTGTTGTTTTATAGATAATGGTATATCATTCCAAAACAGACCACTTAGCTTTTAGTAAAACTAAATTTTGGAAAATGACTGTTACTCATATGAGTGTGTTTGTGAGTCATTATTAAACATGTACAGCTAAAAAGCTTTTCAACAACTGTACTGACAGAAAGTGGATTGTTCAGTCTGATTAAAAAGTTCCTTCAAATTAGTCTAGGCTGCAATATTACTGATGTCTTTTGATTGGGTCTGTAGATAGTGATCAAGGAAACCTCTGTCTGGAACACTTGACTTCCGTATAGTGAAGAATATTTTATCATCATCGTTGTCATTATTGTCTACACTAGAAGCAATGCGGTCTAATTCATCACTTGCATCTTTATCTTCAACTTTGTTATCATCATCATCATACTGGCCAATTGCAGAAAAGGCTTTCACAAAGTTGGAATCATTCTCTGTTATTGTTCTAACAATTTTTCATCTGATAACAAATCTTTGAATATCTTTGAGAACTGATGCAAGAATGTCAAATGTGTAGAAACCCTTCAGTCTTGGGGCTAGACAAGAAGATTTCCTCTCTAAAGACTATCAATCTGTTGGACACTCACCTCAATGTAAAAGTTTCCATCACAAGACCAGCAGTCTGTTGTGGTAGAGACATATCTGTTCACCAAGAATTGCAACCAGCTTAATAGACATGTTACTTCAAGTTATGTCTGGACTTATATGGATACATAAAGCTAAGCATACATCCTCACATTCTTCATTAGATAATTTCTTCAGGACTTCAGAGGTGAGAGTATCAGAGTAGAATTGGTGATAACCCAATTCAACATAATCTTCATCAGTCCATCACCTTATATCTTGATTGTAGATCAGCCCAACAGTTTACTGTCATCGCTAATGGACACCACTGACAGGACCACCAATGATTGATTTGGTAGGCCTATTTGGGGCCTTTCAGTGGTGTCCATTAGTGATGACAGGAAACTGTTGGACTGATCCACACTCAAGATATAAGGTGATATCCATAGACACAACTTCATTCTTAGCCAAAGGAGTGGTGTATCCCATTCAATGTCCCTATATCCTAGTGTACATGGGAAGAAGTAGTAGAACTATTAAGGTCTAGTTGACTGAGCATAAGTCAAAGATTAATACCAAGAAGGAGGAGGTTCCATTAGTCTAGCATTGGATTAAGAAACATCAGACTTCTGATCTCAGATGGCGAATCCTTGAACTAGTGGAAAGAGGGTGGTTTGGTGGCGTTTTTCAGAAAAGACTGAACTTCAGAGAACAGTTTTGGATCTTTAAATTACAGGCAGTTAAACCCCATGGATTGAATAAGGAAATCGAGTGGATGATGTTGGTCTAAACTGATTGGATGAGTGAATGCCTGAGGTCATATAGAGTCATGGCTCTTTAAATCTTACAGGATGCCTTGGCCATGTTTGAAGCAGATGAGTTAAACTCATAGAAGTAACAGCCTAAAGGTAGAATCTTATGTGCTATATGCTGAAGATTTGATTAATGATATGAAGAAAGATTTTCATTTATATGCTTCTATTCACAGGGGAAGGAGCCTTGAAGCAGCGTGAATAGTGACACAAATTTGTGTTGTTACTGAATCTCTTCCCCCAATGCGACTAAAAAGATATGTTATTGCTCTTATTATGGAATTATTTTTGAGAAATATACACATATAAAAGAAAAATATATATAGAAGAAAAAATAATTTAAAAAGAAAAATTTAAATGGACTGATGAAGATTATGGTGAATCAGATTATCAATGATTCTACTCTGAATTCTTGAAGAAATTATGTAATGAAGAATGTGAGGATGTATGCTTATCTTTGTTTTAAGAATATTTTGTCTTCACTAAGAGATTTACTTTCTGAGGAGCGCCTATTTGAATACTGGGCTTATATAGAAACAGGACCCCTAGTGGTAGTTGTGTAAGACTACTGCTAGGAGCATCATTTTGAGGAAAGCACCAGACTGGGCGGGAGTGACTGAACTTTGCTTCCGCCTTAAGACCCCCTGGACCACCAATGATTGATTTGGTAGGCCCTTTTGGGGTTCTAGAATCTTTGGTGGGGAGGATGGGGATGGACTTGTGAATTTTGGAAAGGCTTAGGTCTTTTTTTGTGTGTGTATGTGTGTGGGGGGTAGTAGTAGGGGCTTGGACTTGTGGGATGTTTGGAGCTTTTTGGAGAGTGAGCCTTAAACTGAAAGGGCCTGTCCTGCCAGCTTAAAATAGCTGCAGTTATTTTATTGTGATTTATGGTCTTAATGTGATTTACAGTATGCATATAATTATTACGCAACTTAAATATCACCACAACAAAAGAGGCCAAACTGTGTTAAGGCCCTTTAAGTTGAATTAAGAGGCAAATAATGCAACTTAAAGCCTTAATGCAACTTGATAACTCCCCCTGTTTAGACTTAGATTTTCAGTAGGTCATATCCAACTGATGGCATTGAATATCTCAGTCATCTCCAGCTGCCAGACTTTATTTATTTCAAAAATGTCTACTCCAGCTATCTACAATTTTAGAAGGATTACAAGTACCATCAGTAGTCAGTGTCAGTATCCAGATAATTATTTGTGTAGGTTAGAACTGCTTTTTATACAGTCCACCTGCTCAGACAGTTACAGTACTTGGGCACCAACACTAAATATGGGCGGTGCCAAGATAACTTATGACTCCGCCCTTGCGCTGTCTCTGGACCACCCTAGCATTATCTTCATGGCCAGTTCAACCTATGGACCAGGTGAGACCTTGGTCCAGGGCATGGTGATAAAGGGTGTCAAACTTCCAGTCCACTCTACCATTAAAACTTTGAGGTATAGAAGTTTGGCACCCTTTATTATTGGTGTAATGAGCCAGCGCCCCTTACCTGGTCCAGCAAGAAGGGAAAATACCAGGTCACGGGGGGTGGGGGGTGGGGAGGGAAGGAAAGATACTGGATTGCAGGGGGGCGGAGCCAATGTAAAAGTTTGCTCAAGGCACCATAGTCTCTTGATCCAGACTATCTGAAGTGATCTGACTATCTGAAGTGCATCAGAGCATTGACAGCGCTGGCCCACGCTAAAAACCTCTAGCGCAGCTTAATAAAAGGGGCCCTCAATTTATTCTCTTTTCTCTATTGAAACCCCATCCCCATATGATTAATGCTATTCATTTCAAAGTCAAAATTCATATAAAGTGATGTGTACATAAAGCAGGGTATGTGCTTTGTCAGGGCACTTGAGACAGTGCTTCTTATAATGCCATACTTCTTATAATGCAAATATAAATCTAGATCAGGGGTGTCCAACCTTTTGACTTCCCTGGGCCGCATTGGGCGAAAAAAATGTTTCTGGGGCTGCATAAACACGCAAACGCTGAAGCAAGACAGAGGAGGGAGCTGGCAAGACGGTAAACACAGGGGGTAGAAGAAGAAAACACTGCATCACCCTCAACCGGGGCTGCACAAAATACTTCACGGGGCCACAGGTTGGACATCCCTGATCTAGATGAAGTATGAATCTTACATTTAATTTCTACATTGAAGTAGGTTTTGATAAAAGATTAAAATAATTACCTTTTTTTGGTGTGAAATGGAAAGAGACGCCATTTCTTTCTTACGACTTCGTGACTATGCTTAGAATGTTCTCCCATTGGGCTAGAGACCTCTTTTTCCGTATTATGACATTTTTCACTCTTCTTCTTTTTCTCTTTTTCCTCCATTTCTTTTGCTTTAAGTAACACTTTTTCCTTCTCTGCTGCCTGATCCTTCTGTGGTTCTTTATTGGAAGCCTCTGTCAACACTTTCTTCGAGTCAGTTCCCTCTCTTGGTACTTCATCTGCCTCGCTAGTCTTTTTTTTAAAGTCTGGATTGTTGATGTTCATTTTCTTTTCCTCAAAAAGTGTAGCAGAAGAATTCCTTGTGAATTTGTTTTTCTTTCTTTTTATAGTATACACGTCACAGATCAACTCAATAGTGACAATCAAATTCTCCTTAGGACATTTTGGATAAAGTTTGACTGTCTCTTTGCTGGTAGATGCTTCTATGCTCAAGGTGAGCCATGGAAACAATGCAACATTTCTGTATGGAAAAACAAATACATCAATCCTTTATTGGGCCTAAATATTCTTTATCTTATTTGTAGGAATATGCATTTCTTAATGCACATTCAGTTAGCACACCTTGAAAAAAGATTCAATGTATAATCAATCTGCTTCTGTTAAGAAATTTCTTTTTTATTGAAAAAGTTACTATACTTTTGCCTAGAAAAAAGTAATAAACAAAACATAAATGCCAAATACCTCTCAAAAAGAGAGGGAAACATTCAGAGGAAGTAAAATACACAGCATTTAACTCCCCCCCCCTTTTACAAAACCGTGATAGTGGTTTTTAGTGCTGCGTTGCTCCCGATGCTTATGGGAACTCTATGAGTGTAGGGAGCCGCGCAGAGCATTCAGCGCACCAACCTGCGCTAAAAAAACACTATCGCAGTTTTGTTAAAGGGGAGGTTAGTTCACAAAATGGAGGAGAAAATGAAGGAAAAAAATATTAAAGATATCAAAGAGACAGCTTAAGCCTTACTTTATTAAGCCAAAATCTAACATCATGTAACCTTAGGCACTAGTTTAGTAAATTAGAATGAAGACCACTCCAATATCCAAATAATCAACTGTAAGGCATTATCTCACAATTATGCCATACTTCATTCTCTGGTTGTTATTGATCTTACTGGTCCTCAGAGAATGAAGTATGGCATAATTGTGAGATAATGTCTTAACAGTTGATTATTTGAAAATCTAACATCATTGCATTCTTATCACCTATCCCAAGGACAAACTATCTTTTACTAAAGGACATTAAGCCCTACTGCATGGTTAATACACCCAAAAAGGTTTACCATATAACATGTTAAAGGGGTTATCCAGTTATTTTGCCTGTTAGCACATGGTAATAATGCATTATTTATTTATTGACCAGCACAGAGAGAGACAGAGCCCACCAAACACAATACAATGAAAATGTATATGTGGTTTATTGTATATATATTTTTTGCAGACCTCTGATGCAGGCATTGTATGCTGAAACACAGCTCATGTTCGGTCAATAAAGACAAGTCCCTGTTCATTGAGGCCCTTTGTGCTTTTTTCAAAGTACTCCTGTGTTTAACTTTTTTAAAGACCTGCTCAGACAAATGGTGACGGAACCCATGAGGGAAAAAGGAATATTGGATCTCATCCTCACAAATGAAGAGAGTATCTCTAATGTTCGAGTGGGTGCTCACCTGGGAAGTAGCGATCATCAAACAGTTTAATTTAATATAACGGCTAAAGTGGAGAGCGGCCGCACGATACTTAAAGTCATAGATTTCAAATGCTCAAGGCCCAGCAGACAAGGAGTCCGATCTTCTAGAGTGCCCAGATGAGGGTAAGAAGCGGCGGGGTGTGCCCAATTGTGTTGGGGGGATGTCAGATCATGTCGGGGGGGTGCCCAATCGTGTCGAGGGGGTCGGATCGTGGCGGGGGGGTGCCCAATCGTGTCCGGGGGGGGGGTCGGATCGTGGCGGGGGGGGGTGCCGGTTCGAGGCAGGGGGGGCCTTCAAGGGGAGCAATGCCGGTTCTCGGGGGGGGGGGGGACGCATCAAAGCGAGTTTCCATTATTTCCTATGGGGAAACTCGCTTTGATAAATGAGCATTTTGGATTACGAACATGCTCCTGGAACGGATTATACTCGTAATCCAAGGTACTACTGTACTTCTGTTCTGTGTTTACAGAAGAAAATCCTGGAGAAGGACCGAGATTATCTGGCAAAGTTACTTGAGAAAATGGAGTAGATTCTGCGCCGTTCACAGAGGAGAGTATGTATGAGCAACTTGAAAAACTGAAGGTGGACAAAGTGATGAGATCAGACGAGATCCGTCCCAGGATACTAAGGGAGCTCAGAGAGGTTCTGGCGAGTCCTATTAAAGACTTGTTCAAGAAATCTCTGGAGACGGGAGTGGTTCCCGGGGATTGGAGGAGAGCGGATGTGGTCCCTATTCACAAAGTGGTCACAGGGATGAAGCGGGAAACTATAGGCCGGTGAGCCTCACTTCAGTTGTTGGAAAAATAATGGCAGTGTTTCTGAAAGAAAGTATAGTGTGCTTCCTTGAATCTAATGGGTTACAGGATCCGAGGCAACATGACTTTACAAAAGGTAAATCGTGCCAAACGAACCTGACTGAATTTTTTGATTGGGTGACCAGAGAGCTGGATCGAGGACATATGCTAGATGTAATTTACTTAGATTTCAGCAAAGCCTTTGGTATGGTACCTCATAGGAGGCTCGTGAACAAACTTGAAGGGCTGAAGTTAGGACCCAAAGTGGTGAACTGGGTTAGAAACTGGCTGTCGGACAGATGCCAGAGGGTAGTAGTTAATGGAAGTCGCTCGGAGGAAGGAAAGGTGAGTAGTGGAGTCCCTCAGGGTTCGGTGCTGTGGCCGATCCTGTTCAATATGTTTGTGAATGACATTGTTGAAGGGTTAGAAGGAAAAGTGTGCCTTTTTGCAGATGATACCAAGATTTGTAACAGAGTAGAAACCGAAGAGGGAGTGGAAAATATGAAAAAGGATCTGCAAAAGATAGAGGAATGGTCTAATGCCTGGTAACTAAAATTCAATGCAAAGAAATGCAGAGTAATGCATTTGGGGATTAATAATCGGAAGGAACCGTATATGCTGGGAGGTGAGAAGCTGATATGCACGGATGGGGAGAGGTACCTTGGGGTGATAGTGTCCGAAGATCTAAAGGTGAAAAACAGTGTGACAAGGCATTGGCTTCTGCCAGAAGGATGCTGGGCTATATAAAGAGAGATGTAGCCAGTAGAAGGAAGAAGGTCTTGATGCCCCTCTACAGGTCATTGGTGAGGCCCCCACTGTGTTCAGTTTTGGAGACCGTATCTGGCGAAGGACGTAAGAAGACTTGAGGTGGTCTAAAGGAGGGTGACAAAAATGATAGGAGGCTTGCGCCAGAAGACGTATGAGGAGAGACTGGAAGTCCTGAATATGTATACCTAGAGGAATGGAGGGACAGGGGAGATATGATTCAGACGTTCAAATACTTGAAGGGTATTAACGTAGAACAAAATCTTTTCCAGAGAAAGGAAAATGGTAAAACCAGAGGACATAATTTGAGGTTGAGGGGTGGTAGATTCAAGAGCAATGTTAGGAAATTCTACTTTACGGAGAGGGTGGTGGATGCCTTGAATGAGATCCCGAGAGAGGTGTTGGAGAGGAAAACGGTGACGTAGTTCAAAAAAGCATGGGATGAACACAGAGAATCTAGAATCAGAAAATAATATTAAATATTGAACTAAGGCCAGTACTGGGCAGACTTGCTTAAAAAGATATGGAACCACGGGGTACAAGGGGAGGTCCACCGATGGATCAAAAACTGGCTGTCAAACAGGAAGCAGAGGGTTGGCGTAAAGGGCCACTACTCAGACTGGAAAGGGGTCACGAGCGGAGTTCCGCAGGGGTCGGTGCTGGGACCGCTCTTGTTCAATATCTACATAAATGACCTAGAGGCGGGAACTAAGTGTGAAGTCATTAAATTTGCAGATGACACCAAACTATACAGCAGGGCTCAAACCAAGGAAGACTGCGAGGATCTCCAAAAGGATCTAACGCAGCTGGAAAAGTGGGCCGAAAAATGGCAGATGAGCTTCAACGTGGGGAAATGCAAGGTCATGCACGTGGGGAAAAAGAACCCGATGTTCACATACAAAATGGGGGGAACACCACTAGGGGTTAGTAACCTGGAGAGAGACCTGGGAGTGATGGTAGACGCAACACTGAAGGCATCGGCGCAATGCGCCACAGCCTCTAGGAAAGCAAACAGAAACTGGGTATCATTAAGAAGGGTATTACAACCAGGACGAAGGAAGTTATCATGCCGCTGTATCGTGCAATGGTACGGCCGCATCTGGAGTACTGTGTCCAGTACTGGTCGCCGTACCTCAAGAAAGACATGGCGGTACTTGAGGGAGTACAAAGAAGAGCAACCAAACTGATAAGGGGAATGGAAAATCTCCCATATACTGACAGATTGAAGCAGTTGGGACTTTTCTCCCTGGAGAAGCGAAGACTTAGAGGAGACATGATAGAAACCTTCAAGATCCTGAAGGGCATAGAAAAAGTAGACAGGGACAGATTTTTCAAATTAAGGGGCACCACAAGCACAAGGGGGCATTGGGGGAAATTGAAAGGGGACAGGTTTAGAACAAACGCTAGGAAGTACTTTTTCACTCAGAGGGTGGTAGATACATGGAACGCGCTTCCAGAGGCTGTTGTAGACAAGAAAACACTAAATGGTTTCAAAGAAGGTTTGGATAGATTCCTAGAAGAAAAAGGGATTGGGGGGTATAGATAGGTATAGACCATTGCTCAGTCAATGGGCCTGATGGGCCGCCGCGGGAGCGGACCGCTGAGCAGGATGGACCTATGGTCTGCCTCAGCGGAGGCAACTTCTTATGTTCTTATGTTCTTATGTGTCTGCATATGGCTGTTTGGGGGAGGATGGGCTGGAGAGGGCTTCAATGGCTGGGGGGGTGTAGATGGGCTGGAGTAGGTTTTGACGGAGATTTCGGCAGTTGGAACCCAAGCACAGTACTGAGTAGAGTTTTGGATTCTTGCCCAGAAATAGCTAAGAAGAAAAAATTTAAAAAATTTAAATTAAATCAGGTTGGCCAGACTGGATGGACCATTCGGGCCTTTATCTGCCGTCATCCTATATAATAAAATGCTAGCCGCGCATGCGCACTCAGACCTGCGTGATCCGTAATCCCTGATCTGTAGGTCCGTGGTCAGAGTGCGTATGCGGCGGACAGATCGGGAAAGCACAGCACAGCCGGCGACTCCCCCCCTCCCGCCCTCACTCACTGCCAAAACCACCACCTCCTCCTTCTCGCCGGCTCACCCGCTTTTAAATGAAGAGAAAAGTGCTGCACCGCGCTAACGCTGGCTTTGCTGTCTTCTGTCCACTGTGGCCCGCCCTCTCTGACTACTTCCTGTTTCCATTAGGGTTGGCCGCAGTGGATAGAAGACGCCTAAGCGGGGGGGGAGGTCTGGGAGGAGAGGGATCGCAGCCACTCATCGCCCCTACCAAGGAGCCCAGCAACTTTCCGCTGCCCGAGACCCGAGTCATTTGCCGCCCCCCCTCTTCCTTTACTGCGGGCCCGACTGGCGATTTAAGCAGCATGCACACGCTGCTTCGGGCCCTTCTACTGCCCTGATTTGCTCTGGACGTGCCAGAGTAAATCAGGGCAGTAGAAGGACCCAAAGCAGCGTGTGAAGACTGCTGCACACGCTGCTTGAATCGCCATGTGTAGTCGGGCCACGGGAAGGGAAGGGGGGGTGGCAAAGGACTCGGGCCCGCGTTTGTAGTCGCGACTGTGCTGCTGCACAGGGAACTGGTGTGGGTGGAGGGAAATGGAAGGGGGAGCGAATGCTGCTTTGCACAGACAGACAGAGGGAGGAAGGGAGACAGAAAGACAAGAAGAAAGACACAGGGGCAGGTGCACAGGGAACTAGTGTGGGGGGAGGGAAATGGAGGGGAAGGGAATGCTGCTTCGGACAGACAGACAGAGGGAGGAAGGGAGAAGAAAGAAAAGAAGAAAGACACAGGGGCAGGGAGATATACAGAAAGACAAACAGACAAAGGGGGCCAGGGACAGAGACAGACAGAAAGAAAGACAGCGGGAGTCGCGTCAGGAGGGGTGCGGGATGCCGCAGAGGGAACTTTTCCAATGGGTGCAACTGGGCGGCTGTCGGGAGCCTCTGATCAGGGGCAGAGCAAGGTAAGTGTATCATAGGGATAAGAAGGAGGAGGGGGGAGAAAAAGGAAGGGACGCCTACTGCTGGACAGGGGGAGAAGGAAAGAGGTGCTAATGGACAGGGGGGGGTGAAGAAAAAGGAACGGAGGCCTAATGTTGGACAGGGGGAGAAGGAAGGTGCTGCTGGACAGGGGGGAGGTAAAACAAAGGGAGAAGGGCTGCTGCTGCATAAGGAGAGCTGTGAAGGGGTGGTGGTGGACACAGGGGAGGTAAAAGGAAGGGAGAATGGACAGGGGGAGCAGGCAAGGGGTGGTGCTGGACAGCCAAGGAAAAAGAAAGACAGAAAGAAAGCGGTTAAGGAGAGAGAGAGAGAGAGAAAGAAATAAAGATAGAAACACACACATATATTCTAGCACCCGTTAATGTAACGGGCTATAAGACTAGTCTACTATATGTTACTATGTTACAAATGTCAAAATTAGAACAGTACCCACAAAAAACAATTACTTAAAAAGCCCTAAATACTGACACAGAAAATCTAGGATTGATGCTCAAGAAAGCCTCATGTTAAAATGAATTAAAACCAGATCTTAATGTATTTTAGTAAAAAGGCCCCTTTCTAATTGTGTAGGCTCATAAAAGTCACAACAGTTCCCAGAATAAGAAACTAGACATTTACATCAAAATCACATGAGATTTCAAAGCCAAGATAGAATGAGCAACATCTGGGAACAATCAAATTTTCTGCCCACAAAATATAACATCTTTATACTGAAAGTATACCTCCATTACTAAACTTATTAACATGTGCAGCCAGAAAGGTAGCTCTATTAGGAAATAAATTCTGTGATGTTTCCAAAAAGGCCAGGAATTCAAAACTCTGAACCTTCTTAGCTACACTCAGACTCCTCTCTGCTCCAATTAATATAGTCCAAAATGATAAAGGTATAATAAAAATACAACACAACAGAAAAACACAACTGACTTTAAGAAAGAAACGTAGAACACATGGAGGGACATATGTCTAAGTCCGTTTTGGGCCTAAGTCACTAGTCGCCCAAAGTCGCACATGTCCAAAGTCCATTCTCCAAAAATACGCAAAAAAATATATTTTTTGAGAATCATCTACTTGTACGTCCAGCTGTTTGATCGTCCAGACCGCTAAGTTATCTGTTTTTATACTCCATTCTTATCCCAAAATTTGTCCAAGTTAAAAACGCCTTGAACAAGACCTTTTGGATGTGGGAGGGGTCAGCAAAGTGAAGGATTGGACATCCACATATGGCAACAGAGTACTGGGGCAGCTTACAGGGCACTGCTTCGAACTTCACAAAAAGGGTGCCACATAAACATCTCACCACAACTCTCTATAGATCATGATGATCCCCCCCCAAAACCTACTAGACCCATCTGTCTACCACCCCAATAGCCCTTATGGCTGCAGGTGCCACCTATGACAGTACAATAGGTTGTTTTTTGTTTTTTTTTTGTTTGGGGGGGGGGGGGTTGGTGGGTGCACATGTTTCACTATGAATGCAGTGGTTAGAGTGGCTTATGGGCCTGGGTCCTCCTCTCTAGGGTTCACTAGCCCACCCCCCAGACTACTTAAGCCACCTCTGTGCAGCTCTACTAAGCTTTCCTATGCCAGGTGCTAATGTTCTGGAGGCAGGTATGTATGTTTTTATTCTGATTTTTATGGCAGTGTGTGTGTGTGGGGGGGATCAGTGATCACTGGGGGAGTGTGTGTGTGTATGGGGGGGGGGTCCTGTACTTTGTGTCTGCAGTGGTTATCTGGTCAATTTGGATATCTTCTGTGCATTTAGACCTGTTTTTAGATCGCCTAAGTTACTACATACAAGTTCCATCTAGGCAGTCTCATTAAACTTTCGGTTATACTTACAATACGACTAAGTCTAGGTCAGCCCACGTCCCATCTAAATCCCACCCTCACCATTCCTCCTAAAATGCCCCTTTCAACTCTGGGCGTACAGCGGCACTGAAAAGGCCTAAGCTGATTTTAGATACGTCTAAAACCCATTTTAATTATTGGCACCTGGACGACCTGTCTTTAAGGTCGTCCAAGTGCCAATTTGGGCAGGATTTTAGACGTCTTTCTGTTTCGTTTATGAGCCCCTTAGCTCTTAGCTTTCCTCCACAGCCAATTCCAGACTTTTTTCCTTTCATCTAGCTGCCCCATATGCCTGAAATAAATTACCCGAGTTTGTCCGTCAAGCCCCTTCCCTTGTTTAAAAGCAGACTGAAAATCCACCTACTTGATATAGCTTTCAATCCTTAACTCTACTCCTCTGCCTTCCATCCCAGCCAGCTGATTAACCGTTCCCCTTAACTGTATCCATGACATCCTGTTTGTCTGTCTTGCCTGTTTAGATTGTAAGTTCTTTTGAGCAGGGACTGTCTTCTTTGGGACTCTTTACAGCGCTGCGTGCATCTGGTAGCACTATAGAAATAATTCATAGTAGCAGTAGTTTTATTAAAATGAGCCAACACAGTCCATGCTTTTACTGAAAGCCTGCGTCAGCCTACTCCTGGCATACAAGGTCAACAAAGTCTCATAAAATGAAAAAAAGATTTAAGAAAATAAATAATCGAGAAATTCAAACAATGGAAATTTAAAAAATGAAGAACTCCCTAGATTAGCCACTCAACATATTACAGTGTTTTCTGAAGTTTTAGTTGCTATCTAGTGTTAATATAGATGCATGAGCTCTTCAAAATTATAAATGTAGTTTCTGTACTTTACCTTGCTCTGTTTATGTTTCTAATAAATACCAAAACTTTGAGATTAGTTGTCCCAGAAGCTATAATTGCTTCAGAAGAAGGCACAGGGAGAGTTATCAATCTGGGCTACCATTAAGATGTGTTATTTTACTGTTAACAGTTAGTAACTAGGCCTCATCGTGCTAAAATAGGATGAATTAGGGGTAAAAAAGCATGTCTTAATAGCAGCCCACATTGCTGACTTCCTCTTGCAGTCTCTTCCCGCAGAATACAAATGGTGTGGTGGCCGTGTTAGTCCACTTTCCAAGGTGAAAACAAAGGAAATAAGGTGATACCTTTTTTATTGGACTAACTTTGAGAGCTCATCATAAAATGCATTGAGTTAGTCCAATACAAAAAGTTATCCTTTGGGTTTTTTTTTTTCTAATCTAATCTAATCTTCCATTTGTGAGTCGCACAAACCTATACAAGCTATTTATTTCTTTATATTACCGCAGAATGCAAACAATTCCATTGATTGTAGAGATTACAGAACTCCCCATCGGCCCAAACCCTTCTGTCAGATGCAGAGTTTAATTACTATTGCTGGAATTATTACCGGACAGATGTAATGGATAATTCCCACACATCAGTTTCACCCTTGTTTCTGTTCCAATGATGAAAATTTACTCTGATCAAACAGTGGAGCATGGAGCGCTCCTTTTACTAAGGTGCACTAGCGTTTTTAGCACACGCAGGATTTTAGCACGCGCTAAACCTGTGCTACACTTCTAGAACTAACGCCGGCTCCATGCTGGCGTTAAGGCCTAGTGCGTGCAATTCAGCGCGCACTATTCCGCGCGTTAAAGCCCTAACGCACCTTTGTAAAAGGAGCCCTGAGTCTGTTGCACAACAGCGATTCCACTTTACCGCTATAAGGATGAAAACCACTCTTAGTCCTATCTTTCCAAAACTGCAGTGGTCTTATTTATCTGTGCTTTACCTATTTCTCTAGTGGTCCTTGATGCCAGTTCTGTCCTTTAATCACTTTTCTGTTTTCTGCTTCTTGCAACCTTTCTGAATAACATTTCAGACTTCTCAGCCCCCTTGGTCAGCAGGGTAATAATCTCTTTAGCTTCCTGTTCACTGTCCTAAGTCTCCACACACTAGCATTGAGTGTTGAATCTACAACTATCATTATGACATCATAATGGACTACATGATGCAGGCAGACTAAAAGCAACATGTTTAGAAATATATACTATTATTGTAATGAGTAAATACCTTTTTTTCCCTTTAATTGTGTATATCCAAGGTTGGGGGAGAGGGGAGGGTAGATTTTGGTCTTTGTATATGTATAAGGAATGTTAAGAAGGAATTTATTATATGCTTTATGTGATTTAAAAATAGTTATGGAATGGGAGGGAGGGGGGGAGATAAGTTTTTAAATGGATTATTGGAGAATATTAAGTGTTGTATTTAAGTTAAAATGTTATTATTTGCTGTCATAAGTTTTAAAAATGAATAAAGTTTTTATTTTTTAAAAAGAAATATATACTATATTTACTGTTTAAAACAAAGATTTTGTTAGTGTTGTCTTTGTAGAGAGAATGAATTACCATTTGTGTGTGTGCGGTGGTGGTAGGGAGCAGTTGGATATTATAGAAATAGACACAATCTTATTTTAGCACATATAACAATATGCAATCTGTAGTCTAATTTGAGCTCCCAAAGATTAGTCTACAGGCCTTACTTTTAAGAAGCTATGTGGGGGTGCTGAAAGATTCTCAGGCCAACCAACCAATTTCCTAAAGTCTGAGCATTATTTCGTTACTGTGGCTGAAAAGAGTGTTATCTTATTTCGTTAAGTGCTAATTTGCAGAAAGGAAATGTTTTTTTGACATTGTTTCAGATCACTGATAGAACCAATATGTACATCATTCTCTTCTTGGTTGGGCTGAGAACTTTTCAGCACCCCCTCATAATGTCTTGGGGCAAATTGTCTAACTTGTAAGAGCTCCTGAAATGGAAACAATGCTACTAATTGCTCAATCAAAACAATAATGTCTGAAATGAACAAAAGATCCTGGGAGTCAGCCTGCACTTATGGTAAATCCTTTTATGAGTGGGGTTTTTTGTTTTTGTTTTTTTTTTACAGATGGGTAGCCTGGGTTCTTGGATACGAAAGGGAAAAGGGGCTAATGGGTCTTCTTTCATGGGGCAGGAGAAGCTTATTTTTAGGGGACCTAGCTTGAGGCAGTTCTGACTCTCAGGTAAGTCATAGCAACACAGTCTAAATGGCTCAATTACCTCAGATGATTAGAATTTTCACAGAAAAAACAAAAAATTACTGTTTGGTTACATCCCATCCAATGATCTAATGGTTGAATAAACTTCCTACCTCCCAGTTCACTACAAGTGTGATTCAGAAAGTGTCACAATATATATAAATAATTTCTGGCACAATCCTGAGTAACCTTTTAGACTATAAAAAGTTACTGATGTATATAAAGTAGAGGCTGACCGAATTTCGGTTTTATTTCAGTTACTGTGCCGAAACTGGTTCAAAATCCTTTTTCTGTTTGGTTTTGGTTTCAGCTGAAAGGCAACGGCCATGTTTTGGTTTTGGCCAAAATTGACCATGTGTTTTCAGTTCAAGATGAATTGTTGCTTTGTCCTCTGTCTCCCTCCCCCTCTGACCAGAAGTTGCCTTTCCCCCTTGCCTACTAATCCCTGGCAGAAAGGGGTGCAGTCAGGGAAGGAGTGATCCCCAGCTGCTCCTGCCCATTCTGGTTCTGCTCTCAGAATGACGGCTGACATCTGACTTGCCATCTTAATTCAGTTTGATTTGTCAAGTGCATTCGACCTTGTTGACCATGAAATACCCAAGCAAATTCTGTAGGACTGAGGTATAGAGTGCAGTGCAGTGGTTAAAGCTACAGCCTCAGCCCCCTGAGGTTGTGGGTTCAAATCCATACTGTTCCTTGTGACCCTGGTCACTTAATCCCCTCTTTGGCCCAGGTACATTAGATAGATTGTGAGCCTGCTGGGACAGAAAGGGAAAATGCTTGTGTACCTGAATAAATTCATCTAGCTCCTCTGGGAGAACGGTATAGAAAATCAAATAAATAATAAATATATCTGGTCTGGTCTTGAAATGGATTGATGGCTTTCTATCAAAATGCTTCAATAGCGTGACAAAAGATGGTTTATTGTCATCCTTATGGAATGTTATATGTGATGTCCCCAGGGGTCCCTCTCTCGCCTTTATTATTTAATATTGTAATGCAATAAATGGGAAGAGAATTGGAGAAATGCAATGCATTTAGCTACATATATGCAGACAATATTAGTATATTGCTGCCTCTGCATAACAATGACACATATGGAAAATTTTAAACTACTGTGATATAGTGGAACAATGGGTGTTTAGTCTCATATTGAAAATTAACAAAGGTAAGATCAAATTTTTATGGATAGCCTCCAGAATAATATCAGAAATTATCTATTGTTGTCGTTAGGTAACAGTTGCTATAATTTCAATACCCAAGCAAAAGTATTGGGAGTACAACTAGATAATTTGTTTCTAATGGACCATCAGATCAGCAATGGTATTACGAAAATCTTTTGGCCTATTGAGGAAGTTAAGAGCCATTCACAGATCATAAGAACATAAGAAGCGCCATCTCCAGATCAGACGTTTAGTCCATCAAGTCCAGCGATCCGCACACGCGGAGGCCCAGCCAGGTGTACACCTGGTGTAATTTTAGTCACCCATATCCCTCTATGCCTCTTGTAAGGAGATGTGCATCTAGTTTGCTTCTAATCCTAGGACGGTTGATTCCGCAATAACCTCCTCTGGGAGAGCATTCCAGGTGTCAACCACTCTCTACATGAAGCAGAACTTCCTGATATTTGTCCTGAACTTGTCCCCCCTTAGCTTCATTCCGTGTCCTCTTGTCCATGTCAAATTGGACAATGTAAATAATTTTTTCTGCTTTATTTTGTTGATTCCTTTCAGCATTTTGAAGGTCTCGATCATATCCCCTCACAGTCTCCTTTTCTCAAGGGAGAACAATCCCAGTCTCTTAAGTCGATCCTCGTATTCCAGTTTCTCCACACCTTTTACTAGCTTCGTTGCTCATCTCTGTACCCTCTCCAGCAGTTTTATATCCTTCTTTAGGTTGGGAGACCAATGTTGGACGCAGTATTCCAAGTGGGGTCTGACCATTGCTCTATAAAGCGGCCAGCTGACCCTCTCCGATCTACTCGTGATTCCCTTCTTTATCATGCCCAACATTCTATTTGCTTTCTTTGCCGCTGCCGCACATTGTGCTCACGGTTTCAGGGTCCTATCTATCAGTACACCCAGGTCCTTTTCTTGTTCGCTCTTACCCAGAGTTGCACCTGACATTCTATACTCGTGTTCCTTATTCTTTCTGCCTAAATGCATTACTTTGCATTTCTCCACATTAAACGTCATCTGCAATTTCTCTTCCCATTTCTCTAACTGACACAAGTCGCTCTGGAGTTACTCGCTATCCTTCTGCGATCTGATTGCCCAGCATAGCTTTGTGTCGTCTGCAAACTTGATGATCTCACTGGATGTTCCTTCTTCTAGGTCATTGATATAAATATTAAATAACATGGGCCCAAGTATCGAGCCCTGGGGTACACCGCTAGTCACTTTCTTCCAGTCGGAGAACTTCCCATTTATGCCCACTCTCTGTTTTCTTTTCTCCAGCCATTTGCCTATCCATCTTTGTATATCTCCCTCTATTCCATGGCTTTGTAGTTTCCTGAGAAGTTTTTCGTGTGGAGCTTTGTCGAACGCTTTCTGGAAGTCTAAGTATATTATGTCCACCGGTTCTCCACTATCAATTTGTTCGTTCACGGTCTCAAAAAACTGAAGTAAATTCGTCAAACATGATTTCCCTTTCCTGAAGCCATGTTGACTGGCTTTCATCAGGTCGTGTGCCGGACTATGCTATCTTTAATCAGTGATTCAACCATCTTTCCAGGGACAGACGTAAGGCTCACAGGTCTGTAGTTGCCCGGTTCTCCTCTCGATCCTTTTTTGAAAATTGGCATGACATTCGCTATCTTCCAGTCGTCCGGTATCTGTCCAGTTCTAATTGACAGGTTGGCAAGTTTTTGCAATAGCTCTCTAATTTCAACCTTCAATTCTTTTACGACTCTCGGATGAATTCCATCCGGTCCAGGGGATTTGTCACTTTTAAGTTTGTCAATCTGGTAGTATATCTGGTCCAAGTCCACTTCTACTGTAGTGAGGCTGTCTTCTATTATTCCTTTAAACACTACCACTGCTTCTGGTATTGTTGCGGTTTCCTCCTTCGTAAAAACGGACGCAAAGAAGGAATTTAGTCTGTCTGCAATTTGTTTGTCTTCCTTGATGTACCCTTTTCTTCCCTGGTCGTCCAGCGGTCCTACTGCCTCATTTGCGGGTTTTTTCCCTTTTACGTACCTAAAGAAGGGCTTGAAGTTTTTGGCCTCTTGTACTATTTTCTCCTCATAGTCCTTTTTGGCATCCCTCACCGCCTTGTGACATTTCTTTTGATCATCTTTATATTTGTTCCAAGCTTCGGTTGTTTTTGTGCGTTTCCAGTTTTTAAAAGAGTCCTTTTCTTTTATGGCTTCCTTTACCTGTCTGGTATGCCATGCCGGTTCTCCTTTGCCTTTAGTTCTCCTTTTTTTGGAAATCCGCGGAATGTAGAGATTTTATGCTTCCGTGATAGTATTTTTCAGTAGGGACCATGCCTGATCTACCGTTTTAATTTTGTCCATCTTGAAGCATAGGCAGAGAAATGCTTTTTTGTTTGGAGGACCCACCCAAGTCTGAGAACTTCCCATTTATGCCCACTCTCTGCTTTCTGTTCTGCAGCCATGTCAAAATTTGAAAATCAATAAAAAAAAAAAAAGAAATGCTGTTCGTGAACTCCTGCTGACAGGAGGTCATTGTATAAGGTGTAGAGAGAATAAACAGTTTTATGCAGACTGTGATGGCTCTTGTCCATCCCTGATTTCCTGTCAGCTGATTTACCAATCCCGAATAGCCTTTGGAAACACTAAATTACCACACCTGAGTATGGTTCCCTACATATTTGTGCCCTAGGTATACGACTAATTTGATTATACATTTATCCTGCCATGAGGGGGAGGGGATTGATAATAACTAAGCATTAATTGGAAGATGGATACTGGTCCTTACCCAAAGGGCTGAGACCTAAAAAAACTGCTGATATTGCAGGAAGCATTAAAGTAATTCACTAACCATTAGTGCATGTCATCACCATTAACGCGCATTGAAGCTTATTTTCAAAGCACTTAGCCACACAAAGTTCCATAAATTACTATGGTACTTTGGGGGAGGATGGGCTGAAGAGAGCTTCAATGGCTGGGAGGGTTTAGATGGGATGGAGTAGGTTTTAACGGAGATTTCAGCAGTTGGAACCCAAGCACAGTACCGGGTAGAGCTTTGGATTCTTGCCCAGAAATAGCTAAGAAGAAGAAAAAAAAAAAATTTAAATTGAATCAGGTTGGGCAGACTGGATGGACCATTCGGGTCTTTATCTGCTGTCATCTACTATGTTACTATGTGTGTCTAGACTCTAATTCCCAGATTCTCTAACCAGCATCAGCATCAACATCAGCGGCTGCCAATCGCATGTCAATCACGCAACGGTGTCTGTTAGAGAATCACACCTCAAAAATCTAAATAGTCCAGGGCTTGCCATCAGCTGATTGTGGCAGAGGAATCCACAATTAGCTGAGCCAGCAGGCCTCCCCAAAGCAGTGCAATCAGCTGAACTGGCAGGGAGATTCCAATTTCCTCTCTCCCTCCCACCCACCGATTCCTCCAGCCCCCCTCTAAAGAGAACCCCCTCTCGTCTAGCCTAACACCACACACACACACACACACACCCTTACATCCCTCCACACCCTCTGATACCCCTCTATACCCCTCTATACCCCCAAAACCTCTCCGACATCCCCACACATCCATCCACACCCCTCTGTACCTTTGGGAGAAACATTAGCAGGTGGGATGCCCACTCTTTTCTGCCAATAGGGCTGCCTCTTCAAAATGGTGGTCCTTTCCACCAGTGCATCTTGGGATACACTGAGAGGGGCCTAAGGTCCTAAGCCAATCAGGGCTTAGCTGATCAGGGATTCCCCTGCCCAATCAGCTGATAGCAAGCTGTGCACTATATTTGGGATCCCCCGGCAAAGATAGGTGCTGGAAATGTAGCCAAGGTTTTCTGGGCCTACATTTCCGGTAACTGTCTTTGTATGAATCATGCCTACATAGGCACTTTAGGCTGCCTATTGCCACTTCATGCATTGGCCACGCATACTTTGGTGTTCAGCGGCCTAAAGAGCCTACATAGACACTAGTCCGGTTCTTTTTATTGAGGCACTGGTAGGCACTTGATTTTTGTTGGTTTGTTTTTTTAGTTTGCTGTTTTAAATGATGTTTCTAAAATAATTTAGGGGTCAGTAGAGCACCTAACAGTGCCTAAGTTTTGGTGAAGTTTACAGAATATCCCCCTAAGTGCTTTGAAAATAGATGACGGATCCAAGATGGCGACTTGAACGGACGTGCGTTGAGATCTCTGTCCTAGAGTTGTGCTTCTGAAAAGTTTTCCTACTTGACATGCCGAAACGGAGGGGCCGAAGCACCACTACCGCCTCGCGGCGCTCTGGGGTGCCCGTTGTCGGCTCTATTGATGATCTCCTAAGATGGATGCAGCAGGTGTCGGCGGAGTTGGGAAGCAGCCTGCTGAGGACACAGGGAACAGGCGAGGCCACTGCAGTTCTTCCTGGCCTATAAACAACGTTGAGCCCCGACGTTAGGGCCCTGCCCCCAGGGCAAGATTAATCAATAGACCAAGTCTAGGGCCCGAAATGGTCAGGGGGCCCGATGAAGGAGGGCATCAACATTGTTTTTTCCAAATGGTGATGGGCCCCTCTAGCATTGATCGGCAATGCGGGCCCCCCCATCGGCAAAGCGGGCCCCACCCCAATCAGCAACATGGCCCCCCCATCGACGGAAAGTAAGACAAGCAAGCAACACGGGTAAGAAAGGCAACAGGAACTGTAATTGTGCAAGCGATGCTACTTGTCCAAAGCTTCCCTCTGATGCAGCTTCCTGTTTCCGCCTGGGCGCATGGTGGGGTGGGGCGGGGCAGCGGTGCCCACTGTACTTGTGTGCCTAGGGGCTCTCGACAAATTAATCCTGCCCTGTCTGCCCCCGCAGCCTCGGAATACTATCTCCCCCAGGGGCGAGGAAACCCCAGAGCTCAGAGTCTACTCTTCCCCAGAGGTGAGGGACATCTCGGAAGTGAGGCTGGAACTTCAATTCTAGGAATTCCAGTTGGATTATCTGAGGCTATTACAATGTCAGTGGATGGTTTGGGCCAGGTGGATGAACGACAAGAAGATTCACAGACTGGTGAGAGTATTCTTAATATTAAACCCTTGATTCTACCTGAGAAACCAGCAGTGGTAACCCTGGAGTCTTTATGGGATCTTATGGTTGGTTCTGTTAAGCAATTCAAAACGATATAAAGGCACTAATATTTCACTGTCCAAGAATTTTGAATAATCCACCACTATGTGAGTGTTCAAATCACACAATGTTCCTTAGAATGCCACACGATGAAATTGTGTGGTAGCCGTCCTCACTGGAACTTTTTATAGTGTGATATTTTGAACAAATGTGCAATAATCTGCATTGCCTAGAATAATAATTTTTAAAGTGTCTGTACTTATTTATAAAACTTAATAAGTTATAAGGAATTTTATCAATTCATAATGATAACTTAGCTTTTAAACCGGATATGCCTGTTCCCCACCGACGCGTTTCAAGAATTTCATCAGGGTCGGGGATAGAGTAGGCAAAGCTTTATCCGGACTTTTAGCAAAACGCTAATCTTCAATGTAGACCCGGCGAGTAACACTGAAGATTAGCGTTTTGCTAAAAGTCCGGATAAAGCTTTGCCTACTCTATCCCCGACCCTGATGAAATTCTTGAAATGCGTCGGTGGGGAATAGACATATTCGGTTTAAAAGCTGTTATCATTATGCATTGATAAAATTCCTAATAACTTATTAAGTTTTATAAATAAGCACAGACACTTTATAAATTATTATTCTAGGTAATGCAGATTATTGCACATTTGTTAAAAATATCACACTATAAAAAGTTCCAGTGAGGACGGCTACCACACAATTTCATCGTGTGGCATTCTGAGTAACATTGTGTGATTTGAACACTCACATAGTGGTGGATTATTCAAAATTCTTGGTTTTGTTAAGGCCATAAGTTCCAATCTTCAACAAACTGAAGGGAAACTACTGGAACATTCTAAAGAGCTCAAAGATATGAAAGTTGAAGTGACTGCTTCTAATCTTTTGCTTCAGAAGCATGACCAGGACATGATAACTTTTAAGCAATTGCATGAAAACTTGATAAAAGATAATGTTAATCTTAGAAGAAAAGTGGAAATGCTAGAAAATAACTCACAATATAATAATTTAAGATTGATAAATTTCCCTAGGCTTACATCTTTAACTCCTAGGGAAATGCTCAAAAGATATTTACTGGAAATATTGGATATTTCAGAGGAGACATTGCCTCCATTTTCTTCAGTATATTATCTTCCTGGAAAAAGTCAAGTTCAAAAATCTTTAAATGTAACTGAAATGTTGGAAATATCTGATAAAGAGGCGGCAGTGCCATCTACTATGATTATATCAGTAGCTCTTTCAATTGATAAAACATGGTTGTTGAAATTGTTCTTCAAAAATAGGCAAAAGGAATTTATAGGTCTTAGAGTACAGATGTTTCCTGATTTGGCACGAGAGACACAGAAGCGTCTTCAAGAATTTTTGTTAATGAAGCCTGGGGTTATATCTTTGGGTGCCACTTTTATTTGCAAAAAACTCCGAGTAAGATGGTGGACATAATGACTCTGGGGGATCCTTGATAAGCAAATTGTTGCGAAACATGTCGGATCATGTAACCCAGTAGCATATCAAGATAAGTATAAAATTTATTTGAATATGTTTAAATAGAATAATCTCAAGGAAACTTCTAAAACTTCTAAAAAGATAATGGTGGATAAAAAGTTTTTTAAAAAGTTTACCTAAATAACTGCAATAAAAGGATGTGGGCCAATGAGGAATAAAAACACCGGTATCCCTACCTCTATTGAACATTACTAAGGGTGGAGGAGGTGTACCTAAGGCACACATTTTGCCAGATTTGAAATATATGAGAGCATGTGGAACAACTTGTAATTTTGTGGAGAGGGATGTTGGATATTGTGGAGGTTGGGTGAAGTATTGGAGACTTTTTATTTGAGGCACCCCTGTAAATATCAAGCTGTTAAATATGTCTTTTATGACCCAATCCAGCTGACAACCTTTTTGTCTTTATCCCGCTTGGAAAAAGAACAATCCCGAGCCCTATTTGATGGAATATACACCTAACTCAATGCTTTGTCCAGTCTTTATGTTTTAAATTTGCCTTTTGTTTCTCGCTAGATTATAACATTTTGGATCCAATTAGAGGACTTGAGCATAATTAGTCTAACTTATTTCTGTTTTCTGGATATTGAGTAATGATGGAATAATAATCATAAGCCTAATTTTGCTTTCTGTACAAGTTATGCTTGGTAATTAAATTAAAAATCTAATAAATAAATAAAAAAGAAAAGAAATGAGCCTCATTGTGTACTTCAGGGCCCGTTTTTATTTCTGTGGCTGCTGAGGTAGGTAATGTACATTAAGGATGCCTGCACACTGTTAGTAAATGACCCCTAAAAATGCATAATCTGGTAAAATGTATTTAATAGTCCTCACCATGCATGGGATATTGAAACAGAAGTAGAGAAGGTACACGAACAGAAAAGTAAAGTCTAATGTGACTTTAAGGTAGAATCTGTTGTTTTATTTGGCTAAGTTGCCTGACGCTGGCCTCTGGGGGTCCTTGTACTTTGTGACAACTAACCCCTTTCATGGTTTAACTCCACCCATTTGAAATATGCATGTTCCGAAATCCTTCTCTAGCTATTGCATAAGGGTGACAGCAGACAGAAAGGTTGAACACACAATTCTGCTCTGTACCAGGGTCGAACAGGTAATTTAAAACTTCACAGTACAAGTGTTCTGTTCCATTGGAAAACATATTTAAGTAATGAAAACTATTATTTTCTTTGTGGGTTTTTTAAAGTAAATAATTAACAGAACTTTATTTTATTTTATGTTAGTTATCTTGACTTCTTTTTTTTTTGTTATTGGACTGATACTATTAATTTATTTGTTATGTTAATATGTTGTTTGCTTAAATATGGTGCTTTAGTTAGATTGTGAGCCTTTTGGACAGGCTGGGGAGGACAGGCTATAAAAATGAAAAAATAAATAAATAAACTACTCTTTCTCAAGGTCTTTCCTCCTATATATTCCTTTCTCTCTGATGTGTGTAGTAAACCATTTCTGTTATTCTCCTCGTAAGTTCCTTGTTTTCCTCTCTGTAGTTCTTTCTCATACATCATGTTGCTTATTCTGCTGTTGTCTCATCCTTGCTTCTATTTCTAGAATTTTATCTTGCACTAGTACTGTTAAAAAAACAATAACATATTCTCCCTTTTTTTCTCTCTGCCTCATGATAGCTTCTCCTCATAGCATTGCTGATTGTTTGGACATAGCTGTACATATACAACAAACAGGTATATTTTTCATCTTTTCTTTTAGGCAGATACATTATTTTCTGTGGATTATATGGTTTTGCTGGTTCTCTCATCTTTGTAAATTACAGTCTTTCTTTTCTTTCTTGCATTATGTTGCTGGAGCTAAACCCATAAACAAGAGTTTTTGAGGTTCATAAAATCAAGAAAGGAATGGGACAGGTATATGCACTATAAACCGGTGGGGGAGGCAGGAACCACTGGAGCAGCGAGTACTGAAAGGTGATAGTTTTTATTTCAATCTTTCAAAACCAGCAGGCTACAAAAGATCGCAGGCAGCGCGGGATAGGTGAGAGGTAGCTCCGCCCACCCCCTGCGCATCAGCAACAGCGCGACTCGGCTCACCCTTATAAGGGAGAGCCACGGACAGTCAAGAAAAGCCGGTGGGAGAGGCAGGAACCACCGGAGCAGCGAGTACTGAAAGGTGATAGTTTTTATTTCAATCTTTCAAAACCAGCAGGCTACAAAAGATCGCAGGCAGCGCGGGGTAGGCGAGAGGTAGCTCCGCCCACCCCCTGCGTGTCAGCAACAGCGCGACTTGGCTCACCCTTATAAGGGAGAGGGCCGTTCGGCACGCAGCGAAGGCGAGCGGCAAAGGCGCTCGCCTTAGCGAGAGCGCCTTTGCGAAGACGCCTTAAAAAAGAGCCAGGAAGCAAGGCCAATAAATTAATTGAGACCAAGTCCTTGGGACATAAGGAGGTTATGAACGCACACGGAACCCAGAAGATGAGCTTTCCAGTCTTCTGTACCAGCTGCAGTATGTATGAATACCTCCCCTCTGGGACTATGGCATACATTTGCAGTCGGTGTAGGGAACTGGAAAGCCTGAAACAGCAAGTCTGGCTGCTGGAGGGAACGGTGAAGGAACTTGAAGAACTTCTCATTATTAAAGAGGGAAATCGCATGCAGGAGAGGTTGAATGTGGAGTCCAGCTCTAGTGAAGAGATAGAAGAATTGGAAAAATACATCGAAGATGCCCACCAGCAGATTGTGGAGACCCCAGGGCTTGAGATCAGCAACCGATCAACCAAGGAGGATGGAACAATTGATGCAGAAAGAGACAACAATCCAATCAGCAGAGACGATACACCAACTGGGGACGAGACACAGATGAAGGAAAACATGACTTACACCGAGGATACAGACTTAAGACCCCCGAGGATCCTCCAACTAGAGAAGATTGGGATTATAGTAGGAGATTCCATAATCAGAAATGTGGACAGCCACATTGCAGGAGGAAGAAGGGATAGATTAGTCACCTGCCTGCCTGGTGCAAGAGTCAAGGATGTGGCCAGCAGGATCACAAGGATCATAGATGAAGCAGGGGGAAAGGAAACTGCAGTGCTCATCCATGTGGGAACAAATGATGTTTGCAGACGGAAGTACGACAGGGAAGAATTAAAGGATCAGCTCCGCTCACTTGGAAGGCAGTTGAAGGTCGAAGAGGTGAAGGTGGCTTTCTCAGAAATCCTTCCGGTACTGAGAGCGGACGCTACGAGACAGGATGAACTAAGAGCTGTGAACGCCTGGATGAGGCATTGGTGCGAGGAAGAGGGTTTTGACTTCGTGCGAAACTGGAATACATTCTGGGGAAAGAGTGGATATTATAGAAAGGACGGACTTCACCTAGCCAAACAAGGAGCGAGAGTTCTGGCTGAGAACATAAGGAAGTTTATTGAGAAGGCTTTAAACTAAAGATCAGGGGAGAGCCAACATTCGACAGCCGGTCGATGGCCCGGACACCAGGATATCCTGAGGAGGAAACTCCAAGCAATCATACAGATATAGGGCATGAATATGTGGACACTACAGGAGGTAATGAAAGGGATCAATTGGACACAAGAAAGGATGTGTGGACCACTAAATCCAGAAACTTAGCACTAACTGAACTTAAATGTATATACACGAATGCCAGAAGCTTAGGAAACAAAATGGGAGAGCTGGAAGAGTTAGCAAGTAGACAACATCCGGATATCATAGGAATAACAGAAACATGGTGGAATGAAGAAAATGAATGGGACACAGCATTACAAGGATATAAACTATACAGAAGAGATAGGATAGGGCAGAAAGGGGGAGGTATTGCTCTATCTGTCCAAGAAGAAATAGAGTCTGTTAGAGAAGGAGAGACAGAAGCAAATGGAAAACTAGAATCACTCTGGATAAAGATTCCTGGACATAAAGAGGCTCACACACATATTGGCCTCTATTATCGTCCACCGGGACAGACTGAGGAAACAGACAAAGAAATGATGGAGGAAATTATTCGTGGATGCAAATCAGGCAATGTGACGATCATGGGAGACTTTAACTTTCCGGGGATAAACTGGAATTTAGGAACGTCAAACTGCGGCAGGGAGATAAAATTCCTGGAAATGATAGGAGATTGCTTTATGGAGCAAATGGTAGGAGAACCGACAAGAGGAAATGCAGTCCTGGACTTGGTCATAAATGGAATTTCAGGAAGAGCGACTGATGTAAAAGTTAAGGCCCCGATAGGGACTAGTGATCACAATATGATCTATTTTACCATTAGCATCGGAAAGAAGAAACCAATCAAGAATAAAGCCACGACCTTTAACTTCAAAAAAGGCAATTATGACAGTATGAGATCCATGGTTAGAAAACGGCTCAAGAAGATCAAAGCAGAAATCTAGACAGTTGATCAAGCATGGTCTCTGCTGAAAAACACCATCACAGAAGCACAGAATCTTCACATACCGAAGATATCTAAAGGAAGGCGAAAGAAGAACAAAGGAGAACCAAAAGGGGTGAAAGATGCAGTGAGGGAGAAGAGGAACTCGTTTAAAAAATGGAAACGAGAAAAAACATCTGAGGCCTGGAACTGTCACAAAAGAGATCAGAAAAAGTGTCATAAAGTGGTAAGAGACACCAAAAACGTCTATGAAGAAAAGATAGCACAAGAAACCAAAAACTTCAAGCCCTTTTTTAGATATATAAAAGGTAAGAAACCAGAAAGAGAGGCAGTGGGCCCTCTCGACGATCAAGGAAAGAAAGGGGCAATTAAGGAGGAGAAGCAAGTTGCCGATAAGTTAAATTCATTCTTTGCCTCTGTCTTCACAAATGAGGACATTTCAACAGTGCCAGACACAGGAAAGATATTTACCGGAGGCATAGAAGAAAGACTCACAACAGTAAATGTAACGTTGGACATGATATACTTTCAGATTGACAAACTGAAAAGCGACAAATCCCCTGGACCGGATGGAATTCACCCGAGGGTATTAAAGGAACTTAAGGTCGAAATTGGTGAATTGCTACAATCTGTGGCTAATATGTCAATTAGAACTGGGAAAATACCAGAAGACTGGAGGATAGCAAATGTTATCCCAATTTTCAAAAAAGGATCAAGAGGTGATCCAGGGAAGATAATTGAAACACTGATTAAAGACAACATTGTACAACATTTGGAGGATTACAACCTAATAAGGGCTAGTCAACACGGATTCAGGAAAGGGAAGTCATGTTTGACAAATTTACTACAATTCTTTGAGAAAGTGAACAAACAAGTAGATAGTGGAGATTCAGTGGACATAGTTTACTTGGACTTCCAGAAAGCATTTGACAAGGTTCCGCATGCAAGGCTTATGAAGAAACTACTAAGCCATGGAGTAGGAGGAGAAGTGCACAGATGGATCGGCAAGTGGTTGGAGAACAGAAAGCAGAGGGTTAACATAAATGGGAAATTTTCGGAATGGGAGAGGGTGACTAGCGGAGTGCCCCAGGGCTCGGTTCTTGGGCCTATCTTGTTCAATATTTTTATAAATGACTTGGAGGAGGAAACAACTCGCAATATAATAAAGTTTGCAGACGATACAAAACTATGTCGGGCTGTTGACTCTCAAAGGGACTGCGAGGAACTCCAGAAGGATCTGTACAAGCTAGAAGCATGGGCAACAAAGTGGCAGATGAATTTTAACATAAACAAATGCAAGGTGATGCATCTAGGAAAAAAAAATAAAGAACACGAATATAAGATGTTGGGGGTGACATTAGCAAAATGTGAACAAGAAAGGGATTTGGGGGTACTGATTGACAGAACCCTAAAGCCTTTGGCACAATGTGCGGCGGCGGCGAAGAAAGCAAACAGGATGTTGGGCATGATTAAAAAGGGGATCACGAGTAGATCGGAAGATGTAATAATGCCACTTTATAGAGCAACTAGTTGTTTAGCCCGTTACATTAACGGGTGATAGCAGCCCTTCTCCCTTACTTTTACCTCCTCCCTGTCCAGCAGCACCCCCACCCATTCCCTGCTCCCCCTATATAGCAGTAGCCCTCTTCCTTTTATCTCCCCCTGTTCAGCATCACCCCATTTCCAGCTCCCCATATCCAGCAGTAGCTATTCTCCTTTGCAGGAGCCCTTCTCCCTTCCTTTTATCCCCCCCCTCCCGGTCTAGCAGTACCTCTTCCCTGCTTCCCCTATCCAGCAGTAGGCCTCCCTTCCTGTTACCTCCCCCCCTGTCCAGAATCACCTCTTCCCCGCTCCTCCTGTACTGCAGCACCCCCTTACCTGCTCCCCCTGTCCAGTCCGGTGATCTCCAGCCAACAGGATGGCTCCTGCAGGGAGTCTAGTTCCTGTCCGGTCCGCGCCAGGCGTGCGAGCCTGCTCCGCCCCCTCCCGACCTGCTGGGAGTATTTGAATTAGACCCGACGGTTCCTGTTGAGGGAAGCACTCCTCACCGGACTCAGCGGTGAACTCCAGCCATCGGGCCGACATCCGCCTTGGTTTGTTGTTTTTTTTTAGTTGAAAGATGCGGCGGTGGCTCCTCTCATGATCCCCGCCTGCGTCGGAAGTCCAACGCAGGCGGGGATCGTGAGATTAGCCACCGCCGCGTCTTTCAAAGAATCGTAAGCCGCGCATGCACACTTCCTATGTGTCAAATGCAGGGCTCACGTGACAGTGGATCGCAGGCGCTCCTCTTGCTCTCTGGCTGGTGTTAACGTCTGGGGCATTTTTTATTGTTATGTGTAATCAAGGCAGAGATGAGAAGTGGCTCGAGCCGACACGCTTGTGCTGGGGACTCGTACAGTCCAGTCCTTCTGGAGAGTGTAGGGCAGTGGGACCGTAGTAAGAGCGGGGCATGCTGCAGTCTTGGCGGCCACGGACATACGGATCATGGAAGCACGCCGATAAGACTGCGCATGCGCCGCCTACGGTTTTATTATATAGATGGTCAGACCGCAATTGGAATACTGTGTCCAACACTGGTCTCCATACCTCAAGAAAAATATAATTCTGCTGGAAAGGGTACAGAGGAGAGCCACGAAACTTGTCAAGGGATTGGAGAATTTGAGCTACAAAGAGCGCCTTAGGAAATTGGGATTGTTTACCCTCGAGCAGAGAAGACTGAGAGGGGATTTAATAGAGACTTTTAAAATAATAAAGGGATTTGATAAAATCGACCAAGAAGAAGCATTGCTGACTTTTTCGGATGTGACACGGACAAGAGGTCACAGACTGAAACTGAGTGGCAGCAGGTTCAGAACGAATGTCAGGAAGTTCTTTTTTACACAGCACGTGCTGGGAATTTGGAATGCTCTCCCGGAGGATGTTGTGACAGAGATTACTGTTCTGGGATTCAAGCGCAAGTTGGATGCACACCTTCTTGCAAATTGTATCGAGGGCTATGGTATAACTGGGTCTCCAATCAGGAGTACTTAAATGGGCCGCCGCGTGTGCAGATCACCGGACTGGATGGACCTCGGTCTGATCCGGTGAGGGCTTTTCTTATGTTCTTATGTTCTTATGAACCATTAAAAACCAAACACCAAAATGTTTTTTGTTGCATCTTCCACAGAACTCGGCCAATTCTTGTGAAATTTAGTGTGCCGTGTCTTCAATGATTATCATGCACAATGTAAATTTCCCACTGCACCACAACACTACCTTGCGAAAATGAATTGTTGCTAAGGGATATTCGCAGAATCAGACTATAGTTTGTAAATAGTCTCTGCATAAAAATGGTTTTCACTTCAGAAGACTGAATTCTGATAAAGAACTTGGTACTGCTAAAAGGTTACATTAGTCGACGATTGTTGAAAGAGTTCCCACAGAAGGGTTGGAACAAAAGCGGCCTTGATGAGCTGCTACGCAAGATCCGAGCGACAGGCATTGTGGGTCATCGCCAGGCAGTGGACAACTGCGCTTAATTCGCACACAACATCACATTGACCTTGTACGTGATCTTGTACTGAGCCAGGATGACGCGTCGGCAACACACTGAACAACTTGCCAAATAGCAAGAGAAGCAGGAATAAGCCAGACAACTGTGGCTAGGATAATTCAAGACGATCTGAAATTAAAATGTCTTAAAAAGTCTCGTACCCAAGAGTTAACTTTACACAGCAAAGACACGAACCTGAAACAGTGCAAACAGTTTTTGACCAAGTACCTGGAGCACAGCATCAGCTTCATCTGGTTTGCAGACCTAAACACCAATTGACTTCCGGATCCGGGGGCTGATACAGAAACGCATCTACCAGACAGCAATATCTGATGACGAAGACCTTAAACAGCACCTCATCTCTGTTTGGGCTGAGCTGAAACAGAGCGTTGTTGACAAGTCCATAGATCAGTGGTGCCCAAAGCTGAGGGCGTGCCTTTGTGGAAAGGGAGTACACTTTGAACATCTGCTTAATTGAAACATTACTTTTTGACTTTACATTTTTCTGCAAGATATGCCCTAAAACTTTTAGATGTGTTTTTATTCAGTTCGCTATTCATTTTCACAAGGTAGTGTTGTGGTGCTGTGGGAAATACTTACAACATTTTACATCAACATTATTCAGCACATGACACACTAAATTTCATAAGAATTGGCTGCGTTCTATCGAAGATATGACAAACATTTTGTAATGTAAAGTAATTTATTTCTTATATACCGCTACATCCGTTAGGTTCTAAGCGGTTTACAGAAAATATACATTAAGATTAGAAATAAGAAAGGTACTTGAAAAATTCCCTTACTGTCCCGAAGGCTCACAATCTAACTAAAGTACCTGGAGGGTAATAGAGAAGTGAAAAGTAGAGTTAGAGGAAAAATAAAAATAAAATAAACATTTTAACAAGACAGCATTGATCTAAATACTTTGGAAGGTAGAAGAGAGGAGAGAAAGGAATAGAAGCATGATGAAGTGATGACGTGGAGCAAGTAAGTTTAGGTGTGTTTTTTTTTTTTTTCGGCTCATAGCCCAACTAAATGATGTGAAGCCATGAAACTTACACGTTATTCCACACTTTTCTTGACACAACTTATAAGTTTTATGGCTCCACATCATTCTCTGAGAACTTTTCAGCGGCCCCCTCATAAAGAGTGCATTTTTTTGTACCGTTTCAAATGGTTCCAGGACTGAGAGATACTCCATGAAACTAGTAGCAGATGTAAAACAAATTGGAGAAAGTCTTATTTCACTCAATCAGCAAACGAGGTGTGAAGTTTGTTGCCGAAGGATGGGATCAAGGCATCTAACATAGCTGGAGGAAAAGTCCTTAAACAATTATCAGTCAGGTAAACTTGGGGACTGACACAGCTGATTCATGGAAGTGAACAGGAAGAAGTGGTCTTTTCTTTCAGATTTGCTGGGGATCTCTTAATAACCTGGATTGGCCATTATCTGAGATAGGCTGCTGGGCTCTATGGATCATTGGCCTGATTGAGCGTAGCACATAGAAGATTTGACAAGGTGATATGCATATAGCCCCCTTTTACTAAACTGCAGTAGAGGTTTCTACCATGGCTTGGAGTGCTAAATGCTCCAACGTTCATAGAATTCCTATGAGTGTTGGATCATATAGCACTCTGGGCTGCGGTAGAAACCTCTACTATGGCTTAGTGAAAGGAGACCATAATTTGTAATGTCTATTGTAGATGTTTCAAATTATACATACATTCAGGGGCACATGAGAACATAAGCATAGCCTTAGTGGATCAGACCAATGGTCCATTTAGCCCGTCTTCACGGAGGCCAATCCAAATTAGAGGTCTGCATGGGAACGGGGATCGCGGGAATCCCAAGGGTCCCGCGGGAATTCCCCCTAACCCATGGGACTCCCATGGGGACCCCCCTCTAGTCAACGGGACTCCCACGGGGATGGAAGTCTTTGGAAGCAGGGTTCATCCATAGAATATAATGGACACGTCAGCCTTACTAAAAGAGGGGGTTTATAAGTTAATTACCTGAACAGAAAACAAAAAAGGGTTCCACCAAAGAGATTCCACAAGGAAAACAGCAGCGGAAACACAAAAGAAACTGTGGAATTGATGATCCTGTCAGAAGTAATTGCTGCTTTTTATGGGGACGGGCGGGGATGGAGGTAATTCCTTGCGGGGATGGGTGGGGATGGAGAGGATCCTGACGGGGACGGGGGGGGACGGAGAGGATCCTGGCGGGGATGGGTGGGATTTCTGTCCCCGCGCAACTCTCTAATCCAAATCACAAGTACCTGGCAAAAGCCCAAATAGTAGAAGCATTCCATGCCACCGATCTAGGGCAAGCAATGGCTTCAACCATGTCTGTCTCAAGAGCAGTTTATGGACTTTTCCTCCAGGAACTTGTCTAACCCTTTTTTAAAACCAGCTATATTAACCGCTCTTACCACATCCTCTGGCAATGCATTCCAGAGCTTAACTATTCTCTGAGTGAAAAAAATATTTCCTCCTAACGGTTTTAAAAGTATTACTCTATAACTTTGAGTGTCCCCTAGTCTTTGGGGGTGATTCCATATAATCCTTTGTTTTAACTTTGTTTAAATTAACTTTGTGGTATGATTTTTATTCTATCATTATTGCTGTTCTTTTCATGCTGGTATTTGTGTTAATTATTTATTTTATTTTATTGTAAACAATTTTGATCTATAAATCAGAAATGGCAGTATATCAAGAATTTTTTTTTTAAAAACCCAACCACAAACCCTAAACATATAAATGGGCATCTATAGTTAGGTGCACTAAGCTGAGCAGCAATTCTATAACGGCACCTGTGTGCCAGGATTCTGTTATACAATACTAGTGTAAGTCAGCACTTGCATGCCTAAAGTTATGCACAATCATTTATGCCAGGTCAATGGCTGGCTTGAATAGCCACTCTAAGGGCCTCTTCTATCAAACTGCGCTAGCAGTTTGTAGCGCGTTGAGCCACGCTGCTCCCGATGCTCATAGAGTTCCTATGAGCATCGGGAGCAGCGCGGGCCATTCAGAGTGGCTCTCTGTGCTAAAAACTGCTAGCGCAGTTTGATAGAAGAGGGTCTAAGTATTCCATGCTATGTTCCAAACTAACAGTGATAGTATGTGATGATCTTAAGGTGGTCAAACAGGCGAAAGCTAGAAGGATGATAGGGTGCATAGGGAGAGGTATGGCCAGTAGGAAAAAGGAGGTATTGATGTCCCTGTATAAGACTCTGGTGAGATCTCATTTAGAATATTGTGTCCAAATCTGGAGGCCGCACCTTCAAAAAGATATAAAAAGGATGGAGCTGGTCCAGAGGAAAGCTACTAAAATGGTGTGCGATCTTGAGAGCTGCACGGGAAAGGGGATGACGGGAATCCCGCGGGACCCGCGGGCATCCCGCGGGTTCCCCCTTCGGGTCACGGGGATCCCATGGGGATGCCCCCTAGGGTCGCAGGAATCCCATGGAGACGCTCCCTAGGGTCTCGGGGATCCCGTGGGAATGCCTCCGAGGGTAGCGGGGTTCCTGCGGGGCTGGATGTACTAAGTCGCGCGGCTTTTCTCCCTACCTGCTCTGCTTGCAGCACAGAGCCGAACGGAAGTCTTCCCAATGTCAGCGCTGACATCGGAAGACTTCCGTTCGGCTCTGTGCTGCAGGCAGGGTAGGTAAGGAGGAGTAGCCTCGCGGCTCGAATGGCTACCAAGAGAGGGGGGCGGTCCGCCCCGCCCCGGGTGCAGCACAGCCGGCCAGGTCCCCTTACTTTTGTGGTGCTTCCCCGACCGACCGACAACAGCCCTAGTCCGACAAACCTCCCTGCCCTTAACCGCGAATCTAAATTACCTTCTTACAGCAGCTGTAAGAAGGAAATTTAGATTTGCGGTTAAGGGCAGGGAAGTATGTCAGACCGGGGCTGTTGTCGGTCGGTCGGTCGGGGAAGCGCCACAAAAGTAAGGGGACCTGGCCGGCTGTGCTGCACCCGGGGCGGGAGAAAAGGAGGGGGAAGAAGGACGCTGATAGCACTGGGGAAGACAAAGGGGTGGAGAAGGACGCTGAAAGGCCATGGGGAAGACGGGGGGGGGAAGGACACTGAAAGCATTTGTGGAAGACAGAAGGGGGAGAAGGATGCTGACAGGACATGGGGAAGACGGGGGGGGGAGAAGGACGCTGAAAGCACATGGGGAAGACAAAGGGGTGGAGAAGGACGCTGAAAGGACATGGGGAAGACGGGGGGGGTGGAGAAGGATGCTGAAATGCCATGGGGAAGATGGGGGGGTGGAGAAGGACGCTGAAAGGCCATGGGGAAGACAGAGAGGGAGAAGAACGCTGAAAGGACATGGAGAAGACAGAGGGGGAGAAGGACACTGAAAGGACATGGGGAAGACAGAGGGGGAGAAGGACACTGAAAGGACATGGGGAAGACAGAGGGGGGAGAAGAACACTGACAGGACATGGGGAAGATGGGGGAGAAGGACGCTGAAAGGAAATGGGGAAGAGAGAGTGGGGAGAAGACGCTGGCAGGGAAGAAGACAGAGATGCCAGACTATGGGGAGAGCGGAGGGAAGAAGATGGGTGCCAGACCAATTTGGAAGGGGGGAGAAAGGGAGAGGCATAGTAACAGAGCAAATGGAAGACGCAGAAGGAAGAGAGACAGTGGATGGAAGGAACTGAATGAGAACATGAGGAAAGCAGAAACCAGGCAACAAAGGTAGGAAAAGAATTCTATTTCTTTTTTTTTTTTTTTGCTTCAGGATAAAGTAGTATATTAGTTGTGTTGATAAAAATTTATAAACAAAAGAGGCTCAGGTAGAAACCCGTTTACAAAGTATTTATTCTTCCCAATTAATATTTCCAAATTAATAAAGTCTTTTTGCTTATTTGTAAATGGGTTTCTACCAGAGCCTTTAATTCAGTAGCATAATTAAATGAAATAACTATTTCTGAAGTTTATAGGGACGGGCGGGGACAGAGGGGATTCCTCACGGGGGACGGGCGGGGACGGAGGGGATTCCTCACGGGGACGGATGGGGACGGAGGGATTCCTCACGGGGACGGGTGGGGACAGGTGGTATTCCTCATGGGGACGGGTGGGGACGGGTAAGACTTTGGTGGGGACGGGTGGGATTTCTGTCCCCGCGCAACTCTCTAGTGCGATCTTTGTCGTACGGTGTATAGGGACAGATTTAAGGATCTCAATCTGTATACTTTTGAGGAAAGGCGGGAGAGGGAAGATGTGATAGAGTCGTTTAAATACCTACATAATATAAATGTGCATGAGTCGAGTCTCTTTCATTTGAAAGTAAAACTCTACAATGAGAGGGCATACGATGAAGCTAAGAGGTGATAGGCTCCGGAGTAATCTGAGGAAATACTTTTTTACGGAAAGGGTAGTAGATGCATGGCATAGTCTCCCGGAAGAGGTGGTGGAAACAAAGACTGTGCCTGTGACTAGGGTGTAATTGATAACTGAAACTTGAACTTGACTGCAGAGTTAGTTCAAACTATTTGCAGTTCACTTTACTGACACTGGTTTTATCAAAGCTGTTTATCATAATGTCACTTCATAAACACTTCCATTATGCTCCCCAATCTCTTCATTCAACTCCTTTATTACACAGGGTGAGCTGTTCCGAATCCCACCCTCTTCCCTCAGCCTGGGACCACTTTATCTTTCCCACCAAGCTGAAACATTCCTCCCACTCTGTTGGAAGCAAGGTCTCTCACTCTCACAGTTACCCCTTTGAAATGGATCTTCACACAGTCTTTGTCCTGTCCTCTCCTGATGACACCTTCAGGAGGGCAAAATCCCAGCTTATTCTCTCAGTGAGCCACTCCGGGTACCACCCTTGTTCCTCAGCCTGAAACCACACTATCTTCTCACCAAGCTGAAACACTCTGCTGTCTGTTGTTCTTCTGGAAAACCCACATGGATCTTACCTCTATAAGCACTTTCAGTAGTCTCCCTCAGGACTAGGGTTTTGACAGGAGAATCAGGATGGTCAAAAGCCATGATCTTATTCCTCTTCTCCCTTTCATACTAGCCCTCATTTCTACTCTAGTTAGGGGCCTCCAACCCCTCCAAACGTTCTTTTGTCCACACACTCATACTTAGTGACTCCTTGAAGAATTCCATGCCTCACGCTCTTCAGCAAAGGCATTCTTCAGAAGGGGGGAAGGGGGTCACATTTGTCTGGAAAAAGTAACATAAGTTTTTTGTTTGCTTTGTACAGGATGTCAGCCTATTGCCTCATGCTCGTGCTGCTCTTGTCCTGCTGTACTATGAGAATTCATACTTCAGATTTAGGTAGGCATCTGCTTTAGTCACTTTTGTTATGTAGTACAGTATTTGGCATTGATGGTATAAAATGTAGTGATATCACCTAAATCCTGCATGTAGTTATAATTTGATATGTTATTTATTAAACTGTGTTCATGTGTAATGTTCAACAAGAAGGGTAGCTTTATAACAGGTTGCCTATTTTTAGACTATTCTATAAATATATATAAATACCTACGGGAGAAGTTGCCAATATGCGCTATCATTAGACAGGTTATTGTACTGATAATCATAGTTATTAGTAACTAGGTCTCATTGCGTAAAATAGCATGAGTTAGATGGAAAATGACCCATCTTATTGGTAGCTCATGCTGGTAATTTCTCCCCTAAGTGTTTTTGTTACAGCATTATACTATCTAACAAACAGTATCCTACAAAACTTCAATCATTTTTTAATTCTCTTCTTAAGTCTTCAGAAGGGCCAGTATTAGCCAAGTGTTTTCAATGGCTAAAATACTGTTTTGGCACTGGCCTCCTCATTAGACCCGTTTATATTTTTTTATAAAGTATTCTTAGTGCTTTAAGTGCTCCGTGCTAAATAAAAAAAAAATTTTTATATATAAAAGCTTTTAACTTATTTATTTATTTTTTTTACTTTGTTGCTCATATCGGGAAGGGACATGTTTTGCCCGAAGGCTGTATCAAGAAAAGTTAACTTGTGTGCACAGCTTAATTGTTTAACAAGGCCGATTGGCACCAATAAATGACAATTAGCACTTCATAATTGATGCTAATTGGCACCAATTAGACGTTATATGCACCACTTGGTAGGCATATTTTATAAAGTAGTGCATGTCAGTTCTAATGCATGAATCTGAAAAGGGGTCATGGCCAAGGGAGGAGCATGGCCTGATTGTGGGCGTTCCGAACAGTTAAGCACGCTGGTATACAGTAGAATGCGCCTGATCCACACGCAAGTTAAGTGCAGGTATCTAGGCCTGGATTTCCTTGGCCTAAACGGCTGTGCCTAAATGTTATGCCATGTACGGCCACTAAGCATGATTCTTTATATAGTTCATGGCATTGATTTTTTTGATGCTATATATAGAATCAGGCCCTAAGGCCCGGATTTATGTAAAGCCGCTGAACATTAGGCACTGGCAGGTGCATAAATTGTGCCTAATGGCACCTAACAAATATTTTAATTAGTTTTAAGTGGCACGATAATTGGTTGCACCATTAAAAAAAAAATTAAAAATGCATTTAAAGAAATTAGGTGCCGGTAGGCGCCCTCGGGGCCGGTGCCTGGGTCCATGGCTTCTAGTAGTGTCTAGTGACACCAAAGCTCGGAAGTGGGTGTGTTTAGGGGTGGTGATGGACTTTGCCATCACTAAGCACTGCTGGCCCTGATTCTACAAGGACTAGGATTGCTAGATTTCCCCTTTGAAAAAAAGAGGATGCCTGGCCCCACCCCATTCCACCCCCAGCCTTCCCCATTCTGCCTCCGGCTCCATCCCATTCCTCCCCCAGCTCCAACCCCATGAACCTCTCTGAGCGCAAAGGCCGCATTTAGAAGCCTTCGCACATGTGCGGATGTTGACGCAATGATGTCACGTGCCTGCGCATGTGCTTATGACATCATCATGGTGACAGCCGTGCATACGCAAAGGCTTCAAGATGCGGCCTCTGAGCTCAGGATTTCCAAAACCCATACAAACTGCCAAGTTGTGGAAATCCCTCCGGATGCCTGGGTAGTCCTCTAAAAAGAGGACGTGTCCAGGTTTTCATGGACATATGGTAACCCTAACAAGGAGCCTAAATGCCGGAAATGTAGGCCTGTAAAACCCTGGCCTACATTTCTGGTGCCTAGGGTCCTTTCTAGCTGTGATTTTGTAAGTGGCGCCTGTCCATGATTGACACACAGCAGGCACCATTTTTCTAGGCACCTGCCGTGTCAGGTGCCTCTTACAGGTGCCTTAATGCATAAATCAGCATTATACCAGAATTCCAAAAAGAGCACTAAAAATTGAACATGCAAATTTTGGCACATGTCTAATTGGCACATGCAGTTTAATTGACTGAGCCAATTAGTGCCAATACTTGCAATTTTACAAGCAATTATTATTGGTGCTAATGGAAAGGTAAATAATGTTTCCCATTTACTTGTTCCACCACTTACAATTTTCTAAAATATTATCTTATCCCCTCCAGTTGTCTTTTTTTCAGACTAAAGAACCATGGGCTATCGGCTTTTGGGATCAAGGTTGGCCCATGGGTATCCAGTGGCCTAGATGACTCTTCAGCAGTGTGCCGCCTCCCCCCGAAGGCAGCTCAAGCTCTACTCCCCATAGTCCAACATCTCCTGTTCCCTTCCCCACCTCTCTGTGTATAGCATCTCCCCTCTCGTTCCCTAGCCTCCCTTCCAAGATGCCCAGCATCTCATCTTGCCTCTTCCCTATCCTCAAGATGTCTAGAATATCCCTTCCCTCTCCCCAAAGTGTCCAGAATCTCATTTACCTTTCCCTGCCCTTCCTTCTCTTGCTCCTGCTGCTGCCATTACCAAATATTTCCAGCCCTCATCCTGCACAATAATAGTAAATCAGCGTGGCACAGAGCCTTTAGCACAGTCCATGCTCAAGGGTTGCCATGTCCCACCCCTCTGAGGAAAACTTCCAGAGGTGGGACATGGATAACATGACCATTTATTTTTTTTCTTCATAATGGGACAGGAACCCCACTGGATCCCCCTCCCCATTTAAAATAGGACATATGATAATGTTAAATATAGTGCAAAATATAGACAGCAGACATAAATTCTCAAAACTGAGACATTTTGATCACTACTAAATTGAAAATAAAATAATTTTTCCTACCTTTGTTGCATGGTGATGTCATGAATCTCTGGTTGCACTTCCTTCTGACTGCATCCTTTCTTTCTTTCTTTCTGTCTTTCTTTCTCTCTCCCCTTTCTTTCTTTCTCTCTCCCTGCCCTCGCCAAGCTGCTGCTGCTGCAGCGACTGATTTCTCCAAGCTGCCAACACCACTGACGCAGCAACAGGCCAGGTGGGTGCAACGACTGCACAAGCTTACGTCGGAGAGGAAGTTCCGGGCCAGCCAGGCAGCGATTGGCTGGCCCGGAACTTCCTCTCCAATGTCAGAATTAACATTGGGGGAAGGGAGTAGGCTTGTGCAGTCACTGCATGCACCTGATCTGTTGCTGCGTTGGCATTCGGAAAGCAGGAAGAAATCCCAGCCTCCACGATCGACATTTTAGGCACTGTTTCAGGACACTCTTTAGAGGAGGTGGGACATGGATAACGTGACCATTAATTTTTTTCCTCAAAATGGGACAGGAACCCTCCTGGATCCCTCCAGCCCCCCCCCTCAGCCCCCCCTCCAGCCCCCCCAGACCGCCCTTCCCTGTTCAAAACGGGACATATGCTCATGTTAAATATAGTGCAAAATATAGACAGCAGACATAAATTCTCAAAACTGACGCATTTTGATCACAAATTGAAATAAAATCATTTTCCTACCTTTGTTGTCTGGTGATTTCATGAGTCTCTGGTTGCACTTCCTTCTGACTGTGCATCCTTTCTTTCACTTCTTTCTCTTTCTTTCTTTCTCCTTGCCCCTTTCTTTCTTTCTGTCTTTTTTCTCTCTCCCTGCTCCCCCCATGCCTCCGCCGCAGCGGCCAAGTTCACGCACCTGATCTATTACTGCATCGGCGTCAACGTTTTAGGCACTGCTTCGGGATGCTCTTTCTGAAAACGGGACATTTCAGCGTCCCAAAGCTGTGCTTGGGGACAACAGGACATGCTACATAAAAACAAGACAGTCCCGTTAGACATGGAAAGCTTTGAGTGCAAGCCTCTGCTGAAAATCCCTATACTTCACTGAGAGCAACTGTAAATTGTTGATCTCTTGCCATTCAGGTGCTGTGTCACTACCCCTCAGATTTTGATGCACTAGGCAGATCCTTAGTGAAACGAACAGGATCCGTTTCTAGGTCCCGAAATTGTTCTGCAAAATATTCTGTCATCTGGAGGCAATTCCCCTTAGAAAGAAAGATAGGTAGCCAGTATTCTAAAGAGATTTTTGCCTGATTTATTATGAGTCTGCAAAACATTTATATATCTGTTACATGGGTCAGTGGTAACCATCACAACAAAAGGGGGATGGACAAGAGAGGGGAGGGGGTGCGTGAGCAGGATATGTACTTCATTGTTTAAATCTTAAAGGTGTTAAGAGCTGTGGGGGGTTGAGCCTTCATGTCTCAGACAACTAACCTAGTTAACATAAATTAAATGACCTCTTCCCAAACCATTAAGAGAGTAAACACCCAACATTCTTCATTTGATTACTTCCAGCACAGGCAGGAACAAAAGACATAAAATATGTGTGTCCTTTTCAAATGTGTCCTTTCATAGACAGAGACAGAAAATCTATCCTTTCATTTCACCTAGTTCACCTGGTGGCAGGGCCATCCCTTATAGAAATGTACATAGGCAAACATATTTAGCTCACTTGTCAGAAATTTGGCTTTATACCCTAATTTTAGTAGATTTTTGGGGAGGCTGTTTTACAGTCATTTCAATAAAAAACACATTTGATTTGGATTAGAACTTTATAAAGTCTTCAGATTGATTTTACAAGCATTATTTTATAGGTTAACACACATAAAATTATTTTTGTACACACTAAGGCAGTGTCACGCAAACTTTCCAGCTGGCTTCACACTAAATCCAGTGCGCGGAGGCCCATCTGGCTGCGACCCACTTTGGTGGAGGGATCCAGGAGGTGCGAGGAGAGGATTAGAGACGCTGGCCAGGAGGAGAGTCATCTGTGCTGGCTGACTTCCTACAGATCGTGCTTTTCGCCGTGAGAGGCATGTCCTGTAGGCAGCCATCTGGTGTGGATGACTCTCCTCCTCACCAATGCGTCGCGGAACACATGAAATCTCAGGAGGCACGTTGGTATGATTGTATTATGAATGGAGTAGAGAAGAAATTAGAATCCTTTACATTAGGGATTAAAAAGACCAAGAATTCCAAAATGCAACGTGATCTAGAAGATTATAACAAAGGGAGTATTTACCCTTGGAGTAAACCTAAAGAATTTCAGAAGAGAAGGAAATTTTCATTCTTTAAAAATCAAGATCGTCTTTATCATACAAACCAAGGTAATCAAGGACATCCAAGAAAAAATAAGGGAGATAGACAAGGCATTTCTGTTCCTATTATCCAGTCACCTAATGGTACCATCAATAATGGACCATCTACTTCGGGCACTCAAATGAGAAAAAGGATTAGGAGTGACTCAGATGAACTCTTTGTATCCCCACTTAAAAGCCCTATTGTTCCTGCCTCTCATCTTGTTTCTCACACAGATCCTCATACAGATAATTTTTTAGAAAAAATATGGCCCGAAAGAGGGCCGATACAGCCAAACAACTACAGACCATTGATAAAACATCAGGGACTGAATATACGAGGGGGTTATCAGTATTACCAACAAAACAGATATCCACAGCCTCAACAGTACCAAAACAGGTTTTTTTATTCGAACAGAGGAAGAGGAAGAGGCAGAGGAAGAAGCAGAGGCAGTGTAAGTTATTAAATAATTCTCAAATCATGCCATCTCAAAATCAAAATCAGAGAGAAGAAATTCCCATATTTAATATTTCTAAATTTAGTCTATCTCAAGTTCAAACAGATGTTCTACGGAAAGGTTTATCCTTTGTCCCATCAAGTCCATATGATTCATTTCAAACTAAAATTGATCTTTTTAGATTTCAAAGAAAACTTCAGATTATGCACTTTTTTTCAAATAGTCCATCTTATACAGATATGTCGGTTCTTAAACCTGTATCGAATTGGTTTCCTCCGGGCCCTATAGACCCACTTATTGAAGCTTTCCAATCATGTGTTACTCATGATATTGCCATTTTAGAAAAAGAGCACAAAAAGAAAATGTTCTTCAACCTTTCAAAAACAGAGCAATCTGCTATTAAAGAACTAAAGGAGAACACCGACATTGTCATAAAACCTGCTGATAAAGGTGGCGGTATTGTCATAATGGATCGTTTGCTATATATTTCTGAGGTAGAGAGACAAATCTTTGATCAAATATACTATGCACCTTTACAAATTGATCCTACCGAACAACTTAAAACGGAGATTGATTCTCTAGTCAAGATAGCAAAAGAAGCAGGGTTCATAACTATGAAAGAGAGTGCTTTTCTGACTGTTGATTATCCTACTATCCCTACCATCTATATGTTACCGAAGATACACAAATCTAACACTAATCCTCCAGGTCGTCCTATTATTTCTGGAAATGGTTCCATCTTAGAACCTTTGTCAAAATTTGTAGATTTTTTTCTAAGACCATTTATTCCAGGCATTACATCATACATTAGAGATTCTTCACATATGATCAATATTATTGATGAATATGAAGGTTTGTTGAATGATATTATATTGGTTACTATGGATATCGAATCATTATATACAAACATTCCACAACTGTCTGCATTAGAAATCATTGAAAGAACACTTAGAAAAAGAGAAACACACAAAAGAATACCTAATCATTTTGTACTCACACTAGCAAGCATAGCATTAACAAATAATTATTTCTGTTTTCAAGGACAATTTTTTCAGCAGATTAAAGGTACAGCCATGGGCTCATCCATGGCTCCGGACATTGCAAATCTCTATGTTGCGAATTTTGAGGATATCTTTTTACAAACACATCCTTTTCAAAACAATGTGGTGATGTATAAAAGATACATCGATGATATTTTCATATTGTGGAGGGGAACAAATGAAGAACTCAACCTTTTTCACCAATGGTTAAACACGTGTGATGAAAATCTGAAATTTAAGATTGAACATAACAGCGAATCCATTTCTTTTTTGGATATGAGAATTTTTAAAACGGCTTATGGTTTAAAAACTACCATTTTTAGAAAAGATACTGATAGAAATTCCTATCTGCATTTTACAAGTTTTCACAACAGGAGTCTTAAGAAGAATCTTCCTTTTTCACAATTTTTAAGGTTACGCAGATTGTGTACAGATATTGAAGAATTTGAAAAACAGGCTCCGGCTATGCGATATAATTTTATAGCCAGGGGATATCCAAAAGAATGTGTTGATGAATGTTACCAAAAAGCACTAACAAAACATAGAGATGACTTATTACATCAAGTTACAGTCAGATCAAAACCTGAACTAGTGTGTACTCTGAGATTTTCATATCTTTCTAGTGATATACAGAATATCATTAGAAAAAATTGGCACATTCTACAACCACATGCTTGTTTCGAAAATGTTAAACCAATAATAGCATATTCAAGAAATAGGAATCTAAGAGACATCTTAGTGCCTTCTGCTCTACCAGAATCCCCAGTTATCAGCAATGATCCTGTGGGACACATACCTTGCGGACATTGTTCTATATGTAAGCATAGTATGACGGTGACTAGTTATGAACATCCAGTGACTAGAGCTAAAATAAATCTGAAAGAATATAGTGACTGTCAGACATCTCAAGTGATTTACGCCATCATTTGTCCTTGTGATAAATGGTATATTGGTAAAACAAAACGGATGATTAAAACTAGATTAATAGAACATAGAAGCTGTATCAGTAGAAATGTACCATCTGCTCCGATAGTTGAACATTGGTATGATAAAGGACACTGCATTGCGGATTTAAAGTTTTTTGTTTTGAAAGTTGTTAAGACCAGGTGGAGAGGTGGCAATTCTGATAATTTCCTTATAAAGGAGGAACAACGCTTTATACACAATTACAATACCATCAGTCCACATGGCCTTAATATAGATTTAGACTTAAAAGCTTGTCTGTGAGCCCTATTTTATCTTTATTTTTTTTTTTTTTCCATTTTTCCTTTTTTAATTCTTTTTTCTTTATTGACAAAGTATTTTTTTATATTATTATTTTTCATTTATTATTATTATTATTTTTCAATTATTTTTCATTTTTATTCTCCGTTGTTTATATTTTTATATTACACCTTTTTATATACACATTTTTCTTTGTTATTTGTCCTCTTTTTCATGTTTCTTTTACATTTTTATGTCTTTTTTATAGTTTCTCCTGTTTTTTGAGAAGTTTTTGGCTTTCTTTTTGTCCATAGGGCTTTTTTTTGTTCCCTTTACAGATACGGATGACGTCATCACGTTTTTCACGTCATCACGTTTTCCTCCGTTTTTCTATTTACAGCGTTTTTGCGACCTGGTCACTTTACAATTTTTCTTTCACAGCCAGCATCTACACGACGGCGTTCTGGTAAGGGCTATTTTTATTTTTATTTTTACTTTAATTCTTGTTTTCATTTAGTTTATTGGGTTGTGGTTTTATAGCCTTACTTTTGGTGCCAGTACTTGAGCGACAGCGTGTCTGCAACCGTCCTTGTCCTGAGTTTGCTTTTTAGCCTTGATTAGTTTATCGAGCAGTTTTAACATTTTTACCTTTTGACTCTTTGTGCCAGTTTTTTAACAACTGCGTTTTGACGTCCTTTTCTTTGTGCAAGTATTTTAACGACTGAGTTTTGACAACTATTCTCTTTTGGTCTTTAGTTTTAATTTTTAATGTCTGCTGTTTTGGGATACTTCAGCTTTATATTTTACTTTTTGTCACATATTTTTCAAAAGATGTACTATTCTTTAATAGATGTACTATTTTTTAATAGATGTACTATTTCCATTTTAGATTAATACAGGTTGCTAGAGTGGTCCATACTAGAGGTTATTTACATCCAAAGATCTTTAAGGTACTGCAGTGTTCTCATACCTTTATTTATTTCACTGAGTATGTTTGGGTTATTAACATTTTATTTTAATATTGACTATTGCTATGTCTAGTTGTTCATTTTTATATTGATTATCTCTAAGTAGTCTGTGGGACATTGGTTCAATGATTTTATAAAATAAAATATATTTTAATAATACTTTAAATAATATTTTAATCTTTTGTGACTATTGTTTTTTGTCAAATATGTTTATGATACATTTTATTTTTATCTTTAATCTCCTTGGGATAATACATTGATTAATTATCTTTCTAATTATTTATTATCTTTTTAATTACTTAATCAGTATTGTTATATTAACTTAATTAGTTATTATTTTTTAATTAGTTGATTAATAAAAATTTTTTTAATTTATTAATATATGAAATGGTTGAATTGTCTAATTGTCTTATTGTGAATTTTAATTTTTGTTATTATTAATTTCTTTAGTAACAATATATAAATATATATTTCTCTACTGCATGAGTATACAATATTTTGATTTGTATTGATTATACGTTATTAATTTCCTTGGGATTATACTTTATCATTAACTTTTGATCCATTAATATATAGGATGTTTAAATCATTTTATTGTGATATCTAGATTATATTTAATTTTAATTATTATTATGATTTATTTGATATTAATTTGAACAATTTTATACGATATTAGTTGGTTATACTTTTGTATTTAATATATTGTTGTTTGCATGGCTTTATGAGATTTTTATATGCAAAGTGTTGTTGTTTCTGTCTTTTTAATATATTTATAATATTTTTAATATATTCTTAAAATGTATGTATTTGTTATTCTTATTAGCATATATTATGTTCTTTGTAGTGTACATATGGCTCTATATGCATATATATAATTTTATACATTATCTATAGACTCCTGACGCAGGCCGTAGGGCCGAAACATGTACATGTCGGGTCGAGTATTTTTGGAAGAATAAAGAATAACCTGATTGTCCAGATGAGTTGAAAGACATCTTTATTTGGTGCACCTTTTTATTGGACAATTCCACTTGTTTCCATTATTCTTTCATAGACAGAGACAGAAAATCTATCCTTTCATTTCAATCCCCTCTTACGTCATGAAAATGACGTCATAAATGCACAGCATGAGCGTGGAGGGAGAGATATTCTAGATATGTCTCTTGAGGAGGGGTTTTAGGGGCTGCAATGAGTCAAACAGCACAGGAACAGTCTAAAAATTACATAAGCAACAAGAGTGCAGATAATAATAAAGATTATAACAGTAAGAAGGTCTAAGTTCAACATTCTTATTGATAGTAATAAGGGACTCAAACCTAGCGTTAACCTGGTCTCGGGCCTTGAATTCATCTGGGACCCCTCTTGGGACCCCTATCTCATCAATGTATAGCTAAAGCGCACTGGCCTATCTACTGGCTGAGTAGTTTAACACGGAGCCGGAGGTCTCCACAGAGCCAGTAAATATCACCTAAAGCAAAATCTGATGCTGCAACAGTGAAGCATACCTATAATTTCCAAAAAAGAATACTAGGCTGTAGTTAAATTTCCAGTATGCCTCGGACAATAGTTTCTGATTAATACATTAACACATTTTAGAATCAGGACTACTTGAAACCGTCTTCCTGCCCTCAGGGTCTATCTGCATCCCCTTGCCAGAGTCAGATTGATACAATTTCCCATTGGCCTTTGGTGACACCAGCTATGCCAACCGAAAATGCTGAACGCCTGCAACGGCTATGCTGACATCTTCCATATTCTTTGAAATGAAAGCAAACTTGTGGTACCCTTAGCCAGCTTGCCTCGCTTATGCCTTGCCAATCTCTAACAGTATATCATAGCTGTCCTCCAAGCTATGAAGATGAACAGTTCCCATTATGAGTTCAAACCTCTGTCTTAGGTCGTATAGGCCATAATCTGGGCGGGGATCCCAGTATGCCCATATCTTACCCGTCGTTGAGCGAATGAACGTGCATAAGGGTTGTAGGAAACTTTCTCAGGAGGCCCAGGCAAAAAGGTACAAGGATGTCATAAGAGAGTATGTAAGTATGGGATATGGGATAATATTATCTCTGACCCTGGTAATGGTAATGCAGTAGGCCATGCCAAATTAAAACCAAATTAGAACCAAATTAGCAAGTTGTCAGAGAAGATACTGGAAATTCATGTATAACTGCCTTAAAAGCTAGAAGGAACTTTGTGAGAAAAGAAATGTACACGTGTTTCACTCTACAGCAAAGGAGAATCATAACAATACATAGCAAAATTTGTAGAATAGTTAAGATAGGATGAATTAAAACATTAAATACATGGTTTGCAGTGGGCGAATACTCAAAGAAAAGTTCCAAAGCTTGAGACATGAGCATCTTGGAGCAAATTTTGTGCAATCTGTCCATTTTCAAAAGTGATAGTATGATTCACTTCTTTGGAGGTTTTCTTAAGTTGTTCAATGTAAGTATGGAGTTCAGTAAAGTTCAGCAGCTTTTGGAATGTCTCATTCCCCATTCCAAGAGGTAGTGGATGTACAGCATATGAAATAAAGTCTGAAATGTCCATAGAATAGGTTAAATAGGAGGAATTGTACAGCAAAGCGTTCTTAGGAAGGTGGCTATCTCCGATGAACAGGAAACATTGTGTACAGCATGTGTGGAAAAGTCTTTGCAGTCAGGGTGCAGGAAGATGAATTACAGTCTAGCAGGAACCGGCAGTCTCTTTAAACTGGTGAGATGCACACTTGGGATGAAATGATGTTTGCACAGGATCACTGGAAATTAGTGGTGTTCACCCTTTAGATGAAATGATGTCTGTGCATACAGGGAGGGATTTGAAAAGAGTCCCGATATCATTCAGCAGCTGTACTCCAGTGTGATAGAAAATGGAAGAGAAACCATGTTGCCTGTACTGAATGTAGAGAGAGAGAGAGAGAGAGAGAGAGAGAGACCAGGTTGCCTGTACTGAATGTGGCAACATGTGACAATATTAATACATTTACTTGTTATAGTTATGGCAAAAGAGAGACAATATTCAAGTACTTAAGGTTCTTAATCAGACATTTCAAAAAGATATGTTTTTGTGTGCCGCATATAACTATTATGGCAATTCAGAGAGACCATAATTCTGTACTGAATGTATTAAAAAAATTATGTCAGTCAGAAATGTGTACTGAATGGTTCATATCAAGTGAGCACCATAGAATAAACACTGTATAGATATAGAATAAAACCTTTTAAAACCTTTTCTTAAAAATATAACCCCTAACTAAGCTACATTTAGCATATGCAAATTATAGGGAAAAAAGAACATTGCGCATTTGGGCTAGTAAAAAGTGGGAAAAGAGCTAGCTCTAGAAATGGCCAATATTATATATCCTGGGGTACCCCTCAAACCAAAACAAGTAAACAAAACACAGACCACATGACACAGACAAGACACAAAACATATAGCTCTAGGTTTCAAACTATTCTTCCATCGGTCAAGTGTTCAGAGCTGAACTTATCTCTGGAAATAAACACATTGTTATAGAAAAACAAAACAGAGATGAACACATGAGTAAATTATATGGACAAATAATGCATATCATAACCATCTCATATTTAGAAAAGCTAATGTCTCTTTGGATCGTCTTTATCTCTGCAGTGACAAAGAGGATCCCTGGAAAACACCAGAAATATCCTAGTGCCAAAACTGGGATGGGCATGCATATATCCGAACCGCTGCTAAGAAAAAGAAAAGAAAAACACATTTTAATTTTGCAACATCCTAATTTCAGCTAAAACAATAGGAAGGAATTTTTTTCCATTCACAAATGTGCCAGCTGTGGCTTTCCAGATTTTATCTTTAATAGTCCTGTTCATGCGTTCGACAATACCGGAACTCTGTGGGTGATATGGGAGATGAAATTTCCACTCAATGCGGAATGCGATAGCTAAATCTTTGCATACTCTGGCAGTGAAAGCAGGACCATTATCTGTTGATGTGTGTGGGACATCCCCACCTAGGGATGATTTCGCAAAGTAAAGTGTTCACCATAGTCTGAGCAGTTTCATTTGTAGTGGGAAAAAACTTCAGGTTATCAAGAGAACATGTCAACAATAACAAGGGCAGCTGGTATACAGGGTTTCCCCTCTTTGCACCAAAGTCCGTCCGAAGGGCGGCTTTGGGCACCGGCCAGATGGGCATTGATTAAGCCAGTGACCAGGGTCTCCGCAATTAAAACATCCAGTACTTCTGGATGGATTATTGCCACCTCAATCGGAGGCAGGGGCCCGCCCCCTACGAAACCTGTGACCCCTTCTTCCGCGAGGAGCGGACAGGCGCGGTCCCCAGGTAGGTAGCTGGCCCTAATAATGCAGGATTTCCCAAGGCTTAGAGATCTCAAAGCGTAGGAGAGTGTTGCGTAGTGGTTAGCGCTACAGCCTAAGGAACCTGAGGCTTGGGGGTTCAAACCCCGCACTGCTCCTTTTTTTTTTTTAATCTGAAATTATGCACGAGAACTAGTGGGCCATTCTGAAATCATTTGTTTGACCAGAATCTGCAAAGGAGAATGGAGGTTAGAAAGGAAAGTCTGAATAAGTAGGGAATCCATATTTGCATGGGCACTAAGACTCATTAAGCCTCTTCCACACCTATCAAGCTCTGTCTGCAATCCTAATCGAATCACATTGGATTCCTGTTACTCATCACATTACCTTTAAAATCCTACTTTTAGTTTTTTAAAACACTGTCTCTGAACGAACCCCAATTCATTAATAACTATTTACTCCCCATAGTATATCACGTTCTTTAAGATCCATTAATCAAAAACTCTTAACAATTCCATCACTGAAAGTAAAATAGGTAGGTAAATTCATTCTGAATTAGTTCTCCCACTGAATTAGCTCTTGGCACCTGGCACTTTGGTCTGTAGGAAAATTTCTGTTTAGTTTCTGGACTTCCCTTCTATCTCAGGGGTGAGTGTGCCACTTTTCTCACCAAGATATAAACTTGTAGGATTAGAAACAATTATAAAAAATTATTGAAGAAGAAAATGACCTAAACCATTTAAAAGCAATCTGAAGAGCTTCCTTTTTAAAGACGCCTTTAATTTATTTATTCCCTATTCCTATTGCCCTCACCATTCACGTCTTCCCTTGTGTTCTATTAATACAATTGTAGTTCTGCCCTTTCTTCCTTATGCATCTGTTAGTTTGTATGTCAATATGTCAGGCTCATGTAATTTACTATAAATAAGCATATGTGTACACCTTTTGTTTTTTTTATGATCATATTAGCACTATAATTAAATCTACATTTTACAGATTACGTAGGATACGATCTATTGCAAAATTCCTATGTCCTAAATCAATAAACATTCTTATCCATTCTTTAGTGATTTCTAAATTGGACTATTGTAATGCCCTATTTAAGGGGATATCGCTAAACGAAATTAAGCGACTTCAAATTATTCAGAACATATCCATTAAACTCATCACTAAGTCTAGAAAATATGATCATGTTACACCCCTTTTGATAGATGCACATTGGCTTCCAGTTAATTTCGGATAACGTACAAACTCTGTCTGCTTGTTTTTTAAATCTCTTCTTCATAAGACCCCAGCATTCATATTTAAACATTTAATTCCTTATCATTCAAACAGAACCCTGAGGTCTAATGAGCAAAACTTATTAACCATCCTATCACTTAAAATTATTAACACTAGACGTCAATTTATTTATTTATTTTTTTTTGTAACTGCTCCTCAAACTTGGAACGATCTTCCCATTTATCTGCGGAATGAGCAGGATTTAGGAAAATTTAAAAGCAATTTGAAAACATTTCTTTTTAAAGATGCTTTTAATATTTAATTAAATAGTTCTTAATTTGGTGATGTTATTTTACTGTGTTATGCTATGTGTTAATTGATTCCCCTAATGTATTTTTCCTTTGTTTTACTTTTCTTTATCAATTATATTTCTAACCCTTATCTTACCCTATGTCATGAGTATAAAATATTATGTATTAGTTTTTTACCCAATGTTATTATTTAAAGTTTGTTTTGTATTGTATTGTCCTTATTTGACTATAGAATTTGATTAAGCGATTAATCAAGAAAAATAATAAACCTGAAACTTGAAACTTGATTTGTAAATCGCTTAGCAAATTAAATTAAGCTATTCAATAAGTTAAAAATAAACTTGAAACTTGAATCTCACAAATTTCCATATTTTTCTTGCTCTATCTGTAAAACTAATTCTGGCCCCTGTATTAATTAAAGTTAATTTATCCTGACCCTCTTTAAGACAATTGCCTCCAAATTATTCAAAATACTGCCATTAAAATCATTTCACCTTAAAAGCTCAAAAATTTGATCATGTCACACCACTTTTGATTAACTCCCATTGGCTTCCCATAGATCATTGATTTACTTATAAAATAATGTTACTGATACATAAAACCATAGCTTCCGGTCTACCTGATTTCATCAACAGGTTATTAATCTCCCACAACCTGCATCACACATTACATTCTTCTTATCAAAACCTGTTATCCATTCCCTCTTTAAGACACCTTGGCACCGTGCATACTAATAAAGTTCATCACTTGATAAATTTAAAACTAGCTTGAAAGCCTTTCTTTTTAAAGACGCATTTGGAATATAATAGTCCTTTTAAGGACTGTAATGGGACTTTGCTCCTTGCTTTTCTTATTCATTTTAATCTTTTCTACAAAGTGCTAGATTATTTATTTATTTTTTTTTTTTCTTTCCGGCGACACAGCACAAGAAAAGGCAGAAATTTAAACCTATAAGCAGTGCAAACACATACGGGAAAGACAAGTGCTGAAAAGTTCTCAGCCGGCCTTGGTTCACTCACATTCAATTCATATTAAGCCCTACAGGGTTCACCACTTTCACCTACCCTATTCAACATTTACATATCCTCTCTAGGACACCCACTGCAAAAACCAAACCTGATCTAATACATATTGTGACAGGGAAGTGCCTGTCAGCAGTTTAAACCCGGTTTTAAACCCCTATTCCTAAGCCCAGGAAACTGCCCAGTAACCCTGTGCCCATCACTAAGAGCCAACAGGCAGGGCAAGGCAGAGAGGCAAGGACAGAAACCATAGCGTTCTTTCTCCCTTAGTCTAACTGTGAACTAGTATGAATAAATTACTTAGAGCCTGAGAGGAAAGCCTGTGAAGATAGGGAAGGAGGTGAGAACCTGTAATTAACCTCTCCCGAAAGCCCGCACGGAACCCAGAGTCCCGAGAATTCCCAACCCTGAAGCAGGAACTCTGGGAGGGGACCAAGAGCAGTCCGAAACGGCTGGGTAACAAAGCTCCCCAACCCCACCCTGGGAGCCCGGGGCAGCGGGGACACTGGGCTTCAGGTGGGACAGTGCCAAAGCTTCCCAAAGATCTTTCAAACAGAAAAAGCAAAATCAGGAGAAAACGTTTTTGGTTTTATTTTTTGGCTTTTCTGCCTGGACAGCAGGCTGGACTGTATGAAAGTATGCTTTTGTCCAAGTCTCCTCAACACAGAGGGACTGCTGGAACCCCAGTGCTGCAAACTGAGGGAAATAAAAGAAAAGCTGAACTTTACCACTAACGCAGCCTCCACTAATTATTTCACTGTTTCCCAGTGGGAATCCTCCTGGGAGCGCTTGGTCCTTACGCCTGGGGCGGGAGCTGGGTTGCCAGCGCTAGGCTTAACCCCGGCCCCGCCACAATATATGCAGACGACATCTCCATCCTATCAGCATAACAAATGAAATCTCAAAATACATTACTCATATAATGACTGAAATAGAACATTGGACAAGCAACTTCAAACTGAAACTTAACACAGAAAAAAACAAAAATCTTCCTTGCAAGCCCAACGGATAATAAAATTACCAATTCAACGCTACATATAAAAGACCATGATTACCCAATTACCAACAATAAAAACATTGGGAGCCACACTGGACACACACACCTCACCATGACTGAACACACGAATACCGTGGCAACAAAATGTTTCACGATGCCATGGAGATCAAAGACCATCAAAAAATACTTTGACCCACTCTCGTCTAGACCACCAGTGCAATCACCAGTGCTCTCTACCCCGGACCATTGCAATATCGTTTATTTGGGTATCATTCAGAACTCAGCTGTCCGCTTGATACATGGATCAAAAAAAGAATGACCATGTCATCCCCACCACAAACCACTGCACTGGCTGTCAGTCGAGGCAAGAATATTATTCAAGTTCTCCTGCATATGTTTCAAGCTAGTCTCATTAATAAAGCCGAACTGACCTACAATGCCTTTAGAAAACTCATAAAAACTACCCTATTTGACAGATACATCACCTAAACAGAACCTCACCAAGCACTCTTTCTTTTCACAATGCTCTCTGAAATCTTAATTCGTGCTGTTTCTGAATCTCTAAACAAACTGTACATTGTAATTTTTTCCCTTTTTTTTTTCAGGAAAGCTGTGATTTTTCTTTACAGGTCAGCTCCGAAATTCTTAGCAAACATTATATTTTGTAATTTTGATTCCTAATAGTCTCTGTACTCTGTACTCCCTCCACATATTGTAAATCGCTGAATGTCCAGCTCTCTTAAATGTAAACCGCCCAGAAGTCGCAAGACCGTGGCGGCATAGAAGAATAAAGTTATTACCATTATTATTATTATTACTGACGCGAACAAAGTCTCATCTGTCTAGGAGGTGGCGAATCCTAAGTGCCTTTATGACCCATTAGAAAACAATATCACAATGCAGGAATTTTTTCAATAAAAAAAACAATGTAACAATGCAGAAATTTTCGCTTACCTTACCTTATAAGCGAGGTACATTAATAATATACAATATAATCTTATACTCTATAAAATCTTATCTAAGCGATAGACGAGAAAAGCGCATGCAAAGAATAGCACAGATGACAGAATGCGCAGACGTTTCTATAAATCCACAATAGAGACTTTCCAAAAGTCTTCACTTAATTTCATTCTTCCCGAAAGAATGGCAGCTGCTTATTTTCACGGCGGGAATTTACCGAAAACTCCACATTAATATTTGTCCTTGCCAAAAGGACAGTGTCCTTGCCAAAAGGACAGTAACCGCGGCGGGTTTACCAAAAACCCTACAATTTAAATAAAGGGTTGGAACATGATGCCAATACCTGTGAGTATTAAAGAACAGAATTCAAAATTCAGAAATACTCACAAAATATTGGTAATGTCAAGTCCATCCCGGACGAGCCCCCAAATTGAAACGAACAGGATCCATTTTTAGGTCCCGAAATTGTTCTGCAAAATATTCTGTCATCTGGAGGCAATTCCCCTTAGAAAGAAAGATAGGTAGCCAGTATTCTAAAGAGATTTTTGCCTGATTTATTATGAGTCTGCAAAACATTTATATATCTGTTACATGGGTCAGTGGTAACCATCACAACAAAAGGGGGATGGACAAGAGAGGGGAGGGGGTGCGTGAGCAGGATATGTACTTCATTGTTTAAATCTTAAAGGTGTTAAGAGCTGTGGGGGGTTGAGCCTTCATGTCTCAGACAACTAACCTAGTTAACATAAATTAAATGACCTCTTCCCAAACCATTAAGAGAGTAAACACCCAACATTCTTCATTTGATTACTTCCAGCACAGGCAGGAACAAAAGACATAAAATATGTGTGTCCTTTTCAAATGTGTCCTTTCATAGACAGAGACAGAAAATCTATCCTTTCATTTCACCTAGTTCACCTGGTGGCAGGGCCATCCCTTATAGAAATGTACATAGGCAAACATATTTAGCTCACTTGTCAGAAATTTGGCTTTATACCCTAATTTTAGTAGATTTTTGGGGAGGCTGTTTTACAGTCATTTCAATAAAAAACACATTTGATTTGGATTAGAACTTTATAAAGTCTTCAGATTGATTTTACAAGCATTATTTTATAGGTTAACACACATAAAATTATTTTTGTACACACTAAGGCAGTGTCACGCAAACTTTCCAGCTGGCTTCACACTAAATCCAGTGCGCGGAGGCCCATCTGGCTGCGACCCACTTTGGTGGAGGGATCCAGGAGGTGCGAGGAGAGGATTAGAGACGCTGGCCAGGAGGAGAGTCATCTGTGCTGGCTGACTTCCTACAGATCGTGCTTTTCGCCGTGAGAGGCATGTCCTGTAGGCAGCCATCTGGTGTGGATGACTCTCCTCCTCACCAATGCGTCGCGGAACACATGAAATCTCAGGAGGCACGTTGGTATGCCGCGGCACACAGTTTGCGATACACTGCACTAAAGGGATCCTGTACTAAAGATTATTGAGTGCTATCTGTCACAGGACCCATTTTATTCCTAGGGGTTGTACTGCAGGTAACATGTATTAATCTTTAATAAAAGACCCCTTTATGTTTTTATGGAGTGCTAACACCAAGGGGTCCTTTTACTAAGATGCGCCAACAGATTTATTGTGCACTAATGATTAATATGTGCTAAATGCCATGCAATCCATTTATTGCACTTAACGCACACTAATTCATTAGTTTACACTAAATCTATTAGCACACATTAATAAAAGGACCCCCAAATGCCTGCTAAAGAATGCACATTCCTAGAGCATTTCATGCTTCTTTGGCTACTACTTCCTGTAAATATAAAATAATTGTGATTATCAAATGCAAAGATAAATGAACTATTTTCTTATTCTTTTCACAGAGAAACTTCTGGAAGAAAACAGTAAGTTCAACCACCCTCTGTTTATATTATTTATTTATTAAAAAAAAAAAATTTCAACATGTACAATTCTGTGCTACTTACAAAATTACACACATAATATATCATACACCCACAAACAGATAAAATATAAAATAATTTAAATCCTTACAATAAACCACTAAACATAACTGTACATCCTCTCCCCCCTATACATTTTCAAAATCTCTTAAAGCTAAACTCATCCAAAGGCTCTTGCAAACAGATAGGCCTTCAATTTCCTCCAAAAATATAAATACCTATAATGACTATTTTTTAAACTCAGATGGCAAAGAATTCTACAATTTTCGTACTGCCCCGTAAATCACTGCTCTATATGTCTGAAGCCTAATCTGGTGAAAAGAGGAACATGAAATAACAACTTACCAGTCAAATGTAAAGAATGGCCAAGCTGATATGATGAAGAGTATGGTGGTGCTTCCTATGCCAGGGTATTCCTCTAGTAGCTTCAGGTGCTCATTTAGGGGCCCTTTTACTAAGGTCCTCAACAAACTGGACTTAGTGCACACTTAGGTGTGTGTTCCCACACACTAAGGTCATTTTTACCACAGACTAGTAAAATAGCTGATTTTCCACTTATTCAAATGGTCATACGCTAATGTACTGAGGTCTTTTCCCTCTTTTTTTTTTATAATCAGACATACACTCCCCTCTTATATGTTCAATTAGCTTTCAGAGGCCAAGACCTCCTGTACTGCAGTTAAGAGTATCCTATCCTACCCCTATCCTGGGGTTTTGATCTCCAAAATTAGTCAACAATAGATTAAAATTAGTCCAAAAGAAAGATCACCTTATTTCCATTTTCCGTTTATATATGTTTATCAACACAGCTACAATACTATTTTATCCTATAGATAAATTAATTTTATCCCAGGACAAGCAGGCAGCATATTCTCACATGTGGGTGATGTTATCCACAGAACCTGGCATGGACCATCTAAAGCGAACTCTCATTTTAAGAGATTAAAAGATTGCCCATACTGCATGGGTGCTTTCCCGCCTGCGGCCAGCTCACGGGACCATCTGATTTCTGCAGAGCAGAGAAGCCATATTTTGGTTTCTCTTCACATGCCTTCCTTAGACATGTATCATATGAATTTTTAACAAATGCCTTTTACCCACATGTATTTTCTGTGCAGATTATTTGCATATGTTTTGTGCCTTCCCGTATTATTTTTCTTTAATACTTATATTTATTTGCCAGTTTTACAAAACGGGGTGCTGTTCCCAGTTACGACTTTTCCTACTAGCATTCCTCTGAGAAACCTCATGCCAGTGGGTTTTCTCTCGGTGTCATTAACCTCTCAGTTATTTTTAGATTTTTGGGATGGTTTAGAAACAGCGTCGAGGATGGCCAACTCTGACGCTGAGTCTCCTCTTTGCTGCCCTACACCAGGGCCATCGACTTCAACATCCAGCTCTACCTCAGCTACTTCGATTCTGCTGCCATTGAGGGAACCGTGTAAGAAAGCTAAGAAGCATAAGCACTGTTCCCCCACCGCTGCTGCGGTAAAAGTCAATGGACGGATACCTCTGCACATGTGCATTCTGTACCAACTACCATGCAGGCACAAGTTCCAGTGTTTGTGCAGCAACGAGCGCGTATTGTGCTGCCTACCGCACAAGCGCCATCTCTACAGCAGCAAGCACATTCTGTGCCGCCAACCACACAGGCGCTTCAGTTCCAGCAACAAGCGCCATATATACCATCTGCCATACAGGCCCCTTCCCTCCAAGATTATCTGGATCCGCTGCTGTGGAATGGGCTAACCGGGCTGCTGCAGTCGCACACTGTGCTAAATTTTGTCAACCCGCCCCTGGCTTCGACCAAGTCCGAGCAAGGTAAGCAAGATACCGCAGACTGCCGCTCACAGACTCCTGCACGTGTGTTATGTATGCTTATTGAAGACATGGATAATATGCTCCTATCACCTGCGTCATAAGAACATAAGAATAGTCTTACTGGGTCAGATCAATGAACAATCAAGCCCAGTAGCCTGTTCTCACGGTGGCCAATCCAGGTCACTAGTACCTGGCCAAAACCCAAGGAGTAGCAATATTCTATGCTACAGATACAGGGCAAGCAGTGGCTTCCCCCATGTCTTTCTCAATAACAGACTATGGACTTTTCCTCCAGGAACTTGTCCAAACCTTTCTTAAAAACAGCTACGCTATCCGCTCTTACCACATCCTCTGGCAACATGTTCCAGAGCATAACTATTCTCTGGTGAAAAAAAATGTCCTCCTACTAGTTTTAAAAGTATTGCACTATAACTTCACTGAGGAGTAAATTCTCTATTGCTGCGTTTAACTTAGGCGTGCTTTGGACGTCCGATGTAAGTGAATAATTACGGAGTTAAGGGTCTTAATTAATGTTAATTGGGAAATAAACGACATATAGACGTCCCTAAGAGGTAGTTGACGGGCTGACGTCTACAGAAAGCATAGTCCCGTCTCCAGCTCTGGACGTGGGCGTTCCGTGGGCGTTCTGTGGGCGTGCCAAATGGGGATGCTAGATAGGCGCTACCTGAGCGAACGCCTGCGTCTAAATATCGTGTATTATGTAGACGTAAGAAACCCTGGTCTAACTTGGATTTCAATGCCGTTTCAACTTTCATAATTGCGGCTCTTTGTTAGACGCGAGGCAGACGTTAGCTGTGTTTTTCATCAATAATTCCAATAGTGAGTTTGAATAGGTCATTTTCATCTTTTCTCTGTCCTAATAAATATAATGTCAATGGAACACATTATATTGCATGGATAACAAACCACATTTCTGCCCGAACAATAATATAATTTACACATGGCTTTTACAAACCCCTTTTTTTTCTCAACAAACAGCACTGCAATCGGCTCTCTTTTGAAAGCAAAGAAAAAAACAGCACACATTATCAGCACTTAAAAAGAGAATAAACAGATACACACCTTAACATTCAAGCTTCCCTCATTGCAAAATGGAGGTCTTCAGTTGCACAAAACTGACCTCATTGTGACCTCATCAATCTGCACCTTCAAAGTAGTATGCCACAATTAAAAGATGTGCTGGGTGTAGAACTCACAACCTCTGGATGTTAGGAGCACAGGCTGGCCCCTAACACATAGAGCTACAGCTGCTTCTACTTAGGTCCATCTCACCACCCTTTCATATCATACTTGACTGAGCTGTCTATGCTTCATTAGCTATCATATCAGGATGAACTCAAATAAGTTTAAGCAAAGGAATGCCTAAAGATTTGGAAGGTTTTCAAGTAGAAAACAAATATCAAATATGTATTAAAGAATTGCAGCACAAATGACGCTGATCGGTAAGTGCAAAAAAACACCACTTTTCCGGGTATGACGCCTAAACGGAACAGATTACTTACAGTCATATATCCATTAGTACAGTGCTTAGAATGAAGATTAGCGTGTGAGAAAAATGGAGCTCCACCTCACATGCATTCAAGCACACTTGGGAATATGGGTTTGGGGCTCAGTGAAAGCAGCGCTTTTAACCATTGAGCTACCACTCTTTTGTCTCAGCCTACTATGACATTATAGCTAAACTCCTTTTCCCTTAGCACTTCACTAAGATATGATATGACAAGGGAGTCAGAGATATTGGAGCAAAAGTTGCTGTAGCTCAGTGAGGAAAGGCACTCTCTACCAATCTTCCGGGCTTTGAGGGTTCAAATTCCAGCCTGTATTTTACTTGTGGCATATCTGCCTTCCAGGTGCACTTTGATGATGCTTTCCACTTCTTATAGGAGTTGAATATAATATTACTGTACAACTTTGCTGTGTAGCAGAAAAATAAACTTTTCCCCCTTCCATGCTAAGAATTTGAGTTCAACTCATCTTATATTTCTCCTTTTAAACATGGCATACTTTGTTAGTTTTTATCATGGTAAAGTATACATTTCTGAAATGGTGAAGAAACAATAATATACAACTGCAGTGTTTTGTCTCACCAAACTGCTATACACACAAGAAAGCATTTCTAGGTCAACACGGTAATGCTCCTGTTCCGAGCTCTGATCTCTGAAACTCCCCGGTTCGACTCCCACCTTTGCTCATTTTAATAAGGTCCTAGTTTTTTCCTATTAGCTCTTATAACAGGGTCTACATGGTGGACTTTGCCATTTGTAAGGTGCACATTTCCCTTTCCAGGCAAACCTATTTTCAACTTACCATGGCTCGGACATCCTAAGCAGTGATGAGAGCACATTAACCAGGCGATCCACAAATGTCATCTTGCTGTCAGAAGAAAGGTTTCCTCTCATCACTGCTTAGGATGTCCGAGCCATGGTAAGTTGAAAATAGGTTTGCCTGGAAAGGGAAATGTGCACCTTACAAATGGCAGAAGGTTTGTTTAAGTAGAACATCAGCTGACCTGATGGGGGAGGTGTCCGGCTCGCCGCCGCTGTGCGGCGGCAGAGGAAGCTGAAAGCTAAATAAAAGATTAAACAATAAAACAATTAAAACAAGGTAAGACTACAAAATTTTTTAAAGTAAAACATAAAATATTGGTGAGGCAAGGCAGCAGAGGTCTAAGGTGCCAAGTAGTTAGTGCAAAAGTGCAGTGCAGTGTTCAGCGTGCGCCGCAGAAGGTTTGTTTAAGTAGAACATCAGCTGACCTGATGGGGGAGGTGTCCGGCTCGCCACTGCTGTGCGGCGGCAGAGGAAGCTCAAAGCTAAATAAAAGATTAAACAATAAAACAATTAAAACAAGGTAAGACTAAAAAAATTTTTTAAAGTAAAACATACAAGGTACAAGTAAGTGTTCTCCCCGGCTGATTTAGATGACCGCCCAGCTAATCCTGCTGCTGCCGCCGATGCTCCTTCCCGGGTTGACTCGCCGCCAAAAATTTTGTTTGACGCCTGTCTTTTTTTTTTTTTGCCAGCATGCTTTTACTTGCTTTGGGCCTTCCTCGTTGCCGGGACCTGCCTACTTTCTGTTTCCACGAAGGCAGGACCCGGCAGCGAGGAAGGCCCGAAGCAAGTAAAAGCAGCAAGTTGTAAGCTTCCCTCTGGGGCTCTATCGTGTGCGTTCCAGCTTCCCTTCTCTTCCCCCCTCACCCCCCCAGGAAACTACTTCTGGTTTCGGAGGGAAGAGAAGGGAAGCCAGCATGCACACAATAGAGCCTCGGAGGGAAGCTTACAACTTGCTGCTTTTACTTGCTTCAGGCCTTCCTCGCTGCCGGGTCCTGCCTTCGTGGAAACAAAAAGTAGGCAGGTCCCGGCAACGAGGAAGGCCCGAAGCAAGTAAAAGCAGCAAGTGTAGTGGTATACCATTTGAGAAAACCAAACGCATGGACATCGGACCCGATTCTGCTTGCTCTTTTAAAGCTCTGATCCAAGCAACCTTGGTGCCTATTGTGGAAGATAAAGTGGTCAGCCAGGAAGAATGAAATCAAGAAAGTTCAAGTTTAGTCAAGCTGTGATTTGAACTTTATAGGCATTTGTTTTTCATCCTTTAACTGGCAGGCAGAAGAATGCTCCATTTATTAATCTTGCAAAGTCTGATACAGGAAAAGCTAGAAGTGCATCAGGATTTAAGGAGCTTGGGGTGTGCAAATCCACTTAATGCAGAAATTACAGTAAAACAAAATCACTTTTCTATTTCACTGCAGCTCTATGAGGTTCTTTTGCCCTTAGCTATAGTCAAATGATGGATAGGAATATGTTTATTTCATTTAAGTTAAGAGAAAACAATATTTTTTCTGAGTATCCTTTAAATAATGGTTCACAAATTAATTCAGCCTGTTTTAAGGCTGGGTTTTGTTTTTCACATTATTGCTTCTGTTTTTATAATCCTTAAAAAAATAAGGGGCAATTCTCCAAGTGGGTTCTTCCTCGTATGCACCCTGAGACTGTACAGGGAACGCCTATTCTATAGCAGTGAATGGGCTCCCAGAGGTTTCTTTACAGAATGGTAGCATATAGCCTTAGATTCAGGCGCCTTACAGTTAAAGCAGCCATAGAGCTGACGTAACTAAGCATGTCCACTTGTGGGAGAAATGATTTTATTTTCAGTTTACTGATCAAAATGTGTCTGTTTTGAGAATTTATATCTGCTGTCTATATTTTGCACTATGGCCCCCTTTTACTAAATCGCAATAGCGGTTTTTAGCACAGGGAGCCTATGAGCATCGAAAGCAGTGCAGGGCATTCAGCGCATCTCCCTGCGCTAAAAACCGCTATTGCGATTTAGTAAAAGGGGAGGGGGTATATTTGTCTATTTTTGTATAGTTGTTCCTGAGGTGACATTGCATAAAATCATCTGCCTTGACCTCTTTGAAAACCTGCGGAATATATATGGGGTGGGGGAAGATTAGTGATAGAAAAATTGTTATGAAAAATGACTATTTTCAATTTAGTGATCAAAATGTGTCAGTTTTGAGAATTTATATCAGTTATCTATATTTTGCATTATATTTGTCTATTTTTCTATAGTTGTTTCTGAAGTGACATTGCATATTTTAGTCATCTGTCTTGACCTCTTTGAAAAATGAAACAAATATTAATTAATATTTTCTCTGCATACAGTGTGCTTTGTGTTTCTTTTAATTTTGTGGTTACCATAATGAATTAATATTATATACAGTAGTGTACATGAAAAACGAATGGAAGAAATTGCATTACAATTAGTACTATTTACTATTATGATGGGGATGGGGGTCAGGGGTGGAGATTGGCCTGGGAAACTTGGTTGAGAGAAACACTGGTCTTGGTGACTATGGACTTCACTCAGTAAAGGCCCCTTTTACAAAGCCACAGTAGCGATTCTCCTTTGGCAAATGCACCAAAGTCCATTTGCTATGGCATAATTGCACGAATACATGCCCTTAAAAATCAGATTTCATGGTAGCAGGTTTGCATTATAACCCACTTGTGCAGATGATTTGTTGTTCATCCACGGGTTAAAAAAATAAGGACAATTAAAAGTACAGGTTGTGTTTTGTTTTTGTATAGTTAACTAAGTTGTAAAGTTGTAAAGAATGTTTCCTTTATACATTAATAAAGATAAGTATATAAAATCATACCTGTTTGAGGCTTTTATGCATGCTGCGGTGACGGTGACGGGGTGGTGAATGGGATGGCAGTGGCGGTGACGGGGCGGTGAAAGGGATGGCGGTGACGGTGACGGGGCGGTGAAGGGAATGGCGGTGACGGGGCGGTGCAGAGGATAGTCGGCCGGGGACGGGGCGGTGATGGGGACAAATTTTTTCCCCGTGTCATTCTCTATCATATATGTCTGCGTAAATGTTCCCCATTTTCTTAGTTTAGATAAGTTTTTATTCTTTTTAATATTTTTTAATTTACATTTCATTTTATTTATTTATAAGGTTTTCACATTATCAAGCATATCATCTTGTACAGAAAGTATAATCAAGAAAACATATTTAAATTTACTTTCAATCCTGAATATAAATCAAACTATAAAAAGAAGCACATCTTAACTTAATCACACACTGGTCCTCAATTTTAGGATCCATGATTTAACATAAGAGTAATCTGATTTAAACATAACAAGCAAACGAAATCACTTAATCTGCTGCTGAAAGAGAGCTAATTATTGACCAACCGGAAACTAATTAATGACCGTAGGTAAAACATTGAGATAGAGATATAAGGCTCCTTTTATGAAGGTGCGCTAGCGTTTTTAGCACGCGTGCTAGCCGAAAAACTACCGCCTGCTTAAAAGGAGGCAGTAGAGGCTAGCGCATGCGGCATTTTAGCGTGTGCTATTCCGCGCGTTAAGGCCCTAACGCGCCTTTGTAAAAGGAGCCCATAATCATTTATGCAAGTATGATGTGATAGTATTTTGAAAAAAAAAAAAAAGATGCTAAATGACAATTGTTAATGATGTTTCTTTACTCTGTATTTCAGAACTGCTTTCCCACAAAATAGGCAAGTCAAATTTATATGAGTATTAAAAGTTTGATAGTTGACATGACTTATTTACATACCTGAAACCACACACATTGAAGAAATTTTATCATCTAGCTGTGTCTGATGGCTGCAGAACAATATAATATCGCTATGATGTACAAATTATATTACATATCAACTTGCGGTACTCTGGCATACCTGTGTGGCAGAATTTGGGGATACTCGGTCATTAGCACTCTGTTCCACTGAATTTCTGGTCACTCTTCTCTAGCAGCACTGAATCAAGCTGAGCAATGAAATTACAATACACACTCGGGGCCCATACAGAAAACTTGCCACATGATTAACACTAGTTTTATATAGTATTAGGGCAGGATAGCAATGCAAGAAGGGTTTCAGTTTAGGTGTTAACTTGCATGGCAACCCTTACTGCAGACTGTAGGCACATACAGCAGAATCTCAGTTAACCGGGTCTTCATTAACCGGCACTCTCAACCAACCGTCAAAAAATATCACCAGTGAAAAAAAAAAGACTCCTGAAGCACCAGTGGAAGTGGTCCTGAGCCGCAAAACCTTTCCCTCCCTCAAGCCCCGAAGAACTACAAGTAGCGGCAGTCCTGAACCACAAACCCCACCGCCCTCCTGACCTGAAGCACCAGCTTGGCAGCATCCTGAGCTGCAAATCCCTCCTCCCTCCCTCAAGCCCCCAAGTCTCGAAGCAGCTGAGAAAGGAACCCCTCTCCCTGCCATCCCAAAGCACCAGTGCAGCAGCGGGCCTAAGCCGCAAAGCCTTTCTACCTCTCTCAAGTCCCTTAGTGGCAGAAGCATGTGGCAATCCTGAGCCGTGAACCCCCTCACTCCCTTCTGCTCTCCCTTCCTTACCTGAGTGCAGCTGGTCAGCAGAAGGCAGCCTCAAAACAGGCTGCTCGTGACCAGCCATGGCAGCATCAGAGGAAAGGCCCAGACCCGGCCGTGAGCAGCCTGTTTTGAGGCTGCCTCCTGCTGACTGGCTGTGCTTGGGTAAGGGAGGGAGAGAGGAAGGGAGCGAGGGGGTTCGCAGCTCAGGACACTGCCTGCTATTGCCACTAAGGGGCTTGAGGGAGGGAGGAGGGTTTTGCAGCTCAGGACTGCTGCCGCACTGCTACTTTGGGGCGGGGGGAAGGATTGAGACTGTGTTAGACAAGGTTTCTAACACATTCTCAATTAACCAGAAAAGCAGTTGTCTGGTATACACCAATCCCTGTGGGTGCCAGATAGCTGAGATTCTATTGTATGTGCCCAGGAAAGTAGCCAGAATTCAATTATGGGGGGCCCAGGAGTAGACTGAAGGAGCCAAGTTTTTCCTATCAGTTCTCCCCCTGCACCCCCTTCAAATCATACCTTTGCGGGTAGGGATGTTCAAGCCCTGCTAGGCAAATAAATTCTTAGATGGATGAAGCAGCGAGGAAACAAGCAGTTTGCTCCATCTTTGATGTCAACTTTTCCTCACTTGCTCAGTTCAATGCATAAACTGAGCATGCACAGAACTGCTGGCACTGGCAGCTGGAGCTCCCTGCCAGATTCCTCGTTGATTCAGTAGTATGGGTGTGGCGCTGGCAGAGAAATTATTTGGCCTCACTCTTGGCCTGATGAAAGGAGCATCAGGAGTGGTGGGACTGACAGCAAGGTTTACTCGTGTTTTGTGTTAGATCCAAGGCAATGTAGAAGGCTTGGTTGAGAAGAATTGGTGTCTAGCAGTATCCCCTCTCTCATTCCAACCTGACCACACTGCCCCAAACCTAACTACTTCCCTCCCTCTCATTTCCCCAACCTGACCTGATGTGTCCCTTCCATCCCCCAAAAGAAAAATAATAAATACCTCTCTGGGAGTCTAGGGCCTCCCCACCTCTCTCATATCTACTCCCTGCCCAACCTCAATACAAATGCCCTGGTGGTCTAATGGTTCCTCTCCCTCCCTCCCTCCCATGTCCCTCCCCTAGTAAAAAAAAAAATAAAAATCCTTGATAACAAGCAGCACCCCCCAACTCTTTCCTAAACTGCCCTTAAACCTGTACCTTAAAAGATGTAGGAGTGATGCCCATTTCATCTTGCCTCTGGCAATGCCCTTATATGGTACACAGGATGCACTTTCTGTGGCAGGGTGCTACCATTTTGAAGAGGGTGTCACTGGTGGCAAGATCAAATGGGCATGTCTACCATATAAGTGAGAAATTCCCTTATTTGGTAGATTGGGTCTACCCGGTGTATCCTAGAATGTACTGTGCAGGGCAGTGCTTCACTAATTTGAAGAGAGTGGCACTGGAGGCCAGAGCAAATGGGCATTGCTCCTATCTCTTTTAAGGTATGAGTCTACAGGCTTGGTGGTGGGGGAGGTAGGGATGGGTTAGAAGGGTGCTGCTAGACACCAGGCATTTTTTTAAATTGAGGAGTGGGGATCTGATTGGGAGAGAGGAAGGGAGGGAGAGGAATCCTTTAGACGACTAGGACATTTGTGTTGACGGGTGGGAGCGTGGATCGGAGAGGTGAAAGGCCTACTCATCCAGAAAAGAAATATTTTATATTTCGAGGCAGGTCGCTAGACAGGTGCCTTGCAGAAAGCCACGGTCGAGATACTGGCAGTGGCTCTTTTTGGTTTTTATCTTCAGTGTCAACCTTCCTGCCGGTACCTGAGCCAATTACCACTCAGACACTGACAGGAAGGTTGATGTTTATCATTGAGGTGCAGATTGCTGTTGTGATTTTATATGGCAGTAATTTGCATGTTTATTAAATATTGCGTACCATAGTACCACAAAATTTCTGTATGGGCCCTTCACTGCAATCAACCACCCAGCTCAAGAGAGGCCACATTAGGTTGTCTGAGCAGTAATGCCGGCTTCGCAAGTGCTATTTTTGTTTTCTGTGAGCTCTGCATTTCTCATAGAATCTATTTCAAGATGTGTGGGAGCCATTAACAAAGCATTGTACTGATTAGAAGATTTTTTTTCCCCCTTAAATTTTACAGGTTCAATTATGAGGGGGAGGGGGTAATTTTATCATTATATATTGTACAAGGTATTTGATTATATAATAGGAAGGGGGGGAAGGGGGGCGATAACAGCATATCATTTGTACTATTGATGATTATTAAGTGATATATTTATGGTTAATTTGTTTTAACATATTGATACACTCATTGTAAGTTTGAAAATGAATAAAGATTTATTAAAAAAAAAAAAAAAGAATCTTGATCCTTTTGGAAGATGAAATTATTGTGATTTCTGATTCTTTTTTTCACAGAAATATTACAGAAAGAAAAAGGTATGTAATATATATCAATTAGGAATATGAAAGCTAGGTAACTGTCAAAAATGTTTTGGATGATAGAATCTTTATGTAAGACCCTAGTTATGTGGGGTGTTAGGTGGTTGCCTAGACCCTGGCAGAATGGCAGAAGGGGTACATAAAGAATTTATTTGTCGGGACCAGGGCCAGGACCAACTTTAAAGCTGGGTGGCTGTTGCATGCACGTATCAGACTGTCCACTCACTCATTCCAAGAATGTAGACCACACCAGAAGTTAAACTTCAAAATCTTGACCTTTACTGTCTCAGTTGATGAAAGAGGCAGTGTCCTTAACAGTTTTATAGAGCATCTGTTCCAATTTATATGCAGTGTATATCCAATCTCCTTACTCCTCTTCTCCAAAACAAAGGGATTACAAAAAGCAAAGTTATCAATTTCTATACAAGGTAGGTTGATGATATTTTGGATGTTAACTGCACAGTTCAAAACATCACACATCTTAACATAAGGTAAAAGCTGTTCACAGAAATGTATGTACCTTTGTAAATCCCAGACCTGTATGGTGGAACCTTGGTACCAATACTTGTGCAGAATCTATTTATCTCCCTTCTACCTCAGATGTAGTTTCCCATAGGAGTGGAGTATGGGCTACCTGGATAGTAGTGCTGCCCAAATCCTGAGACTCTCCTGAAACTGTTTTACAAATGAGACTCCGCTGGGTGAGAAGGGTTCCCCCAAACTTCCCACTATAGTAAGTCAGCACTGGGTTTCAGAAATGATCAGTGACGTAGTAAGGGGGGGCTACCCCGGGCGCCGTCTTGGTCAGGGTGCTAGCACCCCTCCTCCTCTATGCCCCCATGCTCCTTCCCACTCCTCTCCCGTCGCATGTTCGCCTTCATTTTCCTCCCACCATACCTCTATCTCTTCGCCAGTGTGAGCAGCAACTCCAATCTGCTGCTCGCACCAATGTCGGCTCTCCCTCTGACATCATTTCCGGGTCCTGTGCCTAGGAAGTGATGTCAGAGAGAGAGCTGATGCCAGTGCGGGCAGCGAATTGGTGATGCTGCTCGTGCCGGGGAAATGAAAAGAGGTACGGAGTAGGGAAGGAGTGCGCGCGCGTGGCAGGGGTGCAGGGAAGGAGCGGTGGGGGCAAAGAAGGCGGGAGAGGGGCGCCACTGCCGTGGGCACCTCTCACCCTCGCTGCACAAGTGGACCTGATACTTGCCCCAGTCTATGATATTTTGCTCTTGCTGTAAATGCCTATAATGTCTAACCTGGGTAGTATAGACAGGCTTGAATCTATAATACTTCTCTCAGGTGTTCAATTTCAGGCACTAGGCAAAATGAAGGGGCGCTCCTTCAGACCAGATGGTCAGATGACAGGAGAGAATCTAAAAGACAATTTTGGCACCAAAAGCAGAGCTTAAATATTCTTTGGGGATGTAGGTACCACAACTAGCCCATCCCTTCTACTAGGATCTGCTTCCATGTCTGGGAAAACCTGGACATGTCCTCTTTTTAGAGGACTGTCTGTGTGCCCGGATAGACTTTCCAAAACCCAGTAGTTTGTCCGGGTTTTGAAAGCCCTGACCTCATGGCCGAGTCTGAAGGGCTTCTGAGCATGCGGGGATGACGTCACACACATCCGCGTATGCTTGGAGACCCTCCAGATGCGGCCCAGAAGTTGGAAAACAAAGATGAGGCTTTGTGGGAGGTGGGGCTAGAGGCGGAATGGAGTGGGACTGGAGGCAGAATGGGGTGGGACTGGAGGTGGAATGGGGTGGGACTGGAGGCGGAACAGGGTGGGCTGGAGGCGGAATGGGGTGGGACTGGAGGCGGAACAGGGTGGACTGGAGGTGGAATGGGGTGGGGGCCGCATGTCTGGGTTTCTCCTGGCAAAAATCTGGTAACTCTATGCTTTCAGAAACTACCAAAAACCACTGACATGGGCCTCTGATAGTTTACTAGAGCCAAGTCCCTTTGAAGCTCCTTAGCTCAAGCAAGTACAGCGCTCAAAGCAGAAACAAATGGTCAAGAGTGCAGCTCTAATTACTAGGGCTGCAGAAGAACTACAGAATTGATAAGGAGCTGAATATCTTATAAGCAATCATGGGAAATATATGCACACCTAAATAAAGTGAATATTATTTCCATACTTCTACATTTCCCCCCCTTTTACGAAGATGTATTAGGCTTTTTTTTATCACCGTCCATGGCAGTAAAAGTTCCAATGGTCATTCCTATGAGCATTGGCGATTTTACCGCCATGGCCGGTGATAAAAAAAAAAGCCTAACTTGGCTTTGTAAAAGGAGGGGTTAATTATGAGGTTTTGTTTTGATACCACCATTTTAATGATGGCTACACATTTGTTTACAGTAGCATCTAATAGGGATGAAAACAAAAACAAAAAACTGTAGATACAGATGTTCTGGAGATAATTTATTAAATACTGACATATAAAAACATGAAAATTCAATTTAAAAAGTACAATGATAAAAAATACAGTGATAAAAATCCAACCGGACCCTACACGGTCCGTGTTTCGGCGAACATGCCTTCCTCAGGGGTCCAATGGTTTGCAAACTCACATATAAAGAATTGGACTGAAAACAGTCTATTGTCTTTAAACATGTGAGCATAAAACACCGCAGACAAGCTGAAGTAGCAAAAAAAAAAAAAATAAAAAATGCTAAAGCTAATAGGACTTTTTTTCCTCATTGTACATCCCATAGACCAAAGCTTTTCAAGTTTCTAATAGAAGCACACCTAGCCAGTTGTTTTTTCAGGATTACAACAATGAATATGTATAAGAAAGATTTTCATACAATGGATCTTTAGTATTTTCAAATATGTCAGAAACTTGCATAATAATGAATCTCTAGTATTTGCAAATATATTGGCCAGGACCTGCATAAGGGAATCAGTCATTTTTCCCCCCCTGTCTGATGATTACCCCTCCTTCACTAACCCCTTCAAATAATCAATGTCCTCCTCCTTCCCAACCCCAACTAAACCCCCCCCCCCATTCCTCCATTCCCTATAAGCCGCCCGCCTCAGGCCTACCTTTAGCAGCCATAGAGTTCCAAGACATGAGTGATGACCACTCATACCTGCTCATCGCAGTGCTGATCTCCAAATGGTTGCAGCAAACTCTAGTGGGTAGCCTCGCCATGATTTGAAGTATCACAAGGTTGCTGCTAGAGGTCATGACAGCCATTTTGATATCAGCACTGAAATAGGCAAGAGTGAGCAGGCATTGCTTCTGCCCTTGAGACCCTAAGGCTACTAAAGATAGGTGTGTAGGTAGGGGCTACAGAAGGCATAGAGGTGGGAGTTTTCCTGGATTTTCAGGGCAGTTGGGAGGGAGGGGCAGCACTGCTGTTCAGAAGGTTTGGGAAGGAGAGGGATTGGAATGTATCACGGGGGCCTAGAAAGTATATGTGTGGTGAGGAGTCATCTGATCAGCATCCTAGAAATTATGCTGGTGTTGGAAGATATTCAGTGCTTTCACCTGCATCACTAAGCAACCAAAGTTAGGACAGACTTTTTTGTAGTCTTATTTGGTTACTTAGCTATGTGGGCATTGGTACTGAATAGTGCTTTGGCACCCATATAACTGCTGGCTCCTCCCTAGTATCGCCCTCGGAATGCCCCTCTCCTGCTCTCTTTCAAAATGGCCAGTTGGTGCCAGTATTTAGCAGCATTGCTCAGTTAAGTACTGCTGAATATTTACAGCTGCCCACTGAGAATGAATTAAGTAGGCAAGAGCCTCTCCTGACCACGTAAATAATTTGGAATATTGGGCTTAAAGCATTTGTCTTCAATTGTCTGTCACTGTCAACAAACTGATAACAAGTCCTCAAAAGATTTTTGTGATACACCTCCAGAATTCAGACTGTGGAAGATCGATGATCTTCCACGGCCTGTGGTGATACTAGAAATTTAATGCCAGCATTGTATCTAGCAACTAGCGCTGAATTTCCAGAAACCGGCATTTGAATTTCTGACCTGGCTGGCTGAGAAATATACATTCATTATCCAAAAAAGCCTTAGAGTAATTTCTTAGACCTCAGCGGTGCAGCAGAATGCATATTATACTTCATGCATACCACATAACAGCACCAGAATCGTCATTGGTCATATCAGGCACGGGGAATAATAATAATAATAATTTATTGTTTATATACCGCCAAAGCCAAGGTAGTTCGAGGCAGTTTACAATAAAGAAGAGCTGGACATACAGCGAAAAAACAATGAAGTCTTTGAGTACAATACAATGCAGTGCAGTATAGAAGAGCTGGACATACAGTGAAAAAAAAATAATGAAGTCTTTGAGTACATGGCTGTTTGTATAGAGTAAGGTAACCTTGTAGGGACGGGTTTACAATAAGAGTAAGTCAAAGGGGAGCAGGTCATACAGAGGGGTAAGCAGTGAAGGTTTTGGGAGAACTTGGTCAATGGGAAGTAGATCAAGGAGATTTATGAAGAAGGGTAGGTCATACAGTGAGGGGAAGTAGTGAAGACTTTAGGCATTCCTGGTCACGAATCGGTTGAAGAGGTCGGTTTTGATTAGTTTTCTGAAGTTGAGGTAGGATGAGGAGTGCATAATGGTGCTGCTTAGCCAGTCGTTCTGTAAGCTTGCTTGGAAGGCAAGCGTTCTGTCAAGGAATCTTTTGTATCGGCAGGTTTTTATTATAGGGTTGCTGAACATGTACTGCCGAGCTAAAAGGGGGATTTCCTTGTTAAGCCTATTTAGGCGAAACGTAGTGCTATGTTGGAGTGACTCCCTTCCGCATAGACTAAAAGATGAATACTATTTTACTCTTATAAATATTTACTCTTATATAAAATAAATGATAAAAGATATATAAAAAAAGGTTAAAATATGACCAATGACGATTCTGGTGCTGTTATGCGGTATGCATGAAGTATAATCTGCTGCACCGCTGAGGTCTAAGAAATTACTCTAAGGCTTTTTTGGATAATGAATGTGTATTATATATAGCCTTAGTAGACTATTTAATAAAGTAATATAGCCGACTGCTGTTTGTATTGGCTGAGAAATAGCCAGCTAGGCCTACATCTCCATCTCCAACTGAATTGTTCCCATGTTCTCTCATGCCTCACCTCTGTATCATGCTCTCCTGTATTTTGATGATCTTATATTATACCTATATTCGCTGATTGTCCAGCTCTTCTTTGTTGTAAACCGCCTCGAACTAGCACGGCTATGGTGGTATATAAGAATAAAATTATTATTATATTCAGCAGCTGTCCAACTAAATCTTAATGAGCAAAGATAGACCACCCTTTTAGGCTGATAATTGAAAAGTTAGCATTTAGTGGGCCAGCTCGCTAAATTTCTCCAAGCCAGCGTGGAGTCCGGGTCAGCTCCTACACTAGTCAGCCATTCTCTTCTGCAGGGGAACAGTGATTTCCAATTTGAAACCCTGGGTTCAGTGATGAAAATTAGGGTGGCGGAGTCAGCAGCCGACAAATCGCAAATAAGCGAATCCACAGATACAGAAACCGCGGATATGGAGGGAGAAGTGTACAGCCATCTTTGTGCAATTTAGCCAGTCATGAGCTGTTCCCATACAGCTAAATAGTGCTGAATATTGGGCCATAGTATTTAACAGTAGCACTGTAACATTTATTTTCTTTCTCCTAGAAATACTTGAGAAGGAGCAAGGTAAGTAACTTTAGTTAAGTACTAAACTGAACATTAAATCAATCATTTTTCCTACCTTTGCAGTCGAGTGAATTTTATTATTCCAATCATCTTGTTCCCAATCTTTAGTTCTGTTCTTCTCTGTTTGTGCTCTTAACTCTGTTTCCAGGGCCTCCTTTCTATGTGCTATTTCTTTTCTCACCTCCTGCCTGTCCGTTCGATGCTGATCTTTCATGTTCAGCTTTCTTCAATTTCTCTGCTTTCTTCTCAAATCTATCTTGTTTTCCCTTTCTCTTCCCTTCATGTCTAACCTGTCTCCTCTCTTCTCTTCTCTTCCCTTAATGTGTAATATTTCACTCATTTCCTCTCTGGTATTGTGTCTCCTCCTCCCTACCCCCATTCCCTCCCACAGGTCCAATATTTTTTCCTACATTCCTTTTCCCAATCTTTCAGGCCCCTCTCTCTTCTCTGCCATGAGTCTATAAACTTTGTAGACGCCAGCAGCTATTAGAATAGGTCTTCCTCTAGCCATCCAGAGGCTTTCTTCCTGCTGCACCCCTTCCACACAGCAAAAAGAAGAGGCATCAGAAGGAAGTTATATACTTGGGGCTGGCCAGAGGAAGGCCTGTTCTACTGGCTGCCAGCAACTGCAAAGTTTGTAGAATTGTGGTGAAGAGGAGAGAGAATCAAGGGCTGGGAAGAGGAAAATAGTGAGGCAAATCCAGACCTGTGGAGGAAGTGCACAGATTCTGTTTTCTATGACTCGGAGGGGATTTCCAAGTGATGCCTGGGGGCACCACCCAGCACACGGGGGAGCAGCTGCAGTTCACTTGTTGAAAAATGCTGCATAATAGTACAAATTCACTTTGGTATGCCAAAGGGTAGGCATGACAGCTTTCACCAGTTCGATGGCTAGCATAAACTGGCGTGCTTTAGTGCACCTTGCAATATATGCATCTGATACTATTGTATAAGGTGCACGTGTTGCTAAGTGGGATGCTTATGACATACCCATGCTTCACCCACTGGTACAGCCCATTTGCTGTTATACACCATGATCTGAATTCTATAAATAGTGCCACTAGTTAGCCTCCATTAGGCGCCTTAACGGTGTTGGTTTTAATTGGTTTAATTGCCTTTAATCGATACAAAAATTGAATGTATCATTTAAAAGCAATTAAAATGTCATTACAAAAAAGATGGTACCGTAACTGCAACCATGGAGAAGCCTATTGGTGCCAGAAGTACCCTTAGGCATCAGAAGGTGCCTCCGAGTCGTGATTCTCATCACAGATAGGTTCCAGAAATGTAGGTCTTGAAAACCCTGGTCTACATTTCCAGCGCCTATCTGTGACGTAGCCATGATTCTATGAATAACACCATTACGTGATTGACATGCGATCAGCACTGCTTTTTATGGGTGGCTGCCGATCATGGCACCGTTCATAGAATCCGGACACATGTGACTAGAATGCCAATTGTATAGAAAATCACTTAGCACATATACACATAAATGCCAACTTATGATGTCATTATCTCATTGAAGTGTGCCTATTCTATATATTAAAGTGAACAATTGGTTAAAGGAATTTGGTTTTAGTCATTTTTTTCAGGGGGCTAATTCTAAGACTTTTGAAAACTTGTGCAGGGATTTTGGTTGGAGACTAAACAATATTTTCAATGGCTGCAGTTAATACATTGTTTAAGTAGTTCCCAATGTATCAAATGGGTGAGAGTAAGTGATACAGGATTGCGTAATTTTTGTGAAAGTCTTATTGGACAGTCCAAGAAGGCTTCAACACTTTATCATAAGGTTACATTTAAGAAAGTGTAAGGGTGCCCTACCATACAAAGTATGTGGAAACATGATTTGGGTAAGAATTTTGATGAGGATGTGTGGGAAATCTGAGAGTTTGTAGACCCACTTTATCTGCGTCAGTTGCTCAATCTCTTTTTTAAGTTGCCCATCGGACTTTGTGGACTCCTTATAAAGTTTCTTGGTTGTCTGATGGTGGGTCAGGTGTATGTTGGTCTTGTAAGATAGATATAGGTACTTTTTATTATATGTTTTATGGGTGTATTCATTTGAAATCTTATTGGCAATTAGTATGGAAGAGGGTACAGGATATTTTTGACATACAAATTGAACTTATAAAATAATTCTATTACAATTAGTGGCTTTGTCTTCTTTGCTCTGTAAAAAAAAAAAAGCAGGCCAAGATTGTTTGATGTGCTTCTGGGTTTGGCAGTTCAACACATCTGTATGGAAAGATAATGCCGCTTTGTCAGTGACTGCTTGGTGGGCTAGAGTTTGCCTTATACGGAAATATGAGAAGGTCATTGCTATAAAAAAATGTGTGATTACTCTATTCAGTAAGTTTTGGGCTCCTTTAGATTCTTTGTGTTTGTTAACTGGGTTTAAGTTAGGTTTTGCATCTTTGTTTCATTGGACTTCTATTCTAATTGTATTGTTTTTGGGGGGATCTTATAAAGGGAGGGGTATATTGTATTTTAAACTAATAAACTATTTAAATACAAAGTGAACATTTGGCACCTATATTTAGACACTCTTTATTGTGTTATAATAATGCACTCTCTTTCCAAAGACAATGCTCTCTTAATGATACTGCTCCTATAATGACAAAATGGCCAAGAAAACCCAAATAAAATGAATTCCTGGATATAACATGGGAAATTATATGAAACAAAAATTTTATGGTTGCCCCTAACTAATGGGAAGGACTTCCGGATGATCTTGAATGATTTTTGAAGTAGAAAAATAGAATGATAAGGTAATAGCTGTGTGCACAGATTTAAAAAAAAATTTTTTTTTCCTATGTGTGTGTTTTGCCCCACATGGGAATCAACTTTTCAAAATGATTGGGGATGATAAACCCAATGGAAATTACCCTTCCCTGAACACAAATAGTGTGTTCAATACTGGGGGTGCTCAAGTACCCACAACACCCACAGAGCATGCTCCTATGCTGCCTCATTGCATGGGGAAGCTTGTGCATGACAGACTACATGTCTATATCTACTGAGCTGTGTATATGGACCAGGTGCTTCTATTTCTGCAGTTCTTTGTGATTAGCTTTTATGAATACCTGTGTTCTGCTTTAAAAACCTTTTGGAACTTTGTTGTTGCTGCCTGACTCAGAGCATGCTGGGAGGAGCAGTATTCCCCCATCTCTATGATCGTTTTCTTAAGGAAAATTGAGAGATGGTAGCTGTACCTAGGTCATAGAGCTAATGTGTAAGTGGCTTGAATTCTCCATAATGAGGCAGTAAATCGCTGCTTGTTTTGGTTTCTTTTTTGTTCTTTGGGTAGTAATTCACCCAAAGACTTTTTACCTGTGTGGCTGTGCAGTTACTGTGGTACTGTTAGTGCTGCGTTTCAATATTTCAAGCATCAGTCACAGACAGTCTCTCCTCTCTGGAAGAGGGGCTAATCACAGACATAGACTCACTCTGTAAGTAGAGAATCCTAATTCAACTCATTGCAACTATGTGATTGATTTGCTTTATTTTGTCATCAACTGTATTAAAGAATGGGATTAAGAATTGGAATCAACACTTGGTAATAAGCAGCCTCAGGTTTTAGTCTCTGAATAGACTCATAACATACATTACGCTGAGCTGAGTTTAGAAGAATGTGTGTGCTTTTTCTATTCTTTTTCAATTAGCTTGACTCACTTGCAAGCCAGAAATGAGCATGATTCTTTTCAAGTCCGAGGGGCTGTGGTCTCCAACCCTGTCCTGGAGGACCACTGGCCAGTTGGGTTTTTGGGATAGCCTAATGAATATGCATGAGGTAGATCTGCATGCAATATTAATTTACAAGCTTATTAATTCAGAGTTCTGATAGAGGAAGGAAAAGATATAAGTTGCCTGGGGGAGGGGTATTGTGATTGCTAATCCTATGTGTGTTCCAAGGCAGTAATTTTATTTGGGGGGAAGGGGAGGGAAGAAGGAAGGTTTTTTTTCTTAAATATGGGTTTGGATGTGCATGGGGAAAATAATTTCACAGATGTAATGAAAGATATTGAGATGCATGGGAAATATGATTTATAAAGAGTATTTGATGGTTTGTGGTATCTCTTACAGTCTCTTTTTATTACAATATTATAATGGAGTTGAAAATTTTTTCGATGAATGTTAATGGCCTCAACCATCCAATAAAGAAAAAGAAAATACTTACCTTTCTGAAACAACAAAATGCAGATATATACTATATTCAAGAGACATACTTGGTGGCCATAGAAGCTAAGAAACTGGAAGATGGTTGGGTAAAGCATTGCTTTTTTGCCCTGGTGATAGGAAAAAAGGCAGGAGTAGCCATTTTGGTGAATAAAAAATGCTCAGCTACTTTTAAAATGATAGATTCAGATCCTTTAGGAAGATGGGTACATGTAGAAATGAGCCTGGGAAATACTATGTTGGCGCTATTTAATGTATATGCCCCAAATTTGAAGCAAAGTGAATTTTTGAAAACTGCAACAGTTGATACTACCACTGGCTGCTTCTAATTTAGTAGTGGCGGGGGATTTTAACACTGTTATGGATCCATTGATGGATAAAAAACCTAGTAAAATTATGAAATCATTAGGATTAGATAATTTGGTACAATCTTGTGATTTGAAAGATATATAGCGGATACTTCATTTTAATGAACGAGAATTTTCTTTTTGTTCTCAGGCTCACAAATTATTTTCAAGAATAGATTATATTTTCATTTCAAGTCAGTTAACTCAGCAAGTAACACAAGCCTCCATAGATCCAATTATTTTGTCTGATCATGGAGGGGTGTGGATTGAATTTAAACTTGCTAATCAGGAAAATGGCAGATTATTATAGAGATTCGATAATGCATTGTTAGAGGATTCAAATTTTCTTGAAGAATTCCAGTTAAAAATGAATGAATTTTTCCAAATTAATGAGTCAAAATAAATCTGAGTGATGACTTTATGGGATGCGTTTAAGGCCACTATGAGAGGTCAAATTATATCATATTCATCTTATGTTAGGAAGCAGCTTAAAAAACAATTTTATAATTTGGAACAGGAAATTAAGGTTTTAGAGTCAAAATTGGTTGAAAAATGGGAACAAACTACTCTACAGGCTCTTTTAAAAGTAAAATGTAAATATAATGAGATTTCTTCACAATTTGCAAGGAAAGATTTGTTTTCTCAACAGACCATGTATTATGGAAGCTCGAATAAGGCGGGAAGATTATTGGCAAATTATCTTAAAGCAAAGAAAAGATGGACAAAAATTATTGCAATAAAAGATGAAAAAGGTGATTCCCATTTTCAAATTGGACCTATTTTAAAGCAATTCTTAAATTTTTATAGAGCTTTGTATTCGTCCAAGCCTTATTCATATAAAGAAAAAGATGGTTTAGAGTTTTTAAAATTAATTAATGGTCCAAAAATTCCAGATCATATAAAAAGAAGCTTAGAGACGCCTATATCATTAAAAGAATTGCAATCAGCGTTGAAATCCCTTAGAGCTGGATCCGCTCCAGGTGGAGATGGTTTCACTTTAGTTTTATAAAACATTTCAAATTACCCTTTTAGTTCATTTATTCAATTTATATCAGATCCAACTAAATAATGGCAGAATCTGTTACTATAGTCTTGCCGAAGCCAAATAAAGATCCCACATTGGTTTCAAATTACAGGCCTATTTATTTAATCAATGTAGATGGTAAACTTCTAGCTAAGACTTCTAAGCCTTGCGCTTGGCTAAGGCTCTCCCTTTTATTATTGGTATGCACCAAACAGGATTTGTTGCTCAGAGACATTCCTCCAATAACACCAGACTGGCTTTTCATATATTAAATTTAACAAAAGCCATGAAAGATCCAGCCTTCTCTGTATCCTTAGATGCAGAAAAAGCTTTTGATAGGGTGGAATGGATCCTTATGTATCAAGCAATGGATTGGTTTGGAATAGGTTCAGGATTTATACAAATGATTCAATCCTCATATAGTTCCCCTTCGGCTAGACTGTATATTAATAATAATCTCTCTGAAAGTTTTAGTTTGCGGAGGGGAGTTAGACAGGGATGTCCCTTCTCTCCTTTGCTTTTTGATATTGTATTAGAACCCTTGTTATTAGCTATTCAGCAGGCGAAGGAGATACAGGGTATTCCTTATTCAGATCGGGAATATAAGGTCTCTGCTTATGCAGATGATATAGTGCTTCATTTGAGGAATCCTGAAACAACCATTCCATGCTTACTTGAGGTAATAGAGAAATTTGGAAAATTTTCAGGATACAAAATAAATTGGAGCAAATCAGAAGTTCTTCCTATTAATTTTCATTGCACAAAAGGATTATTTGAAAAATTCTCCTTTCTATGGAAAGAGGATGGAATAAAATATTTAGGCATTTGGATTAAAAAACACATTGGATGAAACAATAAAAGTGAATGAAAATTTTGTATTACAGAAGGTAACAGAAATGTGTGAGCAATGGAATCCTTTACATCTTTCTTGGTGGGGGAGAATCCAAACTATTAAAATGATGATATTGCCTGTGGTTTGTTATCAAATGGGAATCTTACCAGTTTTTTTTAGGGGTCCTTCTATAAAAAGTTAAATAGTATTCTTACAAAATTTATTTGGCTGGGCAAAACTCCCTCAGTTGCCTTAGTATCTTTACAAAAACCAATTACAGAGGGAGGGGGTAAATTTTCCCAGGTTTTATAGGTATCATCAAGCCTATATTTTGTGCCAAGGTATGTATTGGGTCCTCCCAGAGTCCACTGAAAATATCCCAGATTGGTTATGGTTGGAATGGCGACTCATTTTTCCTCTGCGATTATGCCATGTTCTCAGTATCAAAATGCCTAGATTATATAAAGAAAATAGAATACTAGTAGATACGTGGAAAACATTATGATATGTCAATAATTTAATACCTATTCCAATTCACAAATCAACAAATCAAACTATATGGCTAAACTCCAAGATTCAAATTGGCGGATTTAAGGTCATCTGGAAGCATTGGATGATAGCACTTTAGAGGATGTTATATCTAATGGTAAGCTGCTTGACTTTTTACAGTTGCAACATAAATTTGGACTTAATAAATCACAAAGTTTTAGATGGTTGCAACTGAAGCAGACCATTCATGTGGGGTTCTCTGAATGGAAAAATTTAAATAATGAATATAGTTTGGTATTCTTGTGCTTTCATGTAGACTTCCTGGGACACCAGGCCACACAGTGGTATAAATTGTTAGCTGGATTTATAAATCAGAAACCAAAAACTGGTCTTAGGGACATTTGGAGTATTGAGATTAACCACCAGATTTCTGCATCTCAATGGCCATGAATCTGGACTTGGAGGTTGAGATGTACAATGTCAGCATCTGTGAGACAAATTTAGTTTTTTCTGTTACATAGAACATTATGGCCCCCTGTTCGGTTACAAAAGTTAGATAGCTCTAAGTCATTTATTGTTCTATTGTCCACTTATTTTGGCTTTTTGGAATTCAATATGGGGCCAAATAAATTGTTTATGGGGCCAAATAAATTGTTTATTTGGCATGTCAATGAGAGCTAAAAGTCAAATATCATCTAAGAACAACAGACTTTTATTAATAATTACAGGAGTCGCCGTACAACAAATTACAAGCAATTGGAAGAATTGGAAGAGGCTTAACTATAGTGTTTGGTGAAATTCATTGTGTTATATGTATAAAATGGAAAGAACATTAGCCATTCAGAAAGGGAATTTTAAGAAATTTCAGGAGATTTGGGAGCCATTAGCAAAATATTGTAACGTCTAATCATTGTTTTTCCCTAAAAAACATGCACATCTGAGAGGGGGGAGGTTTGATAGGATAATACATTTAGATATTTTGAATTGGGGGGTCATTATAAAAATTATATATGTCAGTCATTGTGATTGTTTAGGAGGGAGGGGGGAATAATTTTGAAATAGATATTAATAGAATATTAAGTGTGGTATTGAAGTAAAAAATGTTGTATTTATTGTTACACTTATTGTAAGATTTGAAAATAATAAAGAATTGGAAAAAAAAAAGAAAGTATGATGAATCACAGAACCCACATGCCTGTCATATTAACCACAAAATGCATCTTTAAATAAATACGTTTTAAAAGCTAAAAAAATATTTTTTATATGTGTCTTAAAAGGGAGTATGGAGATAGGAGGGCCATAAGCAGATTGAGTGTGAGGGGGGAGGGGTGCTCCTTAGAGTTATACATGTAGTTATTGATTAAGGGGGATCCATTCCTAATTTAGGCATGAAGATTTGTACCATGTTTCAGTTGATACAAATGATGTGCTTAAAATTAGTCAGTTTCTGGTGCTAAGTGCTATTCTGTAAATGGTGCCTAATTCTGAAGGCCATCATTTAAAAATTCAGTCCATTATGTGCAGATCTGGAGGCTATACCTTCAAAAGTATATAGACAGAGTGTAAGCAATCTCCAGAAAAGTTACCAAAATGGTTCAAAGTCTACATCAAAAGTCCTATGGAATGAAACTTATGGACTTAAATTGGTGGCCCCTAGAGAAAAGGAGAACTGGGAATATAATAGAGATGTGCAGGCAGAATAATTATAATTTTGGGGGGTTGGGTGCAGGCAGTGGCATAGTAAGGGGGATGTGGGGAGCAGACCACCCCAGATACAGTCTTTGTAAGGGCGCAACACCCCTCTTCCTCTCTACCACTCCCCCTCCTCTGCTTGCTGTGTGCACATGCCCCTTGCCATCCCCTGTACCATTTTTACTTTCCTGGCGCAAGGTTGCTGTCCGCATCGGCATTGGCGCTCTCTCTGATGTCACTTCTGGGACCCACGCCCAGGAAGTGACATTAAAGGTTGAGTCAATACCAACGTGGGCATGCTGTTCACTCTGGAGAAGTTGAAAAGGTACAGGGAAAGGGAAGGGGGCCCACCCATGAGGCAGGGGGCAGAGGAGGGACACCACCACCCCAGGCGACGCTCACCCTTACTACACCACTGGGAGCAGGACATTCAAGGGTTGCCTTTTAAACCCCACCATTTAGGCCCCACAGTTTAATTGTCAAGACATTTAGCTGCTGTGATTTTCAGACACCAGAACATTTAGGCCTGATTCTCCAAGCCTGAGTTTATCCCTTCTCTCCAAATGGGATTACCAAATGGCTCCAGAAAAAGGAGGACGGATTGAGACATCCGAGTTTTATTTCCATTGTGGGAAGTAAAATCCAAATGTCTCAATCTGTCCTTACTTCCATTGCTTTCAATGGAAGTAAAATCCGGATGTCTCAATCCGTTCTTTTTCTGGAGCCATATGGTAATTCTACTCCAGCACCCTGGGTAAGCTCTCTCCCTGCCACTTTATGTAGGCTCCCCTTTAAGGGTCAGATGCTGTTTGGAAAGGGTTTGGACAATCTTATGGCCAGTGTGTCCAGTCATTGGCTGAAGACCCTTCTGGATAGCAGACCTGACTTCATGAGGGTCTGCTCAGAGCAATTTTTGTAGCTCCAGGCCATTTCGACAGTACTCTGGAAGATCATCTACCCAGAGATCATTTCAGGGGTTCTGACAGTGGTTTTGTTAATTCAAGACTCACCCAGACCTCCAGACAGCACTCTGCCACAAGCCCTAAGAAGTCCTAATGATGCCAGGGCAGTAGCCAGACTTCCACAGATAGGAGGAAGGCTAATGCACTATTGGGAGGCATAGGCATGGATCAGCTCAGACCACTGGGTGCTGGACATAATCCAAGAAGGTTAATAACTCAAATTCAGCTACCCTCTAATGGATCATTTTGTGGATTCACCAGCAGGAAGGCTGAAAATGGCGGTTAAAGTCCGTGTGACAGTGCACAGGCTTTTAGTCATTCAGGCCATAGAACCTGTTCCGCTCACAGAATCAGGCTTGGGCAGATACTCTATATCAGTGTTCTTCAACCGCCGGTCTGCGGACTGGTGCTGACCCGCAGAAAATTCCTGCCGGTCCGCGCAGGGCCGGCGAGATCGACGCGGTTAAATTTCCTGCCCCGGTGGTGTTGGCGGAAATTTGCTGATCCACCCAGCCTCGGGCAATCAAGACAGGCTGCCGACATCAGGGCATTCCCTCTGTGAGTCTCGCCTATGCGGAAACAGGAAGTTGAAACAAAATAGGCGGGACTCAGAGAGGGAAGGTCCCAATGTCGGCAGCCTGTCTTGATCGCTGCCCCTTCCAAGTCGCTTAAGAGGGCCGCGAAGAAGGTGCAGGTGGAAGGGAGAGAGCTGCAGGTGCATGTAGAAGGGAGATGGTCAGCGTGCGCGGAGGGGTCAGCGTGTGGATTGGGGCCATCGGCAGCGTATGTGCTGAGAATCCGCCCACGTGTGGGATATGTGCATGCACCCAGCGGTTGAAAGGGTGCCTCTAGGTGCAGCGGGTTGAGTCCATGTGCCTGCGGGGTGGTGCCGTGTTCGCTGGCTGCCACTGGGTTGTTGACAGCGTCCATGGGTGAGCGAGTGGTGCGGCGCTGGCCCTGAACTTTCCTGTATGTGGGCCACTTACTCTTGGAAACTTGACAGCAGGGTGGCGGGTAGGGGCCTCTGGCTCGTCTTGGGCGGCAGGACCTACGGTGTAACGCTGTTTGTGCCGGCTTGGGTGGGGCCGCAAATGTGCAGGAGCAAGATCATGGGGAGCCTTTGACAGTGGCTGTCTCCCCTCTCAGCAGCTCTCGTACTTGCCAGGGCAGGGCAACTTCCTCTTTCCTCAGAGGTGGCAACGGACCCAGGGCTGCCTAAGTAAATCACTGCTGCAGGCAAATACTGAGAGCTGCTGGAAGGGGAGGAAGCCACTGTTGGAGGCTGGGAAGCTGCTGGATAAAAGGAGAGCTGCTACTGGACCTGCAGGGAGGTAGAAGGAGAAATGCAGCTGGGAGGGGAGAAGGGAAAGGGATGGAAAGAGAGTTAATGTTGGATAGGGGGAGGAGTGAAGGAAGAAAGAAAGAAAACAGGAAGAAAACAGATGGCAGGGAGATTACAGGAGGGGAAGGGGGGTCAGGGGTCAGGGTGGAATGGAGAGATCAGATGAGGGAAAGGGGAGAGACAGAGGAATGAGAAAGTAGAGAGAGATTGATGGTGGAAAGGGGGTCAGCAGAGAAATGAGAGAGGGATAAAGATGCTAGATCTGGTGTAGGAGAGATAAAAATGAAGAAAGCATGAAGCTGGAATGAATGATGTAAAAAGGAGAGAGGAGGCACAGTCTGGTTGGAAAGGGGAGAGGGGCATAGAAAGAAGTCAGATATATATGGAAGGGGGAATGAACAGACAGTGGATGGAACGAGCAGATGCTGGATTGACGAGACAGGGCAGACGCTGGAAGGAAAAGAGTGAAAAAAAGATGAAAGCAGAAACCAGAGACAACAAAAGTTAGAAAAAAATAATTTTATTTCTATTTTGTCATTAGAATATATCAGATTTGAAATATATATCCTGCTAGAAACATAACTGGCGACTGCAAAGCCCAGGCAGTGCTTCTTTAGCTTCTAGCTGGCTTATGACTCTCTCTGACCAGGGGGCACTCACCTAACACTATTCCTGTCTTGTGTGACTGCAGTATCCTGTTAGCAGGATATTTCTGTGTAGCATTCTGTAATAACTTGGCTTGTTCAGTTTTCTTGATAGTAGAGGGGATTTATGTGAAGGGGAGGGGAGACAGGGGTTTTGTTGGTCCTTGCTCTGTATATTTGTATTTATAAAATGATAATTGTACAGAATATTGTTTCTTTTTATACTTTAATAAAATACATAGAAACATACATAGAAGATGACGGCAGAAAAGGGCTACAGCCCATCAAGTCTGCCCACTCTGCTTACCCACCCCCTGTTTTGGGGTTATGGGAAATTTGCTTTGATATACGAGTGCTTTGGATTACAAGCATGCTTCTGGAACGAATTATGCAGTCAATGCAGGCTAGAAGCTTTATAAATAAAATAATAACAATAAGTATTAGTGCTGGTTGCAATTTGAGAGGTGAGTTGTTCATTTCACCTGTGTTTACATAATGTGTTGATTAACTTGGTTCAAATTTGTTTTACAGAGCAGAACAGATATGTATTATCAGGGATGATTCCTGTACCCCTTCTTCCTATTTCTTATCTTGTAGTAATGATCAATTGCTTTGTTACAAACTGAAAGGGGCACTACAGCCACTGAAGAAGGAGGCGGAGTTGAAGAATGTAAGTTTCATCCTTCTGCAATATTAACTTGCGAGTATGGGGAAATCCCCTATAGTCAGGATGTCTACATTGTCTACCATAGACACATCTACCAGAAAGAAGATTGAGTTAAGAACCTATTCTATTCTATTGCCCTAAACATATTTCCCCCAAATATAATTATATAACATACATTTAGAAGAAGAGAAGAACCAATACATATATGCACACACCATTAATAATTTATTAATCAACCTTACTTTTTTCATAAATATTATAAATATATTAAATATACCACCCTCTGATATATAACAAACACATCTTTCAATAGACAACCCAGGCAAATGCCCTTGTTGCCCCGAAACCCTGGATAATCAGTTCTACATTGTCCTGTATTTTATTTAAAATGTCCTTGCCAAACTGGTGCTTCATGGATTAAACTCCTGCTTTCATGATAAGATCTTGTTCTCGCTTGAATAACAACTGACAAAATGTTCAAGCCAGCCCAGATTATCCAGGGTTTCGGGGCAACAAGGGCATTTGCCTGGGTTGTCTGTTAAAAGATGTGTTTGTTATAAGTCAGAGGGTGGTATATTTAATATATTTATAATATTTATGAAAAAAGTAAGGTTGATTAATACATTATTAATGGTGTGTACATATATGTATTAGTTCTTCTCTTCTTCTAAATGTATGTTATGTGGTTAAACAAAATAGGGGAAGATTTGTATTTGAATATGTCCTTTAGCAGTATTGATTGAGATTCCAAATATAATTATGCTACAGTCTCACTTCAAATTAATTGCCATCTAGCTTCCGACAATTAGATGAGACATATCTTCCAAATTATGTTATCCTGCAATTACCTGCAACAGATGAAAAATATAATTTGCTAGTGTATTTATATATCGTACTCTGAAGCTGATTACTGCTTTTTGCATTTTCAGAGAGAAATAGAAATGAATTAGGTAAGTTCTGTTTACCATAAATATAGCTAGCTCCTTCCCACTTCCCAATACCACTTCCCAATACCTTCCCGATTCCCCAAAGCAACCTCATCTACTCTTTATCTCCACTAGAAATTACCAGATATCTTCTTCAGGTAATACGTTTTTTGTAATTCTTTTGTAATCCGCCTTGAACCGCAAGGCAATGGTGGAATAGAAATCTCTAATGTAATGTAATAAAATAATTATACATGCTCTAAGAAGATCAGTTGCACAAATCAAAATGTCTGCCATGATTCTAAATGAAATTTGCAATTCTAATACGATAATACGATGTGTTGTCTTTAAATAACAAGTCTGCTCAGTTCCAACCCTAGTTCTACAATTTATACCCTTTACTTTCTGATTAGAGATCCTCAGTATTTGTCCCACACTTTTTTGAATTCCAACGTGATTTTGCTCTCCACCACCTCCTTCAGGAAGGCATTCCAGGCTATCTTAAAATGCCTTAAAAATATCTGCTAAAACATCCAAATCCTAATTTTGGAAAGTCAGGTTTTGGACGTTTCACATTGTAGTACGTTCAAATTGCAAGGTGGCGTGTTGTGGGCATGCTTTGGACTAGAGAGGGCCTAAAAGTAGGACATTCATCAGGGATTTTTGAATGGGAAGAAATCTCCATATATTAAAAGAAAGATGATTTTATTTAGACCTGTTTCAGGAACATCTAAGTTACAAAAAGGTACTCTGATTGAGCAGCTGACATGATGAAGGTATGATCTCCTCCTTAATCCCCCCACCTCAGGTTCAACCAGAAGGTTGAGTTGCTGCTCGCGCCAGCGAAGAGATAGAGGTACAGTGGAGGGAAGTGAAGGTGCGTGGCATGGGGAAGTGTGGGAAGGAGCGAGGGGAAGGGTGGAGAGGAGGGGGTGCCGGAGCCCCCACCACCCTTATTATGGCACTGTAGAAGCGCTTACCTTGCTTCTCTGAGCATGCTCCAATGTTCTGCTTGAATGTCTCAAGATAAGCATCAATGACATGGACTTTGAGAGACATCCTACAGCCCATTTTACTGTAATTTTTCACCAGATTCTCAATCATGTAGTTTTCGGCCTTATAATTGCCCAGGAAGGCCCGAACCACTGAAGAAAAGCTGTTCCCTGCCGTTTTTCCTTCCTAGTTAGCTTCTTGGGAAATTCCTTGCACTCCAGCATCTTCTTTATCCATAGTCCTCTGATCTGTGACTTGTACACTTTCATCAAATAAGTTCCATTGTTGAACCTAGACATCAAAAGGGCCCCTAAGTTTACTCAGTTTGGAATCAATTTGGATTGTTCTGCAAAAATGGCAAATTTCAAAATACTGTATCAATGTTCTGGTCACAAAAGCAAAGGTTTGAGGAGCATGATAACCATTTCTATACAGTACTTTTGTGGCATAGGCAATTAAGAAAGAACACTTATTACCCAGGAACCCCCCCAAAATAACTTTTACTATGTGAAGGGGCATATTTGATAGTGCATCCAAGTCCGACTTTGGACATTTCCTGTAAGACGTCCAAAAGTTGGTGTGAGGAGACATCCATTTTCAAAATTGCTAGACATCCATTTTTTTTTTTTTAATGACTTATTTGAACGTCTTGGTTATCTTGTCATCCAACCTTAGGATGTCTAATTTTTCTCACCATTTTCAACCACAAAAACGTCTAAGCTTTTCAGACACCAGAACATTTAGGCCTGATTCTCGAAGCCTAAATATTTTTTTCAATGTCCAAATCCAGACCATTTGTACATGGGAGGGCCAGCATTGTAATGGACTGGCCACACAGACATGCCAACAGAGCAGTGAGGCACCTTACAGGGCACTGCTGTGAGCTTCACATAAAGGGTCCAGATGTACATCTCACCAGTACTCCCTTACAATTTATGGTGAGCCCTCCAAACTCCTCTAAAACCTACTATACCCACCTGTATACCTCTCCAATAGCCCTTATGGCTGCAGATGGCACCTATATGAGAGTATAGTAGGGTTTTGGTGGCTTCACACTCTCTACCAGAAATGTAGTGGTTAGAGTGGCTTATGGGCCTGGGTCCTCCTCTCTATGGCTCACTAGCCCACCCACCTGACTACTTAAGACACTTGTGTGATGCTGTGCTAGGCTTTCCCATACCAGATGCTGCTGTTCTAGAGACAGTTATGTACTGTTTCATTCAGATCTTTGTGAGGTGAAAGGGAGTAAGTGACCACTGGGGGAGTGTAGAGGGGTTATTATTTAATCCCTCCAGTAGTCATCTGGTCAGTTTGGGTTCCTTTTTGGCACATAGATGCTTTTAAAACAGATCTAGCTCTGGACATCTAAGTTCCATCTTGGACATCTTAGGAAATGTTTATCACTGCAAGACATCCAAGTGCTAAGTACTCCCAAAGCCCACCCATAACACACCACCAACAAGCCCCCTCAAACTCTGGACACAGTGGCTAAAAAGTCTAGACATCCAGAAAGTTGGCTTCAAAAATCGGTACTTGGCCATTTTGTTGATTAAAACATCCAAGTGCTGATATATGTAATTGTTTGGATGCCTTACTGTTTTGTAAATGCCCCTAATAGTGTAATGTGTGTTAAATTGATTTGATATGCTGCTATTGAATCAAATGCAAACTGATAAACACACATCCATGCTAAATCTGAGCCAACTAGACTTCACCCAAGAGGTCTGGAATCTGTCTGAAACAGAGGAACGTGAAATTTTGGTGGCATGATTCCTTGCAGAAATATTTCAGATTATGAATAGAAAAATATGCATTTGATGTTTTTGTTGTCTGTTCATTTTTTGTAGAAGAAATACAAGCACTTAAATATATTCGTAACCCTCTTTGAGGGTGAGGTTAATTCTCCTGAGTTTCTAGTGCATGATGTATCATCTATTTGAGGTTATTTTTACTAATTAGGTTCTCTGGAATTTCATTTTATTTCAGTTTGGAGAAGAGGGGATCCGTCTCCAGGTAAAATCCTTTAGTATATTATATGCTTCACTGTAGATCCATCTGCTTTTCAAGGGTCCAAGTACAAGACTGCCTGTTTTTAAAGCTCATAGAAAGTTTCATATAGTATTAGAACACCTTTTAAAATGAAGGGGCTGAAACCTTTAAATATTTATTTCAATGTTCAGTTTTTAAACTTTTTTGTACATTAGCTCTGGAATGCTACAACTGTATGTATCAGTGTCTAATGGATGGCATGCACTAACAGTGCCTAAGAGAACAGTTTTAGTATGTGCTGCGGGGTCTATTGGAATAAAATGGGTTCTGTGGCAGATAGTGTTTACTAAAGTGCAGTAAAGTTTTGCACTTATCGCATGTTATTTGCAAAAGTTATCATGCGTTTAAGTGCAATTTCTGTTTGGTACATTTTGGTAGCAGGGCCATCAGATGTGGCTTTCTTCAGATTTGGGGTACCATCTTTGGCAGGAGGGCTTGGTATCCATCCTGCCGGTTGGGGGTTGTCGGGGAGGGGGGGAATCGCGATCACAACAGGAGAGATTAGGTATCTCTCCTGCCTCGATCGTTGCGGTGGTGGTGGGGGGGGGGGGGTAGGCAGGTTGCCGGGGCTTCTGAGCTGATTGCGGCAGCCGCGATCAGCTCAGCGGCTCCTATTTGGAACTTATACCTGTTTTGACTTGGTCTAAGTCAAAACGTATAAGTTCCAACTGGACGAACTCCTAGACTTTTGGTTATACTTGCATTACGACTAAGTCTAGATCGGCCCATCTCCTGCCCTTTCCCCTCCTCTAAAAAATCCTCTTTTTGCTCTAGGCATTCAGAGGCAGGGTAAAGGCCTAAGCTGGTTTTAGATACTTCTAAAACAAGTTTGGATGATCAAAAAGATAAAACGTCCAAGTACTGATAATCAAAGTGCCAATTTAGGCCACTTTTTGAACTTTTTTTTTGTTTTTTTATGAGCCCCTATGGGGGAGCCCTATGGGGCTCATATTCGAAAGAGAAATACGTCCAAAAACTGGCCTAAGTCGGCACTTGGACTAACATTTCTCAAATAAGTCCAAGTGCCGATACTAAAAACGGGTTTTGGACGTATTTCTGAACGACCTAGGCCTTCATAGTGCCGCTGAATGACCAAAGCTAAATGGGGCATTTCGGGAGGAGTGTCAAGGGCGGGAGTTGGGCGGGACGTGGGCCAGCTTAGATTTAGTCGTACAGCAAATATAACCGAAAGTTATATACCCGACGATTGACGGAACTTGGACGTTGTGACTTAGACCATGTAAAACAGGTCTAAGTCATAAAAACCCACCTAAACTCACCAGATAAGCACTGAAAACACATAATACAGACCCCCACACACTACCCCAGTGATCACTGATCCACCCCACCTCCATAAAAATATGAATCACATCTTTAAAATTCAGCCTCCAGACCATCATTACCTGGCCGCCTGGTATAGGAAAACCTAGTCATCCAGTAGAGAGGTGGCTTAAGTCTTCTTGGGGGTGGGTTAGGGACCCATAGAGAGGAGGACCCATGCCCATAAGCCCCTGTAATCACTGCATTGATAAAAAAAATCATGTGCACTTCCCTATACACCCCCCAAAACCCTTTTCTACTAGCATATAAGTGGCTCCTGCAGCCATAAGGGCTATTGGGGTGGTGGATAAGTGGGTCTAGGGGATTCTGGAGGTGGTTTGGGGGGCTCACCATGACCTATAAGGGAGCTGTAGTGAGGAAAAGGTATGGCACCCTTTTTGTGCAGTTCACAGCAGTGCCCTGTAAGGTACCTCACTATTTAGGTAGCATGTCTGGGTGTGCAGTCCATCACTTTTCAGACCCCTCCCACATCCAACAGGGCTTGTTCTAGGCGTTTTAGACTTGGATGGAAAGTTGGACGAAAATGTGGTATAAAGATGGACGATTTAGCGGCTTGAACGATCAGATCGGCAGGACGTATAATTAGACGATTTTCGAAACAAAAAAAAAGTTGGATGTATTTTTTGAAAATGTGTCTTAAGCTTTTTTTACTTTGGACGATTTGCAAGATGGACGTAAATGGACTTAGATGTCCCTTTCGATTATGCCCCTCCACGTGTTTTTCATCTGTCTATGTCTTATGTCTGTTGAGTCTGTCTTTGCCCCTTTTTAATTTTTTTTTCATATTGCTGTAAACATGCTATTTTATTTTTGTAAAACCACTTTGAATTTGGATAAGGCAGTATATCAAATTTTAATAAACCTTGATATTTAGATATTTTGTTTAGTATGATTGAAACAGTGGTTAGGATTTTATGATAATGTAATTTTATGAATGTTTTATACTTGGAAAATAAAATAAATACCTTCATCCAGTCATTGCTCCATACTTTGTGTGTTTTGTGTTACAAGTTGATTTCTATTCTGATAAAATCTTTTCCCTCACCTTCTTCCTCTGTAGCCAATGTGACTCTGGATTCCGAAACAGCTCATCCTCGACTCATTCTGAGCAACGATTTGAAAAGCGTGAGATTAGGAAACACTACACAGGAACTTCCAGATAATCCCAAGAGATTCACCTCAGATCCATGCATCCTGGGTTCAAAGGGTTTCTCCTATGGAATGCATACATGGGAAGTAGAGGTGGGAGATGAAGGTGATAGGGCTGTTGGAGCCATGAAGGAGTCTGTAGGGAGGAAGGAAGACTTTCCCCGGAGACATTCACCTGAGAAAGGAACATGGGCGGTGTATCTAACAGAAGAGTCCCTGAAATCAATGGGGGAGAGACCCAAAAAGCTTGGAGTGCATCTGAGCTTTGATTGTAGGAAACTAAACATTTACAATGCTGAAACTATGAAACGGATATGGACTTTCTACATTGAGGTTGATGAGAAAATCTTTCCTTTCTTTTGTATTGGCCCAGGAGCAGAAATGAAAATAACTGATTTAGAATTGTAAGGTGCATTGCATTGTACTGTATTGAGATGTCACATACAGTTACTGTTAATTAACAATTTCTACACTGATGGACATAACAGTTTAGTTGTTTCAATCACAGTTTAGCTTAAATGACTCTGGTTTTCTTCTTGATGATCTCAATAGTTTTAAAAAGCCTTAAAATAAGTTAGAATTTAAATTCTAGCTCCATGTGTCAAATGGAGGATAATTCTATAAAGGTTTGTATGCTTCATAATGTAGCATATGCTACTCAGAAAAGAGAGCAAGATTTTTGTTAATGCACTCTGCAGATTGCAGCTTCTTTTTTCTAAAATATCCTTGTAAATGCATTGTACAATATAAGTATTCAATGTAAGTTTTCTTTGAACCCTCATAATTGTCTTTTATCCTTGCTTATAAGGTACTGTCTGAAGTGTTTACCCCTCTCTGATTTAAGGAGAGGAATCAGGTTTAATGTTACTGCTTCTAAGTTAGGCTATAATTATGTCATTTTTATTTTATTATGATTGCTTCTATGATCTTTGTGTTTGCCCTCCATAATTGTGGACTTTAATACAGTGGCGTACCTAGGGTATGTGGCACCCGGGGCCCATCATTTTTTGACACCCCCCATGTAAAAAAATATCTTTTGTAATAACCATGATAAATAAATGGTCATAATAGAAACAGGCACTGAAAATTTTCTTTTATTGAACCTCATATATGTAACCATTAATCCAAACATAACATAAATTATGTCTGAATTGTCATGACATCAGAAGTACATATGGAGTAGTTGCAGGTGATGCTTGGGACAGATCTGATTGTGTTAGTTCGTTTTTATGTGTTTTTTGAATAGAAGGGTTTTTATTTCTTTTTGAAGGTTTTGTAGTTTGTGGTCGAGGTCAATAGGTTGTAGAGTTGGGGGTCGAGTGTTAGGAGGTTGTCGAACAGTTTTTTTTCTTTTGATGATTTTGGTTGGAGGGTGTATGAATGGTGCGTGAGTTCTCCTATGTCTGGTTGAAGTGGATTTAATTATTTAGCTGAAGAAATTAGTAAACCCCCCCCCATTCCACACACATTAATTCTCTTCCATTTTTGTTCCCATTCTAAAAAACACTGATAAGTTCCCAGAAAAAAAATACATTAAAATAAGAAGTGAAAACAAAGGCCCCTACAGATGAGAACATAACATAAGAATAGCCTAACTGGGTCAGACCAATGGTCCATCATGCCCAGTAGCCCATTCTCATGGTAACCAATCCAGGTCACTAGTACCTGGTCAAAACCCAAAGAGTAGCAACATTCCATGCCACCGATCCAGGGCAAGCAGACACTTCCCCCATGTCTTAATAACAGACTATGGACTTTTCCTCCAGGAATTTGTCCAAACCTTTCTTAAAATCAACAATGCTATCTACTTTTACCATAATTTCTGGCCACTTCATTTTTCAGCTTAGATCTTTCCTTCCAAACAGAGACCTTGCTAGATGTCAAATACAGAAAGAACAAGGTAACTTCACAAGGACTTAGCTGTGAATCTCCTCATACACCCACCATATAGTGCAAAAATGTGCAAAGCTCTGTTTTTTTTTTTTTTTCGATCACTACATAGCCTAATGCCACACAAGCAGCGCTGTTACAAACATATTCTGAAGGTCAATGCTAAGGTTAACAAAGTTTCCTTCCTTGGACCACAAGGAGATACTGACAAACCACTGGAAGAGATCCCAAAACAACTACCCAGGCACAATACCCAAAGACCCACTCAGTGTGTGAACCAACTGGGGGGTGGAAATGGGCCCGGAGTTTGCTCAGCAGAATTTCCCAGACCACCTCTTCCTCTCAACACATTGATACGCTGCCGCCACCACCACCACCATTAGGAACACCTCACCAGGTAGGCCAGCAATGCTTATAAACTTTATAAAACACATTATTATATTTTCTTATAAAGCACATATTTTAACTGAACTCTCTGACATCCTCAGCCTTGCCATTCACAAAAATAGAAAGAAGAAAAGTTCCCGTTTCCTGCTGTCTCATGTCCCCGGCCTATACAATATTTTTCTTCTGCAGACCCTTCAAAAGTCTGACCAAATCCTCGTTTCACTTGCATTATAAAGTATTGAGGATGCCATCTCTCTCCAATCCCAGGTCCTAAAGTCTAAGACAGTAGCGCAAACTAGTGCTGCCCGATTCAACTTTCCTGCCTAATTGGGTGTTTGTTTTTTTCAAACATTCTGGTGGGTTTATTTTATAGCTTTTTCACCCCCCTTTGGCTTCTCCTAACCACACTGGTGCTGTGGTGTAAATAAAATAAAGAAACAAAAAGGACTTTCCCTCTCTCTGTTAAATCCTAGATCACGTTTGCGGTCTAACACCAGCTCTGGCAGGATACACATTTCAAATCTGACATATTGTAATCACAAAACAGAAAATAAAATTAGTTTTTCTACCTATTGTTGTCTGGTTATTTTTCAAATCTTGTTGGTCCAAGGCTCTGGTTGTCTTCTGATAACTTGCTTGCCAGGGTCTCCTTCTTCCTTCTTTCTGCATGCTTACCATCCATCTACCATCTCTGTCCTCCCTGTTTCCCTTCCCTCCCCAGGAGGTCTGGCATCTATCCTTTTTTGTCTCCCTCTACAGATCCATCTTTTCTTAACTACCCTTTCATCCAGCATCTCTCCCTCCTTCCCCACCACCCCAGGGTCCACCATCTCTCCCTTTCTTTTCCCAACTACCCTCCTATCCAGTATCTCTATCCCCCCTCCACACCATCCCTTGTGTCCAACTTCTCTCCCTTTCTAATCCTTCCCTCTCTATAAACCATGGTCCATCATCTCTCTCCCTCTTCTCTATTTTCAGACCCATTATTTCTTCCCACCCAAAGTCCGGCATATGCGCGTCTCTTTGAACCCCCCATTCCCTCCGTGTATTTCTACACCAGGGCCCCCCTCCCTGAAGGCCTATCCCCACTTAAAGGTCTGCATCCCACCCCTGAAGGCCTGCACTCCCCCCCGAAGGCCTGCATCCCCCGAAGGCCTGCACCCACCCTTGAAGGCCTGCCTGCCTGTCCCCCCCTTGAAGGCCTGTCCCTCCCTTGAAGGCCTGCCTGCCTGTCTCCCCCCTTGAAGGCCTGTCCCTCCCTTGAAAGCCTGCCTGCCTGCCCCCCCCTTGAAGGCCTTTCCCCCCTTTGAAGGCCTACCTGCCTGTCTCCCCTTTGAAGGCCTGCCTGTCCCCCCCTTGAAGGCCTGCCTGCCTGTCTATCACCCCCCTCCTCCTTGAAGGCCTGCCTGCCTGCCCACCCCACCCCAAAGGACCGCTCGCCCCCCTGGCCTCCCTGCACCACCTATGAAGCAGCCCGCAGTGGGATCACGATGTCAGCAATCCCTGCACTGCTTCGGAGCTGCTTCCTCCGCCGCGGTCCCGCCCCTCCTCTGATGTCAGAGGAGGGGCGGGACCGCAGCGCAGGAAGCAGCTCAGGGATCGCTGACATCGCGATCCCACTGCGGGCTGCTTCATAGGTGGTGCAGGGAGGCCAGGGGGGCGAGCGGTCCTTCGGAGGTGAGGGGGACTGAACGGCAATGCTGGGAGCACCCCCCTCAGGGCTGGCACCCATGGTGGACCACCCCCCCCGCTCCCCCTTAGTACGCTACTGCTTTAATATGTGAATTGGGGTGTACTCTTCCTTTGTATTTTTCCTAATTGTAATTGTTTCAACTTAATTTCATTTTCTGTTCCAAGATTTCCTTGTGATGTATAAATGAAATTTTATAAATAAAAATGTGTATAATCCTGAACATACTTCTTTGCCAATACAAATTAGCAGCGCTTTTTATGTACGAAAAAGGGTACTGGCACTCATACCAGCAACATTAGGGGAGGAGTCACTATCTATGGTTCTGCCCCTATGGTAGCCACACCCACTCCCTCTCTCCCTTCTGCTCTGGTCCATCTAACTCTCTAGTTTAGAACCAATGCCAGGAAGTTCTTCTTCACCCAGAGAGTGGTGGACACATGGAACGCACTCCCGGAAGCTGTGATTGAACAGAACACAATACAGGGATTCAAAGTGGGTTTGGATAAATTCCTGAAGGAGAAGGGGATTAAGGGGTACAGATAGAAGTAGTGATAGGTTATAGGATGAGTTCAGGGACCACTGACAGGTCATGGACCTGATGGGCCGCCGCGTGTGCGGACTGCTGGGCGCGATGGACCTCTGGTCTGACCCAGCGGAGGCAACTTCTTATGTTCTTATGTACCCTCCACTAATGTTATATATCCCCCTCCCCATCTCTCCTTCTCTTCTTTCTAGCCCCATCATAGGGTCCAACCTCTCTCCCTTCTGCCTCCTGTTCTCACCCACTCTCTCTACCTCCCCCTCACCTCCTCCATCTCTACAATGGTCTGGCATGTCCCCTCTTTGGTCCTCAAATCCCCTTGTCTAACTTTTATTTGGGACTTTCCAAATGTTGAAGGCGATAGTGATTCCCAAATGCTGCCCTGCCAATGGCCCTAGCCTCCTCTCTCTACCACTGCCCGCCTCTCTGATATACCAAAGGTAGGAGATACCAGTTAATAGCTTCTGAGGGAAGGAACTAATAAAAAAGGTGCCAGCACACACAAAAAAAAAATCCCCGGAAATTTTTCTTTTGCAGATGTTTTCTACTACAGCTTTGTAAAAAGATCCTAGTATGTTGAGATGAGAAATTCAAGAAAAAAACAGGGGAAAAAAAACAATACCACAGACACAAATATGCAACAATTTGTTGGCCGAAACATGCGCATGTCGAGTCAATTTGTCAATTTGATGTTTGAACAATAAAGATCGTCATTTCACCAGACGGATTGAAGGACACTTTCTTAGTGCACATCATTCTCTTTTGGACAATTCCACTCTGGTTGTTGCAGAGATGAGAAATTCAGCCAGTGATATTGGTTTTAGTGGGGAATTCATCAATGGGCACTAACTGATTTAGCCTGTTTCCTCAGAGTCAGGCCATGGTAGAGAGAAGAGGTCTGGGCTGGTGGCAAGGCAGCGTTTAGGAATCACTAACACCACCAACATATGGAAAACCCCAAAGTAAGGTTAGATTTGGGGAAGAGGGTTGAGAACCAAAGTGGGGAGATGCCAGATGGCAGCTGCTGAGGGAGGAGGAGCAAGTAAAAAGGTGCCAGTACAAATAAAAGCTCTGGAAATTATTCTTTTGCAGTTTTGAAAATGGGCATGTTTAGTACTGGATTTTTTTGTGCGCCTTCCACAAAAAGTCTAAACTCGGATTTGGATGTCATATTGAAAATGGCCCTCCATATCTTTGAGATGCAGTAACCAGAATTAACTTTGAGATGCAATAACCAGCTGCAGAACCACAAGCACGAAAAGGCATTATATTATTCTCAGTTTTGTTTTCCATTCCTTTCCTGATAATTCCTAACATTCTATTTGCTTTCTTAGCTGCCACTGCACAATAGTGACACCTAGATTCTTTTTCTAGGTAATGATAGCTAATGTGGAACCTCATATCACTTACCAATTTGGGTTCCTGTTTCTTACTTACATGATTTTTCACTTGCTCACATTAAACATCATCTGCTGTTTTGATGCCCAGTCTCACAAGGTTCTCTTGCAATTTTTCACAATTTAACAACATTGAATAACTGTGTCATCATAAAATTTAATTATCTCATTAGTTATTCATATCTATAGATCGTTGATAAATATGTTAAAAAGCAACGGTCCCAGCACAAATCCCTGGGGAACCTCACTATTTAACCAAAAATCTTATACAGGAATGAGAAACAATTAAATTCCAACTCCAATTCTTTTCTCAAATTTGTTTAAGAACTCTTGAAATTGAGAGAAACTCATTGAAAAACATGTTCCTGCTTCAGATACTTTTAAAGCACTTTAAATTATGCTAAGGGGAGAGCCTCAGATCCCCGTGCGTTGCATTGCATTGTGGGCAAAACGGCAGCTAGCTTGATGTTGGCGAGGACTGGTGGGGATGCAGTGACATTCTTAAAATACTAAAAATTTACCCTGCCCTGCAGCTAAGTTGCTTGATTCCTTAAAAAAAATTTTTATGTTCTAAGTTGTACTTTGAAAAAGCAGAGCATTATTTAGTGGGACAGGAGGGGGATTAAGAGCCGGTGAGGATTCATTCCCTTTCTAGTGCAGTTGCAAGATTTAGCAACACACGGGGATCTGAGGCTCTCCCCTTAGCATAATTTAAAGTGCTTTAAAGTATCTGATGCAGGAATATGTTTTTCAATGAGTTTGTGTCAATTTCAAGAGTTCTTAAATAAATTTGAGAAAGGAATTGGAGTTGGAACCTCACTATTTACCCTTCACCAATGAGAATATTGACAATTTAACTCTACTCTCCTTTTTCTATTTTTTATAACTAGTTCTTAATCTATAATAGGATATTACCTTCTATTCCATGACTTTCTAATTTCCTCAGGAGTCATTCCTGCAGTTCATTGACAAATGCTTTTTGAAAATCTAGATGCACAATATTGACCTGTACAGGAACTACTTACAGTAGAAGGAAGGACTCAGGCAGAGGGAAAGCTAAGACGTTCTGGCATCCTGTTTTGAAAGAAGTCTGATTGGTCTGGATACACCCTGAGGCAGCATGTATTTGTGAAACGCTGGCCACTGTTGGTGTGCCGATCAGTGAAGATAAGTGGAAATATTTCCTCTATCATTTAATTTTCATTGGCATATCACAGCACAGCATAAGGCTTTAATACATAGTGAAGGTTTTTTACGAGTGAGGTGATTGCTCGACCACCTCTTTAAGCCGTTTTGGTGAGGTGGGAGGGCACTGTCTGAGGCTTTTTCCTTCATTTTTTGATTGAGCTTAGGCTATGCTGTTCCTGTTTTATACTATTGGACATCTTCATATTCAATATTGAAAGTGTTTATCTTATCATACATTTTCATTATATCTGGGTCATAAGTGCATATGCTAGGTACGCTACTGCAAATGAGAATTTTTTTAAAGAATATGGACTTCTTTATGTTGGCCTTAAACTAAAGATACATATGCCATATCTCAAAGCCAACTGAGCACAAAAAGAAGACTTTCACAAAAATCTCACAGCATTGTATATTAATGCCTTTTGTGCCTCAATTATCAAGGAAAGAATCTGAAAAACTTAAAAATGATTATAGAGTTCTGTTAGGGTTTACATGGTAAATGGGTTCAATATAAAAGCAAACAGCAATTGGACAAAGTTTCCAGGTATCTCTTCTTTCAGCTGCAGTTGTTGAAAGGTCAGTGTGAAGAGGTAAGGAAGATAATCATACCTACAGTGAGAAAGTCAGTTTGCTATGGTTATAGCGAGTCTCTTTTGCAAGCTATGTTATACAGTGAAGAGGAGCAGGAGAGAAAAGATGCAGTGGAGAAGATCAAATCAAGTTGGGCAGACTGGATGGACCATTCGGGTCTTTATCTGCCGTCATCCACTATGTTACTATGTTAGAGGTGAAGGAGATGAGATGATACAGTTTGGAGACAGCAGGGTAAGACCCAGGAAAACACCATCCATCAACAATTACATTACATTAGTGATTTTTATTCTGCCATTACCTTGCGGTTCAAGGCGGATTACAGAAGAGGATTTCTGGACATGTCCAGAGGTGTTACAGATTAGAGCGGGTTGCTTCCGAGGATTGAAATGTTTTATACGGTGCTAGTTAGTCTTCACAGATTTCTTGAATAGCAGGGTTTTTATTTCTTTTCTGAAAGATTTGTAGTCTGAGGTCGCAATTACACTTCTCCTTCTGTATTCGCGGTTTCAGCAATCGCGGTTTCGAATATTTGTGTTTTTTAGCTTGCTGGCTCCCCCCCCCCCCCCCAATTAAGTCAGCTTGCATAGAGAAATTGCTGATTCCAAGCTTTTACAGAGAAAATAGCTGATTCCCAGCACTTTCTTCACTGTGTTTTGCCTCTCCTTCAAGAACAGGCCAGGTCTCCCACCATGTTATTTGCAGCTTCACCATATTCACGATGGGTTTTAATAGAAAACAGCAAATAACATATGAAAAAGTTATTCATGGTTTTCTGTATTTGCGGGTCTGCTAATCCCCTATCACAGTGAATACGAAGGGAGAAGTGTAGTAGATTGGAGAGTTGGTGGTCTAGTTTTGCTGCCTGTGTGGCTAGAAGGCCATTGTACAGTTTTTTCTGTTTGATGTCTCTGATTGGAGGGTATGTGAATGGTGTGTGGGTTCTCTTGTATGTGGTTGTGGTAGTTTAGTTTAGGCGATTGTTCAAGTAGGCTGGGCTGTCGTCATTTATGGATTTAAATAATAGACAGTAGAATTTAAATAGTATTCTTGCTTGAATTGGGAGCCAGTGTGAGTCGAGGTATGCCTCGGTGATGTGGTTGTGTTTTCTTAGTGAATAGATTAGTCTCAGGGCTGTGTTTTGTACTGTTTGTAGTTGTTTTATCATTATTGCGGGACAGGGGAGATAGAGGATGTTGCAGTAGTCAAGGAGACCTAGGACTAGGGACTGGACCATGAGCTGGAATTGTTTTCTGTTGAAGAATTTTTGAACTTGCCTTAGGTTTCTCATGATTGCGAATGATTTCTGTATTGTTTTGTTGATTTGTGGTTGCATGGTGCAGCATCTGTCTATCTAAGTTTTAGAGTGGGTTGAATGGGGTATGTTATTGAGTTTATTACTAGGTTTGTTATAGTTGGGGTTTTATTTTTTTGAGAAGTATGAATTTTGTTTTATCTGGGTTCAGTTTTAGTTTGTGGTCTTTCATCCATGTTGCCACTGTTTCTATAGCTCTGTGTAGTGTGCCTGTCATGGTGGGCATTGGCTGATCAAAAGGAAGGCGAATGGTGATTTGTCTGCATAGCTATAGAAGGTTAAGCCTATTTTGTCTAGTCAGATGCCGAGGGATGCAATGTAGAGATTGAAGAGTATTGGGGATAATGGCGATCCTTGGGGTATGGACCACAGGGGTTGGACCATGGTTCTGATTTTTCTTTGTTTGTCTTTACTCTGTAGGTCCTGGATTGTAGAAATCTTTCAAACCATGTGTGTACTTTGCCTATGATTCCTATTGTATCTAGTATTTGTAGCAGGATGTCGTGGTCTACCAGGTCAAATGCTGCGGTGAGATAATAATAACAGCAAATGGAGAAAGAGCAGTGAATCAAACAAAGTCACAAAAACTGCTCTTCTACTGCCATTCTTTTGCAATAATGCCAGAGCAAAGGATTGTTTATCTAATTTTCCCCTGATGATGCGATCGGTGAAATGGGGTAATCCCGTTGGGATTTGAAATACTGCTATTGGGACTTGTTGGATAAGTGGCCATTTTTTGTTCTTTGCTCTTTTTGGATCATCGTTTCCTCCATGTCCCGTTGATTGTACTACTCTGCAACCTTCTGTATGTGAGGACTAGAATACTACCCTAATAAGTGGAGTTTTTTTACCTATGACTGGTGTATACGTGGAGGGGCATAATCAAAAAAGTCTAAGTCCCCTTTTGGCCTAAGGCCTTAAACGCTGAAAGTAGAAGCAGGGAAAATGTCCATTATCAAAAAAAACGTCCAAAAGGAGGTGTTTTTTTGATAATGGCCTGCCTCTACGTTCAGCTGTTTAAATGCCCAGACCACCCCCTACGTCTAAACTTATACCCTATAATCAACCTAAAAAAAGCCTAAGCCCCAAACGTCCAAAACAAGGGCTTTTAGGCGAAGGAGGAGCCAGTCCTTTGCCTAAAAGCTGGATTCTGTAACCGGTGTCTGTCAAAAACAACACCGGTTACAGAATCCCCCCCCCACGACATCAGGGCAAGAGGGAGCCCAAGCCCTCTTACCCCGCGATCCCCAACCCCCACCGACGACATTGGGGCAAGAGGGAGCCCAAGTCCTCTTGACCCGGATCTCCCCCCGCCCCCCACCACATGATCCGGCCAAGAGCCCTTCTGGCCAGGCAATCTTCCCTCCTCTCCCCCACCCCCCAATCCGGCCAGGAGGGAGCCGAAGCCCTCCTGGCCCTCAACTCCCTCTAACCCCCACCCCCCACTAAAATACAGGCAGGAGGGATCCCAGGCCCTCCTGTCCTCAACGCAACCCCCCAATGATTGCCCCCCCCGAAGCCCCAACCGGCCCCCCCCGTTGACCCATGACCCCTCCCGCCGACCCCCCCCCCTTCCCCATACCTCAAAAAATATTGGCCGGACTGATGGGTGCCAAGCCCTCCCATCTGGCAGGCCAGCCAAAGTAGGAATGGGACCGGATTGGTCCAGGTGGCACAAACCCCACCCACAGGTGGGGCCTGAGGTGCCTGGGCCAACCAGAATAGACCCGGGAGCCTTAGGCCCCTCCTGTGGGTGGGGCCTTAAGCACATGGACCGCCATCAGCTCAGCGGTCCCTTTTTCGGCACTTATACCTGTTTTGACTTGGTCTAAGTCAAAACGTATAAGTGCCGACTAGGCAACCTGTCAAATGTTTTGGTTATACCTGCTGCACGCCTAGGTCTAGGTCAGCCCACCTCCCGCCCATCGCCCGCCCTTTCCCCTCCTCTAAAAACACCTCTTTTCTCTCTGTGCATTTAGAAGCAGGGGAAAGGCCTAAGCTGGTTTTAGATATGTCTAAAACTAGCTTTGATTATGGGTACTTGGACGATCAGGCTTTTTGATCGTCCAAGTAGCCATTTAGGCCACTTTTTAGACGTTTTTTTAAAAATTATGAGCCCCTTACTATACTAGCCAATACTTTGTAAGTTTGGTAACCACGAACATGGTGTTGGGTCCTTTGGAGCATTAATGAGATCTTTTTCTCCATTTGAAAATTTGCAAGGCATATAAGCGATTCTGTTCCCTCTCTTCAGCAGTAGAAGAGCAGTTTTTATGACTTTGTTTGCAGCTACACTCACCCAATTACCAGGGGCCACTGAAAAGTTCTCAGCCCAACCAAGAAGAGTATGATGTGGAGCCATGAAACTTACAAGTTATTCCACACTTTTCTTGACACTTTTCGTTTCAATGATATGAAATATAATGAAAAGTGTCAAGAAAAGTGTGGAATAACTTGTAAGTTTCATGAGCTCCACCTCATTCTCTTCTTGGTTGGGCTGAGAACTTTTCAGCCGCCCTTGTAATTACTTGGCTGGAGCTCCAGAGACTGAGCCTCCTCTTACCTGTACCATGACAACAACAGAGATCAAAGCATTTCTAAGCAAGCTCATGGTTGTTCTGGACTAGCCATCATATACCCAGTTCATATAAAGGTCTGTAAAATGACAACTGAGGCTAATGACCAAGTGTACAATCAGGAGAGGGGGGAGCAATATATTAGGGGTCAGATGGTCAGCAGGAACCCATGAACTGAAACAGAAGCAAACAAGATATGTGGCCTCTTTATTTAAAGTTATTTAACAAAATTCAGCAAATTGTATAAATGACATTTTAAAGACAATTATGTCAGATAATTGTCTTTAAAATGTCAATGATGACTTCATACATATATGTCAGATGTGGTTAGCAGACTTTGCATGTTCAGATAAATATTGCTTAACCGTTTAATTGGCAGATGGTGAAACAGCTGCTTTACGTAACTTGATGTTGAACGAGAGCAACAGTGCCAATGATTCAATGCAACTTCTGCTTAAGCAAAAATGATGTTGATCTTTCTACTGGTGTTGGAGGCTTCAAGTTGCTGCTAACTTTCCTGTATGAGCAAAGATTTTTGTTTGACAGTTATGAATGCAAAACTCTAGTCGATCCTACAAAAAGAATATTCAGTGGAGACCAAAATGCAGGCATTTGGCTGAGGAAACCGATGATGAAGATTCAGACCTTACTTTTGAAGGCAAGAGAAAATTTCAGGTAGAGACATTTAGGCCCTCTTTTACTAAGCCATGGTAGAGGTTTCTACTGTGGCCTGGGGAGCTAAATGCTCCAATGCTCATAAGAATTGTATAAGCGTCGGAGAAGCGTTGGAACATTTAGCACTCTGGGTTGCAGTAGAAACCTCTACCGTGGCTTAGTAAAGGGCGGGAGGGGGGGGGGGGGAGTGCTAATGTGGCTATTGACAACTTAATCAGCAGTCTTAGATACCATCTTGATGCTTACGAGCATCTGTGTTTGCTGTTTGATGTACTTTTTGCTACAGAGCAATAGCCTGCTCCTTCGATCATCCACAAGGCTAAGCACCTCTTAGACACATTTCCGTCTTATTTGGACAGCAGCCTGGGTGATGAGCTGATTCAGCTGAGCGCATTCATTGCTTGGTGTCATGGACAGCAAATGGCAGAATGCTGCCACAGAAACTGATAGATACTTTGCTAAAATATGGGTTGCCATATACTTTCCTTAATGTCTATATAGCCATGAAACTGACTTTATCCCTACCAGTGACAAATTGTGAAGGGAAGCAGTCATTCTTGCATATGGGACAGATAAAAAAAAATGAGCTTCTTATAAGGATGAAATGGAACAATTGAATTCACTTTCACTCCTGCAAATTGAAAGTGAACTTATAATCAGATTTTGATGATGTGGTGGATAAGTTTCCACAGAGAAAACCAAGGCAAACGCCTCTGTGAAGATACCATACTGTATGCAAAAAGGTCTCCTCTTAATCTGTCAGTCAGCAATTGCTAAATACATTTATACTAGCCAGTGAGCTACTGTAGATCCTTGATGTTATCCACATATTTATTTAACTTTAAAACACAACTTGATGTTACACTTGTTCTTGTACTTGTATAAATTTAAAACCTTGTACAACTGCATGAATATTAAGAACATAAGAACTGGCATACTGGGACAGACCGAAGGTCCATCAAGTCCAATATCCTGTCTCCAACAGTGGCCAACCCAAGTCCAATGTGCCTAGCTTGATCCCAAATAACAAAACAGATTCTATGCTGCTTATCCTAGGAATAAGCATTGGATTTCTCCAAGCCCTCTCAATAATGGACTATGGACTTCTTTTAGGAAAGTATCCAAACCTTTTTTAAACCCCGCTAAGCTAACTGAGTTCACCACATTCTCTGGCAACTAATTCCAGAGTTAATTATATATTAATTATTGTGTTCCTTGTGTAATGGGTAGTAAAACTATGGCCTTGGCAATTGTGGCCAGGAAGGAGGAGGGGGCCCACAAACTTGTGATCTAGCTCTGCCCCATATGTTTTATGATGAAGGCCACTGACTGTTTAGCTCTCTGGATTATTTGCAACCTGTTAATATCTTTTGAAGATGTGGTCTCCAGAATCACCAGAATCATAAACAGTACTCTAAGGCCCTCCTTTACAAAGTCACACTAGCGTGGCTATTCCTCTCCCTAAACACCCAAGCATATTTTGGGGTTTTTTCATCTGCCTTTTATACCTCTTTGGCCATCAGATACAATCATCCCAAGTCCCATTTTTCTTTCATGCAAGTATCCTTTGTCTCTTTATACCCACACAAGGCCAGATTAGTCAAGGGTCTTTCCCATAAACAGTGAAAAGCAGTTAAATTTTGGCGTCATTGCCTCCAATATATACTCTGTAATGATGACAAAAAGATTAAATGAATCTGTATAGCAGTATGTTAGATAAGTTCAATAACTGCAGTGCAGTGTTTTTTAGTCTGCTGAAGTTTATGCTTTTCCATCATTCCTTGGAAGAGCCTTACTGCTCTGACCTGTACATTTTGAAATGGCTGCTATAAAAAGGCATACAATCCAATTGACATAGTAGGCAATTGCACAGAACAGCAGTTTCCACAGGGTCAGTAAATGGATTTCAGTTTACTAAGCATACAGTTTTTTTCCCTGCAAATGAGCAAGCCTTTGAGGAATTTGCTTAGGGCTGGATGGTGTGACTTGTAATAGTTTGAGAGTATTGCACAGCTCTTACCACTCTGACTCAACCAAGAACTAAGGGTACTAAAGAGAAATACACGGAAAGCAGAAAGAACCTGGTGCAAAACAAAACTACCTTCAGTCAAAGAGGCCTGGAAAAGACAGTCAGACACCTACAAATGAGCAATATCAAGTGCCAAGAAAAAATACTACTCCCAACTCATCACAAAATTCCCCAACCAATCCAGGGGCATATTCTCTCTAACCAGGAACTTCTCAATAGCCCAAGGGCCCACTCACAGTTTGACCCTAAGGGTAGATGCAGAAACTTTTGCTTTCTTCTTCCAAGAGAAGATTCAAAAGATTCAAAACAACTTCGATGTGTCTCCATCAACTCACAGCAAGATCACTCCGAATCAAGTTTCAAGTTTATTAAAAATGTGATTAATCGTTTATTCAAAATTCTAAGCAATATACAAAATTAAAATTACAAATTTCAGGGGGACAAAATAAACAACTTAGACTATACACACAGAAAATACAAAATAGAAAAGGGATAAAAGGGGGAAGAAATACAATTGTTGAAAGTAAATAAGACAAATAAGGAAAAAGAACAACAGGGAGGGTGAAAGCAGAAGGTTTGAGATAAATCAGAAAATAGAGTTCATTGAAGGATCTTAATCTAGCTTACTAACAGTCAAATGCATCTTTAAAAAGAAAGCATTTTAACTTGCTCTTGAATCTGTCGAGAAGATGCTCTTCCCTTAAATAAATGGGAAGAGAAATTCCATGTTTGAGGCACTGTGACAGAGAAAATAAATTGTCGACATGTGTTAATGTTTTTGAGAGAGGGAACAATTCTGTTTTACTAATTTATTAATTTTTTATGAACAACATACAAAAAAGTGCAAGAAAATATGATACAAAAGATACATAGAAGCATTTATATTCTAAACATAGAATCCAAAATGTAAAAATACCTCCCCCTTCCCTTCTTTCCCTCACCCCCACCCTTTATTCCCTAGTCAGGAAAAGACATTAGAATATCAAAAGCAGACAGGAACAAGTAAAACCTTATTAGAGATCTTTAATATAAGACTCCAATGGTCCCCATATCTCATTAAATTTTTTGGAGTCCCTAAGATGGCCGCAGACCTTTCTAGCTGAGTAACACGCCACGGAGTCTTACCTCCAACAACTTTTGAATCGCTGTCCGGGATATCTGCCTTTCCTTCAATGCCAAAACGAAGAGGAAGCAGTGCCACTGGAGCCTCGCGGCAGTCTGGAGTGGTGGAGTTCTGCAACATCGAGGAGCTTCTTCGGCGTATGCAGGAGACACCCCGGGCATTGGGAGACCTGCTGGAGACGTACCGGAGAGGTGGAACGGATGCGATCTCCTTGGGCTTGGAGACAACGCTAAGCCCTGATGCCAAAGCACCTCCCCCTCTTCCTCAGATTACCAGTTCCCCACGAGAGGAGATGCTTCCGCAGCATGGGCAGTACTCTCTCTCAGAGGCCACAGAGAGCAGAGAGGGGAAAATGGAGACAAACTTCCCTTTGCAGGAGAGTTCGGAAGAGACTGAGAGTCCAACAATTCTAGGGGTAAATCGGAACCTGAACAGTGCAGTCCAAGAGGGGATGCCAACTAGTGAGATTTCTCATTTTACAAATGTTTCCTATATTAAAAAACCCAGAGAGGTAACCCTGGATTCCCTTTGGGATCTTGTGGCAGACTTGGCAAATTCAGTTAAACCCCAATTGAATCAGTTGGAAGAAAGATTTAAAGTCCAAGAGACTATGGTGGGAAACTTGAAAGTTGAATTTGATGACACAAAAAGTTCTTTAGAAAATATCCACTAAGAATTGAAAGTTGCTAAACAGATTAGAGAAACATTAATTAAGGACAATATCAATTTGAGAAGGAAGCTGGAATCCTTAGAAAATACTTCCTGAAATAATAATCTCAGGTTAATTAATTTTCCAAGGGTTGCAACAATATCTCCAAGAAATATAGTGACACGCTATATGATGGAAATTTTGGAAATTTCTGAAGCCATGTTGCCACCACTTACCCAGGCTTATTATCTACCCACTAAAAGAGACGAATAACAACGATTACAAGAAAGGGACCAGCAAACATTTGATGTTACAGCAATATTGGAACTTTCTGACATAGAAATGGCTATGCCGATGACACTTTTGATTACAGTAGCCTTAGCACCAGCTAAAAACTGGTTGCTTAGGCTTTTCTTTAAAAATAGACAAAAAAAATTTATGGGACTTAAAATACTGATTTTTCCAGATCTGGCTCGAGATACGCAAAAAAAGGAGACGTGAATTTCTTCTTTTAAAAACAGGAGTTATAGCTTTGGGTGCAACCTATTTTCTTCAACATCCTTGTAAATGTGTGATACAATATCGTATGAAAAAATATGTTTTCTTTGATCCAAGCCAGCTGACAACATTCTTGTCTACAGCGCCTCAGGCTTAAGGGGAATTATGAGGGCGATATTGACTATATGTTATCCTGTCTTGGTTTAAAAGGCCTGTTTTTCTTCATACAGCAATTTAGTTTGTTAATGTTCTTTTTTTATTTATTTATTTATAGTTTCTATACAATCAAAAATGGTACAAGTAATACTGAAATACATATAGTTAGTCAATACTGACTGAAGTAAACATACAAAGCAATATGCTAACTTATATAGTCCTCAATTTAAGGAGGTAGGCAAGACATAAGCAGAAAAACCCCTGGGGAGAAGGGATATAAGTACAATTAAAACATAAAGCAAAATAAATTAGCCTACTATTTAACTTAGAAATTAACCTACTATTTAACTAAATTCCGCATTGAACACCTGATTCATTCTGGCTGCGTTGGAATCCCTTTACTCTCCATGAAAAAAACCTAGTTGGACAGGCTCAAAAAATATATATTTATTACATTGATAGGAAATATAACATTTGCAAGGAAATCTTAACTGAAAAGTTGCCCCCATAGAAATCACTTTAGGACGAAATTGCAAAAATCTTTTCTCCTGGATTGTGTCCATTTTGAGACATCTGGAAATATGTTTACCCTTTCACCTAAAAAGGTGATTTGTTTTAAGTTAAAATACAATTTCAACAGCATTTCTTTATCCTGTAAAAATACAAGAGAGACTAACAATGTCGCCCGACCCACTGTTTCAGTTTCAGAAGATTGTAATATAGCTGATACATCTAATTGCTCAGTTCCACCTTCTAAAACTTTTTCTTTTTGAACATTCTTTAAATAATAAATTCTCTGCGTCGGGGGTAGATTTGATTCTGAAACTTTTAAGACTGTCATCATAAAGTTCTTAAAGAGTTCCTGAGGAGACATAAATTTAGCTATTGGAAAATTAAGAATCCTTAATTATTAATGTTCTTTTAATTTTTCGCTATGTATACCTTGGATCCCAATTGTGGACTTGAGCTTCGCTATATTGATTTTCTTCTTTTGGTTTGAGATGTTAGAATGAATACCTTATTGGCTTATCTTTATCTTTCTGTACAAGTGATACTTGATTTGTAATTGAAAATGATAAATAAAAAAATAAAAATTTTTGGAGTCCCCTATTTCTCATAACGGTAATATAAATAAAGAGACTCCTACCAAAAAGATAAATTTAATCGATCCCATTGCTTCCAGTTTCTCATAATCATTTGTAAGGCCACACCCATCATAATTAGAAGGAGATTATCCCTATGCTTTTTAAGTGAATAATTAGTCATGAATGAGGTACCAAACAAGATAGTTCTATATGTTAACGATATGGGTACCTCAAGGATATATATTATCTTACTCCAAATTGACTTCCGAAATGAAAATATCAGAAGACAAAAAAATAGAAGATGATCTAAGGCAGTGGTTCCCAACCCTGTCCTGGAGGACCACCAGGCCAATCGGGTTTTCAAGCTAGCTCTAATAAATATGCATATTTGGAAGTGACAGGCATGCAAATCTGCTCCATGCATATTCATTAGGGCTATCCTGAAAACCCGATTGGCCTGGTGGTCCATCAGGACAGGGTTGGGAACCATTGATCTAAGGTACCCACTTCCAAATTACAATGCCAACACCTGTTAGATCGTGTTTTATCAATTTTATACAATCTTACAGGGATCCAAGGAATTTGGTATAATAAAAAGTACAAAGACTGTCTCATAAGAACATAAGAATTGTCGCTGCTGGGTCAGACCAGTAGTCCATGGTGCCCAGCAGTCCGCTCACGTTGCAGCCCCTTGGTCAAAGACCAGTACCCTAACTAAGACTAGCCCTACCTGCATATGTTCCAGTTTAGCAGGAACTTGTCTAACTTTGTCTTGAATCCCTGGATGGTGTTTTCCCCTATAACAACCTCCGGAAGAGCATCTCAGCTTTCCACCACTCTCTGGGTGAAGAAGAACTTCCTTACGTTTGTACGGAATCTATTCCCTTTTAACTTTAGAGAGTGTCCTCTCGTTCTCTCTACCTTAGAGAGAGTGAACAACCTGTCTTTATCTACTAAGTCTATTCCCTTCATTATCTTGAATGTTTCGATCATGTCCCCTCTCAGTCTCCTCTTTTCAAGGGAGAAGAGGCACAGTTTCTCTAATCTCTCACTGTGCGGCAACTCCTCCAGCCCCTTAACCATTTTAGTCACTCTCCTCTGGACCCTTTTGAGTAATACTGTGTCCTTCCTCATGTACAGCGACCAGTGCTGTACTCAGTACTCCAGGTGAGGGCACACCATGGCCCAGTACAGCGGCTTAATAACCTTCTCCGATCTGTTCTTGATCCCCTTCTTAATCATTCCTAGCATTCTAATCACCTTTTTGCCGCCGCCGTACATTGCACGGACAGCTTTATTGACTTGTTGACCAGTACTCCCAAGTCTCTTTCCTGGGGGTCTCTCCAAGTACTGCACCGGACATCCTGTATTCGTGTATAAGATTTTTGTTACCAACATGAATCATCTTACACTTATCCACGTTGAACCTCATTTTCCATATTGCGGCCCATTTTTCAAGCGTGTTTATGTCACGTTGCAGATCTTTGCAATCTTCATGCGTCTTCACTACTTTGAATAACTTGTTTGTATCATCTGCAAATTTAATCACCTCACTCGTACCAATTTCCAGGTCGTTTATAAATATGTTGAAGATCACGGGTTCAAGCACCAAACCCTGTGGCACTCCACTCATGACGTGTTTCCAGTCCGAGTATTGTCCATTCACCCCCACTCTCTGTTTCCTACCCGCCAGCCAGTTTTTAATCCATGTGAGTATTTCACCCTCGATTCCATGGCTCGCAATTTTCCGAAGTAGTCGTTCATGCGGAACCTTGTCGAACGCCTTCTGAAAATCCAAGTATACAATGTTTACCGGGTCACCCTTGTCTATCTGCCTGTTTACTCCCTTGAAGAAGTGCAGCAAGTTCATCAAGCAAGATCTTCCCTTGCTAAAGCCGTGCTGGCAAGTCCTCATCAGATCATGTTCGTCAAGGTGATCAATGATGCGGTCTTTTATCAGCATCTATACCATCTTTCCGGGTATCGAGGTCAGACTCACTGGTCTGTAGTTTCCAGGATCTCTCCTCGAACCTTTCTTGAAAATCGGCATAACATTCGCCACTTTCCAGTCTTCCAGAATCCTTCCCAATTTGATCAATAGATTGGCTATTAGTTGAAGCAGTTCAGCTATAGCCGCATTCAGTTCCTTGATTACCCTCGGATGGATGCCATCTGGTCCCGGGGAGCTGAGGCAGTGCACTGCATTCTACGCTTCCATAAAAAGGGCCATTGTGCTGGTGATATATTGTAATTTATCTCTAAACTCCAAAAGTCATGCAAACAAGATCTGGGCTTTAGAGATAAGTATTCACGTATTACTTTGTACCATATAGAGGCATGATGCCCTAGGAAATCTACCTGGAAGCATAAGAATGGCAAGGTGTGTTGATCCATTAATGATCGCCATTGGGGAATTCCCTTCTGGATCACTTGTTTTAGCTGCAACCATTTAAAAGATTGTGTTTTTGCTAATCCGAATGAGCATTGCAAATGGGAGAAAGATGCCAATTCACCATGAGAACATACGTTTTCTACTGTCCTAATACCTGCCTTAACCCATTCTTTCCATAAAATTTTTGATTTTGCTATAGTAATTTTTGTATTTAACCATGATTTAACATCTTTGACCCATTTGCCGGTATTGGTAATTTAGCATCTAAAGACCTTAGAGTCTTCCGAGTTGAATGAAATATTCCCCGGTGAAAATGTACCAGCCATTGCGATTTAAGAATGTACCCGGAGCAGCTGTGTGCTAGCAGAATTACCACTATACATACCAGATAAGTTTCAAAAATTCTTTCCAATTGATTGTTTATTGGAATGTGCTAGAACGTGTGTTCTATGGTAACTGTTGGTGGAGACAGTGAACACACGATGATGGTCTCCAAACACAGCTAACTCCGTGAATTTTCACTAGAATTATAGTTGTGGGTCTGAGTGTTCACTAATAAGCAAGTTTAAAGTTTGTTAATGTTGATGGTTATTTTTGACACATTGACAATTTTGTTATTCAAAGGTGATTAATGAGAGTTGTTTTGTATATCACCTCAGCTAATTGAAGTTTCCCCTGTATAGAGTGTATGTTAATTTGAAAGTCACACTAGCATGCATTTCATAATCTTAAAAAAAGAATATGAAATACTGTACATAAATTGGCCAGTCCAATTTCAGCTACACTGAAAAAGAAAAGTCATTCATTAAGGTCAGATTTGTGATGAAGGTATAAAATGTTTCTAAAACAGAAAGGGAGTAAACGGGATCCTGTCCAGAAAAGATAAAGAAAGATTTATAAGTTCACAGGGAAAGAAATAAGGGTGGGGTAGGGATAAAGGATGGCAAGGAAGAACTGAGGTTGATTTATAGTTATGTATGCATAGAATTGTCTCTGTTTAGGCTGATTCTAGAGGTACGGAGATCATCTTTCACTGATAAGAATCCCTAAATAATAAAATGTTGTCCTCACCTCACAAATCTTATGATCTCATAAAAAGTTAAAGAATGACTTAATGTAGAAGAGTATATACAGACCAAGATACTTATAATAGCTGTGTCTGTCTATTTTTCATATGTGATAGCTGAATCTCTTGTAAAATCAGAAAATATATAAATATACTATATATAGTATTTCCTAAAGCTTTCATAACTTTACATATTCTTTGCATCCTGCTGACTAAAAAATACATTTCAGAGTGTATTAAAGTTGAAATTTGTTTCATTTATCTATACAATATATTCTACACATTCAAGGTAAAAAAACAAACAAACCAATTCTAGAGTAAGAATCCAAAATTTCTTAATTGCACAAGTCTTCGCTGCCTTTGTCACAGCAAATCCAAATTACCGTATTTTCTCGCATATAACGCGCGCGTTATACGTGGTTTTTACAAACCGCGCATACCCTTGCGCATTATACGCGCGCGTTATACGTGGTTTTTACAAACCGCGCATACCCTTGCGCATTATACGCGTGAGCGCGTTGTACAAAATTTTTTTTACATAGTTTCCCCCCCCCCGACGCCCGATTCATCACCCGGAAGAAGCGTTCGCACTCCCACCCCGAAGGACTGCTCGCACCCCCACAGCCTCCCCCCCTCCCCCATGGAGAAGCTGTCTACCTTGTTTCCGGATGCCAGCCCAGCTGCTTCCTCTGCCGGTGGTCCTGCCCCTTCTCAGAGCCCTGTGCTGCGCTGCTTCCTTTTCAGGCGGTCCCGCCCTTTCTCTGATGTCAGAGAAAGGGTGGGACCGCCAGAAGAAAAAGCAGCGCAGCAGGGCTCAGAGAAGGGGCGGGACCGCCGGCAGAGAAAACAGCTGGGCTCGCTGGCATCTGGAAACAAGGTAGACAGCTTCTCCATGGGGGAGGGGGGTGAGGCTGTGGGGGTGCGAGCGGTTCTTCAGGTAGTGGTGCGAGCGGTCCTTCGGAGTGGGAGTGCGAGCGCTCCTTCAGGGTGGTGGTGCGAGCGGTCCTTCAGGGTGGGGGGTGCGGGTGCGTGCGAGCGGTCCTGCGGGGGGGGTAAATCGGACGTCGGGGGGGGGGCATCAGGCTTTCAGGGTAGGGACAGGACTTCAAGGAGGAAAGGAGAGTCAGGGCGGGCGAAAACAGAGTTGGGGTCTCCAGAGGAGAGTCGGGGCGGGCGAAAGGAGAGTCGGGCAGCATGCGCGGTATACGGGTGTGCGCGGTATATAAAAATTTATGTACATAAATATGTGTTTTTTGCGCGCTATACCCGTGTGCGCGTTTTACACAGGTGCGCGTTATCTATGTGAAAATACGGTAACTTTGGTTCCAAAAGTTGCTAACAAAGGCCATAGTAAGTTAGTCCACCAGTGCCCATCCATTGAAGTTGAGTTCATCCAAAACTACTGGATAATGAATTGAGCCATTTCTGCTGTGTGAAGTGGAGCAAGGTTTAAACATAATGAACATGAAGCTGCAAAAAGAAAGCCAGGAGAAAGTTATTCAAACACTCAGAATGCAGGAAACTTACTGGCAGTGGTAAATCTATGCTGTCTGTCCAGGGCCCGGTGTTATGGAATGCTCTGTTGGTTTCAGTGCGTCAATTGACCATGCTTTGTCAATTTAGAAAAGAAGTAAAAAAACTGTGTTATTTGGTACCAGCTGTGTATGTGCATGAGATTGTGCCTTTTTGTGATTGTGCAAAGATGCTTAGATGTTTTTATGGTGTTTTATTACATTTTTTATATGTTGTGTCATTGTTCTCTGTTGTTTGTCATTTGCTGATTTTGTATGTTTGTATTGTTCCTCGCTTAGATTTGTAGATAGGTGGGTTACAAATAATTTTAAATAAATAAATAAGGTTGATAGTGATTTGAATTCATTTGAAATCTAATCTACTCTAATCAGAATTTCTGTATTACACTTATCCAGAATAGGTTCAATGCAGAGAGGCCCATGCATTGTTATGGGGAATTACAGTGACAGTAACATTTTGATTACAATTTTAGAAGTTTACATAGTGTAGAGACAGAGTCTGAGACAAGAAATTAGTTTACTAGCATCAGTTATTGAAATAGTAGATGGCATTCTTGGGAGGTTATGCTGCAGGTTGTTGTGATCTGTCATAACGGTAAGTTTTCAGTTTTTTTTTTTTTTAATTGAAGGCAATTCATTTCAGTCCTAATAGTTGTTGGGATCCCATTCCAAGTTCTAGTGATTGCATAGGTGAATAGGGAGTTAAATATTTGTCCTTTGGATGAGGGAAGTACTGATAGGCACGTATCATGGATCCTTGATGATGTGAAGCAAGATTTAGAAAAGAGAATAATTATTTGCTCTGAGGTGTTAGTTTATAGAGTAAAGAACTTGATGCACGATAGCTTGAATGTAATCCTAGCAGTTATAGGCAACCAGTGAAGTTTGTGATCGTATTCTTAAATAGTGTCATATTTGTTTAGTCTGAAGCTCAGTGTTTTGAATCATTTGTAGTTTTTGTGTATTAGGGAGGAACTCAAGCCAGTGTATAATTAGTTGCAGTAGTCGAGCTGTGATAAGATCAGCATTTGAACTAGGATGGTGAAGTGTTGATTGTAGAAGCATTGGTGTTGGAACGGGGAGGCCACAGGAGCTGTGGCTTCCCCAAAAATTGACGATGGTTCAGTTCCCCAACCTTACCTTCTCTTCCTTTATTCCTCCCTTCCCCCAGCGGCACCCTGCGGCATGACCTCATCAGCTCCGGACTTCTCCACACCTGTCCCCTCCCCTGTGTTGCTATTATTTAAAATGTTCCAGCAGCCACTGTGCAGCGTCCACAAGATGAGACTTCTGCCATCAGCCTGCCCCAGAAGTCTTCATTCAGCAGCGACTTCCTGTTCTTGTCTTTCCACTTTGGTCCAGGCCTTTCTCTCTCTCTGTATTTCTTCTGCTTTCAACCCCCCCTCCCTTTCTCTGCCTCTCTCTCTTTCTCTTTTCTTCCTTCCTTCCTCTCTCCCTCCTTCCTATGTCCCCCTCACTGCCTTACAGCCTTTGTCCCACCCCCTCCCCCGAAGTCAGCCTGCCTGCCTCCCTCCCTTCTTGCCGCGCCAAAGCCAGCCTGCCTGCCTCCCTCCCATGCTGAAGCCTGGCTTATCCGCCACTGATTCTTCCTCCCCCTCTGGTCTGCCACCACTCACCACCCGCTGATGCAGCAGATCCAAGAAGGGAAGGGCAAGGCATGTGCATTGGCACCAGCCCACAAGCCTTCCCCCGACATCAATTCTGACATTGGTGAGAAGGTCCGAGCAACCAAGCAATGATTGATGTCAGGGGAAGGCTTGTGGGCCTGTGACATGAATTCGCTGCATGCGCCTGGCCCTTCACTTCCCTTCCCGCAGTTGCGGCAGTGGGTGGCATTCAGCCTGCGTACCCCCCCCGACATATAGGACGGGCAATTATTGTGGAGGCCCTGGTCCCTGTGGTCCCCCGTTCCGATGCTTATGGCTGCATGGGCTGGGGGAGACAGGGAAGGACAGATATTGCATGGGCAGGGAGGGTATTGGGAAGGACAGCTGCTGCATGGGCTTGGGGATTGGAAAGGACAGATGTTGCATGGTTGGGTTGCTAGGAAGGGAGGGAAAGAGAGATTTATGCCAGTGGAGGGAGGGAAGAGAAAAAAGAATTGTTGGACATAGGTGCATGGAGTGGGAGGAAAATAAAGATGGTATACATGGGGAAAGGAAGAACAGGGAGAATTGTTGGACATGATAATGGTGGAGAGGAAGGAAAGAAAAATATTACACTGGGAGGGAGGACAGATGACTCAAAGAATTGAGAGATGTCAGATACTGATGAAGGGTGATGGAAGGAGAGAGAGAGAAAATTGTCAGACCACTGGAAGGGGATAGAGAGATACCAGACCAGAGAAAGGAAGAAGAGAAGAAAGAGATACCAGATTGCAGGAAGGAGAGGAGAGAGATGTGAGACCATGGGAAGAGTTGAATTCACAACCTCTGCAAGATCAGCATAGGATTTTAACACATTGAGCTACATCACCTTCTAATCAGGTGGGTCTCACATCCCTGTCATATCATAGCTTACTGACCTGCCTATGTATCATCTGCTTAGGAATGATATCATAGTCACCACAAAGGAAGCATTTCTAACTGATCAAGTTAATGCACTTCCTCTATCCTCTCCAGCTCACTGGTTCAAATCCTACTGCTACCTTCACTCATTTTAACAACTTCCTATTAGCTCTCCTAAGAGAGTCTAGATGATGGACTTTGCCATTTTTCATCAGCACATTTCCCTTTCCAGGCAAACTTATTTTCACCTTCACATGCCTAGGACATCCTAAGCTGTCATGGTAGGAAACTTTACCTTTGACAGAAAGAAGCCATTTGTGGCTCACCAAGTTAAGGCACCTTGTACATATTCTCAAGCTTACCAGTTCAACACTCACTTTAACAGCATCCTAACAACTTCATATTAGCTCTCATAGGAGTATACATGGTAGACTTTGCTGTTTTTCATCAGCATTGTGCAGTTTGCAGGCACACTTATTTTGATCTTGCCATGGCTAGTCAAAGGAAGTGGCTATGGCTCAACAGTTAATGGCACCTCTTCCATCCTCTGAAGATCAAATGCAAATGCTGTTTGGATACCACGAAACATGTTCAAGTTTTTGGTGAAAATCTGCTATCTAGGTTCATCTTGATGATCTCACAATGAGCTCAACATTGTGCATCAGATACATTCATTTGTTCTCAACTACAAGCCATTGTGGTAGGAATGTATTTCTTTTTATGCAATATACGCACATGGCAACAGGTATACAGTGGCGTACCTAGGGTATGTGGCACCCGGGGCCCATCATTTTTTGACACCCCCCCTATGTAAAAAAATATTTTTTGTAATGACCATGAAACAGAATAAATGGTCAGAATAGAAACAGGCAGTGAAAATTTTCTTATATTCCAAACATAACATAACATAAATTATGTCTGAATTGTCATGACATCAGAAGTACATAAGGAGTAGTTGCAGGTGATGCTTGGGACAGTTCTGATTATATTAGTTCGGTTTTATGTGTTTTTTGAATAGAAAGATTTTTATTTCTTTTTGAAGGTTTTGCAGTCTGTGGTCGATGTCAATTGGTTGTAGAGTTGGGGGTCGAGTGTTGCAGCTCGAATGGCTAGGAGTTGTCGAACAGTTTTTTTTCTTTTGACGTTTTTGGTTGGAGGGTGTGTGAATGGTACGTGAGTTCTCCTATGTCTGTTTGAAGTGGATTGAATTATTTAGCTGAAGAAATTAGTTACCCCCTCATCCCACACACATTAATTCTCTTCCATTTTTGTTCCCATTATAAAAAACACTGATAAGTTCCCAGAAAAAAAATACATTAAAATAAGAAGTGAAAACAAAGGCCCCTACAGATGAGAACATAACATAAGAATAGCCTAACCGGGTCAGACCAATGGTCCATCATGCCCAGTAGCCCATTCTCATGGTAACCAATCCAGGACACTAATACCTGGTCAAAACCCAAAGAGTAGCAACATTCCATGCTACCGATCCAGGGCAAGCAGACACTTCCCCCATGTCTTAATAACAGATTATGGACTTTTCCTCCAGGAATTTGTCCAAATCTTTCTTAAAACCAGCTACACTATCTGCTTTTACCATAACTTCTGGCCACTTCATTTTTAAGTTTAGATCTTTCCTTTCAAACAGAGACCTTGCTAGATGTCAAATACAGCACAAGGTAACTTCACATGGACTTAGCTGTGCAGGAAATGTGAATCTCCTCATACACCCACCATATAGTGCAAAAATGTGCAAAGGTCTGTTTTTTTTCTTTCGATCACTACATAGCCTAATGCCACACAAGCAGCGCTGTTACAAACATATTCTGTAGGTCAATGCTAAGGATAACAAAGTTTCCTTCCTTGGACCAGAAGGAGATAAACCACTGGAAGAGATCCCAAAACAACACCCAAAGACCCACTCAGTGTGTGAACCAGTTGAGTGGAGTGGACTAACTGGGGGGTGGAAATGGGCCCGGAGTTTGCTCAGCAGAATTTCCCAGACCACCTCTTCCTCTCAACACATTGACACGCTGCCACCATCACCACTAGGAACACCTCACTGGGTAGGCCAGCTATGCTATAAACTTTATAAAACACATTATTATATTTTCTTATAAAGCACATATTTTAACTGAACTCTCTGACATCCTCAGCCTTTCCATTCACAAAAATAGAAGGAAGAAAAGTTCCCATTTCCTGCTGTCTCATGTCCCTGGCCTATACAATATTTTTTTTCTGCAGACCCTTCAAAAGTCTGACCAAATCCTCGTTTCACTTGCATTATAAAGTACTGAGGATGCCATCTCTCCCCAATCCCAGGTCCTAAAGTCTAAGACAGTAGCGCAAACTAATGCTGCCAGATTCAGGAAAAAATTTTTTGATTCGATTCAGCCTATTGCAGGGGTGTCCAATGTCGGTCCTCGAGGGCCGCAATTCAGTCGGGTTTTCAGGATTTCCCCAATGAATATGCATTGAAAGCAGTGCATGCACACAGATCTCATGCATATTCATTGGGGAAATCCTGAAAACCCGACTGGATTGCGGCCCTCGAGGACCGACATTGGACACCCCTGGCCTATTGAATTGGTTTTTCAATTCGATTTTCCTGCCCAGTTGAGTGATTTTTTTCAAAACTCCTGGTGGGTTTTATAGCTTTTTCACCCCCTTTGGCTTCTCCTAACCACACTGGCGCTGTGGTGTAAATAAAATAAAGAAACAAAAAGGACTTTTCCTCTCTCTGTTAAATCCTAGCTCACGTTTGCAGTCCAACACCAGCTCTGGCAGGATACACATTTCAAATCTGACATATTATAATCACAAAACAGAAAATAAAATTAATTTTTCTACCTTTTGTTGTCTGGTTATATTTCAAATCTTGTTGGTCCAAGGCTCTGGTTTTCTTCTGATAACTTGCTTGTCAGGGTCTCCTTCTTTCTGCATGCTAACCATCCATCTGCCAACTCTGTCCTCCCTTTCCATTTCCCTTCCCTTCCCAGGAAGTCTGGTATCTTTCCTTTTTTTCATCTTCCTCCACAGATCCACCTTTTCTTAAATACCCTTTCATCCGGCATCTCTCCCTCCTTCCCCACCACCCCAGAGTCCACCATCTCTCCCTTTTTTTTCCTAATTACCCTCCTATCCAGTATCTCTATCCCTCCTCCACACCATCCCTTGTGTCCAATTTCTCTCCCTTTCTGTTCCTTCCCTCCCTAAATCCCATGGTCCATCATCTCTCTCCCTCTCCTCTATTTTCAGACCCATTATTTCTTCCCCCCCCCAAAGTTTGCCATATGCACGTCTCTTTGAACACCCCCTTCCCTCCGTGTACTTCTAAATCATGGTCCCCCCAAAGGCCTGCCCCCCTTAAAGGTCTGCCTGTCCCCCCTTGAAGGCCTGCACCCCCCTTGAAGGCCTGTCCCATCCCCTTGTAGGCCTGTCCCCCCCTTGAAGGCCTGCCTGCCTATCCCCCCCTTGAAGGTCTGCACGTCCCGAAGGCCTGTCCCCCACTTGAAGGCCTGTCCCACCCCCTTGTAGCTTCTCCCCCCCCCTTGTAGGCCTGTCCCCCCTTGAAGGCCTGCCTGCCTGCCTTTCCCCCCCTTGAAGGCCTGTCTCCCCCTTGAAGGCCTGCACCCCCCCTTGAAGGCCTGCACTCCCTTGAAGGTCTGCACCCCCCTGAAGGCCTGTCCCCCCCTTGAAGGCCTGCCTGCCTTTCCCCCCTTCAAGGCCTGTCCCCCCTTGAAGGCCTGCACCCCTCCAAAGGCCTGCCCCCCCCCTGAAGGCCTGCCTGCCCCCCCTTGAAGGCCTGCACCCCTTGAAGGTCTGCACCCCCCCCGAAGGCCTGTCCCCCCTTGAAGGCCTGCCTGCCTGCCTGTCACCCCCTCCCCCTTGAAAGCCTGCATGCCCGCCCGCCCGTCCCACCCTGAAGACCTGATGCCCCGACCCACCCCGAAGGACCGCGAAGTCAGCGTCAGCGATCCCTGTGCTGCTTCCTGCGCCACGGTCCCGCCCCTCCTCTGATGTCAGAGGAGGGGCGGGATCGCGGCGCAGGAAGCAGCGCCTAAGCAGCGCAGGGATCGCTGACGCTGACTTCGCGATCCTGCTGCGGGCTGCTTCACAGGTGGTGCAGGAAGGTCAGTGGGGCGAGCGGTCCTTTGGGGGTGGGGGGGACTGAACGGCAAGGCCGGGAGCACCCCCTTAGGGCTGGCACCCGGGGCGCACCGCCCCCCCCGGCACCCCCTTGGTACGCCACTGCAGGTATAAGAGTTTACTATAACTTCAGAGGGCTTGAACAGGTGTTGAAGGAAAGTACATGTTTTGAGATGTATCCTAGAGACATTACTATTGGTAGATTCAGCTTGGCTTTAGAATTGGGGGTGTGGTTTCATGCCTGAGGAGTGTGTGTTGGGGTGGGATAGGGGGGTTTTAGGATTAGAGAACAGGCTGCTTTAGAAATCTGAGAATTGGTGCTGATAAAGCTCAACCCAAATGTGTTTAGCAAAAGAACGCCCAAACAGTTTGCAGGTGTTACATTACATTACATTACATTAGTGATTTTTATTCCGCCATTACCTTGCAGTTCAAGGCGGATTACAGAACAGGATTTCTGGACATGTCCAGAGGTGTTACAGAGTAGAGCGGGTTGCTTCAGAGGATTGAAATGTTTCATACGGCGTTAGTTAGTCTTCATGGATTTCTTGAATAGCAGGGTTTTTATTTCTTTTCTGAAAATTTTGTAGTCTCGTATAAAAATGAATATTATATATTTGCTAACCGTACTCAAGACCTGAACCCCTGATATTTGAAAGAGAAAAGCAGTGCTTTGAAGCTTAGAGCTATTGAGGGAATTCCTTTTAGAATTTGGTAACAGGAGCCTCTACAGACTAAACAGATGACAAATGGCTTCTTGCAAAACTTTTGAGAAGTAAAGGAAATGATTAACCCTTTCAGGACCATAAGGATCGTAGGCCAATTTTTGTGGTTTTGATGACATTTTTATGGTAAAAAGGGCTTGCAGATGCCAAAAAATTGATTTTTTTTGTGAAATATCATTATTTTTATTTTAAAAAATCACACTTCTGGCTTATGGACAGTGTGGCAAGTGAATCTTCTCGTCAATCTAGCAACGACGCTAATGAATGAATGTCGGAACCAGTTTGTTTACATAAAGGCAGTATCATATGGAATCCGTACATATCAAATTTAGAACTGTAGACTATCCCAATCAAAATTTATAGGATTTTAAAGTTATGGGACAAATATGTCCCTTGGTCCTGAAAGGGTTAAAAGTCAATACAGGTGTGTTTGGCCAAACAACACCCAAAGCACGCCCAATTAGTTTGAAAGTTTTCTGATGGGAAGTTCTAATGGTGCCTATGACATCAGACACAACTTAAGCATTCTTGCTATAAAGAAGACTGGTATAGCAGATTTTTCTCTTTTAAGACTCCCAAGTGTGCTGGTGCTTCTGGTGTTTGATTTACAATGTTGTGAGGCTTTATACTACTATCCTTGCTGTTTCTCCTTTGTCATATCTTCTCCCTTTTGCCCTCCCCGCCCACACATTTTCTGTATTTGCTTGGTGTTGGTGTGAGGGGTGGCTGAGAACTTTGGTTTTGTGTTAAGTGTTGAGGGGAATAAATTGTTGAGGAGAAGAAGGGACCAGGCCAGGTTAGATGCCATCTATTTGCAGACCATGACATAATGAAAACAGGGAGGGTGGTAACCACCCACCCAGGCCCTCCACCCTCCCTGCTTTCATAATGTCATGATCTGCCCCCAATGTCACAACCTCCATTATCCATGTATGCAGAGTACAACAAAAAGAAAGAGCAGAGGGGTCCCACAGCTGCCAGTTAACTACAAGTGGAATGGATGTGAAGTTGTGCTTAGAAGTGGGAAACATGTTTTGGACCAAGAAGGCCACTGCACCAAATGGAATAGATATTAATGATTTTGGTAAGTTGAATGCAGGAGAGGTATCTAGAAATGGCAAGACTGGGGGGAAGTGACGGGGACCAGAAACAGAGGTTAGTAGAGAGAGAAATGCTGGACAGTGGTCTAGAAGGAGAGAAGATAAAAGGGAGAGATGGTAGATGTCATGGAGGCAAGGAGAGATATGGAATGGGAGGGTAGTTGGGAAGAGAAAGGGAAAAAAACTTGACCCTCGATGAATTAATCCTGCCCTGGCCGTGCACTGTGCCGACAGCTTCATTGTCTTGTCCACTATTACCCCCAAGTCCCTTTCTTGGGTACTCTTAGTCAATAACATCCCTCCCATATTAGTTCACATTGGTAAAATCTTAAATACATTCCCTTTAAAATTATCTCAATCCATCATCCATGCATCCATCAACCCATCCATTCTTCATCAAACATACTATCATAAGAATTCATTTATAATAATTTAGACCAATCCTTTTTTTTTTTTTATAAATCTTTATTCATTTTTAAAATTTATATAAAGCACAAACAAAATATACATTCAGATTATACATATGACAGCACTTAACTTCAAACAAATACTAAACAAAATACTGTACGCCCTGCCCCCACTCTCCCTCCCACCCTTTTTTGTAGTGTGTATATATTATCTAGGAATTAAAGGTTAATCAATTAGTCAGTCTTTTATTTAACAAATGCCTCTAATGGACCCCCATATGTTGTTAAACTTTTTATTATTTCCCATTTGTTCTGCATACATTCTTTCATATTTGTAATACAAACAGAGTGTTTCCCACCAAAAAGAATGATTTAATCTATCCCAGTTCTTCCAATTTCTTGTTATCAATTGTATGGCCACCCCTGTCATAATCAGAAAAAGTCTGCTTTTATAAATGTCTATTGAATTCTTAGCTTTCAACAACGTCCCAAATAGGACCATGTCATAGGACAATGGTATAGAGATATCAAGTATAGATCTCCAAAAATTGAGTATCAATAGACAATAAAACAACAAATGATTTAGTGTCCCTATCTATTAGACTTTGAATTATCTAACTTTTGTAACATGGACGCCGGTTACAGAATCGAGGTTTTAGTGTAGGCCGATTCTGAATAGGACGCCTCTCCCGGGCGTCCTATATAGAATCAGGGCCTAGGTGTCTTGCGGGCTTCGCCTTCAATATAGGCGGCCTGCCTGGGGAGCATTTTTTTTTTTTAAAACATGCATACCGATTGGCTGATTAGACAGCTGTAGGACGCCTTCAGCTGCCTAAAATCGGGACACACTTTTGGAGAATCAGGACCAAAATGTTTTGTGATTGGTAACTTTTTTCCAGAGAGGAGTGTTCTCAAAATCCATTCTTTATGAGAATAATTTAAAAGTCTTATTAGAACAACACGTGGCCATTGATTAAAATCTCATTGAAACCCTCTCTATTCTCAAAGGGCCAGCATCATGGAAAAAGGACAAAACAGGGGAGAACTGTAAAGAGCACAGGAAGCATCAAAAAGAATGTCACCTCGTGGTTAGAAGAGCAAAAAGAGAATATGAAGAAAGGCTAGCCAGGGAAGCACGAAATTTCAAACCTTCAGATTTGTTAAAGGGAAGCAGCTGTCAAGGGAGGAGGTGGGACTGCTGGATGACGGAGATAGGAAAGGAGTGGTGAAGTAGGAAAAAGAAGTGGTGGATAGACTAAATATGTTCTTTTCATCAGTATTTACAAAAGAGGATACATCCAACGTGCCGGAACCTGAGAAAATCTTCAAAGGAGATCAAACTGAAAAATTAACATCCACGGAGGTAAGCCCTGAAGACGTACACAAGCAGATAGATAGATTAAAAACAGACAAATCTCCGGGCCCAGATGGAATCCACCCTAGGGTATTGAAAGAACTAAAGGAGGAAATAGTGGAACTACTGCAGCAGGTTTGCAATCTATCCCTGAAAACAGGCGTGATCTCGGAGGATTGGAAGATAGCTAATGTTACGCCCATCTTTAAAAAAGGATCGAGAGGTGACCCGGGGAACTACAGACTGGTAAGTTTGACTTCGGTCCTGGGGAATATGGTGGAAGTGCTGATAAAAGACAGCATCGATGAGCATCTAGAAAGGAATAAAGTGATGAAAACAATGGCTTCTGCAAGGGAAGATCGTTACTAACGAATTTATTGCACATCTTCGAAGGAATTAACAAACAGATGGACAAAGGGGACCCCATAGACATCGTATACTTAGATTTCCCAAAAGCCTTTGACAAGGTACCCCATGAACACCTACTGCGGAAACTGAAGAACCATGGGGTAGAAGAAGATGAACATAGATGGATCAAAAATTGGTTGGCGGGTAGAAAGCAAAGGACAGGAGTGAAGGGCCACTACTCAGACTGGAGGAGGGTCACGAGTGGTGTTCCACAGGGATCAGAATTTGGTCCACTGCTGTTCAATGTATTTATAAATGATCTAGAAACAGGGACGAAGTGCCAAGTAATAAAATTTGCAGATGACTCCAAACTATTTAGTGGAGTTAGGACTAAAGAGGACTGCGAAGATTTACAAAGGGACCTGAACAAACTAGGAGAGTGGGCAACGAGATGACAGATGAAGTTTAATGTAGAGAAATGTAAAGTCTTGCATATAGGAAGCAGCAACCCGAAGTACAGCTATACGATGGGAGGGCTAGTAATGGGTGAAAGTACCCAAGAAAAGGACTTGGGGGTAATAGTGGACAACACAATGAAGCTGTCGGCACAATGCGCAGCGGCCTCTAAGAAGGCAAATAGAATGCTGGGTACTATCAAGAAAGGTATTACAACCAGAACGAAATAAATTATCCTGCCATTGTATCGGACGATGGTGCGCCCCCATCTGGAGTACTGCATCCAATATTGGTCGCTGTACCTTAAGAAGGATATGGCAATATTTGAGAGGGTTCAGAAAAGAGCAACATGATTGATAAAAGGTATGGAAAACCTTTCATACACTGAAAGAGTAGAGAAACTGGGGCTCTTTTCCCTAGAAAAGCAGAGACTTAGAAGGGACATGATAGAGACTTATAAGATCATGAAGGGCATAGAGAAAGTGGAGAGGGACAGATTCTTCAAACTTTCAAAAACTACAAGAATGAGAGGGCATTTGGAAAAATTGAGAGGGGACAGATTCAGAATCAATGCTAGGAAGTTCTTCTTCACCCAAAGGGTGGTGGACATCTGGAATGTGCTTCCGGAGGGTGTGATAGGACAGAGTACGGTATTGGGGTTCAAGAAGTGATTAAATAATTTCCTGACACCTCTTGTCTCTTCTTCACGCTCGGTTGGTGGAGGTGCCTGTTCCTGGTAGACGTAGTGTCTTGTTTCGTCCTCTTTGGGAGGTGTGGCGGCGGATACTTCCCCTGTGGCATCAGGACTCCCGGGTTAGTGTGTTGTTGCCTCTGACCGGTAATCTTTCCTTCCCTCCAGGGTTGGTGCCTTCGGTTTTTGGCAGATGGCGGGCTAAGGGCTGTGAGTTCCTTTTTCAGGTCTTGCAGGATGACGGGGAGCTGAAGTCCTGCATTGACTTGCAGCACGGTGGTCTTCCCTCTCTTGGTCTTGCTTACGCACATTGTCAGTTGCAGCACTATGTGCGCTGTCTTCCTAGAGATTCCCTCTCTTTGTCCTTTGGGATGCAGTTTAGAGCTTTTTTGGAGGGGGGAGGATCCGGAGCCTCAGATCTCGGTTTCTTTTTTTCAACGGCAGCTTGCAGCCCTGGGGCCTCCTCATGATTTTTCCTCTGTCTTGGCGGCTTGGTGGAGGGATTTGGGGAGGGAGCTTGGGGCGGACTGGTTGCTCCGTGCTCTCCGCCGGGTTCCGGCCTTAGTATATAATGTGGAGCTGCGTGAATGCCATTACTGAACCCTGTTGCGGGCCTATACCTCCCAGAGCCGGGCCTTCTATATGGGCTGTGTGGATACCCAGTATTGTCTCACCTGTCTCACTGAAGTGAATTCTTACTTTCATGGCTTTTGGAGTTGTGAGAGTATTCAGGGTTTTGGGGGGGCTCTGGCCTCCTTCCTTCAGGGCCTTCTTCAGGTTCCTGTCCCTCTTTCTGTTTTTCACATGCTGTTTGCTCACTTCACTGCTTTTATCTGTTTTTTCTTCTGCTGAAAAATTGTTTTTGAGCACATGTTATATTTTGGGGAAGAAGTGTATTTTGAACCATTGGCTGGCCGATGTTCCTCCCTCCTTTTGGTATTGGAGGAACAAACTTCATGAGCTGATGTGCTGGGAGGCCAGGCTGGCTTGTTCCTCTCGTCGTAAGAGTAGAGATTTTATTCACACTTGGTCTCCTTACTTGGACAGTTTGCCGCCAAGGAGTCGTAGTCGAATTGTGAATGGATTGCAATTGTATTCTGCTCCACCTGTCTGACCTGGGATTCTTTTCTGTTGGGGGTAGGGGGGAGGGGGGTTTGGAGGGATGGGCGATATTGGTCTGTTAGGGGGGTGTTTGGGCTCTTTGTTCCCTGAGAGGACATCAGAGTCCAGTCCTCTTAGGGGGGGGAGGTGTCCCTCCTTTGCCTGTTGTTGGGAAAGTTACAATCCTTATCTGTGTTCTGTGGTTGTGAGTTGTTATTCTCTTTACCAATAAAAACGATTTCGTAATAATAAATAATTTCCTGAAGAAAAGGGGATAGAAGGGTATGATAGAGAATTACTATAAAGGTCCTGGACCTGATGGGCTGCCGCGTGAGCGGACTGCTGGGCATGATAAACCTCTGGTCTGACCCAGCAGAGGCACTGCTTATGTTCTTATGTTATTATCACTTAGAAAATCCAATTGAGTTTTAAGCCAGGATTCAATTAAACATCATAAATCCTTATCCAGTATTATCTCTGGCAATCCTATCAGTCTTAAATTATTCATCCGACTTCAGTTCTCCATTTCATCAACCTTTTCTTCCAGTTGTCTACACGTGTCACTTAACTGCTGATTCTCCAAACTAAGCTGACTAACGTCTGTATCCAGTAAATCGATACGATTACCAATCATCATCACATCTCGATTTAAATCAGCCATATGATCTCCCACCTCCATCAGTTTTTCTAAAATAGGTTTTAATTTGCGGTTCAATGAGCCCTCCACCGTATGTGTAATTTTAGCCATTATTTCTGCAACAGTCCACATGCCTCCAGCCTGAGAAGATGACACTATAGCCTCCGCCATCTTACTTTCTCCTCTGCAAAGTTTGTCTTTATCTTTTCTGAGCGATTTTGCCACCATGAAAGCTCCATCTACACCAATTAATCACTGGTAGCCATCTCTGTAAAGTTGTGTTCAGAAAAATATAACTCTTCTGAACATTTGAAGAAATTAGGAATCGGGTTTGAGCCAGCAAGGGTGGAACCGAGCTGTTCAGCAACCGCCCAGCACCATAGCCTCACATGACCCCCCTCACCTCTTTATCCTATGCCCTCTCATTTCAGAGCTTCCTTTCAAATGACACCACATAGGTATTTAAATGTCTCTATCATATCTTTTTCTCCTGAATTTCCTCCAAAGTATACATATTGGGGCTCATAATAGAAACTTAAACACATTTGAAAACCCACCCAAGTCAGCACCTAAAAACTTCTGGAATTATCCAGGGATTTTTTAGGTCTCTGAATGCCGCTCTGCACTCAGAGCTGAAAGGGGCTTATCTGGAGAAGTGATTAGGGTGGTATTTGGGTGGGATGTGGGTCGACCTAGACTTAGTTGTCCTGCAGGGATAATCAAGTGTTTCACGAGACATCCTGGATGAAACATATACCTTGTGACTTAGACAATGTAAAAGCAGGTATAAGTGGCAAAAAGGTATGCAAAGTGACCAGATAGTCACTGCAGAGACAACGTAAAGACCCACACACACTCCCCCAGTGATCACTGATCACTGATCCCCTCACACTGCTACAAATATCAGAATAAAAAAGTACATACCCTGTCTCCGGAACATCAGCACCTGCTATAGGATAGCCTAGTAGAGCTGCATACAGGTGTCTTAAGTAGCCTGGGGTGGGCTAGTGAACCATAGAGAGGAGGACCCAGGCCCATAAGCCACTCTAACCACACAAATCCCCCCAAAACCTACTCTACTGCCATATAGGTGTCACCTGCAACCATAAGGGTTATTGGGGTTGTAGACAGGTGGGTATAGTGGGTTTTGGGTGGGTTCACCATAACCTATAAGGGAGTTCTGGTGAGATGTTTATGTGTACCCTTTTTGTGAAGTTCTAAGGTGCCCCACTACTTTGTTGCCATGTCTAGGCGGCCAGTCCATTACACTATTGGCCCCTCCCACTTGGATGAAATTTTGGTTGAAAATGTGGTGTAAAGATGGATGTACTGATGGTCTAGACGAACAATAGACTGGATGTCCAGATAGATGATTTTCAGGAAAAAAAAAAAAAAAAAAAAAATATATATATATATATTCTAGATGTATTTTTCGAGAATGGGCATTTTTCCACTGCCAACTTTGGGCGCCTAGCACCATATGACCAAATTTGACTTAAACGTATGTTTTGATTATGCCCCTCATTATCCTTAAGTCTGTCCCCATATGCCTTATGATGAAGACCATGCACCATGTTAGTAGCTTTCCTCTGGACTGACTCCTTCCTTTTTTATATCTTTTTGAAGGTGCAGTCTCCAGAATTGTACACAATATTCTAAATGAGAATTCACCTGAATCTTATACAGGAGCATCAATACCTCCTTTTTCCTACTGACCATTCCTCTCTCTATGCACCCTAGCATCCTTCTAGCTTTCACCATCACCTTTTCAGCCTTTTAGGCCACCTTAAGATAATCATATACAATCACACCCAAGTCATGCACATAAGTTCTTCACCCCCTAAACTATACTATTCCTTGGGGTTTTTGCAGCCCAAATGCATGACCTTGCATTCCTTAGCATTAAATTTTAGCTGGCAAATTATGGACCATTTGTCAAGCTTCGCTATGTCTTTCTTCATGTTATTCACACCATCTGGGGTGTCTACTCTCTTACATATTTTGTTATCATCCACAAAGAGGCAAATCTTACCTGACAGGTCTTCAGAAATATCGCTTATAAAAATGTTAAAAAGAACAGGTCAAAGAACAGAACCTTGAGGCACAACACTGGCAACCTTTCCTCAGAGAGATCTCCATTGACCACTAACCTCTGGCATCTTCCACTCAACCAGTTCCTGACTCAGGCCATCATTTTGCGGCCCATCCCGCGGGCATTCAGTTATTTATTAGATGTCTGTGGGGAACACTGTCAAAGGCTTTTGCTAAAATCTAAATACACCACATCTAGTACACTCCCTCTTTCCAATTCTCTGGTCACCCAGTCAAAGAAATTGATCAGATTTGTCTGACAAGACCTATCTCTAGTGAATCCATGTTGCCTCCGGTCCTGTAATCCACTTCCAGAAACCATCATTCTCTGTTTTAAAAGTGTTTCCATTAATTTGCTTACCACAGAAGTCAGACTTAATGGCCTGTAATTCCCTACTTCTCCCTTCCACTTTTGTGTAGAGCAGGGGTCCCCAAAGTCCCTCCTTGAGGGCCAAATCCAGTCGGGTTTTCAGGATTTCCCCAATGAATATGCATTGCAAGCAGTGCACATAGATCTCATGCATATTCATTGGTGAAATCCTGAAAACCCGACTGGATTTGGCCCTCAAGGAGAAACTTTGGGGACCCCTGTTGTAGAGGGACCACATCTGTCCTTCTCCAGTCCTCTGGTACCACTCCCGACTCTAGAGAAGCATTGAAAAGGTCAGTCATTGGAGCCACCAGAACTTCCCTAAGTACCTTCAGCACCCTCGGATGTACACCATCCAGCCCCATCCCTTTGTCTACCTTTAATTTAGTTAGCTCCTCACGGACAAAGCCCTCTGAAAATCGATCAAGGTCTACCATTCCTCCATCCCTATTTGTGTTTGTCTTCTGCAGCCCCGCTCCCAGCGCTTCAGCCGTGAACACAGAACAGAAATATTTGTTAAGCAATTTAGCCTTTTCTTTATCAGCTTCTTCATATTCCTCCCCTTCACTTTTGAGTCTCATAATGCCACTTTTGCACTTCTTCCTATCACTGATATATCTAAAAAATGTCTCCCCATTTTACCGTCAGCTATTTTTTTTTTCTTCTGTTTATATCTTTGCTTTGCTGATTATCCAGGACAGCCTGACACTCTTTTGAAAAAGGGTGTACTATGTGCACATATGCATAGGTTCATGCATGCAGAATGCATTCCCTCTTAAATGATGTACACTCTCTCAAAAAAGCATGCAATATTATTGTTAAATTGATAAAAGATTAATTTTTGTGGTTTGTTCATTTTCATTTGAAAAAGACATGCAAAGGCATGGGATATGCCGTTGACATTTCTTATATTTTTACAATGAATGCCCTAGCTGTCAATATCTAGTCTGTTTCACTGGGGAGCATAAAATGTTTGAAGTTAAAATGATGACACTTTGAAGGAGACAAGAAAGTAAGTCTTGTGTCACTTTCTTTCACTTTCTGATCAACCTCTTTCCCTTTTTTACATTCAGACTATCATTGTAATGACTTGAATAATTCTCTTATATATTCTACTGTAGTACTGACATCTTTTGCCCATTGTGTTTTGTCCTACGGAAAGGATTTTTCTTAGCTCCAAAAATGCTAGGTAAACTATAAATGAAACTATTCAGTTTTGATGTTGTTTCTATTTATTAATCTTTATTTCAGAAGCTGTTATTGAAACTGTAGCATATAAAAAATATGTGCTAATAGCAAACAAATACTGATTCAGAATGATGCTTCATGCGTATCTAAGATGCTGAATTATCTGCTTTGATTATTCATTGATTGGCTAATTATTCCAGCCTCCTACAAGAAAGGAAAAAGGGAGTGTGACCTTTTGCGTCAGCCTGTGAAGCCAGCTCAATTTCTGAATAAACTTTTTATGCTTCCCACGTTTCTCCTCCCTCATTCCACTGTGGGAACAGCATTCTTTCACTTAAGGAAAGGGGATTTTTGGTTATTTTGCATTGGAAAAGAGCAACCAGTGTCTCATCAAGAAGGGTTACATTCCAGAGGAGAAAAATTTATATGGACCCACGTGTACAGTGAATCTAATGCATGAAATACTTTTTTGCATAGTCACAGGAAAAAAATTAGTTCCTTCACAAACTAATCTTGTAGTAGACTAGAGTAACTTTTTGTGAGGGTAAGGGAAAAATGTGAAACAATCAACAACCAGATAAAATTTAAACTGTTTGCAATACAAAAATGATAAAATCTGATCAGTTTAGTTTATTAATTTATATTCTAGTGCAAAAGGCATATGAGTCTTGAACCAGTATGTTATTCACCTCTAATGTGATCAACCTTTTTGGCTCCACCTCCTCTCTCTTTCTGCTCTGTGTTCCTGTTCCTCAGTTTCTCTTTCTATACATGAATTAAAGGTGTCTTTCTGATCTGCTCTGCTTTCAGTTTGTTATTTTCTGGCTTTTTGGTCTAATTTAGAGGCTTGTTGGTGCTACCGAGGTCCCCAGGTTGGCAGGAGCAGCTCTGCCTGGGTGAAAGACACAGACTCTCAGTGTCAGAGGTCTGTAGCTGGGAGGTCAACCCTTTTTCAGGTCACCTACCTAGCTAACCTGCACTAACACTTTTGTGGCTCGGGTGCTGTTCCCCTTGTAGTAGAGCTTGTTGCCAGAGCTTGACACAGGCTGTTCCCCTGTTGCCAGAGCTTGGCACAGGCTATATGGCATCTATGTCGGTCCCAAGGGCTTTAACAAGCTCATAATTGGGGGGAAAAAATTAATTGCCTACCTGAATCTAATGCCTAAGTGGGCGTGTTTGGGGGCAAAGACAGAGATAGCCAGCATTCTGTGATTTAACTGATCAGTGACTGCTGCTGACTAGTTAAATCCCCAAATCTATCCCCAAATATTCAACATAATCAAGTAGTATAAGTTCTCAGCTCAACCAACAAATTTGGGGCAGTCTCCATCGAGGGATACACACTTAGTCCTGCGATTTTCCACTTTTTTCATTCTGTATTTTTCCGACGGAATGAAAAAAGTGGAAAGTCAGTGGACTAAATGTATAGCCCTCAATGGAGACCGCCCCAACTTTGTTGGTTGGGCTGAGAACTTTTCGACGGCTCCTCGTATAATATGGTGAGAATACTACCCAATATTTTTACCTCAATTCACACCCTATTTAAAAGAAGTTAAATTAATACTTGCACACTTCTAAATCATTACTTAAATCATATAGTGTAAACTCCGAAATACCTGTATCTCCATTGCATGTGGACAACCCACACCTTTTCTACATTTCTTATGTGCTGCAAGGTATAAAGAGGAGATGGATGTGTAAAGTAATCTTTCAAATTTCTTCTCCTCTGAAAGGTGAATTTAGGTAACTCCTGAAAACCATAATAAACTTGCAAAACTTTCCAATGTTTACAAATAATTTTTTTTAAAGAGACAGCGCTTCATGGGAAGAAGGTAACACACAAGCATGTTTAGGAGACGGCTTTCTTTGAATGAGAAGAAAGTAACCAATCATGGTCTTCATATTTTGCTCACTTAATGATGTACACTCCAATAGAACTGGGATAGATGATTCTTTATGCACTCAAAAGACCCGATACTTCCAGTGTTTTGGCTCTTGGCTTGCATCGGGGTCTCTTAAGATGTCTTGTCATATAAATTTTGAACAAAAGTAGTCTTAATGTTAATTTAGACTGTTTACCATGATCTGCACTCAACATATAATATTTTGCTCACTTAATTATGTTAAAGGAAATTTGGTGGCAGGCCCCACACAGGTCATGAGCCAGAACCAACACCTTTGGAGAGGATGGTGCTGGCACTTGTTCCTGAGGAATCTATAGATAGTGTGCAAAAGAAAAGAAGCTTTTGTATGTATTTGATCCAGTTATGCCTGAATTTTGTGTTGTCAAATATACACAAATCCCTCAAACATTCTCCCAGTTGCTCTATAATGCCAGGTATTGGTTCTTTATTGGAATCTTTGTCTCAATATTTTGATTAATTTTTATGTAGATGCGGACTGGTGCTAGCTTTACCTCCCTTATAAAAAATGCATTCAGAAAGTCCCCCTTTCTTAAAAGAGGGGGCAGTACATTTATGCCACTCCCTAGCATGGCACAATACCCCAGAGCATAGGCACCAGAACGGGGGGGGGGGGGGGGGGAGGCACAGGGGCCATGGCCTCTCTTAAAATTTCCACTTTTATCCTTGGTGGTCCAAAGGTGCAGCAGGCAGGAGCGAGCTTTCTGTGCTCCTGCCCGCTGCTAACCCAGTCGGTGGCAACTGGTTTCTTCTGCCGCTGAGCGGCAAAGAGCAGGAGCGCACTTTGGTGCTCCTGCTTGGCGCTCAGTGACTTCTTGACTGGCTCCCGCAAATTCTACCTTCTAAAAATTCAATTGCGTATGGGCCACAGTCCCAAACATTTGGCTAAAGGTTGACTAGGAAAAGATAAACTTCCAGTCTGCCATTTTTCTTTCTGTTGCAGTACCTTTGGAGTAGCTGATGGACTGATGCAAAAAGTTTGCTGGGAAGCAGGCTGTCAGCTACCTCCTCTCTAGAGTTCATAGTGGAGGTAAGTATTTCTCTAAATTTGTTTCCTTTCTTTTTGTTGTATTGTTTGTGCGTAAAGTCTTAGCTCTCCACGACGATGTCTTCTTCTCTCTTGGCTAAACTTTGGCCTTACTTGAATGTTGGAGCCCAATGAAGTTAGCTGTAATCAGGAACTCTCTGGCCCGTTGCCTCTGTAATGCTTCCTCCCTGACTTTATAAATCAATAATGCAAAACTCTGACTATTCTGACACTCAGGTTCAATTCCAATTTCCTTTCTGACTGGGATGTGATATATTGCACTTTACTTAGAATGTTATATATTGTATTTTACTTAGGGTCTAATTCAAAATCCCTGACCAGGAAATTCCTATTCTCAAAACTGTGCCTAGTCTAAAGAGCTGTCTGTGGCACTTCAACTTTAGGTGTGCAAATAAGCATACTGTACAAGCTTTGTTACTTGCAACAGGCTCTGGCTCTATTCTCAATATATTTTAAGCCATTTATTGTGACTTGCCTTTCATTCAGGCTTAAAGTTACCAATGGTCACTGTCTTCAGTCAGTTTCACTTAGAACCAAAATTTTTCAAGTAATTTATTTTCCAGCATTCACTAAACAGGTGAGAATTATTTCTCAATCACATCACCTTAAATTTAAAACATGTTCTTTTTTTTAAATTATTATCTTGTGACTTCTTAGCTGTCATGGGTTTCTAGAGTTGGTATCTATGCCTGATCTGTTTGTTCTGCTTGTTGTGATCCTGGTTGTATGTTCCCTTTGCAATTGCTAATAAATTTAAAACATGTTCTACAGGGCTTTTACACACACTACACTCCTTTAGAGTTTAGTCAAACAAAAATACAGTTTGATTTTTAAACCACAGTCACAATATTCAATCTGACTGTTATCCAAAGCAAATATTATACTGTTGCTGTCAATTAAACCCTGTTTTAAGGAAAATTCCTTAACAACTCAAAGAGCCATCCATTGCACATCCATACACCTTGAGGATCACAGCTCAACAACTGTAAAGTAAGTTGCTACCTAGACAATCAAGACTCGGCTTCTGCCACCTGACCCTTTTCAGCCAATCAGTTGTCTCTGCTTGAGACTTCTGAATATTTTCCAAAACATGAGCCACATTCCATTCTCCATTTTGTTCCATTTGTTAAAGGAACATTTTTCAAATATTTTTGTTAATTTTAATGAGAAACACTTCCTATTTGCTGTGCTGCCAAAGCACATCTATAATAAAGTCCTATCAGTTTTAAAATTAAAAAAGGAGATTATGTACTTACCCTGGTAAGCTCTTTTCCAGTAGTTGACAGTAATAATTTGCAATATTCATAACCCAGGTACAATTTAAAGACACTTGGTCTATTGATGCATTTTTCTATTTAGTTCCAATATTGTGGAACAATTTACAAGTAGAGTTAAGGAAGGAAGAATCATTTCAAAATTTTAAGAGACATCTAAAAGCACATTTTTTTTATGGCTCTCCCGAATTGAATAATACAATGGGGACCACAATCTGTCTTAATTTATATTAATTTGTACTGATTCATGTTGATTTATTTATTTCATATAACGTAACAGTTTTAGTGGATGTTTTAGAAATGTTAATTTTTTTCCTTTCCTATTTTCTAATGGAGTTCCTTTCTTAAATATGATTAAGTTGTGATGTAAACCGCTTTGATCCTTTTTGACTTTATAGGCGGTATAGACAAATTTTAATAAACATAAACATACTATGGCCTTTATTGCAACCTCACTATTGGGATGCCCTATTTTTTCTGTTTCGGTGATATTCTTCAAAGGTAACTTGTTCCCCCAGATTCTACTTTAAAAGCTGCTCTCTCTCCTATTTAAATGTTGCTGCTAGCAGTCTGGTTCCACCTTGGTTAAAGTAGCGTCCATCTTTCCAGAATAGGCTCCCCTTCTCCAGAATGTTCCAAATAAATCTAAAACCTTCCTCCTTGTACCATCACCTCATCCATGCATTGAGACTCTGGAGCTCTACCTGTCTCTTGGGTCCTGTGCACTATTTGCAAAAGGGGTACACTTGTTCAGAAGGAATGTGCCCTCTTTCCCAAGTAGTGCAAACACGTGCTTGCACTATCAGGAAAGAGTGTGTTCTATTCAATGTGTGCTCTGTCAGAGAAGTACAGAAGTGCAGAGTCAGGGCCAGCCCTATATGGACCGGTTTAGTGGGCCCCTCCCCTCCATAACTAGTGTGACCATATGGCTCCAGAAAAAAGGGGACGGATTGAGACATCCGGGTTTTACTTCCATTGAAAGCAACCAAGATGTCTCAATCTGTTCTCCTTACTTCCATTGCTTTCAATGGAAGTAAAACCCGGATGTCTCAATCCGTCCCCTTTTTTCTGGAGCCATATGGTCACACTATCCATGACTGATGATGTGCTTTACAATGCTGACCCCTCAGTTCATGCTCAGTTTTCATGGAAGGCACAGGACTGTTTCTGCTGGCAGGACATGGGGTTCCTAGGAGTGTTGCCCCAGATGTCCTTGTTGCCCCTGCCCCTGTCTAAGATCAGCGCTTAAAAAGGTTACTGCCATGTCGCCATATGGGAAAATGAACAAAATGAACACTTCCAGAGATGCACCCCCACCTAGTAGCTATCCTTGTCCAAAATGATGTAACTGTTTTACAGCAGTTTTATAAAGACCACATTTGCCCCTTTGTGTCTTTATAAAATAGCCTTATAAAACCTGCAGAAACCATGGTTAAAATGCTCCTAAGTGGGAGGTGATGTAAAAGTCCTTGCAGGGAGTGCATGAGGCACAGACTGAGTCAGACTAGGATACTGGCTTATCAACACTGAAACAGCTGTCGACATGCAACATTAAAATGGCTAAAGCTGTTTAAACTGAAGCTGAATGTCAGACATTATGAAGCCTTTAGGATTCAGCAGATATCAGTATCAGACATTTTTACCTAGGTACATTCAGAAATCTTAATTGTTTACGTTGTTAAACATCCAGTTAAAGTTAACTGTTTTAAGCTATCCTTAGAAAAAGAGAAAAATGAAGGCAGATAAAGTCTCTATGGCCTATTCAGTCTGCCCATCCATTCCATCTACTCTCCCTTTCACTTCCTTAGAGATCCTATGTACTTATCCCAAGCTTCTTGAATTCAGATACTGTTTTCTTTTCTACCACATTCACTGGGAGGTCGTTCCATGAATTCATGACCCTTTCTGTGAAATAGTATTTCCTCAGGTTACTTCTGATGTTTGTCCCCTTTCACCTTCATCCTATGTGCCCTGCATTCCAGAACTTTCTTTTAAATATTATTTTCAAAATTGTAAACTTTTGCTGATCATCTTATATTATTTAAATGTTATTGTATATTTCCTTTTCTTTTTAATTGTATTGCAAACCGTGTCGAGCTCTATTTTTATAGAGAAGATACGGTCTATAATCGTGAGGTTTAGTTTAGTAAATAAAAGGAACTCACCTCCTTGCATTTATGCTACATAACTATTTCAACGTCTTTATCGTATCTCCTCTCTCTTGCCTATCCAGTTTGATTAACCATATAAAGCAGAAGTGGGCAACCTGCGGCTTGCAAAATCATGGGAAATATAGCTGGAAAACAGCCTAAACAAACATTATTAACCAAAGTTTTTGTTATCAGTAGAACAGTTGAAGGATACAACAATGGGACACGATTTGTTTGACAGTGTTACCATATACAGTACTTCTGTCTTTCCATTCTGATAATAATTTTTGTTCATTTATCACATTGAGTTTTGTTGGCAGTGAATTATATGGCCCATTTGTTAGTTTTCTGTGTGTGGCCCACAAGGGATACTACTGATCTTTAGGTGGACTCAGTGGCATAGTAAGGTGTGAGGCGGAGTGATGAACCATCTTCATGGGGAGTGCCGGAACCTCTCCTCCTGTCTGCTCCCCCCATCCCCCTCACATACCTCTTTAAATGTTTGTCAGTATGAGCAGCATCTTCTACTTGTTGCTTGCACTGGCCTGGTCGACCTTCCGACATCACTTCTTGGTCGTGGGACCAGGATGTGACGTCAGACCACCATCATTAACCACATAGGAATACTGTATAAATTTCTAATTAAATACTAGTGTTTTGCCACAAGAGGACAGCCTTGGCTTACAATTAATGATGTACTCACTAGTTACAAATGGATGTACAGTAATAGTAAGTTACAGTAACAGCAATACAGTATATATAAATATTTTCAGCTTATGTAAATAATTTCACTAGAGATACATAGAATGAGTCAGATGATAGTGGCTGACTAAACTGATCCTGGTTAATTATTTTATATCTTGTTTACTTATGCTGGCTTTTAAAAAGCTAAGATAAAAATTTCTACTGTGGGCTGGCGAGGTAAATGCTTCCATGCTCATAGGACTCCTATGAGAGTCAGAGTATTTACCTCACTGGCCTGCAGTACAAACCTCTACAACTGAAATGCAACTGAAAATACTGATCTAGACTAAAACACTTTTTTGTAATGAAACCCTAACAGAGGCCTAGATTCACTAACCTGGAGATACGTGTCCGATCCATGGGCGATTGGAGGCAGGCCGACCAATTCACCAACCATCTTCATGCAAATGGGGGTGATCGGAGGCACACCCCCATTCAATGACACAGATCGCTAGGTAGCAATCCCCACGCATGCGCAGACCATTTACTTTGCCTGTAGATCAGACATGGGTAGATCAGACATGGGCAACTACGGTCCTCGAGGGCCAGAATCCAATCGAGTTTTCAGGATTTCCCCAATGGATATGCATGAGATCTATTTGCATGCACTGCTTTCAATGCATATTCATACAAATGTAAATACGGTGGAAGAGACAATGAAAGTAAATGAAAAATCTTTATTGCAGAAGGTCACAGAAATGTGTGAGCATTAGAATCCATTACATCTGTCTTGGTGGGGGAGAGTACATACTGTTAAGATGATGATTTTGCCTGTGGTTTGTTACCAAATGGGTATGTTGCCAGTTTTTTTTCTGGGGTCCTTAAATAAAAAATTAAATAGTATTCTGACAAAATTTATATGGCTTGGGAAAAATGCGAGAATTGCTCTAGTATCTTTACAAAAACCAATTGTGGAGGGTGGGGTAAATTTTCCCAATTTTTATAGGTATCATCAAGTCTATATAATGTGTCAGGGTATGTATTGGATCCTCCCTGAGCTCATGGAGCATCTTCCAGACTGCTATATCTAGAATGGAAAATTATGTCCCCTATGCGACTATCTCATGTATTAAGTATCAGGCTACCTAGATATGCTAAGGACAACATAATTTTATTGGATACATGGAAAACAATTATTGATAAACTAACAGATGTTCCTATAATGAAATCTACTTTGCAGTCCTTATGGTTAAACTCCAAGATTCAAGTAGGCGGTGCTGGGATTGCCTGGAAGAATTGGATGCAGGCAGATATTCAGACATTGGATGATATTATATCTAATGAGAAACTGCTTGATTTTTCATGGCTGCAACAATCATTTGGCATTTTAAAGTCCCAACAGTATAGGTGGTTGCAGTTGAAGCAGGCTATTCAGAGTGGGTTCCCTGAATGGAAAAACATAAAAACTTATTACAGCTTGCAGATCCTTTGCTATCAGACAGATCTAGTAGGGCATTAGGCCGCCCAGTGGTATAAACTGATTTCTGAATTTTTAAATAAGAAGCCAAAAAATAGTCTTAGAGATATTTGGAGCATCGAGATAAAACAGTATATTTCTGTGTCTTGGTGGCCACGAATTTGGATTTGGAGGTTAAAGTATACAGCGTTAGCATCTATGAGATAAACATGGTTATTTTTATTACATAGGATTTTTTGGACCCCAGTTCGATTACAAAAAATAGATAATTCTAAATCTAATAGATGCTGGCATTGTCATATTAATATAGGGACTTTGGATCATCTGTTATATTTTTGTCCACTGATACTTGGTTTCTGGAAGTCAATTTGGGGACAAATAAATCTCATTCTTGGGTCATCTATCCCCTTATCCTATGAGGCTGTAATTTGTGATACTTTACTTCATGTTAAGCCTACTTTAGACAAGTATAAAAGTCGCCTTTTCCTGATCATGACAGGAATAGGTGTTCAACTGATCACATATAATTGGAAGAACAATGACAGGATTAATTATACTTTTTGGTGGGTAAATGTGTGTACCACATATAAGTATGAAAGAATGATGGCGGAACGTTTGGGGACTAGTAAGTCCTTTAATGATGTATGGAGTCCATTGACTACTTTTGTTGCATTACAGTAAGGGTCATGTTTCTCCCCTTTTCATTAGATTTCTTTACACATCCAGGGAGGGTGGGTGGGGGGAGGGAAATGTATGTTGAGGAGTTAAATTATTTAATTATAATATTGAAATCACATCGTATGTTTTATTGTATTAATAATTAAGATGAGGATGGGAGTAAATGACTGTTTAATGTAATAATTGTATAGTTATTAGTGCGTTTTATGCAGTATTTATGATTTACCAATTGTATTGCACTATCAAAGTTTGAAAATCAATAAAGATTTAAACAATGAAAACCTGATTGGATTCCGGCCCTCGAGGACCGGAGTTGCCCATGTCTGCTATAGATGGTCTGCGCATGCTTACCAGAGATGCCTGAGCGTGCAATGGGGTGAGGGTGCCTGCAAGCAGAGCAGGGAGGATTGAAATAGAAGTGCGTGCCGCCCCGACTCTCCTATTCTCTGCCACCTTCCCTGCAGTGTGAGCCCGCTGGTTTAAAGCGGGGCTGCACTGCTGCATGTTCTGGAACATGCCATAGTACAGCCCCACTTTAAACCCGCAGGCTCGCACTATAGGGAAGGCAGCAGAGATCCAGAGTCGGGGCAGCAGAGATCAGCCTATGTGGCAGAGAGCAGGGGGAAGTTTAGATTTCAGGGCTGTGGGGTGAGAGTAGGGTAAAGATTTGGGGCAGAGAGCAGGGTGGCGAGAGGAGAGTCGGGGAAGCAGGGCTGAAAGTCAGGGGCTGAAAGACAGGAGAAATCGGAAGAGAGCAGGAAAGGTCCTGAGCGACCGGTTCCCACCAGTTGCTTCTTTTTTGATCGGCCAGCCCATTCGGTGTTGCTGAAAAAGTTTAGTGAATCGCATCCTTCCTGCTTTGCATGCTGCTTACCCTCATTTGCATGCACGGATTGGAATCGGATCGGCCACGAGGTTAGTGAATTGGGTCGGGGTCGCAAACCGATCGGTTTGCTTAGTGAATATAGCCCTGAGACTCTAAAGGCTACACTATTGCCTAATTTTGCTGAGCTAAAAAAGAGAACTACAGTGAAATAAACTACTGAAACCCAAACTTACCTTTCACAAGTTTGAAAGCCAGCAGGCAAGATATTCCAATGGATATTTCTTCTCCCTCACAAAGCAGATCTTCCCTCAGTATCTCTTCAGGTGTGGGGAAAGGGCAAGTGTCCAGATCTGGTGAGAGACTTTGGGGGTTAGGTGTTTCAGGTTTGTGGAGATTGTCCTTGTTAAGATCAGCTGGAGAAATGTGGAGGGTAATGTTTATGTTTATTAAAATCTTTCTATACCGCCTATAAAGCCAAAAAGGATAAGAGCGGTTTACATCACAACTTAATCATATTTAAGAAAGTAACTCCATTAGAAAATAGGGAAGGAAAGAAGAGAAAGGAAATAAATTAACATCCACTAAAACTGTTATATGAAATAAATAAATCCAAATCAATACGAAGCAGTACATATTAATGCATATTGCGGTCTCCATTCCATTATTCAATTCGAGAGAACCATTTGAAAAAAATGTGCTTTTAGATGTCTCTAAAAATTTGGAAATGATTCTTCCTTCCTTAACTCTACTGGTAAATTGTTCCACAATATTGGAACTAAGTAGAAAAATGCACCATTTCTGGTTAAGGCAAGGTGAGCCTTTGAGATATGGGGAACAGCGACTCTATTGTCATTTAAAGATCTCAACGAGCGACTAGGTGTGTAAAATAACAATAGATTAGAAAGATATAATGGTTGTAATTCAAATAATGCCCTATGTGCCATCATCAGGATTTTAAATTTAATTCTAAATTCCATTGGTAACCAATGGAATTTCAAATATATTGGAGTTACATGATCATAGATGTGTGCACGACCTAACAGCCGAATTGCCGCATTTTGTACTGTTTGTAAACGTTTCAGTTGCCAAACTGTTATTCCCGCATATACCAAGTTGCCATAATCCAATTTAGATAGAACAAAAGCATGCATTAAAGTATGTAATGATTTCTCATCCAGGAAATTTCGAATAGCTCTAAGTTGTCTTAATGCCCCAAATCCTTTCATAACTGTAGATGAAACCTGCTTCTCAAAATTCAAATAACAGTCAATTATAATTCCCAAATACTTAAAACTATCTACTATCTCTATACGTTGATGGTGTAGTGAAAGATCTAGTTGTGGTGTTACCTTGTCACTGGAAATACAACATGCTACTGTTTTTGGCATATTCAATACTAGACCGTGTTCCCCCAACCATTCTATCCTATCCAAACCATCCAAAAGAGAGCTCAGATCCAATGTTGAAGGGGATAAATCATAGACCAACAAAATATCAACTGCATAGATATATGTACTGATTTCTAATTCCTGAATTCGTCTTGCAAGAGGACTTAAAAATATATTAAACAGAATAGGTGAAAGGGGTGAACCTTGTAGTACCCCACAGTCCAATAATCTATCTCTGGATGTTGACCTATCAGTAACTACTCTAAAAGTATGATCCTGGAGAAAGGCTGCAAACCAATCCCAAACAACTCCTATTAAACCTATCTCATGGAGCAATCTCAACAGAAGTTCAAATCTAAAGATACTACCATAGCAAAGTTCCCGTGATCCAAGATAGAATAAACATCACTAAGAAAACCTGCTAAAACTGTCTCAGTACTGTGTATAGTTTGAAATCCTGCCTGTCTTGGATTTAGAACCATTGTTGACTCGATAATAGAGTCCAATTGCTCTAAAACTATCCACTCTGTTAGTTTTGCTAAAAAGCAAAGATTTGAAATTGGCCTATAACTAGCTGGATTAAATATATCTAGATCTTTGTTCTTTGAAATAGGTTTAATAACTGCCTTTTTCCAGCATACTGGGACCTCACCCTTATTTAAACTGTTATGTATCATATTTAAAGCCAAAGCCGATAACCCATGTCTAGAGCACAATAGCCTTAAGAGTAGTATAAGGTTTGTTTCAGGTTTGCGGAGATTGTCCTTGTTAAGATCAGCTTGGGAGATGGAACCAAGAGTACTCCTCTGGCTAAAGAAGCCCGTCTTCTTTTTCATCAGATGGAATGTTATGTCCTAGCACTGATGGCAGTGCATGTGGGGGAAGTAGACGAGCAGACTTACTCAGCAGACAGACTCTGGATCTAGACTAGTGGGTTCTGTCCCCAGAGACGTTACAAGCGATAGTGGAAAGTTCCCGCTTCGACCTCATGGCCATGGCAAGGAACAAGAAAAGCAGATTACTTCTTTAGTTGAAGATCCGAGCCCGGAAGCAAGGGACTTGATGCTCTGGTACAACCATGGCCTCTGGAGATTCTCCTGTATGTTTTCCTCCTTGGCCGATGATTGACCAAGTCATTTGGAGGATCGCGGCTCATCCAGGCTGTGTAATTCTGGTGGCTTCAGATTGGTCTCAGCCTTCAGTTGAGTGTCTATCTGGATCTTCTCACATAGGGTCTGGTGTCCATGGAGGCTCTGGGTCACTTTGCACTTACGGCATGGCTCTTGAGCACATAGCCTTAGAGCATAAAGGATATTCTGCCCTGGTTGTTGATACTCTTCTGAATTCTAAGAAGTCATCTACAATGTTGGCTTATTCTAAGGCGTGGAAGGCAAACACACTTTGCACACTAGTATGTCCCACACTAGTGTGCCCAGGACAAGGTGGACACTTATTCAGCTCCAGTCTCGCTAATTCTTGCCTTCCTTCAGGCTAGTTTGGATAAAGGCCTTACTGTGGCTTCTCTTCAGGTCCAAGGGGCCGGGCTCTCCTTTAGATCCCTGGAGCATTGGTCTTCTTTGGCATCTGGGACCTTAACTTAGTATTGTCTAGCCTTACTAAGACTTCTTTTGAGCTCCTTCGAGATGCTACCCTCTTGGACTTGACGCTCAAGACTGTTTTTCTGGTCATCATTACATCGGCGCGACATATGTCGGATCTGCAGGCTTTGTCTTGCGGGGACCATTTCCTCCGTATTTCAGAAATAGGGGTTTCCCTTCAGACAGTTCCTTCCTTCTTGCCGAAAGTGGTTTCGTGTTTCCATGTCAATCAGGAAGTGTGTTTGCCTGCCTTTCACTGACAGATTCTAAGTCACAGACCCGCCTGTTGAAGAAATTGGATGTGCGCAGAGTTCTTCTGCTTTACTTGGAGGTCATCGACGAGTTTCGTCTCTCTGACCATTTGTTTGTGCTGACTCCTTCAGTTCAGCGGAGTGCTCCCGCTTCCAAGGCCACAATTTCCAGATGGATCCGTAAGGCCATTTCATCAGCTTACATTCTTGCAGGGAAACAGTCTCCTGTTTCCGTCAAGGTACATTCTACCAGAAGTGTGGCCTCTTTGTGGGACGAAGCTAGAGCTGTCTCCCCTGAGGAAATCTGCAGAGAGACAACGTGGTCTTCTCTTCATACATTTGCCTAGATCTACCAAATGGACATGGCGGCAAGACAGGACTCTGCCTTTAGGTCCTCGGTCTTATGGGTCAGCACAGCAAGCCCACCCTAGTTTTATGGGGATACTGCTTTTGTACGTCCCTCCTGTCTAGAATGTCTCACCTATTGCACTGGAAAAGGAGATTATGTACTTACCCTGGTAAGCTGTTTTCCAGTAGATAGGTGAGACATTCTAGACTCCCGCCCTGACCTTCTTGTGCCTGCTTACAGTTTTCAGTCTGTTTATGCTTCTCCAAGATGTTTCTTGGATTCCTGTCAGCCCTTGAGAGCTGGAAAGAATTTATATATATGTTCCATTTATTGCAGAGTAGTTTCTATGTTCCTTTGAAGCCTGTGTTGGCCTGTGTTGAATCCTTTGTTGAATTCTTGAGCAAAGCAGTTGGTTTGAGACTATTGCTATAGGTGCCTCTACTCTATGTGTATTGCGTGGCTTTCCATGCTTAGGTACTAACTGTAGAGGGAGCTAGACAGCCCAGTGAAGTACTATAGAGACAGAGTGAAAAACCTGGAGTGGATTCCTTCTGCACCAAGCGGCTAAAGGGAAATAACCCTACTGTCTAGAATGTTTCACCTATCTACTGGAAAAGAGCTTACCGGGATAAGTACATAATCTCCTTATGATATGTCAAAAATGGCCCCCACCAGCCTACATAGGACAGTCCATGGAAAAAAAAAAGTCCATGAAAAAAAAAAAAAGTGCACAAATCTAAGATTAGAAATCATTAAAAAAAAAAAACCCTAGTAGGATAAAATTCCAGGGCATTCTCTGTCTGACTCTACCTCTACAGGCTCCCACTGCAGGTGATTGAGGCCAACAGCGTGATGGATTTTAAGAGCAAATGGGATGCTCACGTGGGATCTTTAAGGGAGTGAATTCAGGGGGGCGGATACTTGGAATGGGCAGACTTGGTGGGCTATAGCCCTTTTCTGCCATCATTTTCTATGTTTCTATGTTACAAAAGAACACTCAAGTATGAAGCTGCTGAATTGGAACTCATCAAAAAATGTAACATCGTCACCACAGGCCTGAATAGGAACAATTCCTTCAAGACCCACCATAGTTGTGAATGGACTTAACTGTACTCAGATCATCTTGTCTTTGTTTTTTTCATGTTCACCTTAGATGTTAGCTGAATTATGCTATTATCACTTTTTTTTTTATACAGTGCCCTGCAATGTTCAAAACTTTCTCTATACTCTGTACCCTTTTCTCCCCACACCCAAAATTCTATAAGCACATATCCATCTTCAGACCAGCATAGACATGGCTTTAAACTGAGGACAAGGGGAAAGCCAATAGTCGATCTGGCATCGACACATCGGACCAGAGTATCAAACAAGGATACTGACCAGGGAATAGGCGATAGAGGGCTCGAGACTGAGTGGACGTTTTTTGAAAAAAACCCCAAGGACGCAATGCAGGGGCCTAAGGAACTAATGAAGCTAAAGAGCGTAAAAAGGAGGAAACAGCCGCAGCCAAAAATGGGGAAGCAGACTGAGGAAGAGATAGACATGCCACAGGAGGGAAATGAGGTGAAACAGACACACCACAGGAGGAGGAGGAGCGGAACGAGATTCAGGGACTGGCAGCCCATGAGGAGATCGGCAGGAGCACCAAACCACGAGGAAAACCAACAGAGAAGGCAAACAACCGGGACTTAAACTGCCTATACACAAATGCTAGGAGCCTAAGAACTAAAATGGGAGAGCTAGAGGTTATAGCCAGTAAGGAGGACCTAGACATAATTGGAATCACAGAAACATGGTGGTCTGAAGACAACAAATGGGATATGGTCCTACCTGGGTACAAACTCTATAGGAGGAACAGGACACACAAGAAAGGTGGAGGAATAGCGCTATATATAAAGGACTCCATTCAGTCAACCAGGATGGAAACAACAGTAAGGGCGGACGGCTTGGAATCACTATGGGTTAAGCTGACAGGAGAAAATGGAGCAGACATAAAATTGGGACTGTACTATTGCCCACCAGGCCAACCGGAAGCAAACGACCAGGACCTGGAGGCTGAATTGAGGCAGGTATGCAAAGGCGGAAGTGTGGTGGTAATGGGGGATTTAAACTACCCTGGAATAGACTGGAGCATTGGACACTCAAGTTGCACGAGAGAAACAAAATTCCTGGAGGCGGTGAGGGACTGTTTCATGGAACAGCTAGTCATGGAATCAATGCGAGGAGATACAACTCTTGACCTAATCCTCAATGGGCTAGGAGGACCCGCAAAGGAGGTGGTAGTACTAGCGCCACTAGGAAACAGCGATCACAACATGATCCAGTACAAGCTAAAAATAGGAACATCAAAGGTGAAAAGAACCAAAATGACAGCACTCAATTTCAGAAAAGGAAATTACGAGGAAATGAGGAAAATGGTGGGAAAGAAGCTCAGAAACAGCTCAAGGAAAATGGAGACCATAGAGGAAGCCTGGGCCCTACTCAAGGGCATGGTGCACGAAGCACAAAACCTCTATGTCCCCAGGTTTAGGAAAGGGTGCAAAAAAAATCGCACAAAAAACCAGGCGTGGATAACAAATGCAGTGAAAAAGGCAATAAGTAACAAGAAAACACCTTTCAAAAAATGGAAAAAGGACCAAACAAAAGAAAACCAGAAGGAGCATAAAAGGCACCAAAAAGACTGTCACCGAATGGTCAGGAAAGCGAAAAGGGAATATGAGGAGAGACTGGCGGGGGAAGCAAGAAACTTCAAGCCATTCTTCAGGTATGTGAAGGGGAAACAACCAGCCAGGGAGGAAGTGGGACCGTTGGATGATGGAGACAGGAAGGGAGTGGTAAAGGAGGAAAAAGAGATAGCTGACAGGTTAAACAAGTTCTTCTCGTCAGTCTTCACGAGAGAAGACACATCCAATATCCCAGAACCCGAGGAGATCATAAACGGAGTCCATGATGAAAAGCTGGTCCAACTAGAGGTAAGCAAAGAGGATGTCCTCCGACAGATAGACAGACTGAAGAGCGACAAATCACCAGGTCCGGACGGCATCCACCCAAGGGTACTAAAAGAGCTGAGAAACGAAATAGCGGAAACACTTCGCCAAATATGTAACCTATCATTAAAAACTGGGGAGATCCCAGAGGACTGGAAAATAGCAAATGTCACGCCTATCTTTAAGAAGGGATCAAGGGGGGACCCGGGAAACTACAGGCCGGTGAGCTTGACCTCGGTCCCAGGAAAAATGATGGAAGCACTGGTCAAGGACACAATCTGCGAACACATAGAAAGCAAGGGACAACTGAAGACGAGCCAACATGGCTTCTGCAAGGGAAGGTCGTGCCTCACGAACTTACTGTACTTCTTTGAAGGAATAAATAGCCAGATGGATAAGGGGGAATCCATAGACATCATTTACCTTGACTTCCAAAAAGCCTTCGACAAGGTACCTCACGAGCGGCTACTTAAGAAGCTGTGGAGCCACGGGGTGCAAGGGGATGTCCACCGATGGATCAAACACTGGCTGGCAGGCAGGAAACAGAGGGTTGGAGTAAAGGGCCATTACTCAGACTGGCAATGGGTCACAAGCGGAGTTCCGCAGTGGTTGGTGCTGGGACCGCTCCTGTTCAATATATTTATCAACGATCTGGAGACGGGGACGAAATGTGAGGTTATTAAATTTGCTGATGACACCAAACTCTGCAGCAGGGTTAGAAACACGGAAGACTGTGAAGACCTGTAAAGGGACCTAACGAGACTGGAAGAATGGGCAAAAAAGTGGCAAATGAGTTTTAACATAGAGAAATGCAAGGTCATGCATGTAGGGAAAAAGAACCCGATGTTCAGCTACAAAATGGGGGGAATCATTGCTAGGGGTGAGCAACCTTGAAAGAGATCTGGGGGTGATGGTGAACTCAACATTGAAAGCATCGGCACAGTGTGCGACAGCATCAAAAAAAGCGAACAGAATGTTGGGTATCATTAAAAAGGGTATCACAACCAGGATGAAGGAGGTCATCATGCCGCTGTATCGTGCAATGGTGCGCCCACATCTGGAATACTGTGTCCAGTACTGGTCGCCGCACCTCAAGAAGGACATGGCAGTACTTGAGGGGGTCCAGAGAAGAGCGACTAAACTGATAAAGGGTATGGAGGACCTCTCATATACTGACAGACTGAAGAAGCTGGGGCTTTTCTCCCTGGAGAAGCGGAGACTTAGAGGAGACATGATAGAAACCTTCAAGATCATGAAGGGCATAGAAAGAGTAGACAGGGACAGATTCTTCAAACTATGGGGAACCACAGGTACTAGGGGTCACTCAGAGAAACTGAAAGGGGACAAGTTTAAAACAAATGCTAGGAAGTTCTTTTTTACCCAGAGGGTGGTGGACACATGGAACGCACTTCTGGAGGTTGTGATAAGCCAGAACACAATACAGGGGTTCAAGGAGGGTTTAGATAGATTCCTAAAGGATAAGGGGATTGAGGGGTACAGATAGAAGTAGAGTTAGGTTATAAAAATGGTCAGGAACTACTTCACAGGTCATAGACCTGATGGGCCGCCGCGGGAGCGGACCGCTGGGTGTGATGGACCTCTGGTCTGACCCAGTGGAGGCAACTTCTTATGTTATGTTCATGTATATTCACTCACATCCTAAACTGCTACACTTCATGAATTTGATGAACTGGACGCTTCACCTTAAAAGCTCAAGCCTCAGTTTTTAAGGTGCTACCAGCCCCTGTCAGTGTTGATTGTGAAGTTAACTCAAAATGATTTTAAACTGTACTATGGAGAAAGTGGAAGAACTGTCATTTCATCAAGTTTCTATACAATATTTGAGCTACTGTTTTGGAATGCTACTCGTATCTGCTGATCTGTGGGATTTGTTTGTTTGTTACTGTGAAGAGTGACTACCTTAAACAGACTTTCTCTTCCCCCTGTCAGGGAATCCATACTAGGTTTTTCAAAGTGAAGAAGGGATTGGAATCTGAACTAATGAACCCTGTCTATCTTAAAGGCATGCCTAGCAGGGGCTACATCAAGATGATCCTTTTAGAGGCAGATAAACTTTATGGGGCTAATAGCAGCAGTGTCGGCATTTTGCAGAAAGTCCAGAATTGTTTGCCTCTCTGGTATTTAGTATTGTTGACGTCAAAGGATGCTGTCATCATATAAAGAGATCAGTTTACAGCAGTTTGATAGATATGCATGTGTTGCTATTTGTACTGACTAAATTGCATGAGAATAAATACACCATACACGGTATCACTTGCCGACAATATGGTTTAAATTAGATTTTTCTTAGTATCTTGTTCTTTTGGTTTCCAGTGTCTCAATCATCTGGTTGTGATATTAGTGTGGTTTGTTGGTAATTTAATAATAGAATGAAACAGTTTCATGTTCATTTTTAATTGTACCTCTTCAGATAAAAAGGTGGATGTGGGAATAAGGTTTGCCAGATGAAGTACTTCCACATAGCATGATCCTAATCTAAATTGGATTAACTCATAAAAGTACTGAAATCTTAGCTGCACATGAACTCATATATTCTGCATATATTATAAAATAAAGGAAAGCTCTAATATCTAAGATTAACAAGAGTGTAGCACAGTTGAGGGATTGTGACAGTACGAAAATGCCTGAAACCAAAGGACTGAACCCATTGCACTATAATGTTCTCGATACATATGGGTAATGCTTTATTTCATTGTTTATTGCTTTATTTTATGATGCCTTGTGAATTGCTTCAGTTCTGGGTGATGGGGTGACATAAAAGTCATATTAAATGAATAAATGTCATTGTACATATTGATATGATTGAAGCCAGTTCAGGTATCAGGTTCATCTCTGGTTATCTAATTGAGTCCTTACCCCTTCTTCTTGCCTTTGTAGGGTGGGGGTGTTTGGCTTTACCCTTATTACTGAAGTTGGAAGTCAAGATGGACACCTGTTACTAGCAAGCATGGTGCTTATTTCTTTTTTTTATTTAAATCTTTATTTATTTTCAAACTTTGATAGTGCAATACAACTGGTAAATCATAAAATACTGCACAGAACGCACTAAATATACAATTATTACATTAAACAGTCATTTACTCCCATCCTCATCTTAATTATTAATACAATAAAACATACAATGTGATTTCAATATTATAATTAAATAATTTAACTCCTCAATGTACATTTCCCTCCCCCACCCATCCACCCTCCCTGGATGTGTAAAGAAATCTAATGAAAAGGGAAGAAACATGACCCTTACTGTAATGCAACAAAAGTAGTCAATGGATCCATACATCATTAAAGGACTTACTAGTCCCCAAACGTTCTGCCATCATTCTTTCATACTTATATGTGGTACACACATTTACCCACCAAAAAGTATAATTAATCCTGTCATGGTTCTTCCAATTATGCAGTTGAAGCAGGCTATTCAGAGTGGGTTCCCTCAATGGAAAAACTAAAAACTTATTACAGCTTGCAGATCCTTTGCTACCAGACAGATCTAGTAGGGCATCAGGCCACCCAGTGGTACAAATTGATTTATGAATTTTTAAATAAGAAGCCAAAAAATAGTCTTAGAAATATTTGGAGCATCGAATTTGGACTTGGAGGTTGAAATGTACAGCGTCAGCATCTATAAGACAAACATGGTTATTTTTATTACATAGGATTTTTTGGACCCCAGTTCGATTATAAAAAATAGATAATTCTAAATCTAACCGAGAACTCCTAAGCCTCACCACTGTATACTTCTTATATGTACTTGATGTTCCTACATTGTAACTTTTGTTTACTCTATCTCTCTCCCTCCCTACAAATATTCATGTATTCAAAGACTTCATTGTTATTTTCGCTGACTGTCCAGCTCTTTTTATTGCAAACCGCCTCAAACTACTATGGCTTTGGCGGTATATAAAAATAAAATTATTATTATTATTATTATTAATAGATGTTGGCATTGTCATATTAATATAGGGATTTTGGATCATCTGTTATATTTTTGTCCATTGATACTTAGTTTCTGGAAGTCAATTTGGGGACAAATAAATCTTATTCTTGAGTCATCTATTCCCTTAACCTATGAAGCTGTAATTTGTGGTACGTTACTACATGTTAAGCCTACTTTAGATAAGTATAAAAGTCACCTTTTCCTGATCATGATGGGAATAGTTGTTCAACTGATCATGGTGCTTATTTCTTGATATGAAATTTCAGTTCCTAATCTTAAACCAATTAGGTACCAAAAAGTTCAATCGTCAAAAGAAACGAAAACCAAACAACAGATGAACTTGGAGAGTGTGCTCCACTAGAGCTGTATATGGGAGGTCGGAAGCAGCTGTAGTTTTACCTGGAAAGAAAAGAGTAGTTAAATACTATAGCAGGAGGGAGAGATTTGAGAGAGAAGGGGAGAGATCAGATCACAGTTGGAGGGGGGGGGAGAAAGGAGAGAGAAACCATATTTCAGAGGTCGTCAATGCAAAAGTTGGCTCAGGGTGCTACAGTCCCTTGAGCTGTCCTTAATAATCCTCATCTGGGTATTTAAAGTAGAGTGGGACTCACTCTGCCATATGATTTCCCTAGCCTACATAACTTTTAACAGAATGGATTATTTTTAGTAGTGGATAAAGCTTATCATCTTCAGGGGTCTTCATTCCTATAGATATGGTGCACTGATAGAAATATGGGTAATTCTCCTGGGTATGACTGAGGGGTACCATATCCAGAACTCAAACATTCGCTAACCCACTATCCAATAAAGAAAAAATCCAGATAGTCAAGGGAAAACTCTCAGACATATCACATAATTGTAAAGTATGTGGGTACTCTAGAAATGAAAAATTCCCTTTGATAATTCACAAGGAATATGTACACAGATTTATATCTGTTGTTTGGGTACTTCTTTCATAAAAATATATACATAGAAATATGGATGTAAGTGCACGCTCCATTTCAGCCTTACCTCTAGGAATACCACCCTAATATGCAAGTATTGGTATATGTGTATGTGTTAGGCAGTTTCCGAAATCACCTTTTTTTTCTCTATTTAAAACAATGTTTTCTGCTTGGAAATGTCTTCGGAAATTGCTCTTTTAAACAACAGCTTTTACTCCTTAATATAAGAAACAGTTTAATACAAACAAAGAGGTCAAATAAAAGTTTTAATAGCAAAATGAGTAGCATATTTAACTTAAGCAAGAGTCACAACAATAAATTCAAGAATGAAATTCCCTATCTTGTGTCTGGATCTTGCACTCTAAATAAGACACACTGGTGCACTTATTCCAGGTCACTGATTATGGAACATTGCCTACAGACCTTGCAGCCAGTGAAATCTAATAGTATTGATACATCTTCCATCACCTCAGCCATAGGGGCAAGTAACAAAAATAGCCATAAAATCTCAAGGGTGTGTTAACTTGTACAAGCACCTCAGAACCTTCTTAAGGAATAGAAAGTGAAAGATGACTACACAAACTAGACCGATAGGTCACTTTCTTTTCCATACCCAAAAGGCTAGGTTAGATATAGTAACATCGTAACACAATAAATGATTGAAGACAAAGACCCACATGGTCCATCAAAGCTGGCCAATGAGTTCAAAAGCTCCAGGAACCCTGAGTCACCCACAGCATTCAGCAACCAGCCCAAGAAGTCAGCCAGTTTTGTTCATTAGTCCCGAAGAAGTGGAGCAAAATGCTGGTCATGGGCTTTTGATAGATTGGAACATTGCTGCACTAAAAGAGAACTGTCTACATTAGAAAAGGTATGATAAAATAAGACTAAGAATATTACAATGCCTCTGGTGGGACCTCACCTTGAGTATTGCATTCAATTGTGGTCACCGTATCTCAAAAAAGATATACAGTTGTACCTTGGATTACGAGCATAATCCGTTCCAGGAGCATGCTCGTAATCCAAAATGCTCGTTTATCAAAGCGAGTTTCCCCATAGGAAATAATGGAAACTCGCTTTGATGCGTTCCCCCCACCCAAGAACCGGCATTGCTCCCCTTGAAGGCCCCCCCCGCGATCAGGCACCCCCACTGCGATCCGGCACCCCCCTGCCTCGAACCGGCACCCCCCGCCACGATCCGACCCCCCCCCAATACAATTGGGCACCCCCCCGACACGATCCGACATCCCCCCCGACACAATTGGGCACCCCCCCCGCCGCTTCTTACCCTCATCTGGGCACTCTTGAAAATCGGCTTCCTCCTCTGCTGGGCCTTGAGCATCTGAGCATGCTCAAGGCCCAGCAGAGGAGGCCGATTTTCAAGAGTGCCCAGATGAGGGTAAGAAGCGGCGGGGGGGGGGGGTGCCCAATTGTGTCGGGGGGGGGGTGCCCAATCGTGTCGGGGGGGTCGGATCGTGGCGGGGGGGTGCCCAATCGTGGTGGGGGGGGTTGGATCGTGGCGGAAGGGGTGCCGGTTCGAGGCAGGGGGGGTGCCGGATCGCAGGGGAGGGGTGCCGGATTGCGGGGGGGGGGGGGGTGCTCGTAAATCGAGCCATGCTCGGTTTCCGAGGCACCGATTTTGCAAATGTTTTGCTCCTCTTGCAAAACACTCGCAAACCGGTGCACTCGTAAACCGAGGTACCATTGTACAGTCAATTCTGCATAAGTGCAAGGACTCCGGACCAGACCGCCACTTGTGCTTAAATGGAGTGTGCGCTTAATCAAAGTACCACTTTTTAGTCATGAAAAATCACAGTACACTGTAGTCAAATGCAATAACACTTTTATTTAACATAAATCACATGCAAAAATAATTCTACATGGTTCAGTTTTAGAAACAGCACTGTAAACCTTTTTTTTAAACCTACATTCTACTGAAATAATCAGTCATTGTTTTCTGAACGCAGATTGCACAATTCAGGCTGTGTATCTGATTACTGATGCTGTAAAACTGGCCATAGTCGTGACATCCATTTATCTCCAGATAACAGCGCAGCGTGTGTAGTGACTTCAGCGCATCTGAGCAGGAAACAATCTCTGCAGGTGTTCATTAGTTGTGATGATCACAGCAGTATCTCCGTCCTCATCAGACTCTTGGTTGTCTGCAGTGTCCTTTATGACTGTACAGATATCGGAATTAGTGCTTTTAGATGATGTTGGCACTTCATTGTCAACGGCGACATACAGCTCAAACACTTGTGATGAAAGTCCAACAGGGAGTTCGATGGACGAGGTGTCAGCTTCAATTGTCTCATCAGATGCGTGAATGAAGCTCGCCCGTCAATAGCAATTTGAAATCGTGGATGATGAGACTCCCATACCATGTGAAGAGCATCGAGCACCATCATTTTTCTTACAAGCTCAGCAGCTCTAGGGCTAGATTCTGTGCTTGCTTCAATCACTGCCATCACATATCTTAGGACAAGCGACCTGTAATGACGTTTGAAGTTGGCGATTATCCCCTGGTCCATCGGTTGGATCAAAGATGTCTTGTTTGGTGGTAGGAACACGAGCCTAATGTTGGTTAGTCATACGTCATTGCTATGTGCTGCACAGTTATCACATAGCATTACAATGTGTCTCCTAGGCCTTCTTTTTTTAATATATCTTAATTGAATTTCCAAACTACAATTGTGCAAAGAAAGAATATAAACGAATAATATTATAATAAAAGCATATTGAACTTACAGACAATAATGTACAATTATTTTCTTTCCCCAAGCCCACCTAATCAAGTAAAATAAAAACCCTGCAAGAAACAATCCATAAATTCCCCTAATCAAATTCTAATGCAAATCTCTCCCCTCTCCCTTACTGAACTTCACCTGTATTTTGCCATTTGCAGGACACAGATCATAGAAGTCTGTCCAGTAACAGCCTTAGTTCCCCCACACTGGAAGTGGATTTCCAGTCATTATCAAGATCCAAGATTCCAATTCTCCAATCAGGATCAATGGGCAGTCTTAAAGGTATTTTCCCATAAAGAGGGTCATGATACAGGGCTGTCCTCTCTGTTTCTCTCCCTTACTTGTACATGTCAGAGCTAATAGTGTAGTAAGGTTCTGTTCAGAGATATCAGGGATAAAGAGTGACACTGCTATGGTATGTTGAATTTCCTTATTTGAGGGCAACATTTTGTTATCTTTTCCAAATCCCCAGTATTGCCTAACTGCTCTGATAACATATTATATGAATTGTCTGGTTACATGGTGAATATGAATATATCGGAGGTGTTAGACATTGCTAGTCAGAGATTGCAAATGGGATTTTCTTTTAGATATCTTAATCCCCAGAAAATGTATAAAATATTTCCCCATAGTCAGACATCATGTTCAGTGTTGACTTCAAATGTTGACATCAGCATCTAAATCTATACCTGCATTTTTTTTGTGTGCCTGTTCGTACCCAGATACCAGCACTGAATAGTCAGGTACATAGTGGTGCAGGCAGGTATCTGGGTACGGATGATATTCAGTGCTGGTACCAGATAACAATCTGAATAATGTTAAAAGACAGTACAATAAGCTGTCTAAACTTATCTGCATAGGTATCTGGGTATCAATGGCTCCCCTATAAGCTCTGGATCTGACTTGGTTCCACCTGTGGAGCATAAGGGCTGTTCAGGAGTATCCAAAGAAGCTCCTGCCCAGGAGTACCCAAAGAAGCTCCTGGAATCTCTACCTACTCCTTCTCATTGTACATTCCTAACCTGTTAACTTCAATGACTTCATTGTTTGTATCTTTGATTAACAGATGTGAACCGCCTAGAACTCCCTGGGTATGGCGGTATACAAAATAAAGTTATTACTATTATTGGAGAATAGTGCAAGAGGAACAAATGTGTGTAATAGAATCTATTTGTAGCATTCTGGATTATTATATTTGTTCATTTATGTATTTATATTCATTTACATTCCTCTGTAATTGGATCTAAGTTCTAAGCTCCTGAACAAAATGGACAAGCATGAAAATAGGCCAAATATTATAAAAATAAATGAAATTTATTTTAAGTAGGTGGCAGCAAGAAGTGCTATAACAATGTAATGAGAATATGAGACTTTTACACTGAGCAATTAGGATGCTCGGAAAACCCCCCATAATAAACCCGTTTAGACTATTGCATAAAGACTTTACTTTGGAGTAAACACACAATTATCTTATAGGTATAAAATGTGCCTCTTAGATTTCCCAGTAAGTATGAAGGAGCTGTCAATAAGGAAGAGTCTTTTACACAGATATCCCACTCTGACAAAAAATATACTAGACAGTGTGGTGTACAGGCCTATAGGGTCACTCACAGTTTTAAACAAAACGAGCCTCAGAGCTAAAGGCACGGCGACAAACGCCAGAGCCCCTGTAATACTCATCTACACAGCTGACCTATTTCAATCATCAGCTCCTCTTACAGCCGGCAACCACCCAGGAAAAAACTCCACCAGGAGAAAAAAAACTCGTAATACAGCTGGTTGTAGTCTTACAAAGCATAAAGCTCTATACACCTCATTGTCTAGAAATGTGCAATACAAAACACATAGACATTACAAAACACACACACAGACAAGCCAAGTACTTAGCTGCATAATAAAGGGACGTCCTTCCGAAGAAAAAATAATATATATTCCCAAGCACAGACCATTTCTAATCCTCTCATAGAACTGTGCTGTAAATCTTCAGTGCTCTCCAATCTCTCAGTTCACAGTTCACAAGAGAGCACCTTTTCACCCTTTAGGTGCACTTAAACACGTCTTGTTAACAATACAGTCTTAAGCATTCCATCCTGGTCCCAAAATTCTTATGCGGCTACCATCAGCACTCCCGGCCAGTGGCAGAAACTCCAAATCCATGTCCCTTCTTCAAGAGCCTTGTTTCACTATATCCCGCTGCCTCAGGAGAAAAATCTATCACAAACACACAGCATGCTTCGTTTCTTTTATCACCAGGGGCTCTGGTGTTGGTTGCCATGCCTTTAGCTCTGAGGCTCGTTTTGTTTAAAACTGTGAGTGACGCTATAGGCCTGTACACCACAGTGTCTAGTATATTTTTTGTCAGAGTGGGATATCTGTGTAAAAGACTTAATTGACAAAGCTACCTTTTTGAATTTTGCAAGTAAGGAAGAGTCTACAGAGGAACCAGGCAGACGAACCCCGAAGATGCAGCGCAAAGTAGAGTATAAGAGCTAGGTGCTATTCTATAAGGTACTGTGTGTGCCAAAAAAGTCACTTCTGCATGTAACTGCAAGGAAGCGTACACATGGGTAGAGAATGGGTGTGTCATCAAGCAACATGCACAACTTACAGAATACAATTAGTTGCACACTAACATTGACCTGTTTAAGTAGGTACACTAAATTTCAGTGTGCTAACACAGCTTTGTGTTAATACATGTCCTGAATCCATTATAGAATTGGTACTAAGCATGCCCCATTGTGGCACTTATATCTTGGAGCCAAGTTATAGTATTGCCCCCTATTTGGATTGCACCAGGATGCTCAGTGAAGATTTTCAGTGGCTAGCCCTGGTTAATGGCATTTATCTAAATAGAAGCTACTGAATATTGAGTCGTTTGCTTTCAGTTATAAGATACATTCTTATGAAGCTAAATTCATATTTGACCGTTCTTGGCTGGGAAGAATTTCCATAATAAAGATGAATTCCTTCAAAGAATTATGTTTCTGTTTGATTTGTTATATTATATGCAATCTTATATCCCACCAAATCCTCCCTTTCATGGCATGACTTGTCAGAATAAAATGGTGATCCGAGATACAAAACTCAACGGTAACTTTGAGGTACCAGAGGAGAGTCCACTTGACATCCAACAAATGCAATGCCCTGTCCTTCGACTCCGTTGAGTGAAATGCAGGCAAGTGGACTTCCTGGTTAATATGGAAGGCCGAGACTACTTTCAGTAAGAAAGACGGAACCATGCTTAAGGAGAGCCCTGCTTCCATAATTTTGAGGAACTGCAGGAAAGAGGTTGCAACTTGGAGACTTGCACTGCTAACATAATCATTACCAAGAACACTGTCTTGACTGTACAATCCAGAAGATCGGGCTGGGTTTAGGAAGTGACTGTCCCTAGTGCACACAAACCTCAGAGCAGAGGTTTTGCGAGGTTCTTTTGGTAGCTTGGTATTAGTATAAATAAAGAGTTCCAAAAACAATGGTGCAGTTTCTTTGTATCATTTATTGTTCATAAATCATAAACTTCCAGATGGGAATTTCAGGTTTGTATCCCCTTGTGTATCATTTCAGCATTTAGACAACAAAACAATTTTCAGTTCCAAGCCCTCAATATCAGAAAAGGAAAAAAATCTTGTCCAAACTGCAAACTTTTCTTTTGCCAGGCACAACTCCCCTTGGGATTTACTTAGTAGCCCAAGGAAGAGATCCTCTCCTGTAGTTACCTTAACAAAAATGGCTGCCTGGTGACTTGGAAGGGTTCCACAAAATATCAGCTGTACATTGATCTGGTGCACAATCCATTTCACCCAGCCCCCCTTTATTCTGAAGAGATTAACATATCTTCATCTTTTCCATGCTAGGCAAAACTGTTTCCTCTACCTCCATATCACAAGTAAGGTCATCACTCGCCATCTCACTATCTTGCTCAAATACAGAATCACCTTTTTCCATAGCCTCTTCCTCACCAACCTCTGCCTGGGCTTGTTGCCATGAGGTGGACTGTGGCTTTCTGGTTCTCTGTGCTTGCAATCTGCTGCTTGCAGCCTGCTAAATGGCTCTGGCCTACTGGGTATGGAGTGGGTGTACACTCTGAGGCTGGCCCCGGAATTGGATCTGGCTCTCCTGTTTTGTGAAAGCTATTCCCTTTCTTTCTCTGCAGGGAGCTTAGGGTAGCCTGCTCTCAGAGAACTTCTCACCTGGCCTAAATCAGTTTGAGCCTGTTTGTGTGTGGCCAGTATTTCATTCCTGTTCTTTCTTTTCTCTGTCCCTATGCCTGCTGGGAGATGTGGTATTTCCATCTGTTTTCCCACAACTGGCTTAGGTAAAGCTAAATATACTAAACCCAAGTGGTCAAAAAATCACTTACTCATATAGAGAAAAATACCACTTAACATGATATATCCACTGTGTAGGAAACTTAGAGGAGGGCCTCAGATTCGGAGCATACGCGTAGTCCTATCACAGACTCAACTGTCAGCGTATTTCTATAGCTCCATGCTCCAGTCATAGGCCCATACCCCAATTAAATTTTTGAAACTTTTTAATAAATAGACCTTAAGTGTAGTGACTAAAATTCAAGACTCTTAAAGGTGAAGTTAAGATATTAAAATTCAGTCCTATTCACAGTGTATCCTTATTTAATAGGCAGCTAAATCACTTATCTCAATCTGCTTTTTCTTTTTTTCTTTATTAAAGGCTTCCACGTCAAGTTCTTTTATTTAGCCTATTTAATGGCTAAGCCAACGCGGCCAGCGTTTCGTGGACACCGTTGCTAGTCCACTGCGTCAGGGCCAATAGCCAGTAAACATCTATAATAAAATATAGGCATTAATACCACATCAAAACTGTTATTTAAACAAGATATAAAACGGTACTTACTCAATACTTTATAACTGCCCGGTTTTACAAACAGTAGCAAAATGGCACGGCCTCCATTTTATACGTCTCCGACGTTATGCTTTGACACGTGTTACCATGGTACCACGTGCCCACGTATTAAAGTGACAGAATGTATATCAAATTAGAGGAAGAGGAGTAAACAGTTCCGTACCAGGAAAAAAGCCATCACTTTCAACTATTAACCCAAGCATTACTTCTATAATGTTAATAAAAATGTTGCCACTCTAAACTACCATTTAAACCCTCAGGATCCACAGTATTTAAACGGTTTATCCAGCGTTGTTCGTGCTGGGCTAAATAGCGTTTAAAATCACCCCCTCTATTGTTTTGAGTAACGATCTCTATTACAATTGCTTTAAGCGAGAAAAAATCATGGTTTTTCTCACAACAGTGACGAGCTAGAGGAGCTCCTATTCTTGAATTTTTTATGTTGCTCTTATGTTCTGTTAGACGGACATTAAATTTCCTGGAGGTTTGTCCTACATAAAGTAGGTTGCAAGGACATTGTAAAACATAGACTACCCCTTGCGTTTTACAGTTGGAGGTGTGTCTTAGATGGTAGATTTTTTCATCTTTAGGGTTAGTAAATACATCTGTACTCATCATAATAGCACACATTTGGCACCCTCCGCATCTACTATGTCCTTGAAAGACCCTTTCCGTATAGTTAGTTTTAACAGAAAGGACAGAGGGGCAGAGAATTTCCCTCAGGTTACGCTTCCTATGGTATGCTATACGCAAATGAAAATCTTGAAACACTCCTGAAATTTTTAGAATATTCCAATGTCTTCTAAGGGAACGTACAGTCCGGTAGCAATTATTAGAGTAGATCAGAACACAGGTCATCACTCGGTCTTCATTATGCAAGGATTCTTGATTTTTTGGAAGTAACAAAGGTAAAGCTAAACCAGATCTGCCTGCTTTAGGCAAGGCTTTAGGAGGTTTCATTTATGGAAGGCTTGGCTTTTGAATATTCCTAGTAGAGAGTTGCGCGGGGACAGAAATCCCACCCGTCCCCACCCGTCCCCGCCAAAATCCCACCCATCCCCACCCGTCCCCGTGAGGAATCCCTCCGTCCCCACCCGTCCCCGTGAGGAATCCCTCCGTCCCCACCCGTCCCCGCGAGGAATCCCCTCCGTCCCCACCCGTCCCCGCGAGGAATCCCCTCCGTCCCCACCCGTCCCCGCGAGGAATCCCCTCCGTCACCATCCTTCCCTATAAACTTCAGAAATAGTTATTTTATTTAATTATGCTACTGAATTAAAGGCTCTGGTAGAGACCCATTTACAAATAAGCAAAGAGACTATTAATTTGGAAATATTAATTGGGAAGAATACATACTTTGTAAATGGGTTTCTACCAGAACCTCTAATGTAAATATAAAATATAAATACTCAGCTGATGAGAACCCACAAACTGTCAGCTGAGGACTTCCTTTGCAGTTGGCCTGGGGTCCCTTTTGCCAAGCTTGGCAGGCAGCAATAGCGTCCCTGAGTCACAGATGCTGGCACCTCAGTGGCTCATGGATGCTGCCAGCGACTGCTGCACTTGGTGGAGGGGAGTTCTGACCATCTCTAGAGGAGGTCCTCTGCTGGCGGTGCTTGGGGATCCCCACCAGTCACAGCAAGGGCCAACAAGTACTTCAACACTGTAGAAATAAAACCAGAAATGCATTTCCTTTTCTTTTGAACACAAAACAAAGATATCTGCCATATACATTTCCCAAGGCAGATGACTCTATGCAATGTCACCTCGGTAACAAAATACAAAAATAGACAAATACACCCCCTCCCTTTTTACTAAACCACAATAGTAGGTTTTAGCACAGGGAGTTACGCTGAATGCCTCGCGCTGCTCTCAATGCTCATAGGCTCCCTGCGCTAAAAAACAATATTGCGGTTTAGTAAAAGGGAGCCATAGTGCAAAATATAGACAGCAGATATAAATTCTCAAAACAGACACATTTTGATCACTAAATTGAAAATAAAATCATTTTTCCTATCTTTGCTGTTTGGTGATTTCATGAGTCTCTGGTTGCACTTTCTTCTTCTGACTGTGCATCCAATCTTTCTTCCTTTCTTTCAGCCTCCTGTATGTTTCCTCTCCTCCAGACCTCATTCTCTCCCCCAACTTTTTCTTTCTGTCTCCCTGTTCCCCCTTCTTTCTGTCTCTCTGTCTGCCCCCTTTCTTTCTTTCTCCGTGCCCTCCCCCAAGCCACTCGGTTTGCTGCCACCGCCATCGGGGAATAGTCCCCAAGCCACCGCTGTCCCAAGCTTTCCCTGCAGAAGCGTCGCGCTGACCAGCATTCCGCTCCCTGACGTCAATTCTGACGTAGGAGACGAAGTTCCGGGCCAACAAGGCATTTCTCCTCATTCCATCCAGCCTGAGCCCCATCTCTCCTTGATCCAGCATTTCCCTTCTGTGTCTGTCAGAATTACCATTCCACCTATTTTCCAGCATCACCCTTCTTTGTGTCCATCTCACCTATATCCCTATCTCACCACTTTTTCAGAATCTTCATTTGTCTCTGTCCTTGTCTTTACCCCATATTCACCATTTGCCCTTTCAATGTCTTTATCTCCCCCCCCCCCACACACACTTTTTCAGCATTACTTCTATGTCTCTATTTCACCTCCTCTTCATGTCCCCTCTGTATCTCTATCCTTATTCAGAAGGTCCTGCTTACCCTTTCTCTTCTTTGTGTCACTATCTCCATTTTCAGCTTTACCCCCTTTTCCTTTGTTACTGCACCCTGTAGCCAGAATCTTTCCACCCTCTCTCCACTCCGGCCCAGCCCAGTATGAAATATTTCCTTTTGTTTCTCTCCCCTCTCTCTTCTCCTCCCTCACCCACGAGTCCTGCATCTGGCCCTCTCCCTTCTACCTGCACCTGGCAACACCCCCCTGCTCCGCGGCTCTCTTAAGCAACTCGTCAGCAGCGGTGATCAAGACAAGCTGCCGACATCGAGGCCTTCCCTCTACGAGTCCCACCTTTGTGGAAAAAGGAAGTTGAAACAAGCGGGACTCGCAGAGGGTAGGCCCCGACGCCAGAAGCTTGTGTCGATCGTTGCTGCTGAGTTGCCGAAGAGAGCCGCAGGTAGAAGGGAGAGGGAGATAGGAAGGCTGTAGAAGCTCCGGAGCATGACACCGAACCCGGCCAGGATGATTTCTTTTTCAGGCTGCTGCTGCCGCTGCCATCCCCCACCCGAAATGACAAAAAACAGCCTAATGCCCGCGTCGGGAAATAGCCATGCTGAGCAGTGAGCTCAGCACGTACACAGATGAAAGCCTTGCTTGCTGATTGGTCCGGCGGCACGGTGGGGCGGGGCCGCCGGACCAATCAGCAAGCAAGGCTTTCATCTGTGTACGTGCTGAGCTCACTGCTCAACATGGCTATTTCCCGACGCGACGCCAGACTTGTAAGCTGCATGCTTGCATCGCCAGAATTTAGGTAGGTTGTTTTCATCCCCGTGGGAGTCCCGTGGGCAAGGGGGCGTCCCCGTGGGAGTCCCGTGGGTCAGGGGGACATCCCCGTGGGAGTCCCGTGGGCCAGGGGGCGTCCCCGTGGGAGTCCCGTGGGCCAGGGGGGGAACCCGCGGGATCCCCGCGGGACCCGCGGGATCCCCGCGATCCCCGTTCCCGTGCAGACCTCTAATTCCTAGGGGTTGCTTTGGGAGTTAAATCAGCAGGTGTGGGAATACTTTTAATGTTTTTAACTTTACTTTCCTCTTTTGGCAAGGCTTCCTTACTAGGAACAGGAGCAGCCCTGTGACATACTGTAATACAGCGTTGAGATTCCAAGAAGGGAAAGGGAGACGCACCAGAAGAAACAAATGAAAATGAACTGGGTGACACCTGGGTGACAGGCCAGGAACCTCTGTCTCCTTGCATATGGAAAGAGGAAAGGCCTGCTATCTGTACTTTCAGTGACCCTTTTGAAGTCCCTCCTGCAAAAAGCTAAGACTACTGAAATTGGTGCTCAGAAGGGCTCTACATCCTCCAAAGCGCACCAGCACTGAAAGGACTTCCAGGCCCTAGCATAGGCTGCTACCATTGATGGCTTCTTAGCTCTGAGCAAAGTGGTGATGAATAACCTTTACTTGTCAGGGCTGCCCACTCAAGAGCCATACCATAAGCCCAAAGTGTTCCGGATTCTCAATAGAGACAGGACACTGAGAAGGTCCACTTGGACCAGCGGCCTGAGGCCTTTGCTCCTCTGGAGTTGGACTAGGTCTGCATACTACAGTCATCAGGGCCAATCAGACACTACTACTAACCCCGGATGACTTATAATCTTGTGAATAACTTGACCAAGCATGGGCCATGGGGGAAACATGTAAAGAGCTCCTTCTCCAGCCACGGTTGGACCAACATGTCCAAACCCTTTGTATTTTCGGCTGTATAAGCAAGCCATCTTTGTATTTGTTGCCAAGGCCATCAGATCCATCTGTGGAAGCCCCAATTGAACTATGGTTTTGAAGGCCCGGGGAGACAAAGACCATTCCCCAGGGTTGAACATCTGTCAACTGAGAAAGTTGGCCTATACGTTTTCCACTTTAGCTTATCTTGGCACTGAAAGACAATTTGAGCTTCTAGATACAACAGGATGCTTCTGATGCCTCCTTGTCTGTTAACATAGACCACTGCTATCACATTCTCTTAGAAGACTCTGACTGCCTTGCCTTCCAGAGACTTCTCCAGTGTCTGAAGCTCAAATCGAATGGCTCTGAGTTCCAGACAATTTATGGACCACTTTGGCTGAGCCAGTGTCCAATGACGTTGAATTTGGTGTCCATTGCAATGACCCCCCCAACTACAAAACTGGCATCAGTTGCTAGTATATTCCAGGATGAGATACAAAGAGGCATGGCCCTGGAGAGGGTAACCATCTGTAGCCACCACCTCAGGAAGCAGTTGTGGAAGTAAGTCTCTCTGAAGAGGCCAGCAAGAAAGGAGGGAGTCTCATGTGTGCTCTCACCTAAGGGACCACCTCCATGGCTGTCGCCATCGACCCCAGATCCTGCAGGTAATGCCATGCCATGGGGTTTGGCCTCTGGAGCAGGTCTGAAATCTGCTTCTGGAGCTTTGGTCTGTGCGACTCTGGAAGATAAACCATGCCTAAGGCCGTGTGTGGTGCAATGGTTAGAGCTATAGCCTCAGCACCCTGAGGTTGTGGGTTCAAATCCCATACTGCTCCTTGTGACCCTGAGCAAGTCACTTAATCCCCATTGCCCCAGGTACATTAGATAGAGTGGGAGCCCACCTGGACAGTTAGAGAAAAATGCTTGAGTACCTGAATAATTTGTAATCTGCATAGAATTGTAGGATATGTGGAATATAAATGATTAAAAAAGAAAACTCCCAGGTACTCCAGGTGCTTGGTCAGCTCCAGTTGACTCTTCTTTAATTGGTGGAGGCATATCTCAACATTCCCTTCCCACAGGAGATACTTGTGGTTTTGTGTGCTGGTGTAGCATTTTCAGTTATTGGCACTCCCCTTTGGCCTAGTCACAGCACTTCACACCTTTAGCAAGGTGATGATGGTGGTGGCAGCACAGCTACGCAAGGCTGGGATCCAAGTGTACCTATATTTGGACACCTGGCTCATCAGAGCTCCATCCAAGAAGAAAGGTGATCTGACGGTTTCAAGAGTGGTGCAACTCTTCCAGGACTTGGGATGGATTGTCAACTTCATTTCATATTGGAATTGCAAGTGTCACGAAAAGTGTGGAATAGTTTGTAATTTTCATAGCTTCACATCATTCTCTTCTTGGTTGGGCTGAGAACTTTTCAGCAGCTCCTTGTATAGGGGAAAATTCAATAAATGGCACTCAAAATTTAGTGCCTGAAAAATTCAGCATATCCTTTATAGAACAGCACGTAGAGTGGATTTCCATGACCAACTCTGGGCCGGCTGAAACCTGGTGAAAATCTTGGCATGCAAGTTGGGTGCGGATCCCCCATATTCTATAACACTGTTCCCAACTTTTCAGAATGCCCTTGACTGGCCATGCCCCTCCCATTGCCAATGCCCCTTTTGGGTTGTGCACTATGGGATTTGGGCGCTCTTTGTTCTAGAATTGCATGCAGCCAGTTGCACACACAAATCCTAATTGGTGAAATAGAATGTGCCTGATTCGTAAGGTATTTAGGCCTGGTTTTCTTTGGCTTAAATGTGTGCGCCTAAAAGTTATGACACACATTGGTACTAATTATGATTCCACTGTATAAAGTGTGCATACCTTTTATAGAATTCTGTTAAGCACCATTCTAATTGGTGCTGATTTTTTTGGTGCATATATAGAATATGGCCCTTAGTGTGTATAGCCATTATATTTGCACAGCAAATGGCATCTTGTTTAATAGTGCACGACTCTAATATATAAAAAAAATATATTAACAATATATACCTGATGATCCACAGCAAATGGAAAGGAAAGAAAGCACTTGGTTGACATTAAGCAGCTTTGAGTTTATTTGACTGTGTAAAACAAAGAGGCCTTTTGGGTTGACCAAGGGCATTTCTGGTCACATAATTTCAGATTCACTAACTTCCCTCTCAGTAATATAACAGATCTTTCAGTTAAGCAGCCAGAGCCGGATTAACCAATAGGCCAAGGGCCCAAAATGGTCAGGGGGCCCACTGAAGGAGACCACTCAAAAAAAAAAAAAAAAATTCAGACGGCGACAGCCCGCCCCCCCCCCCCCCCGCAGCGATCGGCAACACTGGGCCCACCCCTCAATCGGGCAATACCAGGTCCCCCTCGATTGGCAAAACAGGGCCCCCCTCAATCGGCGAAACAGGGCCCCACCTCGATTGGCAAAACAGCGCTGACGGATCCTAATACTTTTCCCTCGCTATGCTGAGACGGATCCATCAGCGCCAAATTGTCATAGAGGTCTGTCAGAGCCAGAAACTAACTACAAGTGGCATGGACCTCAGATTTTTAAGGACGTGCGGTTTTAGATCCGCGAGGTTCATCAGGTCCGTGTTTTACCCCTTCCCAATGGGAAGTTACATCATGAGGGGGGAGGAAGGAGGAAGGAAGCCGTCAGCAGCACGTGCACTGTTAGAGCCCTGCGGCGTGTGTTAAAGTTATTTATAGCCTTCGGCAGCGGCAGGAGAAAGCAGTCGACGGTCCTGTTTTGCCGATCAAGGGGGGGGCCCTGTTTTGCCAATCAAGGGGAGGAGCCCTGTTTTGCCAATCGAGGGGGGGCCCAGTGTTGCCGATCGCTGAGGGGGGGATGGGCTTCAGCAGAGGCAGGAGAAAGCAGTAAATGAGTGGAAGTCGGCAGGCCTGGGGAGGGGAAGATGGAAGGGCAGTCGAAATATGGTATGTTGGAGCAGGGGATGAGAGGGAGGGAGAGAAGGGGAAATGTTGGCAAGGGCAGGAGGGGTGCTATATCATATGGTGATGGGGCGAGAACAGCAGGAAAGAGAGCGGAAGCAATCTTTGAGGGAAGAGAGAGGGAAGGAAGAGAGAGGTGGTGAGATGATTGATCATGGGGAGAGGGACAGAAGGAAATAGAAATAGGATAGGAATATAGTGAAGGAAAAAGGACAGGGAGATGTCAAGAGAGGAGATGCTGATCTACAAGAATGGAGTGAGGGGATATGCTGGAAATTGTGGAATTGTGGGACCGACCAAGGGACGGGGGGTGGCAAGGACATGAATGAGAGGAAGATAACCTCTAGTCCCTCACCGCTGCTGCTTTCCCACATGCGCCTGACGCTTACGGCACAAGTTATTCCCACTTTCATCATCTGCCCTCTTCTCTCCCTCCCTCCACCCCAGGCAATTCACTGAGGGGGGCAGGATAACTGATGGAATTGGCTGGGGTGGTAAGATAGAGAGGGAAGGGGCAGATGATGGAAGTGGGGAGAACTTGTGCCATCAGCTTCAGGTGCATATGGGAAAGCAGCAGCAGCGGAGAGGAGGTGAGGGGCCCTCACCTCCTCACCACTGCTGCTGCTTTCCCACATGCTCAATGGGGGGAAGAAGATAGAGTTAGTGAGATAGAGGAGGGTTGAAGGAAAGGGGTGGCAAGCTGTGAGTAGACACAGTGAAAAGAGGGAAACTGAGGACTGAATAGTAAGAAAGAATTTAATTAAGACGGATACGGAAATAGAGAAGGAAGAACAGAGAAGAAAAGGGAAGAGAGAAGAGAATTCCCAGAAATGGGGGAGACAGATATCAGATCTGAGTGGAGGAAATAAGAAGAGAGAGACACCAAAAACCACAGGGGGGAGAGAAGGAGAGATGGAATGAGAGAGATGTCAGACCATGGGGGGAACAGAGGGAAGATACTAGATGCTAGACCAAAGAGGGGCGGGGGGAGCAGAAGGAGAAATGGCAGAGGGAGGTAGAGATTTTCTGGAAGGGGCAGATACTGGATAGAAGGAAGCAAATGACAAGAAGACGAGGAAAGCAGAAAAAGTCTATTTTTTATTTTATTGCTTTAGGATAAAGTAGTATTTTAGCTGTGTTGATAAATGTTTAGAAATAGAAATGGTGATCCTTTTATTGGACTAATTTTAATATATTTTTGGCTAACTTTCAGAGACCAGATTCTCCTTCCTCAGGTCAGAACAGGATACTGTAACAGCAGTATACTTTACTGACCTAAGGAAAGAGGGTTTGACCTCTGAAAGCTAATTAAAAAATGTATTAGTCCAATAAAATGGTATCTTATTTTCCATTTTTTTGTTTTATTTTTATTTGTTAATTTGTAAAGTGATTTGTTATTTCTCTTTTTTTTTCAAATTTACATTTGCTATCTTTATATTTTGTTCAGTATTGGGGGATATGCACCACTGTTTCTTCACCCCTAAACTGTACTGTTCCTTCGGTTTATAACACAAGGCAGCATGCTGAATGCTTTGCACTGCTCCGATGGTCACAGAATTCCTATGATTGTCAGAACAGCACAGAACATTCAGCCCGCCAGCCAGCGCTAAAAACCTTTTCCGTTCTTTTGTAAAAAGGAGGGAGGGAGTTTAGTTTGTGATTACTTATTCCATATTGGGTGAGGGTGATTCTGCGTCCTGTGTGTATGAAAGACATGGTTTTCTGTTAGCACTGACCAGCCTTGTTTCGTGAAATGCATCAGGCATGGTTCCTGGGAGCACCTTGAATATACCTGATTTGAATCTCCTTATTGGCTGCCGATCTTTTGTTCCACGTTGGATTCTTTGGTGGACCACTTGCCTTGTTGTTTTGTTACAAATTAACATACATGGAGTGGAACATACTAGAGTAGTTACCCATATGTATGTATTTTTATACATACATATGGGTTACAGTTGGACGACATAGAGTGAGGCAGTTGAGAGGAGTTGCAAACTTGGTTATTAATATAGACTTATGTTTCGGATAGTATTACTGCTTTACAATGCATTTGAACACTTTTATATATGTATGGAAAGGGTTTAGAGTTAAAGTCCTGAGCAAGTAGGTGGGAAGGGAAGGAAGGGGGGTTTTGTTCAGAGATGTTTGGGGCTTGCATAGAACTAAAACTGTACACTGGCACTGGTATGGTAATCTTTGTTATTTGTTTTTAATTTTATAATAAAAGAAAAAAAGAAATACAAGTAGAAATAAAGAAGTAAATAAGAAAACAGGTAAATAAATGTGGGCGGGGCAGGAGGTGGGGCTTGGGTGGGATATGGGCGGGGCATGGCTATGGGGCCCAGTATACTTGTGTGCCTAGGGGCCCTCAACAAATTAATCCTGCCCTTTAAGCAGCTGCATATATCAAACAGTTCAGCAGATACCAAGCATGACACATTTCAGCTGCTATTGCAATCCTAGGAACTTTGCACATGGAAAGCCTTTACTGATGCAAAATTCTCTGCAAAGCTATCAGAACAGTTTTCAAGAACCTTTGAGTCTGGCAATATGGTGCTCTGTCTAATGCAGCCATCCGACCCTCATATATCTGTAATAGGCAGATTCACTTAACTCTATGTCAGGTTTTATATACTTAATGGATGACGTTTGTTTAAAAATCAAATGGAACTCAATTAAAAAATCCATTAAAAGATTAGTGTAAATTGACTTTTAGAGCAAATAAATGCAGCAAAGTTCCTGACTAGAGATATTTAAAGATGTGAACTTAGAACCATACCAGTCCTAAAATCTTGCATCACTAAACATTCCTTCACTTTACAACGGTTATTGACTCTACTCAGCTACTTTGTTGGTTTCATTTGCTGTAAAAATTAACTTACATTACTAAAAATGCTATATCTATTCATTTAGATTAAACTGTTTAGGTACTGTGAGACCTTTGCCCTAGGAATCTTTATAGAAATCAACAAATCTATCATTCAAGTCTAACTAGTTTGATGATCCGTAATCTTCACATCCTTCCAAAACTGTAATTTCAGCATGACAATGGAAACAGTAAAATCACCACTGTAAGAACCACAAAGAAGACTTTTCCAGTCCAAAATACCTTTCACATCACCCTTGCATACCAGGAAGAAGTTTAGCTAAAGACTGCTATTCCTGTACAACAGTATTAAGGGCTACTGGATTTTTAATCTGAGTAATGTATTTTCTAAATTCTTCATGTATAGAATCAGTGGCGTACCTAGGGTACGTGGCACCCGGGGCCCATCATTTTTTGACACTCCCCCCATGAAAAAAAATATTTTTTGTAATAACCATGAAACGGAATAAATGGTCAGAATAGAAACAGGAAGTGAAAATTTTCTTTTATTGAACCTCATGCATGTAACCATTATTCCAAACATAACAAATTATGACATCAGAAGTACATATGGAGTAGTTGCAGGTGATGATTGGGACAGTTCTGATTGTGTTAGTTCGGTTTTATGTGTTTTTTGAATAGAAGGGTTTTTATTTCTTTTTTGAAGGTTTTGTAGTTTGTGGTCAAGGTCAATAGGTTGTAGAGTTGGGGGTCGAGTGTTAGGAGGTTGTCGAACAGTTTTTTTTCTTTTGACGTTTTTGGTTGGAGGGTGTGTGAACGGTGCGTGAGTTCTCCTATGTCTGGTTGAGGTGGATTGAATTATTTAGCTGAAGAAATTAGTTACCCCCCCCCCATTCCACACACATTAATTCTCTTCCATTTGGGTTCCCATTATAAAAAACACTGATAAGTTCCCAGAAAAAAAATACATTAAAATAAGAAGTGAAAACAAAGGCCCCTACAGATGAGAACATAACATAAGAATAGCCTAACTGGGTCAGACCAATGGTCCACCATGCCCAGTAGCTAACCAATCCAGGTCACTAGTACCTGGTCAAAACCCAAAGAGTAGCAACATTACATGCTACCGATCCAGGGCAAGCAGACACTTCCCCCATGTCTTAATAGCAGCCTATGGACTTTTCCTCCAGGAATTTGTCCAAACCTTTCTTAAAACCAGCAACGCCATCTGCTTTTACCATAACTTCTGGCCACTTAGATCTTTCCTTCCAAACAGAGACCTTGCTAGATGTCAAATACAGAAAGAACAAGGTAACTTCACAAGGACTTAGCTGTGCAGGAAATGTGACTCTCCTCATACATCCACCATATAGTGCAAAAATGTGCAAAGGTCTGTTTTTTTCTTTCGATCACTACATAGCCTAATGCCACACAAGCAGCGCTGTAACAAACATATTCTGAAGGTCAATGCTAAGGTTAACAAAGTTTCCTTCCTTGGACCACAAGGAGATACTGACAAACCACTGGAAGAGATCCCTAAACAACTACCCAGGCACAACACCCAAAGACCCACTCAGTGTGTGAACCAGTTGAGTGGAGTGGACTAACTGGGGGGTGGAAATGGGTCTGGACTTTGCTCAGCAGAATTTCCCAGACCACCTCTTCCTCTCAACACATTGACACGCTGCCACCACCACCACCATTAGGAACACCTCAACTGGTAGGCCTGCAATGCTTATAAACTTTATAAAACACATTATTATATTTTCTTATAAAGCACATATTTTAACTGAACTCTCTGACATCCTCAGCCTTGCCATTCACAAAAATAGAAGGAAGAAAAGTTCCTGTTTCCTGCTGTCTCATGTCCCCGGCCTATACAATATTTTTCTTCTGCAGACCCTTCAAAAGTCTGACCAAATCCTCATTTCACTTGCATTATAAAGTACTGAGATGCCATCTCGCCCCATTCCCAGGTCCTAAAGTCTAAGACAGTAGCGCAAACTAGTGCTGCCCAATTCAGGAAAAAAAATGCGATTCGATTCAGCCTATTGATTTTCCTGCCTAATTGGGTGTTTTTTTCAAACATCCTGGTGGGTTTATTTTATAGCTTTTTCACCCCCTTTGGCTTCTCCTAACCACACTGGCGCTGTGGTGTAAATAAAATAAAGAAACAAAAAGGACTTTCCCTCTCTATTAAATCCTAGCTCACGTTTGCGGTCTAACACCAGCTCTGGCAGGATACACGTTTCAAATGTGACATATTGTAATCACAAAACAAAAAATAAAATTAATTTTTCTACCTTTTGTTGTCTGGTTATTTTTCAAATCTTGTTGGTCCAAGGCTCTGGTTGTCTTCTGATAACTTGCTTGCCAGGGTCTTCTTCTTCCTTCTTTCTGCATGCTAACCATCCATCTGCCATCTCTGTCCTCCCCGTTTCCCTTCCCTCCCCCGGAGGTCTGGCATCTTTCCTTTTTTCATCTCCCTCCATAGATCCATCTTTTCTTAACTACCCTTTCATCCAGCATCTCTCCCTCCTTCCCCACCACCCCAGGATCTACCATCCCTCCCTTTCTTTTCCCAACTACCCTCCTATCCAGTATCTCTATCCCCCCCTCCACACCATCCCTTGTGTCCAACTTCTCCCCCTTTCTGTTCCTTCTCTCCCTAAAAAAACATGGTCCATCATCTCTCTCCCTCTCCTCTATTTTCAGGCCCATTATTTCTTCCCACCCAAAGTCCGGCATATGCCTGTCTCTTTGAACCCCCCTTCCCTCCATGTTCTTCTACACCAGGGCCCCCCCTCCCCTGAATGCCTGTCCCCCCTTAAAGGTCTGCATCCCACCCCTGAAGGCCTGTCCCCCCCCTTGAAGGCCTGCTTGCCTGTCTCCCTTGAAGGCCTGCCTGCCTGCCTATCCCCCTTGAAGCCCTGTCCCCCCCCTTGAAGGCCTCTCCCGCCCTTGAAGGTCTGCCTGTCTGTCCCCCTTGAAGGCCTGTCCCTCCCTTGAAGGCCTGCCTGCCTGTCCCCCCCCTTGAAGGCCTGTCCCCCCCTTGAAGGCCTGCCTGCTTGTCCCCCCTTGAAGGCCTATCCCCCCTTGAAGGCCTGTCCCTCCCCCCTTGAAGGCCTGCTTGCCTGTCCCCCCCTTGAAGGCCTGCCTGCCTGTCCTCCTCCTAGAAGGCCTATCCCCCCTTGAAGGCCTGTTCCCCCCCTTGAAGGCCTGCCTGCCTGTCCCCCTTGAAGGCCTGCCTGCCTGTCCTCCCTCTAGAAGGCCTATCCCCCCTTGAAGGCCTGTTCCCCCCCTTGAAGGCCTGCCTGCCTGTCCCCCTTGAAGGCCTGCCTGCCTGTCCCCCCCTTGAAGGCCTATTCCCCCCCTTGAAGGCCTGCCTGCCCATCCAACCCTGAAGGCCTGATGCCCCGCCCCACCCCGAAGGACCACTTGCCCCCAACCCTGAAGGACCGCTCATCCCTCTGGCCTCCCCGCACCACCTATGGTAGAAAAGAGCCCGCAGCAAGGTCGTGATGTCAGCGATCCCTGCGCTGCTTCCTCCGCCGCAGTCCCGCCCCTTCTCTGACATCAGAGGAGGGGCGGGACCGCGGTGGAGGAAGCAGCACCGAAGCAGCACAGGGATCGCTGGCATCATGATCCCACTGCAGGCTGCTTCTCCACCAGAAATGGTGCGGGGGGGGGGGCGGGGAGAATCCGGACATTGGGGAGTGGGGGGAACCGGACGCCAACGGCCTCAAAGCCTGGAGCATCCCCTCAGGGCTTGCACCCGGGACGGACCACCCCCCCGCCCCCCTTGGTACGCCACTGGATAGAACACCCCCTTTAGCCTTACTCTCTCAATAAAGGATTACATTTTGAGCTTTTGTTGAGGTTTCAGATCCTCCCTAAATTTGTAAATTATCCTTTTTCTGGTTTATCAGACACATCTTTCAAGGGTGTGCTGCTTGTAGCCTTTTATTAATCACAGTTCTTGTAAAGATCACATTTCAGTCCTTCACTTCTTAACCATTACAAAAATGCAGAGATAGAAAATGTCAGTCATAAAAACCACTGGGTCCTCCAGCCTGCGAGACTGCCCATTTATGCCTGCCCACTGTTTTATCATGTCTTCTTCCTCCCTTTTTTTTCTCTGTTCCTTTGTATCCATCCCAAGCATGTTTGAAACTGTCACTGTCTTGGTGATTAGAACTTCCATTGGAAGGTCATTTTCTCATATTCCTTTTGAGTCTCACTATCTTTAGATATTGAAACATACCAATAACATTTTTGTATGTTTCCTCTTTCTCCTTTCTACTAGATTTATTTATTTATTTAAAAATTTATATACTGTTTAAAACCTAAATGGTTTGTTACAGGGTTATGTGGAAGATATAAAGAGCTACAACAAGACAGGGCTCTGCCAGGAGGAAAAGCCTCAGACAAAGCCCTCCTACAAGGTTTTCAGGCGGAGAGCCATTTGGCCCTCTAGGAGGTTTATGCCGATGAGGTTCTCCGCCTGAACACCTTGTGGCACAGCTGTGGCGGTGGGAGGGCTTTGTCTGAGGCTTTTCTTCCCGGCAGAGCCCTGTCTGATTCTGGTTGTAGATCTTTATACCTTCCACATAACCCTGTGAATGTATTTAGTGTTAATATTGCTAGTGGTTAGTTCACTATCTCTGAGTTTTTGTTACATAATGTTACATACATAATTCTAGAAAACAAATAAAATCAGACAAACATAAACAATTAATCCTTAGAAAATCAGCAGTGAAAGGATGAAAGCCAGAAAAGGCTCATACAAAGAATCATGAATTTTTTTTCAAAAGTCAGCAGTCATAGTGGTCATCTGGACAGTTGGGGTCCCTTTTTGGCATTTAGATGCTTTTAAAACAGGTCTAGCCCAGAATGTGTAAGTTCTATCCAGGACGTCTTGGGAAGGTTAGATTATTGCCACAAGATGTTCAAGTCTGTGAGGCATCAAGGTACCAATACCGCCAATCCAATGGAGCATCAAAATACTGCTCAGGGATCTTCTGTGTGGCGTCATGGTTCTATGTCTTAGCACTGATCTTCCCCAGGCATGGTTCTTTGTATCAAAGCTCTACTTCTTTTCAGCAGTACTCCCCTTCGATACTTAGAGCTGCTACTTCAGGGCGTAAGTCCTCTTCTTCTGTGAGGTGTTCCAGACCAAGACATCGGAGGTTCCTCTTTTACTTGACCTCCTGTTTTGAGTAGGCATCAGGAACTTCATTGATCCACTTCCGCCTCTTCATCAGATGGTACCAAAATGTCTCAGGACTTCTAAACATTTTTTTCCCAGAAGGTTTCTCAGATTTGAAGTCTGACTCAGAGTGTGGGTTTTCCCTGTCTGAACCTGAGTCTGTTGGTGCAGCTATCCCCAAAAGAAGATCTTCTCCTGAAGAATTCTCCTTTGCCACTTATAATAACCAATTGTGCAAAGATTTATCTCTTTCAGTAACAACTAATGCCTCATTTAATGCTGAATTCCAAAACTTGAACTTTTGTGGACCTTCCAAAGATCTCTTCAAATTGCCATTGCATGAACTGTTTAAACAAATCCTTTTCAGAAATTGGGAGATGCCTTTAACTTTCAAGGCTGCTCCATGGAAGATGAATTTGCGTTACAGAATTTTCTCTGTAAAGTCCACAACTTCCACATTATTCATTATTAGTGGAATCAACCCATAAAAAATATTTTCCTTCCAGAGTTCATGCCTCATTGCCTCCCGGACACAAAGGCCGTACTATGGACAAGTTTGGCCATCACCTTTATCAAAACTCTATGCTGTTGAGCAGAATCCTTAATTACACTTTCTACATATCTTTGTATCTTCAACAACATGTTCAATACATTCCTTCAGAGCATCTTCTGGAATTTCAGCGGACTATTCACATTCTGTCCCAGACTGCGACATATCTTTCAAGATCACTCTCTGATGCTTTTCAACTGTCTTCCAGAGCGTCCACTAAATCAGTAGCTATGAGACACCTAGCTTGATTTAGACTCTCTGATGTAGATCTCAATCTCCAAAATAGATTGGCCAACATCCTATGAGCACACTTGGAATACTTTGAATAGAGCTCAGTCTAAGTCTTTTTCTTCGAGGAGATCTACTAAACAACCTCCTTCACATAGGAGGCATACTCCTTTGGTTTCTGGGTAGCCAGAGCAATAGCAGCAGATTTGCCAGTGCTTTTTAACTGATTCAGGGGCAATTCAACAGGAGCAATTGTTCAACTCTGCCCAATTCTTTCACCTCAAATTCAAGGACACAAATTTCAAAGAAATGGGAGACTTCATTCACCAGGCGCTACAAAGCCAAGCTGAAACTGATAACGTGGAAGAAATGTGGTTGACTTTGAAAGCCACCATACAAGAAGCAACAAACCGCTATGTTAAATCAGTAAGTAAACGGCGAAGGAACAATAAGCCACAGTGGTTTATTGCAGAGATCTCAGACCTCATCAAGGAGAAGAAAAAAGCATTCATCTCTTACAAACAATCGGGGAAGCAGGACTCTAGAGCAGACTACCTGACCAAATCAAAAGCCGTCAAAACAGCAGTCAGGGAGGCTAAATTCCACATGGAAGAGTCTCTGGCAAAGAACATCCAGAAGGGAGATAAATCCTTCTTCAGGTATATCAGTGACAGAAGAAAAAACTCAGGCGGGATTGTACATCTTAGGAATCCAGACGGAGACTATGTGGAAAAGGATTCGGAAAAAGCCCAACTATTAAATGAATACTTCTGCTCAGTCTTCACCCAAGAAGCGCCGGGGCTTGGCCCTCAGCTACAGACAAGGGTTGGCTCAGTTGACCCCTTTAGTAACTTTGAGTTTATGCCCAGCAGTGTCTACGGTGAGCTGTCAAAGCTCAAGGTTAACAAAGCAATGGGGCCGGACAATCTGCACCCCAGGGTGCTTAGGGAGCTGAGTGATGTCTTGGCTGAGCCACTGTCCGCGCTCTTCAACCTCTCCCTTAGTACAGGCAGCGTCCCGTTGGACTGGAGGATGGCTAACGTCATTCCACTCCACAAGAAAGGCTCAAAGATGGAGACAGCAAACTACAGACCAGTGAGTCTAACATCGATAGTGAGCAAACTAATGGAAACTCTAATCAAACACCAATTGGATAAGATCCTGGATGGAGAATCTACGGGATCCCCGACAACATGGATTTACTAAGGGGAGATCATGCCAATCCAACCTGATCAGCTTCTTTGATTGGGTGACGGAGAAACTGGATATTGGGGAGTCCCTAGACATTGTGTAACTGGACTTTAGCAAAGCATTCGATAGCGTACCACACCGCAGGTTGCTGAGCAAGATGAGTTCTATAGGATTAGGTGACACATTGACGCAATGGGTTGGGAACTGGCTTGGAGGTAGGCTTCAAAGGGTGGTGGTGAATGGCACCCCCTCCGAAATGACGGAGGTGATCAGTGGAGTGCCACAGGGCTCAGTCTTGGGCCCAATCCTATTCAACATCTTTATAAGGTACTTGGCAGAAGGGCTTCGAGGTAAAATAACATTATTCGCCGATGACGCCAAATTAAGTAATGTAGTGGGCAAATGCACAACAGATGAAGATTCAATGCCTGACAACATGATGCACGACCTACTCCTGCTGGAGCGCTGGTCTAGGACATGGCAACTCAACTTCAATGCCAAAAAATGCAAAATTATGCACCTGGGCAGCCAAAATCCATGCAAATCTTATACCCTTAATGGCGAGATCCTAGCAAAAACGGTAGCAGAACGAGACTTGGGGGTAATCGTCAGTGAGGACATGAAGTCTGCCAATCAAGTGGAGCAGGCTTCGTCCAAGGCAAGACAAATCATGGGTTGCATACGAAGGGGTTTCGTCAGCCGTAAGGAGGAAGTCATTATGCCATTGTATAGATCCATGGTGAGGCCCCACCTGGAATAGCTCCGCCCCCCCGCCTCGACACAGGTCGCATCGGCGCCCGGGCTCCCCTTTAAGTAGAAGGGAAGCCAGGGCACGAGGCAGACCTCAGCGGTTTCTACCTTGCTTTTCTTCTTCTTTTTTCTACAGGTTCGGCTGTCGCAGGGCAGGGGCCGGAAAAAGCAGGAGAGACAGGGAGGGCAGGAAGCCAGAAGCAGGCAGAAAGACCCGGGGTCGCAGCGAGAGGTAGCTCCGCCCCCCCACCGCGTCACAGGTTGCATCGGCGCCCGGGCTCTCCTTTAAGTAGAAGGGAGCCAACGGCGCCCAGCCGTTCGGCGTGCGGCAAAGGCGCTCACCTTAGCGAGAGCGCCTTTGCGAAGGAAGCCTTGTGAAGGAGCCCAGGCAGCCCAGCAGCAAATCTAATCCAACTTCTAACTTCTAACCTCAATAACTTCTAACTAAAAAAAAAAAAAAAAAATACTTTTCTCCTCTTCTCACTCTTTCTCTCTCTCTACTTTTTCAGCTAACTGAACGCCAGGCACCACTCCCAAATCACCGAGGCTACAGGAATGGAGGCTACAGGAACCCAGGGAGCTACCCAGTTTTCTGCATCGAGTGTCATATGTATGACTACCTCCCCTCCGGGAGGCAGGCATACATATGCAATCGATGTCAGGAACTGGATAGCCTGAAGAAGGAGGTCGGGAGACTGCAGGTTCGAGTACAAGAACTGGAGGGACTGTGCACCATGGAAGAACAGTGTTGGACAACCGAGGACACCGCCAGAGAGAGCCACATCGCGGAACAAGTTAGGGAGCTCGAGAAATTCATTGAGAAGGCCTGCAGGATGGTGGAGGCACAGGACCACCAACACACCAGGAGAGAACCGACAGTTGGACGACAGGAACCACCAGACACCATGGAACTAGGACCTTGTGAAGGACCCGGGCAGGCAGAGGAGGAGGAGATCCATCAGAGCCAGGAGAAAGGGCTAGCGGACTGCGCAGATGACACAGACCTGAGACCAGGGGCGGAGACACAGCAGAGCCCAGAGGACGGACAAATGGACTGAACATATGACATAGATCTGAGACCAGAGAGACAGTTGAAGAAGGGGAGATCGGCTATCGTGGTTGGGGCCTCAATCCTGAGAGGAGTAGACAGTCATATAGCCGGAGGGAGAGAGGACAGACTGGTAACATGTCTCCCGGGGGCAAGAACAAAGGACATCATCAACAATATCGAGAGGATCCTGGAGGGAGCCGAGACGGAGGAGACAGCAGTAGTGATCCACATCGGAACCAATGACATCAGCAGGAGAAACTTCAACAGGACTACACTAACTGACCAGTTCAGGACCCTGGGGAGGAAACTGAGACTAAGGACAAGGAAGATAGCCTTATAAGTACATATAAGTAGTCGCCTCCGCCGGGGCAGACCAGAGGTCCATCCAGCCCAGTGGTCCGCTCACGCGGCGGCCCATCAGGCATATTGCCTGGTCAGCGGTCCCTGACTAATTTTATTGCCTACCTCTACAGTTATCTCTAAACCTTCCACTGCTCTTATCTGTACCCCTCAATCCCTTTGTCTTCCAGGAACCTATCCAGGTCTTCCTTGAAACCCTGTACTGTGCTATTTCCTATCACGGCCTCCGGAAGGGTGTTCCATGTGTCCACCACCCTCTGTGTGAAAAAGTACTTCCTTGCGTTTGTTTTAAACCTGTCCCCCTTCAATTTCATCGAGTGACCCCTTGTTCTTGTGGTTTCTTTCAAATTGAAAAATCTGTCTTTGTCAACCTTTTCGATGCCCCTCAGGATCTTGAAGGTCTCTATCATATCTCCTCTGAGTCTCCGCTTTTCCAGGGAGAACAACCCCAGCTTCTTCAGTCTGTCAGTGTATGTAAGGTTTTCCATACCCTTAATCAGTTTAGTTGCTCTTCTCTGGACTCCCTCAAGCATTGCCATGTCCTTTTTGAGGTACGGTGACCAGTACTGTACACAGTATTCCAGATGCGGGCGCACCATAGCCCGGTACAGTGGCAGGATGACTTCCTTCGTTCTGGTCGAGATACCCTTCTTAATGATACCTAACATTTGGTTTGCTTTCCTCGAGGCTGTGGCGCATTGTGCCGACGCCTTCAATGTCGTGTCTACCATCACTCCCAAGTCTCTTTCCAGATTACTGACCCCTAGCATTGATCCCCCCATTTTGTAAGTGAACATCGGGTTCCTTCTCCCTATATGCATGACCTTGCATTTCCCTACATTGAAGCTCATTTGCCACTTTTTCGCCCATTCTTCCAATGTCGTAAGATCCCTTTGGAGATTCTCGCAGTCAACCGTGGTTTCAACCTTGCTGAATAGTTTGGTGTCATCTGCAAATTTGATGACCTCGCATTTTGTTCCCTCCTCCAGGTCGTCAATGAATATGTTAAACAGGAGCGGTCCCAGCACCGATCCTTGAGGAACCCCGCTCGTGACCCCTTGCCAGTCCGAGTAATGGCCCTTTACACCAACCCTCTGCTTCCTGTCTGCCAGCCAGTTTTTGATCCATCGGTGGACCTCCCCGTGCACCCCATGGTTCCATAGCTTCCTGAGCAACCGCTCATGTGGTACCTTATCGAAGGCTTTCTGGAAGTCTAGGTAAATTATGTCTATGGGTTCTCCTTTGTCCACCTGGTTGTTTACCCCCTCAAAGAAGTACAACAAGTTTGTGAGGCACGACCTACCCTTGCAGAACCCATGCTGGCTCGACCTTAGCTGTCCATTTTTTTCGATATGGTCACAGATGCTGTCCTTAATCAGTGCCTCCATCATCTTTCCCGGGACCGATGTGAGGCTTACCGGCCTATAGTTTCCCGGGTCGCCCCTCGAACCCTTCTTGAAGATGGGCGTGACATTAGCTATTTTCCAGTCCTCCGGGATCTCTCCAGTTTTTAGGGATAGGTTGCATATTTGCTGAAGTGTCTCTGCTATTTCATTCCTTAATTCCCTGAGCACCCTTGGGTGAATGCTATCCGGACCTGGCGACTTGTCGCTCTTTAGCTTGTCTATCTGCCTGAGGACATCCTCCTGGCTCACCTCTAATTTGACCAGCTTGTTATCTTGATCTCCATTTTCTATTTCCTCTGGTTCCGGAATGTTGGATGTGTCCTCCCTCGTGAAGACCGACGTAAAGAAGTCATTTAACTTGTCAGCTATTTCTTTTTCCTCCCTCACTACTCCCTTTCTATCCCCATCATCCAAGGGCCCCACTTCCTCCCTCGCTGGTTGCTTCCCCTTTACGTACCCGAAGAATGATTTGAAATTTTTTGCCTCTCCCGCTAGTCTCTCTTCATATTCCCTCTTTGCTCTCCTAACCACTCGGTGGCACTCCTTCTGGCTTTCCTTGTGTTCCTTTTGGTTGGCCTGCGTTTGATCCTGTTTCCATTTTTTGAACGATGCTTTCTTGTTACTGATCGCCTTTTTTACAGCTGCCGTTATCCATGCTGGGTTCTTTATTCGATTTTTCTTGCACTCTTTTCTGAACCTGGGGACGTACAGGTTCTGTGCTTCGTGCACCGTACGCTTGAGCAGGGTCCAGGCGCTTTCTACGGACTCTACCTTCCTTGTGCTGCCGTTGAGTTTCTTCCCCACCATTTTCCTCATTGCATCATAATTCCCTTTTCTGAAGTTGAGCGCTGTTGTTGTGGTTCTTTTCACCCTGGATGATCCCAGTTCTAGTCTGCACTGGATCATGTTGTGATCGCTGTTTCCCAGTGGGTCTAATACCGCTACTTCCTTTGCAGGTCCCCCCAGTCCACTGAAGATTAGATCAAGAGTAGCTTCTCCTCGTGTAGGTTCCATGACCAGCTGTTCCAGGAAGCAGTCCCTCGTGGCTTCCAGGAATTTGGTCTCTCTCTCGCAACTTGAGTGCCCGATACTCCAGTCTATCCCAGGGTAGTTGAAGTCTCCCATCACCACCACACTTCCATTCTTGCATACCTGCCGCAGTTCCGTCTCCAGGTCCCGGTCGATTTCTTCCGATTGGCCAGGCGGTCGATAGTATAGACCCAATTTGATGTCTGCTCCAGATCCTCCTGGTAGCTTAACCCATATTGATTCCAAGCCCTCCGACCTTACTGCTGTTTCCATTTTGGTTGAGGGTATGGAGTCTTTTATGTATAGCGCTATTCCTCCACCCTTCTTGTGTGTCCTGTCTCTCCTGTAAAGTTTGTACCCTGGTATGACCACATCCCATTTATTATCCTCAGCCCACCACGTTTCTGTGATTCCAATTATGTCCAGGGCTTTTTGACTGGCTATAATTTCCAGCTCTCCCATTTTGGCCCTGAGGCTCCTCGCATTTGTGTAGAGGCAATATAGGTCCTGATTTGTCGCCCGCCCTGCTGTTTTCTTTCCATGGCTCGGCGCTCCCACCTGGCTTGCCTTTACTCGGTCATCCACCTCCCGTGGCGTGTCCGTTTTGCCCCCATCCAGTATCTCCTTTTTTGGATGGTCCTCTTGCTCCCATTGTTCTCTTTCAACCATGTCTGTTAGGCTCGTTTGTGCACTGGGCCCCTGCATTGCATCTGTGGGCCTTTTTTCTGAAGATTTCCACTCAACCCTTTTGTTTAAAAGTTCCCTCTCAGTCCCTTTGTCCAAAAAGTCCCTCTCAGCCCCTTTGTCCAAGAGTTCCCACTCGGTCCCTTTGTCCAAAAGTGTCTCCTCAGTCCCTTTGTCCAAAAAGTCCCTCTCAGCCCCTTTGTCCAAGAGTTCCCACTCGGTCCCTTTGTCCAAAAGTGTCTCCTCAGTCCCTTTGTCCAAAAAGTCCCTCTCAGCCCCTTTGTCCAAGAGTTCCCACTCGGTCCCTTTGCCCAAAAGTGTCCCCTCAGTCCCTTTATCCAAGAAGCCTCTCATAGTCCCTTTGCCCAAGAATTTTCTCTCAGTCCTTTTGTCCAAAAGATCCCACTCGGTCCCAAGCTCTCTTTTGCAATGTCCTTGTTCGGTATCATTTTTTGATACCAATGTCCGGTGTGTCGAGGCCAGATCGACTTCCGGCTTTCCCCTTCTCTTCAGTTTAAAGCTAGGTCTATGGCGTTTTGGATGTTTCTTGCCAGCTGCCTCGTCCCAGCTGTGCTCAGGTGCAGTCCATCTCTCCTGTAGAGCTTGTTCTTCCCCAAGAAGGTCGTCCAGTTTCGAACAAAGTGGAATCCCTCCTCCTCGCACCATCTCCTCAGCCATCCGTTCATTACTTGTAGTTCGCTCTGTCTTCTTGCGTCTGCTCTCGGTACTGGTAGGATCTCCGAGAAGGCTATCCTATTTGATCTCAGCTTCAGTTTCCGCCCCAGGATCCTGAACTGCTCAGTCAGTGTAGTCCGGTTGAAATTTTTCCTGCTGACGTCGTTGGTTCCAATGTGGATTACAACTGCCGTCTCCTCTGTCTCGGCTCCCTCCAGGATTCTATCAATTCTGCTGATGACGTCCGTTGTTCTTGCCCCCGGGAGACATGTCACTAGTCGGTCCTCCCTTCCTCCGGCAATGTGACTGTCCACTTCTCGCAGGATTGAGTCTCCTACTACAACAGCAGATTTCCCCTTCCTCAGATGTCTCTCTGGTCTCAGGTCCGTGTCTTCCGGGCTCTGCTGGATCTCCGCTGGTCCTTCCGCCAGGTCCTGTTGGGTACCATCATCTGCATTTTCAGACCCTACGCTAGGTCCCACTCCCATGGTGTTTGTTGGTTCCTGACCTCCAGCTGCCGGTTCCCGTCTGATACGCTGGTGGTCCTGTGCCTCTGCCATCTGCCAGGCCTCCTCTATGTACTTCTCGAGCTCTCTGACTTGTTCTGAGATGTGGCTCTCTCTGGTAGTCTCCTCCGTTTCCCCACACTGTTCCTCTATTGAGCAGAGTCCCTCCAGCTCCTGGACTCTAACCTGCAGCCTTCCGACCTCCCTCTTCAGGCTATCCAGTTCCTGGCATCGATTGCATATGTATGCCCGCCTCCCAAAGGGGAGGTAGTCATACATATGACATGCGATGCAGTATACTGGATAGCCCTGCTGGATTCCTGCAGCCTCCATTTCTCTGTTTTCTTTCCTGTGTTCTGTAAGAGAAGAGCGAGAAAGAGAATGAGAATGAATCGAGAGTAAATTAGAGAAAATGTACCTCAGGAATTTCTCTACTGGGCTGCCTGTGCTCCTGGCTCCTTCTTAAGGCTCCTCCACAAAGGCGCTCCCGCTAAGGCGAGCGCCTTTGCCGCTCGCCTTCGCCGCGCGCCGAACGGCTGCACGCCGTTGGCTCCCTGCCTTTTAAGGGGGAGCCCGCTGGCTGAAGCCGCTGACGCGATGCGGGTGGGCGGAGCTAACTCTCGCCCGCCCCTGGCTCACCGCGTCCCCCTCGCCTCTCTGCTTTCCTGCTCGCTGCCGCTGGAATCGGCAACGAGCCCTGAAGCCTCTGCGTTCGCCTGCCTGCTCTGCTGTCCTGGCCGCGGCTCCCTGCCTTTTAAGGGGGAGCCCGCTGGCTGAAGCCGCTGACGCGATGCGGGTGGGCGGAGCTAACTCTCGCCCGCCCCTGGCTCACCGCGTCCCCCTCGCCTCTCTGCTTTCCTGCTCGCTGCCGCTGGAATCGGCAACGAGCCCTGAAGCCTCTGCGTTCGCCTGCCTGCTCTGCTGTCCTGGCCGCGGCTCCCTGCCTTTTAAGGGGGAGCCCGCTGGCTGAAGCCGCTGACGCGATGCGGGTGGGCGGAGCTAACTCTCGCCCGCCCCTGGCTCACCGCGTCCCCCTCGCCTCTCTGCTTTCCTGCTCGCTGCCGCTGGAATCGGCAACGAGCCCTGAAGCCTCTGCGTTCGCCTGCCTGCTCTGCTGTCCTGGCCGCGGCTCCCTGCCTTTTAAGGGGGAGCCCGCTGGCTGAAGCCGCTGACGCGATGCGGGTGGGCGGAGCTAACTCTCGCCCGCCCCTGGCTCACCGCGTCCCCCTCGCCTCTCTGCTTTCCTGCTCGCTGCCGCTGGAATCGGCAACGAGCCCTGAAGCCTCTGCGTTCGCCTGCCTGCTCTGCTGTCCTGGCCGCGGCTCCCTGCCTTTTAAGGGGGAGCCCGCTGGCTGAAGCCGCTGACGCGATGCGGGTGGGCGGAGCTAACTCTCGCCCGCCCCTGGCTCACCGCGTCCCACTCGCCTCTCTGCTTTCCTGCTCGCTGCCGCTGGAATCGGCAACGAGCCCTGAAGCCTCTGCGTTCGCCTGCCTGCTCTCAGAGATCCTGCCAGTACCGAGAGCGGACACAAAGAGACAGAGCGAACTACAATCAATTAACTTTTGGCTGAGGAGATGGTGCGAAGAGGAGGGCTTCCACTTTGTTAGGAACTGGACTACCTTCTTGGGGAAGAACAAGCTCTACAGAAGAGATGGACTGCACCTTAGCACAGCTGGGACGAGGATGCTGGCACGCAACGTCCAGAACGTCATAGACTTGGCTTTAAACTGAGAAGAGGAAAGCCGATAGTCGACCTGACCTCGACACATCGGACATCAGTACCTGACAAGGATACTGAACTGGGACATTGTAAAGGAGGACTCGGGACTGAGTGTGTATGTTTTGAAAAAGGACCTAAGGACGCATTGCAGGGATCGAGGGCACAAATGGACCTGGAAAGCGGCACCAACACAGAACAACAGGAGCCAGAGGGGCAAAGACATTATGAAAAAGAGCCCAGGACTGAGTGGGAATTAGGAGAGCAGGAGGTGCAGGGGAAACAGGCAGAGGACGTCACACACACACAGCAGAAGGAGGACGAAGCTCAGGGGCTGGCAAACCATGAGGAAAACTGCAGGAGTACCAAAGGAAGCAAAAAGAGAGGACAAAAAACTGGGTCTTAAACTGCCTATACACAAATGCTAGGAGCCTGAGGGCCAAAATGGGAGAAATGGAAATCACTGCCAGCAATAAGGACCTAGACATAATTGGAGTCACAGAAACGTGGTGGACTGAGGACAATCAATGGGATGTGGCCATACCAGGGTAGAAACTATACAGGAGAGACAGGACACATAAAAAGGGTGGAGGAATAGCGCTGTACATAAAAGACTCCATACCATCAGCCAGGATGGAAACAACAGTACGGGCGGATGGCTTGGAATCACTATGGCTTAAGCTACAGGGAAGAACAGGGGCAGACATTAAATTGGGTCTGTACTACTGCCCACCTGGACAACCGGAAGAAATCGACCAGGAGCTGGAGGCTGAACTGAGGCATGTATGCAGAAGCGGAAATGTGGTGGTGATGGGGGACTTCAACTATCCTGGGATAGACTGGAGTATTGGGCACTCAAACTGCGCAAGAGAGACCAAATTCATAGAGGTCATGAGGGACTGTTTCATGGAGCAAATGGTCACGGAACCAACAAGGGGCGATGCCACTCTTGACCTAATCTTCAACGGACTAGGGGGGCCAGCAAAGGAGGTGGCGGTATTACCCCCGCTAGGTAACAGCGATCACAACACGATCCAGTGCAGGCTTGAAATTGGATCATCAAAGGGGAAAAGAACCACAACGACGGCACTCAACTTCAAAAAAGGAAATTATGATGCCATGAGGAAAATAGTGGGAAAGAAACTCAAAGGCAACATAGGGAAGACGGAATCCGTAGAAAAAGCCTGGACCTTACTCAAGGAGACTGTGCACGAAGCGCAAAACCTATGCATCCCCAAGTTCAGAAAAGGGTGCAAAAAAAATAGAACAAAAAACCCAGTGTGGATAACAAAAGCAGTGAAGAAGGCGATAAGCGACAAGAAAGCATCGTTCAGAAAATGGAAAAAAGACCAAACAGAGGAGAACCAAAAAGTGCACAAAGAACACCAGAAGGAGTGTCACCGAGTGGTTAGAAAATCAAAAAGAGAATACGAAGAGAGACTGGCAGAGGAAGCAACAAACTTCAAGTCGTTCTTCAGATACGTCAAGGGGAAGCAACCGGCGAGAGAAGAAGTGGGACCATTGGATGATGGAGACAGAAAGGGAGTAGTAAAAGAAGAGAAAGAGATAGCTGACAGGTTAAATGAGTTCTTCACGTCAGTCTTCACGATGGAGAATATAACCAACATTCTGGAACCCGAGGAGATCGTAATAAGAGACCAAGACGATAAGCTGGTCTATTTAGAGGTAAGCCAAGAGGATGTACTCAAGCAGATTGACAGACTAAAGAGCGACAAATCGCCGGGTCCGGACGGCATTCACCCAAGGGTACTCAAGGAACTAAAAGACGAAATAGCGGAGCCACTTCGACAGATATGCAACCTATCCTTAAAAACCGGAGAGATCCCGGAGGATTGGAAAATAGCAAATGTTACGCCCATCTTCAAGAAGGGCGCAAGGGGAGACCCGGGAAACTACAGGCCGGTGAGCCTGACCTCAGTCCCGGGAAAGATGATGGAGGCACTGATTAAAGACAGCATCTGTGAGCACATCGAAAAAAATGGGCAGCTAAAACCGAGTCAACATGGCTTCTGCAAGGGTAGGTCATGCCTCACAAACTTATTGTACTTCTTTGAGGGGGTGAACAGCCAGGTGGATAAAGGGGAATCTATAGACATCATTTACCTTGATTTCCAAAAAGCCTTCGACAAGGTGCCACACGAGAGACTGCTTAAAAAGATATGGAACCACGGGGTACAAGGGGAGGTCCACCGATGGATCAAAAACTGGCTGGCAAACAGGAAGCAGAGGGTTGGCGTAAAGGGCCACTACTCAGACTGGAAAGGGGTCACGAGCAGAATTCCACAGGGGTCGGTGCTGGGACTGCTCCTGTTCAATATCTACATAAACGACCTAGAGGCGGGAACCAAGTGTGAAGTCATTAAATTTGCAGATGACACCAAACTATACAGCAGGGCTCAAACCAGGGAAGACTGCGAAGATCTCCAAAAGGATCTAATGCAGCTGGAAAAGTGGGCCGAAAAATGGCAGATGAGCTTCAACGTGGGGAAATGCAAGGTCATGCACGTGGGGAAAAAGAACCCGATGTTCACATACAAAATGGGGGGAACACCACTAGGGGTCAGTAACCTGGAGAGAGACCTGGGAGTGATGGTAGACGCAACACTGAAGGCATCAGCGCAATGCGCCACGGCCTCAAGGAAAGCAAACAGAATGTTGGGTATCATTAAGAAGGGTATTACGACCAGGACGAAGGAAGTCATCATGCCGCTGTATCGTGCAATGGTACGGCCGCATCTGGAGTACTGTGTTCAGTACTGGTCACCGTACCTCAAGAAAGACATGGTGGTACTTGAGGGAGTACAAAGAAGAGCAACTAAACTGATAAAGGGAATGGAAAATCTCCCATATACCGACAGATTGAAGCAGTTGGGACTTTTCTCCCTGGAGAAGCGAAGACTTAGAGGAGACATGATAGAAACCTTCAAGATCCTGAAGGGCATAGAAAAAGTAGACAGGGACAGATTTTTCAAATTAAGGGGCACCACAAGTACAAGGGGGCACTCGGAGAAATTGAAAGGGGACAGGTTTAGAACAAACGCTAGGAAGTTCTTTTTCACTCAGAGGGTGGTGGATACATGGAACGCGCTTCCAGAGGCTGTTGTAGACAAGAAAACATTAAATGGTTTCAAAGAAGGTTTGGATAGATTCCTAGAAGAAAAAGGGATTGAGGGGTATAGATAGGTATAGACCATTGCTCAGGCAATGGGCCTGATGGGCCGCCGCGGGAGCGGACCGCTGGGCAGGATGGACCTATGGTCTGCCTCAGCGGAGGCAACTTCTTATGTTCTTAATACTGTGTGCAATTTTGGAGGCCACATTATCGCAAGGATGTGCTGAGACTGGAGTCGGGGCAGAGAATGGCCACCCGGATGGTCTCGGGACTCAAGGATCTTCCATACGAAGAACGGCTTGACAAATTACAGCTATACTCGCTCGAGGAGCGCAGAGAGAGGGGAGACATGATCGAGACGTTCAAGTATCTTACGGGCCGCATCGAGGCGGAGGAAGATATCTTCTTTTTCAAGGGTCCCACGACAACAAGAGGGCATCCGTGGAAAATCAGGGGCGGGAAACTGCGAGGTGACACCAGGAAATTCTTTTTCACTGAAAGAGTGGTTGATCGCTGGAATAGTCTTCCACTACAGGTGATTGAGGCCAGCAGCGTGCCTGATTTTAAGGCCAAATGGGATAGACACGTGGGATCTATTCACAGAGAAAGGTAGGGGAGAGTCTTTAGGTGGGCAGACTAGATGGGCCGTGGCCCTTATCTGCCGTCTATTTCTATGTTTCTATGTTAATCGGAGCTTGCTGTCGCTATATCATCAACATTGTTCTCTCATAACAACTGACCTATGACTTCTCACAGTCCTTATGGAAGTTTTATCTTTTTAGCCTGCCTGCCTAAAAAAAAACCCAAAAAACCCAACAACCTCAGTTGTTCGCAACATTTAAGGTTTAATTTTCCTACTTCATGTTTCCTATAAACTTCACTGAGCAGGCTTGCATTGTGGAAAGTCCACCATGGGTGTAGAGCCTGTAAGGTGTTTTTTTCCTATTGCTTGGTCTCCATTCCACTACGAGAGGAATTTAACATGGGTGTAGAGCAGTGGTCTCAAACTCACAGCCCAGAGGCCACATGTGGCCTAGCAGGTACTATTTTGAGGCCCTCGGTATGTTTATCATAATCACAAAAATAAAATAAAACAGTTTCTTGATCATAAGTCTCTTTAGCTATAAATTACAATACTATTATTAAGACTTAGCCAAAAGGAAAGATTTATAAACCATAAAGAGTTTTACCTCATGCAAAATTGTCATTTCTTTAATAAGACATTAACTATTTTTTCTGAGGCCCTCTAAGTACCTACAAATCTAAAATATGGCCCTGCAAAAGGTTCGAATTTGAGACCACTGGTGTAGAGTCTGTAAAGTTGGATTCCTCCAAATCTATTTCAGCATGCATCACTCAGGCTGCAACTGCTTCAGGATTCCACCATGGGGTGTAGAGCCTGTAAGGTGTTTTTTTTTTTCCTGCTGCTTGGATACTTTGATTTAAAGACAAGGACCAGATCTAACAGGGGTGTGGAGCCTGTAAGTTAGATTCCTGCCATATCAGATCTTTGCACTGTTTTCATTTAATAGCAAGATCAACCAGTTTTTCTCTTACAACATGCCTTCCACTATACCATCAATGTTTATACAGTACCTTCCCGAAGGCATCTATTTACTGCAATTATTCATCTAGACTTAAATATAGCATAATGAAGGAAGGGTTTGAGCAGGCAATTCCAGTGCTGCCGATTGAACATGTTTTTCAATGGAGCAGAAAGTTCAGGTTTGAAACTGAGGCTCTTGATTTCAATTTCTTAGGGGTTGGGGATGTTCTGCTATCACAGCTTTGAGATTACTTAGCCAAATATTGTTTGATGTGATTGTTCAACAGAGAAGTGGCTAGACCTTCAGGCTGTATAGCATACATATGTATTTATTATTGAAAAGCAAAAAAAAAAAAAAAAAAAAGAAATCAGAAGGCTGCAATACTTGATGCTAGAAAAACTATCAAAGAAAGATGGCATAAGACAGACTAATCTTCTTAAAAGGTCAAATATATTTAACTTGAGCCTCAAATGCATCATTTAACGACAGTAATGAAAGAGACTGTAATCCATAGCAATAAATAGCATTACGACAAATTCAGTTTAGAAAGCAAACTGAGCTGAAGTTAAATTTATGGCCCTGGAAGCATCTTAAATGAGATGAAAGAACTGAGCAAAAAATATCTCCTACTAGGTTGTTTAATTACATTTCTCTTTTTTTAAAATTAAGACTATTAGAGACCTTTTTCCTAAAGTGTGGTAAAATCTGGACTGAGCATGTTCCATGCAGGACTTTACTACATTCTAAACCCAGATTTAATGGGGAACTTGTGTAGGCCTTTTTTTAATTTGTAGGTTATAATGGCATTTTGCTTTGTTAAGCAGCAGTAGAAGTATATTTGTTAAAGGATTGGGCATATTATTTCATTCTATCTCAGAGGCTACTTTCTTTATATGATCTTGTTTTATCGACCCCTGATGTAGGCTCTTGAGCTGAATCACAGAACATAACATAAGAATTTCCTTACATTTGTGTGGAATCTATCGCCTTCCAACTTTAGAGAGTGCCCTCTCGTTCTCCCTACCTTGGAGAGGGTGAACAGTCTGTCTTTCTCTACTAATTCTATTTCCTTCAGTATTATGAATGTTTCGATCATGTCCCCTCACAGTCTCCTCTTCTCAAGGGAGAAGAGGCCCAGTTTCTCTAATCTCTTGCTGTACGGCAACTCCTCCAGCCCCTTAACCATTTTAGTCGTTCTTCTCTGGACCCTTTCGAGTAGTATCGTGTCCTTCATGTACGGCGACCAGTGCTGGACGCAGTATTCCAGGTGAGGGCACACCATGGCCCGGTACAGCGGCATGATAACCTTCTCGGATCTGTTCGTGATCCCCTTCTTGATCATTCCTAACATTCTGTTTGCCATTTTCGCCGCCCTAGCACATTGTGCAGATGGTTTCATGGACTTGTCGATCAGAACTCCCAAGTCCCTTTCCTGGGAGGTCTCTCCAAGTACCGCCCCGGACATCCTGTATTCGTGCATGAGATTTTTGTTCCCGACATGCATCACTTTGCACTTATCCATATGGAACCTCATTTGCCATGTCGCTGCCCATTTCTCGAGCTTGATTAAGTCATGTTGCAGATCTTCGTAATCCCCCTGTGTCTTCACTACTCTGTATAACTTCATATCATCTGCAAATTTAATAACCTTGCTCGTCGTACCAATGTCCAGATCATTTATAAAGATGTTGAAGAGCACGGGTCCAAGCACTGAGCCCTGTGGCACCCTGCGTCAGGTCGAACAACATATATATATATATATATATTTTTTTTTTTTCCAACAATAAAAGGTTGCCCAGAAAATGCCATCCCTGTTTGGTCTTCCTTTTCATCCACTTTTTGGACTTTTATGTACTAATGTTCGCACTAGTATACAGTAACTACCAAAAGTTAATTTAACAGCACATTTATTTTCGGCTTAGCCCCTTAAAAATTTGGTGTATTAGGTCACAATAGTCTAATTATCATAATTAACACAATCACAACTCAAAATTTTCTCTGTTTTTTTTGTTCCAAAATGTTATTGAAAGTTTTAATAACAAATATCCAGACAGGAGAATATAAATTTCAAAACATTTCTCATAGTATTATTAATATAAGCAAGGATACACATGTATCCTAAACATAACCCATCCCTCCGTTTGACACATACATAAGGAGAGTACAGAATCCATACACACCAATATATACACACCCAGTCATTCATGACAATCAAACTTTATTACTCTTCACATATTTTTAATGGGCAGCCATAATTTATTAAATTTTGCCTTTTTGCCCCTTTTTTCCATTATGGTTGCTTTATACTTCCCACATACACAAACTGAGTTCTACCAGAATTGAAAGGATAGTGATGATAAATCTTTCCATGTTCTCAGAATGCACTGAATGGCCACAGATTTCAATACAGCTAATAATCTCTTATTATTCTTACTCACATCTACAGAAGTGTCAAAGAGATTAAATATCGCTCCTGCATATGTTAAGGGTATATTCATACTGTGACAGGGAAGCTCCTGTCACTGGTTTAAACCAGACCAGAAAAGAAAGCATACCTGTGCCCAAAGAAAGAAACCTGTTCATTAAGGTTGTGCCCAGTCCTATAGAAAGGCAGGCAGGTTACAGGAAGGGGGACACTGTAGAACAAAGCAGGAGGGTCTTCCCACTTCCATATAATTCCTTTCAAAAAGCCAGCACTCAAGGGAAAACCCTTTGCAAGTAGAAAGACACAGCAAGGGTTAAAAAAGGGGAGGGACTCCAAAGCTACAGAGTGTTCCATCAGCTAGAGCAGGGGTCTCAAAGTCCCTCCTTGAGGGCCGCAATCCAATCGGGTTTTCAGGATTTCCCCAATGAATATGCATGAGATCTATGTGCATGCACTGCTTTCAATGCATATTCATTGGGGAAATCCTGAAAAAACGACTGGATTGCGGACCTCAAGGAGGAACTTTGAGATCCCTGAGCTAGAGTAAGCCTGAAGCCTCAGCAGGATAAATTAACCTCAGCTGATCTCAGCAGGGGGCAATCAGGAACTCATAGCAGAGAACACATCCAGGAAAGCAATTCAGGGGGGAGAAAATATGCTCCAGTGCCTGCCCCTCGCAAGCCCATTCAAAGCTGCTCCAGAGCTCTGAGAAACCCTGCACTAAAACCAAGGTTAGAGGGGGTTGGGAAACAGCCTGGGCAGGAGTACAATGGAACCTTGGTTTACGAGCATAATTCATTCAGAAGCATGCTCGTAAACCAAATTACTCGTATATCAAAGCGAGTTTTCCCATAGGAAGTAAGGGAAACTCGCTTGATTGGATCCACCTCCCCTGCCCCCTGGCCACTGGCACTGCTCCATCCCACCACATCTCCAAAAGACCCCCCCACCCCCGAGGCCATTGGTGTGCTTCCACATCCCCCCTCGCAAACCTGCATCGCTCCCCTGCCCACATATGCTGCCCCCCGTGAACTGGCATTGCCCCCCCTCTTGAACGCTTGTCCCCTCCGTGTGAACCGGCATCCCCCGCCTGCTCAAACTGAAGGCTTATCCCCAATCTGGCACCGGCACGCAGCACCAACCCACAGGAAGTGCGGTGCCCGAAGATCGTGCTGCTTGCCAGACTGGGCCTTGAGCATCTGCACATACTCAAGGTCTTCTGGCTTCCGCCTCTCTGAGATTCTCGGAGAGAACGAGAGCCAGAAGGCCTTGAGCATGCGCAGATGCTCAAGGCCCAGTCCAGCAAGCAGCATGATCTTCAGGCACTGGCACCTCCTGTGGGTTGGTGCTGCATGTCAGATTGGGGTAAGCCTTCAGTTTGGGCGGGCGGGGGATGCTGGTCCGCACGGAGGGGGAAATGGGGTGGCGTTTGCGGGCAGGGGGTGATGCCAGTTTGTGGATGGGGGGACTTGCAAATCGAGTCAATGCTCGGTTTGCGAGTCACAATTTGCGAAAATGTTTTGCTCGTCTTGCAAAACACTCGCATACCGCATTACTCGCAAACTGAGGTTTGACTGTACTTTGAAACTGCTTCATGCAGTGGGGAATCCCTGTACTCAGAGGGGGAGGAACTGCCCATGGAGATAGGGCAGGAAAATTCTGAGGTATTCAGCAACCCTGAAATGGATTGGGATCCTGAAGCACTGGGTATGAATGAAGACTGGATATGTGAATGAAAGTCTGTGGGGAAAAGTATTAAAAGTTCCTAACAAACTAATAATGGTTAAAAGAGTGAGAGAAATGATTAGAGGGCTTAAGAATGTTTCTTGCCTGACTGTGGGACTGAGAGACTAGTTGTAAGCCAGCCAGAAGCCTGTCTAACTGGAAAGCATGTTGGTGGGGGATTGGGCAAAGGCAGGTCTCTGTTCCCTAAAAGAAACTTTAAAGGTGGCCCAGAACAGATATTTTGGAAGAGCTCAGAGCTAATATGTGTGGGCATTATATATATATAAGTACAGTGGTGCCTCACACAACGAACTTAATTCGTTCCAGGAGCAAGTTTGTTATGCGAAAAGTTCGTTGTGTGAAACGCGTTTTCCCATAAGAATACATGTAAAACAAAATAATTCGTTCTGCAGCCCTACCCGCCCGATCGCAGCATTCCGCCATTTCCCTCCCTCCACCTCACCTTATATGCAGAGTTTGCCAGCTTTCTTTTTCACCCAGCCGCACGCTTTCAAAAAGCTGTGCACGCGCAGCTGCTGGAGTTGATCAATGTTCTCCTCTCCTGCAACTTCCTGTTTCCGGTTGCGTCAGAGGAGAAGATTGAACAACAGAGCATCTGCGCATGTGCTGCTCTTTGAAAGTGTGTGGCTGGCCGAAAAAGAAAGCCGGAAAACTCGGCATCTAAGGTGAGGTGGAGGGAGATGATGGAACACTGCATTCAGACAGGAGGGTGCTGCTGTTCCCGGCTCACATTAGGAAGCGGCGAGAGTAGTTCCGCCCCCCCCGGGCCCCTCGGGCGACTTCGTTGTGTGAAACGAAGTCCGTTGTACAAATCAAGACAAGAAGTTCGTTGTGCGCAGCGTTCGCTGTGCGAGGCGTCCGTTATGCGAGGCACCACTGTATGAGTAACTTTTCTTGGTACACAATTAAATAATGCCTTAGAGTGCACTTGATGATGGATTTCTAAGTAAACAATCTGCCCAACAGCTATCCTGCATCAACTCAAACTACATACATACTTAATGGAAACATCAACATTTTAAAATATAGTTGCATTATGTCCTGTCTTAAACATAAGTCTACTATAATGACAAACATCTCAACTCACATGACAGTATCCTGCAAAATAGTTATAGCAATGGCACATATCCTTCAAATTTTGCTTTATAACAAATGTAAGTGCCTGATTAAACTGTATTTATTAACAGGTACATATCTTTGATATATTTTTCCTTCCTCTGGCTCTACTGCTTTCTTTCCTTTCTGAGACTGACATTCACCAATCCAAGCCCAAGTTCTTCTACCCTCCCTCGCCTTAGAAAGGAGCAGACAGATCAAGATTTTCCTTATCTTGTCTAATCCTTTGAAAGGGTCTCATTCTGGCAAAAGCTTGTTCAGCAGAGCACTGCATCCTAGCTTGCACTATATTCAAACTATACAAAGTAGGGTAAATATAGTCAATTACTGATATTCAATTCATTAAAATGCTATACCAAGAATACCATAACATAAAATTAATTAAATATTTAATTTATTGATTTCTTTAGTTCAATTCATATCCTAAAAACTAACAAAATTTATATCATCTACATTTAAAATCTACAATAACATGTAATACAAAGTGCAAAGTGCTACTAATAACAAAATCATAGGCTGGGAAAAGCTACAGTTACTATCTAAAGCAGGGGTGTCAAAGTCCCTCCTTGAGGGCCGCAATCCAGTCGGGTTTTCAGGATATCCCCAATGAATATGCATGAAATCTATTAGCATACAATGAAAGCAGTGCATATTCATTGGGGAAATCCTGAAAACCCGACTGGATTGTGGCCTTCGAGGAGGGACTTTGACACCCCTGATCTAAAGCTTTAAAGTACAGTCCATCAATCAATCTTCAAGCTTATGCTGATTGAACAATATAAGTAATTAAAACTGGAAAACTTTAAGGATTAAGAAGAGAGAACCTCAGAACTGATTAAGCATTTCTAATTGGATCATTAATATAAGGAACAACTGGCCTGGTCAAGCCTAAAGATTACTACTCAAGGAGATATTGGGACTTTAATTGAATCATCATCAAGTTAAGTAAGCTTCATTGGGCCTGAATGGCTTCAAAACGTAGCATCATTAAGAACCTTTAAGATTGATTGACGGACTCTACTTTAAAGCTTTAGATAATACCTGTAGCTTTTCCCAGCCTATGCACTTTGCACTTTGTATTACATGTTATTGTAGATTTTAAAATGTAGATGAAATAAATTTTGTTAGTTTTTAGGATATGAATTGAATTAAAGAAATCAATAAATTAAATATTTAATTAATTTTAAGTTATGGTATTCTTGGTATAACATTGCACTATATTCCAGCCAGTGAAATGTATTGTACCAGTGACAAAAAAACTTTGAGACTTGCCACTCATTCTACAAACAGGAAAAGCCTGGAATTTTGGTTGTTTCAGGGGGCTGTCAATGTTGGATAAATCTGAAGGCAGTTCCAGAGGGAACAGTATTTACACCATGCTACTCTAGATGTGATTTTATGTTTCTATCTGCATTCTTGCCTTGCTCTTCTAAATGTGTGTGTGTGTGTGTGTATGTGGGAGGAGGGTAATAGTTTAGTAAAGAACATTGTTTTGCTATGGGGTAAATTATGGAATACTGTCAGGAAAAATATTTTTCTTGGGAATGCTGCTGGGAATTTTCTCTCTTGGAAGCTAAAATCATAATAAACTTCAATACGTTTCTTAATAAACTCAGAAGCAGTGCTGGATTTAAACTTGGTGGAAGCCCCTTGTTAATAATTTACACCATATCGTATACCTGAGAAATAATAAATAAATGGAATTTTTTTAAAAAATTCTAGCGTATATTGATATAGAAAAATATATATGAGGGGCTGCTGAAATAGTCTCAGTCATAAGAACATAAGAACTGCCATCTCCGGAACAGACCTTCGATCCATCAAGTCCGGCGATCCGCACACGCGGAGGCCCTGCCAGGTGTACACCTGGCGTAATTTATAGTCCAATATTAATATATAATATATTCCCATATATCTGAAAAAGTGTATCCTATTTTACTTAAAAGTATAACAAGGAGGAGGCCTCAGTAACAGAGCCCACGTTCAGTCGTATTCACAGACTGGAAATTTCGGCGGGGTTATACTGCTCTTTAGCTCTAATCATTGGCCAGCTCCTGTATTTAACTTTAATATCTTCTAAAGTTAAATACAGGAGCTGGCCAATGATTAGAGCTAAAGAGCAGTATAACCCCGCCGAAATTTCCAGTCTGTGAATACGACTGAACGTGGGCTCTGTTACTGAGGCCTCCTCCTTGTTATACTCAGCTGCCCCGGGAACCTGCCCACCCTCCATAGCAACAATCACAGGAGAGATGCTAATCTCTCCTACCGCGATCGTGATCCCCCCCCCCAAACTTCCTCAAACCGTGGCAGGAGAGATGCTCAATCTCTCCTGCCGGCACCCCCAACCCTCCTGGAAATACTGGCAGGAGGGAGCCCAAGCCCTCCTGCCGAGGCCCAGTCCCCCACCCCTCTGAACCCCCCCTCAAATACAGGCAGGAGGGATCCCAGACCCTCCAGCCCATGGTGTACCTCCCGTGACCCCCCCTTCTTTTGAGGGCTGTCCTTTCTTCTTTATTCCTTCTTCACAAAATGGTTTCAGCGGTCCATGTTAATCAGGAAGCTCGGCTGCTCATTTTTGTTCTGAGGTCACTGGACATAAGGAGTCTCCTTCTGAGATATCTGGAGGCCTCGAATGCCTTCCGTCTTTCGATTCATTTGTTTATACTGGTGGGTCCTGCCCGGTGGGGTAGACCTCCTTCTAAGGATATCATTTATCAATGGATCCAAGCAGCAATTTCCACTCTCTATATGTCAGTGGGGAGGAAGCCTCCCCTTAGGTGAAGGTTCACTCTACCAGAGGAATGGCTTCCTCTTGGGCAGATTCCACAGCTGTTTCTCCTGTGGATATTTGCAGGGTGGCCACTTGGGCCTCTCTGCATACTTTCATGAAATTCTATCAGCTTGATGTGGCGGTAATGCATGATGCAGCTTTTGGGGCTTCTGTCCAGTTGGTGGGCTTATTGCCCCCCACCCCCACCCCAATATCCTGGGATTGCTTTGATACGTCCCTATGGTATAGATTCCAGAGGTATTGTACAAGAACGAAAGATTAGGTTACTTACCTCTGCTAATCTTCTTTCTTGTAAATATCCTCTGGAATCTACACACCCGCCTGTTTTTCTGTCCGATTCACAGATCGCCTGACCAGTAGCTGGTAAGATGGATTTCTGTCAAGACTCATTGAGAATGCCATATTTGTGCTTTAAGCTGGGTTTGAGGGATTCCTGGGTGGGTTTTCTTTTTAATTTTTATTCATTTTAAAGCCAGCACAAAGTGTAACATATTATCAATCAATTAACACAATAGACAGCACTCAAATGATACAATAAATACATAACTCCGTCCCTATCCCCACCCTCCCTTCCTAAAAGTTTAAAAACACTTACTATAATGCAATTGATCAAGATAAACAACCTTGCAAACAAATAATAAATTAATTACATACCCCACTCCCACCCACCCAACCTGGATGTGTATAATCAAATGGCTAAAACCAATAATCGGTCTTTACATAATTTTGTCAATGGGTCCCAAACATCCTTAAATTTCTTATAATGTCCCAACTGTATTGCTCTCATACGTTCAAATTTATAAGTTTGGCACAAGGATTCCCACCAAAAGCTATAGTTTAACCTGTCCCAATTTTTCCAGTTTTTCAGAATAAGTTGTATGGCAACTCCCATCATGATGAAAAGTAATTTGTTGTTATGGGAAGTTATTGGACTCTTGGCCCTCATTAACGTGCCAAATAGCACTGTATCATATGTCAGTGCCACTGGAGCTTCCAGTATTCTATTGGTTTGACTCCAAATGGATTGCCAAAACTTAAGTATCAAGGGGCAAAAGAAGAGCAGATGATCCAGTGTCCCTATATCGAGATGACAGTGCCAGCATCTATTTGATTTAGAACTATCTAATTTTTTGCAATCTAACAGGGGTCCAAAAATTTCTTTGCAACAAAAAAAACATGTTTGTCTCATAGATGCTGGCAATGTACCTCTCATCCTCCAAGTTCAAATCCGTGGCCATTGAAACACAGAAATCTGCTGCTTAATCTCAATGTTCCAAATGTCTCAAAGACTAGTTTTTTGTTTTTTATTCAAGAATTCAGTTATTAATTTGTACCACTTGGCTGCCTGATGCCCTAGCAAATCTATCTGGAAGCATAGACCCAGTAAGCTATATTGAGTTTTTAAATTTCACCAGTCAGGGAACCCCTTCTGAATGGCCTGCTTCAACTGCAACCACTTATATACTTCAGACTTTGCAATACCAAATGTTTGTTGCAGTCGTGAAAAGTCAAGCATCTTTCCATCTGATAACACACCATCCAATGTGCATATGCCTGCCTGCAGCCAGTGCTTCCAGAGGATCTTAGACTCGCCAATTTGAATCTTGGAGTTCAATCATAAGGATTGACACGTGGATAAATGAATTGGAATAGGTGCTAAGTTATTAATAAATTTCAATGTCTGCTATGTATTGAATAAAATTCTATTGTCCTTATAAATCCTAGGTAACTTGATACTTAAAATATGACATAATTGGAGTTGCTATTCTAAGTAAAGCCAATCTGGAAGATGTTACATGAGCTCAGGAAGGATCCAATACATACCTTGATGCAGTATATAGGCCTGATGGTACCTATAAAAGTTTGGGAAATTTACCCCACCCACCGCAATTGGTTTTTGCAAAGATAGTAAAGCGATTCGAGCAGTTATACCCAGCCAAATAAATTTAGTGAGCATACTAGTTAATTTCTTATAAAAGGACCCCTGAAAGTAAACTGGCAACATACCCATTTGGTAGCAAACTACAGGCAGAATCATCATCTTAACCGTTTGGACTCTCCTCCACCAAGAAAGATGTAAGGGGTTCCATTGCTCACACCTTCAGCAATAAAGATTTTTCATTTACTCTCAATTTATCTTCCAGTGTTGTTTGAATCCAAATACCTAAATATTTTATACCCTCTTCCTTCCAAAGAAAATGGAATGAATCAAATAATCCTTTCATACAATGCATGTTTAGCAGAAGATCCTCCGATTTACTTCAATTTATTTTATATCCAGAAAATTTTCCAAATCAGTCAATCAAATCTAGTAAATGCGGAATGGTAAATTCAGGATTCTTCAAATGAAGCAAAATGTCATCTGCATAAGCAGAGACCTTATATTCCCAACCTGTATGAGGAATACCCTTTATCTCCTTTGTCTGTTAAATAGCCAATATCAAGGGTTCCAGAACAATATCAAAAAGCAAAGGGGATAACTCCCCTCTCCACATGAAAATGTTCTGAAAAAGTATTATCAATATATAATCTGGCAGAAGGGGAACTATACAGTTTGGATCATTTGAATAAAACCGGATCCTGTACCAAACCAATCCATTGCTTGATATATGAAGGTCCATTCTTCACGATCAAAGGCCTTCTCTGCATCCAAAGAAACAGAGAAGGCCGGATCTTCCATAGCTTTTGATAAATTTAACATATGAAAAGCCAGTCTGGTGTTGTTTGAAGAATGTCTTTGAGCAACAAAACCCGTTTCATGCATAATATAAGGAAGAGCCTTAGCCAATCGTAAAGCCAATAACTTAGCCAAAAGTTTTCCATCTACATTAATCAAAGAAATAGGCCTCTAATTTTAAACCAACATGGGTTCTTTATTTGGCTTCAGTAAAATAATTGTTAAAGATTCTGCCATAGTACCTAAAATACAACCTTTAGTTAGTTGTGCCTGATACAAATTTAAAAGATTAGGTAATAATGAAATTTGGAATGATTTGTAAAACTTCACAGAAAATCGATCACCACCTGGAGCGGATCCAACTCTAAGGGACTTCAGCGCAATCTGAAATTCTTTCAGTGATATAGGTGCCTCAAGATCTCTCCTTATATGCTTGGGAATTTTTGGCCCCTTAATTAACTTTAAAAATTCTAAATCCTCAATTTCCTTATTTGAATAAAGCTTATAAGAATATAAAGCTTTGTAATAGTTCAAAAATTGTTAGTATTTCCCTTCTCATCTTTAATCGCCACAATCTTTCCTTTCCTTTTTATTCCTTTGAGGGAGTTAGCCAATAATCTTCCCGCTTTATTCGAGTTACCATAATACAGAGCCTGTTGGGAAAACATATATTTCCTCGCCAATTGAAAGGAAATCTCATTGTATTTATATTTAGCTTTTAAGAGGGCCTGTAAGGTAATTTGTTCCCATTTCGAGGCCAATTGTGACTCCAACTTTTGGATATTTTGTTCCAAATTGGAAAATTCCATTTTAAGTTGTTTCCTAATATGTGCCAAATACAAAATGATTTGTCCTCTAATTATAGCTTTGAAAGCATCCCATAATGTTTCTAAAGAGATTTCCTGAGGCATAGAGTTGAAAATATTCATTCATTTTTAATTGAAATTCCTCAAGAAAGTTTGAATCTGCAAGCAATGTATTATTGAATCTCCAAACAGGTCTACTTCCATCTTGTTCAGCAAATTTAAATTCAATCCAAACTCCAGCATGATCTCATAAAATAATTGGGTCTATGCTGGCGTTTGTAACCTGCTGAGTTAATTGATCTGAAACAAAAATGTAATCTATTATTGAAGAAAATGATTTATGTACATGGAAGCAGAAAGAAAATTCCCAAGTATTAAAATGAAGAATCCGCCATATAACTTTCAAGCCACAGGATTGTATTAAATTATCTAAGCCCATTGATTTTATTAGCTTACTGGGCTGTTTGTCCAACAATGGATCCATTAAAGTCCCCAGCTACTACTAAATTAGAAGAAGCCAGTAGCAGAATCAACTGTTGAAGAGTTTTGAAAAATTCAGCCTGATTTGAATTAGGGGCATAAATATTAAAAAGTGTCAGAATACTTTTCCCTGAGCTCATGTGTACCTGAATCCATCTTCCCATAGGATCTTCTGAAATTAAACTAAATGCAGCTGAGCATTTCCTATTCACTAGGATAGCCACCCCAGCTTTTTTCCCCAATGCAGGAGTGAAAAACTATGCTTGACCCACCCCTCTTTTAACTTGGCTGATTCACTAGCTGATAAATGAGTATCCTGCAAAAAAATATATGTCCGCCTCCTGCTGTTTTAAAAACTTGAGTGTTTTTTTTCTCTTAATAGGATGGCTAAGCCCACTGACATTTAGTTATGCTTTCATTGAACATTGAAAAATCCAAAGTAATGATTTTTCCCAACAAGGAAGGATTTTCTTTGCAATCTCTTCTTACATTCAAATCTCATTCTATTAAAACCATGCCTTCACTTAAATTACATGGAGTAACTTTTGATAATAAATTTAATTATCATCTTCATATCAGTACAGTGGGCCAACGTTGCTTTTATAGGCTACGTATGATCAGATCATTATCGAAGCTATTAGATGCCGCATCCTTGAACATTTTGATTCACTCTCTTGTGATTTCATGCATTGACTATTGTAATGCCCTTTATAAAAGTATAACCAAAAAAGAAATATGAAGACTTCAGATAATACATAACACCGCTGTAAAAATCATATTCAATGGAAAGAAATCTGACCATGTCATCCCCTTGTAAGAAGTCCACTGGTTGCCAGTGGAACACAGAATCACTTACAAAATTCTTCTGTTAACATTTAAGACTAGACAAAACTATCAACTGGAATTTATAAATAATCTTCTTACCCCTTATATTCCTTCTAGGTCCCTAAGATCAACAGCTAATAACCTTTTCTCTATACCGTCACTGAAGTTTATATACACAATGAGATCTACCATCTTCTCTGTCGCTGCCCCCTCTCTTTGGAATAGTATTCCAAATTATTTACGTGAAGAATCAAATCTTAATAACTTTAAGACGAAGCTAAAGACATTTCTCTTCCTTGATGCCTTTGAGGCCTAACTGTCCTTTTAAGGGCAATTTGAGTGAAAATACTACTGAACTTACAGCAGCCCTTCCTCTTGGATTTTCCCTAATTGTTTTCTTTTACTTTGCCTAATGTAGTTCTTGTTTTTTACCCTATGTTCTTGTTTGTCTGTGATTTTAATAGTTTTTAAAAGTTTTTATAGTTTTAGTTTGGTGATGTAGTGTCACTTCAAACTTTTATTTTAACTAAAGTTTGTCCTTTGTTTTTACAAATTTGTACACCACCTAAAAGACTGATTGGGCGGTATAAGAAATTTTAAATAAACTTGAAACTTGAACTTAAGTTAAAATATTTTTAAAGCCATTTTAAGTGATTAGACCATACTACTATTGATTTCCCTATGAACACATAAATCAATAAAATCCCCCCCACACACACACATCCAGGATCCCAATTTAAACCCCTTCTTCCTCCCCCTCAAACCCACCCCAATAAGTATCTCTTAAACTTGGGTACACCCAGGATGACCAGCAACTACCACCCCCCCCAGGCACATTGACACTTTTCAGAAATTAAATCCCCATCTAATAATTAATATTAACTAAATTATAATTTCCAATTATTAACTATTACACTACTCCAATAATATTAAATATTGAGTGATCATATTTAATGAATTTCATTGTAGATTAACTAAGGAATTATATACAGTAATAAAGTTCCCCTTTGAACAACAAAATACATCAGAACCCATCATATCTACTCCAGTTAATAATTATTCCCCTCTTTTAATAGTTGAACATATTTAATAGTTAAATTATGATTAGCTTAACAATCACTCTCTCAAATATGTTATTAAGCATTGAGTATTCATTTTAACAGTATGCAATGAAGATTATCTAGCCTCTTTAGCAATAAAATAAAAGGCTGACTGTAAGGCCCACTCACAACAGGAATACACAAGACTCTCTGCAGAACTGCAGAAGAAATAAAGTTGGAGATCATTGTGGTCATAATAAAGGAGGAGCAGCACCTAAGCATTTTTACGAAAAATGTCCACATGACAGCATTAAAAGCAAACACCAGTGCCCCACATCCCAGGCACAACAGCACATGCAACCAGGCACATCAGGCAGCCTCGAACCAATCCCTGAAGCAGATACGCATATGTCCTTCAAATAGTCTGCAGTCAGAGCTAATTTAGCGGCGTAGGAAACCAGAGCTCTGAGCACCACCACCAAAGCTGAGAACGTGGCTGTCGAAGATATCTTACAGCGGTCTTCCACATATAGAGCTCCTCACCATTGCACCTAGATCAGGATCTGTAAGTCAGAGCACACCGACTCAAACAGTTCCACTATGCTGCAGCTGACCTTCGACACGGAGCATGTGATGCAACTCGGCTGATTGTCGTGAGCACAGTTGAATGAATTGTTAAGGACCCCTCTCTGTGACGCTCAGGAGCTGTCTGCCCCAATGAAAAAAGTGATGCTGTCGCAGTTAGATGAACTTTTAAGGAATTCACCAGGGCCCTTCTCCAAGATGCTGGCTATCATCAGGCTGCCGCAGGGGCCTACCTAATAAAAAAGCAGCACCAGCAGCTTACCTGTGGCAGTTAGATGGACTTTTGAGACCTCCAGGACCCCTTTCCCTGATGCTGGGCAGCATCGGGCTGCTACGTGAGACGAACTTCAAAACAGGACAGAGATGGCGATTCAGAATGCATAATCTTGAGTAAGTTTTTCTTCCCCTTTAACCATCTCTGAATGTTGCCAGCTTGAATTAGTAGTTCCATTGTTCTTATCCCAAGTGTAAATAGTAAATGTTGACCTTTGAAATTTTAAAACAGTTACCATTTCTGCCTATAATAAACCCTTACATCGAAGCTAAAAATATCCAGAGCAAATGACAACAAACTATGTAATAAAATAATTAAAGGAAAATCTGTAGTGATTTAAAGCCAATCCATCCTTATTTAAGACATTCCATCTAAGTGCTGACTGATGTATTCTTGTAACTTCAACGGATCTTCATAATGTGGTTTTATTCATCAGTGCAGGGAAGAATAGACCTTACATTGCCCCTATTTGCTTCAGCTGCGGCTGTAGTGCCAAAAATTGTTTTTTTTTGTCAGCCGTGGCCTTTGCATAATCAGGGAAAAAACAGTTTAGAATCCTGCCACTTTATACTCTTTTTCTCCTTGGCTACCTTTAAAATTTCCAACACTTGTGTGAATCTCAGTAGTTTGAAAATTACAGGTCTGGGGCCAGTAGCAGTGTTATTTTTCCTGAAAGGGATTCTATGAGCCCTTTCATATTCTAGAGGTAGAAAAATCTTTACAGATAGCACTTTGTGAGTAAAGTCCTTCAAGAAACCTACCATATCTTGCCCCTCAATATTTTCAGGAAGTCCCAAAATTCTGATATTATTTCTTATTTCCCGGTTTTCCAAATCTTCCAATTTTTTTGTTATGGTAATGATAGATTTATGATCCAGCTGAAACTGGTCCATCTTTGTCTCACAGGCTGAAATTCGCTGCTCGCAACTACTAGTCTGGAATTGGATACTTGTATTTGATGAGTTAAATTTGTCAGTTCTTCCTGAAATGAGGTTAACTTTAGAGAGTTATCCTGTAACTTTAGAGAGTTATCCTGCAACATCATTTGCACATTTTTCATTCCTTCCACCAGTTGTTCAAGTACCTCCATAGAATCACCTGGTAAAGGCACTTTTGAAGGAGTCACAGGAGTTGGTTTCAATCTTTTGCTTTTCCCCTGAGTTGCAAATGCAGATTCTAAGCTTTGTTGTTTTCCTGAGGCCATCAGAGATCAAAAATAGTCAGTCTGAAGGGAATCAGACAGTAATAAATATTCAGTTTATGTGCCCAAGGGAGGAGCTCAGCAGCTATACAACCATTCCTGTTGCAGCCAAGTTCCGGAATCCCTGGGTGGTTTTTCAATTCTGGACCCTCAGGCAGTGTTTACTTTATTGAAATTTGCACGGTTATAAATTATTGCATGTTCAAGTTCAATGTTTATGCTATGTTTCGCCTTAGAGCAATAATAGTTTTTAAATTGGTTATTAAGAGCAGAATTAATTATGCGGTGGGCAGTCCCCGCTCCTCCCTCTCTTTTTTCTTGTGTTTCCTGTTTGCTACAGATGATACCAAGATGTGTAACAGAGTAGACACCGAAGAGGGAGTGGAAAATATGAAAAAGATCTGCAAAAGTTAGAGGAACGGTCTAATGCCTGGAAACTAATATTCAATACAAAGAAATGCAGAGCAATGCATTTGGGGATTAATAATCAGAAGGAACTGTATATGCTGGGAGGAGAGAAGCTGATATGCATGGATGGGGAGAGGGACCTTGGGGTGATAGTGTCTGAAGATCTAAAGGCGAAAAAACAGTTTGACAAGGCAGTGGCTGCTGCAAGAAGGATGCTGGGCTGTATAAAGAAAGGCGTAGCCAGTAGGAAGGAAGAAGGTGTTGATGCCCCTGTACAGGTCATTGGTAAGGCCCCACTTGGAGTATTGTGTTCAGTTTTGGAGACCGTATCTGGCGAAGGACGTAAGAAGATTTGAAACAGTCCAGAGGAGGGTGACGAAAATGATAGGAGGCTTGCGTCAGAAGACTTATGAGAAGAGACTGGAAGCCCTGAATATGTATACCCTAAAGGAAAGGAGAGACAGGGGAAATATGATTCAGATGTTCAAATACTTGAAGGGTATTAACATAGAGCATAATCTTTTCCAGAGAAAGGAAATTGGTAAACCCAGAGGACATAATTTGAAGTTGAGAGGTGGTAGATTCAAAGGCAATGTTAGGAAATTCTACTTTACGGACAGGGTGGTGGATGCCTGGAATGTGCTCCCGAGAGAGGTGGTGGAGAGTAAAACGGTGACTGAGTTCAAAGAAGCGTGGGATGAACACAGAGGATCTAGAATCAGAAAATAATATTAAAAATTGAACTAAGGCCAGTACTGGGCAGACTTGCATGGTCTGTGTCTGTATATGGCCATTTGGTGGAGGATGGGCTGGGGAGGGCTTCAATGGCTGGGAGGATGTAGCTGGGCTGGAGTAGGTTTTAACAGAGATTTCAGCAGTAGGAACCCAAGCACAGTACCGGGTAGAGCTTTGGATTCTTGCCCAGAAATAGCTAAGAAGAAAAAATTAAAAAAATTTAAATTGAATCAGGTTGGGCAGACTGGATGGACCATTTGGGTCTTTATCTGCCGTCATCTACTGTGTTACTATGTTTACCTGGCTTGGGAACTGACTAGTATTGCAGAGGACTGTCACAGGATATGACCACAGGAAGAGGAGCTGGAATTTTGTTTTGAGTTCCCTACAGTTTAAGGCTGGAAGAATTATGCAACCCTATGGTGTAGATTCTAGAGGGCATTTACAAGAAAGATTAGCAGAGGTAAGTAACCTAATCTTTTGTTACTACAAAATTCCCAAACCCAAAAGCCAGAAGCAGAAACCTAAAAGAAAACTGAAGTACTTCAAAACTTTCTCAACATGTCCCTTACCATGCCCACAAAGTATGTATGTATGACTTGGAAAATCCATGAGCTACATAGCCAAAAATATGGCATGTTGTCAGCATTCAGGAATCACACATAGTTTTATGCCCATTAAAACCAGAGTATGTTTACAACTTATATAATGCTTTATTTTAAATATCCATAAAATAAATTACAGTCAACCCTCAATTTAATAGATTTTGTATTTAATGGACACAGTGGCATACCTAGGGTATGTGACACCCCAGGCTGATCATTTTTTAACCCCCCTCCACTCCCACCCCCCGCCAATATAAAAAAATATTTATATTAATTTTATTTATTTATTTTTATAGCTCCAGAGAGCTCAGAACGGGTCACAGTTTAACATTCATAGAGTTACAATATAACATTATATAGGGTTACAACCTCTCCAACCCCATGCCGGTGCTGTGGTGTTATCAAAATAAACAAAAAAGACTTTTCCTCTCTCTGTTATATCCTAGCTCAAGCTTGCTGTCTAACACCAGTTCTGGCAGGATTACACATTGCAAATCTGACAAAACAGAAAATAAAATTATTTTTTCTACCTTTTGTTGTCTGGTCACTTTATTATTCAAATCATGTTGGTCTCAGGCTCTGGTTTCTGTTAGTTTTCTGTTAACTTACTCCCCTTGTGCACATCTTTACTATTTTCCCCAGTAGCACTATAATAAATTATTATTGTTGTTGTTATTTTGCCCTTGTTTAAGAGTATTGCAGCTTCCAGGAAAATCTAGCATTGGAAAAACAAACTGGTATTTTTCTAAATTAATAGAAAATGTGTTTAATCCTCTGAGTAAAATCTGTTATCGACTTATGACCAGAACTCTAGTCTTTATCAAACACAGTGATAACAGAGATGGTGTTTGCATACATGCTTGCTTCTTCATTCAGTAGTGCAAGATTACTTTTACCTTCCAAAACCACTGATGGTAATATTTTTTAATTGACATTTTTAAATGTTACATGAACATAAGGAAAAAATAATATGCACAATGTAATCCCCTCTTTCTCAGACTGAGGTAAAAGGTATCCCTCTTGAAATAAAATTTGTTTGTAGTCGTGGGTGTCCGAGGGTTCAATGTATCCCTTTTCCCAGGAGAAGGAGTGATTTACATAAAAAATTACCCTGCAACTGTAGCTATCAGACTTACAAGAATCCTCTAGTTCAGTCTCCAGAGGAGATTTACAAGAAGGAAGATTAGCAGAGGTTAGAACCCTAATCTTTCAATACCTTCTAATAATCAAATTTAACTTCAATCACCTACATAATTTCTATCAAACTTCAAACACCTAGACCAAAACTTCAATCAACATTTTCATATTCTTCCTCAAGATAACCCCTCCCAACAATCATTACCTTTACGAAAGCCTCAAAAGCCAAAACACCTCCACACAGATCCAAGTCACCCTCCCAACTGTCCAATCTGACAGTTGGAATATTGAAACAGCTGATGCTGATCCCTGCACAAGGATAGCAGACCTGTGCAAGAGATTAACAACAGAATACCCACAAATTGCAGGAAAATATACAATAATAATAATAATAATAATAATTTATTTTCTTATATACCGCCCTACCAAGAGTTCTAGGTGGTTCACAACAGAACAAACTGACATATTTCAGCCAAACTTCACAAAAAATAAAATAAAGCAATATTCTTACCTTAATAAGACTTCAACTTTTTAAAATTTTCTTTAAAACTTCTTTTAAATCTCCAATAACATCCCTGCAAGAGCCAGACTGACAGCACGAGCCAGCTGACAGCACGAGCCATCACCATGGCAGCACTGACGCGAATAAAAAAACAAACTGCAGATACAAATCTTCAGGGGAGGCTCTCCAGACCATTCTCCCTACTGTCCCCATACTTCCTTCGGTCTTCAGCGGCACCGCTGCTAAACTTGCTTTGAAATGTATTTTGATTCATTGGCTTGAAGATACAGCTCCTGATTATTCTTTTTGGAGATGTCGGATGATTACCCTTTTGATGTGGGAAAGGAGAGATGTGTTGGATTTTTCTACTCTTCCAGGCAGGATTTTTCAACGGACTTGGGAACCCTTCTGGACAACAATGACTCCGTTGGCCTTAAGTCGTTTGCTAAACTGTTGAATATCTTTATTTTGTTTTCCTTTATTTTATGTACTTACCTGGTTATTTTTCTGGGTTGGAATGTACTTGGAAGGAGGACCCTGGGAGGGAGGGGGTGGGTTGGAGAGTGGGTTGTGTTGGGTTATTCATAGGTATAAATTTTGTTATTAAAATACTGAGCTTGCTTGTTTTGCTTGTTACTTACTATTGTTGAGCTCAATAAATATATTTGAATATAAAGTTTAAAAAATAAAAAATTGCCTGGGAGCTCCTGTGCCAGCCGCTGCACCGTACGTGCAGCAACACCTAGGGATGTCATCACCAAGCAAGCATGCACACGATCTGGCCCAACCCCAGCTGAGACAACCAGAGCCTACTCCAGGCCCAACCTCCTCGTCTTTATTCAAATAAAGACCATTGTCCCAATCAAAAAAATATTCATCATAAAAACCTCAAAAACTGTTTTGATGAAAAAATCTTTCATTAGTACTCACAACAAATATTCTAATAAGCACCAAACTAGGAAGCGAAGCATCATAATTTCAACTGGAAAGGGATCATGGGGCCTCATAGCTCCTGTTATTGCTGTACCCTCTTCACCGACCCTCATCAATATAATCATATGCTTCGACCCCCACCTTCCTAATACTTAGGGCTCCTTTTACTAAGCTGCGGTAGCGTTTTTAGGGCGCGCTGCAGATTAGCACGCTGCCCCCGTGCTACACGCCAAGAACTAACATCAGCTCAATGGTGGCATTAGCGTCTAGCGCGCATGGTAATTCAGCGTGCGCTAAAACCACTAGCGCAGCTTAGTAAAAGGAGCCCTTAAACTTTATTCCAAAATATTATAAAACCTTTTAAATATTCTTGAAAAAACACCACACTGTTTAATATCTTCCTAATGTGACAACCTTTCCTCAAAAATGAAGAAATTATCAACGTGTAAGGTTTCATTTATCTGGTCCCTAGCGCAGTTATTTCTTGAAAACTCCCGACGCCATCACATAGGGCAAGCGACGCATAAAAATACAACTGCCGTCGCATAGCCCTTATTAGCGTTTCGCTCACCAGACCTGCCTCGGGGGAATTCAACGCCACACACGTCTAAAAATAAAATATATGAAGAAAATAAACCTCCCCGTATACAACTTAAAGGTGCTAAATACTGACACACACAAATTTGCTTGCCTTTTACTTCTGCAGTACAGCCTGCTGAATTCTTCCTTTCGACATACACATAATGCTCACAGTGATCTACACTTGGGGAAATCCACTGCTGATTCCTAAGAAAAGCAGCATAGAATCTGTTTTGCTACTTGGGAACTAGCTAGGTTCTTGGGACATAGGTTGGCCACTGTTAGGAACAGGTTACTGGGCTTGATGGACCTTTGGTCTGTCCCAGTATGTCAGTTCTTATGTTATGGTGCTTTTCTCGTTGATGTCCATGTATCTTGAATGATTATGTTTATAAAACATGTACATGAGGTGGTAGAGATTGAAATGTGGGCAATCATCTATGGCTTTTTGACTTCCACTCATTAGTCTCTGGTCTGGCACATGTTGTTTCCTTCTCTTTTTTTTATATAGAGAGAACTTAAGTCAGTCAAGGGATGATTGCCATTCAATATGAAACGACATGGCTAATGCATTCCATGGTTTGGAGCAAAATAGTTCTAAATCGCTCTATTATTAGTTCATTATCTTACAGTTTGTCACCGTTTAGCTCTGTCCCAGCTTTCAATAATAATTATTTCATACACTTGCCTTCCTGAATAGTTATTTACCACAGTCTCCTTTTCCAGTCCTAGGCTCGGTGAATCAAATCCTCAGTGAAAGCATTGCAAGTTAATTAAATTCATATGTCTAAAATTTCCAATAAAACTACTGATAAGGAAATGTTACATCATGCATTTGAACTAGAAAATGAATTGTACAGCTTCTCTTCCTATGATACAGGCAGTTGTTGTATCCCTGCCTCTTACATCTTCAGGAAATGTGCACAAAGACCATGTTGTTTGTTTTACTGACAGTAGTTATTAATGCTGCTATCTCTTTCTTTGTTGTAATAAATCCCCTGGTTCCGTTTGCCACATAGGCATATCTCTGATCATTTTGAAAGCTCTGAAAACCATCTGTGAATAGATATAAATTAATATCTGATAAAAAGGTCCTAAGATATATGGGGCTCAATATATCAAGATGCATCACAATATTAGAGTGGAATCCACATTTTCTTTCCCTTATGCTGAATCCAAGCAAAATAGACCTTGACATTTTTCTTTTTAGCTTTAAGGTAATCTAATATAATAAAATGGTAAGCCGCGCATGCGCATTTCCTATGCGTGCGCCGGTTTTCCGTGAGCTGTAGCGACACATAGGAAGTGCGCATGCGTGGCTTATGATTCTTTGAAAGACGTGGCGGTGGCTACTCTCTTGATCCCCGCCTTCGTCAGACTTCCGACGCAGGTGGGGATCATGAGAGGAGCCACCGCCGCGTCTTTCAACTAAAAAAAATGGCATTATGACTTCAACTAATGTATAATGGCATTATGACTTCAGGCTTCCGGCTGATGAAACTCCTGTGGATGCAACCTAACAACTGTCTTGCCTTAGATGAAGCCTTCTCCACATGATCAGCAGTTTTCATGTCTGCGCTGATGATCACTCCCAAGTCTCGTTCTGTTGAAGTTCTAGCTAAGGTCTCACCATTCAAGGTGTAAGTTCTGCACGGATTTCTGCTGCCGAGGTGCATGATCTTGCATTTCTTAGCGTTGAAGCCCAGCTGCCAGGTCGAAGACCAAAGCTCCAACAAATGTAGGTCCTGTGTCATACTATCAGGTGAATTGCCATCTCTCACTATATTGCATAGTTTGGCGTCGTCAGCGAATAACGTTACCTTACCTTGAAGCCCCTGAGTTAGGTCACCTATGAATATGTTAAAAAGGAGCGGACCCAAGACTGAGCCCTGCGGTACTCCACTGGTCACCTCCGATGTTTTAGAGAGGGTACTGTTAACTACCACCCTCTGAAGTCTGCCACTCAGCCAGTCATTGACCCATGTAGTTAGTGTTTCTCCCAGCCCCATTGATTTCATCTTGCTCAACAGCCTGCGATGCGGGACACTATCGAAAGCTTTGCTGAAGTCCATTATCCCCCAAAATATGTTCTAAACTTGTAACTCCTTTCGCTCCCCAGGACAGGTACTCTCTGGATTTCCGTCCCGGAGGAAAGGCCGGGTTACCCCGCAAAGGCAAGAGATCAGTGACAGTCACTCCCAGAGCTAGCACAAGCCAACACCAGGCTGCTTGCAATGCGCTAAATAATACACTGGAATGGATAGAGGGGGGGGGGGCAAAGCCCTCCGAGGACTATGTAGTAATGCAAACACATCACAGGGAGCAAAAAATTCATGTTCCATTAGAAGAGGGGTGTAACCGCTGGTCATATTCACCCAATCACACATAATTATAGACATGCACATCCAGTAACCCTAACCCCACCCATGCCAATTTCCCAGCAACTGAGACACCTGCAATTTTGGTTTCTTGGCCATCCAACAGAAACGAGTAACCCCTTTATAAAGAATGCATAAATCTTTCTACAGAAAGCATAACGGCAAAGTCTGCAAAACATACAGCCATTTGGGAAAAATGAACATTTTAACCAAACAAATGCACCCCATCAGAGAAAGAGGCAATGCTCTACAAGTTTCCAGCAAGCGCTCCGTTTGTTGCTGAAGCTTATCCACATTAGACGATACAAACAGGAATCCTGCAGGGTCATCAAAGTCCCCAAGTGCACAAACTGCCCCAGCGCCCATTTCAATGGAAACCCATTCCCCCTTAGAGCCTGAACCGCCGCAGAGGATGCTAACACCTCCAATTTTTCCAAATTTAAGCGGAACCCTGCATGATCACCATATTCTTTAATCAAATCCAATAAGGCCGTCAAGGAGGGCAAAGGATTCGTAAGATGTACTAAAATATCATCCACAAAGGCCAATAACTTAAAAGAGGTAGCTCCAATGTCAATCCCCTGTATAGATGGCATTGCATATATAGCCCAAATTAATGGATCAAATGTAAGCACAAACAACAGAGATAAGGGGCAACCCTGTCTCATCCCCCTAGAAATCGGGAACCGGTCCATTTCAAAATGTTTCAACACTATTCTAGCCTGTGGAAGAGCATACAATGCTCGCACCGCCAATACAAAAAAAACATGAAAACCATAAGCCGCTAAAGTATCATAAAGAAAATCCCACCGCACCCTGTCAAACGCCTTTTCGGCATCAAAGCTAACCAGCACAGAAGGGAGATTGCTCGCCGCCTGCTGTTCCTAAAACAGCAACAATTTTCTTACATTTTTAGCTATAGTTCGTCCTTTCACAAATCCCACCTGAGCTTCATGGATAAGGGAGGGAAGCACGGCAGCTATCCGTCTTGCCATGATTTTCGCTAACAGTTTAACCTCCGTATTCAATACGGAAATAGGACGATAGGAGCCTGCGTTTTCAGGGTCTTTGTGCGGTTTAGGCAACAGCAAGATGCGTGCCGTGTTCATACCCTCCGGTAAAGCCTCTGCTCTAGCCATGATAGTAAACATCCAAGCAAGCGGCTGATCTCACCTAAGAGCTTATAAAATTCAATGTGCATGCCATCCTCGCCCGGCACCTTCAGCAGAGGACTGTTCCCAATTGCCTAAAACACTTCTTCCGGCGTTATTGGTGCATTCAGACACTCCCTGTCTGTCTCAGAGATACGAGGCAACATTATCCCATCCAAATAGGACCCTGCCATTACACCTTCCTCCGACGGAGGGGGGTCATAGAGGTTCTTAAAATAGCGATATACCTCCAATCTCCAGGTCAGTTGTAATTCTATCCTGCTCATTCCTCAGGGCCTGAACCCTACGTGGGCCCGTCCTGGTAGAAATCAGTCGGGCCAGTAATTTCCCCCCCTTATTCCCATATCTATAGAGCTGGTACTTATAATAAGCGAGAGATTTGCGCGCCCGCTGATGTAGCAGCAAATTGATGGCCACTTGATATTCCATCAACTCCTGTTTGTGCATGGGGTCGCCAGTCTGGCCATTCCGCCTCCGGGCCCTAGCAACATCTCTCTATAAATGCAGAATTTCCCTATCTCGAGCTTTCTTAACGTGACTACTATAAGGGTATCCCCCCTCAACACTGCCTTCGCCGCTTCACAAAATAAGATGGGGGTCCCCGTCTGCGTGAACGTTGTCATTTGTATTCATTCCATGCACCCAGCATCCGTTCCCTATCGTTCGTATCCCTATACAATGCAAGCGGAAATACCCAGCGCTTCTTCCTCAGAGGCCCCCCCGCCTTCTTGCCATGTCACTTGAACCCAGGCATGATCAGAGATTGTATAGGGACCTATCTCCGCCCGCTCTAGCTTCCGAAACACCTGTTCCATCACCCAAATATAATCTATGCGAGACTGCGTACCGTGCTCCTGGGACATATGAGTGTAATCCCTCTCGGTGCCATGCAATACCTTCCAGGGGTCGATTAATTCCAGATTATCACTAAATTTTTGGAGCTCCCTCTCCCCTGCCCAATGCAGGGCACCCCCCGATCCCATGCAATCCAAACTAGAAGCACGAACAGCATTAAAGTCTCTCCCTACAATCAGGGAGACCTGGGCTTAGGGCAACAACAAACAGGTCAATTTAGCATAAAATGCCGGGTCACTTTCATTAGGAGCATAGACACAGCAAAATACCATGTACTGCGCGATCACCCCTCGACAGAGCACATATCTGCCCTCTCCATCCTATGCAAAAATTTGTAAGTTGTCTAGGAGGCCCTTACGGAACAGAATTGCTACTCCCCTGTTTCTCTTTTGCAGACGCCGCAATACACTCCCCCCATCCACCATTGCTTCAATTTCATATGTTCAAAATCAGTCAATTGGTCTCCAGAAGAAAGGCTACATCTACCTTAAGGCGCTGTAAGTGTTGTAAAATTTTTGAGCGCTTAATAGGGGAATTTATCCCCCCCACATTCCAAGATAAAGTTAACCAGGATCCACTATCACTAACCACTCCATATACTCCACCTTCAGTGCCCGCAGGACCCAGCCACCCCAGCCCCTGACCAGGTCTCACCAGAGCATCAACTGACCATCCGTTACCAAAGTGGGACAGAGAGTACCATCTCCCCTTCCCCTCACTCCAACTCCCAACCCCTCCCCCACTCCCCACCTTCCTCCTCCTCCCCCTCCAACATCCCCCTCCCCCAATCCCCAACCCAAAATTGCATCTTGAGACCATCCAAACAGATCTCAAGATCCCCTAAGGAAGAAGCAACTTCACCACCCTAGCCACCCCAATACACCCCCACCACCCCCAATATGAACACCAAATATATGCCGTACACTCCACCCGGGATCCCCTCAATCAACCCTAACAGAATCACCATTCCTCCCTAAACCACAACACAACCCCCATAATAGATCCCCCAGACAGACTGCAATAGACCTCACAGGCCCATAATGCCCCATACCGGCAGCTTCCCTCCATATCACACCTGGCCCACCTCCCGAATCCCCTCTATACACAGACTCCTCTCCTACTCTCCCACTCTCCCTAAAACACACCACCCAACACCCACACCGCCTACCTCCCAGTAAAATACCCTACAGCCTCCAAACAGCAAAAACCGTCCAAGCCAACAGGTTAGTCCAGTGGCAACAGCAACCCTCTCACATGGGTTATCCCGGAGGCTCACTGCTCACAGCACTCCACACCATCGCTCCATCCAGAAGGTCCTGCTCTCTCCTCCCCTCTCTCTCCAGCAGGTCCCCTTCTCAGGAAGGTTAGGAGCACCTAGTTCTTGTAGCACTGACCAAGCCTATGCCACTGTACTAACTCGTCTCGTCACGCTCTCCACCGTGAGAGCCAAGGCGAATGGATAAAGCCATTGATATCGGAGGCCCTCTTTGCGGAGATAGGTAGTCACCACTTACATATCCCTCCGCTTTCGCAAGGTTACAGCCGCCACATCCAGATAAACACTTGCAAATTATTCCATTTGTAATCCTGCTTCCGTGCTTTATTTGGACTTCAGCAAAGCTTTTGATAGCGTTCCACACCGCAGGCTGTTGAACAAACAAAAATCTAAGGGATTAGGGGATACACTCACTACATGGGTTAGGGATTGGCTAAGCGGTAGGCTTCAAAGGGTGATGGTAAACGGTACCCCCTCCAAAACGTCAGCAGTGACGAGTGGAGTACCACAGGGCTCCGTCTTAGGGCCAATTCTATTCAATTTATTCATAGGAGATATGACCCAAGGGCTTAGAGGAAAAGTGTCACTGTTTGCTGATGACGCCAAACTATGCAACATAGTAGGTAAAAACAGTGTGAATTGTATTTCATCCCTCCTTACCTAATGTTAAGAATATGTTAAACTGAATGTAATTTTGTCTTGTTTAAGTATTTGTATGTATTTTATTGTCCCCTAACAAATGTAAATTTTAATGTGTACATCGCTTAGAAGTTTGATTAAGCGATTAATCAAGACACCTAATAAACTTGAAACTTGACGCAGGACCTAAGGCAGCTGGAACAGTGGTCGTCAACTTGGCAGCTAAGCTTCAATGCTAAAAAATGTAAAGTGATGCACCTAGGTAAAAAAAATCCACACAGAACTTACACACTAAATGAAGAAACCTTGTCCAAGACCACGGCAGAACGTGATTTAGGAGTGATCATTAGTGATGATATGAAGGCTGCCAATCAGGTGGAGAAGGCTTCGTCCAAGGCAAGACAAATGATGGGCTGCATCCGTAGGGGTTTTGTCAGCAGAAAACCTGAAGTCATAATGCCGCTGTACAGATCTATGGTGAGACCTCATCTGGAGTATTGTGTTCAATTCTGGAGACCGCACTACCGGAAAAATGTGTTGGGAATTGAGTCAGTTCAGCGAATGGCTACCAGGATGGTCTTGGGGCTCAGGGAACTCACGTACGAAAAAAGGCTAAAAAAACTGTGGATGTACTCGCTGGAAGAACGAAGAGGGGAGACATGATTGAGACCTTTAAGTATATTACGGGGCGTATAGAGGTCAAAGATGATATCTTCTGTCTTACAGGGCCCTCGGTTACAAGAGGGCACTCGCTGAAAGTCAGGGGAGGGAAATTTCATGGTGATACCAGGAAGTACTTCTTCACTGAAAGGGTAGTCGATCATTGGAACGAGCTACCTCAGCAGGTGACTGAGGCCAACAACGTGTCAGATTTTAAGAGAAAATGGGATATTCAGTGGGATCTCTAGGGGAATAAAAGTCAGGGAGTGGGTCATTGGTGTGGGCAGACGATGGGCTGAGGCCCTTTTCTGCCGTCAATTTCTATGTTTCTATGTGGGATCTCTAAGAGGGTAATAGTGGGGGGAGAGTCATCAGAATAAGCAGACTCGATGACATATAGGGAGAATAAATTTAGGGAAGGGGATCTTTAGTGTGGGCAGACTAGATGGGCTATGGCCCTTTTCTGCCGTCATTTTTCTATGTTTCTAAAATGCAAGACCACAGAAACAGTCATATGTCTCCTAAAGCAATAAATAAATAGAAAATTTTTGTTCTACCTTTGTCTTCTCTGGTTTCAGCTTGCCTCATCTTCTTGTTACTGTCTTCCTTCCATCCACTGTCTGCCATCTCTCTGCCCCTCCCTATATGGCATCTTCTCTCCTTCTATGCCCCTTCCAGAAACTGTATGCCTCCCCCTTCCATCTCTCCTCTAGACACCCCCCCCCTTTGGTCTGGCATCCATCATCTTCCCTCTGTTCCCTCATGGTCTGGCATCTTTCTCCTTTCATCTCTATTTCCCTCCCCCCTGTGGTTGTTAGCATCTCTCTCTTCTCATTTCCTCTGCTCAGATTTGATATCTCTGTCTCCTTCCCTGTTCTCTGGCATCTCTCTCTCCTCTCTCTCTTCCCTTTCCTTCTCTGGTCTTCCTTCTTTATTTTCTGCCTCCGTTTAAATTAAATTCTTTCTTACTATGCAGTCCTGTTTCCCTCTTTTCACCATGTCTACCCACAGCATGCCACCCCTTTTCCTTAACCCCTCCACTATCTCACTAACTCTATCTTCTTCCCCCATCCAGCATATTTCCTTTTTCTTTATCCTTCCTTCCATCCAGAATGTGTTCTCTTTCTCCACTTCCATTCAGCATTTGCTCTCCCTTCTCCCCACTTCCATCATCTGACCTCTTTTCTCTCCCCTTTCTACCCACTTCCATCATCTGTCCCCTTCTCTCCATCCACCATAGGCCCATCTTTCTTCTTTCCTCACCTTTCTGATTTTGGCAACAAGATCTGCAATGCCCCCCCTCCGGACAACAGGCTTGGTCCGACAAACCTCCCTGCCCTGTGGCCGGCGATGTCTAAACTGTCTTCTTATAGCAGCCGGAGCGTTGTAGTTACGTATGGCTGCCGTAAAGGTCAACTCTGATGCAACTTCCGGTTGTGTCAGTGATGACCTTTACGGCAGCCACACGCAGCTTCAGCGCTCTAGCTCAGGGTGTCCACACTTTTTGGGCTTGCGAGCTACTTTTAAAATGACCAAGTCAAAATGATCTACCAACAATAAAATTTTTAAAAAACAGAAAGCACACTGTACGCTGAGAAAATGTTAATTATCATTCCTATTCTGGGGTTTTTTCAAAGAGGTCAAGACAGATGACTCTATGCACTGTCACCTCAGTAACAACCATACAAAAATAGACAAATATACCCCCTCCCTTTTTACTAAACCACACTAGCAGTTTTTAGCGCAGGGAGCTGCGCTGAATGCCCAGGGCTGCTCTCGACGCTCATAGGCTCCCTGTGCTAAAAACCGCTATTTCGGTTTAGTAAAAGGGGGCCATAGTGCAAAATATAAACAGCAGATATAAATTCAGACACATTTTGATCACTAAATTGAAAATAAAATCATTTTTCCTACCTTGTCTGTTGATTTCATGAGTCTCTGGTTGCACTTTCTTCTTCTGACTGTGCATCCAATCTTTCTTCCCTTCTTTCAGCCTTTATGCTTCCTCTCCTCCAGACCTCATTCCCTCCCCCAACTTTTTCTTCCTTTCTCCCTGCCTCCTTCTTTTTTCTCTCTTCATGCCTCCTTTCTGTTTCCCTTCTGTCTCCCTCCCTGCCTTCCAGCAAGCCACTGCTGCCACCATCAGGGAACAGGCCCCAAAGCCGCAGCCATGGCTGCCTCGAGCTCTCCTCTGCTTACCTGCATCGGGCCGACTAGCATTCCTCTCCCCAACGCCAATTCGGCCATTGGAGAGGAAGTTCTACCCAGCCAGACAGCGATTGGCTAGCCCGAACTTCCTCTCCGACGGCAGCCTTGTGGGGGGTGCAGTCGGCCAGGTCCAGAAAATGGTCGATCGCCAAGGCAAAGTGAGTCTATGACAGAGCCCGGGATGGGCTCCGCGATTGACTCATTGTGCCTTGGCGATCGACCATTTTCCAGACCTGGCCGGCTGTGCATCCCCCTAAGGCTGCACCCAGGGTGGACCGCCCCACCCCTTGGTACGCCACTGGGTCTAGGATAGGTCCATTAGCCTTTCTGCCTGGTATTGTGTGCTCTTTCAATCTCTAGTGCAGGGGTAGAGAACTACGGTCCTCGAGAGTCGTATTCCAGTAGGGTTTTCAGGATTTCCCCAATGAATATGCATGAGATCTATTTGCATGCACTGCTTTCAATGCATATTCATTGGGGAAATCCTGAAAACCTGACTGGAATACAGCTCTCAAGGACCGAAGTTCCCTACCCCTGCTCTAGTGGGACCTTTAGTTTGAGAGGGAGTATCTTTGGTATATTCTCTTCCAAAAAGGCTATCACATTCTTTCAATTCCTTCAGCCAAACCCAAATTTCTTAAATTGTTTCTACGTGACCTGTTCTCTATATCCACCATCCTTTTTTCCAGATCATGAACAGCTTTATGATCCTTTTTAAATTGTATCTGTTCCATTTCAATTTTTTCAACCCTGATTTCTAGTTGCTTCACACTGCTGCTTACCACATCCATCTTTTGCTCTAAGTTTGCCAGCTGTTCAGTGTTTGTTGCAATCATTGTTTTAATACTTTTTAATTCCTCTAAGATCTCAATCATATCCAGGGCATCTAAAAGTAAAATGGCCTTAGAAGGTGTGGTTGGTTCTGCCTTTTAGTCTTTCCTCCAGGGTTTGAAGTCACCTCAATCTTGGTTTGTTTGATAGAAGTCATTGTTGAGTAAAGTTAGAGATGTCAGCTACTGAGGGAAAATTTTAAATCCCTTTAAAAATGCTCTCAAGATGTCTAGGAGTGGCAGCCCAGCAGTTACACATCCATGCAGCTGCACCTCCATGTTCCGGAATCTGGTAATTTTTAATAACATGAAATTGCCAAGTGGCTTGCACCTCAGTTATGTATGTTATATATGTTTTTAAAGGAGGCATTGCTTTAAAAAAAAGTAAAATATATAAAAAACAATTTTAAAGAGACACTGTGGAGAGCCCAAAAAGCAGTAATAACCTTAGCAATCCTCCACATGCAGCAGACACACTCTGAAGAGGCTCACCGTAGCTGTAATAGAAGTTAATGGGAGAACTAGGCCTCCGCTGTCAGCGTTGAACAGCTTCTTATAGGACACCATCCAGTTGCTAAGTGCTTTCAATGTTAAGGGACGAGCGCAATATTTAAGCCCTCTCCTTTACCTCTATACTAGTTCCATCAAGATATGCTAAGTCTGTCTAGTCCTCTCTCTACCTAGTTGTCTAGATCCTCTTCTTGCTTAGATACCAAGTTGCCTAGCTTTAAAACAAAAACAAACAAACAAACAAAAAAAAATATATATATATATTCACAACCCAAAAGCTCACCAAAGGCTCACCAACCTCTCACCATGAAGCCACCCTCGTGGCCCTTTCTCCTCCTACTTTGCTTTTCCCTCAAATCCACCCTCTGCGTAATACCTCCTTCTCCCGATCTTCTCAATTCTGCAAATACCAATAATATCTGCCCTGGCCTCAAAATCCCCACGCTGATTCGCACCAGACCACATCCTCCCAAAAAAAAAAAACACGAAGAATCAATCATGCTTCTTTAAAATCTGTTTCCCCTGCCAATCTCCCCAATCTTGCCTCCGACTCACTCACCCCAGTCCCAATGCTTTATTGCAATGCAAGATCCGCTTGCAACAAGATTCAAATTCTGAAGGACCTACTTGAAGGTTCTGACCCTGGTTTCCTATGCATCACAGAATCATGGATTAAAAAAGATGACCTATTTACACAAAATGAACTCTGCTCCCATGGCTACCAAGGTCTCTTTTCACCTAGATCTAACCGTAAAGGAGGTGGCCTGGCAATTCTCTACAAATCCTTTTTCGATGTTCAGCTCCTTGAGAGGGGTTGCCACACCTCACTAGAATACATGCTTGCTTCCATCAACGATGAACTTCACCCTCACCCACTAGGCATCCTGCTCCTATACCGCCCACCTACCTCTTGGAACAACTCCTCCGAACTCGTCCTTGAGACTATAACAAACGCCTTCCTCAAGTTCCAAAGATTATTGATCATCGGAGACATCAATCTCCACCTAGACGACATCACCAGCAAGGATACGATTGAACTTATTAGCTTCCTCACCTCCCTTGGCCTCACCCCTCCCTGCACCATCCCCAACCCACAAAATGGGGCACACACTAGACCTCATTAGCTTCCTCGACCTTACCGCTCACAAGACGTCAATTGACGACACTCGCTGGGAACATGTCCCCTGGTCTGACCACTTCCTAGGGGCTTTCTGTCTCCCCATCTTTATGTCGCACCTTGGGGCTCCACCCCGTACTTCCAACCCCATTACCTTCCGCAAAAAAATCACAAGCGACCTGTTCTGGTCTAAATTTCTCAATCTATTCTCCTCTGCCCCTAAGCCTGCAGATTCAGGTACTAATTGGCATAACTGGGTCACTCTCTCCAAATCCACCTATCTTTCCCTCGCCCCCCTTTCCACTAAATCCATCTCCTATCCCCGCAAGGCCCCTTGGTTCCTCCCATATCACAGAGAGCTAAAACAGAAATGTCGAGCTCTGGAGCGCATATGGAAAAAATCAAAATGTCCTATAGACAGACAGTCCTGGAGAGTCAATATCAAGCTGTACAATACAGCACTAAAAAAAGCAAGAAAGAACTTCTATGGTGACAAAATCTCCAGGTCCAACAATCAAAGCAGTACTCTATTCAACATCTGGCGCTCCCTAACCTCCAAAAGAGACCCCACCTTGCTCCCCTCCTCTCCCTCAGCTGATGTTCTAGCAAAATTCTTCAACGATAAGGTTTCTTCCTTGAGATGCTCTTTCCCTCTTTCAGTCTCTTACAACTCCCTAGTGCCAACCGATTCCACTCCCACCCTAATGGTCTCCAACCCTATCCCAGCTGACAGATCCTGGACCACCTTTGAGCGCGTATCTGAATCCCTGGTCCTCAATCTCTGCCTCAAACTGAAATCCTGTAATTGCTCCTTGGACCCATTCCCCGCCTACCTATACGAGAACATTCCCGCTCAGGCTATTTCTTCTATTACCATTCTCATAAACTCCGCCCTTCAGTCGGGCCATTTCTCCCCAGAAATGGGTCATGTCGCCTTGACCCCACTACTGAAAAAATCTGACCTTGACCCTTCCATACCATCCAGCTATCGCCCAATTGCAAATATCCCTCTCCTAACCAAGATGCTAGAGTCCATCATTTCTTCCCAACTCTCATCATATTTAGAGAGATTCTCTATTCTTTTACCCTATCAATATGGCTTTCGTCCTAACTTCAGCACCGAATCCCTGTCTTCCCTGATTTCAAGGGTTCAACAACTTCACTTTCGAAACAAGTTCGCCATCCTCCTACAATTTGACCTTTCCGCTGCTTTCAACGTTGTTCACCATGATATTCTTGTTTACCAACTCTCTGAGATAGGTATCAACTCCACAGTCCTAGGTTGGTTCTCTAAATTTCTCCGCTCTCGTTCTTACATTGTTAACATGAATGGCACCTCATCCTCCCCCTGGAAACCGAATTGTGGAGTCCCGCAAGGCTCTCCACTATCTCCTATCCTTTTCAACATCTATATGTCCTCCCTAAAACTCCTCCACCTATCCCCCCTTGAAACAATTTACATTTATGCAGACGACATCCTCGTCCTCCTCGAGACCGATTCGAACCTCACCGACCTGTCTAAGAACATATCCTAAACTAAACTAAACTAAACTATCCTGGGCCCACACTGTGCAAATGAAATTGAATGAGTCCAAAACAAGACTTCTTTGGCTCGGTCCAAAACTAGATCACATACCCATCTCCATCCCACTACCCTCTGGCTCCTCTCTGCAGCTTGAGTTCTCGAGCAAGGTATTGGGCATCATCATTGATTCCACATTGTCCTTCAATGACCACCTCCAATCCTTAGTAAAAAAAAAAATGCTTTTTCAGTCTTCACATGCTGAGGAAAGTTAGATCCTGCTTCCATCAAAAACATTTTACCCTCCTTGTCCAATCCATCATCCTCTCCAGATTGGACTATTGCAACTCTATCTACTTAAGCCTAAGTAAGAAAAACCTCCACAGACTCCAACGGATTCAGAATGCTGCGGCCAAGCTCATCTTCGTTAAAAGTAAATTTGACCATGTCTCCCCGCTCCTGGCCAAGCTCCACTGGCTTCCGATAATCGCCAGGGTCCACTATAAATGCGCCTGTTTAACTTTCAAAATCCTATATGGCATCCTCCCTCCCTTTATCCCTCTTTCTTGGAATTCCTCAAACCCTAATACCACCAGATCCTCCCACAAATTAAAACTATCCTTCCCCTCGCTAAAAGGCATTTCCCACACAGGAAAGCTAGGGACCTCCCTGCACTTCAAAATCACTGAGCTCTGGAACAACCTTACCTCCCCTCTTCGGAACTTGAGCTCTCTCCAAGTTTTCCGCAAACATCTGAAAACCTGGCTTTTCTCAAAAAATGTAAGTCTCCCTTTAACTTAGGAATCAAGGAAACTCTTATATCTTGGCATCCCAAGTCCTCTAAATTTTCTTCACACTTCTACCTCTAACCCTCTGTTGTAGTTCCTTCCTATTTCTCCTACTGTAAACTGCGTCGAGCTCTACGAACGTGGAGATGATGCGGTATACAAACCTAAGGATTAGATTAGATTAGATTAGGATTGCTCAATCAGGATAAGAATTACTGCTTTTTTGGGTTCCTCTCCACAGTGTCCCTTTAATGAAGGTTTATTAGATATGTACATTACAATTTGGGACATGCTTGACCTTGCTCATCAGCTAGTGTTAGTGTGGCCCCAGACAAATTTTTTTTCTTCCAATGCGGCCCAGGGACACCAAAAGGTTGGACATCTGTTTTAAACAGTGTCCTCCCTTGAGAACAGATAGAGAATAAGCAATCTTACCTCAGTGTTTCCTCCAATTAAGTAAGCATGGCTCTCATTCCAGCTATACTAAAAAGTAGCAGTCTAAATCTAGCAAGAAAACAATTCACACACAAGCACACATAGACACACCCTGTGCTGGGCGGGAAGGCACTCACACATGTGCGGTTCGGCAGACTCTAAACTTCTGAGTTTTCTACAAGCAAATAATAATAATAACTTTATTTTTCTATAATGCCACAATCTTGCGACTTCTAGGCGGTTTACAATCAAGGAAGCTGAACGTTCAGCGAGTTACAATATGCAGATGATCAGAGGAAATACAGAGTGCAGAAATTTTAAGAAAGCAAAAATATAAATGCTCAGTTTGCTGAGCGAGAATATAGGTTATACAGTTTGCTAAGAAATTTCTGAGAGGACCCGTTAGGAAAAGGTATTGCATTTCAAAAATACAGCGAAAAATTACAATATGATAATAACAGTTTATATAAATCGCTGAATAAAAAGTTCTATGCGGACTTATGAGGGGAGAGGGAATGGATGAGAGATCAGGAGGACCTTTATTGTGGAGAGAGAGAAGAGCGGGTCAGTTGTCTAGGTATTTCAGGAACAGGTATGTTTTTAGGCGCTTCCTGAATTCCTCATAAGTGGTTGGTGAAAGCAATTGATCTAGGTCTTTACCCCATATGGCTGCTTGGTGTGAGAGAAGGTATTCATGATGTTTTTTCAGTTTGCAGCCTCTAACTGGAGGGGAAACGAAGTTTGAATGTGTGCTTCTCTGGCGTCTGTTGGTGAAAAGGAGAAAAGGTCCGTTATGTATTTGGGGGCTAGTCCATAAAGTACTTTGAAGCAGAGGCAGGCAAATTTAAACTTTACGCGTGCAACTGCCGGTAATAGGGTGTCACGTGGTCAAATTTCTTCAGCCAGAAGATAAGTCTGACTGCTGCATTTTGCATTATTTGAAGACATCTTTTGGGAGATTGCTAAATAAGCGATGTTGCAGTAGTCAAGCTGACTTAGTACGAGGGATTGCACTAGGATTCTGAATGCCGACGTATCAAAATATGATTTAATGGATCTAAGTTTCCAGAGAGTGAAAAAACCCTTTCTGATTACGGAGTCTACTTGGTCTTTCATGGTTAAGCATTGATCCAGAGTAACACCCAATATCTTCATGGTGGGCTGAATAGGGTAATTAAGTTCATTGATGCTTACCAGGGTTTTGTTGTCAAGCGGATGTGGAGAGGCAACGAAAAATGTTGTTTTTCTGGATTGAGTTTGAGCTTGAAATTTGTCATCCATCGTTCCATCTCATTTATGGCTTCTGATGCCTTGGGAATGGTTTCCGAGATAGTTAGCAAATGGGATGATGATCGTGAAATCATCTGCGTAACTGAATAGTTTTATTCCTAGTTGAGTTAATTGCACGCCCAATGAGGACATATAGACATTGAAAAGCAGTGGGGAGAGCGGGGAACCTTGTGGCACACCAGATGAGTTGCTCCAGATATCGGAGTGATCATGGTTGAAGCGTACCTGGTATGTAAGGAAGCCACGAAACCAGTTCAACACCTCATCCCTGATACCAATGGCGTCTAGGCATTGTAGCATTTTCCCATGGTCTACCAGATCAAATGCAGAGCTCATATAGAATTGCATGATCAGGGCATTGAGGCCCTTGCTAAATAATAGGCGCAAATGATCTAAGATAGCAGCGATTACTGTCTCCGTACTGAATAAAGGTCTAAAACCGGATTGAGTTTCATGTAGGAGTGAGAACTGATTAAGATATTCCATTAATTGGGTGTGAACTAGAGAATGACACGGGGAAAAAATCTGTCCCCGTCACCGCCCCGTCACCGGCCCACCATCCTCTGCACCGCCCCGTCACCGCCGTTCCCTTCACCGCCCCGTCACCGCCATCCCTTTCACCGCCCCGTCACCGCCACTGCCATCCCATTCACCGCCCCGTCACCGTCCCCGCTGCATCCATATAAGCCTTAGTACTGTAATATTTAGCTTATTCCTTTCTTATAAATCAAAGTTCCTGCTGCTGAACTAGAGAAAGAGATGTTCAGCTGGCAGGGCTTTGTTTATAAATTTTTATCAACACAACTAATATACTATTTTATCCTAAAGCAAAAAATAAATAAATAAATATAATTTTTTTTTCTACCTTTGTTGTCTGGTTTCTGCTTTCCACATCTTCTCATTGAATTCCTTCCATCCACTGTGTGTCTTCTCTCTGCGTCTTCCATTTGCTGTTACTGTGCCTCTCCCTTAACCCCCCCCCAATTGGTCTAGCACTCATCTTCTTCCCTCCGCTCCCCCATAGTCTGGCATCTGTCTTCTTCCCACTCTGTCTTCCACATTTCCCTTCAGGGTCTGTTCCTCTCCACCCTCCTTCAATGTCTGTCCTATTCCTTTCCATCACCACCCTTCCCTCCCTCCTTTACCATCTGTTCCTTTCTACCACCCTTCAGCTCCTCTCGCGTGGCCTATCTATCTACCTTCCTCCCTCTTATTTTCATGGCACGTTACAATGTAATTTGTGCAAGCCACTGGAGCCTGCGAGCTCGGTCCCTGTCCCATCCCCACAAACCATCTCGCTTCTGTGCTCCTATTTTCTCCATTTCTAATATCTCCCCTATGTATCTGTCATTGCCCCCCCTGTGTCCATATACCATCCCCATGGCATGTCCCCTTTATGTCTCTGTCCCTATGCCCCATGCACATAATTTCCCCTCTTTCTGTTACCTTCCTGTGTCCAGATTTCCCCTATCTTCCTCTTCCATACCAGTGTGTCTCTTCTTTTCAACCCCATCTAGCTTTTTTCCCTCTTTCTTCCCCCCCCCCCTGCTTCTAGCATCTGGCTCACCTGCCAGTCCTTCCCTTTCTTTCCTGCTGTGGGTTTTTCTTTCCGACTTCATCCCCTTGGCCCAGAATCATTTTCCCTTTCACTCCCTCCTTCCAATTTGAGCCGGGAACACTAGCGATCGCACGGTCCCCGCAGCCACTACCCGCCTGCCCAATCGATTCTAGTGTTTAGCCAGCTCTCTCCCTTCTCCTCACCTTAGTTTGTAGATTTTCTTTTTCGGCGACCCGCACGCTATCAGAGAGCCGCGCACGCGCGGCTGCTCAGTGTTCAATCTTCTGCTCTGCTGCAACTTCCTGTTTCCGGTTGCGTCAGAGCAGAAGATTGAACACTGAGCAGCCGCTCTCTGATAGCGTGCGGGTCGCCGAAAAAGAAAATCTACAAACTAAGGTGAGGAGAAGGGAGAGAGCTGGCTAAACACTAGAATCGATTGGGCAGGCGGGTGTGAGCTGCGGGGACCGCGCGATCCTTCATGCCTCACTGCGGGGACAAGACCATTCACCGCCCCGCCGCAGCGACTGCTAGTTTTCTTAGCCCGCAACCTAAAAAACGGGAATTTCCTCACTAACAACGGTCACATAATAATAGCCCCCCATCCCAAAAAATAGAAAAGAATCATCAGCGCTAATAACCAACTACAGACCTATAGCATCTATCCCATTTATTGTAAAAATCATGGAAGGTTTGGTTCACACTAGAGAATGACACGGTGGCGGTTTACCCGCGGCCACCGCATTTTAGCCGCGGGTCACCCGCCGAAAACGGGGAAGAAAACTAGCAGTCGCTGCGGCGACGGGGACAAGGCCATTCACCGCCCGCGGGGCGGTGAATGGTCTTGTCCCCGCAGTGAGGCATGAAGGATCGCGCGGTCCCCGCAGCTCACACCCGCCTGCCCAATCGATTCTAGTGTTTAGGGTGGCCGCGGGTAAACCGCCACCGTGTCATTCTCTAGTGTGAACCAAACCTTCCATGATTTTTACAATAAATGGGATAGATGCTATAGGTCTGTAGTTGGTTATTAGCGCTGATGATTCTTTTCTATTTTTTGGGATGGGGGGCTATTATTATGTGACCGTTGTTAGTGAGGAAATTCCCGTTTTTTAGGTTGCGGGCTAAGTAGTGTAGCAATGATAGTTTAAATTCTGCTTGCGAGGCTGTCCGCATCCGGGCTCCATGGATGACGTGACCCACATGTGAGAATAGGCTGTCTGCTTGTCCTGGGATAAACCTTTCTTCTAACTTCCCAAATTACAAACAATTTAAAATTCCCATCAAGGAAGAGAATGAGGAAAAGCCAAGTCACTGAACAACCACCGCGCTTCCAGATTCTGCTTGGAACATGCTCATCTCCAAATTTCCTAGCCGATACCTCACTGCTGTCTCACCAAGTAGTAGAACTGAAAGATTCAAAGGCCAATATTCCTTCTGTAAAGAGGCTTATTGATACAGCAGCCAGACAGTCAATCAGTGACCTACCTTTCTACAAAGCTCCAGGCTTAGTACACCAGAGGGAAACAATGTAACATTAACAAGAAAAATAAGTTTCAAAATACAAACGGCATAAAAATAAAAGCCAAAATGTAATAAAAATAACTGTTCTAGTCAGTGCCTGCAGTGACACTTGTTCAGGAATCGTGGGAGTGAAGACAACATTCAAAAGCCAGTCTTCTGGGCTTTTTTTCTAGCAAACAATCCTTAAGGGAAAGGAGGCCAGAGAAACTCAATAAACTTTGCCCAACACCAGAATTTGTGTAACAATGTCAGCAATTTGGGCCGAGGGACATCGGGGTCAGCGGTGCACAAGTGCGTTGCTGGGTGAGCGCGCGCCACTTCTAAATGTCTACCTCAGTTCTCATGAGGCGAGAACTGAGGCAGCCATTCAGAAGTGGCACGCGCCCACGCAGCAGCACGCTTGTGCGCTGCTGGCTCCGACGTGCCGGTAATCATCAGGCAGCCGTCCTGCAAATTACCAGCGACCGGCACAATAAGGAAGTGTCGCAGGCCCAGGCATTAGCGTGCTTGTGTGCCACGGGCCCCAACAAGCAGTAGGCAGCTGTCCACCGACCTCCAAAATTTAAAGGGTACCCGGGTGGGGGGGGGGGGGTGTAAACACATTATCGGTGGAGGTTATGCATGCAAGCATGTAAGAGAACTCCCAACGAGCATCACACATTAAATTAAGCTAAGAAGAGGTAATCAATATATACCTTATGCAATATAATCTGAAATACTTACTATTTGTCTACGGTCCAAAGCGTAGAATGATGTTTTACTGCAATCACACTTTCAAATTTGGTAGTAATACATACTGTATTCCACCATACCATGAATTCTACTTTGGATAGGTTATTCCAGCAATGCAATATATTTTTGATAGCCATAAACAATAGGATATTAAGTGAGCGTTGGGTTCTGACAGGGGTTGTGTGATTGTCTTGTATGTTTCTTGTTTGCTTTAGGAAGCCTCTTAATGCAGCACTATTACCCCCTCTTCTACAAAGCCGCGCAGCAACAGCCCCAAAGCCCTTTAAATCTCTATGGGCTTCAGGGCCATTACCGCACGGCTTTGTAGAAGAGGGGGTTAGATATGTGTTTGCATCAAGTGATTTACTATGTGAATAGAAAAAAATATGCAATATTATTTTTTCAGTGATTGCACTTCGTACACATAATATGTGCCTACCTAAACATCAGAGCCTTAGGATCCAAAACAGAACATATAAAAAACATAACATATAAAAAATTGGTTAAAAACCGAAAACCTAGACTGTCTCTTCCTCACAGAAACCTGGTTAACCTCAGACACAGATCCCAGAATAACAGAGGTATGCCCGCAGGGGTACAAAATAACAGTGACCTGCAGAGAGAAAAAAAGAGGAGGAGGACTAGCAATAATATACAAGAAAAAACATCCACCACACAAATGGACTTCCTTGCCTGTCATCTCACAAGCTCCACACTAAAAAACTCACTAGCATGCATGCTCTGTTACATAACACCGGGAAATTGGACCACAACGAGACCTGAATTTGAAAACTTCATCTACCAAAACTCCTTAACAGCAGAATATAACCTTATCCTAGGAGACCTAAACCTCCACCTAGAAGACCCAAAATCCACACCAGCAAAAAACTGTCTAGCATTTCTCAATGCCTTATCCTTCCAAATCCTAGACCCACAAACTACTCATGAAAAAGGACATCAACTAGACATTGCAGCCTTCATGACCCACCAATCAACCACCCCAGTAATTCAAACACCCAATGGAACCTGGTCCCCATCCCTCTGGTCAGACCACTACACTTACAATTTCAGCATTAACTGGACTAAGAACAAAACCACACCTAAATCCCAAAAAACAACATACACCTCACGCAAACATATCGAGCCAACTGTATTCTGGAAAAAAATAGATGAAACACTCCAGGACTGCGACCCAAAAGACTTCATCTCTCACTGGAATTTTCTAGCCACCAACACCCAGGACGAACTAGCCCCACTACAAACCAAAACTAGAACCAGTAGAAGATCAGACCAATGGTTTGACAATGATCTGCTCCAACTTAAAAGACAATGCAGAAGATTAGAAAGAAAATGGAGAAAAACAAACCTAGATCAAACGAAAACCACCTGGAAAAAAACTAACAAACAATATAAAATCCTACTAAAAGACAAGAGAAAAACTCACTACACAAACCTAATAGGCACAGAAACCCAAGATACCAAAAAACTATTCAAAATATTAAAAGACCTAACGGACACCAAACCCTACACGACCACTAACAACAACCCAACCCCCTCAGCCACCCTTCTAGCAGACTATTTCAAGAACAAAATCACTAACACCAGAGCCACCCTTAACTTTACCCCATCCCACCTAAACGAATTCACAACCCAACCCACGGATAAAGAATCTACTACAGCGGACAGAACATGGTCTCAATTCCCCAACATACAATGGTCCGAATTCAATAAACTCTACAAAAAATACAGCCACGCCTCCTGTGACCTCAACCACTGCCCAGCATATCTCCTTACCACCTCCAGTATAAAATTCCGTACTCTACTTCTGCAATGGATACAAACAACACTCACAGATGGCTTTTTCCCTACTGACTTCAGCGAAATTATCATCACCCCAATTCAAAAAGACCCAAAAGGACCAACAGACCAACCATCCAACTTCAGACCCATTGCCTCTATACCGCTATATGTCAAAATTACAGAAGGCCTAGTAGCCAAACTCCTCACAAACTATCTAGATGACCATAACCTACTCCACCCCATGCAATCAGGATTCAGAACTAACTTCAGCACAGAGACACTCCTGGGCTCCCTTATGGACACAGCCAGACAACACCTCAGCACAGGAAAAAAAATGCTTCTCATACAACTGGACCTAACTGCAGCATTCGACCTAGTGGATCATAACATCCTTCTCCAAATCTTGGATGCAATAGGTATCTCAGATACAGTATATTCTTGGTTTGAAGGCTTCCTAAAATCCAGAACCTACAGAGTAAAATCAAACAAAGAAAAATCAGATCCTTGGTCAAACCCTTGCGGCGTACCACAAGGATCCCCACTATCCCCTACTCTCTTCAACCTATACACTGCCTCTCTCGGGGCATACCTGGATAACCTAGGCATTACCACCTATAGTTATGCGGATGACATCACCATCCTCATACCATATGATCAGCCAAAGACCACCATGACAAACATAATACACCAAACAATAGAAACAGTTACAACCTGGATGAAAGAACACAAACTAAAACTCAACCCAGATAAAACTAAATTCATCCTCCTCGAAAATGACAAAGTCCCAACTATAACCAATTTAGAACTTAACTCAATCAACTATCCAATCCAAACCACCATAAAACTACTAGGAGTGACAATAGACAGATGCTGCACTATGCAACTGCAAATAAATAAAACCATACAGAAATCCTTTGCAATAATGAGAAACCTGAGACAAGTCCGGAAATTCTTTGAAAGATCACAATTCCAGCTCATAGTGCAATCCCTAATCCTAGGATTGCTAGACTACTGCAACATCCTCTACCTCCCCTGCCCTGCCACGATGACCAAGCAACTACAAACAATCCAAAATACTGCTCTGAGACTCATCTACTCACTGAGGAAACATGATCATATCACAGAAGCCTACATCAACTCACACTGGCTACCAATCCAAGAAAGAATATTATTTAAATTCTACTGCATGATATTCAAAACCCTAAATGGAAACAGCCCAGCCTACCTAAACAATCGCCTCATCCAAGCAACCTCAACCAGACATAGAAAAACGCACTCCCCTTTCACACCTCCCCCGATCAAGGAAGTAAAACGGTCAAAACAATACGACGGCCTCCTAGCCACTCGAGCTGCAAGAATGGATAACCAAATCTCCAACCTACTGTTAACCACCCCAGACTACAAGATTTTCAGAAAACAAATAAAAACTATACTCTTCAAGAAAGCCCTGAAACAGTCCTAACCACACCCACTCTTAAAACCTCTTACTCTTAACAACACTTTTACCTATCAAATGCTATCTAAAACCCATAATTTCACCATATTCTTACCTCCTAAAGACCTCCACTTCCCTTTGGTAACTCTTTATCCAATGTTTATTACCTTAAAAAATTCTATGTCTTCGCTTATTCTACTCCTTTTAATTTGTATGTAATTCCTGTTTTTTAGTTGGAATGTAATCCGCCTTGAACCGCAAGGTAATGGAGGAATAGAAATCACTAATGTAATGTAATGTAATGTAATGTAATATTAGGAGGGTTTTTTGACCCGTGATAATACCCTTGCCCCCATATGTGCCCTTGAACCAAGCCATGAGCTTTGGGCATGGCGACATTTGAGGTCTTTTCCCCTCTATAGTCAATATTCATCATTTTCTTTTTGTGTTCACACTAAATTATACCCACATCCCATCAGTCACTTTTCTCCTTCTTCTTACCTCTCAAAGCCAGTTTTATCATCATTGAGAGTTTTGCAAATAGGCGTGCTCTGGCGTCATCTTTTTGGACCATTTATTGTGCACTGCTGAAGTGGCTGCAGTCAAGTGGAGGCATGTAAACTGTGAGCACCGAGACAAACTGTGCTGAGGATAAGAGCCAAGTGGAAGATCACATCTGAAGGAAGATGCCTGAATTCCCAGTAGAGATGCCAATAAATTCCTCTTATATGGTAATTTCACTCTTCCAAAGACTGCAACAGCCACAGCCATTTCAAACCTCTGTCTTCCTCCTGCCTAAAACAATCAATTTTACATTCTTCAAAATGATTGTATTATTTTATTCTGGTACAGGTGGTATAAGCTGTAAAATGACAGTATAGAAAAAAATACATGCTGCTTTCACAGGGATGGAATTTTCTTTTTTTTAACTTAAGCACCAGTTAAAAACATTTAGGTTATTTTGCTGCTTTTTTTTTTTACTTTTGATGTTTACTTTGGATAGGCAAAGGAAAACAAAAACAGGATTTCCCTTCCTTCTTGAATTCTTAATTTTTATTTTATATCATTTTACCCAAATTCTTGCTATCAGAAGCTACGCAGGGTCAGACATGGCTAGTACCGGGATAGGAGACCACCTGGTGCTATAGGCTGAGGGGATCATATCTGAGCACAAGCACTGAATATTTGGGGTCAATTTCCATTGCCCTAGCTGCCAGAGCTTATGTGGGTCCCAGCAGATATTCACCTGGCATCCGCATAAGAACATAAGCATCGCCTCTGCCGAGTCAGACCACAGGTCCATCATGTCCAGCAGTCCGCTCCCGCGGTGGACCCCCAGGTCAATGACTTGTAAGTGATCTAATGCTCTAAAGCAGGGGTGTCCAACCTTTTGGCTTCCCTGGGCTGCATTGGCCGAAAAAAATGTTTCTGGGGCCGCACAAATGTGCAAACACTGCAGCAAGACAGAGGAGGGAGCTGGCAAGACAGTAAACACCCGGGGCAGCAGAGGAAAACACTGCATCGCCCTCGACTAGGGCTGCACCAAATACTTCACGGGGCTGCAAGCAGCCCTCGGGCCGCAGATTGGACACCCCTGCTCTAAAGCATTTTGTACTGTATAGTAACCCTCTAATTGTACCCTTCAAACCCCTTTTCCTTCAGGAACTCATCCAATCACATTTTGAAACCCAAAATCGTACTCTGCTCTACCACCTCTTCTGGAAGCAAATTCCAGGTGCCAACCACCCTCTGAGTGAAGAAGAACTTCCTAGCATTTGTTCTGAATCTGTCTCCCTTCAATTTTTTTGAGTGCCCTCTAGTTTTTGGTGACCCCGCCAGTCTGAAGAATCTGTCCCTCTCTACCTTCTCTATACCCTTCATAATCTTGTAAGTTTCTATCATATCCCCTCTAAGTCTCCGATTTTCCAGGGAAAAGAGCCCCAGCTTCTCCAGCCTCTCAGCATATGGAAGGTTCTCCATGCCCTTTATCATTTTTGTTGCTCTTCTCTGGACCCATAAGAAAGTTTTTAATTTGACCAGCACCTGCATAACTATTTTGAGTTTAAAAGCCCTCCTAATCCCCCTCCCTCCTACCAAGCCCATAAGCATCAATGCCCTTCTCTGCCCCTCTCAAGCCTGTCTACAGGAAAGCTGTGAGAGATTGCGGCAGACATTTTGCAAGTGCTGTTACAAGAAGCATGAGAGAATGCTTCACTCCTGCCCTCAACAACTCCACTAGGACCACAAGGGAGACAAGTAGGTCCTGAGGGGGGTGGGGCTTACCTTGATTTCAGAAGGGTTGTTGATGCATGTGGGTTTGGGGTGAGGAAATGACTAATTGGGAAGCTGGGAGGGGGGATTAGGAGGGCATTGCAACTAAAAAAATATTAGTTATGCAGGCTGTCTGCTTAAAATTGTTTTGAATGTCAGCTGGAATGTCAGAGACAGGTGTAGTGAAGAAATGAACAAGATAGGAGGAGAAAGAGGAGACATGACAAATGAACAACAGCCAATGGAAAGAGTGCAGAAGACAGACAAGAAATTAAAAAGGAGAAACTGGAACCAGCATAATGGAAAAATAAAATAAAAGATAGAAACAGTGTGTTTATTTTGGGATTTATTAACTGGAATACGTTGGCTTTTGAGAAATATGCATTCTAAATGGAACTATATTGTGAGTAGTAAAAAAATAAACATGGAATTCTGGTTTTATTCCTTCAGTGTTGCAGTTACATGTAAACTTTGTCTTCTTGAGATTCCCAGTTTATTTTTTGTCTTCATATTTTTATTTGTAATATGTGAACCTTTGTTCTGTATTTGAAGATACATTTGTTTTGATATTGCTAAGATATGGTATTCTGTGTAACTGCATTAGGCATATTGGTATTATAGAATAATATTTGTAGTTCTACTTATTCAGGCTAGGGTTCTTAATTTTTGAACAATAGGATTAGTAATACAGTTATGACATGTTTGCTATTTTATGTTAATATATTTTTTTTTAGGTTTTGCATTTCACAATGTGCCTGGTAGTGGAGAACTGTATGTTGTATCTTTTCTACCTCTCAAACTTCACCCTCTCTCACTTTCCAATTCTCCATCTTTTAATTTTTCAGCTATCTATCACCTTTTCATCTTTTCCTTTCACCCCCTAGCTCAGGGGTAGGCAATTCTGGTCCTCAAGAGCCACAGGCAAGTCAGGTTTTCAGGACAACCACAATAAATATGCATGAGATAGATTTGCATCTCAAAGAAGCAGTGCATGCAAATCCATCTCATGCATATTCATGGTGGTTATCCTGAAAACCTGACCTGCCTGTGGCTGACTGCACCAACCCTCAAGACTGAAGACCCAAAGGCAGATCCCTGGCTTGCTGTTTGCTGCCATATCCACCCTGTAAAATTTGGCAAAGGTGTGCAGAGTGGACAAAGTAACTGCTCTACAAATCTCTTATAAGAACATAAGAATTGCCACTGCTGGGTCAGACCAGTGGTCCATCATGCCCAGCAGTCCGCTCACGCAGCGGCCCTCTGGTCAAAGACCAGCACCCTAACTGACACTAGCCCTACCTGCGCACGTTCTTGTTCAGCAGGAACTTATCTAACTTTGTCTTGAATTCCTGTAGAGTGTTTTCCCCTATGACAGGTTCCGGAATAGCATTCCAGTTTTCTACCACTCTCTGGGTGAAGAAGTTCCTTATGTTTGTACGGAATCTATCCCCTTTTAATTTTAGAGAGTGCCCTCTCGTTCTCCCTACCTTGGAGAGGGTGAACAACCTGTCCTTATCTACTAAGTCTATCTCCTTCAGTACCTTGAATGTTTCGATCATGTCCCCTCTCTCAATCTCCTCTGTTAGAGGGAGAAGAGGCCCAGTTTCTCTAATCTTTCGTTGTACGGCAGCTCCTCCAACCCCTTAACCATCTTAGTCGCTTTTCTCTGGACCCTTTCGAGTAGTACCGTGTCCTTCTTCATGTACGGCGAACAGTGTTCTTCATGACTCTTCATGGTATATCACCCTAGCCTTGGCCAATGAGGAGACCCATACTTCTGGTAGAATGCGCCTTAACAAAATGACCTAACGGATCCATCTTAAAAGGAGGCTTTGAAGGCAGTGGCACACTGCTTATAAGAATTAGTCAGCACAAAAAGAAGGTCAGAAAGGTGAAACTCATTTGTGACTTCTAAATAGCGCAGAAGAACTCTGCGAACATTCAATTGCCACAAAAGGCGGTCCTATTTCTCAGAACTAGGAGGCTGAAAACAGGCAAATGCACTTCCTGAATAACATAGAATGCTCACACCACATTTGGCAGGAACGAAGGAGTTGTGCGAAGAAAAATCTCTGTCTCTGAGATCTGTAGGAAAGGCTCTCCACAAGAGACACGTTTCACTGAAGTAAGGGTGACCAGAAAAACTGCTTGTAGCGTGAGGTCCAAGAGAGAAGTGTCTGTCAGAGGTTCAAACGGAGCCAAGGGGAGGCCAGAGAAAACCAAGTTAAGGTTCCAAGAAGGGAACAGCAGTTTAATTGGTTATCCAATCCAAAGAGCACCTTACAGAAATCTGGCCACATAAGGGAAGATGCAAGCGAAGGACTACTTTCTCGGGTTCTAAAACAAAGGAGCCCAGCGTGTTAGACCTGAAGACAAGCCACAGTGTGACCCTTATCAAGGGCCGCTGGGAGAAATTCCAGCACTATTGAATCAGAAGCAGAATACTGCTCAGAAATCTGGCCATATAAGGGAAGATGTAAGATCTTTCCCTGGAAAGATTGTCATAACTCTCTTTCCCAATCACTATTAAGGGAATCCCCTTGAAGTTGATTCACAAAATCAAGATTCTTGGGATTATCTTTGACGATAAACTATCATATCACGACCATGTCAGTCATGTTGTCAAAGCAACTTTCTATAGACTCCGTCAAATACTCTCAATATCTAAATTCCTATGCTCGAAATCTCTGAATATTCTAATTCATTCTCTGGTTATCTCTAAAATCGACTACTGTAATGCCCTATTCAAAGGTCTGGCACAAAAAGAAATTAGACGTTTGCAATCAAATGACTCAATCAAACTTATTACGAAAGCCAAAAAATTTGATCATGTCTCTCCCTTACTAAAAAAAGCTCATTGGCTTCCAGTCGCTCACCGTATTATGTACAAATTATGCCTGCTCACTTTTAAATCTTTGATATTTAAAACCCCAGCTTTAATCTATAGAGTTTTAATCCCATATACCTCATCTAGACTTTTGCGTTCAAACGACCAACATTTATTGGTGATTCCCTCTCTTAGAATTATCAATACGCGGCGGCAGTCTATTTTTTCTGTAACGGCTCCCCAATCTTGGAATGCCCTTCCAATTTATTTAAGAGAGGAAAAGAATCTTGAAAAATTTAAGAGCAAATTAAAGAGTCTTCTTTTTAAAGATGCATTCAATGATTAATTGAATAGCTTATGGCTCGGATTCTAACCTAGACTATTTTGACTTTTGTTATTCCCTTCCCTTTTGTTCTTAATCCTAATTGTACTACTATAAAATCAAATTGTAATTCATTCCCAAGTTTCCTTATGTTTCCACTTGTATGTGTAACTTAATTTACTATTATGTTTTAGTCGTTTAGGTACCTGTCAATTAAGTTTGTCTTCCTTTACTCTGTAATTTTTATTAATTTGTACATCGCTTAGAATTCGGATTAAGCGATTAATCAAATGTAATAATAAACTTGAAACTTAAACTTCTGAAACAAAGGAGCCCAGCATGTTAGACCTGAAGACAAGCCACAGTGTGACCCTTATCAAGGCCCGCTGGGAAAAATTTCAGCACTACTGAATCAGAAGCAGAATACAGCTCAACACTGTCTTGGTTGCACCAATGGTGGAGAGTCTCTCATGCCTTAGCTTAAGCAGACACAGCAGTTGACTTCTTAGATTTCAGAAGAGTGGAGAGGACTCCAGCACAGTGTCTTTTGGGCTCTAAAACTTCAAACTCAATAGCCATACCATAAGAGCAAAACGATCAGGATCCTCCTTATAGACTGGAACCTGAGAGAGGAGGTCTGGAATAGCCCACAACCGAAGACACATCAGATCTGTGTACCACAGTCTACGTGGCCCATCTGGAGCCACCAGATTGAACTTTCCCTGAAGAATCACAAGTTGGTGAAGGACCTGTCCTATCACGGGCCAGGGAGGAAACACATACAGTATAACTCCCAGTGGCTACAGCCGTACCAGCGCATTTAGGTCCTTGCTTCACGGTTCAAATCTTCAACTGAAGAATCAGAGAGCCTTCGAGGGCTTTATCAATGCTATTAGGTCGGAGTGAGACTGACCCCAGCTCTGCACAATGGCTTGAAATGCTGCTGAGAGCAGCGCCTACTCGCCTAGATCCAAGGACTCTGCTGAGGAAGTCTGTTTGAACATTGGCGACTCCTGCCACATGTGTTTTCAAAAGGCCCTGGAGATGACGCATCATCCAGAGAAAGAGCGGGCAGGCTTCCTTAGCCAGTGAAGCACTCTTGTGTTCTTTCCGGTGCGTGACAAATGCCACTACTGTCGAATTGTCATAGAAGACTCGGGCTGCTGGCCTTCCAGAGATGTTTTTAATTTCATCAAAGCCATGCAAATAACCCACAGCTCCAAGCAGTTGATTGACCAATACCTTAGAGAGGGCGCCCAACGCCTCTGAATGGGATGACAGATGCCATGGCATCTGTCGTCACAACCACCCAAGATGCAATAAAGTTTCAAGTTTTATTTTGATTTGATAAATTGCTTATTCAAATTTACTAAGCGAGATACAATACAATAAAAATGAACATACATTTAGACATACTGTTTAAAATTTAAAAATAATGGGTTAGACCGACAAACTTACAGACTAATTGATACACAAGGGATGGAGGAATAAAGTTACAAATCAGTGCTTTAAAGTAGAAAAAAGAACCATAGATGGAAAAAAAACCATTAGGGAGGGGGTAGTATAATCCTGGAAGGTAACTACTTTACAATTTGAGTATAATTTAAAGATTAAAAGCATCTTTAAAAAGAAAACTTTTAAAGTTATTTTTAAAACGGCTGCATGTCCCTGGAGAAGCACTGTGGAAGAAGCCATCAATTCTTAATGGCCCAGGCCTCCAGAGTCCAATGAAGAACTGTTTGCAACGCTGCCATCTGCGGAGCCCAGCATGAGAATAGCATAGGCTGCAAAGGACACATAAGCGCCCTTGCCCAAGGGACCGCATCCACGGAGGCCGCCATGGACCTCCCAGGACCTGGAGAGAGTGTCATGCAGACAGAGCTGCTTTGCCCAAAAGGCAAGAATCTAAGAGCACAGCTTCTGTCTGAATGCCTCTGGAAGAGAAACTTGACCAGCTACCATGTCGATCAAGACTTTTGAGTGCTGCAGTTATATGCGGAAGATCCAGGATTGGACTCCAATCATCTGAGTCCTTCTATGGCATGATAAAGAACATGGAGTAATTCCCAAGCACGAGTTGAAGTTGTCACATTTTCACTGACTGACTCCACAGCCCAAAAACTGCTTCCGACTCCGACACCGCATCCCTGGTGGAAACAGCATACCAGGCTAGATGGAAAGGCTATTTTTATACCATATGGTCTCAGTGTTGGTCAAGTAATATATTAGAAACACAGAAATATGTTGGCAGATAAAGGCCAAATGGCCCATCTAGTCTGCCCATCCACAGTAACCATTATCTCTTTCTCTCTCTAAGTAATATCTTATGGATTATTGTTTATTATTAATTTAATACACTGTCTTTCCTGAGGAGATAGATTTAGATTTATTTTCTGTTGTTCACTACTTTGAGAGGAAAGAATGTCATTTGTCAAAGGAGAATAAAATAATAGTACTAGACTGGCATCATATCACTGGCAATATATTACTTTTAAAAGTAACAAGTTACTTTCCAAAAGTAATATAAAACAGTCACTAGTTTCATTAGGAAACAGAAATACAGTGGTGCCTCACACAACGAACTTAATCCGTTCCAGGAGCAAGTTTGTTATGTGAAACGTTCGTTGTGTGAAACGCGTTTTCCCATAACAATACATGTTAAAAAAAATAATTCGTTCTCTAGCATAAAATATGCTAAGATGACATAAAAAAAGATAAATTTTTGGTTATTATTTTTATTTAGATACATCTAAAAACATAATTGTTTTTTAAAACAACACACATTTTTTAAATTTAAAGACAGACTAAGTAGAGTCTAATTTTACAGTGAGAGGGCAGAGTCTCAGCGGCAAAAACTGGGACTTAACTGTTCATTTTTTTTTTTTCTACCGTGTTTCCCCGATGATAAGGCAGGGCCATCAAATAAGACAGCCCCCCCCTTTTTAGAAAAAAATGTAAAATAAGGCACCCCCCCGCAAATAAGCCACCCTCCGATACCTGCGCTTACCCGAATCGGGTGGTACGGTGGGTGACTCCGTGTGGTCCCTGGCACCCCCGACACGATCGGGGCAAGAGGGAGCTCAAGCCCTCTTGCCCCCCCGACTCCCCGACACGATCGGGGCAAGAGGGAGCTCAAGCCCTCTTGCCCCCCCCGACTCCCCGACACGATCGGGGCAAGAGGGAGCTCAAGCCCTCTTGCCCCCCCCGACTCCCCGACACGATCGGGGCAAGAGGGAGCTCAAGCCCTCTTGCCCCCCCGACTCCCCGACACGATCGGGGCAAGAGGGAGCTCAAGCCCTCTTGCCCCCCCGACTCCCCGACACGATCGGGGCAAAAGGGAGCTCAAGCCCTCTTGCCCCCCCGACTCCCCGACACGATCGGGGCAAAAGGGAGCCCAAGCCCTCTTGCCCCGCCGATTCCCCAACTCCCCGACAATATCGGGCCAGGAGGGAGCCCAAGTCCTCCTGGCCACGGCGACCCCCTAACCCCACCCTGCACTACATTACGGGCAGGAGGGATCCCAGGCCCTCCTGCCCTCGACGCAAACCCCCCCTCCCCCCAACGACCGCCCCCCCCAAGAACCTCCGACCGTCCCCCCAGCCGACCCGCGACCCCCCTGGCCGACCCCCACGACACCCCCAACCCCCTTCCCCGTACCTTTCTGTAGTTGGCCGGACAGACGGGAGCCAAACCCGCCTGTCCGGCAGGCAGCCATCGACGGAATGAGGCCGGATTGGCCCATCCGTCCCAAAGCTCCGCCTACTGGTGGGGCCTAAGGCGCCTGGGCCAATCAGAATAGGCCCGGGAGCCTTAGGTCCCTCCTGGGGGCAGGGCCTGAGGCACATGGTCGGGTTTGCGTCGAGGGCAGGAAGGCCTGGGATCCCTCCTGCCCGTAATGTAGTGCAGGGTGGGGTTAGGGGGTCGCCGTGGCCAGGAGGACTTGGGCTCCCTCCTGGCCCGATATTGTGTGGGGAGTTGGGGAATCGGCGGGGCAAGAGGGCTTGGGCTCCTTTTTGCCCCGATCGTGTCGGGGAGTCGGGGGGGGCAAGAGGGAACCAGGCGGAGAGAGGGCAGTTAAGCGCAGTGCCTGCGCGGAAGGATGCAGCTCGGGCGACTTCGTTGTGTGAAACGAAGTTCGTTGTACGGATCAAGACATAAAGTTCGTTGTGCGCAGCGTTCGCTGTGCGAGGCGTCCGTTATGCGAGGCACCACTGTATGTTATAGTTAGTAGTCTAGGTAGGTTACTGTGAAAAATAATGTATTTGTAAAAGTTATTTATTTATTTATTTGGATTTATAGCCTGACTGCTCAAAATGGGTTTACAAGTTTACTTACATAATAAAGTAGAACAGAGTATAATAATGTAGAGAATGGCATTTTAGGTCATGTATGATAGGACAATATATAGGGGAACATGATAGTAGTCAAAAAGCATGGCAATACTTAATAGGATATAACAGGACAATATTTCATGCAGGATAGAGTGGTGCTGTTATGAGCTTCACACTACATTATAGTGCCTAACAGTACGAAGTGTGATAAGGCAGTACATAACAGCATGGAAGTGCATTAGGTTGCATGACAGTACATGGTAGGGCAAAGAATACATACAGAAGCATGGCAAGAATATGACAATGCATGGCAGTACAATACATACCTGTGAATGATAATATATGTTAGGTGTGGTATAACATTGAATGTTTGGCAAAGTGTGGAAATATTGGCAATGACAGTACGTGACACTGCAAGATTAGTACATAACAGAGCATGATAATATGGATATTAGATATTATGGAATGTATGGCAGGGCACAGTAATATCAGTGATGGTTGATCTTGCTGCACAGACAAATGGTATTTAGATAGGAACTATTTTATCGAAGGTCAAAAGAAGAGGTGAGTTTTTATATACACCCAACTCTGGTCTTTATTTACCTTATTTTTACTATATTTCTGTAGTGTCACACATATCATTTTCTATGGAACAGAACTGACAAGTAAAAGGAAAAAATGGGCACAAACAAAAGTTTTGGAATGAGGTACAGTATATCTAGGCACAGAGTGACAGTTTCTACACGACAGCCTATGAAGCTGCTAAGAGAGAGAAACATTTTGACTAGTCTAAGTTTTAAATTAACATCTCAAACCAGTACGTAATTTGTAGTCCATTATTTAATCCACTGAAATCAGTACTGCAGATTGCATATATGCATGCACCCCGATGGGGTGTCTACAAATTCACAGCTGGCTTGAAATCTACCTGGAGCTCATAACTTCAAAACTCAGACTGCTCCACTGCTGCTCCTTGTTCTGCCCTCCCCTCACTCCCCTGCGCGTTCCCATTTCACAGGCATTATTTCAAATTAAAATAAATTTAAAATAAAAGCTATATACTAATTTGTGTTCACACAGCAAACATTAGGCTTTCGTTGTCACCTACAACAAAAGCGGGAAGTACCTACGTAGCATAATTGACTGATCGCTGTTTCCCTCTCTGCTTTCCCCCCGTTTATTCACCGTTAATAGGTATATAAGTCCAGCGTTTCTCAACAGCGATTACACCTCATCCAAGCTGCAGTTGCCCGAGTCGCAATACCATCGAAAGAAAAGAACAGTAACAAACTTACAAAATTGTGCTCAGGATTGCACTGGACAATCCAATGTGAAAACCTCACGTAACACGTGCTGTGATCCCAGGAAGAGACAGCCTCTTCCTCACAGTACGGTGCCCTCTATGTTTCAAAAACAAACGCAAAACTGCAACCTGCTTGGGAACATAGTAAAAAACCAGGATTTGCAGGATTCTCAGGATCTCCAGGATGTAGGGCAGACCACCTTATGAATGGAATGCTCATTTTTAATGACAGCAACAGGCTGACTTTCAGTGGGGAATTACTCTGTAAAGTCCCGCCCCCTATGATGCAGTCCTATTCTTCTATGGGTGGGCTTGACAGAAGACAATGATGTCAGCAAAAGGGGAGGGGACTTCCTGCAGAATGACAGAAAATCAGACAACACAGTTGGTGCAAATTGCAGAGCTAAATAGTGGAAGCTGCTGCAGGGAGTGATTGTGGGAGACTGAAAGAGGCATAAAATACAATCAATATGTTCCAGAAAGAAGAAATAAAATTAGCATACAAAGTAAAGTGAAGGGGGGGGGGGGGGCAGTGGCAGGAAACATCCACATTTTGTACTCCTACCTTATCAAAAGCACAGGATCCTGCAATTCTGACCCCAGGAAGAGCTGCATCTATCTCAGGGGTCTCAAAGTCCCTCCTTGAGGGCAGCAATCCAGTCGGGTTTTCAGGATTTCCCCAATGAATATGCATGTGCATGCACTGCTTTCAATGCATATTCATTGGGGAAATCCTGAAAACCCGACTGGATTACGGCCCTCAAGGAGGGTCTTTGAGATCCCTGATCTATCTGGTTTCAGCACTTTCAACCAAGAAACATCCTCAAGGCAGAAAACATCCATTCCATGCACTCTTTCCCTATCAAAAGCACAGGATATGTCAGAATGTTTCAGGATGTACCATGATCCTACAATTCTGACCCCAGGAAGGGCTGCATCTATCTGGATTCAGCACCTTTAAAGAGAACGAGACAAACAAAACATCTTTCAAAACTATAAATAATACATCAAGCAAAAAGTTTCGATATTAATAAACTGCACTCCAATCTAATTTCTGGTTCAGAACCACAGGCTCCTCACTGTTTAAAAGATGAATCCAAAATTGTTCAGCTTGTAATAAACGTAGAGGTCTATTATTAGCATCTTCCTCAATATGGTCAATAACACAACAGCGCAAATCACTGAAATTATGGTTGTGTTCCAAACAGTGAACCACTAGTGGAGCTTGAATTTTATTGTTGTGTAGACAGCTTTTATGTTCCGTCATGCGTCTTCTAAATGAGCGTGTAGTCTGTCCAACATAAATCTTTAAACAAGGACAGATAATTACATAAACTACAAAGGTGGTTATGCAGGACATCAAATGTTTAAGACCAAAATTTTGACCTGTGCCAGGATGTATAAAATTGTTGGTTAACTCAATGGTTTCTTCACAGGTCATACATGCTCCACACTTCGAGTGCCCAGTTAGTAGATTGGTGGTCTTAGAAGAGCTTGCTTGTGTATAACTAACATCTGAGGGACTTAAAATCTCCTTAAAATTTTTCTGACGTGTAAATGCAATCCTAAAATGTGATTCCTTAAACAAAGGATGCAGCTCCATGATCTCCCAGTGTCTCCGTAAGATTTTCGTAATTGCATTCATTCTAGGAGAATATTGTAAAATACATGTGACCACATCATCATTAGTGTCTTTAACTCTTGGAATGAATAAGAGGTCCCTGTTGAGAAACTTTGCCCTTTTGTAGGCTTTCTTAAGTATTGGACCAGGATAACATCTTGTTTTTAATCTTGCATATAGATGTTTACTTTTAGATCTGTAATCATTAAAATCAGAACACAGGCGACGATATCAGAAAAACTGAGAAGTTGGAAGGCTGCGTTTCAAAGGTTGCTGGAAAAATCAAGAAATGTATTCCTATCTGTGGTCTTTCTAAATATTGTGGTCTTGATCATCCCTTCATCCTTGGTGACTAGTACATCCAAAAAAGATATCTGACTAGGGTGACAGGTCATAATAAACTCGACCTTTGGATGTCTAGAATTCAACCATACATGAAATGACTCAAGATCCTCTGACAAATATATCATCTATGAAACGCAGCTATGTTAAAACCCAGTTGGAAAAAGGGTTGTTAATGAACCACTTGTTTTCAAACTTTTGCATAAACAAGTTTGCTATTGAAAAAATCTGTTGAAAAAATTGATTCAGAAATCTGAAATAGTTCTTCCTTATTGCAAGGGACATTAATTCAACCAAGAAGTCTGTTGGAATCCTAGGATTGGTTATGTTGTTTTGAACAAACTCCCTAGTGATGGCAGTGACTTCTGCCTGTGGAATGATTGTGTATAGGGATTTGATGTCAAACGTGACAAAAAAGGTAATCTCATTAACAGTAGTGATGTTAGAAAGTTTCGCTAAAAAGTGTGAAGAATCACGTAAATAAGAAAAACTCATGAATACCAGAGGACGTAAAAGCACATCAACAAAAGTTGACAGGGGTTCCTTACTGGACACAATCTGGCATTCAGGGGGATCAACCAAATCTTTGTGAATTTTATTCCCGTCTGGTTGGCATTCTAAACTAAAGGGAGTCCCCGCGTTGACGTCTTCTTCTCTGCCGGTCCGCCCACACGGGAAGAGAAGAGCGTGTCATAAGGGGCGGGACCGGCAGAGAAGGAGAAGACGGCGTTGTAGGGAACGCCAGTAAATGCATAGCAGCAGCTGTGGCAATCAAAAAAAGAGGAGGTCGGGTCCTGGAAAATCCTGCAAATCCTGCAATTTTACCAGGATCTCAATACAAGTCTATGAGGATCCTGCAAATCCTGGTTTTACCCAGACCCGATTCTCTGGTCCTATCATACGAGACCTGACCCATTGACAGCAAGTTAAGCCATGTTTAAGCTAACGAAAAAAAAATCCAGAAAACATTACAAGATAATTTCCCTTTTGACAAATAATAATACTGTAACCATGAAATAAGATATGATGAAAATAGACCACCACTTAGCCTCTGACGTTGTCTGCGATGGAATCAAAACTGCGTGAAATTTACGAGCGGGTTTAGTGCTGTGACGCATGCGTAATTGCCTAACTTCTTTTCGCGCCCTTTTTTGAAACCGGGCCTTAGCTCTGCTTTACGCATGCGTCACAGCACTAAACCCTTTAAATTTCGCCCTCGAGTTCAGTTCCAGTTTGGATTCCACACTACAGCCAGCAGAGGGTAAGTGTTTCGCTATGTTCCATTGGTTTTGAGTTCGTTTTAAAATTTTCCCTTTACTGATTGGCATTTGCGTTGCAATTTTCTGGACCTTTGTTGGAAACTTGTGCGGATATTTAAGTACCACGGAAATTGAGCAGCGCTGGTAACCTCGTGGAGGGGGGGGGGGGGGGGGGGAAGGAGGTGTAACCAATCAAAGCAGTTTCCCTTACTTCCTATGGGGAAACTTGCTTTGATATACGAGCAATTTGGTTTACGAGCATGCTTCTGGAACGAATTATGCTCGTAAACCAAGGTTCCACTGTATTCTGTAGTATGGTTTCATGTCAGTGGTGCACAAGAAGCCAGCGTGCCGACAATTCGACGCAAGACAGAAGCGGGCGGGGGAAAAAGTAATTTGTAAAGAGCTCAGACGGTGGGTTTGGGGTAGCAACCCCCCCCCCACACACACACACTTTATTGGTTAGTATTCGCAAAACAGAACTTTTTCTGATTTTTTTTTCGGGAAAAGTTCCGTTTTCTCTATAATGTGGGGGGTTACACAGCGCTGCCTTTGCTGGCTGTCCACTGCCGCTGTCGCTCCTTCTTTAAAGGGCGATGGGGAGGGTCAGTCGGGAAGTGCTGCAGCGTCCTTTGCCTTTCCCCCTGGCCTCACGCTCTTAACTAAATTACCGGGTCTGGGTAAAACCAGGATTTGCAGGATCCTCATAGACTTGTATTGAGATCCTGGTAAAATTGCAGGATTTTCCAGGACCCTGGTCCACCTTAACAGCAGACCTCCTCTTTTTTTGATTGCCACAGCTGCTGCTATGCATTTACTGGAGTCCCCTACAACGCCGTCTTCTCCTTCTCTGCCGGTCCCGCCCCTATGTTCTTCTCTTCCTGTGTGGGCAGACCGGCAGAGAAGAAGACGTCAGCGCGGGGACTCCCTGCAGAATGACAGCCAGAGGGGCAGTAAAAAATAGGCTATAACTTATCACACAGAGGAAAAAAAAAGAACTGCAATACTTTGGATTTAGAATTTCAGTAATCTGGTCAAACTTATTGAAACTAATTATTCAGATTTATTCAATTTTTTATACTGTTCACCCAGGGGAGCTCTGAATGGTTTACATCAGGGGTGCCCAAATGGTCGATCGCAATCGACCAGTAGATCTCAAAGGCAATGCGAATCGATCGCGTTGCCTTTGCGATCTTTTTCTCCCTGCTGCTTCTCCAAGCCAGGCCTGGTGCGTACAAGCGCCGGACTCACAAGACTTCACCTCTGCTGTCAATTATGACGTTGGAGGGAGAAGAAGTTCTGGGCCAGCCAATCGCTGCCTGGCTGGCCTGGAACATCCTCCCCAATGTTAGAATTGACGTCAGAAGTGAAATCTTGTGGGCCCGGCACTTGTACGTTTTGAGAATTTATATCTGCTGCCTATATTTTGCACTGTGGCCCCCTTTTACTAAACCGTAATAACAGTTTTTAGCGCAGGGAGCCTATGAGCATCAAGAGCAGCACAAGGCATTCAGTGTAGCTCTCTGTGCTATTGCGGTTTAGTAAAAGGGGAGGGGGTATATTTGTCTATTTTAGTATAGTTGTTACTGAGGTGACATTGCATATTTTAAAGTCATCTGCCTTGACCTCTGAAAAAAAAATCCGAATTCAAATGATAATTAACATTTTCTCTGTGTACAATGTGTTTTGTGGTGTTTTTTTTTTTATTTTATTGTTGGTAGATCATTTTGACTTGGTCATTTTAAAAGTAGCTTGCAAGCCAAAAAAGTGTGGGCACCCCTGGTTTACATGAATTTATTCAGGTACTCAAGCATTTTTTCCTGCATGTCCTGGTGGGGCTCACAATCAATCTAATGACCTGGGGCAATGGGGGGGGGGGTTAAGAGACTATCCCAGGGTCACAAGGAGCAGCCTGGGTTTGTACTCTCAACCTCGGCTTGCTTAGGTGGAGATTTAACCACAGTGCCACACGCTCCCCTAGGCAAGTTAATGTTACTGTCTTTTAAAACAGTGCAGAAGGATGTAGCTCCTCCTCCTTCCATTAATATTTCTAAACCTGCAGCAGGAGAAGATCAACACCTTCTGGATGGACTAATGTGTGAGACTGTTGAAAAGTTGGAATCTGTCTTCTACCAGAAAATGCTTGGGTTCAAAATTAACATGAATCCAAGGTGCACTATAGATTATTGTTCTATGCCCATGTTTCTTGGACATGAGTTTTTCAACTTTAACCCAGAATGTAAATTAACTTCAGACATCCTGTAAAAGAAGTGCAAAACGCTTCTGCCTGCAGTTACACCAGCTGCAACACAGTTTTGCTTTTTGTGTGGCTTTGAGGGATACCTATCTATAGGGTTATGAGACATCCAAGTTCCCCCAGAAATGCCCTCCTTTTGAGGACATCTGGAGATCCAGATGGCTTTTGAAAACCCGGCAAGCAGTGGGGGCAGGGTTAGGGTGGGATTGGCGGCGGGATTGGGACATGATGGGGCAGGATATCCAGGATCTAGCAGGATCTGTCAGGATCCTGCAATTCTGACCCCAGGAAGGGTTGCATCTATCTGATTTCAGCACCCTCAACCACCTATAAGGCAGAACACATCCATTCCATACACTTTTTCCTCATCAGAAGCACAGGATGTACCAGGATCCTGCAATTCTGACCCCAGGAAGGGCTGCATCTATCTGATTTCAGCACTCTCAACCACCTATAAGGCAGAAAACATCCATTCCATGCACTCTTTCCCCATCAGAAGCACAGGATGTACCAGGATCCTGCAATTCTGACCCCAGGAAGGGCTGCATCTATCTGATTTCAGCATCCTCAACCACCTATAAGGCAGAAAACATCCATTCCATGCACTCTTTCCCCATCAGAAGCACAGGATGTACCAGGATCCTGCAATTCTGACCCCAGGAAGGGCTGCATCTATCTGATTTCAGCATCCTCAACCACCTATAAGGTAGAAAACATCCATTCCATACACTCTTTCCCCATCAGAAGCACAGGATGTACCAGGATCCTGCAATTCTGACCCCAGGAAGGGCTGCATCTATCTGGATTCAGCACCCTTAACCACCTATAAGGCAGGAAAACATCCATTCCATGCACTCTTTCCCCATCAGAAGCACCGGATATGCCAGGAAGTGTCAGGATTTACCAGGATCCTGCAATTCTGACCCCAGGAAGGGCTGCATCTATCTGATTTCAGCATCCTCAACCACCTATAAGGTAGAAAACATCCATTCCATACACTCTTTCCCCATCAGAAGCATAGGATATGCCAGGATGTGTCGGGATGTACCAGGATCGTACAATTCTGATCCCAGGAAAGGCTGCATCTATCTGGATTCAGCACCCTTCACCACCTATAAGACAGGAAACATCCATTATACCAGTCAAGCAGGCAGCATATTCTCATATGTTGGTGACGTAATCCTTGGAGCCCTGGTACAGACAGGTTAAAAAGTGTATTGCCTCATTAAGATTTTAAAAAAGTTCACGACTGACCGCACCACACTTGCGAGAGTGCCTTCCTGCCCGACCTAGGCTTGAGTCTCCTCAGTTTTTAGTTTTCCACGGAGCTAAGTTGTATTTTTTGAATGTCATTCAATTTTGCCTTGTTGCCTTCCCGCTCTCATGTATTTTCTTTTCTCCCTTTTTTCTTTCTTTAAAAAAAAATAATAAAGCGGGGGTTATTTTTTTCCTCTTGCAGGCAGAGAGCTAGAGGAGGTGAAAGTGGTATGGGTGAGGGTAGGAGAAGCCCTGCTGCTGTGACGTGGGTGAAGTTCAAGCAGGAAAAGACTGGATGATCGAATGAGAGGGAGAAATTGTTGGATCTTTAGAGTGGAGAAGAGGATAAGTGGAAGGGAGAGGCAATGGGTTTAAAGAGTGAGTGGTGAGGTGTTAAGGGATTCAGTGACTTAGGGAGAGATTGGGAATCGTTAATACCAGTAGGAGGGGGAGTAAGGGAGTCATAACAGTGGAAGGAGGAAGAGGAACAAGGAAGAAACTGTGGGCTAGTCTAGAGAGCAGAGTGTTACATGTCCATCTCAGTCATTGAGTTTGATTTGCCTGAGGTGCTCTTCCCATCGATGTCCCATCCATTGATGGGTTATAAGAAGTGTAGCAGGTGTCAATAGCCCATATCTCTCACCGACCCACATTGTTGGTGTCTGTAGTGCCTGGGCCTGGAACATCATGTTGAGTCCTGTGCATAAGAACATAAGAAGTTGCCTCCGCTGAGGCAGACCAGAGGTCCATCTTGCCCAGCGGTCTGCTCCCGCGGCAGCCCATCAGGCCCACTGCCTAAACAGTGGTCTCTGACTAATTTTATAATTTACCTCTAATCCTGTCCCTATAACCTTACCTCTACTCCTATCTGTACCCCTCAATCCCTTTGTCCTCCAGGTACCTGTCCAGACCTTCTTTAAAGCCCTGTAGCGTGCTTCTGCCTATCACATCCTCCGGCAGCACGTTCCATGTATCCACCACCCTCTGGGTGAAAAAGAACTTCCTGGCGTTTGTTCTAAACCTTTGCCCTTTCAATTTCTCTGAGTGCCCCCTTGTACTTGTGGTTCCCCTTAGTTTGAAAAATCTGTCCCTGTCCACTTTTTCTATGCCCTTCATGATCTTGAAGGTTTCTATCATATCTCCCCTGAGTCGTCGCTTTTCCAGGGAGAAAAGCCCCAGCTTCTTCATTCTGTCAGTATATGAGAGGTCCCCCATACCCTTTATCAGCTTAGTTGCTCTTCTCTGGACTCTCTCAAGTACCGCCATGTTTTTCTTGAGGTATGGCGACCAGTACTGGACACAGTACTCCAGGTGCGGGCGCACCATTGCACGATACAGTGGCAGGATGACTTCCTTCGTCCTGGTCGTGATACCTTTCTTAATGATACCCAACATTTTGTTCGCTTTCCTTGAGGCTGTGGCGCACTGCGCCGACACCTTCAATGTTGTGTCCACCATCACTCCCAGGTCTCTTTCAAGGTTGCTCACCCCTAGCGGTGATCCCTCCATCTTGTAAGTGAACATCGGGTTCTTTTTCCCAACATGCATGACCTTGCATTTCCCTATGTTGAAGCTCATTTGCCACTTTTTGGCCCACTCTTCCAGCGTTGTCAGATCTTTTTGGAGGTCTTCGCAGTCCTCAATGGTTTTGACCCTGCTGTATAGTTTAGTGTCATCCGCAAATTTAATAACCTCACATTTTGTTCCCACCTCCAGGTCATTAATAAATATATTGAACAGGAGCGGTCCCAGCACCGACCCCTGTGGAACTCCGCTCGTGACCCATTGCCAATCTGAGTAATGGCCCTTTACTCCAACCCTCTGTTTCCTGTCCGCCAGCCAGTTTTTGATACATCGGTGGACCTCCCCTTGCACCCCGTGGTTCCATAGCTTCCTTAGCAGTCTTTCGTGTGGTACCTTGTCGAAGGCTGTTTGGAAGTCAAGGTAAATGTCTATGGATTCCCCTCTATCCACCTGGCTGTTTACCCCCTCAAAGAAGTATAATAAGTTTGTGAGGCATGACCTGCCCTTGCAGAAGCCATGTTGGCTCGACTTTAGCTGCCCATTTTTTTCGATGTGTTCCCAGATGCTGTCTTTAATCAGCGCTTCCATCATCTTTCCCGGGACCGAGGTCAAGCTCACCGGCCTGTAGTTTCATTGCTTCAGAATTATACCATCAAAAGCCACAAATTAAAGCAGGAAAAGTTATTTGGCACCAGCATGAACGTCGATAAAACTTCCCAGCCATCAAAACCAATACTGGTGTCGGAGGACATCGCTCCTTCTGGTAAGCCTGTTAAGAAGCCACCAGCTGCCCGGTCCATGTCGCAGGCCACTATGGCATCGAGTCCAATCATGCCGGCCAAGTGATAACCTCTCTTAAGACTCGCTTATTTTCCATTGGAGTTACCTTCTCTGAGACGAGCCGAAGCACCTTTGGTACCGGCAGAAAAGCTGACAGTACCGGTGCTGTCTTTTTGGGAAAAGCTGGATGCGTTTTTCCACTTAGAATTTGGTGACATGTTTCACCTTATGACCTCTGCACTGACTGCTCTGGTACCGGCTCAGCCTGAGCATGACACTATGAGGTCTGGCTCTTCGGTACTTCATCGAAGTACCTCTTAACACCAATTATCTCATCAATACTGCACAGCATCTTTTTGTCATTTAAGTTCATCAAGGCATCGTTGATCATTGCCTTCTCATTCCAGCAAATGTTCTTCCAAGAGGAAACACCATTCTCTTGCAGATGCTTCCCAATGTCACAGGTCTCTAACACTGATCCCATGTAAGAAACATTACTCTTCTCATCATGCTTCTGAACATACAAAGTCTTCCATGCTGACTTCGTCCAAAAAGAAGCATCCTGACCATGCTTCTAAACGTCCACAGTCCACAACTTCAGCTTCAACTTCATCATCTGATGGGTATCGGTGCAAACAATTCATCTTCACAACCGTATGGAGAAGTCCGCATCTTCAGTTTGATTCAGATGCTGACTTCTCCATTTCCTCTACTGAGGTTTGTGACATGTCTGAGGAAAAATCTCCATGCCAGTCTCCTCCTAGAGTGAAATCTCCCACTGAGAGACTTTCTGCCACCAAATTTATTAGATAATTGGATAAATATCTCTCTGTCAAACTTGAGGCTGATTCTGCATATAGTGCTGAATTTTTATAGATGCTACATTATGATCAGCCTCCTAAAGAGCTCTTAAAACTCCCATTGCATGGAATCCTTAAAGAGACTCTTCATAAGAACTGGGAGATCCTTCTCACTATACCTATGGCTCCCAGAAAGTTGGACTCTCTTTACAAAATCGTCTGTATTCCAGGTTTTGACAAGCAACAGCTTCAGCACCAATCATTAGTGGTGAAATCTACTTTAAAGAAGTCTAATCCATCCAGAGTTTAAACCAGAATTCCCTGTTGGCAAACAGGGTCATTAATTACAATTTCTATTTTTCCTGTTACATGAAACATCTTCTAAATAAATTTCCTTCTTTTCAGAAATATCTTCTTACTAAACATCTGAAGGAGTTTCAGTCCATTATTCACACTCTCACTCAACTATGGAAGTATATGGTCCTATCTGCTGACGATACTTTTGAATTGATTTCCAGGGCCTCTGCCATGTCTGTAGCCATGAGATGCTTAGCCTGGTTTCAAGTGGCAGATATGGATACTAATTAGAGAATGACATGATAGCAATTACCTGTGGCTAGCCGCGGATAACCCGCCGAAACGGGGGGGGGGGGGGGTTAGTGCTCACTGTGGGCACAGGGACAAGGCCATCCACTGCCCCATGGAGCGGTGAATGGCCTTGTCTCCGCATTTAAGGGAGGGAAGGCACGCGGTCAATGATCGCATGCGGCTCCCTACCTACCTATGGCCAAATCTATCTCCCTCCCTCCTCCCCCTTACCTTCGCGGTGCTTTAGAAAAGAAACTTACTGAAGCTGGCAAAGCCTGCTTGTGCCTGCAGTCACGTGTGTGTGGGCGGAAACTTCTCCTCTAACGCAACTTCCGGTGAAGGGGATGGGAGGGGTCGGGGCGGTGAAGGGACAGTGGTACGGTGATGGGCAGTGACAGGGACAGATTTTTTCCTCGTGTCATTCTCTAATACTAATCTCCAGGACAGATTGGCTAATATCCCATATTTGGGGGAAGAACATTTGGGGGACTCTATTGAAAATGCCACCCAAAATCTCACTGACCATGAGAAACATTGGAATGCTTTGGTCAAATCCAAAACAAGACCAGCTACTATAAAGTCTTTTAAACCTTCCTGTTCTTATCAGAGGCATTTTTCAACTAAACCTTCTGTTCCTGTTTGACCGCAGCAGAAGAAACAGCACAATGTACCCCATAATCTCAACCAGCAGCTCCTCTGAAGTTCACTTAGTCTTTTTGATGGGCTTCTAGAGAGCATAGCCACTGTTCCTTTGTTTCATTCCCTCCCACAGCCAATCAGAGGTCATTTTCAACTCTATTTTCAGCGATGGGAGTTGATGAATATAGACTTCTGGGTTCTAAGGGTCATTCAGGAGTGGTACTCTCTTCATTTCCTCACTGTTCCTCCAGATGATCCTCCAAGAGAGTCTTTTTCAAATCTTTATCAGATATCTCTTCTTCTTCAGGAAATAGATTCTTTTCTCCTCAATGCCATCGAGAATATACCCTCAGCACAGAAGAACAGAGGATTTTACTCCTGCTATTTTCTTGTCCCAAAGAAGAAAGGAGGTCATCGACTGATCTTGGATCTCAGAGGCCTCAACAAATTTATAGTTAAGGAAAAGTTTCGGATGTCCCTAGCGACTTTGTATCCTCTTTTGGATCGCAACAATTGGCTATGCTCTCTGGACCTCATAGAGGCCTACACTCACATTTATCCATCCAGCTTACAGGAAGTTTCTCAGGTTTCAGGTGGCACACTATCATCAATATAAGGTTTTACCTTTTGGCCTGGCATCCTCTCCTAGGGTGTTCACGAAGTGCCTGGTGGTAGTTGCAGCAGCCTTGTACTCTCAGGATCTTCAAGTTTTTCCCTACTTGGACGATTGATTCATCAAGGATATTTCTTCTCAGGGCATCCTTTCAGTGACCCATCGAACAATACTCGTCCATCAACATTTGGGCTTAGAGATCAATTTTCCCAAGTCACAACTTCGCCCTCTCAAACACTCCAGTTCATAGGGGCACAATTGGACACTATTCAGCTCAGGGCGTTTCTTCCCCAGCAGCAGCAAGATGCTTTGATTCAGCTCTGTCAGCAAATTTCTCAACTCCCGTCCATCTCAGCCAGGCAAATGATGGTCATCCTGGGACACATGGCCTCCACAGTTCATGTAACTCCATTTGCAAGGCTTCACCTCCAGATGCCTCAATGGTCTCTGGTATCTCAGTGGTCTCAAGCCCTCGATCCTCTTTTGCAGCACATTACAGTCACGTTGTCTCTGACAATCGCTACAGTGGTGGATGAGCTCTTCCAATCTTTCTAGAGGTGAGAACCTCCACATCTGAAGATTCTCACCATGGACTTATCCACTTATGCTTGGGGGGCTCATATGGAAGGGTTTCATATTTAAGGTCACTAGTCTTCCCGGGACCAGCACCATCATATCAATCTACTGGAACTCAGAATGATTTTCAATGCTCTCAAGACTTTTTAGCATTTAGTCTCAGGTCATGTCCTTCTAGTCCGCATGAACAATCAAGTGGCCATGTAATATTTAAACAAACAAGGAGGAACAGGCTCTCTTCTTCTTTGTCAGGAGGCCCAGAAGATTTGGTACTGGGCGATTGCTTGGAACATTTTTCTTAAAGCAATCTATATTCAAGGAAAGCAGAATTCATTAGCAGACAAACTCAACAGAGTTCTTCAACCTTATGAATGGACAATCAACTCTCCTGTTCTTCATCAGATTTTTCTTAATGGGGAATGCCTCACATCGACCTGTTTGCATATCCCCAAAATCACAAGTTGCCCCACTTCTCCAGACAGTATTTGACTCATCACCTGGACGCGGACACTTTCCTACTAGATTGGACACATCAGTTTTTCTATGTATTTCCTCCCATTCCTCTGGTCCTCAACAAACTTGTCAAACTCAAACAGGAATCGGCCACCATGATTCTTATAGCTCCTCAATGGCCCAGACAGCCTTGGTTTTCCTTTCTCCTTCAACTCAGTTCCATGGAGCCAATAACTCTTCCAATTTTTCCTTCTCTTCTAACACAGTGTCAAGGATCTCTTATGCATCACAATCTTCAGTCTTTACACCTGACAGCTTGGTACCTATCGGGCTGAGCTCAGCTGATCTCCATTTTTCTCAGCCTGTTCACCTCTTCTCGGAAGCTTCCAGAAAACTGTCAAGTTTTTCTTCTTGGTGTACCTGCATCAGCAGAATCCGAAATCCATCTTTGTCTCCTCAATACTGGATTATCTGCTTCACTTCTCTGACTTTGACCTCAAATCTACTTCCATTCAAGTCCATCTCAGTGCTATCAATGCTTTTCATCAACCAGTGGATAGAAAATCTCTCTCTGCTCATCCATTAATATCCAGATGTATGAAAAGTCTTTTCAATGTCAAAACACCTCTTAAGCCACCTTCAGTGGTTTGGGACCTTAATGTGTTTCTTAATAAATTGATGAAGCCTCCTTTTGAACCAATGTCTATGGTTCATTTAAAATACCTTGTGTGGAAAGTAGTATTTCTCTTGTCCCTAACTTCTGCTCGAAGATTAAGTGAACTTCAATCGTTAGTAACGGATCCACCTTTCATAGTGTTCCATCATGATAAGGTTGTGCTTCACACTCATCTGAAGTTCCTACCAAAGTTCATCACTGATTTCCATCTCAATCGATTGTTCTTCCAGTATTTTTTTCCTAACCCTCATTCTCATCCTCATCCTGGTGAAATAGCTCTTCATTATCTGGACTGCAAATAAGCACTGGCTTACTATTTGCAAACTGCATAGATCTCCTCAACTACATGGGGTGGGGAAAGAGTTAAGAAAGATAGGAAATAAGCTGGATAGTGGAATTATAAACTAGTAAGAGGGAAAACCAAACATGCTGGACAATCGGGGGAGAGAGGGGGCAAGAGGGAAAAGAGAGATGCTATTAAAACTTGGCAATTAAAACTACTATTACTTCCCCAGCACGATCAACAAATACCTAATATTCCTTTTACTCGAGACATTAACAAAATAACACTTCCGACCATTCAGTCTTCCTTTGACATAAATCTCAAAGACTTTTCTTCTCTTTCACTCTCTGAACAATTCCCTCTTTGGGAAACACATACATCCTCCTTACTAGATTCTCTGGCACCCAAATCCGAACATAAACCCACCAACAATCAATCCTCCAAAATAAAAAAAACAAAAAACCACCACCCCTGGTACAACGAAAAACTAGCCCTTCTCCGCAAACAATTGCGATCAGCAGAAAATAAATGGCGTAAGACACGCTTTAACAATCACCTCATTCAGTACAAAGAAAAAGCATCCTCTTATAAAAAAACTATCCAACAAACTAAAAAAGATTATTATGCTAAGCTCATTTCATCTACCCGTAATTCCTCTACTCTTTTCAGTCTTGCACAGTCGCTCTCTAAATATTCTAAAAAAAAACAAAACCCACCTACTTCAACCCTACCTTCAGCAGCGGAACTTTCACAATACTTTGACACTAAAATCAAAGATATCAGATCACTATTAGGTTCTTCATCACCTACACTTTCTGTTCAAACTTCAGCTGACTCGACTCTACTTCCCTTTAGCTCCTTCAATAGCTTCAAAATGCCCACTTTATCTCAACTATCTCTCAATTTACAATCTCTTAATCCCACTAATAACCCCTTGGAAAGTATCCCTCCGATACTCCTTAAAAAATTCTACTCTTTCTTCGGCCCATACCTTTGGGAAATGATTTCCAAATCTCTTTCCGAGAACTTGGTCCCGATTGCCTGGAAAACAGCTCTCATCTTTCCTAAACTCAAACAAAATAATACTGATCCCACTCTATCTAAAAATTATAGACCTATAGCTAATTTACCCTTAGTTTCTAAACTTACAGAAAAAATTATTCATTCGCAATTAACTGATTTTTTCGAAAAAACCCATGCACTACATCCATGTCAAACCGGTTTTCGCTCTTCACACTCCACAGAACTATCACTCTTAGGACTTATCTCAACCATACACTATTATCAGGATCATCAGAAATCTACTATTTTAATTTCCCTCGACCTGTCCGCGGCTTTTGACACTATCGATCACTCCCTTCTTCTCCTCAGATTAAAAGACTGTGGTATAACCGGAAGTGCCCTCTCTTGGTTTACATCCTATTTTCACGAACGTTGCTCCAAAGTTCAAGCAAAAAACGAAACTGCTCCTACCATACCCCAAACATTTGGAATTCCTCAAGGTTCAATCTTATCTCCTCTACTTTTCAACTTATTTCTATCTCCACTTCTTACTTTGGCTCAATCCATAGGATTTACTATCTACGCTTATGCCGACGACATACAACTCCTTCATCCTATCAATACTACTAACGCTTCAGACATAACCGAAATAAACAATAAATTAAACACCATAAGCGACTGGCTACATTCAAACAAACTCTCACTCAACATTGATAAATCCTATGGACTTCTTCTTCCCATCAAATCATCTGAATCATTGTTGGGAACAATTTCAATCAAATCTTTACCTTTACAAATGCTAACCAAAATTAAACTTCTCGGCGTCATCTTCGACAGAGAACTATCTTTTCACGACCACATAAGCTCGGTCGTTAAAACTTGTTATTTTAAACTTCGGATTATCCGATCACTCTGTCCTATCCTAAACACTGACTCTATCAACATCTTGACCCATTCCCTAGTCATCTCCCAGTTGGACTACTGTAACTCCCTCCTTAACGGACTCCCTCAAAAAGAACTACGACGACTGCAATTAATACAAAATTCCGCAATAAAACTAATATATAAAAAAGGCAAATATGAACATGTCACTCCCCTCCTTAAAGAGGCCCATTGGCTTCCCATCAATCATCGCATCACCTACAAAATCATCTTACTCGCTTTCAAAATTAAACTTTTTCATCAACCACTATTCCTCGATAAACTACTAATTCCACAAAGTTCCCCTCGTATACTAAGATCTACCGACCAAAAACTCCTGTTTATTCCTTCTTTAAAAGAATTCTACTACACCCGAAAAACCAACTTCGCAGTAACCGCCCCCACACTATGGAATTCTCTTCCACAATTTCTACGGGACGAACAAAATCTAATTAAATTCAAGTCAGGCTTAAAGACATTCTTATTTCAAGATGCTTTCAATTGAACCTAGATCACTTTTTTCTCCTTTCAAATCTTCTCTTTTTTGTTTCTCCTTCTCCTTTTTTCTACCTCCTACTGCGAATAAGTACTTGCTTCAACAATGCCACCCTATCCCTCTCGTTCTATCCTTTCCCCACCCCCCCTTTTTCTCTAAATTTTGTAACTTCTCCCCTCCTCCCCCCACTTTCCTCACTATCCAGTTTGTCTAGTCTATGTCATCTATGTTCACTTTATCTTATAATATTTTTAGCCTATACAAAACATTGTTAACCGGCCAGATATTCACTTGATGGTCGGGATATTAAAAAATTAATAAACTTGGAAACTTGGATAATGGGGGGAAGGTAGAGCAGATATTTATGAGATCAGGAAGAAAAGACACACTGATCTACAAGAAATCAAGAGAGAAAGATTCAGGAAACTGAGGTGAGGGAATGAAGGAGAGCATATTGAAGATCATGAAGGAGAGAGATGTTGAAACTGATAAGGAAGGAGAGAGAAGGAGTTCAGAGGAGGAGAGTAAGAGAGGAATGCTAGGCATCATGAGAGGGATGAGGGAAGGATAGAAATGCTGGACATCACAGAGGAAGTTTGAGTGATAGGGAACAAGAGAGCAGAGGCATAATTAGCCCTCAAATTTTGGATGGGGCACTGTGCAAACTGGTGGGCACATTTAGTCTCCATATCCCCACCCCCCATGTCAACTGAAATAATTAAAAATACCTGAGCTTGTGGGAAATCCCCAAGCCCCACTAGCTGCAACAATCCTCTGGTTGCAAGAAACAGAGAAACATGGTGGTAGAAAAAGACCAAGGCCCGGATTCTGTATAGGATGCCAGTCCCAGGCATCCTATACAGAATCGGGCCTACACCCGCCCAAAGTTAACCCGATTCTGTAACCGACGTCCATGTTGCAGATGCCGGTTACAGAATCGGGTTTAACATGCCAAACGCCCCCCTCCCGACGATCAAGGCAGGAGGGTACCCAACCCCTCTTGCCGGATCCCCAACGGCCCTTCCAAAGATCGTGGCAGGAGGGTACCCAAACCCTCCTGCCAGCTCCCCCAACAGCCCCCCCTAAGATCGCCGGTAGGAGGGTGCCCAATCCCTCCTGCCGGACCCCCCCCAACGAACCCACCACCCCGGAAACCCCCCCCTTGGGCTTACCTGCAAGTTGGACCAGAAGGCTCCTCGCACGTCAGGCCAGCAGGCCCGCCTCCGTCCAAATGAGGTGGGCCCATTCCTCCCCTGCCCAACCCACAGGATCCTGTCCTAGGGCCTGATTGACCTAAGCACCTAAGGCCCCTCCTATAGTGGGAGGGGTCTTAGGCGCCTGGACCAATCAGGCCCTAGGATCATGTGGGTTGGGGAGGGATGGGCCCGCCTCATTTGGATGGAGGCGGGCCTGCTGGCCGGACGTGCGAGAAGCCTTCCGGTCCAACTTGCAGGTAAGCCCAATGGGGGTTCTAGGGTTGGGGGTGTTCATTGGGGGGCTGGTAGGAGGGGTTCGGTACCCTCCTGTCATGATCGTCGGGAGGTCGTTGGGGAGTCCGGCAGGAGGGGTTGGGTACCCTCCTGCCACTATCTTCAGGGAGGTCAGGTTCTGTCGGCAGAAGGGGTTGCGCACCCTCCTGCTGTGATCACTGGGGGGAGGGGAGACTTGCGGCCATAGTCGCGTCTGCTATACTAATCACGGCAGGGAGATCCTAGCCGCGATTAGTTATAGCGGCCGTGTCTACATACCATGTAGGCCAGCATTTTGCTAGCCTAAATTGTAAGCATCTCCCGTTCTGCTAGGGAGACGCGTCGGGCCGACTAGGTTCGCTTAATGCTACCTCCTAGCCTTAGGCGGGCTTGCGGGCCTCTCTGGGTTCCCTGGAGATGCCTTCAATATAGGCAGCCTGCCTGAGGAGCATTTTTTTTTTTTTTTAGAACAAGTGCCTCCCGATTGGCTGATTAGACAGCTGTAGGACACCTACACTGCCTACAATTGGGAGCACTTTGCAGAATCAGGGCCCAAAAATCCATTCCAGTCTGCCCATCCGCAGTAACCATTTTCTCTTCTTCTTCCTCTCTCTAAGAGATCCCACATGCCTATCCCACGCTTCCTTTAATTCAGACACAGTCTCTGTCTCCACCACTTTTTCCAAGAGACTGTTCCACGCATCTACCAGCATTTCTGTAAAAAAGTATTTCCTTAGATTAGTCCTGAGCCTATCACCTCTTAACTTCATCCTGTGCCCTCTCATTCCAGAGCTTCCTTTCAAATGAAAGAGACTTGACTCATTTACATTTATGCCACATAGTTATTTAAATGTCTCTATCATATCTCCCATTAATGTAATTATATTTACCATTCCCTCTTTTCAAATTGATCCGCATTGCCTCTTCCCAGGGCTGGATTAATGGGTAGGCCCAGTAGGCACGTGCCTAGGGCCCAAAACTGTCGGGAGGGGGGGGCCACTATAGGAAGGTAAAAAGTCAACTCACCTTGCAATTTTTTTTTCAAACGGAAACGACCTTTCCCCCTGTGACATCAACGGTGCAAGCTCCTCCCCCCAGCGTCAACGGCAATACGGCCGGCTCTGCTCCAGGAAGGTCCCGCGATGACTGCGTCTGCCGGTACATCCCCTTCCGATGTCACTTCTTCCGAAGCAAGTAAGTGATGTCGGAAGGGGATGGATCTTCCTGGAGCATTGTCGACCGCGTTGCTGTTCATACCGCCAGCTGTTCTAATGATTTCTGCTTTTGGGCTGCCTTTTGCCAAAAGGCTCAGAATAGAGCCGGAAGCACGGGACCTTGCATTTGTTTGGAGGGAGAGAGAAAGGAGCATGGAAGGGTGGTGGCAAGAGAGAAAGAGGGCAGATGCTGATGGAATTGGTGTGTAGGGAAAGAGGAGAGGGACATAAGGGGGAAAAATACTGGAGGGAATTGGGTTGGAGGGAAAGAAAGGGGGCAGATGCTGATGGAAGAGGTGGGAAGGGAGAGGAGAGTGAAATGCCAGACCTTGGTGTGGAAGAGGGAAGGGAAGGAGAGGAAAGAGATGCCAGGGAAGGGAAGAAGATGGATGCCAGACCAATGAGGGTGAAGGGAGAGAAGATGCCATATAGAACGGGCAGAAAGAGGGTAGACAGTGGATGAAATGAAGAGTGACAAGAAGATTCGGAAAGCAGAAACCAGATAAGACACGATAGAAAAAATATTTTTGTTTTGTTTTTTTGCTTTAGGGGAGATGCATCACTGTTTCTGTGGTGTTGCATTTTTTGCAGAGTTCAGCTTCTTGGTGGTTCAATTTAACCTTTGTCTATGTATTTCTATTTTATCCCCACTTTTGCATTTTTTACTGCTGGCCGTGGTGGTAACAGCTCCAATGCTCAGAATTCTATGAGCATCTGAGCTGTTACCACCAAGGCTAAAAAACACACTACAATTTTGTAAAAGGGGGAGGGGTTAATTTGTGATTACATATTCCATACTAGGTGAGGATGTTTTCTGTGTTCTGTGTGTTCGAAAGACATGGCTTTCTGTTAGGATTGACTGTGCAGGATTGATCTGTACTAGTCTAGCTTGTTTAGCTTTACAATGGGTGTATTGATGTTGTACTGCTCACTGCAGTTTTTCTAGGTACACTCTTGTGCGACTTGTGTATTGTTTCTAAAAATCATGTTTTTCATACAGATGGGGGTATCAAAAAAATTATGGGCCCCGGGTGTCCCATATGCTGGTTAGGCCACTGTGCTGAGGTTTTGCTTTTTCCCTTTGAAAAAAATGACACACTTGTGACATCGGCATCTCCCCTCTCTCTCTCTCTCTCTCTCTCTCTCTCTGTGGTACAGGGCGCAGTTCCGCGGGCTGCTCTGGGAGGACTAGATTTTAAAGTGAATCCTGCGGTGGTGTCTTTGGCTGGTTACAGCCTGGAGAGCAAGGCGAGCTGCAGGTAAGTGAGGCTCTGCCCAGGGATTGTGTCATGGGATCCGGGGAGGGCGGGAGCTGCAGGCAGGTAGGGAACTGTCTAGGGAACGCTGGCTGCAGACGGGGTGGTAGTAGGGGACGTCGTGTTTAATATAGTAACATAGTAAATGACGGCAGATAAAGACCTGAATGGTCCATCCAGTCTGCCCATAAGTTATACCAAATACATGATTAGATTAAGTAGACTCTTCCTTATGGGCGGGGTGGGGCATGGGCAGGGATAGGGATAGGGGGCCCAGTGTACTTGTACGCCTCGAAGGGGGCCCTCGAAGAATTAATCCTGCCTTCCTCTTCCTTGCCCTGCAGATCTTGCAATTGTGTGGCTTTAATAAGATCGTTAACATATAATTCTACTCCCCCTCCTTTTCTTCTTACCGTGTCTTTCCTGAACAGATTATAGCCCAGTATAACTACATCCCAGTCATGGGTCTCTGTGATCACCACTATATCCAACTAATGTTCTTCAATCACAGCTTCTAGATCCAGAATCCTGTTTTCCATACTTCAAACATTAGTATATACTGCTTTCCAGACATTGTCCCCTTTTCCCATCCGTGTAGAGCAGCGGTCTCAAACTCAAACCCTTTGCAGGGCCACATTTTGGATTTGTAGGTACTTGGAGGGCCACCAAAAATATAGTTAATGTCATATTAAAGAAATGACAACTTTGCATGATTTAAAACTCATTATAGTTTTTAAATCTTTCCTTAATTGCTTCTGATAATTTCAGCTATACACAACTGAAAGCAGTGCAACATGCAGAAAGTGAAGTTTAGATAGTTTTTCACTTTCTGCATGTTGTGACAAACCCAGCATCAGCTCTAGTTTTGCCCCTGGTAAGATCCGGTGCAGAAGAGCTGACCAGGTTGATTCTGGCGGTCAACTTGAGGCTGACCCCTCTTGCCCCTATATTCAGAGTAATAGTGGTATGGGACAGAGGCAGGCAGACTGGCAACAGCAGCCTCCAGGCTATAGGGCAGCTAGAGAAGCCAGAAGGAATGTAGCTGCACTGAGTAAACTCAGGCAGAGAAAGGCTGCTTTAGAACCAAAGCCCATCCCCCTCTACAGGCTGAAGGGGATTGGCTCTGAGATGCTTAAAAGCAGGCTGAGGCCAGCAGGAGGAGGAGGAGGAGGAGGAGGAGCGAGTGACCAGGGTGAGTCACTCCCACAGCCCAAGGCAGGGCAGGAGCTGTGGAGCCAGGCAGCAGAGCCAGAAGTTCCAAATTGGCCCATGCAGGAGGTGGAAGAAATCCTCCCCACCTCAAGCTTTCAGATTCCTGATTGTGTGGAAAGCATGGAGGTACAAGTTGCTGGTCCTGTACATGAGAACCAGCTAGAACTTATGGACACAAATTGAGCCAGGCAGTGAGTAGCTGGAAAGCAATGAATGTGGGTTTTTTGTTTTTTTTTCTCTGCCTTTCCTTTTGTGCCAGAAAGCCTGAAGAATTTGCCATTTGCTTTTGAAGCTAACTAATAGTTTGATTTCAGAAATTGACTTACCTGAATGCTGGCAACTGATGTTTTTCTAAAAGTAAAGGTTGAAATTATAGAACCTGTGAACTATGTGAATGAGTTTGTTTGGAATTTTGCAAACATACTGTGGCTACCGTTTGCTGGCAGCTAATCACCTGATCTCACACAGCTGCCTTGCCTTCCTGAAGGTAGCTGAAGAGACCAGGGTTCTTTGCAAGGCAGTGCTGGGGCTTACTGCCAAACAAAGTTTCTAACCTTTACTGTGACACAAGTTTGTTTAGTCCCTGTCTTGACTGCTGGAAGTTATTTATGTTTTATGCTTCTAACAAATACTGTTGAGAAGAAGTTTGAGTTATGTTTGAATACCATTATAAAGCATATTGCTGAATCAGAGTGCAAGAACTCTGACAAGATACCCTGTATGGGATTTTTGCTTGTATATTTTGATTTTCCTTTTTGTTCAGCTGAATTTATTTTGCCAATATTTGCCTTTTATGTTTCACCTTTTTGGACCGCTGAGGTCAGAATAAACACCTTATTTTGCTTTGGAATATTTGGTCTGAGTGGTGGTGTTTTGGGAACCCATACTTACCTTTTCTCTCCTAGGCCTAGGCAGTCGCCTAGTGCCAACCAAAAAGTCCTGAAGATACCCCTGATTAAAGGGGACACGCCAGATTTCCAGTGTTTGTCACAAGATAGCTCTGCGCTGAGGAATGTTGGTGACAATGTTGCACTGCTTTCAGCTGTGTATAGCTGAAATTATCAGAAGCAATTAAGGAAAGATTTATAAACTATAAAGAGTTTTATCTCATGCAAAATTGTGATTTAGATTCTAAAGTATCAACTGCAAGAGACAAGATTTTGGTGTAGTCCTCTAGGCTTTTTTGTAGAGGAGAGAATCAATATCCAACTTGTGCCTGGAAAACTTGTGCCTTAAGTGTCCGGTGGTCGATTCTGCAACCGCCTTCAGCTCTCACCTCCTCCGGTACCGGGATACAACCACCATCTTACATCAAGCAGTCACCGCAAGGAGAGGTGCCAAATTTTGCAAGAGTTCACGAGATTACGTACACATGCACAAGTTGCACTGCCTCCAATGGTTACCTTACGTTCTGGAATGTTGCCCGCCTCACTGCTGTAACTTCACACAAGCGCTTTCCTGCGTCTGTACGCAATTGTCCTCTCCACTCTACCTCACAATTACATACAGATGCAGGAAAGTGCTTGCGTGAGGTTACAGCAGTGAGGCAGACAACGTTCCAGAATAATGGTAACATACTGAGGTCCTCAAAATAGTACCTGGCAAGCCGCATGTGGCCCCCATGCCGCGAGTTTGAGATCATTGGTGTAGAGGTATACAGTGGTTTACTTACCTGAGGGCTTATACTCACCCAGGGCTCTAAGCACCTGCCCCATTGCTTCTGGTTTAAAGCCCTCTTCAGTAGATTAGCCAGCCTGCTGCCGAAGACACTTCTTCCCTTCTTTGATAGATGCATACCATCCCTGCTTAGTAGCCCTTAGAAAATCATCACATTGACTAGGAAGCCAAAACTCTCTCTGACACCATCCACATAGCCACGCATTCATCTCAGAGATGCGAGCTTCTCTGCCATGGACTTTACTCTAGACAGGGAGGATGGACGAGAATACCACCTACATACCTGACTGCTTCATCTTTTCTCCCAGAGAAACAGTTACTTTTGATACATTTACAGGGGTACCTGGTATAATCATTAGTGCCAACATGGATGAGCAGCATCGGATAATAGTCTTGAAGAGGCTTGATGAGTCTTGGCAAACTCTCCGTAACATCTTGGATTTCGGCACCAGGTAGACAGCGTACCTCCTGGGACATCTTGTCTGGTTTGCATATGGACATTCTGTACCCCTCAGAAGGTAATTGCCAACCACCACCACCTTACGTCTCCTAGTGGTCACGGATCCAGAAATTTTAGGGATTTCAAGCTTTGGTCCTTACTCTCCCTGGGATGCTCTCATCTCTTCCTCTTCCAGGGTAGTATACCAGTTCTTCAGTTCCAGGGCAGGTGGAGTCACAGTACTAATCTTGTAGAGTTCCATAATCTGAGTCCAGCTGTCTTCACTCAGCACAGCCAGGACCGGCGTTAGGGGAGGGCAAACAGGGAAGCTGCCCTGGGCACCACAGCTCCAGGGGGTCCCACAGTTTGGGCATCTCTTCCCCTCATCAGGCCATCTTCCCTAGCAACAGCAGCAGATGAATCCAGAGACCAATGGGATAGCACACATCTACCAGCAGGCGGAGATAGAGAAACTGATTAACAGGTGGTCCTATTGGCTGGCACTCCTCCTGTATCTCTAGTATTCTCTATCTCCCAGCTCCTGAATTCTAGCTGTGACTGGAACATTATTTTCTCCTGTTGAGGTTTCTCTTCAGTGAGACTGCCATTCTGTTTCTCCTGTTGAGGTTTCTCTTCAGTAAGATGGTGATGCTATTTCTCCTGTTGAGATTTTCTCTTCAGTGAGACAGGGGTGTCCGGCTGAATGGTGCCGGCTTTAGGGGTTACACCTGGGCCCCCCCAGGTCCCTGCCTCACCCTCCCTCCATTGCTAGAGGGTCTGACTGGGTCTCAATTTTTTTCTTCTTTCCCTTCTCTGTTTAAAAAAAAAAAAGAGACCACAGTTGCTACATTGCTGATCAAACAGCTTTAACTGGTTTCAACCAGCCCTAACAACAAGCTTGTGAATATGTCTATGCTTTTTATTGTTGCTTGAACTTCAGGTTCTGTTTGGGAGTCTTAGTAATGTGGGTTTGGTCAACGTACGTTTAAGGAATGGACAGTGGCGTACCAAGGGAGGGCGGGGGGGCGGTGCACTCCGGGTGCTAGCCCTAAGGGGGTGCTCCCGGCCTTGCCGTTCAGTCCCCCCCACCCCCGAAGGACCGCTCGCCCCACTGACCTTCCTGCACCACCTGTGAAGCAGCCCGCAGCAGGATCGCGAAGTCAGCATCAGCGATCCCTGCGCTGCTTAGGCGCTGCTTCCTGCGCCGCGATCCCGCCCCTCCTCTGACGTCAGAGGAGGGGTGGGACCGTGGCACAGGAAGCAGCGCAGGGATCGCTGACGCTGACTTCGCGATCCTGCTGCGGCTGCTTCATAGGTGGTGCGGGGAGGCCAGGGGAGCGAGCGGTCCATCGGGGTGGGTCGGGGCATCAGGCCCTCAGGGTGGTGCGGGCGGGCAGGCAGGCAGGCTTTCAAGGGGGAGGGGGTGACAGGCAGGCAGGCAGGCCTTCAAGGGGGGACAGGCCTTCGGGGGGGGGGTGCAGGCCTTCAAGGGGGGGCAGGAAGGCCTTTGGGGGGGTGCAGGCCTTTGGGAGGGTGTAGGCCTTTGGGGGGGTGCAGACCTTCAAGGGGGTGCAGGCCTTCAAGGGGGGAAAGGCAGGCAGGCCTTCAAGGGGGGGACAGGCCTTCGGGGGTGCAGGCCTTCAAGTGGGGGTGCAGGCCTTCAAGGGGGAGACAGGCCTTCAAGGGGGGGAAAGGCAGGCAGGCCTTCAAGGGGGGACAGGCCTACAAGGGGGGGAGAAGCTACAAGGGGGTGGGACAGGCCTTCAAGTGGGGGACAGGCCTTCGGGGGGGTGCAGGCCTTCGGGGGTGCAGATCTTCAAGGGGGGGACAGGAAGGCAGGCCTTCAAGGGGGGACAGGCCTACCAGGGGATGGGACAGGCCTTCAAGGGGGGTGCAGGCCTTCAAGGGGGGACAGGCAGACCTTTAAGGGGGGACAGGCCTTTGGGGGGACCATGATTTAGAAGTACACGGAGGGAAGGGGGTGTTCAAAGAGACGTGCATATGCCAAACTTTGGGGGGGGGGAAGAAATAATGGGTCTGAAAATAGAGGAGAGGGAGAGAGATGATGGACCATGGGATTTAGGGAGGGAAGGAACAGAAAGGAAGAGAAATTGGACACAAGGGATGGTGTGGAGGAGGGATAGAGATACTGGATAGGAGGGTAATTAGGAAAAGAAAGGGAGAGATGGTGGACTCTGGGGTGGTGGGGAAGGAGGGAGAGATGCCGGATGAAAGGGTAGTTAAGAAAAGGTGGATCTGTGGAGGGAGATGAAAAAAAGGAAAGATACCAGACTTCCTGGGGAGGGAAGGGAAATGGAAAGGGAGGACAGAGTTGGCAGATGGATGGTTAGCACGCAGAAAGAAGAAAGAAGGAGACCCTGGCAAGCAAGTTATCAGAAGAAAACCAGAGCCTTGGACCAACAAGATTTGAAATATAACCAGACAACAAAAGGTAGAAAAATTAATTTTATTTTCTGTTTTGTGATTATAATATGTCAGATTTGAAATGTATATCCTGACAGAGCTGGTGTTGGACTGCAAACGTGAGCTAGGATTTAACAGAGAGAGGAAAAGTCCTTTTTGTTTCTTTATTTTATTTACACCACAGCGCCAGTGTGGTTAGGAGAAGCCAAAGGGGGTGAAAAAGCTATAAAACCCACCAGGAGTTTTGAAAAAAATCACCCAACTGGGCAGGAAAATCGAATTGAAAAACCAATTCAATAGGCTGAATCGAATCGAAATTTTTTTTCCTGAATCTGGCAGCATTAGTTTGCATGAGATGGTTTAATTCTGGTTTAATTGGACTCTGGGGTTAACATTACATTACATTACATTAATGACTTTAGGACCTGGGATTGGGGAGAGATGGCATCCTCAGTACTTTATAATGCAAGTGAATCGAGGATTTGGTTAGACTTTTGAAGGGTCTGCAGAAAAAAAATATTGTATAGGCCGGGGACATGAGACAGCAGGAAATGGGAACTTTTCTTCCTTCTATTTTTGTGAATGGAAAGGCTGAGGATGTCGGAGAGTTCAGTTAAAATATGTGCTTTATAAGAAAATATAATAATGTGTTTTATAAAGTTTATAGCATAGCTGGCCTACCCAGTGAGGTGTTCCTAGTGGTGATGGTGGCAGCGTGTCAATGTGTTGAGAGGAAGAGGTGGTCTGGGAAATTCTGCTGAGCAAACTCCGGGCCCATTTCCACCCCCCAGTTAGTCCACTCCACTCAACTGGTTCACACACTGAGTGGGTCTTTGGGTGTTGTTTTGGGATCTCTTCCAGTGGTTTATCTCCTTCTGGTCCAAGGAAGGAAACTTTGTTATCCTTAGCATTGACCTACAGAATATGTTTGTAACAGCGCTGCTTGTGTGGCATTAGGCTATGTAGTGATCGAAAGAAAAAAACAGACCTTTGCACATTTTTGCACTATATGGTGGGTGTATGAGAAGAGTCACATTTCCTGCACAGCTAAGTCCATGTGAAGTTACCTTGTGCTGTATTTGACATCTAGCAAGGTCTCTGTTTGAAAGGAAAGATCTAAACTTAAAAATGAAGTGGCCAGAAGTTATGGTAAAAGCAGATAGTGTAGCTGGTCTTAAGAAAGATTTGGACAAATTCCTGGAGGAAAAGTCCATAGTCTGTTATTAAGACATGGGGGAAGTGTCTGCTTGCCCTGGATCGGTAGCATGGAATGTTGCTACTCTTTGGGTTTTGACCAGGTATTAGTGTCCTGGATTGGCTACCATGAGAATGGGCTACTGGGCATGATAGACCATTGGTCTGACCCAGTTAGGCTATTCTTATGTTATGTTCTCATCTGTAGGGGCCTTTGTTTTCACTTCTTATTTTAATGTATTTTTTTTCTGGGAACTTATCAGTGTTTTTTATAATGGGAACAAAAATGGAAGAGAATTAATGTGTGTGGGATGAGGGGGTAACTAATTTCTTCAGCTAAATAATTCAATCCACTTCAAACAGACATAGGAGAACTCACGCACCATTCACACACCCTCCAACCAAAAACGTCAAAAGAAAAAAACTGTTCGACAACCTCCTAGCCATTCGAGCTGCAACACTCGACTCCCAACTCTACAACCAATTGACATCGACCACAGACTGCAAAACCTTCAAAAAGAAATAAAAACCCTTCTATTCAAAAAACACATAAAACCGAACTAACACAACCAGAACTGTCCCAAGCATCACCTGCAACTACTCCATATGTACTTCTGATGTCATGACAATTCAGACATAATTTATGTTATGTTATGTTTGGAATATAAGAAAATTTTCACCGCCTGTTTCTATTCTGACCATTTATTCTGTTTCATGGTCATTACAAAAAATATTTTTTTACATGGGGGGGGGGTGTCAAAAAATGATGGGTCCCGGGTGCCACATACCCTAGGTACGCCACTGGGAATGGATATTTTATTGAGGCTAAGTTTTATGACTAGAAATCCATGGAGGGAGCTGGGACTTCTCGCCCTTTGCATGCACGCGCTTGGTTTCCTTGTTGGTTACAGCGCGGCAGTAGCAGTGCGATTTCATGCTCACATTTGTTCTCATTGTTGGGTTTCAGTGCAGCAGTCCTGTTTATTCTGAGGCTCTCTTTCATAGGTGTTTGTCACGGCCATGTGCAGCTGATTATGCAGGTGCCGGTTTATAGCAACGCGCATGAGATGGGACATGTTTTTTCAGGCGCTGTGGGCCTGTTCTTCTGGTTTTTCCCCGAGTCTGATTTTCTTTCTATGCAAGCCGCAGCAGGATAAATTTTGCGGGGCTTGAATCAGACTATGTTTCTGGCAATGGCGGGAGAGCTGCACCGTTCCTGTAGTTTGTTTCCAGCTGACTTTGGTCAGGGTATGCCGGGGCTTCTCTCCTTTCCAGTTCAGACAAGTTGTATGTGTTTCACCAGCTTTGGGACAAGCTTGGGCAGGTTTATATGTCTATGTCGGTGTTCCTGCTGTACTCCCTTGAAGGAAGCTTCTGGTTTAATTGGACTCTGGGGTTAACATTACATTACATTACATTAATGACTTCTATTCCGCCTGTACCTTGCAGTTCTAGGCGGATTACATCAAAAGATAACTGGACATTTCCAGGATGAGGGATACAATTAAAGACAATGGGCCTATTACATCAAGAAGATAGCTAGACGTTTCAGGAAGATGAATACAATTAAGAGCGTTAGGTCTGAAGCCATTTTGAAAGGAGGATAGTGAGAGGGGGAGAGTGGGGAAAAGGGGTTAGTAAATTTGGATGAATTTCTTAAATAGCAGGGTTTTGATTTCTTTTCGGAAAACTTTGATGTCAGTTGATGCTGTCAGTAAGTTGGTGATTGAGGGGTCCAATTTAGCTGCATGTGTTGCTAGTAAGTTATCGTACATCTTTTTGCGCTTGGTTCCTTTAAAAGGGGGGTGGGAGAAAGGGGATTGGGTTCTCCTCTGTCTGGATGAGAGGTTCCTGTTTAGGCGGTTGTTTAGGTAGGCGGGTGCCGTTCCGTTTAATGTTTTGAATAATATGCAGTAGAGTTTGAATTGGATGCGGGCTTGTATTGGAAGCCAGTGTGAATCTAGGAAGGCGTTGGTGATGTGATCAAATTTTCCAAGGGAATAGATCAGTCTGAGGGCAGTGTTTTGCACGGTCTGTAGTTGTTTTATTAAGTAGGTGGGACAAGGAAGGTAGAGGATATTGCAATAGTCCATTAGACTTAGGACTAGGGATTGGACTACGAGTCTGTAATGTTCTTTGTTGAAGAATTTTCTGATTTTGCGAAGGTTGCGCATGGTGAAGAATGCTTTCTGTGTGATTTTGTTGATTTGCAATTGAAGAGTGCAACGTCTGTCTAATGTTACTCCAAGGAGTTTGAGAGCGGGCTGTATGGGGTATTTGGTGGTTTTTATTTCTAGTTCGGTTGTAGAAGGGGTTTTGTCCTGTTCAAGCAGTAGGAATTTAGTCTTATCTGGGTTGAGCTTCAGTTTGTGTTCTGACATCCATTTTTCCACTGCTTCTAGAGTTTTTACCAGGTTATCTGTTGTAGTGGGGTTTTGTGAGTCAAAAGGGAGGAGTATGGTAATATCGTCTGCGTAGCTGAATGAGGTTACTTCGAGTTTGTCTAACAGAGTGCCAAGGGAGGAAATGAAAAGATTGAAGAGTATGGGTGATAGTGGGGAGCCTTGAGGTACTCCGCTCAAGGGGTTTACCAGAGAGACTCTGACCTGTGCTAGGTCACCCAGTCTCGGTTTGTCTCCGGACTGGGGCGACATATGGCAACTCACGGCACGGTGAGATCAACAGTATTTCACACAGGTATCTCATTGTCTCTCTTGGGGTCCCTGCAGATTGAGCCTTTGTCGGTTGATAACTGTCCTTATTTGGGCCTCTGTGCTGTGTCTAGTAGTGGCACAGGATATATATGCCTAAAGGTAGTACAAACAGTTTCCAAGTTCGGGCTGTCTCTATGGGCATAATGACACTTCGCATCTTCCTGCGGCCAGGACTCTCTTTCTCTATTTCTGAGGGGGCCTGGACTTCAGATTTCCATGCTTATCACGCTGGTTTCTCCTGTCGCCATTTTCTCCTGGCACATGCTAGACGGGCCCCCCGACCAGACAGGAAGAGCTGTACAGCTCCTTTTAACCAGGAGCCAGTTACCTCTTCTATCAAATCCGCGGAGGATCACGCGCTATGTGGCTGTTAGCCTCATCTCATTAGCGATGTGAGCTTTGTCTGATACCTGTTAGGATGCTGTTGTTTTCCACGGGGTGGTAGATGCAGCATCTTGATTGAGTCTAGTACGTATTCACTTTAAAGGACATACGTATTTTGCTCATGTTGCATTGAAGTACTGTTTTCTTGGTTCCAGTATATTCCTCTTTACATTGTGAAACTTGATTTTTCCTAGGAGAATCTTCTTGCAGATCCTACAGTTCTCATCCTGCCGTTCCCTGACCTTCTGTACTTCATTCTGAGGGGATCTTGACTTCTTCCAATGATTCTTCAGGCTTTTTCATGAGGGAAAAGACGCTATAATATCAGGTCAGGGGGCTGTGAAGATTTTTCAGGATGCTTGCAACTTTGCATCCTCTTCAGGTTTCCAGTTCGTTCTTGGAGTCTCTATGTTTTGTGTTTCCCTTTTCAGTGTTACTGGTCCTCAGGGCAGTTCTTGTAGTTCTTCAGGAACTAAGGGACATTGTTCCACTTACTGCATGGTGCCCAAGATGGGAGCATTGGGCAGGATGGATCCCATTCTGCTGAATTAGTTTCTCAGGGTTACACATTTCTGTAGAAAAACTGGGAGAATATTTACATTTTCACTATGGACTCTGAATCAGCACTAGGTTTGCTTGCCTCTCTTTGAGCAGCGCTTTCGGCTTTGGCACATGCCATTTCACCTACCCAAGGCTTCAGGAACATTTTAGAAAATGTGGGCAGTGGTACTGTTTTGGCGCTACCAGGTGATTCACCTAATTTCTTCTTGACTGACTGCTTGATTCAGACGTCTTCCAGTCGGGCCATTTGGCTGACACGAAAAGGGTGGTTTCTTTTCCTCAGTTCATTGGATGTGAATCTTCAAATTTGCACAGCGCTCTTTTCTCCTGTACTATTTATAGGTATATCGGGGAGATGTTTTTATTCATATAGGAGAGAAATGTGTTTCTTCCCAGAGACTAGGGCGATGGGTCACAGTCTCAGGTTTGCATTCTTCTTCGGTTACCATGACCAAGAGTATGGGATTCTGTACAGGTTATAGGATCCATGTTGCTGAGTCCACTGGGAATTTTGGCTTGATTTCCCATTATAACGCTACAGCAGTCGCTTTTGTTCCCGGTATCTCAGGGCTCCAATTATTTGGTAGGCTCCTCATGCCTCGCTCTATGATTTGGTGGCTCAGCGAGATTTCTCTTTTCAAAGGCATGCCTCAGTCTTTGCTGGACTAGCTCATGGCCACCAAACATGTCGGGTTGGAGGGCTCGGTGCCTTCCATCCTCGACTCCAGGAGTCTGGTCTTAAGAGGCGACTCAGTACTTGTTCATTCTTCTTCTCTTGAACATGGTCAGGCTACCTTTCTGGAGCTTCAGACCATTCTTCCAGAATGCCGCTGAGGGTCCTTTCAGTCGGTATTTCTCTACAGCTTGGGCAGTAGGTGAATTACTCAGTTGCCAGGTAAAGTTGTTGTTCTACTTCAATGGGTGGACCCTCATCTTCCTCTTCTGTTGGCAGATCATTTTATTGGTCAGGAAAAGAGTTTGGATAGACTTTCTCTCCGCGAAATCTGAGCATGGCCCATTTATTGCATGTTACAGTGTACAGCGCTGTGTACGCTCTAGAAAGTGTAAACGTTGGTAATAGTGAAATCTTCTACATCCTGGATATTGGGAATTGGGAATTTTGGCTCAGGCGTTCCAGTTTTTTTAATGGACGTGAGATCTCCTGGAACTAGACCTCATGGCCTCGTCTCACAATTCAATGCTTCCTAGCTTCTTCGGCGGGCACAGGGAGTGGGAGTTAGAGGGGATAGCAGCGTGGCTTCTTTCTCGCCTCTGGTTTCTCTTTTTCAGTGTTTTCCCCTGGCTGATGATGGCTTGGATTTGCCATCTCAAGCTTGCTTTTCGGGCACAGTATTTGTAGAATCTCTGGCTTGGCTGCGCCATCCTTGCTATGCGGATCTGATGAGTCTTTCGACAGCTGGACTAAGGAGTTTCCTGGTATCTCCGAATTTGCTCACCTAGGGTCTGATAAACATGGATATTCGTACTACTTTGGTATTACGACCTAGCTTTTGAGAAGTCATGACTGACGTGTAAGGGTTATGCGAAGCAGGTTGTTTCTTCTCTTATCCAGGCGCTACAGACGTCTTCACCTGTGGCTTCTGCTTCCTTTTGGAGGTTTTTTCCTTTCTTGGATACTTCTCAACATTTGCACCCTTCCAGAGTTCCTTTTTGGCACAGGTGTATTGCTGAGGGCTTAGCGTTCAATTCCCTTCAGCTTCAAGTGCCATTCTTAGCTTGTTACAAGGGCTAGGTATATTGCTCTTTGCTTCCTTCTCAGCTTCATGTAGTTCAGTTCCTACACGGAGTACGGTATATTCGTACACCTCTTAGAAAGCCCTGTCCGGAGTACAATCTTCAGGTACTTCTTCGCAGTTTGCCGAAGGCTTCATTTCCTACTTGTGCCGTTGAACACGGGGTTTCTTGTGGCCATGGCTTCTGCAGTTTTCCGAGTTGCAGGCCTTGTTCCGCGGGGATTCCTATTTCTGATTTCCAAAATCTGAGGTATCAGTTCGGACGGTACTACAATTCTTTCTAAGGAGGTGTCATCCTTTCTTTTATGACACGCTCACTTTTCCTTCCTTCCTGGGAGGAGAAATGGGGAGCCGTGCTTTTATTCACTGCATTTTTTGAAAGTGCTTAGCATTCTCCGCGAGCAAGGTTTCTATTGACTTTTAGTTGTTTAGATCACCTTTTTGTATTCTTCAAGGGACGCCTCAAATATATGGTGGCGTCCAAAGTCTCCATCGCTCGATGGGTCCAGGAGGACATTCTTTATGCTTGCTTGATGGCAGGGAAGCGGTTGGCGAAAGAACTTCATGACCATTCCACCGGAGCGTTGGCTACTTCTTGGACTCGGTCCAGAGGTTTTTTCCTTGGAGGAGTTTTGTCTCGCGGCTACTTGGTCTTCCAAGAGTGTTTTCTCTCAGCGTTACTGATTGGATGTGGGGGCGCATGAGGTAGTTGCGTTTAGTGCTTTGGTTGTTGCGGAGGCGTTATTTGCTTCCCACCCGGATTGAGGATTGCTTTGCTACATCTCTGAATTCATCTGCTGCTGTTGCTAGGGAAGGAAAAATTATGTTCTTACCTGTTAATTTTCTTTCCCTTAGACGCAGCAGATGAATCCAGAGCCCCACCCTTTCTGGATATTGTCTGTCGGTTTTTTCTTTCGCAACTTTCGAAGTTTGTTATTATTGAGGGTTGTATTCTGTATTATTGCCTTTTGAGATTTGTTATGGGAAAGAAGTTTTTTTTCCCATGCTATGCCTATTGATGGTTACGGATGCTTTGGCAAGGAGCTATACTGGAGATTCAGGAGGAGTGCCAGCCAATAGGACCACCTGTTAATCAGTTTCTCTATCTCCGCCTGCTGGTAGATGTGTGCTATCCCATTGGTCTCTGGATTCATCTGCTGCGTCTAAGGGAAAGAAAATTAACAGGTAAGAACATAATTTTTCCTTCCTCCCTTCGCAGGTGCTTTTCAAAATTAAAGTTTTCTCTCTGAGGGATGCATTTCTCTCTCGTTCATGATCTCCTTTATGTCTCTTCTCCATTCCCTTCAATTTCCTGCATCTTTTTTCCAGGATCCCTTGATGTCCAGCATGTCTGTTCTTCCTATGCACTTGTTGATCTCATAAATATCCGCCCTGCTTTTTCCCCATTATCCACAGCATCTCTCTTCTCCCTCTGCCTCTCCATGTTGTACAGTATGTCTGCCTTTCTCCCTTACTAGTTTATAAATTCAAAATCCTAATCATTCCCTCCACCCCATCTAACAAATTCCCCTCTTCCCACACCCCCAGCCCCGCCCCATTTACTTACCCATTTTCTTATTTACTTCTTTATTTCCACTTTATTTCTTTTTTACTTTTTTATTTTAAAATTCAAAACAATAACAAAGATTACCATACCAGTGCCAGTGTACAGTTTTTCTTATATGCAACCTCCAAACATCTCTGAATAAATCCCCCCTTCCTTCCTAAAGAAAGATCTTCAGCTGGCAGCGCTTTGGGAAGCCCACCAATTTATATTTTGCATTTGAGTAGGAGGCATGGGACATGACAGGAAGAAAATTTAATGCCCACCATTTTATTGGACTAATACATGTCTCAATTAGCATTTAGAGGGTAAAACCTCTTTCTTCAGGTCAGTGAACTATACAGTATCCCTGTTCTGTCCTGAGGAAATGATTTATGGTCTGTGAATTAGTAAAAAATGTAATAAAATTAGTCCAATAAACAGGGTCGCCTTATTTCATAAACACAAAAAACAAATAGAAATTTTTTTTCTGCCTTTGTTGTCTGGTTTCTGCTTTCCTCATCATTCTCTTCCTTCCACTCTCTGTGCCTCTTCCATATGTAATGTAATGTAATGTAATTTATTTCTTATATACCGCTACATCCGTTAGGTTCTAAGCGGTTTGAAGAAAATATACATTAAGATTATAAATGAGAAGTAAGAAGGTACTTAAAAAATTCCCTTACTGTCCCGAAGGCTCACAATCTAACTAAAGTACCTGGAAATTAATAAAGAAGAGAAAATAAAGATGGTTGAAAAAAGAAAAATTCTATGTGAATTTATAGGATGGAAATTAAACTGACAGTGAAGAACTGTATGAAAAATACATATGGAATTCAGTTAGAGAGGGTAGGTTACAATCTATTTATGGTATTTGTTTAATTGGAAGGTGTTAAGGTGGGTAATTTGGGGGAAGGTTATCTGAAGGTAGGTGAATCTTCTGGAGGTAAAAGAGGAGGGGTTAAGATATTTGGATGAATTTTTTGAAAAGCAGGGTTTTGATTTCTTTTCTGAATGTTTTGAAGTTGTCTGATATTGTCATAAGATTGGAGATGGAATGGTTGATTTTTGCTGCTTGTGTTGCTAGAAGGTTGTCAAACATTTTCTTGCGTTGTGTGCCTTTGAGTGGGGGGAAGGCGAAAGGGTTCGATGTTCTTCTGTGTCTTGAGGTGGAGATTTGGTTTAAGCGGTTATTTAGATAGGAGGGGGAAGAGCCGTGTAATGCTTTGAATATCAGGCAGTAGAATTTGAATTGGATTCGTGCTTGTATGGGTAGCCAGTGAGAGTCTAAGAAGGCAGTTGTTATGTGATCATATTTTTTGAGTGAGTAGATCAATCTGAGGGCGGTGTTTTGTATGGTCTGGAGTTGTTTTATCATAGTGGCTGGACAAGGAAGATATAGGGAGTTGCAATAATCCAGCAGACCTAAGACTAGGGATTGGACGATTAGTCTAAATTGTGCTTGGTCAAAGAATTTTCTGATTTTACGGAGATTTCTCATGGATTGAAAAGCTTTTTGGGTTGTTTTGTTGATCTGGGGCTGCATTGTGCAACATCTGTCTATCGTAACTCCTAGGAGTTTTAGTTCGGGTTGTATTGGGTATTTGGTATTTTTGATTTTCAGTTCAGTGATGGTAGGAGTTTGGGCTTTTTCGAGCAAAAGGAATTTAGTTTTTTCAGAATTTAGTTTGTGATCCATCATCCATTTTTCTACTGTGTCTAAGGTTGTTTCTAGCTTTGTTGTGGTGGTGGTCTCTGATGGGTCGAATGGGAGGATTATGGTGATGTCATCAGCATAGCTGAAAGATGTGACATCTAGGGTATCTAAAGTGGCTCCTAGGGAGGAGATAAAGAGGTTGAAGAGCGTAGGTGAGAGAGGTGATCCTTGTGGAACTCCGCAGGGATTTGTCCATGGTTCTGATTTGATATCATTGTATTTTACCCTGTAGGTTCTAGATTTGAGGAACCCCTGAAACCATTTGTAGACCTTGCCTGAGATTCCTATGGCGTCGAGAATTTGTAGTAATAAGGTGTGGTCAACTAGGTCAAATGCTGCGGAGAGGTCTAATTGTATTAATATCATTTTTTTCCTTTACTGATGTGTTATCTGCTTTCTTTCTATGCCTCTTCAAGAAACTGTCTGCCTCTCCCTCCCCACATTGGTTTGGCACCCATCTTCTTCCCTCCGCTCCCCCCATGGTCTGGCATCTCTGTCTTTTTCCCTTCCATCCCTCCCACCCCTCCCCCAGGTGGTTTTTAGCATTTCTCTCCTCCTGTCCTCCCCCTACCCTGGTATCTCTCTCTTCTCGCTTTCCTTTTCTTTTCTGCTCTTGCTTCTCAATTTGTTTTCTACCTTTTATCTACTTACTTTCCAGTCCTCAATTTCCCTTTTATTGTGTCTACCTACAGCTTGCCACCTCTTTCCCTCACTTCTTCCAGTATCTCACTAACTCTAACTTCTTCCCCCAATCCAGCATGTGCCCTTTTTTCTTTATCCCCTCCTTCCATGCATGTGCTCTCTCTCTCTCTCCTCTCCAATTCCTTCCAGAGTCTGCTCCCCTCTCTCTCCCCTCCCATCCAGCATCTGTTCCTCTTTCTCTCCTCCCCACTTCCCTTCAGTGTCTGTTCCCCTCTCTCCCTTCCCCACATCCATCCAGTGACTGTTCTACTTTCTAGCTCCAATTCCTTTCAGCGTATGCTCCCCTCTCTCTCCCCTCCCCACTTCCCTTAAGCTCCACTCAAACTCTTCCCCTCATCAGGCCATCTTTCTCCTTTCCTGTCACCTTGGCAAGCACTTTTCAGAATCAAAGTTCTCTCTCTCAGAGGGGCCGGAGACGGCAGCCATTCTCACAAGTCACTCATGTCTGCCATCAAAGCTTTTCTTCTGGTGCAATTTCCTGTTTCCGCCTGGGCGGCTTATGTCAGAGGAGAAGCTTTGGAGTAGCCATGCGTGGCTTGTGAGAATGGCTGCAGCATCCTCAGAGAGAGAAAACTGAATCTGAAAAGCTCCCACAAAGGTGATAGAAAGGGAGGGAGATGCCTTGATGAAGGGAAGAGATGCCCTCACTGTGGGCCCCCCTGGAGCTGAGGGGCACTGCGCAGCTTTCATGAATTCCCTCCCCTAATGCCAGCCCTAGCTGTGCTGAAGGAAGACAGCTGGACTCGGATTAAAGAACCCTCGCATATCCAGCAAGATTCTAGCAGGTTCTATGCTTTCCATGGTAAAAGAGTGCAGGGAATGGATGTTTTCTGCCTTATAGGTTGTTGAGGGTGCTCAAATCTGATAGATGCAGCCCTTCCTGGGGTCAGAATTGCAGGATCCTGACAGATCCTGTTAGATCCTGGATATCCTGCAAATCCTGACACATCCTGGCAAATCCTGTGCTTCTGATGGGGAAAGAGTGCATGGAATGGATGTTTTCTGCCTTATAAGTGGTTGAGGGTGCTGAAATCAGATCGATGCAGCCCTTCCTGGGGGTCAGAATTGAAGGATCCTGACAGATCCTGGATATCCTACACAACCTGGCATATCCTGTGCTTCTGATGGGGAAAGAGTGCATGGAATGGATGTTTTCTGCCTTATAAGTGGTTGAGGGTGCTCAAATCTGATCGATGCAGCCCTTCCTGGGGTAAGAATTGCAGGATCCTGACAGATCCTGTTAGATCCTGGATATCCTGCACATCCTGACACATCCTGGCATATCCTGTGCTTCTGATGGGGAAAGAGTGCATGGAATGGATGTTTTCTGCCTTATAAGTGGTTGAGGGTGCTGAAATCAGATAGATGCAGCCCTTCTTGGGGTCAGAATTGCAGGATCCTGACAGATCCTGGATATCCTACACAACCTGGCATATCCTGTGCTTCTGATGGGGAAAGAGTGCATGGAATGGATGTTTTCTGCCTTATAAGTGGTTGAGGGTGCTCAAATCTGATCGATGCAGCCCTTCCTGGGGTAAGAATTGCAGGATCCTGACAGATCCTGTTAGATCCTGGATATCCTGCAAATCCTGACACATCCTGGCAAATCCTGTGCTTCTGATGGGGAAAGAGTGCATGGAATGGATGTTTTCTGCCTTATAAGTGGTTGAGGGTGCTGAAATCAGATCGATGCAGCCCTTCCTGGGGGTCAGAATTGAAGGATCCTGACAGATCCTGGATATCCTACACAACCTGGCATATCCTGTGCTTCTGATGGGGAAAGAGTGCATGGAATGGATGTTTTCTGCCTTATAAGTGGTTGAGGGTGCTCAAATCTGATCGATGCAGCCCTTCCTGGGGTAAGAATTGCAGGATCCTGACAGATCCTGTTAGATCCTGGATATCCTGCACATCCTGACACATCCTGGCATATCCTGTGCTTCTGATGGGGAAAGAGTGCATGGAATGGATGTTTTCTGCCTTATAAGTGGTTGAGGGTGCTGAAATCAGATAGATGCAGCCCTTCTTGGGGTCAGAATTGCAGGATCCTGACAGATCCTGGATATCCTGCACATCCAGACACATCCTGGCATATCCTGTGCTTCTGATGGGGAAAAAGTGCATGGAATGGATGTTTTTCTGCCTTATAAGTGGTTGAGGGTGCTGAAATCAGATTGATGCAGCCCTTCCTGTGGGTCAGAATTACAGGATCCTGACAGATCCTGGATATCCTACACATCCTGGCATATCCTGTGCTTCTGATGGGGAAAGAGTGCATGGAATGGATGTTTTCTGCCTTATAAGTGGTTGAGGGTGCTCAAATCTGATAGATGCAGCCCTTCCTGGGGTAAGAATTGCAGGATCCTGACAGATCCTGTTAGATCCTGGATATCCTGCACATCCTGGCATATCCTGTGCTTCTGATGGGGAAAGAGTGCATGGAATGGATGTTTTCTGCCTTATAAGTGGTTGAGGGTGCTGAAATCAGATAGATGCAGCCCTTCCTGGGGTCAGAATTGCAGGATCCTGGATATCCTAAAAATCATGCACATCCTGACACATCCTGGCATAGCCTGTGCTTCTGATGGGGAAAGAGTGCATGGAATGGATGTTTTTCTGCCTTATAAGTGGTTGAGGGTGCTGAAATCAGATAGATGCAGCCCTTCCTGGGGTCAGAATTGCAGGATCCTGGTACATCCTGGCGTATCCTGTACTTCTGATAGGGAAAGAGTGTATGGAATGGATGTTTTCTGCCTTATAAGTGGTTGAGGGTGCTCAAATCATATAGATGCAGCCCTTCCTGGGATCAGAATTGCAGGATCCTGGTACATCCTGACACATCCTGGCATATCCTGTGCTTCTGATGGGGAAAGTCTGTGGGCTTTTGCTGGGACGGCCCGTCTTGCATTATCAAAGTGGGCCGGCCTAGCAAAGGTCCCATGGCTGCTTGATGAAACAGATGCTACTGCCGCTGCTGGTCCGGGAGTAAGAAGAGGCATCCCGGCAGCTTAGGCATAAGGCAGGAAGTTAGCGGCGTCTGACATCGGAGCAGATGATCAGCTGAGGCAGGCACAGGTGATCGGCAGCAGGCGAATTATTGTTCTGTTCATGTGGAGCATGGACGCACAGATTTTGAAGTGTGCATGCGTGCTAAGGGTTTTATTATAGCGGATGATTAATATCTACGTTTTGATTTTGGTTTCTTTATCACTCTTGTATTCACCTGTAATAACTGAGCTCGATGGACCTCAGGTCTGACCCAGTGGAGGCATTGCTTATGTTTATAAACTTTTATTGTGTGTTTAATTATGCCATGCTTCTATTCATGTTATGCTTTAAATGTCATGTGTTTTTTTTCCTTTTGTTTGGTTTTATACATACTTTCTTTGAACATGCATCAAATTACACTGTTTTTAATTCACAATATGTTTTCATTCACGTCATGTTCTGATTATTTGATGCATTATATCACAGGTGTCAAACTCAAGGACTCAGGGCTGAATTTGGCCCACCTGGCCTGTTTTATGAGGCCCACAGAGTGATGCAGCATTTTCATTACCACCCCTGGTGTTATCTTCTGGCCGGCTCCCTCCTCACCGCTGCAGTGCACAAAGCCACGGGCGGTGGCTCCTACGCGCATCCTATGCCTGAACCGGAAGCCTTCTCTCTGATGTCGCATCAGAAGAAAGGCTTCTGGATGAGATGCGGGACATGCAAGGAGCCGCTGCCCGTGGCTTTGTGCACACTGCGGTAGTGAGGTGGAGGGAGCCGACAAGAAGATAACACTGAGGGTGGCAATGAAAACGCACATCATACCACAAGCTGCATAAAACGGCCAGGCGGGAGTCATCCATAAGATAATACAGCCGCTGGAGGGAGGCACCTAGTTGAGGCACAGCATGGCGGGAGGAAGACAACAAAGGTAAGGGGAATGATTTTATTTTGAATTTAGTGATTGAATTGTGTTAGTTTTTAAGAATTTTCATCTGCTGTCTATATTTTGCACTGTTCAGGAAGAAATGTATTTGTTTCTTTTTCTCTGGGGTTGTACTGCAAGCAGAGTCTTGAATCTTAGGGTTTCATTTGTATATATTAGTACTTTTAGTTTTTGGTCCTGTATTTGCATAGGTAGGAATGAATGTTGAAAAGCATACAGGCCTAGATTCTCTATAGTGCTTTTAACCTTAGGCGTGCTTTTGACGTCTGACTTAATTGGATAATTACGGAGTTAAGGGTCTTAATAAGCGTTAATTGAGAGATAGACGTAGCTAGGCGTCCAGAAAAGATAGACGTAGGGCAGAAGTCTAAGGAAAGCATAGTCGCGTCTACTTGTATAGACGTGGGCGTAACATGGGCAGGCACTACTTAAACGCTACTTAGGTGGCAGACCGCTTCTAAATATCGTCTAAAATGTAGGTCAAAACGCTGGTCTAACGTGGTTTTTGCTTCATTTCAATGCAGTTTCAACTTTCTTAATTCCGGCTCCCCGTTAGACGCGAGTTAGATGTCCTATGTGCTTTTGCAATTATAATTCCAATAGCGAGTTTGAATAGATATTTTTCATCTTTTCTCTGTCCTAATAAATTTAATGATACCATATCAATATATTGCATGGATAACAAAGTACATTTCTGCCCAAACAATAATATAATTTACTCATTACACCACCTTTGGCTTTCCTGTTTAAAAACAACCCCCTTTGTTTCTCAACAAACAGCGCTGCAATCAGCTCTGTTTTGAAAGCAAAGAAAGAACAGGAAACACATATCATTATTGCACACATTACTTCATTTCTCAGCACTTAAAGAGAAAAAACAGATACACACCTTAACATTCGTCTTCCCTCATTGCAAAATGGAGCTCTTCAGCTGCACAAAGCTGACCTCATTGTGACATCATCAAGCTGCACCTTCAAGGTAGTATGCCACAATTAAAAGATGCAGTGGGTGTAGAACTCACAACCTCTGTACGACTAGCACAGCATATTTACCCATAAAGCTACAGCATCCTCTACTTAGGTCCATCTCATCGCCCTTTCATATCATACTTGACTGAGCTGCCTATGTATCATCTCATTAACTATCATGTCACAATAAGCACAAAGAAAGCATTTTTGGCTCACCAGGTTAATGCGCCTGGTCCAACCTCTCAAGCTCACTGGTTCAACTCCCACCTTTGCTCATTTTAATAAGGTCCTAGCAGCTTCCTATTAGCTGTTATAACAGGGTCTACATGGTGGACATTGCCATATTTATGTGCACATTTCCCTTTCCAGGCAAGCATATTTTCTCCTTACCATGGCTAGGACATCCTAAGCTGTCATGGGAGGAAACATTTCCTTTGCCAGCAAGATGGCATTTGTGGCTCACCTGGTTAATGTGCTATTATGCCTTGTCCATCTTCTCATGCTCCCTGGTTCAAAACCCACCCTCAGCATATCTCTTTTTTCAAAGCTTCCTATTAGCTCTCAAAGTGGTATATATATATATGGTGGACTTTGCTGTTTTTCATGGTTAGGGTTAGGGTTAGGATGTTATGCTGCAGGAGTGTGTGTTGTGGTTGGGGTGGGGGTGGGGGAGGGGGGTCTAGGATGACAGAACAGGCTGCTGAGAATTGCTGCAGATCATTTTAAGGATTAACTCAAATAAGTTTAAGCAAAGGAATGCCTAAAGATTTAGAAGGTTTTCTGGTAGAAAAACAAATATCAAATATGTATTAAGAAATTGCAGCACAAATGATGCCGATTGTTAAGCGCAAAGAATGCCGCTTTTCCGCATATGATGACTAAACGGAACAGATTACTTACAGTCATACATTTATTAGTACAGTGCTTAGAATGAAAATTATTATGTGAGCATGGTCTGGGTTTGACATTAGAAAAATTGAGCTTGCATTTGATCAAAACAGCACTTTTGGACTCCACTTCACATGTATTCAACCATACTTGGGAATATGGGTTTGGGGGTCAGTGAAAGCAGCGCTTTAAACCATTGAGCTACCACTCTTGTCTCAGCCTACTGTGAGATGATAGCTAAGCTGCTTTTACCTTAGCAGTTCACTAAGGTATGATATGACAGGGGAGCCAGAGACATTGGAGTGAAAGGTGCTGTAGCTCAGTGAGTAAAAGCGCTGTACCGATCATCCGGGGGTTGTAGGTTCAACTCCCGGCCTATATTTTACTTGTGGCATTCTACCTTCCAAGTGCACCTTGATGATGCTTTCCACTTCTTATAGGAGTTGATTATAACATTACTGTACAACTTTCTGTGTAGCAGAAAAATAAACTCCCCCCTTCCATGCTAAGAATTTGAGTTCAACTCATCTTATATTTCTCCTTTTAAATATGGCATACTTTGTTCGTTTTTATAATGTTAAAGTATACAATTCTGAAATCATGAAGAAAACATATATAAAACAGCAGTGTTTTGTCTCCTGGCAGAATTAACTGCCTATAAGAAGCGGTATAAGCAAATCAAAATTGCTATTGTATGGTTTGTTATCTAGCACCTTCAAGGTATTATGCCACAATGAAAAGATGTGCTGGGTGTAGAACTCACAACCTCTGTACAACTAGCACAGGAGTTTAACCCATATACCTACAGCAGCTTCTGCTTAGATGGATCTCACCGTCATATGTGACTGAGCTGCCTATGTATCATCTCATTAACTATCATGTCACAATAAGCACAAAGAAAGCATTTCTGGCTCTCCAGGTTAATGCGCCTAGTCCAACCTGTCAAGCTCACCGGTTCAACTCCCACCTTTGCTCATTTTAATAAGGTCCTAGCAGCTTCCTATTAGCTGTTATAACAGCTGTTATTTATGTGCACATTTCCCTTTTCAGGCAAGCATATTTTCTCCTTACCATGGCTAGGACATCCTAAGCTGTCATGGGAGGAAACATTTCCTCTGCCAGCAAGATGGCATTTGTGGCTCACCTGGTTAATGTGCTCTATTACGCCTTGTCCATCTTCTCATGCTACCCGGTTTAAAACCCACTCTCAGCATACCTCTTTTTCAAAGCTTCCTATTAGCTCTTATAAGTGGTGGAATTTGCTGTTTCTCATCAGCATCCTGCAGCTACAGGTGCATGAGATACTTTCATTTGCTCCCAACTACAAGCCATTCTAGTAGGAATGTGTTTCTTTTGATGCAATATAGGCATTGGCCAACAGCTATGAGTTAAATCAAACTTCAGAGGGCTTGGACAGGTGTTGAAGGATGATACATGTGGTGAGATGGATCCTACACACATTAGTATTGCTAAATGCAGTTTGGCTTGACAGTTAGTGGGGGGATGTTGGGGTGGGGGAGGGTGTTCAGCATGAGAGAGAACAGGTTGCATTAACAATTAGACAATGGCTGCAGATAATAAAAGCTGAAGCAAAATATATTTAAGTAAAGGGATGGCTAAAAAGTTACCAGTTTTCCTGCTTGAAATATTAATATAAACTATTTGCCAACCTTACTCAAGACTTGAACCCCTGATGTATGGAAGATAAAAAGCAGTGCCTTAAGGCATAGAGCTATAGAGGGAATTTTGTTTAGAACATAGAGTTGCAAGGAGCAGCCAGCTTTTGAAGCTACCTATAGAACACGTTCAAACACACACCCATAGCACAACCAATGAGGTGTGGTGGGTGTGGTTAAGTGGGTATAAGAAGGTACAGGTGAGTAGAGTTTACCCGCGGCCACCGTATTTTAGCCGCGGGTCACCGCCGAAAACGGGGAAGAAAACTAGCAGTCGCTGCGGCGACGGGGACAAGGCCATTCACCGCCCGCAGGGCGGTGAATGGGTCTTGTCCCCACAGTGAGGCATGAAGGATCGCACGGTCCCCGCAGCTCACACCCGCCTGCCCAATCGATTCTAGTGTTTAGCCAGCTCTCTCCCTTCTCCTCACCTTAGTTTGTAGATTTTCTTTTTCGGCGACCCGCACGCTATCAGAGAGCCGCGCACCCGCTGCTGCTCAGTTTCGATCTTCTGCTCTGACGCAACCGGAAACAGGAAGTTGCAGCAGAGCAGAAGATTGAACACTGAGCAGCCGCGCGTGTGCGGCTCTTTGGGAAAGCGTGCAGGTCGCTGAAAAAAAGCCTGCAAATTAAGGTGAGGAGAAGGGAGAGAGCTGGCTAAACACTAGGATCGATTGGGCAGGCGGGTGGGGGCTGCGAGGACCGTGCGATCGCTAGTGTTCCCGGCTCAGACTGTAAGGAGGGAGTGAAAGGGAAAAGGATTCTGGGCCAAGGTGATGAAAACGGAAAGAAAAACCCACAGCAGGAAAGAAAGGGAAGGACAGGCAGGTGAGCCAGATGCTAGAAGCAGGGGGGGGGAAGAAAGAGGGAAAAAAGCTAGATAGGGTTGAAAAGAAGAGACACACTGGTATGGAAGAGGAAGATAGGGGAAATCTGGACACAGGAAGGTAACAGAAAGAGGGGAAATTATGTGCATTGGGGCATAGGGACAGAGACAAAAAGGGGACATGCCATGTGGATGGAATATGGACACAGGGGGGGGCAATGGCAGATATATAGGGGAGATATTAGAAAAGTATATAAAATCGTACCCGTTTGAGGCTTTTATGTATGCAGCAGTGACGGTGACGGGGCGGTGAATGGAATGGCAGTGGCGGGGACGGGGCGGTGACGGGGATGGTGAGACGGGGACGGGGCGGTGACGGGGATGGTGAGACGGGGCGGTGACGGGGACCAATTTTTTCACCGTGTCATTCTCTATTTCCTTTCTATTCTGTCCTATCGCTTATGCAGACGTTTGAGACTTTACTCTGTCTTACTCTTTTACATTTTCTTTCCTATCTCTGCCTCCCACCTCTTTCTATTCCACAGAGCCATTAACAGCTACATGTCATTCTAATATGTTTTATATTTTCTAGAAGCAGCTTCACAGCACCAGCTTGCTAGTCAGCTCAGATAGTACGTCCAGGTGAGAATGATATTTTGTAAGCTACTTAGGTGTCTATGATAGAACCAAAGAAACCAACCAGCAAGAACTGATTTCTTTTTATGGACTTTCATTGTGTGTTATTGTTTATAATAGTTCTTCTACTTCTGATATCTCCTACTCTCCATTCCACAGGGCTGACAAAAAAGAGTGATAACACATTCAAGTCAAGGTGTGTTTGTTGTAAGAGCACCCATGCTGTAAGAAATTATGGTGGCAGCAAAATGGATATGTAAGTAAAATGTATGTGTTCACACATCTGAGAGGTTTTACTCAGAGTTAAAGTTCATTCTTTGTAGAATCAAATTACAGGCAAGTTACAATCAGTTGAGGAATGGTTCTGTGTACTAACTCATTGTTAACAATAGCTCGGGTGTGTTGGGGGGAACACTGCCATTCAATGGACATCCAATCAGTGTACATAGTTCAGGTGTAAAACTCCTAATGAGTGTCTAATGGGTTAGGCATCTTTATTATAAAAAGGGGTCAGCTGTAGCTGTTTATTTCAATAAGGAGTTGACATGCATACCCTGGACATACAGATGATTCAACTGGACACTACAGACCTATATTCTCACTTGTGTATGCTGGACACTACAGACCTATATTTTCCCATAGCCAGGCCCAGCCTGTACCTTGCTGTCTGTAAACATCTGCAGCCTTTGCAATGCTAACAATGATGTTCTTGTTTCCATTCCCTGCTGGGAGGATATCTATCCAAGGTTCTGCTGAACTGTTATCAGTGCTGTATGACTTCATATGCCAGGCACCCTGGAAAGCCATAAAAACTTTTATAATGAGCAAGGATCCCTGCTCATGTGGGTGTAACGAGATGAAAAAACTTGGTACCAAAACATTTGCTCCCTGTCTCTGAACCAAGCTATGGGAACCAAGCAGCTGGATTGTTGAAAGGTCACCTTTGCCAACTTACAGCTTACAAGGACACCATCCCAAATATGCACAGAAATGTAATACCACTAATTAGCATCTATATGTCTCAGTGCTGAAAGAAGAAAGTTCACCAAGAGTTCTCTGTTTCTGCTAGCCCCCCCCCCCCCCTACTGGGGAGGGAGGGGGGGTGGAGGTGAGAGAGAGGTGTGGACTGAGAGGAGGAGTTAGATATACATTATTTTATGTACCAATAGGGAATTACACAACCAGAATTCGGGGATGGACTTTTTTGGAACAAAGGAAGAATTTCTCTGTATAAAAATCACGTGTATTTTAAGTAGAGCCAGAGAGATTCACTTACTTATGCTATGGGGAACTGCTAGCCCCCCTGCTAAGCATATGGGTGCAAATTCTTCTCTCCATTGCATATTCTGAACTGACAATACATTTTTCTAATATGCCTTTGCTGCTGTAATACTTATAGTTTTTATACTAACAATAAACAAATATTGTCTGTTTTGGAAGATACAATGCCGTCTTGTAGTTATTCCAATGAGGTAAACAAAGCAGCCTTTACTTCAGTGGTGACTGCCCGACGTGATCATGCTTGGGTTTCACGCGCTTGCATGATTAACAGATTTTATTTTATAAGGTGTTCCGGTGAACTTCAAAGAGAAACACGTTCAGGGGGCGTAAGTATTTCGCCTTGGTGCTGGACGGAGGGTGCTCCTGGGTGAGCCAAAACATATTTCTAGTCACCTAGAGACCGTACGGAATTAATACTGTACAAATTGTAAGTACAACCTTTTATTTTAATTTTTATATATTAGACATCAGGCTAGTGATAGGGAAAAACAGTTGACATTGTACATTTGTGTGTATATATATGTATGTATATGTATGTATATGTATACATATGTATATGTATGTATGTATATGTATATATGTATATATATGTATATATATGTATATGTATATATATGTATATGTATATGTATGTATGTATATGTATATATATATTAGGGGAAAGAATAGGATTGAGTCAAGATCTGGATTGAGTTTTTTCTCCCTGCAGTTTTTTCTCCCTGCAATTGTGTGTGTCTGAGACGTGCCAGGGACACGAAGCGAGAGTGAGTCCTTATTTGCGTTTCCATTGTCCTGTGAAGGGCATGGCCAGAGAAGGACAAAGCAAAAGATTTCTGTTGATTGCGGGTGGCTCAAGGGGATAGAATAGGGGTAAAGCAGAAGTGAGAGACCTCCCCAGACAGCAATCCTCTGGAAAAGCCCTTAGAGAAGATCCTGCAGTGATAATGACAGTGTGTTCAGTATTAAGAGAAAAGTTTAGTGTGGAAAAAGAAAAAAAAAACCAAAACAATTGGCTTTGTCAAATTTTGCAATTTGTAGGAGAATTGCATGCAGAACTAAGGAAGCTAGAAATGTTTTCCTGTTGAAAAACAAAGGGCTTTGCAAAGAGGTGCTGCCCATGAGACCCCTTAAAGTTTTTAAGTTAGGAAAAAGAATAATTTAAGATGATGCCTTAAACAGAGATGGGAGGTGGCATGGAGGCTAAAATTGTAGCTCAGGAGTGTCCTGTACAGTTTGCTGCCTTTATATCTCTATATTTTCCTTTACTGAAAAGCAAACGTAGTTTGTATACCTTGGACAATTGTGGAGCAATAGGAGTTAGGGAAAGCTTGTTAAGCTGCCCGATACCCTTACATTGTACACTGCTTAGAAACCTGATTAAGCGGTTTAAAAAGTCTTTTACTTAACTTGACACTTGATTTATGGGTTTTAGAGAGTTTGTCGGCCCATTTGAACTAAGGACATGGAGATCTTTGTAATACGACGCTTTACTGAGTGCAACATGTTTTTGTTTGTGTGACCGTATGTGAAATGTCATAAATCCATAGGAATCTTCTCTTGCTTCCCGCTTTACGCTAGAGCCTGCGAGCAAGAGTGGGGAAAAGAGGAAAAAGTTTACTTATGCCCTAGTATTTAATTTATGCTTGAACCGAGGTGCCACGCACATTGTAGAGGCAGGAGGATTGCACTGGATAGTTTTAAGCAGGTCACTATAACTATGATAGAATTTCCCATGTCTATAAATGACATAGTATTTTAAATTCTGTTTTTTATGGATTTACAGTTACACTGTCAATCGGTGCCTTTATCTTGCTTTCAGTAAGAGAGGAAAACCACCAAACAAGCTAACCCCTCACAGTGGACAATTGTTCTATTACGTTGGAAAAAGAATTGAAAACAGTGGTATATATTATTTTAAACAGAATGGGTCTAGAGATAATAAGGAAAGTGTTTTCTTTCTTTCTTTCTTTTCTTTTATTTTTTTGTTGTTGTTGACTGTCCCTCTTTTTCTTCTTACAAGAGGGGGGAATACATAGCGTACATAGGCCTGCTTTTCATCATGAGATGTAACATCTCAAACCTGCCAGTTATGGCAGGCTTGCAGACGATGATATAATACAATGCAATCTTTATTTGGGTAATTATGGAGATTCAATGTTAACTGAGTTTGAATACTAATAAAACAAAACACTTAGCTAGCTAGACCTGTGGTTGTGGGAGCCACAAACTAGTTTTCTGATCTATATAAACTATTTCTGACTTACTAGTTTTAGGATATCTTTTGACTTTAGGAGACATTATAATTCGTTTATACCGCTGTGGGTGTCTGACTTTTTCTAGCATCAGTTTCTGATGGCAGACCTTTCTGCGTTGGTTATATAAAATTTGTACACCGTAATGTGTATTTTTTCTTTAGATTAGATTTTGATGTGACAGGAACAACAAACACTAGTGTTTGGCTTTAGGGATTGCAATGTATTTTGCCTATGATAAATAAAATAAGGTATGCTCATTAGTTCTGCATTGGTTCAGGCTTTTACACAGTCATGCTTGGACTGGATTAACTTCTTTATTGTGTTCTTCACCCTTATTTTTATTGTTGTCAGAGGCTTAGTATTTGGAATTTAATCAACTTTTTGCCATACTCGTCAAATTGATAAAATAAATAAATAAACAATAATAAAAAAACACAAGATACAGAGAATGAGAAATTGGTGATGTTTCGAAATTACCCAGGGAGATGGAAAAAACATTTAGGTTGGAAACCTGGGAAAGGTTGGTAAAGCAAGACAGCATGATTGTTGCCGAAAGTTGCAGACAGGATAGTGTAAGTTGCTAAATAGGGTAAAATGCATGTGACTAAGAATGTGAGTTTGCACTGATGAACGAGAATAAGGACTGTGATTTTAGATATGTTGCGTGCGTTGGATTTGTTACAGGCAGTGAGTAATTTAAAGAGAATTGAGCCAGATAGTTTCCATGTTCATGCAGTTGTAAAAGTGTGTCTGCTGGTAATAAAAAAGAAAAACACAAATAAACAGAACATAAGAACATAAGCAATGCCTCTGCTGGGTCAGACCTGAGGTCCATCGCGCCCAGCAGTCCGCTCACGCGGTGGCCCAACAGGTCCAGGACCTGTGTAGTAAACCTCTATCTATACCCTTCTATCCCCTTTTCCAGCAGGAAATTGTCCAATCCTTTCTTAAACCCCGAAACTGTTCCCTGCCCTATAACGTCCTCTGGAAGCGCGTTCCAGGTGTCGACCACACGTTGGGTAAAGAAGAACTTCCTAGCATTCGTTTTGAATCTGTCCCCTTTCAACTTTTCCGAATGCCCTCTTGTTTTTTTATTTTCTGAAAGTTTGACGAATCTGTCCCTCTCTACTCTCTCTATGCCTTTCATGATCTTGTAAGTCTCTATCATATCCCCTCTAAGTCTCCTCTTCTCCAGGGAAAAGAGACCCAGGTTCTCCAATCTCTCAGCTTATGAAAGGTTTTCCATCCCCTTAATCAGTCGTGTCGCTCTCCTCTGAACTCTCTCGAGTAACGCCATATCCTTCTTAAGGTATGGCGACCAATACTGGACGCAGTACTCAAGATGCGGACGCACCATTGCCCGGTACAGCGGCAGGATAACTTATTTCGTTCTGGTTGTAATACCCTTCTTGATTATACCTAGCATTCTATTTGCTCTCTTAGCAGCCGCTGCACACTGTGCCGTCGGCTTCATTGTCATGTCCACCATTACCCCCAAGTCCCTTTCCTGGGTACTCTCAGTCAATAACATCCCTCCCATCGTATAATTGTGCCTCGGGTTTCTGTTTCCCACATGCAATACTTTACACTTCTCAACATTGAACTTCATCTGCCATCTCTCAGCCCAATCCCCTACTTTGTCCAAGTCCCTTTGCTATTCTTCGCATTCCTCCTTCGTCCGAGCTCCATTAAATAGTTTGGTGTCGTCCGCAAATTTTATTATCTCACACTTCGTTCCTGTTTCTAGATCATTTATGAATATATTAAAAAGCAGCGGCCCGAGCACCAAGCCCTGCGGAACACCACTCGTGACCTTCCTCCAGTCCGAGTAGTGGCCCTTCACTCCTACCCTCTGTTTCCTTCCCTCTAACCAGTTTCTGATCCATCTATGCACGTCTCCGTCCACCCCATGGTTCTTCAGTTTCTGGAGTAGACGTTCATGAGGCACCTTGTCAAAGGCTTTCTGGAAATCTAGGTATATGATGTCTATGGGGTCTCCTATGTCCATCTGTTTGTTAATTCCCTCAAAGAAGTGCAATAAGTTAGTCAGGCACGATCTTCCCCTGCAAAAACCATGTTGGCTGGATATCAGAAGTTCGTTTTTTTCAAAATGTTCATCGATGTTTTCTTTTATTAGTGCTTCCGCCATTTTCCCCGGAACCGAGGTCAGACTCACCGGTCTATAGTTCCCCGGGTCACCTCTTGATCCCTTTTTAAAGATGGGCGTAACGTAGGCTATCTTCCAATCCTCCGGGATCACACTTGTTTTCAGAGATAGGTTGCAAATTTGTTGTAGTAGCTCCGCTATTTCCTCCTTTATTTCCTTCAGAACCCTTGGATGGATTCCATCCGGACCTGGGGATTTGTCAGTTTTTAGTTTTTCTATCTGCCTATACACATCATCGAGGCTCACTTCCATGGATGTTAACTTTTGTGCTTGATTTCCATTGAAGATTTGTTCGGGTTCCGGTATGTTGGTTGTGTCTTCGCTTGTAAATTTCTGCGACCTCTTTCTCTTCCTTCACCGCTCCCTTCCGGTCTCCGTCGTCCAGCGGTCCCACCTTCTCCCTAGCCGGCTGTTTGCCTTTAACATATCTAAAGAATGGTTTGAAATTTCATGCTTCCCTGGCTAGTCTCTCTTCATACTCTCTTTTGGCTTTTCGAACCACATGGTGACATTCTTTTTGATACTTCCTGTGCTCTTTCAAGTTTCCCTCAGATTTGTCCTTTTTCCATTTTCTGAATGAATTTTTCTTATTGCCTATCGCTTCCTTCACTATTTTAGTTATCCACGCCGGGTCTTTTGTTCGACTCTTGTTGCACCCTTTTCTGAATCTGGGGATATACAGATTTTGTGCCTCGTTCACCGTGTCCTTGAAAAAGGACCAGGCATGTTCCACCGTCTGCCATTTTTTGGAAGTGTTCCTAAGTTTCTTCTTTACCATTCCCCTCATTGCTTCGTAGTTTCCTTTCCTGAAGTTAAAAGTTGTCGCTATGGTTCTCTTTCCTTTCAGTATTCCTAGTTCCACCTTGAACTTGACCATATTATGATCGCTGTTTCCCAACGGTCCCACTACTTCCACCTCCTTTGCAGGTCCCCTCAGTCCATTTAGGATTAGGTCCAGAGTGGCAATTCCTCTCGTTGGTTCTCTAACAAGCTGCTCCAAGAAGCAATCTTGTACAGCCTCCAGAAATTCTGTCTCCCTAGTGCAGCTTGAGCTTCCAAGACTCCAGTCTATCCCAGGGTAGTTGAAGTCTCCCATAATAACCGTATTACCGCTTTTGCATTCTCGCTTCATCTCAGCTTCCATTTCTTCATCGATCTCTCCGGTTTGTCCGGGAGGACGATAGTATAGGCCTATCTTTATTTCAGGCCCTTTCCTTCCCGGTATTTTAACCCATAGTGATTCTAGCTTGTTGGCCGTCTCTGCTATGTCCATTCTTGTCGATTGTATGCTTTCTTTTATGTATAGTGCTATTCCACTAAACTAAAACGCGACCATTTGTCAGACATGTGGGGTTTGTGTTGGGCACATCACTGCCTTTGTATCCCAGTGTTGCAATGATAGAGGTTAAGTATCCATATTTTTCTGAAAATTGAAATATTTGCTAAACATGGGCTTGATAATTCAAGTTCAAGTTTCCAGTTTTATTATTATTTGATGAATCGCCTATACAAACATTCTAAGCGATGAACAATTTAAAAAAAACAACTTTTTAGAGGACAAACAATTTTAAGACACAAGTAAAAAGTTAATATACTTATAACACATTACAAATTTCTTCATACATGTAGCTTAAAGACGGACATGATATAGAAGGAAAAGAAGGGTAAAGTTACAATTCTCTCATAAGAACATAAGAACATAAGCAATGCCTCTGCTGGGTCAGACCTGAGGTCCATCATGCCCAGCAGTCCGCTCACGCGGCGGCCCAACAGGTCCAGGACCTGTGCAGAAATCCTCTATTTATACCCCTCTATCCTCTTTTCCAGCAGGAAACCGTCCAATCCTTTCTTAAATCCCAGTACTGTACTCTGCCCTATTACATTCTCTGGAAGCGCATTCCAGGTGTCCACCACACGTTGGGTAAAGAAGAACTTCCTAGCATTCGTTTTGAATCTGTCCCCTTTCAACTTTTCCAGATGCCCTCTTGTTCTTTTATTTTTTGAAAGTGTGAAGAATCTGTCCCTCTCTACTCTCTCTATGCCCTTCATGATCTTATAAGTCTCTATCATATCCCCTCTAAGTCTCCTCTTCTCCAGGGAAAAGAGACCCAGTTTCTCCAATCTCTCAGCATATGGAAGGTTTTCCATCCCTTTTATCAGACGTGTCGCTCTCCTCTGAACCCTCTCGAGTATCGCCATATCCTTCTTAAGGTACGGCGACCAATATTGGACGCAGTATTCCAGATGCGGGCGCACCATCGCCCGATACAACGGCAGAATAACTTCTCTCGTCCTGGTTGTAATACCCTTCTTGATTATACCCAGCATTCTATTCGCTCTCTTAGCGGCCGCTGCGCACTGTGCCGTCGGCTTCATTGTCATGTCCACCATTACCCCTAAGTCCCTTTCCTGGGTACTCTCATTTAATAATATCCCTCCCATCGTATAGTTGTACCTCAGGTTTCTGCTTCCCACATGCAGTACTTTACATTTCTCAACGTTGAACTTCATCTGCCATCTCGTCGCCCATTCCCCTAGTTTATTCAGGTCCCTTTGTAATTCTTCGCAGTCCTCTTTAGTCCGAGCTCCACTGAATAGTTTGGTGTCGTCTGCAAATTTTATTATCTCACACGTCGTCCCTATTTCTAGATCATTTATGAATATATTAAATAGTAGTGGCCCGAGCACCGAGCCCTGCGGAACACCACTTGTGACCCTCTTCCAGTCCGAGTAGTGGCCCTTCACCCCTACCCTCTGTTTCCTACCCGCCAACCAGTTTCTGATCCATCTATGCACATCTCCGTCCACCCCATGGTTCTTCAGTTTCCGGAGTAGACGCTCATGAGGCACCTTGTCAAAGGCTTTTTGGAAATCTAGGTATACGATGTCTATGGGGTCTCCTTTATCCGTCCGTTTGTTGATTCCTTCGAAGAAGTGCAATAAGTTAGTTAAGCACGATCTCCCCCTGCAGAAACCATGTTGGCTTGGTATCAGAAGTTCATTTCTTTCCAAATGTTCATCGATGTTTTCTTTTATTAGCGCTTCTGCCATTTTCCCCGGAACCGAGGTCAGACTCACAGGTCTGTAGTTTCCCGGGTCACCTCTTGATCCCTTTTTGAAGATGGGCGTGACGTTGGCTATCTTCCAATCCTCTGGTATCACACCTGTTTTCAGGGATAGGTTGCAAACTTGCTGCAGTAGTTCTGCTATCTCCTCCTTTAATTCCTTCAGAACCCTTGGATGGATTCCGTCTGGACCCGGGGATTTGTCAGTTTTTAGTTTTTCTATCTGCCTGCGCACATCTTCAAGGCTCACTTCCATGGATGTTAATTTTTCTGCTTCATTTCCATTGAAGAATTGCTCAGGTAGACAAACATAAAGAGGAAAGAACACAGGAAGGAAAAAAATATTTAAGTTCTGCATTTCATTAATAAACAGTCTTGTAGTTTAATTGATAAAAGCATCGTTAAATAAAAAAGTTTTTAAGAGTTTTTTTAAAGAGATAAGATCTTTTTCTTTTCTGATGTAAAGTGGCAGTGCATTCCACATTTGTGGAGCTGTAACAGAAAACATGTCATTTCTTCTTGTCCCCGCAATTTTTAAGGAAGGGACAGTTAATAAGTCTTGTGATGATGATCGTAGAGAATGAGGGGCATAATAAGGAATGATCATTCTAGACATGAATTGAGGCTCATTGAAAGCTAGAACTTTAAAAACCAAGAATACTATCTTAAAAGTAATTCGGTGGCTAATAGGTAGCCAATGGGACTTAATCAATAGCGGTGTAACGTGGTAAAAAATTTTTTTTGCTTTATGAATGAGTTTTATTGATAACGGATGGATTGAGATTAATTCTTTTGTGCTAACGGTCTCCCTTGCTTTCCCATCTTGTGTCTTTCTCCTGGTGTTCTTTATGAATTCTTTCTTCCAATGCCCGTTTGTATACAGTGTTATTATCATTCAGATTCTAAATACAATTGGAAACAGAAATACCTTTAAAATAACCTTGGTAGTTCAAACTCCAGAGGAAGGGGGTACTTCTTCTGTAAGGACAGTGCAGACTAAAGTTGCTACATCTAGTCTGCAGCAGTGCCCACTCTTCAGAGTGTAGCGGGTCCCAGGTGGCAGACAAGGGTTCCTGCCTGCAGGGCACATGGCTCCGTGTCCTCAGGGGTGGTGTCAAGTTCACATGTCTCTTCTTTGTCTTAGCAGTCATGCATACAGAGCTGTTCTGGACCTGTTACAAGGAGCCTTTTTCTAACCCAGAGAAGGACAATGTTCTGCTTTCAGTAACCTTGAAATGACCTTGCACTTAACATATAACCTGTTTCTTTTTTCCCTTTGAATTGACATTGCCATACTTCAGATTATCTCTGTATTTAACATTGTACACTGTATCTTACTTTACCTAGTAAGTTTTGCTTATTTTTCAAGATTGAAGCACACCCTAGCAGTTGCGTCCCTGTCTGCATTATGAATGAAATAGGCAGGGCACTGAGTCAGAATGATCACATTCTTACGTTTTCTCTTTCAGAAGTTCCAATAACCATTTAGATGCCTTTTATGATTATGTGATTATTATGCCATGTGTTATATTGCACTTTACTTTGCCACTGTGTGCACACAATTATGATTCGTGCTATGATGGATGTTTGTTTTTGTATAACTGTGCATTTCTCTGCAGATCAAAGTTCAGCTCTGAATCTTTGACAGATGGAAGACAAGTTCCACGCCTGTACCTTTGTGTTTTCTATGTTTGTGCCCTGTAATCTTTGTGTTGTCTCTCTGTTTGGTTTGTGGGGTACCCCGGGGAAACCAAATATACCATTGGCCATTTTTGGAGATTTTTCTCTCCCTTTTTGCATTTTTGTTTTTTCCTATCTCAATTGCGCACTATTTTTTATTTTTATTTTTTTTTTCTCTTTCATGGCCTGAGTGCTTCTCCGTTAGGGGTTATCTTATTTAGAGAAAAGGTTCTCTAGACTTCATGGTATTTTTCTGTGCACTCCACTGAGTTTACACCATGTAACATGTCCTCTTCTGCATATTGTGTACTTGAATCTTGTATCTTTCTTACTGTACTTATGACCAGTAAATGCATTATTTTTGTCCCTTGTTGCCGCCCTCAGTACAGGCAACCTGTTCTCTCTCTTTCTTTTCTTTGACTCTCTTCACTGAATTTCGGCTGCTGGTTGATGATACCTGGACTTCTTTCCAGATGGTGTATGTGCAGACCCCTTTCATTCAGAGTGTGCCCCGTATCAGTTGAACTTTTACTTTCTTGGACACTTTCTCTCCCTTGTTTTGTTTATGCCCGTTTTGCCGGTTTGCTGGACTTTATCTTTTCTTCAGTTTTGGCTCAGGACATTATTTCTGTGGAGGACTGATTGTTTTATTCTGTATATTCTTTTTAAGTTACATTATAGTTTTTATGCTGTGATGCCTAGGCTAGGTTATGGACCTGTCAAGTTTGTCCGTTTTTTTTTTATTTTTTATTTTTTATTATTTACTGCCATGTCATTCGTTTCTTTTACTGCTTTATTTATATTTTGATAGCTTGCCTCTTATACTACAACCTGAACAGTCACACATATGTCCTGTATATATATATTGCTTTCATAGCTTCCTATGGTCTGGTTCTCATATTTTTAATGTCTCTCAATGCTGTTCTTTACTTAGCAATGACTACTGCGTTGTCTTGAATGCTGTGGAATCCTGCTGAGACACTGCATCCCAATTTTCATGCTGTGTACGATGACTCCCAGTTCTGCAATCTATGCCCGTTATGTTCTGTGCCTCTGCTTTTGCCCACTGTTGTTTTTATTGTTCACATATTAGCCTTTTGTGCCTACATCCTCTGGTTCTGGCATGTACTGTTGTTCAGTTTAGCTAGATAGTTGGAAAGGCTGCCCCTCCACCACGCCTCTGTTTCTTCCTCTCTCTGCTACCTTTTGCGTGGCGGGCCTACGACTTGCCGTCCTTCAGCCCGCCAAGAGGGGACTGACATGCATACCCTGGACATACAGATGATTCAACTGGACACTATAGACCTATATTCTCACTTGTGTATGCTGGACACTACAGACCTATATTTTCCCATAGCCAGGCCCAGCCTGTACCTTGCTGTCTGTAAACATCTGCAGCCTTTGCAATGCTAACAATGATGTTCTTGTTTCCATTCCCTGCTGGGGGGATATCTATCCAAGGTTCTGCTGAACTGTTATCAGTGCTGTATGACTTCATTTGCCAGGCACCCTGGAAAGCCATAAAAACTTTTATAATGAGCAAGAATCCCTGCTCATGTGGGTGTAACGAGATGAAAGAACTTGGTACCAAAACATTTTCTCCCTGTCTCTGAACCAAGCTATGGGAACCAAGCAGCTGGATTGTTGAAAGGTCACCTTTGCCAACTTTCAGCTTACAAGGACACCATCCCGAATATGCACAGAATTGTAAAACCACTAATTAGCATCTACATGTCTCAGTGCTGAAAGAATAAAGTTCACCAAGAGTTCTCTTTCTGCTAGGCCCCCCCTCTACTGGAGGTGAGAGAGAGGCGTGGACTGAGAGGAGGAGTTAAATATACATTATTTTATGTACCAATAGGGAATTACATAACCAGAATTCGGGGATGGACTTTTTTGGAACAAAGGAAGAATTTCTCTGTATAAAAATCACGTGTATTTTAGGTAGAGCCAGAGAGATTCACTTACTTATGCTATGGGGAACTGCTAGCCCCCTGCTAAGCATATGGGTGCAAATTCTTCTCTCCATTGCATATTCTGAACTGACAATACATTTTTCTAATATGCCTTTGCTGCTGTAATACTTATAGTTTTTATACTAACAATAAACGAATATTGTCTGTTTTGGAAGATACAATGCCGTCTTGTAGTTATTCCAATGAGGTAAACAAAGCAGCCTTTACTTCAGAGTCCAAAGGTATGTTAGCACTTCTGTTATTTCTAGTTGTGTGTTGGAGACTGATGTGACATTCTGCCACAACTTCAGTGTTTAATTTTGGAGACATAGGTCTTTGTAACATGTTTCTCTCTATTCTTAATTTCAGGTTGACTATGCTCATCCCCCCCGTGTGTTTGCCAGAAACCAGAAGAGCAGCTCAGCACACCAACTTGCACCTGGCCAAACAGTTGTAGGTGAGAAAGCTATATGGTAACGTTTATTTGCTTACTCTACGATTCTTCACTTGACTGTTAGAACTATACCTGAGGTACACCTTTATCTCTCTCTCCTTGGCTGCTGTCTGTATCTTTCTGTCTCCCCCACCACCACCCATCCCAAGCAAAGCTATCTGTCCCCAGCACAGTGTGGCCTTGTGTTTTTCCAAGAGGCCAGAGCTCAAGTACCAACAACTAAAATAGGTGAGAAAGATGTCATGCAACCTTTCTTTGCCCTTGTGATTAATTATTTACACTTTTTTTCCCTTCACAGTTATTTAATGAGACAACTGTACATGGGTGAGTGTTAAGCTCTCTTTTACAAAGAGAAATTAACCAATCAACTCTTCATTGTCTCAATCCATCTTCCTTGAACTGCAGCTGCATGATTCCATGCTGTTTTCCTGGCCTGTCCAATTAAAATCATATACCATTTTTCTCCTTGTGCTTATATATTTTTTGATTATAAATATCAGGGCCTATACACCTTTACTAAGTCACCTTGTTATTTTGAAAGGGAATGGCAGGGCCCATTCAGCACTACTTCCAAAGAGAAACCCACACAGGAAACTTATAAACCAGTATAAACTTTTTTAATAAAACTATAAAATATATTTTAAAACTTTGCAAAAAAATAAAACTATATACAAAGGGGAAGAGAGGTTGGGACAGAGAGGGTGGGTGGTGGGTGCCCCCCCAAGAGCAGCTTGAGCTACCTCAGGAGGAGTTGGGAGGTATGCAAAAGGTCAGTCATTGAGAGGACGGTGGCACATGGGTGGACGCATGCCCTCCCTCCCCATCCTGGAGTCCCTGGGAATGCTCCAACCTAGCCAGCCGTTCCCTCAATGACTGGATCTCCTGAATGAGGGTGATCAGGGCCTCCTCTATCATCCTCAACCTCTCCAACACAGTCTCTAATCCTGGGACCGTCTGGGTTGGAGAGGTTGAGGGTGCATGGAGGAGGCCGGCCTCCTGAGGCTGGTCATGCTGCTCTGGGGGGGAGCCAGAAAGGGAAGGGGATGGGGTGGGGTCTAAAAATAGAAGGAGAGGAGGGGGAAGGGGTGTGATGGGGGGAAAGGGTGTGGGATTGGTGGCCTCTGGGCAGTGCCCTCGCCCAGGGCTTCGGCCATCTCCTGGGCCTCAGCCTCATCAGCCTCCCAGGCCTCCTCCAACTCCTGGGCCTGCTCCATCTCCCAGGCCTGCTTCTCTGCCACCGGAGCCTCCCTCTCTTCAGCCTCCATGGCCACCTCATGGCCGGCTCCTGGACTCTCAGGGGGTGTTGGTGCAGCTGCTGCTTCGTCTAGACAGGAAGGAAACAGGATACCATCAGGTAGGTGAAGTAAACTTTTGAACATGGCATTCTTTTACTGCTTTTTTTCCTTGAAATATTAATAAAATTGCAAAACATGTACCTCCTAAAAGGAACTCTATAAAATTTGGGAGACAGACAATACCCGGTGATGTCTGCAAGCCCTGCTGCTAGCTCTACTTGTGCCGAAGCAGTGCCTATTTGTGAGGAATGAGACAAAATCTTAAAGTCTTGACAACAGACAATGAGTTCTACTAGATTTCTACTATTACACCTTGCCCACATTTGGCCATGAAAAAAAGAGGGGTTAAGAGAGAGGGTGGGAAATTGCAGTCCTCGACATCTTCTTGTAGACAAGGTTTTCAGGATATGCACAAGAGATTTGCATACCAAGAAGACAGTGCAGGCAAATCTCTCTCATGCATATTGTTTTTGAAGAGGCCAAATCTTTTACCTTCCCTGTGTCCACCACCACCCCTTCACTGCTCCCCTGTCCAGCAGCACCCCTTACCTCGCGTCTGCCCTCCAGCCGACTCAAGCCGACATCTGGGAGACAGTGAGTAGATCCACGTGCATGCGTGCAGTTAAATTCGGAGCTTCGGTCTGGCCTGCTCCCTGCTCGCCTTGCTCTATTGTACTCTTTAGTTGAAAGAAGCAGCGGTGGCTCCTCTCATGATCCCCACCTGCGTTGGAAGTCCAACGCAGGCGGGGATCGTGAGAGGAGCTGCCGCCGCGTACTTCAACTAAAAAGTACAATACAGCTAGGTGAGCAGGGAGCAGGCCAGACCGAACAACAAACAGTAAACAGAACCCTAAGCGCACATGTGCACTCCTACCTGCGGGGCCCTACAGCTCATGGAAACGGGATCATGCGGTGGGAAAAGGTTATGTTTACTGTGCTCACTGAATGGTTTCCAATATTATTACTCACCAGCTTGAGCGGCAAGTTCACGCCGCACCCCCTGGAGAAAGGCCTGCTCCTCCTGTCTCAGGAGCCGGCCACATTTGCGGAGGTACTCCATCTGCATAATGGAGAAGGAGAGGGGGAGAGAGAGGATGAGCGTCATATCGCAGTGTGACCTAACTGTCTTATTTATGTCTTGACCTCTATAACACAGAAAAATGGGTGACAAGATTTGCTGGCCTTCAGTGATAATAGGATAAGGAGCACACATGAATGTAAGCAGGCCACAATGCTGCGGCCTGGGCTATAGGAAGCAACATGAGTAAATTTAGGTTTGCACACCATTATGGCAATAGTTTAAATAAATGCATTCAGGCTTCTTCTCTTATCCTGGTGTGCCAATTAAATGGGTTGGCTAGGATGAGAAGCAGCAGCATGGTTATGAACTTACAAGTCCAAGGTGCTGAGGGTGTGCTGGGATATATTGCTGTATATATATGGCAAAGAGAAATTACCGGTACATATATGTAATCAGGCAGGCATACTTGAATATTTCAATAAGTTTGTACTATAAATGAGCTGTTTGGATTCACATACATGTGGCACAAAGATTAAAAGTTGCACTTTATGAATGACCATGATTAAGAACTGGAGGTTGTAGGTTCACATCCTACTCTGCTACCTTTGGGGGGAGGGGTTTAAAAAGAAAACAATATTCTGTACAGATTTATGTAAAGAAAATATTTTTACTTTATTCTTTGATCACTTGAATATGAATACTTACATTCCGGGGAAAGGATGCCAGTCTGTTGTACCTCCTGGTCAGCCGCTCCCAGGAGGCACAATACTGGAGGAAGGTCCTCCTCCGACCTTCTACCTTAAAAAAATGATGTTCCTTCGGGAGGAACAGGCTTGCTAGGATCCTGGAGTCAGCTGTGCTAAAGTTGGGGCTTCTTCTAGCAACCATGTTTAGCAAAATGAACTGCGTTGTAAAAATCAGCGATTCTGTGACGTCACAATGCTGAAACGGCATGACATCAATCGGCACCGCTTAGGCGTGTTAATAGAACCGCAATGACGCTGATCGCAAAACGCAAATGGCGCCGTTTTTCCGCATACGACGCCTATGCGGAACAGAGTTATATTGGCACACAGATTCTAATGAAAATTACCGTTTGAGAATGATTTCCATTCCACTCACTCTCTTTCAGATTACACATAACTTATTTTAATATGACTTAGCAATCCCATCTAACTTTCATCTCAAACAGCACATTAGTAATACAACACAAAATTGAAAAGTTGTTTTCAAATGCAGGTTCCAGTATTGCCTGGTTTTATATTAACCCTAACCCTCATTCTTGTGAAAGGTTTTACAACGCCCAAATTTCGCTAATTAGACATGCTCAGTATATAGAGGACTGTAAAACATCATATTTTTGTCTCCTTTAGACTCCTGTGCGTTCGTGCTTCTGATGCTTGATTTGTGATATTGTGACTTTGTGCTGTGATCTCACTGTTTCTCCTTTCCCCCATCTTCTCCTTTTTGTTGTGTACTTGTCAGTTGGTGTCTTTGATCTAGTGTTAGTTTGAGAGATGGCTGACTACTTTGAGTTTGTCGTACGTGTAGTTGCCCGCGATAGATTGTTGCGCAGAGGAAGGGGTCTGGCCCCAGCGCTGGGGCGTGGCCAGCTTAGAGGCAGAGAAAGGGGTCTGGCCCCAGCCCTGGGGCGTGGCCAGGTTAGAGGCAGAGGCCCAGGCCGACGCCAGGCCCCCAGGGTATATAGGCCCAGGGCCAACTTCCTTGATATGACAGATGAGCGGTGTATTGGTCTCTTTAGATTTAATCGAGAGACCATAGTTCATCTCTGTGAGCAACTGCAGGAGGATTTGGAGCGCACCACTCTTAGGGGACATTCCCTTCCAGTTTATGTACAAGAAACTACAGCCCTGGGCTTTTTGGCTACAGGAACCTTCCAAAGGCCCCTGGGAGCTGGGGCTGGTATCAGTCAACCGTCTGTATCCAGGATCATCAATAAGTTTTTGGAAGTCTTTAAGGCGTATATGTATATCCAGTTTCCGATGAGTGAGGCAGAGCGGCAACGCACAATGAGGAGTTTTGCTCAACTGGCACGTTTCCTCTCTGTCCTGGGAGCTATAGACTGCACACACGTAGCACTCAGACCACCTGCTGAGACTGAAAGGCAATTTAGGAACCGGTGGGCCTATCATTCCATGAATATGCAGGTGGTCTGTAGTGCTACCATGGAGGTGACAGATGTGTGTGCCAATTTCCCAGGGTCCTGCCACGATGCTTATATCCTGGCCCACTCCGGCCTAGGCGGCAGGTTCCAGAGGGGAAAAATCCACGGTGGATGGCTGGTTGGTGAGTTAACGTACTACTGCAGATAAAGCTTTGCTACATTAACCGCCTTTCTCTCATTTTACCACAGGGTCATGGCTAACTTTGGAGTATGATGCAGAACAATGGACAACAGATATGTGCTTCTTTTCTAATAATGTTTCTCCTTGCAGGTGATCATGCCTATCCCCTGACGACGTGGTTGATGACCCCAATTGTGCGTCCCCAACAGCCGGAGGAGGAGCAGTATAACCGGGCTCTGAGCACCACAAGGACCATCGTAGAACGTGCGTTTGGTTTGCTCAAGTCCCGCTTTAGATGTTTACACGCTCAGGAGGACAACTGCTCTACAGCCATGACAAGGTATTCAAAATGTTTGTTGCCTGCTGCATGCTACATAACCTAGCGCTAAGAAGAAGGATGCCAGACCCTCCTGAGCCGGTCCAAGACAGTGACGATGACGAGGACATCCAACCTAGACGCAGGCCTCTACCTGAGCAAGAGGAGTGTTGGAGAGGGCAGGTGGTCAGGGACAACCTAATAAGAGCCGATTTCTTGGGATAATGGTGAGTATATTTATGTGAACCCCAAAGAGCCTCTCTCTCTGTCTGTCTCTGTCTTATGTGACTGAATTTGATCATGCCTCTTTCTCTAGGCAGCAGTTAAAGCTCAGATGTCCCTGACCAGCAATGCAAGAAGTTATTGGTAGCAGCTCAAGTATTAAAGGTGGAATAATAGGTGAGAATCGAATATAGCTATCTTTGTTTTTGGCCTCATTCACTGTTGCTCCTGTATATCATTCCATTAGCAGGCTTTATGATGAATTGCCCACATGTCAAATAGCTAACAGCTTTCATACTCTTGTTGCAGGTTGGATGTCCAAGACTTTCATCGTCACCATACAAGGGCATCATAATGTGCTTCTTGATGGCCTGGTAAGAGCTAGCAGTTTAGGACCTCTTGGTTTTTTGTTGTTTTACCAACAACTCGTAAATCAGCACATGCTGGTGTTAGTTAGCATATGTGTTGATTGAACACCCCCCTTAGTTTTAGGTATAAATGACATCTATAGTGGAAGCTCATAGAAAGCTGATTGGATGACCTATACTGCTAAAATCTTAAACTACGGCTATCAGAAGCCTATATGCTGCTCAGCTTTCCACGTCTTGTATGAGTCAATGATGGTATTGGTCTACATGTTTCTGTGTAGCATAAGACTAAAGCGCACCCCCCCCCCCCCCCTTTTCCATGCTGGTACGTCAAGTTCAACTGATTGTAGGTGTTGTGACAGTTTGAGGTGGGAGGACTGTTGCAATGTATTAACATGCTTCCCCTCTTTGCAGGTGTTCAGGCCCAGCTGACCTCCTCCTGTGGCTAGCATGTCATTGTGAAGCTGTTCCTGTGATACGGGCAGATCCTGTGACCTATTCCTGATACTTGTGCACAGGTAGGTACGAGATATTTGTGCTCACTTCCACTAACCTTCAACATTCCAAACAGTGTGTGTAGGTTCCTAGTTCGCATATGAACTCTGTAACAAGGAAGACGGCTTTTATTTCCCTTGCTTCAATGGCATAAAGCTCTGGCTTTTATTCTCTGACCTCCTTACTTCCCTTTCTTCCAGTGCACCGAAGAACATCCTACATCTCTGAATCCATCTTCCTTTTCCTACAACCTGCCTTATCCTACCAGGGGGTCCGTGAGGAAATCTTAATAATTAAAAGCGCACTGACATTTGTACCCTTTCCTCCTATAGGCTGGCAGTTGAATTGGACCTAGGAGTGGCTTACTCTGTATACCGGTGTAGCTGTGATCCATCTCAGCGAACTGCAGTTGCATGTTACACTTGCACACCGCTTTTCTGGAGTGTGCAAGGATTGTACATTTGAGTGTTGAAGAAATGACATGATATTCTACAATAAAAATCTTAAACCATTTGTGGATGTTGTGATTACTTACCAAAAGAATGCCAGGGCCCAGACAGATACATTGAGTAGTGCACAGGCATTAGTTTCCTTAGGTACCGCTGTAAATTGATCACTCTTATCACATTGATCTTTGTCTGAGGGCCAAATTGGAAAGGTAAAAAGTGGGGTAGCAAACAGGTGTGGGGGGGAACTAGGGGTTGTCATGTCTCCCATTTGCTCACCAGAACGCCTCTTTTTCGCATACAAAAAAGCCTAAACGGAATAGATTCATTCAGTAGCACAGTGAATAAAGATTTGTGTCTGATCATGGTCCGGTTTGGACTCCCTCAACTCCTTCAGCTAACACAATATTCATTTGAATACAAATTACAGGATACAGACCAATCGCATCTCATTTTCATCTCAAACAGCACATTAGCAATACCAGATACAAAACATTAGAAAAATTGAGCTTGCATTTGCTCAAAACAGCACCTTTGGACTCCATGTCACATGTATTCAACCAAACTTGAGAATATGGGTTTGGGGGTCAGTGAAAGCAGTGCTCTAAACCATTGAGCTACCATTCTTTTGTGTTAGCTAACTGTGAGATGATAGCTAGCTAAGCAGATTATACCTTAGCATATCACTAAGGTATGCTATGACAGGGGAGCCTGAGACACTGGAGTAAAAGGTGCTGTAGCTCAGTGAGTAAAAGCGCTGTACCGATCTTCCGGAAGTTGTGGGTTCAACTCCCGGCTTGTCTTTTACTTGTGGCATATCTACCTTCCAGGTGCACCTTGATGATGCTTTCCACCTCTTATAGGAGTTGATTATAACATTACTGTAGAACTTTCTGTGTAGCATGAAAACTAAACTTCCATGCTGATAATTTGAGTTCAACTCATCTTATATATCTCCTTTTAAACATGGCATATGTTGTTAGTTTTCATAATGGTAAGGTATACCATTCTGAAATCCATGAAGAAAATATATGAAGAAAATCCATGAAGAAAATACTAAAACAGCAGTATTTTGTCTCCTAGCAGACCTCATTGTGAGATCATCAAGCCACACCTTGAAGGTAGTATGCCACAATTAAAAAGATGGGCTGGGTGTAGAACTCACAACTTCTGTATGACTAGCACAGGCTTTTAACCCATAGAGCTACACCAGTTTCTATTGAGGTGCATCTCACTGCCCTTTCATATCATACTTGACTGACCTGCCTATGTATCATCTCATTAGCTATCATGTCACACTAAGCTCAAAGAAAGCATTTCTGGCTTACCAGGTTATTGCGCCTGGTCCAACCTCTCAAGGTCACCGGTTCAACTCCCACTCTCACCAACCCTCTTTTTCACAGCTCCTATTAGCTCTCAAAGGAGTATATATATATATATTGGACTTTGCTGTTTTCATCATTAGGGTTAGGGTTAGGGTTGGTGCTGTAGCTCAGTGAATAAAAGCGCTGTACTGATCATCTGGAGGTTGTGAGTCTTTTACTTGTGGCATAGCTACCTTCCAGGTGCACCTTGATTATAACATTAGGATTAGGGCTAGGGTTTTATGCTGCAGGAGTGTGTGTTGGGGTGGGGCAGGGGGTCTAGGATGACAGAGAACAGGCTGCTGAGAATTGTTTTAAATTTGCTTCTGTTCATTCTAGTTGTTGTTCTCATAGAGCCCACCTTCCCGCACAGCATGGATGGCGGCGGTGCCAGCAATGCCAGGAGTGGGCCAGGTCCAGGGCCACTTGAGGTGGGTTGAGGCAGCCGGTGTCGGTGCAGGCAGCCTCGGAAAGAATCCCTCGAGGCGGATGTCGGCTGCCGCGGCTGTCGGTGGCTGCAGACCACAGTGGCTGTTGGCAGCGGCAAGCTGCGGCGACAGTTGGCTGTGGTTTGGCTGGAGGAGGATGAGGAGGAGCTGTGAGAGCTTCACAGAGGTAGGAGGTGAGGAGAGAGAGACAGATGGGAGGATGAGGGAAAGGGGGGATAGGAGAAACGCTGCTGCTGCTGCACAGGGAAGTAGTGTGGGTGGAGGGAAATGGAGGGGGAGGGAATGCTGCTACCGTGGCTGCTGAACTGGAAGTGGTGGGAGAGAAATGCTGCTGCATAGAAGGCATGGAGAGAGACAGATAGAAATAAAAGAAGAGAGACACAGGAAGACAGACAGACAAAGGGGGCTAGGGAGAGAGACATACAGCAGGAGGAAGAGAAAGAGAAATAAAGAGATGCAGACATATTTTAGCAACCGTTAATGTAACGGCCTAGAAAATTAGTTATCTATATTCTCACAATACTAACACGTGTCACTTCTTTGTTTCCCTCCTCACAGGTTCATAGGTTTTAGAAGATTTAATGAGACAACAAATCCACAATGACGCTGATTTCAAAACGCAATTAACGCCGATTTTTCCGCTTCCGATGCCTATGTGAAACAGAACAATACTTACAAATTTATACTTCACTAGTCGTATAACCCGTTACATTAATGGGTGCTAGAATATATGCGTGTGTGTCTGTCTTTATTTCTTTCTCTCTCTCCTTAGTCACTTTCTATATTTCTGTCTTTCTTTTTCCTTGGCTGTCCACCACCACCCCTTGCCTGCTCCCCCTGTCCATTCTCGCTTCCTTTTACCTCCCCTGTGTCCACCATCACCCCTTCACTGTTCCTCTTATCCAACAGCAGCCCTTCTTCCTTTGTTTTATCTCCCCCCTGACAAAAAAGGCAAATAAGGGTCAAAAATGGAAATCTCCAAGTGGAGGCATTCCTCCACTTCCCTCCCCCACACCCAAAACAGAAGCCTCTCCCCAAAGTTTTATGAAGTGGCCATTTATTCTTATGCTTATATTTTAAGGCAGAAATGGGCACGCCTGTCAGCCTTGCATACTTTTCTAAACCAAGCAAGTGACGGCTCTCACCCAACGGCAAAAGTAGCAGACATCTCGGCTAAATGAAGCCCTCGCCGGGTTCTAGAATTATATGTCTGTCTGTCTATCCCTCCTGCTGTCTTTCTGTGTCTCTCCCTGCCCCTGTGTCTTTCTTCTTTTCTTTCTGTCTCCCTTTCTATCTATCTGTCTGTTTCTCTCCCTGACTGCTAGTCCTTTTGATGTTGGGACACAGTAGTCGGATAGGTGTTCCACTAAATCCACACAATTCTCCACCTGCTCAACTGTCCTGCCAATCTCACTCAATTCTTGGCAAATCTCTATCAAAGCAGCCTCAACATTCATAGGTACCTCTTTCATTTCAGATTTTAGGGCACGGAATCAGAAAATGAAATCCTTTTTAATGACCTCATCACTGAAAACGCGGGGCAAATCATTGTCCTCTTCAAAGTCGGACTGCCTCGATGTCATTTTGTCAGGCCGCTCAATTTCTCTCCCAGCGTCCTCCGGTCACTTGCTTTTTCAACATCACATTTGAATTTCTCAAGACGGAACCTTAGTGAGCCGGGGGAGGAAGGTCACCTCAGCCTCGCGTTTCCCAGATGAAAAGGTTCATTTTTTTAGGGTCCGTGTAAGCTGATCAGGGACAGTCTTCAGCGGCTCGGAGCCCTCCTCCCAGCTGGGCAGAAGGAGGAGGCTTTGGCGGTGGTGGTTTTGGCGGTGAGTGAGGGTGGGGGGGAGTCGCCGGCTGTGCTGTGTGTCTCCGAGTTGCCTGGCTGCTGCATCTGCACTCCTGCTGGCCACAGACCTACTGAACACAGATCGGAGATCACGGAAGCACACAGGTAAGTGCGCATGCACGGCTAGGGTTTTATTATATAGGATATAGACCTATCGCATCTCTTTTTCATTCCAAACACATTAGCAATACTATACACAATACATTACAAAGTTGAACTTGCGTTTGATAAAAAAACCAGCATAATTTGACTCCGTGTTACATTTATTGAACTATACCTAAGAATATGGGTTTTGCGTCCGTGACAGCAGTGCTTTAAACCATTGAGCTACCAGTCTTTTGTCTCAACTGACTGAGATGATAGCTGAGTAGATTATACCTTAGCACATCACTAAGGTATGCTATGACAGGGGAGCCAGAGACACTGGAGTAAAAGATGCTATAGCTCAGTGAGTAAAAGTGCTGCACCGATCTTCCGGAGGTTGTGGGTTCAACTCCCGGCTTGTCTTTTACTTGTGGCACATCTACCTTCCAGATGCACTTTGATGTCACAATGAGATCAGCATTGTGCTGCTGGCTACTTCTTCTTCCTATGAACTAGAAGCCACATTCAGGTCTGATCTGTGTTTTTATTCTGTTTTTAAGTTGGGCCAGTGTAAGTTATGGGATTTACCTTTGGTCTGAAGAATGAGCTGATTGTAGCAATGTTTTAAGACCAGGAGAGTGTTATTTAGAGCAAGATATCACTTCTAAACTATCCTCTCTCAAGTAATGTCGCTGGGAAATCCAGAGAAAGCTCATTGGATGACTTAGGGTGCCTTTCCTGCCAGTCTTTGTGGAACATAAACTAGGTTTATCAGAAGCCTATATGGTGTTCAAAGTCCTATCCTTTCCACTTCTAATAGGAGGTGAATATAACATTACTGTACAACTTTCTCTATAGCATACATCTACAGTTTTCTACCTTCCATACTGATAATGTAAGTTCAACACCCACTCGGTACGTTTCATCTTCTAGTTCTCCTTTTAAACATAACATATTTTTTTAGTTTGTATTATTGGTAAACTACAATTCTGAAATCAGAATTAACTGCTATTCCCTACCTATAAGGCGTAGCATAATCAAATCAGAATAGCTATTATTGCTTGGTTCGTTGTCTAGCACAGCGGTTAGCATGTCATCCTTTTCAATATACTCACTGATATTTTCAGATCAACTCCCATTAAAACTAATATATTACAAAAATATATAGTTTACAAAATGGTATCTGTGTTTTGATTATCCTTTTAATCATCCTATACTTTGGGTTAATAATGTGAAAGCTTACAATGTCGAAACAATGATAATAAATCAGTAAAGAGTACTTATATATATATATAACATGAACGTCGTAGGGACGTCTATCTGGCGTCTAAGTATGGCCATGTAGAGAAGTCTAGATGACGTTTCAGAAAGCCGCATCTAACTTGTGCTCAGCGTCTATACAGATGTCTAGGAGACGTCTTGTATCGCTAATTGGTTCTTCCGTTTTACGGACGTCTAAAGCACGCCTAAGGTTAGACGCACTATAGAGAATCTAGGCCACAGTGTGCTTTGTGTAGTTTAATTTTATGGTTAACCATTATGAGGCTTTTAATAAAAAAAATAGTCCAAAAAGGGGCCTAAATCGGTACTTGGATGATCAAAAAGCCAGATCGTCCAAGTACTGATAATCAAAGCTGGTTTTAGATGTATCTAAACCCAGCTTAGGCCTTTCCCCTGCCTCTAAATGCCTAGAGTGAAAAGAGGCGTTTTTATAGGAGGCAAAAGCCCGGGAAGTGGGCTGACCTAGACTTAGTCGTACAGCAGGTATAACCAAAAGTTGAGCAGGTTTCCTAGTCTGAACATATATGAAGGGACTTCTGTGGTCTCTGTTAGCAGAAAGTGCTTGAGCTCATCTATGTTCACTACTATCTCTGGGTTCCTGATCTATGATGCAGTGCTCAGGGGCAGCCCTATAATGAGGAGCAGCATCTTACTGCCAGTCCTCTCTGCCTTTTCCGGAATCTAATGCTTTCACCCTTCTCCCCACAATCATAATTTTTCTCATTTTACCCCCTCCCCCCGACCGCATCTTACCTCTTTAGTTTTCTGTAAAAGTTGGTGAGAGGCGTTAACTATTCCCTGCCGTAAGTCCTTGCATCTTCTCTCCACTGCGGCCTGCCCCAGTGGAAACAGGAAATTGTCAGAGAAGGTGGACATATTTTTTGACAGTGGTGAGGGTGTTGGTTAATGCAGCTGTTACAGGTAGCATGATCGTTATGTCATCAGCATAGGTGAAATGTTTTATTCCTGCAAAATCTAGGTTGACTCCCAAAGATTGCATTAGAAGGTTGAATACTGAAGGTGAAAGTGGGGATCCTTGGGGGATCCCACTGGGAGGGTGCCAGCTGTCAGAAAGTTCACCAACATTATGTACAGCATAGTGCCAAGTGGTTAGTAAGCCTTCATACCAGGAGATCTAGAAACAGGGACGAAGTGCGAGATAATAAAATTTGATGATGACACAAAACTATTTAGTGGAGCTCGGACTAAAGAGGACTGCAAAGAATTGCAAAGGGACTTGAACAAACTAGGGGAATGGGTGACGAGATGGCAGATGAAGTTCAACGTTGAGAAATGTAAAGTACTACATGTGGGAAGCAGAAACCCGAGGTACAGCTATACTATGGGAGGGATGTTATTGAAGGAGAGTACCCAAGAAAGTGACTTTGGGGTAATAGTGGACATGACAATGAAGCCGACGGCACAGTGCGCAGCGGCCGCAAAGAGAGCGAATAGAATGCTGGGTATAATCAAGAAGGGTATTACTACCAGAACGAAAGAAGTTATCCTGCCGTTGTTTCGGGTGATTGTGTGTCCGCATCTGGAGTACTGCGTCCATTATTTGTCGCCATACCTTAAGAAGGATATGGCATTATTCGAAAGGGTTCAGAGGAGAGTGACACATCTGATAAAAGGTATGGAAAACCTTTCATACGCTGAGAGATTGGAGAAACTGGGACTTTTCTCTGGAGAAGAGGAGACTTAGAGGGGATATGATAGAGACTTACAAGATCATGAAAGGCATAGAGAGTGGAGAGGGACAGATTCTTCAAACTTTCAAAAAATATAAGAAGAGGGCATTCGGAAAAGTTGAAAAGGGACACATTCAAAACGAATGCCAGGAAGTTCTTTACCCAATGTGTGGTGGACACCTGGAATGCGCTTCCAGAATGAGTAATAGGGCAGAGTACAGTACTGGGGTTCAAGAAAGGATTGGACAATTTCCTGCTGGAATAGGAGATAGAGGGGTATAAATAGAGGATTACTGCACAGGTCCTGGATCTGTTGGGCCGCCGCGAGAGCAGACTGCTGGGCACGATGGACCTCAGGTCTGACCCAGCGGAGGCAATGCTTATGTACTTATATTTTAACTTAGACCAAGTCAAAACAGGTATAAGTACCAAAAAGGGGCCGCTGAGTTGATTGCGGCTGCTGCGATCAGCTCAGCAGCAGCGGCAACCTGCACACACCCCACTGCAACAATCGTGGCAGGAGAGATGCCTCATCTCACTCGACCCGTGGCAGGAGAGATACCCAATCTCTCCTGCCGCGGTTCATGCCAGTTTGGAAGGAAGAGGTAATTGCTCTCGCTGCAGGAGAGATGCCCAATCTCTCCTGCTGTGATCCACTCTAACCTCAAACCAATACAGACAGAAGGGAGAGCAAATCCCTCCTTCCCACGGTGACCCTCCCATCACTGAAATAATATGGGCAGGAGTAAGCCCAAACCCTCCTGTCCATGGCGACTCCCATCCCTGAAACAATATTTGCAGGAGGGAGTCCAATCCTTCATGCCAACAGTGACCCCCCTAAAATATGGGCAGGATGGATCCTAGGCCCTCCTGCCCGCGATGCACCCCCACATTAACGAACCCCGGATTGGCCCCCTAAATCCCCGATTGACCCCCAACCCCGTGAACCTGGCCCCCTTCCCCCAGTCCAGCAGTAGCCCTTCTTTACCGACAGCATAGGAAGAAGGCAGGATTTCAGCGGTGTATGAGATCATAGCAGAAGATCAGCTGAGTCAGACACAGGTGTTCGGAGGTAGGCAAATTTTTGTACTGCGCAAGCTGAGGCAGCGACCTGCGGCTGGCCGAACTGCTTTGTGGTTAATTTGTAAATTTAACTCTTATTTCTCTCTCTACCTCCTCCCTCTCCTATATTCCTATACTCCTGCCTTTAAGCATACCCCATTAACAATTCTCCTCCACTGGCATAAAAACTACTGATTATTTCCAACTTTATCGTTCTATCTAAATTTAGTTGCTTTGTAGTTCATTGTAAAAGATTTGGAGGTATAGGTATGGCTATAAGGAAAGATGAGGCCACAACAGCTAAATTTATAATATACAATAAAGTCGATGCGTATTTTCCTTATTACTCTCTAGCTGCTTTGTGGTTGATGTGTACATTTAGCTTTCTTTGTGATTCAGTTGTATATTTAGCTTTTTTGTGGTTCAGATGTACATTTTAGGTATTTTCTAGTTTTTGTGTACGTATAGGTTCTTTCTGGTTCTTGTGTACATTTAGGTGCTTTGTGGTTATTGTGTACATTGAGCTGCTTTGTGGTTGATGTGTACATTGAGCTGCTTTGTGGTTCATTTCTACATTAACCTCTTATTTCTCTCTCTACCCTCTCTTGCCTTGCTACTCTTGCCTTGCTACTCTCTTACCTCCTTCATTAACAATTCTCCTGCCCTGGCCTAAAAACTGTACTGATTTTTTCCAACTTTGTTGTTTATTCTAAATTTAGTTCCTTTGTAGTTTATTCTAAAAGATTTGGAGGTGTGGGTGTGGCTATAAGGGGAGATGAGGAGGTCACAACAGCTAAATTTATAATGTACTACCAAGTCAATGCTTGTATTCCTTATTTCTCTCTACCTACTCCCTCTCTTGTCCTTGCTACACTCCTGCTTTTAAGCATACCCCATTAACAATTCTCCTGCGCTGGCATAATTAACCCGCACTTGGTAGTTCATCGTAAATTCAGTTGCTTTCTGGTTCGTTCTAAAAGTGAATGGAGGCATGGGTGTGGCTATAAGGGGAGATGAGGAGGCCACAACAGCTAAATTTATAATATACAACAAGGTCGATGCGTATTTTCCTTATTTCTTTCTCTATGTCCTCCCTCACTTGTCCTTGCTACACTCCTGCCTTTAAGCAGACCCCATTAACAATTCTCCTGCAGTGTTATAAAACCCGCTCTGATTTGTTCTCACTTTTTAGCTCATTTGTACACTTAGCTGCTTTGTGGTTCATGTGTACATTTTAGCTGCTTTGTAGTTGATGTGTACATTTAGCTTTCTATGTGTTCAGTTGTATATTTAGCTTGTTTTGTGGTTCAGATGTACATTTTATGTGTTTTCTGGTTCTTGTGTACGTTTAGGTTCTTTCTGGTTCTTGTGTACGTTTAGGTGCTTTGTTGTTATTGTGTACATTGAGCTGCTTTGTGGTTGATGTGTACATTGAGCTACTTAGTGGTTCATTTCTACATTGACCTCTTATTTCTCTCTCTACCTCCTCCCTCTCTTGCCTTGCTACTCTCATACCTCCTTCATTAACAATTCTCCTGCCCTGGCCTAAAAACTACTGATTTTTTCCAACTTTGTTGTTTATTCTAAATTTAGTTGCTTTGTAGTTTATTCTAAAAGAGTTGGAGGTGTGGGTGTGGCTATAAGGGGAGATGAGGAGGCCACAACAGCTAAATTTATAATGTACTACCAAGTCAATGCTTGTATTCCTTATTTCTCTCTACCTACTCCCTCTCTTGTCCTTGCTACACTCCTGCATTTAAGCATACCCCATTAACAATTCTCCTGCGCTGGTATAATTAACCCGCACTTGGTAGTTCATCGTAAATTCAGTTGCTTTCTGGTTCGTTCTAAAAGTGATTGGAGGCATGGGTGTGGCTATAAGGGGAGATGAGGAGGCCACAACAGCTAAATTTTTAATATACAACAAAGTCGATGCGTATTTTCCTTATTTCTTTCTCTATGTCCTCCCTCACTTGTCCTTGCTACACTCCTGCCTTTAAGCAGACCCCATTAACAATTCTCCTGCAGTGTTATAAAACCCGCTCTGATTTGTTCTCACTTTTTAGCTCATTTGTACACTTAGCTGCTTTGTGGTTCATGTGTACATTTTAGCTGCTTTGTAGTTGATGTGTACATTTAGCTTTCTATGTGTTCAGTTGTATATTTAGCTTGTTTTGTGGTTCAGATGTACATTTTAGGTGTTTTCTGGTTCTTGTGTACGTTTAGGTTTTTTCTGGTTCTTGTGTATGTTTAGGTGCTTTGTGGTTGATGTGTACATTGAGCTGCTTTGTGGTTCATTTCTACATTGACCTCTTATTTCTCTCTCTACTTCCTCCCTCTCTTGCCTTGCTACTCTCTTACCCCCTTCATTAACAATTCTCCTGCCCTGGCCTAAAAACTACTGACTTTTTCCAACTTTGTTGTTTATTCTAAATTTAGTTGCTTTGTAGTTTATTCTAAAAGATTTGGAGGTGTGGGTGTGGCTATAAGGGGAGATGAGGAGGCCACAACAGCTAAATTTATAATGTACTACCAAGTCAATGCTTGTATTCCTTATTTCTCTCTCTACCTACTCCCTCTCTTGTCCTTGCTACACTCCTGCCTTTAAGCATACCCTATTAACAATTCTCCTGCGCTGGCATAATTAACCCGCACTTGGTAGTTCATCGTAAATTGAGTTGCTTTGTAGTTCATTCTAAAAGTGATCGGAGGAATGGGTGTGGCTATAAGGGGAGATGAGGAGGCCACAATAGCTAAATTTATAATATACAACAAAGTCGATGCATATTTTCCTTATTTCTCTCTCTATCTCCTCCCTCTCTTGTCCTTGCTACACTCCTGCCTTTAAGCAGACCCCATTAAGAATTTTCCTACAGTGGTATAAAACCCGCTCTGATTTGTTCTCACTTTGTAGCTCATTTGTACACTTAGCTGCTTTGTGGTTCATGTGTACATTTTAGCTGCTTTGTAGTTGATGTGTACATTTAGCTTTCTATGTGTTCAGTTGTATATTTAGCTTGTTTTGTGGTTCAGATGTACATTTTAGGTGTTTTCTGGTTCTTGTGTACGTTTAGGTTCTTTCTGGTTCTTGTGTACGTTTAGGTGCTTTGTTGTTATTGTGTACATTGAGCTGCTTTGTGGTTGATGTGTACATTGAGCTGCTTTCTGGTTCATTTCTACATTGACCTCTTATTTCTCTCTCTATTTCCTCCCTCTCTTGCCTTGCTACTCTCTTACCCCCTTCATTAACAATTCTCCTGCCCTGGCCTAAAAACTACTGATTTTTTCCAACTTTGTTGTTTATTCTAAATTTAGTTGCTTTGTAGTTTATTCTAAAAGATTTGGAGGTGTGGGTGTGGCTATAAGGGGAGATGAGGAGGCCACAACAGCTAAATTTATAATGTACTACCAAGTCAATGCTTGTATTCCTTATTTCTCTCTCTACCTACTCCCTCTCTTGTCCTTGCTACACTCCTGCCTTTAAGCATACCCTATTAACAATTCTCCTGCGCTGGCATAATTAACCCGCACTTGGTAGTTCATCGTAAATTGAGTTGCTTTGTAGTTCATTCTAAAAGTGCTCGGAGGCATGGGTGTGGCTATAAGGGGAGATGAGGAGGCCACAATAGCTAAATTTATAATATACAACAAAGTCGATGCATATTTTCCTTATTTCTCTCTCTATCTCCTCCTTCTCTTGTCCTTGCTACACTCCTGCCTTTAAGCAGACCCCATTAACAATTCTCCTGCAGTGGTATAAAACCTGCTCTGATTTGTTCTCACTTTGTAGCTCATTTGTACACTTAGCTGCTTTGTGGTTCATGTGTACATTTTAGCTGCTTTGTAGTTGATGTGTACATTTAGCTTTCTATGTGTTCAGTTGTATATTTAGCTTGTTTTGTGGTTCAGATGTACATTTTAGGTGTTTTCTGGTTCTTGTGTACGTTTAGGTTTTTTCTGGTTCTTGTGTATGTTTAGGTGCTTTGTGGTTATTGTGTACATTGAGCTGCTTTGTGGTTGATGTGTACATTGAGCTGCTTTGTGGTTCATTTCTACATTGACCTCTTATTTCTCTCTCTACTTCCTCCCTCTCTTGCGTTGCTACTCTCTTACCCCCTTCATTAACAATTCTCCTGCCCTGGCCTAAAAACTACTGATTTTTTCCAACTTTGTTGTTTATTCTAAATTTAGTTGCTTTGTAGTTTATTCTAAAAGATTTGGAGGTGTGGGTGTGGCTATAAGGGGAGATGAGGAGGCCACAACAGCTAAATTTATAATGTACTACCAAGTCAATGCTTGTATTCCTTATTTCTCTCTCTACCTACTCCCTCTCTTGTCCTTGCTACACTCCTGCCTTTAAGCATACCCTATTAACAATTGTCCTGCGCTGGCATAATTAACCCGCACTTGGTAGTTCATCGTAAATTGAGTTGCTTTGTAGTTCATTCTAAAAGTGCTCGGAGGCATGGGTGTGGCTATAAGGGGAGATGAGGAGGCCACAATAGCTAAATTTATAATATGCAACAAAGTCGATGCATATTTTCCTTATTTCTCTCTCTCTGTCCTCCTTCTCTTGTCCTTGCTACACTCCTGCCTTTAAGCAGACCCCATTAACAATTCTCCTGCAGTGGTATAAAACCCGCTCTGATTTGTTCTCACTTTGTAGCTCATTTGTACACTTAGCTGCTTTGTGGTTCATGTGTACATTTTAGCTGCTTTGTAGTTGATGTGTACATTTAGCTTTCTATGTGTTCAGTTGTATATTTAGCTTGTTTTGTGGTTCAGATGTACATTTTAGGTGTTTTCTGGTTCTTGTGTACGTTTAGGTTTTTTCTGGTTCTTGTGTACGTTTAGGTTTTTTCTGGTTCTTGTGTATGTTTAGGTGCTTTGTGGTTGATGTGTACATTGAGCTGCTTTGTGGTTCATTTCTACATTGACCTCTTATTTCTCTCTCTACTTCCTCCCTCTCTTGCCTTGCTACTCTCTTACCCCCTTCATTAACAATTCTCCTGCCCTGGCCTAAAAACTACTGACTTTTTCCAACTTTGTTGTTTATTCTAAATTTAGTTGCTTTGTAGTTTATTCTAAAAGATTTGGAGGTGTGGGTGTGGCTATAAGGGGAGATGAGGAGGCCACAACAGCTAAATTTGTAATGTACTACCAAGTCAATGCTTGTATTCCTTATTTCTCTCTCTACCTACTCCCTCTCTTGTCCTTGCTACACTCCTGCCTTTAAGCATACCCTATTAACAATTGTCCTGCGCTGTCATAATTAACCCGCACTTGGTAGTTCATCGTAAATTGAGTTGCTTTGTAGTTCATTCTAAAAGTGCTCGGAGGCATGGGTGTGGCTATAAGGGGAGATGAGGAGGCCACAATAGCTAAATTTATAATATACAACAAAGTCGATGCATATTTTCCTTATTTCTCTCTCTATCTCCTCCTGCTCTTGTCCTTGCTACACTCCTGCCTTTAAGCAGACCCCATTAACAATTCTCCTGCAGTGGTATAAAACCTGCTCTGATTTGTTCTCACTTTGTAGCTCATTTGTACACTTAGCTGCTTTGTGGTTCATGTGTACATTTTAGCTGCTTTGTAGTTGATGTGTACATTTAGCTTTCTATGTGTTCAGTTGTATATTTAGCTTGTTTTGTGGTTCAGATGTACATTTTAGGTGTTTTCTGGTTCTTGTGTTCGTTTAGGTTTTTTCTGGTTCTTGTGTATGTTTAGGTGCTTTGTGGTTATTGTGTACATTGAGCTGCTTTGTGGTTGATGTGTACATTGAGCTGCTTTGTGGTTCATTTCTACATTGACCTCTTATTTCTCTCTCTACTTCCTCCCTCTCTTGCCTTGCTACTCTCTTACCCCCTTCATTAACAATTCTCCTGCCCTGGCCTAAAAACTACTGACTTTTTTCCAACTTTGTTGTTTATTCTAAATTTAGTTGCTTTGTAGTTTATTCTAAAAGATTTGGAGGTGTGGGTGTGGCTATAAGGGGAGATGAGGAGGCCACAACAGCTAAATTTATAATGTACTACCAAGTCAATGCTTGTATTCCTTATTTCTCTCTCTACCTACTCCCTCTCTTGTCCTTGCTACACTCCTGCCTTTAAGCATACCCTATTAACAATTGTCCTGCGCTGGCATAATTAACCCGCACTTGGTAGTTCATCGTAAATTGAGTTGCTTTGTAGTTCATTCTAAAAGTGATCGGAGGCATGGGTGTGGCTATAAGGGGAGATGAGGAGGCCACAATAGCTAAATTTATAATATACAACAAAGTCGATGCATATTTTCCTTATTTCTCTCTTTATCTCCTCCCTTCTCTTGTCCTTGCTACACTCCTGCCTTTAAGCAGACCCCATTAACAATTCTCCTACAGTGGTATAAAACCCGCTCTGATTTGTTCTCACTTTGTAGCTCATTTGTACACTTAGCTGCTTTGTGGTTCATGTGTACATTTTAGCTGCTTTGTAGTTGATGTGTACATTTAGCTTTCTATGTGTTCAGTTGTATATTTAGCTTGTTTTGTGGTTCAGATGTACATTTTAGGTGTTTTCTGGTTCTTGTGTACGTTTAGATTTTTTCTGTTTCTTGTGTATGTTTAGGTGCTTTGTGGTTATTGTGTACTTTGAGCTGCTTTGTGGTTGATGTGTACATTGAGCTGCTTTGTGGTTCATTTCTACATTGACCTCTTATTTCTCTCTTTACTTCCTCCCTCTCTTGCCTTGCTACTCTGTTACCCCCTTCATTAACAATTCTCCTGCCCTGGCCTAAAAACTACTGATTTTTTCCATCTTTGTTGTTTATTCTAAATTTAGTTACTTTGTAGTTTATTCTAAAAGATTTGGAGGTGTGGGTGTGGCTATAAGGGGAGATGAGGAGGCCACAACAGCTAAATTTATAATGTACTACCAAGTCAATGCTTGTATTCCTTATTTCTCTCTCTACCTACTACCTCTCTTGTCCTTGCTACACTCCTGCCTTTAAGCATACCCTATTAACAATTCTCTTGCGCTGGCATAATTAACCCGCACTTGGTAGTTCATCATAAATTGAGTTGCTTTGTAGTTCATTCTAAAAGTGATCGGAGGCATGGGTGTGGCTATATGGGGAGATGAGGAGGCCACAATAGCTAAATTTATAATATACAACAAAGTCGATGCATATTTTCCTTATTTCTCTCTCTATCTCCTCCTTCTCTTGTCCTTGCTACACTCCTGCCTTTAAGCAGACCCCATTAACAATTCTCCTGCAGTGGTATAAAACCCGCTCTGATTTGTTCTCACTTTGTAGCTCATTTGTACACTTAGCTGCTTTGTGGTTCATGTGTACATTTTAGCTGCTTTGTAGTTGATGTGTACATTTAGCTTTCTATGTGTTCAGTTGTATATTTAGCTTGTTTTGTGGTTCAGATGTACATTTTAGGTGTTTTCTGGTTCTTGTGTTCGTTTAGGTTTTTTCTGGTTCTTGTGTATGTTTAGGTGCTTTGTGGTTATTGTGTACATTGAGCTGCTTTGTGGTTGATGTGTACATTGAGCTGCTTTGTGGTTCATTTCTACATTGACCTCTTATTTCTCTCTCTACTTCCTCCCTCTCTTGTCTTGCTACTCTCTTACCCCCTTCATTAACAATTCTCCTGCCCTGGCCTAAAAACTACTGATTTTTTCCAACTTTGTTGTTTATTCTAAATTTAGTTGCTTTGTAGTTTATTCTAAAAGATTTGGAGGTGTGGGTGTGGCTATAAGGGGAGATGAGGAGGCCACAACAGCTAAATTTATAATGTACTACCAAGTCAATGCTTGTATTCCTTATTTCTCTCTCTACCTACTCCCTCTCTTGTCCTTGCTACACTCCTGCCTTTAAGCATACCCTATTAACAATTGTCCTGCGCTGGCATAATTAACCCGCACTTGGTAGTTCATCGTAAATTGAGTTGCTTTGTAGTTCATTCTAAAAGTGCTCGGAGGCATGGGTGTGGCTATAAGGGGAGATGAGGAGGCCACAATAGCTAAATTTATAATATACAACAAAGTCGATGCATATTTTCCTTATTTCTCTCTCTTATCTCCTCCTTCTCTTGTCCTTGCTACACTCCTGCCTTTAAGCAGACCCCATTAACAATTCTCCTGCAGTGGTATAAAACCCGCTCTGATTTGTTCTCACTTTGTAGCTCATTTGTACACTTAGCTGCTTTGTGGTTCATGTGTACATTTTAGCTGCTTTGTAGTTGATGTGTACATTTAGCTTTCTATGTGTTCAGTTGTATATTTAGCTTGTTTTGTGGTTCAGATGTACATTTTAGGTGTTTTCTGGTTCTTGTGTACGTTTAGGTTTTTTCTGGTTCTTGTGTATGTTTAGGTGCTTTGTGGTTATTGTGTACATTGAGCTGCTTTGTGGTTGATGTGTACATTGAGCTGCTTTGTGGTTCATTTCTACATTGACCTCTTATTTCTCTCTCTACTTCCTCCCTCTCTTGCCTTGCTACTCTCTTACCCCCTTCATTAACAATTCTCCTGCCCTGGCCTAAAAACTACTGATTTTTTCCAACTTTGTTGTTTATTCTAAATTTAGTTGCTTTGTAGTTTATTCTAAAAGATTTGGAGGTGTGGGTGTGGCTATAAGGGGAGATGAGGAGGCCACAACAGCTAAATTTATAATGTACTACCAAGTCAATGCTTGTATTCCTTATTTCTCTCTCTACCTACTCCCTCTCTTGTCCTTGCTACACTCCTGCCTTTAAGCATACCCTATTAACAATTGTCCTGCGCTGGCATAATTAACCCGCACTTGGTAGTTCATCGTAAATTGAGTTGCTTTGTAGTTCATTCTAAAAGTGCTCGGAGGCATGGGTGTGGCTATAAGGGGAGATGAGGAGGCCACAATAGCTAAATTTATAATATACAACAAAGTCGATGCATATTTTCCTTATTTCTCTCTCTATCTCCTCCTTCTCTTGTCCTTGCTACACTCCTGCCTTTAAGCAGACCCCATTAACAATTCTCCTGCAGTGGTATAAAACCCGCTCTGATTTGTTCTCACTTTGTAGCTCATTTGTACACTTAGCTGCTTTGTGGTTCATGTGTACATTTTAGCTGCTTTGTAGTTGATGTGTACATTTAGCTTTCTATGTGTTCAGTTGTATATTTAGCTTGTTTTGTGGTTCAGATGTACATTTTAGGTGTTTTCTGGTTCTTGTGTACGTTTAGGTTTTTTCTGGTTCTTGTGTATGTTTAGGTGCTTTGTGGTTATTGTGTACATTGAGCTGCTTTGTGGTTGATGTGTACATTGAGCTGCTTTGTGGTTCATTTCTACATTGACCTCTTATTTCTCTCTCTACTTCCTCCCTCTCTTGCCTTGCTACTCTCTTACCCCCTTCATTAACAATTCTCCTGCCCTGGCCTAAAAACTACTGATTTTTTCCAACTTTGTTGTTTATTCTAAATTTAGTTGCTTTGTAGTTTATTCTAAAAGATTTGGAGGTGTGGGTGTGGCTATAAGGGGAGATGAGGAGGCCACAACAGCTAAATTTATAATGTACTACCAAGTCAATGCTTGTATTCCTTATTTCTCTCTCTACCTACTCCCTCTCTTGTCCTTGCTACACTCCTGCCTTTAAGCATACCCTATTAACAATTGTCCTGCGCTGGCATAATTAACCCGCACTTGGTAGTTCATCGTAAATTGAGTTGCTTTGTAGTTCATTCTAAAAGTGATCGGAGGCATGGGTGTGGCTATAAGGGGAGATGAGGAGGCCACAATAGCTAAATTTATAATATACAACAAAGTCGATGCATATTTTCCTTATTTCTCTCTTTATCTCCTCCCTCTCTTGTCCTTGCTACACTCCTGCCTTTAAGCAGACCCCATTAACAATTCTCCTGCAGTGGTATAAAACCCGCTCTGATTTGTTCTCACTTTGTAGCTCATTTGTACACTTAGCTGCTTTGTGGTTCATGTGTACATTTTAGCTGATTTGTAGTTGATGTGTACATTTAGCTTTCTATGTGTTCAGTTGTATATTTAGCTTGTTTTGTGGTTCAGATGTACATTTTAGGTGTTTTCTGGTTCTTGTGTACGTTTAGGTTTTTTCTGGTTCTTGTGTATGTTTAGGTGCTTTGTGGTTATTGTGTACATTGAGCTGCTTTGTGGTTGATGTGTACATTGAGCTGCTTTGTGGTTCATTTCTACATTGACCTCTTATTTCTCTCTCTACTTCCTCCCTCTCTTGCCTTGCTACTCTCTTACCCCCTTCATTAACAATTCTCCTGCCCTGGCCTAAAAACTACTGATTTTTTCCAACTTTGTTGTTTATTCTAAATTTAGTTGCTTTGTAGTTTATTCTAAAAGATTTGGAGGTGTGGGTGTGGCTATAAGGGGAGATGAGGAGGCCACAACAGCTAAATTTATAATGTACTACCAAGTCAATGCTTGTATTCCTTATTTCTCTCTCTACCTACTCCCTCTCTTGTCCTTGCTACACTCCTGCCTTTAAGCATACCCTATTAACAATTGTCCTGCGCTGGCATAATTAACCCGCACTTGGTAGTTCATCGTAAATTGAGTTGCTTTGTAGTTCATTCTAAAAGTGCTCGGAGGCATGGGTGTGGCTATAAGGGGAGATGAGGAGGCCACAATAGCTAAATTTATAATATACAACAAAGTCGATGCATATTTTCCTTATTTCTCTCTCTATCTCCTCCTTCTCTTGTCCTTGCTACACTCCTGCCTTTAAGCAGACCCCATTAACAATTCTCCTGCAGTGGTATAAAACCCGCTCTGATTTGTTCTCACTTTGTAGCTCATTTGTACACTTAGCTGCTTTGTGGTTCATGTGTACATTTTAGCTGCTTTGTAGTTGATGTGTACATTTAGCTTTCTATGTGTTCAGTTGTATATTTAGCTTGTTTTGTGGTTCAGATGTACATTTTAGGTGTTTTCTGGTTCTTGTGTACGTTTAGGTTTTTTCTGGTTCTTGTGTATGTTTAGGTGCTTTGTGGTTATTGTGTACATTGAGCTGCTTTGTGGTTGATGTGTACATTGAGCTGCTTTGTGGTTCATTTCTACATTGACCTCTTATTTCTCTCTCTACTTCCTCCCTCTCTTGCCTTGCTACTCTCTTACCCCCTTCATTAACAATTCTCCTGCCCTGGCCTAAAAACTACTGATTTTTTCCAACTTTGTTGTTTATTCTAAATTTAGTTGCTTTGTAGTTTATTCTAAAAGATTTGGAGGTGTGGGTGTGGCTATAAGGGGAGATGAGGAGGCCACAACAGCTAAATTTATAATGTACTACCAAGTCAATGCTTGTATTCCTTATTTCTCTCTCTACCTACTCCCTCTCTTGTCCTTGCTACACTCCTGCCTTTAAGCATACCCTATTAACAATTGTCCTGCGCTGGCATAATTAACCCGCACTTGGTAGTTCATCGTAAATTGAGTTGCTTTGTAGTTCATTCTAAAAGTGCTCGGAGGCATGGGTGTGGCTATAAGGGGAGATGAGGAGGCCACAATAGCTAAATTTATAATATACAACAAAGTCGATGCATATTTTCCTTATTTCTCTCTCTATCTCCTCCTTCTCTTGTCCTTGCTACACTCCTGCCTTTAAGCAGACCCCATTAACAATTCTCCTGCAGTGGTATAAAACCCGCTCTGATTTGTTCTCACTTTGTAGCTCATTTGTACACTTAGCTGCTTTGTGGTTCATGTGTACATTTTAGCTGCTTTGTAGTTGATGTGTACATTTAGCTTTCTATGTGTTCAGTTGTATATTTAGCTTGTTTTGTGGTTCAGATGTACATTTTAGGTGTTTTCTGGTTCTTGTGTACGTTTAGGTTTTTTCTGGTTCTTGTGTATGTTTAGGTGCTTTGTGGTTATTGTGTACATTGAGCTGCTTTGTGGTTGATGTGTACATTGAGCTGCTTTGTGGTTCATTTCTACATTGACCTCTTATTTCTCTCTCTACTTCCTCCCTCTCTTGCCTTGCTACTCTCTTACCCCCTTCATTAACAATTCTCCTGCCCTGGCCTAAAAACTACTGATTTTTTCCAACTTTGTTGTTTATTCTAAATGTAGTTGCTTTGTAGTTTATTCTAAAAGATTTGGAGGTGTGGGTGTGGCTATAAGGGGAGATGAGGAGGCCACAACAGCTAAATTTATAATGTACTACCAAGTCAATGCTTGTATTCCTTATTTCTCTCTCTACCTACTCCCTCTCTTGTCCTTGCTACACTCCTGCCTTTAAGCATACCCTATTAACAATTGTCCTGCGCTGGCATAATTAACCCGCACTTGGTAGTTCATCGTAAATTGAGTTGCTTTGTAGTTCATTCTAAAAGTGCTCGGAGGCATGGGTGTGGCTATAAGGGGAGATGAGGAGGCCACAATAGCTAAATTTATAATATACAACAAAGTCGATGCATATTTTCCTTATTTCTCTCTCTATCTCCTCCCTTCTCTTGTCCTTGCTACACTCCTGCCTTTAAGCAGACCCCATTAACAATTCTCCTGCAGTGGTATAAAACCCGCTCTGATTTGTTCTCACTTTGTAGCTCATTTGTACACTTAGCTGCTTTGTGGTTCATGTGTACATTTTAGCTGATTTGTAGTTGATGTGTACATTTAGCTTTCTATGTGTTCAGTTGTATATTTAGCTTGTTTTGTGGTTCAGATGTACATTTTAGGTGTTTTCTGGTTCTTGTGTACGTTTAGGTTTTTTCTGGTTCTTGTGTATGTTTAGGTGCTTTGTGGTTATTGTGTACATTGAGCTGCTTTGTGGTTGATGTGTACATTGAGCTGCTTTGTGGTTCATTTCTACATTGACCTCTTATTTCTCTCTCTACTTCCTCCCTCTCTTGCCTTGCTACTCTCTTACCCCCTTCATTAACAATTCTCCTGCCCTGGCCTAAAAACTACTGATTTTTTCCAACTTTGTTGTTTATTCTAAATTTAGTTGCTTTGTAGTTTATTCTAAAAGATTTGGAGGTGTGGGTGTGGCTATAAGGGGAGATGAGGAGGCCACAACAGCTAAATTTATAATGTACTACCAAGTCAATGCTTGTATTCCTTATTTCTCTCTCTACCTACTCCCTCTCTTGTCCTTGCTACACTCCTGCCTTTAAGCATACCCTATTAACAATTGTCCTGCGCTGGCATAATTAACCCGCACTTGGTAGTTCATCGTAAATTGAGTTGCTTTGTAGTTCATTCTAAAAGTGCTCGGAGGCATGGGTGTGGCTATAAGGGGAGATGAGGAGGCCACAATAGCTAAATTTATAATATACAACAAAGTCGATGCATATTTTCCTTATTTCTCTCTCTATCTCCTCCTTCTCTTGTCCTTGCTACACTCCTGCCTTTAAGCAGACCCCATTAACAATTCTCCTGCAGTGGTATAAAACCCGCTCTGATTTGTTCTCACTTTGTAGCTCATTTGTACACTTAGCTGCTTTGTGGTTCATGTGTACATTTTAGCTGCTTTGTAGTTGATGTGTACATTTAGCTTTCTATGTGTTCAGTTGTATATTTAGCTTGTTTTGTGGTTCAGATGTACATTTTAGGTGTTTTCTGGTTCTTGTGTACGTTTAGGTTTTTTCTGGTTCTTGTGTATGTTTAGGTGCTTTGTGGTTATTGTGTACATTGAGCTGCTTTGTGGTTGATGTGTACATTGAGCTGCTTTGTGGTTCATTTCTACATTGACCTCTTATTTCTCTCTCTACTTCCTCCCTCTCTTGCCTTGCTACTCTCTTACCCCCTTCATTAACAATTCTCCTGCCCTGGCCTAAAAACTACTGATTTTTTCCAACTTTGTTGTTTATTCTAAATTTAGTTGCTTTGTAGTTTATTCTAAAAGATTTGGAGGTGTGGGTGTGGCTATAAGGGGAGATGAGGAGGCCACAACAGCTAAATTTATAATGTACTACCAAGTCAATGCTTGTATTCCTTATTTCTCTCTCTACCTACTCCCTCTCTTGTCCTTGCTACACTCCTGCCTTTAAGCATACCCTATTAACAATTGTCCTGCGCTGGCATAATTAACCCGCACTTGGTAGTTCATCGTAAATTGAGTTGCTTTGTAGTTCATTCTAAAAGTGCTCGGAGGCATGGGTGTGGCTATAAGGGGAGATGAGGAGGCCACAATAGCTAAATTTATAATATACAACAAAGTCGATGCATATTTTCCTTATTTCTCTCTTTATCTCCTCCCTCTCTTGTCCTTGCTACACTCCTGCCTTTAAGCAGACCCCATTAACAATTCTCCTGCAGTGGTATAAAACCCGCTCTGATTTGTTCTCACTTTGTAGCTCATTTGTACACTTAGCTGCTTTGTGGTTCATGTGTACATTTTAGCTGATTTGTAGTTGATGTGTACATTTAGCTTTCTATGTGTTCAGTTGTATATTTAGCTTGTTTTGTGGTTCAGATGTACATTTTAGGTGTTTTCTGGTTCTTGTGTACGTTTAGGTTTTTTCTGGTTCTTGTGTATGTTTAGGTGCTTTGTGGTTATTGTGTACATTGAGCTGCTTTGTGGTTGATGTGTACATTGAGCTGCTTTGTGGTTCATTTCTACATTGACCTCTTATTTCTCTCTCTACTTCCTCCCTCTCTTGCCTTGCTACTCTCTTACCCCCTTCATTAACAATTCTCCTGCCCTGGCCTAAAAACTACTGATTTTTTCCAACTTTGTTGTTTATTCTAAATTTAGTTGCTTTGTAGTTTATTCTAAAAGATTTGGAGGTGTGGGTGTGGCTATAAGGGGAGATGAGGAGGCCACAACAGCTAAATTTATAATGTACTACCAAGTCAATGCTTGTATTCCTTATTTCTCTCTCTACCTACTCCCTCTCTTGTCCTTGCTACACTCCTGCCTTTAAGCATACCCTATTAACAATTGTCCTGCGCTGGCATAATTAACCCGCACTTGGTAGTTCATCGTAAATTGAGTTGCTTTGTAGTTCATTCTAAAAGTGATCGGAGGCATGGGTGTGGCTATAAGGGGAGATGAGGAGGCCACAATAGCTAAATTTATAATATACAACAAAGTCGATGCATATTTTCCTTATTTCTCTCTTTATCTCCTCCCTCTCTTGTCCTTGCTACACTCCTGCCTTTAAGCAGACCCCATTAACAATTCTCCTGCAGTGGTATAAAACCCGCTCTGATTTGTTCTCACTTTGTAGCTCATTTGTACACTTAGCTGCTTTGTGGTTCATGTGTACATTTTAGCTGATTTGTAGTTGATGTGTACATTTAGCTTTCTATGTGTTCAGTTGTATATTTAGCTTGTTTTGTGGTTCAGATGTACATTTTAGGTGTTTTCTGGTTCTTGTGTACGTTTAGGTTTTTTCTGGTTCTTGTGTATGTTTAGGTGCTTTGTGGTTATTGTGTACATTGAGCTGCTTTGTGGTTGATGTGTACATTGAGCTGCTTTGTGGTTCATTTCTACATTGACCTCTTATTTCTCTCTCTACTTCCTCCCTCTCTTGCCTTGCTACTCTCTTACCCCCTTCATTAACAATTCTCCTGCCCTGGCCTAAAAACTACTGATTTTTTCCAACTTTGTTGTTTATTCTAAATTTAGTTGCTTTGTAGTTTATTCTAAAAGATTTGGAGGTGTGGGTGTGGCTATAAGGGGAGATGAGGAGGCCACAACAGCTAAATTTATAATGTACTACCAAGTCAATGCTTGTATTCCTTATTTCTCTCTCTACCTACTCCCTCTCTTGTCCTTGCTACACTCCTGCCTTTAAGCATACCCTATTAACAATTGTCCTGCGCTGGCATAATTAACCCGCACTTGGTAGTTCATCGTAAATTGAGTTGCTTTGTAGTTCATTCTAAAAGTGCTCGGAGGCATGGGTGTGGCTATAAGGGGAGATGAGGAGGCCACAATAGCTAAATTTATAATATACAACAAAGTCGATGCATATTTTCCTTATTTCTCTCTCTATCTCCTCCTTCTCTTGTCCTTGCTACACTCCTGCCTTTAAGCAGACCCCATTAACAATTCTCCTGCAGTGGTATAAAACCCGCTCTGATTTGTTCTCACTTTGTAGCTCATTTGTACACTTAGCTGCTTTGTGGTTCATGTGTACATTTTAGCTGATTTGTAGTTGATGTGTACATTTAGCTTTCTATGTGTTCAGTTGTATATTTAGCTTGTTTTGTGGTTCAGATGTACATTTTAGGTGTTTTCTGGTTCTTGTGTACGTTTAGGTTTTTTCTGGTTCTTGTGTACGTTTAGGTGCTTTGTGGTTATTGTGTACATTGAGCTGCTTTGTGGTTCATTTCTACATTGACCTCTTATTTCTCTCTCTACCTGTTCCCTCTCTTGGCTTTCTACTCTCTTGCCTTGCTACTCTCCTACCTCCTCCATTAACAATTCTGCCGTGGCCTAAAAACTACTGATTTTTTCCTACTTTGTTGTTCATTCGAAATTTAGTTGCTTTGTAGTTAATTCTAAAAGATTTAGAGGTGTGGGTGTGGCTAAAAGGGGAGATGAGGAGGCCACAACAGCTAAATTTATAATGCACTACCAAGTCATTCAAATACCTACATGGCATAAATAAGCAGGAGGTGAATCTCTTACATTTGAAAGGAAGTGCTGGGATGAGAGGGCTTAGGATGAAGTTAAAAGGTGATGGTTTCAGGAGTAATCTAAGAAAATACTTTTTTTACAGAAAGGGTGGTATATGCTTGGAATAGGCTCCCAGTAGAGGTGGTGGAGACAGAGACTGTGTCTGAATTCAAGAAAGTGTGGGACAGGCAGGTGGGATCTCTTAGGGAGAGGCGGAGATACTGGATGCTGTGGATGGGCAGACTGGATTTGCCATATGGTCTTTATCGGCCATCATATTTCTATTTTCTATGTTTACACCTGATTATGCTAGTATTCTGTATAGGAAAGTAGGTGCCTGCTTTCCTTTATAGAATAGGCTTCTACCATGTGCCCTCCTGACACTTAATTCTAGGCACCCTGTTATAGAATTTCCCCTAAATGATCACAAGCTAATGTCCTTTGCTGGGTCATATTCATTTTCAAACTGATTCATATGATCCTCTCTTATCTACCTCTCTTCACCAGAAATCTCTAAAGGAGCCTCAGCCTATCTGTCTGACATTGCTGCATGGATGTTCCACTGCCACTTAAAACTGAACATAGTAACATGGTAACATAGTAAATGAAGGCAGATAAAGACCTGAATGGTCCATTCAGTCTGCCCATAAGTTATACCCATTAAAAAATAAATGACTAAATTAACTTGTCTCTTCTTTGATATTTCTGAGCCGTGGAAGGGCATAATTGAAAGAAAGATCTAAGTCTGTTTTAGGCCTAAGTCGATAGTCTCTCAAATTCAGCAGTGTCTAAAGTTCATTCTCAAAAAAATACGTCCAAAATAATTTTTTTTTCAAGAGTCGTCTAACTGTACGTCCAGCTGTTTGATCACCCAGACCGCTAATTCATCTGTCTTTATACCCCATTCTCGTCCAAAAATTTGGCTAAGTCAAAAATGCCTAAAAAAGGACCTTTTGGACGTGGGATGGTCATCAAAGTAATGGACTGGACACCTAGACATGGCAACAGAGTAGTGGGGCACCTTACAGGGCAATGCTTCGAACTTCACAAGGGTGCCACACTCCCTTATAGGTCATGGTGAGCCCCCCAAAACACCCCCAAAACCTACTACACCCACCTGTCTACCACCCCAATAGCCTTACGACTGCAGAACATAAGAACATAAGCAATGCCTCTACTGGGTCAGACCTGAGGTCCATCGTGCCCAGCAGTCCGCTCACGCGGTGGCACAACAGGTCCAGGACCTGTATACTAGTCCTCTATCCCCTTCTATCCCCTTTTCCAACAGGCAGGAAATTGTCCAATCCTTTCTTGAACCCCAGTACCGTACTCTGCCCTATTACGTTCTCTGGAAGTGCATTCCAGGGATCCACCACATGTTGGGTAAAAAAGAACTTCCTAGCATTTGTTTTGAATCTGTCCCCTTTCAACTTTTCTGAATGCCCTCTTGTTCTTTTATTATTTGAAAGTTTGAAGAATCTGTCCCTCTCTACTCTCTCTATGCCCTTTATGATCTTGTAAGTCTCTATCATATCCCCTCTAAGTCTCCTCTTCTCCAGGGAAAAGAGACCCAGTTTCTCCAATCTCTCAGCGTAAGAAAGGTTTTCCATCCCCTTTATCAGACGCGTCATTCTCCTCTGAACCCTCTCGAGTAACGCCATGTCCTTCTTAAGGTACGGCGACCAATATTGGATGCAGTACTCCAGATGCAGATGCAACATCGCCCGATACAATGGCAGGATAACTTCTTTCGTTCTGGTTTTAATACCCTTCTTGATTATGCCTAGCATTCTGTTTGCCTTCTTAGCGGCCGCTGCGCACTGTGCTGTCGGCTTCAATGTCATGTCCACCTTTACCCCCAAGTCCCTTTCTTGGGTACTCTCATTTAATAACATCCCTCCCATCGTATAGTTGTACCTCGGGTTTCTGTTTCCCACATGTAATACTTTACATTTCTCAACATTGAACTTCATCTGCCATCTCATCGCCCATTCTCCTAGTTTGTTCAACTCCCTTTGCAATTCTTCGCAGTCCTCTTTAGTCCAAGCTCCACTAAATAGTTTGGTGTCGTCCGCAAATTTTATTATCTCACACTTTGTCCCTGTTTCTAGATCATTTATGAATATATTAAATAGCAGCGGCCTGAGCACTGAGCCGTGCGGGACCTCACTTGTGACCCTCCTCAAGTCCGAGTAGTGGCCCTTCACTCCTACCCTCTGTTTCCTACCCGCCAACCAGTTTCTGATCCATCTATGTACGTCTCCTTCCAACCCATGGTTCTTCAGTTTCCGGAGTAGGCGTTCATGGGGCACCTTGTCAAAGGCTTTTTGGAAATCTAGATATATGATGTCTATGGGGGTCTCCTTTGTCCATCCATTTGTTAATTCCTTCGAAGTGCAATAAGTTCGTTAGGCACAATCTCCCGTTGCAGAAACCATGTTGGCTGGTTATCAGAAGTTTGTTTCTTTCAAAATGTTCATCGTTGTTTTCTTTTATCAGTGCTTCCGCCATTTTCCCCATAACCGAGGTCAGACTCACTGGTCTGTAGTTTCCCGGGTCACCTCTTGATCCCTTTTTAAAGATGGGCATAACATTGGCTATCTTCTAGTCCTCCGGGATCATGCCTGTTTTCAGGGATAGATTGCAAATTTGCTGCAGTAGTGGCATCTATATAGCAGTACAGTAGGGTTGGGGGAGTTTGAGGGGTACGCTTGTTCCACCATAAATGCGGTGGTTAGAGTGACTTATGGGCCTGGGTCCTCCTCTCTGTGGTTCACTAGCCCACCCCCCACACTACTTAAGCCACCTCTGTGCTGCTCTTCTAGGCTTTGCTATGTGATGTGCTGATGTTCTGGAGACAGGTATGTATGTTTTTATTCCGATTTTTATGGTGTTGGGGGCTCAGTGATCACTGGGGCAGTGTGTGGGGGTCTGTACTTTGTGTCTGCAGTGCTTATCTGGTCACTTTCTATACCTTTTTGGCACTTAGACCTGGTTTTAAATAGCCTAAGTCACAACGTACAAGTTCCGTCCACTTTCAGTTATACTTGCAGTACGACTAAGTTTAGATCAACCCAGGTCCCGCCCAAATCCCGCCCTCCTAAAATGCCCCTTTTAGCTCTGGTCATACAGCAGCACTGAAAAGGCCTAAGTCATTTTTAGATACATTTAAAACCCGGTTTGATTATCGGCACTTGGACGACTTGTCTTACTAATCATCCAAGTGCTGATTTAGGCTGGTTTTTAGACATATTTCCGTTTCAATTATGAGCCCCATAGACACAGCTCCTGATTGGTAAGGCCTGACTTTAGTGCAGGAAGAGGCGGTTGAAGCATACAGCGAGTAATTTTCTTCACTCGCTGGCACTCCGGCTGCTCTCCTGCTGCCCTTTCCAGTCTGGGGGGGAGTTCTGTACACATTTTCCTGTTGAGATGTTATTGTAAACATTGTTATGTTTGTGATTTGCTAAACTTTAAATAAACTAAGACTGAAAAAAAAAAGAAATCTATCCAGCATTGGCCTTAGTTCCTAACCAATAGCATAGCAAGAGAATGGATTATGGATGGGCACTAAGTGGGATTTCATCAAGTACGAGTAGCATTAGGGCTTAACACACTTTTAACATGTGTTAAGGGAATTAGTGCATTCTAAATTCTAAAGCCCATATTATACCTATGGTTTTTTAGGGGCTGATTCTATAAACGGAGCCTACAAAATAGGTGCTGGTCACGGGTCAATCACACTTAGCTGCTATTTACAGAATCGCAGTTAGTGCCACCTATATAAAAACTCAGGCAAGGGTTTTTAAGGCCTACATTTCAGGCATCTAAGTTTTTGGAGAATCGCGCTTAGTGGTGCCCACACTTCACCCATAAAAACGCCCACTTAGGCATTAGGAGCCGCTTAGCACCTTTCTAGAGGCACCTATCTTATAGAATTGGATAGGCGCCTATCGCACAATTAATTTTTTTCAATTATTGATCCTATTAAGGATATTTTGCCAATTAAGTTAGGTGCCTAACTTTAGGTTTAGGTGCCCTGTATGCCCTTAGGGGCTCATAGTCAAACCTTCAACATGTCTAAAAATCTGCCCAATTTGGACTTGGACGACCTAAAAGACAGGTTGTCCAAGAGCCTGTAATCAAACTGAATTTCTGGACATATGGAGGGACTTTTTAGGCCTCTGAATGCCGCTGTGCATCCAGAGCTCCAAGGGGTATATTTGGAGGAGTGGTTAGAGTGTTATTTGGGTGGGATTTCGGCCAATCTACACTTAGTCGTCCTACAGGGATAATCAAATGTTTTACAAGACTTCCTGGACGAAACATATACAGTATGAGTTAGACAATGTGAAAACAGGTATAAGTGCCAAAAAGGTATCCAAAGTGACCAGATAACCACTTCAGGGACAAGGTAAAGACCCATACACACACTCCCCCAATGGTTACTGACCCCCTCATACCCCCACAAAGATCAGACTAAAAACATACATATCTGTCTCCGGAACATCAGCATATGTTATAGGAAAGCCTAGTAGAGCTGCATACAGGTGTCTTAAGTAGCCTGGGGGGTGGCCTAGTGAACCACTGTATTTATGATGGAAAATGTGAGGCCACCAAAACCCCCACATGCCCTACTCTACTGCCATATAGGTGCCACCTGCAGCCATAAGGGCTATTGGGATTGTAGACAAGTGGACATAGTTGGTTTGGGGGGCTCATCATAACCTATAAGGAGTTCTGGTGAAATGTCTATCTGGCACCCTTTATGTTAAGTTCACAGCAGTGACCTGTAAGGTGCCCCACTGCTCTATTGCCATGTCTGGGTGGCCATACAGGGGAGATATGATTGAAGTCTACAAAATCCTGAGTGGAATAGAATGGGTACAAGTGGATTGAATTTTCACTCTGTCAAAAATTACAAAGACTAGGGACACTTGATGACATTACTTTTAAAACCAATAGGTGGAATTTTTTTTCCAATCAGAGAATAGATAAGCTTGGGAACGCATTGCCAGAGGTTGTGGTAAGAGTGGATAGCGTAGCTGGTTTTAAGAAAGGTTTGGACAATTTCCTGGAGGAAAAGTCTTTAGTCTGTTATTAAGAAAAACATTGGGGAAGCCATTGCTTGCCCAGGATCAGTGAAACAAAATAAAGTCACTACTGAATCATCAAACAATATACTTTGTGCATACAAAAAGCTTGTTTTATACTTAGAACTCTGCTCAGAGACATGAAGGCTGATTACTCCGCCTCACCTACCAATCATTGCAGTGTTCAAAAAAGATTTTTTGTGAAATTTTCAATAAATAAAGTGCTAGCCTTGACAGCTATGCTAACACTGTAAATGCTTCCATAAGTTTTTGTGTTTGTGAAATGTAACTTAACTTGAATAGTGACTGGTTCCGACGTGCCACGTTTCGTTGCTACGTCAGGGAACCGACAATACAGCTAGATTTAAAGCTGGAGGTGAAGTCACTGAAAGCAAGAAATAATACAGTAAACATCCATTCTTTAAATTTAGTTAAATATGAATTGTAAAAACTCAATAAAATTACTAAGTGCACTATCTTATGACTATGAACTGAAAGAACACATTCACCATGAGATTGAAAAGCTGGTTCACTCAACAATACGTTTCTGCGCTTTTCAATCCTGGATGTTCCTACGCTTCCTAGGGGAGGTGATATGAAAGCCAAATTGTATGCCTTAGAACAGAAATGGATTTACACTTTAGGCACTCTGTCCCCCGAGGGATTAAACAGCGAGGTCGAGTGGAGAGCCTTTCTGTGATTACCTATATTTTTGAACGCGCTTGCCCGCACAGTTTTTCTGTTCGGGTTTAAGCTCTCTTTATGTATGGTTCCCATTATGCAGCATGTGGTACTTTATGTAATTTTATTTCACTTTTCAGTTTCACTCCATGGTGATGAGCGAGTGTAGCATTTGATTCTTTAGCATTTAAATAACGTAATATGGTGATGCAATATCACTCAGCAGGTCGGGACAGTTACGTTCTATGTTCTGACGTAACAGTCTCACCGGCACTGTATTAGCTTTAAATAGCGTCTGTACTGTGCTTGCTTGGTTCGAGACATCTAAGAAGAAACGTATTGTTGAGTGAACCAGCTTTTCAATCTCATGGTGAATGTGTTCTTTCAGTTCAAAGTCATAAGATAGTGCACTTAGTAATTTTATTGAGTTTTTACAATTCATATTTAACTAAATTTAAAGAATGGATGTTTACTGTATTATTTCTTGCTTTCAGTGACTTCACCTCCAGCTTTAAATCTAGCTGTATTGTCGGTTCCCTGACGCAGCAACGAAACGTGGCACGTCGGAACCAGTCACTATTCAAGTTAAGTTACATTTCACAAACACAAAAACTTATGGAAGCATTTACAGTGTTAGCATAGCTGTCAAGGCTAGCACTTTATTTATTGAAAATTTCACAAAAAATCTTTTTTGAACACTGCAATGATTGGTAGGTGAGGTGGAGTAATCAGCCTTCATGTCTCTGAGCAGAGTTCTAAGTATAAAACAAGCTTTTTGTATGCACAAAGTATATTGTTTGATGATTCAGTAGTGACTTTATTTTGTTTCATTGACCTCTTCAGTCACTCTATAATACCAACGGTTTGAATTAGTCACCCCTGTATATCTTTTTGTGCCCAGGATCAGTAGCATGGAATATTGCTACTCCTTGGATCCTTCACGTGCTCCGCTGACAGTGGGAGCAGCCACAGGCTTCCGCATCCCCATTCTGATGAGCAGGGATGTGTGCTCCAGGTTTTCCCATTCACTTCTATTACAGCTACGGTGAGCCTCTTCAGAGGTGAGCCTCATCAGAGCGGGGATGCTGTCAGCAGCGCACATGGAGGATTGTTTAATCAGGGTAAATATTACTGCTTTATTGGGCTTCCCACTTTGAGCTTAGGCTCCCTAAAATTGAATATCTCCCTTGCTGTAGCTAGTAGGGATCCTTAAGCCTCACCAATTGATGGCCACCTCCTCCCCCTCCAACTTCCCAAGTTCTCCAGTCCCTCCCCCAAATCAGCTGTATATGACTACGCCACTGAATACAAAAATAATTGTGATGCACATATCCCAAAGCTAACATATTCTAGTTAATAAATTCAAAATATAACAATTTTTTCTACCTTGTTGTCTGAATATTTTGTTTTTCCATCATCTTGGTCCCAGTTTCTCTTTCTGATTTTGTGTCTTCAACTAATTCTCTTTCCAGTGTCTGCTGTCCATTTTATTCTCCTCTTCTCTTGTTCCATTTCCTTCTTATGCCTGTCTCCAACATATTGATTTTTCCCTTTCAGTTTTCTTAACTTTTTCTTTTTTGCCTCTGTCCACTCAAATCTTGCCTTCTTTCTCACCCTTCTTTTTAAATGTTCAGCTTCCTCTCAATTCTCCATCTTCTCTCAGTCCCTAGCTCTCCCATTTCCCATCTCACTCCTTTCCCAGCCTCCTATTTCCTGCTATCTACTCCCCATTACCACATTTCTACCACTGTACTCACTGCTCTGTCACTCATCTTGTCATCTCCCTTTTGACCTCATCCACATGGCTCATCACTTTAAGAATCCCCCTACATCTCTCCTCTGGTCAGGCTATAATTCCCTGACCCTTCCTTTCCATCTCCTAGCGTCTTCTTATCCCAGCTCTCTTCCCTCCTGCCCTCCTATGGGTCCATCTCTGCTCCTCTATCCCCATGGTCCATCATTTTGCTCTCTCTTTTTTCTGTTTTTCTTCTTCCCTCCCCCCTTGATGCTGAACAATGAAATGGAGGGGAAAATATTTGTGTCATATTTATTATTATTTATTTACCCACTTCCACCTTTTTAAATAGATTAGCAACTCTATGCTTCCATCCACAGGCCTAACATTTATCCCTCCCTTCCATCCCCAAATCCAACTTCTCTCCCTTTTTCTTTCCAACTGCTCCATCCCATCTCTCCCCCTGCCTGCCTGCCTTCTCCAGGTCCACCATTTCTCCCTTTCTTTTCCCAATAGTTCTCCCTTTAAGTATCTCTTTCCCTCCTCCTCCACACCACCCTAGGTCCAACATCTTTCCCTTCAGTCTATTGCCCACCATCTCTCTCCCCTGTTTCTGGCCATCATCTCTCTGTCCTCTGTTTCTGGCCCTATAAGCTCTCTCCCCACATCTAATATAGCACTTCTTTTAATACCCTCCCCCTGTAATTAAAAAAAAAAGTCCAGGAGGCTTCCTCAGCCCAGTATGTTCTCCCCCTTTTCTCTCCCCAATTGCACCATCTCTTTCCCTCTCTCAGACACCCAATTCTCCCTTTCTATTATCTCCCTCACCTCTGCATCTCTTTCCTTCACTCCCTCCATTCTTCCATTTTATGGTTCATGCTCCCCTCTATCTTTCCCTTCATTCTGTCTCCTTCACTACTGCCTCCAGCCCTCTCTGCCTTCTCCTGAAGGGCTACTCGCTGCTGGTGTCTGTAACTCCCAGTTCCTAAACCTGTTGATTTTAAAGATTATTTTAGCACAGGGGAAGAGCTTGGATCTTTATGAGACTGGAGAAGAAAGGGCTTAGTCCCTGAAGTTCCCTCAAATCTATGAGCTGTACAGGACAGGAGGGAGGGAAGGTGGTGGTGAGAATGAATGAACTCCACACCGCCCTTCGGGACTAGAAACCACTGAATGGGCTTCTCTCTGCAAGACGCATACGGCCCAGCTCACGCTCGAGGGTGTTTACTGTCTTGCTGGCTTCCTCCTCCATCTTCCTGCAGCATTCACTGAAAGCCGCGGGCAGCAGCTTCCACATGCCCCTTGCGACTGATCTTGAAGCGTTCCCTCTGACGTCGCAACATCAAAAGGACTACTTCCGGGTCAGCCGCAAGAGGCACATAGGATCCGCTGCCCGTGGCTTTCAGTGAACGCTGCAGGAAGATGGAGGAGGGAGCTGGCAAGACGGTAAACACCTGGAGCAGCAGAGGAAAACACCGCATCACCCTCGAGTGGGGCCACACAAAATACTTCACGGGGCCGCATGTGGCCCATGAGCCGCAGGTTGGACACCCCTGTTCTAGACTTGGATTAAATTTTGGTCGAAAATGTGGTATAAAGATAGATGTACTGGCGGTCTGGACGATCAACCGCCTGGATGTTGAGATGTGTAACCTGGACACTACAGCCATTTACCTTGTGGACGACTACCTTGTGTATGCTGGAAACTACAGACATTTTAACTCATCTTTTCTCACAGTCTAAAACAGCCTTTCTTACAAGCTAATCAGATGGAACAGCCTGTACTCTACTATCTGTGAACATATGTATTCTTTAAAATGCTAACCCAGCTGACCTCTGCTACAAAGTTTTTGTCTCCATTCCCTGCTGGGAGGATACTTCTCTAAGGCTCTGCTGAGCTGTTATCAGTGCTGTATGACTTCACAGATGCAAGGCACCCTGGAAAGCCATAAACCATTTATAATGAGCAACATCCTCTGCAGTAGACGTAGGCGACTGATACCAAGACAGAAATTTTAAAAGAACATGCTGGACATTTGCCTATGGGAACCAGGTGCAGCTGGGCTGCTGGAAGGTCACCCTTGCATCTTTGTTTCTACTTTCAGCATCCTGAACCACAAATCAGCCTCAGCAAGATAAGGAAGAAGTTCATGAAGTGCCCTCTGTTTCTGGACTGCCCGGGCCCCTCTCGTGGGAGGGAGTAAGAGAGGTGTGGACTGAGATGAGGAGTTAAGTATACATTATTTTATGTACCAATAGGGAATTACATAACCAGAATTCGGGGATGGACTTTTTGGAACAAAGGAAGAATTGCTTTGTATAAAAAACACGTGCATTTTAGGTAAAGCCAGAGAGATTCACTTACTTATGCTACGGGAATCTGCTAGCCCCCTGCTAAACATATGGGTGCAAGTTCTTCTCTCCATTGCATATTCTGAACTGACAATACATTTTTCTAATATGCCTTTGCTGCTGTAATACTTATAGTTTTTATACTAACAATAAACGAATATTGTCTGTTTTGGAAGATACAATGCCGTCTTGTAGTTAGTCCAATGAGGTAAACAAAGCAGCATTTACTTCAGTGGTGACTGCCCGACGTGATTAACGGATTTTATTTTTTAAGGTGTTCCAGTGAACTCCACAGAGAAACACGTTCAGGGGCCGTTTGGCCCTGGAAGGATGGTGCTTCTGGGTGAGATGGAGTTTTGGGGGGGGGGCAGTTATGGCAGAGACTGGGGGCCACATCATGGTCTACCTTTTGTGCCGTATTTGGATTCCAAAACTCCACAAAATATATTTCTAGTCACCCAGAGACCGTACGGAATTAATACTGTACAAACTGTAAGTACAACCTTTTATTTTAATTTTTATATATTAGACGTCAGGCTAACATATGTACATTGTACATTTGTATATATACTGTATATGTATATGTCTATATATATATAGGAAAAGAATAGGGTTGAGTCAAGATCTGGATTGAGTTTTTTCTGTGCACCCTGCAGTTGTGTGTGTATGAGACATGCCAGGGGCACGAAGTGAGTGAGAGTCCTTATTTGCGTTTCCAATGTCCTGTGAAGGGCATGGCCAGAGACGGACAAAGCAAAAGATTTCTGTTGAATGCAGGTGGCTCAAAGGGATAGAATAATGGGTAAAGCAGAAGTGAGAGACCTCCTCAGACAGCACTCCTCTGGAAAAGCCCTTAGAGAAGATCCTGCAGTGATAATGACAGTGTGTTCAGTACTAAGAGAAAAGTTTAGGGTGGAAGAAAAAAACCCCAAAAACAATTGGCTATGTCAAATTTTGCAATTAGTAGGAGAATTGCATGCAGAATAGAGAATGACACGGTGACAAAATTCATCACCGTCCCCGTCCCCGTGGATAACCGCGGGAAACCATCTTCATGTCATTCTTTAAAGAGAGAGGGAAGAATCAGAGTATGAATGGCCACAACCACTGACCCACAAGCTTTGCTTTGAAGAATGCTGGTGTAGAAGGACTGAGGTTGAAATAGACACTAGAAAATGACATGGGATTATTTCCCACGGTTATCCGCGGGGACGGGAACGGTGATGAATTTTGTCACCGTGTCATTCTCTAATGCAGAACTCAGGAAGCTAGAAATGTTTTCCTGTTGAAAAAACATAGGGCATTGCAAAGAGGTGCTGCCCATGAGACCCGTAAAGTATTTAAGTTAGGAAAAAAATAATTTAAGATGATGCCTTAAACAGAGATGGGAGGCGGCATGGAGGCTAAAATTGTAGCTCAGGAGTGTCTTGTACAGTAAAGATTGTCCTGTACAGTGAAGGTACATTTTATGGAAGGTGTGGCCAGCCGACTGCAAATGTACATTCTCTAATCTGTTTTTGTTTGCTGCCTATATATCTCTATATTTGCTTAGCCAGCGTTATGACGCTACAGCATTAGGTAACGTTCTGTTGTGTATATGTATGTTAATATATAATTTTTTTTTAAAAACAAAGATTAGATTTTGGCAAAGAGACAGATTACTTTTCCCGGTTTAGAGCTTAGAAGGCTCACTTCCAGTGTGCCGGTTGACTTCACAGATCATTAGAGGCTTCCTATACCGAAAAGCAAACGTAGTTTGTATACCTTGGAAAATTGTGGAGCAATAGGAATTAGGGAAAAATTGTTAATCTGCCCGTTACCCTTATATTGTACACTGCTTAGAAACCTGATTAAGCGGTTTAAAAAGTCTTTTACTTAACTTGAAACTTGATTTATGGGTTTTAGAGTTTGTCTGCGCCACAATTCCAGATATGTTACTGTGGAAATAGCCCATTTGAACTAAGGACATGGAGATCTTTGTAATACGATGCTTTACTGAGTGCAACATGGCTAAATGTTTTTGTATGTGTGACCGTATGTGAAATGTAATAAATCCATAGGAATCTTCTCTTGCTTCCCGCTTTCCGCTAGAGCCTGCAGCAAGAGTGGGGAAAAGAAGAAAAAGTTTACTTATGCCCTTGTATTTAATTTATGCTTGAACCGAGGTGCCAAGCACATTGTAGAGGCAGAGGGATTGCACTGGATAGTTTTAAGTAGGTAACTATATAACTATGATAGAATATCCCACGTCTATAAATGACATAGTATTTTAAATTCTGTTTTTTATGGATTTAGTTACACTGTAAATCGGTGCCTTTATCTTGCTTTCAGTAAGAGGGTAAAAACAAACACGCTAACCCCTCACAGGGGACAATTGTTGAATTACGTTGGAAAAAGAATTGAAAACAATGGTATACATTATTTTAAACTGAATGGGTCTAGAGATAATAAGGAAAGTGTTTTTCAAACAAATGACAGATTATTTCTGTTTCCCCTATGGCCAGCATTTCTTTCTTTCTTTTCTTTTATTATTTTTTTTTTTGGCTGTCTCTCTTTTTCTTCTTACAAGAGGGGGGAATACATAGCGTACATAGTCCTGCTTTTAATCATGAGATGTAACATCTCAACCCAGCCAGTTATGGCAGGCTTGCCGAAGAGGATATAATACAATGCAATCTTTATTTGGGTTATTATGGAGAGTCAATGTTAACTGAGTTAACATACAAAAATAAAACAAAACACTTAGCTAGCTAGACCTGTGGTTGTGGGAGCCCAGAACTAGTTTTCTGATCTACATAAACTATTTCTGACTTACTAGTTTTAGAATATCTTTTGGCTTTAGGAGACATTATAACTCGTTTATACAGCTGTGGGTGTGTGGCTTTTACTATGTTTAATTCTGGGTTTGTAGAGGTTTTTTGTCATTTTGTAATTCTTTATTGTTTTTTCACCCTTAGTTTTATTGTTGCCAGAGGCTTAGTATTTGGAATTTAATCAACTTTTTGCCAAACTTGCCAAATTGATAAAAGAAAAAATATCTGGGGACACCAGACAAGATACAGAGAACTAGAAATTGGTGATGTTGAGAAATTTCCCGGGGAGATGGAAAAAGCATTTAGGTTGGAAACCTAGGAAAGGTTGGTAAAGCAAGCCAGCATGATTGTTGCCGAAAGTTGCAGACAGGATAGTGTAAGTTGCTAAACAGGGTAAAATGCATGTGGATCTAGCCAGAATTAAGAATGTGAGTTTCGCACTGATGAACAAGAATAAGGACTGTGATTTTAGACATATAATTTTGTCAAGCTCGAAGGAACTAGTGTTTCATCCTGCGTGCAGTGGATTTGTTACAGGCAGTGAGTAATTTAAAGAGAGTTGAGCCAGATAGTTTACGTGTTCTCGCAGTTATAAAAGTGTGTCTGCTGGTAATAAAAAAACAACAACAAACAAACAAGAGACAGTTTGTCAGACATGTGGGGTTTGTGTTGGGCAAATCCCTGCCTTTGTATCCCAGTGTTGGGGGATTTAATGTACAAGACTAACAATGTAACAGTATCCATATTTTTCTGAAAATTGAAATATTTGCTACACATGGGCTTGATAACATTGATAACGGATGGATTGAAAATAATTCTTTTGTGCTAACAATCTCCCTTGCTTTCCCGTATTGTGTCTTTATCCTGGTGTTTTTTATGAATTCTTTCTTCCCATGCATGTTTGTATAAAGTGTTATTATCAATCAGATTCTAAATACAATTGGAAAAAGAAATACATTTAAAATAAACTTGGTAGTTCAAACTCCAGAGGAAGGGGGTAGTTATTATGTAAGGACAGTGCAGACTAAAGTAGCTACATCTAGTCTGCAGCAGTGCCCAGTCCTCAGAGTGTAGCGGGACTCAGGTGGCAGACAAGGGTTCCAGGTCTGCCTGAAGGGAACATGGCTAAGTGACCTCAGGGGTGGTGTCAAGTTAAAATGTCTCTTCTTTCTCTTCGCAGTCATACATACAGAGCTGTTCTGGACCTGTTACAACTAACCTTTTTCTAACCCAGAGAAGGAGGACAATGTTATGCTTTCAGTAACCTTGAAATGACCTTGCACTTAACATTTAACATGTTTCTTTTTTCCCTTAGAATTGACATTGCCATACTTCAGAATACCTCTATAGTTAACATTGTACACTGTATCTTACTTTACCTAGTAAGTGTTGCTTATTTTTCAAGATTGAAGCACACCCTAGCAGTTGCGTCCCTGTCTGCATTATGAATGAAATAGGCAGGGCACCGAGTCAGAGTGATCACATTCTTACGTTTTCTCTTTCAGAAGTTCCAGTAACCATTTAGATGCCTTTTATGATTATGTGATTATTATGCCATGTGTTATATAGCACTTTACTTTGCCACTGTGTGCACACAATTATGATTCATGCTATGATGGACGTTTGTTTTTTTATAACTGTGCATTTCTCTGCAGATCTAAGTTCAGCTCTGAATCCTTGACAGATGGAAGAAAAGTTCCACGCTTGTACCTTTGTGTTTTCTATGTTTGTTTGTGCCCTGTAATCTTTGTGTTGTCTATCTGTTTGGTTTGTGGGGTACCCCGGGGAAACCAAATATACCATTGGCCATTTTTGGAGATTTTTCTCTCCCTTTTTGCATTTTTGTTTTTTCCTATCTAAATTGCCTTTTTATTTTTTATTTTTTTCCTCTTTCATGGCCTACGCACTGCTCCGTTAGGGGTTATCTTCTTTAGAGAAAAGGTATATACCCTTAATGGTATTTTTCTGTGCACTCCACTGAGTTTACACCATGTCACATGTCCTCTTATGAATACTGTGTACTTGAATCTTGTATCTCTCTTGCTGTACTTATGACCGGTAAATGCATTATTCTTGTCTCTTGTTGCCACCCTCAGTACCGGCACGATGTTCTTTCTCTCTTTCTTTTCTTTGAATCTCTTCACTGGATTTCGGCTGCTGGATGATGATACCTGGACTTCTTTCAAGATGGTGTGTCCTTCCCTGTATGTGCAGACCCCTTTCATTCTGAGTGTGCACCGTACCAGTTTAAAATGACTGCGTGCCTTGAAACGCTGCATCCTGAACTTTTACTTTCTTGGACACTTTCTCTCCCATGTTTTGTTTATGCCCGTTTTGCCGGTTTGCTAGACTTTCTCTTTTCTTCAGTTTTGGCTCAGGACATTATTTCTGTGAAGGACTGATTGTTTTATTCTGTATATTCTTTTCAAGTTACCTCATTATAGTTTTTATGCTGTGATGCCTAGGCTAGGTTATGGACCTGTCAAGTTTGTCCGGTTTTTTTGTTTTTATTATTTACTGCCATGTCATTCTTTTAATGCTTTATTTATATTTTGATAGCTTGCCTCTTATACTACAACCTGAACAGAAAAACATATGTCCTGTATGTATTTATTGCTTTCATAGCTTCCTATGGTCTGGTTCTCATATTTTTTATGACTCTCAATGCTGTTCTTTAATTAGCAATGACTAATGCGTTGTCTTGAATGCTGTCCTTGTGATTTTTACTTTGTTCATTCTTCCTATGGAATCCTGCTGAGACACTGCATCCCAATTTTCATGCTGTGTACGATGAATCAAAATTCTGCAATCTATGCCTGTTATGTTCTGTGCCTCTGCTTTTGCCCACTGTTTTTATTGTTCACCTATTTGCCTTTTGTGCCTACATCCTCTAGTTCTGGCATGTACTGTGTTCAGTTTAGATAGATAGTTGGGAGGGCTGCCCCTCCTCCACGCCTTTGTTTCTTCCTCTCTCGGCCTCTTTTAGTTTGGCGGCCCTCAGTTGCAGTTCCACTAGCAGTACTTCAGCCCGCCAAGAGGGGACTGAGATGTGTAACCTGGACACTACAGCCATTTACCTTGAGGACGACTACCTTGTGTATGCTGGAAACTACAGACATTTTAACTCATATTTTCTCACGGTCTAAAACAGCCTTTCTTACAAGCTAATCAGATGGAACAGCCTGTACTCTGCTATCTGTGAACATATGTATTCTTTAAAATGCTAACCCAGCTGACCTCTGCTACAAAGTTTTTGTCTCCATTCCCTGCTGGGAGGATACTTCTCTAAGACTCTGCTGAGCTGTTATCAGTGCTGTATGACTTCACAGATGCAAGGCACCCTGGAAAGCTATAAACCATTTATAATGAGTAACATCCTCTGCAGTAGACGTAGGCGACTGATACCAAGACAGAACTTTTAAAAGAACATGCTGGACATTTGCCTATGGGAACCAGGTGCAGCTGGGCTGCTGGAAGGTCACCCTTGCATCTTTGTTTCTACTTTCAGCATCCTGAACCACAAATCAGCCTCAGCAAGATAAGGAAGAAGTTCATGAAGTGCCCTCTGTTTCTGGACTGCCCGGGCCCCTCTCGTGGGAGGGAGTGAGAGAGGCGTGGACTGAGAGGAGGAGTTAGGTATACATTATTTTATATACCAATAGGGAATTACATAACCAGAATTCGGGGATGGACTTTTTGGAACAAAGGAAGAATTGCTCTGTATAACGTGCATTTTAGGTAAAGCCAGAGAGATTCACTTACTTAAGCTACGGGGATCTGCTAGCCCCCTGCTAAGCATATGGGTGCAAGTTCTTCTCTCCATTGCATATTCTGAACTGACAATACATTTTTCTGATATCTCTCTGCTGCTGTAATACTGTAAGTTTTTATACTAACAATAAACGAATATTGTCTGTTTTGGAAGATACAATGCCGTCTTGTAGTTATTCCAATGAGGAGTTCCTAAGCCTGTTGATTTTAAAGATTATTTTAGCACAGGGGAAGAGCTTGGATCTTTATGAGACTGGAGAAGAAAGGGCTTAGTCCCTGAAGTTCCCTCAAATCTATGAGCTGTACAGGACAGGAGGGAGGGAAGGTGGTGGTGAGAATGAATGAACTCCGCACCGCCCTTCGGGACTAGAAACCACTGAATGGGCTTCTCTCTGCAAGACGCATACGGCCCAGCTCACGCTCGAGGGTGTTTACTGTCTTACTGGCTTCCTCCTCCATCTTCCTGCAGCGTTCACTGAAAGCCGCGGGCAGCAGCTTCCACGTGCCCCTTGCGACTGATCTGGAAGCGTTCCTTCTGACGTCGCAACATCAAAAGGACCACTTCCGGGTCAGCCGCAAGAGGCACATAGGATCCGCTGCCCGCGGCTTTCAGTGAACGCTGCAGAAAGATGGAGGAGGGAGCTGGCAAGACGGTAAACACCTGAGGCAGCAGAGGAAAACACCGCATCACCCTCGAGTGGGGCCACACAAAATACTTCACAGGGCCGCATGCGGCACATGGGCCGCAGGTTGGACACCCCTGTTCTAGATGTTTGGGACTTGGATTAAATTTTGGTCGAAAATGTGGTATAAAGATAAATGTACTGGTGGTCTGGACAATCAACCGCCTGGATGTCCAGATAGACAATTTTCGAAAAATAAAAAATTTGGGACATATAGTGATTTGCCTTTTGAGAATATACATGTTCCCAGTGCCATCTTTGGGCATTTAGCGCCATATGTCAAAATCAGACTTAGACGTATGTTTTGATTGTGCCCCTCCATGTGTTTAACATTCACTAATTCCCTTAACCCGAATTAAGATGCGTTAAATCCTAATGCTGCTTGAATTCTCCCTTAATGTCCTCCCTCCCCCCCCGAGGCGCTCTTTCTCTAAACTCAACTTTTAATGGAAATTATAAATACCTGATGTGTGTGTGTGTGGAGGGGGGGGGATCCCCACATCCCATGCCCCACTAGTTGAAGATCTCCCTGAAGCTGTCCAGAAATGCTTGTACTTGGCTTGGCAGTTGGCTTTTTGCACATTCACAAAAACTGATCATGTGCACAGAGTACTGGCACTGGCTGCTCAGAAAGCAGCTGACAACTGCTGAGCTGAGCACAGGTTTTCTGAGCACTTTCAGGAAGATCTTCAGCTGGTGGGGCTTGGGGGTCCCTACCAGCTATCACAGCGGTGAGCCTAAAGTGGGTAGGCCTGTACCATGGTTTCCCCTTTCACCCTCATCTTATGCTCCCTTGCTCCAGAGTTTCCTTTCAGTTGAATGAGGCCCATCTCCTTTGCATTTATATCATAAAGGTATTTAAATGCTTTATCATATCTCTATTTTCTAGTATTTCTTCCAAAGTATACATATTAAGATCTTTAAGTCTCACTCCCTATGCAATATGATAAAGGTCACTGGTTGATCAATAGGGTGCCACCAGCTTCTCTGTCAATTTTTCTGCTGTGTACTCACATTGTTACCCCTCTGGCAGTTTTCGTTATTGCTCAGGTATGACATTCCCCTTAGTGTCATATTCATTGAATTGCACTTTGAAATGCTCAATTGTTTGGATAGACCTTCTAACACCGAAGATTGATAATATCAATAAAGCCTTCTGGACCATGCATTTTCTGTGGTACAATTACAGTTCTCAGGTTGCTGGGGTTACTTAGCCTTTGACCTCACAGCGACAACTGCCATAAGTATTTTGGCATGCAATACGCTCAGCTGCAATAAGAACATTTTCTAAAACAATAGTCACCATGATATAATTCTGCAGTATGTTATACTGCAGAGATAGTCACAATTTAATTGTAAATATTAATTTGTAGATTTCATCTTTCTGTACTATCGTCATGAAAGAAAATGTCTGTCTTGGTAATGCAGTTTACAAAATAAATAGCTCAAGATTTGGCTGCTCAAGACAACCTGCTGAAGTTCGAAAAAGAATTGCAATGGTGATCTACTGTTCCATTTGGGAAAATGTCTCATTAACATTCAGATTCAGTTAATCAATCTAGTTTTTCTTATTTCCAAAGTGACAAATGCATGTTTCTCAGGATCTCATTAAGAGAATAACCTCATGAACTCTATTTCTCCAGGGGTCAGCTGTAAGGCACAATTCAGTCTGGCAGCCTGGCATTTTATATATACCACAAGTTCATCAAAGAGGACATTGTTAAGTCTCGCAAAAGACATGCAAAGACATTCCTTAAAAAAAACAAAGAACAAAAGCATTTTGCTACATTAAAGAGGCTGAAGCATTGTTCATCTGAGTTCAAGGTGCACTAACATGTTGTTTACTACAGGTCTTAATTCACAGGATAGAGTTTGGTTAGATCACTAATTCAAATATAAAGCAACTCTCTTCTACTGAAAAAAGTCCATAGGGCATTATTGAGATGGCTTGGGGAAATCCACTGCTTATTCATTGGATAAGCAGCATAAAATCTGTTTTACTACTTGGGATCTAGCCAGGTACTTAGGGTTGGTCACAGTAGGAAACTGGATACTGGGCTTGATGGGCCTTCAGTCTGTCCTAGTATGGCAATTCTTATGTTCTTTTACTCCAAACTTCAGTGTCCATCTATGCCTTTTTACCTTGCCAGTGACTGTATTTAGAACTGTACTCTGAACAGATTTATGCAGCTTTGCCAAGGAAATAATACTAGGGTTACCATCAGTGTTCCCGCTAAGCTGCGCTGGGGTGCTCTGGCGCACAAAATATTACCTCGCAGCCCACAAGTTTCTCGTCACAGCGCACACAGTGTAGAGCACAGTTCTTCAACCGCCGGTCCGCAAACAAAATCTTGCCGGTCCGCGAAGGATTCGGTCCCCGCCGCAACGAAAGGCCGGCGTCAGCTGACTTGCAACTTCCTGTTGCAGTCGCTGTGCCGGGACTCCTGCCTTCGCCGGGACTCCTGCCTTCCACCGCGTTTGCCTCCTGCCTTGTCTCCGCACCTCCAGACCAGCAGCGGCAGCTGTGTATGCTTTTAACTTCGGCACAGAGCTGCCCCTAATCAATAGTTTAGCGCGGTTTCATAAGGCAGCCTCGGGGCCTTTGCTAGGCCGGCCCACATCGCATCATCGAAGCGGGCCGGCTATCAAAGGCCCCGAGGCTGCCTCATGAAACTGCGCTAAACTATTGATTAGGGGCAGCTCTGTGCCGAAGTTAAAAGCATACAGAGCTGCCGCTGCTGGTCTGAACTCTTGGGCCGCTGAAGGAGGGCAAAAAGCAGCTGTCCTGGAGGTTTCCCTTCCTCTCGCCTTTACAGGTTCCTTTTTTCCACCTTTTTTTTTTTCCTTCAAACGGCAACGGGCCCCAGCATCGACATCAATCAAGTAAGTTCCACTGTCAATCAAGCGGTTCTGCTCGGCCAAAGCTTCCCCTGTGACATGAGCCACCCTCAGGGGAAAGAAAGTGACCCACAAAGGTGAGGGGAAGGGGGGCAGATGATGGAAGTTGGGGGGGGGGAGAGAGAGAGAAGGGGCAGATGATGGAATGGAGGAGATGAGAGAGAGAGAGAAGGGGACAGATGATGGAAGTGAGAAGAAGGGAGAGAGAGCAGAAGGCAGATGGATGTCAGTTGAGAAGGGAGAGCAGATGCTGAATGGAAGTGGGGAAAGAACACATACTGGATGGAAGGAGGAGATAAATAAAGGGGGAAGAAAATAGTAAGATAATGGAGGGGTGAGGGAAAGGGGTGACAAGCTGTGTGTAGACACAGTGAAAAGAGGGAAACGGGACTAAATAGTAAGAAAGAATTTAATTTAGATGGAGGCAGAAAATAGAGAAGGAAGACCAGAGAAGAAAAGGGAAGAGAGAGCAGAGAATGATCAGATCTGAGTGGAGGAAATGAGAAGAGAGATATGCTAAAAACCACAGGGGGAAGGGAAGGATAGAGATGCCAGACCATGAGGGGAACAGAAGGAAGATGATGGATGCTAGACCAAATTGGGGGGTGGGGGGGGGCAGGAGGAGAGATGGCAGGGAAAGACAGACAGTGAATGGAAGGGGCAGATGCTGGACTGAAGAGACAGAGAAGGTTATCATGCTGCTGTACCGGGCCATGGTACGCCCTCACCTGGAGTACTGCGTCCAGCACTGGTACTTTAAGAAGGACACGGTACTACTCGAAAGGATCCAGAGAAGAGCAACTAAAATGGTTAAGGGGCTGGAGGAGTTGCCGTACAGCGAAAGATTAGAGAAACTGGGCCTCTTCTCCCTTGAGCAGAGGAGATTGAGAGGGGACATGATAGAAACATTCAAGGTACTGAAGGGAATAGACTTAGTAGCTAAGGCAGGGAGAACGAGAGGGCACTCTCTAAAGTTGAAAGGGGATAGATTCCATACAAACGTAAGGAAGTTCTGTGGTAGAAAGCAACATATTTATTTGGCTCATAACTTGCTGGCGCCCGATATTTTTAGCTCACAGTGAAAAAAGTTTGCTCACAACACCCGCCCGCTTAGAGGGAACACTGGTTACCATATGTCTGGATTTATCTGGACATGTCCTATATTTAGAGGACTGTCTGGGTATCTGGGCATTTTTTCAAAAAGTCATCAGTTTGTCCAGGTTTAGAAGCTTGGGCTGCATCTGGAGGGCATCCACACATGCACATATGTATGTGATGTCATCACGTTATGTCCGCTCATGCTCAGAGGCCCTCCTTAAGCGGCCCTGAGCTCAGGGAAAGAAAGGGGAAGAGGTTCTTGTGGGGGCAGGGCTGGGATGGAACAGGGCGTGGCTGGGGGGGCAGGGCCATGTTTCCTCATTTTTTGCGGGAAGAAATGCGAAAACCCTAAACTTTGCCAGCTTACATTCAGCTCCCCACAAGTAGCTCAGAGTATAGTATCAGCATCTCTTCCCTTCAGCATTGTCTGCCACTTTCCACAGCTGCTTTGCTACAGCCGCTTAAAGCCCCTAGTACTGTTAACACTGTACCTTGTGGTATTGTCATCCTGCCTGGCCTCTCCTTGGTCTTAACATATCTTGCCAGGGTTCCAAAATAAAATATTGATGCCTCCAACATCTCAATCGGCCCTCTTTTTGGGCCTTTTTGTTCCTAGAGCCCTGTTGCAGAAGAGTTGCGCTCTTTGAGAGATCCTGCTGTTTTCCAGACGATCTGCGTGAGCATTATGCATGTGCAAAGGTTTGCACATGCGCTGTGCTCCCTCTTTCTTGGCTGAAGCACAGCAAGAAGTTGCTGCTGCCACACAAATTAGGTGCATATATTTAGGCTAAGAAAACCCTGGCATAAAAAGGGTGCGCCTAGATGCTGGGATGCATAGGTAACGTGACCATTTATTTTTTTTCATCAAAACGGGACATCTATTAATATTCAGCCCCGCCCCATCCCGCCCTAGCCTCGCCCCCCAATTTCATCCATTCATTTTTCATGTACACACAATATCTTATTAATTCATAATGGTAAACATAAAATTTTTTATTTTTTTTTTAATCTTTATTCCTTTTTATTTCTTTCAACAAGTGTACAATATTATTACAATTAATTCACATAACTCACTTGACATTCTTAAACAATATTATTATACATGTTTTAATTCCCTCCACCCACCTCCCATCCCCTCCCATATCAACAAAATATTCCATCCAAACATATACATACTTAGACATCCCTCTTTCATAATACAATTAATCTTACATTATCTTATCCCTCCCTCCACCCTTTCTTCCTCAAACTCTTTGTTCATTTTATTATATAAATTAATGCACAACAAATATATCTCATCATATTACATATATTCCCTAATATTTCATAACAACATATTTCCAATAAATTTACCCCCTTTCCTTTTCTATTCATACCTATATATCATGTTTCTTATATCCATTAATCAGTTGAAATATACCACTGTTTTTTTTTTAAGTTCAATGTATTTATTAGTTTTCAATTTCCATTTGAAAGCAAAACAATACATGACCGATTCGTACATAATGATAACAAGACAAATCAAAGAAAAGAAAAAGAGACAGGCAGAAGTATATATTCAGCAGTCTACAGTACAAGATGGAAATAATATAAGTAAGTAAATCCCGAACAATTTTTGTATAAGAGAATAACATCATCAACATCACATTTCAGTCTGGTCGCATTAACGAATCACAATAAGAAGACATTAAATGCCACACATTATCATGAGAACGAGAAGTACCTCTTTTTTCAGCAAAGTGGGTTTCATATCTCATTATTAAGCAAACATTATTTCACCATAAATTATAGGTCAAATTATCAGCATGTTTCCAATTAGTTAGTACAAGTTTTATAGCAATCATCAGTAAGCATCTCAACAATTTTGCAGCAGAGTCATCAAGCTGAGTATGTAAGACATATCTACCATATATAATTATGGATAAGGATAGTTCTTCTTGAAATCCAAATATTACAGAAATAGTCCTCCAGATTCTAAGCCAAAAAGTATGAACAGGAGGGCAAGAAAAGATCATATGATCTAGTGATCCTGCATCAGATTTACAAGACCAACAACAAGAGACATCAGATTTAGTTAGTTTAGCAATCTTAGAAGGTGTCCAGAAAGCTCTATGCATTAAGTAAAATAGAGATTGTTGGATTGAGGAGGAATGGAGGGAAGAGTAGATTTCTTTCCAAATTTTTGGCCTGTTCGAAGGAGCGACTGTAAGGCCGGTGTCATGCTCTGTGTAGCGAATGCCAAATAAAATTCAACTGTAAGCCCGTCTGGCCCAGGTGATTTAGCTTTTGCCATAGATGTGATAGTTTCATTCAGTTCACCAACACTGAGGGGTAGACATAGTAATGAGTTACATCCCACAGACTCATGGACAACTGATTTTTCTGATCATTAAGGATAGCATACCATGCCGCGGTGTGTCCCTTGGGCTTACATAACATCAATTCATATAATCTCCAGATGGATGGTTTTATATTTTTATTAATGGACAGATTATAGCCTGCCTTAATAGCATGACAGAGTTGTAGCCATCTGAAATAATGTGATTGAGGTAAATTATAAGTTTGGCGCAAAGATTCAAAAGGTATCCATGAGCTATCACAATAAAGGTGATTAAGGAAAGCAATACCAGCTCTTCTCCATATGGGCCAGTTGACAATTTTACCTTGTATTTTAATTTTGTCATTATTCCACAAGTATATATATAGAGTGTCTTCCCATTTTGTTTTTAATAACTGATCAGTATGTCTAAGGGCCATCTTGGTGGATCTAAGTGGTTCAAATAAAGTAGATATTGCAGGTTCGGTGAAAGTTGAATAAAAAATATCCACATCAATATGTTCCTGTTCCAATAGAACCCAGGCAGGGATGTTCAAGGAGGAGTGATTAGTATGTAAGTAGGAGCCCTGACACAACAACATGGCAGTGTGGTATTCGTAAAAACTAGGGAAACGAACACCTCCGTCCAATTTATCTTTTTTCAGTTTTTGAAGGCTGATGCGAGGTGTTGAATTATTCCATAATGTAATGTAATGTAATGTAATTTATTTCTTATATACCGCTAAATTCCGTTAGGATTCTAAGCGGTTTACAGAAAATAGACAATAGGGTGCATTAAAATTATAAGTAAGATAGGTACTTAGAAATTCCCTTACTGTCCCGAAGGCTCACAATCTAACTAAAGTACCTGGGAAAATGACAATTAGTAGAGTAATGAAGAAATAAAAATAGAGATAGATGAGAAAAACAAGAAAATAAACATTCCAATAAGACTACAATGATCTAAAGGACTTTGAAAGGTTGAAAAGAGGGGAGATAGGAAATAGAAGCAGAAGGGAGAACCGTTGAAACTATAGAATTCTGGGGAAATTTAAATGAAATTTAAATAATAAAATAAAAACAAAAACAAGTGGCAAAACAATGAATGAGATTTAAAATATATCATAAACTAAAGAAAGTGAAAAATAAAAAACAAAAACAGTCAAGACTGAAGTCCAGCTTGAAATGACTTCACTGCTTTGGCTGCCAAACTTCTCCAGATGTCATAAGAATCTTGAAAGCATTGTTTCAATATGTTTATATGTGGCTCTCGGTAAGCATACAGGAATCATATTCAAAGTGTAGTTTATGACAGGGGCAATCATCATCTTGATAGTATCGAGTCTTCCCCACCATGATAATCTAAGAGGTGACCAGCGATTAGTGAGGTTACCTACTGAGGTAATGAGTTGGTCAGCATTACAACGCACAGTTTCTTCAATGGAAGGAGAGAAATAGACTCCGAGATATTTAATTTTTCTTCCAGCCCAACGTAAACCAAGTTTTTGCACAGTATCAAAAACCTCAGGAGAGTTCAACGACATCACTTCTGTTTTGGATAGGTTAAGTTTGTAACCCGATATATTGGAATAAGAATCTATAGTCTGCAATACATATTTAATAGAGTCAACCGTGACATACAGCAGCACATCATCAGCATACGCCGATAGTTTTAGTTCACGTTCAGAACAATTGATTCCTTTGATATTAGATTGTACTCGAAGCGCAATGAGTAAGGGCTCCAATGCTATATTAAACAATAAGGGCGAGAGAGGACACCCCTGTCGAGTACCTCTTGCTGAGAAAAAGGTACAGAAAAAGAACCATTGATGTACCGTAGATCCTTGTAGATGGAGCCGTATATAAAACTCTTACCATGTCAATAAAAGCAGATGGGAAACCAAACCAGTGCAGGACCTGAAATAGGTATGACCACTCAATCCTATCAAATGCTTTCTCTGCGTCAAGACTCATCGCCACCATAGGTTCAGTTATAGATTGAGCACGGGTTATAACATTAAGAAATGTACGAGTGTTATTATTTGAAAGTCTACCAGCTAGAAAACCATTTTGATCCGCAGAGATAAGGTTGGGAAGAACGCACTGGAGTCTCATGGCAAGCAATTTAGCGTAAATTTTAGCATCGGTATTAATCATCGATAAAGGTCTATAATTAGAGACATTTAGCGGATCTTTATTAGGTTTAAGTAGTACAATAATTGAAGCTTCTGTAAATGAACCCCTCACATCTCTCGAAGAAATGAGGTAGTTGAAAAAATCCAAGAGATACGGTAGTATCTGTGTAGCGAATGCCAAATAAAATTCAACTGTAAGCTCGTCTGGCCCAGGTGATTTAGCTTTTGCCATAGATGTGATAGTTTCATTCAGTTCACCAACACTGAGGGGTAGACATAGTAATGAGTTATCCGAATCAGCAACACAATCATGTGGTAACTTAGAAAGGAAATCAGTTGCATCAGAAGATGGGTCCGTTTCGGATGTGTACAACTTCTCGTAGAAGGTTTGAAATGCAGAAAGTACAGCAGACGGCTCAGTCAATATCGATTGATCTTCAGTACGAATAGTAGAGATGATAGTCCTGTCAACTCTGCCCTTTAGATAGTTTGCAAGGCTATGTCCACATTTGTTCGATTCCGCATAATAAGTGGCAGATTTAGCAAATACTTGTTTAGCTGCTGATTTGCTCAATGAAATATTATAGCTATAACGTGCGGCTTGTAGTTTGCCTAAAATGCCCATATCAGTAGGATGTGAGTAGTGAGACCGTTCTAGGTTTTTAATTTCTTGCTCCAGTTTGAGGAGATCGGACATAACAGTTTTACGTTTTGAAGCGGAAAAAGAGATAACCAGCCCCCTTACATAAGCTTTGAACGCATCCCAAATATAGGACCAGTTAACTTCAGCAGAGACATTAAAGGTAAAGTATTCTTCAATAGCCTTAGATAGATATTCAATAAAGGCAGGATCTTGTAGAAGAGTGTTGTTAAATCTCCAGGGACTTGAAGAAAGGGCTTTGGCACCAAACGCTGAGAATTGAAGTTGTACTAGTGCATGGTCTGACACACTGATTTCCTTAATGTCAGCAGATTCTATAAATTTCATCAGTGAAGGACTCACTAGGAAATAATCTAGTCTGGAATAAGAATTATGAGGCGTAGAGAAGAAAGTGAATTCACTATCATCTAAATGAGTGATCCTCCATGGGTCCAGTAGTTTAAATTGTGAAATGATATCCTGCAATAAAAACCAATTTTTGGACTTTTTATATGGCATATTGGATTTCCTATCTTTCAAAGGGTCTTGTATGACATTAAAATCACCGCCGATGATACAATGACAGTCCCTATGCGTATTCAACAGGTCAGCTACATCATCATAAAAAGATACATCATCAATGTTGGGGCCATAAACATTCAGGAACATGAGCTTGAAATCAGCAATATCAAGTAGCACCTGAATCCATCTGCCATTAGAGTCAGTGCGATGAGACACAATTGAGATGTCAGATCTCTTCCTAACAAACATCATCACACCATTTTTTTTTCCTAAAGCGGGAGAACATATAACAGGAAATGCCCAGGGAAAGAACCACTTTTTAGCTTCTGATTCAGTAAGGTGTGTTTCCTGCAAGCAAATGACATCTGCCTGAAATTTAGATAAATAAGCATGTATTTTCTTCTTTTTGATAGGGTTATTCAGACCTTTAACATTGAGAGTTAGACAGTGTAAGGGCATGTGAAATACCACAATAAGAATAGGCTGGAACTGTAGATCATGCTGCAGCATACAATGAAAGAAAAGTATAACTGTGAAATGCAAATGACTGTCAAAAATATAACATACATATGTAGAAAGGTCATCTCGCTATCCATAAGGAAGTTAACCACGGGATAGTGAACTTGTGTAGAAAGGAGGAACAAATGCGTCCCTCATGAGAAAATAGCTTAAACATCAATATATAGTAAAATAGCAAGTTAACAGCATAACAGCAACTCATTTAATCATCAGAAGAGGCATTCAGTCAAATCGTAAACATTGTCAGTGGACGCAGATAATAAGCATAAATCATGTGGCTGTGAAGAGAAAGTATTACATTAAGTGGCATCAATAGAGCTAGGCATCAGCTTTTCCAGGTAGTCAGCCAGCTCATGAGGGTGTGTGAAGTCTTTAGTGCAGTTGTTCAAGGTAACCCGAAGTTTAGCTGGATATAGCATCCCAAATTTGGCACCCAGTTGCTTCAGACGTGGTCTATATTCTAGTAGTTGTTTCCTAGCTTTGGCAGTCTGCTTGCAGAGATCCGGAACAATCAGAATAGAATGACTTTCAAACTTGAGAGGAGCTTGAATGCGTGCTTGTTGCATAATCTCAAGCACTTGAGGATAGCGTAACAGACGAACAATCACCGGTCTTGGATATTTTCCAGGCACCGTAGGCATCTGTGATGGAATGCGGTGCGCTCTTTCTATTTCCATCGGGTGAGAGAAATTTAAATTGAGAATCTTAGGGATGTTATCTTCAAGAAATTTGATTAGATCTCTCCCCTCACGAGCTTCAGGAATCCCCAGTATTCTAAAATTGCTCCTCCGCGATCGATTGCTTTGGTCTGCCAAATCATTTTCAAGTAAAGCTATTTTCTTCACTTGTCTTTGAAGTGTTTTAATATTTTCTGTATTGACATCCACTTTGGTCTCAACTGTGTCCATACGAACGTTTAAGTCAGCCAGCTCAGCTTTGAACGTAGCGATCTCCGACAGGATTTCTTCAGTGGCTGATTTGTTCTCAGCCATGAGGGAGCGCAGCGCGCGAATTTCCTCCAGCAGGGAGGCCGCGGTGACATCGTCGATCTTCAACGGGGGTTTGGAGGGAGAAACCGGCTTCAAACTCCTCCGTTTCCCGGTTTTGCCAGAAGCCATAGCGATCCGGTAATTTAATATCACACTGTGTGTTAAAGAGCGCCGTTGAAACAGTTAGTATCGGGTCTTTCAGTGATCCTCACGCGGGAGCGATTCGCTCAAGCAGCCATCACTTCCAAGGCTCACTAGCGCCCCGAAATATACCACTGTTTAATTAGATTATCCTATCCCCCCCCCCATTTTTACAAATTATCCCTAAGGAAAAAGAATAAACCTTAATCATTATAATATTCAATTAATGGCCTCCACATCTCCTTAAACCTTTTAAAATATCCCCTCTGTACTGCAAGAAATCTTTCCATCTTATACATATGACAAACTGAGTTCCACCAGAAACTACAATTCAGTCTAGAACAGTCTTTCCAATTAGTCGTTATTTGCTGAATTCCCACCCCAGTAAGAATCATCAATAATTTGTTGTTTGCTGAAGATATCTGACTTTTGGCCCTCATACACATTCCAAAAACCACTGTATCATAGGATAATGCTACATGATTCTCCATCAATATATTAACTTGATCCCAAATTGATATCCAAAATGCCTGAATACATGGACAATAAAATAAAAGATGGTCTAAAGTTCCAACTTCAATTTTACAATGCCAGCATCTATTAGACTTAGAGCAATCTAATTTTTGTAATCTAGTAGGGGTCCAGAATGCTCTATGCAACAAAAAGAACCATGTTTGCCTAATAGATGCCGACATCGAACCTTTAATTCTCCAAGACCAAATACGTGGCCATTGAGATGCATTAATCTGATGCTTAATCTCAATGCTCCAAATATCTCTTAATCCATTTTTTGGTTTCTTATTCAAATAATTAGATATAATTTTATACCACTTTGCGGCCTGGTGTCCTAGAAAATCTGCCTGGAAAAATAAGAATTCTAAGCTGTAATGATCATTTAAAGATTTCCATTCAGGGAACCCCACCTGAATAGCCTGCTTCAATTGCAACCACTTATAACTTTGTTTTTTATTCAGACCATATTTATGTTGCAATTGTGAAAAATCAAGCAGCTTACCATTATCAATTACTTCCGTTAAGGATCTTATACCTGCTTTAATCCAATCCTTCCAGACAACCTTAAACCCGCCTATTTGTATCTTGGAGTTTACCCAAATAGTCTGTTGTTTCGATTTTAAAATAGAATCAGTAGTTAATTTGTCTACAAATCTTAATGTTTTCCAAGTATCCATTAATACTCTATTGTCTTTACGTATTCTAGGCACTTTTATACCAAGCAGAAGATCAAGCCTAAGTGGAAAGATAAGTGATCTCTCCACCCGTAACCATTCTGGTAGTTGTTCCAAAAGCTCTGGGAAGACCCAATACATACCTTGGCGCATGATATAGGCCTGATATAGGCCTATAAAAATTGGGAAAATTTACCCCACCCTCCTCAATTGGTCTTTGCAAAGACACTAGAGCCATTCTTGCAATTTTACCCAACCAAATAAATTTAACCAGAATACTATTTAATTTTTTATAGAAAGACCCCTGAAAAAACACTGGTATCATTCCCAATTGATAGCAAACTACAGGCAAAATCATCATTTTAACAGTTTGAACTCTTCCCCACCATGACAAATGTAAAGGATTCCATTGCTCACACAACTCTGTTACTTTTTGTAATAAAAATTTTTCATTTATTCTCATTGTCTCTTCGAGTGTTTTATTCAACCAAATACCTAAGTATTTTATTCCCTCCTCTTTCCAAATAAAAGGAAAAGAATCAAGTATACCTTTTGTACAATGCACATTCAAAGGTAAAATCTCTGATTTAGTCCAATTTATTTTGTATCCTGAGAATTTTCCAAATGTATCTATTACCTCCAGTAGACATGGAATTGTTGTTTCCGGATTCCTCAAATGAAGCAAGATATCATCTGCATAAGCAGATACTTTATACTCCAGCACATGGAATACCCTGTATGTCCTTTGCATGTCGAATAGCTAACAATAAGAGTTCAAGAACTATATCAAAAAGCAAAGGAGATAATGGACAACCCTGTCTAACTCCCCTCTGCAACTTAAAAGCATCCGAAAAATTATTATTTATATATAAACGAGCAGTTGGGGAGCTATACAGTGCTTGAATCATTTGTATAAATCCGGATCCAATACCAAACCATTCCATAGCTTGATACATGAAATTCCATTCTACACGATCAAAAGCCTTCTCAGCATCTAGTGATACTGAAAAAGCCGGATCATTAATTTGTTTTGTTAAATAATACATCTGAAATGCCAGTCTAGTATTATTAGAAGAGTGTCTTTGAGCAACAAATCCAGTTTGATTCATTCCTATTATATGCGGAAGAGTTTAGCCAATCTTAATGCTAAAATCTTAGCTAATAATTTACCATCTACATTTATTAAAGATATAGGCCTGTAATTTGACACCAATGTTGGATCTTTATTTGGCTTTGGCAAAACAATAGTTAAAGATTCTGCCATAGTGCCTGATATACAACCTTTATTCAGTTGATCCTGATATAGTTTTAATAAATATGGTAAAAGGGAAATTTGAAATTCTTTATAAAACTCTACTGTAAATCCATCTCCACCTGGAGCGGTCCCAACTCTAAGGGATTTCAATGCCATTTGTAACTCTTTTAATGATATAGGTTTATCTAAACTTCCTTTTATATGATCAGGAACCTTAGGACCTTCAACTAAACTCAAAAAATCCAACCCATCTTTCTCTTTATTAAAATAAGACTCAGAAGAATACAGTGACTTATAATATTTTAAAAATTATTTTAATATATTTCCAATTTGAGAATGAGAATTTCCTAACTCATCCTTAATTATGCCTATTTTCTCCTTTCTTTTCTTTGCTTTTAAATAATTTGCCAATAAACTTCCAGCCTTATTTGCACTACCATAATACACCGTTTGCTGAGCAAAAATATCTTTCCTTACTAACCCAGAGGAAATTTCATTATATTCACTTTTTTTTTTTAACAATATTTGAAATGTCTCCTGTTCCCATTTATTAACCAATTTTAATTCCAAATTTTATCTTTATCTAATAAGTCTATTCCCTTCATTATCTTGAATGTTTTGATCATGTCTCCTCTTTTCAAGGAAGAATAGGCCCAGCTTCCCTAATCTCTCACTGTACGGCAACTCCTCCAACCCCTTAATCATTTTAGTCACTCTTCTCTGGACCCTTTTGAGTAGTACCATGTCCTTTTTCATGTACGGCGACCAGTGCTGGACTCAGTATTCCAGGTGAGGGCGTACCATGGCCCAGTACAGCGGCATGATAACCTTCTCTGATCTGTTCGTGATCCCCTTCTTAATCATTCCTAGCATTCTGTTCACCCTTTTTGCCACCACCGCACATTGCACAGACGGCTTCATTGACTTGTCAATCAGTACTCACAGGTCTCTTTCCTGGGGGGTCTTTCTAAGTACGCCCCGGACATCTTGTATTTGTGTATGAGATTTTTGATACCGACATGCATTACCTTACACTTATCCACATAGAACCACATTTGCCATGTCGCTGCCCATTTCTCGAGCGTGGTTATGTCGTATTGCAGATCTTCACAATCGCCCTGCGTCTTCACTACTCTGAATAACTTCATATAGTCTGCAAATTTAATCACCTCGCTCGTCGTACCCATTTCCAGATCATTTATGAAGTTTCTCCACCACTAGTTTGGAGAACCATATTGGTTTCCGTTTTCTCTTGTTTTTATTTATTTTTTTCACATAAAGGTCTGTAGCCATTTTTATTGTTCCTTGTAGCTTAGACCATTGTTTTTCCACTTCTCTTATGTCGTCTCATCCTAACAGCTCTTTCTTCAGGTATTCTCCCATTTTATTAAAGTTCGAACTTTTGAAATCTAGGACTTTAAGTTTTATGCAGCTGCTCTCCACTTTAACTGTTATATCAAACCAAAACGTTTGATGATCGCTACTTCCCAGGTGGTCACCCACTTGAACATTAGAGATATTCTCACCATTTGTGAGGATCAGATCCAATATCACTTTTTCTCTCGTGAGTTCCGTCACCATTTGTCTGAGCAGAGCCTCTTGAAAGGAATCCACAATCGCCCTACTTCTTTCCAGTTCTATAGATATTTAATATTGTTTATGTTGCAATCTTTACTACCATCCCATCTTGTCTTTTGCTGGGGGTGGCTTCTATAATTGGCCTTCTAGTTTAAATGCCTAGAAACATATTGTCTAAATTTCTCCATAAGGATTCTTTTTCCTGCTGTAGTAAGATGTAGCCCATCAATACAATATAGTTTCTTGTCTTTCCATGTATTTCCCCATCCTCCTATGTACCTAAAGCCCATTACCAAAGAAACCTTTCCAGATGTTAAATCCATTTTGAGAACTTTTGAGATGTAGTTGAAAAAGGAGTTTTCTTAATGAATAGGGAGATGCTGTCACTTTGTCTTAAAGGGATTTGATATTTCTTTCATAATGTGGGAGTGTGTGGTGCAGTGGTTAGAGCTACAGCCTCAGCTCCCTGAGGTTGTGGGTTCAAATCCTGCACTGCTCCTTGTGACCCTGGGCAAGTCACTTAATCCCCATTGCCCCAGGTATATTAGACAGAGTGGGAGCCTGCCAGGACAGTTAGGAAAAAAATGCTTGAGTACCTGAATAATTTGTAATCAACATAAAATTGTAGGATATGCTTAATATAAATTACTTTGAAAAATAATAATAGCCTTCCGTAGCTTTACATTTTTTGTTTGTCCTCATCCCTCCTACTTTTATTATCTATTGAAGTTTTATGCATAGACAATGCTTATCTTTTTGAATTTATTTAGCTTTGTACATGTTTCTGGATTTCTATTTTGTCTCTTAGAATATTTGCACACTTTGGTTGTACTGTATTAGCTTTGTTTGCAATTTATGTAGAAGCAGGCCTTCCCAAATACTATTTGACAGCTCCAGGAATTTTATATGGAAGTTTTTGCATTCAAATTAGAAATTAACAAGAGCTAGCAAAGCCTAGATTGTGGGCAGCTGACATTTGATCAGTGACTCACACTGCATAGGCATTTGGAGAGGAAGCAACTGGAAAATCCCCAAATGTTTGATTTGGTGCCATCTTTTAATTTGACCTTTGTTGAAGCAATGCTAATTTCTTTGTCACTGAGGCTGATGTCATTTGACATCATGGTTCCAGGCCTCCTACTTGTAAATAGTTCAAACAAATATTTTTCTGGGATTTAGTCTTGCTTGTTTTGGTATTCTTTCATACACAAAGTTATTCTATAAGCATTTCCAATGCAAATGCAGTACTCCATATTCCCTGGAAGATGTACCATTGGGTTTCATAGTAAATGAAAGGAAGATTAAATGAAAATAATTGTTAAAAAAAAAAGAAATACAAATTACATGTTTAGCCTTTAAGATCAAGTGTTCTAGCTCTATTCTACCAAACTACTTTTGGCCTGAGAATTAGGAGGTGATTATGAGAAACTATTTCTAACAAAAATCTTCTTTTCAATTGCTCCTTTTCTCTTTCCCTACAAAGAGAAACAGCCATTTGAATTATGCCATGGAAAAATATTACAGCCTAATGAGACTTGTTTAAATCTTACTAGCAGGCATCTTTCACAGAGGCAACAGTCAACAGCACTTTCAAGATATCAAGATGGTAAAAGTATAAAGAGATTTCTAGTTTAGTCAAAAGGAATGTATATAAATGTCAGTATACTTGTCAGGTACGCATGTTAAATGACCAGTTACAAGCATAAATGACCTCTTGGAGAATAATGACTAGTGAAAAAGTGCACACCACATTTTGATGGTGTGTACTTTGCCAATGGACTGTGGGCAAAGTATGGAAGAAGCACTCAAATACACTTGTAAATTATAATATTCTATAATTTATTTGTGTTCTGGCTAATACGTATCTAAGTGCGAGTATTTACACTGGCCATAGGAGTATAGGATCATGCCTTAAATGTAACTGCATTGTCTGCAATTTGTAGTACAAGACTCTGGTGAGACCTCATTTAGAATACTGTGTACAATTCTGGAGACCACACTTTCAAAACGATATAAACAGGATGGAGTTGGTCCAGACAACTAAAATGGTTGATGGTCTACTCTGTCATAAGGCATATGGGGACAGACTTAAAAATCTCTATATGGGGGGGGGGGGCGCTGCTGAGCCCGAGCGTGATGATGGCATAAGATCTAAGCTCCCGCGTTTTCCCTCAATCAATCGCAACTAACAAACTCAAATCAATGATTAAACTCCTACGGAGCGCAGACACAGACGCATAAAGTGCCAAAGATCGACACACTGGCTTTTCAGCCACGATGTCAGGAAAAAAAGTGAGTAAACGGCATAAGCCTGAGCCGCTCTCTCCATCGAAGGCCCCGCTCCCTAATTCCACCAGCGACTCTAGTTGCGAGATTTTAGCAGAGCTCCACGAATTAAAAGAGCTTGCTACGGAAACAAAGGCTAGCACAGACAAAATTAATGATAAAATCACGAGCATGGCGGCGGACTTTGCTCAATTACAGTCCCGTGTAAGCACTTTGGAGAACAAGATGGACGCGACCACGCTGCAGATGGCTGAGCTCAGGCGGCAGACGAAGCGCATTAATTTGCTGGAAAGGGAGCTTGAAGATAGTAATGATAGATCCTGGCGCTGTAACATCCGCATACTTGGGTTACCGTACAATGGGCGGGATAATGACCTTATCAAACACCTTGAATTTCTGATCCCTCAACTCGTGGATCTCACCTTCCACAGAGATTTTGAAATTGAGAGGGCCCACAGGGTACCTTCTTCCCATGCCGCTGGTGATCCGCGCCCCAGGCCCATGGTGCTCAAGTTGCTAAGATACCAGCACGTCTTAGAGATCATGCAGCGGGCGAAGATTAGAGCTCCAATCAAACATGGAGGCTCCATCATTCTGTTTGTCCTGGACCTAAGTAAAACCATGGCTCACCGTCACAAACAGCTCCTCTCCTATAGGCCACAGCTAAAATCCCTGAATACCAGATTCGGAATCTTATATCCGGCTCGCATGAGAGTAACTTTGAATAACACCACCAAGGATTTTCTCGACCCAGATGAGCTGGCTACTTTTATTGAACAGCACTCACCAACTCCAATAAATCAGGTTTGAATGTGTGCCTTGTAGACTATATGGTAACTCCAGTATCTCTGAAGCTGATAGCACTATCAGTCTCTTACAGGCACAATCTGACTCTGTTAAGCCACTTTACTGCGTTGTCTTTTACTGATATTAATACCTGTTTGGTATGTATTTGCGTTCTATTCAGACCTTAAATTGTTTGTATATTGAATTTTGAATGTAGATGGGGGGGGGGGTATTGGGATTTGTACTGCCATCATGGCTTACTTTGCTGCACTCACACATTTGCTATTTAGATGTGATTTTATTGTCACTTTAGTTCATTCTTAGTGTCTATCACTTGTTATTACAAACTCTACGTTTCAGGGTTGTAAGCTGATGTGCTTTATGATTTGTAAAAGGTTTTTATATATGCCATGTACATATCTGGTACATTACTTATATGTCACATTTCTCAATCACATGAGAATTCACTATTACGTTCATGTCTCTTAAAATCATTTCATTGAATACAAAGGGTCTCAATAACAAAATCAAACTGGAAAAAATCTTAACCTTTCTTGACGGCCACGATCCAGATGTCATCATGCTACAAGAGTCCCATCTAGATGCCACTGCTTCGGCTAAGGTTCAATTACCATGGGCCTTGCCTCCATACTTTTCTCCTGCCATAGATCGGAAAGGTGGAGTCATTACTTTAATAAGGAAACATAGTAATTTATCCATACTCTTCCTCCACTGATTTGAATGGCCGCTGGGTTAAAGTCATGATTTGCAATGCAGGGGAGATCATGTGCCTGTTAAATCTATATGGCCCGAACCTGGACCGGTCTGAATTCTTTCATAATATCACTGAATCGCTCTTGGAAGATGCTAACTCAAAACTGATAGTGGCAGGCGACTTTAATATGGTTCTAAACCCTATCATAGACAGAAAATCAAATTGCCTATATAAAAAATCAAGAGCTTGGTATGCCTTGCAAGACCTTATCACCAATACCAAACTGCTTGATATATGGAGACACATGCATATAGATATGGAGGCTTTCACCTTTTACTCTCCTCCTCACTCATCGTACTCAAGAATTGATTTCTTCCTTATAAGTGAGTCACTAAGCACTTCCATCAAGGATACTGAAATCTTGCCAATAACCATCTCTGACCATGCCGCCATCATACTACAGATTAAAGGCTTGGCTCCACCTCAAAAAACTAGGCAATGGCGTTTTAATAATGCTCTTTTACAAGATACGCAATTCTGTGATTTAATAAGATCTCAAATTCAAGAGTATTTCATGTTTAATCTACCGGAACAAACCTCGTGGACATGCTGTTGGGACGCATTCAAAGCCTTTATCAGAGGTGTCATCATTAACTACACCGCTAACAAACATAAGAAATTGAAAGAAGACCAAACACGAATTGAGAATGAAATCAGATGTCTTGAGAACCAACATCAACAAACACCGTGTGACGTTAACCTACTATACCGATTAAACAAGGCTCATTTCCGTTATAACTCTATTTTGAGTAACAAAGCTTCACATGCAATATTCAATCAATCTGCTTCTTACTTTGCTGAGAACAATAAATGTGGCCATTTACTAGCCAACTTGCTTAAACGGCGTGAGGAAAAATCACACATTGCTTCTATCAAACTAGATTCTGGTACAGAGGTCACTGAGACTTCTGCCGTTTCCCAAGCATTCATGGCCTTTTACAGAACTCTTTACACTTTTGAACTTCGATGCCCGCACCTGATTTCGGACTTTCTGGATAATATCCCACATCCTTGCCTGGATGATGCAGACAACGCTCGCTTAAATGAACAGATTACATCTACTGAAATTTCTATGGTTATTCATTCTGTGGCCTTGAAAAAATCACCAGGACCGGATGGGCTGACAGTGGAGTTTTATAAGGAGTTCCAAGATGTTCTGATACCATTTTACCTACCGTTCCTTGAACATCTCATATCCACTGGCACGGCCTCGGGATCCTTCACTGAAGCCACTATCATTGTACTGCCAAAGCCCGGCAAAGACCCATGATATCTCGCTAACTACAGACCGTTATCTCTAATAAATGTGGATGCAATGATTTTTGCCAAACTGCTATCCACTCGACTGTAGACGGTCATCACCAGACTGATCTCTCCAGCGCAAAGTGGCTTCATACTTGGCTGGAACATTAGGTAACAATATATATGATTTCAACTGCTACTTCTTGTTAGGAGAAGGAGTGTATACACTCAGAACAAAATAACAAAAACACTCCAATTTCACAGTCAAGAACATGATACATACTTCCCACATCAGTGGTCTCAAACTCGCGGCCCGGGGGCCACATGCGGCCCGCCAGGTCCTATTTTGAGGCCCTCTGTATATTTATCATAATCACAAAAGTAAAATAAAACCATTTTGATCATATGTCTCTTTACCTATAAATTACAATATTATTATTAAGGCTTAGCCAAAAGGAAAGATTTATAAACTATAAAGAGTTTTACCTCATGCAAAATTGTCATTTCTTTAATAAGAAGAAATTAATTATTCTTTCTGCGGCCCTCCAAGTACCTACAAATCCAAAATGTGGCCCTGCAAAGGGTTTGAGTTTGAGACCACTGACCCACACCAACACAGGCAAAAAATTAAACTGGAGCAAAAGATCTCAGGTGAGCCAACCCCCAACCCACCTGAAGGCCCTGACAATACTGATCGAATTTGATTGAACACCTGCTGCATGTTCAACCAATTAAATCCATAGCAGTGCCCTCAGGGCTTTCAGGGGGTTGGGTGAATTCCCTGAAGGCCCTGACCGCACGCTACTCACAAACTCATGCTGTCCTCCATATCTCTTCTTCCATCTTGTCTTTTATCACTCATCTCTGGGCGTTCATCTTTATTTTACATCCATACATATACTCTCTGATTCATGTAATCTTTCTTGTCCCTCTTAAATGTCCTCATTTTTTGTTTTTTTTTAAATTTTATTTAAACCACCAATTCTCTCAAATTTCTATGTTGTTTATTAAATTCTTCCAATTGTTTATTGTTTTTTAATCTCAGTAGTTTTTCATTTAATGATTCCTTCATTTTATTTGCTACAGGCATCCACAATCTCCCTACTTCTTTCCAGTTCTGCAGATGGAACTTTCCAGTCCGCATCCAGCAAGTTGAAATCTCTCAACAGCAGCACCTCCTCTTTCTTTCCATCATTAAATCAAATGAGCATTTGTTCAATATCATGTTCCATCTTGCAACATACTCTTCATCTTCTTTAAAAGTTTGGAGATCTGTACTCATTCTCAATCCTTGTGGTATTCTCTCTATTATATAATATTCTACTACGAGGGGGTGCTGAAAAGTTATCAGCCCAACCAAACAACTTCCTAAATTTCTGAATGTTATTTTGCCACTGTAGTTGAAAAGCGTGTTGTTTCATTAAAGTGCCAATTTGCAGAAATTAAGTTCTATATTTTGACATTGTTTCAGATCATTGATTGAACCATATCCATGTCATTCTTTTCTTGAGAACTTTTCAGCACCCCCCTCGTAGAAAGGCACTGTTGATGTCCACATTACTATACTGCAGTGGCGTACCAAGGGGGGGTGTGGGGGGCGGTCCGCCCCAGGTGCCAAGCCCTGAGGGGGTGCTCCCGGTCCGGTCCGCCGGGTGTCGCGTCTGGAAACAGCCTGCAGCAAGATCGCGATGCCAGCGATCTTTGCCTGCTTTGGCTGTTTCCTCCGCCACAGTCCCGCCCCTCCTCTGACGTCAGAAGAGGGGCGGAACCGTGGCGGAGGAAACAGCCAAAGCAGGCAAAGATCGCTGGCATCGCGATCTTGCTGCAGGCTGTTTCCCCAGGGAAATGAAGCGGGGAGGCCGGGGGAATGAGCAATGCTTCGTGGTGGTGGTGGGGCCGAGCGGTCCTTCGAGGTAGTGGGGGGGGGCAGCAGGCCTTCAGGGTGGGGCGGGCAGGCAGACCTTGAATGGCAAGGCTGAGGATGTCAGAGAGTTCAGTTAAAATATGTGCTTTATAAGAAAATATAATAATGTGTTTTGTAAAGTTTATAACATTGCTGGTTTACCTGGTGAGGTGTTCCTAGTGGTGGTGGTGGCAGCGTGTCAATGTGTTGAGAGGAAGAGGTGATCTGGGAAATTCTGCTGAGCAAACTCCAGGCCCATTTCCACCCCCCAGTTAGTCCACTCCACTCAACTGGTTCACACACTGAGTGGGTCTTTGGGTGTTGTTCCTGGGTAGTTGTTTTGGGATCTCTTCCAGTGGTTTGTCAGTATCTCCTTCTGGTCCAAGGAAGGAAACTTTGTTAACCTTAGCACTGACCTACAGAATATATTTGTAACAGCGCTGCTTGTGTGGCATTAGTCTATGTAGCGATCGAAAGAAAAAACCAGACCTTTGCACATTTTTGCACTATATGGTGGGTATATGAGGAGATTCACATTTCCTAAACAGCTAAGTCCGTGTGAAGTTACCTTGTTCTTTCTGTATTTGACATCTAGCAAAGTCTCTGTTCAGAAGGAAAGATCTCAGCTTAAAAATGAAGTGGCCAGAAGTTATGGTAAAAGCAGATAGCGTAGCTGGTTTTAAGAAAGGTTTGGACAAATTCCTGGAGGAAAAGTCCATAGTCTATTATTAAGACATGGGGGAAACATCTGCTTGCCCTGGATCAGTAGCATGGAATGTTGCTACTCTTTGGGTTTTGACCAGGTACTAGTGACCTGGATTGGCTTCCATGAGAATGGGTTACTGGGCATGATGGACCATTGGTCTGACCCAGTTAGGCTATTCTTATGTTATGTTCTCATCTGTAGGGCCTTTGTTTTCACTTCTTATTTTAATGTATTTTTTTTCTGAGAACTTATCAGTGTTTTTTATAATGGGGACAAAAATGGAAGAGAATTAATGCGTGTGAAATGGGGGGGTAACTAATTTCTTCTGCTAAATAATTCAATCCACCTCAACCAGACATAGGAGAACTCACGCACCGTTCACACACCCTCCAACCAAAAACGTCAAAAGAAAAAAACTGTTCGACAACCTCCTAGCCATTCGAGCTGCAACACTCGACCCCCAACTCTACAACTATTGACCTCGACCACAAACTACAAAACCTTCAAAAAAGAAATAAAAACCCTTCTATTCAAAAACACATAAAACCGAACTAACACAATCAGAACTGTCCCAAACATCACCTGCAACTACTCCATATGTACTTCTGATGTCATGACAATTCAGACATAATTTATGTTATGTTATGGTATGTTTGGAATAATGGTTACATATATGAGGTTCAATAAAAGAAAATTTTCACTGCCTGTTTCTATTATGACCATTTATTCAGTTTTATGGTTATTACAAAAAATATTTTTTAAATGGGGGGGGGTGTCAAAAAATTATGGGCCCTGGGTGCCACATACCCTAGGTACGCCACTGCTATACTGTTTAAATTTATCCACTAATGTTGACCAGTCCGAGGTCTGTGACAGAGAAGATGATGTTATGTTTAATTCTGAAGAAACACTTAATACGCTGTCCGACTTGCTTACGGTATTTGAAAAACTGAACTCAGTTTTCCAGGAATTTGATGCCATAATGCTCTCCGGTACCCGGGACAAAGGAAACAAAAATTTCTGCATCGAGCAGGGTCAATAGAGAATCCGGCGAAGATTATGTCTCAAAGGCATCCTTAAACAGCCAGCATTTTAATAGTCCTTTAAATTTAGTTAGCGATTTTTCTTCCTCAATAAATGCTGGTAAAGAGTTCCATATTCAGGGCGCGGTAACAGCAAAGATAGTATCTATTTATCTATTTATTCAATTTTTTATACCGTTCTACCAGGAGAGCTCAGAACGGTTTACATGCCTTTATTCAGGTACTCAAGCAGTTTTCCCTGTCTGTCCCAGCGGGCTCACAATCTATCTAATGTACCTGGGGCAAGGGGGGATTAAGTGACTTGCCCAGGGTTACAAGGAGCAGCATGGGTTTGAACCCACAAGCTCAGGTTGCTGAGGCTGTAGTTTTAACCACTGTGCCACACTCTCCCCGTATCTAGACAAGATATGATTTGGGCATTGTACAACCTAGGCCAGAGAAAAAGGTGTCCTAACTTGCCTGGATGGCTCACATTAAATCAGTGGTAACCAGATAACTTCCGGTGGCTGTCAAAGAACTGGATATTTGGTGCTGGGTTTAACCCAGTGCTGAATAACTGGGCTTAGAAACACCTGCAGTAGCCAGCATAAAAAACCCAAAAATAACACACTGATGGTCACGGGCTGAAGTGCAGGTGGAGATCAGATGGGAACAGCATTTATACATGTGTCTTAGAAACTGTAAGCCCTGTCATATTCATGCACAAAGTTGCTTTTGCCTCTGAGCAGCTGTAATTTTGTGGGCATTATATGCACTTATGTGCTTTGCCAGCTCAGGCACTGATATAAAATGACCCTCTTCATGAATAGTTGTCAGAGGTAAGTGAAATTCTGATAGTAATGCTCACTGAACCCTTTAGAGCACAGGTGTCAAAGTCGGTCCTCGAGGGCCGCAATCCAGTCGGGTTTTCAGGATTTCCGCAATGAATATGCATGAGATCTATGTGCATGCACTGCTTTCAATGCATATTCATTGGGGAAATCCTGAAAACCCGACTGGATTACGGCCCTCGAGGAGGGACTTTGACACCCCTGCTTTAGAGTCTGACAGCTTTGCTTTAACTTTATTGAGATCCCTAACAGCTTTATGTCAACTGGAATCCTTCACATGGAAGTGCAGGAATTAAACAAAGGGTTATAGAAATATCAAATCATGCATTACATTTTTTTAAAATCTTTATTAACAGTGGCGTACCTAGGGTATGTGGCACCCGGGGCCCATCAATTTTTGACACCCCCCCATGTAAAAAAATATTTTTTGTAATAACCATGAAAAATAAATGGTCATAATAGAAACAGGCACTGAAAATTTTCTTTTATTGAACCTCATATATGTAACCATTAATCCAAACATAACATAAATTATGTCTGAATTGTCATGACATCAGAAGTACATATGGAGTAGTTGCAGGTGATGCTTGGGACAGTTCTGATTGTGTTAGTTCGGTTTTATGTGTTTTTGGAATAGAAGGGTTTTTATTTCTTTTTTGAAGGTTTTGTAGTTTGTGGTCGAGGTCAATAGATTGTAGAGTTGGGGGTCAAGTGTTAGGAGGTTGTCAAACCGTTTTTTTACTTTTGACGATTTTGGTTGGAGGGTGTGTGAATGGTGCATGAGTTCTCCTATGTCTGGTTGAAGTGGATTTAATTATTTAGCTGAATAAATTAGTAAACCCCTCCCCATTCCACACACATTAATTCTCTTCCATTTTTGTTCCCATTTTAAAAAACACTGATAAGTTCCCAGAAAAAAAATACATTAAAATAAGAAGTGAAAACAAAGGCCCCTACAGATGAGAACATAACATAAGAATAGCCTAACTGGGTCAGACCAATGGTCCATCATGCCCAGTAGCCCATTCTCATGGTAACCAATCCAGGTCACTAGTACCTGGTCAAAATCCAAATAGTAGCAACATTCCATGCCACCAATCCAGGGCAAGCAGACACTTCCCCCATGTCTTAATAAAAGACTATGGACTTTTCCTCCAGGAATTTATCCAAACCTTTCTTAAAATCAGCAATGCTATCTGCTTTTACCATAATTTCTGGCCACTTCATTTTTAAGCTTAGATCTTTTCTTCCAAACAGAGACCTTGCTAGATGTCAAATACAGAAAGAACAAGGTAACTTCACAAGGACTTAGCTGTGCAGAAAATGTGAATCTCATACACCCATCCATCTGCCATCTCTGTCCTCCCCGTTTCCCTTCCCTCCCCAGGAGGGGAGCTGTGAAGGACTGCTTTATGGAGCAACTAGTCAAAGAACCGACGCGAGGGGGTACTACTCTTGACCTCATCCTAAACGGATTAGGGGGGCCTGCAAGAGGGGCAGAAGTGGGAGGACCACTAGGCAACAGTGACCACAACACGATCAGATTCACATTAGAAAGAGGGACACCCATAGTTAGGAGGACCGCAACAACTGCACTGAACTTCAAGAAAGGGAACTATGTTGCTATGAGGGAAATGGTGGGGAGAAAGCTCAGAAACATCTTTAGGATGGAGACTGTGGAAAGCACCTGGACCCTATTCAGGGACACCCTGCAGGAAGCACAGAGAATGTACGTCCCCAATTTCAGGAAAGGCTGCAAGAACAAGCGATCAAAAGACCCGGTTTGGATGTCAATAGAAGTAAAGAGGGCGATAAAGGACAAAAAAGCATCCTTCCAGAGATGGAAAAAGGATCCAACAGAGGAAAATCACCAGGCGCACAGGAAATGCCAAAAGGAATGCCACCGAGAGGTTAGAAAAGCAAAAGGGAAATACGAAGAGGGGCTGGCCAGGGAGGCGAAAAACTTCAAGGCGTTCTTCAGTTACGTAAAGGGGAAGCGACCAGCGAGAGAGGAAGTGGGGCCGTTGGACGATGGGGACAGGAAGGGAGTGATCAAGGAGGATAAAGAGGTAGCTGAGAGGTTGAACACGTTCTTCTCGTCGGTTTTCACGAGCGAGGACACATCTAATATACCGGACTCAGAGGAGCTCATGAGTGGGGAACAGGCTGAGAAACTAGAGCACATAGAGGTAAGTAAGGAGGATGCCCTCAAACAGATAGACAGGTTAAAATGTGGCAAATCACCGGGCCCGGATGGGATCCACCCAAGGGTTCTGAAGGAACTAAGACAGGAAATAGCGGGCACAATCCAGCATGTCTGCAACCTATCCTTGAAAACTGGTGAGGTACCAGAGGACTGGAAATTGGCAAATGTCACACCCATCTTCAAGAAGGGATCGAGGGGTGACCCCGGGAACTACAGGCCGGTGAGCCTAACTTCAATTATAGGGAAGATGGTGGAAGCTATGATCAAGGACGCCATTTGCGAGCACATCGAGAGGAATGGCCTACTGAGAACAAGCCAGCATGGATTCTGCAAGGGAAGGTCGTGCCTAACGAACCTTCTGTACTTCTTTGAGGGAATAAGCAGTCGGGTGGACAATGGGGAGCCCATAGACATCATTTACCTCGATTTTCAGAAGGCTTTCGACAAGGTGCCACATGAAAGGCTACTTAAGAAGCTGTGGAACCACGGGGTGGGAGGGGATGTGCACAGATGGATCAAGCACTGGTTGTCGGGTAGACTGCAGAGGGTTGGAGTAAAGGGTCAATATTCTGACTGGCGGGGAGTCACGAGCGGTGTGCCACAGGGATCGGTGCTGGGGCCGTTGCTTTTTAACATATTCATAAATGACCTGGAAAAGGAGGCAAAGTGTGAGGTTATAAAATTCGCAGACGATACCAAACTGTGCGGCAGAGTTAGGACCAGGGAGGAGTGTGAGGACCTACAAAGGGACCTGGACAAGCTGGAAGACTGGGCAAACAAATGGCAAATGCGCTTCAACGTGGACAAATGCAAGGTCATGCATATAGGGAAAAAGAACCCGTTGTTCAGCTACAAATTGGGGGGGGTATTGTTGGGAGACAGCAGACTCGAGAGAGACTTGGGTGTGTTGGTGGATGCATCACTGAAGCCATCTGCACAGTGCGCAGCAGCCTCGAAAAAAGCCAACAGGATGCTGGGCATCATAAAGAAGGGCATAACAACCAGAACACGGGAAGTCATCATGCCATTGTATCGAGCGATGGTGCGTCCGCATCTGGAATACTGCGTTCAGTATTGGTCGCCACACCTCAAGAAGGACATGGCGGTACTTGAGAGAGTCCAAAGGAGAGCAACGAGAATGGTAAGAGGGCTGGAACACTGCTCATACGCCGAGAGGCTGGATAGGCTGGGGCTCTTCTCTCTGGAGAAAAGGAGGCTCAGGGGAGATATGATAGAGACCTTCAAGATCATGAGGGGCATAGAGAGGGTGGATAGGGACAGATTCTTCAGACTGAAGGGGACAGCAAATACAAGGGGGCATTCTGAGAAACTGAAGGGAGATAGGTTCAAAACAAATGCAAGGAAGTTTTTTTTCACCCAGAGGGTCGTGGACACTTGGAATGCACTACCGGAGGAAGTGATCAAGCAGAGTACGGTCCAAGGATTCAAACAGGGATTGGACGGATTCCTGAGGGATAAAGGGATCGTGGGATACTGAGGGAGGAGCTGGGATGTAACACAAGTATAGAATGTTAACCAGGTAATGAGTATAAACCAACCAGGTCGTGCATGTGCAAGACTGGAGGGCTAGGACTTCGATAGGAAGGCAGGACTTAAACGAGATACCAAGGTGGCAAGGGAGCCCCTTCTGGTGATTCAGACAGGTCGTGACCTGTTTGGGCCGCCGCGGGAGCGGACTGCTGGGCAGGATGGACCTATGGTCTGACCCGGCAGAGGCACTGCTTATGTTCTTATGTTCTTATGTTCTTATGTCTCCCTCCACAGATCCATCTTTTCTTAACTACCCTTTCATCCAGCATCTCTCCCGCCTTCCCCACCACCCCAGGGTCCACCATCTCTCCCTTTCTTTTCCCAACTACCCTCCTATCCAGTATCTCTATCCCCCCCTCCACACCATCCCTTGTGTCCAACTTCTCTCCCTTTCTGTTCCTTCCCTCTCTAAAAACCATGGTCCATCATCTCTCTCCCTCTTCTCTATTTTCAGACCCATTATTTCTTCCCACCCAAAGTCCGGCATATGCACGTCTCTTTGAACCCCCCCCCCATTCCCTCTGTGTATTTCTACACCAGGGCCCCCCTCCCTGAAGGCCTGTCCCCCCCTTAAAGGTCTGCATCCCACCCCTGAAGGCCTGCACTCCCCCCCGAAGGCCTGCAACCCCCCCGAATGCCTGCACCCCCCCTTGAAGGCCTGCCTGCCTGCCCCCCCCTTGAAGGCCTACCTGCCTGCCTGCCTGATCCCCTTGAAGGCCTACCCCCCCTTGAAGGCCTGCACCCCCGAAGGCCTGTCCCCCACTTGAAGGCCTGCCTGTCCCCCCCTTGAAGGCCTGTCCCTCCCTTGAAAGCCTGCCTGCCTGCCTGTCCCCCCCCCTTTGAAGGCCTGTCCCCCCTTTGAAGGCCTGCCTGCCTGTCTGTCACCCCCCTCCCCCTTGAAGGCCTGCCTGACTGCCTGCCCCACCCCGAAGGACCGCTCGCCCCCCTGGCCTCCCTGCACCACCTATGAAGCAGACCGCAGCGGGATCGTGATGTCAGAGATCCCTGCGCTGCTTCGGAGCTGATTCCTCCGCCACGGTCCCGCCCCTCATCTGACATTAATAATCAAAATAAGCACTTATAATAACAATGCAGAAGAAAAATATCCCTCTCATCCCTTCCAACACATTTGATCAAAGAATAAACCAAAGAGATATCCCCCCCTGTTCTGGATGTGTATGAAAATAAATTAAAATTAAAAGCCAACTATAACGTAGTAATGAAAGATGCCAACGGACCCCAAACCAGTTTAAACCAATTACTATGCCCCAACATATCAGCATTCATCTTCTCATATCTATAGCATAAACATAAACTTGCCCACCAAAAATGAAAATTAAGGCGATCACAATTTTTCCAATTGCGATTACCATTTGCATGGCTATCCCTGTCATAATTAGGAAAAGCCTGCATTTATAGCGGTCCATGGGGGTCTTAATATGCAGCAATGTTCCACATATAACTACCTCATATATCAATGGAATTATGGATTCCAATATGAGATTAATCTGTCCCCATATTGACTTCCAAAAGTTGAGTATCAAAGGACAATAGAACAACAGATGATCCAGTGTCCCAATGTCTAGATGACAGTGCCAACATCTATTAGATTTAGAACTGTCCAACCTGTGTAACCTAACAGGGGTCCAAAAAGATCTATGTAACAGAAAAAACCATGTTTGTCTCATAGATGCTGATTCTGTACATCTCATCCTCCAAGTCCAAATTTGTGACCATCGAGACGCAGAAATATACTGCTTTATCTCAATGCTCCAAATGTCTCTAAGACTATTTTTTGTTTTTTTATTCAAGAATTCAGAAATTAATTTATACAACCAGGCAGCCTGATGTCCTAAAAAATCTGTCTGGAAGCATAGGACCTGCAAGCTATAATGAGTTTTTAAGTTTCGCCAATCAGGGAACCTACTATGAATGGCCTGCTTCAACTGCAACCATCTATAATCATGCATTACTTATTTTTGATTTTATTGAGTTGGGTTAATTTAAGTCTTATGAAATGCTTGGCAGAGTCTTTTATCTCTGCAGATCTGTCAGTAGGAAAAGCAACATAAGTACAGTCCTGTTAATAATAGTCCTTAATACTTTGCTGATTTTGCTTTATTGAGTACACAGAATTTAAAGCACATCCCGGTTGTAGGCTAAATGCGATGATTTGGCATGGATCTCACTGCTGTTCTCTTTGTTATCTCCTAATGTAGCTTGAGTACTAGCACAAATTTTATGAGTAGCGGATACAGAATGGCAGAATATGGGTCTCAATCAAGCAAAATGTACATTTTATTAATGATCTCCATAACACTATAATAAGAACTGTTTTGATTTTTCAAAAGTTAATGGATAATAAAAAAAAGAAATAAAGGGGACATTTAGTTTATCTTGTAAAATTTGCTGAGTCACTCAGTGGACAAGTTACTGTCTTAGGCTGATGCTTAGAAAGACTACTGGTACTCTCATTATCTTATTAAGCTAAAACTCAGGAAAAGAAGTAACAAGTGAAACATACATTTACATATTAGCTGGTTAGTAAAAAAAAAAAATAAACAAACTAGGGCCACTTAATAGCTGAAATCAGAATTCTTCAACATTGCAGACAGGATTGGCTCAAGGGACTGTGGTGCCCCCCCCCCCTTCCCTTATCAGATATCTCTCTCTTCCCCACTTCACCTGTGATCTAGTATCTACCCCTCCTGCTGGGACCATGTAAGACACTCTCTCAGGGCACTGAAGATAAAGGGTGCCAAAGTTTCAATTCGGCATCTATCCCACTAGAAGTTTAAAGGTGGACCAGATTGGAATTTTGGCACCCTTTATCACCAGCAACCTGGGCCAAAGCCTCACCTGGTCCATAGGTTGAGCCAACCCTGATTGCAGGTTTTAGAAACAGACCTGCCAAGTCCTCAGCATTGTACAATAGACTCCTGTTTTGAAGGACCAACTCCTGCCCAAAATCAGAAACCTTCTGCCAAATGTGGACTCGGGTGTTGCTGCTTATCTTTTTCTCTGTACTCAACCACAAACAGCCTCAAATCTCACAGTCAGCACTTCCCACTGAGAGATTTGCATTACATTACATTAGTGATTTCTATTCCGCCTTTACCTTGCAGTTCAAGGCAGACTATATAAGAATTGTTATGATATTAAGAAGTAAACATAGAAACATAGAAATAGACGGCAGATAAGGGCCATGGCCCATCCAGTCTGCCCACCCTAATGACCCTCCCCTATCTTTGCCTTGTGAATAGATCCCATGTGTCGATCCTATTTGGCCTTAAAATCAGGCACGCTGCTGGCTTCAATCACCTCCAGTTGAAGACTATTCCAGCGATCAACCACCCTTTCAGTGAAAAAGAATTTCCTGGTGTCACCTCGTAGTTTCCCGCCCCTGATTTTCCACGGATGCCCTCTTGTTGCCGCGGGTCCCTTGAAAAATAAGATATCTTCCTCCGCCTTGATGCGGCCCGTGAGATACTTGAACGTCTCGATCATGTCCCCCCTCTCTTTGCGCTCCTCGAGCGAGTATAGCTGTAATTTGTCTAACCGTTCTTCGTACGGGAGATCCTTGAGTCCCGAGACCATCCAGGTGGCCATTCTCTGAACCGACTCCAGTCTCAGCACATCCTTGCGATAATGCGGCCTCCAGAATTGCACACAGTATTCCAGGTGGGGCCTCACCATGGATCTATACAATGGCATAATGACTTCCGGTTTACGGCTGACGAAACCCCTGCGTATGCAACCTATGATCTGTCTTTCCTTGGATGAAGCCTGCTCCACCTGACTGGCAGCCTTCATGTCCTCACTGACGATCACCCCCAAGTCTCGTTCTGCTACCGTTCTAGTTAGGATCTCACCATTAAGGGTATGTCTTGCATGGATTTTGGCTGCCTAGGTGCATAACTTTGCATTTTTTGGCATTGAAGCTGAGTTGCCAGGTCCTAGACCAGCGCTCTAGTAGGAGTAGGTCATGCATCATGTTGTTGGGCATTGAATCTTCGTCCGTTGTGCATTTGCCCACTACATTACTTAGTTTGGCGTCATCAGCGAATAATGTTATTTTACCGTGAAGCCCTTCTGCCAAGTCTCTTATAAAGATGTTGAATAGGATCGGGCCCAAGACCAAGCCCTGTGGCACTGGCACTCCACTGATCACTTCCGTCATTTCGGAGGGGGTGCCGTTCACCACTACTCTTTGAAGCCTACCTCCAAGCCAGTTCCCAACCCATTTCATCAATGTGTCGCCTAATCCTATAGAACTCATCTTGCTCAGCAACCTGCGGTGTGGTACACTATCGAATGCTTTGCTAAAGTCCAGGTACACGATGTCCAGGGACTCCCCAACATCCAGCTTTCCCGTTACCCAGTCAAAGAAGCTGATCAGGTTGGATTGGCATGATCTTCCCTTAGTAAATCCATGTTGATGGGGATCCCGTAGATTCTCCTCATCCAGGATCTTATCCAATTGGTGTTTGATTAGAGTTTCCATTAGTTTGCTCACTATCGATGTTAAACTCACTGGTCTGTAGTTTGCTGTCTCCATCTTTGTGCCTTTTTTGTGGAGTGGAATGACGTTAGCCATCCTCCAGTCCAACGGGACGCTGCCTGTACTAAGGGAGAGGTTGAAGAGCGCTGACAGTGGCTCTGCCAAGACCTCACTCAACTCCCTAAGCACCCTGGGGTGTAGGTTGTCAGGCCCCATTGCCTTGTTAACCTTGAGCTTCGACAGCTCACCGTAGACACTACTGGGCGTAAACTCGAAGTTACTAAACGGGTCAACTGAGTCAGCCCTTGTCTGTAGCTGAGGGCCAAGCCCCGATGCTTCACGGGTGAAGACTGAGCAGAAGTATTCATTTTTTTTTTTTTTTAATTTAATACGTTTACAATATCATAAAGATATCAAGGAAAAAAGATTTCCATACAAATTTTCAATACAAACAAACCATACAACAAACAATCCTTTACAAGCCCACTAAAAGGGGAAAACATGATGCTTATTTATCAACTTAATTCTTTGGATCATTTTTTGTTTTTTGTTCTTTCAGCAACCATCTGTGCATGTCTTTCCTATGTCATCTATGTGTTTTGTTTGCTTTTGTGCAGATATCTGTGTTTTCTATCACAATGTTTGTTTTCCTTATCCTCATGCAATCAATTTTGAGATTGCATGCTTTGTGCACACTTGTTTCTCTAGCATGATACAACAACATTTTTCTGTCCATATATATGATATTTTATATAGTTTTTATAATTTAAATAATAAACTTTTGTATTGTATTTGTACTCAATAGGACCCCCGATGAAGGTTTGTCTGAAACACGGACCGTGTCGGGTCCTTTGTTTGGTAAAAAGGTTTTTATTAATTTATATTTGTCACAATAAATTCTGCCTGCATCTTGTACACATCTGCAGTTTGTTTTTGTTTGTTCCTGGTTGTTTTTTTCTGCAGACAAGGTTGGACCCCTCCTTCCTTTTTTGTTGCTCTTTAGGTATATCAGTAAACATCAATTTACTTGTTGAGGTGGGTGATACCACAAGACCTGTTGAACTAGTGGGGGTTATATTCCCACTTATACCGGATATTGGATGAAGGAGGGGTGTCCTTTGTAGAGGACTCATCGATGCTCCGGATATGGGAGAATTAAAATTAGATACATTTTGTGCTGGAGAGTCTAAGGAAAAAGTCAAATGTCTATCCATAGGACCTGAGACAACAGGTGTCGAACTCTTAGATTTAACTTTCCTTTTCCCCATAGTCAATTAGCTTATACGACCTGGTATCCTGCTCCACAGCTCCACGGTGCTCCAAGGGGCTCCCAAGGGGCGTGACCTGCCCCTTAGGGCATGCCCCTTCGGCCACGCCCTGCAGTCACACAGCTGCGGCTGCCTCCGCGGCAGCAGACCGCAATTTAAGGCAAAACCTAAGGCACAGAAGACGGACCAGGTGACGTCAGGGATCTGTCCTCAAGGATGCCTGTCCGTTTTTCAAGTAACTGCTGCTGCAGAGGGCTGGTCATGGCAGCGAAAACGATCCTCCGGCGTCCCAGGTAGTAAAAGCAACTGGCTCCCGGTCTCTACGCGGCAGCAGACCGCAATTTAAGGCAAAACCCGAGGCACAGAAGACGGACCCTGTGACGTCAGGGGTCCGTCCTCAAGAATGCCTGTCCGTTTTTCAAGTAACTGCTGCTGCAGAGGGCTGGTCAGGGCAGCGAAAATGAGCCTCCGGCGTCCCAGGTAGTAACAGCAACTGGCTCCCCCTATTCATTTAGTAGTTGGGCTTTTTCGGAATCCTTTTCCACATAGTCTCCGTCTGGTTTCCTAAGACGTACAATCCCGCCTGAGTTTTTACTTCTGTCACTGATATACCTGAAGAAGGATTTATCTCTCTTCTGGATGTTTTTTTGCCAGAGACTCCTCCATGTGGAATTTAGCCTCCCTGACCGCTGTTTTGATGGCTTTTGACTTGGTCAGGTAGTCTGCTCTGGAGTCCTGTTTCCCCGATTGTTTGTAAGAGATGAATGCTTTTTTCTTCTCCTTGATGAGGTCTGAGATCTCCGCAGTGAACCACTGCGGCTTATTGTTCCTTCGCCGTTTACTTACTAATTTAACATAGCGGTTTGTCATTTCCTGTATGGTGGCTTTCAAAGACCACCACATTTCTTCCACGCTATCGGTTTCTGCTTGGCTTTGTAGCACCTGGTGAACAAAGGAACCCATGTCTTGGAAGTTTGTGTCCCTGAATTTGAGGACCTTGGTCAGCGTGGTAGATTTAGTGAAACCTTTCCTAAGATTAAACCATACCATGTTGTGGTCACTGGAGGCCAATGTGTCGCCCACCGAGACCTCTGTGACACTTTCTCCATTGGTAAGTAAAAGGTCAAGTATTGTCTGATTCCTTGTTGGCTCCAACACCAGTTGCCTAAGACCAACTCCCTTCATAGAGTTTAATAGCCTCCTGCTGCTGCCGGAAGCAGAGGTAAATGTATCCCAATCCACATCAGGCATGTTGAAGTCACCTAACAATACTGTGTCCCCACGCAAGGTGATATTTTCTATATCTCCGATTATTTCCATATCCAGGTCATCCTGTTGTCTTGGGGGTCTGTAAATTACACCAAGATACAAGCATTTGTCCTTCCCTCTGGCCAAATTAACCCAAAGGGATTCCCCAGTGTACTGGACATCTGAGATTCTTGTGACCTTAATATCATCTTTAGTATATAATGCTACACCTTCTCCCATTCTGCCCTCCCTGTCCCGGCGAAGCAAGTTGTAACCCGGTATGACCATGTCCCACCCGTGGGAGTCTGTGAGCCAGGTCTCAGATATCGCCACCACATCCAGGTCGGCATTCCTTATTTCTGTTTCCAATTCCAGGATCTTGTTTCCCAAACTGTGTGCGTTGACGTACATAGCCCTCCATGTTGTATTTTTGTTACGTCTCAGTGGGGATATTCCTGCTTGAGCTGCTTGAACACCTTTAGCATTATTTGCGTTATTTATGCTCCCTCTAGACCCAGAAATACAATGTGTACTCCCCCTAGTCCCAGAATTACAATGTGGCCCATACTTATGATGTGAACCTACCCCCGACTCATAGAAACATAGAAAGATGACAGCAGATAAGGGCTACAGCCCATCAAGTCTGCCCACCCTATTGACCCTCCCTTTTAAGTCTAATGACCCCCTTAAGTATGATTGTAATTATACTTCCACTCTACTGACCCACTCTTTCAAGTCTATACCCTAGTGACCCTATCCCTTGGCATGACCCTCGTAGGGATCCCACATAGGTATCCCATTTTTTCTTGAAGTCTGAGATGCTGCGTGCCTCGATCACCTGCACTGGAAGCTTGTTCCAATGCTCAATCACTCTTTCCGTGAAGAAGTATTTCCTGGCGTCTCCACGAAACTTCCCTCCCCTGAGTTTGAGCGGATGACCTCGAAAGTGTGTGTACTCGCCCCTGACACAGAATTTCGGTGAATACTTACCTCATCCTCAAAAATGTACTGGCAGTTTAGTTCGCCAGGTATGTTGTTTGTGCCTGTACCCTCCCCCGACTTACCTAGTTTAAAGCCCTGTGAAGTAGGCGGGCTAGACAGTGTCCACGGACATTCTTCCCTCTTCTGGTCAGGTGTAGCCCGTCGTGTCCCTGTAGTCCTTGCAAAGCTTCTCCATGGTGCAGGAACCCGAAGTTCATCTCCTTGCACCATCCTCGCAGCCAGTCGTTCGACCTCTGTATGCGATCCTCTCTGGCTCTGCCCTTACCCCTCACTGGGAGAATCGAGGAGAAGACCACCTGCGCATCCATCCTCCTCAGTACATATTGTTAAGATATTAAGAAGTACTTAAGGAATAGTTTGAACATTTTCTAATTTGCTAAGGATTAGTTGGTATTGCAGGAGGAGTTCGGAACATGTTTGGTTGTGTTATATTGGTTTTATGTATTTTTTGAAGAGTAAGGTTTTTGTTTCTTTTTTGAAGGTTTTGTAGTCTGTGGTCGAAGTCAGCAGATTGGTGAGTTGTCGGGCCAGTTTCACTGCTCTGGTGGCCAGTAGGTTGTCATACATTTTCCTTCGTTTTACATTTTTGGTTGGCGTGTGTGTGAATATTGTGTGGGTTCTCCTGTATCTGGTTGAGGTGGATTGAGTTAGTCGATTGTTCCAGTAGGTAGGGCTGTCTCTGTTTATAGCTTTGAATAGTAGGCAGTGGAATTTGGAGTGTACTCTGGCTTGTATTGGGAGCCAGTGTGAGTCGTGGTATGCCTCTGTGATGTGGTCATATTTTTTCAATGAATAGATAAGTCTTAGAGCTGTATTTTGTATTGTTTGAAGTTGTGTTATCGTGGTTGCTGGGCAGGGGAGATATAGTATGTTGCAGTAGTCTATTAGGCCTAGGATTAGTGATTGAACCACGAATTGGAATTGTTTTCTGTCGAAGAATTTTCGGACTTGTCTTAGGTTTCTCATAGTTGCGAATGATGTTTTTATTATTTTGTTGATTTGTGGTTGCATGATACAGCCTCTGTCTAACAGCACTTTGAGGAGTTTTAACGTGGGTTGAATGGCGTATGAGATCAAGTTTATTACTAGGTTAGTCAAGGTTAGGGTTTTGCTGTTTTCTAGGAGGATGAAGTTTGTTTTGTCAGGGTTAAGTTTTAGTTTGTGTTCTTTCATCCATGTTGCTACTGTTTCAAGTGTTCTATGTATTGTGCTTACCATGGAGTGCTCAAATTGGTCAAAGGGGAGGAGTATGGTGATATCATCTGCGTAGCTGTAGGAGGTAATGCTTAGCTTGACTAGGTAGGAGCTTAGGGAGGCAATGTATAGCTTGAAGAGTGTGGGAGACAGGGGTGATCCTTGGGGAACTCCACATGGGTTGGACCATGGTTCTGATTTTTCTTTATTTTGACTCTATAAGTTCTGGATTGTAGGAATCCTTTAAACCATGTTAGTACCTTTCCTGTAATTCCTATTGAGTCTACAGCAGGGGTGTCCAACCTGCGGCCCAAGGGCCGCATGCGGCCCCGTGAAGTATTTTGTGCAGCCCCGGTCAAAGGCGATGCAGTGTTTTCCTCTGCTGCCCCCGGGTGTTTACCATCTTGCCGGCTCCCTCCTCTGTCTTGCTGCAGTGTTTGCGTGGCCCCAGAAACATTTTTTTGGCCAATGTGGCCCAGGGAAGCCAAAAGGTTGGACATCCCTGGTCTAGGGTTTGTAAAAGAATGTCATGATCTACTACAGGGCTGCCCAAGTCTGGTCCTCGAGATCTACCGGCAAGCCTGGTTTTAAGGATATCCACAATGAAATATGCATGAGAAAGATTAGCCTGCACTGCCTTCTTGGTATGCAAATCTCTCTCATGCATATTCATTGTGGATATCCTGAAAACCTGGCCTGCCAGTAGATCTCGAGGACTGGATTTGGGCAGCCCTGGTCTACTAGATCAAAGTTTGCAGAGAGATCTAGTTGTATGATCAGCATTTTCTTGCCTGTGCTTGAGTGCTCCTACTAGGGTCTCAGTTCTGTAGTTGGTTTTGAAGCCAGACTACATGGAGTGGAGTAGGTTGTGGTTTTCTAGGTATACGTGTAGGGCTTTAACTACGAGGCCTTCCATCAGCTTGACGTAAAGTGGGATTGAGGCTATGGGTCTGTAGTTGGATGGTTGGTCTGTTGCTCCTTTGGAGTCTTTTAGAATCAGAGTTATGATGATTTTGCTGAGGTCTTGTGGGAACTGGCCATCTGTGAGTAGAGTTTGTATCCATTGTAGGAGCAGAGTGCAGAATAGCATACTGTAGGTTTTCAATAGGTATGGTGGGCAGTGGTTAAGGTCACAGGCTGCGTGACTGTATTTGTTGTATAGTTTGTTGAGGTCTGACCATTGTATGGGTGAGAAGTGGGACCAGGTTCTGTCTGATGCTACTGATTCTTTCTCTGGGGGGGGGGGGAGTTGAGATCTCTTCTTGGTGAGTAGGTGAGTAGGTGTTCCATTAAACGTGGCTCTGATATTTGCGATCTTATTTTTGAAGAATGTAGCTAATAAGGTGGCTGAGGGAGGGAGGAGTTGTTATTGGTCAGATATGGTGTGGTGTCTGTGAGTTCTTTTAGCAACTGGAAGAGCTTTTTCGTGTCTTGGGATCCTTCTCCTATTTGCTTTGTGTAGTACGTCTTTCTTTTTTCTTTCAGCTTTTGTTTGTATTTTTGGTACAGTGTTTTCCATGCTGTTTTCATGGAATCTTGGCTACTTTTTCTCCATTTTATTTCTAATTGTCTGCATTGCCTTTTGAGTTGAGTAGTTCTTTGTCGAACCATTTGTCTGATTTTCTTGGATTCTGGTTTTGGATTGTTCTGGGGCTAGCTCATCTAGGGTTGCTGTACTTAGATGACTCCATTGTGAGATGAAGTCTTTGGGGTGTAGTCTTGGATTGTGGTGTCTATTTTTGTCCAGAATTTGGTGGGGTCGATGTGTTGACGTGAGTTGTAAGTTATTTTTTGTGTAATTGGTTTGCTTTTGTTTTTGGTCCAGTTGATTTTGAAGGAGTACGTATAATGGTCATACCAGAGGGCGCGGTACCAGTATCCGTTTGATGTGTTGATTTCTGGTTGAGTGGGCTTTTGGGACATATAGGCTACAATGTCGAGTTGGTATCCTTTTTCATGTGTGGCTTGAGGGTCTAATATCTTGTATGTTAAGGCCTTGAGGGTCTAGTATCTTGTATGTTAAGGCCTCGAGGTATGATAGTAAGTTTTCAACTTGTTTGTAGGATTGGTTTTTGAGGTGGAGGTTGAGGTCTCCTAGAATTAAGTTGTAGGTTGTCGTTAGTGAGTTTCGGTATATGAAATCTTCGAATTTTGGTTTTGCAGTGTTCCAGTTTCCTGGAGTTATGTATCAGAGCATGCATGTTAGTGTTCCTTTGAGTGATGTGCTTGAGAGTTGACAGACTAGTAGATCCATGTATGGGGTGGTTGTTTTGTCTTGTATTTTTAGGTCTAAGGTGGTTTTAGCTATGATGGCAATTCCTCCTCCTCTTTTGTTTTCTCTGCAGACCACTATTATTTTGTATCCCTTTGGGCAGACTTCCATTATTCTGGGGTCTGAATCTGAAGTGAGTCAAGATTCTGTGAGGAAAAGGCAATCTATGTTTTCTTCTTCTATCCAGTTTTTTATGTGTTCTGTCTTGGGGCCTATGGCTCTGATTTACAGGCAGGGTCAGTTTAAGATCTGAAGCTCTTCAAGTTCAGAGGTGTGGAAAAGCAATGCTATAGAGAGAATGGAGTAGGGGTAGGATAAGGTTAGAAAGGGGCAGATTGGGATCTGGGCTGGAGATGAAAGCAAAATCTCACTGAAAAGATGCTCCACCCAGTGGCATAATAAGGGAGATGGGCAGACCACACTGGGCATTATCTTGGTGGGAGCATTAGCACATCTCTGCCTCCCTTATGCCATGCTTGCGCCCTCCCTTCCCCCATACCTCTTTAAATCTTGGCCAGCATGAGCAACTTCTCTGGCCAGCTGCTCGCACCAGCCTGGCGCCCCTCTGAAATCACTTCCTGATCAGAGGCAAAGCCAATGTCAGTACAAGCAACAGGCTAGAGAAGCTGCTCACGCTGGCAAACAGTTAAAGAGGTATGTAGGGAAGGGAGGACGTGAGTTTAGGGTGGGCAAGGAGCAAGGGAGTGGCACCTTTTTGGGCACCTCCTTCCCTCACTGCTCCACTGACTCCACCTTGGCATCTCAGTAAAAAGTTAGCTATGAGACTATCAGGTGCACAAATTGAAGGACTCAGCTTTTTTTTCAGAATTAGGCATCTGAGTTCTAGGAATTTCACCTCTAATTCAGTCCAATACAGGAAAATTTTATAAAGGCTGTAGCAAGATTTATGGTACTAATCAGTTACATAAACAAGTTATAATAATAATAATAACTTTATGTGTCTGTTAGTTTTGTCTAGGGAAAACCATAAACGCTGTCAGGTTCAAATTTCTTGGTCTATTTATACAACACAAGACCCAGGCTAATGAGAAATACTTTTATTATGAAAATAGAAAAATATAATTCACAAGCTAGCTGCAATATCTAAATATTGTTCACAAAATATCTGATTACATAAATGAAACTCAGTACATAATTATCACAATACACTTGTTAGATCAGTGGTTCCCAACCCTGTCCTGGAGGACCACCAGGCTAATCGGGTTTTCAGGCTAGCCCTAATGAATATGCATGGAGCAGATTTGCATGCCTGCCACTTCCAGTATATGCAAATTTCTCTCATGCATATTCATTAGGGCTAGCCTGAAAACCCGATTGGCCTGGTGGTCCTCCAGGACAGGGTTGGGAACCACTGTGTTAGATAACTAAGTAAAACGAATTGTTACACATACTAAACAATTCCTTATAATAATAATAATCCTTGATTATAAGCAAATGATTACAGTTATCACCAAGGTAGCTTTACAAACCTTGTCCTATATCACAATCGGATATACTTATCTAACCCCAGCTGATAAGATAGTAAGTTCCGTATACTCAACCTCTGATTAGGCCTCTGGCGAAAATTAGGTGAAATGGAAAACTTTCTTGTTAGCTTCAGGAGACGTAAGAAATCCCTTGTTACAGGCTCACGTGTTCGTCAGCCCCGGGTAAGGCATTGGCAGTCAAGTTTCCTTTTAGTGCTGGAATTCAGAGCTGTTTAGAGTCCGATTCACTCTCTCTTAGGCAGAGAGTCACACGAGGTAACTGTTCAGGTTTTATTATTGAAGAAAAAGGTTGCGTGCAGAACACCTGTGGTAAGATGTGAGCTTCCTCGCATCCCAACAAGACTAATTATAATTAGCACCTTTTCACTTGGATCTCGTCAGATGACTTCCTCGGACCAATCCAGAAACAGAACTTAGATGAATAGCCTTTCTGTGTAAGGTCTTATACAGGCTGGTAGACCCAGGCGCCGTTAGACAGATAAGAACAGGATAGGAGTATAACTCCCCCAAGAATCACACAGTCCAATTATGAAGACACAGATGGATGTCCTTGAGTAGAATACCATTCTGGTACATACCCAAAATGCATCAGGCAGAAACAGCAAAGATGTGTTCTTCTCTCTCTTCTTGCAAAGTTCATGCTGGAAAGATTTCTTGCAGACAATGGTTCAGGCTTGATGATGTCAGAGAGGCCTAACCTTCAGGTGCACATATGGAAACACCCCTACAAGGCTCTTTTATGTGTAAATGCCTGCAAAGATCATAAGAATAAACATACTAGGTCAGATCAATGATCCATCTAGCCCAGTATCCTGTTTCCAACAGTGGCTAATTCAGGTCACAAATACCTGGCAGAAACTCATATAGTACCAACATTCCATTCTACCAATCCTAGGGCAAGCAATGGCTTTCTCCATATCTGTCTCAATAGCAGACTTTGGCCTGTTCCTCCAGGAACTTGTCCAAACCTTTTTTAAACCCAGCTATGCTAACCGCTGTTGATACATCCTTTGGGAATGAGTTCCAGAGCTTAACTATTCTTTGAGTAAAAAATATATATATTTCCTCCTATTTGTTTTGGCCTTTGTACTTTTTGAAAGAGTGAAAATTTGATTCACTTTTACCCAGTTTACAACACTCAAGATTTTGTAGACCTCAATCATATCTCCCCTTGAGACATCTCTTTTCCAAGCTGAAGGGCCCTATCCTCCTTGGCCTTTCTTCATATGAGTGGAGTTCCATAGTAACAGAGTAACATAGTAGATGACGGCAGATAAAGACCCGAATGGTCCATCCAGTCTGCCCAACCTGATTCAATTTAAATTTTTTTTTTTTTTTTAATTTTTTCTTCTTAGCTATTTCTGGGCAAGAATCCAAAGCTTTACCCGGTACTGTGCTTGGGTTCCAACTGTCGAAATCTCTGTTAAGACTTACTCCAGCCCATCTACACCCTCCCAGCCATTGAAGCCCTCCCCTGCCCATCCTCCACCAAACGGCCAGACACAGACCGTGCAAGTCTGCCCAGTAACTGGCCTAGTTCAATATTTAATATTATTTTCTGATTCTAAATCTTCTGTGTTCATCCCACGCTTCTTTGAACTCAGTCACAGTTTTATTCTCCACCACCTCTCTCGGGAGCGCATTCCAGGCATCCACTACCCTCTCCGTAAAGTAGAATTTCCTAACATTGCCCCTGAATCTACCACCCCTCAACCTCAAATTATGTCCTCTGGTTTTACCATTTTCCTTTCTCTGGAAAAGATTTTGTTCTATGTTAATACTCTTCAAGTATTTGAACGTCTGAATCATATCTCCCCTGTCTCTCCTTTCCTCTAGGGCAGGGGTGTCAAAGTCCCTCCTCGAGGGCCGTAATCCAGTCTGGTTTTCAGGATTTCCCCAATGAATATGCATTGTAAGCAGTGCATGCACATAGTTCTCATGCATATTCATTGGGGAAATCCTGAAAACCCGACTGGATTCCGGCCCTCGAGGACCGACTTTGACACCTGTGCTCTAGGGTATACATATTCAGGGCTTCCAGTCTCTCCTCATACATCTTCTGGCGCAAGCCTCCTATCATTATGTCGCCCTCCTCTGGACCGCCTCAAGTCTTCTTACGTCTTTCGCCAGATACGGTCTCCAAAACTGAATACAATACTCCAAGTGGGGCCTCACCAATGACCTGTACAGGGGCATCAACACCTTCTTCCTTCTACTGACTACGCCTCTCTTTATACAGCCCAGCATCCTTCTGGCAGCAGCCACTGCCTTGTCACACTGTTTTTTCGCCTTTAGATCTTCGGACACTATAACCCCAAGGTCCCTCTCCCCATCTGTGCATATCAGCTTCTCTCCTCCCAGCAAAAACGGTTCCTTCCTATTAATCCCTAAATGCATTACTCTGCATTTCTTTGCATTGAATTTTAGTTGCCAGGCATTAGACCATTCCTCTAACTTTTGCAGATCCTTTTTCATATTTTCCACTCCCTCTTCGGTGTCTACTCTGTTACAAATCTTGGTATCATCTGCAAAAAGGCACACTTTTCCTTCTAACCCTTCAGCAATGTCACTCACAAACATATTGAACAGGATTGGCCCCAGCACCGAATCCTGAGGGACTCCACTAGTCACCTTTCCTTCCTTTGAGCGACTTCCATTAACCACCACCCTCTGGCGACTGTCCGACAGCCAGTTTCTGACCCAGTTCACCACTTTGGGTCCTAACTTCAGCCCTTTAAGTTTGTTCAACAGCCTCCTATGAGGAACTGTATCAAAGGCTTTGCTGAAATCCAAGTAAATTACATCTAGCATATGTCTTCGATCCAGCTCTCTGGTCACCCAATCAAAAAAATTCAATCAGGTTCGTTTGGCACGATTTACCTTTTGTAAAGCCATGTTGCCTCGGATCCTGTAACCCATTAGATTCAAGGAAGTACACTATCCTTTCTTTCAGCAACACTTCCATTATTTTTCCAACAACTGAAGTGAGGCTCACCGGCCTGTAGTTTCCTGCTTCATCCCTGTGACCACTTTTATGAATAGGGACCACATCCGCTCTCCTCCAATCCCCAGTAATCACTCCCGTCTCCAGAGATTTGTTGAACAAGTCTTTAATAGGACTCACCAGAACCTCTCTGAGCTCCCTTAGTATTCTGGGATGGATCCCGTCTAGTCCCATCGCTTTGTCCACCTTTAGTTTTTCAAGTTGCTCATAAACACCCTCCTCCGTGAACGGCGCAGAATCTACTCCATTTTCTCGTGTAACTTTGCCAGACAGTCTCGGTCCTTCTCCAGGATTTTCTTCTGTGAACACAGAACAGAAGTATTTGTTTAGCACATTTGCTTTCTCCTCATCACTCTCCACATATTTGTTCCCAGCATCTTTTAGCCTAGCAATTCCATTTTTTATCTTTCTCCTTTCACTAATATATCTGAAAAAAATGTATCTCCCTTTTTTACATTTTTAGCCATTTGTTCTTCCGCCTGTGCCTTCGCCAAACGTATCTCTCTCTTGGCTTCTTTCAGTTTCACCCTGTAGTCCTTTCTGCTCTCCTCTTCTTGGGTTTTTTTTATATTTCATGAACGCCAACTCTTTCGCCTTTATTTTCTCAGCCACTAGGTTGTAGAACCATATCGGCTTCCTTTTTCTCTTGTTTTTATTGATTTTCTTCACATAAAGGTCCGTAGCCATTTTTATCGCTCCTTTCAGCTTAGACCACTGTCTTTCCACTTCTCTTATGTCCTCCCATCCTAACAGCTCTTTCTTCAGGTACTTTCCCATTGCATTAAAGTCTGTACGTTTGAAATCTAGGACTTTAAGTATCGTGCGGCCGCTCTCCACTTTAGCCGTTATATCAAACCAAACCGTTTGATGATCGCTACTTCCCAGGTGAGCACCCACTCGAACATTAGAGATACTCTCTCCGTGAGGACCAGATCCAATATCGCTTTTTCCCTTGTGGGTTCCATCACCATTTGTCTGAGCAGAGCCTCTTGAAAGGCATCCACAATCTCCCTACTTCTTTCCGATTCCGCAGATGGAACATTCCAGTCCGCATCCGGCAGGTTGAAATCTCCCAACAGCAGAACCTCCTCTTTCCTTCCAAACTTTTGGATATCCACAATCAGATCCTTATCAATTTGCTGCGATTGAGTCGGAGGTCTGTAGACTACACCCACGTAGATAGAAGTTCCATCTTCTCTTTTCAGAGCAATCCATATCGCTTCTTCCTCTCCCCAGGTCCCTTGCATTTCGGTCGCTTGGATATTGATCTTTACATAGAGAGCTACTCCTCCACCTTTATGACCATCTCTGTCCTTCCTAAAAAGATTATATCCTGGTATGTTTGCATCCCATCCATGTGATTCACTGAACCATGTCTCTGTGATAGCAACAATATCTAGATCTGCCTCTAACATCAGGGCTTGCAGATCATGAACTTTGTTGCTTAGACTGCGAGCATTTGTGGTCATCGCTTTCCAGCTATTTTTCAGCGATAATCTTTTTCGTATGGATTTTTGTGTCGTTTCACTTTCCGTTGCAATACTAAGAAATGAGTTGCTGATATTGCTTATGTTGCAGCCTTTACTACTATCATATCTTTTCTTTTGCCGGGGGTGGTCTCTATAATTGTCCTTCGTACATACACCACCCCCACCTTCTAGTTTAAATGCCTAGAAAAATATTGTCTAAATTTCTCTGCAAGATTTCTTTTTCCTGCTGTAGTAATATGTAGCCCATCAGTGCAATATAGCTTCTTGTCCTTCCATGTATTTCCCCGTCCTCCTATTTCCCCGTCCTCCTATGTTCTTGATGACACCAGGCTCTGAGCCATCTATTAAAGTCCTCTGTGTTTTTCACTCTTTGCTCTCCCTTTCCATATGCAGGCAGTATTTCAGAAAAAGCTAAAGTCTTTACAAAAGGTTTCACGCCCTCACCAAGCTCCCGAAATGCTTTCTGTGCTGCAAGTGTAGAGTTGTTGGCCAAGTCATTTGTTCCCAGATGGATAACAACATCTCTTTATCATGATGTTCACTCTTCTTTAACCTTTTCTAATTTTGTTATATCTTTTTTGAGGTATGGTGATCAGAACTGAGCACAATACTGATTAAAATTACATTGATGACCTCCTATAAAACTGAAGAATTCCAAAACCTATCAAATAAGAAAAGTTGGGCTCTGGATAAAAGCAAGTGGTATTGGTCAGTATACTAAGCAATGACATTCCAGTTGGTTAAATCACTTGTTCGGGGCTAACTGTTCATATTCAGCAGCCTTTTTAAGGGTATTCCAGGAGCAGAGTCAGCACTTGGCTGGTTAAGTACCAATATTCAGCACTTAACCAAACATGATAAGTGAACAAATAGGACCATAAAAAGCCAGTCCTATCTTTATGTGGTTCGCCACAGCCAGTTGTGATGGATAGTACACGTCACTGGCTGTTTTTGCTGGGCTCTTTAAATCCATAAATTCAATGTTAGAACCTGGATATGGCTTGACACTGACTTTCCAGGGATAACGCTGGTGGCAGTCAGCAAAACACTGATTCCTACCAGCTAAATATTGGGCCTTTATTTTCAAGAATTCTAGCCAACATAAGATTTTTTTTTTTTTTACAGAATATTATATGCCTTACCAATAAATTATTTTTAATGCAAATTTTACACACCCAAAGACTGATTAGAAAGACAACCTGTGCCACAATCAGCTGACAGCAAGCCTATGGACTATTTAGATTTTTAATTTTGACATTTGGGAGGGGGTATCTTTGGAGGAGGGATTAGTGAATAGAAGGGAGAGAAGAATCAGGGATGTTCCTGCTGGTTCAGTTGATCTCAGCAGGGGAATTCTCAATCAGCTGAGCCGGTAGATATAAGACAATTGGGTACAACAACTGGTAGGACTACAATTGGTAGGATGATCCTACAAATTGTCATATCCTATGAATTGTCACCCTACTAGTTGTTGTCTTACCATCTTCCTACCAATTGTCGTAGATCCATCCCACATGCCTGTCCTACGCATTCTTGAATTCAGTCTTTGTCTCCACCACCTCTACTGGGAGACTATTCCATGCATATACCACCTTTTCTATTAAAAAAAAAAAGTATTTCCTTAGATTACTTCTGAGCCTATCACCTCTTAACTTTATCCCATGTCCTCTCACTCTAGAACTTCAATTCAAATGAAAGAGATTCACTTCAGGTGCATTTATGTATCATATCTCCCCTCTCCTGCCTTTCCTCCAAAGTGTGCATATTGAAATCTTTAAGTCTGTCCCATATGCCTTATGATGAAGACCATGCACCATTTTAGTAGCTTTCCTCTGGATCAACTCCATCCTGTTTATATCTTTTTGAAGGTGCAGTCTCCAGAATTGTACACAATATTCTAAATGAGGTCTCACCAAAGTCTTATACAGGGGTATCAATATCTCCTTTTTCCCACTGGCCATACCTTTTCCTATGTACTGTACATACCAGATTCCTTTTTATATACAAATGTAGTATTGTGGATGGAGGAGTAAGTTCACTTACGGTCCTGACCCCACCCCACCCCGGTTCCATTTCCTTTTTGTCTACAAATTAAGCCCTGCTCTTTAGGCCGGAAAGAGCATAGGTCTGAACTGTCTCCATACTTTTCCCCTCCTGCTCTACTTCTAACGACCGTAACCACATTGGGCTAGATTCACTAACCTGGCCAATCGTGACCGATCCGTGTAGATGGTCTGCACATGTGTTTGCTGCCTGTTTTTTTTTTTAACTTTTTTTTACTGGCCCCAACTCACCTGCTTTCTGCCGCCCTTCCCTGCAGTGCAAGTCCGTGGTTTTAACCCGCGGGTTTAAAGTGGGTTAAAACCACGGGCTCAAACTGCGGAGAAGGGCAGGTGAGTCAGGGCTGAGCATGGCAGGAGAGTCGGGGCTGAGCAGGGCAGGAGAGTCGGGGAAGAGAGCAGGGAGCAGGGCGGCCAGAGCAGGAGAATCGGGGCAGAGAAGAGAGCAGAGAGCAGGGCGGCAAGAGCAGGAGAATCAGGGCAGAGAGCAGGGTTTTAGCACAAGCGACTGGTCCTCACCAGTCACTAGATTTTTGATCAGCCAGCCAGTCGGTGTGCCAGAAGAAATTTTGTGAATTGCGTCCTTCCTGCTTTGCAAGCCGATTCCCTTCATTTGCATGCACAGATCGGGATCGGATCTGTACACAGGTTAGTGAATCGGGTCGGAGGGAAATTGGGTCGCAAAGGGTTTGCAAACCAATCGGTACACGATCGGTTTGTTTAGTGAATCTAGCCCATTCTTAATTTACACTTATCTCATATCTAAGGATTGACACTTTAATTGTTTGATTCTCATTTATACTGAGAATATCTAAGCTTGCATAAAACAACCTGTACCCTGTTTTCTCAGATAACTAAAATATTTAATTCAATAATGACACCATTTACAATGTATTAGCAAAACATTTCAGGAGACAATGTAAAGTTTTGAAATGAGCTGTTAATGCATTGAATTACTTGACAAACACGTGTTGCCATGCATGCACATACTAATGACAGTGCTACTGTTAACGTTAATTAGGGGATTAACAGAGGTGGAAAATGTGTTTTTGTCTTAGCATAGGGTCCTTAGGGGACAGAGAGTTGTTTTGTTTAGCATCTCAATTAAACAGGATGGCAGCTATGAGACAGGAATAAGGTTTGAGTTCTGGATATTTTCATTAGTAAAAAATAATGCAATTCTGTACCTAGCCTCAACATTTTAAAACTTGACATCCTTCTCACATTGTTCTTTAATATCAAATAACAAAGAGTAGAATAAGAAAGTATTGTTAAAAGGCATGATGTTTTGCATGCAGAAACAGCATCTTGTAAAATCATTTGGCAAATGTGTAGGGTTACCATATAGCTCCAGAAAAAGGAGCCTAAGTGAGTCATCTGGGTTTTACGTCTATTGAAAGCAATGGAAATAAAAAGGACAGATGAGACATATGGGTTTTAATTCCATTGCTTTCAATGGAAATAAAACCCAGGTGTCTCAATCCATCCTTTTTCTGGAGCCATATGGTAACCCTACATATTGTCACAAGCAGGGTAGTGAAGGGAGGTCCAGAATGCCTGTACCCCTTGGCACAACCCCACAGCAGACCTGTATTCCTTGCCCAGATGATGCTATGGCATCCCAAAGCTACACAGAGGGAAAATAGATGGGCAAAAGTAAAGGTTCTCAAAGTAACAGAAAAGAGGCTAGTTGCCAGCCCAGCCCTTGGGCTACAGTTTCCCAGGGAAAGTAAATAAAGCAGCACCTGAGCCCATATAGAGGAGTGATAAAGCCAGATTCACAGCTGGGGCTGATGAGAGAAAAGGTAAGTCCTTTCAGTCAGTTCCCCGTTACATTCTTGAGAGGGAACTTAAATGCAAGCTTAATGCTGACAGGAGGGGAAGACTTAGGAGAAGACACCAGCCTTCCCGAGCATACAGATGTGGAGATGATTGAAACTCCTGAAGGTGCCATGCAGTCCTCACCAGGCAAAGCCTTTCATGGGGGATTGGCCAGCCCCCTTCCCTCTCAACCCCTGTCAGGCTCTGTCTTCACTTGTGGAAAAGCATTTCTTCTGCCGCTGAGGTGTGAGAAGCTGCTCAGTGCCAAGCAGGAGTGCCAAAGTGCACTCCTGCTAATTGCAGCTCAGCGGCAGAAGAAACTCTTTTCCGTGAAGACAGAGCCTTACAGGGGTTGGGAGGAAAGGAGGCTGGGGCAATGCTCGTTGCCGCTCTGTGGCAGAAAAAAAAAGATTCCATGGGTGAAAAGCTTGACAGTGGAGGGAGGGCGTGAAGGGGACTAGGTATAGTGCCCGATATGGAGGAGAGGGAAGGGGGCTGGAGCCTGACAGGGGGAGGGAAGGGGCTGGAACCTTACAGGAGCGAGGGAGGGAAGGGGGTTGGAGCCCGAAGGGGGAGGGGAGGGAAGGAGGCTGAAGCCTGACAGGGGGGAAAGGGGAAGGGTGTTGGAGCCTTACAGGGGAGAGGGAAGGGAAGGGGGATGGAGCCTGATTGGGGGAGGGAAGGGAAGGGGCTGGGTGCAGAGCCTGACAGGAGGGGGAGAGAAGGGAAGGGGGTTGGGTGCAGAGACTGACAGGGGGGAGGGAAGGGAAGGGGGCTAGGTGCCGAGCCTGATAGGGGAGGGAGGGAAGTGGGCTGGGTGCAGAGCCTGACAGGGAGAGGCTGAGTGCAGGGGGTAAGGAGTTGGGAAGGCAGGGAGGACAGATGCTCAGGGGGGGGCAGGAAAGGAGGAAAAGAGAGATGCTGCATAGGTGGAGTAGTGGGAAGGGAGAGAAAGAAATGCTGCTGTGGGGAGGGAAAAGGAACAGAGAATTGTTGGACATAAGTGTGTGGCATGAGAGGGAAAGAGAAATGATGTATATGGGGAAAGTAAGAAAGAGGGAGAATTATTGGATAGGATAGTGGTGGAGAGGAGGGAGGGAGGAAAGATGACCCAAAGAATGGAGAGATGTCAGACCACTGGAATGGGAAGGAGAGAGAGACCACAGAATGGAAGGGAAGGAGGGGGGAGAAAGAGATGCCAGACCGCAGAAAGGAAAGGAGAGAGATGTTAGACCTTGGGAAGAGGGAGGGAAGGAGAGAGAGATGCCAGACCATGGGAAAGGAGAGAGATTCCAGGCTATGGAAAGGAGAGGAGAAAGATGCCAGACCTTATGAGGGGGGAAGGGGGAAGACAGAGATGTCTGACCATGGAGGAGGGATGAGATGGTGCATTGGGATGGAGGGGAAGGGGAGACAGAGGGAGGAGATGGTGCACAGCAATTGGTGCAGCAGGGAAGAGATAAGAAGAAATGCTTCTTATGGATAGATGGGAGTAGGAGAAGAGAAAGGGTGGAGATGGTACACATGGATAGATGGGAAGGGAAGGCATGGAAAAGTAGATTTTGAGAAGAGAGCAGAAAAATTGAAGAAAGTTGAATGTTAAAAGTTAATGCTAAAGATAGATGTATGATCCAAACAGACAGGGGATTTGAAATTACAGTCCACTTGAGGGGGGCAATACTTTCAAAATAGAACAAAACACAACGAACCCCCTCTCATCAATACTGGGCAAGTTTCTCAAATAGTATCTTCATATAACATTTAAAGGCTTTTAAATGTGCTCATCAGCTCTTCAGCAAGGCGCCACAGCAGCGGTACAATGTCGCTGGAAAAGTGCTTGAATTTTAATCATAACACATTGCATGGAGCATGGATTCTTGCTTCTACTGGAGTGGCAAATGTTAAGGCTCTACAAAATTTGTTTAACAGTAGACCACTTATCTGAAAAGATCAGTTCACGGCTCCAACACAGTCTGTGTTTCGCTATGCTACATCAGGAAGCCGGAAGGATAAGCTTTTTATATTGATTTTATTTGCAGTATGCAGTGCCTGAGTCCTTTGGTCTACACACGTCTTTTTTCAACATCTCGGCGAGAGGGAGAATTAGAAGGCCTTGAGCATGCGCAGATGCATGCTCAAGGCCCGGCAGAGGCAAAAAGTTCTTCAAGCGGTACCGGCACGTCCTGTGGGCTGCGTGCTGGTGCCAGACGGGGGGTAAGTTTCAAGTTGTTTGGGTGGGGGGTGCCAGTTCGCGCGGGGGGGGGGGACGGGGTGCCGGTTCGAGCGGGGGGGGGCTTTGTGAGCGGGAGGGGGGAGCGATGCCGGTTTTTTGGGGGGGTGCTTGCAAATCAAGTCAACACTCGGTTTGCGAGAATGTTTTGCTCGTCTTGCAAAACACTCGCAAACCGACGTTTGATTGTACATTTAAATAAACAGATTCCAAACTTATATACATAACATGTAATGCTATCCGTGGGGCCACTGAAAAGTTCTCGGCCCAACGAAGAAGAGAATGATGTGGAGCCATGAAACTTACAAGTTATTGCACACTTTTCTTGACACTTTTCATTTCAATGATGCAAATGCATCTAGCAAATAGGCACAAGTATTCAAAATGACTGTAATACATGCTGCTGACATAGAGCCTGGTTTTCCTTTCTGGTTCCACTTTCAGTAGAAAGGGAGGAAGACAACAACCATTGGGGGATTAAGGCAAGGTCACGCCTTAACGCATCCAGTGGTCAACTACCCCGTTAGATCAATTTTTTGGTAATTTGAACACAAATTAAATAGGTCTAGATCAGGGTTGGAGAACGAAGGCCGCAATCTAGTCGGGTTTTCAGGGTTTCCCCAACAAACATGCATAAGACCTATTTGCATGTACTGCCTCCATTGTATGCAGACAGATCTCATACATATTCATTGAAGAAATCCTGAAAACCCTACTGGATTGTGGCCTTCGTTCTCCAAACCTGATCTAAATGAAAAGTCCTTCTTTTTAAACATGGATGTTTCTTTCCATTCAAAAATTCCCGATGGATATTATACTTTTAGATCATCCCTAGTCCTGCCTAAAGCACGCCCACAACACATCCCCTTGCTATTTGGGCAAACTGCACTGTGAAACATCCAAATTCTGACTTTCCCAAATCAAGATTTTGATATTTCTAGCAGATGGATGTATTTTTAGGCATTTTAAGATGGCCATCTGCTTTGAAAATGAGCACCTTATTGTTTATGGCTTAGATTTATTTAATATACTGCCCTTTCTTAGGCAAAAACAGAGTGGTTCATAATAATAAAATGACAACATAAAATCACACAAAAGTAGGAAAAGGGATTCCATTAATAAAAGGAAAAAAGATTATTAATTATTTCAGATCATGGCCCTAGTAAACCCTGATGGGACCTGAGCCAACTAACTTCACTGAGAAAGACTTTTCAAAAAGACAGGTCTTTAAAAGGGATCTGAATTTTTAGGTAAACTGGTTCCAAATGGACAGAATTAGGGAGGGAATTCTATACTCTGTATGCCTCCATTAATTATTTGTACTTGTGTTCTTATTAAAAAATAACTTTTACTGGGTAGCAATTGTACTCATTCTTACTTGGTTAAAATTATCTGGATGTTTGGTTAAAATGTTTTTGGGTCTAGCGTTAACCAGATGTACTAACTAATTAACTTAACTAAAAATATTCAGCAGTGGGGATTTTTCCAGATAAGATTTTTAAATATGGTTAAGATTAACCAGATCACTTATCCAGTAAGAGAAATTATGGAGTAGTGTCACAGGATCAGCTGAAACTAGATTTCCAGTAAAACAGAGGCATTTGGGGGGAGTTTTGGACTTGGGAGTGGATGGGGACTCCATTTTCCAGGAAAGTGCAGATTGTTGGCCAAATAGCCAGGGCCATAAGAAATAATAATGATGACGTATTCCATAATCGATATCAACAATGTGGTTTATCCATATGATTAGATAAAACGACAAATTTATCTCATAAGTTCATTAGAACTATCTCTGCCCAGGGAGCATCTGAACTGCAAAGAAGTGAGTTGCATTCTTTTACCTGCTTGGAGACAGGGTAAATTTCTGACATCCCATATGCAGGACGTACACACCAGTTAAAAATGTTCAAATCAGCTATTGCTGCTGTAGATAGATGCAGGGATCAGGGTAAAATTCACCGACTGACAAGCCCTAGGCAAACATATTGTAATATAAATTATATTTTAAAACTCCTGCAAATTTGGTCCTAAGTGGATCTGACTGCAGGGAAGGAAGCAGCAGGTAGGAAGTGCTGCTCACCACATGCCCTTACCTATTGGAGGATAAAATATGGGGAGCGAGAAAAAGGATCATCTAATCTAATCTCCCATTTGTGAGTCGCAACATATCTATACAGGCTCAAGGCGACAGATCAAAGAGGAAGGGGAAAGAAGGAGGGGAGGAGGACGTGAAGATATAAGAGGAGGGACTTAGACGTGGGGGATGCTAAACAGAAACTGAGGTAGTTAGTTGTCAAAAATGTGAGTCTTCAGGTTTTTTCTGAATCTAGTGTAGTTTGTCTTTTTCCTGATAGCATCTGGTAGATCATTCCAGATTTTTACACCCAGATAGGTTTGCATAGAGTGGAAAATTCGTTTGTAGTGGTGGAATTTTGTGGATGGTAGGTTTACACTTCCCCCTCGGTATCCATGGGGGTTAGGGGCAGAACCAGCCCACGAATATTAAAAAACTTTGAATAATATTTGGGCCAGTTCTACCCCTAACTCCCGCTTCCCCTCAGCTATTTTAAGCCCTGTAAGCCCCTCCCCCCTTAAGCCTTACCTGGTGGTCTAGCAGGTGATAGTCTTGACCACTCAGAAATGCAAGTGATGAGCTAGAGTAGAAAGAGAGATGGTTGCTTTATGGAAGTAGTAAAATCAAATAAACACGACTCTCTTATGTGGTAGCAAATTATGCATCTTCACTTTCATAGCACTGCTGTGAAAGCAGAAGAGAGAAAACGTAGGCTGTGTGAAGCAATTTTACCAGTAGAAAGTGAAAAGAACTATTTTAGCTAAACAATCGTGCTGCGAGCAGCAGGCATGATCATGAGACAATTATCGGTGCTCAAAATGTCCTCAGCCAAAGGGGAGAGCATCCTGCGGTATATCAAGGGGAATGTAGCCAAGAATGTGCGATGCCAAAAGCACTATGACCGCTAGAAGATAAATAAAAGCAATCTATTTTAAACAAACAGAAACTGATATTCAGTGGAACTAACCCCCTCTTTTACTAAAGGTGCACTAACTGATTAGCGCACGCTAATTGATTTAGCATGCGCTAAACGCTAATGTGTGCATGTTAGTCTATGGATGCATTAGCGTTTAGCGCACCTTAGTAAGCTATCCAGTTAACTATAAATGGATATTCAGAGGCCTATCTGGTTAATGTACATAGTTACTAATGTGTTAATTTACCACTGATTCATGCTACTTTACCACTACCATTTTATGCAATGAGACTAAAATAAGATGTCTTAACAGTAGCCCATGTAAGTAGCTGTGCCCCTAAGTCGGCAGCATTGAATAATATACAATCCTAAATTCAAAATTATCTGGTGTGGAGCCCTCTTTTAGAAAACATGTCTGGGTTTGTACAAGGAAAAATCCCACAGTATTTTATAAGAGGCTCTTCCAAGTACAGAGCCTTTTGTAAAATAGGTGCAGTACTGCACATGTATGTCTCTCTATCCGTAGCCTGAGCAATGATTTTATAAAGCTGCACATGGGAAAAAAAAGCATGCAAGTACCTCCACATGTGTGTGGGAGCAGCTTTTTAAAACTGCAACACCAATTTTAAACATACTCATTGACACTGGTCTCGGCCGCTGCCTAAGAAGTGGCTGAGAATCGCACACCGGCATCTTATATTTAATCGCATCTGTCTTAAAGAAGAGACACCTTAACTCTCCCCCCTCCCATTTCTCTAACCGGTGCCCATGTCACCGGTGCTGGGTAAAGAATCGTACCTGCCTAATCGTACAGAGAGGTGGCTCGACTGCTTATCTTTGCCAAGGGATCCCTTGCCATCAGCTGATCATGGCAGGAGAATCTCCGATCTGCTGAGCCGACAGGACCTCCTGAAGCCATGGCTTTTGTAAATCCTGTTGGCTCAGCTGATCAAGGGTGAAAATGCACCTGCCACAATCAACTGAGCCGGCAGTGGCAAAGGACCCCATTTCCTATTGCCTAACACCCTGACACCCCCCACTTTTGCGCAGCAGGAGGGATGCCCACTCACCTTGACACCCCACATACATCCAATCGGCAGGAGGGATGCTCAGGAAGGAGGCCATAATTGACCAGAGTTTTTAAGGCCTACATTTCCGGTGCCTACCTTTGACATGAATCGTGCTTCCGGAGACACTTTAAACTACTAACACCACTTCAGGCGCTAGCCATACCTACAGAGGTGTTAGGCATCATATAACACCTACATAGGCATGATTCCAGTGCAGGATTTTAGGCACTGGTGTGCGCCTACATTTTTCTTTTTAAACCACACTTTCAGTCAGTTTTAAACGTTTTTTTCAACTTAAGTTAGGTGCCGGTAGGCCTAAATTAAGGCACCATTTATAGAATATGGACCAGAGTGCTTGTTTTAAATGTATAAACAGAGTGTGTTCTATGGACTCAAGCTCCCAGGATGCTCGAATGCTCCCAATGGGCTTGGCTGCAATCTGTGGCTTAAGCAGGGTAATCTGACACAAGCGCGCTCTAAAGCGACATTCCCATCTGGGGTGCCAATTGAGCAACTAGCCTTGCTCTTAGGTGTGTAAAGTGTACAGGAATGATGTCAAATGATGCAAATATTTTCCATAAAATATTATTGCGTTTATTAATTTCCATAATAATTATCAAAAGGTTATTTGCGTCATGGAAATTTTTTACAGAAGCCAAAAGCTGACATTTCTAGCAAAGAATTCCAACCTATACTTCGTTGTTCACCAATATATATTTTCTATCCAGTATGACATCATTTGTCTACCAATCGGCTAACAGAGGCTGTCCTTAGGTGTGAACAAAGAAATTCCTTTTGACATAGAGAAAAAGTTTCACAAATCATATTTTTGTTTACATTAATTTCTAAATATGCATAAAACATTATTATTTTTTTTTAATACTTTATTCATTTCCATAAAACATTATTACATATCCAATACTCTTTTTGTCATTCTCAAAACTTAAATCAAACAGTTTGTTAAGCCAGCCTGCATTTCTGTTTTTCAGCATCTGCTGAGAAGTGTGTGTCCCTGTCAGCACAGAAGAAGGAGGAAGGGCTATTCCCCTCACAGAGTAGAGAGAGTTGCTTAGCTTAAAGGTCAGAGAGGTTAAATTCCAGATGTGATACTTTTCAGAATTTCCTCAGGTTTAAAATATATAAAATATGTTTTTCAAAACCCAATCTCATGTTTAACATACATTCACACACATAATCACTCATGGGATCCCATCACACACACCCAACACGGTATATTGCATTCATAAGATATATATAACTATCTGTATTAAAAAATGTGAAACCCTATATCTTCCACAAGCCAGACTGAGAGGTCTGGTATTAATTAGAGCCATGAGGCTCAAGGCGGGAAAACTGCAGTATGTTTTACCTCAAGAAGAAGAGGAGACACAGAAAGACAGAAACCCAAAATGAAGTCATTAAAACAAGATGGAGTCATTAATATCTCTACTATGTATATCTATACTTGATTTCCTCCATGATCTTGCCCCACCTAACACCTCATAGAAATAGTGAATTCCCCTTTTCCTATGCTATATATCGGTTTCCTGGTCTTTGGTTTATTATCCTGACTTTTTCAAAGTTTTAAAGTGTGTTTGTATGTATATAAGATCCTCTTATCAGGACTAGGAAGGTCTCTGTCATGCCCTGCTAACGCTTCTGTGTAAACCAGGCCTTCTTCAGGCTGGAGCCTGCCTTTTCTGCAGCCTCTGTGAGAGAACAGAATACATTTTTTGGGACAGTACATAACTGTAGGAAAGCTTAGCACAAGCATTGTCCCTTTACCAGGTTTTCACCTTTTAATTCTATAACATACTGTGTTTTGGACTCGTGTCCCCAGAAATTATGAAAGCAGCTCCATTAGACTTTAAACTATCTTTGCTGAACTACTTAACCGATAACCTAAAAAATGGGAAATTCCTTACTAACAATGGTCACATAATAATAACAACCCCAATTCCAAAAAATAGTAAAGAATCTTCAGCACTAGTCACCAACTATAGACCAGTAGCATCGATTCCATTTATTGTAAAACTCATGGAAGGATTGGTGCATACCCAATTGATGGAATATCTTAATCAGTTCTCTCTCTTACATGAAACTCAATCTGGTTTTAGACCTTTGTTCAGCATTGACAGTAATTGCGGCTATCTTGGATAGCTTACGTCTCCTGTTTAGTAAGGGACTTAATGCCCTGATCATGCAATTCGATATGAGCTCTGCATTTGACCTGGTAGACCATGGGAAACTGCTACAATGCTTGGATGCAATTGGTATCAGAGAAGAGGTACTAGACTGGTTTTGAGGTTTCCTTATGTCTTACACCTACCAAGTACCTTTTAATTACAATCTCTCTGATACCTGGAGCAATCCATCTGGCATACCACAGGGGTCACCACTGTCCCCATTGCTTTTCAATGTCTACATGTCTTCATTAGGTGCACAATTGTCCCAGCTGGGGATAAAATTATTTAGCTAAGCAGATGACTTCACGATCATTATCCCATTCACTATCTCTCTCTCGGAAGTCACTCCCAAAGCAACAGAAGTACTAAATTTGATGGAGCAATGGATGGCAAAATTCAAACTGAAACTTAACTAAAAAAAACAAAATTTTTTGTTGCTTTGCCACACCCGTTTGATACCAGAGCCTAACTACGAAAGACCAGGTGGACTCCATAATCAGAAAGGGTTTCTTCACTCTTTGGAAGCTTCGGTCCATTAGAGCATATTTTGATGTGTCATCATTCAGAATTCTAGTGCAATCCCTCATACTGAGTCAACTTGACTACTGTAATATTGCCTACTTGGCAATTTCCCAGAAGAATATGCGACAACTACAACTAGTGCAAAATACAGCAATCAGACTGATCTTCGGGTTCAAGAAGTTCGATCATGTAACACCTTCCTACCGACTTCTGCATTGGCTGCTGATGGAGGCATGTGTGAAGTTTAAGTTTGGTTGTTTCTGTTTTAAGGTACTATTCGGACCTTTTTTCTTTCTCAGCCAACAGACATAAGAGAAGCTCACACTTGAATTTTGTTTCCCCTCTGGTTAGAGGATGTAAATTTAAAAGACATCATCATCTTCTCTCACATCAGGCAGCATTATGGGGTAAAGATCTAGAACAATGGCTGACGCCTACTACTTATGGAGAATTTAGGAAACGCCTAAAAACATATCTGTTCCTGAAGTACTTAGGCAACTAACCTGCACAATCTCATTCTACAATAACTGACCCCTAGAGCTGTTAATCACTAGCTTTTAACTTTGTTAAACCCACTCAATTTGTAGCATCTTTTAATCATTGTAAACTGCATAGAACTTCATGATCCTGCGGTATATAAACTGTTATTATTATTATTATTATTATTATAGCCCAGTGTATCACAAACTGTGTGCCACTCGAGATTCCAGGAGTGCCGCAGGACGCCAGGGAGGAGGATAACATGTTGTCATTGAACACTGCAAAGACAAAAGCCCTCCAGTTTCCCACTAAGGAAACAGAAGAACTTGTAGCTACTATCTGTCTACAATCCACCCCAATTAAATTGGACATGACCCTTAAACTGTTAGGTATAATTCTAGACAATAAACTAACTTTCCACAATCAGATTTGTTCTGTTGTTCAAAAATGTTTCTATAAACTCAAGATGATCCATTCAATCTCTTCACTTTTAGAACCTGCATCCCTCAATATTCTGATCCATTCCTTGGTTATTTCTCCCTTGGATTATTGCAATTCCCTCTACTCTGGAATTACCCAGAAAGAGATCCGAAGACTCCAAATCATTCAAAATACAGCAATAAAGCTCTACAATGCGGAAAAAAATTGATCACGTGACTCCTTTGATGAAAAAGCTCACTGGTTACCAAAAAATTTTAATGTATCTGACCTTCTTGAAACCAGTTTGTCAGAATCAACAGAAAGAGCCACATTATTGATATCACTAGTTTTTGAGCAAGATATTAATGCTATATTTAGAACTTATTTCCGTCAATCTCAACTATTGTTCTATGGGAAAAGGATGTCACTTTGGATGCAAGCAGTGTCATACTTGCGGTTCACCACATATTAGCATCTCCACGCATTCACAATTATAGGACCCTCAGGGATCCCTGAAGAAGATTCTTTGTCGAAACGAGGACCATGTTGGATTCTGCGTCCCTAGTGGACTAGGTCCTTTAAGGTTTTCATGTGGATTATTTTACTTTTATGTGGATGATTTATTTTACCTTTGGAACTTTGACATTTTTCAAAGTCCATTTAAGGAACATCGTCATTCCACAGAGTTTCTTTTTGTTTCTCCTGATGTCACCCGACAAATGCAGGATCGAAGAAAATTATTCCATGAAATGAGATCTGAAACTTTGGCATTAGGAGCCATATTTTTGTTGGCATATCCCTGCAAGTGTTTGATTAAATATCTTGGTTTGAAATATACATTCTATTTACCGGCGCCATTAAGGGCCTTCTTAGATATGAAGAAATTGGTGACTGGAACTGTTTAGCTAGATCAGCATTTGAGATATTGGGACCTTCCGTTAAGCCAATACTGCTTTACTTAATATGTTGTATAATTGAAGTTCTCCTCTTTCTTCTTTTGGGAAATCTTCTTTAAGTTTGTGGTCTAAGAAGGGGAAAAGTTATATTCCTAATGTTGTAAATGTACTAATCTCTTTAATTTCTTTTTTCTTTCCTCATTTCTGGAACAAGAGTATTCTTGTGTATTTGCATAAAAGCAATAAAATAAAATATAAAAAAGTAAAATAAAATTCTAGTTCTTACATTTAAAACAAAATCTGCCTATTTTCCCGTCTTCATTGATGAACTGATCATACCATATTCTACTTCTAGATCACTACTCTCCACTAATCAATGCCTCCTCACTGTTCCTTTTCTGCATGCCATTGTTTACGATACTACTCGTAAATCCATTTTCTCTGTTGTTGCTTCCACACTATGACGTGCTCTGCCTATTCACCTCAGACAGCAAGATTCTCTTTCAAAATTTAAATGAGAATCAAAAACATTTCTATTTAAAGATATTTACTGTTGTTAGGATTCAGCAGGACTTTGATTTGCAGTATTCTTTTTTTAAAACCCCCTCTTTCTGTTCTTTTCCCCTCCTCAGCTTTCCTTTCCATAGATTGTATTTCTCTCCCCTTCCCTTTTTGTTTCAGTAAAAAGTCTTTCAATATATATAATATGTTCACTTGTACTGTTAAATTATTTTTAAACATTTTACTGTACACCTAGACGCCTAGATTTTTTCTAGATAGGCGGTCTATCAAAACCTAATAAACTTGAAACTTGAGGATAGGCGCTGGCTAACTGCCTAAAGGATGTGCCTCTCGCGGAGAGAAGCACATCCTGTTGGTATTCAGCCGGTGCCAGCACCTCTCCTCTCTTCATCTCTTCCCTTCCAACACCCCCCACTGGAGGGCCTTCATGCGTGCGCGGATGTTGATGTGATGACATCATGCATGTGTGTGATGTCATCACATCAACGTCCACGCACTTTCAGATGCTTCAAACTGCAGCCACCATGTTTAGTGTGCTGCGGCTTCGCAAAGTTTGTGAGACACTGTGCTAGCCTAACACATCTTAAGTTCAGTAACTAAGGGCTCCTTTTACAAAGCCGCGCTAGTGGTTTTAATGCACGCACCGGATTAGCGCGCGCTAATCCGCCAAAGGAAGCAGTAGCGGCTAGCGCGTGCGGCAATTTAGCATGTGCTATTCTGCGCATTAAGGCCCTGGCATGGCTTTGTAAAAGGAGCCCTAAGTCTGGAGCACTGTGATATCCCTCACAAGGTATATGGGTACATTCCCAGCTTCCCTGTGTATAGGATGTGCTGGTTGAGTGTGAAGATTCTGTAAAGAACTGCCTTGAGATCATCAGAACTGTGAGTGTTTTTTCTTTGCTTTATTAAAGAAGTTTGTTCAAAGAACGAGAGAGTCTGGTTTGATAACATTAAGACTACAGGGTTAAAGAATTTAACTTACTGGGATCTTCAGGGAGATAGCCAGCTTTCACACTTGGTAACAAATGTTCTTTCTTAATTGCCTAAGCCACAAAAGTGTAGGAAATGGCTATCATTCCCCTCAGACTTTGCTTATGTGACCAGAACATTGATATTTTGAAATTTACCTTTTTTTTCCCAGAAATTTCAGATTGATTCCAAGCTGAGGAAACTTAGAGGCCCTTTTACTAAGACACAGTAGGATATTGCCACATGGCATGCAATACCATAGGTGTGCCAAACTTGCCGCTGTGGTAAAAAAAGATTTACCACGTGGCAATACAGGTGGTAAATCTTACCATGGCTGTGGGTGGAGATGGGCAGAGGAAGGGGTTTATTATAGGAATGCATGCCCACAATGCACTGGCATTCTTCAGTAAAGATGCACTGTGCTTCTTACCACTGGGTTAGCACAGGAGCCTTTACTGCCTGCAAAAAGGCAGGCAGTAAGGGCTTTTCAGATGTGTTGTTACCACAGCGTGTGTGGGCAGAAAACTGCCTCTCGGCAGACACACCTATGAGCCAAGTTTATTTCACCTGAGGTAATTTCTGAATTGCCATGTGCCAAAATTAGCAGTAGGTACCTGCTGAGCTAATTTTGGCTATAGACATTTATAAAAGGGCCCCTTAGAGTAACTTCAAGAACTTTCAAGAACTTTTCATCAATATAAACAGTAATTCAGTATAACAATTTATCGTAAGCCCACCAGCTCAGTTCAATTCAAGTTGCCTAAGTGGTAAGATATCTGCATGGTTTTAGATGGCATCCAGAGCTGCAAACATTTGGCAGATGCATTTTGCTATGTATGCGGCCAATTTATCAAGACAAGAGGGAAAAAGTACTCCAAAGAAGCATCTGCTAAGATGTGCAATGCCTACAAGGCATATTTCAGCAAGCCTGTTGAGGATCAAGACAAGCCTTGGGCACCTCACTTCACATGCAAGCACTGCCAAAAAATTCTGGAAGGAAAGGCAATTTTGTTTCTCACTAGGATGGCAGAATTTTTTGCCACAAAATTTCTTAGAATGTTTAATTTTTAAAAAAATATTTAAATTTTTCTCTGTTATTTGAAAAATTATATGAAATATATTGCAAGAATCTCATACACATTAATCATAGGTGAAATAATTTTTTTCATTACTATAAATGAAATGATACAGAGGGGAAAAGAGAGCCATGAAGTTTGCTATCCCAATAATTTGGTGGGAACCCACTGACCACTCAAACAACTGCTACTTCTGCATTGTAGACCCTTCCAAATGTCAAACTGATAAGCATGTACCTGCAATCAAATATCTCCCTGGTGTCACATTGCCCTGAGTGCCCCATACCCACTCCCCCAGAGAGAGAAAACAGCTGTCTTCAGAAGAGAACAGCAAATCAGAGAGTGAAAGAGACATTGTAGATCCAGTTTGCAATATGAGTGGTGCAGCTGAGAGACCCATACTATCCAAACCCAAAAGACCTCAGTGACTTAATCAGAGATCTTAGTCTTACCAAGTCCAATGCTGAGATTTTAATGTCTAGGCTCAAGCAGAGGAACTTGGATGAAAGTGTGCAAATCACAGATAAGAGGACGTATCACCAAGCTTTTTCCACCTTCACCCATCAAAATGGGCACTGCTTCTTCCACAATGTGATCAGTCTGGTTGAGGCAATTGGAATTGCATGTAACTTGAAAGAGTGACATCTCTTCATTGACAGCTCATTCAGGAGCATCAAAGCTGTCCTGCTCCATAATGGGAACATATACCCATCTCATCCACTGGCTCACTCAATATACCTCAAAAGTGGAACTAACAGGCATTTTCTGTATTTCTTAGGCATGAGCAATTAGGAAATTGCACTTACTGCCCAGGAACAAAAATTGTGTTACATAATGTATTCAGAGCACACTTCCTACTTAATTCTCAATCACTAATGTTTGGAGAATGGCACTCAGTATCAACTCTGACCACCATAGCATACTCTGCTAAGTATTGGGGTAGTCCAGGGACAAGTCAGAGTGGACTCAGAAGTTATCTGGGCACTTCCAACATTAAAAGTGCTTGTTTTTAGGCGGAGGTAGTTTTTGCATTTGGAGCAATTTGGAGGGAGGGAGGTGTTTTGGAAGTGGGGCAGTTGTGAGTTGGTGGGGCTGTTGCTGGAGCAGTCTTTGGAAGTGTTGAAGGAGTTTTGGGTGATGGGATAGTTTGTGGTTTGTTAGGGATAGTTTTGGAGAATGTGGCAGCTGCAAGAATAGTTTTCAGGGGTAGGGAATTTCCAAGAGATGGTTTTACGGGTAGGACAGGTTTTATTGGGGGTGGAGAGTAGTTTTTGGGGGTGGGGAAAGTTGGAGGGTTGAGAGAGTAGAGGACAGAGAGAAGCAGTTTGAAAGAGGAACTTGCTGTTATGTTTCATTATATAAATTTCTTTGAAAAGCTTGAATACCTTTTCTCCTAGAAATGCATTGGGCAATATTGTCTTTTTTTTTAGGGGGGGGGTATTTCTCTGGACTCCCCTTCCCCCTGTCTGATTTAGCCCAGTTTTGAACTTCATGTGTCTGTATATTGTTTTTCTCCACATGGCAAGTTTCATACCATTCCATTAAATATTCAGTTAGTTATTTTGCCCCCAGACAGGCAGACTGATATATATTTTTGAATCCTCTTTCCCACTTTTGTTGGGTTAAACAAGAATATAAAAATGTTTTTTGCCAGAAACCACAAGATGTCAGTATGACTGCATACAAATCCAACAGGCATGGCATTATCTGGCAGTCACTTGATTTTCAAGTCAGTTGACACATTAGGAACTTCAGATATGAACGTTTTTATGTGTCCCTGTAATAAAATTAGAGTTTGCATGGTTAAAGAAACTTTGAATTCAGACAAATATTTATAGAGCACGTCAAAGGACATACAGCAAAAATACAAATTTTGCTCTTATAATAAATTAAAACTTAGAAAAGAGAGGGATAGACAACTGACTACTAGCTATGTGCCAAGGGTTGTCATCCCAAGCTAGAGATTTACCGCCGCTCTGCTGGAGGTTTTTCTCATATGCTCTAGCCAGGTTTCAAATCATTTCTTTCAGATGTACATTCCCAAAACTGACATAGTCTAATCAGTAAATAGAAAATTAAGGTCTTCTTTTACAAAGCTGCAATAGAGATTTCTACCATGGGCTGGCAAGGTAAAAGATTCAATGCTCGTAAGAATTCTATGAGCATCTGAGCATTTAGATCACCGGCCCATGGTAGAAACATCTACAACAGCTTTGTAAAAGCCAGCATAAATTCTTTTTTTCTACTTTTGTTGTCTGGTTATTACTTTTTTCTAACCGGGTTGGTCTCTGGTTTCTACTTTCCTCTGGCCTCTCTTAAATCTCTTGCCAGAGTCTCTGTCCATTTGGCATTTCTTCTCTCTCCATGTCTATAATCCATCTTTTCTCTGTGTTGCTACCCACCCTGTCCAATATTGCCCCTGTGTTCCTGCTCCTATCCTCGTACCATTTTGAGCACCCTCCTTCTCTTTGTCCATATTCTTGCCCTGTCCAGCATCACCCTTCTGTGTCCCCATCCTACCTCACATATCTATCATCACATCTCTGTGTCCCTATTTCTCCTCATTAGGGTATGTCAATTTTGGAGATATTATAATTTTTAAAAGTATTAGTGAAAAAATTCTACAATTTCATGTGGAAAATCAACAACTAGCTTTAAATTTTATATAATATGTTATTTACTTACCTGGAATTTCTAGGAAATTATGCAAAAACACACAAATTACTGAAATATGTTTAAGTGCTATTGATGTTTCTACTACATATTAATGTCTTTTGTGCCTCAATTACTCTCATATGTACCCAAATCCCCTTATACATGTTTGCCAATAGCACAAAGCGAATGGTGGAGACTGATGGCATATGAAGTGGCATGATTTTAAGAGGTATAGAGTTAGACCCAAATGTGCAGAAGGTCCTTGAAATGACAGCATAACTGAGGCAGCTGTTATCCTGTCTGTTGAACACTTCCTGCCATTGTGTCTACATTGTAACAGATGCTGCATGGCATGAAGTACACAGCACAGTACAGGAAAGTAGGACATCTTTTGTGGAGCTTTAAAACTGTGATGATTCTGAATGTGTAAATTGTGTGAGAGGTACATGTGGTAGGAGTGACTGACACAACAGCAGTAAAAGTGGCATGAGATATGTACCAAACCGTTGATGCATTTTGTCCCCGAGTTGAATGGTGTAGAGTTGTAGACCCGTTCTTGTTTTTTTATTTTTTAAACTGCTTATTGGTTTTGTAAAAACATCTTACAGAAAGTGCAATAAAATAACAATCAATAACATTCCTTAAAAGCACTTATGTGCTATACATGAAACACAAAATAAACAACCCCCCTTCCCTCCCTCCCTCTCTGGATTTGTAGCTAGGAAACCTTTAATTTGGCAGGTTCAAGAATATTTTTAAAGCTGTTTAACAAATGAATCTAATGGACCCTAGATTCCTATGAATTTATGGAATTCATTCACTTTTTCTGCAAGCATTTTTTCATATCTATAATACAAGCGTAGAATCTCCCACCAAACCGGCATATTTAACCGATCCCATTGCTTCCAATTCCTAGTAATCATTTGTAAAGCAACTCCTGTCATAATAAGAATTTTATCCTTGGAATTATTAAGCGGGCTCCTATTCGTAATTGAAGTACCAAACAATATAATTCCATATGACAATGGAATGGGAACTTCAAGAATAGAAATTATTTTGTTCTAAATGGTCTCAAGTCTACATCTATTAGAGTCCATTTCAGCACTATCACAGCTTTTCATCAACCAGTTGAGGGTAAATCTCTCACTGCTCATCCTCTTGTCTCTAGATTCATGAAAGGGCTTTTCAATGTTAAACCACCTCTCAAGCCACCTCCAGTAGTCTGGGACCTTAATGTGCTGCTTTCCAGATTGATGAAGCCTCTATTTGAACCAATGTCTATGGCTCATCTCAAGTTTCTTACCTGGAAAGTTATTTTTCTCATTTCACTCACTTCTGCCAGAAGAGTAAGTGAACTTCAAACATTAGTGGCAGATCCACATTTCACTGTGTTCCAAAGTGGTTCTTTGCACACATCCAAAGTTTCTGCCAAAAGTCGTCACTGAATTTCATCTCAATCAGTCCATTGTGCTTCCAGTTCTTCATACTCTGCATTGCAAGCAAGCTTTGGCCTATTATCTCAGTAGGATATAGGCTCATAGAACATCTCATCAACTTTTTTGTCTCCTTCAATCCTAGCAAGTTGGGGCATCCTGTTTCCAAGAGAACGATTTCCAACTGATTGGCTTCCTGTATATTGTTCTGTTATGCTCAGGCTGGGCTGCAACTGGAGAGTCATATCACAGCCTATAAGGTTCGAGCTATGGCAGCTTCTGTAGCTTTCTTTTGATCTACTCCTATTGATGAAATCTTCAAAGCTGCTACTTGGTCCTTGGTTCATACTTTCACCTCATATTACTGTCTGGAATCTTTTTCCAAATGGGATGGGCACTTCGGCCAGTCAGTATTACAAAATGTATTTTCTTAAAGGCCATTATCCCCATGGAAGAAAAAGCCTCAGGTTTTATTTAAGGTAGAGTATTAAAGGACAGTGAAATAAGAGCTGATCTTATGTTCTGATTTCTAATTTGCAATGCCAACACTTATAGGAACGTGTGGAATCTATTTTTTGTAATCTCACTAAAGTTTGGGGTTTTTTTTTGTTTTTTATTGATTCAATTTTCTATACCGTTCTCCCAGGGGAGTTCAGAACGGTTTACATGAATTTATTCAGGTACTCAAGCATTTTTCCCTGTCTGTCCCAGCAGGCTCACAATCTACCTAATGTACCTGGGGCAATGGGGGAATAAGTGACTTGCCCAGGGTCACAAGGAGCAGCGTGGGTTTGAACCCACAACCCCAGGGTGCTGAAACTGTAGCTTTAACCACTGCGCCACACACTCCCCTGTCTGTCTCATAGAGGGTGAGGCTGTACATCGCACTCAAAGCAGTAGATCTTTTCTTGAGAAACATCAGCAAGTACCCCTATCAGAAAGATGGCAACTTGGTGCACATTACAGATATGCCTTGTGATGAAAGATGATATATTACCATCCATACCGCTGTGTATATCCCACAGAGGAGTTGGCTCAGACAGACAGTGTAGTATACAGTAGAAAACATGCATTGTGCATTTTTTATATTTATGTACCATCCCTTTTACCCCAAAGATGCAGTTACTTACAGATGACCATCATTGCAACCCTGGAATTGCACCTGACCTGAGTTGTGTTGAGATTTATGTTCATAAAGGGGGGATCATTCTGGGCATTTAGAACATAAGAACATAAGAAGTTGCCTCCGCTGAGGCAGACCATAGGTCCATCCTGCTCAGCGGTCCGCACCTGAGCAATGGTCTATACCTATCTATACCCCCCAATCCCTTTTTCTTCTAGGAATCTATCCAAACCTTCTTTGAAACCATTTAATGTTTTCTTGTCTACAACAGCCTCTGGAAGCGCGTTCCATGTGTCCACCACCCTCTGAGTGAAAAAGAACTTCCTAGCGTTTGTTCTAAACCTGTCCCCTTTCAATTTCTCCGAGTGCCCCCTTGTGCTCGTGGTGCCCCTTAATTTGAAAAATCTGCCCCTGTCTACTTTTTCTATGCCCTTCAGGATCTTGAAGGTTTCTATCATGTCTATCATTTGCTAAGTTTTGAGGGGTCAAATTGAGATTTGCATATATGCAATCAATTTTTTTTTTTTTTTTCTTGGAAGTAGGAAGAGAGGGTTTCACTGTCCAGGTCGATTTGTAGGTTTTTTAAAATTTCCTTGTGAGGCAGTGAGCAAGTTTTTTGTCAGCGTACAAAGGTTCCTGATCTGTTTGGAGCTTTTTATAGGAGATTGGTATAGTAGGTCTTTTTTGCATCATGGATGGATAGTTTGTTCTCATCTAGCTGTTTTTTCCAGTGGGCTTTGTCCTTTTTGTCTTGGGATTTGTACCAATTTCTTTCAGATTTTCTAAGTTCCCTCTTCTTTTTCCTAAGGTTGTCTGTAAACCAGGGGGAGAAGTTGTGAGCATTAAGGTTTATTTTTTTTTATTTCAGCTAGGTTTTCATATAGGGTTTTGACTTACTCATGCCAGTTTGACGCAAAATCTTTGATGGATGCCAGTTCGGGCCCAGTCATTTTGGTTATTTTAGAGATGCCAAATGATAGCTTTTCTAGGTTGACCAAGTTAAGGGTGAATATCTTCTTGAGAGGGGTGGTGTTCTTGTGTGGGGGTTCTGTAGCAGTGTTTGTGAAATGGAATGTGATAAAGTAGTGGTTGGACCAGGGTACTGGTTCGGAGAAGTAGCGCTGGATATGAGGGTCTTTTTGTGTGAAATGGTTTGGTCTTTTTGTGTGAAGACTAGGTCCAGAGTATGGCCCGCTGTGTAGGTGATGATCTGGTGGAAGCCTTGGTCTGATATTGTTGTTATGTGTTGGGGTAGTTTGTAAAGTTGAAGTCACCAAGGATGGCAATTTGTTGGTGGGAGATAATTTGTTGGTGGGAGATAATTAGCTTGCTGATGTCCATTATGAGGTCATCTAGGATGTTCATGGGGGAGTTTGGGGCTCTGTAGATCAGGGCAAAGGTGTGATTTCTGGTATGACCAGTGGAGAAGTTAAGGCATTCAATGCAATTCCGCTATGGATGTGGGGATGCACAAACTCTTATGGCTGTATGTCTCTGACCTAGAACCACAGGTTCAGGAAAGGCTTACAGATGCCCCTTGCCATGGTATCAACTTGTTTGGAGCCAAAGTTGAAGAGGTGGCTGATCTTATTAAGAAGCACATACACACCATCCAGATCCTGTCTTAACACCTGCAGCTGCCTCATCCTCCTTAACTAGAAGGTTTTCTGGAGGGTAGAGGCAGTGTTCCTACTACTCTCAGAGGCATAAGTACCTGCCTGCTTCTCACCCTGCCCAGCAGTTCCAGTCCTAGCATTCCCATCCCCATCTGAACTGCTAGCAGAAGTCCCAGCCAGCTCCCCAGTAAAAGCAGGGGACGAGCTTTTGACTGGCTCGTGCAGAGCACAGGCACAATAAAACTAATTGTACCAGCAACCTGCTAGTGGGAGGAAGACTGAATTTTTACCATCAAAAGTGGGCCTTTGTAACCTCCGACCAGTGTGTTCTTCAAATAGTCCATCTCTGTTACACTCTCAATTAGCATCAATTCTCACCAAATTGCTCACTAAAAGCATCATTTTTCAGCACTCAACACTGTTTCAAGAAATCTCTGCCCTTTTGACAGCCAATTTGGTCATACTCATACCACCCAGGCTTTTCATCCAGGAACTTCCTTGTGCCCAAGAAAATGGTGGATTCCATTTTACCCTAGATTCAAGGGTGCTGAAAAAATATCTGAACAAAGAAAAGTTCAGGATGCTTTCCCTGGGCACCCCATGATTCAAGAAAAAGATTGGCTATGCTCTCCAGACTTAAAGGATGCCTACACACACATTTCAATACTTCCCAGTCACAGTAAATATCTCAGATTTCAAATAGGGAAACACCATTATCATTATCATGTCCTGCCTTTTGACCTCACATCAGCTCCCAGGGTTTTCATCAAGTGTCTAGTGGTAGAAGCAGCAACACTAAGCAGGCTGGGAGTGCATTTCCCTTTCTGGACAATTGGTGGTGAAAAGCACGACTCTGGAGGGTGCTTCAGAGTCCATGAATAGAAATATTTAGATGCTAGAACTACTAGGGTTCATTTTAAACTACTCCAAGTCCCACCTATTTCCAGTTCAAAAATTGGAGTCCATAGGAGCCCTGCTGGACATCTTCTAAACTTGGGTCTATCTGCCCTTTGCAAGAATAGACACTCTAGTAACTCTGGCCTTGCAGGTCTGAACCTCTCAGCAGGTGCACAGTTTGGCACCTGTTGAGACTGATGGGCCACATGGCCTCCACAGTGCAGGAGAAGTACTGTTATTGTTTAGTCTTTTATGTTATAAATTTTATTTTTTGTACGTGTGTTTTTATTTTGTATGTATTATTGGTTTAGACAGGCTATAAGCTCATCTCCATCTGAGAGAAGCCCAATAGACTCTATCTTCTCAGTGGTCTCAAACCACAGCGAACCTATCAGATGTTATCCATATTATTACACAGCTGAGACAGTCTCTCCTCTGGTAAATCATTTGAACCAATCTGACCCTGGGAGTTCCATTCCAAATTCCACCTCCTCAGAAGGTTTTGATGATGGATGCATCCAAGTTGGGATGGGGAGCCCATGTAGATGGGATTCACATCCAGGATAAATGGTCAACTCAGGAAAGAGAACTTCATATCAACATCCAGGAGCTCAGGACTATATGGAATGCTCTAAAGTCTTTTAGAGATTATCAAAATGAGAACAATTTTGTTCTGTAGCCAATCAGGTTGCAATGTTTTGTATAAACAAACAGGGAGGTACAGGTTTCTACCCCATGTGTCAAGAGACTGTGGGGAGGTGACAGAAGTAGAGCTCTCTCCTTCATGGCATGGTCCTTCAAGTTACATACCTGACAGCCGGTCCTTCAAGTTACAGCCTGACAGATAGACTAAACAGAATGTTGCAACCACATACTCAACATGACCATTGCCCACAATATCTTCCAAGAATAGGGCACCCACTCAGTAGATCTTTTGCCACACATCTCAACAACAAATTCCCACAATTCTGCTCCAAGCTCAGATCACATGACAGGCTATCATTAGATGCCTTCCTCCTTAATGTTGGAGCAGGTCTTCTGTTTGTATATCCTCTGATACCTCTCATTGGAAAAATTTTGCTGAAACTCAAGCAAAATCAGGGAACCATGATGCTAATCCCTGCTTATGGGCCAAGACAGATCTTGTGCCCTCTTCTTCTGAAACTGTCTACCAAAGAACCCTGGAGATTGAACTGTTCCGTGTCTCATAACGCAGAACGAGGGATTCCTTCTGCATCCCAACCTTCAAATTCTGGAGCTCATGGTCTGGATGTTGAGAACATAGAAATTGCATCTCTAGACCTGCCTGAAGGTATTTCCAAAATCTTGCTTGCTTCTAGGAAAGTCTACACTAAGGGCTCCTTTTATAAAGGTGCGCTAGCGTTTTTAGCGCACGCTAGCTGAAAAATTACCACCTGCTTAAAAGGAGGTGGTAGCAGCTAGCGTGTGTGGCATTTTAGCATGCATTAAGCATGCACTAAAACCCCTAATGCACCTTTGTAAAAGAGTTGCTACTCTTTTAAGTGAAAGAGGTTTGTCATCTGGTGTGAGGACAAGGCTGTAGAACAGTGGTTCTCAACCCTGTCCTGGGGACCCCCAGCCAGTCAGGTTTTCAAGATATCCCTAATGAATATGCATGAGAACATAAGAATTGCCACTGCTGAGTCAGACCAGTGGTCCATTGTGCCCAGCAGTCCGCTCACGCGGCGGCCCTTAGAAGACCAGTGCCCTAACTGAGACTAGCCTTACCTACATACGTTCTGGTTCAGCAGGAACTTGTCTAACTTTGTCTTGAATCCCCGGAGGGTGTTTTCCCTTATAACAGCCTCCAGAAGAGCGTTTCAGTTTTCCACCACTCTCTGGGTGAAGAAGAACTTCCTTACGTTTGTACGGACTCCATACCCTTTTAACTTTAGAGAGTGCCTTCTCGTTCTCTTTACCTTGGAAAGGGTGAACAACTTGTCTTTATCTATTAAGTCTATTCCCTTCATTATCTTGAATGTTTCGATCATGTCCCCTCTCAGTGTCCTCTTTTCAAGGGAGAAGAGGCCCAGTTTCTTCAATCTCTCACTGTACGGCAACTCCTCCAGCCCCTTAACCATTTTAGTTGCTCTTCTCTGACCCTTTCGAGTAGTACCGTGTACTTCTTCATGTATGGCGACTAGTGCTGGATGCACTATTCTAGGTGAGGGCGTACCATGACCCGGTACAGCGGCATGATAACCTTCTCCGATCTGAGAGAGATTTGCATATAATGGAAGTGACAGGTATGCAAATCTCTCTCTGTGACTTCCCTGGGTTGGCTCAGCGAAACCGGAAGTTACATCAGAAGGAGAGACTTGGCTGAAGAAGGTTCTGGAGCAGCCCTGCGTGCGATATTGCATCTTCTGCCATGAAGCTTCTAAGAGGTTGGTAGGTCTGCCCCAGGAGGCATAAAGGAGCTGATCCAGGGGAGTCACAATTTTTTTGCCACTTTTGACCAGCAATTGGGAGCAAGGGAGGGAGCAAGGAAGGGGGCAGAACCTGCAGAGAGAGGGAGAGGGGAAGGGAAAGAGAAAAACTGAACTAAGGGGATGAAGGAAGAATGAGAGAAATATTGAACATAACAGAGGGAGGGAAGAAAGAGAGTGTGAGAGACACATTGGTGTAAGGGACTAAGAGAGGGGAGAAACTGGACACAGGTAGATATATAAAAAGCAGGGAGATGGTGGGCTTGGATGGAAACATAGGAACAGGGACAAAAAGGGGAATGCTGTATGGGGGTGGTATACGGGCACAGAGGGTAATGCTATACATGGGAGGGTATATGTACACAGAGAGAAGATGGCTAGACATGGGGGGGATAAAAATGCAGAAGGAAGATGCTAATGGGGCATAGGGATATAAAGGAGTGATATTGTACACAGGGGGAGGGGATCATAGAATGGTGCAATGATGAAGGCAAGGAGATGGGCACAGGGGAAATAGTAGAAAGGGACATATAGGAGGCAGAGAAGGGAGATGCTGAACATGTGGAACAATACATATTCTGCGATAGAAGATGGATGTTGAGAATGGAGAAAGAAGAAATGTCAAATGGTCAGGAGATCCTGGCAGGTAAGTTAAGAGAAGACAAAAGAAAACAGAGACCAGTGCCTGACACCAATATGATTTGAAAACAAAAGGTAGAAAAACAAAATGACTGAAAACAAAAGGTAGAAAAAAATAATTTTATTTTCTATTTTGTGATTAGAATATATCAGATTTGAAGTATGTATCCTGCTAGAGCTGGTGTTAGACATAACTGGGAACTGCAAAGCCCAGGCCATGCTTCTTTAGCTACCGGCTGGCTTAGGGATCACTCTGACCAGGGGGCAGTTGCCTTAATTGCACTCCCCTAAAACTATTCCAATCATATGTGACTGTGGTATTCTGTTAGCATGATTTTTCTGTGTAGCATTCTGTAGTAATTTGGTTTATTCAGTTTTCTCAATAGTGGAGGTGATATCTGTGAAGGGGAGGGGAGACAGGGGTTTTGTTGATCCTTGTTCTGTATTTGTTTCTTTTTATACTTTAATAAAATAAGTTGAATATAAAATCATAACTATTTGAGGCTTATGCGGATGGGATGAGACAGTTTGTGGGGACAAGGCAGGGACAGGGACCGAGCTCATGGAGACAGGGTGGGGATGAGAACCAAGCTTGCGGGGACGAGGCAAGGACATGGACTGAGCTCACAGGGATAGGGTGGAGACGGGGACAAATTTTATCTCCGTGTCATTCTCTTCTTCTGTCCACACATTCACCTCTCACTACTGCCTTGAACAGAATTCATGATGTGGCAGCTGGTTCGATCAGACAATCCTCCAGAATTTGATTGGTGTCTAGAATTCAACTCCATCCACCTAGGCCCATTTTTTATTCTGTTCCAGGCTGCACCTCCACATTCAAATGTATTCTTTTTTAGGTTAATTATTAAACAGGCCTCAACGTTTTGAGCCCCTATTAACATAATCTTATTATTTTCAGTGAACATGGTAGCTAGGGATTTCCAGATGTGAGAATTGAGGCTTGCTTGTCTTCAGAGAAAGCAAAGTAACTCCCCACCTCCCCTTGATGTTGTATTCTACAAGTTTTAATATGTGAATGAGGGACTTCTGCTTGTGCATCGGGCAGGAATGCACCTGAGTATGTGCAGTCTGGTGCAGCAAGAATTTTCTGCATACTTTAAGCTAGCCAATCACTGTACCAGTCTTTGTTGATGATGTCACCCAGATGTGAGAACATGAAACTTGCTGTCCTTGGGAAATATCTGCTAAAGGTAAGTAACCACTTTATTTTCAGTTTAGTGATGGAAATGACAGTTTTAAGAATTTACATCAGCTGTCTTTATATTTTGCACAATACAGGAAGAAATTCAAGGGGATGGTGTATGCAATTAATCTTGTGATTAATAATTTTAATCACTATTAATCAAGAAATTGACATTGTTAATCAGTGTACAACCCTACAATCATAGTAAGTCTAAAATAAATCTATTTGAAAATACTGCCCCCAAAGAAACTGTTCCACTCTTTCTACCCTCCACGAATTTTGCTATCAACAATTTCAGAGAATATTTCTCCATTTTTGATGTGACACAATTCTTTATCATGGCTTTCCTTACATCATTAGTTGACATAGACGTGTGCAAGAGTCTTTTCTAAGCAGTAGCTATGATTTTATGGCGGCAGTAAATGATCAAACACTTATGGCCTCTTTTACAAAGCCGTGCTAGCGGCTGCTCTGTGCTAATGGCCCTGAAGCCCGTAGAGATTTATAGGGCTTCGGGGCTGTTGCCATGCGGCTTTGTAAAAGAGGCCGTTAACCTTCATAAATGCAATAAAATACCAAGCAAAACTAATTTTTTTCCTATTCAGCAAAACAAGATTCTGTTTACAAGAAGGGGAGAAGACATGAACTTTTATCAGCCAGTAGGAATTAGTGTGAATAGGATCACCTAGATGCTTTTTCCTTTAAGGGGGATGTGTGGACTTGGTAGTCATTAAAGGTAAGCAGGTAGACTTTGCTGAAATCCACAGGTTTGGCCAAGAATTGCAACAAAAATCCTTCACATTTTTCATGTTTAATGGCATAGGTTTTTTTTTGGCAAAATCCAGGGTAGACCAATGAAAATCTATCATAGACTGTAAGCTGTGGTGGTACATTTCAGTGAATCTGGCCTGGATTTTGCCAGCCCTGGCCTCATTTAGAAAAAGTCTGCAAGTAAATCAGAGGTACAGTCAAACCTCGGTTTGCAAGTGTTCCCACAAATCGTGCCTTGCAAACTGAGCATTAACTCCCCTGCTCAGATTGCACCCCCACTCCCCCGCAATCCGGCATCCCTGCCCACCCAAACACAATCCCTTACCCCGATCTGGCACCAGCACCAACGCACAGGTCGTGCTGGTGCCCAAAGATCCTCCCTCTTGCCTGGGCTGGGCCTTGAGCATCTTCGCATGCTCAAGGCCTTCTGGTTCTCGGAGATTCTTGGAGAGAGAGCGAGAACCAGAAGGCCTTGAGCATGCGCAGATGCTCAATGCCCAGCCCAGGCAAGAGGGAGGATCTTCGGGCACTGGCACAGGCATGTCCTGTGTGTTGGTGCTGGTGCCAGATCAGGGTAAGGGATTGTGTTTGGGTGGGTGGGGGATGCTGGATCATGGGGGGGGGGGCAGGTGTGACATGAGTGTGGGGGGGCGATGCCGGTTCAGGGGGGCGATGCTGGTTCTCAGGGGGGGCATTTGCTGGCAGGGGGCGATGCTGGTTCTCGGGAGGGTGTGGAGCAACACCGGTGGCCTCGGGGGTGGAGGGTAGGTTGGAGCAGCACCGGTGGCCTCGGGGGGGGGGGGGGGGAATGAATCAAGCGAGTTTCCCTTACTTCCTATGGGAAAGCTCGCTTTGATATACAAGCAATTTGGTTTATGAGCATGCTTCTGGAACGACTTATGCTTGTAAACCAAGGTTCCACTGTATATAAATCTTATTGAAAATCAGCAGATTTGCCATAATTCCAATGTTACTGCAGAAGATCATGTGTGCTCATAATTATTGTTGTGATTACACGCAGCCTGCCAGATGCTCTTGGCTAGGTTCGGTAAGTGCTTCCCAAGAACCTAGGATATTTAGAAGTATGGGCGCAAGATATGAGCAGTTCCAAGCCGCACAGCCTTCTGTAATTGACAGATAGTATTTTTGTCAATGCCCAGTGTGTTCAGATGTTCTAGGTCTTTCAAATTGCTCCAAGGTTGCCAGTTACTACAAGAACCACAACTGCAGGTTTTTGTCAGAAACAATCAACTTCAGTAGTCAAGTCTTGATATTTTGAGATCTCTAACTGCTTGTCTTCAACACTACTGTCTCTTGGTACTGCCATATCTATGTTCCATACCTTCCTAGATTTAACCACATGGACATTGATTATATTATGTGGTAAGAGTTTGCCAATCTGTATCCTGAAGTCCTAGAGATTTCAGCTTGTTCATTTTCAACCACAGTTTTGAATTTGTGTTGTAGTTTCTAAAATTTGTGGTTACAGGCAAATAGTACTTTCAGCACATATTCCAATGTATCATGGAATACACTCTGTTGTATCTTTCCTTATAATAAGTTTGGCCGATCTTTTTGCAGCCAGTGACTAGGTGGTTCATAGTTTCTTTGGCTTCTTTGCACAGGTGACAATTGCTGTCAGTGGATGTTGTATCAAGTTTAGACTTTATTGCATTTCTTCAAAGTACTTCTTCCAGTTCTGCTATGATAAGTCATTTGTTTTCTATCTTTAGGGTTCCTGTCTTCAGCTGCAGCCATATTTTGGATTTCTCAATGTTTCTGTCAATGTCTTTTATATACCACTAGTGTTTAAGCCCGTTACATTAACAGATACTATAATAGATATGTAAACTTTTAGCACAATGGGTTGCTGAGGCCTTTCTTTCTTTGCTTCCTGCTCCCCCTGTCCAGCAATAGCCCTTCTCCCTTCATTTGACCTCACACCTGTCCAGCAGTACCCCTTCCCTGCTCCCCCTTTCCAGCAGTAGCCTTCTCCCTTTCTTTTACCTCCCTCTGTCCAGCAGTTCCCCTTTCCTGCTCCCCCTGTCCAGCAGTAGCCCTTCTCCCTTCCTTTTACCTCCCCCCCTGTCTAATAGTACCCCTTTCCTGCTCCCCCTGTCCAGCAGTATCCCTTCTCCCTTCCTTTTACCTCCCCCCCTGTCCAGCAGTACCCCTTCTCCTTTCCTTTTACCTCCCCCTGTCTAGCAGCACCCCTTCCCTGCTCCCTCTGTCTAGCAGTAGCCCTTCTCCCTTCCTTTTACCTTCCTCCTGTCCAGTAGTTCCCCTTCTCCCTTCCCTGCTCCCCCTGACCAGAATCCACTAGCCCAGCCCACTTCGCATTATCAAAGTGGGCAGGCCTAGCAAAGTCCCTGCAGCTGCTTGATGAAACTGCAGCTGCTGCCGCTGCTGGTCCAGGGGTGAGAAAAAGAGGCGCCCTGGCAGCGAAGGCAGAAAGCAGGAAGTCAACCGGCGTCGGAGATCAGGGCAGAAGGCAGGAAATCAGCTGGAGCAAGCACAGGTGATCAGCGGCAGGCGAATTATTGTACTGCACATGCGCGGCATGGTAGCACAAAGCACGGAGGCACGGAGGCATGTGTGCTAAGGTTGTATTATGATAGATACTCACCATGGAGTGGTTTCTTATGCCACTTTTGTTTTCAACTTCTTACTTGTTCCTGTCTGTAGACCTGTTTGGCTTTTATGGTTTTAATAGGAACATACAGTAGAAAAATGAAGGAAGCAGTGGCGTACTAAGGGGGATGTGGGGGTGGGGGGGTCCACCCCAGGTGCAAGCCATGAAGGGGGTATTCCTGTCCTTGGGGTCATGGTCTGGGAACTTCAGCTATATCGCCCGCAGCTCCCCTTCTTGTTTCTGTATCTGCAAATGACACAACTTCCTGTTTCCGCCCAGGTAGATTGCAGCAGAGGCAGACGGAAAGCAGGAAGGGGAGCCACAGGCGACGTAGCAGAATCACTGCCGAGGCTGGCAGTTTTTTCAGCTTGAGGGAAGGTAAAGGGCCATCGGACGCTATTACTGAAAAAAGCTGATCTAGTCCCATTCTCATCATCTAGCTATCGTCCTATAGCAAATATTCCTCTCCTGACCAAAATGCTAGAGGCTATCATATCTACTCAGCTCTCATCTTACTTAGAGAGATTTTCCATTCTCTTACCTTGCCAATATGGCTTCAGACCCAATTTCAGCACCGAATCCCTACTGGCCTCATTAATTTCAAAGGTTCAACAACTACAATCTTGTAATAAGTTTGCTGTCCTATTACAATTTGACCTATCTGCAGCCTGTGATGTCCACCATGATATTCTAATTTATCAACTTTCTGAGATAGGCATTGATTCCACAGTCATAGACTGGTTCTTGAAATTCTCATGATCCTGCTCTTACTCTGTTAACATGAATGGCACCACATTTTCTCCTTGGAAACCGTTATGCAGAGTCCCGCAGGGTTCACCGCTGTCCCCTATTCTTTTCAACATCTATATGTCTTCTTTGAAACTCTTCCATCTATCTCCCTTTGAAACATTATATACATATGCAGATGACATCCTTGTCCTTCTTGAGATAAATTTGAACCTTACTAACCTCACGGAGAATATAATAGCATGCATAACGAAACTCCAATCCTGGGCCCTCACTATACAAATGAAACTGAATGAGCCCAAAACAAAACTACTTTGGCTTGTCCCAAAACTAGATCAGCTACCCACGCTCATTTATTTACCTTCTTGTCCCACGCTCCAGATTGAATTCTCAAGCAAAGTTTTGGGCATCATTATTGACTCTACACTTTCCTTTAATGACCATCTCAACTCTCTGGTAAAAAAATGATTTTTTAGTCTCCACTTGTTGAGAAAAATGAGATCCTGCTTCCACCAACATTTTGCTATCCTTGTACAATCAATCATTCTTTCCAGACTGGACTATTGTAACTCCATCTATCTAAGTCTAACCAAGAAAAATCTTCAAAGACTCCAGCGGATCCAGAATACTGCAATTAGGTTGATCTTTGCAAAAAGTAAATTTGATCATGTTTCCCTACTTCTGTCAAAACTTCACTGGCTTTCAGTAATTTCTAGGGTTTACTTTAAATGTGCTTGCCTAACATTCAAGATCCTACATAGCATTCTTCCTCCTCTAATTCCACTATCTTGGAATTCTTCGAGACCTGACACTACTAGATCCATCCAAAAACTTAAACTATCTTTCCCCTCATTAAAAGGCGTCATCTATGCGGGAAAATTAGGGAAATCTCTTTTCTTCAAAATCACTGAACTTTGGAATAACCTTCCTGCCCTGCTGATGAATCTGGGCTCCTTCCAATTATTCCGAAAGCATCTGAAAACTTGGCTATTCTCAAAAATGTAATTCTCACTACCCTCTTTATAATTCGCTAATTTTTATTATGTCTTTCCTTCCTTATATTAAGTTCCTGTAAACCATGCCGAGCTCTATCTTTATGGAGAGGATGCAGTATATAAACTTAAGGTTTAGTTTAGTTTAGTCACGGGGACTACCCAGAGCCTTGGGGTTGGGCCGTGAGAAGGGAAGTTCCCAGACCATGATGGCTCCAAGGCTGGGAACACCCCATTCATGGCTTGCACTCAGGGAAACATTACTAAAAATATTTTTTTACATGGGGGGGGTCAAAAATGATGGGCCCCAGGTGTCACATATCCTAGATATGCTACTGGAAGGAAGATAAAGACCATATGGCCTATCTAGTCTGCCAATCCATGCAATCTACTATCCCTTCCTCCCCCTTAGAGATCCAATGTACTTATCCCAAGCTTTCTTGAATTCAGATATATTTATAGAAACAGAGAATAATGAAGGCAGATAAAAGTAAGCTTTGTTGATGTACTAGTTTTAATGCATCCTCTTCACTTTTATTAATAAAGGCACCTGCAGCAGTCCTCTTCCACCTAGTGGTGTAGGAAGGGGGGTGGTCTGCCCCGGGCGCCATTTTGGTAGGGGAGCCAGCACCTGTCTTCCTCTCCGCCCCCCACCCCCCACTCCTTTCTGACACCTCCCTCCTCATTACATGCGTGCACCCCTTCCCTCGTACCTCTTTAATTTTCCCGGTGCAAGCAGCATCTTGAACTTGCTGCCCAGGTTGGTGTCGGCTCTCTCTCTTGTCACTTGCAGGTCCTACGCCTAGGAAGTGACGTCAGAGGGAGAGTGGATACGACATAGGCAGTGAGTTTGTGTTGCTGCTTGCGCTGGTAAGATTAAAGAGGTATGGGGGAAGGGAAGAGGGCGCGTTCGCAGCAGGGAGGATCAGGAAGGAATAGGGGAGGGAGAAGGGGGAGGGGACGTCACCACTCTAGGTGCCACTCACCCTCGCTACACCATTGCTTCCACCTATGCTAAGAGGAGGATAAATCATTACAGAGGTACAGAACAAGGTTTATAGTTATGATTTTTCATTGAAGCAACGTATCTAGCTCTCCTTTAGTCCAAGTTGCAATTTATAATTCCAGTCTTACTACATAAGATTGTGTATGTACATTATTATGGTGACGCGTCAAAACCGCACGAGACAATCACACGCAGACAAAGCCGGACCAATTGTCGTTGGGGGTGTGTGTGGGGTTGGGAAACCCCCCCCCCCCATTACAGAGGAAACTGAACTTTTGCCCTAAAAATAGGGAAAAAGCCTGTTTCCTCTATAATGGGGGTTCCCCCCAAAACACCCCCCAACGGCAGCGCCAACACTACTAAGTTAAGTGCGGTGGTTCCCCCCCCAACCCTCCTCGGAGCACTTACAAATTGAGTTTAAATCCGGCACGCTGATATCCTGCATGCGATTGTTGGCCCAGCTTTGTCTGCGCGCAATTGTCTCACGCGGTGTTAACTATGAAACCATTATTATTATTATTGCCAGCACATAACATTTTACACAGTCTGTAGAATTAGGTTATTTTTGAGTTAGATAGCACCCAAAGCCAAGTTCATTTTACTAATTGCATAAGTGCTTGAAAACAAATTCCACCCCCTCTTGAAAGGAAAATTCTGGATGTATATATTAATTATTCATATGGAAAGGGGCCAGATTTGGGGCATTCCAGGGGGTAATACCACTCAGATATCTAACTTATAAAGGTAAGCAACAGTATTCACTCACTAAACGAATTACACCCCTTTTATCAAGCTGCGTTAGGGTTTATTATCGCTGGTCTCTGCGGTAAAAGCTCCATCGCTCATAGGAATTCTATGAGCGTCGGAGATTTTACCACAGCAGCCTGCGATAAAAAACCCAAATGCAGCTTGATAAAAGGGGGCCTTAATTTGCTGGCCACCTAAATGCCAGAAATAATTGAATCGTCTAACTTAAATGATTCAAGTTATCTGCTACCTAGATGCCTCTGAATGCAGGTATAATTTGAAATCTTTTAGATTAGATGTTTCAAATGATATGTTTAACACATGGCGGAATGTTGACCTCTGTATCCTTACATGTTAATCAGTAAACGCAAACTGATTCCATTGCATGTCATGCTGCTGTTGTTCAGTGGGCTCAAAGTTCAAGCTAGGAAAGTCCCGTGTTGTTTGGTGATCTTCAAAGCTTTACCTGAAAAGTCTTTACAATGACAGTGCAGTTTGGTGATCGATTCCAGTTAACTCTGCCATCATCTGGCTCATAATCTCTGCCCAATGAAAACACTCCAAAGACTCAGGTAGTTTTCGATGTGTTCAAAGGGAAAATATGTAAGGAATGTTATTTGCATAACTGTGTCTTTGGTTTGTAAAACATGCCCAGGCAGGAATTGCATGGATAAATCAAAGGAAATCCATAATAAATCTTGTAACTACTTGGGCATTATTAATTTTCAATTTATGAGTATAATAGCATGACTTTACATATATATATACAGTATCAATCTTTTCCTACTCCATTGCATTTATATTTCAGATACAAGCTTAAATATGCAATAAAAGTATAAAGGTTTCAACTGGAAATAGAATTTATGCATATTGTTCCTATGATTTCAAGCTCCATTCAATGGCGTACCTAGGGTATGTGGCACCCGGGGCCCATCATTTTTTTGACACCCCCCCATGTAAAAAAATGTTTTTTGTAATAACCATGAAACGGAATAAATGGTCAGAATAGAAACAGACAGTGAAAATTTTCTTTTATTGAACCTCATATATGTAACCATTATTCCATACATAACATAACATAAATTATGCCTGAATTGTCATGACATTAGAAGTACATATGGAGTAGTTACAGGTAATGCTTGGGACATTTCTGATTGAGTTAGTTCGATTTTATGTATTTTTTGAATAGAAGGGTTTTTATTTCTTTTTTGAAGGTTTTGTAGTCTGTGGTTGAGGTCAATAGGTTGTAGAGTTGGGGGTTGAGTGTTGCAGCTCAAGTGGCTAGGAGGTTGTCGTACAATTTTTTTCTTTTGACATTTTTGGTTGGAGGATGTGTGAATGGTATGTGGGTTCTCCTATGTCTGGTTGAGGTGGATTGAACTAGTCGACTGTTCCAATAGGCTGGGCTGACTCTGTTTATTGCTTTAAATAGTAGGCAGGAAATTTTGAAGTGTATTCTCACTTGTATTGGGAGCCAATGTGAGTCGTGGTATGCCTCTGTGATATGGTCTAATTTCTTCAGTGAGTAGACCAGTCTTAGGGCTGTGTTTTGTATTGTTTGTAGTTGTTTTATCATGGTTGTGGAATCTTGACTGTTTTTCCTCCATTTTCTTTCTAGTTGTCTGCATTATCTTTTTAGTAGGAGTAGTTCATTGCTCTGAGAGTTGGTAAGTATGAGAGAGAAAGATGAATGTAGGCAAACTTGTTGGAGACAAAAGACTTTTCACAAGGTACATGAGAAAGAGAGGAGGAATAGGAATAAGATTGGAAAGGTGGCAATTTGAACAAGTGGGGTAATAGTTTAAAGCAGGGGTAGGGAACTCCGGGCCTTGAGAGCCGTATTCCAATCGGGTTTTCAGGCTTTCCCCAATGAATATGCATTGAAAGCAATGCACGCAAATAGATCTCATGCATATTCATTGGGGAAATCCTGAAAACCCGACTGGAATACGGCTCTCGAGGACCTGAGTTCCCTACCCCTGGTTTTAAGAGTTAGGATTGGAACCGATAGCCCAAGCAGAGGAGAACAAACAAGGGAGAGTATGGAGAACAGAACGGAGACGGCTGAATGAAAAAACCAGTAAAAGCCATCACATTGTTTCAGATCAACTGTGAAAATATGATCTACTCTTTGGTATTTGCCAGCTACTTGTGATGCAGACTGCCCAAGGAACTTGGCTTGACATAGCACGGCTTATCTTAAGAACATGTGAGGAAAGTGGATACTGGGAGGGGTGAAAGAAAGAGGAAGATAGGTTAAAAAAAGGAGACATTAAAAAGTTTGGGAACCTCTATTCTAGGGATCCTATACTGTTAGTATATCCATTTTTAATGGCCTGGCTTCTGAACACCAAAATAAACTTATTTAGCTGAAGAAATTAGTTACCCCCCCCCATTCCACACACATTAATTCTCTTCCATTTTTGTTCCCATTATAAAAAACACTGATAAGTTCCCAGAAAAAAAATACATTAAAATAAAAAGTGAAAACAAAGGCCCCTACAGATGAAAACATAACATAAGAATAGCCTAACTGGGTCAGACCAATGGTCCATCATGCCCAGTAGCCCATTCTCATGGTAACCAATCCAGGTCACTAGTACCTGGTCAAAACCCAAAGAGTGGCAACATTCCATGCTACCGATCCAGGGCAAGCAGAGCTTCCCCCATGTCTTAATAACAGACTACGGACTTTTCGTCCAGGAATTTGTCCAAACCTTTCTTAAAACCAGCTACGCTATCTGCTTTTACCATAACTTCTGGCCACTTCATTTTTAAGCTTAGATTTTTCCTTCCAAACAGAGACCTTGCTAGATGTCAAATACAGAATAAGGTAACTTCACATGGACTTAGCTGTGCAGGAAATGTGAATCTCCTCATACACCCACCATATAGTGCAAAAATGTGCAAAGGTCTGGTTTTTTCTTTGAATCACTACATAGCCTAATGCCACACAAGCAGCGCTGTTACAAACATATTCTGAAGGTCAATGCTAAGGTTAACAAAGTTTCCTTCCTTGGACCACAAGGAGATACTGACAAACCACTGGAAGAGATCCCAAAACAACTACCCAGGCACAACACCCATAGACCCACTCAGTGTGTGAATCAGTTGAGTGGAGTGGACTAACTGGGGGGTGGAAATGGGCCCGGAGTTTGCTCAGCAGAATTTCCCAGACCACCTCTTCCTCTCAACACATTGACACACTGCCACCACCACCACCACTAGGAACACCTCACCGGGTAGGCCAGCAATGCTTATAAACTTTATAAAACACATTATTATATTTCTTATAAAGCACATATTTTAACTGAACTCTCTGACATCCTCATCCTTGCCATTCACAAAAACAGAAGGAAGAAAAGTTCCCATTTCCTGCCGTCTCATGTCCCCGGCCTATACAATATTTTTCTTCTGCAGACCCTTCAAAAGTCTGACCAAATCCTCGTTTCACTTGCATTATAAAGTACTGAAGATGCCATCTCTCCCCATTCTCAGGTCCTAAAGTCTAAGACAGTAGCGCAAACTAGTGCTGCCCTATTCAGGGAAGAAAATTTGATTCGATTCAGCCTATTGAATTGTTTTTTTGATTCAATTTTCCTGCCCAATTGGGTGTTTTTTCAAACATCCTGGTGGGTTTATTTTATAGCTTTTTCACCCCCTTTGGCTTCTCCTAACCACACTGGCACTGTGGTGTAAACAAAATAAAGAAACAAAAAGGACTTTTCCTCTCTCTGTTAAATCCTAGCTCACGTTTGCGGTCTAACACCAGCTCTGGCAGGATACACTTTTCAAATCTGACATATTGTAATCGCAAAACAGAAAATAAAATTATTTTTTCTATCTTTTGTTGTCTGGTCAATATTCAAATCTTGTTGATCTCAGCCTCTGGTTGTCTTGCTTGCCAGGGTCTCCTTCTTTCTTCTTTCTCCGTGCTAGCCATCCATCTGCCATTTCTGTCCTCCACTTCCATTTCCCTTCCCTCCACCAGAGGTCTGGCATCTTTCCTTTTTTTTAATCTCCATCCATCTTTTCTCAACTACCCTTTCATCCAGCATCTCTCCCTCCATCCCCACCACCCCAGGGTCCACCATATCCCTCCTCCACACCATCTCTTGTGTCCAACTTCTCTCCCTTTCTGTTCATCCCCCTCCCTAAATCCTATTATCCACCATCTTTCTCCCACTCCTCTGTTTTTAGACCCATTATTTCTTCTCCGCAAAGTCCGGCATATTCACGTATGTTTGAACCCCTCCTTCCCTCCCTCCCTCCATGTACTTCTACACCAGGACCCCCTCCCCTGGAGGTCTATTCCCCCCGAAGGCCTGTCCCCCTTCCTGAAGGACTGCACCTCCCCCCTGAAGGTCTGTCCCCCCTGAAGGCCTGCACCCCACCCCTGAAGGCCTGTACCTTCCCCCCAAAGGACTGTACCTTCCCCCAAAAGTCTGTCCCCCCTGAAGACCTGTACCCCCACCTGAAGGCCTGTCCCTCCCAAAGGACTGCACCTCCCACTCCGAAGGTCTGTCCCCTCTGAAGACCTACACCCCACCCCTGAAGGCCTGCACCCCTCGAAGGCCTGTACCTCCCCACAAAGGTCTGTCCCCCCCTGAAGGCCTGCACCCCCCCTGAAGGCCTACACCCCATCCCTGAAGGCCTGTCCCCCCCCCGAAGGACTGCACCTCCCCCCGAAGACCTGTCCCCCCCCGAAGGACTGCACCTCCCCCGAAGGTCTGACTCCCCTGAAGGCCTGTCCCCCCTAAACCCCTGCACCCGAAGGACTGTACCTCCCCCCCTGAAGGACTATCCTCCCCCTCCGGAAGGTCTGTGTGTAACCCTCTGGCCTCCCACGCCTCCCTTTACCCGATTGCAGCAGAAAGCAACCTGCAGAAAGGATCGCGGGTACTTTAGCGATCCTTGTAGGTTGCCATAGGCCTCTGGAGTTGTCATACCTCTGCCGCGGTCCTGCCCCTCTGACGTTAGAGGTAGGATCGCGGCAGAGGGACGATAATTCCGGAGGCCTATGGCAACCTACAAGGATCGCTAAAGTACCTGCGATCCTTTCTGCAGGTTGCTTTCTGCTGCAATTGGGTAAGTGAAAGCCTTGGGTTCGGGCCATGAGAAGGGAAGTTCCCGGGCCATGACTCCAAGGCCGGGAGCACCCCCCTCATGGCTTGCATCCGGGGCGGATCACCCCCCCACTGCTCCCCCTTTGGTACGCCACTGGCTCCATTTCAAGGATAGTGATGCCTTATGTAGAACCCAGCACTGTATACTTATAATAAGGATCATGTTTCCTTATGTATGCATCTCTTTGCACTTGTCCATATGTGAAGGGCAATTCTATATCAGTGTGCCTATGTTTTGATGCCTAGAGGGTGCATAAGTGGTATCTATTCTGTAAAGAAAAGTAGATTTATTATATAAAATATGTACTTATTATTTAGGGATGCGCATTTACACTGGCCACAGAGCTGGCGTAAATACTGATACCTTGTGGTAATGCGAATGAGGATGGGCCCTGGAGCCAGGGTAAATCGGAGTCCCACAGTGGGTTAAGGTGAACAAAATAATCATTTATTGAAGGTGTCACATATGGATCCTGTTGAAGGTAGGAAGAAAAGTGAACTCAAAATAAGACCATCCATACACTGGGCCTGCTCTTGCAGGACCACAGCATGCAACATATGTGGTTGCGCTCTTGACTGGCTGTCAACAGTTACAATTGTTAGCAGTTCACTGAGGCCAACCTGCAACCAGCTGGGCCCAAGATATTTAAATACAAGGTTCTAAGTCAAACTTGGCCTACCTTACTATAATGATCACAGTTCATACATAGGTGATACAAGCATATGCAGTGGAGTTTTGCTGTTTCCCTCTGGTCCTCCTTAACCTAGCTGTGCCCTGAGATTATATACTTCTTAGTTCCTGCTCTCCTGGTTCTACCCCTCACACGTCACTTCCCCCTTGGGTGGGGCTATAGATTATAAAATGATTAAGGAAAAGTGACAGCATGTACTGCCGAAATTCCATCTATGTGTACTGCCACAGCCACGGACATTTACTAATAGGCAAAAATAGGACCCATTCGCCATTTGGTAAATTTTGCACATAGTATGTTATCTATCTCTATCTCTTCTTGCCCAGCTTCCACTCCCTCCCCCGCCCCAGACCCTCTCTCTCCCTTCCCGCCCTTCCTACCCCTCTCCTCTCCATTTTCTGTACATCTCTTCCATTGCGGGAGTGGCAGCATTACAACAGCCTTCTTCCTGCTAGATAGCAACTTTCTTTCTACAGGGTCCAACCGAAATGAATACTGAAAGTTATATCAGAGTAGGTGCAGCCCTGTAGAAAGAAAGCTCTGATGCCATCCAGAAGCAACGTGTCCTAATTGCTGCCACTGCCACAACAGAAAAGAGGTATGGAAGACTGTGAGAATGATGGAAGGGAAATGGTGAAGGAGAGATACAGGACCCATGGGGGAGCAGAAAGGGGGAGAGACCACTGGGGTGGGGTGGGGGGAGGCAGGGCTGAGAGAGAGATATATACTGACCCTGTGGTGATATGGGGGTAAGGGGAGGACAGAGATAGGGGATTAGCTGAATAAACAGAGGGATAGGAAAATAGAGAAGAGAAGCTGGGCAGAGAAGGATAATAGGGACAGGGATGTAGAAGGTAATGCTGGAAAGGGAGGAGATAAGGACATTGGGAGAAACAATGCTGGAATGGGGAGATAGAGTCATGGGGGTAATGCTGGAACAGGTAGAGATGGGGACACAGGAGTAAAGTGTTGGAAAAGGAAAGATGGGAGCATGGGGCAATACTGGAAAGAGGGATATAGGGCTGGGTATCCCTCCTGTCACGATCATTGTGGGAGGTGGGGAGGAGACAGTTCCAGGATTATCTAACCAGCGTTGTTTATGACAGACACTGGTTAGAGAATGGTGCTTTTAGGCGAAGGACTGGCCTTCTCTTTGCCTTAAAGGTCTTGTTTTGGGCCTTTGGGACTTGGGCGATTTTTGAGTCAGGAATGTGCTCTAAACATACATGTAGTGGCGGTCTAGGCAATTAAACTGAATGTACAGGTAGGCCATTCTTGAAAAAACAAACAAACACATTTTGGACTTTTTTTTTTCCAAGAATGGACATTTCCCTGCTGCCTACTTTGTGCACCTAGGGCCTTAGGCCAAAAGGGGACTTAGACGTTGTTTTTGATTATGCCCTTCTAAGTATTCACGTAGTTCACACGGTCTCTTTAATTTTCCATCTAACAAAGGCTGTCATAGTAGTAGTAGTTATTCCTAGGATAAGCAGTATAAAATCTTTTACTACTTGGGATCTAACTAGGTATTTGGGTCCTGGGCTGGCCAGTGTTGGAACAGGATACTGGGTTTAATGGACCTTCAGTCTGTCCCAGTATGGCAATTCTTATGTTCTTATGTTGTGTCACAATGTCACAATCATGCTTGTAACAGTGGGGAGCATTCTGAGTGTTTTTGGTGAGGTGAGTTTTGGTAGTGGGATATCTAAGCCATAAGCTGACTGTTGAGGCCATCCAGCATGAAGCACACTGGGAGGAGAAAGAGGCCAAACGGTCTTATCCCTATCACAGGATATAGAGGCCCAGGACACAGTTTCTGAATCTCACATATGAGCAGTGCATAGGGTTCTTCCGTTTTGATAAGAAATCCATTCACCATCTCTGTACCAGTTGAAGCCCCTCCTCCACCTCATCATTCACATAGAACAACCTATGTACCTCAGGATCACCTCTGTGTTATTCCTTCTCATCACTATTAGTTAGCAAACCATTCTGGCAACCATCCAGGCCTCAGCCAGCCAGTCCACCTAGCGATGTGGGTGCTGGCACTGAATAAAGGCCAGCACCTGCATAATTATTTAAAAATTTTTTGGAGCTCTCCAAGCCCCCTCCTGCCCTTCCCCTTCCCCCTCCCACTCCCCCTCCCCAACCCATAACATTTAGAATCCCCCCTAGTCTAGATAGGCCCCCTTGGTCCTACCTTAAACCCTAGTGGTCCAATAGGGACAATGGGAACAGGAGCAAACCCTATTTGCTTCTGTCCCTAGCTGCAGCATTTTCAAAATGGCTGCTATAAACTCTCAAGGACTTCCTGGGAGGAGGGTTTTTCTGAATGTTGTGGGCTGGGGGAAGGGAAGATGGGCTCCAGAAAGCTTTTAAGTAATTATGTGGGTCCCAGTTGATGTTTAGCTAGGGCCTGCATAACTGGCTTAACAGACCTAAAATGCCCTTATTCACTGTGTATCACCATTTATCCAAAAACAAATATATATCCCAATGGTGCAGCATTACAAGCTGGTCCAAACCCTTTGTGTTCAGATAGGGTTGAAGTGCAACAGGTCTGTACAACTCAACAAGACCATTGATGGCTATATCAGATAATTTACTTTTGCTGTTATTTTATTACTCTGAAAATAAAACCTGTTTACCATATTTTCTCTAATATGGGCTAGTCTAGGATGGGCTATTTCTCTCCTCCAGCCCTCCGCCCCGTGATGTCCATTTCTGTCCTCTATCCTGTCCCCTGTGCTAACCACCAGCTCAGTCCTCCATACTGCCTCGTGCACTAACTGGCATTGCTCTCCTCTATCCTCCACACTCCTCACTGTGACAACTGGATTTGTCTTCTTACCCCGTCTTGAGGTTATAGTGCTGGGCTAGTGTAGGGCCTTGAGCATTTGTAAATGCTGAAGGCCCTGAACATGTACAGATCCTCAAGGCCTTACAGCAAACCAGCACCATAACCTCGAGATGAGGTAGGGAGAGATCCAGTCATCTTGGGGGATTGGGGGGCTGGGGGTGTGTGGAGTGTAAAGGAGAGCAACGCAAAGGGGGGGGGAGGTGATTATTGGGGGAATCTTGATTTGGTTTTAAAACCAAATTTTCTGGGGATTTTGGATCCTGAAATAGGGGTGGGTGGAAGATTATTGGAGGTGGGTGATAATTAGAGAAAATATGAAATTTATATTTCCTTAATATCTATTTTTACATTTTGTAATAAAAAAATCTCCTAGATTAAGTTTATATTGGATCATATACTGTATATTTTCCACTTTTGGGATCTGTAAATACCATATCTGTCTAATCTTTCTCAAGTACCACCCTGGATACTCTTAATGGAATGGATCATGAAAGGTGGAGGCATCATTGATGAAAAATTGATTTGTTTTCTATTTCATCAATCCAATTAATTGTGGATAATAGAAAGGGAGTGGTCATTCTCATCAGCTCCAGAACAGAACCCAGTGGCATTGTTGAGTGAACCATTGAGGAGGTAGAAGCAGAAAATGTGCAACAGGGTCATTTAAGAATATCATACAGTTTCTGCGTCTCTAGGCTACTTTGCAACTGCTCTAGTGATCTGTAGTCTGTTCATCTGTAGTCTGTTCATCTTGACTGTCAGACTGATCATTTTATCGGCTTCAGGAGACAGTGTTCAGCTTCTGGTCAGTTTGAAGCAGACGATGTGAAGAGTGAATTTCAATATTTTGTCATATTCCCAGACATATGTCAAAATAATTGACCTCTGGATGACCCAGCCAGTCCCAAAGGAGAAATATGTAACAGAAAGAAAATTGTTTCCCCCCCCCCCCCTTGCTGGAAAGCAGTCAACATTGTGGCATTGAAGTAGCAAGCTGGAAGGTCACATACACAGAGATGGTGAAGCTCCCATGGGACTAGTGAGTCATGCTGTACGTAAGAAAGTAGAAAAACAATTATTTTATGCATATAATAAAGCCCTAAGCGCGCGTGCGCACTCCCGTTTTCTATGTGCTGTAAGGACCCGCAGGTAGGAATGCGCATGCGCGCGGCGACGCAGAGCCTGTCGGCCAGAACCCACGTTCGCGGCAGCAGAAAGAAGAGGCCGTACAGCGCAGTGTCTCCCACGGCTTCGGAGTGTGAACTGGCCAGGGTGACGTCAGCGGGGGCTGGACCGGAGCTGGAAGTGATAGGAGCTGCTCTCCTCCTTCCTCCCCTCCCCCAAAGGACTTTAATTTCTGCCTCCCAGGCTTCTCCTCCTGCTCCGGCTGGGCCCACGTAAAAAACCCCAAAACCCCCAGAGTTCGCTTCGGGTCCGGCAAGGGCTGGGCGGGTCCTGAAACCTTCCAATTCAAGCAGCGTCTGCAGCACTCTACACACGCTACTTCGGGACCTTCTACTGCCCTGATTTGCTGGGCAGTAGAAGGCCCCGAAGCAGCAGTGTGTAGAGTGCTGCAGACGCTGCTGGAATCGGAAGGTTTGTCGGGACCGCAGGAAGGGAAGGGGGGGGGTAGGGGAAACGCTGCTTCTGCACAGGGAAGTGGTGTGGGGGGAGGGAAATGGAGGGGAGGGAATGCTGCTGTGGCTGCTGCACAGGGAAGTGGTGGGAGAGAAATGCTGCTGCAGGGAGGCAGGGAGAGAGACAGATAGATAGAAAGAAAAGAAGAAAGACATAGGGGCCGGGAGAGACACAGAAAGACAGACAGACAAAGGGGGCCAGGGAGAGAGACAGACAGCGGGAGGGAGAGAGAGACAGGAATAAAGACACATAGACATATATTCTAGCACCCGTTAATGTAACGGGCTAAAATACTAGTATAAAATAAAAGACAATTAACCATTTCCATGTCAGAGCAAATATATATGAAGTACGGTATATACTCGAATATAAACCGAGACTTTGGGCCAAAATAATGGCCCAAAAATGGGGGTCTCAGTTTATATTCGAGCCATCATCTCACCACCAGCACAGCTGTCCTCTTCCTGTTCACTGCTAAGCTCCTGCATCACTTTCCTGCATGCAGGCTGACTCCACCCCCCACACCGCTATCCTCAACACGGTGCAGCCAGCTGACATCTGTACAACTACTAGTGCTGCTATCGCCGATACGCTGACCCGGTAACTGCCTGACGCCACCGACCTCTGTGCACAGGCCCACCTTCAAGAACCACTGACCTCCATACACTCCTAGTGCCACCACAGATCCGATCGCTGACTTTCCATCATGCATGGGACCGGCCACCCCCAGAGCCGCTAACCCATTCTGCCCCCAGAACTGCTGAACTCTGTGCTCCCCCCATTCCACCCCACCCACCGGAATTGCTGACCTCCATGCACGGAGCCACTGACCACCACGCTCGCCCTCCCGGAGCTGCCGACATCTACAGACACCGCCGGCGATCCACTCCATCCTGAGCCAGTTTGGGGCCTTGAGCATCTGCGCATGCCCAAGGACCGGTGGCTCCAGCTAACCTAGCACACAGCGGATCGCCAACGGTCTGGGCATGGATGCCAATGGCTTGGGGGGGCGAGTACAGTGGTCAGTGGCTCCATGCATGGTCCCTATTCAATGCACATATGTTTTTTAAGTCCAGTTTATCCAGTCTGATTATTATTTACTTTTTATTCCATTTTACTGTTCTTGTTATTATTTACTTTCTATAAATAATGAGTGTTGCTTTTTTAATATGATTATGATTGTTTTAATAAATAATGGTTGTTAGTCTATTTTATTATGCATAGCTTTTTATATTTCCTTTCACATTTTTTTTAGATTTGCTCAAACATTTTTCTCACTCCTCATATTTTTGATATTTTTAGTTTATTTCTGTTGCTGTTTGCTTTGAGACCTTTACAAAGAAAAGTATGTTGAATTCATTTTCCTCATTTGCATTTCTATGCACTTGCAATTCTTTGTCCTTGCCCACAACTCACTGTCTTTACTTTTTGGTTTGGGAAGAATAAACTATTACCACCACAATTCATATACATGCACCACACTTATTTGTATGTTCTTTTGTTCTTCATGCACATTATATCACTTATAGTTGTCATCCACCACTCACATATTATTGTTTATCCTTTGTAACATATCTGTCATAATAGCCAATGTCTTTTTATTTGTTTAAACTGATGTTATTGTAAATGTTGTGTGGTTTTACACTAATAAAAATATTTGTGTTAAAACTTATGGCAAGGATGTCTAGTCTTGTAGTCTGGCTCACCAGGATCACCCAAATTTGTAATCTCGGTTTATATTTGAGTCAACCATTTTTTTTCCTCCCTTTTGGGGGAAAAATGGGGGTCTCGACTTATATTCGAGTATATACAGTAATAAGCTATTATCAAGGCATAAAGATGCTAAGATAACATTTGTACAGACATTGAAATCTGTGTTGAGAAGTGAATATTGGATTATAACACAGGAGATTCAACACCTAGGAATTGGAAGGAAAGATTAGGTTCTTCTTTCTTGTAAATCCACACTCTATTCCTGGACAAGTGGGTAGTCAATCCCACCTTGTAAGATTTCTCGTAGGAAGCATCATTACATATTTTTGATCCTCCCCTCTTACCTCAGAACTATTCTCTGACTTCCAGTTGGTACAAAAGCAGAAAGTCATACCTGTACAGGACACAGAAAGAGGAGGGGTATGGAGATACTCCCCCGAGAAACAAGTCTAATCTGCTCATAACATATAACTGCATAATAATCATGAACAATCAAACAGGTTTCATAAACATTATTAACCATAAAATCGGAACAACACTAACAGTGTGGGGCACGATAGCAAATGATCCCCAGGATAAAGTGCACAATAATGATGGATGTTAATCTTTGAAAGGCTGATCAAAGAATCAGAAGTCCAACTTACCAGTACTTATTGAGGCAGACAAATTGGCGAATCAGTAGCTCACAGGGCGGGTTCCAGAAATAGAGTGTGGATTTACAAGAAAGAAGATTAGCAAAGGTAAGAACCTAATCTTTCCTTCTTGTACAATCCCACTCTATTCCTTGACAAGTGGGACATAACACAGCAGTCACTCAAATATAGGGTGGGACTGATGAGCCTGCTGCCAGAACTTAAGATCCAAAGGAAGAATCCTGCTTGGCTGTCACATCTATCCAGTAAAATTTCATAAAATTATAAAGGAGGACCAAGTGACAGCTCTATAGATTTCTTCTGGGAAAACTACCGAAGATTCTGCCCACGAGGAAACAACGCCTTTTGTGGAGCGAGTCTTTACTGAAAGAGGAGGCTGCTGTCTGGCTCCATAATAGGTAGATGAAATATCCATGCGGATCCATCTGGAAATGGTGGCTTTTAAAGATAGTCTGCCATATGGGCTGTACCCACCAGCATGAACAGATGCAAATAACCTCTAAGTACCTCAGCAAAAGCCTGCACACATCCAGCAATTCCAATACCCTGTCATGTTTGTTTGAACCCGGGGGTGTAATGGCTGGCAATCGCACCTCTTGGTTGATGTAGAAACCAGAGACCACCTTTGGAAGAAAGGAGCGGACAGTGTGCAGGATTACCTTGATTCCATAATTCGAAGAAGGATCTCTGCAGGACAGGTTCTGAAGTTCGGATACTCTGTAAGCTGTTGTAAAGGCAACCAAGAATACAGTTTTGATGGTGAGATCCATCAAAGAAGCCCAGTCCTATAGTTCGTAGGGTGATTTTGCAAGTGACCTGAGAACTAGATTGAGATTCCAAGTCAGAAATGGCTGATGCAACGGTGGGAAGAGCCGCAACGTGTCCTATAAAACTTGACCCCCCTCAAAAATATGGCCAGAGAGCTACCCAGGAGCTAGAAAAAAAATTAACATGAGCAGAAAAGACTAGCTCCTACTGCCTCACTTGGAGGAAGACAACTGAAAGTAGAGGGCAGTCCTGAGGTAAGAAGGGAGGATAAAAAATATGTAACTAAAGCTTCCTATAAGAGATCGTGCAAGATGGGATTGATTACCCACTTGTCCAGGAATAAAGTGGGATTGTACAAGAATTAGAAATCAGCAGCTGTGAATTCTATAATACATTTGTAACCCCCTGGGTAGGGTTACCAGATTTTGCATCTGAAAAAAGAGGACGCATGGCCCCCGCCCCCAACCCCAGCTCCATGCAAACCCAGTCTCTTCAGGCCAAGTCTGGAGTGCATCTGCACATGTGCAGATATGACATGATGATGTTGCACACATGCATGCATGCATGTGACATCACAGCTTCGCATCCACGCATGCACAGATGCACTCCAGACTTGGCCCTGATCTCAACAGCTTTTCAAAATCTGAACAAAGTGCCAGGTTTTGAAAAGCCATCCAGACACCCGGCCAGTCCTATAAAACAAGGACATATCTGGGTAAATCCGGATGTCTGGTAACCCTACCCCTGGGGAATGAGTGCAGTTTTGTCTGAGATTCCCCAGGGCCTGCCAGTTTGGAAGGAGTAATTGATGCCTGGGGGAGTGGCATATACAGTGGTTTGATCATTAAAAAGTTACAGTTTGCAGGAATGGATATGAGTTTACAGTTATATTAAATGAGTGACAGTAGGTGTCACGGGGGTGGAGGGAGAGTTAAGGGGGTTAAAAGTATCTGTGTTGCTAGGGAAAGGTTCTTTGGTCTTCCATGTTCCCAGTCATTGGCCAGAAGGAGAAAGGGAGCATCCCAAGAGGTATCACCAAAGAATACTGTGTAGGGTTACCACACATCTGGATTTCCCCAGACATGTTCTCCTTTTAAGGACATGTCCTGGGGTCCAGATGACTTTTCAAAACCTAGAACTTTGTCCGGGTTTTGAAAAGCCTCCTCAAATCACGTCGGGCAGTGAGCAGTAGTGGCTCGTGGCCAGTAGGGGGTGATGTCTATGGGACGGTAATGGAATGGATGTCAGGACATGATAGTGCAGTATTTTGTGGAATGTTTCTACAAAAGGGCCTGTTTTTCGTATGATTCTGGGTAACTCTAGTCAGATACAAGCATATGTGTCAGTTAAGGCCATGCCCAATAGAAGCGTACGAAAAATGGGTGAATAAAAATCTGAATATGGAGGTAGCCATGGCCAGAAAAACACACTACAGATTAATATTAGGGGAAAGCATAATAATATTCTTTTTACTTTGCTGTTAGGCTAGATCATGGAGGAAATCAGGATATACATGGACTCCATTTTGGGTTCTATGTCTTTCTGTGTCTTGTACTCCATTTTGTGATCAGCCTATGTCCCAAGTCTTTGTTCAGGTTTCCCGCTTCTAGCAACGTGGTTCTAATGTGCCTTAGGCTGTTTAGAAAAAAATATTAGTTTACTTATCCGATCCTGAGATACATATAAATGGTTTAACTAGAAATGAATGGTCTGAATGGATGTGGGGCCCCAAGCAAGTGCTGAATGGATGGATGAAAGAATCTATATTTAAAATGAAATGGCTTATAAAAAAGAACACTAAAGAAAAAAATTCTGAACACAACATCCGGAAATGGTTAACTTAGAGTCAGGGACTGCTGTTCCAGTCTCTAACATAGGAAGGCTTCTGTGTGAAGATCAATGAAATTTGAAACTGTCAGCTTAGGGAGAGGGGAAGACAGCCCCTCCTTTCCTCTAAGGCTGACCAATTTTCAGCACCTTTTTAACAAATGATTCTCTTAATATACTTTTGTGACAAGGATAAAAGGAATATTGGATATGTTATAAAATGTTAATGTATATTCAGAAATGAATGTAAACAGAACAAATGTAATTTCTGAAACTTTTAAACGTAGAGGAATTTTCTTTGTCTAACTTTTAAGACCACCTCTGTTAGTTTTGATTGGCCCACACAGCCGATGATGTCACACTGAGCCAAAGGTATATAATGGGGTGTTGCGAAGTATTGAGCTGAGCTCGTTATCAGAAGGCCAGCATTTTGGCAACTATAACATATTTGTTGAAGGTGTCTGTGTTTTGTACATGTGATCAAAGTGTTGTATTCTGCTAGCATGTAGTTCCTTTCTACAGATTTATAGCAGGCCTGTTTATTCTGTTTGTTCACTAGATCATTTGTTGGTATTGTAATGCCAAGTGTAATGTTTACAGGGCTGCCTTTTCACAGATTAGGTTGTTGCTCTTTGAGTCCTGGAAGTTAGTGCTGTTATGGCATTACAGGACTAGGGCATTACAGGGTGGGGATGGGCGGAACTTAGCGGGCCTGGGGACGGGTCTAGGGGCTGGATTTTCTGATTAGAAAATCTGGCAACCCTAACACTGTGTAAACTTTGAGTGTGTAGAGCAGGGGTCCCCAAAGTCCCTCCTTGAGGGCCGAATCCAGTCGGGTTTTCAGGATTTCCCCAATGAATATGCATGAGATCTATGCACATGCACTGCTTCAATGCATATTCATTGGGGAAATCCTGAAAACCCGACTGGATTTGGCCCTCATGGAGAGACTTTGGGGACCCCTGGTGTAGAGACTATCATTGTTAGGGACAGGGGATAGCAAAAGTGAGTTTCGGAGCTGAAACATGAAGGACTCTGGGAGCTGAGCAAAGCAAGAGTGCCTGTACTGAGGCCAGAGACAGGTGAGAAAGAAGCCATGTGCTCTAGTCAGGAGAATGGATATGAAGGACTGGGTCTGGGTTTCTGATGTTAGATCTGGCAGCTGGGACAAGGCCTGATGGAATCACAGTGTGGTAACTGGATTTCTTTGTCTTTTAAGTTGTGCTGATTTTTCATGCCTGTCTGAAGGAAAGCCAGACAAAGTGCAGCTTTCCCTGGAGTTGACAACTGGGATGGAGAAAGGAGGACAAGAACTATGTAAATAGCAGAATGAATTTTAACAACTAAGGGTTGTTTTTTTTTTTTACAAAATCCACAATTATATCCCCATCCCCAGCAAAGACACAGTTTAAGCTTGTACATTTATTTGAACACTGTTTTTGAAGTTGAATATTTCTGCCAAGTTCCAGTAAAGAGTTCTAAGTTGTTTATTGTACCTCTAGAGTCTGTTTGGTTTTTCTCACACTTTCAGGCTCATAATCAAAAAACCTAGACATCCATAAAGCATCCTAATCAGCACTTGGACATCCTAATCGTCAGGACGTCTAAGTGCCGATAATCAAAACCATCTTTCTATACATCTAGCAAGGTGTTCCAGCCTCTCTACATTCAGAGCACGAGATGGGTGTGGTGGAGGCGTGCTATGGGTGGGCTTTGGGCTGGCTCAAGAGCAGGCTAGACATGGACGTCTTGTAGTGATAATCAAACCTTTTGCAAGACATTCTGGATGGAACTTATACGTTTGGAACTAGACCTGTTTTAGAAGGGTCTAAGAATCAAACTGAACAGATGACCACTGTACACATCAAGGTATGACACCCCCCCACACCCACACCCCCAGTGCTCACTGACCTCCTTCCACAAAAATGAGAACATAAAGGCACATACCTGTCTCTAAAATAGCAGCATCTGGTATGGGAAAGCCTATTAGAGCTGCACACAGGTGTCTTAAGTAGCCTGGTGGGTTAATGAACTATAGAGAGGAGGACCCAGGCCCATAAGCCACTCTAATCACTACATTTATGGTAGAACGTGTGAGCCTACCCAAAAACTTTCACTGCAGTGCCCTCTAAGGTTTCCCATTGCTCTCTTGGGATGTCTATGTGGCCAGTCCATTACTAAACTGGCCCCCACCCATATCCAAATGGTCAGGATTAGGATGTTTTCAACCTGGATATTTTTCTGATCATAAATGAGGTATAAAGTTAGACATCCCGGTGGTCAAGAAGTCTAAGTAGATGATTTTCAAAAGAAAACTTAGATTTGCACGTCCAGCAGTTTGCCATTCCAAAATGGCCATTGTTGTACCTCCAACTTTGGACATTCAGCTGGAAATGTTGAAATTGGACTTAAATGTTTTTTTTCAAAAATGTTCCTCCATAAATTGAAGGTGACAAAGAGACAGCCTGGAGAGAGTCCAAGTTGAAAGGTGCAATAAATAGAGCTGCTGGCCTTTATGTGAAGAAAATAAATAAAATAAGTGAAAAAGGAAACCGATATGGTTCTCCAAACTAGTGGCGGGAAAAAATAAAGGCAAAAGAATTGGCATTTATGAAATATAAAAAAACTCAAGGAGTAAACAAAGGAATATCGGATGAAACTGAAAGAAGTCAAGAGAGAGATACATATGGTGAAAGTGCAAGCAGAAGATCAAATAGCTATAAATATAAGAAAGGGAGACAAAATTTTTATCAGGTATATTAGAGAAAGGAGGAAGACATAAAATGGAATTACGAGACTGAAAGAAGGTATGAACCGCTATGTGGAGAGGAGGAAAAAGGAAATGTGCTAAACAAATACTTCTGTTCGAAGTTCACAGAAGAAAATCATGGAGAAGGACTGCAATTGGTCAGCAAAGTTACACTTGAGAATGGAGTGGATACCACACCGTTCACGAAAGAAAATGTTTATGAATAACTTGAAAAATTGAAGGTGGATAAAGCTATGGAACCGGAAGGGATCCATCCCAGGATATTGAGGGAGCTCAGAGAGGTTCTGGCGGGTCCTATTAAAGACTTGTTCAACAAATCTCTGGAGATGGGAGTGGTTTCTGGGGATTGGAGAAGAGCAGATGTGGTCCCTATTCACAAAAGTGGTCACAGAGATGTAGTGGGAAACTACAGGCTGGTAAGCCTCACTTCAGATAATGGAAAAATAATGGCAACATTGCTGAAGGAAAGGATAGTGAAATTCTTAGAATCTAATAAATTCAAAGATCCGAGTTAACATGGATTTACTAAAGGTAAATCGTGCCAAACAAATCTGATTGAATTCTTTGACTGGGTGACCAGAGAACTGGAAAAAGGACGTGTGCTAGATGTAATTGACTTAGATTTCAGCAAAGCCTTTGACACGGTTCCTCATAGGAGGATCTTACATAAATTCCATGGGCTGGAGTTAGGGCCCAAAGTGATGAACTGGATTAAAAACTGGTTGACGGATAGATGCCAGAGGGTAGTAATAAATGGAATAATGGAGTACCTCAAGGATTGGTGCTGGGACCGATTCTGTTCAATATGTTTGTTAGCGACATTGCTGAAGGGTTAGAAGGTAATGTTAACATTTTTGCGGATGATACCAAGATTTGTAACAGAGTGGACACCCCAGAGGGAGTGGAAAATATGAAAAAGGATCTGCAAAAGTTATAAGAATGGTCTAGCGTCTGGCAACTAAAATTCAATGCAAAGAAGTGCAGAGTGATGCATTTGGGAGGTAGAAATCTGAGGGAACTGTATGTGCTGGGAGGTGAGAGGGATCTTGGGGTGATTTTGTCTGAGGATCTAAAGGCATCTAAACAGTGTGATAAGGCGGTGGCTGTAGCTAGAAGGATGCTAGGCTGTATAGAAAGAGAAGTAGCCAGTAGAAGATGGGAGGTATTGATGCCCATGTATAGGTCATTGGTGAAGCCACACTTGGAGTATTGTGTTCAGTTTTGGAGGCCATATCTGGTGAAGGATATAAAAAGACCTGAAGTGGTCCAGAGGAAGATGACGAAAATGGTAAGGGGTCTGAACAGAAAGAAGTATGATACAAGACTGGGAGACCTAAATATGTATAATCTGGAGGGAGATATGATACAGACATTTTTTTTTTTAACATATCTTTATTGAGAATGGCGAACAGCCCAATCAAGCAAATACAGCTGCGAAATAACAAAGGCAATACAGGAGGAGCAAAAAAAAACAAAAAACAGCAGTAATAGCAAGCACATACAGACCACCCCAGGGCGAGGGAGCCCACGGAGACGCAGGTCAGTGTGCAACAAAAGAGAAACTGCATGCCCTCTCCAACCCCTAAAGCCCCCATCAGGTGCAGTGCCTGCCGGGACCATTGACCATAATTTTTCAGATAAGAAAGGTCCAAGGACCTGCAAGCAAGCAAACAATCAGGAAACCAGGCACACCACTCCACACAACAGACACACAACAAACACTCAACAACCAACTCAGCCACCAACCCATGCAGTCCTCCCCTAGGAAATCTAGCCCCCTTCACCCCCTCCCACCCTCAGAGTGCAGGCAGGGACCCAACCAGGAGCCTCCATCAGGAGACTCTGATGAACAAATAAGCAGAAAAAGGGGCGTTCAGCCCCAAGGAGCTAAGAAGAGAAGAGGTCCAGCAAGTTCTTCCACAGAGTAACATAGGAGCGAATCTCAAATTGTGCCATCTCTCTCAATTTGGCACGCCAGTGAGTAGCCGGGGGAGATTCCTCAGAGGTCCAATAAGTTAGGACCAATTTCTTCGCCACCAGGGTGGCGTTATACAAGAATCTGCATTGAGGAGGAGAAAGATCCTGCTCCTGCAGGGAGCCCTGAAGGTCCAAGAGAAGGGCTCCATAGTCCTACTCTATAGATCTATGGAGAACAACATCCAGAAGGCCCAAAATGTCCTGTCAAAAGGTGAGCTCAGTGCATTCAAGGAAAGAATGGACATAGATACCCGGTTGACACTTACACTTGATACAGAGATCGCTATTCCACAATCCGATCTGTGCCCTCCCGAGGTAGGCTCTATGTAAGATCTTATACTGCATCTCCTTATAGTCAGCAGACTTAGAAAAAAGGTAAAGGATTCGGAAACACTCCAAGAACTGAGAATCAGAAAGATTCCAGTCCAAATCTCCCGTCCAAGTTTCTCAAAGCTTGCGCATCCCAGGAACTTGGGAAGAGAGCCTCAGAACACTATACCAGTGGTACAACCGATTGAGCACAGGCAGGGTAGCCGCAAAAATCCTATCCATGGGCCCCAAGTTCCAACCCCCCTCACATGCCTGTCGCGTAGTGGTCCAATAGTGACGAAGCTGAAGAAAGGAAAACAGATACCGATGGGGAAGTGCCCACTGTGCCTGGATCTGTTGAAAGGAGGGAAAAGAGTCTTCTGATAGAGCTGAGCCATAGAGCGACATCCGCGACCTGCCCAATCCTGGAAGATCAACCGCCCCATCCAGGCAAAAATTCCGAATTACCTTCAAACAGTAGAAAAAGAGAAACCAGGGATGGAAGGCCCTGCCACCGGCGCCACCATTGCCAAGCCTGCCGAAAAGGCAGCAGAAACCAAGAATGATCCTCCGAGCGGGCAGCCTGTTCCGGTTGTGAGTGAAGTTAAACAGAAAGGGTTGACTCCACACTACAGCCCACCCCAGCGGGAAATAGCACGTGTACCCAGTATAACCCTCATGGATCCATCGCATAAGGGCGGCAACATTATAGAGGCTTATATCAGGAACATTCAACCCGCCCGCTTCCTTAGCCAGAGGAACCTGGAGATCAGGAAGTTAAAGCGGTATTTGTCCTGATGGCGCAGCCAGAACGGCACTGTCTGGAGAGGGTAAAGTAATTTAGGGAGCAGGACCATTTTAACCAGAGCTGCCTGACCCAATAAGCTCAAGGGTAGATCCTGCCACACTTGGCAAGCCCCCCAACTGCATCAAGATGGCGAGTGATGTTCATGAATTAAAACGTGGCAGAGTTGGTGCTCAGATAGATACCCAGATAGCAGACAGGAGCGGCCGAGGGTGGGATAGGAAGCAATGCATGCCAGGGCTCCACAGGGCCCCCAGCCAGCAGCAGAAGTTCAGATTTACTGCAGTTAACTTGTAGGCCCAAGAGGGCACCAAAGTCCCGAACAATCGCCAACGCTGCTGCCAGATGCATGGGGGCCTGGTCCAGATAGAGCAAAATGTTGTCTGCAAACAAACTAATTTTACATTCCTGCCGCCCCCCATCTAAATACCCCAAACACTAGGCGCCCGACTTATCCATATAGCTAAAAGCTCAATAGCCAAAAGAAACAGGAGAGGAGAAAGTGGGCAACCCTGTCGAGTCCCCCGCTGCAGCTCAAATGCATCTGTCAGACTCCCATTGATGAGCAGCCGAGCCTGGGACTGAGTGTACAGTGCTTGGATCCACTCCAGGAATCCTCCAGTGAATCCGAAGCCCTCCAACACCTGAAACAAGTACTCCCACGAAACACTATCAAACGCCTTCTCCATATCCAATCCTGCTACCGCCGATTGACCCCCTTTGCCCCTATGTTCGTGGATGGCCCCCAGCACCTTCAGCAAGTTCTTCAAAGCGTAGCAGCCGGGTACGAAGCCCACCTGATCCGGATTGATCAATCCGGCAAAAAACAGTTGAGGCGCCGCGCTAACGTCATGGCTAACAATTTAACATCCTGATCCAAGAGAGAAATGGGGGGAAAGGTGCCCACTAATTCTGGGTCCTTCCCCGGCTTTTGCAGAAGCACAATATGGGCTAGGTTCTCGGGAAGCGACCCATGTCACCAGCTACTAGGTTGCACATCTGACTGAGCGGGCCCACCACCAAATCCCACAGTATGCAGTAGTACTCGGGGCCGAAACTGTCCGGTCCCGGTGCCTTAGCCAAAGTAAGGGAGCCAATGGTAGTAGACATCTCAGCCGCCGTGATGGGAGCATTCAGGGTCACTGCCTGCGCCTCAGTCAGCTGGGGTAGCCCTAAGTCTGTGAAAAAAGTTGCTATAGCTGCTCTATATAGAGGCCGGCACCCTTATAGAGACTGGTAGAATTGAACAAATGGCAAAGCTATGTTGCGCTCCCCTATGTGATGAACACCCCTGGGGTCCTTGATAGAGGTAATAATCTGCTGTTTTTTATGCGGACGGATCAAGTTAGCCAGGAGCTTCCCAGTTTTACTACCCCAGCGATAAAGCTGGTACTTCTGATAATATAAAGAGCGTTCTGTGCGTTTGTTGAGAAGGGTCTCAAGTTGGCCCCTGACCTCCCGCAGTTCCAAAAGGTCCACCTCTGACAGTGTGGATATATGACCGTCTAAGATCATGAAGCCTCCCCAAGTAGTAGCTCCTTCTCCTGGTTCTTCCATTGTCCGGTGATATAAGCAATAATATGCCTGCGGAGAACTGCCTTAGAGGCATACCAAAATGTGACAGGGCCAACGTCAGGCGTATCATTCATAAGTTGATAATCCACCCAGCATGCTCTCAGGAAGGTGCGGAACTCCGGGTCCTGATAAAGGTGGGGAGGCAGTTTCCAAGAGGAAGTCCGGTCCGAGAGAGCTAGGTAAACCGGAGTTCCACCGGGACATGGTCAGATAGTGTACACTCATAGATCTCAGATTGAATAGCCATACGGAAGAGACGCCTATCCAAAATGATATAGTCCAGTCTAGCATATACCCGGTGAGCATGTGAATAGAAAGTAAAATCAATGTCAGGGTACGCCAAACGTCCACCAGTTCCAAATGCTGAGTAAGAAAGCCCACCCCCCACCCCCCGGCTATCATGATCCTGGGTGCGCGCCCTGGGCGGCTTGCAATCCACCCCAGGGTTCACAGTGGTATTGAGATCCTCGCCCAAAATCAAATGGTAGTCAGAGTGCTGAGAGACATGAGCCAAAACAGTGGAGAAAAATTTGTGACAGTAAATGTTGGGAGCGTACAGGTTGCACAAGAGCAGCTTAAGACCCCAGAGCTCCCCCAGGACCAACACAAAGCAGCTCTCTTTATCTGAGATATGTTTGTGGAGATGAAAGGGGAGGTTCTTATGCAGGAGTATTGCCACCCCCCTCTGTCGGCCCATAAAGGCTGAGGAGAAAACCTCCCTCACCCAGCTACGTTTGAGTTTGGCATGTTCCATATGAGAGAGATGTGTTTCGTGTAGATAAGCAATATCAGTACCTAATTTACGAAGGCTGGTCAGAACTCTCGATCTCTTCACAGGAGACTTGATGCCGTCCACGTTGAACGTGGTCACCTTTAGGTCAGCCATAGTCACCTGGAAGAAGGGAGAAATCAACCAAGAAGGGATCAATCAGAGCCACTACAGGACCTCCCAGCCGGACCCCGTGGCTTGTCAGCATACCGAAGCCAATGTTATACCCCCCGATGGCCCCCTACCCGCACTCCAAGCAACAACCCTACCACAAGCATACCCCCACGCACTCCCCCATATACACACCTCGAGCTGCCCCCCCACCCACAAGAATCCCTCCTCCCATACCAAACCCACCCCGTGTAGCCCGCAACACAACCAATGCTTCTCCCCCCAGCAAGCCCAGAGAGCATCCCCGCTCCCCCACCCCTTCCTCCCACCACCCCAAGCGGCGGGACAAAAAAGGAACAATAAACCCCCCAGCCACAATCCCCCACAAAATATATAGAAACAGCAAACAGGCAAAGGCCTCACCAAGAAAGAACAGGTTTAAACATGAAAGGACCACACTGGAAAATACACAGCTATCGGTAGGAACAGTCCCAGGAAAAGCTGTCTTGCAGGGAGAGCTGTCGTGAAGTAGACTGGCACAGGACCACCATAGGCATACCCCCCATCTAGCCAAGGATAAGGACAGGCTGCTGATCCAGGGCCCTAGCAGGAAATCGGCCAGGAGCACCCCAGGTCAAGTCCTCGGGTCAGCAAGTTCAGTGCAGGTAGAGCCCGGCTTCTCGGCCAGGGCGGCACCGAGAACAGGAACATGGCAGCCAAGCTGACCTTAATGCGGGTAGGTAACAAAAGGGCGACATAGATCTGGCCCCGAGCAGACTATCACTTCATGGAGCCATCCAGAAAGGCACGCAACACCAGCACAAAATGCTAGGTTGGGAAGTCCAAGCAACTCCGGGGACCCCAGGCGCAATCTGAGCATAAAGGGGAGGCTGATATCCAAAGCTCCCCAAGCCGTGGTAAGGAAATGGAGCAGAGGCTCAGGAATGGTCCAAAAGTGCCAGAGAGCAGTGTCCCCAGAGAAACAGTCAAGCAGGCAGCTTCTGCACATAAGCCTGCACCTCATCCACTGTACTGAGGAGTACTGATTTCCCATTCTGCCAAACCCTAAGTCGAGCCGGGTAGGCTAGGGCGAACTGAATACCTCGGTTGTGCAGCTCAGTGCAAAACGGGGACATCAGCTTCCATTGGGCCGCAACCTGCACTGAAAAATCATTGAACATGAGCACTTGCGAACCCTCATATTCCAGCGCTCCTGCTTGGTGGTACGCTTTAAGAAGAAGTTCCTTGTCCAACCAGTTGCTGAAGTGGGCTATGGCTGTGCAGGGCAGTGCTCCATCCGGATCTCTGTTGCCGATGCGGTGGGCCCGTTCACATTCAAAGCGAGGGCTAGTGTCGGCCAGGCCGAGCTTGTCGGACAGCCAGGAGCTGAAGATATTGTACAGCTCAGAATCTTTGACTGCCTCGGGCAGCCCAACCAGCCGCAGGTTGTTTTGGTGGCTACGGTTCTCAAACTCTTCCAGGCGATCTTGCATCTCCACGCCCTGCTTTTTCAGGTCCCGCACCTGGGTCTCTAAAGTGGCGCACGTGTCTTCATGGGTAGAGATGCGCTGCTCAACCCCCGTGAGCCGGCAACTGTGGGAGTCAATCTTCTCATGTACCTCATCCACCGCCGACTGCAGCTTGTTTAAGCGGTCAGCTAGGGCAGCTGAAATGGAGCGGGTGATCTCCTGTATCCAGTCCCCTGCTGGGATCGTAAAAGACACGGGCTCCGCCACCATCTTAGCGTACTGGAATTTCTCTCTGGTCGATTTAGTTGCTTTAATGGGCATACCCGCCACTGTGCAGCCACCCTGTCACCGCCGGGATGAGGTACAAAGCGTTCCACCACTCAAGGTTTGAATAGGGAGAGTTGTGGGGAAATTTTGACAAGGAAAAAAGCCGATATCACCATGGTAGGAGTGGAACTCTCCCTTCCTGCATCCGTTTAGGCAAGCTGCATCACGTGATCCCCGATTTAAATACTTGAAATGTATTAATATAGAACCAAATCTTTTCCAGAGAAGAAAAAATGGTAAAACTAGAGGGTATAATTGGAGGTTACAGGGAGGAAGACTTAAAAATGTTAGGAAATTCTTCTTCAGAGAGAGGGTGGTAGATGCCTTGAATGCCCTCCCGAGGGAAGTGGTGGAGAGGAAAATGCTGCTGGAATTTTAAAAAGCATGGGATAAAAATAGAGGATCTCTAATTAAAAAATTAAAGAACTAAGGCTGGTATTGGACAAACTTGCATGGTCTGTGTTCCATATATAGACAACTACATTAATGGAGCTAGGCTGACTTACGGCGCCTTTAGGAAAGAAATTAAAACTGCATTGTTTGATAGATTTATCTCCTAAACAGAAGCTACACTAAATTCTAACAATTTTATTATATCTTTTCTTGTGTAATATGTTGTACTCTTATAATCTTACAATTTTATAATTTGTACATTCTAATTCGCTGATTGTCCAGCTCTCTTCGGTGTGAACCACCTAGAAGTCATCTGATTATGGCAGTATAGAAGAATAAAGTTATTGTTGTTATTATTGAACGAACCTTCTCTTTTCAAGCGGCCAAACTAAACTCATGGCTCGCCCAAATTATACTTGACGCCTCCTCATACCTCCACTTTAGAAAAAAGCTCAAAACTCTACTTTTCAATGGACCAAATCCTTAATGCTCCCCTCTTCCGCCTTAACGCTCCCCCTCTCCTCATTAGAAAACAGATCGAATTCCCTCCTCTGCATCAGACCAAATCCTCCTCTTCCCCCCCCTCAACACAGCCCACCTTTCTTTACTTTTTCCCCCTCCTTCCCCCCCCTCCCAACGATCCCTGTCCCCTCCTCTCTTACATTATGCTTGGCTCCCCCTTCTCAAAAATTCTATTGAACTCTTTTACGGTAAATACCATATATGCTCTGTATTAGTCCTTCCTTACTTAAATTGTCAATGTAAACTAGTTTGACCCTTCGATTGACTTGTTATGTACTTCTTTTTCAACTGCACTGTATGTAACTCATCTATTTGTTGTGAACCGCCTAGAACTCCCTGGGTATGGCGGTATACAAAAATAAAATTATTTATTATTATTATTATAATAATAATTATTATTATTATATATGGTGATTCCATGCAGGATGGGCTGGGGTGAGCATCAATGGGAATTCCACTAACTTAGAACATGAAGATATTACTGGCCAGATTTTACGGTAGATATCCTGCAAACAACAGGATGGATGGCTAGGCTGGAGTGAGCTTGAATAGCAACTTCAGCATTTGAAACCTTGGACAATACCAGACTTTACAGTCTATGGCCTAGAAATATCAAAGAACAGACAAGTTAATTTAATCATGTATTTTTTTAATGGGTATAACTTATGGGCAGACTGGATGGACTGTTTAGGTCTTTATCTGCCGTCATTTACTATAACATTATGAATCATAGCAAGACTATAATGAAAACAGATGCGTTTTTAGCACCTTCCTAAATTGAAGATAGGAGGAGGTCTGATCAATTTATCTGACTGGGTGACCAGAGAATTGGATAGAGGATTTGAGCTAGATGTGGTGTATTTAGATTTTAGCAAAGCCTTTGACATTGTTCCATAAGACGTCTAATAAATAAACTGAGTGTCCTTGGGATGGGTCCCAAAGTGACGGGCTGGGTCAGGAACTGGTTGAGTGGAAGGCGACAGAGGGTAGTGATCAATGGAGATTGCTCTGAGGAAAGGGATGTGCCTCAAGGTTCTGTTCTTGGGCCTGTTCTTTTTAACATTTTTATAAATGATATTGCTGAAGGGTTGGCGGGTAAGATTTGCCTTTTTGCGGATGATACCAAAGTCTGCAATAGATTAGAGTAGATATGCCAGATGGTGTGAATAACATGAAGAAAGACCTGGCGAAGCTTGAAGAATGGTCTGAAATTTGGCAGCTAAAATTTAATACTAAGAAATGCAAGGTCATGCATTTGGGCTGAAAAAACCCAAGGGAATGGTGCAGTTTAGAGGGGTGAAGAACTTATGTGCATGACAGAAGAGCGGGGACTTGGGTTTGATCTTAAGGTGGCCAAACAGGTTGAAAAGATGGCGAAAGCTACAAGGATGCTAGGTTGCATAGGGAGAGGTATGGCCTGTAGGAAAAAGGAGGTATTGATACCTCTGTATAAGACTCTGGTGAGACCTCATTTAGAATATGGTGTACAATTCTGGAGGCCACACCTGCAAAAAGATATAAAAAGGATGAAGTCAGTCCAGATGAAGGCTACTATAATGGTGTGTGGTCTTTGTGATAAGGCGTATTGGGACAGACTTAAAGATCTCAATCTATATGCTTTGGAGGAAAGGCGGGAGAGGGGAGATATGATAGAGACGTATTGGGACAGACTTAAAGATCTTAATCTGTATACTTTGGAGGAAAGGCGGGAGAGGGGAGATATGATAGAGAAATTTAAATACCTCCTTAATATAAATGTACATGAGTCGACTCTCTTTCATTTGAAAGGAAACTTTGTAATGCGAGGACATAGGATGAAGTTAAGACGTAATCTGAGGAAATATTTTTTTTACGGAAAAGGTGGTAGATGCATTGAACAGTCTCCTGGAAGAGGTGGTGGAAACAGACTGTGTCTGAATTCAAGAGAGCCTGGGATAGGCACATGGAATCTCTCAGAGAGAGAAAGAGAGAATGGTTACTGCTGATGGGCCATTTGGCCTTTATCTGTCGTCATGTTTCTATGAGCTTGGATTTAAATCTAGTTAAGGAGCACTGTAGCTCAAGTTCAATTTGATTGAAGTTCCAGAGAGTTGGACGCAGAACGCTGAAGAGCCTATGCCAGATAGATGGATGACAAGATGTGATGGCACTTGGAGAAGATTATGATATGAGGAACACAAGGAACTTGAGATGAAATAGGACATCAGGTACTGAGACAAATAGGAAGGGTTGCCTTGGAATAGGATTTCATATACCAAAAGAAGCATGTTATATGTAATTTGGAAAGACATTGGCAATCAATGTTCTGAATGTAGCAGGGTTGTGACATAATCAAAATGTCTACACTGGTAAGCAAGAAGACAGTAGCATTCTTCACTAATTGAAGTTGGTGAATGTCTGTATCAAGCCTTGGAACCAATAATAGCATGTCTTAACCTATTCCTTGCTACTTTCAAACCTAGATTATTGCAGAGTCAGAAAATAGCCAGCAAATAGAGTGGATAGTCAGTTTGTAAAAACAAGACCTAAGAACAGAATCACAATGTACTGTCCAGAGTCACCCCCATAAAGCACCGAATATTTGGACAGACTGCTGTGGCATTATCCAGGTAATGCTGGTGTGATCTGGGGGCAGAGATGGAGCAGATCTGGAAGTTATCCGAGCACTGGCAACAGTGAGTGCCAATGCCCAGATAACTATCTGGACAAGTAGAACCACACAAATAGAAGCCCTAACTTGCTCAGATAGCTATGCGGGTACTGGCACTCAATATCTGTTAGTCAAGTGTTGATAACAACACTGACTGCAGCTGGCTAATTATCAGATGGGTTCATCTTTTTATAGTAACCTCAGAGATTAACTTATCTTCTGATGACTTATTGATTTGTGGCTTACGGGATATCAGCTATCAATCTTGGCATTCAAAGTTGAAGAGTAAGAATATTTTATAAAAAACATTTTCCCCATATGAAAAATTGTTGAGATGTCACTTTATGTATTTTTGACTTTTTCTTTCTGTTTTCTATTACTCTTGTAGAAGGCATAATGCTCGGGAAAGGCGTTCCTAGCCTGATGGGAGTTGACCAATCAGGCGAAAAAGACAAGGAAAAAGAGTTCCTTTCTTCCCTATCCAGGAAAGGGATTAGTTCAAATTTGAAGCTGCCAGATTTCTTGGATTGGCATCTGCGGTTAGGAGGTCTCAGGTTTGAACAGGTCTAAGGTATTTGAGGGAAATATGGGAAACCTTCCTGGTAAAGGTCAGCTGTCACCCAAGGAGTGTCTGAACTTGCAGGCAGAGGCCTGATGCCAAGGTGGATGAGAGACTGAAAGGAATGGGGGTGGGGGAGGTTTTAGAGCTAGCTCACACATTTCTCAGTAATTCAAGGTGAGTTACATTCAGGCACAGTAGGTATTTTCCTGTTTCTCTAGGGCTTAGAATCTAACAGGCTAGTTCTATAACTTGGTGTTTCGATGTAGGTGCCACAGTTGCACCCATGAATATCAATTCTATAATGCCATCTGGGAGCACCTAAGCTATTATAGAATACAAATTTGAAGTTGCTTTGGTATGTCAAAACTTAGGCAGGCCCACTTATACCATGTCAATGGCTGGTAGAAGTTAGTATGCCCCTTGTAATCTCAGATTGAAGGGCTCTTCAAATATGATGGGTAAGCTACACCCTCAGTTGGCAACAAAGACCTTCAAATTGCCTACTGAGGACATCAAATTTTATTTCTCATCACTTCTAAAAGCCCATGCAGTTGAGCCTGTTCCACCAAGAGAGAAGTAATAGAATTCCGTCCTGTGACTGGGATATATCTGTACATGGTATGGGCATCCTCTAACTCCAGAGAGCCATAGCCAGTCATTTGTCTGGATCATTGGATGAAAGGTGCCCAGATATTTGTCCACATCCTTCAGATTTAAAATGGGATGAAATGACCCTGCTTTTTGGAAACATCTCTCTACTCCCCTGGGCCTACTTCCTATCCTTGGTGATCCAGTGGGTGCGATGTTCCTTGCAGCTATCACAAGAAAATGACTGACATGACCTCTAACAGGTACCTCTAACGAGGTACTACACACTCTCCTGCCTCCTTCACACCCACTGGACCACCAGGGATAGCCCGGGGGTTGGATGGAAAGGATTTCTTACTGTTGCAGGCTGAAGGGAGGGTGTATGAATGGAGAGCTGTTTTGGGGGGCCAAGAGGGAGCTCAAAGGTGGAAAAAGAATGTGATTGGCTTGATTTGGGAGAAGGCGGAGACTACATTGGTGTGGCAGTGGTTGGTTTGAGGATGTGAGTACACAGACCTTGTTGAGCGGTCGCTCAGTTGACCTAGGTTGTCAGGATTTCTTCACTTCATGTTTCCTTCTCCTCAAACCCTAGTGGAGGCGGCCTGCCGGCCTCTAGGATCCTCTTTGTCGAACTCAGCTGGAAGGCTGAAGGGAGAGTGTATGAGAGGAAGAGAGCTGTTTTGTGGTGCCAAGAGGGAGCTCAGAGGGGGAAAAAAACAAAACAGCTATGAAGGTCCCAGCTATTATTCAGCCAGAACCTGCAATGCAGGTTATTCAAAATGCAGCTGAGTGAATAGTGTGTGTAGGGGTGGGGGGTGGCGAGGTACTTTTGGTGAGATCATATAATCCCTGTTTTTAAGAAGCTACGTTGGTTGCTGGTTGAGTTCAGAATTTTGAATAAGATTTCACTGATGGTATTTAAAGTTCTAAATAATTTGCCATTAGTGGTATTGGCCACAGTGTTATATCTCTACGAACCGCCAAGAGCCTTGAGGTCTGCTGATACTTCATTACTGTACGTGCCCTCTTTTAAGGCACTTTGGCTGGAAGAGTATCGATCTTTTATATTTTACAATGCCATTTTATTTAATATTAGAGCAGGATTTGAAAGCCTTTAAAAATTGCTTAAAGACACAACTGTACTGAATCAGAATGGCCTACTCCTACTGTGGGCGAGAACTGTGACATTGAAATGATACAAGGTGAACAGTGTTGAAATAATAACTGTTTGCAGGTTGAGGGGGTTAATTTTAATTGTTTATGGTTTGGTATTTTATTTTGCACTACTGTATATTACGGATTTTAAGTATGCATTTATTACGTGTAAACCACTTCAAACTGTAGAGTTGCAGTATATAAATATTAAATCAAGCAAACAGGATCCGCATAAACTCCGGGGTCCTTTAAATTAACCAGGTCATTGCTGGTGCCTGGATATGTCCTGGCACTGAATATCTGGGGCTAAATCTACCCACTCGACATTTTAAACTACGCAACCACTGTGGGCTGAATATATACCCCCTGTGCATTGAGATAATTTGTGTAAAATGGAACAGAACAGGAAGACAATTTTCCAAGCCATTTACTGCAGAAATGGGCTTTAAAAATTGCCCAACCTCCATGCAGGTAAAATTGTGTGTGTTGTTAGATGATATGTGTAGTTTTTTTTTTTTAAATATCATGTTTATTAAGACAAGAAACACAAGGACAACCACTGCCCTTTACATTATTAACCAGCATCAAAAGCAGTATCAAAAAAAAAAAAAAAACAGTATCAAAAACAGTACAGGGGTCATGAGAGTACAGGAGTGAGCAGTGTAGTCCAAGCAGCTCTGCTCAACCACAACAGCTCGATGCTAATAACATTCAAACTAAGCTTGAGCAGAGGATTATGTAGAGTAGAAAGGCTCAACACCCCCGCAAATAATGGATATCTAGTGGCAGGAGAGATCAGCATGTCATCCTGCATCCCTCGTCTTTATTTTCAAATGAGAGAACTACAACCAGAAGGTCCCCCATGCGTTCCAGCACATCCGCACCACAGGCACACCTCATGCATAACAATCAAACCAACACACACACCACGAACATTCCGACAGACACTCACCTACACTCTTTTATTCCAATATGCAAAAGCTACTCTAGTCTCAATTAAATGTGCAAGTAATCGATCAAGCAGGTCACAGCGTTATAATAATAAAGAAAGAAAGGAAAGGGAACATGCGGTAGAAAACATGAGTTAGAGAATGGGATACCGGAGAGACATAACTATACATAGTCACAGGAGAAATTCAATCTACACATTGGTTATGTAATCTAGGCCAAGGAGTTCTTGGGCCTATACTATCGTCCACCCGGGCAAACCGGAGATAGCGATAAAGAAATGGATGCCGAGATGAAGCGAGAATGCAAAAGCGGTTACACAGTTGTTATGGGAGACTTCAACTATCCTGGGATAGACTGGAGTCTTGGAAGCTCAAGATGAGCTAGGGAGACAGAATTCCTGGAGGCTATACAAGATTGCTTCATGGAGCAGCTTGTTAGAGAACCGACGAGAGGAAATGCCACTCTGGATTTAATCCTAAATGGACTAAAGGGACCTGCAAAGGAAGTGGAAGTAGTGGGACCGTTGGGAAACAGTGATCATAATATGATCAAGTTCAAGGTTGAAGTAGGCATACCAAATGGAAAGAGAACCATAGCGACATCTTTCAACTTCAGGAAAGGAAACTACGAAGCAATGAGGGAAATGGTAAGGAAGAAACTTAGGAACACTTCCAAAAAATGGCAAACAGTAGAACATGCCTGGTCTCTTTTCAAAGACACGGTGAGCGAGGCACAAAATCTGCACATCCCCAGATTCAGAAAGGGGTGCAAAAAGGGTCAAACAAAAGACCCAGTATGGATGACTAAAATAGTGAAGGAAGCGATAGGCAATAAGAAAAATTCATTCAGGAAATGGAAAAAGGACAAAACTGAAGGGAACCATAAGGAGCACAGGAAGTATCAAAAAGAATGTCACCGTGTGGTTCGAAAAGCCAAAAGAGAGTATGAAGAGAGGCTAGCCAGGGAGGCACGAAATTTCAAACCGTTCTTCAGATATGTTAAAGGGAAACAGCCAGCTAGGGAGGAGGTGGGACCGCTGGACGAAGGAGACAGGAAGGGAGCGGTGAAGGAGGAGAAAGAAGTCGCAGAAAGACTCAACATGTTCTTCTCGTCTGTATTTACAAACGAAGACATAACCTACATACCGGAACCTGAACAAATCTTCAATGGAAATCAAGCAGAAAAATTAACATCCATGGAAGTGAGCCTTGATGATGTACACAGGCAGATAGAAAAACTTAAAACTGACAAATCCCCGGGTCCGGACGGAATCCATCCCAGGGTTCTGAAGGAATTAAAGGAGAAGATAGCGAAACTACTGCAGCAAATTTGCAACCTATCCTTGAAAACAGGCATGATCCCGGAGGATTGGAAGATAGCCAATGTCACGCCCATCTTTAAAAAGGGATCAAGAGGTGACCCGGGAAACTACAGACCAGTGAGTTTGACCTCGGTTCCGGGGAAACTGGCGGAAGCACTGATTAAAGAACACATCGATGAACATCTGGAAAGAAACGAACTTTTGAAAACAACCCAACATGGTTTCTGCAGGGGGAGATCGTGCCTAACGAACTTATTGCACTTCTTCGAAGGAATTAACAAACGGATGGACAGAGGAGACCCCATAGACATCATATACCTTGATTTCCAAAAAGCCTTTGACAAGGTGCCTCACGAACGTCTACTCTGGAAACTGAAGAACCATGGAGTGGATGGAGACGTACATAGATGGATCAGAAACTGGTTGGCGGGTAGGAAACAGAGGGTAGGGGTGAAAGGCCACTACTCGGACTGGATGAGGGTCACGAGTGGTGTTCCGCAGGGCTCAGTGCTCGGGCCGCTGCTATTTAATATATTCATAAATGATCTAGAAACAGGCACGAAGTGTGAGATAATAAAATTTGCGGACGATACAAAACTATTTAGTGGAGCTGGGACTAAAGAGGAATGTGAAGAATTGCAAAGGGACTTGAACAAATTGGGGGAATGGGCGGCGAGATGGCAGATGAAGTTCAACGTTGAGAAATGTAAAGTATTGCATGTTGGAAACAGAAACCCGAGGTACAACTATACGATGGGAGGGATATTATTGAATGAGAGTAACCAAGAAAGGGACTTGGGGGTAATGGTGGACATGACAATGAAGCCGACGGCACAGTGCGCAACGGCCGCTAAGAAAGCAAATAGAATGCTAGGCATAATCAAGAAGGGTATTACAACAAGGACAAAAGAAGTTATCCTGCCATTGTATCGGGCGATGGTGCACCCGCATCTGGAATACTGCGTCCAATATTGGTCTCCGTACCTTAGGAAGGATATGGCGTTACTCGAGAGGGTTCAGAGGAGAGCAACACGCTTGATAAAAGGGATGGAAAACCTCTCATACGCTGAGAGATTGGAGAAACTGGGTCTCTTTTCCCTGGAGAAGAGGAGACTTAGAGGGGATATGATAGAGACTTATAAGATCATGAAGGGCATAGAGAGAGTAGAGAAGGACAGATTCTTCAAACTTTCGAAAAATAAAAGAACAAGAGGACACTTGGAAAAGTTGAAAGGGGACAGATTTAAAACGAATGCTAGGAAGTTCTTCTTTACCCAACGAGTGGTGGACACCTGGAATGCACTTCCAGAGGGCGTAATAGGGCAGAGTACAGTACAGGGGTTTAAGAAAGGATTGGACAATTTCCTGCTGGAAAAGGGGATAGAAGGGTATAGATAGAGGATTACTGCACAGGTCCTGGACCTGTTGGGCCACCGCGTGTGCGGACTGCTGGGCACGATGGACCTCTGGTCTGACCCAGCAGAGGCATTGCTTATGTTCTTATGTTCTTCCAAAATGAGCAGTAAAGTTTCCAATGAGGCTGGGGTCGGGATTCATAGGTGTCCAACTCAAACCTCGCCTGAAGTTTCATGCGCTCCATCCACATGCCATAAGACGGTGTGTCTTTAGCAGCCCAGTATTTTAGAATGAATTGTTTGCCCACAAGGATCGCGTGGAGGAGGTACTTTTGAGCAGAAAAATCCAGACCGTGCTGAGCGAAGTCCGTGACATCGCCCAGCAGCAGTGCGGGAGGGTTCCAGGGCACGGTACAGTTCAGGACCCCCGCCAGAAAGAGCTGCACCGGAGCCCAGAAGTGCAATATGGAGCAAGTAAAGAAAGAGAATCGCCCCTGTGGGTTTTACATTTAGAACATATGTCATCACGCCAGAGTCCCATGTGAGAGCCTCTAGTTCTAGTGATATAAGATCGATGCAGTATTTTATATTGAGTTTCTTGTAGGCCAGCAGCTTTCACATGTAAGTAAAGTGTTTGAAATAAGAGCCCTAAGTCATCCTCGGAGACCCGCATGCCAAGCTCTGTGGACCATTCCCCTCCCAAGACACTGAGGCATCCCTCCCCTGAGTGATCTCTTCCCGCCCTATACCATGTGGAAATCCTGTTGGAATCAGTGGGGGTGGTGAGAAAGATCAAATCCAGAGGGCCACATCTCCAACCATCCCCGTGAGCTCGCACTAATGAATGAAAATAGTGATGAATTTGCAAATAAGTATACATGTGTGCTGGAGGCAGGTGCCATTCCGACCGCATTTGGGCAAAGGAAGGGAATTCCCCCCCTCCCAGAGCCAGTACATCACCCATAGTCATGGTACGGGCGGTGCGATCCCTCAATCCCGCCAAGCCCCCCACTCCGGAAGCGAAGCTAGGATTCCAAAGAAGAGAGAGAAAGGGAGATACCGTAGGTGTTTTATGTTGCAGGCTTCGCCACCAACGCCACGCTCTTCTAAAAGGAAGGAGGAAAGGAGGAGCAGCGACGCGGGGCTGCGCGTCCCCCCCTCCCGCTCCATGGATAAAGGAAGAGAAGGACCATGGCAGGCAGCAATCCTCAAGTAAAGATTTGGGCGAATAGCGCCGAGAGGATACCAGTTGCTCATGAATCCATCTTAGGAGCGCAGCGACGTTGTAGATGCGCAGGGATGGCAGGCCCAAGCCCCCTCGATTCCGACTTTGAGATAATTTAATCGCGTTGATGCGTGGTCTTCTCCCCCTCCATACAAAAGAGCTAATGATGGACTGATAGGCGCGCTCGTCCGCACGGGAGATCCAGACAGGTATAGTTTGCAGCGGGTAAAGTAATTTCGGGAACATCACCATTTTTACCAGGGCCACACGTCCCAGAAGCGATAGTGGCAGCGAGTGCCACTTAAGACAAAGTATTTTAATCCATCCGATAGTAGCCGAAATATTAGCTTCATACAGTTTATGCGGGTCTGTGAAAAGCATGATACCGAGATATTTCAACTTTCCCGGGGCAATACTCACCCCGAGACTCCCACACCAGGAGTCCGTTTGTGAGCCCCCCAGCAATAGGGCCTCCGTTTTGTCAAAATTGATTTTCAGACCAGAGAAGGCGCCGTACTCGCGAATGAGTGACATCAGAGCAGGCATTGTCCGATCTGCATGGTTTACATACAAGAGCATGTCATCGGCAAACATGCTTATACGAAATTCGTTGGAGCCCTCTCGAATACCCTCCAACCCCACATCCTGCCGGATGCGAGCAGCCAAAGGTTCAAGCGAGAGTAGAAAAAGGAGAGGCGAAAGGGGGCATCCTTGACGTGTGCCTCGACCTAAAGAGAAGGTATGGGAAAGGCTACCATTCACCAAGAGTTGGGATGTGGGGCAATGGTAGAGAGCCATCAACCAAGCGAGAAAATCCCCCTGGATCCCGAACCGGGTCAGCGTTCGAAATAAATAAGGCCACGAGACCATGTCGAACGCTTTTTCCACATCCAGGCTAGTAATAAGCGCCTGGTCAGAAACTGCGCGAGGGTGTTGTAACACCGCCAGGACACGGAGGAGATTCATGGAGGTGTGCCTACCCGGTACAAAGCCGACCTGGTCTTCGTGGATGAGTGTGGGTAGGAATTTATTGAGGCGCGTCGCCAAGATACTAGCCAAAAGTTTTATATCTTGATTGAGAAGAGAAATGGGGCGGTAAGATCCTAAAGCGTCAAGGGGACGCCCGGGCTTAGGGAGGATAATGACATGCGCTTTATTATGCGAGTTCTCTAGAGGAGTGCCATTGCGGAGTCCCATAAAGTATTGTTGTAAGGAGGCCAGTGCCGGAGGGTCTAATAGTTTATAAAATTCTGGGCCGAAGCAATTCGGGGCTTGGTGTTTTAGCCAACTGGAGCTTTCTGATGGCAGCCTGCAGTTCTTCTCCCAGAATAGGGCCATTTAAAGCAAGACTTTGAGATTCCATCAAGGTGGGAAGACAGAGGCCCTGAAAGAACCTTTCACTTGCCGTCTCATCATAAGGCTGTTCTGCGTACAGGTCGGTGTAGAATTGCACAAACTGTTGTGTGATAGACGAGTGAGTAACATGCGTGACGCCACGATTGTCTTTGATAGAAGCAGATTCGCCAGTAGTCTCCCCGTTTTGTCCCCCCATCGGTAGAGTTTGTATTTGTAACAGTATATATTGCGAGTGGCCCTTTGATCTAAGAGTAGGTTAAGTTTTTTCTTAACATCGTGCATGGCCTGCTTGGACGTGTCATCTAGGCGCGAAATATGGAGAGAGCGATAGCTGGCAAGGTCCCGCGATAAGGCCAAGAGTTCCCCGTCTCGTTTCCTAGTCCGCGACGCGGTGTACGCCAATATATGGCCTCGCATAACCGCTTTAGCCGCCTCCCAATAAACAACGGGGTTTACATCTGTTACTGAATTAGTGCTATGAAACTCCTCCCACTTCTTTTGAAAAAAGTCCCGAAATTCCGCGTCTTTATAAAGGAATGGTGACATCCGCCAAATACGACTCTCGGTCTGTGATCCGAATTGTAAGTCAAGGCTTAATAGAGCATGGTCAGATACTAAAGGTGGAGAGAGATGCGCCGCCAATAAGTGCGGGAAGAGAGAGGCTGAGATGAGAAAGTAGTCAATGCGCGAGTGAGACAGATGAGGGTGAGAATAGAAAGAGAAATCAAGTTCAGAGGGGTGCAGCGTGCGCCAAGCGTCCAGCAAATCCAGCTCCTTAATGAGAAAGTGTACCCCTCTAGTGAAGTGTCCCTTTGGCACTGGCTTAGCCGGTCTACGATCCCATTGGGGATGTGCAACAAAGTTAAAGTCGCCTCCCATTATGACCGGTTGGGGCATGAGAGGTGCCAAGTGACCCACCACTGATGAAAAGAAGGCCTGGGAATACGTATTAGGTGCGTAGATATTGCACAAAAGTAATGGTTTGCCCCAGAGCTCGCCCACGAGGATAAGGAACCTCCCATTGGGGTCATCAATTTGGCTATGCAAGTGGAAGGGTAAATTCTTATGTATGAGAATAGCCACCCCGCATTTCCGAGAGGTGAATGATGCAGAGTGTACCTGTCCCACCCATCCCCTACGCAGTTTCCCATGTTCCCCAGAGCTCAGATGGGTCTCCTGTAGGAATGCTATGTCAGTGTGTTCACGCTTGAGATATGCTAAGATTTTAGTACGCTTAATGGGTGAATGTATCCCATCTACATTCAAGGATTTAACATGCAATTGTACCATTTAACCGACAGATAAATATGAAGCATACATATAATAACCAAAAGAGGAGCGGTAGAGGCCGTCCCAGCTCGTGCCTCCACCCACTCTGGAAATATCTTAGTAACCTGCATATAACAGAACAGTGATTCAGCAATGAAAGACTCATACAAACATTCAAACACCCCTCAGTCATACCCCTCATGCATACCCGAACCATATGCCCATCCCCACCCTCAGGCAAGCTCCATACGGTTATCCACCAGAGAAGGCAAGCATACAAACCCATACGCGCAACCACACAGTCCACTGGCACCCGAACATTCATTCGCCCCCCCTCCCAGCCCACCCAATAAACATCACAGCAAGGAAAATCCTCGCTAATCTCCAACTCTTAAGTCAAAACCAACAGGTAGCCCTGGGCCGCAGCACTACGTGGTATGGGTTACTCCAACACGGCCAAGACCCCTACATAGAGAAAAAGCGGCTCAGACCCATGTGTAAACAATAATAAAATAAGAACAAAATTAGAGGTCAGATGGGAGCGAGTGAACAGACACTCAAGCCCCCAAAAGAAAGGAACCTTGCAATAGTAGAGAACATGCCATTCAAGAGGATGTATCTGTAGCTGATAAGATCCCTAAGGTAAACATGGCTCACAGATACCACTGGGTAAGGTCAGCCTAAGCATGTGCACCGCAGTACAACCAAAACAGGAAAAACATGAAAACAGGGAGTCCCGTTTACCAGTCAGCCCCGCCTGAGCAAGAGCAAGAGGGCCAAGTATTGCACAGGAGCAGTCCCCGACAGAACACAGTTGCCCAATCTCCGCTACAAGACCACCTTATGCCAGGATCGGGCAGGAACAGGCAGCTCCAGCGCATTGCCATCCAGCACAGGACGCCCATGAGGGCCGCCTCCGGCACAACATAGCAGAGTGGAGGATCTTCATTAGAGAATGACACGGTGAAAAAATTGGTCCCCGTCACCGCCCCGTCCCCGTCTCACCATCCCCGTCACCGCCCCGTCCCCGTCTCACCAACCCCGTCACCGCCCCGTCCCCGTCTCACCATCCTCTTCACCGCCCCGTCACCGCCACTGCCACCCCATTCACCGCCCCGTCACCGCCACTGCAATCCCATTCACTTTTCTTTATTTACGTATAAAGGAAACATTCTTTAAAACTTTAAAACTTAGTTAAATATTAGTTAATAACTATACAAAAACAAAACACGCAGAGAAAAAATTAATTAATAAAAATTCTCAAAACTGACACATTTTGATCACTAAATTTAAAATAGTTATTTTTCATACAGTTTTTCAATCACTAATCTTCCACCACCCCTGGGGCTAGCAATGCAAAAACAAACACGACATGTACTTTAAATGCTGCCGTGATTAGCATAGTGACCGCGGCTACGGCTGCAAGTCTCCCCTCCCCCCAGCGATCACGGCAGGAGGGCACCCAACCCCTCCTGCTGGACCCCCCCCCAACGAACCCTCCCACCCCGGAACCCCCTTAGTCTTACTTTTCAAGTTGGACCGGACAGCTCCTCGCTCGTCTGGCCAGCAGGCCTGCCTCCGTCCAAATGAGGCGGGCCGGGCCCGCCCCTCCCCTCCCCTCCCCTGCCTCCCAATGGCCTCCCCTAAGATCGCCGGCAGGAGGGTACCCAACCCCTCCTGCTGGACCCCCCCCCAACGAACCCTCCCACCCCGGAACCCCCTTAGTCTTACTTTTCAAGTTGCACCGGACAGCTCCTCGCTCGTCTGGCCAGCAGGCCTGCCTCCGTCCAAATGAGGCGGGCCCGCCCCTACCCTGCCCAACCCACAGGATCCTAGAGCCTGATTGGTCTAGGCACCTAAAGCCACTCCCGCTATAGGAGGGGCCTTAGGTGCTTGGGCCAATCAGGCCCTAGGATCCTGTGGGTTAGGGAGGGGAGGGGAGGGGCGGGCCCGCCTCATTTGGACGGAGGCAGGCCTGCTGGCCAGACGAGCGAGGAGCTGTCCGGTCCAACTTGAAAAGTAAGACTAAGGGGGTTCCGGGGTGGGAGGGTTCGTTGGGGGGGGGTCCAGCAGGAGGGGTTGGGTACCCTCCTGCCGGCGATCTTAGGGGAGGCCATTGGGAGGACCGGCAGGAGGGGTTGGGTACCCTTCTGCTGCGATTGGCAGGAAGGGTTGAAATGACAAATGAGGAGCACGGTGAAATAGCGGTTCCTAGAAGGGGGTACATTGGCCCGCGGGGACAAACCTGTTCACCGTTTCCGCGGTCGGTGAATGGCCTTGTCCCCGTCACCGCAGCGACTGCTATTTTTCTTCCCCGTTTTCGGCGGTGACCCGCGGCTTAAATGCGGTGGCCGCGGGTAAACCGTCACCGTGTCATTCTCTAATCTTCATAACAGCATCAACAGCAGCAGCCCCCCGTCATTCTACGTGCCCAAAGTGAAACAGGATAACAAGGCATATTGGGGCTAGCCCGAGGACCGGTGTAGAAAGGAATCCCCTGCAGGTCAAGAGACCCCCCCGGTCCCCGCGTGGAGCAGGAAGAGATTTGATGAAGCCCTCCAACGCCTCCGGAGTATCATAGAAAGTAGTGGTATTGTTGTAAGATACTCGGGCCCTCACTGGGTACAAGAGGGCAAATCGGATGTTGCGCTTGAAGAGCTCGCTGCAATATGGCGCCATGGCCCGGCGTCTAGACGAGACCTGAGGGGAGAAATCTTGGAAGAAAAGAATCTTGTGCCCCTCAAATTGCAGGTTCAGATTTTTGTCTCGTCTGTAGGCAGCCAGCACCCTCTCCTTCACAGCATAGTTGTGGAACCTTGCAATGACCGGCCGGGGCCTGGCGTCGTCCTCTCGTCGGGAACCCAGTCTGTGGGCGCGCTCAATGAAGAACGGCGCCGGTTTATCAGGCAGACCAACAGCCTTAGGCAGCCATTCCTCCAGCCAGCTTCGCAGATCCACGTCTCGGACAGAGTTAGGGACCCCCACAAATCGGAGATTATTACGTCGGCCTCTGTTTTCCTGATCCTCGAGGCGCTCCAACAAAGTCTTGTTCTTAGATTCCAGCGTGCGCAGCCTTTCCTCATGATTAGCCACAGTGTCCTCCTGCTGAGCAATGCGGTCTTCTGCCCTCTGCAGCTGCCCAGCCTGAGAGTCAAGGCTTTCTTTTATGCCCTCCATAAAGGTGTGGATGATGGCCAACTTGTCTTCCATGACCAGCGTGATGGATCGGGTCAGCTCCTGGACTGCCGCTGCCTCCAGGGTAAAAACAGGCGCCTCGTGGCTGTCCGCCATTTTTGCGTCCGTTCCCCTCTGTCTGTCCCTCGCGGTTCGTGCAGGTTTAGCAGCCATCAACACGTCCCGAGGCCGGGAATATGACAAAAGACGCGGCCGCTCGAGGAACACCAAAGCTGCTTTTAAATCAGAATCGCCGGCCAGGATAAAGCTGCAAAATGTAGCAAGATGTATGCGCGCGGCCCGGAGCTACTCAGAGGCACGTCCGTTCACTCTCCCGGCATCACGTGCCCCCGATACGTGTAGTTTTACCTGAATTGTTTTGAGATGTTTTCTCAGGCAGATTGAGTTGGGGATAGCAAAAAAACAACAACAACAAACCAACCAACCATGCATAGCTATGCATTTTCAAAACTACCCTGCTGTTTTGGTTGATAAAGCAAGAACAATTTCCTGTGGGACCTTTTTCTTTGGGTAATAATCGAAGCACAATGATCCATGTTGGTTGGCTTTGTTAGTATACACCCTGCTGGTAAAATCTACCCTTAGAATTTATACTGGTGTGAACAGTTTGATTATTGCCTCAGAAATGATTCTCTCCTATCACTGCATGATTGCAGGTTGCACTTATGATATGTGTTTTAACAATAATACTACAGTATATGTAAAGCATTATCATACAGTAAAATGATTACATAAGCAACAGTCTTCTCAGAAAAAGTATGAAAGGCAAGGCTTCCCAGGCCCAGTCTGTAAGGGCAGGCCAAGAGAGCAAGGAAATCATCTAGCCCTATGCAAGAAGGGGATTTATAAAGCTTTTTAGTGCTTCTGAATGTGGTATTGTACTGTTTGTCCTTTTTTCTCTGTCTGATCCTCATCCATTTGATTGGTATTCTCTGTCTACTGCAGTGAAAGGTTTTGTGTAAATATTACCAGAAGCAAAAGATAATACAGTCAAATCTCGGTTTGCGAGTAATGCGGTTTGCGAGTGTTTTGTAAGATGAGCAAAACACTCACGCAAAACTTGCCTCGCAAAACGAGCATTGACTCGCAAAACAAGCTCTCACCTCCCGAATTCAGCTGGTTGTCGTCCCGTGTACGAGCTCTCAGGTCCTGAATTCAGCTGGTTGCCGTCCCAATAATGCACGCGTCCTGTGTAAGCACTCACAATGTCGATGTTTTGCTTGCTTATACATGACACACGTTTTATTGGGACAGCTGAATTTAGGGCCTGAGAGCTTGTACACTGGACAGCGGCCAGCTGAATTTGGGAAGTGAGAGGCGCTGGCAGACGGCAGAGGCATCGCTTGAGGCAGGAGAGCAGCTGTACGGGGACCCCGATGGTTGCCAGCGCCTGGCCACCTCAAGGAAGTCACCCTGCTGAAAGGGCTTTGGCATCCGGGCATCATCCAGGCAGGGTACCCACCCTTGGGCCACCATAGTTGTGGAACAAATCATCTTAGTTTCCTTTAATCACTATGGGGAAATTTGCCTTGCTATACGAGTGCTTTGGATTACGAGCATGCTTCTGGAACAAATTATGCTCGTAAACCAAGGTACCACTGTATTTTAATCCTTTATATGTTTACTGTGGTTGTTACAAGGGTAATGGCATAGTGGACCATGACTGAGAAATATGTTTCCTTGAACAGGAAAACCCCCCAAAACAAAACAATCCTGTCTGTAGTTTACAGACTATTTTTCTTTCTAATAGTACATAATTCCCCAAGCCTTGGATTCTTCAGGCAGCCAGTCCTCTATAAACACCCACCTTACTTAGATCCAAATCCTGAACATATAGTCAGGCCAGTGGCATACTAGTACTGAATGAGTCCTGGGTAGGAACATTGAGACGGGCCCTCTTTAGGTTGTAACAATTTTTTATTGACATGAAAAAATATAAGGCACGCATTAGTGAATACAGCAACAACAAACGCCAGCTCAGAGAAAAAGATACATCGGCTGCATACACCAAGACAATCATACCAAAGCATGTCACAAACACCAACCCAAAAAATCTCCCACCATCTCAAGGTCCCGCCTCCCCCCAAACCTACCCCCCATCAACACCCCCCCCGACCCCCCTAAGGGAGTGGAACACCGGACATAGAAAAGCACAAACCCAATTCCCCCCCCCCAGGGTCTGAACTCTGATGACCCTAGGGCGACAAACCCAACTAGGCATCCCCCTCCCTCTAAGCAGAGCCCCTCCAGCCCTCTACAACCCCCTCCCCCCCCCCAAACCCCCCCCCCCAAACCCCAGAGCAGAGAGACGTCGAGATCCAGAGCTGGCCAGGAGAAAGCCGCTTCAAGTCAAGGTGTTCAGGAGCAGGCCACGCCCCCTAGGAGACAAGGAGTTGACATATGGGTCCCAGATCAGCAAAAAGCTCCGCCGACGCTTAAGGGAAACCCCCACCTCCCGGGCCTCACAAAGAACCAACTCATGGAGAAGAGCCCTCAAATGCCAAAAAGACGGAGGACTCGAGGAAGTCCACTGCTGCATGATACAACGCCGGGCCAGGAGACACACCTTACGACACAGCCATCGAGCCCCCGGAAGCAAGGAACGAAAAGCTCCCGGTAGATCCAGTACCACCTGCTCAACCGTGCCCTCCACTGACGACTCCAAAAGCGAGTTCAAATAGGAGACAACCTCAGCCCAAAAAGCCTGCGTACACCAACAAGTCCACAATGCATGCGCAAACGTGTTCGGATCTCGACCACATTTAAAACACAGGGGAGAAGCAACACCCCCAAATTTAAATAATTGAGCTTGGGTGATATACCCTCTATACAAAATGCGAGCATAACATTCCTGCAACACAGCTCCTTGAATTAAACGCGGCAAACCTGCCAGATTCCGGGAGACCTCCCAAGTACCAAGGTCTAAATGGAGCTCTGAGGCCCAACTATCCCGAACCCCCGAACAATGCCTAGGAGCCTCAAAAGGAAGCAAAGCCCGATATAAAGCGGACACTGAAGTCTGAAAAGGCTCCACCTGGGCATACAAATCCCTAATACGAGCCCCCAATGGGTGCCGAAGGGCAGTCCGGGAAAGCGTGAGAATATAATGTTTAACTTGACAGTAAGCAAAAGTGTCCCCCCAGCAGTGCCCCAACCGCTCCCTCAAATCCGCTAAAGTGCTCAGGTCCCCATCGACGGTCAGCAGATGTTCTACCAAATAAAATCCCAACGTTTTCCAACGACGGAAATTCGAATTGTCCGAGCCCGGTACCAAATCTGGATTGCCCATCAGGGGCAACAGCGCAGTCACCCGCGGGTCCCCCCCCAGGCGCCGAACCAGACCCTCCCACGCCCCACGCATGGAAGCCAAAAGAATTGAACCCCGAACCTCCCGTGGCAAGGCCCCCCCCCGGCAGGTGAAGCAAGGCAAGGAGAGAATACGGGGCGTATAAAATAGTCTCAAGCGAGGTGGGGGTATATTGAGAATCCCCAAACAACCAATCCTTAAGATGCCGCAAAAGACATGCTAAATTATATAAACCAAAATTCGGAATACCAAGACCTCCCTGCTGCCACCCCCCCCACCAAAAGATCATAACGCAACCGAGGTTTCCTCCCACGCCAACAAAACCTAGCCAAAACCCGTCTCAGGCTCCTCAAGTCCTTCTTGAGAAGACGCAGTGGGAGAATCCTGAGTACGTAAAGCCACTGGGGAAAAATGACCATACGAATCACCGCCACACGCCCCAACAAAGAAAGGGGGAAATCTTTCCATCGATCCAACTGCTGCGACGTGCGATCCAAAAGCGCCCCGACATTCAAAGAATAAAGACGACCAAGTGAAGCTGTGAGCCGAACCCCTAGATAACAAAAGGAGTCCGTCGCCCAACGCAGCGGAAAGGAAGCCCCCCAGTTAGTCCGCAAGATAGACGAAGTGGGCAAAGCCTCCGACTTCCCCAAGTTCAAACGAAGACCCGCAAAGTCCCCATACTCCTGAATCGTTTCCAATAACGCCGGCAACGAACGCTGCGGGTCCGTAAGATGAACAAAAAGATCATCTGCAAAAGCCGCCACCTTAAAGCAAATGGAACCAAAAGAAACCCCCTGCACCTCAGGAGTCGAATGAATCGCGCGTAGCAAAGGATCTAAAGTGAGAATAAACAAAAGCGGGGACAAAGGACAGCCCTGTCTCGTTCCACGGGAGATAGCAAACAACGAAGAACTGCAACCGTTCACCAGAAGGGCCGCTGTTGGAGAAGCATACAAGGCCCTCAACGCCGAAACAAAACGGCCCGCAAACCCATACTTGGCCAAGGTGGCAAATAAAAAATCCCAACGAACCCGGTCAAAAGCTTTGTCTGCATCAAAGCTGACCATAAGCGACGGCAGTTGGCGGCGCGCACACAACTCCAAAGAGGCTAGAATGCGTCTCAAGTTCTTCTCGACCGAACGGCCCCGCACAAACCCAACCTGAGCCTCATGAAGAAGCGCAGGAAGAACACAAGCCAACCGATTGGCCAGAACCTTAGCCAAGATCTTCACTTCGCAGTTGAGCAGAGAAATAGGGCGATAGGATTCCACCCTAGTGGGGTCACGTCCCGGCTTAGGCAGAACTATAACGTGAGCCAAGTTAAGATAAGCCGGCATAGCCTCCGCATCCACCATGACATTGAACATAGCCGTAAGCGGCGCGACAATTTCTTCCCGCAACAACTTATAAAATTCTGCCCGAAAACCGTCAGGGCCCGGCGCCTTCAAGGTCGGGCTCCGACGAATAACCGAATCCACCTCCTCTTCCGACAATGGGGCATTCAGCGTTTCCAAATGGGCCGGGTCCAAACCAGGTAAATCCAAAGAATCCAAATACAGCTCCCCCGGGAGACCTTGAGTCGAAGGCTCTACATACAACTCAGCATAGTAGTCCCGAAAAGCCTGACAAATGTCCGCATCCGCTGTAATAGGCCTGGAATCCGAAGAGGTAAGGGCTACTATTTTCTGTCTACTCTCCCTGTGAGAAATCAAACGAGCTAATAGGCGGCCACATTTGTTACCATAAGCATAAAGACGATATTTGTAATAGGCCAGGCTCTTAGCTGCCCGCTGGTGAAGTTTCTCATTCAGAGCGACCTGCACCTCCAACAAGGCCCGCCGGTTGACATCAGTGGGCTGACGTCCATACGCTCGACGAAGATTCCCCAACAACCGGGACAAACGAAGAATTTCCCGATCCCGAGTCTTTTTGGCTTGCGAAACATAACTAATAATATGCCCACGAAGAACCGCCTTAGCGGTTTCCCAAAAAAGAACAGGGTCCTCCCGGTGCTGATCATTATGATAGCAATAATCTTTCCAGCGCGCCACCAACGAATCATAGAATTTGGGATCTTGGCCGAGCCAAAGAGGATATCTCCATTGACGGGACTGCGAGGACTGCCCCGGGGGCGTCCACTCCAGCCACACCCAAGCGTGATCTGAAATCGCGTAGGGACCAATCTCCGCTCGCTCCACCTGAGAAAAAACAGCCCGCGAAAGAAGCAAGTAGTCAATACGTGACTGCGTGGAATGCGCCCGTGACATATGAGTAAAATCTTTCTCAGTCGGGTGCAAAATCCTCCAAACATCCTCCAACTCCAACAGCTGACAGAAGGAGGGGAGCCCCCTGCCGTCCTGAGCCCGGCGATTAGGGACCGCAGATGATCTATCCAGAGAGGGGTCCCAAACCGAGTTAAAATCCCCTCCCAACAACATCGGCACACCCTGATGGGGCGCAAGGATCGCCTGTAAACGCCTATAAAATCTCCGATCATACGTGTTAGGAGCATAAACACTACCCAAAAGAACCACAGACCCCGCGATCTGAGCCCTACAAAAGATATATCGGCCCTCAGAGTCAGCCCCCACAGAGTCCAGACTAGCAGCATGAGACGGGCCCTCTTTAATACCATCATTTCCAAAGTAGTGGAGATCAGGGGAAAGGTGGATGGCACATTTCCCAAAGCTGATATATTACAATAAAAATATATATATTTTTCTTACCCTTTTCTATTTTTTTTTTTTTTTTATAATTCTTTATTCATTTTATAACTTACATCAAGTACATCAACATTGATATTAACATTTTAACATAGATATATCACTTGAAATTCTACAATTAATCTTATCAAATTAAATTTATCCCCTTCCCTCCCATCCTTTTATATTTCATAAAAACATTTTCCAATAATAAATACCCCCCTCCCCCTGCCCAATTTCCATTTGTACTAATCAGGGAAGAAAAATATATACTCATTCTTTACAATAATCTGATAATGGCCTCCACACATCCTGAAATTTATTAAAATTCCCTTTTTCTAATGTTCTTTCCATTTTATAAATATGGCATACTGAATTCCACCAAAAACTAAAGTTCAATCTATTCCAACTTTTCCAATTAAGTGTTATTTGTTGTATGGCAACTCCTGTCAAAATGAGCAATAATTTATTATTTGTAGAGGATATTTGACTCTTAGCTCTTATCTCCATGCCAAATAATATTGTATCATAGGATAATGGCACATAATTTTTTAATAAACAATTTATTTGACTCCAAATTGATTTCCAAAATTCCATAACAAATGGACAATAGAATAATAAATGGTCTAAAGTCCCTGCTTCTTACCCTTTTCTGAACGTTGCATTGGTTCTAGTGTCTCTCTTCTGGTTTTCTCCTCTGCTATACTTCAGGCCTCTCTCTTCCCCCTCTCCTCCCCCGGAAGTCCAGCATATCTCCTCCTTCACCACCAGTTCTGGCATCTCTCCATCTAGATCTCCTCCCCTTGCTAGTTCTCCACATACTGCATCCTGTCACCGGCAGAAGCTGCTTCTCTCGTAGGCCAATGGAGCCTTTCCTTTCTAGAGAACAACATGAGGGGACACAGTTTGTCCCCATGTTCACCCCATCCCCATGAGCAGTAGCACAGTAAGGGTGGGGTGAGGGGGGGTGGTCTGCCTTGGGTGCCATGTTGGTGGAGGCACCAGCATTACAACTCCTATCTGCCCCTCCCCGCCTCTTCCCACTGCTCTCCTCACCACACACATGCCCCCTTCCCTTCCCCATACTTCTAGTTTAAGTTGTTGCTCACATTGTCAACACGTTCCTCACGTGCATAAGAAGTGACATCAGAAGGAGAGCTTATGGAATCGTGAGGAGCATGTGGTTGACTGCCGCGAGCAACAACTTCAGCTAGTGATATGGGGGAAGGGAAGGAGGCCATGCGTCAGGGGAGGTTGGGGAATGAGCGGGGGAGGGGGGTAGAGATGAGTACGTGGAAGGGGCGCCATCTCCACCCCCCAGGTGCCTCTCACCGTTGCTACACCACTGCCAATGAGCTCTTTCTCTGTCCCCACAAGCTATGTCTGATCCCAACAGCTCTGATTTTATACTTAAATAATTAAATTAAATTATAAAAAGAGACAATATTCTGTACAACTGTCATTTTATAAATCACATGAGGATTAACAAAATCCCTGTCTCCCCTCCCCCTCACAAATATCCCCTCCACTAAAGAGAAGACTAAAGAAGTCAAATTATTACAGAATGCTACATAGAAAATTCATGCTAACAAATTACCTCGGTTGCACACACAGAGCACAAATGCCAAATATGTAATAGCTGACCAAAAATGATAAATTAAACCAAAATTCCAAGAAGAACCATCTTCCATGTAGCATGTATAACACCCAAAAAGTAGAAAGATCCATTTCCTCCTATCCTGTGCAAAATATAAAGATCACACATGCCAAGAATGGTGTTAGGGGAGTGCAACTACGGCAACTGCCCCTTGGCCAGAGAGAGTCCTAAGCCTGCTGGAAGCTGAGGGTGATATGGCCTGGTTGTGGGCTTTGGAATCCCCTCTCAAATTTCTGTCCAGGACTCCAGCCATGTATAACACCAGCACTGGCAGGATACACATTTCAAATCTGACATCTAATCTTAAAATAGAAAATAAAACTTAGGTGCCCGTTATAGAATCATGCTTAGCATCACCTAAGCATGCTTAGGTGACACTAAGCATTCTTACATTTAGATGCACCTTATTTATGCCAGGATTTTCTTGGCCTAAATGCCTGCTCTTAAGTTATGTGCCCAATGGCACCTAACTCAACAACACACCAACGATCCACCCTCTAACCATACCCACTTATAGCTATACGCTATGCACTAAGCGCATGTTATATAATCACGCCTACTAAGTTAGGCAAATAGGCCCGGATTCTCTATACGATGGTGATATTGGCAGCCGCCTAAAAAGCAGCCAACATTTGTGTGTCAGTTATACGATGGTGCCATATAGAGAATCACGCCTCTGGAAAAGATATTCTTCTGAAATGTAGACCAGGATTTTCCATGACTACATTTCCGGTGCCTATTTTTGTCGTGAATCAAGCCTACATAGGCGCTTTATGGTGCCTGCCTTTTTCAGTGTTAACTACACCCATAGTGGTGTTAGGCGTTGGTAGGCATCTCTAGAGGAACAATTCTTTTCTTTAGGCGCCAGTAGGTGCTTTAAATTTATCGTTACAGTGGAACCTTGGTTTGCGAGCATAATTCAAGCCACTCCCCCTTTCTATGCCATTGTCTGGATTTTCCAGTGTTGGTAACAAGACACTAGGCTAGATGAACCATTGATCTGACCTAGTTTGGCTATTTTTATGTTTTTATGTCCTAATGGGAAAATAGAAGACTTTGAAACACTGGTCTGAAAAACAGAAGTTCTAAATAGCTTCTTATTCTATGTAATTTTCTTAACATCATGAAAGCCCTCTTTAACTATTACATTCACCCAGTGGCGTACCTAGGGGGGGCGGGGGGGGGGCGGGCCGCCCCGGGTACCAGCCCTAAGGGGGTGTTCCCGGCCTTGCCGTTCAGTCCCCCGCCACCCCCGAAGGACCGCTCGCCCCACTGACCTTCCTGCACCACCTGTAACAGCCCGCGGCAGGATCGCGAAGTCAGCGTCAGCATCCCTGCGCTGCTTCCTGCGCCGCGATCCCGCCCCTCCTCTGACGTCAGAGGAGGGGCGGGACCGTGGCGCAGGAAGCAGCGCAGGGATCGCTGACGCTGACTTCGCGATCCTGCTGCGGCTGTTCATAGGTGGTGCGGGGAGGCCAGGGGGGCGAGCGGTCCTTCGGGGTGGGTCGGGGCATCAGGCCTTCAGGGAGGGGCGGGCGGGCAGGCAAGCAGGCTTTCAAGGGGGAGGGGGGTGACAGGCAGGCAGGCAGGCCTTCAAGGGGGGACAGGCCTTCGGGGGGGGTGCAGACCTTCAAGGGGTGCAGGCCTTCAAGGGGGGCAGGCAGGCCTTCAGGGGGGTGCAGGCCTTCGGGGGGGGGTGTAGGCCTTTGGGGGGGTGCAGACCTTCAAGGGGGTGCAGGCCTTCAAGGGGGGGAACAGGCCTTCAAGGGGGGAAAGGCAGGCAGGCCTTCAAGGGGGGGACAGGCCTACAAGGGGGGGGGGACGGGCCTACAAGGGGGGGGGACAGGCCTACAAGGGGGGGGGGGACAGGCCTTCAAGGGGGGGTGCAGGCCTTCAAGGGGGAGACAGGCCTTCAAGGGGGGGGAAAGGCAGGCAGGCAGGCCTTAAAGGGGGGACAGGCCTACAAGGGGGGGACAGGCCTACAAGGGGGTGGGACAGGCCTTCAAGGGGGGGGACAGGCCTTCGGGGGGGTGCAGACCTTCAAGGGAGTGCAGGCCTTCGGGGGGGGGGTGCAGTCCTTCAAGGGGGTGCAGGCCTTCAAAGGGGGGAAAGGCAGGCAGGCAGGCCTTCAAGGGGGGGACAGGCCTACAAGAGGGGGAGAAGCTACAAGGGGGTGGTACAAGCCTTCAAGTGGGGGACAGGCCTTCGGGGGGGGTGCAGACCTTCAAGGGAGTGCAGGCCTTCGAGGGGGGTGGTGCAGGCCTTCAAGGGGGTGCAGGCCTTCAAGGGGGGACAGGCCTTCAAGGGGGGAAAGGCAGGCAGGCAGGCCTTCAAGGAGGGACAGGCCTACAAGGGGGGGGGGAGAAGCTACAAGGGGGTGGGACAGGCCTTCAAATGGGGACAGGCCTTCGGGGGGGTGCAGGCCTTCGGGGGGTGCAGACCTTCAAGGGGGGGACAGGCAGGCAGGCCTTCAAGGGGGGGACAGGCCTACAAGGGGAAGGGACAGGCCTTCAAGGGGGGTGCAGGCCTTCAAGGTGGGACAGGCAGACCTTTAAGGGGGGACAGGCCTTTGGGGGGGGACCATGATTTAGAAGTACACGGAGGGAAGGGGGTGTTCAAAGAGACATGCATATGCCAAACTTTGGGGGGGGGAAGAAATAATGGGTCTGAAAATAGAGGAGAGGGAGAGAGATGATGGACCATGGGATTTAGGGAGGGAAGGAACAGAAAGGGAGAGAAATTGGACACAAGGGATGGTGTGGAGGAGGGATAGAGATACTGGATAGGAGGGTAATTAGGAAAAGAAACGGAGAGATGGTGGACTCTGGGATGGTGGGGAAGGAGGGAGAGATGCCGGATGAAAGGGTATTTAAGAAAAGGTGGATCTGTGGAGGGAGATGAAAAAAAGGAAAGATACCAGACTTCCTGGGAAGGGAAGGGAAATGGAAAGGGAGGACAGAGTTGGCAGATGGATGGTTAGCATGCAGAAAGAAGGAGACCCTGGCAAGCAAGTTATCAGAAGAAAACCAGAGCCTTGGACCAACAAGATTTGAAATATAACCAGACAACAAAAGGTAGAAAAATTAATTTTATTTTCTGTTTTGTGATTATAACATGTCAGATTTGAAATGTGTATCCTGCCAGAGCTGGTGTTGGACTGCAAACGTGAGCTAGGATTTAACAGAAAGAGGAAAAGTCCTTTTTGTTTCTTTATTTTATTTACACCACAGCGCCAGTGTGGTTAGGAGAAGCCAAAGGGGGTGAAAAAGCTATAAAACCCACCAGGAGTTTTGAAAAAAATCACCCAACTGGGCAGGAAAATCGAATTGAAAAACCAATTCAATAGGGCTGAATCGAATCAAAATTTTTTTTTCCTGTATCTGGCAGCATTAGTTTGCGCTACTGTCTTAGACTTTAGGACCTGGGATTGGGGAGAGATGGCATCCTCAGTACTTTATAATGCAAGTGAAACGAGGATTTGGTCAGACTTTTGAAGGGTCTGCAGAAAAAAAATATTGTATAGGCCGGGGACATGAGACAGCAGGAAATGGGAACTTTTCTTCCTTCTATTTTTGTGAATGGAAAGGCTGAGGATGTCAGAGAGGTCAGTTAAAATATGTGCTTTATAAGAAAATATAATAATGTGTTTTATAAAGTTTATAGCATAGCTGGCCTACCCAGTGAGGTGTTCCTAGTGGTGATGGTGGCAGCGTGTCAATGTGTTGAGAGGAAGAGGTGGTCTGGGAAATTCTGCTGAGCAAACTCCGGGCCCATTTCCACCCCCCAGTTAGTCCACTCCACTCAACTGATTCACACACTGAGTGGGTCTTTGGGTGTTGTTTTGGGATCTCTTCCAGTGGTTTATCTCCTTCTGGTCCAAGGAAGGAAACTTTGTTATCCTTAGCATTGACCTACAGAATATGTTTGTAACAGCGCTGCTTGTGTGGCATTAGGCTATGTAGTGATCGAAAGAAAAAAACAGACCTTTGCACATTTTTGCACTATATGGTGGGTGTATGAGGAGATTCACATTTCCTGCACAGCTAAGTCCATGTGAAGTTACCTTGTGCTGTATTTGACATCTAGCAAGGTCTCTGTTTGAAAGGAAAGATCTAAACTTAAAAATGAAGTGGCCAGAAGTTATGGTAAAAGCAGATAGTGTAGCTGGTTTTAAGAAAGATTTGGACAAATTCCTGGAGGAAAAGTCCATAATCTGTTATTAAGACATGGGGGAAGTGTCTGCTTGCCCTGGATCGGTAGCATGGAATGTTGCTACTCTTTGGGTTTTGACCAGGTATTAGTGTCCTGGATTGGCTACCATGAGAATGGGCTACTGGGCATGATGGACCATTGGTCTGACCCAGTTAGGCTATTCTTATGTTATGTTCTCATCTGTAGGGGCCTTTATTTTCACTTCTTATTTTAATGTATTTTTTTTTCTGGGAACTTATCAGTGTTTTTTATAATGGGAACAAAAATGGAAGAGAATTAATGTGTGTGGAATGGGGGGTAACTAATTTCTTCAGCTAAATAATTCAATCCACTTCAAACAGACATAGGAGAACTTGTGCACCATTCACACACCCTCCAACCAAAAACGTCAAAAGAAAAAAACTGTTCGACATCCTCCTAGCCATTCGAGCTGCAACACTCGACCCCCAACTCTTCAACCAATTGATATCAACCACAGACTGCAAAACCTTCAAAAAGAAATAAAAATCCTTCTATTCAAAAAACACATAAAACCGAACTAACACAATCAGAACTGTCCCAAGCATCACCTGCAACTACTCCATATGTACTTCTAATGTCATGACAATTTAGACATAATTTATGTTATGTTATGTTTGGAATAATGGTTACATATATGAGGTTCAATAAAAGAAAATTTTCACTGCCTGTTTCTATTCTGACCATTTATTCCATTTCATGGTTATTGCAAAAAAAAAAAAAAAAAAAATTTTTTTACATGGGGGAAGGGGGGTGTCAAAAAATGATGGGCCCCGGGTGCCACATACCCTAGGTACGCCACTGCATTCACCCGCTTATCCATTGATAGGCTACTTGTCAGAAGAATTCCTTATGTTTTCAGACTTGATTCAAATTTAAAATAAACACTACTCAGTTTCAATACCTTGTCATTCCATATATCGTCTTTCTGTCATTATTTAATTTTGAGAGTAGTTTGGTGGGCCTGGAAAGTATTCACGGCCTATGTTGCAACAGCAATACATGTACACTGTGACAGCACCTGCCGTACAGCAGCTGTGGTACTGTCAGTCTGTCCAACTTTTCACTTCATCATGCTTTTTCTTTTGCTCTCCAAGTCTCAGTGATGCACCCATGTCTCGTTGCCAGTGACGATTCTCTCCAGAATACTCAGATCTTCATACTATCTCAGGAATTGGGTCGTAATCTCCACACGTTAATTGAACAGATCATCGTGCGCAGACTTTCCTGTATCCCAAGCCATCATGCATTATGGCAAATGCCAATCCATAGCTGATATCCAAATTTGCAGCTAATTGAGACACCATTATCCATCGGTCTTCTCTAATCGAGACATCCGCCCTGTCAATGTGCTCTTGTGTGCACAATGTCGATGAGCAACCAGAACGACCTTCGTCGATTACACCTGTTCTTCCACTTTAAACCTTTTTATCCACCATAAATCATTCATTGATTCATGATGCCATGTCCATACTGAGCCAATATCTGATGGTAAATTTCCTCAGGTTTCACTCCCTCTGCCCAAAGAAAGTGCACTACTGCACATTGTCCTTCAGTGGTGTAATTTTGTGATGGAGCATCCATGTTTCTGATCTCGTGGCTGTCATACGACTAAGGGCTGTACTGTTCGTGGTACATATGTTGCATTTCGCTAGCTCTGTTCCAATATTCACGTAATTGAACAATTGCCCTTAATTTTTGATTCGCCTTCATATAATCTATGAAAAACCAGGCTTTATTTCCCTTTACTGTACACTATTTGGTTACCAGGACTTATTTGCATATAAGTCTGGTATCAAAATGTCTTCTGTAAGGTTTTGTTTTTTATGGGATCATCCAACTGGTTGAATGAGCCCAAATCTCAGATAGCTACTAATAGTTTGGGGGGAGGGGTGTTTAAATGGAACATTTTGCAAAAACAGATTACACCCCATGGAGCTGTAGTTACTTGTTTTTACAAAATTAAGTCCCCCCTTTTACTAAGCCGGGATATGGTTTTTTTTTTTTACTGCAACTTGGAGCACTAAATGCTGTGACGCTGCTCCAATGCTCATAGGAATTCAGTGAGCGCTGGAGCATTTAGCGCTCCGGTCCGCATTAGAAACCTTTACCACAGCTTAGTAAAAGTGTGTGTGTGGAGGGGAGGGGTATGTGTTAAATGTGTAAAGGGCTTTTAGTTTAGCTGTGTGCTTAGCTAATAAGCTGCTTTGTATAATTTTGCATTGTAATGACTCATGTTGCCTGATGGGTCTGCAGGTTTGCAAACTTCACAGACAAGAAAAACATAAACATTGTCAAAATTACCTCTCATCTTCTCTATATAATATTTTGTGCTGCTGCACTGAGTATTATAAAACCTTCCCCCCCCCCCCCCACTGAGATAGACCAAGAGAAATTCTAGTTAATAGATATTGATTTCGCTATGCTGTAAGAGTAATTCTGGGAGCCAGCTTTCTCTAATTCATGCCATGGATTCATTTAACCTGGTGATCATGACATCGAGCCCCATAATGACAGTTTGTTTAAAAAAAAACAAAACCTGTTTCATCTGACTCTAGTGTCAGAGTTCGTTCTGTGAAATAATTACCTTTGCCCCCTGCAACTTGAAACATTAGCAAATTTATATTCTTTCCAACAAAGACAGTTTGTTATCAAAGGAAATGTCCTCACAGTCAGAACTTAGTGTTTTTTATGTTTTATCTGACAATACATTCCACTAAGAGAAGAAATGTAGTGCCAAAGCCCTTGGAGCTGCATTCTTTCAGGATGACTGTTCTGGGTATTATCTCAAGAGAAAATAAAACAAGCTGATAAAATAGTTTTTTTAAAAACTATTTATTCAAACCACCTTTCACTTGTTAAATACTGCTATAAAATTCCAACGGACTAAAGTATTTCCTCATTCTTGAACTGGTAAATTCTGTAGCAAACAATGGTGCTCGATGATAGGAACACTCAGAATAAAAATAGCTTATTACACCCCATTTGATTCATGTGCTGCCTGAGTCCCTCTCTTTGCTCCACCCATTTTACCTGTCTGGTAATGTTATGCTATATGTGGTCTTAAATCCCGCCGAATCCTCGCAGAGCGGAGTTCTAGGCGGGTTACAGATTGCATACACTTTACACAGGCTTGTGTACATGCCAACGTTACAAAGAGCATTACAAGGGTGGTTAGAAAAGTTTGGTGAAAGAGCAAGTGAAACAATGTAGTCTCCTTCGAGGGCTATACACTTAGGGCTCCTTTTATCAAGCTGCGGTAGGGGTTTAACGCGCAGAATACTGCGAGTTAAACCGCCGGCCGCGCTAGTCGCTAACGCCTCCATTGACGAGGCGTTCGTTTTTTGGCTTGCCGCAGGGGTTAGCGCGTGATGAAATGTCCGACGCGCTAACCCCCGTAGCGCGCCTTGATAAAAGGAGCCCTTAGTCCAGTGAGTTTCCGGGGAGGAGGGGGGGGGGGCTTGTATCGTAGGAAAAATAGCTTACGAAAAAAACCTGGAAATTCACTGAACTGAGCGTATAGCCTTTGATGGAGATAACGTTGTTTAATTCACTTTTTTTTTACCAAACTTTTCAAACTACCCTTGTATACAGTATACATACAGTAACTGATAAAACATTGATTATACCTACAGTAAATGATAAGAAGCTAAACGCCTGTTCTATCAAACTGCACTAACAGTTTTTAGTGCAGAGAGCCGCGCTCAATGGCTTGCGCTTCTCCCGATGCTCATAGCAACTCTATGAGAGTCAGGAGCAGCATGGGCCATTCAGTACGGTTCACAGTGATACAAACTGCTAGCGCAGTTTGAAAGAAGAGGGCCTAAGTACATCTTTAAACAGATATTTCAGCAAGCTTCAATTTACAAATAACTAGAGCTGTATATTTAAAACAGTTTTAAAGCGATTAACTCATTAACCCCTCCATTTTACAAAAGCATAGTACGGTTTTTAGCACCAGCTGCAACAGTAACAGCTTTCCAGGTGGGAAAATAGAATGTTTGGCAAGGAGACAATTTTTTTTTTTTTTTCTAAGTGTGAGCATGAAAACACAGTGTAAGCTAAAATTTGTTCCAAAATTCCAATAGGATTTTTCATGGCTGTGCGCTTGAAATCTGCAGGATCCAAGTTTTACCTGAAACATTTTTCAAACAGTAATAAAGCTTCACCCGTGCCAAAGGAAAATTTGAATCAGAAACAGATGCATAATAAATTGTAACAAAAAAAAAAATGGGGGAAAAGAAGGTCTTAATCTCTGTTAAAATATGTCATCAGAAGCTATAGGTGCCAGCTCTGGGGGTGCAGAGGATGCTGGAGCCCCACCACCACCATACAGGACTAAGGGACAGTTTTAGACACGCTGGGGCCCAGGATAGAAATTATGGAGGGGGCCTCTCTTCTACCTGACCCTCTCACAGTTTTCCTACCCATCATTATTACCACATATAAAACAACTTTGAATGACTTCTTCACACACAAAACACAGACAGACCTTCACCAAATACAGAACAATGGATCACAAATTAGAAATAGAAATATGAATACCAAAATATGTTAAACTCAGCAAGTACTTCATTTTGTACTGAACATAATCGGTGGCATAAATATGAGTGGGGGGGGGGGAGAGAGCTGGGCCTCCCACTTTGAGCTTAGACCCCCTCAAAATGAAATCTCCCTTGCTGTAGCTGGTGGGGAACCCCAAGCCTCACCAGCTGATGACCACCTGTTTCTCCTCCTCTGCAGCTCACAGCAGTATTTCATAGCTGCTTCTGCTGCTAACCCCCCCCCCCCCAGAGGAGGTCTTCATTTAGCAGGGCTTGGGATTCCCCATCAGTTCAAGCATTTATATTTTGCATTCAGATGGTGTGAACATTTGGTACCCATCCACTCATTTTGGGCTTCAGCCCCTCCCCCAATCAGCTGTGTGACTACGCTACTGAATGCAATACAAATATATTTATGATGCACCTATCCTGAAGCCAACATATTCCAGTTAATAAATTCCAAATAAAACACATTTTTCTACCTTGTTGTCTGGACAATTTGTTTTTCTATCATTTTGATCCAGTTTCTCTTTCTGTTTTTAGTCTATCTTCTTTTTCCAGTGTCTGCTGTCCATTTCTTTCTACTCTTCTCTCTTGTTCCATTCTCTCACTATGCCTGTCTCCAACATATTGATTTTTCCCTTTCAGCTTTCTTCCCTTTTTTCTTTTCTGCCTCTGTCCACTCAAATCTTGCCCTTTTTCTCACCCTTCTCCTTTTTAAATTTTCCACTATCTATCAATTTTCCATCTCCTCTCAGTCCCTAGCGCTCCCATTTCCCATCTCACTACTTTCCCAGCCTCCTATCTCCTTCTATAGACTCCCTTTTACTACATTTCTACCACTGAACTCACTGTTCTCTTACTCATCTTCGTGTCATTCCTCTTTTGACCTCGTCCACATGGCTCACCATTTCCAGAATCCCTCTCACTTTCTTCACTCTTGTCAAGTTATATCTCCCCTTGCATCTTCTTATCCCACATCTTTTCCCTCCTGCACTTCCATGGCTCCATCTCCCCTTCTTTCTCCCCATAGTCCCATTTCTCCCTCTCTTTTCTTTTGCTCTTCTTCCCACCCCCCTTGATGCTGAACAATGGGATGGAGGGATAAGAAAGATGTTTCATCTCTTCATCCATTCCACCCCCAGACCTAACATTTCTCCCTCACTCACTACATTTCTTCTATTCCCAGGTCCAACTTCTCTCCCTTTCTCTTCCCAACTGGCCTCCCATCCCATATCTCTCCCTTCCTTCCCCAGGTCCACCATCTCTCCCTTTCTTTTCCCAATTACCCCTCCCCCCAGGTCTACCATCTCTTCCTTTCTTTGCACCATCCCTATCCCATATCTCTCCTTCCCTCTGCACCACCACCAAGTCCACTATCTTTCCCGCTCTCTTTCCAGGTGCCCTCCCTTCAAGTACCTCCACCTGTCTTCCACACTACCCCATGTCCAGATTTTCTTCCTTTCTCTTCTCTCCCTCCAGACCATTACCCACCACCTCTCTCTCTCTGTCTGTCTGTCTGTCTTGTTTCGGCCCCATAAGCTCTTCCCCTTCCCCTGCCTTCAGTCTTCCCCTGCCTTCAGGCACTTCTTTGAACCCCCTCCCCCATTCTGCTTAAAAACACCCAGCAGGTCCAGAGGGCTTCCTCAGCCTGATATGGCCTCTCTCTTCTATCTGTCCCGGTCCAATGTTGCCCTCACCTTCGGTCTTCTTGCTGTCAAAAAACATTTCTGTTGAAGGGGACCACCGGCTGCAGCAGTGATTCTGAAGTGCTGCCTGCGGCCCCCTCCATGCTTTCCTTCAACCGCAGTCCATCCTCAATGACGCAATTTCCTGTTTCCGCCTCGGCAGACCATGGCCAAAGGAAAGCATGGAGGGGGGGGGCTGCAGGCAGCACTTCAGAATCACTGCTACAGCCGGTCGTCTCCTGCAACAAAAATGTTTTTTGTCAGCAAGAAGACCGAAGGTGAGGGCAAAGTCAGACTGGAGCAGATAGAAGGGGGGAAAACATATCGACCCACGGAGGCCTCTCAGGGCTTTGAGGCTCAGGGCAGTTGCCCTGTTTGCTCTCCTCACCTAACACTGGCCCTGCCAGGACTGAGCAGTCTCTTTCAGTTTGTCCAGAGAGAGACAATTCAGTTTGTATTAGGCTAACTCCTTCCCCCTTAACACCAAAAGCAGCAGTAAGATCCTTGTTTTGGAAGTTAGTGCTGGTTTATGCTTAATTTCAGGAATTACGTGTTTGTTGTATTTTCTATTAAAATATTACATAATAATCGCAATTAATCGCTACTGCACAATGCGATTAATCAAAATGAGAATTTTTAATCTTCCTGCAGCCCTTCAAATAACATTTTTAGAGGTAGTGAGTTGTAGGCGTCAGTGTTGTACCTAGTAGGCTTTTAGGTGCGATCTAGTTCACATCGGGTCTATGCACTGAGAGGTAAACATAAGAACATAAGAACATAAGAAGTTGCCTCCGCTGAGGCAGACCAGAGGTCCATCTCGCCCAGCGGTCCGCTCCCGCGGCGGCCCATCAGGCCCATTGCCTGAGCAATGGTCCCAGACTATCCCTATAACCTACCGCTACTCTTATCTGTACCCTTCAATTCCTTTATCCTCTAGGAACCTATCCAAACCTTCTTTGAAGCCTTGTAACGTGCTCCGGCCTATCACAGCCTCCGGGAGCGCGTTCCATGTGTCCACCACCCTCTGGGTGAAAAAGAACTTTCTGGCATTTGTTTTAAACCTGTCTCCTTTTAATTTTTCCGAGTGCCCCCTTGTACTTGTGGTTCCCCGTAATCTGAAAAATCTGTCCCTGTCTACTTTTTCTATACCCTTCAGGATCTTGAAGGTTTCTATCATGTCTCCTCTAAGTCTCCGCTTTTCCAGGGAGAACAGCCCCAGCTTTTTCAGTCTGTCAGTATATGAGAGGTTTTCCATACCTCTTATCAGTTTAGTTGCTCTTCTCTGGACTCCCTCAAGTACCGCCATGTCCTTTTTGAGGTATGGCGACCAATATTGGACACAGTACTCCAGATGCGGTCGCACCATTGCACGATACAGTGGCAGGATGACCTCCTTTGTCCTGGTCGTGATACCCTTCTTAATGATACCCAACATTTTGTTTGCTTTTCTTGAGGCTGTGGCGCACTGTGCCGACGCCTTTAAAGACGTGTCCACCATCACTCCCAGGTCTCTTTCAAGGTTACTTACCCCTAGCAGTGATCCTCCCATTTTGTAGCTGAACATCGGGTTCTTTTTCCCTACATGCATGACCTTGCATTTCCCTACATTAAAGTTCATTTGCCATTTTTTGGCCCATTCTTCTAGCGTCGTTAGGTCCCTTTGCAGATCTTCGCAGTCTTCCATGGTTTCAACCCTGCGGTAGAGTTTGGTGTCATCCGCAAATTTAATAACTTCGCAATTTGTTCCCGCCTCCAGGTCATTAATAAATATATTGAACAGGAGCGGTCCCAGCACCGACCCCTGCGGAACTCCGCTCGTGACCCCATGCCAGTCTGAGTAATGGCCCTTCACTCCAACCCTCTGTTTCCTGTCTGCCAGCCAGTTTTTGATCCATCGGTGGACCTCCCCTTGCACCCCGTGTCTCCACAGTTTTTTAAGCAATCTTTCGTGCGGTACCTTGTCAAAGGCTTTTTGAAAGTCAAGGTAAATGATGTCAATGGATTCCCCCCTATCCACCTGTCTATTTACTCCCTCAAAGAAGTACAATAAGTTTGTGAGGCATGACCTACCCTTGCAGAAGCCGTGCTGGCTCGACTTTAGCTGTCCATTGTTTTCTATGTGTTCACAGATACTGTCCTTAATCAGTGCTTCCATCATTTTTCCCGGGACCGAGGTCAAGCTCACCGGCCTGTAGTTCCCCGGGTCCCCCCTTGAACCCTTCTTGAAGATGGGTGTGACATTTGCAATTTTCCAATCCTCCGGGATCTCTCCAGTCTTTAAGGATAGGTTACATATTTGGCGAAGTGGCTCTGCTATTACGTTCCTTAGTTCCTTGAGTACCCTTGGGTGAATGCCGTCCGGACCTGGCGATTTGTCGCTCTTTAGTCTGTCTATCTGCCTGAGGACATCCTCTTGGCTTACCTCTAGTTGGACCAGCTTTTCATCCCGATCCCCATTTACGATGTCCTCCGGTTCCGGAATATTGGATGTATCCTCCCTCGTGAAGACTGACGTGAAGAACTTATTTAACCTGTCTGCTATCTCTTTTTCCTCTTGTACCACTCCTTTTTTGTCTCCATCATCCAATGGCCCCACTTCTTCCCTTGCCGGTTGCTTCCCCTTCACATATCTGAAGAACGATTTGAAGTTTGTTGCTTCCCCCGCCAGTCTCTCCTCATATTCCCTTTTAGCTTTTTTAACCACACGGTGACACTTCCTTTGGTGTTCTTTGTGTTCCATTTGGTTGTCCTTTGTTTGGTCCTTTTTCCATTTTTTGAACGATGTTTTCTTGTCACTTATCGCCTTTTTCACTGCAGTTGTTATCCACGCTGGGTTTTTTGTTCGGTTTTTTTTGCACCCCTTCCTGAATCTGGGGATGTACAGGTTCTGTGCCTCTTGCACCGTGCCCTTGAGTAGGGACCAGGCTTTTTCTACAGACTCCATCTTCCTTTCGCTACCATTGAGTTTCTTTCCCACCAGTTTCCTCATGCCATCATAATTCCCTTTTTTGAAGTTGAGTGCTGTCGCTGTGGATCTTTTCACCTTTGATGGTCCAATTTCCAGCTTGCACTGGATCATTTTGTGATCGCTGTTTCCTAGGGGTTCTAGCACCGCCACCTCCTTTGCAGGTCCCCCTAGCCCATTGAGGATTAGGTCGAGAGTTGCATCCCCCCGTGTTGGTTCCGTGACCAGCTGTTCCATGAAACAGTCCCTCGTGATTTCCAGGAATTTGGTCTCCCTTGTGCAGTTTGAGTGTCCAATACTCCAGTCTATCCCAGGGTAGTTGAAGTCTCCCATCACCATCACGCTTCCGCTTTTGCATATCTGCCTCAGCTCAGCCTCCAGGTCCTGGTCGAGTGCTTCCGTTTGTCCAGGTGGGCGATAGTACAGACCCAATTTTATGTCTGCTCCAGCTCCTCCAGGTAGCTTAATCCATAGTGATTCCAAGTCGTCCGCCCTTACTGTTGTTTCTATCCTGGTTGAAGGTATGGAGTCCTTTATATAAAGCGCTATTCCTCCACCCTTCTTGTGTGTCCTGTCCCTCCTGTAGAGTTTGTACCCTGGTATGGCCACATCCCATTTGTTGTCGTCAGTCCACCACGTTTCTGTGACTCCTATTATGTCCAGGTCCTTTGTATTGGCTATGACTTCTAGTTCTCCCATTTTGGCTCTTAGGCTCCTAGCATTAGTGTATAGGCAATTTAAGTCCTGGTTGTTTGCCTTTTCCGCTGGTTTTCCTCGTGGTTTGGCGCCCCTGCCAACCTCCTCATGGGTTGCCAGCCCCGGAGCTTTGTTGTGTTCATCCCCATCCTGCGGTGTGTCTATGTTGTCCTCAGCCTGCTCCCCCATGTTTGGATGACCCTCTGGCTCCTGTTGCTCTCTCTTAATTCTGCTTGCTAGGTTCGTTTGTGCATTGGCTCCCTGCATTGCATCCATGTATCCTTTTCCCAAAAAGTAAATATCTTGAAAAAATTAGGGAGAAGCTTTCAATCGATGAGAGGATGTGTAAAGCCTCTGGGTACTTTTTAAACTGTAGGCTGTGCATCAATAAAAGGAAAAGTATGACCATAAATCTACACCCACTATTTGTGTTGGTATTTTCTCCATGAGAACTCCTGTGCATAGTTTAGTTTTGTAAAGCCAAATGTATCCACATTTAAAAAGATATAAAAAAAGGATAGAGTCGGTCCAGAGGAAGGCTACTAAAATGGTATGTGGTCTTCATCATAAGGATGCTAGGGTGTATAGGGAGAGGTATAGCCAGTAGGAAAAAGGAGGTATTGATGCCTCTGTATAAGACTCTAGTGAGACCTCTTTTAGAATATTGTGTACAATTCTGAAAGCCGCACCTTCAAAAAGATATAAAAAGGATGGAGTCGGTCCAGAGGAAGGCTACTAAAATGGTGCGTGATCATCATAAGGCATATGGGGACAGACTTTGTACACTTTGGAGGACATGCGAGAGAGGGGAGATATGATAGAGACGTTTAAATACTTACATGGTGTTTATGCACGAGTCGAGTCTCATTTGAAAGGAAGCTCTGGAATGAGAGGGCATAGGATGAAGTTAAGAGGTCATAGGCTCATAGGATGAAGTTAAGAGGTGATAGGCTCAGGAGTAATCTAAGGAAATACATTTTTTTCAGAAAGGGTGATAGATGCATGGAAGAGGTGGTGGAGACAGAGACTGTGTCTGAATTCAATAAAGCATGGGATAGGCATGGGGAATCTCTTAACGAGAGGAAGAGATCATGGTTACTGCGGATAGGTAGACTAGATGAGCCATTTTCTGCCATCATGTTTCTATGACTTTCTGGCCCTTGGGATGATCTTCCCAATACACATACATATGCTGACATATTCACTATATAGGACTTTTAGTAGAACGTAGTTGCACACCACATTGTAGACCCCTGACGAAGCCTTAAAACAGGTGAAGCGGGTCCCCGTTGGGCAACGAGAACTTTATATTGCTACAACTAAAATACTGGCGCTAGAGTGATTTAAAGATAAGTGCTGGTTTCTGTTATTTTGTTGTTTTGGTTTAATTGCACTAAAGCACTTTATTATAAGATTATTTTGCACTTGATTACAGCATATTTATACTTTTAAATCTCTAATCATACTGAGCTCGATGAAAGATACCTTTCTCCTGCAAAACAACTGGGTAGATATCTTGTATGATTCACCCGTGCAGGCATCTGAGAGCACAGTAAAAAATAGGTTGATAATGATTCATACAAGTCTTGTGTTGTAGCTGATTTGGTGATCAAATAGACTTGTTTCCATTGAGTTAGTATTTAATATTCACTATACATATTCAGCATACACTATCCCCCTCTTCTGCAAAACTGCGCTAGCAGTTTCTAGCGCAGGGAGCAACTCTGTAAAGCTCACGCTGCTCCCAACGCTCATAGGAACTCAATGAGCGTCGGGAAAAGCGCAGGCCATTCAGCGCGGCTCTCTGCACTAAGAACCGTGGTTTCGTAGAAGATGGGGTATATTCTAGGTGATTTTCAAAGATACTATTTTGAAAAATACTTTCTACAGAAAAATGATTTTAAAAATGACCCCTCTAAAGGAAATTTTATAAAATATCAGCTGGACTGAGGCACTACTAGGAATCTCTTTGCAGCCTATTCTAAAAAAGACAGTGGCCATAATGCTCATTTATTGAATCGGATATCTCAAAATAGCAAAGAATAAAAAGTTGATCTGATGAAAAGTCAAAATTTCAAAAGCCAGAATTTGATGTTTTAAACTGTAGTTTCTCAGGTAGCAAGGGGAGTATTGGAGGTGTGTTTTGGGTGGGATATAGGGCAGTTGGGAAATCTTTTCAATAAATAAATTAAATAAATAAGAAATGTCCAAGGCAAAAAAGAAGGATGTTTTTATCTAGACTTGTTTCAATCATGTCTAGGGTACAAAAAGGTGCCTTGATTGAACAGTTAAGCACTGGAAGGATAAAGGCTCCCTTAATTCTCAGGGGTTACTGACTCCCTTCCATTCCCCCTACAAAATGAAAGTATAATGGCTACAAGGATCTATGACAGTTTTGGGTATTATACACATTCCATTTTTCAAATTGGAATTTAAATATATATTTTCCATCAAAAATGTAAGGAAAAATTAGAAATACAATGTTCTCTGAAGCAGAAAATGAAAGACATATTATCCTCTATGAAAAATAATTCAAATCAAGTCCACCTTATGGAGAATATTACAAACTCCAGTAGAAGAATCAGTAAATAAGAAAATCATAATGGAGACATGCAGGCAACCGTGGCGTACCTAGCGTATTTGACACCCGGGACCAATCATTTTTTAATAAAATTAATTTGAGTAATAATCCATGAGTCACACAACAAAGGTGCACCTATGAAAAGGCAGCATCTTAAACATTGCAGTGAGCACTAGAACATCAATACACCCATTGTAAAACTAAACGAGCCAGATTAGTACGGATCAATCCTGCACAGTCAATGCCAACAGAAAAGCATGTCTTTTTTCACACACATAGAACACAGATACATTCTCACCCAGTACAGAATGAGGTCCATATTCAATAAATGACGCTTTAAATTAGGTGCCGGTAGATGACCTAAATGGAAAATGGCGTTTAAAAACAAATAATAGTGTTTTAAGAAAAAATGTAGGTGCCTACTGTCACCTTAAAAATACCAAACAGCTGCATCTTTATGTCACACCTTGGGGCTCCACCCCGTACTTCCAACCCCATTACCTTCCGCAAAATAATTGGCATAACTGGGTTGCTCTCTCCAAATCCACCTATCTTTCCCTCGCCCCCCTTTCCACTAAATCCATCTCCTATCCCCGCAAGGCCCCTTGGTTCCTCCCATATCACAGAGAGCTAAAACAGAAATGTCGAGCTCTGGAGCGCATATGGAAAAAATCAAAATGTCCTATAGACAGACAATCCTGGAGAGTCAATATCAAGCTGTACAATACAGCACTAAAAAAAGCAAGAAAGAACTTCTATGGTGACAAAATCTCCAGGTCCAACAATCAAAGCAGTACTCTATTCAACATCTGGCGCTCCCTAACCTCCAAAAGAGACCCCACCTTGTTCCCCTCCTTTCCCTCAGCCGATGTTCTAGCAAAATTCTTCAACGATAAGGTTTCTTCCTTGAGATGTTCTTTCCCTCCTTCAGTCTCTTACAACTCCCTAGTGCCTACCAATTCCACTCCCACCCTAATGGTCTCCAATCCTATCCCAGCTGACAAATCCTGGACCACCTTTGAGCACGTATCTGAATCCCTGGTCCTCAATCTCTGCCTCAAACTGAAATCCTGTAATTGCTCCTTGGACCCATTCCCCTCCTACCTATATGAGAACATTCCCGCTCAGGCTATTTCTTCTATCACCATTCTCATAAACTCCGCCCTTCAGTCGGGCAATTTCTCCCCAGAAATGGGTCATATCGCCTTGACCCCACTACTGAAAAAATCTGACCTTGACCCTTCCATACCATCCAGCTATCGCCCAATTGCAAATATCCCTCTCCTAATCAAGATGCTAGAGTCCATCATTTCTTCCCAACTCTCATCATACTTAGAGAGATTCTCTATTCTTTTACCCTATCAATATGGCTTTCGTCCTAACTTCAGCACCGAATTCCTACTGTCTTCCCTGATTTCAAGGGTTCAACAACTTCACTCTCGAAACAAGTTCGCCATCCTCCTACAATTTGACCTTTCCGCTGCTTTCGACGTTGTTCACCATGATATTCTTGTTTACCAACTCTCTGAGATAGGTATCAACTCCACAGTCCTAGGTTGGTTCTCTAAATTCTTCCACTCTCGTTCTTACATTGTTAACATGAATGGCACCTCATCCTCTCCCTGGAAACCAAATTGTGGAGTCCCGCAAGGCTCTCCACTATCCCCTATCCTTTTCAACATCTATATGTCCTCCCTAAAATTCCTCCACCTATCCCCCCTTGAAACAATTTACACTTATGCAGACGACATCCTCGTCCTCCTCGAGACCGATTCGAACCTCACCCACCTGTCTAAGAACATATCCTCTTGTATAATGAACCTACAATCCTGGGCCCACACAGTGCAAATGAAATTGAATGAGTCCAAAACAAGACTTCTTTGGCTCGGTCCAAAACTAGATCACCTACCCACCTCCATCCCACTACCCTCTGGCTCCTCTCTGCAGCTTGAGTTCTCGAGCAAGGTCTTGGGCATCATCATTGATTCCACATTGTCCTTCAATGACCACCTCCAATCCTTGGTAAAAAAATGCTTTTTCAGCCTTCACATGCTGAGGAAAGTTAGATCCTGCTTCCATCAAAAACATTTTATCCTCCTTGTCCAATCCATCATCCTCTCCAGATTGGACTATTGCAACTCTATCTACTTAAGCCTAACTAAGAAAAACCTCCACAGAAGGACATGGCGGTACTTGAGAGAGTCCAGAGAAGAGCAACTAAGCTAATAAAGGGTATGGAAGACCTCTCATATACTGACAGACTGAAGAAGTTGGGGCTTTTCTCCCTGGAAAAGCGGAGACTTAGAGGAGACATCATAGAAACCTTCAAGATCATGAAGGGCATAGAAAGAGTGGACATGGACAGATTTTTCAAATTACGGGGAACCACAAGCACAAGGGGGCACTCGGAGAAACTGAAAGGGGAAAGGTTTAGAACAAACGCCAGGAAGTTCTTTTTCACTCAGAGGGTGGTGGATACATGGAACGCGCTACCAGAGGATGTGATAAGCAGAAGCACACTACAGGGTTTCAAAGAGGGTCTGGACAGGTACCTGGAGGACAAAGGGTTTGAGGGGTACAGATAGGAGTAGAGGTAGGTAATAGGGATAGAATTAGAGGATTAGAGGCAGTTACAAAATTAGTCATGGACACTGTTCAGGCAATTAGGCCTGATGGGCTGCCGCAGGAGTGGACCGCTGGGCAGGATGGACCTCTGGTCTGACTCAGCGGAGGCAACTTCTTATGTTCTTATGACTCCAACGGATTCAGAATGCCGCGGCCAAGCTCATCTTCGCTAAAAGTAAATTTGACCATGTCTCCCCGCTCCTGGCCAAGCTCCACTGGCTTCCGATAATCGCCAGGGTCCACTATAAATGCGCCTGTTTAACTTTCAAAATCCTATATGGTATCCTCCCTCCCTTTATCCCTCTTTCTTGGAATTCCTCAAACCCTAATACCACCAGATCCTCCCACAAATTAAAACTATCCTTCCCCTCATTAAAAGGCATTTCCCACACAGGAAAGCTAGGGACCTCCCTCCACTTCAAAATCACTGAGCTCTGGAACAACCTTACCTCCCCTCTTCGGAACTTGAGCTCTCTCCAAGTTTTCCGCAAACATCTGAAAACCTGGCTTTTCTCAAAAAATGTAAGTCTCCCTTCAACTTAGGAATCAAGGAAACTCTTATATCTTGGCATCCCAAGTCCTCTAAATTTTCTTCACACTTCTACCTCTAACCCTCTGTTGTAGTTCCTTCCTATTTCTCCTACTGTAAACCGCGTCGAGCTCTACGAACGTGGAGATGATGCGGTATACAAACCTAAGGATTAGATTAGATTAGATTAGATTAAGGCTATGGGGGTGCTTTACGACGCCTAACGCCAATGTAGATGTGGCTAATGCAGGAAGTGATGTTAGATGTCATAAAGTGCCTCCATAGCCACAGTTCACATGAAACGTAAGACATTCCCACACTTCCCTAGTGTTCACTGACTTCTTTCCACCACACAAAAATGAGAACAAATGGTACATATCTATCTCTAAAACAGCAGCATCTGGTATGGGGATGCCTAGTAGAGCTGCACATAGGTGTCTTAAGTAGCCTGGTAGGTAGGCTAATGAACCTTAGAGAGGAGGATCTAGGCCCATAAGCCACTCTAACCACTACATTTATGGTAGAATGTGTGAGCCATCAGCTTGCCAGCTTTGTTGCCCCATTTATGGAGCCTGTATTTATACAATTGGATATCACAATTAGCTCTCTGATCTAGTAGCTTATTAATGTGTTTCCACACTGACGCGCATTGCTGCTTAATACTAGCTAATGGTCTACGCAAATGGGTTCTTCTCAAGGAATAAAGTTGATGAGAAAGGGATAGGAGTTCTGCATCCCTACCTTTCCGAGTTCAAATGTTATATTCTATAATTCTATCACGCATGACCGCCTTAGCAGCCTCCCAGTAAATGATGGGATCCACATCTGCAGCATCATTATCAGTAAGAAAATGACCCCACACTTCCTGTAAATACGTAAGGAAATTTGCTATCAAGGTATAAAGTAGGATTCATTTTCTATGCCCCTGCGCTGTATCTATCGACATTCTAATGTCTACTAGAGGTCTGCACGGGAACGGGGATCGCGGGGATCCCGCGGGTCCCGCGGGGATCCCGCGGGTTCCCCCCTGGCCCACGGGACTCCCACGGGGACGCCCCCTGGCCCACGGGACTCCCACGGGGATGCCCCCCTGACCCACGGGACTCCCACGGGGACGCCCCCTTGCCCACGGGACTCCCACGGGGATGAAAACAACCTACCTAAAGTCTGGCGATGCAAGTCTGGCGATGCAAGTCTGGCGTCGGGTCGGGAAATAGCCATGTTGAGCAGTGAGCTCAGCACGTACACAGATGAAAGCCTTGCTTGCTGATTGGTCCGGCGGCCCCGCCCCACCGTGCCGCCGGACCAATCAGCAAGCAAGGCTTTCATCTGTGTACGTGCTGAGCTCACTGCTCAGCATGGCTATTTCCCGACGCGGGCATTAGGCTGTTTTTTGTCATTTCGGGTAGGGGATGGCAGCGGCAGCGGCAGCAGCAGCCTGAAAAAGAAATCATCCTGGCCGGGTTAGGTGTCATGCTCCGGAGCTTCTACAGCCTTCCTATCTCCCTCTCCCTTCTACCTGCGGCTCTCTTCGGCAACAACGATCGACACAAGCTTCTGGCGTCGGGGCCTACCCTCTGCGAGTCCCGCTTGTTTCAACTTCCTTTTTCCACAAAGGTGGGACTCGTAGAGGGAAGGCCTCGATGTCGGCAGCTTGTCTTGATCACCGCTGCTGACGAGTTGCTTAAGAGAGCCGCGGAGCAGGGGGGTGTTGCCAGGTGCAGGTAGAAGGGAGAGGGCCAGATGCAGGACTCGTGGGTGAGGGAGGAGAAGAGAGAGGGGAGAGAAACAAAAGGAAATATTTCATACTGGGCTGGGCCGGAGTGGAGGGAGGGTGGAAAGATTCTGGCTACAGGGTGCATTAACAATGGAAAAGGGGGGAAAGCTGAAAATGGAGATAGTGACACAAAGAAGAGAAAGGGTAAGCAGGACCTTCTGAATAAGGATAGAGATACAGAGGGGACATGAAGAGGAGGTGAAATAGAGACATAGAAGTAATGCTGAAAAAGTGTGTGGGGGGGGGGGAGATAAAGACATTGAAAGGGCAAATGGTGAATATGGGGTAAAGACAAGGACAGAGACAAATGAAGATTCTGAAAAAGTGGTGAGATACGGATATAGGTGAGATGGACACAAAGAAGGGTGATGCTGGAAAATAGGTGGAATGGTAATTCTGACAGACACAGAAGGGAAATGCTGGATCAAGGAGAGATGGGGCTCAGGCTGGATGGAATGAGGAGAAATGCCTTGTTGGCCCGGAACTTCCTCTCCTACGTCAGAATTGACGTCAGGGAGCGGAATGCTGGTCAGCGCGACGCTTCTGCAGGGAAAGCTTGGGACAGCGGTGGCTTGGGGACTATTCCCCGATGGCGGTGGCAGCAAACCGAGTGGCTTGGGGGAGGGCACGGAGAAAGAAAGAAAGGGGGCAGACAGAGAGACAGAAAGAAGGGGGAACAGGGAGACAGAAAGAAAAAGTTGGGGGAGAGAATGAGGTCTGGAGGAGAGGAAACATACAGGAGGCTGAAAGAAAGGAAGAAAGATTGGATGCACAGTCAGAAGAAGAAAGTGCAACCAGAGACTCATGAAATCACCAAACAGCAAAGATAGGAAAAATGATTTTATTTTCAATTTAGTGATCAAAATGTGTCTGTTTTGAGAATTTATATCTGCTGTCTATATTTTGCACTATGGCTCCCTTTTACTAAACCGCAATATTGTTTTTTAGCGCAGGGAGCCTATGAGCATTGAGAGCAGCGCGAGGCATTCAGCGTAACTCCCTGTGCTAAAACCTACTATTGTGGTTTAGTAAAAAGGGAGGGGGTGTATTTGTCTATTTTTGTATTTTGTTACCGAGGTGACATTGCATAGAGTCATCTGCCTTGGGAAATGTATATGGCAGATATCTTTGTTTTGTGTTCAAAAGAAAAGGAAATGCATTTCTGGTTTTATTTCTACAGTGTTGAAGTACTTGTTGGCCCTTGCTGTGACTGGTGGGGATCCCCAAGCACCGCCAGCAGAGGACCTCCTCTAGAGATGGTCAGAACTCCCCTCCACCAAGCGCAGCAGTTGCTGGCAGCATCCATGAGCCACTGAGGTGCCAGCATCTGTGACTCAGGGACGCTACTGCTGCCTGCCAAGCTTGGCAAAAGGGACCCCAGGCCAACTGCAAAGGAAGTCCTCAGCTGACAGTTTGTGGGTTCTCATCAGCTGAGTATTTATATTTTATATTTACATTAGAGGTTCTGGTAGAAACCCATTTACAAAGTATGTATTCTTCCCAATTAATATTTCCAAATTAATAGTCTCTTTGCTTATTTGTAAATGGGTCTCTACCAGAGCCTTTAATTCAGTAGCATAATTAAATAAAATAACTATTTCTGAAGTTTATAGGGAAGGATGGTGACGGAGGGGATTCCTCGCGGGGACGGGTGGGGACGGAGGGGATTCCTCGCGGGGACGGGTGGGGACGGAGGGGATTCCTCGCGGGGACGGGTGGGGACGGAGGGATTCCTCACGGGGACGGGTGGGGACGGAGGGATTCCTCACGGGGACGGGTGGGGATGGGTGGGATTTTGGCGGGGACGGGTGGGGACGGGTGGGATTTCTGTCCCCGCGCAACTCTCTAATGTCTACCCAAGTCAGACCATGGTCAGACACCACCTCATCCTCAATTTCAGCTGCGGTAATAAGTTTTGCGCTACTAAGATGTAGTCCAACCGAGTTTGCACCTTATGCATATGGGAATAGTGAGTGAAATTTTGGTCATCAGGATGTAACACATGCCAAATATCCAAGTGCTCAATTCCTGGAAGAGAAAATTGACACCTCTCCCTTCTGAGCCTTTAACTCTATGCTTAGGAGGACTACAATCAATAGAGCTGGTAGTCCTGCAACAGATTGATCTTTACCAAGAGATTGGAAAAGAACTTGTGAGAGTAAAAATCAGGAGCATAGACAGAGCATAAAGCAAGTTTCTTTCCCATAACATCCCCCACCCAAATCACAAATATCCCTTCTGGGTCCTGTATAATTTTATGCGCCAAGCAAGTCAAGTGTTTATGGAATAACTAGTATTTTAGCCTGTTACATTAACGGGTGCTAGAATATATGTCTGTGTGTCTTTATTTCTGTCTCTCTCTCCCTCCCGCTGTCTGTCTCTCTCCCTAGCCCACTTTGTCTGTCTGTCTTTCTGTGTCTCTCCCTGCCCCCGTGTCTTTCTTCTTTACTTTCTATCTATCTGTCTCTCTCCCTGCCTCCTATGCAGCAGCATTTCTCTCCCACCACTTCCCTGTGCAGCAGTCACAGCAGCATTCCCTCCCCCTCCATTTCCCTCCCCCCACACCACTTCCCTGTGCAGCAGCAGCGTTTCCCCTACCCTCTCTTTCCCTTCCCGCGGTCTGGGCGGCTCCCTTAGTCCCTTACCGTCCCCCCTTCCCTTCCCGCGGTCCCAACAAACCTTCCGATTCCAGCAGCAAATGCAGCACTCTACACACGCTGCTTCGGGGCCTTCTACTGCCCAGCAAATCAGGGCAGTAGAAGCGTGTGTAGAGTGCTGCAGATGCTGCTTGAATCGGAAGGTTTCAGGACCCGCCCAGCCCTTGCCGGACCCAAAGCGAGCTCTGGGAGTTTTTGGGTTTTTTACACGGGCACAGCTGGAGCAGGAGGAGAAGCCTAGGAGCCAGGAATTAAAGTCCGTTGGGGGAGGGGAAGAGAGCAGCTCTGGTCTGGCCTCCACTGACGTCGCCCTGGCCAGTTCACACTCCGAAGCCGCGGGAGACGCGGCGCTGTACGACCTCTTTTTTCTGCTGTTGTGAGCATGGGCTGCACGCATGCGCACTCCTACCTGCGGGTCCCTACAGCACACGGAAAATGAGAGCACGCAGGTGAGAGTGCGCATGCGTGCTTAGGGCTTTATTATATTAGATAGAGCAACCCCATGTTCCCTGCCATTATACAAAGAAGAGACCATCTTACCCACCCAAACTGTTTTCAGTTTAAGATGTTCAACAAGTGTAAAGTGGGTTTCCTGCATAAGTAAGATATCCACCTTCAACCATTTTGCATTAAGATAGACCTTTAGATTGTTTTATAGGAGAATGTATGCCGTCCTCATTAACTGAGGCTACATGTAACAGTAATAACAGAAACAGAAGAATCAGTTGGAAATGTTTGCATATCCTCGAGGGATGACCTCCCAGCCAAGTGCCCCCCCCCCCCCCAAGCTATCCAACCCCTCCACACCACCTGGAAAATAGCCCAAAGCCCAAAAGGTAAACTCCACAGACCTCCCCCCATCACCCCTAGATTACAAACTCAACCCCTTGTACCCATTTCTGTTTCCCATTTATCCCCTTGCCCCAGAAAATCTCCATGCATTGCTGCTCACACAACCACTATGACCAACCTGAAGCATATACTTCATACATACCACAAGACCAAGAATAGACCTCATCAAAAACCCCCATTCTGCCATACCAGATCAACCTGCACCCTCCCTCCCAACTCTAGGAAAAAGGCTAGCTTTCAACCCCTCCCCCAGATCTAACCATAAAGAATTATCAAAAGGGAAAATAAAAACTACAAGAAAAAACCAGACAGTCCTGTATTAAGTATTAACTGAATGGTGAGGGTGAACTCCCAAACCTTGCATATGCCCCCCCCACCCACACATAGGTTCTGTAGACTTCAGCAAGGGCTAGCGGGTCATGCAGGCTGAAAGGTTCTAAGAAGGGCCAAAGGCACCCCATAAGAGATGGCAAAGGTATACCCCTCCAGTGAACCACAGCCGAACACCTTGGCGCCTGGGACCATATTGCAGAGTTGAAACCTCCACGACCCAAGCAGTAATTAAAAACAAATCCAAAGCTCAGGTAAATAAAATAAAACAGCAACCTGAGACCTATAGATAATCGGGTTCTCCAAAAGCTGACACTTAAACTCGCGGTCCAGTCCAGATACTAATCAGTAAATTTCTACTGTGGTAGCGATTTCTCCAGAAAAGCTCAAAGCTCCTTGGCTCCTTGGATCATAATGTTATTATTGTAGAGGATCCGCACTTTAGCTGGGTACTGCAAGTTGAATTTAATTCCTCTGTTGAAGAGCTGGGAGCAATATGAAGTCATCTGTCATCTCTTGTCAGATACTCGGGCTGAAAAATCTTGAAGAAAAAGCAGAGGCTCCATTGTAGACCAGCAATCGATTTTTCCGGTACTTGTCCAATAGCAAAGCTTCAACCGTGTAGTTTAGATAGCGGATAATCACCAGTCTCAGCCACTCCTACTCGATGCACTTTTTCCACGTGTAGTGGTGGATCCTCTGACTACATTCCTAGGGCCTTAGGGAGCCATTGGGCTACAAGGTCATGCAGCTCTTTGTCCTTAATGGTCCATCACACCACGATAATCTGGATATTGTTTCTCCAGCTCTGGTTTTCCTGATCATTCACCTTGTCCAGCAAGGTTTGCCCGTGCACTTCGAACCATTCTAGCTTCCCCTCCACTGAATTCACTCAATCTTCCTGGGTTGCAATTCATTCCTCAGCGTGCTGCAATCAGGCTGCATGCCTAGCCATCCCCTCCTTGATCTTATTCATTGCGGCATGTAGCTTAGCTAACTTATTGTTGAGGAGCTGGGAGAGATTTCACATGGAGACCTTCATTTTGAACAAGTCCTGCAGAGGGTCCAGTGCTGAGGCCACCATTTTGGAGGAGGGAGTCATATACTTTTCTCTACCAGAGTGGGCCGATTTAATTGGCATGCCTTCTGAAAGTCCCAGCAAACAGGCCAAGAAAGCACTATTGCAAGCTATGGAGTCTCTCGTACTCAGAGATGAGTTCAAATTTTACATTACAGTTAAAATAAGAGATTTGAGGAGGTCAGGGAGCAGAGCGCAGCCACCAAGCGTCCGTTCAGGCTCACACCATCACGTGATCCCAGCTCAGGATTTCTGTTACAGTGATGCTAAACACTACTGCTAGGGTTGACTGCTAACCAAGTGTTAAAGTACTGGCACATATTACCAGAATACAGCAAATACTGTTCTATTTGATAAGTTGTATTATTTTGGTGTACATTATTTAGATCTTTTGACACATAATTCCCTGGAGTGGTGTTTACTGTGCATATTACCATCAGTAAGAGAGATAATAGGGGGATCTAGCTTCCTTTATTTTCAAAAGGATAGATGTCTAAAAGGACATAAAATGGCACTTGGGCATCTTTCTCCCCAAAACGTCCAAGTGCCGATTTTCAAAGCCAACTTTCTGGACGTCTTGCTAGGCTTCTTAGCCGTTGTGTGTCTAAAGTTCAGATTTAAATGATATTTCTTCTGTCACTTTTTGGGTGACTTTTGATATTAAATCACTCTATACCGTGATTTCCCAGACTGAGGCTTTAGTAGTTATTGAAAAATCCTTTCAAACATCTAAGTCCATTTGAGGTGCCATGGATAAGTTTTTATCAAGCCAGAATTCTGTGGCAGAAGCAATAGGATAAGTAATCCCATTCAAAAAGAATCTGTTTTCTTCAATATTAGTCAGTGAAGCAAAGAAAAATCTTCCAGATCTTAACTATTTTTTGTATGAAAAAATAATTCCTCCTTTTTTATTTTAAAGGTGTTTCCATGTAATTGCATTGAGTGTCTCTCTAGTCTTTGTAATTTTTGAAAGAGTAAAAAACTGATTCACTTTTACCTGTTCTACACCACTCAGGGTTTCATAAAACCATTTTATTCCTTGGCCATCTCTTTTCCAAGCTGAAGAACCCTAACTTCTTTAGTCTTTCCTCATACGAGAGGAGTTTCATCCCCTTAATCTTTTTTTTTTTTTTTTGCTCTTCTTTGAACCTTTCCTAATTCTTCTATATCTTTTTTGAGATATGGCAACCAGAACTGAATTCAAACTCCTAATTTGAGCCAACAAAGAAACTAAGGAGTGGAACAGGCATATAAATAGAGACGAAGACTAAATTCCTCAAGTGCCCAAGGTCAGCAGCCAGAACTTATCATGGTTGTTAAACCCGCAACTGAGCTATCATCGGATACGTATGTCTGAGCACAAATCGTGCCTCCATTTGCAAAGAAAAGAAGCTCTGTTGGTAGCGCACTGCTTAACTTACCATCATACTTTTCAGCAATCGACATGTATGGTTATTGATCAAATACCGGAATCTTGCAGAGGGGGGGATAGGGGGAAAAAATTACTACAAATTGAACAGAAGTGGATAGATCGACTTCAGACAGTACAACCTAAGGGTTTAAACATAACACTTAATTGGCAAGTTTTCTTTAATTGAGGGTCAGAGTTATTAGATCTGTTAGATTTGCTAATTCAACTGAGTAAAAGTAGTTTTATTCCGTTTTGGATTAATTTCCTAATCCAAAGTAGTCCCGGATATGACGTCAGACGCCGATACATACTTTTAAGCACTGAAATCTCTGCCGGCCGTCATGGTCACTTCCTTCTCAATAAGTCAGTGGAGAGTACAGCTATGGACCGAAGCTCAGTAAGTAGAATACTGACTAGGTTCTGGATCCGTAAGCAGTCATTTTCTTTAGTTTAAAATCTTAAATTAAGGATTCTGTATAACCACGTGAGGTAGTGCTGTTTTCATGTGTGTTTTCTTAGGACAGTTTAACTAAGAGGTTTTAGTTACTAAGTAGTAACAGGAATTTTGTAATAAAGATGTTTTATCTATTTGTATTATAGTATTGAAGCTAAAACATATGCTGTTCTGAAGAAGCTCTTATCAACTTTTTAAGAGCGAAACGGAGATCTCCCGTCTGGGAACTGAGTGTGGGAAGTCCATCGGGCGGTTGCTAACCCGAGTTAAGTACTACACGTTTACAGCATAAAACCAGAGTAAAAACTAATCTACTATAGAATTAACAACAGTATAAAGTATTTACAAAAAACAAAAAAAAGGCATATAGAGAAAATAAGACAGTATCCGATGAAAGCTCAGTTGCGGGTTTAACAACCATGATAAGTTCTGGCTGCTGACCTTGGGCACTTGAGGAATTTAGTCTTCATCTCTATTTATATGCCTGTTCCACTCCTTAGTTTCTTTGTTGGCTCAGATTAGGAGTTTGAGTATGATTACTAATTTTGATTGAGTGAACCAGAACTGAATGCCAGTACTCAAGGTGAGATCGTATAATAGAGAGATACAGAGCCATGATAATATTATTGGTCTTATTACCATCCCTTTCCTAATAATTCCTAGTATCCTGATTGCTTTTTTGGTTGCTGCCACACACTGGGTAGAAGATTTCAGTGTATTATCTACAATGACAGCCAGATCGTTTTCTTGGGTGCTGACTCCTGAGGTGGACCCTAGCACCAGGCTTGTCCAAGTTCAAACCTCAAGGGCTGAAAGGGCAGGTTTTCAAGATATCACTATGAATATGCAAGCCCACGACATCCATTGTAAGCTGATTTCTCTCATACATACACACTACACAAAATACCCAAATAAGAGCTATGTTTCACACTGCTTCTTATGCTTATAAACAATTCATCATTTATTATAATAATACTAGCTGATGCCCCGGCGTTGCACGGGTATTTAATTATAGCAATAACACTGTAAATGGATTCAAATAAAGATACTTTATAGTGGTGAATGAAATTATTTTTTTACAGCTTAATAAAAAGTACAATATTCAAATTATAATGTGAAATATTTGACAAAATGAATACAATACAACTAACGCAAAACGTGATTATAAACAACATTTTTAGTTTCACCTCCTGGAGCAAGAACATAAAAATTCTTGGGTGAACCCACCCTTGAGCAAGCAACATAGAGTTGTGGGCCGCGAGACCCCCAGAACATATCACCCCAGGTAGTGAGGGATCTGCATACCAAGTTTCGTTCAAATCGGTCAAGCCGTTTTTGAATTACTGTGAGAATGGCAGCTTTTTACATTTTTTCCATTGACATGAATGGGTGAAATCTGATTTTCTGTTTGTAGCTCCGCCCACGTGTGCAGGTGGGCCGCGAGACCCCCAGAACATATCACCCCAGGTAGTGAGGGATCTGCATACCAAGTTTCGTTCAAATCGGGCAAGCCGTTTTTGAATTACTGTGAGAATGGCAGCTTTTTACATTTTTTCCATTGACATGAATGGGTGAAATCTGATTTTCTGTTTGTAGCACCGCCCACGTGTGCAGGTGGGCTGCGAGACCCCCAGAACATATCACCCCAGGTAGTGAGGGATCTGCATACCATGTTTCGTTCAAATCGGTCAAGCCGTTTTTGAATTACTGTGAGAATGGCAGCTTTTTACATTTTTTCCATTGACATGAATGGGTGAAATCTGATTTTATGTTTGTAGCTCCGCCCACATGTGCAGGTGGGCCACGAGACCCCCAGAACATATCATCCCAGGTAGTGAGGGATCTGCATACCAAGTTTCGTTCAAATCGGTCAAGCCGTTTTTGCGTGATCGCGGCACACACACACACATACATACATACACACATACATACCTCCGATTTTATATATATAGATAGCACCATCAAAACCTTTAAAACATATTATAACATCATCCTGTTTGAGGCCAGCAAACAATATATGATGAAATGTCAGGTATGATGTTATGTGATTGGGGTTAAAGGTTTATTATAGATTTAATTTTATGTAGTGTATATTGTAAAGTTTATGGGTGAAGGTAATTGCAGAAACTGTGATGAAGTGGAGCCGGTTTCAGTCTTAATCTCCTGATGACGCCTTAGAGTGAAACACAGAACTGTGGCGAGCTAAAATGTTCTCAAAGATCAAGTTTGATCGAATGATAGTGGAGGCAAATTCACTAGACAACGGCGTGCAGAAGCTAATTAAGAACTGATACAGATAAGAAGAATAGGCACTGAATATAGTGTTTTATTGAAAGGATGAACTATTCATGAATTTTAACTTTTTCTATGTGTTGGATAGATGGGGAGTGGGGGGGGCTTCACTGTTTGGGAGAATAATTGTGTGTAATATGTTTAGTATGAAACAATGTTATAATATGTTTTAAAGGTTTTGATGGTGTTATATTATTATAATAAATGATGAATTATTTATAAGCATAAGAAGCAGTGTGAAACATAGCTCTTATTGGGGTATTTTGTTTATGTATTAAGTAGAGCTATTAAAAAGCCTGATAAGTCCCAGTGGGTTAATTAATGCATACACACTAGAGATATCCTGAAAACCTGGTCAAGCCTTGCCTAAACCATTATGGGAACACAAAGCCACATGGGTAGTCCAAATGTTAGGCAGACATAAATGAGCGTGCCTAACTTCTCCATGCAATGTGTGCAACTGATAGGATTCTACAGGCTGCATGCATCACTTGGTGACATGCCAATGCTCCACCCACATGTATGCCCCCTTGAAAAATGCATGCATAGGAGTCTAGGGCACTGTTTATAAAATAATGCCCAGCACTTATGCATGTAACTGCCAATTATTGGCGCCAATCATGTGTGTAAGCACAACCATTCTGTGGACTAGGAACACTCTTGACACCCATATTTATTATTATTATCATCAATATACCACAACATATTCACTATTTGGTATCTACCAATATAGGGTCCAGCTTATATGAGGGGGTGCTGAGAACTTCTCAGCCCAACCAACTTCCTAAACCAGGGGAGTGTTATTTTGCCCTTATTGTTCTTTCCCTATATGTTCTCTCTTTTACTTGATAAATTATAGTTCTACCCTTCTTTCCCTTTTTTTTTTGTTCCTGTTTGTTTTGTATTGTTTTTAAATGTTTTTAATAATGACTATTGTTTTAATGGATGTATAGTTACTCCATACATGTTTTTAGCGTAATTTTCACCGCCTAGAAGACCGATTAGGCGGTTTATAAAATTCCTAAATAAACTTGAAACTTGAAAAGAGTGTTATTTTGTAAAGTGCCAATTTGCACAATTGTAATGCTATGTTTTGATATTGTTTCAGATAATTAATAGAACCATGTCAATGAAAAGTGTGGAATTTTCAAGTGTGGAACTCCAAGCCATCATGAAGTTCCTATTCCTGCAAAAGAAAACTCCAAAGGAAATTCATGAATGTATGATGAAAACATTGAGTGACACAGGCCCATCATACTTCACAGTGAGGAAGTGTTATGCAAACTTTCATCATTGAGATTGAAGATGCAGCAAGGTCTAGGAGGCCTCAAACAGTGTCAATTCCTGAAATTGTTGATCATGTCAATGACCTGATTTTGGCAGATCAACAAATATTAGTTAAAACAAATACTGAGACACTACAGATATCCAGGGAACATGTTGGGTGTATAATCCACGAGCAGCTGGGTATGCAGAAGCTGTGAGCCAAGTGGGTGCCCAAATGTTTGAATGCTGATGAGAAACGATGTTGAGTGGATACCTCCAAGTTGATTTTGCAGCATTTTCAGTGAGCTGGTGCCAACTTTTTGGAACTGGGTTTGAAAGGGTGACAATTTTCGAGTGATTCAAAGGTGATTGAAGCAACGGAGCAGTATTTCAGTGACCAGATATCAGAGTATTTTTTGGAAGGGTTATAGAAACTTCAGACACGATGCGCCAAGTGTGTTGAACTTAGGGATAAATATGTGGAATAACCGGAAAGTTTCATGGCTCAACGTCATTCCCTTCTTGGATGGGCTGAGTACTTTTTTATCCCCCCTCATAGAATTACTTTTTGTGATCTTAACTGGGCAAGTAAACTATGTGCAGTCTTTTTTTGTGCACCGTTTTACCTGCAAAGCTGAAACACAATAGTCTTTTGACATGACATCATGCTCTAAATTAGAATGAGTATCATTTAAAAATATGTTAGGTTTTACTGGTAAAGAGTCCCTGATTTGACTTCTTAAGGGTTATCTGAGGGAAACATACAGTGTATTTGTGCACCGGCTGGCTTCCACATCTAAACATATCTGGAGTTTCTGAATGTTTTTGATTAAAAGTTTACAAAGTCTGTAGTGTGGCAAGAAAAAAACCAAAACAAAACAGAAGCACAGATTCTTTAGACAAGGAGTGGAAACGTGATGGTAGCTCTGAATGATGCAAAATCTGAATGATGCAAAACAGCCTTCCTTTCAAAGTTCTCTTGGCCAGAAAAAATAGTATTGTAAAAACGCAGGGGTCTGGAATGAGTGCAGTAGGTAGAAGCTGTGCTACTCAAGTATTGTCTCTCCTAGCTGGGTCCCACAGCAACAATTTATTGCGACAAGCTGTAATGTTATGCACCCCATGTGTTCAGCAGAACCCACCTAATCACGGAGCTGCACAAGGAGAAGGTCTTCCTACAGGATAACCTCTTTTATGTTCAACTCGTTACGGAACATAGCAGAAATCTGTCAAGGGAATACTTTAAAAGAAGGCTGCAAATCATATTAGGACATAGAGGTGTTTGTGTTCAGGTTACATATTTGAATCTGACTCTGTTGGGTAACAAATAAACTATTCTCTTAGGAAATGAGTTGATAGTTATGTCTTAATGCAGAGGTTCTCAGCTCTAGTCCTCCAGAGCTTTGATCTAACGTGAAGACTAATTCCCACTCTGGGAATTAGTCTTCACGTTAGATCATATGGACGCAGATATATCTGATAAATGTTCTTTTTAGATAGTCTAGAAACCAAGACTAACATGCAGCCCTGCTGAGATCAGTTGCCCTACAGAAATATTATTGTTATTATTATGAAGGGGTCAATATTCAAAGCTCCTGGCCATGTAAAAATTGCATGCCCGGGGCTAAGCAGACATATGCAGTGGCGCTTAACCAAATAATGCCACTGAAAATGCCCAGTGAGCGTCCAAGCTGAAACTGGCTACTTTGTGGGCATTCCGGGATGGTCAGCACTTAGCTGATTAATTGCCACTATTCAGCATTTAACTGGCTAGAAAAACTGTATAAATAAGACCTGAATTGCTGGAAATGAAACAGAAACTTAGACACCTTGACAGAAAATGGTTAAAATCAAAATTAATCTCAGATAAGGAAGTATGGTGAAAGGAGATAAGAAATTATAAATAAAAAATTATAGAGAAACAAAAGGATTATTTTTTAAATCAGGTTGGCACTACTAATATTAACACCAAAAAATTGTTTAACCTGATTAATAAAGTGTTTGATGTGACAAAAAATTTGCAACTATTTCAATCCCCACTATCAACTTTGTCATAAAAAACAGCCTGATAAGAAAGACAATGCCCATGATGTTTCTTACTTTTACAACCCTATACGGAAGGCAACGTATATAGGGCATGGGATTTTCTACTCCTCTCAAGAGACATCATGGGCATTGTCTTTCTTATCAGGCTGTTTTTTATGACAAAGATTTTCATCCATTATTGATCAGATCCATATCCAACTTTTTTTTAGTTCTAAAATCATGGGTTTACGAACCTCTTGTTCTCTAAGCCTAGGAAGTATAAACAACTATTGGGAAAAGTCATTAGATGAAGTTCCAGCTGACCTAACATGGTCTGCCTTTGATGACCCTGATTGGATGGATTTTTCTAAATTATTTTCCAAATATTCTAAATCTTATTGTATATTGAACTCTTGTCCGGCAAATTTTATGTCTTGTGCGTCTCTGGAGTTTAAACTGAAAGTGCTAGAATGGATCACTGATTTACTTGACAAAGGTATTTTTCCGCAAGAAGAGGGTAATATAATTGTTACACCTATTATTAAAAATAAAAAAGAATCTTTTTCCTTACCCTCAAATTATAGACCGATAGCGTCCATCCCCTTCTTTATTAAGATCATGGAAGGGTTGGTGCAAATTCAATTAACAAAATATTTTGAAACTCATTCATTACTGCATGATTCTCAATCAGGTTTTAGATACCAATATAGTACCAAGACCATCTTACTTTTGGACCATTTGAATAGCTTTCTGAGTAAGGGTAGTAATGCGTTGATGCTTCAATTTGATTTAAGTAGCGCTTTTGATCTGGTAGAGCACGGTAAACTGCTTGAATTTTTGGATTCTTTAGAAATCCAAGGTAAAGTACTATCATGGTTTAAGGGATTCCTAGAATCGAGACTCTATCAGGTTAAATTCAAGGATGTACTCTCAGTAATTTGGAAAAATCCTTGAGAGTCTCACAGGGCTCCCCACTTTCTCCTACACTCTTTAATGTGTATCTTCTTTCGTTGGGTCACTGGATGAGTAAATTGGGTTTGAGATTGTTCAGCTCTGCTGATGACATTACAATTCTTATCCCATGTAGTACTATATTATCCAACAGTACTCAATTTATTGAGTCAGTATTAAATACAGTGGAATCTTGGATGCAAGAATTCAAGCTGAAATTAAAGCAGGAAAAGACTAAATTCTTTTTTGTATCTGCTCAAAAGATTAACTTTGATCCAACAATTAAGATCAATTAAGTATCATTTAAAATAAGCCCTACAATTAAAATTCTGGGAGTTGTTTTTGATCAATGTTTAACCATGAAAACTCAGATAGATGCAGTGGTTCAGAAGAGTTACTATATATACCCTGTGGAAACTTTGTACCATCAGATCATGCTTTGATGCTACCGCTTTTACTCTCTTAGTTCAGACACTACTTTTGAGTATACTTGACAAGTACTAAGAAAAATTTGACTAGACTGGCCTTGGTCCAAAATACAGCTGTAAGAATTATTTACGGCCTGAAGAAGTACGAGCATGTCACTCCTTATGATCGTGAGTTACATTGGCTCTCAGTGGAGGCCCGGGTGATATTTAAGTTGGGTTGTTTATATTACAAAGTAGATTTTGGTGCCGCTCCTTTATATCTTGCTGAAAGATTTGTTATTATGACTCATGAGAGGAGTAGAAAATCCCATGCCCTATATACGTTGCCTTCCGTATAGGGTTGTAAAAGTAAGAGACATCATGGGCATTGTCTTTCTTATCAGGCTGTTTTTTATGACAAAGATTTTCATCCATTATTGATCAGATCCATATCCTATAAACACTATAGAAAACTTTTGAAGACTTTTCTACAAATTCCTAACTAGCTAAATTCCTTTGCAACTCATTAATATTGTATTTTCCCATAGCATAATCTTTTGTTAACCGCATTGAACTAATGGCTATGCGGTCTAGACATTCGCTATTATGTTATGTTATGTAATATTTGTTTTTTCAGTGCCGGTTAAGTCAATAGTCAGACTTAACCATCCATGGTTTAGTGGGCAAAGATAGGCCTACTTTTTATGCAAACTTATTTGCCCGTTATGTCTGGTTTATTTATTTTACAAATTTATATTCTGAAATATCGGGACTAAAGTAATTACGCCCCTAGAGTACCCTCAACATCGCCATTGTTTTTTTGGTGCTAACCAGCCATTTTCAACAGTGATAACTAGTTAAATGTTCAGCAGTGATAACCAATTAAATGCCACTGAAAATTACTAGTTATCCACCAAGAGATGAGTTAACTGGTTAGTATCTGTTCCCAGGTGGTTAACTCTCTCCCTCCTCTGCCTCTTCTTACAGTCGCCTTGAGCCTGTATAGGTATGAGCGACGCACAAATAGAAGATTAGATTAGATTAGAATGCCACAAGGATTGGTACTGAACTGAAGGATCCTTCCTCTACTTGCTTTTTTCCTGATGGAGGATTCTTCTCAGAGACTGGAGATCTGCAGAAAACCAAGAAGAAGGTATGCCATATTTCTTCACCTGCGTTAAAGATCAAAGAAGTCCAGTTGATCTGAAAGAATATTGGTCTAAGCAGTCACTGTGTCTTCAAGAGATGAAAAAAAAAATAGAGGAATCAAATTGTAATAAGGAAGCTGCAGCAAAGTCTTCCACATTTATACCTGAGATCTCACAATAATATTTAACACTGTTTCTTAGACAGAGGCTTTTGTGGTAAAGACATCCCAAACCCTTGGAAACAGTGATTGGTCCATGACAGAGACCTGGAAAAAAACAAGCAAGAACCGAACCTAATTCTGCAAGATCCAGACAGTAGTCACTTTCATGGGTGGTCTGGGTAGAGAACAGAAATAAAATGAAGACCCTTTAAAAGGGAGATGATTGAGATATACAAGAGATTGAATTTAAGTTAATTAGATTTCTATGATTTAGCTCTTGAGAAATCTACAGGGGAAATGTAAGCTTTATCATACCTTATTCATGCTAGAGCATGGAATCTCCCACATCACTTAGAATACCACATACTGGTTCAACCAATTAGATGGAGATGGGCAATAATGAGGAAGAAATTTTGTTTTCACCCACATTGCTCCAAATACTTACTGATAGATAATGATAACTTTCTGCTGGGGGTGACCAACCCTTGTTACAAACAATGGGCAGCAAAGGGGTGAAGATGTTAATGCATTTGGTGGAAGAAAATGAGGCACAATTGGTAGATTATAATAATTTAAAAGAAAGCTATGGGATTCATGCTCAGAATTGGCATTAGTATTTCCAGTTGCGACATTAAGGGCTCCTTTTACGAAGCCGCGTTAGCGACTTCAGCGCATGTGACTTTTAATCACGCACTAACCCCCGCGCTAGCCAAAAACTACCACCTGCTCAAGAGGAGGCGGTAGCAGCTAGCACATCCAGCGGTTTAGCGCGCGCTATTACGCGCGTTAAACCACTACCTTGGCTTCGTAAAAGAAGCCCTAAGTCTCTGTATTGCTGCCATACTATGTAGTCAATTTTATAGAATCAATTTTGATGAGTGTTGGCCTTATAGGCCATTATTATGAAGAGGTGAAACATAGAACCAAAGAAATATGATGGCAGATAAAGGCCAAACAGAAACAGTGATGCATTTCTCCTAATATTGTAAAAAAATAAAATAAAGATAGCAGATGTAAATTTGAAAAAACAGAGAAATAGCAATTATCACTTTACAAATTAACAAATAAAAATAAAACAAAAAATGGAAAATAAGATAATACTATTTTATTGGACTAATACGTTTTTCAATTAGCTTTCAGAGACCAAAACCTTTTTCCTCAGGTCAGTAAAATATACTGCTGTTATGGTATCCTGTCTTGACCTGAGGAAGGGGGTTTTGATCTCTGAATTAGTCAAAAATGTATTACTATTAGTCCAATAAAAGAATCACCTTATTTTCATTTTCTATTTGTAAACGCTTAGCAACACAGCTACAATACTACTTTATTCTAAAGCAAAATAAATACATAAATAAAATAGAAAAATATTTTCTACCTTTGTCATCTCTGGTTTCTGCTGTCCTCATCTTCTCATCACTCTCTTCCTTCAAGCCACTGTTTGCCCTCTTTCTGCCCCTTCCATATGGCATCTTCTTTCCTTCTATGCTCCTTCCTGTCTGCCTCCCCCTTCCATCTCTCCCTCCACCTTCATTGGTCTGGCATCCATTTTCTTCCCTCCCCTCCCCCAATGATCTGGCATATCTCTCCTCTCCTTCCCTTCCCTCTACCCCAACCTCCATAGTCTGGCATTACATTCTCTCCTCTCCCTTCCCTTTTCATTCCTCACATTCCTTTTCAATTTATTTTCTGCATCTGTCTAGATTAAATTCTTTTTTTTACTATCCAGTCCTCAATTTCCCTCTTTTCACTGTATCTGCCTACAGCTTGCCACCTCTTTCCTTCACCCCCTCCAGTATTTCACTAACTCTATCCTATTCCCCCCATCCAGCATGTGCCCTTTTTTATTTATTCCCTTCCATCCATCATGTGCCCTCTTTCTCTATCCCTTCCATCCATCAACTTCTACTCTATGTCCTCTTTACTTACATACAGCATCTGCCCACTCTCTCCACTTCCTTCCAGCTTCTGTTCCCCTCTCCTCCCACTTCCATCCAGCATTTGTTCCCATCTCTTCTGTGCAGAATCACATCCCCATCGCCCATCCCCACTAACATCCAATATCTGCCCTTTCTCTCTCTCCATCCATCCCACTTCCATCAGCATCTGCCCCTTCTCTCTCCCTTCATCCTACTTCCAGCATCTGCTCCCTCTCCCTCCAACCCAATTCCATACAGTATCCTTCCCGCTTCTGTCTCCCTTTCCCTGCACCACAATTCCATCAGCATCTGCCTCCCTCTCTCTCCCTCCACCTCACTTCCATCTCCCTCCACCACTCTTTCATACCAGTATCCTTCTCCCTTCTCTCTTCCACCACCCCAATGCCATCCAGTATCCTTCTCCCTCACCTCCCCATCGCTGCTGTATGCTTCTCGAACCAGCAGCAGCAGCTGTAAACTTAAATGCAGCATCTCCCCATGGCTGCCGGTGCTGCTCCAGAACAAGAATGTGATGTCAAAGGGAATGGACTGGCAGCTGCAGTGAGGTGCAGGAAGGTCCCGCAATGATTGAATTTAACATTTACTGCCACTCTGCCACTGTAGCTTGTTTGGGAAAGAGGTAGCAGCATAGTAGGGCACAGACCCAGTGTTCTGGCTGTGAACCCCCTTAGAGGGTGCACCTGGGGCAGACTCCCCTGACCCTTCCCCTTGGTAAGCTACTGTAGGTCTTCAAACTTTCTACCACTTGTGAACTGCTGGCAGCAGGATTTAGGAAATTGTTTGTTTGTTTATTCCTCACCCGCCCTTATCCAGGGCAAGTTGCATATTAACATACAAAATAAATTTAAAAAATTACATTTATCGTACAAAACACTTCAGAGACACACTATAACAAATTACATACTTACATATTAAATTACATATAACATACACGTCACATCAACGATGAATATCATTTAAATTATTCACTTTATGATTTAAAACTTTACTTGTGTTGTGGCCTAGTGCTGGAACAGAGAATGCAATTGTGCAAACTCCATTACAAATTTATTACCGGTGTGAGGGTGCTCAAAGGTTCTCAGCCCAAACAGCTTCCTAAATTTTAAGCTTTATTTTGCCACTATAGCTGAAAATAGTGTTATTTTATTTTGCAAAGTGTCAATTTGCAGAATCGTAATGCTATATTTTTGACATTATTTCAGATCATTGATTAAACCATGTCAGTTAAAAGTGTGGAATTTTCAAGTATGGAACTCCAAGCTGTCATAAAGTTCTTATTCTTACAGAGGAAAACTCTATAGGAAATCCATGAATGTATGATACAAACACTGAGTGAGAAATGCCCATCATACTCCACAGTGAAAACTTTCAGCATGGAGATTTCAAGACCAAAGATTCAGCAAGGTCTGGAAGGCCTCAAACAGTGTCAAATCCTGAGATTGTTGACCATGTCCATGACCTGATTTTAGCAGATTGACGAATATTGGCTAAAACAATTGTTGAGACACTACCGATAACCAGGGAATGTGTTGAGTATATAACCCATGATCAGCTGGGTATGCAGAAGCTGTCGGCCAAGTGGGTACCCAAATGCTTGAATGTTGATGAGAAACAACATGAAGTGGACAATTCCAAGTTGATTTTGCAGCGTTTTCAGCAAGCTGGTGTCAACTTTTTGGAACAACTAGTTACTGTTGATAAAACATAGTTATACCAATATGATCCTAAGACAAAACAACAGTCCATGCATTGGCAGCACTCAGGTTCTCTAAGGCCAGTTATTTCAAGACCCAAAAGTCGGCAGGAAAGGTCATGGCCACAGTGTTCTGGGATCAGGAAGGTGTTGTAATGACTATTTTCTAAGGGGCCAAACAGTTAATACAGAACACTACTGTAACTTTTCAAAATACTTGATCAAATAATTTTTCTCTAGTCATCCTTAAATTGTTCTTAATTTTTTCTAAAACCTTTTGTAAACCATGTAGAACTTATGGTTATGCGTTTAAGAAGTATGATGTTATGTTATGTTATGACTACTACAACCATTTAACTAACTTAGTGCCAACCCTCGTCGTCTCTTTGCCATGCTCAATTCTCTACTTAAAGTGCCTCCGCATCCTGTCCCTTCTTCACTCTCCTCCCAGGCGATGGCAGAGTTCTTCCACGACAAGATTCATAAGATACACCTTGAATTCTCTACAATGTCGCCTCCCCTACCACCCCTTCTGACTGTCCACTCTGTCAACCTCCCTTCAATAATCCTTACAACAATTTCTTCCTTTTATAATACCATACACCCCTGTAAAATCTCTAAGATCAGAAGAAAAATCTCTGTTAGTAATTCCCTCATTAAAAATTATTTATTGAAGGAGGGATATGATCTTTTCTGTTACAGCTCCTCAAATTTGGAACTTGCTTCCTTTCAACATAAGAGAAGAAAAATTACTTAATAAGTTCAAAGGTCTACTAAAAAGTTGGCTGTTTAAGGACGCCTTTAACTGACCATTTAAAATCATATGACTTCACTCTGGAATTTATCTGGACAAGGAACACAGATTTCTGTTAAGCAGAAATTAAGTGGGTAACGTTTCCTAACCTTTTGTCTCCTTACCCATCCTTTTTCATTTATTTTGGAATTGTATTTAATCTTATTTTCTTTAACCCCCCTCCTTCTCAATTGCATTTTTTGTCATAATTGTTTTTAATGTCCTGTTTGTTGGATTTTTTATTTTTCTTATTTTTAATCTTTGTAAATCGCATTGGATTTGGATATTGTGATTATATCAAATATCTTAAATAAACTTGAAATACACTTGAAGTTACAGAAGAGGAAACTGCTCACCTTCTCTCCTCCTCCAAACCCATCACCTGTTCCTCTGATCCGATTCCTACCTGCCTACTCGCATCCATCGCTCCCATTGTAATTGCTCCCATCAACCTTTCTCTCTCCACTGCTACAGTTCCTGATGTCTTCAAACATGCTGTAGTTACACCCTTCCTTAAAAAGCCCTCACTAGACCCTACATCCCCCTCCAACTACTGCCCTATCTCCCTCCTCCCCTTCCTCTTCCTATCCAAACTACTCAAATGTGCTGTTCATCACCATTGCCTGAACTTCCTTTCTTCTCATAATATTCTTGACCCGCTTCAATCAGGCTTTCGCCCTCTCCACTCTACAGAAACTGCCCTTGCTAAAGTCTCTAACGACCTGTTCCTGGCCAAATCCAATGGACTCTACTGTATCCTCATTCTTCTCGATCTGCCTGCTGCCTTCGACACCTGATCACCACCTCCTTCTCGGTATGTTGTCCTCGCTGGGATTCCAGGGTTCTGCTCTCTCCTGGTTTTCTTCCTATCTCTCTCATCGTACCTTCAGCGTATGTTATGGTGGATCCACCTCCGCCGCCATCCCGCTGTCTATTGGCGTACTCCAAGGCTCTGTCCTGGGCCCTCTTCTCTTTTCCATATATACCTGCTCTCTTGGTACACAGATCTCCTCTCGTAGTTTTCAATATCACCTTTTTGCTGATGACTCCCAGATCTACCTCTCCATACCAGATATCTCTATAGGAGTTCATGCCCAAATTTCAGCCTGCCTGTCCGACATTGCTGCTTAGATGTCTCACCGCCATCTCAAACTGAATATGGCTAAAACTGAACTCATTATCTTTCCACCTAAACTCACCTTCCATTACCCCTCTCAAGTCACTTCATTGGCTCCCCATCTATTTCTTAATAAAGTTTAAACTCCTCTTGCTGACTTACAAGTGCATTCGCTCTGAAGCCCCCAGATATCTCTCCTCACTTATCTCCCCCTATGCTCCTCCCGTAATCTCCGTTCATCGGACAAGCACCTCTTATCTGTACCTTTCTCTTCCACTGCCAACTCTGTCCCTTCTTTTTTGCAGCACCGTATGCCTGGAACAGGCTGCCTGAATCAATACGTCATGCTGCATTCCTGGTCCACTTTTGTGAAACTGCTTTCAACTCTTAACTCCCACTCGCTGCTGTCAGATACCTATACCCATTGTATAATTTCCTCTATCATAATCTCCCCAACCCTGAAATGTCCTGTCTAAATTAGATTGTAAGCTCTTCTGAGCAGGGACTATCTATTGTATGTTAAAATGTATAACGCTCTGTATGCCTTTCAGCGCTATAAAAATAATAAATAGTAGTAGTCTTAAGTATTTGGGGAGGTTATTCTACAAATACACACTAGCAATCGAAGACATTTTCATTTTTGTAGTTGCATAGTGCACTCCCATTTTCTTAGTTGCTGTTATTTTCATACCTCCCTCTGATCTCAGTGTCCTTCTAGGTCTATAGATTTCCCATAGCGTGCGAAAATAGGTCGGAGCTGATAAAAACTTGGTTTAGTTTTGTAATTGTTTTATGTGCTGTTTTATAATGTACCCTCATTTTTCCATTGCTGGTTTGGCCTTGCATTTTTTCAATAGCTGGTTTGATGTTTGCTCCCTTTAATATGGATTTTTATCATTGTCATCATTGCAACCATGTCTATTAGTGCATTTTTTTAAAACCCATTGGATTTTATTGCATTCCCTATGTCCTTTATAGACAAGTAGCCAGTCCCTATGTCCTTTATAGACAAGTATCTTCTATATTGATGATTATACATATGATTTGTTTTAACATATACTATCTGTCTCATTATGATAATTTTCTGTGTTGCTATTGTTTTCTAGTTTTATTTACCTTTGATGCAGCCCTTAATGTGGGCGAAACACGGCCTGTGTCGGGTTTTATGTGATGAGTTAAATTAAACTTGGTTTCTACACATCATTTTGGCTGTGCTGCTTTTCATTGACTACCATTTTGGATTTTGCAGACCATCTGCCCTGTTCTCTAAGACTCCAATTGACCAGATACCTAAAGCTTAGGTAGCTAGCCAATCGGAGTCTTAGGCCACTCCCAGTGCCATAGGCACCTGGGCAAATCAGGGCCTCAGGCCCCTCT